>NC_072854.1:23249425-28049425 GCF_028858705.1 Grus americana
GGCAGAGCCAGCAGAGTGCAGTGTGATACCTGCTGCCAGTCGCAGAGCTGGCCCTCTCATCAGGCGCTCTGCTCCTCAGCACCAGCAGCATCGCTTTAACAAAAAAAAAAAAAAAAAAAGCTTAAAAATTGAATGAACCTTCTCTTCTAACTATTCTCATTTAAAAAAAGTGACACTGCGCGGTCAGTACAGCGCTATTTTAGTTCGATTAGGCAGAAAAGGCTGGAGATGGTTTAATCTGGAGAGGTAGAGAGGGAGGCCTGCCCTTTCTCCTGCTGCAGGTGGGAGCAGGGCAGAGCGGCGGCACTGCGGCAAAGGCAGTGCTCTGGCGTAGAAGGCAGAGCCTTTGAGCTGTGGAGGGTTGATCGGCTGACAAACTGCTGCTCCCAGGGTTTCGCGGGTATGCAGTACCAGTGATACACTCAGGCACGGTGTACTGCTGCTCTTCTTCCCTTGCTGAAATGCAAACGGCCCCCAAATGCAATGCTCTGTGATCTCCCGACAGTCGCTGTCCCCTGTAAGTTGCAATAGTTGGGAGCTTGGGGAAGTGGCCGCCTCGTAGCAGAGGTCCCCTCTTCAGTAAAAACAAAACCCAACCAGACAAAAACAATCAGTCAGATTCAGTCTGACTGGAGAATCAGAGCATGAGATGGTAATCTTGTAGAGTATTTCCACATGTTGATGTCATATAGCCATAACACTGAAAATTTTGTCATTTGAATTCAAAGGAGGCAATTTTAACTCTGTGTAATTTACTACATTCTGCTTCCTGTTCTTGACATGCACTGAATTGTGTTCCAATTCAGGCAAAAATGTTATTTCACTCTTAACTCCTGTGTTTAAATCTACACTAGGCAGATGGATGAATATATGCATTTTAAACAGATATATCTGCCTGGGGAATATTCCCCGCACAAACATTAGCACTTCAGAACCTCATGTGGATTCAGGGCAATTTAATTTTCACAAAAAGTATTAGTACCTTGGGACAGATACAGCTCTGCACTCACACTTCATGCTATCTAAATGTACTCTATGCATATTTTATCTGACCTTTGTAAAGGTTGGAAAACACGCTCTCCATCATGATGCAAGAGTAACTGTTGGAGAGACCACACCTTGCCTCCTGGGTACTTCAAATATAATTTCTAACTGGTCTTGACTCAATGCACTTTACAGTGCAATTCAGGAAATCTAGGGGTTTTAGCATACAGGGAAGTAGATAGTTTCCAGCATAATCCTCAGTCTGAGTATTACCTGGCACAAAAGGAGGGTCAGGACCTCATATGACTTGCCATTCTGCCCAACTTTCTTCAAAGTGTGTATTAGACAAATGTGCTGTGTAGCTCTTACCCACTAGCCCTGTACACTTCCAATACCAGATTTGAAGGCCGTCCACTGAGTACAAGGCTATCTAAGCTGCTTTGATTTACCTCCTGGAGAGTCAGGTTAGAGATCATAGCAAGGAATTGTAAAATGTTTTTGAAGCAGGGACTTCCAGAAAATGGGTAGAGTTCTTAGGACCTCTTAAACAGCAGAAAGTGCCTGGACCCCGTATTGCTACCTGTATATTCATAATAATTTTAAGTACCTTGTTTCTCTTCATAAAACCAAAGGATGTTGTAAGAGCGTGGTCAGCCATTTGGTCAGTAACTTCTTTCTTTTGTTCTCCCTGAGAAAATTAATTCTCACTCCATCACTAACTTCTGTCAAATAGTTGGTTTCAGACATTGAAATTTTGGGCTTAAAGAAACAATCCTTTTGTGAATCTGTCTGTTCTAGAGACTTTTAGGATCATATTCTGTTTTGTCTGTCTTGGAGACCCTCACAAACAGGAAAATCTTGGCAAGGCATGTATCTCGCTGTTCCCTATGAGAGAGCAAGGCTATGGGGGGGAGATTGAGATAAACACAGATACATATCCATTTGGAAAGTTAATGGAGTATGTGCCATTCTGCTTCTTCATTTTAGGGAGGGAGCTTTGCACCTCTAAATTTCTGATGCTTTGAGTGGTCAAGTACAGATGGGAGCCTTGCTTTTGTTCAGAACACGCATTTCTATAATTTATGGATTATTTTTACGCCACCTTGTGGTTAATGATAAATCACACTTTAGATCCTGAATCCTGTTTAATTCTTACAGAAATGAATTCCTGTTGACCGTTTTGTCTGTTGTTTTGATGGGAAATGAAGCCAACACTCAGAGCAGATGATGACTATTTTAAAGTGGTAGTTAATCAGAGTTAACCTCAGTTAAGATATGTTGTTATTTTATCCTTGTTGTCAACACTCTGTAACAACAACAAAATATTAAAGAGCAGTTGGGTTAGATATGACAGAAGCAAAGCAGCCTGAAGAAATGCTTTTTTTTTAATGTGAGGGAATGGCCTAATACAGCAATGATGGGATAGTGTGCATCACTCCGCTATGATATGGGTGATGTAAGCTGCCTAAATTGTGTCCAGCCCAGGGATGGATCAGTACCTCGTCAGCAATTGCAGCATGGCTCTCCTAGCACTTGCCCTGTCAGATGTAAGTGTGCACCATCTTCCTGGAGGGCCTGGCACAGACTAGTGCCTAGGAATTGCACTTCTAAAATTTGCTTGCCGTAGTAAATTAAACACACCCTCTGCCACAGTGGTGTCCTGGCATGGGATGGACTGATTTTCTTGTCCTTCAGGACAGGGCAGCTACACCCAGATTGTTTTCTGGGAATGGACCCTTGCTATCTCCTGATCTGTGTCCGGGAATCCTTTTGGAAAGCCGGCACACACCAGGGCATGCCAAGGGCTGTTCTAACACATCAGCACTAGGGTCATCCAGATCCAGTTTCTGGGGACATTACCTAACACTGTTTAATTTACTAATATGTTATTAAATATAGTATGTGCTATTTACTGTATACTCTATATATGTACAGTATTGTGGTGGGTTGACCCTGGCTGGAGGCCAGGTGCCCACCAGAGCCGCCCTCTCACTCCCCTCATTCACTGGACAGGGGAGAAAAGGCATAACGAAACGCTTGTAGGTCGAGATAAGGACAGGGAGAGATCACTCTCTAATTGTTGTCACGAGCAAAACAGACCAAACTTAGAGAGGGAATTCATCTAATTTATTACTAGGCAAAACAGAGTAGAGGAATAAGAAATAAAATCAACTCTTAAAACACCTCCCCCCACCCCTCCCATGTTCCCGGGCTCAACTTCACTCCCGGCTTCAACCTTCCCCCCCGTCAGCGGCACAGGGGGACGGGGAGTGGGGGTTACGGTCAGTTCATCACACGGTGTTTCTGCCGCTTCTTCATCCTCAGGGGGAGGACTCCTCTCATCGTTCCCCTGCTCCAGCATGGAGTCCCTCTCACGGGGTGCAGACCTTCAGGAGCAAACTGCTCCAGCATGGGGTCCCCCACGGGGTCACAAGTCCTGCCAGCAAACCTGCCCTGGCGTGGGCTCCCCTCTGCATGGGTCCACCGGTCCGGCCAGGAACTTGCTCCAGCGTGGGCTTCCCACGGGCCACAGCCTCCTTCAGGTGCCTCCACCTGCTCCGGCGTGGGGTCCTCCTCTACACCCCCTCATCCTTCCTCCATGGGCTGCAGGGGGACAGCCTGCTTCACCATGGCCTTCACCACGGGCTGCAGGGGGATCTCTGCTCCAGCGCCTGGAGCTCCTCCTCCCCCTTCTTCTGCACTGACCTTGGTGTCTGCAGAGTTTCTTACATCTTCTCACTCCTCTCTCCGGCTGCAAAAGCTCTCTCTCTAAGTGTTTTTGTTCTTCTTAAATATGTTATCACAGAGGCGCCGATTGGCTTGGCCTTGGCCAGCGGTGGGCCCGTCTTGGAGCCGGCTGGCATTGGCTCTATCAGACACAGGGGGAGCTTCTAGCAGCTTCTCACAGAAGCCACCCCTGTAGCCCCCCCGCCACCAAAACCCTGCCACGCAAACCCAACACAAGTATACTCTATATATCTCCTTAAAGTAGGGATGTAGTGCAGCGAGACGGGAACACCTTACAGTCCCTGTACAGTCAGTTCTGTAATGCCCCTTCTTGTAAGACTTTTCTGAGATGCTTCATTTGTTGTTAGCTTGTTCCGTTATAGCAAGACACTGTACAGGGCTGTGAGAAATGTATGAATTACGTACATTTCAGCATAGAGACATTATAACATGACTTAGGAAAGAAGTCTGCAGTTTTACTACAGTTTTGCCTTGCTTTTGGTATTTTATCACCCAAATATTAAATAGTGTGAAACTGAGATAGTAAAAAAAGCATTCTTGTTTTTAAGAAGTTGGTGCAAAGAAATGTCGCCAAGTCTGACAGCTTTCATGCAAGTCCAGAATCAGTTAAGCTTTATATAGATCTGTGAAGGTATTGGCATTTCTTTAGTCTTTCCTGAAAACCATATTAAAAAAAAATAAAATAAAAATTTAATAATATTGAGCCTAGTATTTAAACTCTTTTAAACTGTTTTTCAGACTTTGCCTGTCCAGACTGTAGTAGGGGGCTCAAGAGCTTCATACCAAACTGCAGGCTTTTTGGTTAAGTAGCCTAATCTTAGGACTCTCTGGCTTTGATAATTAATTGTATGATAAACTTTGTATTTTACATCTTTATTTTGTGAAATATGTGGCTGAAGATCAGCCTCCAGGAGGAGCTGTTAGTCCTGCATGTTTAGAGAGAGAAATCTCAATTTAATAGAGCTTTCATCAAGTTGTGTTTTAGACGTCACGGTACAGGTTGTATCATTTTTGTGATATGACACTGTCCAGAATACATGCAAGAGCTGAAAAATAGGTGTCAGATGTGCCTGTCACAGGTGCTACATACCCTAAAATTGGCATCCTGATATGCAATTTACATCAAACACTTGTACGTATTCTTTCTTCTCTCACACCTGGGATATATGACCCTCTTAGAAGACAAGTGCAACCAGAATTTCATCCCTTTCATCTGGCAGTTGCCAAGAAGATACAAATTTGTTCTGGGAAGAAACTAAGTGCATGCATGCAGAACATTGTATCTCATCACTGGAAATTTCAGGGTGGCCACCATTAAATGTACTGCTAAATGAACTGCACAGAAGCAGGATTTAATTGTGTGTTTCTCAGACAGCATTCTGATTAGCCGATGGCTTGACATAATAGAAATTCTAAGAAATAAAAAAAAAAAAATCAGAAATTTTGTTTGACATACATAGAATACTTGAATAATGGAAAAGTTCAAGAAAAAAATATTGAATTGGACCAAATCAAAAGTTTTGTTCATTCAAACCCAAAATGTTTTATTTCATATTAGAGTATTTAGTATGTTTCTGAAAAAAAAAAAAAAACCAGAAGTAAATTCTGAAATATTTTTTAATAAAATATTCATTCTGAAATGTAAAAATGAAATATTCTACCTTTTTCAAAATTGTTTCTTCATCCAGACTATGTTATTTCAGCAAAATTGAGGAAATCTCATTCTACCTAAATTTTCATTTTACCAAAAACTTGTCCAAAATATCTTTAATTTTTTCTAGTCAGTAGTCACTTATATTTTTATTTATTAGAAACATAGCAAGTAAGTTTATTTCAACTGTAAATTTGAGTAATTGCACCAAAAATATGTATATTTGCACTTAGTTTAGTGTCCTTCAAAATACGTTGATAGTTCTTCTCCTGACTCACTCCATTTTAAATAAGAAAAGAACTGGGACATCGAAGTGTGTACCTTTATCTTAACATCTGGCCATATGTCTGCTGATGTAACTTCCTCTTCAAGGAAGGATGCAGTAAGTGAGACAATCCACCACTGGGTCCTATTTTACATGAAGTAACTGGTTTTTTGCTTTATTTTTTATTGTATTGTCCTTGCATAATAAATATATTTTCTCACTAAAAATATATCAAGCCAAAACATTTATACCCATAAACAAATTTGGTCAGTTTCCCTGGTTTTGTATCATTTCCTCTGGACTGCTTAAGAGATAGGAGAGAGGCAAAAATGCCAGTATCTGCCTGCTGGGAATAGCCATAGAAGGAGGAATTTCTGCAAGCATCCCATGTACTTTTGTTCCACGTCTCTTTCTTGAAATACGCGGCAGAAGGGCAAGACGGATTAAGGAAGAAGGTTACATACAGAAAGGGAATAGCCAGACTGGCATCCTCCAGCTATCTCCTTTTGATCATTCTCTAAAGGTCATTTCCAGTTTGCTCAATTTAATACAGCCTGCACACAAAGCTGCGATAAATCTGCAGTAAAAGACAGTACCAGCTTTCTGATTGTCTTTCATCAACATCTTGCACTGTGTGACACCAGCGCAGAGCTTTATACACCTTCCTCAGGGTTGACATAGCTTGGTTTGTAATATCAATTATTAAGAGAATTTGCATTTCTGTAAAGAGTTATCTGTTTTCCTCCTTCTTTTCAGAGCCGATTTTGATGATTCTGCTACCTATTCAGCAGTCGCAACAAATGTCCATGGGCAGGCATCAACTAATTGTGCTGTGATTGTGCGAAGTAAGTCTTGCTTCATCATTAAAACAAGAAATAGATATCATGCTCATGTCATTGAATGTTTATTGTCTGTTTATTTGTAGGGTTCAGAGGGGACGAAGAGCCTCACCCAGCTGGGATAATGCCCTTCCACTGTAAGCATTATTTTTTCTTTTTGCTTAGATAGTTTATGTGCTTTTATCAGAGTAATGTTTTACAGATGAGAAAATTGGATGCAACTTGTTCCTTCCGGCTTTGCTTTGTAAGCATTCAGTTACAATGAGTTATCCAGATGCTTTTGCTTTCCCAGTTGCATTTCTAGATCAGTATATAGTATAATAGAGAGCTCCATCTTCTGTTCGGATCAGACAGCAATCTGCTTGTGCCAAGTCAATTCACCTATACTCCAGGATGTTTTCATTTTGTCATGCACAGTGCCCCTGTCATATGACGTTTGCTTCACTCACATTGATGTCCAGTTTTTGGAGAAGTTTGGAGTCACCTTTGGAACTGAAGGTGAAACGCTGACCCTGAAGTGTACTATGTTGATCACCCCAGACCTGAAAAGACTGCGACCTCGTGCTGAGTGGTATAGAGATGGTAAGTTAGTACATTGAATAGCAGCTACCTGGAAAATGCTGGAGGAAGCACTGAGGACTCAGATCAGGCTTAGAACTCGAGCTTCTTGGAATTAAATTTGGAATAGAGCAAATAAATATCTCTAGTTAGAATTTATAGACTTGCACTCTCTTTCAGTTAAGTGACTTGGAAAACTTCTTGAACACACATTTACAGCAACAGGAGGTAATCTCATATTATCTAATAACACAATAGTCAGAACATTTAGTGACTAGGTGGAGATCCAAACTCACTTCCTAGATTTGACCATGATTTATAATTGAATGCTGTGACCACTGAGCTGAAGGGTACTCACAGAGCAGTAAATTAAAGTTTGAAGCACTGAGGTGTGGGTGTGGGCCTCCACTTCCATCGTGCTCCCGTATTTATTGTGAATTTTATATTAAAACCAATTTAATTTATAGCTCAGAAATACTTACAGGAGCCGGGCCTGAAACACATACCTTTGCTCTGCTGTTTAAGTGCTGTTGGTAGGTTGCTTTCCTTGCCTTTTTTGTCAGTGAAAAACGATGCTATGCCAAGTGAAGCAGTCTTAGCTGGAAGTACTGAAGCAAACATCAGTGTAGCACACCGTACAGTCTGGGGGATGGTACACAAACCCTGCACGAGTAGTGTTGTTCACTGCAACAAAAAAAGGTCTTGAAACATAAAACTAGCTATTTAAAGTTTAATGGATATCGGGCTATTGTAGATATTTAGCTCACCACTTTTCACCAACCACAAGCTCTGTGCAGGATTCTAGTCTAAATATTCAGCCTGAGGATTTAAGAAAAGCCTTGGTTACCTTTGAACGGTGAGACCTTTCCCCAAAGGGACCACATTTGAGAATGGTGGACTCCCAAGACTGGTGATCGGACTGGTCCCAGACGAGCTGGTAGAAATTTCCATAGCTGACAAAATGTGGTGCATAAGCTAAGAAGTGATAGTAATATTAATAAGTCAGTCAAGAAAATTCAAGATTAGGAAAAACAGAAAAAGGACTCTCTTATTGCTGCTAGTTATGCCTTTTGTTTCATGTACATCACAGTTTTACATAGATTGGCATCCGATCCTTCAGTGAATGGACTGCTACTTACTATTTCATTCCTATTTGTCTGTCATTGTGGATACTTCATTGTGATGCGACTATTAGATTTTACTAAAACAAAAATAGCTTTTTCGTTTGGTGAATAACCTAAAATCTAAGGCTCATCCTTGAACCCAGATTCTGTTTCCACTGAAGCGTACAGGGATTCGTAATCGTTATAAACAATCACTCATGTCACCTTTACTTTGTCTCCTGCTGGGCCCAGTTTCTTGAGGTGCCAGACCTCTGATATTTTCAGTTTGGAACTGTTAATTTTCAAGGACTGCCCTATATTGTTCACTTTTCATCCAACATGAATTGTTCTTGTGCTATAGATAGGTGAACAAAAGCTTACAGCCCTTTCAGTTTAACCCTTCATGATGCCAAGATAATTCCCTCGATATGTAACAATATTATGCTCTTTATTTTCCCCCTTGTTTGGCTTAAGTTTACCTTCCCTGTAAAAGCCTTAGATGAAAACTTGGTCTCTTTGAAGCCAATATGTTTTTGCTAGTCAGTCAGATAAGCCTTCATCCCATGAACCTACTTACATTACGGGAAATAAGGTGATACGAACAAGCTGAGATTCGTCCTTCATTGCACATACATGGATCAGAATATTTCCAAGAGGTGTGCAGATGCATCGACTGGCAGAACGTGTTCCCAAACACAGCAGGAATTCATGCGCTGTGAACCCTTGCTATGTGCTACAGTTTCCTGTGTTGAGTCTCTTGAGAGCTGGAGGCAATGCATAAATGTAAACAATGAGAAGGTTAATAATTTGTTTAACACCATGTACTTTAGACTTTCTATTTTTTTTTTTTTTTTGAGAGGTAATACTTAATTCTACTCTTGCATTAAGACAAACTGTATTTTTCCTAAAATTTTTCAGTTTGTGTTAATCAAATAATAACAACCTGAGATGGATACGTATGATTTACTGCTAATAATTATACACATGAGAAATATGTGTTTATCCAGCATTAATAAGCTTCAGGTGAGTGAACCTTATTGAGGATGTCTACGAGATTCCTAGGGGCATATAAGTCAACTGAATCAAATCCTCTAAAGTGGTTTGAGATTTCACAAACATGAATATGATGTCTTTAATTCATAGCCCACTTAGAACAATTTAAGATACTGAAAGAAATAAATCAAAATAATACTTCAGGAACATATATCTAAGCTGGATATGAGTTCAGGTGGTAACAGGAGCTTTCTGTTATTGATCTGTAATATAATATAAACATTGTAAAGCTATGTGCACCAACATTCTGCAGCCATTTATACTATAATCTAGAATAAAATAATTTAATTCAGAGGGAAAAATCATGCAGTGCAGAATTTAGCTGAAATTTCAGCAACCAAAGTACATGATGAAAAGAAGCTTTAGTATATAGTAATTACCCACACTTTCTATGAATTTTCAGCAGAGTAATATTTTAGGAAAAATATCTCACGTACTGAAAACAACACGTGAGGCTTGAGTCACACTGTCTCCGAGGGTTAGTCTCCTGCAGGTTTGTTCTTTGGTAAGTTCTGGGAGAAGTGACAGAGCACGACACGTTGATAGACTGGGAATATGAGTGCAGTACTGAGACCCTGTAATTGTAATATTGTTGTGATGGCAGGTGCATGAATACCTGCTTTATCAGAACTTCTGAATATGTTCCTGGCCTCCAAAATTTACTCTTCTCCTTGGCTTTTCTAGAAAGTCATCCATCCAGACTGCATTAAAAGAGAGAGCTCCTGCTTTCTTAGGGGATCTAGTGGGCCTTGCGTGAAGGAGAAAAGTTTTTCTCTAACCAGACATGACTGTCCCCACAGTTTCTGGTCTGAGGTACACATAAAAGGTGGAAATGGATGATGTTGACTTTAATAGACAATACAGGCTTGCCTACAGCTTCTGCAGATTCAAAGTAGAGTGTCTACCATCCCGCTCAAGCTTGGACTCTAAATAAGTAACCTGCTTTTCAGAGGTGCTGGTCACTCAACTTCATTTTTTCTTCAGGATTTTCCACAGAACTTATGCATTGGTTAAAGTTTCTAGGTGAAGACATTTTATGATTTAAGATTTATGATTTAAGATGTCTTTCTGCACAAAGTCTCAGTATCATTGTGACATGCATGACAGAAAGGGGACATGCAGATTTTCTAGGTAAGGATCTCATGATTAAGAATCTCACGGGAAGGAATGTGACTGAATTCACTTTGTACGCTTCTCAGAAAACAGCTGTATGCTTAGGTGATTATGTAATTTACTGCTGTAAGCTTTAGTAGCGTGTGTCTTCCAGATGCTTTGTTATCTGAATGTGTGCAATTTCTTTATACCTTCTTATGCAGTTCAGCTGGTAGGTGGGAAAACTGATTCCTTTGAAATTGTCTGCTCCCAAGTATATTTAAGCAATAGAATAATACACATTTGTAGATATTCAGCTCCTTTAAATACAGTTCTGCTGCATTGATTACAATAAATTAGTATGCAATAGGTCTTAGGGAGTTAAAAATCAAAAATAATCCAATCAATTATTAAAAAGGGTGATATGAGAAAGTCCCTTGGCTAGCATAAAATACCCTGCTTATTCTTTTGCTCTGGTTTCACCAGGCAATCAGATTAATTTGCATTAATCATGGGTCACCACCTCTCACCTGTGAGAGATTCAAATTTAATTTTATTCACTGCTCAACAGGCATGCCTTGAAGATTTAAATTTAGTGTATATTTATAGCAGTCTTCAGATTAAAGTGAAATCTGGTCTTTAAACTCGGAGGAAGAAATTGAGTAATCTGACATTTGACCCGAGCAGGTAGCAGAACTTATTAAAAATGAAACAAAGTTCCACCCTGCATCCATTACAGGGTATGGCAGGTTTTCATGTCATTATTTCGAAATGTAGATAATATTTTCCTCTGTCAGTGTTTTAAAAACTATAGTGGCGGAATTCTGTTGCTGGCACTGCATAGGGCAGTCTGAGACCTCATATTCTCTAAAATTCACCGATGGAATAAGTTTAGAGAGGTGCAATTTACTCTCTGTAGAGTTTTCATAGCGTCAAAGCACCATCACTCTGAATAAAGCTGGCATAAAGGTTGGTTTGTGCCCCTGATTAGCACAGAGCTGCACTAGGACGTAGGTTGTTCTGGCCAGCGTGGTAATGTGTCTGATGTGTCTGCTCTTCCAGACGTGCTGATAAAGGACTCCAAGTGGACGAAGCCGTATTTTGGAGAAGGTCAGGCAGCTCTGTCCTTTACCCATCTGAACAAAGATGATGAAGGTTTATACACCCTGCGCATGGTTACCAAAGGCGGAGTGAGCGAATACAGCGCGTTCCTGTTTGTCAGAGGTAAACTTTTCATCTGTTTCTTGGGGAGAAATTAAAAAGAGCAGTAGAAAGATTAGTTTTAGTAAACTATCCCATGTAATGACTGAAGTACAAAAGAAATCCAGCCTTGTGGTATTTCATAGTTGCTCGATTTATATAGTAATCTGTGCTAGAAAAAACAGTCACCTTACATGAATAGGGAGCTTCAAGAGGAGCATACTCCTGAGGACATTTTCTTTCCTGAAGAACCAGAGAAATCATTCTTGTGAAAGACCAGCTTGTTTCTTTCTTTACCATTGTTGTGGTTTAATCTGGCTGGCAGCTAAAACAACCACAGAGCCATTTGCTCACTTCCCTGCCACAGCGGGATGGAGGAGAGAATCGAAAAGGAAGAAAAGTAAAACTCATGGGCTGAGATAAAGACATTTTAATAGGACAGAAAAGGAAGAAGATGATGATAGCAACAATAATAAAAAATATACAAAATAAGTGACGCACATCACAATTTCTCACCACCTAAAAGCCGATGCTCAGCTACTTCCCGAGCCGCAATGCCACCTTCCAGCTAGCTTCCCCAGTTATATACAGAGCATGACGTCATATGGTATGGAATCTCCCTTTGGTCAGTTGGGGTCAGCTGTCCCAGCTGTGTCCCCTCCCAACTCCTTGTGCACCCCCAGCCTACTCTCTGGGGGGGTGGTGTGAGAAGCAGAAAACTTATCTGTTTTCTTGCCTTGACTCTGTGTAAGCAGTGCTCAGCAATAGTGAAGACATCTCTATATTATCAACACTGTTTTCAGCACGAATCCAAAACATAGCCTCATACTAGCTACTATGAAGGAACTTAACTCTAGCCCAGCTAAAACCAGCACAGCCATCTTTTCCCAGTAGGAAATAAACCTCTTTGCATACTACCAGTCCTCACCATGAAGGCTTTAGCTCTAGAAATTACCAACTGCGAATGAGCCTTGTTGGACGTTGTCATAGCCTGTGCCTGGCCTTAGGAGGAGGCATAGGAGAAAGCAAAAGAAATATTCCCACCACTGTACCAGTCAAAGTCATCTTAATAATCAGAGAAAAGAAGCAAAGTAAAAAATTATCTCACTGAAGAAATACAGTTTTTACAAGGGACATAGATAAAAGGAGGTAAATGTATTAAAATAGAATAAAGGTCATAATTTTCCCTCACATTTGCATGCACAACTCTCCATGAAGTGAGAATGAGCTTCCACATGCACCTGTGAGCAGAACTTAGTTTTCACTTTTTTATTTTGTCATTGAAAGATGAAAATCTCTCTGTCTGAGCAGTTCTTTCACTCTTTTAAGTACATCCCTGATGGTGGCAAGCTGGAGCAGCCCCACTGAAGCCGTTTTATTGTCCATTTTATACGATGTCTGATCCTTTTGTATGCAGAGGACCCTGGACTTGAGCTATGTCCTCTGGAGTCTCTAATGTCCTCTGTTGTCCTTCCCCTTGCCTTTTTTCATGTAGACTGTGATCTGATACTGAGCACCAGTAACCTCACAACTGATTGTGATTAGACTCTATAAATTTAGACTCTATACAGGATGTTTTTGTGTTTTAGAAACTTTTTTTTTTTTTTGAAGGGAGAGAACTTTACCTGTTACTGTTACCAGACTTCATTAAGAGTTGTGGGTCCACATCAGTCAACATCTCTCAAAATGAAGCCACAGAAGGGTATCTTAATGGTGGAACACTGATTACTTAAGCCTGTTGGTATTGTAAGACTTTAACTAAAAAGCAGACTTAAAAATGTACCAGGAGTTTGCAAATCTTTTCTTTCTTAAGAGATTTATTTGCCTCTGCTACATGTTCTTCACTGAGTACCTTGGTCTGATCAGTAACTCACTGAGCTACAGCTTTCAATGGGAAAGAGCATCAGAAACACATGGGATAGTTAGGCTTTTAATTCTTGTGAAAAGTAATGGGTGTTTGATGTCCTCAAAAAGATACCTGAACATTTTTATCTATAGGGAGATGTAGACATTATGGGCCTGATTCATTAGTGCAGTGAAATCTTTGGGTTCCCATTCATATAAACAAATAGCACAGTGAACTGGAAATCTTCCCTTTTGTCTTTGTGGCAGATTTTGGAGGAGTCAGGGTCAAAATTGATTTATTTTTACTTGTGGTCCAGATGCTGATGCATTGATCGCGGGAGCACCAGGGGCACCGATGGATGTTAAATGCCATGATGCTAACAGAGACTATGTTATTGTTACCTGGAAACCACCAAACACAACCAGTGAGAGCCCAGTCATTGGATATTTTGTTGACAAGTATGTAAACATTGGGATTTATTTAATTTTGTTTGTTGCCAAAAACATGTATGTACTGAAGCAAAAAACCCCAAACCATTATATTCTTCAATAAGCTGGTTCTTTAGATATATTTTTACAGACCCCGGGCACTGGAACTCAGTTGCCTACTGTATTAAATTACTAGATTGTTCACTGGCAAACTTTTAGCCCAGATGATCTAGTACCTTCCCAGGCAATTCTGGGCACAGTCTGGGAGTTAGCAAGGGCCAGGGGCCATTCCCAGTAATCATTTTCAGGCAGCCACACTTTATCAGACACTAAAAATGTTCAATACTATGGCTGTGGCCAAATCAGAGAATGAGCCCTGGCAATATTTAATTTATAGAAGCCAGAATCCACAGGCATCTTGAATTAGATTTAGTCTTTTTAATCTGTATACTGCAAAAGCTGAAATCTAGGAATTATTACATTATCTTTTTATTTCTGCGTTAACTGTGGTACACCAGGAGCTCAAGGCAGGGGCTCCCAGGAGCTGGTAGTTTGAATCAGAATGGCAGTCCTCTCTCCTCCAGTCCGCTTTGCAGTTTCCTGGGGTTTCAGCTCAGTGCCGGCAGCCCCGGATCAGGGGATCCAAGCACTATTTTGCATGTCTCTTCCACTGACGTGCATGCTTGCCCCTTGTAGCAGAGCAGAACGTCTGATCCTTAGTGTCTGAAACTGTCAGTCAGCAAAAACATTACTGAAATGATTTTGTAATGTATACTGCTCTACACTTAAAAGCAACATTTGCAGCTCATTGCTATTTCTACCCTGTAATTTGGTCTAGTTCAGATACAACTGTCTGGGAATTGCTGGAAAATGTTGGCTTATGAGTAGCAGTCAGTATGAGGAAATTAACTTAAGCCCTGGGGACTCTACCATTTATATCCAATTTGTGCAGTGCATAGATCATGAGAGTATTATTTCACCTATTTTGTATATAATCTAGTCAGCTGTGCCTTTTGACATTTTGCTTGGATTACTGCAGCACCAAGGAGTCCTTGATCATAAACCTATTTTTCCTGGTACTGTCAGGGCAAAAGGCAGTCTTCTCCACAAAAGTTTATAGTAGTAGGACACAAAACAGATGTGTACACACAAAGGAGCCAGTATGACGACATCACTCTGCTTCTTGATGACTCCTACAGTCTGTGGCCCCAACCATTGTTGGAGGGAAAAGCACAAAGATGCTTGCCTAAAAATATGGCAAGAAAGAGATGGAAAAGATTAGGTGAATGTTGCAATTTCAGCATGTTCTGTGGAGATGCGTATTAAAAATAAAAGTGAATAACTTGTTCTTTAGATGACAAGGAAGAGAACCAAATGGAAGAGAAGCAGAGAGAGTTGAAAAGGCCAAAAACCATGCAAGAAAAATGACCTTTGCAATTGCATTATGAATAAATATGAGCAAGGTGGGAATTGGTTGCCTGATCAGAGGAAAGAATGTATAAATTGTGTGACTTTCATTAATGAGGTGTATGGTTCAATTCCTCAATTTAGTGAGGATGACTTCTGTGATTCTGACTTAGTGTGTGTAGGATGGTGTAAATTTTTTGTGGGATGATACTGATAAATGCTGTCTTCTGCTGCTCCAAGATGTGAAGTAGGTTTGGAAAACTGGGTCCAGTGCAATGATGCTCCTGTAAAAATCTGCAAGTATCCTGTGACTGGTCTTTACGAGGGACGATCTTACATATTCCGTGTGAGAGCTGTGAACAGTGCTGGCATTAGCAGGCCTTCTCGAGTCTCTGAACCAGTTGCAGCTCTTGACCCCGTTGACCTGGAGAGAACACAAAGTAAGTTATGCAAGACTGAAACAGATGTTGAATATTTTTTTTTTAAATTTATTTTAAGATTCTGTTTGCTTAGTGCACCTAAGGAACAGAGTTTATTTCTTCCTTTGACTGAATAGCTCACTAATTTCAAGGTGGGGGATGTAGTTGGAATGGCAAGGTCCATACAGGCAATTTGGCAGGACCTGGGGACTCCATCTCAATTATGGCTGGTTTTGATTAGCTTTATATATAGACACTCATTATCACAAGGAGCAATGTTTTGAAAAGAGATTATATGCCCTGGAAGCTTGTATCATTTGCACTGGGAGATGGACACTCAGATACATTTGCTGGTAGTAACTTTTGAAAAGGGTATTGAATATGTCTGATTTAGTTAAAGAAAAAATAGAAATTGTCATATGAATTAACTGGCGCACAGACTGTTGTATTCATCCACATCTCTTTTTCTCAGTGAAGTGCCAGCACTGGCACAAAGTCCCTGTGCTACAGGTTGGGAGGTCTGTGATATTGAGACTTTTCTGGCAGACGGAAAAGTCAATCTAATGAACAAACTCTTTCTGAAAACTGGTCTTGTGCTCAAGGCCACTGCAGACTGCAAAGGAGCCTTACGAGAGCTCCTCCATGAACAGAGTAAGCTGGCTTGCTCTGGGGAGTACTTTTATTGATTTAGCCTTGTCTTAAACCCCTGCGCAGATTCCGTATATCGTGTACTTGCACACCTTCTGTTTCGTGTGCCCCTTTTACTCAGAGGGGAATTAAACTCATTATGAAGACTGCAGAGCACTGCCCCAGCGTTGCTTGTAAAATCTGAGTTGAATATGCTGTGTTTCCATTAGCTTTATGATTAATTCCTATAACAAAAGTCCAATTCGTGATACAATTGTTTATTAATCTGCCACAGAATTGAATCCATCTACTGTGACTATGATTCGTGCCTTTTAGCACATCTTTAAATAGTACTGTCTTATCATGCTCTGTTTTCCTATGGAAGTGAATGGGCTGGTGTATGACTTTGAGTGGACTCCATCTGGGGAAAGATTTAATAACAGGGTTATAGAAATAGAGGTATACGGGCTTTTGAACAGGCGATGAACAAGAATTTGCAAAATTTGTAAATATATTAAACTGGATCAAGAATCTAATTGAATATTTTGATTAACAGCTATTCATGTGGATGAAGGGCGAAAGATTGTGATCAGTAAGGATGACCTTGAAGGTAAGTAGCGTTTCTATGATTTCAGTCCATCTGTTTATATTCCAGGAATTTAGCATTATAATTAGAAATATAGCTTGAAAAGAAATCCACCTAGTGAGCAAACTCTTTATAATAATAAATAAAGACAGATATTCTGGCTTGCAGGGCTGAGAGAACACAAGTAAAAGGTGAGGTCTAAAAGGACAGAGAACATCACACTCTCAACAGCTCTACTTTCATTATGTGCTGACAGCATCTCCTCACCTTTTTGCTTTGGCTAGTGCTAAGCTGAGTTTAAATAGCTGAACGCTGCATTTGATTGCCCACATTTCCCTTCTTCCAGTCCTTCTGGGAGCTAAATACAGCTTTTTTGGACTGAATTTGATGATCAGAGCAAGTTATTTCCATTTTCATAAAATGCAATCCATCCCAATTCTTTAATTAGTATATCTATCTGAATAGAGAGGTTGTTCTTAATGTTAAGGTTATACACTAAATATTGTTTTTCCTCAGGAGAACTGAAGAGATCACTGCCAACTTTTGATACAAAGCCTGAATTTTTTCTGATTTTTGTTTTTTGCATATGTGGTGATTTTTTTTAGCCTTGGATAATGATCTTTTCACTTAAACTGTCAAAAATGTTAACTATAATGGCTCAGTAGTAAAAAAAAAAAAGTCTGTCTACTCTCTTCCACAAAGGTTATAAAACTGTAAGTCCAATAATAACATACTAAAAGAGAAACCACCTGAGAGCAGGTGTAGTTTGAAGGAGAATCAGACGTTAAATGGTTTTCCCAGTGTATGAGCAGGACAGATGATGTTTCTCTGTTTTTTACAATGGTACCCTAAATGAATTGATATGGGTATTATAGGATCAGAATTGCATCACAGGATTATAATACATTTGTCTTGTGTGGCTTCACAGAACGTACTCCTGCTCTCAGGATTGCCTGAGAATGATCAGAAGCATTAAATGGCCACTCTAGCATAGGCATGAATAATGATATTTGGATTTCTGTTACACGAATGTGCGTATTTAATAAAGGAGTATGAATATCCAAATATCATTGTTTATATAGATCATTACTTCAATCCGCAGGATTGGAGACCACTTCTGAAAAAGTGATCTCATAGATCACAAATGGATCAAAAAAGATCACTTTGCATTCTGAGAGAGCAGGCTGTACCATCATATTATATCACTACAAATGTTTTCAGCTTTGGGGTTTTCAAGGATGTAAGAAAACATATTGAGATTTAGTTATGTGAAAACAATTGGAAACCTTTTGACTTTATGCATTATGCTGTGAAGGATTATTGTCATTTTCTTGACTCTATGTCAGCAATTTTGTCTTAAACTCAGCTTATTCATGTGCTTTTCTTAAAGAAAAAGTGTATTTGTAGGGAATCAAATATAGAAAGCACTGAGAGAAAATAAATCTTCTTTGAATGTGTCAGTTTGCTTTAAAAAAGTCTGGTTTCGATTGGGAAAAGTGTAAGATAACATAACTTCAGTGTACATTTTGAGCCTGGTTGGTTCTACAGATGTTTATAAACTGTTAAAACATCACTTCCATGATTTACAGTTTATTATTGAAACATTTTTCTCTTTTTTAATGTCAAATCCTAAGCATTTAGAGGATATATGCTCCTTGCTAGCCTGAGAAGTCACAAAATAAACCTTAAAAGAACAAAATTTTTTGCTTTCTCTCTTGCAAGCCATAAAAATAAAATATTTGTAGGTATCTGCTGAGTTGCACTTTCTGACCTATTACCGAGAGGAAATTTCTTCAGGGCTGTGTAGCTGTACCTGAAGTGGTCCATCATAGGCCCAAGCCCCTGCTATCCAGTGCTGTTTTACACCATTGTAATTCCTCGGGTAGCGAAACCGGCTGCTTCTCACTGCAGCGGGGGAGCGTGGCCACAAAGGGCCACGTTGAACTCCTCCAGCCTGGCCCAGGGTATGCAGGTCCTGCCTCTCGTTCCTGGTAACCCTCCAGGGTGAGCGGGGAGAGGGGTTTCAGGCCACTCCAACTGACGGTGTCACCAGAGGGCTGGTGACATAATTTTATGTCTGTGATCCCCAGTTTTTAGAAGTGTTTTAGACTGTACAAATAGTAATACCATCATGTTACAGGACACATTGCTAATAGGTTCTGCTTCCTTTCCTCTTTTCTGCTTTGTTTTAAGCTGCTTTTCTCCTTACTGTACGTGCCTTCCAGATATCTTCTTCTAGTCTAATTTCTCGTAGTGACTCTTTAGACTTTGGTCTTTGATCACGAATATCTCTTGTTTGCATATAGTGAGTAGGTTTTTTTTCCAAGGCATTCTGCCCAGCAGATAGAAGTAATTCAAATGTGATCAAAGAAAAAAAAAAGTGTGACAAATGCACAGGTTTTCAGGGGGCATATTTAACTTTTACTGAAAAAGTAAATAACTAGCTCTTAATACTGATGCTTTGTTGCTCAAAATTTAATTGAAGAGAGCAAGTGAACGGCACAGATGATATCATAGCCCCTAATAGCTGAGCATAGCACTGCAGGGTGGGAGTTCAAGAAGATGAGCTGTAGCATGAGTGCTGACCCAGGGGTTAATCTGCTGTTTGACACTTGCTACATTTATTACTCTTCCAGGCGATATTCAGATTCCAGGCCCTCCCACCAATGTACATGCTTCAGAAATCAGCAAAACATATGTTGTAATCAGCTGGGATCCACCTGTTCCCCGTGGCAAGGAGCCACTGACGTATTTCATTGAGAAGGTACTGTACTATACAGTGGCATTTGGCTGTCAGGCATTTCATTGCTGTGTGCGATTACATTCAACTCATTTTTAGAGCTGCGGAATGGACAGTAAAACTAACACTTTCTGAGATCTCACAGGATTTGGAAATGCGGTGTTAGAGAAACATGCACAATCAAATGTCTTATTACAGGATTTAATGAGCATTGAAATTCAAGGTCTGGGGAAAAGGATACCCCTGTGCTATTTGCTTACTGCTGTCTAAAATGTGAACAAACTACGTGTATAAGGTAGAAGTTTAATGGAAATGAAACATCTTAAGATTTCACAGTCCTACAGACAAGACTGGAAGTTTGCAGTCTGACCGTACTAAAGGGAAGCTTCTGGTAGTCCTGTGATAGAGCAAGGAATAAACTGTGACTCATAATTTGATCCTCACTTTCCTTTTTGCAGGCTTACGGCACCCTTTGCCATACTCTGACACTTCCAATTTATTCCCTGTAAAGTCAACAGAGAGGCAGATGTCTGTCTCAGGTTGGCTGCTCCCTGGTAGTCTTCGTGGCTGCCGCCTTCTTCCCTTTGACTTGACAGGGGACTTCCGTGGTCACAGTAGAGGAGGCTTGTTCTTCTCCCATCTAGGCTACTAAAATGTGGATACATCTGTCTGGGAGCCAGGTCTCTAAATTAAGTATGTTGGATTACAGCCAGAGGTCATCATCTTTCGTTCTTGCTACAGAGTTTCCCCATTACTTCAGTAGGTAAATTTGGCCTCATACCTGACCTCTAAAACTCTTACATGCCAAGCTATACTTAGTTTTTATGAATTATGCCACTAGCATATGCCCCCTCTTAACGATCCACCAGCGCTAAAACTGTCCATAAAGCTGCCATACATTCAATTTGCATCTTGAATATTTGATAGCCCTTATCATGCTTTTTTTTTCCCTTTTCACATCTGTTCAGCACATCCTCCAACGTTCATTTCCCAGCCAATCATTCTGTTCACATCACTTCTCTTTTTGCAGCCCCCATCTTGTCTTTTCCTTCGCAGTCACATCAAAATCTCCACTTCAAAAGCCCTTTACAGCCCACCTCTACACCCTTCATCATCCATTACCTGCTGGATGTTGAAACAATAGGTGTAAAGTGAAGTCTAGTCACTAGTTAAATTTTCCAGCCAGCCCATCCATAGTTTCTCCCACTCTGCCTTTCATGTTCAAGAAAAGTAATGAAATTTTCCATGGAAATAAGTATCTAGTTTTCTTTCTATGCAATACAATATCATATCTTCCTTGTAATTATCCCCAGTTGTATACATCTGCTCTTATCAATACAGTTCAAGCATGCTGACTTAAGGATTTTGAACCATCTAGGCATGAAAATACCTAATTTTTTCCAGAATATGCAGAAATAGCCCAGGTAAAAAGCTCAGATGTAGATTTCCATTGAATGGACACCTACACTTGGGTAGTTGAATTTCATTCTAAGTATGAATTGGAAAATACATGCATCTGCATGTTTTACAGAAATAGATTTATATAGCTCCAGAAACAGTGTAGAGCAATGACAATGATGAACAAACAAGTCTTAATTAAATGCCAAACTTACTGAAGGAAAGTGAGAATGAGGACTAAAAGGCTATTATTAGCAAAAAAAAGTTCATGATACTAATTAATACTTGAATCTAAAATCCTTTTGCATATAAATAACTTATATATATGAATAGCCCAGTCAGTTCATAGGTGAATGTTTGTTTTTTGCTTTCCACCACCATCTGTTAGTTTAGAAAAGCACAATTTCTAATTAATTTATTTCAAATAAAGAAGTCTCAGTCTTGAAGAATAAAAACAAATTTTTAAAGGCTTCAAGAAACACAAAATAGAAGTGAGTCCAGCTCTGGGGGCCCCAGTACAGGAGAGACATGGAGCTGTTGGAGAGAGTCCAGAGGAGGGCCACAAAGCTGATCAGAGGGCTGGAGCACCTCTCCTATGAGGACAGGCTGAGAGAGTTGGGGTTGTTCAGCCTGGAGAAGAGAAGGCTCTGGGGAGATCTAATTGCGGCCTTCCAGTACCTGAAGGGGCCTACAGGAAAGATGGTGAGGGACTGTTTACAAGGGCATGTAGTGACAGGACAAGGGGTAAAGGGTTCAAGCTGAAGGAGGGTCGATTTAGATTAGATGTTAGGAAGAAATTCTTTACTGTGAGGGTGGTGAGGCACTGGAACAGGTTGCCCAGAGAGGTTGCGGATGCCCCATCCCTGGAAGTGTTGAAGGCCAGGCTGGATGAGGCTTTGGGCAACCTGGTCTAGTGGAGGGTGTCCCTGCTCATGGCAGGGGGGTTGGAACTAGATGATCTTTAAGGTCTTTTCCAACCCAAACCATTCTGTGTGATTCTGTGTGTGAGTTTATGCTGCACAGCAATGTTCCCTTAAAAACATATAAATCAAATCACACTACAAAATAAAATGTGATGTTGATTCTTTCCTCTGTGCAAATGAAATGTAACAATTAATGTTTTCCATGTCAGAAAGTTAAATATATGTCAAAATACTGTTTATTTCATCTTTTCCATATGTTTGTTATGAAGAGAATGGATGTTTTATTTCTTCTTTTCTGAGAACACTAGGTGGGTTCAGTATCTGTGAAAAAGATTTTGATATGTAGGCTTCAGCTGTTTACGTTTTTATTATTTATCTATAGTTGGCCTCATTATATACAGGGTAGTTTCTAAGCACCCATGAAACACTGTTCCTCCTCTAGGAAGTTCACAGTCTATCAGGTCTTGTTCACAGGCTCTCTGTTCCAAAATTTTATAAACAGTTAATTTGTATGCACCTTTCTGTGCATGAAGCAAATTTTATTTAAGCTGTTTACTGGTCACTTGGATTTTACTAAAATTGCTGAAAGACTCTATGACTAATTTTTGTTTTGGGTCAACAGTTAGGGCAACCTAATGGACAGCAGACTTCTCTGAGTGGTGGTTTGCTGGCTTTCTTCCATGTGCAGTTGTGATGATGATTAGCTCAGTTGCTGCATTGAGAATATTCAAAAGTAATTATTTCATTTGATGAATGCTTTTAGGGACATGACCTTACTCAACAGAATACATAAAGATATAGCAATGAGTAAAGTAACATCCCCCTCCCTACCTTTCTGCAGAATTTGGATTAGGACTTGCTTGCTTTATACCAAACCTTTGGGTATTCAACTGAGTTTTGCAGGACATGAGATTAATTCTTTTGGGACCAATCACAGCTGACAGTCATGGCCCTAACTGAAGGCTAGCTGTATGTACAAGTGTGCATATATTGAAGTCTAGACAGGCAGGGAGACGGTGAGATATTCAGACCTTTTTGTAGAGTAATGGGATGCATGAGCCATGAGAATTTGCATATGTTAAAGCGAGGCATTTGAGAATGATCCTTCTCCTTTAGCTCTTAAATAAATTCATGACAGGATGCAATACAGCAATATGTTCATTTTTTGACAGTTCAGAGAAGTGATTCACAGTTTTTGGTTGTGGTGGTTGTTTTTTTTTTTAGTCCATGGTTGGCAGTGGAAGCTGGCAAAGAGTCAATGCACAGGTTGCAGTAAAATCTCCTCGCTATGCAGTGTTTGACCTTGCAGAAGGAAAATCATATGTTTTCCGAGTCTTGTCAGCAAACAAGCATGGCATCAGTGATCCATCTGAAATCACAGAACCTATTCAACCACAAGATACCATTGGTAAGGCATTAATTGTAAGACATTAATATTAAATATAATTGATGTTTTTAAAAAAATGAAATAATCAACTCTCATTTAGAATTAGATTAGGATAATTACAATAATAGTAATTGAATCGATTGGTGTTCAATACTGTGAAAGATTTAAAAAAGACCAAGATGCTACATTTTAGAAACATTCCAACATTTTCCTAATGATCACAAGTCTCCTTGCTGAGACCAATAATTATTAAAAAGTTAAACTAATTTTAGTTATTCATTCTTCAGCGTGCTCTATTAATGTGACTTGTCAAAAAATAGGTTAATCGCTAACTTAGATAATTATATTGTCTGGCTCAGGTAATTATATACTACCTAATTCCCTACAGTTTCAGCTAGATAAGGTAGCCTTTTGTTTCTTTCTTAGTATTCTAAGTTGCAAATTGCTGCTGGTACAGAATGCTGGTGGCATGCAGATGAGTAGATTTCAGGGATAGGGGAAGATACATCTGCATATTCAGTGGTAACTTTCCAAATGAAAATGAAGTGTTTATCTTCGGGCCACATTCAAAAACACAAGTGAAAATTTAGGGAGTGGTTATTCATCTTGTTGCTCAAATATTTTGTTTGCTCTTGCAGTTTTGCAGAGGTCACATGTAACAGCCCCATGTATTGACAACTGTCACCTTAACAGCACATATCTTACTAGTACACTTGCTAGAAATATATGAAATATTTACAGTATCTGATATACCATAGTTCACTAAATGTTGATAGATATAGCCTTCTTAATGTTTACCATAATTTTAGAAAATATAATCCATCACCTTTAGCTTGATCTGTAACTATACATGATGAAATAAAAACATCTTTTGCTTTTATGTATTCTTGATTTGATGTCTCATTAATGCATATAAATTATTTAAACCATTCAAGAGTCCCCAAGGTAGGGAAGAAAAATACCATATTTATTTCACTTAGTACAGAAAACAGGCTATCCCTTAGGGGTTAATGCAAGACATTCTGAATAAATCATAGCTATAGCTGAAAGGAGAAAGCAAAGGATGCTATTTTAAAGAGAAACTGCAGGAGTATTTTCAGAAGTGGAGTTTACCACCTGAGCTAAAATATACCAGACACACATGGTTCCTTTTGGTTGCCTGCACATAGCGCCATTTGACATTCCTGAGGGTAGCTAAGACAACTTCATGGGGCTGGCAAACATTACACAGGAATGATGGGTAGCTTTCTCTCTTGAGAAGAAACTAGAAGATTGGATGGGGTATCCTAGGCCATGCAAAATGACACTTAATATTATGTAATTGAATTGAGTGGTAAAAGAGTATTCGGTTTGCGATTAACATCTAAATTTAGTTGTTTCCATGTAGGCATCTACAGGACCTCTAGATGTCTTTGCTCTCACTGTGGCAATTGGAGCCTGGAGGATAAGTTGGCTGATGTTGCCATAAGTTGCCCCATGGCACTTAGCTATGGAGTGTCTACACTGGGGTGAAATGAATAATTTTCAGGACTCTACCAACCACATATCTGAGGGTTGGTTTAATTGGCCAAACAGACATATAGTAGCTATTGAAATGCCTTCAGTTTGCCATTTCAGAGAGTTGTAGGTATTCGGTATGTCCTGAGTCATATTTGCCAGCTCCATGAAGAAGTCTCAGATGCTCTAAAATGGCACTAAATGAATTTGTTTGAGTAACTGAATTCTTGTAGACACTTACAAATAAACTCCTAAGTGTAGGTACCTTTACCTCAAACTGAACCCATTTGATCTTACAGACTTACTACATAAAGTACAGTACTGTGTATTATTTTTTAATTTGAGATTGAAAGACTAAATGAAAAAAATGCTGCCTTACTTTTGTTTCATGCTGCTTTTAGTCATCTGATATATATCAGTCTGAGGAAATTAAATTACCTTCAATAGGCAAGTGCTGGATGCCTCTCTTAAACTATCATGAAAGGCTGAGGCACTGCCTCAGTTCCTTATGTTATGAAAGCTCAGATAGGTATTTTATAGTGTACAGATAGTGTGTTGGCCCTTACTAACTAAGATTTCTTTTCTATTTAGATGTTGATATTTCTGTCTCTATTTATGCATATTCAGGGTGTGTAGATCAATATAAACCAACAGTGAACTTTCATTGTATGTGAAGTTAACTGTGTATTGTGCTACACTGGCAGAACTGTAGTTCATATTGAAAGAAGCTTTATCTGCTTCTGCTTGGTGCTGCCAAGGTTGATCCTGGAATACTAGTTCCAGTTCTGGCTCCCTTACTTTAGAGGGATGGATGTAGAGAAACTGGAGAGGTCAACTGGATGGCAACCAAGATGACCAGGGGCCTAGAGGCTGTGACCTATGAAGAGAAGTGGAGGTAGCTAGGCTTGTTTAGTCTGGTGACTTATAAAGATGATGGTGCCAAACTGTTCACAAATTGTAGTTTAGAACACATTACTCTCAGTGAAAAAGGTGCAATAGTGCAATGCTGGAATAGGTTGTGCCGGGAAGCTGTGAAATCTCCACTGTCAGAAGTTTTCAAGACCTGGACAAACCTGTGACTGACAATCCATCTTAGTGTGGGTGACAATCTGACTCTCAGTGACAGGTTGGACTGAATGATCCCCAGAGATCCTTTCCAATCACCATTTATATGCTTCTGTGAAATCCATCTTGCTAAGTTTAGCTAAACAGCAGCTAAACATATGCTTAAAGTGGTCCTGAAAAGCTGGCCTTTTCTGAATTGGGGTTGTCATTAGTTGACCAGAAGGTAGCATTTCTTAACTCTTATATTATACCTTTACAGTTTATGTACATTTCTTACTGATGCAGTAGTGCTACAGGGGCTATACATAAGCCTCTTATTTGAGAGAGAATGCTTGAAAGAGAACATTTTCATATCTGTATGCTTTTATCCATACTGATATTTGAAAGAATGTTCTCCTATAACTCACTCAGAAAACTTACATAAAATCAGACAGATAGGGAGCCTCATAGCTTAGAGTAAGTTTACTCTAAGTAAACAAATAGAGAAATAAAAATATTTATACACACACATATAGAAGTATCCAGGCAAGTGAAACAAACGTACCAAAATATATATCATACAGCAATATTAACACAGTAAAAGAAGTCATAGCGGTAGTGATTAAATACAATAAAAGCATACAGTGTTGCATCTACCTCACCATACTTTTATTTTTATGTATTTTATAATAGTACATGTTTTCTCTCTTTCTTAGTTGTCCCATCTGCACCTGGTCGGGTAGTGGCCACAAGGAATACAAAAACATCAGTTGTAGTTCAATGGGATAAACCAAAACACGAAGAGGACTTGTACGGTTACTACATTGACTATTCTGTGGTGGGATCAAATCGCTGGGAACCTAGTAACCATAAACCTATTAAATATAACAGGTATTGCCAATACTTGGGGGGGTTAGAAAACTGTAAGGATAGTTCTAAGCCAATTTCCATGCTAAGCAACAGCGTTATCATGGAAGATGAATGTTGAATGAATATGACGAAGAACAGTCTTCAGACTGTCAGAGCTAAGCTTTTCTGATTGCAGGGCAGACTTTTTCCCTCCGCCCTTCCCCCGCCCCGCCCAAAGAGAAGCATCTTTTGTCTGTTCCATGACTTTGTGTTATAAAAGCAGGTTCTAGAGACATGATTCTGTATGTCTTGAACATGAGTAAACATAAAATAAATGCCTTTCCTAAAATCTGAATTATGTTTTGGGGTAAACAGACCTGATGTACATGAGGAAGAGTATGAGAAGGAGTGGGAACTCAAAAGCTTTCCATTGTGTTTCCTCCTGGAGCTCATAGTCCATGGACATCAGAGAAAAAGGGCAGGCCATGTCTGCTATAAACATGGTGGGGAAAGCGCTTCCGCTGCTGACACTGCTGTGCAGGAAATCCAGATGTCCCATCCCAGAAACCTCAGGGCTCCCTCATTTACTACAGCTGTGGGTGAAGGACAGTAGCCCCTGTTTCTAGTTCCCTCGTCATTACGCTAGCCCTATCTATTTCTGATGCTTTCTTACTCCCTCCTGAAAATATCACACTTCATTATGTGATTCTTCAAGTAATTTCCTTTGTGCCAATCATGCTTACGTTTATTGGAATCGCTCACCAAATGCAAAGTTTAGATGTGTAATTTATATTTTCTTATGGGTATATAACAAGCACATCATGTTGTTTAGTGTATTTTGTCAGTTATTAATTAATTTTGACTGACTTTGTATTCTGCTGAATCCTTTGATCATGTAGTCAACGAATATGATCAAAGAAAAAGTAGAAACTAATTCTTGGTCAAAGGGATTGGGACAGCACAAAAATAAGAAAAACATTTCATTTGTTCATATATGAACATATCCTACAATAGGATGGTTCTGACTATACTATCTGCTGCAATAATTACTTAGAACCTCAGATCAAAACAGAAAGCTATTTTTAATAGTGACTACAAAAATACAGTCAAAAATATAGTCTCTTCCCAGAATAAATTAGAATTTAGCAAGCCAAAGTTTAGAGGGAATATATTGTAGTTTATCTGACTCTACCTGGTAGATCAGCACTAGCAATTTAATGAGTACTGTGACTTTTGTTCCAGTGTCCCATCCAATTATATTGTACTAAATCACAATCATTGTATTACAGTTTCCCTCTTGGAAATATTTTCCTTTGTGAAGCACTCATGAAGTTGAACTTTCTTATTCTTGCCAAGATTTCATGTTACAGCACAGAATGGTTCCTATAAAATATATACTAATACTTGATGCTATTTTTTTTTAACCCAGGTTTGTTGTTCATGGTTTGGAAACTGGAGAGCAGTACGTCTTCCGTGTGAAAGCTGTGAATGCTATAGGATTCAGTGAAAACTCACAGGAGTCGGAGGCTGTAACAGTACAGGCAGCCCTCAGTAAGTAGGATTCTGTGCAACTCAGCTTCTTGTTTCTTGAATGAATTATATATTTTCAGCAGTCAACTCCTTTTGTCTCATTTGCTATAACAGTACATTTTGCAGCCATCAAGTACATCCCCTTAGTGGTGTTTATGGTTCTAGAGAAAAGACATTGTTAAAAAAAAAAAAAAAGTTATTCATAATGCCTGTTAGAAATATTGGGTCAGATTCACTATAATGGCCAGACTGCCTTCTGCTCCTCAGCTGTAACAAAACACCTGTAAATCTTAAGTTAGACAAGTAGCTTCTGGGTGATTTGGAGTTGTGCAAATCAGTTTAGCACAGAATCTGCTCCATTTGGAAGAGTTTCAGGAAACTTTATTACTGTGTGGCTGGACCAAACAGAAAATTCCCTTTGTCTGCTCCAGGATGGAGCACAGTCTACCTCCTCTGGTACCCTGCAAGCAAAATTTCAGTTTAAAAGCAATCCATTGTGCAATCTTCAGTAGGAATGATACATGCTGGGTGGAGGGCTGGATAATTATTTAGAACAAAAAGTACACCGATTTGGGCTACTATGGTCCAATTGCAATTTCTGCACAGTTTCAGCTTCATACTGAAAAATTTAAAATAGAACATCTTTTTCCCACCTGAATGGCCTCCACTGCCTGGAGAATGACGACCAACAGGCAGACTTGTCAGAAATATTCCTCTAAAAGATTTATAATTCAGAATGGCTATTAGAAGATAAATTTCAATGAGATGTAACTGACGAACTGACTCTATTTGGTTTTTTTTAGGACGAAGTGTGTCTCATATGGGTAGGTGGTGCACAAACACTGTCACATCTATTATCCCTATGTCGTAAATGCACTTGCACCTTTGTCACTGTGTGTTTTGAAGATGAGGGTTGCATGGGTATATCACCAAGCACAGAGCACATGGATCTTACACACACTTATGGGATGTGGATGGCTTTTATCCATTTCAGTAGCCTTAACAGGAATTTATCAGGACTATTTATATTACATTAACATGGACAGAATCTTTTTGCAGTATTATATTAAGGGCATTTATGGGAGCTTGCTATGGTCGTTCTTATTTACCAAGAAATGGTAATAATTGCAAAGGCCATGTTTAATGGCCTCTGAGTACAACACCACATTTGGAAAAAAGAACCAAAGGCCATTCCTACTGATCACTGTCTGTTTTCATGCTGATCACTAGTACAGCTACGAGATCGGGGACTGTATTAAGGGCCTCTGCTAACATTCTCTTCCGAATGACGTAAGTCACATTCTCTCAAGTTATACTGGCAATTCAACTGAAAATAGCAGATGAGCTCTAGGGGCAGGAGCTTAGCCTGTACTGACTGCAGGACAACAGGGTCAAGAAAGGGGTATCTTTGGGCAAACTTTCATGCACAGATGGCAAATACAAAACAATGCTTGCCAGAAAGGGTGTTTGCTCATTGTAGGGGTGTAAAAAGGTCAGGAAAACAGTTTTCTTAATCTGTAGGAAGATGCCTGGGTGACATTTCTGCTTCTGCTACAGATGGGAATAAACTCATGAAGGAAATGTCTTTCCTGCCTCAACATAGGTTAAGGTAGTGAAAGTCTAAGTATTCCATACAGGAGAGAAAGCACTCTCAGTCTGAAGTAGGTATATAATATGGGGATAGGAGGGGAAAACCAGGAAGGCCATAAATTAGACAGTCATATGACTTCATTTAATTCAAGTTCATAGCCCCTTTTTTTTCTTTTTCTTTCCTCTTTAATTGGGTGATTCTTAGTGTATTCCAAAAGTACTCGAGCAGCTTATTTGGTTCTTAGCAGGAAAAGATCTTTTGATCCATTTCAATCTTCTAGCATAATATTTGGTCTGGAGACACTTTTGCTGGCATTACCATTTCCATACCAAAGATCATCTATTCCTTCTTGCTATCTCCTCAGAGGGCAGCACATCAGGCAGATGTTTCAAAAGCTTCCACGTTCATGCATGGAGATAAAATTAATGTTGATTAGCAGCTTTACAACTACTTTGTTACCGATATGTGGCTGATAGAAGTGCTCTGCAGAAAACAAAAGCAATACAAAAACCACTAAACAACTTCTGCACTGCAGTGTTTTAGACTCTGTCCTAACTCTCAGGATGTTTATTTCCTTATAGCTTGTCCATCATATCCTCATGGTATCACCCTTCTGAACTGTGATGGTCATTCAATGACCCTTGGCTGGAAAGCACCAAAGTACAGTGGAGGTTCACCAATCCTTGGTTACTATATGGATAAACGGGAAGCGAACCATCAAAACTGGCATGAAGTCAATTCTTCCCTTATTACCCGGACGATTTATACGGTTGGTACTTTTTAATTATTATCTTTCTGGAGTTGATTTGTACTATTTCTTTGCTTTTGGCAGAGTTCTACTTTCTTGCAGAGAAATTCTTTAAATACTTACTACAGCAAAACCAGGCCCTTCCATTGTGTATTTTGGAGTGCAACAAGCCTAAAAACTGAGATAGAGAATCAGTGCCATCCCCTGCTATGAAATTCTAAGACCATTAAGGCCATTCAGATGAGGAAACTTTTGAAGAAAAAGTTGTGAAGCACATTTTTCACAAAGAACAAGATGAGCTATAAAATGCTTCATAAACTATATTCATTAATGAGCACTATATGTATCACCACTGTAATAAGATGCAGAGAAAGGATGGAAGCATTTAGCAGGACAGATGACCGTGCTGTCTGTAGAACTGGAGACTTGTAAATGAAATGGAGATGGGCTGAGAACAAATGTAACTGTCCCTGTTCTTACTCTCAAAATCTGCCTTCAGCTGGAAAGGGAAGTATATTAATAAACCTAGCATTATGCCTCATCGCCTCCTTTCCAGAGTACCAGAGCGATGATTTTAGTTTTGAAATAAATTACTTCTGGTTGCACTTACAATATATTCAATGTTTCTTAAAAGAGAAAAATTTTGATGTGACCTTCCATGAGGAAAGGTTAGGAAGATAGGATATAGCAAGTAATTGATCAATCTGACACTTGTTAAATTAACTTAAACAACCAGATTTTATTCCCAAATAGTTCTTAAAATTATTTCTGCAAGTCAGCAACTTTTCCATAAACCTCAGGGCAGAAGTAAGTCTTTAGCAGGTATTTGACACTAAAGTAGAAAATAATGCTGCAGATGAGCTCAGGAAGAGTGTTTCATGCACAGAAGGCAGCCAGCACTACTTAAGTTAATGTATGCTTGTGAGTGAGTTTATAACTGGCATCTCTGACATAGCAGATGGAGCATGGATGTTGAGAAATAAAAAAGGGCGGGTAGGATAGGCATGAAAGGGCAGTACTAGAGCAATGCTTTCCAGATATTTTCATTGTTTTCATGCATTTGTAAACAAATGAGCAATGTAAATTAAGGGAAATCATTCAGAGTTTAATTAATTGGATATTTAAGTCTCAGTCCTGCCAATAACTGTATTTATGCCTCAAGGTGCATCTTCATACATTAGCTTGAATGACTGGAATCTGAAATACTGATGGGAAATAAAAGCAAGACAGCTTTTAGTAGCTCAGAATATTTTATGACATACTGCAAGCAGAGAAGCCCCTGAGATATACCGTACAGCACCGGGAGCACTAAAGGTTTAACCCTCTCTGATTAAATGATTCTATGAGAACTCCACAAATATTCTTTCCCTTAATAACATGGGATTTCAAAAGCATTTTTACAGGCTGAGGTGTTACTCTCTCTTGTGAATCACACGATATAGCTCTCCATCTTCATGTTATCCCATCTAAATTGTATTAGTACCTGAGTTCCTAGCTTATGTTGATTGCTTTGGTCTTGTATTTGATGCTACCCTATCATATGTTTGTTACCATTAAAAAAAAATCACACTAAAATCCTTTTTTATCTCACATTTTCCCAGAGAATATAGTTATAGTTTATTTATTCATGAAATTCTAAAACTGTTCAGTATCTCCACTAGAAGTACTAACCTCAGCTGCCTCTTTCTCTTGAGACATATGATTAAATACAACTGTGGGAAAATTATTCAGAGGACTGAGGTGTAGAAGACTTGTTTATGGTATTTAGGTGATCTGGAAGAGGAAAGATGGAAGAGGGCTGCTGCCAAGAAGCTCATACCTTATAGCTTGTCTACCTTGACCTCAAAATCTGACATGGTCATGTGGTGATGGACTCATTAGAGAAGTCAGGGTTCATTTACCATGGACATTTGCAGAGGTTTAGCACGGATTCTGGTCATCCCATTTCCAGTGCTTACTTCCTCACTTTGTAATGGTAGGTAATATTAAGAGAAAGATGCATACAACCCAGAAAATTACTGAGAGAATCTTTCCCAGAGTTATATCAGCACACTGTGGAACTAATTGGATTGGCTTTTCTTGTAGCTTCGTGTTGTTTTCCTTTCTTCCCTGGTCAGTGCACTATGACCTTTTTAGACCAAAACACCATTAGAACTCTTGCTTAAGTGAATGGCTTATGAATAGCCATTCATAAGCAATGCAAGAAGGTATCTCATGTTAGAACACTCACTCATAAGTATCTGCTAGTGGTCATTCATTGACTGGGCTCCCTGGACCTTTGCTCTAACCTTTTACAGCCTCTCATGCCAATATCTGGAGTGCTGTTATTCCTAGGATGACGTGGATGAAACATGGAAGTACAATGTAGATCTCTGCAGTGTTTAAGAGTAAAATCTTCAAATTAGATCCTTCCAGTAGTCCAGCACAGCAGTAAGGCCTGATAATTAATTAACCAATGCCAGAATGTTTATTTTCAAATATTTAATTTATTAAAAGAGTATAAATAATGGCTTTTGATATATTGAATTATTTTCTAAAAAAAGGTAGAGGATTTGACAGAAGATGCCTTCTATGAATTCAAAGTTGCTGCTGCAAATCTGGTTGGAATAGGTCAACCTTCAGATCCCAGTGAGCATTTTAAGTGTAAAGCCTGGACTATGCCAGAACCTGGTAAGTCTATTAGTTCCTCATGAATTTCAATTCAGTATTAACTCCTTCAAACAAAGCCCGTGTAATGTTCCAGCCAAACTTGGCTGGATGTCTTTTGGTTAATTTCTGCCATATTACCTGTTGAGATTGCCATTGCTTCCGAGATCTCCCCTTAAAAGCTACCTCCACATTCCCACTGATGATATTGAATGTCCTGGAAGTGGGTGACCTTAGCTTGCTGAGTGTCTCCTTCTTTCACTGCTCACATCAGGTCAGAACAGAAAGTATTCAGCTTTTACTGTTTTTATCTCTATGAGCTCTTCACCCCCAGCCCTACAATCTCCACTTCACACTCACCACCTGTGCAATATACAGGCATCTCGGCACCATAATTGCAGACTATTAAGAATATTCCTGGAGTTTCATACTCCAAAACTGTGTTTTTTGGTCATAAATAAAACACAGCAGAGGTCTGTTTCTTGACGCAGAGGCAAGTAGCACAGTATAGCTCACACTTTATAGCTAAATCTCCCAGTCTCAACTAGTATGCCCTTATTCATGTATTTCCCCTAGATGGTACTTAGGTGTTACCTGAGAGATTATTATTAGCCAGGTGTTAGAAGAAATGCGCTAACAAACACACAGTAGGAAGTACTGCATGCTAGTATTCAAACCTGTGTTTAGGTTATCTGTAGTTTAGTAGTGTAGATGTAGCTGAAGATGTTAATTGTAATGATAAGTCTGTAAAAAATGTTAAGTAAGAAGTATTGTGAATTCAGAACCCTCTGCAAAAGAAAGTTAAACTTTATTCTATCTCATGTGAGCACATAAATTTGTGCCTAGATGTTAGACGTCTTGGGAACTGGTTCCCCTCACTAATGCTCAAGTTCTGTAAATAACCTATGAAACGGTTTTTGAAGGCCCATCTGCTTTTTTTAAAACACTCTTGTTCATATCGAGCAACACTTTTGCTGAAGCTGTTTCTGATGTCTGGTACTGATTTGCCTAAACAAAGGGTGTCACAGTATAGTCCATAATGAAAACATAGGCACCTACCACTTTAATATATTTCTACCTTCTTTTCTCCAAAATGCTGTAAAATACTGCTGTGTTGTTAAATCAAATTCTATTTATGACATTGGGATTTGGAATGCAATTAAGGATCCATTCTAATACTTGCTTATGTCATCAGGAGCTGTCTGACACCTACACACATCTGTTTCATGCCTAAATGTTCACACAGTTATTTTCTCAGTAAAGAAAAAAAAAAATAAATTAAATCTGGTTTTGTAGAACTGTTGGAACTTTTAGGGATTTCAAAAAGACATAATTAGCATAGGAAGGCAAGAAACTTTCAGTTTTCTTTTCTATGTTATACATAAAAAGTAATTCTTGCCTGGAACATGAATCATTTCAGTAAGATCATGGAATCATTTAATAGGAAAGACTCTCAAATGTAATCTAATGTAATCAAATGTAATCTAATTCAACCCACATCCAGGATCAGCTATATCTAGCTTGTTGACAGAGGCTTGTCTAATCCATCCTTAAAGACTTCTACCCATGAAAAAGTCCAGGTTCTTTGGACAGGATCTACTAATCTTACTCTGCTTACAGTTTAAAAGTTTTTCTAATATTCCTGAATCTTTTTTCCTGCAATTTAAGTCTGTTTGCTTCTTGTTCTGTCCACCATGAAGAACAGATTATTCTTTTCCTCTTTGCAACAGCTTTTCGATGTGTTTAAAGACTTTACCAGACCCCTAGCTTTTCCCTTAAGTTGACAAAACCCAGTTCACGCAACCTTTCCCCATAGGCCATGTATTTCCTATCTCTTAATAAACATTTTTTTTTTGCTATTCTTTGAACTTTTTCTAGTTGCTTCATGTCTTTTTTGAATGGCAACACATAAACTGGAGACATTATTTCAAATAAAGTTTTTTCAATGCTTAGCAGAGAAATGGTAGCTCCACACCTTCTACCATTATTTGCCTGCTTACAGATCCCCTTCTATTTGTCTTTAAAAAAAAATCAAAAACTACACTGTTATGCTAAGTTCCAGGTTTACTTCATTTTAATGCCCTGATTCTTTCCTGCAAAACTGCTTGTCAGAGAGTTGTTCTCCATGCTTTCTAGCTAAATTATTCTGAGTTCATAAATCTTACCTTCTAGATTTAATGACGACAAAGCCGCCAATAACAAAGTGTTTAATCTTATCTTAATCTTTGACCTTATGTCCCTTTATTTAATTGCATTTTCTTATCATTTTGTAATATTTAGTATAAATGTATCATCAGTGGAACAATTATTTTCCTTTAAGAAAGGATTTGTGATTTATACTCTCTACAGTGTTTTCAAAAAGTCAGTGAAATTGCCTAGTGTGTAAACAAGTGAAGATTATCCTTCATTTTAAATGACATATAAAGAAATAAAATAAAAGGCACTTTCAGGAAATGAAGAGAGTGAAATTTCCATTTTCATTATGAACAATTGGACCTTTCTACTCCTTGGCTGATTACATTGTTCTCATTATGAAACTAGTTGAACAGAGAGTATTGCATTCTTCCTGCTTAAAAAAATCACCACAAACAAAAAAATGGCCTCATTCTCTCCAGATCGCCAAACCTGTTAAAATATTTCACAAGCCTTTTTTAGAATAAGTTTTTAAACAATGGCTTAGCAATAATGAAAAGAAATAATAGAGATTTAAGACTGGGAGAAAGAGGCTGACCCTCTTCCCTGACTTACTAAAGATACTAAAGACTAATGTAATGTGACCGCAATATACTCACAGTGTCAATGAAATATTTTTCCACCTTTTGATATGGAAGGGAGGTTTCCTCAGAAAGGTCAAAACCCCTTGCAGGGTTTCCAGCATGAGTGATGGATTCCTTGCCCAGAGCCCATAATTATTTAATCCTTCTGCAGAACTCTAGTCTTAGGTATCTCTGTGACCCTCTGTGAGTTAGCAATGATAGCTAATGAATTATTTTACATGACTTTTTAAAAAAATGAAACATCTGTGGTCTCAGAATCCTCAGAACATACTTCATTACACATTTTCTTCTACTGTCTAGATTTCTAGAAGGTGCATCTGCCAGTGGAATTTTAATTATCTGTGGATATATAGACATTTAGGTTGGGATTTTTAAAGAGCCCTGAGAGAAGGCTTTAGGCTCCTTGAAAACTGCAGAAATCTAGTATTTCATACAACCATTGAATGGTTTGGATTGGAAGGGACCTCAAGGATCATCTGGTCAACCTTTCTTGGCAAAATCTCCATCTAGACAAAAGCACTGCCTAGACAAGATGGCCCAGCACCCCATCCAGCCAAATCTTAAAAGTGTCCAATGTTGGGGAATCCACCACTTCCCTGGGGAGATTATTCCAATGGCTGATTGTTCTCATTGTGAAAAATTTTCCTCTAGAGTCCAATTGGAATCTCCCCAGGAGTAACTTGCACCCACTACCCCTTGTCTTTTCCACATGACTCCTTATAAAAAGGGAGTTTCCATCTTCTTTGTAGCCACCCTTTAAGTACTGGAATATGGTGATGAGGACACTCCTAAGCCTTCTTTTCTCAAGGCTGAATGAACCCAGTTCTTGCAGGCTTTCCTCATATGGCAGGCTTCCCAGTCCTTTGATCATCCTGGTGACCCTTCTCTGGACCCTCTCCACCCTGTCCACATCTTTTTTGTATGGTGGGGACCAAAACTGAACACAGTATTCCAGGTGTGGCCTGACAAGCACTGAGTAGAATGGGAAAATGACTTCTTTAACTCTGCTGGTGATGCCCTTGTTGATGCAGCCCAGCATCCTGTTGGCTTTCTTTGCTGCTGTAGCACACTGTTCACTCATATTAAGCTTGTTGTCCACCAGGACCTCCAGGTCCCTCTCCACAGAGCTGCTCTCCAGCCAGGTGGACCCCAGTCTGTGCTTCACTCCTGGATTATGTTTTCCCAGGTGCAAGACCTTACCCTTGTCCTTGTTGAACTTCATAAGGTTCTTGTTAACCCACTCTTCAGTCTGTCTAAGTCTTCCTGCAGGGTGTCTCTCCTCCGAAGTGTCTACTTCCCCACTCAGTTTGGTATCATCTTCAAACTTCATTAGGGGGCACTTGATCCCATCATCCAGATCACTTATGAAGATATTAAATAGCGTTGGGCCCAATATCAATCCCTGGGGGACCTCACTTGTCATAGATTGCCAGTTTGAAAAAGAACTATTTACCACCACCCTCTGGGTGCAGCCTGTCAGCCAGGTCCCCACCCACTGCACAGATCAGTGTCTTTAGGAGGAGGCTATGGGGAACTGTACTGAAAGCCTTGGAGAAATCCAGGTAGACAATGTCCACTGCTCACCCCACATTAACTGACCACGTTACTTTGTTGTAGAAGGCAGTTGGGTTTGTCAAGCATGATTTGCCCCTGGTGAATCCATGCTGGCTTTTCCCAATCGTGTGCTTCATTTCACTTGTGACAGCCCCCAGGAAGATTTGTTCCATAACTTTCTCAGGGACTGAAGTAAGACTAATGGGCCTATAATTTTCTGGATCCTCCTTTAAGCCCTTCTTGTAGATGGGAGTGGCAGTAGCCTTCTTCCAGTCTTATGGGACATTCCCCAATCTCCATGACTTCTCAAAGATTATGGAGAATGGCCTCACAACAATGTCAGCCGGCTCTGTTAACACTCTTAGATGGATATTGTTGTGGACCATCGATGTGTAAGGGTCAAGCTTCTTTAATAGTTCACATACCAACTCTTCCTTCACTGATGACTGGCCTGTGTTTGCAACAACCTGGATTTTTGTTCCCAAGACCTGGGGCCCAACAGTGCTGGTAAAGACAAAGATGAAGAAAGTGTTGAGAACCTCTGCCTTTTCAGCATTGTTGGTGACTAATTCACCTCTCCTGTTTAACAGTGGGCCAATATTATCCTTCTGCTTCTGCTTGTTGTTTACATATCTGAAAAACACTTTCTTGTAGTTTTTGACATCTCTGGCCAATTTCATTTCAAACCGAGCTTTTGCTTTTCTAACTGCATCTCTGCATGCCCTGGCAATGCCCTTATAGTTTTCCATCTCTGATAGGCTTCCCTTTTGGTTTTGAGCAGACTCAGAAGCTTGCAGTTAAGCCAAGGGGGTCTCTTGCTCTGCCTACTTCCCTTACCTTTAAAGTGGATGAACTGTTTTTGTGCTTCCAGGAAAGCATTCTTGAATAACTCCCAGCACTCGCTAGCTCCTTTATCCTCCATGGAAGCTTCCCACGGAATCCCTCCCAATGAACTCTGAAAGAGCTGAAGTCTGCTCTGTCACTACATGCCCTTGTAAACAGTCCCTCTCCAGCTTTCTTGTAGGCCCCTTTAGGTACTGGAAGGCCGCTATAAGATCTCCCTGGAGCCTTCTTTTCTCCAGGCTGAACAACCCCAACTCTCAGCCTGTCTTCATAGGAGAGGTGCTCCAGCCCTCTGATCAGCTTTGTGGCCCTCCTCTGGACTTGGTCCAACAGCTCCATGTCTTTCTTGTACTGGGGCTCCCAGAGCTGGACGCAGTACTGCAGGTGGGGTCTCACGAGAGTAGAGTAGAGGGGGAGAATCACCTTCCTTGACCTGCTGGTCACATTTATCCTCACAAGGTCTGCAACAGGTACTTATATAAGTTTCTTTCCTGAAATGTGCTTATCCACTATGGAGAAACACTTTTTTTACTGTTTTTTTGCTGTATACTTGCTGAATATCATCCTGTACAAATTTCATGTTCATTCATCACTGGTTAACATCACGTAAGCTAGAATGGCAATCAGATTTATTTTAAAGGTTTTTCTACTCTATTTTAAATGGTGAGATGTGTTGTAGGGAAAAAAAAATATTTTGAATTAGGCCAAACTGACAACACTGAGAAAATCCCTGTCTCAGGTACTTTCAGGTTTCCTTACTCTAAATTTAAAGCACAAGAAGCACCTTCCAGCTACATTATTTGGCCCAATAGCAGTATTCTGTCACAGGTGTTTTCACTATGGTAGAATATTGATATGATTATGCCTTTATAGTCTACTGGTATAAATAAGTATCAAGAGTATAGTAAAAAAATAAATACTACAAGTTAAACTGAATGGCACCAGAACAGTTACGTGAAGCAGAAGGAAAGTATAGTAGGGAGAACATAACCTGATAGCTACAAAGGTATGAACTCTCACTTATTCATAAAGAATCAGGATGTTTTTGACATAGATAATTCTCCTGACAGATATCCTCTTGAGAAGTTCTTCTTGGCTATCGTTATCCACCTCACAATGAAAAATTCTTCTGTCACGGAACGTGAAACCTAATTCAAAGTCCACGGGTACTGGTGGGTTTTAGATCAGGCTAGAGGATCATGGTTCATGTATACAGACAAAAAATTAAACTCTTGATGCTAATTATGAACCGGAGTCAGGTACAGTGAAGCAACTTTGATGTAGGGCTAGTGAATTAGATAATACACAAGAAAATCTGTTACTTGTTGGGAAATTTTAAACTGCATGGATTTTCCACATGAATAACTTTCCCTTAAAATGGAGTTACTGAGATCTAGCTAAGAATGTATGCTTCAGAATACTAATGTCACTCACTGCATAAAGCAGGTACTGCTACATACAGCTGTGAGGGGGAAATGCCCTACCAACCATGTGTACCAGGTTTATTGTAAAGGATGAGATTTTTGAAAGCAAACACAGTCAAAACAAAATTAAAGTGACGCATTTCAGCCTCTACAGGATCAGTTTGCAAAACTTTATTATATTGGTGTGAACTTTGAATATTTGAAATATTTTAGGTCCTGCCTATGATCTCACGATTTGTGAAGTTAGAAATACATCACTGGTTCTTCTGTGGAAAGCTCCTGTGTATGAAGGCAAAAGCCCTATTACTGGGTATTTAGTGGACTATAAGGAAGTAGATGCAGAAGACTGGATCACTGCTAATGAAAAGCCTACTTCAAAGCGCTATTTTAAGGTAACATGTTCATTAGTTAGCATTAATTCAAAACTGAGTTCTAAAAATGAAGATGTGTATTTGAACTTGGGATTCTGCTAACATCTTCATATAAGTAAACAAAAGAGTTTAGATTGTTTTTTAAATCAGCTTTACTCTTTATCTTGTTCAAGGTCACTGATTTACATGAGGGTCACACATATGTTTTCAAAGTTCGTGCAGTGAATGATGCTGGAGTAGGCAAGTCATCTGAGATATCTGAACCAGTGCTTGTTGAGGCAAGGCCAGGTAATGAACTGTTTTATCTCCTCTGCTTCTAAAATACTGAAATACATAGAAGTGAATTGAGTCAATCTGTTTTGATATTGTAGCACAGATAAGTATTTAAAGAGTTAAGAAGCTCTTAGCCTTAAAACTTAAAGAAAAAATAATGTGGATACAGAGGTACTGTGAAGACTTTTTGCTTTACTTACTGCAGGAAATATTTGATAATCAGTTATTTTAGTTTTTACTCTCATGAACAAATGTGCTTTCTTGCTGCGAGTGGAAAAATATGACACCAAATTTATTAAAGCTTCAAGAATGATAATAAAAGTAATTTCTTAAAATGTTCATATGTGCTCATATTCAGTTTCATTTTATAGATTTGTTTCTCAATAAGCATTAATTATTTTTAGCATTCCTTTTTTTTTGTGTAAAGTAAGAATCTTGCTAGTATGTGATGCTGAGTCAGCATATGGCATAAACATGCTTCAAAATCTGCAAGTAAGATTGGTATCTGTTAGTGAAGATGGACAGAATTTGCATGGGCTTTAGAAATTTCTCAGTTGCAACTGTAAAGAAAAATGCAGCCTTGACATATGAGTCGATTCCTATTTTGCAGGAACAAAAGAAATCTTTTCTGGTGTGGATGACGAGGGTAATATTTACCTGGCTTTTGAGTGCAAAGAAGCTACAGATGCATCTCATTTTGCGTGGGGTAAATCGTATGAGGAGATTGATGATTCTGATAAATTTAAGATTGAAACAGAAGGAAATCAGTAAGTCATGGCAGTCTATCAAATTATTAGAAATTTGTCCTGTTAAAACTTTCAGCAACATGAGAAACCCTGCTAATTATATCCTTCTTTACTGATGATTTTAGTTCTAAGCTGTACTTCAAAAATCCTGATAAATCAGACTTGGGAACTTATTCTATCTCAGTTAGCGACACAGATGGGGTTTCATCCAGCTTCATTATGGATGATGAAGGTAAGGTCCTTAACATTTTATCACCTCAACTGCACTAAAAATTATCTAAGAAAAAAACCCCAAACCCACAACTCTCATATTCTTTCCTATGCATTAAAGAAAAACAAAAAAAGAACACAACAGGCTTTGTGTGATTAGTTATTTTTCTAATTATCACCTTAATGAAAGTTGGGATAACTTAAGGCAATTTTTCTTTAAAAAAAAAGATAAAGAATATGCCCGATTAGAATTGTTTTCTTTATGCTGTTTGCAAATATCTGTTACACTTTCAGTTAAATGCCTGAAAATGTTGCTTTTTTCACTGTTTTGTGAATCTCTTTCTCCAGTGTGTTCAAAGCTGTGCTTTGACTTTTTAGCCTTTCACATCTTATAATAATTGGTTCTCTTTTAGCTGTAAAGCTACCATCAGATCTCTGCTTACCAAGGAACCTGATATAGAGACAGACCTTGAGGCTCTAGATACAGTTTCATATAACTGAGATGCAGAGAATTAGCGAGAAGAATGAGAGAAAAAGGATGTTGCTCTAATGAGATCTGAACACATTTGGTTAAATTATCCTTTGGCTTAAATTTACATTAGTTTTGATTTATTTCATTGTAGGTATTTTGTTTCAATGGAGTTGCAATGAATTTGATTCAGTCTGACTTTGGTTACCATTGAGGGGTACTGAGGTGAAAGGCAAGGGGGAGAACTTTGCTATTTTTAAATAGCACAAAAATACTTTGGTGCTTTCCCAGTCCAGAGGCTGCAATTGCTATACTCAGTTCCTTAAGCATGAAAATCCCTCTACTTGCCTTCTTTCTAAGTAATTGCAGGAGAGGATATGAGACTGAATGTGAGTCTGACAGTAGGCAGGACTTTCGTTACATTCAAAGTAGGTTTTGAGAAGAAATCCATGTACAGCCATAAAAAAATATGGTTCCACAGGACATGGACCACTTATGTGGACTCTTAGTCATTACCAATATCTGCTTCTTCTAGGGAAGCTAAACTTGTAATACTTTTAATTTTCCAGTGAATACTGTAGGAAAAGACAGACAGGCATTTGATCATGAGAACTTCCCTTTGGCTTAGTTTTGAAGCATCACACTCAAACCTGTGTGTAGGTCTTGTCACTGCCAGTCCTACCTTCCAAGTTTTTTTTGTAGAAGAACACTGAAAGTGTTTCCCATCCCACACTTAGCCCATGTCTTCCCTGGTCATATCTGTCACTCAAAATTACACTTGTTTTTGTACTGGATCCCTGCACAAGCATCAGATTTTGTATTTTAGCACTGAAAACTATTATTTTGCTGCCCAATTACTTCCTCAAATGCTATAAATTCTCCTGTAATTTTGCTAAATCCTAGACCATGTCATAAATCCTTGCTAATTTCCTCTAGTCTTTACATTACTTGTACATTTGGAATTGGCAGTAATCTTTATTAGTAATGAATATGATAAATATGGTTAGTATGAAAATCTAAAAAAATTATTTCTAGACTCTCACACAGTCTTTGTGAGGATTTAGTGCATTAAATAGAACTTTGTACTTTTTCAGACTAACCTGTACTCAATCTTGTTTTCTGCCACAGTAAAACAAGCTTTTCAGGTACCGGTCAGAAAGGAAGTCAGCAGATAAAGGAACCTCATGCATTGCTTAGAAATTATTATCTTCTGTTTAAATTCCGTAAAGAGCTTAAAATGGGTTTCGTCCCTTGTTTAGATTCTTTTGCATAAGAGAGTGTGCATGAAATAGGAACACTCGCTAAATCCACGTATCAGAATTTTAAGTTTCTTAAATCTTGTTTTTTAGTCATCATTTTCTGAAGACAATTGGATATTTCACATATAAGACTTAAGGAGATTATCTGTTGATGCTGATATGTACCTTCTTTGACACTTGTTGTCTGACTGTATTTTTCAGAATAAATTAAAACACGAGTATTTTTCTTAATTTCAGAGCTTGAACGTTTGATGGCATTAAGCAATGAAATAAAGAATCCAAGTAAGTTGAAGATCTAAATCTGTTTGATACTTCTAGAAGAATAATAATTACATACTAATGACTGGAGTTCCAAAAAGTTTCTTCCTGAGACAACGGCAGCTTCATTTTTCATGGAACAAGTTGCTTCCTTATCTTTCAATTCATTTAGAAGAATTTTAGTTTGCATTGAATAAAATCATCATTGCCTAAAAGTCTTTTGAAGTTTAACTTTGACAATAGACTGCTATTTGCTATTAGCCAATTCCTTAAACAATGTGCAAACTATAAGCTGTGAATTCTTTTCTCCCTTTGAAAAATTAATTTAAAAATCAGCCAAAACACTGCATTAGATGTCTTTTCCCTGTATAAAATTTATTCTATATCCAACATTCCATAAATAATAGGGAGATACTAATATTTTACTACAATAGTTCTTTTTCTCACAAGGATTCATGCATTATTGACTTTTGATTGCTTTTCTTTCTGCAGCAATACCTCTAAAATCAGAATTAGCTTATGAGGTTCTTGACAAAGGAGAAGTTCGGTTCTGGATTCAGGCTGAAAGCTTATCACCAGATTCTACCTTCAGATTCGTTATTAATGATAAAGAAGTTGAAAATAGTGATGTAAGTACATACTGAGTACTATATATGTGTGATTTTGTTTAATAAACCTTTATGCATTAAGAGGTATTCTATTTTTGCGGTTGCTTAAAACCATGTTATTAAGGTATTATAATACCTGAAAGGAAAGTCAATCTTTAACTTGAATCTTTTTTGCAGTATAGAATTCCTGTTGAATAGTGAGTCTATTCATACCAAAAAAAGAGACCAATGTTTAACCCTCAGAAGTCCATATTCATTTTGGGTAGCTAGACAACCAACAGCCAAAGAGAAGGAGAAATTAGACACAGACCAGTATTAAACACATCTGATTAAAAGTAATACACAGTTTTTTTAGGAAAAGTGCTCCAGATAGAAAAGCTGCTTCAAGTAAAGTTTTGGACTCCAAACCAGCAAGACATGCTGTTGCCAGAGACCCTCTGAGGCTACTGCTACTAGTTTTACACATAATGTGGGAAGCACTTGACAGTGCAACAATGGCCATAGATATAGAACTTTTAGATGGTGTCACTTTCTGATTTTTTTTTTTTTTTTTTTTTTTTAAATTTCATCCTAGCCACTAAATTGGCATTGAATGGCTACATGGAGATGAAAGGGCAGGCCACCAGCTTCCTGCATTTTTATAGCTCTAGGAAGACCTTTCATAGAAAGGGATTCAAAAAAGTGGTCAGACTGGGCTGAGAAGAAAACAAGGTCATGCCTTTGCAGGGCTGGAGTATAGTTCATCTGCTGGGCATAAAGTACAGCACTGGAATATCTTTTCCTGTGAGGAATTCACCTCCAGTGCTGCTGTTTGAAAGGTTCAGTTTATTCCCAAGGATGCAAAGCCTGGTTTTGGTCAGAGAAGCTTATCAGCATTTTTATACCATAGAAAAGCAAAGAGCGTTTACTTTAATTAAATATTGACAAATGGAAGAAGAAGTGTTTCTGAGTAAAATACTTCCCTGTTTTTCTTACTTTAAGAAGTAATAAACTATAGCACTGAAAACCTGAATATTAGTGACTAGGATGTATTGAAACGACAATATTCTGCCTTGGCAACGTTAGTGGAACGGAATGAGCTATTTTTAGTTCGCATATGTTTTGAAAGTGTTGACATCAGAGAGAGTCTTGAAGTGGAGCTGCATTATTTCACCTCTTTAATTAGTAACCCACAGGTGACATTTACGTTTGGAGACTGATTATATTTTTGTGGAAAGTCACATAAAAGCCTAGTATTTATGGTGCCCATAAAATCATTGAACTTCATCTTGCTGCATAATGGCAATAGTTAGAAGCCTAATTACACTCTAAAACCTGCCTGGAGACTGGGCTACAGTCACTGAACATGTTCAATAGACCGTTATGCTGGTGAATTGTAGTCTGATTCCTGACATTGGCTGAAGTGATAAATTTCTTCTTCTAGGTCTTAACAGGGAACAGTTTCGGTAAGATTTCAAAATAATCTGAGAATGGAATGAACTGGGCCCCATTTAATCAGCTGTCCCTTTAATATTTGAATATATTTTTCCTTTACCCAAAAGCAAGAAATAAAAAAATTCTGGAAGTGTGATAAAGGATCAGATTAAAACATACATCTTGCTCTTCTTTTTCTGCTTCTGGCAAATCTCACTATAACATTCTCCCTGAGAACTCATGAAATGAATGCAAGTGTTGTCCTTGACCTCTGTGGGCAAGAGACTGTAAGCTAGAACTTGAATTTGCAATTTTTGATAGTTTGGTGAAGTTTATAACTTTTCTTTTTAACCTACCTGGCCTATCTCAACTCTTACAGATGAACTCTTACATATGTAATTTTTCTACTTAATTTTGTGATTTATTAAATCTTGTCTTATTCTTTGACACTATATATTTCTTTGAACTATATATGGGAAAGTGCGTATCCAAATTATATACACGTTTCCTCTTGTTATTTTATATAAATGTTATACCTCACTCTCTTCCCTCTAAGTCATTTATTCAATAAATTATCTTAATCAATCTGTTGGCTAGTGCTTTGTTAATTCCATTATCTTTTATCTTTCTTCATTCTTTAGTTACCCCATTAAGATTTAAAGTAGTACTATTTGTACATTTGAAAGTACCAGTAATGAATGCTAAACATCTTGACTATGTCTACGCTATTCTTCCAGGCTTGTTGTCCATGTAAGAGTGAATCTGTTCTTGAGGCTGGCCAGGAGGTGTCCGTCAAAGCTGAAGCAGATATATCTGAGGGGTCATTCCTACTAATTTCTACTAATTTTAGATCAGTACTTAAAGGTTTAATAAGTGGTATTTTTACTAGCTTTTTACTAGCTTTTCCCCCTCATTCCTTCTTTCTTCCCCTTTCCTATACTTTATCTACCTATAGCTTTAGGTGCCTTTTTCTAGTTTTAGAGTCCAATAAAAAGGTTAATCAAAATATTCTTTTTATAAGGCAGCATGTCTCCTTTTAATAATAACAGGGTCTATAATAATTTACTGCATAGAACTCCTTCTAGATGGTGACATATACTTCCCATCATGAATGGAACAGTTAGTGTGTTATAACCTTGACCACATTGGTTACCTAAAAGCATTCACCAAGTAACTTCTGTGGACTATTTTTGCTTTGCTTTAGGAATTTGTTAGTTGAGATTCAAACAACATCACTATTAGTGGGACACACAGTCCTCATGGTTTTTACTCACTGAACGAAAGAGGATATTACTTAGTAAAAGGTGGTTGTAACTAAAATAGTACCTGCAAATTCAATACACATATTTTGCAAGTATTGTCCAATATTTGCTTGCCATTTTCTGTTTCCTTGACAATGCCTGACAATAATTTGTCTTTCTGGAATATTTAATAGAAAGCAAACACAAAAAGGACACAAACAGTGAAAAGCATATTTAATTTTGAATTCAAGTCAATGTTTGGTGTTCTGGGTATTCTGCAAGCACTTTAGTAGGTAACAAGATGTTTCAACAGAATTCTAATTCTCTTTTGCTGAACTCGGTTGATCTTTTTAGTTCCCAGAAGCTTTGTTGGCTTTGCCCAAGTTACTGTTCTCATGGTCTTGCATTTTAGTGTTCCTTGAAAAGAATACCTAGCATTAGATGAGCAAATCATTATACCCTTCCTAAATAAACTTTTTTACTGAGAAAATAAGATCCAGTATTGAGCTGCCACATATACCTCAGAGGTATTTAGTAGTGATGACTTTTTGGATTTGTTGTAATGGATTTATTTGGAGATCCACATTTGTGTCTACAAACATAATACTTCCAGCTATTTCTGGGGTCTGCTAGGAATAGTGCTTCAGCCTAGTGAAACCCCTTGTTGAACTGGAAGCTGTAACGCAGCTAGAGGCTGGGTGTGTAGGCTCTTCTTCAAACATGCATAGTGCCATAAACCATTATTTTTAAATACAAACCAGCTGTATTATGATGACTCAAGGATTCAAAATGCAGCTGCACACAGAGGTTTCCGTCACCACTGGGATCTTACTATACGACAGTAAATACAAGCCAGCCCTGTTTCCATAGTTTACAATTAAAAGGACATGAAAAAGATCAAGAGTGGAGGCAGGGATATAAACCACGATTAATTCGATAGGGAATCATAACTAATTTAGCTATACTACAGTAAAGTTATTACTTGTTTATTTCAGAGGCATAAAATAAATTGTGACCGTTCAAATGGCATTATAGAAATGGTTATGGACCGATTTACAATTGACAATGAAGGTACCTACACAGTACAGATTCAAGATGGAAAGGCCAAGAACCAGTCTTCATTAGTTCTCATTGGAGATGGTATGTTCACTGAAACATCAAAACTTTGATGAAGAAATGAACTTCAATTAATCTTTGAGTAATTTTGTGACTAACTCATTTTTTATTTACCTCTTCTAAAAATTAGCATTCAAGGCAGTATTGGCTGAGTCTGAGCTCCAGCGAAAGGAATTTCTTAGGAAGCAAGGTAAGACAGAGAAGATTGGTGACTTTAGGCCCAGTTTGCAGCTGATGATGCATCCCTGGTGAATACTAAGTCCTTCCAACGATTTCATTAGAAGATGATCACACAGTTTGAGTAGACACTGAACCCTTGGTGGATCTTATTTTACGATACATGCAAGTTGTGACAGAATTTTCACTAAGTGGAAGTCCTTACAAGAGGTTATCTTTGCTCAGTATTAATGAGAATATCCAACAAGACATCTCAGCACGTTTAGTTTTAAGCACACAAATTGTCCCTTTAATATCACTGATGAAGAATAGACAGCATAGTGTCAGACAAGGAAGATTAAAAATCTGATCCTGTTGCTTCTGTCCAGGCAAAATTCCAGGAACGAAATATATATTTGTTGCATAGTTGCTATACAGTTATAGAGTTTGTTATATACTTGTTATCAATATTGTTTGCAGCTGAGAGTGAGAATTACTGTTGGATATCTAATTCAGAATTTTGTCTCTGTGAAATCCTTAAAAAATCAAGTTTGAGCTCTAGTTTGTAATTTTCATTTGGCAAGCATGTGGTTTTTAGGATGAAAGTAACAATAATAATTAATAACATTTATTCTAAATAGCTTAGGTAAGATTCTTTACATAAGCAATGTAATTCTATTATTTTATATTTTTTGGAGGGGGGATTTTTTTTTTTTTTTAATAGATTTGGGCAAGAAATTATAACACTTACAGCATAAACTCATGAGATCTTTCGGTTCTCAATGATTTAAGTGAAAGTTTGGGACTTTGCTACCTCCCAGGTCTGGATATTGCAGTTATGGTCCCTGATCCTGCAGACACTAGAACATATAAATTTATTGATATGAGTAACCACGATAACTTTAAAAAGCCTATACATGCCAGTAAATTTACTCAAGGATATGTGTATTTACAGGATTGGAACCTCAGTGGGGAAAAGAAATATTTCTTGTTCTGCTTGTAATGTTTAATATATTTTTTTACTTTTATAATTTGGACAAATAATATCTGGTGTGGGATTTTTGCTTTGAACATTTAATTGAGTGTTTGGATATATTTATTTATTCTCCAGTTCCCTTTGCATTACATACATTGTTTGTACACTTATTTGTAGCTACTCTGTCTCTTTCCTATGCTTAGTTGGCATTTGGGCATAAACATATTTAGTAAGTAATTTGTCTCATTCACTGTTTTACATTTTGGAACGCTACATCACTTATCATACAAACAGAGATGAGCCTCAGATTTCTAAGTTGTATTGTAGCCACCTGGGTCAATATAATAAAAATTTACTACAGAGTTTTCCTTCTAGTGTATGGGAAGTTCAAGAGTTCCCTCTCATCGTTCTGGTGTAGGGATGTTATAATATAATTGTCATCCTTTTTCTTTCTTTCACTGGATCTCTCTGATACTCATCACTCTACACCGTATGTTTTAACACAATTTTGTTTCTTAGGTCCTCACTTCTCAGAGTTTTTGCATTGGAAAGTTACAGAGGCATGTGAAGTTTTACTTTCTTGTAAGGTGAGGAAATATATTTGAAATAATTTTTTAGAATGTGTTGATTAAAAATTGAGGTAGGAAAATGTGAGGAAAGATTTTGATATTTTTAAAATTAAAAGTTTTGTATGAAAACTTTTTTATTATTTAGAAATATTTAAAATCAAAATTTCTGTCTTACTACTCTTCAGCAGTAGTCTGCGTTAAAACAACAACAAAAAAATTACAGGACATTTCTAAATGTGTTAGGTGATCTAATTCTTTATAAGAATAGTGAGCCATAAAAAATAACTTAAACAAAATAGTCATCCTTTAATGGTCCTTCTTCCTTCCTCAAAAAATAGCCACAAAAAGCCAGAGTTCAAATTCTTTCCTCACCACATTCTGATTTGGAGGGTCCTCTACCAAAACATCTATTATTTAATCAACTGTAACCAAACATGTAACAACGGTTTCTAGAACTAATGTTATAAATATAATTTTTATTATATTTGGCTAATAACTTTTGAATCTTAACTAATGCTAATGTGCATGGAATTCAGTAACATCTGCTATTAACATCTTTATATGCCATTTTAAACTGGTATATTTTCATTTTTGTTGTTCTTCTAGAGTGACTTCTTAGAGTTCTGAATAACTAAGTTAATTGAGTTCAACAGGCATAAACTCTTCTTCATTGCCTTTTCCTGTAATGTGGGCTCTTTTGTATTAATTTTCTCCACTTCTTTTGAGTAAGTTTTTGGCTTTTAATTAGACTAACTTGCATCATTCATTATGAGCAATTTACATGCACATTTGTGGGGTTTTTGTCCTTTTTTACTGCTCACTAATTAGGAGACCTTTAACCTCAACTTATTCCCAGCAGAACTGGCCTGGGTGGTGAAGCTGCCATTCTGTGTGCCCCCATTTTAGGGCTCAGCACTCATTAGCTGACGTGGTACATTTGCTGGTACTGAGCTGCATAGCTGGAGTACTTTATAATCTCGACATGCATTTGCCTCAGGCACGAACCCTGCTTATCCTTTCATTCACATGGGGAATTAAATGTTGCTGAACCAGTTATGCTAGTGTTAATTCTCTACAAATTAATCCGAAATTATCCTTCTTTTCATTGACTGTCGAGCCTGTTTATACCACTGAAACTGTGAAAGGCCGAGTGTCTGATTATATGCGTTTCACCAGTGTACTTTTTGTTCATAAGGTCAGAACATTTTATGTAAATGAAATCTAGGATGTGGGCTGTTTGCACACTCATCATTTTAACTATGCCATTGACCTTACAATGTTTGTTACTGTTAGTATGTGACTGGCCATTAGAATCACATGGTGCTGTTGTTTATGCCTGTTTAACTGATATTTGTACATGGGAAGAGTTTGAACAACAAAGCCTGGATTTCTCCTACGAACTTCAGATACTTGACATTCAAGTTAGACGTGTGACTGTCGCAGGCTATTTCTGTGGTAATAAAAACACCCAAGGAACAATCCCTGCCTCCCCAGCCCATATCAAAGCACTTGGCCCAGGTCTCTTCTAGGCTCTGTTTAGTGCTCCTGTGCAAAAATAATTGTCATAGGTGGTTTTATCTCTTGAAAGTGCCTGCGATAAGGTGAAGGAAGTACCTGCAGGAGAGGGCATTTGCCTTGACTTTCTCAAAGGCCATGGCATGAAATAGGTCAGTTAGGAAACCAAGCCAACTGGAAGCTTGTGTAGGCCAGAGGACTGACTGTATGATCCAGGTCCATAACAGTAATAATGAACAAATATGGATTGTGTTATAAAGTAGTATATAAAAAATAATACATGTTACCTCACATACCACTTGTTTTCTATATGATTGGACCTGATTGACTCTTGATTGATTTAGTATTTAATTCTGAAATAGCTGGGATTGATGACCTTGTTCTTGGTATTGCAGCCCCTACATGCCAGTGAGACATGTTTGTCCATCTGAATGATAATTTGATGGTGTTTGCTTTTTATTGTGTGTTTATTTTTCTTCATATACCATCATCTACTTTCATTTTTCTTCAAGTAATTCTAAATTTCAGAACGTTCAGAAGCTACCTGGTCTTGCATAACTTTGATCCTTATTTGTACTGTGTCTGTTAAAAGCAAGATTTTTGGTGTGTAGCTAAACAGCAAAAAAGGTAACTTTTCATAGTAAATGTCAACATGAAATAACTTCAGCACTGCAAATTGCATGTGACGGAAACTCAGTCTATTTATTGTCAGATCGAGTGCTAACAGTCTTTGATGAAAAATTGTTGAAAAGCATTAAAGGCTTGTTCCTTCAGGCTTTGTTCAAATAAAATTGCCACTCATGTCATATGGCTACAGGAATAGCCACTTTGTAGTTACCGGTAAATGTAAAACGCTGCTCACTTTTCTCAAGCAAGGCATTGCTTTGGGCCAGGTTGTGATCTCAAATACTCTGTCAGAGATCCATAGCAACCACACTGGTTATTAAGCAGCAATATATGTGATTAATTTGAGCAGGTTTTATAGAGATGTCGACGATTCTATGATTCTATGAATCAGTATAGGGGGCCCTCCTATTTGTCTAGTCACCTCTATAGAGAACTTTCACAGAGCCGTTCATCTCCGGAGTAAGACTTCTCTAAAGTGAAAGGGTTAGAAATTGGTGCATGTTTTTTTCCTCCAAGCAAGCCACTTGAAAACTATTGTAGATCTGTATTAACTTCTGGGCTGCCCTCTATCCGTTTGTTCAGTTCTCTTTTAAGGAGGCTTTTTAAAGCAACTGCCTGGGGACTGAGAAATGTCCTGCCAGCTCTGTCCTTCTACCAAAGCCACGCTGACCGGGAATTCAGGCTACACATGGAAATACCATTGCATTTCTGTGATTTTTAGAAGGGTATGGGGATAGCGATGTCAAATAAACTGTAGTGTGTCTGAAAGGGAGAAAAATAAAATATATTGCTGGGCTTTTAGCTTCTTTGGATTCACAGTTTGAGGTCATTCATCCAACGATATTTTAAGCATCACCAATACACAATTTACATTTCAAAATTATAGCAGTACTTGAGGTATAGCTGCAGTCTATTTATGCATTGCTTAGATGAGCTGCTGCTACTACAGAAAAATTCTGGCTTTCAAGCAACTTCTCTGCATTTGCACCACGTTGTTAAGCCCTTTTGTGTTGGGAGAGAGTGCAATTTGTAGGATTCCTCAAGTCTTTGTACTTCCCATAGGACACAATAGTAGTAGAAAAAAATGATTTCTGGTGCAGCTCACAATTTCGAAGTCTCAAATGCTTTCAGAATAGTAATTTCAGTTGCTGTCTGCAGTTTAGCCCTGAAAGACATTGCTCAGGTAGCTGGGATAAATCTGCAAATTGGCTGAAGACTCTCTAAGATAGGGCCTAGGTTCTGTGTTACAGCTCTCTGGAGACACATGGCAAACACAAAAAGATAAAGGAGAGTTCAGCAGCTCTAATTTCAAAGATACTTCTCACAGTTATCTCTAGACAAACTACAACAACATAGCAAGGGTGCAAAACCCTTTAAGGGAAGAGATTGACAGGATTGCCTTTAAGGATTTGACAGGACTCTGAAGCTGTAAGCTGTATACTTCTGACCAGTTTTGTGCTGCAAACAAATACCATAGGACTAAGATTTGCTTAGTAGGACTTGGTTGTAATTTGTTTTTTTTTTTTAACTTAGCTTTATTTGACATGCGTTATAAAAAAATTGGCCTCTTATATTGCAAGTACCTGTGTGGCTACCTACAGTGTGATACCTTTCTTCAGAACATAGCCAGGCTTATGTGCCTTTTCTGTTGTACAGGTTGCAAACACAAAGAAGGAGACTGTTTTCAAGTGGTATAAGGATGGTTCCGGGATTGACGCCGATGAGGTGCCTGATCTGCAGAAGGGAGAATGTCACTTCAGTATTCCCAGGGTACAGTATCACCTTCTGATTAGAAATGACAGCTTCTGCTTGACACGCTGTAGATTTGCCAGGCAGAGCACTAAACCCGCTATCATGATTTCTGTGAACTGTTTTAAGAAAAACTATATTTGCTACCCTTCAATTAGCTGGTGAGTAACTAATGTTAGTAAAAGTATATCTATTTTTGTTATCAGCTCAGACAGTTCATGCTTAAATTGCTTTAGTGTCCTTAGATGAACTCTATCTCGTTCTTCCTTATTGGTCCTTAATTTTTCAATTTGTTCGAGCACCTAATTTCTGACAGTGCTTCAGTTTTATTGCCTAAAATGAATAGATTTGAGGTATATGGCTTCTTAAGATTTATCTTTATGCAAACAGGATAACCTAACTTGTGTCTGAAGCCTTAGCTTGCATAGTTGCTGCCTTCATCAAGTGCCAAAACCTCCCCAGATCAGGTTTTTCTGCTTTCAGCATAACGTGCATTCCATTTAATTGATTTATTTATTTTATTTATTGGTTTCATATTCTTCTAATTTTCTTCCTTCATTTCACTTGCAAGAGGATACTGACTTTCCACTGGCTTAATTTTTCTTGAGTAGATTTTTTTGGGGGAGGGTGGTTTCTGCTTGTCTCGAATTGCCCTTGTTACTTGTCATTCAATTATATGATGCTTCTACTGTGATTTACTTACTTGTGGACTTGTATAAGTCTAAGATTCAAATGAATAACCTCCAATCTATATATAATTGTTTACATACTTTCTTCAGGTTTTAAAATAAATTAAAAGAATAACACCCAAGCCAAAAACCCCAACTGCCTTTAATGCAGTATCACTGTGTTAGGTTTTAGAATGTAAACTCACCAAGGGTAATGAATTCATTATTTACTTAGCATAGATATAATTTGACTACAGTTGCTGATTGAATGAAAGCTATTGAGTTGATATTTGGACAGTTAAAGGATATAGATCTGTTGTTATGCTTTACATTGATTGATTCAAAAAAATAAACATTTTGGGTTGAAGAAGAATTGTATATCTAAAGTTTGTGTGGGTTGAAGCTACCCTCTGTTACATCTTACTACACTACTTGTAATTTCTACTGACCAGTATCAATCCTGTTTGTCCTTTTGGAACAAGAGAAAAAAACACAGTTTCTCAAAGCAATTGAACTGAAATTGGAATGTGTTTTAGACTTAAGAACTAACTATAGCTCCATAAAAAAGCATACACAAGCCATTCATAGTTTCCATCTCATCTCTGGTAAGAATATTTAACCAGAATGAGGTACAATGTATGTTGTTTGATGTAGAAAATCATGCAGGTGTTGAGCAAATGTTGTACTGTTATCAAGTTTGTCGGTAAACATCTTGTGTTTTCCTTGTAGCTATCTCGCAAAGATGAAGGAGTTTATAAGGCAACGCTATCAGATGATAGAGGTCATGATGTATCCACTCTTGAATTATCAGGAAAAGGTAACATTCAGTTTACTATATTGAAATAATGAGCACATGTTCTCAAGAGCTCTCAAGATCTACCCTTGCAAATGGCAAGTTGGCTAACATTTTTTGAGTCCTTTGCCTTTCAATTGTCTTCTTAAGTTATAGAGGCCTGAACTGCAGATTACCAGTTTAGGAGGGCTGACACTGGGCATTGTAATGATTAATATCTAACACTGACAAGTAAGTTTCTACTCAGACAGACACCTCCTTTATTGTGAGAATTTTTGTAGAGACCTCTCTCTCTCTCTCTCTCTCTCTCTAAATTTAAGCTTTAATGCCTACAAAAAATCCTAAAGCACCAAAGTGCTGAATATGTTGATGTGAGACTGTCAGTGGGGATTGAGAGTTATTTGGATTGTAAAATCGTACAGCTGTTTTGTGGGTTAACCCTAGTAGGCAGCTCAGCTCCATACAGCTACTTGCTCACTCCCCCTCATTGGGATGGAGGAGAAAATTGGAAGGGGAAAAATGACAAAACTCATGGGTTGAGATAAAGACAGTTCAATAGGTAAAGCAAAAGCTGTGCACACAAGCAAAGCAAAATGAGGAATTCATTCACTACTTCCCATCAGCAGGCAGGTGTTCAGCCATCTCCAGGAAAGCAGGGCTCCATCATGCGTAATGGTGACTTGGGAAGACCGATGTCATAACTCTGAATGTCCCTCCTTCCTCTTTCTTCCCCCAACTTTTATTTCTGACCATTAGATCATATGGTATGAGATATCTCTTTGGTCAGTTGGGGTCAGCTGTCCCGGATGTATCCTCTCCCAACTCCATGTGCACCCCCAGCTGACTTGCTGGTGGGACAGTCTGAGGAACAGAAATAAAAGGCCTTCGTGCTGTGCAAGCAGCGCTCAGCAATAGCTAAAACATCCCTGTGTTATCAACACTGTTTTAGTCACAAATCCAAAACACAGCACCACACAAGCTGCTATGAAGAAAATTAACTCTATCCCAGCCAAAACCAGTACAATCTCTGCCTCCTTATTCCATACCATTTATGCTCACTCTATCCAATACATCCTCATTAACCACCTCCTCCCTTCCTGTCCTTTGATATATACACAGATATAATTCCCTTAGTCTATGGGTTTTCAAGTAAGGCATATCCTGACCTCTGGGACAAACAAAAGGTGCAATAGTTCTCCATCTTATGGCCAGGTGTCCTTCCAGCTTCCAGACTATACTTCAGGTAGGGCAAGACTGTTCTGTCTGGAAATGTACAGTGAAATGCCTGTTTGGAGAATTCACAGTGTCTAATTCTGTTGGTCCGGGAGGCTTTGAAAACGTTAACCAGCAAAACCACGAGAACTGCAGTGTCAGACCAAACAGTGGGTCTCCTAAATGGTGTCGTTAGCCTTGAAATGTAAAGGATAAACAGAGAAGTTTAGCATGAAGGGGGCCCTGGAAGACTGCATATTGTATGGGGCAGGTTAGTTCAAGCTCAGTGTGCATTGGCATTCAAATGAAGATAAATGCAAATATGAGTAAGAGAATCTAGTCTAAAATGCACTGATGATAGGCATTTAAATAAGGTTTCATATGTTATCAGATATCACAGTGAGCTACTGTAATTCTATGTATATTTATATTTGTTCAGTAAAAAAAATGTTAGTTTACTTACTTCTGAGTCTATAGCAAAGACTGATCTGTTGCCAACATAAATGACTTTTACTAAGCTTTGCTAGAGAGAGCTTCCCTGTGCTTCTTTGCTTAGGTCCCACCAAGTAGGCCCAAATGAACCTGGATTCATCCCACCTGCATGTAAACATTTGACCCAAATAATGAATATATTCTGCCGGGTTCTAATAGAGGGAGAAAAACATGTTAAAGAAATTAATTCAGTTTACCAAAGATTTTAACATCTTTTTTCAGCAGGTTGGAAAAGTACCTGAAATAAGAGGAAAAGATAAATATCAGACTGCGTTCTTAAGCTGTGGTTTACCTCAGAAGGCTGTATCAGCACTTGGTAGTCTTTCAGGCATTTTTTCCTCTGCATAAATTCTGCCCGTTATTCTTTCAGGATAAACATCTCATTTAGACAGTATAGGTAATATAACCCCACTTTCCCAGACATCTGTAATGTATATATAGTATGCAATTCGTGTCCTCATGTCAACATGCCAGTACAAGCACACTGGAGTTTGCAGAGGTTACAGAATTGAATCACAATTTATTTTAGCAGAGACGAAAAATGTGCAGATACAGATCGATACAGACCAAATATACAAGTAATATTTTCTGAACTTCGTGCATTTCACTCTCTTCCCTATTCATAAAAATTCTTCAGTCTTGAATATGCATTCTTCAGATTATGGTGCTTCTTTCTTTCTCTTTCCATCTTACACAGTGACACTGAATAGGATTCTTCTGCTGCGAGAGTTCCCCGCTCTGCAAACCCACTTCTGCCCTTGCCTCCAGCGTTCCCCCTTCTGCCAACCCTCCAGCTCTGTGCTATTTCAAAGGCTTGATACTATACCTGGTTTCTTTCACTTGCTGGTGAAGGGGTTTACATTTGTCAAACGCCACCCTACAGGGAGCGGGTGAAAACTGTTTTCACCTAGAGCGCGATAATTTCTCTTTCCCCTGCACTCTCCTTTGAATGTGAACTATTGTTTTAATGACCTTTTATTGTTTCTGGCCTGAGGGATACAAATACAAAGATTTGGCAGAGACAGCTGGCTCCACACCAGCAGAGACACTCAGTGACACAGCACAGAATTCATATGCTGTACACAGTCGCCAATTTGCCCCATACACCTGTTGCAATTTTAATGGTTTTCTTTGCCTAAGGATGTGGAGATTTCCCATATTGCTTTAATTAAACTGAACATAACAAAGCTATGTTCTGATTGAATTTTGATGGTACTTTTTTTTTTTTTCCCCCCTCTTCAGTGTATAGTGATATAATTCTGGCATTGAGCGGAGTCAGTGGTAAGTAAACGCTGTCTTGGATTTTCATGTAAGTTTTTTATGTTAAAGTCATATGAGCCTGAGGCAGACAATTTTGATTGTAAGTGGGAAATCTCTGAGAGTCACGATGCTTATGTTATTATGGACATGTTATTAAGTTTTTGAATAGGCAGTTGACCTTGCTAATTGACACTATTAAAAGGGAACAAAGTATTAATCCACCTGGCTTGTTTGTTTTAGATACTGTGACAATGTTGTAGCAATAAATGTCTTCCTACTACCCATTAGTAAGTAAACCTTGATACAGAGGGAATGAGATTCTGATTCTGCTCCCAGTGAGAAGTTGGGAGTCATTCTACAGAAAGAAACAGGGTTGCACAAGAATAATTTTTTCATGCAATTAGAATCATGACACTACTGTTTCATGGCAATTATATGACTAGCTTATTATTTCGCAGTGGATCTTGCTAGTCATAATGCTTGTATATGACAACAGCACCATAAACTCATACTGAACTTTCACCTGATATAAATCAGCAGCAGATCTCCTTTGAGAGGCACGAACCATTGACTCTTTGTGGTAGTTGAGAATCATGGCTCAGATCTTGATCTTTTTTTTTTTTTTTTTTTTTTTAAAATCCTGAGAGTACAAGTAATCCATTTGGTTGTTTCCTGTTTATTCCACTATCCTATTTGATCTGCATATCTTTCATTCCACTATCCTGTTTGATCTGCATATATTCTATTTTACATAGGTAAGTCGGCCTCTCCACTGAAGATCCTTTGCACTGAGGAAGGAATAAGGCTCCAGTGTTTCTTAAAGTACTACAATGAGGAAATGAAAGTCAACTGGTCTCACAGGTAGAGGAGAATATTTTTTCAATTTTATTTGAGAAAAAAATGCCATCTTTATGATTTACTATTTACTATTATGTGGTATTCATTTAGTTACTGGACCACATTAATGAATTTCTCTTTCCAGCACTTCATATTCTCTTTTCACATAGAGAGTACATAGAAATATTAACAGACTTGTCAGGAGGGCTGTAACAGCCAGGAAAAAAAAATAAATCTACAGTATTCCAGCCTCTTATTCAACACAAGACTGTTTGTCTTCCATTATATTATCTGGTTGGTTCAAATATAACAAAATATTCGAGCATCATTTTCCATTCAGGGCTGCCCTTTTCTTTAAATGGATGAAATTCTCCTCCAGTACTAGGTGAATACCAAGGATCTGCTCTCACAGTTTAATAAAAGCCTGTATTAAGAAAGGATTTTTTTTTTCAAACTGATACAGTCTTAAGTAACACAAAATATTTAATTCTGTTCATCTTCTTTGAAAAGATGTTCAATGGGGCACAGAATACTTTGAGAATAGCCCTCAGTGCTGAAATTATGTCAAGAAATGAGCTTTAAAGTTCCTGATAGTTTTCCACCCTCGTGTTACATTAATCTTTGACTTTGGAGGCACTCTATCCATCTGTGTGTTTACAGTTAAATGTGTGTTCAAATGCTTTGCTGTGTCAGGCCCTCATTTGTTTGAAACTGCAGGTAAGGTTTGGAAGGATTTTAAAACTCTTCAAGTGGTTTCAACTTTCACATTCCTTGATGGCCTACAAAGATGACACACAGTGAACTGGTCTGACTAGGACAGGAAGAGGCTGCTTTATTAGCATGTTGTCCTAGTTTTACAATGCTGTCCAGCCCTTGATTTCTGTGAAGACAGGAACACAAGAAAAGTGTCAGTGATCATCAGATTCAGGGAGCTCAAGAACACTTCTGCAAGGGTATGCAGCTGTACTCATAACTCAAGCTTTGTATTCAGTAAGTTCTGCTCCTTCTTTCAATAAATGTGATACTAATACGATGGAAAGGAAAAGAAAAATATTTTTTGCCTCTGTCTTTTACTATGTCTGCTTGAGTTTTAAAAGTGACTTAGTCCATCTCACCATCCAGTTCACAGAAATACAAAAATAGAGAATGCTACATGGCTGGGAAGGAAATATCAGTGTGCATATTTATATTTACATACAGACACCTCCCCCTCCCCTAATATTTCAGATTTTATAAGGTCTTACACATTGATTGTATTGAAGAACATTGAACACAGATTTTGAACAAATAAAATTTCAATTGTCCCATGAATACAATGATTGGAAGCCAAAGTTATTAAAACTAAAACAAAGACTAAAACAAACAAACAAATGAACCAACCTCTCCCAGCCTTTCCAAACCTCCTGGCTCTTTTAAATGGAGTTCTAGCAATATTTTTCCTGGAAAAAATGAAAGGCTAGACCATCCATAGTTTTTTTTACCATTGTCTGCACATCATGAAACATGCCATGCAAATTTCTAGCTAGCTTTGAAGTATCTGTAGCAGGGAAAATAACACAAGTCCTAAAGCCAGCATGCATCATCCACTCATGGCACAGTGGGGAATATTATATGTAGTATTTTCTAATATATAGTAGTTTCTACCCAGGTATCTAATTTGGTATGCTGAACTCAATGTAGTCAACTTACAGAAAAAGAAATAGTAAAAATTCCTTTTTTCCCATCCAAGTAACTCTCTAGCTATGAAGCATTGCACGCTCTCCCTAAATAGCTTCAGGACAGATTACGGAGCGGAAGAACCACTGATCTGAATCAGTAGGGCATTTCTTATGTTCTTAGCTTAGAAAGGGCTGATAGGTCAATAGAATGCTACTGGTTTTTAACGACCTCTTTATTAATTATCTGCAGTTAGGAAACTTGCTTCTTGTCTTGTTCTTAAAAAAAACAAAGGTGTATTTTGACTTGATGTAAGAATAATAAATTATATGCAAATCTTTTATTTTTTTCTTCATCAGTTTTGAAGTTAATGAAAGGTAAAGATTTTTTTCCTCATCAGAAAAGGTTATTTGCCTCTAATTTACTATTCTGATGTATTCCATGGTAGTGTGTATGAAGTGTACAGAACTCTAAAGTCATGCACCATTTTCACATGCAGACATGTATGTGCATATAGATATAAACACAGAAGATTGTGCGTGTGGAGAGAAGGAGAATGAGAAGAGGGTGAACCAATTAATCTTTGGAATGAAAGCTCAAGTTAATGGCTCCAAAGTGTTTCATACCCCCACTAGGAGGAAAAGAACTTCCTGTGAAATTGCTGTCAGTAGTTGCAATTTATCTGTAGTTTAGGAATAGTATGTTATCCTTTTTAACTTTTTATAGATGATCTCCTATGGAGAATATACATGAAAAGAATGTTCAGACTAATCTGTATTATTTATTTTTTCAAGGGAATCTAAGATTTCTTCTGGTGAAAAGATGAAGATTGGAGGTGGAGAGGATGTTGCCTGGTTGCAGATATGTGAACCCACTGAAAAGGATAAGGGGAACTACACCTTTGAAATCTTTGGCGACAAGGAATCCTACAAACGCACACTTGATCTGTCTGGGCAAGGTATAGTTATAAGATCCTTTATATGAAGGCTTTTCGTGGATTAAACAGAATTAACTGGTAATAATGAGAGGAATAACAGTAGAAAGAGAAAGCCTTTGGTCAGAACCAGTTGCAGTTTAGTTGTATAACTGTTATGATATTTTTAATCTTGTATCTGTTTTCACCACCAATGGCATTGGGTTACAGGGGTTTGGTTTCCCATTTTGATACTGTATAACCCTGTATGGGTTTTAAAAGAGCTTTAACAAGGGTATGTGTTTGAATGTTTATACTGAGCCCCAAATGCAAGTTATGGTCATGGACAATAACTCTCTCAACTGTTTTGTTACAGCTTTTGATGATGCATATGCAGAATTCCAGCGACTCAAGTAAGCACTACATCTTTTGCATTTTAATGCTGTAACAGTAGTGTCTTAACTTATGGAAAAAAATATTAATAATTTCATTAATAACATTATATATTTCTTTTCCTCTCCTCCTCAACAATTTTAGGGCAGCTGCTTTTGCTGAGAAGAGTAAGTTTATTTTACATTTTATCAAAGGTGTTCTACAATGTAGTCTAGTGTTCTCTTTAAGGCATCCATCATGATATGCTGTCACAGCTTTCAGAGTTCTGTGGCTGCAGAAATCCCCTGTTAGTGCATAATACTGCAATAATAATAGTAATTTGTGGGTTTATTTGCCTTTAATTTCAATGGAAACCCACTAAAAGTTTTACACATTTTGCAAGCCTCCACTATATCTTCTTGTGTCTGCAGAGGTTTTGTGAGGTGTGAGCTTCTGGGTATCACACAAGGAGGTGTTGACTCTGAAAGCTGGTGATGATACTAAATATTGGGATCTAACTATTAAGTAAAAAATTGCCTGCTAATGCCTGAGACACAGACAGTGGGGAAGCTTGTTACTTTTTGGGGCTGTAGGAATTCTGGTACTTTGATATCAATTCCCCTGGTAATGACAAGATGCTTCTGCCCACAAAGAGAGTGGCAGAACAAATTTTCCTTAGATCTTAGATACCACCAAGATGCTAAAAGCATCTTCCTTGCTTTGCTCTGTGCCCAAAGCACAAACTGTCAAGCTCAGCAGTAGCTTCAAGGTTGTTATGTATATCAGTTTAGAATGCTGTAGCACAATCTCTGCTAAAAAAGCTGAGGGGACCATAAAATATGTTAAAAAGAAGTAACACAAAATATCACAAGAATTGTATTATTTTATATTTAATTAACCAAGAAGTGCATTTTCTTAAAGATAAATCCAAACAAAAGTTGTGACTAATACGGCACCAAGTTATAAAATCATTAAAAAATTAGTAACTTTGAGTTCTAAACTTCACATGACCCACATATTTTTCTTTAACTCCTAGATCGTGGTAAAGTCATTGGTGGTTTGCCTGACGTCGTTACTATAATGGATGGGAAGGTAAGGACAGTTTCTGTCACTGAGTCATGCTGATTGTCAAGAGATTTGCTTTAATGGCAAAAGGGGAGTGAATGCAGATGATTTCATAGAATCAGAGAGCAGGAAGACAATTTAAACCACCTAATGGTAGTAATTTAATTGAGACACATGGAAAGTCACAAGTGAGCATAGGTACACCATAAGCTGACTGTGCAGTCAGAGGAGGCACAGCCTCAAGATTCAGATCTTAGGCAAGCAAGGTCAGCCTCAAGAGGAACTGGCCTTTTGTGCTGATTATGTAGAGGCTCTGAGTTAACTGCATACTCAAATCTGGGCTGGCTTTCAGCTCTGTTTACTGAGCAGAGCAGTTCAAGGGGAGAGCCCACTCCTGCCCTGTTCCCTCTTCCTTTATATTGGCATCTAGCCCCATTACTATATGTAATTATGGGAGATTGAAGGCCAATGATACACATATTTTTTTACATCAATAATAACTAAACACCCAGATACAATGTCAAAATTGGTAAATCTTCACAAAGTCCTTTCCTAGGTCACCTTGACTGCTGGAGATGAAATTTCGTGATGCTGACAGACTAGTGTTCCTTACTGGGCTTTTTGTCATGGTGGAGTGGGATCTCATGCAACCTCAGCCCAAACTCTCTGGGTACTAAGACAGAAGACGACTAGGGGAGAAACTAGGTATCTTCAGTCTGGGAAGAAAAATGACCGAAAGAGAAAAATAAAAAAAAAAAAAAAAGAAATCTGCAGCATTGTGCATGGTGCAGAGGAGGTACTTAGAAATGATTATCCAGCACTTCTCACAGCACAAGAACTAGGGAGTGCCTAATTACATGGTCATTACCGGCTTTAAAGAATCAAAAGGAAGTATTTTTTCAAGTGGCTCATAATTAATTTGTGCCTTAGTGCCTTAGGTGAAAATAGATTTGGGTCCAAAAAAGAAAATAGGCAATATCATGAAAGGAAATCCAGCAGGGACCATTAAATACAATGTTCTTGATAAAACCTGTGCTTATAACCAGTTTATAAGCCACCAAATTGTGGAAAGCAGGAAGGTATACTGGGAATAGGATCACAGTCTTCGTCCTCTTTATTTTTGTACACTTTCTTAAGCAGTTGCTTTTGACATCTAAAAGAGCTAGATGAACTTTCATTCCGACTGACTATAGCAGATCAACTCACGAGCCAATGTGACTCTTACCATCTGCTGGCTATCAAGAGCATGTTGATCAGGCTGTTTATGTCTCATGTGAAGTGCATCTTCAGAGACCACAGCTGTGTCGCTTTGTGTGGAAGCTGTATTTCTTACCACCGCAGTAAGAGGTTGCACACAACTCTTCCAACTTTCTGTGTACTTGGCCATTTTCTGGATATCCAGGAGCAGCCTCTTTAGAAAGAAGTGGGATCATGTGGGCCTTGCAGTGGATGCTGAAAGCTACTCAACTCTGGACCAAACAGAGATGATTTTCCTCTGGGCCCATTCCTTCCTTTGTTTCTAATGGGTGTTCACATGAGGTGGCTGCTTATTGTGGTAGACAGAGCAAGAACCTCACAGCAAGAAAGTCAGTCTCTGAGGAGGTTAGGTATAAGTCACCCTATGACCAACATCTTAAAGCAATCTAACTGGAAGGAAACAGCTTGGTGAAGTCATCCCTGACTGCATGCACAGACTAGCTGCAGCTTCACAGAATCATAGAATGGTTTGGGTTGGAAGGGACCTTAAAGATCATCTAGTTCCAACCCCCCTGCTGTGGGCAGGGACACCCTCCACTTGACCAGTTTGATCAAAGCCTCATCCAGCCTGGCCTTGAACACTTCCAGAGATGGGGCATCCACAACCTCTCTGGGCAACCTGTTCCAGTGCCTCACCACCCTCACAGTGAAGAATTTCTTTCTAACATCTAATCTAAATCGACCCTCCTTCAGCTTGAACCCATTACCCCTTGTCCTGTCACTACACTCCCTGATAAACAGTCCCTCACCATCTTTTCTGTAGGTCCCTTTAGGTACTGGAAGGCCGCAATAAGATCTCCCTGGAGCCTTCTCTTCTCCAGGCTGAACAACCCCAATTCTCTCAGCCTGTCCTCATAGGAGAGGTGCTCCAGCCCTCTGGTCATCTTTGTGGCCCTCCTCTGGACCTGCTCCAACAGGTCCACGTTTCCTCATACAGCCATGCCCTAAACCCCCACAACCTTATATTAAGGAAATGCTACATAGTGAGTTTCCAGAAGTAAAAGTCTTCAAAGGGGGCCTAATCATGTGAGGATTATAGAACTGAATGTGTGAAGAGAAAATCTCTGATTCCTGAAATCAGGCAAACCAAAATGTATCACAAGGAAATGAAACTTTATAATCACCTCTAAATTAAAAATTGACAGGTAGCATGCAAGAATCACATAAGTACAGGTGTGAGAAGTAACTATAAAAAAAAAAAGAGCAGAGAGTTTTCCTCATGTAGTGGAACAGTGTAACTATATAAATGTATGGACACAAGACAAAGCTTTAATAGTGCTTCTTATGAGAGTACAAAAGATTTTAAGTCAGATATATAATTTAATAAATTAGAACAGGCCCAAATGATCTCAAATGACTGTGGAATATATCTGTTCTCTGGTAAGTTTTTAATATTAACTTATTAAGACTTGATTAATTATCATGAATTAATTATTAATTGCTCTTAAATGAGGTCACTTTTGAGGGCAATAGTCATGAAATGTTGCCTGAGTTACAGAAAGGATGGTAAGATTTAAACTTAAGTAATTAGACATTAGTTTGATTTTCCAATATTTTATTTTAGTGTTTGCATCATTAGTCTTTTAAATATTTTATAGTAAGGCTAGTTCCTATAGGGTATTAGTTAACTTTACATCCTACATGATATCACTTCTTTAAGAGTACTAACACTTAGGCTGTCACTAGGTTGTACCCAGAGCATGCAAATCTCCCTCCAACATTCCCCTTTGACTCTGGAGGCATGTAATATGCAAGACTGCTTCTATTTGTGAACGTATGGCACCTTTGATCACTTAAAATTTCTTGTTGTTTTATTTTTTTTCTCTGAGTTCTGGCATGGCTATTCATTCGTCATAATTCAAGAAAAATACTGTACAAAAATATGCATGTGTGCACACAGATGGACTTTCTCTGCTCCCTCTGGGTCAGGAGCCTGTGAAACCTGAAGGGGAATATGGAGAGGAGGGGAATATAAGGAAGCATTCTGGTAGAAACTATCATCAGTTTGGGGGTTTTCATTGTTTTTGGTTTGGTTTGGTTTTTTTCCCTAACACAGTGGTGCATATGTGAAATTCTTAAGGTGACTTTTAATCATCTAGGGCAGAATTTTGTGCAGAATGAGTTTCAAGCAAAGGTGGACAAAATAGGCACTAATCAATGCAACTTCTCAAATGATTATTTCCTTCATTCTGTCATCACAGACTGGTAGGGGTTGGAAGAGACCTCTGGAGATCTAGTCCAACCCCCCTGCTAAAGCAAGATCACCTAGAGCAGGTTGCACAGGATTGCATCCAGGTGGCTTTTGAGTATCTCCAGAGAAGGAGACTCCACAACCTCTCTGGGCAGCCGGTTCCAGTGCTCGGTCACTCTCAAAGTGAAGAAGCTTTTCCTCATGTTCAGATGGAATTTCCTGTGTTCCAGTGTGTGCCCATTGCCTCTTGTCCTGTTGCTGGGCACCATTGAAAAGAGTCTGGCCCCATCCTCTTGACACCCACCCTTTAGATATTTATAAGCATTGATCAGATCCCCCCTCAGTCTTTTCCAGACTAAACAGACCCAGCTCTCAGCCTTTCCTCATACGAGAGATGCTCCAGTCCCCTAATCATCTTTGTAGCCCTTCGCTGGACTCTCTCCAGTAGTACCCTGTCTTTCTTGAACTGGGGAGCCCAGAACTCCAGATGTGGCCTCACCAGGGCAGAGTAGAGGGGGAGGATAACCTCCCTCAACCTGCTGGCCACACTCTTCTTAATGCACCCTGTACCTAAATACATAAAGGTTATATACATATACATATGGCGGTCAAAATGGGGTTCAGTAGTAACTATATAAAAATCTGGAAGAACAACCATGAAAATTTTATGGGCTTCTTCAATCTCAGTTCAGTCCTTGGAAAATACCTGAACTGCAGGTTCAGGATGGCAGGTTATTTTAGCTATTCTCTGAATACACTGTACACATGTGTAACACTTTGACAACATTTATGTATTATTTAATCTTCATGAAATATTTCCATTTTACTAGTCAGAAGCACCTGGAATCAATGTCCAATGATTCATGTTATATACTCTATTTTTAAGTGTTTTTTGTTTTGTTTTTTTGTTTTTAAATTATTATCATCTCAAGCAAGAACCTCAGGAGGCCTTGGTCAGAAAAGATTTTCTCAGTTCTCCCCGCTGCTGTGTACAGGGAAACTTCAAGGATGTTTTTAAACCTATCATTGCCTGAACCTCATGTCAGACTAATGGGCTGTCAGGAGTCTCCTGCAGGCAGGACTGTAATGACAGTCCAACTTACCATCTTCAGACACTGTTACCCTGAAGCTATTACTGCATCACAGACACTGGTAAGATGGTGGAAAGACTGAATCAAAGGAAAAAAAATAGGAACTCTACTTTTCAGTCCTCAAGAACATGATACCTGTCTTATTTTAATTAACTCGGAATAAAAAGTGCCTGAAAGCAATATTGAGAATATTCTGGTTAAACAAATCTGACTGATCCTTAAAATTACTTCTTTTTTTCCTCCCTCAGACGCTGAATCTGACCTGTACTGTATTTGGAAATCCTGACCCTGAAGTGATTTGGTTCAAGAATGACAAGGTCTTTGAATTTAATGAGCACTATGCATTTTCACTGGAACAAGGGAAATATGCCAGTTTAACAATCAAGGGAGTGAGCTCAGAAGACTCGGGCAAATATAGCATCCATGTCAAGAACAAGTATGGTGGGGAAACAGTGGATGTCACTGTAAGTGTGTACAGACATGGTGAAAAAATGCCTGAAATTAAGCCAGGCCAGCTTGCTAAACCCAGGCCAATACCACCATCAGAAGAAGTCCTCAAACCTGAGGGCAAGGCAAAATCCAGGAACAAGTAAAGCTTGACACTACCTTTGACAAACAGAATAGAATACATGAGCTGTAGTTGAGGTGCTCCCACACGTAACTAATTGGTAATGTCCAAAGGGAAACTGAGCTTTTAGGAGTTTGCTTTAGGGAGGTAGCTGTGCTATGGTGCTGTACACATCTGCAACAATCTCATTTTGAATATATGTAATAGGGTGGGACTTGCAAAAAGCCAAATGCCTGCCAGAGGTTCCCAATGGCAGGTTGCAGAAACCTACAGTAAACCTCCATTTCCATCCTCTCCAACCCTCTGCAAAAATCCCAACAAAACAAACCAACAACCCGCTGAGAACAAATGTCCCATCACTAAAAACAGCGAACTGCAGTTAGATACATATTCAGAAATGGTTCCTGCTTTGTTACACACACAGTCTCTTTGGCTTTGAAGTGTCTGATCATGTAAGTCTAGTGGATAGTCTCTATTTAGTAGTGATATTGTTGTTTTATAGTGTGAGTTTATCTTTAGTAGGGTTTTACAAATGTTCACTGTTTACTCATTGAAGCATAGGTCACATGGTTGTATTTTGTTTTTCTTGCTTTGTGTTAATAAAACTTTAAAAGTCACCTTTGCTACTTACTGCTCCAAATCACACCTAACTAGTTCTGTTTACTCTCTTTCATTGTTTAATTATTGCTTATTGCACAATTTCACAGCTGGTAGCATGCAGACTATTGACTTTCAATAAAGAATGCAAATTATGGTTAATCACAGTCACTGGGTGGCACTTGCGACATTAATTTTACCCTTTACAATACAGGTCAAGATGCAAGCTCAAACGGGTACCAAAAGACATGCATACAATTCAGTCACTTAGGATAATTATGTCTTTGATTCTTCTCTACCCAAAATGAACAACAGAACTCTTCCATGGGTGACGTAATGTCCTACTAGGCAAAGATTTCAATATGTGCTTATCATGAAGCTTTCAAACAGAATGGGCTTCAGTGAGATTACTTGCATCTCTGCCATTAATATATGTTGAGTGTTTGCAGCACTGGCTTTTTCAGATCAGGTTCTCTAGTCAACAAAAGTCCATTTGTCTACCTAGATGAGCCTTTGTATTTGCTAACCAGCTGTCAGCAAAGAGTTCTTCTAAAGGTAAGTTAACATTGGTGAAAGATACAAACATCCTGGATGCATCGCTCCTCTCTTGTGACTTCTCCCAGTCTCTAGGTCAAATGTGAGGAAAAGGGAACATTGTGGGAAGCAGGGGAGCTTGGATGAGGGGTGGCCTGGAGCAATGGCACTCTGCAAAATTTTCACTGGAGAAACTGGATGAAAGCGTTTGGCAGAAACATCGGGACCGTAACTTGTGTTTGAGGTCATGGCTCAAAAGCCAGTGCAGAGTTTCTGACAGCCTCTGAGCATAATTATGGAAAATATGGAAATAATTGTTCTGGCTTTTTAATTTTATTTTATTTTTCCAGCAGACAAACTGAAAAAAACAGGAAAATGAACAGTTTCAGAGTAAATTCAATCTCAGGGCTTTTTTTTTTTTCTTCCCCCCCCCGCCCCCCTCATCTAAGTGACATAGACCTTCCATTGTTTTTTCTGGGAAACAAATACTTCACTTGATTAAAAAAATGTTTTATTTTTGAGACAGATGAAAAGCAGAGGAAATGAGAAGCCAATTTACGAGCTGTCAGATACAGGAGGTTGGAGCACTCATCTGGGAGACAGGAGAGCAGCATTCAGTCATTGTCCTTCCCCCTCCTCTCCACCCATGGGGATTTGAACCTGTATCTCTGACCACCAAGGGTAGTGCACTAATCCACAGTCTTCCCTGTATTTGGAAGTGCTACTTCTTTTTATCCTTTTTTTACTTTGTCTGACTAGGTAAACAGACTGAACAAGAGACTAGACCTCTCACATAAGCATGTTAAATGCTAGGTTTGAGAGGTTTTCTCCCTTTCTTGTACTTTATCTTAGTTTTCAGTATTTAAGGAGGGATTGAGGATGTGATACTGTAGACTACTTAAGAACCTGATGGTTTGAACAGATAATGATGAATTCATTGTAGTTTCAACTTCCTCAAGTAAGAAAGGATGCAAGTCTCCTTTTGCAACTCATTGATATCTGTGAGTAGTCATGATAAAAAAAGAACAGGCCAGTTCTGGAAAGGAGTCTTTAATCACACTTTATTAAAAGATGCTTTGATTTTAAATAAACAGCTTTTTGAAAGATTTGTGTACTCAGAGCCAAAGAACAGTGAGTTTATATTTAAGGACAGTATAACCAGCCAGGAATTACACCGGACAGTAATGAAAAATGCTTCTTTTGGGTGAAAAGTTCTTGTGGCTATAGAACCACATTCTGTGTCTGGTCATTGAATGAAAGTGTCTGAGAGGGTTAAAGACTGAAGAACGTGATGTTTCTGTGAGATAGTTTATTTAGAAAATTTTAGACCACAAAGCAAAACAAGGATTTATCTTCCAAATATCTATCAAAATAAGAAAACATTTTTATATGAATCTTTCATCACAAGAACTCCAGCAAATATCTCAATAAAACAACTAAGATTTTCTTATTTTCTATTCTAATTTCTTATTAAAGGCCTTTAATGTTTTCAAAATCTTACTATGGCAGGCTCATAAAACATCAGAGCTAGTCTCCATAGCATACAAAGGGAGTATCAGCAAGAATTTAATATTATTCTTATCTCCTTCTACAGTACACAGGTTAATTTTAGCTGAGACTATCAAATTATTGCATGTTATGGCAGCTTTTCAGAGGTATCCTTGGGCACAGGAGACAAGGTGAGTTCATCTCGGTTGTACCTTTAGCTGGCCTTCTTAGTTAAGCAAGCTTCACTTATTTCCTTCCAGGCAAACAGAAATAATTTATTATGACAGTTAATCCTCTGCTGAAGTACAGAAATTATCATTCACAGGAACATTGTATTCAAAAGGCTAAGGACTTCCTATAAACTGTTTCACATTTCTCAGTGTTCAGTGTACCTTTGATTCTTTTGCACACATGTATAAATCTTGTTATCAGTGCTAGGAAATGAATCGGGTCAACTCTGTTTAAAAGGGACTATCTTTTCAGCGTGAACGTGCATCTAGTTGCCCAGAGGGGCAATACAATTGGATGGATGTTAGAGGGACAAATAGGGTGCTCTGGTAATTAAGTCCGATGGAATACATGATGAGGCATATTAGCATTTGCACACACTCTTCACAGACTTGGTGTCAGCATTAGTTTAATTAATAAACATTTTGAAGGGGGAAGAGAAGAAGGTAAGATTTGCTGGAGAAGGTCTAATGCCAAACGAGCCTACTCTCACTAAGGTCAAGGGAGATTGATGAATTTATACTGGATGTGAATCTAGTTATTTTCACAAACCTAGGGGGGCATTACAGTGAATTAGCTATTTCAGTTACCTTTGAGAAGAAATGCTTCTATTAGAATGATTTTCTGTCACACTGGTGAGTTTTGTGTTGTCTGAGTTTCATGTTGCGCTTTTCTAGGCAGATAAGATGTCAGCCAGTTGTGCTGATGGGCCAAAGTCGTGGCTGTGTCTGTCATGTTGGCGTTCTGCTACAAGGCTGGCAAGGCTGCCTTTTCTCCAAGCACCTGCTTCCTTTGAATCAGTTTTGCTATTTTACTGTTTATTTTCTTGAAAACAAGTTCTATGAAAATTCCTCCTAAGGCCAATTTACAGGTGCTTTTTATGAGGAAAAGATTTTTTTTTATGACAGTATTTGCCTCTAGTGTAAATCTTTCCCGAACCCATAAGGTTCACTTGCATCCCACAGCTCAAAAACTTGTGCAGACTTCATTAATCTGCTCTTGTATGGAGACGGAGGTTCAGTGATAATAGCACCCTAAGTGATGTTAATGCACAGACAGCTTTTAAAGGAAACTTTTGAAATATAATAAAGCTCTTTATTTTCTGTTTTGTAGAACTAAGAATATGACCTCTAGATGGCACCAGAAGAACAAGATAGAAATGAGCAGCTCTTAAAAAATTCTGCCAGCTATAGCATATCCATCATTTTGATGCAAACACATCACTTAGGGAATGGGAGATTATTAAAAGCATTATACTTATGCCAGTGACAAGGACAGGTCCAGCAAATGACTGTTTCCCGGAAATAGCAGGTGATTTTGCAAGCAATAACGCTGCCTCTTAATCTTTGCATGACGCACATTAAGAGGTTAAGCATGCCTTGTAAAATATTGCAAGACTCATGTTACATCAAGTTTCTCCTTAGGATATGAAAACCACTGCATATTGACTATATTTATGAAGGGAGCTTTGAATTCAGGCTCTAAAGGCAAACCTCTCAGACTTAGCAGCTTCCATAGGTTTTCAAAACACTGTTTCTAATATTGCAAGGCCCGTGCCCTACAATTTTTGTTCAGTCTTTACAGAGGGATGATTCCATTTGAAATTAACGGGAGGTCTGGGAGCAAAGAGTGCAGGGTCTGGCTCTCAGCACTGCCACTGCAAGATTCAGTGATGTCGAGACCTGTAAGAAACTACCAGTAGCCTTCTATATTAATATTTCATTCCTCATTGGAATGTGCAGTAACTCAGTACCAGCTTTGTCCTTGGGTATTAGCTCAAGGTTTATCAGATTGTTATATTTTAAAAATAGCACACTTGACCTCACATCATTTCCTTCATGAACATTTGAACTTTGTGTGGGTGCGTTAGAGGACTGTTAACTTGTAATAAACTTGTCTCATTTTTTAAGTTAATGTAACTTCATTTTCTGTTATTGTTGCTCCTCTGTTACATTAATATTGTACAGCTGAGAGTCTGATAGAAAAAAGAGACTTAGACACCCTACTGCAGTTAGAAGTAATATGGTTAACAGCTGCAGCTAACGCCTTTCCCATGGTATCCTGAACTACCCATCAGGGTTGTCCCATGCAGATTTCACCGGGCACCAGTGTCCCCCAGGAGGGAATTTGCCCTCCACCCTGCCAAGGGCCTCTGTGGGAAGCCATTACCCATCCGATGACGTTGGTGCACACAGCATGTAGAAGAGAGGCAGACAGAAAGAGCTACAACTTCTGTTAAAGACAGAGCCAGTGCAGCTCTTTACCATTTTAAATCATGGTAAAAATGATGACCAGAATTTTAGTCTGCTGACTTAGTGACCACTTTGAATGAAGAAGTGCACTAAAAGCCAATCCAACAATTGTAAATCAACCCTAAAGCCAGCCCTCCTTGATTGCAAGATAATGTGTGAAAAAGAACCCTACATAGTTGTGTGCCACTTTTGCTGTCTGGGAAAAAAATGCCTTCCACATATGAAAATGGCAATCAACCTCCTGCATGGTGCTTAATGGGAGGTAAAACACAAGACGACTCCCTGGCTGGGAGTTATGAGGCCACATGCAGATGTCTCCATCTGAGCTAATCACTGAAACTCCCTTCTTAGAAAATGGAGAGAAACAAGTACTAGTAGGGCACAAGTCATGTCATTCTAAAGCAGGTGTCTCAAATAAGTGAGATGAATCATGACTATTCTTTCCACTGACTGCAAAGGGAGCTTAGCATAACCAGATTGGATGGGAGACATCTACATGGCTGATGTTTGAAGTTAGATGTGATAAATTCTGCACCATGTTTCTCTAATTTAATTAGCTCTTTAGTTGAAAAATCTATTTACAGACATGTTTCATAATAGCTGGAATTTTTGCTATGTTTTCACACGCTGGCTTCCTCTACTGAACTCCTGTATTTTGCAGTCTTTGATATCCTCCCTTGATAACCATGTTATTTTGAAATCTCTGTGCAAGCATTTGCTGACTTCCAGCTGCCACTTAGTCCCAACTCATAGTCGACTCTCATGATTTGGCCTTTACCAAGACATTGTGTTAGGCCTTCTATTCTTTTAAATATGTAAGTCTTCATCCCAGTTCTTGATTTGCTGTGATGCTGCTGTTAGTGTGGGACTTGTTTCTGCCTTTGCTCCTCTCAGTGCCACCGCTCCATGGCAACATCTCGATTGATAGATGCTGTAAGCCTTTCGTGGTCAATTAGTGCCCTTTTGCTAACCTCATAAGACATGCCTCGGACAGTTTCTCTGCCGTGCTGCCCAGGCACACCCTCTGGCTGGGGAACACGACTCTGTGGTTCTCATATGCCAAACTTCTTCCAGTGTACCTAAGGCAGTTCAGCGACTGGCCAAAGCTCGAATCTTCCTGGTCCTGGGATTGACCTGTCTGTTTCTGTCTCCTGGTTGTCTCTGACTACTTCCCAGTTATCTCTGTTCAACTCTGTTACTGTCTGGACTTGGTGGTTTCTTGGTATGATCTGCGTTCCTCTGTCATTCAGTCTGCTGTCTTTTGATACTGCTTTAATGGCAGAATCTGTACCAGTAAATAAAACAGTGCCAGGCCTGATTATCTAGTCCTTAGGCCAATATCCTGTACACATTACATTAACCTCTTCTAGTATCCTCCTCAAAATTTGATGTCATCTAAACTGCCTGCTGGAGACAGTATTTACCCACCCTAATTTCAGGTCAGGAGGTGTTTAGGAATGTGTGAGCTGACTTGCACCAAAACTTTGCTAAGGTCAGTCTGAACAAGTAAATGTACTAGCTAATTATGTTCAGTGCTGATGCCTTAGCACTGGTTAATTTACTAGCAGAGGTTGTAACTAAAGTGTCCAAGCACCAGTAGCCATATGAAATGTGTATGTGATAGCATCAAGACTTAGTGTCCTGTTAGTAAGTAAATAATTGAACCTACATGGCCTGTTGTTCTCATAACCACTTTCAGCAAGCAAACCTATCCTAATGAAAATTAAATGTTTGGTTCAGCAGCCTGTGTGTCTCTGTACTGTTGGCAGCTGAACCCAGCATTTCTGGATGTTGACCCTTTCCTGTTCATAATGCCTTTTTATCAGCATCCACCACTGATTGTCTTCCCACAAATTTTTGGGTAACTTGGGGGAAAAAATGGGTTATGATTAACTGTTACATTAGTACTTGAACTCCTCTGTAACGTATACAGCACTTTGCAGGCTTAGACCTTAAACTTCCTGATTTTCTTCCTGGCTTTTGGGTAGACCTCCATGTCATATCCAGTAAACACCCGTGGCAGCTTTTGCTGTTAAAGGTTACGTTCTGACCTTTTAGGAACAGTTTGGACTCTTGTGATACCTTTCTCCTTATCTTGGTGCATACTCCCTGCTGCTCCAGTGTGTTTGGTATTTAAGCCTCATCAACAGGCTTCCTGGTTGCCTTGGATGTGTCTTTTTTCTCCAAGTGTGGCATGCAGACCTGTTACACTTTGTCATCAGGTCTTAAACCTGCTTTTGTGTTCCTTTTAAATACAATTGTGTTTTACATGCACAGCTCTCCTTTTCTGGTTTCAGGCAGCTAAATTCCTATGGATCGTATCCTTTTCAGGCTTACTCATCTGAAGTGAGTCTGTGTTCCATCCTGTGGTGACTGCTTGAAGTGTCCCGTCACAAATCAGAGAGTATCTCTTGCAGACCTCTCTGTCTCCTGTATCATCAAGTCACCTATATTGTAGTCCATTTAATTAACTGTGATTTCCCTTCTCAGAACCTTATCCTTACCTCATAGCACTGAAGCCTCAGAAACATAATTTCCATCACTTTGAGAGCTATGCATGATAATTTCTGATGGGCTCTGCTCAGGCCTCATGTCCATCCCATGCCAAAACGTGAACTGATAGGACTGTTCCATTCCAAAGAGCACAGCCAGTAATTCCTCTTCCATCTGAGCACAGTCTCTTTGGGCCTGACAGGCTTTAATTGAAAATGCCATGGGCCAATGACTTTGCAGTAACTGTGCTCCCAGGTCTCCTCCTGAGGCCTCGGGCTGTAATTACAGATGCTCCACAGGCGTTTCAGGATTGGCAGCTGGCTTATATTCATCTTTGTTCTTTCAGATGATCTTGTATCTTGATGCTCTGGTTGTTACATCATGGTTTCTTACCTATTCCTCAGTTTTACAAACATCTGATATGAAAGTGCAAAATGTAGGAAAAACTGCCTTCTGCACCTGTACATCTCTAGACATTTCCTTGAAGGCTCTCAGTTCCTGAGGATATATTCAGAGATGCAGAGGAGTTGGTAAGAGCTGACTATAGAAAGAACATTTGTTCCCAACACTTTCTTTGGAATTATGCTAATTTTATATCATGAGCCTTTGTTCAATATAGTCTATAAAAATGATTTGGGACAGCAAAAACCTCGGCACATGGGCATCCATTTGTGTTTATTCCCTTTACACAGGAGTTCTCTGGGGCCAGATCACTGAAAAAAGAAAGACCACATGGTTTCTTTGCCAATAAAAAAAGGCATTTGATTCTTATTGCATGCTTGACTTGAAGTCACCTACCTTGAGATCACACCTAAACTTTGAAAATTTTTTCAAACATTCCCAAGCCTCAGTTGACTTCCCATTCAATTTATTTATTCTTTCAAGTGCTTTGTCTTTTCACACATATTCAATCTTTCCTTGCCCACCCCCTCCTTTGCTGAATCACAAGTGATAGCCGTCAGTTATCACAATGGATCTGTTCCCATGCCTGAATAGGTGCTTGAAAATCCAGGATAAGCACAGAGAACCTCATGGATCTGTGAGAGGGTGAAGGAAATCAGAATGTAACTCAGTTCCTTCACAGATGGTGGGAAGAGGTGTCACTGAATTTGAGGGAGGTATTCATGGATTTCTGGAGGCTTGAAGTAGGCCATTCATTGTCCCAGGAAGAATACAAAAATTAGCAGGAAAAGAAAATTACTGTACTGATATGGACCAAGGACTAACTTAATTTTGTATTTTTTTACAGAATATGGCCTAATTTTTGACTATACTCAGTCACCTATGCTATTTAATGCACATAATTCTTGCCCTTCTCCATCCCCCTTTTAAGGAGATGGAAAGATGGGGCACCAGAGGCAGTGGGAGCACTCATGTCCTAAACATCTCTGTGCTATTAACATTCAGGGCAAGCTATTGTGAATAAACAGCTGTCAAACAGAAAATTCACAGGCAGAATATTTTAATTTCAAATTCTGAATCAAAGAAGTACCAGAAATGAAAACTAAGTCTAAAACAATACTGAAGAAACTCTGATTCTGTTCATATCAAATATTCCTGAAATATGTGTTTTGTAATGATCTTTCTACAAAGTCTGCAAAAATCTAAGACCAGTGGCAGCACTCTCATTCTCTGAACATTCCCAATGCGTTCAGGTATTTTGGATCAACAGATAAACAGATCTCTGCAGTGTTTGCAACTCAAACAGTGCAAAACTGGGTTTGTGCCAAAGAAAGTAGAATTGACTAGAAACACAGACAAACAGCATACCAATTGGCTGGTCTATACTCATTGCCTGAATGAAGAGAAAGGGGGAAAAAGTAGTAAAAATAACAATTAAATCTCTTCTTTCAATTCCTCATGCACAATAATCTATGGTGTTATTATAATATATGCATAGGCAATACATATGTTTTATGAAAAAAATGCACAAATCCGTTATTTTTATTGTTGGTAATTCTTTAACTGTGTTAATTGAAAAAGTGTTCCTTTTTAAAAACCATTTTAATGCAATTCTTATTTTTTATTTTCCACCAAATGAGCCAATTTTATTAAGAATAAGATAGAAAATACACATGGAATGACACAAACACAAAAGCATACAGTATGTACAGTGCTAACTGATAATAGTACCTTCACTCATTGTTTGAATATTGCCATCCTGATCCTACTTGCAATGCAATAAAATGCACGCTGAAAGCCAAGATTAATGATCTTAACACATTCTGACGTTTTTTAAGTAGCAACATTGTGCAGGAGAAAATTTCTCTTTCACTGATCTACTTATGTGAATAAACTTAAGCATATTTATTTCTCTTTGAAATCTGCATTCCCAATGACTAAAGATGGTACATATAAAAGCTCATCAGCAATTCCTTTTTAAAAAATCCTGTTTGCAGTTGCTTATATGTTTGACTATTATAATTTTTTTTGCTGAAATTCTTTATGGCAGATCTCTACCTCAGAATGTTTTTCTTTTATTAGTATTTTATTTTGGGAGGAAAATTGCAATTTCTTTGAAAACATATCAGCTGTTCCTATGACTGAAGTCAGAAGGAATTATGTGAAGTACGTAACATGTATGCACATATGTAATATATGCACATATGTGCATTTATGTTATATGTTATATAGTATATAAAGTATATATGCAATATATGTTTATTAACCATTTTATGAAGACTAAAGCCCTCTCAAAACTCTTTCTTTTCAGTCTCCCAGACATTTGGTACATGGCCTTGAAATTTGTCTTGAGACTGAATGGAGAGGAGCAGGAAAGGGGGTCTGCAGAAGAAAATTGCCTCTTGCTGTCCTCTGGAAAACCTGTCTAAATTTGGCCAAGTTGGTAAATTGTAGTTTGTACATGAGTAGAGATTTCCTAGAGGTAAAAGTCTCTGATGGTTCTGTGAGCACAGGTCAAGCTCTAGCTGACAGCAGCTTGCCCTTTCCCTGGGATGACTCCTCTGGGATGCCAGAGGCAGCGCCTGCCCTCCTAACTAGATGCTGCAGCGAAGAGCATCTCTGTTTTTCCTCCTGCTTCCCTGCGGGATTCAGGCGGGGTAGGAAGAGGGAGCTGGCTGCTGGTGCAGAGCAGGTGAGGGAAGATGGTTGTGGGAGGCCTGGCACCGCAGGGAGCCCAGGGAGGAGAGAGGAAGTGGGACCATGGAGATGCTGGGGGGCAACTGATAGAGCCAGTGAACAGGACTGCTTCAGAGGGTGTCTGGTCGTGGGGATACTGGCCTGGCTGCACAACCAGACAACGGCAGGGGGAGAGGAGAGTTTTGAAACTACAAGGGGGAGCATGAGCTAGAGGGGAGGGAGACTACAATGAAGGGGATGGGCACTCAGGCTGAGCTGAGTACCCTGGTACGTGTGTGGAAGAGGCAATAGTGAAGCAGAATACAGCTGGATAGGAAGGCACAAAAACAGTAAGAAGAAAAGCATGGGCTGGATGACATGTATTTCCCTCCAGAGCCTGAGATCATGGATATCTCTGTGTATCTTAGATTAGTACATTTTATGAAATCTGCTGCTGATTAGCCAAAATTATTATTGGTGGCAGCTTCTAAGGGAGCGGAGCATGGCAGATGAGTGGGGTAACAGGGCTGAAATTTGGGACAATCAAAAGATCTAAGCAGTAGGATAGAGTGACAAGAAGAGAGATGCTGGTGAGAAACTGAGGGAAAGATGCTGCTATAACTGGGGAAGACAACAACCCAGAGTGATATGGAAAGGCACCATCTCTGAGATATTAAAGCAAGACTCGGTGATAACACCAACTAGAGTATGCAGGAAAGAAAGAAAGAAAGAAAGAAAGAAAGAAAGAAAGAAAGAAAGAAAGAAAGAAAGAAAGAAAGAAAGAAAGAGAGAAAGAAAGATCAAACATTCAACCAAGCTTGCAAGTTGAGAAGAGGATTGATAGTGGGTACATTCATAGCTATATGAGGATATTTGCAGTGGGAGTGTCAGAGTTTCAGTTTTCTTTGCTGAAAGTGTTAGGTGGCATCAGAAGCAGAGATGTGTGATTGAGCTGCACAAGAAGGTTCAAGCTAGTCAGATAAATGTAACAGTTGTTCTTTTAGCTACAACAGATCAACAGATACATCCCTGCAAAATCCTGATCTACACGTGAAGACTACCAAGCTCACTAAGGCACTCAGCTATATGATTCTAAATAAATAAATGAAAGTCTGTGACCAGATCCTCAAGAAAAACTTGCAAAATCTTGATCTGAAACTTTCTGGTAGTTAAACCTGCCCCTTTCCCAGGATCTCTGTACAGTACTAGACCTGCTAAGCTTCATAGACTGATCTGAATATGTTATTCATGATGAGAAGTGGGACACTCTCTTCTATCTGAGGGGATGCTGGTAGGGAATTTAGTTTGGGGAATTTCTTTTCCTTATCAGCTGTCCAAATACGAAATAGCAGAACTACCAAAAAAAAGAAAGTTTATGTTTTGGCTACACAACCTGATTAAAAGTTCTTTTCTGGTTGACTGGCAGTAGGATGGATCTCAAATAGGGCAGAGCAGGAACTGCACAGCTATCAATATTCTCTCTGCAGTGATTTCATCTGTCAAGCTGCATACGGCTTTCTGCTTTGGTTTTACAAAGCCAAAATCTTTAATAGAAAACATAGTAAGAGATACCATGGCCTGCCAGTTTCACTGATGTGTCCCTGGTTCTCTGTACCCAGCTTCAGTGACACATTGTGGCCATAACCTTAATGTTTATGACTCTCTTGCTCTTCGGGCACGGTAAAAACAACCCCCAAGAATCTAGCATTATTTTTCTCACCTGTAGAAGTACTTTGTTTTCAAGGTTTTCTTTTGTTTTCATTACCTTGCCATTGTGGCCATGAGCTATTGTGTAAAGAGGTGCAGCACTGCATTTGCAGAAAATGGATTTGTGTCTTTTAACTGCCATTTTCTGATTTTTAAGCCCTTCCCTGTTAGATTTCTTTATTTTCCTGAATAATAATAAATGCTTCAATGATGAACCTACACCTAATTTGGAAGACAAATGGAAACTACTTCCTGTAGCTCTTATTTTCCTTTTTTTTAATTTTATTTTGGTGGCTAATCCCAGATGGAAAACGAGTATCACGTTCTTTTTTTACAAGGATTTGATTGAGTGCATAAACTCTTATACAGTATGAATCACATTTGAGAAGCTTGATAACAACTGCTGCAATATTCCTGTTCAACCCAGAATGGCAACATCTTAGCTGTCATTTACTGAAAGTACATTTTATAGTGAAAAGATTTAACAGACCACTGTTTAAACACTTCCCAGAAAAAATTATGACAACAGGATAGCAAAGAAAAGGTAGTGCACTCCAGGCATAAGAAATATCATGAAAGAAATATCACAGGCAAGTGAGACTTTCTTGAAAAAAAATTTAAGTCGTGAGCTGAGGTAAAATTAGCAAGTGGGAATGTAGGAAGCTCTGACAACACAACCTGATAAAGCTGGATGTTTTGTACCTTGTCCCACATCCTAAAGTTTAAAGAAGAAATTAAAGAAAAAGAATGAAAGGAGTTGAGCACTTCTACACAGTGACTGGTCCACCATAAAATCCCAGTTTCTCTCTGGGATATCCTTCCCTAGAGGGTAAGTTCTTCACAGGGGCTACTGCACATACACCTCTACAAACAAATAGATGATTCTGTGTCTTGTATGATGCAGCATTCACGACAGCATGTGAAAAAAGCAACGTATGAAAATATCAGCAGTATTAAAGTCCAGCCCTCATTCTGTTGCTTGAAACATGAGTAACTGATAAACACTCAAAACCAGGTACGAGGAGGAAATAACCCTCCCTGAGGACAGCAGAACTCAAATTGGACGTAAGTAGCTAAGTTTCAACAATGACAATCTATTAACATATGGGGCATAGCTTTCAATAGCAATTGAGACAGCAGGTCTTTCTGAATAGTTACACATTAGTTAATTCACAAGTTATTTAATAATTGTTGGTTAGTTTGTGTTTGTGTGGGTTTTTTTTGTTCAGGCTGGTCACTTATTTTCTTCCTGCCTTAAAAATCTATAAAGCAATGTCCTGGTTTTGGCTAGTATGGAGCTATGTTTTGGATTTGTGCTGAGCAGTGCTTACACAGAGCCAAGGCCTTTTCTGCTTCTCACCCCACCCCACCAGCGAGTGGGCTGGGGGTGCACAAGGAGTTGGGAGGGGACACAGCTGGGACAGCTGATCCCAACTGACCAAAGGGATATTCCATACCATATGATGTCATGCTCAGCATATAAAGCTGGGGGAAGAAGGAGGAAGGGGGGACGTTTGGAATGATGGCATTTGTCTTCCCAAGTCCCCGTTACACATGATGGAGCCCTGCTTTCCTGGAGATGGCTGAACACCTGCCTGCCCAGGGGAAGTGGTGAATGAATGCCTTGCTTTGCTTTGCTTGCTTGCGTGGCTATTGCTTTACCTATTAAACTGTCTTTATCTCAACCCACGAGTTTTCTTATTATTACACTTTTGAGTCTCTCATCCTGCCGTGGGAGATTGAGCAAGTGGCTGTGTGGTGCTTAGTTGCTGGCTGGGGTTAAAGCATGACAAGCAATTGCAGTAGTCCCATATAATCTTGTGATATTGAGTGAAACCTTAATTCTTTCTTTGGCCCATGGATTTAGGGACAAGGTCTCGAACAAAAGACTAAATGACTCTGTCATCATGAAGAATGTACAACTCAATAACAATAAGAAGTAACCAAAAGGAGAAGTTTAACTGGATGTTTCTGTGAGACATCTCTTCCCTTACTGGGGAGGAGAGATGAAGCTTTTCCCAGTATAAAAGATATATGACAAGATACAGCTGTCTTTGCATTAAGAGATGGGGATCATTAATGATCTTGAGTTGGGTGCAACTCCTTGTATATCATCAGGCTGAAATTCTGAGTCACAGGCTTGTCATATTATTGAAATAAATGGGGTCATACTAAGTGACATGTTCTTGGGCACTGCGAAGGTTTGGCCCCCAAGGACTTTATTCACCCATGCTAATTCTGCTTATCAATCAACTGGTTGTTCACATTTAATCCTGGCATTAAAACATTCTTGCAGGAGAATCTTAATTTGTGAGTTCTTTGTGTTCTTTTGTGAGTCAAGAAGTTAAACGAATTTGATATTGCACTCCCTTGATAATGAAAAAGGCCGAGAAGAATAAGAGAGAGTTTATAGTAGTGTGTCTCATTAAATCATTTTGTATTTCAGTAGTAGGATGAGCTAGCTTTCAAGTGGTGTTTGTGATACAAGACAGATAAAAAAAGCTGTCCAACAATCATACTGAAAATATAAGTGTTCATTATTTTTATTACAATAACATTCAAATTTCTGCTAAAAATCACATCTGAATTGTGCTAGAAGTTGTACAAAAAACCTATAGAACCATCAATGAGATGTTGCCAATGGCTGCAATTTCTACTGCACCACCTCATAATTTAGACTCAAAGTCCTAGACCGATGTGAGTATCTCACTTTTAATTTAAAACATAAGAATGTGTTTCTAATCTGGCGATGGTGCATAAAAGCTTGAGAACATGAACTAGAACAGGTTAGAAAAATGAGAAGGCAGAAAGTAGAAGAATTTACCCTTTGAGGGAAAAAAAAAAGGTCAAGTGCATTTAACACTTCCCAGGAGAACTGGGCTTACTCTGTCCACTCTAAGTACATCATTCACAAGTGTGGCCTCCCCAGGAGCACCCAAAGAAAAGCATCCAGGGGTGGGCTGCTGCCACTGGACCAAGTTGGAGAACTATCTGCTGTGGAGCCTCTTTCCTTGGAGGTAAGCGTGGGGTGGGGAGAGCTCTCCTCAGGCACATGAACTGTCCTTTTTACAACTGCAACCTGCTCCTCATCACCTTTCTTCCTTGTGATCCTTCCCCCATGACATGACAGAAGCAAATAAATTTATTACACTTAACCCCTACTCCTTGGTTGCTGCTGAATTGCCGGAAGAGAGAGGGATGCTGAAAGCAGCTGTACGCTGGATTATTTTTTCTGACGGGCCACATGAAGCCCCACAGGCTGTGAGGTGAGCATCCCTGGGTTATAATTTTATCATAAACCTGAAGGCATTTGGCTGATAGTTAATCATGTGTGAACACAGCAAGGTGAATTTTACGTTCGCCTGTAATTAAACTGGTGTGAGGATCAAGATTTATCAGAAAAGAACCTGCTTAAAACCAAAGCCAAAGTGTTCCTTCATACAGGAATCTGATTTCCAGGCATAGCAATGTGCTTATCTGTGCTAGAAGCCTTCTCAATCATATTTACATAATAGTCTACTTACTGCAACATACAATAATGCGATGTATGATTCTAATGACAGAACTGTTATCTTTAGCCATAAACTCATAAATAAGCTTCTTTATCCAAACAAATGCACTGTCCTTTTCATTGTTGCAGCTTGTGCTTCTCTAAAGCAAATTTTTATATGCTTATTAATGTAATTGTCACATAGTATCTCTGCTCCTGACAAGAGAAATACAAGCCCTTATTTTTCATACTTTCTGAACAAAAAAAATTCCTAGAAGTCCTTTTATAAAAATGAAGATTAGTCTGAATTGAACTCACGTTAAGGCAGATCTTCAGTATTTACTGTTCCAAAGGGAAAACTAAGGTCTAGGAGATACCCGTTCCTGGTTGTGATCATTAAAAAGATGCATAAATCAACCAGTTTAACTCACATTCACAGGTAAAAACCCCAACTTACCAACATCTAAGACGGACGATCGTTTACAACTTGGTGAAACAAATGTTCTTTTAGCTTAAAGGTGAGGACAAAGAGGAGGAAGAGGAGATCATTTCTCATCAGAATATGAGTAGAAACACTCTCATGGTGCCAAAGAGATGTGTTAAAGGTTCCCGATGATGAAAAGCTGGTCACGTGCATAGGTGCCTAAGTACGGGTTAATGAATATTTGGCCATGTGTAGCCTCTGTGCAGTGCTGCAGCGTTCATGAACCAAAGAACAGCAGCATCTTTGCAGAGTGCTGAATCCTAGAAATGTTAATGAGGCAGTGTACAGAAGTCATAACTGTTGCCACCGTCAAGTGGCCATGAAAATGATTATCTGGTAAGATATTGGAGGCAGAGCTACTATCCCCTAAATTCTCCTGGAACTTGTCTGATTTACTAACTTCTCATTGCATCAAGATTTTTAGTTCGTCATGGCAACCTAGGAACAGATAGAGGAGTAGGATGCCATCAGGCAGCAGTCATAATGCAAGCATAAGTTAAATGACTCTGAAGTTAATGATCCAAATTCTTCACTGCAGCCGCGAGGCACACAGTGTTACTTGGGGAGGTGCACAGATGCTATAAATTACTTTGGATGCCATTACCATGACCCTGGGCCAGCTGTGTATCAGACCAGACCGGTGGCATAAGTTACAACATTCTAACTGCTGCTGCGAGTGGCACGGAATGGCTGTTGTGGCAGCCATGTAACGCCAGTCTCGTGCTGAGTCCCTGCCAGGCTTTTTTTCCCCTTTCCTTCCTTACTCTGGCTGTAGGGTTGAAGGTAACATGGGAACTGCTAAATTTTTTTCTGCCCCACTAGAAATTACCCCATCCTGAATAATCTTTCCATTGCTGCTGGCCCTTTTAGTTCAGTAAAATGCTGCAAGTCATCTTGAACTCAAGGGACAAACTAAGGCAATATACTTTCCCTTGATTTGCATTTGTTTCTGGTTTACATTCTATTTTATCGTGATAGCATGGACACTAATTTTGCTTTAATTGTAAAGCCTAGATCCAAGAAAATGCTTTTAACGGTATCAAAAGTCTATTCACCTGGGTTAAAAATGGTAACTGAAAAGCAATGTTATTGACAAAATTATCCATCAGTGCAACAAACTCTACAGTTTTCACAGTGTGATGATACTAGTGCATGTAAAAGTTCCCTGCCTGCTCTGCTGCCTGCTTTTTAGTGATAAGTATTATCTATTATATTGCAGAGGCTTTTGGTCAGAGCCCTGTATATTTTGCAGTTTTCTGAATATATTTCAAGATCTTCAGGTTTTATCATCTGCAGATAATTGCTACAGACAAACTAACAGAAATTAATCTAGTGGAAGAACAGGAAGAAGCATCTGCAGCCAGGGACAGAAGTTTGGAGGTAGCAACTGCATGATGTGAAACTAGGACAGCCCTAGCAGGGAGCAGCCACTGTTCATCTGTGCAATAAAATCCACGCAGTTTAAGCCACAGCTGTAAAATTAATGGGGTTTTGGTGAGCTGCCACTCCCTGGGGATAGCAGTCAGCCTACATGTCTAGGTTTCTTACATTCTCCTTTCCTCATACCGGTAGCCTAGGCTGCTGAAGTCCTTTTCACACTGCCCTCCTCTCCTTTGTCTTTCCCGTGGAATATGCCAGGAACTCTCATAAAGCAGTCACTGTATTAGGAGACAGAAACTCCCAAAGCCTGGGTAAATGTCAGCGCTCTGTAGCAACTTTCACCCCAGAAAGGTCACACGCTGCGGTTCCAGCACGCTGTGGGCCAGTCAGCAAGCAACCAGTCAAGCATATCAGTTCAGCATAATACCACATTATTACATTTATCTGGCCAGCAATAAATGAGCTGCAGTCCCATGCTTTGTTTTCCTTCACTTTGAACGAATAAGGCATCTTTTGTAGGCTATCCTAAAGCTGTTCATTCAAAGATTAGAAAAAGGCCATGGTGTCTGACGGGGGATTTAGACTGAATGGAAACACCTAACACCAAAACCGTGATCCTGAAACCCTCACCCAGCTTCTGTCTAATCCTCACCATTTAGATTTGCTAAACATCTAGTATAGAACATTAAAGTTACCTGGTAGCACCTCAGTTGTGATGGGGCCAGGGAGCTCCTGGGATAAGCTTCCATCTGTCCGAGTCTTGCCTCTTCCTCCTGCATACTGAGCTAGTCTTTGCCCTAGACACTTCCTCCTACCAAAAGCAGTACCTTGAAAGAAAGCAGTAATTGTGGCTCTCTTTTTTTGTTGTTGTGGTTTTTTTCTTTTTTTTTTCTTTTCTTGTTTGTTTGTGTTGTTTTGAGGGTAGAGGGAAATGGGTCTAGGAAGTTTCCAGGCTGGAAACCCCAAATGGAAGACTGTGCTGCCTGGTAGTGCTGGGGCAGTAAGTCAATGCAAACCTTCTCTTCAGCACTTCCATTTAGGCTACTGTGTTGGGTTTGTGTGGCAAGGTTTTGGTAGCGGGGGGCTACAGGGGTGGCTTCTGTGAGAAGCTGCTAGAAGCTCCCCCTGTGTCTGATAGAGCCAATGCCAGACGGCTCCAAGACGGACCCACTGCTGGCCAAGGCCAAGCCAATCAGCGCCTCTGTGATGACATATTTAAGAAGAAGAAAAACAGTTAGAGAGAGCTTTTGCAGCCGGAGAGAGGAGTGAGAAGATGTAAGAAACTCTGCAGACACCAAGGTCAGTGCAGATGGAGGGGGAGGAGGAGCTCCAGGCGCCGGAGCAGAGATCCCCCTGCAGCCCGTGGTGAAGACCATGGTGAAGCAGGCTGTCCCCCTGCAGCCCATGGAGGAAGGATGAGGGGGTGTAGCGATTCCACCTGCAGCCCGTGGAGGACCCCACGCCAGAGCAGGTGGAGGCATCTGAAGGAGGCTGCGGCCCGTGGGAAGCCCGTGCTGGAGCATGCTCCTGGCAGGACTTGTGGACCTGCGGAGAGAGGAGCCCACGCCAGGGCAGGTTTGCTGGCAGGACTTGTGACCCCGTGGGGGACCCACGCTGGAGCAGTTTGCTTCTGAAGGTCTGCACCCCGTGGGAGAGATCTAGGCTGCAGCAGTTTGTGAAGGACTGTAGCTCGTGGGAGAGACTCACATTGGAGAAGTTCGTGAAGGACTGTCTCCCGTGAGAGGGACTCCATGCTGGAGCAGGGGAATGATGAGAGGAGTCCTCCCCCTGAGGATGAAGAAGCAGCAGAAACACCGTGAGATGAACTGACCATAACCCCCATTCCCCGTCCCCCTGTGCCACTGAGGGGGGGAAGGTTGAAGCCGGGAGTGAAGTTGAGCCCAGGAAGATGGGAGGGGTGGGGGGAGGTGTTTTAAGAGTTGATTTTATTTCTCATTCCTCTACTCTGTTTTGCTTAGTAATAAATTAGATGAATTCCCTCTCTAAGTTCAGTCTGTTTTGCTCGTGACGATAATTAGTGAGTGATCTCTCCCTGTCCTTATCTCGACCTACAAGCATTTCGTTATGCCTTTTCTCCCCTGTTTGGTGAAGGAGGGGAGTGAGAGCGCGGCTCTGGTGGGCACCTGGCCCCCAGACAGGGTCAACCCACCACAGCTACTCTGCGCTTAGTATACCAGTTTTTGTGGGTCTAGTTGTCCTGCATCCAGGTGCCTAAAGGTTAGGTATCATACTGCTTAACATTTTGATTCTTAAATTCTTGTGGGATCTTATATTTTGTTGATTATGACTGGTTGCTGTGCATATGGGGAGCATTTTGGGAGTAAGAATTTTCTAATCTATTTATCAAATCTGTAAATTTGTCAGTTGAATTTGAAAAAGTATGCCAGGAACAGCTACTTAGTTTTCTTGAATTTATATATATATATACACACACACACACACAGAGTTTTTTAACCAAACAGCAGCACTAGGAAGACAGCAGTGGTGTATGCTACTTGATCCTTCATGCTCTTATCGATTATGTATCACAATACAGTAGAGATTATATATAGATTCCATCATATTTTTAAAATGCTAGCTGAAGTTTTCACAATCACCATGACCAATTATTTAGAAGACTAGTGATAAATCACTCATCTGATGATTACTCACTGCTAATGACTTCTTTTCCTTAGATGATTATTCTCTTGGAGATTACTGCACAAACCACAAAAGTTTCTAAAGCTGTGCCTTGTGTGGGTGAGCCAACACTTGGTAGAAGGGCTCTGCACGTTACAACTTTGCCATTTGCTAGCGAAGGCTGCTGATCTCTGCCTTCACTTTTCTGAACATTATCAGAACATCTAATTTCTATTCTGCTTTAGGGTCATGATAAGTTACCAATTTAAAACAGTTGCTGCAATGTTGACAGTTTTAATTTGTTCCACTTGATATGCTAGTAGGCCTATTGTTTGTTCAAAGTAGTTTTTGTGGTTCTGAAAGAGGCAGTTTCTGTATTTTCTCAATGCAATGCAATTTGTACCCATATTGCAGCTTCAGACATCTCCTTGGGGGCAAGTCTAATTGAAGTTGCTTGATTTCTGTTACCAATCACAGGCTTTTCAAACTGGGTTTCTTTTCATCTCTAATGCTTTAAGCTTCTGCTGTATTAGCAGGCCCACTCAGGTGTAACATTTTTTCTGAATCTGTCTGCTTGACCACAGTCCTCTGGTTTGCTTTAGTCAGTCTCCCAGCTAACATTTAAAAAGCACCTGATGAGCTCTGAGACTGCCTGATACTTATGAGAATGTATTTGTCCTTTCTTAAAATGATTGCATCTAACTTAAACCACATATAGGGTTTGTGTGGCAAGGTTTTGGTAGCAGGGGAGCTACAGGGGTGGCTTCTGTGAGAAGCTGCTAGAAGCTTCCCCCATGTCCGATAGAGCCAATACCAGCCAGCTCCAAGACGGACCCACCGCTGGCCAAGGGTGAGCCCATCAGCAACGGTGGTAGTGCTTCTGGGATAACATAAGAAGGGATAAAAAAACCCCAAACCACCTGCAGCAGTTGCAGCTGGGAGAGAGGAGTGAGAATATGTGAGAGGAACAGCCCTACAGACACCAATGTCAATGAAGAAGGAGGGGGAGGAGCTGGCAGGAGCTGCGGCCCTGTGGAGAGAGGAGCCCACGCCAGGGCAGGTTTGCTGGCAGGACTTGTGACCCCGTGGGGGACCCACGCTGGAGCAGTTTGCTCCTGAAGGTCTGCACCCCGTGGGAAAGACCCACGCTGGAGCAGTTGGTGAAGAACTGCAGCCCGTGGGAAGGACTCATGCTGGAGAAGTTGGTAGAGGACTGTCTCCTGTTGGAGGGACCCCATGCTGGAGCAGGGGAAGAGTGTGAGGAGTCCTCCCCATGAGGAGGAAGAAGCGGCAGAGACAATGTGTGATGAACTGACCACAACCCCCCATTCCCCATCCCCCTGTGCTGCTGAGGGGGGAGGAGGCAGAGAAATCGGGAGTGAAGTTGAGCAGAGGAAGAAGGGAGGGGTGGGGGAAGGGGTTTTAAGATTTGGTTTTATTTCTCATTATCATATGCTGATTTGATTGGCAATAAATTAAATTAAATTAAATTAATTTCCCCAAGTCAAGTCTGTTTTGCCCATTATGGTAATTGGTGAGTGATCTCTCTCTGTCCTTATCCCAACCCACGAGCCTTTCATTCTATTTTCTCTCCCCTGCCCAGCTGAGGAGGGGGGAGGTGGGCACCTGGCCTCCAGCCATGGCCAACCCACCACAATCCCTGACTCACCTTTCAGCAGGTTGCACCTTAGCTGGACTGCCAAGAGAGTACGGCAGGTTTCAGCGTGGTGCGAGGACAACAATCTGGATCTCTGTCATTTAGTAGCTATTTAAGGACATAATATTTCAACAATTCCTAAGCAAGTCACTTTACTGGATCACCGTGCAGAGCTGTACATCCATGTTTTCTTGGGAAAAGGATTTGTTGTCAGTTTCAAGAATACACAGTGGGTTATGAAGGGGTAAACATAAGTTTGTATGCACTTGCATCGGAATTAATAGTTTGTAAAAGAGAAGGTGAAGGTGGAAGTTCCCATGGGAGTACATTGCCCCATGGAAAAATATACAGATGAACAAGTACTGCTTTAGATTTTAGGAAAAGCATGTAATGTGTTACTTGGGGGTTTTACTTACATCTTTGATTTCAGCAAGATGGCAAGTGCTCGACATTCGTGGATCTCTTATATATCAAAGCCGTAAACAAAACTCTGTTAAGTGACATTATCTCATTAATTATCTCATGATCTGGGGGGTTTTTTGGACCTTAGTGCAACATGCATTTTAAATATCTTTGGGTTGTGATGAATTTGTGTTAGACTCGCATTGTAGGGATGTATCAAAATGACTTTTTTTTCCTTTCTAAGTAAATAGCTAATCAATCATACAAAGCTTTTTTTCTCAGCAATTGAGCTTTTTTTTCCATTTGGTTTTCCATCTACACACAAGGCTTATCCTCCCTCCATTTCCTCTTTCAACATTTGAATTTTTTTGTATATTTTAGAAACAAATATTTGAAGTTGGATGTGACTTTTACTGAATAGCTGTCAGGAAGAAAGACTGACAGGAGAGCTAGGATGTGTGTACCAGTGTCTTCAACTCCCCTTAGCATGACCAGTCTTTGCAGTTGGGGGAACCTCTGCCCCTGGCTTCTGTTTCCCTCCCCTCAATGTCAACTTTTTCCCATTAGCAAAGGCACTTAATGAAGAATACGGTCAGGGATTTGGGTCACACAGAGGAAGGAGGAGGATGGAGCCTATGCAGGATGGTCAGGGTGGTTGGCAGGAGAATTGTTTTTTGCAGTCTCAGCATGGTGGTACATTATAGATGCAAAACAATGCTTGCTTGTTACTCTAGACTTTCAGTCCAGTCCATGGAAGATTTACAGATCCTCTTTACCCTGTGACCTCCATATACTGAAAAATTGGCCTGGCTACCCAATGTGTAAAGCAGGAGTCAACTGCAAGTTTCATGTAAACTGCACAAGGTGTGTTTTAGAATCATATTTGATTTGGAGATGGGGAAATAGGACACAGAAAATTAAGTGATTTACTTGTGGGAACAAACACAGCCGAAGCTAGCAACAATACCAGAATTAAAACACTCCCGCTGCCCAGTTTTATCTTTATTTCATTTCTGTTTTGTCATGTCACTGCATACAGAGACTTAAAAATTAATTTCACATGTGAAACAACTTAGTATACTCTCAGGCCTTTACTAGTTAGTGTATTTCAGAACCTTCACAAATATTTTAGGGTGGCTCAGCAGTAGCTAGATCATTGATTATGAATTAGCTAATACTCAGACACTGTGAAAACATGGGGAAGAGAGGGCTCTATAGCAGCCTTCCATTACCTAAAAGGAAGCCTAAAAGAAAGCAGGAGAGGGGCTGTTTATCAGGGAGTGTAGTGACAGGACAAGGGGTAATGGGTTTAAGCTGAAGGAGGGTCGATTTAGATTAGATGTTAGAAAGAAATTCTTCACTGTGAGAGTGGTGAGGCACTGGAACAGGTTGCCCAGAGAGGCTGTGGATGCCCCATCCCTGGAAGTGTTCCAGGCCAGGTTGGATGGGGCTTTGGGCAATGTGGTCTAGTGGGGGGTGTCCCTGCCCATGGCAGGGGCTTGGAACTAGGTGGTCTTTGAGGTCCCTTCCAACCCAAACCATTCTATGATTTTATAAAACAGTCTAGATCCAGAGCTAACACAGACCAATACACTTCTGTTGAAATCACACTTCCTGAGCAAGTTCAGCATAGCAATATTTCCCCAAGTAGTAATATATACGAGGTGGAGTATTTCAGAAATTACAGTAAGGAAATTATGGACAAAATTGCTATGCAAAGAATCATTATTGTTAATCCTTAATAACATGTTATATGCATAAGGGCCCCATCGTACACCATAAAGAATTTTTTATTTCAGAAGTCATTTTTAATGTGCAGTATTTTCATCCCATATGTAACATGATAAAAGTTTCCAATTAAATAAAATTTTGTGTAAGGAAAATCTTATTTTTTTGCAAAATCTAAAATTATAATGCTAAAATGACACAGATGATTGAGAAAGCTGTGATTTTTGTTGCTTGTAAATATAAAGGTATGTAAGGAAACCTTTTTCCCACAGGCTTGATGGTCTTTGAATGTATTATTAAGGGTAAGTTAATTCCTCAATACTAAATCAGCATTCAGGCTACGGTCCTGGGGACGTACTTGGATCCTTGTAAATAACTGCTGATAAAATTCTGCCTATCACATTGTTGGCCAAAATAATGATGCTCCATTTTGATTTCTTAGTTAGTGCTCTAGAAATCAGATTACTGAATTATGCTATGAAAAATTAGAATTGTGCTGCATAAGCCTCAGGAGACTTGAAGTAGTCCATGAAGCTTTTATTAAGATTTTTCTCTTGAATTTTTCATGCCATTAACTGATAAAATAGATGTACCAACAGACTTCTAGCTATGTTAGAACCTCCCAAATCCAGCAAGATCTGAGGAAGAACTGTTACATACTTATTTCCTTGATAGAAAAGTTTTCGGAAGGTTCAGCTTTCTCATTTAAATCATCTAGCAAAGAGGAATACTTCCTTAAAGAGTGTTTTATACTTTCAAGACATGGTGGCTATACTAATCCTGACAATACCATGGACAGTGAGAACAGTGTGTATCATTCATCAAATTTCAGCCAATGGAAAGAGTAATTTTTTTTTTTTTGTCTTATGCTCAGCAGCACTTAATAAATTATTTCTAGAAAAGCTCTTTCCCATTAATATATAGTTCATATACACTACAGCTGTTTTAAGCCACTGAAACTATTTGTGATAATATATATTCATTACTGTGTGGTAATCAGCATGGTTTTTTTGGGTCAGCACACCAAATTGTGAAGTTTATTAGTTTGTTTGCTTTAAGAGAGATTGGAATGGAGATTTTATAGTCAGAGATACTAATTATAATATAATTTATTAGAGTTTACATCAGCTGTTGACATTTTAAATCCATAGTCCAAATTTATTAATTGAGCTCAGCAGCAGCTTACTGTTGACTCCTACAATTTATTGAAAAATGATCTTGCTTCACCTTATGTATTAGAATCAGTTTGCAGAGAGCTTTTCTGCTGCAGAGGTATCTATATTAAATTAGTACCACAGATTAAAAGAGAAGGAAACGTTTAAAATGCCATTAAAATTGAGCAGTAAATCTTTCACTTTAAAAAAGAGAGGAGGAGGATATCTCATTTCTCATTTCTCATCAAAGGTAGGCAACTAATTAGTCTCTCTCCAATTAATACTTGAGTTACATAGAAGATGATTGATTTTGTCTAGATTTTTATCCTTTGAACATAAGGCAACAAGGAACATGGAAAGTTTTCATCTCTCATGTTTGTGCTGGTACCTTAAAGTGTGAACGTATGTGTTATGGCAGTGGTGTTTTATTTTGGCTGCAGAGATAAGTGCGTGCTATTTAATCACTTTTATTTCCACTGTTTACAGCTGATAAAGAACAGATCTTGACCATGCAGAAAGCATACTGACCACCTATACAGTCTACAGATGGCTTTTGAAGGCGTATCCAGACTGGTGATTCCAGTGCAGAGCACAGAACATAACTATAATGGTGACAAGTAAAATTTAGGCTCAAGGTAAGACGCAGAGCCTGGGCTCAAGATGGCCTTCCAAAAAAACCCAAGTAGCCAGTCTCAGTTTCCTACAGGCAGTCCCATAAGGCTGCCCACTCCCGCAGCTCCTGCTTGTTCCCCTTCTTGTAAACCTCCTGCCTGAATCCCCACTCCCATGCTCGAGCAGACCCTGACATAGGCTCGACCAAGGAAGGCTTTGGAGCTCCAACCTGCTTCCTTAAATAGGAACAGATTCCATGTGCTCTGCAGAAATTGCTTGCCCACAGGCTAGCATAATACAAGTTTCCCTGGAGCTGCATGAAAGCAGACCTGTGGGGAAATGGGTTGAACAAAATCACTTGCTGAAGATGGTGTGATGGAGGAGAATGGTAATGGCCAAGCTCAGGAGCCCAGGAACATGGGCTTTTGAGCAATCTCTTGGAATGCTCATGTCTATGGCTGGGTCTGCCAATGGTAGGAGGGGTGCCAGAGAAGCAGTCGTGCAGGAAATTTGTAGCTTGCGCTGTTTCTAACACAGACCAGTTACTAGTCTTTCCATTTTGGGGAAAATTTTCCTCCCTTTCCACTCCCTCCACCCCCTCATTTGGGAGACAGTGATTTAGAAAAAGGGTTTGCTAAGCTGTGTGTTAATTTACTTTGGAAAAAGTTGAATATGATTAGCTCAAACAGGTGCATATTTTAAGCTCTATCATCTTCATTTATGGGTTAGAATATTTCCTGACTGCAGAGAACCTTTTACCAGGAATAGAGTGCAGATCTCTGACAAGAAGGATGCACAGCCAAGTTCCTGAGTAAATGAATGCTGATCTCAGCGTGCTGCCCTCTCTCACTTTCAGTTGCTTTCTATGAGTTCTCTGCCTTTGTCTTTCTCTGTGTTTCTCCAGTGTCCTTTATGCCATTTATCTTGTTGGTTTTGTGTGTGTGTGTTTGTTTGTTTTCTTAAAGGGGGAGATGGAAATGTTTTCCAAGGAACGGTGTAGAAATAAAGTGCAAATTATTCTACACAGGTGTCCTAGAAGGTGAGGGAATGCAGGCAAATGCAGGTTTCTCTGTGTCACCGAACACTGGTCCACTGTAGACTGCTGCAAGCATTGGGCCACTTGCCTCGGTGGCTTTCTGCATTTCTGTAGTGCAGAAATGTTTCCTGGCACAGGTCACAGCAGCACGTACTGCAGCTCTTCGCTGACTGCTGCTGTGCTGGCCTGCTATGAAGGGAGAGGATTGCTGAAATGTGGACTTACCATGGCCAGAATTCTTTCCCGTTCTGCATACTGTCCTATTCCATGTGTACATAGCATGCAGAGGTAGTACAGAGGTAGGCTGTTGCTTAAACATAGCTGCTCTTTGAGCCAGCAAAACTGCTGTTAGGCAATATTACTGAGTAGTCACCCCCTGTCCAGTGCCATCTTTCCAAAATCTAACCTGTCTCAAAGTCTCCTCTGTTGCATGAACTAGGCCCGTGATGCTTAAAAGTGTACAGAAAATGAGGCAAAAGAAATTCACTCATCCTGAAAAATAATAAACAGCAAAATTTGAACAGGATATAATTGAACAATGTTACTTCTGTAAGCATTTTCTGGCCTTAGCTTGTAAATTAAATCAATTCTTGATAAAGAAATACATGGAAATCCAATATCATTACTTTACTTGTTCATATACCTTGCTAGAGAACTATTTTTCTGTAACAAAGCATATTTTCTGCACTGTTGAACTACATCCATCTTAACGGGATCTGCCTCTTTTGGATTTATATATTTACTTGAGTGGGTGGCTTGCCTGCTTGAGAAAAGGGAGTTTCCTGAATTATGAAAACAAGAAAATCTCATATCCACAAACCACTCTATGATTTTTATAGCGTGATATAAATGTTAACAGAGGAGTTATTAATTTTCAAACATAATCATCAGTAACTATTCAGGTTTTTGCTTCCTCAGTAGTTTATGAACTGGCAGTAAATCTTACAGTGTTTTGGCGATTCACTTGAACCTAGGAAGAGAGTATTTCAGTGACAGTAAGAGTGAACTGGCTAAGAAACCACTGTCCTTTCATTTTTTCCAGCATTTTCAAAGTATTTCTGCTTGTGCAAACTGCATCTTGAATGGCACCAACTGTGAGCAGTTTGTTGCTGTGTGATGAGGTACTTTGCTTTCTTGGACTGAAAAGGAACTTCAGGAGCCAGATCCTCAGCTGGTGTGAATGTATGAATAGTGCTGAAGTAAATACACTGCCATTTAGGCTGCCTCCTGATGTTCCCTTTCATTCCCTTAGAGTGATGTGTGTCGTCCCACTCACACAAACCTAGCATGGCTGATGTTATTCAAGACATTATTTGCAAAGCAGAAAGGCTTTGCTTGCTGTAAGGGTAAAGGGGCGGTGGTTCCCTATCCAGTTTATTCTCTCCACCACTGAAAAGCTGTTCACAGGCTATTGGCTCAAGCAAATCACCACAACATATTTACTCCCAAAGCAGAACGCTGTAAGCAGTTACTCAAGGGTACATCAGTAAATTGAAGACAATGGAGTTATGGTCATTTACTCTGGTTGAAGGTCTGCCCTAGTTTTTAAGAGTATATTTTTAATACCTGACCAAGGTTTCATTTTTCATACACTGGATTCTATTGCAAATAACTTATTTTCCTGGTGCCCACCACATGAGTTCAGGCACCATCATGCACCATACATAACAGTGTGCAATAATTCTGTTATGTTGGATCTAGAGACTGTGGAGCAGAGACAGCATTGCATAACGGGTTGGAGGGAGGAAAAAAAAGAGGGGTCGTTGAATAATACGCAGCAGAAAGATACTGAAAGAAGCCCCAGGGGAACTCTTCAAGAAGTACAAAAGTAGACTAGAAGACAATCAGAAATGGCGAAAGATGAAGAAAGAAGGGACAGAAGAAAGGTATTTACGCTTGTTTGGCAGTAACTGTAGGAAGCCAAACACTGCTTTTTTTTTTTTCCTTTTTATGGTCAGTGGTACCAACACCTATAATATGGATGTTTTAATTGAAGTGGTGGGAATATCCAGTAATGTTTTGCAAAAATAAAATATTAGCAAATTAATCTAGTTTAAGAAAACTTTCCTATAGTTTAAGAAAACTTTTGTAGGTCTTCTATATGTATTTCATTTAATTATTAGTGATACCTTTGTTTTAATAAGTAGTCATACTACAAACATTATTTTATTCTGAAGTGCTAATCATAAACTTTTTGCATTGCTTTTAAAGCTATCAAATTGCTTGCACATTAAAAAAGTGCTGATTTCTTTACTTTGACTATAATGGGTGCTTCAGGTGACTCCCTCAGCTGTAGATATCTGAGCTACAGGCTTCAGATTAAGTGAACTGGTCATTACTTCTCCTCTGGAGAAAAACTGGAAGAAGGTGATTTGTGTTGTGGACAGGAGGGTAGATGTCAGTGTCTGAGGCTAGAAGAGAAGAATGATATGTAAGGTCCCTCACTACCTTTGAGAATTTGGGATCTCTTGAATAATACCTCCCATCTCCTATAGGTCTTCTGAGTATGAATTTGTTATGTATACATAAGACATGCACATGTATCAAATATCATTGACGACACCAGTATGTAAGCTTGGACTGAGCACCGGCACAGGTTGCCCAGAGAGGAGTGGAGTCTCCCAACCTTGGAAATATGCAAAAGCCATCTGGACATGGTCCTGGGCAACCGTCTCTAGGTGACCCTGCTTGCACACTAGGTGACCTCCTGATGCCCCTTCCAACCTCAAACATTCTGTGTGTGTAACAGATTCAATGGTCAGGAATTAACAAATTTGTGCCACTATTCTACTGAACAAAACACCACCGCTCAGTATCTTCTAGTTGCTAGGGATGTAGAAATGTTCGAAAGACTGAAGTGACAACAGTCACGACATGCATTCCTATCACAGGTATAGAAATAAGTATATAAAATTAATTACATTTTCCTGGCTGAAGGACAAATTAAAAGAATATTCTATATTATAAAAAAGCCTTGGGTTACAGAGAGTGATCACACATAAATGTGGTAAAAATAAAACTGGCTTTTCCACTTCTTTTTTTCTTTTCCATCTTTGAATCATGTAGCAAATAACACATTCAAAAGTTATTAAATGTTTAATGGAATTTACTATAAGTTACATGCAGACTTTTTTATTTCTAAATGATAATTATAATTATTTGAATTTTTCTCTTCATTAAAGATGTCTAAAATGAAGTTAAAGAAAGCATGCAAACATTCTTCCAAGGCTCAGTTTGGATGTGAATGCAACATTGCTGCCTTGGAAAAACTTGTATAGTGAAACAGAATACTTTTTTTTTTTTAAAAAAAAAAAGCTAATTTCTCTGTTCTTTACTGGATTATGCATTTTTGTTGGCTGTATTGATATAGTTAGGGGAATAATTGCTGGAGTTTAATTTTTTTTAACTGATTTGGTAGGTGTTCTGCATCTCTGTTAATTGCTTAGAAGAGAATACCCCCTGGAGCTATTTAGAAGAGGTAAAATAAACCTACGAGCAGCCTGGTTCCATCTCAATTGTTATAGGGGTTGGATTCTGGTACAAAGCCTGATAAATCTACAACAGTAAAAGTAGGTCTTGGTAAACCAGAGTTTAATTATAAAAATATCAAATGTAAATTTGTAGACTTGTAGAGATATAGGAAATAAATACAGTCATATTTTGACAATAAATCATATCAATGACTACCTTCTGTGAATCTCTTTACAGAAGAAAATCTTTGCAATATGCCATATTATAAAGAGCAAGAATAGTTTTGTACTGTAATACATTTATATTGTAATATAGAGGAATCAAATGCATGAAACAGATACTATGTGCAAAGAGGGCACAGAATAGTTGACCTTACACTGCAGAATTGACAATTCAGAGTCAGCGGAGAGGCAGGAGAAGATGAGTGTGTAGAAGACAATGAGAGAATCCTGGTTAACCCTGCACACAAATAGGAGCCATGCGGTCTAGCTTCGTCTAGCCATTGTGGCAAACAAAAACTTTAGAGTATTTGAAAGAAGATAATATAGGAATGTGGATGATTTCAGCATCATTTTCTATACTGATTCTAACCTATCGTGGCAAGCTAAACTCTCAGTCTGTGCTTTCCTCTCCCTTAGGGCTGTGATCTGTCATCATAGCTGAACACTGTCTGTGCTCCTCTGTATTTCATGCCATTCTACAGAGCACTGATTTTCTGGGGGTTTTAATTTCAGAAATATTTCTTTCCTATGTATCTCTGTGTTTATACACTAATCTATACTGCAAATTCTTGCCCGTGCAGCTTATCCTTGCCAGAATCAGGCAGATTTGTTTAAAAGTCCCAAGCCCCAAACTTCTGACATGTACAAATCTGCTGTGACTGTGTCTCCCTATGGAGAACTGTTGTGGTGCTTGTGGTCCAAGCGGGTTCCATAACTCCCTTTCTTAGGTCTCTGTAGTCTCTGATTTGATCTTCACAGCACCTCACTGTTGTAATCCAGCTACCCTACTGCCTGGGGCCAACGCTCACCTCGGCTGCTGCGTGGATATCTGCCATCAAACAAATCTTTTCATGGTCAATCTGCAGTACAACCACAAAATGGAAGGACTGCCAAAAGGATTATAGGGCAACTACTCTTTAATTTTGATGGCACGAATGGTGTGTAGGTCCAAACGCAAGAAATAAATCACCTGTACATATTTCTTGTTGTATCCTATGCCTAGAAATGATCTCTGGCATATGGTCTGAGCCTTCCAGAGCGTCTTTTGTTAAATGTGCCTTCTCTTTCAGTCATAATCTCACGGAGTGCCTCTCCTTCTCTTTTTTCTCTTTCTTCACTTGCGTTTGTTCATTCATAGCTGATCAAATCGTAGAAACAAAATTTCTCTGCTACAAGAGCGTGCTCTTATAGTTCCTTTCCCAATTCTGTCGTTTTAAAGTCTGCACTCATACTTAGTTCCTATGTCTAAATTGTGGGATTAAGTAGAGAGAAAACAAACTGCTTGGAAGCAGTTTGGCAGCATAACAGAGAGCTAAATGAAGGCTAATTTACTCAAATGAGAAACGGAGTATGTTAGTACACAGATGCAATATGTGTTGTGGATGATATCTGAGCTTAATTTTACCACAGCTCATCTGCTTTTAATCTTTTGATCAAGTTCAGATAAGAACAGTAAAATTTGTTTTACTTATCTTGTGTATGCTAGTTTTACACAGGTAGGTATGTTCAAAAATTTACAAGTCCTCGTAGTCTGCTCAGCCTAAACAGGTGTGATGGTATGATGCACAGAACATGTGCATGCTATTTGCCACTTGCAGGCAGTGTCCGTTGAAACAAATTATGTCCTTACGTTACCTCTCCTGCCTCCCCCCATCAACTTAAACAGGTAAACCAAGTCACTATACCTCATAGAAGTAATACAGAACTACATAGTATTTTCATAATGCTTTTAAATATATGACAATATTTCACAGTTCGTTTTGTCTGCTGTTAGCAACATCATAGATACAATGCTATTTTTGTGGTAGAATGTACTGTTTTTATAGGAGCCTTTTGGATAAAGAACATATGTCTGTCTTTTCAGCTTTCCTAAGAATGTTGGATAGGTCTGATTATCAAATATTTATTCTCATTTGAGCTTGTAGCACTTTTAGTTTATAGTCATTATTTCAGTTATATATTACACTCTTAACACACTTCCCTGCTTTTGTGTTTTTGCCTTGCGACAATGCCCTGTGATATACTTTCTTTGACATTAACTACAGAAAGAGCTGAGTAAGTTTGGATGTTTATGATAAAATATTCAGAAGACAATGGCAACTTGGCCTTAAGTGCTGTAGTTTTTACTCCACATATTTAGATGACCAGATGTTCTCATTCCTAATGGAGTGTTCATTATTTGTTATTGCCACTTTCTCGAGTTGCCTAGCTGTTTTATTGAATGTGTTTCTGAATCAGCAGCTGTCAATAAGCCTTGAAAGAAATGTTTCTGTGCAAGGAGTCTTAACATTTTTTAGGACAATAAGTCTTGAGACCTGTGAGACCTCTCTGGTTTTGCAGTAGTATTTTTGTCCCTTAGGAACACTGTGTAAAATTGAGGACTAGGTTATTATACTTCTGGAAGCCAATGAAACACAAGTGAAGAATAATAACTACAGTGACTTCCCTGTAAATGTACTGCAAAACAAAGACCACTAACTTTTCCATTCACATAGACAGTACTTTAATAAAAAATCTCTTCAGAAAGTCCTTGAGCATTACTGAAGCTTCAACGCACACTAATTTGTGCACTCAAACTAAAGGTCAGCTTTAAGCCCAGACCCATAGGCAATCTCCAGTAAGAACTTCTGAGCTTAACCCATGCCTGCAGTTCAAGGAGATGATGGGAAGCTTTGCCTCCAAGTCATCCAGCCCCACTCCTTAAACTCTAAGTACTACAGCAGTAAGTGACAAGCGGCAGATTTGTTGTTCCTGGCTTCCTGCCTTTTATAGGCCATGATTATCTGCTTAGCTGAAAGTAGGAGACTGACCCTTAGAACGCTGTTATGTGAAGAAAAAGAGCAAATGTTTATAGGTAAAATATGTACATAAATTAAGGTATAACTTGAGGAGGTTGTTTCAGGTACACAAGGCAAGTTGAACCTTCCACCATTGTGTCCACTTTTCAGGGGAAGCTAGACATCTACCATCCTAGCCCTTTCCTGTGGATGATTTGTGCTAACATGCACTCCACTGTCAAAAGGCAGCATCACCTGGAACTGTTACACTTTTAAGAACTAATTTTCTGTATTGAGAAACAGACAAAAAACAACTCAACCTAAAATATGAGTGTCTCCTAACAGTGTTACTGATACTAGCCCCAACAAACTCTGATTCCAGTGAATACACAAAGTCAAATCACCGATCAAGTGCGCCCTTATTGCAGCTCTGGGAGATACGAGGTTTCAAGAATCCAGCTGTGTGTCAGAAACCTCTGGCCTGTGGCGGGTTGGCCTCGGCTGGCAGCCAAGGCCCCTTGCAGCGCTCGCTCCCTCCCTCCGCTCAGTGGGATGGGGGGGAAAATGAGAAAAACAAGATGAGAAAACTCAGGGGTTGAGATATTGTGATCATTTACCAATTACTGTTGTGGGAAAACCAGACTCAACTTGGGAAAATTAATTTATTGCCAATTAATATTTAATTACTAATTTGTATATTGGGAAATAACAACAAAACCAAGAAATAAACATTAAAATATCCTGTTTGCATTTCAGTCGAGGACAGACATTTAGATTTTGGGTACAGTATGAATGAACGTCTACTCCAGTTTTTAAAATAGAAATGCATTAAAATTGAATATTTTGGTGTTTGCCAGTTATCTTGAAATCACTGTAATGCAATTGCAAGTGAATGTATGTCGGGATGCACTGACATCAGAGCCGAACTTCAGAGTCAACACACCAAAAGGCATCAGTGTATTCCAAGCTTAAATCAGTGCTTTAAGAGCATATTAAGCTGGAACAAGGTAAATTTTAAACATGGGAAAATTCAGATATGATGGGCAACCCTGATTAAATAGAAAACTTGAAAACTTGTCTCCTACTCAATGTATCCTTTCTTGTCAGATCCCTCCCTCTAGACTTCTTTCTGGTCTAGTTTTTATCAGTGGCTTTCTTGAAACAAATCCCAAACAGTGTCTTGTGATTTTTAAGAAAATATTCCTTCCACTACCTCAGAGTCTTGAATGTTGCACCCTGCTGCTGGCAGGCTCCTGCTCCTGACAGTATTCAGCCAGTCTGCATGAATGTGTCAGCTTCTGCAAAAAATAGAGCAGACAGTAATTCAGGTAAGTTATGTGTTATTATTCTCATTGGCTAGAAAGAGAAACTGAAAGACTGAATGAAATATTAAGAGTCTGATAGACTAAAGACTGCTAAAACACAATGACATGTTTATGGAATCAGAGAATCACAGAATGGTTGAAGTGGGAAGGGACATCTGGAGATCATCTAGTCCAACCCCTGTGCTCAAGCAGGGCCAGAGCAGGTTATCCAGGACCATGTCCAGCTGGGTTTTGAACACAACCAACAATCGAGACTCTACAGCCTCCCTGGGCAACCTGTTCTGGTGTTTGACCAGTCTCACAGTAAAAAGGTGCTTTGTTGTGCTCAGAAGTAATCATCTCATGTATTTCAGTTTGTGCCCATTGCCTTTCCTTCTGCCTATGGGCACAAGTGACAAGAGTCTTTGTTCCCTCCTGTCAGGTATTTAAACGCAATCATAAGATTCCCCCTGAGCCTTCTCTTGATAGTCCCAGCTCTCTCAGCCTCTCCTTATATGTCAGATGCCCCAATTACTTAACCATCTTCATGGCTCTGTGCGGTCTTGGTCCAGCTTTCCATACTTTTCTGGAGAGTCTAGCACTGGACAATTCAGATGTGGCTTCACCAGTGATGAGTAGAAAGGAAGGATCACCTCAATCGTTTGCTAGCAGCACTCTTTCTAATGCAGCCTAGGATGCTCTTGGCCTTCTTTGCTGCAAGGGTGCATTGCTGGCTTATGGTTGACTTGCTGCCCAGGACACCAGAGCTGCTTTCCAGTCAGTTGGCCCCTGTAATGTACTGGTGCATGGGGTTGGGGTTGTTCCTTCCCAGGTGCAAGACTTTTCACTTCCCCTTGTTGAACTTAATGAGATTCCTCTCTGCCCAATTCTTCAGCCCAATCCAGGTCCCTCTGAATGGCAGCACGGCCATATAGTGTACCAGCTACTCCTTCCAGTTTTGTAACGTCTGTGACCTTGCTGAAGGTGCGCTCTGTTCCAGAATTCAGGTTAGATGTGAAGCAATATTTACTCCAGTTCTGGTCCCTGGGGTACACCACTAGTTACTGGCCTCCAGCAGGACCTTGTGCCACTGATCACAGCTCTCTGGGGCCAGCTGTCCAGTTAGTTTTCAATACACCTCACTGTCCACTTATCTAAGCCATAGTTTGTCACCTTGTCTATGATGATATTATGTGTGACAGCGTCAAAAGCCTTGCTAAATTCAAGGTAAACAACATCCACTGGTCTCCCCTCCTCCCCCAAGATAATCGCCTCATTTTAGAAGGCTATAAGGTTGGCTAAATATGATTTCCCCTTTGTCAACTTGGGGACAAGCTGATCCTTGGATCCTTGTCAACTGATCCCAATCACCTTGTGGGTGCAGCCTGTTGGGGCCCATAGACTTATGTTTCTCCAGTTTGTCCAAGTGGACGTTGGCTAACCCCACCCCTGCACAATTACACAGCATCTCCATATTCCCTGTGGACCTCCTGCTGCCTTTGCTTGATTTCCTATTTGTTAGGATAGATCATTCTTGAATTCGGAGAAGACGATACTTGAATATCAACTATTTGGATTTAGATACATCTTAGGAATAAATTTTTCAAAACCATATCTTCAAGTGGTGGCAGATAATAAAACCATAAGTAGTGATACAAAAAAAGGTAGGGAAGTTTAACATATTTGGAATGTTTTCTATTCAAATGAGTTAAAAAGAAGCATCTCATAATCAGTAGAATAGATGTTAAAAGTTTGTAACAACAATGGGGATAGATACTGTATGTCAGAATACTAAAGGAACTATTTAAGGAGATTTCTTTAGCTAATTAACTAAAATATTGATTTAGTTAATATTGGAACTTTGAAAGAAATGGATGGCTGTGACTGTGATTTTGAGAGTTATAGAAATTAAAGTGGACCAGTTTCTGGACAATGATTCTCAGAAAAAAATGATTGGGATTTAGAACTTAGTGAAGAATTTTAGTGTCTAAAAATATAATTATAACCACATAGTAAGAACTGGTTTTGGATGGATTATATATATTTATAATGACAATTGTGTAGTATAATGTGGTATCCAATGTCATACTAGTTAAGAAGTTTGACCTATAGAAATAACAGGAACTCTATCAGATGAATTAAAGGCTTGTCTACTGCAAATCTCTAAATTTACTTGTTATTTGTTGCAAATAACAGAAGTGTCTCCTTGGACTAACATTTTAGTATTTATTTATATAGCAATTTTCTTGATGATGATGATGAAGCAGCTTACCAGGCAAATCCAGCTATGACATGACTATTGATGGAAGAATAAGCAATGAGGACTGCATATCCTCATACAGAGAGATAAATTGTCAAGGTAAGTGGTCAGATGCCAAAAAAATGTACTTTAATGCTGAAAAATAAGTTAGTTTGGGTAAGAAATGCAGACAGTCTACAGTAGTAGAATGTAAATCTTCGAAAACAGGGCTTGAAGATACCATGAATAGCCAGCTCCCTATGTCCTCCACAGCGTAATGCTGGGGGAAAGAAGAGCTAATGTGATCCTTGTATAGATAAAGAGTAGAAATAGGGTCATGAGCTTGCCTCTGGCTGCATCATTGTCAAGGTTGAAATGATAATCCACTGCATCTGATTCTGTAATTTAAGGGGGGTGTATGGAGGCAGCTTGAAGGAAGACACTCAAAATGATCTATGAATTGCAAAACAATGTGAGACTTAAGGTGCTCAACCTATTGAGCTTATTGAAAAGCAGACTGAAAGACAGTTTCACATGCAAGTGAATCTGATGGGTGGAAACTTTCTACCTTTTCTAGAAAAAGTCAAAACAGGATTCAATGACTGGAAGTTAATGTTAGACCAAATCAGCCTTAAGGTAAGAAGAATTTTACCTGCAGTGCAGGTAATTAAACACTGGGGAGGTGATGGACTCGCCATAGTACAGAGAAATATAAACAAGTTTGGATAGTAAAAAAAGAAAAAAAGCTAAAAAAAAAAAAGCTTTAATTCACCTTCTCAAAGAATTCATATTGCCTAAAGAAGGGCAGCTCAGCGTTAGGACAAACTGGATTAGAAAATACCATTTCTAATATTTTCTCTAGGGTTTGAAGGAAAGTTTTCCTCTAGGAACAATCAAGGAACAATCAAGCAGGTATTTTTTATATATTTTATTTTATTTTGTTTTCCTCTCACCTCAGAGGTGACCAAGACAGTGTAAGGCAGTGCCCTGAGGTGGACCGTGTCACCTGTCTGGGGAACGAAGCAATCATTTGTGTTCAGAAAAATACAGCCTGAGCAACTGTCAGCAATGGGGTTGGAAAATGTTCTTGCCATTCAGATTCAGAGGGCTGCAGAGTTCCTCCTCTTCTTCTCCTTGGCAACCTGAAGTGGAGAGCACCTGCGGGATTCTTGAGGTGTATATCCTCTATTCAGTTCTCTGCTGTTTCGGGGCCCTGAAGTGTTGCTGTTCCCTGCTTCTCTGCTTGTGCTATGCAACAGTCTCAGCTTCTGCGGAGTGAAATGCTTTAACATGAGACGGTTGTTTGGGTTTGGGGTTTTTTTGGGTTTTTTTGGTTTTTGGGGGGTTTTGGGGGTTTTTTTTTGTTTTTTTTTTACTAATAAAAGGGTTGCTGGGTGAAAATAAATGGTCTGTGATATCCAAGAAATCAGCCTAGATGATCTGAAGATCCCTGAAGCCTCAAATTCTATGAAGCGATGGAAGGTTAATCAAAGTAGTACATAAAAGCACAATAAGGCCCATTTCTTTAAAAGGGTTATGAACCACAGGATCCAAATATAAATTCTGAGTAGCTCTTGTTCCCCCTCCCCAATTAGAGGGCAATGTTTATGTAGGCAAAATTTCCATTAAGGTCATCATCAGCCATTTGCATATGTATTCACGGGACTAAAACACTAGTGGCTAGTTGATCAGGTTAAACCATGAATGCACGGTTCTTCAAATGACATTGAAATAAAGGAGTTTGCATAAGGGCAGGCAATCACTGATATTAATACCAACTTCTCCCACATCAGTAGATACAAGTGTTTAGAAAGTTGTGCTGTTTGGGTGTTTGTCTGTGAGCAGGGAGATCACTGTAAGGCAACAACGTCAATAAGTTTAGAAACTGAGGTTTCTAATTAAATGTTAACTTTGTTTGCCTTGGGCTTGGAAAAGAGATAAGAAGCTGCTTCATGCTGATAAACAAATATGCATGCAAAACAACGGGACAATGAGATCACTAACTTTGCTTTGCAATATGTGGAATTATTACTTTTTCACTTCATTTAAATAAGAATTATAATACTTAACAGAATGTCTGTTTACACAGGTCTAGAGCGTGCTCGAGGTTATACCGATGAAAATGAAAATCAGACTTGATGAGGTGGTCTGTTTGTTGCTTGGCAAGTGATGACAGATCATCACTACCATATTGTCAGATGAGTGACCTGTAACTTATCTGTAAATCTCTCTGTTTCATGTGCATTACAGGTGATGTATGTGTATAGGCAATGTAAAGAACTTAGCTGAGAAGTCCCTCCTCTTAAAAGCCTGCTCCCTCCTCATTAGTACTACCATCTGAATCTCCTCATGTTACTTCTCCCTTATTATTGCAGTCCTGTGCAGATTATTTGAGAATATGAGTGTCTTGAAGACTTATTTACAAGGGTACTGACTTTATATCTATATGCTGAAATTTCTATTTCCTTTACAGAAGAATTCAAAATTGGAAGCTTCCTTGTGGTTATAAGTGGTTGATCTTTTTGTTTGTGTTTTTGACTGTGTTTGGAGTAGATTTTGGAGAACTAAAGCTTCCAGTCCCCAGGTGAAATTATGTAAGTGACCTGCAAACATTCAGTGTCTTTTTTGTTGAGAAGTGTGGTTCAGCAATGGAAAAGAAAACAAGAACAAAAGTCAAGCACTGAATAAAAACCCCATCACTTTGTTCTTTTATTTATGTTGCTTTAGGCATTCACTAATGCTTTTTCAGCTCAGTTTGATCCAAGAAAGTATTTCACTTGAATGGTTTGCACATTATAAAAGCTACACAGAAAATAGAATATGTAAGTGGAGGAAATTATTTTGTTTCCTATCCTTCTCTGTGCTTATAGATGCCCTGTTTTGGGAGAGGAGTTTTAAAGCATGAGAATTTATCTGTAAGGCTGGTAATTGGACTTAAGAAAATGAATCACCTCTTCATTTGTTTCCTTTCTTTCTGCAGCCAAAGGTTATGGTATCAAACTGTGATGAAAGAATGTATAAAAGAAAGTGTAAAAGAAGGGGAATTTGATGCTACATGATATCCCAGAGAGATCCAGGTTGACTGAGCAGCCTATCCCATCTGTAAACCCAATGAAGGTGTAGAAATAAGTGATTTTTTCCAAATAAGTCTATAGAAACATGGTGCAGGCTGAATTTTCAGAGCGTGTCCTGACTCACACCAATAGTGTCTGGTGCCTCAGAAAATACATCTGCAGTTACCCTTTTTTTGGAGTTCTTCCAGACTGATTCAATTCCCTTCTCAGCTTGTGTGTTCCTTTCCATGTTCCCCATGACAGTGTTTGAACCATGAGGAAATGGCCTTTTTTGGGTAGAACTACACTGCAGCCTTTCCATGGAGTTACACTTTCTGCACTGCTGTGCAAAGGTGGTGACAAGATGTGCTGGATAATAAGAACATACAGGAATGACTTTGTAAGGCAGGAAATTCCTGTTGTATGGATGATATAGCTTCTCTTCTCTGCTCACAGGATTATTCCTGGATTTTATCGTAAGACTAGGTAACATCAAACACAGCTCCAGAAATGAGAGATGCAGCAGGGAACTTGGACCTATCTGAGGTTCAGGCCCATATTACTGACATTGTAGTTCACCTTCTGTTAGCTCTTTCTGGAGACACACTGAGGAACACTCTTCTCTGCCATATATCTCACTGGGTATTGACCATGGGTCCTTACAGTAAGGTACTTTCTGAGGTGCTTAATCCTTCTCTCAGATCATGTAAAAGATAATAGTCATCTAACCAGCGCTGAATCCTGCTGAAGGGGATAAAAGTTGTACACTGTGACTACATCTTTTTGCTACTTTGACTGTGATAACGCCAAGGAACATTTCTGCATGCTGAAACTTCATCATGTGAGTTGCCAGAGCAGTTCCTGGCATGCTTATTGGTTGTTTTTTGGTTTTTTTTTTTTTTTTTTTTTTTTTTTAGCACTTTCTCAAATGATTCCTTGGCATGGTTCAGGGTTAACATGGGCCATGGACCACTCTCAATAGACAACTTGCAGTCAGCTATCATATTGGAGGATGATTTAGTAGAATGGATGAAAGCTGTTTTGCCTAGACAGGTCCCTCTTGTTGCTTCACACATCTCGTGTACTAGTAAAGTCACGGTCTTAAATATTCTCTGTGGGTTGAGCTCTGTTGTCTACAAAGACCATTCATAGCCAGGAAAGTTTCTCTGATCTACTATTCCTCTTCTAAGATTAATTGTGATTCAGTGAAAGAGAAGACAAATAGACAATCACCAGCTATTTGGAAGCTGCAAATAGTGCACAACAGCAGACTCCCCAAAGCAAGGTAAATCTGACTACTGGTCTTTACACTGCCTTCCTCTAGAACAGACTCAAAGCACTTCATGGCCTCTCTGTTGGTCTTTCGGTTGCTCAATTCAGCTGAATGAAATGAGTTTCCTGTTTTATCCTATAAACATAATCACAGAGGATTTTTTAATGGATTCCTTCTTTCTTCAGTTCCTTTGTTATAGATATACATCTGGTACCAAGAAAACTTGGGAATATCTGGATTTAAAAATCATTCCACTTAGTTTACACATAGATGTAGGCTTTCTACAGAGAGCTGTTGATCCTTTATTGTTCCAAGACTTTTCTTGTCAAATATCAAGGGTTTATTGCAAGCCACAGGTATTAGATTTATTAAAAATGTTTAAATAATGGCAACGGCGTATTCATTCGCTCACTATGCTTAAAAATTGCTGAACTGTTTTCACCCATGTCACACAAAAATGCCTCAGGCAGAAACCAGAGGCAGAAAACGCCATTATGAAAGTCTGAAATTTGGTAAATTTCGCTGCAAGTATAAACAACTAATTTTCAAACATAAAATCATGTAGCCTTAGCTACCGAGGTTGCTACATAATGCTGTTTCAGTAATAGGTGAACTTATCAGAGATCTTCTTTCGCTACCTTTTGAGCTAATCTTATCCCAGATGAGTCCTAAACAATAGGCGCTCCTATCTGTTTCACGCCCCTGAAAACAGAATAAGGAGAAGGTGCATTCATTAATAGTAGGATGACTAGAAGCAATCACTGTGATGTAGCTGTGGAAAAAAAATAAATGTGATCATGGGCATTATTGGGTGAATCTTTTTTCCAGGAAAGATAAAGAAGTAGTATTAGTATAAGGGACTGGTAAAATGCATTCGATAAATATGATTCAAGGATTCTGAGATGGTAAAAGGGATTAAAAAATATTTTATGACAAAAAGGTAAAAGAACAAAAGTGGTGATGTTTAGACAATATTGATATAGGAATGAAGAGGTGTAAAGCAGCTATAAATAAGTTTAAGCTGGGAATTAGAAGGAGTCTTGTCACCACAGGACTGAGGTTCTGGGAAGCTCCTTTATGAATAGTGAGAGGAATCTGAGTTAGCTCAAAGGTGGATCTTGGTCAATTTATCAGTTTCTCACAGTTATCATTATCTGCGATAATGGGAGAACAGATTTGATCCAGGAGATCTCTTCCAGTACCATACACGTTTACCCTGGTGCAACTTCAGTGTTCAGAGGAAATATTCCTTTCAGACCCTCAGTATGTATAAGCTATGAAACAAAACCAAGCTGTAACAGGAATTTTGTCTTGTTTCCTTCATGTATTTTCTTAAAGGAGCTCCTTTCATCACAGCTGACATGTTGACTTCTAAATGCAACAGCACAAGCATCAATTGCTTGAAAGTGTTGTTAAACTCCTTGGATTTTTCCCTCCAGCCCCCAAAGAGGCTGCAGTGATCCAGCTCAGGTAGTATCATCAGAGTTCATCATCTGTGAAGAAGGCTGAAAGGACCCATGAGGAGTTGAGACGTCCCAAACAACTCTTCTTACACCTGCTGCTTACTAAGTGCAGGCTTTTTAACATGAGAAAGGCTGTTGGAGTTGCAGTGAATGTTAAAATAGAAATCACGACTCATAAACAGTGTGTGTGTATATATATATATATTAAATAAACTGATAGCTACAGGAAACTTGGAAATGACAAATATTCAGAACTGAGGCATGCCCTCAATATTTTTTTCCTTTACTTTAAATGTACACTCAGAGGAATGTGAGTGAGCAGTTTGATCTTCCCAAGGATAAGACTAAGAAGTTGTGGGATGGGATATGGATATGGAAGCATTGAGAAAGAGGAAGGTTGCAAGAAGAGTAGGGATAATCAGCTGCATAAGAATTTTTAAGGCTTGGTGCTTTCCTTCCTGTGCCTCCAGTTCCTGCAACCTCCAGGTGCATTTGGTGCCTGGTGTGTTAATTGTGAGTGCTGAAGACAAAGAAGAACCTGTTCTGCAGCACAACTCATGGAGATATCAGGTGCCTTCACAGCAAGAGGTGATTCTCCCCAGCTCTCCTAAATGCTGGTAAGCCAGGAGCACTTCCCTTAGAACCTGCAGGACAATCCCATTACTTAGAATAGCAGGCTCTGTCTATACTAGTAAATTAAATAGTGTTCAGGTAGGCACTTGAACTGAATTGGTTTTACTGCTAAATTGTTGCAGTTCTCCCTGGCACAGTTTTTAGCCTGGCCCAGCTAATACTGTCCTGGTCAATTGGCATGCCATAGAACTGGCACAGGCCAGAGATTACCCTCAATAGGTAATCTGCATGTGGCCATTTTGTTTTAAGGCTAAGGGATCACCCCACTCTACTCAGTGCTTGTCAGGCTGCACCCAGAGCCCAGTTCTGGTCCCACAATTCAAGAAAGATGAGGATGGACTGGAAAGGGTCCAAAGGGGGGCCATGAAGGAGATCAAAGGGCTGGAGAAACTCCCTATGAGGAAAGACTGAAGGAGGTAGATCTCTTCTCACTGGAGAAGAGAAAGCTCAGGTTGGGACCTCATCACACATCACTTAAAGGGTGCCTACAAAGAGGATAGAGCCGCTCTCTTCACAGGGAGCCACACACAAAATACAAAAGGGCAATGGGTACAAGCTGCAATGGCTACAAGTTGCACTGGGAGAGGTTTCATCCCAATATAAGAAAGACATTTTTTACCATGAGAACAATCATTCACTGGAACAACCTCCTGAGGAACTGGTAGAGTCCCCATTGCTGGAAGTTTTCAAGATGTGATTGGACAGGTTGCTAGATAACTTCATCTAGGCTCCCTTTCCCATGAAAGGTTGAACCAGATAATCTTTCAAGGTCCCTTCCAACCTGGGCTGTTCTATGACTCTATGATTTAGTAGTAAAGAAGTTGGCTGACTGTGTGGCCCTGGCAACATTTACTTTACAAGCACAGCTGTAGTCCCAGAGGTCCTGGCCAGGCTGGTGAGATTGCCATGAGAATGGCTAGTGTCTCTCCCAGCACAGAAAAGACAAACCAGCAAGCTTGTGATGTTTCAGGAGTGCCAGGCTTCTGGGTAGTCCCTGGTGTCCTCACTGGCCTGGTGCACGCTGTTCATCGTGGAAGAAACAGAGACAGGCACAGCGCAAAGCCAGCACTGAACCCACACTGCTCTTCTACCTGCGTGTAGTACAGCTGGCTCCTGATCCCTCTGGGCTTGGGAATAGAGTGCTCACCTAGCTGACTTCCACTCCCTTTTGCTGAAGAGCCAGGAAGTGACTTGGATGTAGCTGGCAGATGGTTGAGAAAGTGTCATCCTCTCTTCTCCAAAGTTGTGACTATCCTATCTCAAGATAAAGCAAAATGTGGCCCTGGGACAGAAGTGACACTCTGTTTTTTGGGTTGCCTTTGTGTGCAGTCTTTCCATTCTCCATACCACCAGCATTGCTGGTTAGGGCTAGGGAAGGTCTGAAAAAAAAAGACTCTGATTTGGACTTGTGGACTCTGAATGTACAGTGCAGATGACAGAAAAAGGCAGAGCACCTTGCAACTCCTCTGTTGTGTGGAGGGCAAAGAAATGTGCCTAGGAAGCATCAGATGTTGTCATGTGTGGTAGGTGCTGTAAGTCAAAATGGACTCTAGGAGGTATATGGTACTGGCTAGCAGCATACATTTTTTTTCCACCTGTGGTATCAAAGGGTTTCATTGCTAGAAAGATTTGTTTACCCCAGCAAACTAAAAGCAGGCATTTAATCTGCAACACCAAGCTGGCTTTCTGGATGTTAGCCTGGGGTGTCAGTCTGCCTGGAGCCCTTCCCACTCCTAACTGTAAGGGGAGGTGGGTGGCAAAAGGGGAGACTTCCTTCAGTCAAAAGAAATTACTGGGAGTCCTGGGAAGCTTAAAGAGATGTTTTATTTATTTATTTATATTTTTTTTTCAGCTGTGTGCCTTTCTTTCTGACAAGAACTCAGGTGCTTTTGTTGCGGCCTGGTGGTCCAGGTTAATGAGCAGACTGGGCATCTTATATGTGAAGGTAAGCAAACACTGGTGTATGGTCTACAGACTCAGAACATGGCTTTTTCTGTGATGCCTAATGAGTATGAGCCTGTTCCTGCTTGAGAAGGTGCTGGGAGGCGAGTATAGGGTTGGGCATTGCTGAGTTTGACTCTTCTGTAGCATGAACACTATCCTGCTGGTGGTGAGAGCAGGCAAGTACCATGGCAGTGAGGGAATTAGTGTCCTGGAGCACAGCTGAGACCGTCCTTATGGGGGACTCCAGCTGCAGCCTGCAAGGCTGATAAACATTTTTGCAAAACTGCAGAATATGCCAGCAGGAATCTACATCTTTGCAGCCCTCCCTCAGCCAAGGGCAAATGCTGGAATATAAAGCATGCAGGGGTTTTTTAGGGGTTGTTTTTGTTGTTGTTTGTTTGTTTGTTTTTTTAAACCTGCTGTTTTCATTCCTCCAACATAATAATGAATAAATGTATCTAAAACTGATTACAAGCAAACCAAAGAATTTAATCTCATTTGAAAGAAATACTATTTCATGTTATTTTCAGTCTTGTAAAATTTAATTGAATGTAGGTGAATTTTGTTCTTAAAGTCTTTTTTTCCCCCAAAAAAATTGGAACAAATTACTTTTTACCAAAAGAAAAGGTTTCATTTGTTGCTTTTCTCAAGATATTATATATTCTTTTAAAGTTCTGCTTCTTAAATTTGGCATATATTTAAAATTGTGAGTAACCAATTTCTGAATTTTGTTCTATCCTTTAGTAGAGATCTACCAAAATAATACAAATCCCTGCAGATGTCAAGAATGTAAACAACCTGCTTTTGAATGAGAATATCTTGCTTCTGAAATCTTTCTCCTCACTTCATCAGTTCATTAAATACATGAATGTACTCAGTTCCAATCCCAACTGTAAGAACAGCTAATGTTTGTTGTTTCAGCGTTTGCTACACTGAAAACTAGCTGTTCAATTTCTGTGTGGTGTTTACAGTTAGGTACACACATTTGGAATCAGAAATAGCAGTAATAGCTCAAGGTACAACTGTAAAGTAACTGCAGATACATGTTTATTTTAATTATAATTACTGAAAGATTACTGTAATGACAGGAAATTAACATATGTGTTTACACCATACAGAAATTAAAATCGATCACAAGGTGTTGAATGTTGACATTTGTCACTCTCTGAAAATAGATTTTTTTTTTTTCAAGCAAAAAGCATAAATTACAGACTGAGCTGGTAAGCTCAGTATGATGTATTAGCATATGACCATTTCATCAATAATTTCTATATCACTTATTCAATAAGGAGAGAAGAGAAAGACATGAATCATCTACAGATTTGATAGATTGGAATGTTACTAATTCAGCAGCATTTCAATTCTAAACTTGCTATCCAAGCTATCTGAGAGAGAAGGGCAAGTTTCCTCCAAGCCAATGTACAGCCTGCAGCCCACAGCCCCACTGCAGAATTCTGTTGGAGATTGTTCTGAAACACGCTGCAGTACAACAGAAACTAACTAAAGCTTATTAAATGAGATTCGTGAATCAGTTTGATTTATTTATTTTTTTTTTAATTTTGGAAAGGATCTCTCATTTCCACCTACTTACTATAATTAAAAAAGCCAACAAAACAAAACCAATCTCTGAACAATGCAATCAAGTCTACTAAAAGTGTTAAAACTAAAAATTGCTTGCTATGTAATTCAGTTAATGTTGTGGCACTTTATTGTGCACTTGGGAGAGATTTTTATTAGTTCATATCGTCTGAGACAATGGTGATTACTGATTATCATGTAATTAGAACATAAAAGTTGAATGTTGATTAGGTTACACTTCTTTTAAAATCCTTAATGAACTGTAAGACCATTTTCAAATTTTAATATTCTTTTGCAACCAGATGATTCCCTTATACCTTGACCATCTCTATCAGTGTGATAGAAAATAGATTAATATGTAAGTGAGAAAATATAATATTATTTTTATAATTGCATCCATTTTCCCCTTAAAAGGTTTCCATTGGGAAATGATGAAGACTTTTTAAGTATCAAGCACTTTGCATATTAAAATAATCATGAGTTATTTTAACTGTCATATTATTGTATAACATGTGCACAGTATGTACTTTTCCCAGAATTTAAGGAAGTTTAGAAGGACAAAAGAATTTTTATACCGTAACTATTGTTCCACTATTTTACTGTCAAATATTGCTTCTCCTGTATTTTTACTCAGACATCAGACCAGATGCTTCAGAAGAGATTGCACACGTTGGAGTAACAGGAGGTGTTGATCATACTGCTACTGCTGAATTTGCTTATATCAAGTATAACTATACCAGAGCTTTTTTTACAAAAAATTATTTTCTTTTTTCCTTAACAAGAAAGTCCTTTATTATGGCATACTATGACATGATAAAAAGAAGCCTTGAAAAAATTTCTTCGTCCTTGTGGCCCCTCATAGATTGGATTCTCCTGGCTAGGGCTGAGAACCTCAGAAAAGGGTGTAACAGTTCACTTCTCTCAAAAGAAAAACATAGTTTTATTATATACTCTTTTAGTTTGGGCATACTAATTACCCATGTGGAGCCAGAACATCAAACCCAACATCCTTACATGTGTGGGGATGGAGATCTCGGTTCCAGCAGTAAATCACCTACCAGTGCAGCAGAGGAGATGCAGCAGACATCCTTCCCATCACCGAGTGGCAGAGGTCTGCGGATCACTGAATCAGAGAACGGTTTGGGTTGGACGGCCACAATGTTGGACACAACTTCTAACATATGTCTTAGATTAATGTTAAAAGATAAGATAATACGTGAAATCTAATGAAGCTAGAGTGAAAAAAAATTAAAAAGATGCCTAAATGCCAGCAATATTTATTTTATTTTATTCAAAGTAAAATGGGAAGAGATGCAAAATATTTTGTCTTATAACTCATATTTATCAACAAATTCTCCTACAGCAGATAACTGGCATATTGTTATTCAAGGTCTGATACCTAAGATGCTGGAAACTGTATTTTTGTTCAATGTTTAAATTTAAGCCCTTAGATTTTATTTTTCAGCTGTAGCTATTCGACCGAATTTACGTGTTTATAATAACTTTTGAGTTACAGTATCAGTTTATAGTTGTTGAGAGCTTTCTTTCTAGATTAGATATTTTTTCATCTGAATCAATTTTTGATTAAGATTAGTCCTCCTAAATTTCAGTTCCACTTTCATCATTGTAGCAGGGAATCATTTCCCATTGTGTGACTTTCATGTCTTTGCTTATATTTTGGTATCAAATACTTCTTTCATATTACCATAAAATGTCTAGGTTTTTTGACAAGCATTTTAGGATGTTTCAATTTGTGGAAGTACTTCTAGGAAGTTTATGTTTATATTATGTAATTTTAAAGGTTATTTAAATGTGTCTTTCAAAGTTTCTCTCCTTTGAGGTACTACATGGGATATAAAGGAATAAGAGAGTTTCTGACCGGCCTTATGACAGGTAGAATAAGCAAATAGTAATGAAAATGAAAATGAAAAAAAATTTCCACAACCTAAAAAATCTCTATTTTAAAAAATCCAGCAATGTAGAATTCACCCTAATGCCATGTGGCATAGCTGAAAAACAAACAATCAAACCAAACTTTTAATAAGAAATTTATTTAAGATTAAGTATAGTAACTTGTGTCACTACTAACGATAGGAACTGAAAGATAACCAGATATAGCAAATGCGGGAAAAACAACCCCAAAGTTGCACAATGTTGCAGCTTCTTTTCTTCAAGAAGTTTAAAAAATTTGGCCCCAATTCTTCAGTTACACAACTCTTGAGTTTATATCAGTTGATATTAATACTGTTTTTACTGCCAGTCAGGAATTTTTGTTGTTAAATACAAATGGTAAATAACAGTAATGAGCAGTGACTGCAAACTGTACTGACATGTTATGTTTAACTAGTTTTGCTGTTCAGATAACTTTATATGCTGTTATCTGCAATATTTTATAATGAAACTTTAGAGGGTGCTGCTAAACTGAAATGCTCCACAAAGCATAACGTGGATATATTTGCTTTAACTGAAGATGGGTAAATGTGCTGGTCAGTGATCTGATTTAAAAGCTATCGGACTAAAATTAAAAATAGATCCAAATCAAATAGCATACCCAAATTTTGAGTAATAATATAGGCTCATTAAACTGAAATTAATAGACCAAGCTGTTATTTACAATAATTACTTTCTCCCCCCCTTTTTTTTCCTTTTCCAGCTAGTGGTAACCAAAGTATTTAAGACTGAAGAAAAACAGAGTTAAAAACACAACACAGAGCAGCATACTGTTTGTAAGGAATACACCTAGATTGTTTGTAATACTTTGCACTGACAGTACATATCGATATTCCTCAGGTTTTTAATCTTTTACATCAGATTATTCCTGCACACTCAGGGGTTCTCAGGCATCTAACAGCTATGGATTTAGAAGATAAGTATTTAAATACCTTCAAGGTCCTAGGCTTTGATCCCAGAACTGATTTGAGGAAAGCTGTGTCTATGTAAGGAGGTTGTGTGGCGCAATCAGAGGACAGATACGATCGAATGACTGGTGCTGAGGACCTGACATCCACACTGCGTTTTGAAGGTTTTCTTCTGGAGCAGTTTGAGAGTGTTTCCACGGACTGCATACTCGTTAGCAACTGGCAAATGTTATATGCACTCATGAAGTTGAGTTTCGTCTAAAAGTGATTGAGTTTGCATGTTCCAGGACTTCTCAGAGCATGAAACAAAGTGTAGTAAGTTGGGTAAATGGAGAAATGTGGTTTGAAAGCCAGTTCAGTCTTTTAAATAAAAATATACTGTAGCCTATAGACAATTATTATTATAATGGTGATACTCTCTTGGAGATATGATGAGGTGAGTTTTCCGGGGAACACAGGGCTTGTTCTCTCTCAACCAATTTTATTTTTGTTTAGTCCTTATTATACATGAAGCTGACTGGAATGTGAAGAATAATTCTTCAGAAAAATACTTTTGAAATTTCTTCCTGTTAACTACATTTTTTACTGAAAATATGAAACAAAATATCACAATTTGAAAAACCTCAAAAGTTTAGCTGCTGTTTTCCTTACTCGGTTCTGGATTCTTACTGCTGTGAGCTATTATAACAAAGTAATTGGGAATTATGAAAGCCAAATCTTTAATTTGATTTTAATCTTCTGCATCCCATGGGCTAATACTTGAATCTACTTATCATTCTGCCCCTTGCAGTTGTCAGTGCACATACAGGGGGTTAGGCTGGACAGCTCTGGTGGTTGTGTTTGTCTTCAGAGTTTAGTAAGCTACAAATCATCCTGCTTGTTCCTTCCTTCATGGGGAGAATATGAACCACTACACTAACCTCAACATACAACAATTTTAGCTCTGCCTTAATATACCCATTTTCATCTCCAGGTCTGATTTGTTTGCAGACTTTCATGCAGCTGGTGCCCTCTAAAATGCCACTGGTTGGCCCCATCTGCCTTCTGCACTGTGTCCAGTTGTCCCCAAAGGTCCTAGAGGAAATGGAGCTTCCCCGACCATGGGGCCACTGGGTCTTGCTTGGCTCTAGCAGCCTGAACAGTCAGTGGACCTGGGGCTGAGAAGAAAGTTCAAGGAGGTTGGATAGAAGTTAACTGCATGTAAGTTTGTGGAGAGCTACCGCTTTTTTGTGTATTTCTCACCAAATTAGTTCTTCTATATCATAAATACTACTAAGGTGACTTGGTCTCACTGTGCTGCATATGAGTTCCCAGAGATGGAAAATTTTTGTCTTGATATTATTAAACTAAATTTAGTTTAATTAAGATAAAAATGAAATGTCTGTGATAATCAAATTGATTTAATATTTTCTTTTTGCATCAAAGTCCTTGAAAGTAGAAGGATAAGTTCAGCCACTTACATAGAGTTGTTTAGCATTTATTTTAGACAGCTCTTCCGGATTTTTTTTACTGTAGACAGCATTTCAATTTTTTGCAATATTTCTATTATTTCTGTTTCATTTCTATTTCTAATTTATTTGGGTTTCCTGTCAATGCATAAAGCTTTTTTCATCACTGTTTGAATGTCTGTATTGGTCTTGGCAAAATGGCTTCTCCTGTGACAGGTTCAGACCTCAGTTTCTTCCATGAAAATGTAAGTTCCTCAAGTACTGAAGGAATGAGTTCTGGATATAAGTTTACCATATGAGTAAATTTACTGATGCCAAAATCAAATGATGCCTTTGATAGCATGTTTAAATTTTCATTATAAGTTTGCTAATAAATAACAACTTTCATAATTCAAAAAGTAAGCATCTGGGATTTAAAAATGTCCTTTTTGTTCTACTCTTTGAGTTTTTTTAGTCTTTTTGATCAAACCTGAACCTTTGATTTATGATATATATATTAAAATAACCAATGGGTTAGACAAGTTCCCACTGGAATGCACAAAATAACAGCATAATTTTACTGAAGGATATAAATCTTCAGTATCAGATAATATACTGAAAGTATTTTATCAAGTTGATGTTGTAACTTTCTATCAAACTTCTGTCTTCTACTAGAAGTATATTGTGGAAGAAGTGTATGCAGTTTTTCGTGGAAAAAAGGTTGAGTCAATGAAGATATCTTTCTATCATAAAAATGGCAGTACAACCAAAACATTATTTTGTTTCTTATCTGTCCCTACTTCTTGTTAGGTTATGTGTTCTCTATTTGTTTCTTTAAAATAATTCCACAGGATAATACCTTTCCCCCTGTCATTCCTGAAATAGGACAGAAATATCTCCTTAAGAAATTGGATCTTTCATTCATAAGTGAAAAAGTGATCATGTTTTTGGAATGCTACATTTTGTGGTTTTTTGTAACATGCACATGGCCACTGACATCTGTTTAATCCTCTTTCCTTGCCTTAAAATAATGTATTAATGTCCAGGAATTAAAGACACTGTGGTGGGTTGACCTTGACTGGACACCAGGTGCCCACCAAGCGGCTCTATCCCTCCCCTCCTAAGCAGGACAGGGAGGGGAGAAAAATAAGATGGAAAAAAAAACTTGTCGGTCAAGATAAAGGTGGTTTAATAAAGCAAAAGGCTGCATACGGAAGCAAAGGAAAACCAAAAGATTTAGTCTCTACTTCCCATCAGCAGGTGATGTCTGGCCACTTCCCGGTAAGCCAGGGCTTCAGTATGCGTAGCTGTTGCTCTGGAAGACAAACATCGTAAATATCAAATGCCCCCTCTTCCCCTTCTTTCTCTCAGCTTTTTATTGCTGAGCAGGCACCACATGGTATGGAATATCCCTCTGGTCAGTTTGGGTCAGCTGTCCCAGCTGTGTCCCCTCCCAAGATCTTGCCCACCCCCAGCCTACTGGTGTGTGTGGGGAAATGTTGTAGAGACAGCCCTGGTGCTGTGCCAGCACTGCTCAGCAGCAGCCAAAACCCTGGTGTGGTATCACCACCTTGCTGCTACCAACGCACAGCACAGCGCTGTGAGGGCTGCTGTGGGGAGAATTGACTCCATCTCAGCCAGACCCAATACAGACACATATGGTTTTATCCAAGCCTTACTATCCTGTGCTCTACAGTGTCTCAGGTCTCCATGTGATAGCTCCCCAAACAAAGGGTTCAGAAGCATGGATGTTTGGTCTGTTCCCTAGAGGGGTAGCAGATAATAGAAGTTTGTTCCTACTCATTCTGTACAAATCTCATTTAAAATATTTTTGATTCAAAGCTGTTCTCTGATCATCCATAAACAGCAAATGTTGAAGGAAGAAAGGAGAACGGGCATACATAAACCTTCTGTCATAGTCAAGTCAGGTCTCACAGAGCCCCTAGCACAGGAAAGTGGAATGGTAGGAGTGGGGAGTGCGAGGAAAGGCAAAGGCAGTATAAGGGGGCTTGTGGGGAGAAATGGTGCTTGTGAAAGAAAGGAAAATATAGAACTCCTGAGGAAGATGGTGTCTGGGGACAAGAAAGGCAGTAGAAAGAGGGAGTGAGGATTTATAAACCATATTACTAATATAGCAGGCCAGAGACCATCCTTTGGTCCTGAGACCAAGTGATATGGCCCAGCTTGCATTCATATGTCAAAACTCTCTTTTCTTCCAGACCAATTTGCTCCAGACTGTCTCCTGGGAACTGTCTCTAGAACATTTAACAGTCCAAGCACTTTACAAACTTACTTAACTCCATTATAAAACTGTCGTGTACACTACTATATCGAAAAAAGGATCTTCCAGAATCTTACAGTTTAAGAAAAAAAATCTATTAAGTTTCAGCCTGCATTCATGCATGATTATATCAGACCAATTTGCTTTAATCATTAAAGTTAGAATTTCTTTTGCTTGCTTCGTTCTTGTGTCCCCCTAACATATTCAGAGACAGCAGTCATATTCCAGTCTTCATTTACTGGATTAAACCAGTAAGTACTTAAAAAAGTGTCAAACTGTAAATCCTTTAAAGAACCTAAAAGAACCATCTTTCATGTATAGCTCAGTGAAGTCCTGCTTCATGCCTGCAATCTCTTGGCACAATTACAATACTAATAAGCAATAGTTGGAACAAGGATATTTTTCTGTTTGTGGCATGTTTTGAATCTCCACCTTTTTTTATAACAAGCAGTGTCATGAGAGCTATGTACCAACTGCACTGTATTGTGTGTGATGGATGTTTAAAATTCCTCTGAAAAGACATGCAAAGCCACAGACATGTTCAAAGACCCAAAGTCTTGAATCACAGCCCAATGAAGGTATCTAATTTCTTTTCATTAGTGTCAAGAAGATATGCATCAACTCTGAAAGAAACATATCAAATGAAGAGAGATGGAAAAAGAGCATATGAATTCAGTTGAAATAGCATGGAAAAGAGAATAAAATACATGTCCTTAGGTCATGTATGAAAAGATCACCATAAATCCCATTAATAATATCTTCATTGGGAAGCAGATGGCCTAAATCCTTAGCGCTGAAGCGTTGTGAACTGGCTGATGTTAAATGCTTTCTTAAATTCTACATTTCCCCCTTTCCAAGGTGATGGATATTCTAGTAGATTAGCTGCATGTCCCAGATTTCTTTTGAATTCTTTGTAAATCTTCACAATCTCTGGGTGCTTGGAGATCAAACTGAATGCACTGATATCTACTGATATGCTTATCCTTATGAATCAGAAGAGATGATAGGCACAACTGGAAATGGCAACTGAAAAAAAGTAATACTAGTAGGAAAATCAGACCATGGGTCTGCATATTAAAAAAAAAAAAAAGAAAAAAAAAAAGGTGGGACTAAATCACAGCCTCTGGGATTTTGGACACAGAGGATATAGTTTTATGGAGGCATGTCCAACTGCAGCTAAGTATTTAGCTGGATTAACATTCCACCCCCAACTATACAGACAGTAGCAAATATAAAAGATAGCACAAGTTGTCCCCTAGCTGGGATAAACATTTTAATAAATTCTATTCCATCTTAAGATGTTAAAAAATCTGGCCCATAAGCCTGTGATTGCCTAAGGAGTCCATGATTTTACTCTGAATACAGCCCGCATAGTAATCCTTTCAGCTCCAACACTTCTAAAAATTTTTTAGCTGAAGAGTACACAAGAGGTATATCAGCAAAATCATCTGCCTACCTATATATCACAGTTATAATGCTCACACTCTGTCTTAATTGCCCGAGCATCATTACACTGGCTGTCGGTTCTAAAAACAATTTATATCCCATGATATTAATATATTTTTATTGTTATCTTCTAGCAAAGTTCTGGTTAGGCTCATAGTATCACACATTTATCAGTATAGAGATAGTTGGATGGACTTTAATAATCCTCTATTAACGAGCTTATGTCTATCTTTATTAGTCTCTATAAATCCAAATTTAATCTCTTATTTAGCTCATTTCTACCTTGAGTGCACACTTTAGTTTTATCTTTATTTCTATCAACCTCTCTTTACACCTTTCTTCCTTTGCTTTATACTACTGTGTTTGCCTTTTTGTGCTCTGTTCTACTTTGAAAAATGTTTTTTCGTTTTTTAAAACCTATCCACTAACAAAGAGTCATCCTCTGTTCAAATTCTTTCAGTATATGACCCATTCCATTCCAAATAACACCTTGTGCCTTATATAAAACTTGCTTCTTTCTATAATTTTATCAAGATTTATAAATCAAATGTATCCTGGATGATTTCTGTTCTCATCTCTTTCTATGTTCCCCTTAATTGACACCAGCATTTTCTTCTCTACTTTGATGATGCTAAACACACCTTGTCCTCTAAGGGAGCTGTCTTTCCAGTTCCTCAATTCCCTACATATCTTATTCTAGAAAAGAGGATGGACCAAGGCCCAGTAGGCTGACTGCAGAACGTGCAGCATGGCACTGCATGGCTTGATGTGGCTAAACCCCTTCCCTGGCCCCACAGAGGGGAAAAAACATCATGGCCTTGTCGGTACTGCTTGCTGGGAACTGCCTATACTGCCTGAACTACACCCAGGCATTGTAAGGAGGAAAATAATGGCCTGAATGGAAACTCTGTCAAGAAATGTGCTGATAAATAGTATGGATATGCCAACCTGACCTGTCATCTACAGAAGTTTGCTGCTTGCCAGTGGCCCAGATTTGGGACGCTGTGGAGAGACTGCCGAGTTCTGTCCAACCCTCTGACTATTACCCCCTGCTGTTCTTTTGTGTGGACACCAATGGTACTGCCAGGAGCAACCTGGAAAGTATAAAAAGTGACTGCAGAGGTCTGAAGGCGATGGTCAGGGGTATGGAAGACAAGTATTGTTCTCCAAAATCCTGCTGGTGAGGGCAAAGGGTGTAAGGAGGAGGGCACTGATTCTACATGTCAACAGTTTGTTGCAGAGCTGATGCTGGAAGCAGGATTTTGGTTTCTATGACCATGGGACTCTATTTGAAGATCAGTGTGTGCTTGGGAGAGATGGGATCCACCTCACTAAGCATGACAAAGGTATCTTTGCCAGCAGGATGGCTGACCTGGTAAGGAGGGCTTTAGGCTAGGAATTCTGGGGGAGGTAGAGAATTACCAGCAGCTCTGGCACAGGGAGTGATGAACAGGTTTGATGAGCAAAAGTCTAAAGGTGATGTGGATGAAAGCGAAGACAAAATCAAGCAAACAGGGCTGAAGTAGTGTCACCTCAAGGATTTGCATGTAAACAAGGAAGCGCCTACAAGGCATGGCTATGAAACACCTACCCCTGACTCCTGGGAAATCAACATGCTGAGATGCCTCTCTGGAGTGCCTGTACACTAATGCACGTAGTTTTGCAGATAAACACGAGGAATTAATGAACTGTGTGCAGCTACAGGGCTATGATCTTATTGCAGTCATGGAGATCTGGTGGGATGACTCTCATGACTGGAGTGTTGCAATGGAGGGATACAAGCTATTTAGGAAGGACAGGCCAGGAAGATGAAGAGGCGCTGTTGCCCTTTATGTGAGAGAGCAGCTGGAGTGTGTGGAGCTTTGCCTGTGGATGGATGATGAGCCAGCTAAGAGCATAGGAGTAAGGATTAAAGAGCAGACCAGTAAGGGTTACATATATATGGGCAACCAAGGAGGTTCCTGAAAAGCACTGATGACAACTTCCTGACCCAAGTGATAGAGCAGCCAATAAAGAGAGGTGCTTTGCTGGACCTCATACTACAAATAAGGAAGAGCTCATTGGGGATGTAATTGTTTAAGGCAGTTTTGTCTGTGGGGACCATGAGATGGTGGAGTTCAGGATCCTGAAAGGAGGGAGCAGGGGAAAAAGCAAGAACACAACCCTAGACTTCAGAGGAGTGGACTTTGGCAACTTCAGGTATCTGCTTGGTAGAGTCCCATGGAATATGGCCCTGCAGGGAGGAGGAGCCCAAGAAAGCTAGTTTATATTCAATGATCACCTCCTCCAAGCTCAAGAGCGGTCCAGCCCAGTGAGTGGGAAGCCAAGCAATAATGTCAGGACATCTGCATGGATGAACAAGGAGATCCCAGCAAAACTCAAACATAAAAAGGAACGATACAGGGTCTGGAAGCAGGGGCAGGAAACCTGGAAGGAATATAATGACCCTGTCTGAGCATGCAGAGACATGGTTAGGAAAGCCAAAGCCCTTCTGGAGTTGAATCTAGTGAGGGATGTCAAAGGCAGTAAGAAGGGCTTCTGTAAGTACATAAAAGGCAAAAGAAAGACTGGGGAAAATGTGGACCCAGTGCTGAATGGGGCAGGTGCCTTAGTGATACAGGACATGGAAAAGACCTAGATAGTAAACACCTTCTTGGCCTCAGACTTTACTAGTAATACTGGCTTTCAGATATCCAAGGACCTGGAGGCCAGGGGGAAGGTCTGGAACAAGGAAGATGTACCCTTGGTGGAAGAGGATCAGTTTAGGGCCTACTTAAGCAAATTGGACATACATATGTCCATGGCTCGGATGGAATTCACCCATGAGTGCTGAGGAAGTTGAGTGATATCATTGTGAGGTCACTTTTGATTATCTGTGAATGAAAATGGCAAGTGGGAGAGGTGCCTGAGGACTGGAGGAAAGCAAACGTCACTCCTATCTTCAAAAAAGACAAGAAGGAGGACTCAGGGAACTACAGGCCAGTCAGCCACACTCTGATTCCTAGGAAGGTGATGGAACAGCTAATCCTGGAAACCATTTCCAGGCACAGGAAGGACAGGAGGGTGATTGGGATTCATCAGCATGAGTTCAAAAAGGGGAAGTAATGCTTGACCAACCTGATAACCTTCTGCCCAGTGACAGGACAAGAGGCACAAACTGAAACACAGGAGGTTCCATCTGAACACATGGAAAAAATGTTTTTAACTGTGAGGGTGACCGAGCACTGGCACAGGTTGCCCAGAGAGGTTATGGAGTTTCCATCCTTTGAGATATTAAAAATCTGATGGTACTCAGCCCTGAGCAACCTGCTTTGGCTGACCCTGCTTTGAGCAGGGGCACTGGACTAGATGATCCTTCCAGCGTCAACCAGTGTGAGAATCTGTGGTAATCCTGGACCAGTGATAAAGCCCATGGCCTTGCACTGTTCATTTACTATCATAGAAGTTAGCACAGGTTCTCAATGAGGTATTTAAAAGCATTTATTAAGATTGCCTTACCTCAAGTGATGTCTTTTGTATTGTTGTTAATTAAAGTGATACATTATAATTTAATGACATTCAGGAAACAAAGGCGAGATTGTTCTTGGCATATTTTTAAAATTGCAATTACATTTTGAATATAGAATCAAGAATTATAGAATCATTAAGGTTGAAAAAGACCTCTAAGATCATCAAGTCCAACCATCAACCCAACACCACCATGCCTACTAAACCATGTCCCGAAGTGCCATGTCTACACATTTTTTGAACACTTCCAGGGATGGTGACTCCACCACCTCTCTGGGCAGCCTGTACCCAGTAGCTTTAGATGTCCTGGACAGCCTTTTTAGATCTTCATTTCCTGTGAGCGTGTACTTCTCTAACTGTCTCCTTCCCCAATGACTGGAAATTATAACTAATTAACTCTCCAGGCCCAAAATCTAATTTTAGTTACTTAAGCTATATTACAATTCACGAAGACATGTCCCTTAGCCAGATTGTCACCGTCAACCAAGTTCCATATGCTAGAAACCAGAGCTGGATGTTCTTCTCATTAGCCTTTTTAACTAATTTAATAGAGCTGATTTTTTACAGATCAGCAACTCAGTAATAAACACAGCACAGATTTATTGATATAAGCAATATCTTGTTCCACATACCATGGAGATAAAGATCTCCAAACTGTATTTTACCTGCCCACTAAATAAGAGTAATGGGAATATGTTTTAATCAGAACCTACAATATTAAAGATGATCTTTTCATCAAGTCCAACAACAGACTTCATTGTGTATTAAGCTCCTTGTATTACTTGTGTGGGCAGCAGTGTTTAAAAGTAAAGACAAAAAAGCAAACAAAATAAAACTGGTTCTCTTAAAGGAAACAATTTCCATAACAGCTCTGTACTAAGCTCCACTGCTAGAAAGATAAATTGTGTCTTAAGTAATTGCATACTAGCAAAACAGTCTGAAATGCTGAGTTACAACCAATTTCTGTCATGGTCAAAATAGGCTTGATTCTCAATTCTCCCAAGCTTTGCAAAAATCACAAAATCATGCTAGCAGTCTCTCTTCTAAATGGCAGGAAAGTAAAAAGAGGGCCCTATGTTACAAGAATATCACCTCCATTCAAGAATTGTGTACAAACACTAGACTGCGCTCTGGCCTGTCCTCCTGGGAAGTTGCCTCAGCAATGATGCAATCTACACCTTCATCTCTCTAACAAGCAGCACAATACGATGGCAGAGTAACACAAATCAAATAAGAATTCACCTGGTCCTTTACTGGCATAGAAGACGTTGTTAAAATTATTCCTTTGGTTCTAAGCTACAGTTTACACTGGGGTTTTGGTTGGTTAGTTGGTTGGTTTTTTTCCCTGCAGAATAATCCCAGAACCAGTTTCAAAGCCAAATCTGCTAACTGCCCATGCCGTTTACTTTCAGAAGTCCACTTGGGTCTGAGGTTGAGGTAAACCAATTTGTATTGTTTCTTAGGGAAGAGATCTTCAGGTACACTTTCAGCTATAAAGCACACCTATTTTGATACTTTATTATTGCAATAGTTAATGTTTTACAGTGTTGAAGGAGCAAAGCACATTTTGCAGCCCATCTCTCTGAGGTGATGTTGGGTTGGCTGATTTTTAGTAGACAAGATGGCCTTGGCACTGTCTGCTGCAGTCAGCTGTAGCCTGGACTGCTTACAAATGCAGTGAAGATAAGTGGAGCTGCGCTGTGCTAACCTTCAAGCAGCACCTGTGATGTCCCAGCAAAATTATAGTGTAGATATAGGCATAACATCTGGAGAGTGGGATGTTTTGTCCCACTTGTTTCTCTCAGCTGGATGTGATATCACCTTTGCACCACTGAAAACTGAGTTCAGAGATGTGAGCATGAATCAGAGCAGCAAAATCCCAGATGCGACCAAGCAAGCCAGGAGAAACACTCTCGCAAAATCCAGAATCATTTCTCACCACCCTATCTTTGTCTGAAACAAATCTATTCAACGGACAGGCAGACAGCAAGGAGATTCCTCAGCTCTTTGGCTCATCAAGTCAATGTTGTAACTCCATTCAGAAAATACAGAAGTGGTTCAGGATGCTTCACATGCAGGAAAGCCTTTCCTCTGTAAAGGCAAAGAAAGATAGAAGGCCAAGTAGGCAGATAGATCAAGGAGTGTAGCTTTCCTCCACTGGTTCGAGTGGTGGTCCTGTAGCTTGAGATCTCTGGACCTTCTTTCTCTACAGAAACGGAAAGGATGACAGGAAAGAGAATGGAGGAGACACCGTCCCTTCTGTATTTGCCAGAATAATTGCAGCTAAACCCAACAGAAACCAGTAAGAGGACAGCTGAGGATGCCAAAAAAAGGATCATGTGGAGTTAAGATGGAAATATTTGTATACTCTGAAACATGAAATTAATACGGAATGGTGAGCTTGGTACACTGCTGATTCTCCTTAGAAAGGCCGTGTTTCAATTGCTGAATCAGCAAAATCTACAAAAGGAGGTTGCTTACCACTCATGACAACATCAGCGTAAAAACCATGGAGCCTAATATGAAGAAAAGTGGTGAATATCCGCACAGTACAGCATTCCTGCAAATCATATAGGATGTTTCAAAAGATTAGAGTGATGAAGTTGAAACAAATAATTTAATCATTTCTATTCCTTTTCTCGTCAAAACATTTTTCACCAGAGATTAATTTTGCTTAGCACTCTGCACGCTTGTTGCAGAATGTGTGAGTCTCAATGCGACCTCAGTTATATTTTGTACATTACATGGTTTAGCTTTGTATAAGTTAAAATGTTCATGTAATTAAATAAGATCACTTCACATGTGGTATGCTATGCGTGCACATTCAGATGCTGTGCATTAATACACCTCTGATTTCTATAAGTAAGCAAACAAGCCTTTTTAAGGGTGTGTAAATTTTAGAGTAGAGAGGGCTTACACTTGTGGGTAATGATTTCTGGCTGTCTTTGAAGATAACTCTAAGTATAGTATGCCTAAAATTGGGCACAAAAAGAACATACTTAACTTTTTTAATCTATTAATTGCTGATGCGACAATCCTGTAAACAGATACCAAACTGAATCTCTTATCCATATCAATCATTTTCAGGACTGGGGATTTAATATTTTTAATAATAAACTTTCTACAATACCTTTAGCTCCTCCTCCAATGGCAAAACATTAACGTAATTTTAGGTCATGATTACCTTAGGAAGACTTTTATAAATGCATCCTAAACTGTTTGCAATTGAAATGTATATGTGCTGTGATTAATAGTTTTGCATGGTAATTTGGTCACATTTTACTGCTTGATGAAAATGATGATTTAATTATGATAACTTGATGAGGCATGCATTTAAAAACCTCTCCAGAGTTTTTTTTCCCCCCTAAATTCTTGATTAGGACCAAGGTCACTGTTGAAATGCAAGGTTATATGTGAGTAATTTATAGTATAGTTATTCTGGTTTGAATATTCAGATTTCCCCTAATTTTGATCTATTTCAAATGTTCAAATCTTACATGTATCGTGATTTTGTAGTGCTCAGTTTTACAGCATATGGGATCTGTCATTAGAAGCCACAAAGCTTTTGGAAAATGAATTACATCAGAGCAATGTAAATTGCTCATTTTTCTACCATTTTGAAAACATGTGCTGCCCCTGTGGCACTGACTGACTCTTCTTTCCTTAGAGAGGTAAAGATTCTATTAAGTCAATATAAGGTCAGGGTGAAACATAAGGTAAAAAGGCACTATTTATCAGTGTTACAGCTCTGTGTTTCCTCAGGGGAAAAATGGCTGCAGAGCTGGTGATAATTTCTGCCGGTGGATATTCTAAATATCTGTGTTGAAGTCGAAGAATAATGGAAGACTTGTGACTTGCTATTTTAAAAAGAGAGTAGGAGAAAATTATCAGTGCTTTTCAGAGATGGGTTGAATAAAGCAAATTAGAGTGCCGTGGCATGACCCTTGGGAACAGCTAATAAATTGTCCAAGGAATTTAAATAGATGAGAGGAAAGCTAAATATGGCAAAATAACTTGGGGGAATTCAGTTACACATATCTGCACAGAAGGAACAATGACATAATAAAAACTTACAGCAATGAGGAGCTGAGAGAAAGCATGTAGACAGTCAACTTCCTCATATGTTGATCTTTCTCATAAGCTTGAGACATTAACTGGAAAAAAAACACCAACCTTTTTAAGAATGTCATAGAGATTTTCACCTTTTTTTTTTTTTTTTTTTTTAGGGAACCATACAAGTTCTTTGGAAATTTTGAAAAGTTTAAAAAAATAAATGTGTATTTCATGTAGAAGATGAATAAATTTCCGCAGGCGGTTCATTGTACCAGAAGGATAAAATTTCCAGATTTGATCCAAAAGTTTTGTTCTAAAATTTAAAAATGCCCAGAGTTTGATGACACTGCCTTCCCACTGACTTGTGGCTGTTACTGGGAACTGGTTTTTTTCCATTCAAAAAACAACTTTGTTTTCTTTTCTGTCACAGAATACCCTTGTCTCACAATCTCTGCTGAACTTTGAGCTTACATTTGAGTTTAGCATCTTTCTCTTCTCCTTTATTTCCTCTTCTGCCCTCACACCAGTTCTGCCCTCTCCATCACTTCATTCAAACACTACCATTTTCCCATGTCTTTGAATCTTCATATTTCACACTTTCCCCTACACTGTGGAATATTTTCTGAAGTACTTGTGAAGTCAGTCTGTCTTCACTACAAACCTGCTTTTTCTGTTCAGTTCTACCATCTGTCAAGCTAAATAACTATTTCCCAACTACTTTAAATCTCCATAGTCCCATCTGCTTTTTCCTACCATTGGCTTAGACTTCAAACCCTCCTCTGTTTTCTCCCTCCCTCCCTCTTTCCCTTTTCCCCATATGGGACCCTGCCAGTTTCTTGCAAGATGACATTGCTGAAATGCAGCATGACGTTCTTATGTTCTTCTTTTCTTCCTGAAATTCAGTTCTTCTTTCTTGCTGCTGATCTGCATATTTTCTACCAGTTCTTCCCCAACTTTGCTCTTGCTCTTGTGATGTCTCTTCACCTCTGAAACTCTTCTCCCTCACTCTTACCCTTGCCCATATTTTCCACATAACTTTTCACTACTTTCCGGATCTTTTACTTCACAGTACAAAAAGGGTAGTCTTTGCTCTTTGAAAAATATCCCACCTTTATCCTTTTCTCTTCATTTATTGCCCTGTCTTGTTCCTCCCTTTTACTTCAAGCTCATTAAACACAGCATTTACTGCTGCAGCCTGGATTTCCCCATCTATTTGTACTCAATTTCTCCCTTGCATTCCAAGGGAACTGCTTTTGCTAAAATCTTTAGTGACATTTTAGCAAAATCTCAGACTTCTCCAATATATCTTCATCATCTTTGACCTCTACACTGCCTTTTATTTTGTTTGAAATCTTTTTCTGTCTTTACTTTTGTGACTGATCTCACCTGTGTCTCTCTTTCTGCCTGTCTAATCATTTCTTTGACATGTCTTTTGGAAGCCCTTCCATATCTCTGCTTCCTGTAGGTGCCCTGTAGGTCATGTCCTCCATTCTCTTCCGTTATTTAAACTTTTTCTCTAAATAACCTTATTTATGTATCTACCATCTTTGCTCACCTATCATCTTTGTGCTGGCCTTTAGATTTAGGTTTCTATGCCAGTAGATCTTTCCTTCTGTGCAAGCTAAAGATAAATAAATCTACACCCTCAGTCAAAAGGCTAGGAGTATTTTAAGGTATTTATTGTTTACAGATGCATTGATTCTGGGGAAAAAAATGCAGCAACACACAAAGAAGTTTCTACAGAGTAAATTAAACACATAATCACTTGAGTAAAACCAGTAGCAAATAGAGCCTTTATTATGTTAGAGTTTCTTGTTTTGCTTAGGTCTTCAAAGAATGGTATTCTAGTAAGAAGCTTGATTTACCCATAGCAGCACACTGTAAGTTGTCAAAAGAAAGTAGGAGGAAGTTTACCATAGTAGTTGCCAGTTGATGTGATACTCTTGATGAATGATTTTCAAAAACCATTTAAATCCTGATATAAAAATGTGGGGAGGCTCACAGCTTTGAGAGAGTAGGACTAGAGTCAGTTGTGTGCCACAGCTGTGCTACTGCATTCAGATGGCTGTTCAGGCTTTGCAGATATTCTGGTAGCTTCTTCAAGAGTGTAATTATATAAAAGAATTACAGGGCACTTGACTGATAACCAGTTTTCCTGTCTGAATATAACTTTCTGTTTTTATTTAGATCAGTGGACAGTGGTTGATATCAACAACCCTAGAGAGAGCTTGGAACGGAAGAGGAAAAAGAAGGAAAATAAAGGCAACAAAGAAAAAAAATCAAATGAACCTTCTAATAGAGGAAAGAAGTAGAATCCCCCAAACAGAAGTAAAAGATACTTAGAAAAATGAGTAATACAAAAAAATCTGAAAAATTAAAAACCTAGAAGAGAAACTGTTACGGCACATGGATGGAGTGAAATTCTACTCCAAAGTTAGAAGATTCAGCCTAGACTCACCTCTCTCTTCCAAAGCTTCCACTGAAATCAGAGTAGTAATGCATATCCCCATGATTTATTAAGTTGAGAATGAACCATGGAATTAAAATCAGGAACTCATAAGCCAGGAAATGCAAACGTCACAGTCCTGGTCATAAATTTTACACAGTGATGAAAGGATATTATTATGTCATTTTTAGGTTACACATTAGGAATTATTATCAGAGATGGAAAAGTTTTACTAGTCTCTTTTCATAGGTCATAAACTGTTAAATTCTTAGTATTCACAGCCACTCTAATCATCAGAACTCAGGTGTGTTTTGCTCATGTTAAGTGTGATAACTGATATCTCAGCATCCAAAAATAAGCTGGATGCTTCAAAGAAGGCTCTGAAACATACGGCTGCTCTACAAAAAATTGACAGAGAGCAGATGGGAGGCAAATATATACAGCAACAGAGTGGCACGGCAACTTAGCTTAGGCATGTAAACATATACGCTGATTCATGAATTTTCTTTCTCTTTTTTTTGCTGTTGATAAAAATAAAGATGAAAGTATGACCTAATAATGGAAAAACATAGTTGTTTTCATAGCAAGTCCTTGCCACACACAGTTTAAAGTTGTATTAAATATTATTTGAAGATGCTGAAACAGCATTTATTTTCAGAAAATGACAGACTAAACAAATCTTTTATTGTCCAGTCTCTTTCTCCTTAAATCACAAGTCACTAACAGCACTTTTGGTGAGACAAGGTCAGGACTACTGAGAGAGATTACCGAGTTTTTAGTAGGTACATACTTTAGTAGGTTGTGCATATTCTTTTAACAGTTACTGAGTAAGTGAGGTGGTGACTAAAATGTTTAAATCAAACTCTACAAAGTTTAATCAGAATGCAGAGAAAAATACTCAGTAATTCATAGGCCAAGAATTAAAAGAATTATGACTGGCCTTAAATGTTTTTAAAACATATGACCATGAACTACACTTCATAGTGGCAGTTTCAGTAATCATACAAGTGAGGTCAGAGCCAAAAAAGAGTAAGGGTCAGCCTAAAGTATGGTCTGAACCATACAGAATTTCATAACAGCAAACATAGCACTTAGTAGAGGTTCCATAAAATGAAACAGCAAACATCAGCTGTTCAGAATAAAATGCTAATATTAGTTTGACTACTTTAACATCAGGTCCCTGCTAATGATGTCCTCAGCTTGTACTCAAATCACAGAAAATTGAGGACTATCCAAAATGAAGTATAATACAGAGACATTACCTTCTTAATTCTTTTTGTCAAACAAGAGAGGAAAGAAATAGCATTGATGTAAACTCTTAACTACAATTGTACATCTGTTCATTTCTGTATTTGAATTCTACTGCAATATTATTATAGCAAGATTTTTTTTTGGCACCAGACATTATGTTGTGGCCCCAAAACTTTATTAGACCACAGGTTTTAGGCTGTCTTCTGAAAGAATAAACTGTAAATTTATTCTGGTCATCAACTAGTACTGTTAACTTCTGCCTATAAGTAGCATTTAAATATTTGTGATCAACTTTAGGGGAAACCCCTGCCTAAAATCTAGATATGTCTTAATGTAAACCAATTTATACTTTTACTGAAACTCTGCTTTCAAGAATTGTCCCTTTGCAGCAGTATTAGAACACGTGTGAACAACATGTAATGGAGTGACACTTTCTGCTTGCCTGTAATGGAAGCTTGTGGTGGGTTGACCCTGGCTGGACACCAGGTGCCCACCAAAGCCGCTCTGTCACTTCCCTCCTCAGCTGGGCAGGGGAGAGAAAATATAACAAAAGGCTCGTGGGTTGGGATAAGGACAGGGAGAGATCACTCACCAATTACTGTCATGGGCAAAACAGACTTGACTTAGGGAAATTAATTTAATTTAATTTATTGCCAATCAAATCAGCATATGATAATGAGAAATAAAACCAAATCTTAAAACACCTTCCCCCACCCCTCCCTTCTTCCTGGGCTCAACTTCACTCCCGATTTCTCTGCCTCCTCCCCCACAGCAGCACAGGGGGACGGGGAATGGGGGTTGTGGTCAGTTCATCACACGTTGTCTCTGCCGCTCCTTCCTCCTCAGGGGGAGGACTCCTCACACTCTTCCCCTGCTCCAGCGTGGGGTCCCTCCCACAGGAGACAGTCCTCCACAAGCTTCTCCAACATGAGTCCTTCCCACGGGCTGCAGTTCTTCACCAACTGCTCCAGTGTGGGTCTTTCCCACAGGGTACAGTCCTTCAGGAGCAGACTGCTCCAGTGTGGGTCCCCCACAGGGTCACAAGTCCTGCCAGCAAACCTGTTCTGGCATGGGCTCCTCTCTCCACAGGTCCACAGGTCCTGCCAGGAGCCTGCTCCAGTGTGAACTTCCACAGGGTCACAGTCTCCTTTGGGTGCCTCCACCTGCTCTGGCGTGGGGTCCTCCATGGGCTGCAGGAGAATATGTGCTCCACCATCAACCTCCATGGGCTGCAGGGGGACAGCCTGCCTCACCATGGTCTTCTCCACAGGCTGCAGGGGGATCTCTGCTCTGGTGCCTGGAGCACCTCCTCCCCTTCCTTCTGCACTGACCTTGGTGTCTGCAGAGTTTCTTACATCTTCTCACTCCTCTCTCCGGCTGCTGTTGTGCAGCAGTTTTCCCCCTTCTTAACTCTGTTATCCCAGAGGCACTACCATCATTGCTGATGGGCTAAACCTTGACAGGTCCAACTTGGAGCCGGCTGGCATTGGCTCTATCGGACATGGGGGAAGCTTCTAGCAGCTTCTCATAGAAGCCACCCCTGTAGGCCCCCACTACCAAAACCCTACCATGCAAACGCAATATAAAACTGATCATGGTAACTGCCACAAAGCAGATTTGTCACTCCTTTACCATTAGTGTGAATACAGTATGGCATATGGAGGTATTTCAAACCATTTAGGTGCATGTCTCAAACACAGAAATACTGAAACCAGATGGCGTATTGTTGCTTCCCCTATAAAGGTTTTTTTTGTCACTGATCTCTGACAGCTACCTGGGGAAGGTGGTTGAAGAAGAAGTTCAAATGAATGATCAAATTTCTGCTGAGAAAAGACAAAAGAGTTAGAGGGAAGCTGTTAGCTGTTTCAGCTTTCTTTGTGCATTCAAGAATTTTTTGTTCGGCATAGATCTTGAAAATCAATATGGTTACTGTCTTTTTTACTTTGTATTTCGTGTAACCTAAATGAACATTCAGTTCATTATCATTAATCAAATCATGTACTTTCTAGTTTTACAAAATCTTAAAATAATCACCATATTAACTGCCACACAATTTTTCTTGTAATAAAATGTACTAAAGAGATACTAAAATCCTCTTCATGCTGTCTCTTTTGTATTCTAGTACTTATACTGGCACTTTACAAGCAATGATCCCCAAACCAGTCAGTGTTCCAGTTCCTGTTTGTATTCCTATTACTTGTATTCTATCAAGGTTGGTGCCCCATCCCAGTGAACAGAGAGAAGAAATCATTAATCAGATAAACAGAGCAGAGAGCAAGGCTATGCATCTGCCTAGCCCTAGGGCTGCAGTCTGGGTCCTGGATGAACTTTCTGGAGAGACAAGAAGAATCCCCTGGAATATTTCTAAACTGGGATACACAGCTATTTATTTTAAAATAAAATCCTGACCCAGAAAACAATCCACACTTCAATGAAGCAAAGATCAAATAACAGATTCCCTTCCAAGTTCTCTATTTTGATCTAAATTACCTACTGATTCTGATCTTTTCCTGCTTAACTAACTGGTCTTTTAGTATTTGTTTAGAGTTCTAATGAAACATTGCTTTTATAGCTGGAAATTTTTAACTTTTCATTGTTTACTCACCCCAAAATTATATGAGGAAGTTAGCTTTGGCCAAATTTTAGTCCTTTTGCATTACTTCTAACCAAACTTGTTCAGATAAACATCTGCCTTTGGCAGACAAAGAAGAATGAGTGCCCTGCGGCATCGGCAATCTGAGGTCTTCTCCATTCCTGTCAGATATTGGTGTCTGCTCACATTTTACAAGACTCAGAAATACCTACTTTTGTGCCAGGATGCAATCATTCACTCTGCAAAGCATTGTGTGGCTACAATAGTTTCCTTTATGAGTGATATGTAATTAAGGTAATGGAAAAGAATGTTTACACTTGCAATGAAGAGGCAAATAAGATAGGCAAAAGGATTTAGGGAGCAGATAAACTTTCCCACTTCCTTAAAGCAAGATTCCTGAGCAAGATTCTTAGGAGTACTATCTGAAAGAACAGAACAGTAATAAATAGGGACAGCTTCCCAGTTACTGATGGGCAGTTTTGCTGCTTGTCACAGTGACAACTTAGTGTATTCCAGGTGAGTCAGGAAAAAATTTCTACTGGACTTCTAGGAAGAGTCTGATACTTTTTCCTGCCCAATCAAATAACTCTCTCACAGTTCACTTTTTGAGCTGTTATGCATTTTGTATTTTAAGACTTTTCTTAAGGACTAGCATCTGGTTTAGGGGTTTTTTTTTGTGGGTTTTTTTTGTTGGTTTTTTTTTTGGTTTTTTGGTGAAAAGAGATTTCCATATTGTGACTGTCATTCTTCCTACTGATATTTATGAATTTTCATTGCTGCTACAACAGAATCTCTTCATGCTCTGACAAAGAATCATTCTACAGATGGAGTTGCAGACAAGCTAATTATAATTCCAGCAGCAAAGTCCTGGATCCAGACAATTTGCTGTGTGCGCTACATGGCTTTAGAACCTCAATATCTGGCTTTACGGAGTGGGATCTATTCATTAAAAATCAGCCATTTATCTTACCATGTATTTTATATTAAATACCATGACAACCACGGGGGCTTTTTTCATGTTCTGTTGATAGATTTTATTAAAAAGTGACTCACTGCCATTAATGAATCCTTAATTCTCCTGCTGAATGAATTGTGGAGATTTAAAGTGTTTACTTTGCTTTTATCATTTATTATATATTGTGATCCACATTTGATGCGTACTTGCTCATCTAAATGGAACCAAACTTGACAAATTTGATCTATGATTTAATGCTTATGCTACTTAGCTAACTTTTCATAATATAAAATGCTCTGGGATTCTAGAAAGATCTAAGCAGGTAAAAAAGAAGTCAGAACTCACTCAGAATTGCCAGACATACCCACTCCTGCCTAAGCAGGTGTCCTGGTTGGCACCACAGGCACAGGTCCCTGCCAGCTCAACATCTCTTATCCCATCTAGCTGGCTCCCTTCTCTACTTGCCTACCTCTGTGGATAAAAACTGCCCAAAAGAACAGGGAAGAAAGCAGATAGACCTTTTTGATAGTGTACTGTGGGGAGGAAAACAAGATGTCTACAAGTCCAGGGTACCTTTACATTTTGCTTTTCTATTGGGAGAAGCAAAGGCTGTCGTCCATTCTTTATGTTGTTTGCCTGTCTGGCAGTTTAGGTCTAGGGAGAACAGGTTGCTGCTGAGGCTGTACTGAGAATAGGATGAGAGTTGTGCAGAGACAGGGTAGGTGGGAAAGCTGGGAGAAGAGAGGGAGAACTTGAACTGCTGAAATGATAAATGCTGTTTACCATGCAGAATTTCTGATCAGAGCTGATGCAAGAGGTATGGAAATGGGCATGTTTTGGAAATGACGGAACGGAGTTTTTGTTGCTGAGCAGAGTGTAGGAGGGGTGGCAGGAAATGGGGGAGTTTGGTGGGAAGGATGACGAGGGACAAAATTTAGCTTTCAGTACGTGTGTGTATGTGAGTATGAGTCACTGTCACACACCTTGCAGATTAGCACGGAAAGTTCAAATGCTACAGATACATGACTATTATAGTATAATCTTTTGAAGAAGATCTTATTTGTATTAAGAGTTTGGTGATTTTTACTCATTTGATTGGAAGTTTTTGATCTTTTTAAATTGGTAAGACTACTCACTAATCATGGAGATTTTGAGTGACCTGAAAATATTTTTCTTCTTAGAATGAAAAAGTCATCATCATTTTCATTGATCATATTATATGAATGAAATTGAAACTTTGCATTACATTGATCAGAACTTAAAAAGTACAGTCAAAATAAAATTCCATTACTAGTGATAAATTATGCAAATCAACCTTATGAAACAATTACCAGACCCTAAGTGTGACTACAAAAGTACCTTGCTCTCTTTTTTTTTTTCTTTTCACATTTGAACAGTAGTCACTGGGGTAATGAGTGAAACTCAGTGAATGATGAATATGGAATTTGTATGGTCAAAACCAAGAAGCATTCAGTTCAGTACCTTATTCCAGGAGAAAGAAGACCTAGTTAGAAGATTTAAGTTTTGTTAGTGCCTTGTTCCATGATCGTGGTTCCCCGGGGTTTTTCAAGAAAGCATTTAAAACCAATATCTTAGTACATTAGGGTTAAAATGAAACCTATGGCATATCTATAAATATACTATCACAGTAAACCTGTAGAGTTTATTTAACACAGCTCACAGGAGAAGAACAAACTGAATTCACAGTATCTCAGGAAAACATAGCTCAGAGAGATGAACAGACAGTGATAAGACTCAAAGAAGGTATTTTCTCATACACTTCAAAGCCTGAAGTCTGAGACAGCTTCACTGTCAAATCACTATCTGCTCTCGCTCCCATGTCAGAATAGGCTGACTTTGAGTATGCTGTGAAAAATGTTCCCCTTCACTACCATCTTCATTCCACTGTGCTGAGCAACACTGTTAGTAAAAAAGTTATTTATATGGGAACTGACTTCAAAAATCACTTCAACAGAAAAAACAAATTATTTCCACCTACTCAGTGGCCTAATATTTAAAGAAAAGGGCTACACGATTACATACGACAGCCATCTGGAAAAGATACATGTAGATGTTTGATTTTGGCAGACCACCATTTCCTGCAGTCATTTATCAATGTTAATTTTGAGCTAAACTGAGCTTTGTAAAAGCCCCTTAGCAAGCGTACAGCAGCTGACCGTAGAGAAAGTACAACTCTGCTGATATGCATAGACCAGGCAGACTGCTAGCCCGTGCTATTGAGGACTGGGAAGGAAGCTGGTTCACACTGGTGGCTGGCTGAACAGGAGCTCCATTTCATTCCTTCTCCCAGGCTCACGTCAACCTTTGGAAGAAAACAGGCATAATGTGTAACTGTTGCACACCATTTTGGGAAATGTTCTGCCACCATTCAATCCAGGACTGCTTTCACAGAGAAGAGAGGCTTCTCTTTTCAGGCACTGCCAATTTTGCTTTCAGTGCCAAAGTCTCTTTATCTAGTCCTATGTTCTTCTTTTGACTTTCACCAAATATTTTCCCTCTTAGACATCTTATATTCTCATAAAATATTGTGGAATGAAGGCTCTACAAAATGTCCTCAAAGCATTTTCATAACACTTAGGTAAAATCTAGCCTTTTATTTTGTTATTTCAACCTGACCCATTAAGAAACAAAAACTGTATGAAAGATGTTTCTGAGATCTCTTTTCTAAGAGGCTGAAGTATAGCTCAAGTAAGTTCTGCAAACCTGAGATATTTTAATTTGAGAACTATGTAAAACTGTAATTAAAGAGAAGGTTGCAAATTACTTAAGCAATATTATTTGGAGATGTGTTTTATTTCACAGTAACAGCAGTTAGTGGGACTCCAGACGATAACAAGAATCCAGTGATTTCAGAGATAAGGACTCAGATGAAGCACCGTAACTACTCTGAGCACCACCATAACTATCCTTGAACTAACCTCTATCCTAATCTAGAAATGTAGGGACACTGGAATACTTCCCTGCCTGGTCTTCTAACAAGCATGTAACCATCTAAAGAGATCCTGGAGGGCATAATTTTTTATCTCATAAATCATCCATTAAGCATTAGATAATGCCATTTTGCAGGTGTGGGACAATCTTAAAACTGAACTATCTGTTCTTTAATCTACTTACTTCCCACTATGGCTCCCAGCAGTGTAGTCAGCTGCAGAAAATCATGATTTTGCTTAGTGGTGGATATTTGAAGAAATCTTTATTTCAGTTCTCATCCACTGCTAAATTTATTCTGAAATAAAGCAGATTTGGGGTTTTTTAATTATTATTAATGCAATATTATTGTATGCATAATAACAGGAAAATATGACAGTGTGACATCAAACAAATATTTTTTGTAAATTGTGCATTTAAAATCTAATAAAAAATCCTGTATAAACTATATTTTAACGTGACATTTCCACTTACTGTCTCCCCTTTCCAAAACTTACAATTTCAGGTATTGTAAGGTTTCAATAACTAATACTTTTAAAAGATTCTGAAATTGATGAAAGAATGTATTCAGGTGAGTTATTACATTATTTCACTGTTTTAATTAAGAAGCCGGAGGCTACAGTGAGAATCAGACTGTCTTTCTGAGTTGTGGAAATGAAGAATTTTCTTTTTGTTGTACCTCTTCACCACAGACATCCAGGTGTATGGACTGTTATCCCTTTATAGGTCTGTCATCTCTCTTGTCCCTTAACAGTAGACAAAGATTATTTTAATGTAATGAGGTCATAAATCCAGTAAAAAATAGGGTGGGCGTTGCTTGCTGAAAAGGATTTACATTACATCTTTAATGTAGACAAGTGTATGGTTAGAGACCCTGTAGACTTTACCAGCTCAAGGTTTGAACTTAGGTAAAGAAAATTCTGTACTGCATTTGAGTGTCATGGCTGCATACAGTCAGCATCCAATCAACATTACAGGCTTAAGTTAAGAAAGTTGAATAATTTGCAAAAACTTGCACAATATCTGCAGTATTTTCTGCTGAGTTTGACCATGGGTTTGCCTTTTTCATCTGGAATTTGGAGCAAGAATTAGGCAGCTGCTAGAGCTGTTCAAAACATTTGAATGCAATGTAAAGAAAGCCTTTTGAACATTTGTTGTGGGAACAGTAACACTGTATACATGGTTAAAGATGTGAATAGCAAAATACTCAGAAGCTCAAATCAATTTGAAAAGCCCTCTAGACACCTAGTTACCTCAGTATATACTTCAATATTTACAGAATTCTGGTCTTTACTATATGTCTGCCCAGCCACATACAAAATACTAGTACTACACAATACAATACAATATACAATACAATGTACTGCGCAATACTCATACTGTACTATACAATACTGATAATACAGTACCGCTACTACTACAACCACTGCTGCTGCTGCTACTACTACTACTGTTACTTCTATACACAAAGTAATACTAATAATACTTCACTGCCACAAGGAATTTTTGGAGGCTAAATACTTTATAGATTCTGAAGAGCACAGATGCTGTAAATGCTACAATGTAAATGATAGAGAAAGTGAAAATATAAACTATACATTTGAGTATGTATGTCAAACATTCAGGTGTGTGTCCAGAGAATGTCTGAAGAATAATGGAAATTTTTGTATAATTTTTCCCTTCATGTTCTCTCAGTATTTAAGAAATTAATTAGAAATCAGAATAAAATAATGGATATTTGTAAAAATTCAGAGATGCGGATACCAAAAAAACCTGTGTACTGTCTGAGGCTTACCATAATTTCATTTTTGCCCTGATTCCTAGTTTTCTATAGGTATGTTCTACCTTTGAAATATTGGGCTGTACATATGTGAATCTGTTATGTAGATACAGAAAGTGCGTTTTGCGCTGGAGAAGTAACATGTGCAGTTGAGGAGAGGACAGGTTGACTTTGCTTTGTCTGGAAAGATTTTTTTTTTGTATAATCTGTAGCTCAGATGAACTCCCACCTCACTGCATCTTGTCTTTGATGAGGACTCAGAGATAATGAAACACACTATAATCACTAAGCTATAGGGAAAGGCCACAATGTCATTTAAATCTCATTAATAAAACCAAACATTGCTTTTCTGATTGCTGCCTCGTATATCTTGCCTAGCATAAGAGACACTCATGGACCCTTAACCTCAACTAGTATGAGTCAGATTTCCTTGAAATTCAGGCACGGATAAAATCATGGCTGGAATCTGTCATCCTGGTCTGTCTCCATACCATGCAACAGAAGAAAAGATGTTTTCAGCTCTGTGAGGCACTGTGGCAACCATTCCTCCACCTCTGGATCTGTGTGGAACTGCAAGAGAAGTTATTACACAGTTTGAAACCAGACATTTCCTAAAGACCCTCAAACTAGCATTCAGCTGTGTTCATTCATGCAACTCTAGAGAATTTTATTAAAACTAAAGGGTAGAAATAGTGATGCTGAAAGAGGAAGACCTTGGCAGTCACCTCTCCAAGGTCAGATATTCTCACATGCTTCCTCCTACCAGAGTAAAATAATCCTCCTCACCTCTTGGTGGATGCAGCTGTGGGATGGACAAGTCAGAAAGAACATAGATGCTGTGAAGCAGAAAGAAGGAAGGTATTTAGAGAAGAAAGGACAAAGATGAAAACCTTTGGGTCTCGTGCCTTGTATTCAGAAATGGAGTATTTCTAAGCTCTGGAATTCCTGATCTTCAGCAGCAGAATGAACATTTCTCTGTAATATCTGAAATACACTTCTTAATATCTTCTTCTTCTCTGAAATGGAAAAAAATGGTGGAAATGAGGAATTAAGAACAGTGAGTGCACAAAAATATAATAAAAGGCAAATCCATTGTTAGAATTCTCCTGTAGAGAAGCAGTCTGTTCAAATTTAAACAAGTGCAGCTATGATAAATGAAAGAGTAATTTCTATTTTAGTAAACATAAGAAACATTTTATGTACAATATCATGTGGAAAATTGCTAGTGTAATTAACAATCAAATTGTCAGAAATGAGTATACATTGGATGTTATACTTAAATAGCCATGTAATTAGTACAGAAACTTTTCTTTCAAGTATTTCCTGAGCAATTACACCAAAAATTTGTCTTTACACTCCCACATCAAACAATCAAAGAAAACTTTGCATTTTCATAGAATCATAGAATCATAGAAAGGTTTGGGTTGGAAGGGACCTCAAAGACCATCTAGTTCCAACCCCCCTGCCGTGGGCAGGGACACCCTCCACTTGACCAGTTTGATCAAAGCCTCATCCAACCTGGCCTTGAACACTTCCAGGGAGGGGGCATCCACAACCTCTTTGGGCAACCTGTTCCAGTGCCTCACCACTCTCACAGTGAAGAATTTCTTTCTAACATCTAATCTAAATCGACCCTCCTTCAGCTTGAACCCATTACCCCTTGTCCTGTCACTACACTCCCTGATAAACAGTCCCTCACCAGCTTTCCCGCAGGCCCCCTTCAGGTACTGGAAGGCCACAATTAGATCTCCCCGGGGCCTTCTCTTCTCCAGGCTGAACAGCCCCAACTCTCTCAGCCTGTCCTCATAGGAGAGGTGCTCCAGCCCTCTGATCAGCTTCGTGGCCCTCCTCTGGAATTTATGAATTTTGGTATTTATGATGTAGTCATTGTGCGACGGAATAAATAATCACTTGCCTGTAACACACATCTGTGCAGTGAATTGTAGTAGGATATACCTTAAATGAAAATGAAGCATGCCACTTTGAATAAAGTGTGTGAAAATTCTTTTTAACTAGGTACAGATTTTCAATGCACTGGCTCAATGATATATCAGGTTATTTCCCTCAATGAAGGTTGTTCTTGCAATCTCATCTTCATCAGTTGAGGCAGAAAATGAATATTTGAATTGATGTAGTTACATATTTGTGACTTGGTTTAAGCAGGTGATTTTAGAATAAGTTTTGCTTAGTGTTAGCATAGATATTTGCATTGAAATTTAACAGTCAGTAAACACAGATTTTTTCTTGCAGTAGTGACAAAAATGTCTCCTGCATATGCTGCCTGGCAATTCAATAGATGGTTAGAACTTAGTTCCTATTAAAAATGGTATATTGTTAATCTTAGAATTTGTCTCTAACACACATATTCAGGTTTTACAGACCTTCAGTGTCCTGCTTCTGTGCAGCAAAATAGGAGTCTTGCCTTTTGCTTTGCATCTCAATTATCAGTATTTTGTTACTGTATTATTTGTGTCTTGTGCTCCTATTTAAGTTTTGCAGTACATGACTAAAAAGTACATCAGGGAAAATATTTCTTAATGAAAGACTGCTGATTTATTTACTTCCTCAAAAAGGAAACAAACTGAGTTATGTAGAGGTGTCTTTGTTCTCAGCAATTCACAATTGTTTCAGGTCATGGGTTCATTTTTCTCAAAGCTAAGAATCTGAAAAGGACATAGGGTTTAGGTATCTGTTTCTAGCTCTTAGCTACATTTTAATCACAGTACCTTGCCTTTTTGCCTATTATTGCTTCACTGTGAAGACACTTCCCAGACCTGTAACACTTTCCAGCTGCTCAATGTTGTCCTTCAGTGTTCCCAGTGTGATGGCATTGCAGGGCTCATAGTTGGAATAGGCTGGGACATAGCTCATGTAATGGTAGAACAGTCAGCCCAGAAGTGACATAGCTTCTAAAATTTCTTGTGCTGATGAGTAGAGTGTATCATTTTGGCATTTGTACCCCTTTAGTTATTTCCAAGTTATCAGCATGTTTTGTTATTCATTAGTATATTTTGACAAGTACCTGAATTCTGCTTAATTCATCCATACAGAAATGGTTAAATGATTTGACATTATACACAATTCTATTTTTAATGGAGTTTAGAGATTCATTAAGAGTATTCTGCTTTCAAGTATTGGTTGGGAATGTGATACAAAGTTCAAGGACCCATTGTACTGAGCGTAGGGAGTACACAGAAAGATAATCCCTACTCTGAAGAATTCATAATCTGAGATCAAATCAGTGAAAGAAGCAGTGCAGAAAGCATGGGGTAACAGCTAGAATGATGCTCAACAGTGTTGTAAACCAAAGAGGAATTCATGCCTGGAGGAAAGGCAGGACAAATAGTGTCAAGATATGTTCCTGCCATGTAAACGTGTACAGGCACAACTTAAGCAAGAATGCCTTGAATCCAAGATTTGGACTGTATACATTCTTATCATCAAATTGTTTTCTCCTTTTCTTGTGTTTTGGCCCCAAAAGAACAGTTTGAAAAGAGCAGGCACTAAACTGCTTCCTTTATAATTCTGGACCCTAGCAGAAGTGCCAACTGAAGGTGATGAGAACATATTACACTCTTATAGTATAAGCCACAACAATAAGCATTTTGTAGCAAACCATCTATCAGATAGTCAGTAAGAAGGCAGAAGGATTTTCTGAACTTATTGTTGTATATCCTCTCACACATAGCATGCCTTCATAAAACTTAATTATGCACATTAATAAACATTAATAAAAATTAATTGTACATGTCCACCCAGGATTCCAGCACTGCCTCTGGAACCATGACAACATGGACTTCCAAGGTCTGTATATGCTAGGTAAAGGCAATGATATTAACAGTTCTACAAGTTCCCCAAAAATAGACTGGTTTCTGGAGTGTGAGGCCATTACTGACATATTAATTTGACAGGAACAAGTAGAAAACATGCCCAACTCTATCACTGATGTTCATCCCAGCAACCAATAGCTACTTAAACATGACTGTTGGTGTCTGTAGGAAGGATAGGCACTTCCAAAAAGAGGTTCATCCCATTTTAAGATAGCTAATTAATCTATGGAATGAATCACCCTTGAAAAGGGTGAAAATAAGAGAATGAGAGACATGACTTGATTAAGACCATGTGCGTTACATAGAAAAAAAACACAGTAGAATTTGACACTAAATGTGGAAAAAGCAGTAGTAGATTGCTTGTGTTTAGAAAGTTAAGTCTTTAAATAAACGTAGATCTGAAACATTTGTCAGTTGGTATCCTAACATTTTCTCCTCCAAAATCCTTTTTTTTTTTTATGCTAATGTATTGTACTTAGCTTTAATGGGAAAAAAGATTTCAACAGCAAACTATAAATGAAGTGTGCTTATTTTACACTCAATGGGCCCCAGTGCATCAGCACTCTGTGCACTAATATACTTGAACATGAAGTGCTTACTCACACAACTGATGTCAGACATCAGTGGGACCACTTCTATCACTAAATGTTGATGGATTTGGCTTTAATTTCTTTGAAATATGTTTACTTCATTTATCACCACTTGCTCAGGCCTCTCTAAAATTATCTAAGGAAAACCAAAATAAAGGAGTACTTTACTTACAATGTTTCTGTAATGGTAAATCCCTTGTCTTAGTAAAACTCATTTCAGGCTTTTTCTCACCTGTCCAATCTCTTTTACCACACAAAGATTTCCCAAAAGCCACTACAACTTTGACAATAATGTTGACAAGTCAAAGTGAAAAAAGTGTTCAGTTTGAAGTGCATGATGCAGCAAAAGAGAGCTGCTGATTCATCTCCCTTGTTGTGAACTGTATTATTGGCAGCTGTATTATGAAGGCCATCTCCATCCTGCTGCACCACCAAGTTTCCATTCCTGACCAAATTGAGATACTAGTGTCTTTTTTGTAACCCAGAGTGAATCCAGCATTTGACCTTTTAGCTTCACTGCATGTTAATAAAAAAATCATTCAATTTTCCATCCAACATTTTAGTTTTAATTAATTCCTCCTCCACCTGTGTTATCTTGCTCTTTTGTTCCATTTCAAGAAATGTATTTATTCTGTGTCTCCTGAAAATAGAGATAATCTTTCTTATTTTAATAACTCATCTTTCTAGTTTTTCTTTATTTATGCTATTTGAATAAACATTTCCAACTTGGAAAGGATGATAAATGTTGCTAAAAAGGGGGAGTAAATTCCATCCCTGTCCACCAAATAATACTGCTAATAATCTCTGCAGCTATCCACATGATTTAAAGGTCCAAAAAGCCAATAGAAGCACTTATTTACATCTAGAAGGTGCTAAATCAGGATTTACCCTTAGCATTTATCATGAAAGAAACCACATGAGAGGAACTGATTGCAACACTTGACATAAAAATTCACCTTCTTGATGAGAATACAGCTAGTGAATGTTCTGGAGGATTGCATAGACCACTCTATAACATAGCGACACTATGACATAATTGCATTGGTGAGGCAAGATACACACAATGGCCAGAGATAATGGCAGAAGCTGAACAAGCAAAACTGAACTTTGCCTGTGTTGCCTCAGTGCTATATTCCTAGTGGGTAATGTACAGGCTCAAGTTGTTTCATTGAGATCTATCCATGTACAGTGGCTTCTTGAGCTCTTATTCAGAGGAATATGCATGCTGGATCACCTGTAAAAGGGAGGTAGCATACATGTGAACACTGGGAAAGCAAAGAGAAGACAGCATGTGGTCAAGCTTTTTCTCTGCCTCTTTTTCTAAAGTTTAAGCTCATCTGTTCCCTCAGAAGAGTCCCAGGTTTCAGAAGATGTTTGAAAACTTTGACCTGTGTTTCACCATGGTGTTACAGGTAAGCAAATGTCTTCATTTAGGAAGGTGGATGGTGAAAGAAGAAACTCTGTTTAATTTTATCTCACAAAAAAGGCTGCCTCATAGCCTGTTCAGATGAAATTTCTCTTGAGTTATGACTAAACAACCAAAGTAAGGCAAACTTTCATTAATCTCACTAATCTGCCTACCTCAGAAACTCTTTATCTCTAAAATAGAACCAACTTATGTTTTGATCAGGAAGAATTCTGTAACCTTTACCTTTATGAACAGTGAATACAAGATATTTTGAGGTACTATCATTTCACTCATGCAGCATCTTATTTAAATTCATTTTCACAAAACAGCTAATTTTAATACCTTGTTGGCCCTCTTGGATTGAAACAAATCCAAGAATATCTTTTTATCATTAATGTATCAGGTCCTACAAATTACCACCAATACTTTTCTGCATTTTATTTTACTAATCTTGTCTTCTGTCCAAAAAACTCCTATATATTTGAAACTTGTTTAATGTTAAATGCTGTTAATGTTCTTCCTTAATCAAAATACTCAGTTAAAAATCATCCTGAGATAGAAAAGTTGGCTAAAGCCTAATGTATAAGCTGAATGCTACAGATTACATCTTATAAATCAATCAGAAATAAAAATTATTCTTTATACCATGAATAGGTTATTTTTAATATCAGGTTTCCAGAATAAAGTTTGTATACTCCTTGAAGAATTTATCTCTATATCAAGGAGTCTATAACATTGTGATTTGATGTTGCAAAGGCAGTAAAGCCTCCAGAACTACTTTGCTAGAAAGAAATTGAGCAAAACTAGAATTCTAATGCCATCTTGTTTGAATCCTCATGCTTTCCAAAAGATGACACCAACCCAATTTTATATTCAAGCAATAAAATTTTTAAAAAAAGACAAAAAAGAAAAAAGAAAAAAAAGAAAAAAATGAAAAAATATTTTGACAGAGGACGAAAATAACCTTATGTTGCCACATTGTGATGTGGGTGTGGGGTATCTATAACATTCCTGAAAACTTTTGATACTATATGCACATGAAATACAATGAAATCAAAGACAGAAAAAGTAGCAACAGCCTCACTGACAACATTGCATAACACAGAACCACTGCAGCAGCAGTCATACTAGGATGAGTTCATCCTGAAGTTTGCTTAGAAGGTTTGTTTTCTGACAGAGTGGGGTTCAGAACTGTCCAGTCATATCATAGGATTAGATGTTGCTATAAGTCGATTGAAGCTCAGCTGTTTGTATACTCAGTGGTCTTACTTTAAGTCCCATAGCTTGTACTTTAAGCTTTATTCGAACAATCTTGCTTCATCTTTGCCTTCTCTGGGAAGTTGCCTGGGCACAGGTCTTACTTGTTACTTCTTTATGAGATGTGGCTCCTCGTATACAAATCTCTTTGGAACACATACCTGCTATGAGGAAGGGTGTAGATAGGCCTGGATTGCTGGGTCTACTATTTTTGTAAATTTGATCTATGTTTCTGTAGAGCATTAAGACCAAAGTTATGATTTGCTCTGATGTGATGGTCCAGCACCAACCTGCTGTCTAGGTTGGTGAATTCTGATCTGGGTAGCACAGTGAAACCAAAGTCACAAATGCTGGACCCCAACAACAGGTTTAACAAGCAGTCAACCTGCTTGTCAACAGACATTGAAGATACAGATGCACACTACAGTTCAGCTCAAAAATACTTCTTAATAGATGACTCAGCCACCAAAACACAGCAAAGACAAGCCATAGCATTGCCCTGGACACTGCATGCCTTCATCACTTCTTTTACTTCCAGAAAGATCTTGAAAAAATTGTGTGGTTTTTTTCTTGTTAGGAAGATCCCTGTGGAAAACTAAGCATGCAGAACAACAGGGTTACTCTATCTTTATAAACCACTGTTCATTGTGTCTCTTGAGATCCTCAAGGCCATCATAACCCACTCAACACCCCCTCCTTGCAAATCTACCCTCTCCACAAAGGGCACTGGACCAGCAAGTTGGCCCACACTGCACATACTCCCTGGGGACACTGACCCACACAGGCAGTGGTGATGCATGATTTCTGCATGAGGAGCTGTTTGCTCACGCACTCTCCTTGCAAAGGCATCCAGCACCACTTATGTGAAGGTATCTTTTGCACACAGCATGGCACAGTCCAGCCCTGAAAGACAATAAGGATAGGAAGACAGCAGGCAGAGTAGGAAAATATTTATAGCACTGATAAACATCCTGGGCATTTGGTACCATGAACATGCTCACACCCCAACACCCTTTCATCCTCTCTCAACTCTGCAATGCAAAAAAATGGACAGAAATGCTGGCAGAGGTCTTCTACATTTACATCCCTAAAATTATCCTGAATAGCTTGTACACCTTGGTGGAGGATAACCATGGGTCTGTGCATGCGCCCTCCTCTATGCTCTTGCCTTATTGAATCCAGCACTTATGCCAGTGGAAATCTTATCTTGGAATGAAGGCACAGGGAAGTATTTCTCATCTTCCTCACCTTTCAAAGACATAGTCACGGGAAAGTGCACATGCATTGCTGACACACAGGAAAAGGATCAGGGCCACCAACAATTGAAGCTCATAAATTATCTGGACCCATTGTTTTTCTTCCTCAGCTCCCTACTCCCAAAGCCTGTGCATGTAAGCAGCACACTTGCCACAAACACCCCACCTTCTCTCACAGTTTGACACACCTGGTTCTACTGCAGCCTTGCCACATTGGTACAGGCAGGATAGCTCTGAGCTCACTTCTTCTCCCCAAGCCAGACGGAGAACTGCTGTGAGCACCCAAACACTCTGAATGGGCCACCCACATGAACCCTCTGCTAGGAGTATATGGGTCCTCACCTGGCCCCAGCCAGCCAGGGAGAGCCAGGGTAGATGGCCACTGCAACCACTTTTCCCTCACTAGGCAACCTTCTTGCCATGATGTGTACTGAGAATAAAAAGCTGCTTCTTCTGACAGATGGAATTTATTAACATTTTAATAAAAAGGATTGTATTAACAGTGACTAGTCAGAGCACATGCAAATCAAGTAAATAAGCACAGTATATGTTGAGGTCAGCTGATGTTAGCTCCGAAAGTTTCATAATGTGACAATAATTTCTTTACAAGACTTGGCATTTTACTAAATCAAACTGCAAATGTGTGACAAGGAAGGATAGTAGGAAGCCACTGTAAAAAAAGTGAGTCATAGAAAGTAAAACAAACTTGATCAAAGGACAGTGAGAAACAACATGAACCATCACAATTGCAAGACAAAACTGTTACCTTGCTTCAACAAACCTGCTCCATTCTTTTGTTCAAAAACCAAGGATATTCTTTGCATCACAGGCAAATGACCAAATGAAACATGTATGTATTACAAAAGAAACATGCGCAAAATGCAAGTGTAAAAACTATGTGCCCTTACTTGAATCATATGTAGAATACTTGGTCATATACCCTTATTATTGAAAGGTCATCTGAAAACAGATGAAATAAATATGAATATTGCAAACGTAGATACATACCAAATAATCTATGTCTTTAGCATAAAAAAATATTAAAATTCCTGTGACTTTGTACCATGATTTACAACTGCTGAAGCAGAAAGTCAGTCCCTGGGAAAATAAACAGAGAACTAAGGTTGTTTTGCATTTCTATAGCATTTGTATCTCAGTGTGCTTTTCAAAAGAATAAAAAAATATTTAAATAACCATCTTGATTTAGAGAAATTCTGAAAACAAGATGACATAAAATGAAAAATTGTTTCCCTTTGAGAAAAAATTAGATCAATTTCTGTAGTTATTTAACTGTTCATAGGAACAATTATCCTTCATGATATAGGTGTGAAATGCAAGAAAAAACAAGTTAGGCAATCTTTAGATAAGTGAAACTAACTATCTGCAGTTGAGCTGAATAGTTGATTGCTGCTCAGAAAAAAAGGCTGAAGATTTAAATATTTATTAAAGTCACTTGACTTTGACCTTAGCATTCAAATGGACTTATTTCACAGATCATTTTAAATAGATTTTCACTGAGTCTTCCTATCCTTCTGAGTGAGCGGAAGAAAATTTTGCATATGTACAAAACTATGCTTTTTCTTGCATATGAGAATTGAGGAAGCCTTCCAATTTTTTTGCTAGGAATATTAGAAAAACTATGGCCCAAACAGCCTACTTTGGAAACGCCTATGAATGAAAATGGTGGGATAGATGACCTTCCAGAATCTCTTATTTAAAGAAAGTAATTCTGTAGTTTGGTGAAACTTAAGGCATCTTGTTAGCAAGTGAACTGGGCATGTTTATACCAACCAATATGTTGACCTTTAAGAGTCTATTACTTCTGCTCAACTTGCAGATGTAGCTGGAAGTGATTGATGAGCTATTTTATTTCAGGGACATTCATGAAGGAGATAGTTCATATTAGTACCTCTCCATTAAGAAGTCTATTCTAGTAACCTGAATTGAAAATGCTATATATGTTTTATGTGCACCTTTTACTGTTGAATTTTATGAACCAAAATGTATATAAGCAGTAATGAAAAGTACGTGCCATTCGGTGAGATGAATCCAAAGGCTATTCTAATTATTTTTTTCCCCTATATACTCTGTTTGTCACTCCCTGCTCAGTAGCTCATTTTGGTGATCTGCATAGAATAGTCCAAGAATTGCAATACATTTCTAACAGTGCCTAAATTAAGCCTTTGAATTTTTCAGTGCTTTTCTCCTTGAACACAATACATAAGGACAGAGTTTTCAATAATCCTATTACTTGGTACAGAAATAGGCTAGGGCTAGTGGAGTGTCTGATGCTTTCAACTTCCAATTAGTGACTGCGGTTCCTGCATATAAATTTGTGGAGTAATTTAGCTGCGGTTACATTTATCAAACAAGAAGCAGAAACATTGCACACCTTCCAAGAAACCAGATTTTAAAGTTATTATCACCTATAAATGATATTATTTACTGAAATCTGCTTCTCCCATTACATGTTGTGAATATAGAATACCTTGTGCTTCTTTAAGATAAATTCTTCTCTAAAATGACTAGGAAACCAATGAGAATACCTCAGCTTAAACTGTTACTAATTTCTTTATTTGAATTTACACGGCTGCATATCAACACAAGTTAGATATTGTGCTAATATTTTTTATTCCAATGGGATTTAAGTTCTTTTTGAAATTACAGAGTTTAATTTATGACCAGAACTTGGCAAGTATCAAGCACTTTAAAACTCTTTTGTCCTTTCTCTCAGATACTCACCTAACTTCTTATCAAGGAGGCATAAAGCAAGAGATCTCGATTATACCTAAGCGTGTGTACAAGGCAGGGATGAGAAAACTGAATCTATAAGAACAGAATGTTATTTATATAGTTAAGTGTCCAAGTAGAGAACACCTTGTGCGTTTGGAAGTGATCCTGCTAACTTGGGAGGCAGCACTATAACTTGGATAAAACCTGCTGGAGTGATTTTTTGATCTGTTCATTACGATAAAAAATACAACAGTTATTTCTATTAGGATAAAATGTGTAGGCAAAAAAAAAGCACCGCACACATAATGAACATCTTGCTGAAGCATTGTTTAGCATTTGTGCTTATATAAAGGTTTTGCTAAAGCGATATTCAAAGTGTACTTCATGGAGCTTGTGACCAACAGCTGGTCCATTCACAAGGGAATGGGCTAAGCAGGGCAGAAGGTTGGTACAAGGTATGCAGTTCTGACAGAGGGGAATAATGGAGAGAAGGTTGGTAAACACGGGGGGGGTACCTGTGTCTGTGTGATAGATACAGGGCAAAGACATCCACACCAGAATGTACCAAAGGTTCAGAATGGTTTGAGAAACAGGAAAAATCTCTTCAGTAATTGTTTTAATTAGTGTGACTTGTTTCCACCTCTGTATGAAAAAGGGAGTCGGAACCAAATAAGCTTTGTATTGACCTAAGGATATCATTCTGTTTTAAGGCTCTGTTACGGGCAAGCACATGATAACATCTTTTCAGATAAATTTTGTCAGGACTATTCACTGAAGAATAACCTGGCTGAGCCGTTGCCATTTGTGGTGGGCTAGCCTTGGTTAGCAGCCAAGCTCGCTCACACCCCCTCAAGTGAGATGTGGGGCTAGAAAGCAGGGAGGCAGGAACAAGGAAGCTCCTGAGTGGAGAGAAAGACAGGGAGATAGATCTCTTACCAGTCACCATCCCTGGAAAGACAGATTCTACCTGGGGAAAAAGCACTTCGTTTATTACCAATAAAAATAAGTATTTAATTAGTGATTCAGGTAGAAGGAAACAAAAAGACAAACATGAAACCAACATCTTTCCTGCCCCCTTTTCCGGGCTCAACTTCACTCCAGACTCCTCTACCTGCTGCCAAGCGGTGCAGGGGGCCAGGGGCTACAGTCAATACACAGAGAATCCTCTCTGCCCCTCCTTCCTCCTCACACTCTTCTCCTGCTCCAGCATCGGCTCTCCATGGGCAGCAGTGTGAATATCTGCTCCGCCATGGAGCACCCTCTCCTCCTCCTCTCACCTTGGTGTTCACAGGGCTGTTTCTCACACTTTTTTCCTCACTCCTTTCTTACGTACGCTTTCCCAGAGACACCCCCACCTCGGCTGCGGGGCTGAGCCATGCCCTGCGGTGGGCGGGTCAGAGCTGGCTGGAACCGGCTGTGTCCAGCACAGGGCAGCCCTGGCCTCTCCTCACAGCGGCCCCTGCAACCCACCCGCCAGGGCCTGGGCACTGCACCCAATGCAACACCGAATCAAGTCTGTGAAACAGGGTTAGTTTTGGACTTTCCTAACTGTCATGCAATCCGACATGGACTTTTGAATGGTTATGCCATAAATCACAATGCTGAGGATTGTGTAAGATGAGACAAGGTAGGGCCCTGGTGTAGTCAGTGATTTCCTTCAGCTCTGGAAGCCGTGGTACTATTAAGTCCCTTCTTGACATCCTTCCAAGGCAGTACGGAATTGTTCACATCCCCTTTAATAGGATCATGACAACTGTTGTTCTTTCCTGACTCTATCTCACACATTATATATGTGTATATATATCTGCCTACTCTTTTATAAATCCAGTCCTTAGTCTAACTAAGCACTTGGGCACTGAACATATTGAGCTCATGAATTAACTATTAATTCCCCTTGGTAGTCCTGGCTAAATGATTCTGTGGCCTTAAATTATGTGCAAGAAGCCAGCCTCTGACTAACTACTTGACACATGGATACTCCAGTAAATACTAGAGACAAACAACTGAAAGCATTATCTGGAAGTCCAGTACTGCATTTTCGAGTGCTCATAGAGCAATAAGGTTTCAAGACATTGAAAAAAAGAAAAAGTTCCAAGTATGTGTATCCTTAACTCAGTCAAAAGGGAACTACCTGCAGATTTACCAGTAATGTCGACTATAAAAGATTTCTTTCGCTTCCTCTTATTGACTGTTGTGTAATGGTGCAATGTTGCTGTAATACTTTAAAGCAATGATTATGTTTCACTCAGTTATATTTGTACTTCAGAGATGGCTAAATAAAACTTTCTATAGCTGTTCTGAATGAGGACACAGACATTGGATGTCTTTCTAAAATATAGTGTTATTTTGTGTTCATTTATTTAGAGTTATTACAGAATTACTTGCTCCTGATGAAGGTGCCATCATCTATTTGCACAGCTGGCACATATACTGGTCAAAGGTCTGAGAGGGATGGAGGCATGTGCATCATACAGTCCAAAGACCAATACAAATTCAGCCCTAAAAAATAAGCCCTAACAGACTGTTCTCTGGAAAAGATCTTTGTTTGACTTATCTGGAGTGTCAGTAAGGCAGATGAAATATCTTTCCTACCTCGGCTTGGCTCACTGAAGTTTTACCTTCCTGCTGATCATTTTATTCTGCTGAGTAGTTCCATAGTTTTGACTTGCACTTCTGACAGGGTGTGACATCTGGAGTCCCAGCTTATGTCTGCTCATGGGGGACTGGAGTAGGTTGCTGCATATTCACTGCAGGAGCATAACATGTCCATGGATGATTTCATGGAATAGATGCAGCTTATGCAGTGATTATTGTTCATCTGATCATACAGTTTACATGTTGTAAACTTATATCAGTCTCTGAATTAGTTAAGTTCTGCAGAATTTGGGAAATATGGAGTTGGAACCTCTGTCTAAAGAGATAACAGGAAGGGAGGAAGTAATAGCCCTGTATTACTCCTTCCTTTGCTTCTGACATAGGAAGCACTGGGGTCTCTCAGCAAAGCTGCTCAGTGTCAGACATGGATATACAACAGTTTCATCCATCTGTCCAGAATCCCTGACAACAGCCTTAGTTCTCACTGGTTCTCTGTTACTCACAAACTACTTTTAGACTCAATCTAGGCTGTAATAAACATAAATTATTTTATCAAATAGGGCACTTGCATTCTTCATTACTCAAAAAAGTATCTCATAGACTGATTGCCAGTTGATTGTCACCCTAACTAGCAGAATGAAACAAAATCTTTCTAATAGGATTGACCTTCATATGCTATTGGAAAGAGACACTAGGATGAAGAAACCCTTGGGGAAGAAGTCTCAAGGGAAAAGTTATTCTGCAGCTAACCAATAATGAGAATTTTCCTCACTGAATCACTGGCAAATTAGCTGCTTTGAAAAGATTGTATTTAATGTCAACAGGGAGGATAGTTTTTTCAAGCAGTAGATCACTCACTAGGACTTGCACAGCCATATAAATGCTCATTTTCAAATGTTCAAATGTTTTGGAGGACATGGAGGACATCTGTGAGTGTTTTACATTTAAAAAAAAATTTAATAATTTTGAAGAACTAAGTTTATCAAACTTAGCTGGAGCCACTTATTACATGAAGGATGTCAAAGAATGGGATTGTCTATTAAAACTGTTAAGCCTGTGAAGCTGATGCAGCTGGAGCTGTAATAATTCAATGGATTTCTGATTTAACATTGACATCTTTTATCATGTGCCCTAGTCCTCTGGGACACTAGACATGTAGTTATGCAGGCAGTGGACATATGTGCATGTAGTAACTCTGAACAGGGAGCAAGAAGCGCAGAAACAGGACACATGGTTGCCTGATACAGTCTCCAGGGGATATTCTAAACTACTGCAACCTATGGGTCATTTATTTAAACTCTTACTCTAATAAGCAACAATAGTACAACCAAATAAAGCAGATCTGAAGTATGAACCGCTAGCTCAGACTCCCTTTATACTGAGTGCTGGAAAGGCTCGTGGGTCGAGATAAGGACAGGGAGAGATCACTCACCAACTACCATCACGGGCAAAACAGACTCAACTTGGGGAAAATTAATTTAATTTATGACCAATCAAATCAGAGTTGACAACGTGAGTCCTTCCCATGGGTTGCAGTTCTTCATGAACGACTCCAATGTGGAGCCCTTCCGTGGGGTGCAGTCCTTCCGGAACAGACTGCTCCAGCGTGAGTCCCCCCATGGGGTCACAAGTCCTTCCAGTAAATCTCCTCCAGCATAGCCTCCTCTCTCCACAGGGCCACAGGTCCTGCCAGGAGCCTGCTCCAGTGTGGCCTTCCCACGGGGTCACAGCCTCCTTTGGGTGCATCTACCTGCTCTGGTGTGGGGTCCTCCATGGGCTGCAGGTGTATATCTGCTCCACCATGGACCTCCATGGGCTGCAGGGGGACAGCCTGCCTTACCATGGTCATCTCCAAGGGCTACAGGGGAATCTCTGCTCCCGTGCCTGGAGCACCTCCCTCTCCTTCACTGACCTTGGTGTCTGCAGAGTTGTTCCTCTCACATCTTCTCACTCACCTCTCTGGCTGCTGTTCTGCAGCAATTCTTTCCTCTTCTTAGATATGTTCAGAGTGCCCACTGTTGCTGATGGTCTCAGTCTTGGCCAGCGATGGGTCCTTCTTGGCTCTAACATACGTAGGGGAAGCTTCTATCAGCTTCTCACTGAAACCATCCCTGTAGCCTTCCTGCTACCAAAATCTTGCCATGTAAACCCAATACAAGTATCCATGATTTGAGTGTGTTAATTCTCTCATGTGGAAGAAACTGAAGCATCCAGATACACAGCAACACTCCAGAAATGCCTGTGGTCTGAACAGAGGAAGTTTGCAATTAGATGGGGAGCACATACACATGGTAAATCATTGAAAATACACAGCATTTTAACTTTAGTCTGTTGAACTTCTGAGCAAGCTGGTGAATTAATTCATACCTTTCCAATCGAGTAGAAGCAAAGTGTGACTTAGGAAGATCGTTCTATCATGTGTCTTTTGTATCTATTTCATTGACATCTGAGTCAGGTCTCTAAGGTCCATAAGTCATTGTTATTCAATTACATAAATTAAGCTTATGGTCTAATTCCCATTCCTGATGGGCAGGGACACAGAAGCTTATACTAACTGTTGCTGATGAAATAGTTGTGTCTTGAGGGTTTGAGTTGCCACTTTGTTCCCAGAGGGCACCTTTCTCAAAAATTAATGATGTGAGTTAAAAACTAAGACAAAAGTAGGGTTTTGCTGGAGACTTACCAGTCAAAAAATATAAAGAGCATATCAAGAAGTTATGTGAGGGGGATTCTGATATATTTATCCTGTATATCCAGAATTATCTGATAGGAATAAAATACTTGCTTTTAAAAGTGTCAAAATGGAGTCAAGAGTGTGTAGTGATGATTAGAAGTTAAACAGATGGTTCGATGGTTCCCAGACATCTAAAACCTGGTAACAGTGACCACCTATCACTTGAATAAACTTACCTCAGAAAGGTAAATGCAGTTCTCCCTTTAAGTTTTGCTCTTTGTTATCAGTCTGACAGCATATGTTATAGTGTGCTAACATATTTAACCAAAGATAAATATAGGATTGAAGAAAAAAGGTGAAAAAAAATCTGAAAATAACATTGTCAGAGATGCCAGCAGCCTCTGGAATAGTTTGAATGTTCAGTATCATAAAAATGGCTGCCAAAATCTTTACACAGAGGGTATCATTGGTAAACCATGGTTATCCAAAAGCTTTTTAGTGAATATGACTCAGGTAAGAAGCCGGGATCTGGTAGTCTGTTGGCCTGAACTGAAAAAAAAATAGCATTACACCTCTGGATTGGAGACAAAAAGGGTAACAATGCCGAGCATCCTTAAGGATAATGAAATGATCAAAAAGAGGCGATAAGAGGGAGTGAGGAGGTGAACAGGCACCTGGTAAAAAATATCTGCTAATAAAAGATCAGAATGATACTGGAGTCTGAGTAACTAGCACACACAGGATTACAATTACTCCTGGTATTTGGTAGTACAAACAAAGAGGGTGAGCGTTAGGAGAGACACTTGCAGAGTGAAAGGTAGGTGGTCTGTAAAAGCCTTAGGTCATCCTGAGAGTGATTGGTAGGTAACATGCTATCTTAAAAACTGAAAGGAAGGTCTAGCATAAATCAAATAAAGCCAGAATATGACTAAAATGAGAGAAATTAGACTCTGAGTATTGCCAAGCTAAATAATATGAACAAGTGGAAAAATTGCAGTGTCATGTCATGTAAATCATGGAACAAGATCCCTGTGGGAGAGGTATTGTCTCAGTTCGTATCCATAAGGCGGAGGTGCAAAGTACCCATTGACACCGGAACTTGCACAGTCCTGCAACTAGATACTTTCTGCAAAGACATCACTGATTTTTTTTTGTTGTACTTTTCATTCCATCTGTGCCAGAGATCTTAGCTGCATAATAGATGTGACCATACAGTTTACTAAGCAGGCATTTCTCATCTAGATTTATAAATGAATGAACCTATATTTCTGAGGGAAGCTGGTGACTGTAAAGTTCAAATACTACATCATCAGTGTTAATGATCCACATATTTAGGGAGACACTAATCCTTTAAGGGGCTGGAATTGCTAAGACAGAGATGTGGAGGACAGAGGCTGTTTAGGTATGGTATAGCAATGCCTTTGACTCCAGAGCAAATAGAGTCTAGTGCAGCAGAGCACCGTCAATCACTGTGGCATGTCACAGAGGAACGCAGGTGCTACAAGGGGTCTGTTTGCTGAACAGCAGGATCTCAGTTATGTTACCATAGGATATAGACAGTTACACACAAAGTACTACGCTGCATTATGAAACAATGTTGTGTCCTTCCCTGAGGGAGGAAATAGTGGGATAAAGTGAATGACTGTGAAGGATCCTCCTGTGACAGAGGAAGCTGTTGCTTTTCAGCTCAAATTTAGGCTAATTTAGGTATGTTTTGAATCCTCCAAAAATTTTACTACCAATATAGGGGAAATCTTCCAGTGGTCTGACTCTTCAAGAAGAATGATATTCACTGTTGGGACATTACTGCTTACCTCCAGATTCCTTTATGGCATGCATTGCAATACTATAACCTTTTAAATGTGAACTTTCTTCCATCAGAAATATTCCGGCCAAGGCTCTAATTAGGCCCATGTGCATTTGTGAAGGCAAAATCTTTGAAAGGGAAACTGAAAGATATCTTAGCCTCTGACACTAATGTAGGAGAAGGCAAAAAAAATATTTTGAAGATTGTTATAAAAGTTATTTCTTTTTTAACTAGCACAGTAAAGATTGAAATGGAAAGAGATTTTCCATGAAAGGGTTAGAGCAAGAAAGACATTTCTATCAAAGAAAAGGTTACTGAGAACATATTTCTAAGCAACCCCAGGAAATTCTAAAGAGAGAAGTTAAATCCCAACGAAATTGGTAACCAATTTAGCCCTTGCTGAGAGTTTTGACCAGAGGATAGACAAAAACTTATTTTTACAGTCAGACCCCACTTTATGTGAGAAAGAAACCAGAATTCCCTGTGTGGTGCCTTAGTCACAGCCCCTGATCAAGAGTCTCTGGTGATCAAGCTGCTCGCCAGACTTAACCATGGCAGTAAGAACAGGGAGAAAAAGAACAGTACACTGTAGAGGTGAGGACCATGGCAGTACTTGCTTTGGGTGCTTTTAAGGCTCATTACCAAGTGTCATGCAACACCCATTAGGCCCAGTCTTGTTCTGACATCTTCTGCAGTCACTTCTTGAGACTACGAGGAAATCTTAGTATTAGGAGTCTACTCCAGAAATAGGAATGGTGTGAACTAGCTTGTTTATGGTCAAGAAAAACTCCACCTATATGTTTCTGTTTCTGCATTTTACACAGAAGTTTCATTGTTGTACCACACCGTGGGGGAGGCACCATCTTTCAATTTTTCACAAGGATATTATCAGCCCAGTGTGTTCCCAGTAATAGCAGCTGCACTGTGACCAAAAGAAATAAGGGAGTTAGTGGCATGTAGTGCTTCTAGTCTTTTAACTGAACAGCATGAAGATTGTCCCAATGTGTTTCAGCATACTTACCTTTCCCTCAAGGCAAGCAAGTGACTATTGCCAAAACCTGCCTGCTTCACTAGGAACGGGGAGAGGAGCAAAGATTACTCCCCCTTTGATCCTTTGATACCTGAGTGTCTGCCTCCAGCGTGCAAAAGCAATGGTGTATATCCAGAGCTAGGTTCTGTGTAGAGTCGAGATATAGCTCTGTGTATACCCAGACACTGGAGTGAGGTAAATGCCTAGGTCTCCTAGTGTAAACATTACCAGAATATATTACTGTCTTAACCTGTTCTTTTTCTGTTTCCTATTGTCTAAGCCTTTTATTTGATGGAAGTCTACTTTTTAACCTTTTCTCCTTAGAAGTGATAGGTCCCACTACCACACTACGCTTATCCTTTAAGAATCCTTTAACTTCAGTAAATGTCACCCCTCTAGATAGGCAGTGGTAGTGTGATGCGTTTTTCTTTTTCTGGGGAGGCAGTGTGGGAGGAATAGTATAGCACCAGTAAAATGTATTGTTCTTGCAAAAATGAAGAGGAATAATTGGAGCTGCAACATGGACACTAACACTTAGAGAGAATACATATCATTTTTCATTACTGGCAGGTAGCAACAGTATGCAAATCCTGAGATATGAGCAATAGTTTGAACTTCCGGTCTGAATGTTTGGATTTAGTTTCACCAAGCAGACAAGATCTTTTTAGCAAAAAAGACGCCAAAGTTAAGAAGAAGTTTTGAATGCTTTTATACTGTCAGCTGTTTCTACATGCTAGGAAGGACATTCTCATCTATGAATGTTACACTTTTCTGAACATATATTTGCTGAGAGGACAACATAATCTCACCGGTGCTCCAAGAACTTGTAGGTTTTATATGATGCCTTGCCACTTCCTGGTTGGAAAGTATCAGTCACATTGTACACTTGCAAAGCTGGCACCCGGATAATCCGCCTGGAAAAGGCAACCACATAGTGTGCTCTGTTTACCAAATATATGTCCAACTTTCTTCTCAATAGAATCCAGAGCATGTGATAAAAGGTGAAGTTATGAATCTTGCCTGGATTTTATCCTGTAATGGAATAAAGATGCAGCCATAATGAACTCTTGAATCTGAGAAATCAGAAGTACTTCCAGATCTAGTCATGTAGATGTTGCCGTGTGTTTCTAGTTTCATTCCAACTGGTTTATACCTCTTAAATGGCATCTGAGTAATTGGTGTCTACAGCTGACTTCAGAAATCCTTCCACATAATGGCAATCTTCATGTAAGATAGTAATTTTAGTCCAACAACTGCCGGCCTTTATTTTTCAGAGCTGTGATCAAAAGAATAAAACCTCTCAATATGTGCAAAGATTTTTAGTCAGGATGACCCAAAGTAGTCGCCTCATTAGCAAGTGTGTATGTATGGCAGATCACAGCTGAATGGGAGAAAAAAAATAAATGGCCATTGGATAATCAGGAAGAGTATATAACCATTATTCAAAACAGAGAAGAAATGCACTGTGGAAGGAAGGAAACTTCAATTACAAGAAGCAGAAGAATAAAACAAGGGAGTGAATATGCTATTGACTAGGATGAGATTCCTATAGCAAATGCAATTAGAGATTATAAATGGTGGAGAGAAATCGTGACAATAGAAATGCCAGAGGCAGAGATGGACATGAACTGGGGAAGCAGAAGTATCACAGAGAATTACAGTTGCAATCCCTGGACAATCTGCAATTTGCCTTTAAGATACAGTTTGGGACTGTGTTATTCTTTCTGTGTGGCTGAAAGAAGAAAGATAGTTATCTGCTGCAGGAGGAAGTAGTTGGGAGAGGTCCAGAACAATATAGTTTCCAAATTGGTGTGGTTTAACCCCAGTCAGCCACTAAGCACCACACAGCTGCTTACTCACTCCCCTACCGGTGGGATAGGGGAGAGAATCAGAAGAGTAAAAGTGAAAAAACTTACAGGTTGATATTGTAGTGGGTTGGCCCTGGCTGGAGGCCAGGTGGCCACCAAAGCCGCTCTATCACTCCCCTCCTCAGCTGGACAGGGGAGAGAAGATACAATGAAAGGCTCGCGGGTCAAGATAAAGACAGGGAGAGATCACTCACCAATTACCATCACGAGCAAAACAGACTCAACTTGGGGAAAATCAATTTAATTTATTACCAATCAAATCAGAGTATGATAATGAGAAATAAAACCAAATCTTAAAAAAATCTGCCCCCACCCCTCCATTCTTCCCAAACTTAACTTCTGATTTTCTCTATGTCCTGCCCCCAGCGGCACAGGAGAATGGGGAATGGGAGTTGTGATCAGTTCATCACATGTTGTCTCTGCTGCTCCTTCCTCCTCAGGGGGAAGACTCTCACACTCTTCCCCTGCTCCAGCATGGGGTCCCTCCCACGGGAGCCAGTCCTTCACAAACTTCTCCAACATGAGTCCTTCCCATGGGCTGCAGTTCCTTTCCATCGGGTGCAGGAACAGATTGCTCCAGTGTGGGTCCCCTATGGGGTCACAAGTCCTTCCAGGAAACCTGGTCCAGCGTGGGCTCCTCTATCCATGGGGCCACAGGTCTTGCCAGGAGCCTGCTACCAAAACCTTGCCATACAGCTAATACAGAGATAAAGACAGTTTAATAAGTACATCCAAAGCTGCGCATGCAAGCAAAGCAAACCATGGAATTCATTCACCACTTCCCATGGGCAGGCAGGTGTTCAGCCATCTCCAGGAAAGCAGGGCTCCATCACGTGTAACGGTGACTTGGGAAGACAAATGCCATCATTCCGAACATTCCCTCCCCTTACTTCTTCTTCCCCCAGCTTTATATGCTGAGCATGATATCATATGGTATGGAATATCCCTTTAGTCAATTGGGGTCAGCTGTCCTGGCTGTGTCCCCTCCCATCTTCTTGTGCAGCCCCAGCCTACTCGCTGGTGGGGTGGCGTGAGAAGCAGAAAAGGCCTTGGCTCTGCATAAGCACTGCTCAGCAATAACAAAAACCTCCCTGTATTATCAATACTGTTTTCAGCACAAATCCAAAACACAGCCCCATACTAGATACTATGAAGATAGTTAACTCTATCCCAGCCAAAACCAGCACACAAATTAAAAGGAAAGTTGTCTAAGCATTTGATATATTAGAAAGAATAATCATGTCAAAACCTACTTGTTGATTCACCATGTTCAAAGAAACTCTCTCTGTACCAGAGAGCTCAGGAACTCTGATTTCATCGGAAAGATACTGATTCGTGTTTTTATTCAGCTCAGTCCAAAGGCCAATACTTAGGCTTTAGCTAATAAAGGCAGACCTACGCCATACAGGACAGAGACTCTGGACTGGACTGTACATTGTCTTCTTGTACTGGTGGACCATGATGCATTTGAAGATATAAATTTCAGCAAGTATGACTAAATACTTCTTGAGATTTTTAAACAGCCTTTGCTAATATATTTTATTTTGGTTGGGGTAGAGTAGAGAGTGCTTGTACAAGATAGTTACATGGCAGAATTAAGAAAACTGGCATGATGCAGAAAAGAAGTGGGGCAGTTGTCTGGGAAAAGGTATGATGGGGACACCAAACACTTCTTCTGTGAGTTTGGTTGAAGAAAGAACTCCCTCCTCCGACAGAAGATAACTAGGCATGACCTGATTAGAGAATATTTTTAACAGCAGCTGCAGTTTGCCAGCTATAAGTTTGCTTGCAAGTTTCTGTGTATTAGAGGCTCCAAATCCCAGGGAAGATGTGTAAACAGCAAGAAAAGTGATTATGAAAATGACTTAAGAGTGAACAGAAGACCTCAAGTCTTACGGTCTGCGAAGCACTGGGAAGTCATGCTCGATGACTTAAGAAACACACGCAATAAAGAGTGTTAATTCTTTCTTTAGACTTCAGGCAAACAAATCACATTTATCTTCTGTTCCTCTTTCAAACAGGCATAAATAGTCTTGCTCCCAAATGTTGACTGCTATGGTAGACTTGTGGATGTTTTAAGCCGTGCAGTGTGCAAGAAAGTGCAGTAAGTCACTAGACTTCATCACACACATCAAATAGCTTTTGAGCAAGTTTATGGAATTTCATGTTACCTGTTCTCCTCTGATTAAGACAGGGAATGAGGCTGTTCCCTGTTTATTTCTTCTTTTTTCTTTCTTTTTTTTTTTTTTTCCCCCCTGTATTTGCTTTAATTAGGCATGGAAAATTTTCAGTAAGAAATCCTGGTTTGCTAGACTTTTGACTTCAAGAAGTGAAAGAATTTCTTGCTGTTTATGGTGGGGTGAAAGAGAGTATGAAAAGCAGAGATTAAAAAAAGCATCATCCTTTAGATTTCATTTTCTTGAAGAAGATTTGAACAGCTGGCATATTTGAATAGAAAATATTTCATTTCTTATGAAAATAAATTTTACCTCAGGCAAACATTGTACTACTTGATAATCACTTACCATTCTGATTAGCATTACAGAAGGAATATTTTAATGTGGAGTTTAGATACAATAGATTAAGTCAGTAAAACTTTTAAATTTCTTTATTCATTTAAAATATTAAAAGGGAATTAAGGAGTTTGGAATTTATACTTCCACTTTTATTTTAACAGAAAATGGCCCATTTACACATTCTATTTCTCTGGACCCATATTTCAAGCAGAAGATTGAGGTGCAGTATTTTTGGCATTTGGTCTTTGATAAATACAGTAAAAACAGCAGTCTCTGATTATTAAACCACTGCCAGACTAGGTTTCCTTTGAATAAAGTGAAATAAAACACAAAACACGAAAACAGGACAAATCCCTTCAGAACAAGTCATACTTGGCCCTGATCCCCTTTGTTTAGAACAGGATAACTCTGATCAAAAGCACTGTGGTAATACAAACAATAACTAAAGGCACTAGGTCACAAAACCTACTAAGTTTATAATAATGAACATAAAGACAGGCATACTGGGTCAATCCAAAGTCTGTCTAGCCCAGTATTCTTTCTCCCACACTTCTCTCTAATTTTCAACCTGTAATAATTTTCAGTGTAGGCCTTGTGTCCAGTTTTTTATTGTCCAAGAAAAAGATTTACGAAGTGGTGTACAGCAGAGTGCCACTAAAATGGGTAGAGAGATAGAGAATACAAATGAAAGATGTTGGAGAGGTGGGGTTTGTTCTGTAGTCGAAAGAGGGCACTAAAGAGTCACCTAATTGCTATACCTAACGGGGAGTTAGAAAAAGGCACTGGAGTTTTCTCAGAGATGGCATAGCTAACAAGTAATAAGCAACAGTCACAACTTGCAGGGGGAGAAAATTCAAGTAGATACATAGAAAATATTTTTACTGTAAGAGTTGTTAAGCAGCGGAACAGCTTGCTGAGAGTGGTTGTGGCATCCTCATGCTTGGACCTGAGTAACTTGTACTAACTTTCAAGTTAGCTCTGCTTCTAGGAGAAAGTTGGACTAGATGACCTCCAGTTGTCGTTTCCAACCAGTTCAATAATTCCATGGGTTTATGACTGCCTTAGTTGGATGTAGTTTCCATGTGAAAACACAGTGGATTTCTCTACTTAATTTGTGCAGTTTCCTTTTGAATCATTGTAAACCTTCAGCATCCACAAAATGTTTTGGCTAGGAGTTCCACTTGCTTGAAGAATCACCCCTTTGGCTGTTTTTTAACTTTCCTAATGGGTTCATTTGGTTTCCTGTGTTCTTACTCTGAAAGGGAAAGGAAACAATCAAACAGTATCCACTCTTTCCATGCCACTTGTGATCGTATGGACTTTTATTAATTTTTACTTTTTTTTCCAGACTTGAAGACTGTTAGTGTAGTCACGATATTGTAAATAATGCTCATCCTAATATAGTTATCAGATGTCTGGGTGTTTATGTAAATAGCTTTGTGATGGTACTGACAGATGGTGTTGTATAAGCCATAATATTTTAGACCAAAAATACTTTTTTTTGTAGTTTTTTGCTGGATTCTTAATAATAGTAACAGGACTACATTGCACCTTAGTATTGGCTGCCTTTTACATTCATCTTGGAATTAAAGTCCAGCTCTCTTCTTTTTCACACTTTAATGCCAAACTGTGAAAAATACTGAGCTTTGTGACAGATCTCCATCACCCTCTCTTGACTCGTGGTTGTTATGTAGTACCTTAATCTGCTGGTAGTTGCAGCAAGGATAGTACCAAGCTAAATAAAGGTGGTAAAATATAGATACAATCTACTGTTTCCAAACCTGAAAGAGATGCTGCTGAATAAGCAGAACGGAACTTAATTCCTGTAATACTATAATTTGTACTACATAGCCAAATAAAATATTTTACTGACTTTGTAAGAGGGTCTGATTCAGTATCACTGATTCTAGGCACAAAATATGCAGTCTCTCTATCATGCCTATCAATAAATTCATGGCAAGGCTACTTGAGCTTTATGGATTTTCTGCAGTAACACTGAACCGACTTTTCAATTAATTTCAGAAGGAAATTTTATTTGTATGTTTATCTCTCAGTCTGATACACAATTTTCACTCATTAGTCATTTAAACTGACTGTGTCTTTTTTCATCAGTTTATTTTATTCCTTTACATATTGTTTGATCAGTGCTGGTTCATTCAAATGTGCTTTTATTGCTCTCTTTTCTTTGAATTTCTAGAATTTACTCTAACAAGATTAGTGCAATATGCCTGCAAGGAAAACAGCATTGCTATTACATTTTCTCAGTATATGGTTAATATCTTACTGGATTTGCAAGACTCATTTTTTTCTTATTCCTAGCTTCTGTGAAAACAGTTTACTGATTTCTGCAGAGACACAGAAGCCCAGATTCCTCCCTCCTAACTTAAGGCATCTAAGTGAAATACATACATTTAAGGACGTAGTCACCCTAGATTCCTGTAGACAATAGAAAGTGTTAAGTCTCTCTTCTCTCCAGAAGATATTGTAGCCCTTCTAAGACCTACATTTAATTCCAGAAGTGACATGGAATGAATCTGGACTGGAGTTATCTTGCCTGTGTTTTTCTTGTCTATGCAAGAATATGAACAGCCACTGTGCTGAGATTGTGGGATTGATTTCACTACAGGATCTTCTACACTAAAGTATCCAAGTGTTACAATGAAGACAGCCATTCTTGAAGTATGAAATAAACTGCACTAGTCCAGGATTTTGGCACATTATTTTCCTGAACTTCTATAGGCACAGACTTCATCCACCTACAAAATATACTTACCTACATCTAGGCCTGTCACCTTAGTCTCCCTTTATAATTAATGGGAGGAAATAGTAATTTTTAGAATGTGATGCCTCATGAAGATGAGTTTTTCTTGGTGCATAATTACCTAGATTGATGCTATTTATTTTATTTTTTGCCAGTTTCTTCTGGTTTGGCAGAGACTGGCCACAGTTGGAGATCTGACACTAGTCAAAATGAACTATTGCCCTGAGCTGTTGGGAGACTTCTTTGTCTAAAAAACCCCAGGTGTTGCTTACTTATTCAGGATCATGGATTTGTCCAGATTTAGGGGGATAGAAAACCATTCCCATCAGGTCAGAATGGCTTGTCTCTCGCAACTTTTCTTCTTATGCAGCATGAAAAATAGGTATTTTCTGATGTATCTTGCAGAGGAGTCATTTTATGGGCCTTGGAACCAGAGACTGGGACATTGATCTCTTTCAGTCTGTGGAATAAACAAATTAGCTTTTATGCTGATTTAAACATTTGAGTAATTAAAATATTTGGTTGTAAAATAACCGTCTCACTATAAGACCTCCTGTGATATAACAATATATGAATCTCCATTTTGATCGATTGATGAAAGAGCTTTTATAAATGAAAATTATAAATATTTTAGAAACTTGTAAAGAGATAAGGGAAAAACTACTGGAAATTAATTTACATTGATGTATATATTCTGTAATTCCAGTTACAAAATGTGAGATGATAGTATTTAGACACATGACAATTTTCCTCTCCATCTCACTATTTAGTACAATCATTTGCATTTCACTAAAACAACCATCTCATTTCAAGAACAGTTTATCAAAGGAAGACTTGTATGATGGTGTCCTGGTTTCAGCTAGTATAGAGTTAAATTTCTTCCTAGAAGCTGATACAGTGTTGTGTTTTGGATTTAGGATGAGAATAATGTTGGTAATACACTGATGTTTTGGTTGTTGCTAGGTAATGTTTACACCAAGTCAAGGACTTTTCAGCTTCTCATACTGCCCTGCCAGCAAGGGGCTGGCAGTGCACAAGAAGCTGGGAGAGGACATGGCCAGAACAGCTGACCCAAACTTGCCAAAGGGATATTGCATATCTTATGATGCCATGCTCATTATATAATTTGGGGGAAGCTGGCTGGGGTTGCGACCGTGACTCAGGAACTATCTGGGCATTGCTCAGCAGGGGTGAGCAATTGTGCTCTGCATCACTTGTTCTGTATATTCTTTCTTCTTCTTCTTCTTCTTCTTCGTCTTCTTCTTCTTCTTCTTCCTATTACTATTACTATCACTATCACTATCACTGTCATTGGTATTGTTGTCTTCCTTCTCTGTCCTATTAAACTGTCTTTATCTCAACTCATGAGTTTTACCTTTTTGTTTCTGATTCTCTCCCCCATCGCACTGGAGTGTGTGGAGTGAGCAAACAGCTGTGTGGTTGTTTTAGCTGTCTGCTGGGTTAAACCACAACAGATGGGATTTCCGATTTTCCTTGGAGCAGGGAACATCCTAGAGTAAAATATACAACAGGTCCTTAGCACAGAACTGAAAACAGTGATCATTCTCAGGCATTTCTTTATTCTTATTCCTTTACTAAAATCATGTTATAAAATGTAAGTACATCAAGCTTTAGGGTTTTTTCTACAGTCTCATATTTTACAGTTCAATAATCTGCAACATATATATGAACTATTTAAAATACGATACATAGCATCTCCTTATAATAAAATCATACTTATTTGCTGATACATATAACAAAAACATCTCAGTCAAGCTGCAAAAATATCTACTCTCTTTGAGTGGTTGACCATAAAAATGAAGCATGATAAAATTAGAGCAGAGATTCAATTAGAAGCAGTTGTTTGCATATGAAATATTTTCAGCTCCATTGAGTTGCCATTTGATTTTATACTGGTATCTTTATTAAAAGGGCTGTCACAACAGTAAAAATAAAAATAAAACCCAGCCCTATTTATCCATAGCTCAGTAGGGGAACTTGTTTGGGATCCCACATTTTGAAGTTAAAATGTAGAAAGTATTTGTGTTTAAGAAGATCATGGTTTTCATACTTCATGCCTAAGGAATATGGTCACTGGTCAATGAGCAGGAGAATCACCTCCATGGTTCACCTTCATGTTAATAGTAGTAGCTAGGGTAAAATCCCTTTGCATTAGTGGCTCAAAAGACTTATTAATGCTCCCATTATCATTAACTTAATTTTTGCCACCTGTACTTTTCACAGCCACTGACTCAACTGAATTCTCAGCACAGCCTGGGTATTTAGTACCTTTGCTTTCCCTGTACTTGGATCATGTTAAGTAAAAGTGGATGATTTATCCACAGGAGAGCACCTAAACTACATGTTGATAAAATGATCTGAGAAAACAAAACTATTGAAATTTCCATTTAAAAACAACACTGTACATGCTCATTACCTAATATTAAGACAGACCAGGGATGTCATCAGTTGGCTTGATTGCTTTCATGCCAGTGTAGCTTGACTGACTTCAGCAGTGTGGACTCTTATACATCAGTACAAATGAGAGCAGAAACATATTCATAGCTTTTTACATTTTTATTTTTAACTTGTGCTTGGCCATGTTGCAGGTGCCATAAAATGTTAATCTCCAGCTTCTCTCAAAGGTAACTACTAATTTCAAGTCATTATCTGCTGGTGCAGGAAAACTGAAAAGGAGACTAGGAAAGAAGCATGATACAAGTCTATTTTTATGTTGTAAACAACATGATTACTCTTCCCTTTTCCATGGCAGATTCAATAAATGTTGATTGAATTATCTAGTATTAGCTGAAGTGGACGTGAACAAAATAAGCAATAAGAATCCACAATAAGAATCAATGGAAGTGATTTATTTCCTGGAGATCAAATCAAATAACAGGGAGGATCAAATTAGCTAGTGATCACATTAAGTGGAAATCATTGTACTAGTATGCTGCTTCCTCTAAGCTGATGTCAATAGTCACATAAATACACAGTGCCAAAAAATCTTTTCCCTTTTTTTATTCTCACCGAGTCTGAAGCACCTGTCCCGAGCACCACATACCTCTGCAGACATTAATGCATACAACTACCAAACTAGAATCACCAAATATGTATGCCTACTGAACCACTCATACAAAAAGCCCCCTGCAATTATGTTATGAATAGAAAACCCCTGACCTGCTATTCTCTACTTTGTACTCATGAATCCACTCTTTTCTAAGTCCTAAGGAGAAAAAACGAGTATCGCAGAATGCTCTGAAATGTAACACATCTGACATCTCTTCAGGAATGCCCAGATCTGAAATGCAAGAACAAAATTATTACAAAGACTGTAATTATACCACTAACAAACTGATTTTATATTCCCTCAGAACAAACTGTAGATATCCATTTGGATTCCTGTAGTGGTATCCAGCCAAGTCTTGCCTGTCCATGTGAAGTCAGAATTCTGATTCTAATTCAGAATCAGCTTGTGGTTAATGCTAGCTTTAAAAGATACTCAGTTATACGAAGAGAAGAGCCAGGCTTCAAAAACTTGTGATGTTTGATATTCAAAAGCTTTAACTAATGAAATAAACCCTAGAATCTGACATTGCTTTCAGTCTGATACTGCCTCCTCTTGCATATTTGGTCTTATCATCATAAGTTTTGAGTAAATTTTGAATTACTTTTCATTTGTTCTTGACATTTAACACCTGGTTAGTCTAGGATTATGCACAGAAGTGAGATAAACCTCATAGTTCTTTGCCCAGATAAATTCCTACAGAGTAGAATACAGATACTGACAAGCATCCAGGTACAGATATTGACTCCAGAGACCAAACAAGACCATCAGTCTTCCTCTAAGAAGGTTTTACCATCACAAAACATTCACATAAACAAACCTGTAGTCATCTCTCCAGTCCTTCAGAAACACCAGATTTGGGTGTGGATGTAGCAAGACTAGAATGAATGCAGTAAAAGTAATTAAAGGCAGGCTGTTTATCTGGGAAGAGGCATGGGGAGAGGAATAGTGAATCTGGAGAGAACAAGCATGGGAAAACAGAGAAAAAGGGGAATAAAAGGGACCAGTCACATCTAAGCAGGTAGCTGGTAATTTCACTAGGCATTTTTCTGTGTGAATGTGCTCTCCGCTCCGTGTGTGTGTGTTTGTGTACAAGAAGCTTGCAAACTTCAAGGCAGACAAACTGGCAAGTAGTTCAAGCAGTCTGGGAGATACTGGGGAGACTGCAGGCCTATGGGACATCTACTGGAGAGATCTATGTGTGTCTGTGAGACAGCAGCAAATGTCAAGCTAGACTAGCCAGTAAGTATGACATGAGATCTGAGGCCTGGCTACTGGGAAGTCTAGGCGAGCTACAGAAGGCCCTGTGTAAGACTATGTGCGTGGAGGGTGTGAGATCCGCTAGCAATCTTTGAGTCTGGTTAGGTGGGGCCATTGGATCCTCTTCCATTTAGTTCCAATCCTGATCAGGCTACTTCAAATTTATGTGAGTGCTGTTTGTGGTGTCAGCTCTAAAGGAACTATTTTTATGTTGGGGTTGATCTGTTGGTGGTCGGCTGGGTTTGTACAGAGTGCGTATATCACGTACACAGAGTGTGTGTGCTCAGTCTCACTGCAGGCTGGACCTGGACACCAGGATCCACAGCAGCTTCACACCTGGCAGATCAGGAAAGACGAATCACCCTGTTCCTTGAAGTCTGGTAAATTTCACTGGACTGAGAGGAGAAATCCTGTTGGTCTCACTAGGTGCATCCTGTTGGTGCACTAGATTTGGGTACTGTTTAGCATCCCACACGATCTAAATATGAAGAAAATTCAGTTGGGAAAGAGGGAGCATGGAGAGCGTCAATAAAATTGTCACTCATTCTCTTGTGGATATTCCACTGTTTAAAAATAAAAAAATAAAGATACGCCCCAGGTCATATGTAGCACTCATCATTTATGAGGAGGGTGATGAAAGCTTTAGAAACAGCCTTAAAGCATTATGGTGTAGTAGGAAAATCTGTTTCCTGTTTTTCAGAAAAGGGACTGGGATTTAATTGTCAGACAGGAAATGTGTTGTGGAAAAAGAACTGACCTAGTCTTTTAAGAAACTAATTCAGAAAAACTGATACGAAAGAACTGATCTCCTGAACTGCAGTCTAACCTCTTAGGTACAAAGCTATCTGTTTTCCCTCTGCCATTCTTTGTTACCATTGACAAAGAGAAGTTGAATACGGTTAGGGTAAATACGCTGTTGCAACATCTCCATTCTCTTTAAACGTTCAGAGTCAAACATACCACTGTGTACATCATCAAAAGCTGATTTACATAGCTGAGTTTCTAGCTCCTAAGGAGAAAAGCAGTAGGAAGAATGTTCTAATTAGCATTCAAAAGTTGATCAAAATAGCAAATATGTTACTGGAACAGCTGATTTAAATAACTTGTAATTGAAGACACCCATTTCCAGAGCTTGAGGGGTTGTAATAAAAGTGAGAACAAATGAAAGAAAAAGGAAACAAAACAAGCCTTACTCAGGCAACTAACTATTCAGGTTCAGAATATCAGTAAATTGTTCCCTCTTCTAACTGTCATTTATTGTTATCTTCCTGGAAAAGTCACTTTTCAGAAGGGATTTTTTACAGCAGTCATCTTCACAGAGCGAAGGTGATAAAGTAAGAGCTTGCATTTTATTCTTACACTGTTCCGATATGCAAGGTTTCCTTCTCTCCTCTCATCTCTCCTCTTCCTTCTATTTGAAGCCGTGACCATTTGCTAAGTATTTTCAGTCCTTAATCACAGGTCCCGGGGCCATGCTTTTCCAAGCAAGACTCATTGCATGGAGAGCGAGAAAGCCTTGGAGCGGATAAAACTGCCTGATAGGGTCTCCTTTTGCTTTTACTGTTTAATTCCTTCAACAGGGTCTGAGTGTAGTGAAATACTCTCCTCACTTTCCTGAGCAAGCAAGTCATATGAAGACTCACCTGGGTAGGTGAGGGACATACATTTCAAATTCTTGCTATTTCAACTGTTAAAGTGGATTTTCTACACACACACTGTAACAGGAAATTGGAATTTTTCGTTATTCTGTGTGGGGATGGAACAAGAACTGACCTAAACCTTCACTCCAGATTTGAAGAGAAGATGATGTAGGGTGAACATCACAAAAGGATTATTGTGAATATTTGTTCAAATGAATTTGTTTTACTTTGTAGGCCTCTTTTTAATGGTGTCTTTCAAATGAACAGGGCAGGATGCTTTTCTAGCATGAATCCACAAAGAGAGGCAATCAGACTTATTCACAAAGAACACAGGGACAATAATCTCACATTTACATCAGCGAGCAGAAAGTAGGAAACGGGAGATTGATTGTGACAGCAAAGAGCAGGGTCCAGTTTCCCCTTGTAATACAGTTGGTACAGGGGAAATTAAGTGAGCCAGACAAAGGTCTAAGTATGCTAGGACTTCTTGTGCGTATATATGAGCTGCAAGTAAACTGATGCAGTTCCACTGAAGTAATTTGCATAGGCTTACACTAAGGTCTTCAATTTCTACTCTGCAGCTGGCTGCTAAATACTGTGGTAGCAAATTTATTTTAGGGATGATAACTTAAACAGTATTTACAAGACCCAAAACCAATATTTTAAACACATTTAAAATACTGCCTTTCTGCTAACTCTCCCAGAGATAGTCAAATTCCAACTCTTTTCTCTAACCGTCCTCTTAAGAACAGTTACACTGAGAAAATAAACAATGTATACTTGTAATGCAAATAATAGCATAATACATAAGTGCATAATATAAAAGGAGACTTCATTAATCCCATAATGTATTTGCTATGAATTATTAATTTAGACACCATTTAAATTAAGATTTTATATGTGAGAAAAATCAGACAGTCTCTCTTTGCTTTCTTTTTTCTTTTCATTTAAGAATATTTCTATTGCCTCAGAAGGAGGCAGGAAGTATTTGTAAAACCAGCCTAAAAGGAGTATCCATAAACTAGATGTTTAAGAAAAGTTTCAGAGAGAGACTTCGTATGAAATGTCTGGTTGAGTTTGTAGGCAAAGTAGCCTGGAAATATGTGCTTCAAATAGGCATCCAGATGTTACACTGCTGATGAGAAAAAATATTATTAATTTCTTTTGCTGGTGACCATTCACTGTGGTCACATATCTCTTAAACACTGACCATACCATACACATTTTGCTGTTACCTCTTTTATATCCCACCATTGCCGCTGAAGACATTACAAAGGAAAACTGTGGAACTGGAACTGTGCCCAGGTGTTGCTTGGAAAAGTGACAATTGCCTTGCCCAGTGCTGTGTGAGGAGCTCTTCTGGCAATCCAACCCAATACATAATAGAGTCCCAGATCTGGGAATGTTACTGAGCACTCTCTAATCTACTAACAAAGATACAACCAAGGGAGCCTGCAGAAAAGGCTGTAACATCTGCTGCCTTCCTCTTGACCTCTGAAATCCCCCCAACAGTTTCAGATATGCAAAAGAACAGAGGTGTGATAGATTCAAATATACATCGGCAAGTGAAGAATGGGAAGAATGGGACAACAGGCAAGTCAGGCTCCTGTGACCCGAAATGTTATGCAACAGTCATGGTTTTTTAATCCTAATCAGTCTGAGATCCTTGTGATGACCTGAGCAGAACCAACACTATATTTCTGCTAAACTCTGCACATTGAAAGAAATCAATACATGCTTTATCTGGAAGAGTTTATAACCTAAACAGGCAGAGCTGAATAAAAGGGAATAGAAAGAAATTGCTTTCTCCATTTTACAGGTGGAAAACTTAAGTCACAAAGAAGTTCAGATTTAGACTCAGTCTTAAGAGAAATCAGAAACCTAACCACAAAATCCTATGTTCTACTCCAGGAACTTAATCAGATGATCACATTTTTCTTGAAAAAGAAGAGGAAAATCTTGCCACATTCACTGAATAAATTCATTGCTATAAAATGAATTACAGCTATAACACAGTAATAAAGCCACAAATCTTTTAACAGGACATGCACAGGCCCCCCTCTTCTGATGCAAATCATAGAAACCCTGATGTGTTGCCCATTATGTTAGAATTTATTGAAAGCTGTCTTCCTGATCAAGCCTACCAACAGTATTCAAAAGCATTTCACAAGTAGGACTCAGATTAGGCTGCAGTTTTGGAAATACGAAAAACAGTATTTCTCAGGAACCTGCACGCATCCTCAAAGAAATCACCCAGCATATTAACACACCTAGCTAGCATCATGTTTTCCTCACAAAGCATATTCTTTGTTTTTCATATATAGGAAAGCTCGAGTCACTTCTCAAGCCTGGCTCCCAAGGATAAACTCATGAAGGGCAGAGTATATTTTATCTATCTTGATTTAATCCAGGTATTTTCTTAGGTCTTGCTACTATAATGTAGTATGGTATGTAAATAAATATAACCAATATTAGATGTGGACTTTCAACACCACTTAGAAGTAAAGTGAGGGACTGTATCAGATTTGCTTTCTCTGTTCAGCTCGAGGTCAGTGACCGTGACAATGTTTAAATTCCACTGCATTGTTTTCTCTAGAGGTTTGTAATTAGACCTTTGAAAGAAGCAATGTCTTTTTATTACTAGTGGTACAGAAATAGATTCAGAAGCAGAAAAATATGCAGTAGAATATCATTACATCTTCATATAAATTAACATAAAAAAGGTTTTGATTCATATCTATGCAGGCTTTTGTCAATCAACAATATTCATCTATTTGTGAGGAGAGCACAGGGCAGAATATTTCAGGGAGCAATGAAAGCATTACTGCCTATTTAAGGATTGTGGTTTCTGAAAAGCTATCTTTTCCTCTCTGTTTATGGATAACCATTTTTATAAGATTTTGCATTTATTATTTTGAGGTAAATATTAAGAAAGGAAACATGACAATGCTATTAATTTTTAAATGAAACCAAGCGTTAGAAAACATTTGTGTCAGGAACAGCTTTAAAAAAGAACAGATGCTAATTTATTTTAATTATGCCTGGGAATTTTCCTTCAATACATTCATCTACACACAGGTGCTGGTTCCATTTGCTGTTTCTCCACAAATCTGTCTCTCAGTCTTTCTCAAAGCTCTCCGATAATAATGGAATATCCCTCATCAGCTAAAGTCCAAAACCATTTTCTTCTCTTTTTAATATGCCTTCCTCTAAGAATGTCTCAAAGAAATGGGGCAGCTAATCAAAGCAAATTTGGAGAGGGGGGTGGTGCTGTGTCAGTGGTATAAATATGGCTGTTTACTGAATCAATAAGAAGTTAAGTCAAAGAAGTATATACACATGCTGTTGCACATTGAAATTCTGCAGTGGAGTGTCAGACTCGAGGAATATAAATTGAACAAAGTTAAAAACATCTCTCATTTACCTTGAATTTATAGATTGTCTCCTCAGATTACAGGTTGTGTCAAGGATTATGTGGGGATGAAGAACACCGATTTTAGCAGTGTGAAAAGTTGCATCAATGATAAGACCGAGAAAACACATACATGGGTGTGTACACATATGACTGTACATTTGCAAATGAAAAGAGAACCAAGAAACCTCCCTGATGGAAAGACTATGAGACCACTAGGTGTCCTTCTTGTTCCATGTTTCCTATTGGCCATAGTTCAAACAGATAGTCAATAGGGAGTTTCTGCAAAATTTAAGTTTTTATACTCCTAACATTTTATGTCTGGTAGTTTTATTATGTGCACTACTGTCCACTAGGGATCACACTGCAATACATATTTTCTTTCAGCCCACAGGTTATTGTTGTTCTGAGTTCCATGGTCAAAAGTCACCACCTTACTTGGCATTGCTGCTTTCATGAGTTCTTTAAAACAAAAAATGTGGTAATAAACAGTAGTCATGACTTGCCTGAGGCATTAGTGTTATATTTGTGCATGAAATGTTAAGTGCCTGTGGGTTTAACACTTTATTTTTAAAAACTAACAGTTAACATGATTTGCTTCAAAATAGTGTTTGGTAATTTGATAAAAAAATTAAAATTATTCAGTATTTCAAGATGCTTACTCAGAACTTCTACATGTTATTTGCTGAGTAAATAGTTAAAGATTTTTTTAGATATTTTAGCATGTTATACCATAATATTTAAACCTTTATCAAGGTATTTAAAAAACAAGGGTTTGCTCCTTCATTTTCTTTAATTTCAGAATTTTCTGCTTTTCCATTCAGCCTGTTTTAAAGCAGTCTAGGTATTTGAAGGTTTCACCACTACTTATTTCCATTACCTTTACTTGGTTTACATCTAAGGTTCAGTAACATCCCCTGTTTAAGCTAGGACAGAATAGTAAACTGGATTATCAATGCCTGCAGTGGAATTAGACAAATATGATGGTCACTAAAATGTCATTGCAAGTATAACAAACATATCGCGGATTATATTGATACAAGCTATATAGTATTTAGGGTGGCTTCTCTCCCTTTATATCCAAGCACAGCTGACAAAAAGACTTAAAATGCATTTTGGGCCTTTAGAAGTTTCGGGGGTTTTTTAAATGCATTTCTGACAGATCAATGACTTTTTTCTAAGCAAACTCACATCAGTATTTTACCTGGGTGAAACAATCCACTTACATATATTCTGTTTACAGACTGTCATGACATCCTTTGAGATTCAAATTATCTACTTGACATTCTTAAATGATAGCATAAGCATACATCTGATAACATCCAGCAAATTGAAGAACATGCAGTTTAGCTAAATAGTTCCCCGATCATTTTTTGTAGCTTTGGACGTGTGAATGGTAAGTTACTACAAGTATTTATACTGCACTATGTTTTTGTATATACTTTGCTCTTCACTGCTCCAATAAAGGACAGCTATTAGCCCTGGAATTTCCAAGGAGTAGCTTTAGCAGGGAGCAGAGAAAGGTAAGAGAGTAAATAAAGCTCAAAACCTGCTCCTTCAAAGTCATTATGTCATTTAGAGCTAGTGTCTGTTTTTCAAAACTGTAGTGATTTAAAGCTAGTTGGAAAACAAAATGCTGTATAATACTAGAAGGTGAAGGTATTCGGGAGCCTGAATTGCAGTTCTGTTGGTTTATTGGAAATAATTACCACAGAGAAAGAAATTAAGTTTTGTTTGTTATTATTAGAAAAATGAGTAATGTCGTTAGAGTAAGCAAGAAAAGAATGAGTTCCATGCTACCACTGGCATTTGTTATCAGGATTAAAGCATTTCATTAGGCCAGTGAAGGGAAATTCAAACTGTGGTCACTTAACTTTGTCTATTCTCTGCCATATTTATGTTATTATTAGTTTATTTTTATTGCAATCTACACAGCTCCACAAGAAAACAAAACCATTCATATTCTAGGTGGACTTTGACATGCATTTTAAAGCACTGTTTTTAAGTGTGCTAAAAGAAGCGGTCCAGAATAAACCTTTGGTCCCTCCATATCATCAGCTATCCGGTCATGAGATTTCTTCATGAACAGAACAGCTCCTTTTAGAGAACCGTTCACAGGACTCCATTTTGTGAGTGTACTTTTAAATTCACGATGTACTTCAGACATAAAAGATGTAATTTTCTTAATTTGCTATCCTTTGTTAATGACAGAGACACAATTTCAAAACAAGCAACCTAAAACTGAAACACAAGCCCTATTTAATTGTGCCGCACGTATACAAACTTTGCACAGATCATACATCTGTGATGGTATCTTATTTGTACTTCTTACTTGGATCACGTTGCATTGTCACTTGCCTTCAGGACACCTATATCAAATAAAGGCTTTTTGTGGGAGGGATATACTTCATAAGTGTGCATGGGCTTCTGCTTGATGCAAATGTTTCTACAGATGCAACTCCATGGCTGTCATATGTTCTAACATAGGATACATCAACCTTCCTATTCACTGCACTAAGCTTGGAGCAGTTTTTATTCACTCATGGTAATGCAATGTGCTTCCAAGAAAGCAGTGCATGACAAAAGGAGTGCCACGTTTTTGTCTATTTCTCTTGCCACTTAGCTGTAGTATTTCACGTTGGAGTTTGAGGCACCCTATGAAGTAATCTTCTTACTTTTTTTACCTATGAGGTGTCCTGATTCTGTATATCTCCATGTTCTCCTAACATGGATGAGGAATGTGCAATGCAAACCTCTATATAAACACTAATCCTGTGCAAGCCCAAGCATTATATGCTCATTAATTTATAAAACTGGATTACTTATTCCTTCAGAATAAGCCAAAGGAAGGATGATGGATCTGGGTATCATCGCATGTCTGAGCTGTTGGAGAAAGTTACCTCAACTACTGAACTGACTGAATCATTCTGGGATTTTTATGTAATGGCTCCAGTAAGCTTGTTGGTTTCTGATGGTATGTTTAAAGGTATGCTGTCAGCCCACATTTGCTCTTTTAAAGACACATATATTCAGAAGCCTTTTCCCATGGGTACTTATCTGTATAAACTACATTCATCTCTGTGATACTTGAAATTTTCTCAGCGTTAAATAATTAAATTTTGTGCTACATTTAGTCTGGCCAAGCAGAGCATACTGTGGGCAGCTGTTTGGCTGAAATGTTTGCTTCCTATTGTCTAAGACAGTTACCTATAACTTGCAAACAAGTGGAACGTTGTGAACTTTCTATTTCCTATAATACATTTAATTTTAACTCCAAAAGGAGTTAAACTAGAATTAAATTTTAATAAGATATGGACCTACTGTCTGTCTTAAACAGGTTGGACAGACTTGAGTGTAAACCTGCATATATAAGCTGTGTATCATTAGCAAAAATTAATTATTGGCACTTTTTGTGAACCATTTTTGGTGAACCAGAATGTTAGGAGTATTTTAGAAGAGATTTCTTGGAGGCAGGTGTAGAAAATGCAACAGAAGGTCAGAGAAGTGATGATGATGTGCCATGGATGGAAATAGAAGGCAATTGTTTGTCAGGAAGAGTCAAGCTTGTCTAATTATGTCTTTACACCACTCCTAAAAGTTGAAACATTGCTGGAAACCAGACCACCCTGAATACATATCCGTATATTAACTACATTTCACATTACATAATGAGGGAAGATATTCATATTTGAAGATGCTAAAATGGGAATGCTTTGTTTCTGATATTTTTGAGATGTAACTGAAAAGTATGCTCTCCTAAATTTTGTCTTTTTCTACCTCCCTCTTGCAGCTTTTGTTTGACTTCAAGCTCCATCTCTTCAAATTCCTCTGTTGACTCCCTGCCTTTGCTGTGTCTAGAATTTCATTGCTGTAGTCTGGTCTCCATTTCTCATTCAGAGTAAATCGGTAGTTGAGAAAGGCCAACTACTGGCAGTCCCTGCCAGAGTTTTTCTACCTCTGTCTCCAGTTGCTCTTGCTATATGGCTTTGCATTAGGCTGTGTATAGTGGTTCAGCAACTGTCATATCAGTGCAATCATGTTGAATTTCCTGGATCTGCAGCAAAGTAGAAAGAGCTGTGGGAAAATATAGACTGCTTATATGATGTCTGCCTAAATGAAAATGCATTTTATATGTCGTAGTACTTACATGAAGCCAGAGGTGGAAAAGAGAAAAATATTATCCAATTCACTTCTGTTCTGAATGCAAAAAAGTAGTAGCTCATTGGGGTTGTATGAAGTAATGTAAAGCAAAATAAAGGTAAGGCATACGGAACATTCAATGTCTATTAATACTGAAGAGATCGACATTACTCCCCTAGTCTTTAATTAGCACTGTACTGATACATGAAATAATCAATTAAAAACATTTAGCTGTTGAGCTACTTGCAGTGGATTTTCAACTGCTAGCAGAAACTATAACAGTCTAAAAAGAAGTCCTTACCTTTGATCTCTGTTGAAATTAGAGTGACCAGCTGTGGTGTACTGAACCACATATTAAGTAAGGCAATAAAGCCTAAATTACTGAATTAACTGCTGCTAATCCCTGTCAAGACTAGTAGTGTGGTCATTGATGTAGTAGACTTATACAACACCTTCCATAATCACAATTGAACTTGAACAACTAGTTCTTTAATCCAGAGGCAGCTTTAGTCCATTCTTGGGATTGAAGTATCTCTCCTATGAGGACAAGCTGAGAGACCTGGGACTGTTCAGCCTGGAGAAGAGAAAGCTCAGTGGGATTTTATCAACATATATAAACACTTGAAAGAAAGGTGCTAAGAAGATGAAGCCAGGCTCTTTTCAGCGGTGCCCATTGGCAGGACAAGAGGCCATGGGCACAAACTGGAACACAGGAGGATCCATCTGAACATCGGGAAACACTTTTTCACTGTGAGGGAAACTGAGCAGTGGCACAGGTTGCCCAGAGAGGTTGTGGACTCTCCCTCCTTGGAGGTACTCAAAAGCTGTCTGGACATGGTCTTGGGCAATCGGCTCTAGGTGGTCCTGCTTGAGCAGTGGGGTTGGACCAGATGACCTCCAGAAGTCTCATCCAACCTCAACCATTCTGTGATTCTGTAGTTTACCTACCAATTTATATGTCATCAATAAGTTCTCTTAGTCATGGAACAGAAAAAAAGGGGAGTTTAAGATGAAAGCTTAAAAACCCCCGCCTTGCTGATTATGATACAATTTTAGGGATATTTGTATGGAAGTGCAAGAGTGATCAAATCTAGTTTGAGTTTTGATGAGTGACCAGTCTGGCTAAGTGGCCAACTTCTTATTTGAAGGCTCTGTCTTGCTTTAGGCAAAATATAAGCATTGACTAATTACAAAGTGATCACCCCTCTCCTGTCTCTAATTTGCTCCTGTACTTTCTAAAAAACAGTCTCTGTGGGCAGTGGAAATATTGCTGTCAGGGCCAACAGATGCACTAGAAGTGATGTGGTCATGGAAACAACTTTCTTTCCTTTATAAAGAGTTGGTTTTATCTTTGGGGCAGGCATATGGTTGAAGCGTGGCCGCAATGCTGGTTATGCTCTGTCTAGCCTATGAATAGATGGACCATGAAGGGCAACCCACTGCCTTCTGTGTGCACTACATTATATACAAATAAGTACTTGCCAATCAAAAACTATCAGACATCTTATGGCCTACCTGTCACATTAAAAAAATGCATATTCAGAAAGTACAGTTACCTGCAATTTAGAAGAAATGCTAAATTTGTGATTCATTATGTTTATAATTAATGGATGGAATTGAAATGAGACAGAAATACTGCTTTCTTTCACCCTACTGATGGAAACTACTGGACTGGCTCATTCCTAGATACGTAAGTTACTTAAGATAAATTGTGGCAGAACTCGCATCAGTGGGTATGCAGTACTTAACAATTCTAAGAAAGAACAAAATCCATTAGGAAGAGAGATTCTCTAGCATAACGAACAAGTTTCTCCTGCAGCAGCTCCATGCACTAGACCTTGTGTTTACTGCCTGTTTTAAGCACATAAATCAATCATATTTGTTTGATTCAGGGAAAATTAGGAGAAAAATTAGGTTCTTCCTGTATATTTATATTTTATATTTTATACAGCTTTTTAATTTCCTTGAACATATTTCTTGCTATTGTATTAGAACTGAAAGCTAGTACTGAAAAATTTTTGCCAGCAAGTCACTGCTGCAGAAAATTCTGGATCACTGTACTTTATGATGGTAGCATCTCTCCATTGCTCATTTTAGATCATCAAAAGATGTTTTGGAATCTTAGCCAATTAACAGCTCTACACAATTCAGTATACTTAATCTAATAGCTACTGTATTTAGCTGAATGCTCATGAAAAATTTACAATTTAATCTTTTCTTTCCTTCTTTAAAGAAACACTGGTATAGACATGGTACCTCATTTTGAGTATCTTTATTATGTATATTCTGCAGTAATATCAAAACTTCTAACAAACAAAAATATTCATGAGATGGATTTTTACAGGCTTTATAATGTATTTGAGGCTCACTTTTCTTGTCAGCCAGGATAAAAAATAATCTTTTATTTTACAAAATTTCAGTCATATTTTGAGAAACCTGAAAAATAAAAGCTACTCAGGTGTGATTTTATGTTAACATATTCTCTTGTACAGTATATCTCTAGGCCACATTTAGCAGGCATGAAAACCTGGCAAGAAAATAAAGAATGACAATATATTTTAAATACCAAAAGGCTTTGTGGTAAAGTGGGAAACAGAGTGACCTTGTCATTTTAACTGACTACTCCACACAGATGCTAAACAAGTACAATTACACAGAGCCTAAAAGTGTGCGACTGTAGGCACTGAATAGTTTCATCTTTAACATTACTAATTTACAGTTTGCTTAATTCTCTCAAACTACAGAATTACAGAATGATGTTGGAAGGGATCTCTGGAGATCACCTAGTTCAATGCCACTGCTCAAAACGGTCAGCCAGAGTAGGTTGCTCAGGGCTGTGTACTGTCAGGTTTTTAGTATCTCCAAGAATGGAGATTCCATAATCTCTCTGGGCAACCTGTTCCTGTGTTCGACCACTCTCACAAAAAAAATCATGTTTTCTTATGTTCAGGTGGCATCTCCTGTGTTTCCCTTTATGCCTGCTGCCCACCTCTCCTACCCCCATCAGCAGGTATTTATATTGATAAGATCCCTCTGATTCTTCTCTTCTCTAGGCTGAACAGTTCCAGCTCTTTCAGTCTCTCCTTGTATGTCAGATGCTCCAAAACCTTTATTATCCTAGTGGTCCTTTGCTGGACTTGCTTCAATATGCCCATGTTTATTTTACACTGGGGAACCCTGAGATAAGCACAGTGCTCCAGGATGTAAAGTATAAGTCACATAATTCATTAATATCATGTATCACTACATTGTAACTGCACAAGACCTATTTAATCAACTTTCCTGTAAATAACCTTTTGTTGCTGTTTGGAAAGGTAGGAAATGGAGTGCCAAAGAAGTCCTGATCTCTTGTTGGTCCAAAGTATCCTGAGGGTTTTTTTTTTTTTTCCTTTGTTTTGTTTTGTTTTTTTTTCAAATTTCAGAGGAAACAAATACATGACCCAATAGGAACTATTTAGAATGGGATTTCCCAGCACATCGTGAGTTATGTGTATGGCATAAAAATAAAGCAAGGAGACTTTTACTGGCAACCAGTTCCTTAGCAGCATCAGTTAGGAGCAATTTATGATCCCCCATGAAACACTGAGGCTACGTGTACGTGACCAACAGTGCCAACAAATAAGTATGAATGTGCAGAGCAAAATAATTGGTGGGGTTTCCTACTTTGAACTAGTTCTAGGCTGGCCCTCATTAACTGAATGATGATTTGCTTCAGGAGAGCATTAAGTTTGTTACTGAAGTGCATTTGAAGTTTAGTTTCATGCTAAAAGAATCCATTTAATGTGTCCCAAGATAGTATGCAATGTGAACCAAAGCAAAGTAAGTGGAGATGACTGGTACATTCATTTCAAAGGTATACTCTGATCCAATCTAAAACACTTAATATGAACACACTCTAAGGCCCAGACTTAATTCGATTGTAAAGGCCCAAGGAAAAGAAGTCTAGGTCACTTAGTGATCTCTTTGAAATTTAGCTTGTAAGACAGTCTGGGAGGAAATTAATTTCTGATGCATCATCCACTGTTTGTTGTGACCAATAATAATGGTAAGATAGCTTAGTGGGAAATGCAAAACTTCTATTTTGCTGGTATTCATTCTTTCTGGCATAGTGTTCAATTATTGGCGTTTCAGACAGAAAGTTTATTTGAAATGAATGAACAACCACATCAATTGCTATTAGCAGTTAACTGACTAGAAATTCACATAAAGGAAGTGCATATTCAGTGACTTTTCCAAGCCAGTAATGTAACTTCTATTCTCTAAGTATTTTTTTTAAATCTGCATCCTTACTGAAAAGCCACTGGAGTAATGGGTAATTCTCTATTAACTTCAGTACTGTTTGCATCAAACCTAACTTACCAGACTTGTTCTGCAGATGCATTATACAGGAGCAGAAATATAGCAAATATCAACAAGAATTTATAGATGCAAGGAATAAGTGAGGTTGCAGAACTCCATACAAATCACAACAATAAAGTAGACTTTTTGTTTATTTTCAAACTTGTGAATAGTTTGGTATGCTAGGACACCCAGCTACATACTGAGAGCAGTAAAAAGCCAGGACTGTACATAGCAGAACTGATACTTATTTACCACCTTGCTGTTGATACCATGAGACTCATTTCTAAAAAAAGACATTAGTTTTATTAGTTATCTTTTTAGTTAGAAGATTTTCAGTAAGCTGTACTTCTATAGTCAATATGCAGCAATAGTATCATAATAAAATAATTAGTCTTTTTCAATGATAAAGTGCCATATAAATCTTTGACACATATTTCACTTTAATCAGGGAACTCTGTGGATTGTGAGATGAGTCAGGATACAAATATTTTTAAAAATGCAAATATTCAGGCATTTGGTATTTTAAGCCTAACAAATTCTTAGTCAATTTCTGCCATTGAATATTATTTGAAATTTTATAAACTTTAATAATTAACTTTAATAGTTATTTTATAGTCACTATATTTAGCATTATATTCAGCAATTTCTTCACAGAGCACAATCTGGAAAGGATGAGCTTACTGTTAGAGGTGAAAGTGAATGGACATGGGAAAGGCAGGTCATTGTTCAGATTGTTACGGTATCACTTAAAAGTCATATAATTATATAGCATTTCAATATCTCATAAAAATATACAATACAAAGAACACAATGGAGAGAAAAGCAAAAAGGTAACAAAAACCATGCCTGTGATCAGCCAATGTGACCTGTAAGTGAATGTGAGGGTTGGAAGGTCATCTGTCCTTCCCACAATATTATTCTTAGGGCCTGACCAGAATGGGACAACTGTGAATGTAAACAATGCTGCAGATAAAATCTCTTCTACCTATAGAAACTGCTAGTTCCCATCTTCAAAGGAAAGTAATTTTGTTCAGGAGGATGATTTTATAGATCTATGTGCATTAACACACCTACTATCTGGAGTCATGTTGCATTTTATTAAAAAATCAACACATGCACTACAAACACGAAGTCTGAAATTCTTTTTCATATCACTTCATGAAGCCAACTGAGCTCCTGCACTTATCTACCAACTCAATGAGATTTCTCAAAATTTCTTCTTCTCCAAAGTGCCATGACTCCTGGGATCAATATCAGATACTAATTTTGACTTTATTACAGAATGTTTTCTTCTTTACTTTCTTTTAAATCAGTTCTTATTGTTTCTCCTGGAAGCTGAATACCATGGACAGAGCCGTCTAATAACAGCAATGAATGGCCACAGCATTCTGAGGCTAAATGGCCTCCCTATAGAATACCTCATGGTTTCTGGTACCTGGGTGGGGGCTGTTGAATCTATAGCTCCCTGACCTATTGGAAACAACAAATTACAATTTTTTCCTGCATTCCTTCAAGCCTTTTACTTCCTATCCCACCCCTCTGACACTTCTTGTACAGTATTTTCTGTGAGAGTGAGTTAACTGACCCTATAGCTCATCTCAATTACTGCATCTGGAAAATGTTGCCAATATCACAAATCTGTTGCATAATAATACTGCAAGAATTAAAGTACTATAAAAATGAAAAATATAATCTTATTACCATCTATTTTTGTTCTGTTAGAATAGCGGTTTAATTCTGAATATACCATTATTAAACACGCAATTTTAAAAACATACTCCAGTTCTTTCACAGAACTAACATTGACTAGAATACCTAGATTTCAAATGTGCTTACCCATGAAAGCAGTTATTTTATATGTTTACTCTTTTATTACAAGAGCTTAATTGGAAGTTTGCTCATCAGGCTATGGAGAGTTTAATTAAACTCAATGAAGAAAACACTGAGAGAAAAAAAAGTAAGCTCTTAAATGTGCTATTTTTGTTCTGATTTTACAACGACATTTTTCTCCCTGATTGTCCTATCTCATATTAATAAACAAAACAATTAAAACCCACCTCTGGATTCTGCTAATTTAAATATTGGAAGCTTTCAGGCTTATTTTGTATTCTCAGCCTGGCTTGAGTTTTTCAGCATCTCCAAGAGAGCCTGGAGGGGCTTTTTTCATTGGAGTTCATATCTTGGGCACATGAAAAATATCATTTATTTCCTGCTGTTATTTTTTGACTGGGGAGGGGGACTGCTTGCTCACTACAGCATTCGTATCTTCTTCACCAAAGTTAATGGGAATATACTTGTGCATCAACACGAAGACAGGGGAATGTGCCCACCTTTTTAAGGAGAGAGATGAGAAGAGACATTCTAAGATGATGTTACACTTATTAACTAGAATGTTGTCTTACAAATGGAACGTGGAAACGAAAGAAATAAGCTAATCGTGCAAGATGTAAGCACTTGCCTGGTAGCACTCTGCCCTGTGTAAGCCCTCTCCTCTTGATGAGTATTTCTCCACTCAATGAGTTAATCTTCCACTCAGAGAGGGTACATGCAGGGCTTGAATGCTGAAATTTTGCTCAGTCACCATGCTGAGAAAACTCTTTAACCTTTTCTAGTGTTAATAAAGTTTCTGTACCAGTGCTTTTCCACCAATAGTAACAACAGCTTAGCCACACACTTTCTCTGTCTTTTAACTTGGGGTCCACTTTACCATTTCCATGGTGTTCATAGATATCTCCCTTGCAAAAATGTTTGGACTAGGGTTAGGCATACAAAGCATCTTTTCAATCTATGGATTGAATAGAGAGGGTTTTCTTTCCAAATTAAAAAAAAAAAAAGTGACTGTAGAATACCCATACTCAGAAGAAATATTGGAAAAGATTCTGATCTCAGTTTACGCCAGTGATAGAGTTGGATTTACACTGTCATGAGACTAGAACTTGAGTCATCATTTACAAAAAAAGAGGACACTATCCTGAATTTTCTGTTAGCAGACTACAGACAATTCTCAGGCAGCTACAGCCTGCAGACTATGTGCTCCCTCCTCCCCTTGCCTTCCAGCAGCATGTAAAAACCTGGAGAGAAGTTAGGGATTAATTTAAAAGCCTGAGCTGCAGGGAGAATGGCACACACCATGGGATAGATAAAAACAACAAATAACTGTGTCACACTGATTCTTTAAGCCTGGCTGTCTAGAAGGTAAAGAATAAACCTTCCTGAGAAGTGGAGAAATCAAAAGGAGAAAAAACTGACAACCTGGAATAGAAATGGCTTCAAAACACAGGGATCCACCAGCAAAGAACAAAGATACAAGGAGATGATTGTCCAGAAAACAGTATATTTACATTAATTTCAGCATTCATTCTCTTAACAGTCGACTAAGTTGAAGCAGTAGAAAATACAGTGAACAGCAGAGACTCTAGAAGTGAAATTTTACTTTATTCATACTGGTGTAAATTGATTTCAGTGAAAAAATTTGAGTTTTATGATGATATAATAAGAGAGCTGTCAGTCATATTTTTCAAAAATATATATCTCTTATCTAACATTTTCAAAGAGGTATTTTTTTGTACAAGCAGAAAACATGAAAATGCTGCTGTCACATCCAGTATGAGATGTAACAAAGACTTCCAAAGTGTGACAAACTAAAAAGTTGTCAGAATTTGGAATAACCTTCCAGTGAGAATCATGAGGGAAAAAAAAATGTTTAAAAAAGACAAAAAGATTTTATATGTTCACTGTTGCATGGAACTGGTTCTGAGTATCATTTAGTCTTTGGAACTGGAAAAAGAAGGTGAAAAAGGAAAAGATCCATGGAGAAGTCATGGGTATGTGTGAGAAAGGAACTGGGAGGCCAAGGGCGCTCACTCTGGAAGCACACTTTGCTCTGCTTACAAAAAGTTACTGCAGATCTCTGTGCCACACTGGGGACTGGAGACCATATGTTTGCCAAAAAGGCCAAAAAAAGCTTGAAAGGAATTTTCTTCATTTATTTGCAGTCTATCTTCCTAGACAATTCAAGATCAAGAAGAAATGGAAATGCAGCTTCTCAAATCAGCGTAGATCTTTGTTCCAAGGAAAAATAAGATAAATTTTAACAGCTTTTTGTTACCTCAGTGTTTCTGGAACTGCCATGATTTGACTATTCAAAATAGCTAAGAAGCACATGTATAAGGTAAAAACAACTTGGTCTGGACTGCAGCCATCTCTGTTTTGTACTTAGGGGCAAGAAACATGAAGAAGTTGCAGACTTTCCTAAAGTGCCTAAGCAGAGAAATGCTCATGTTAGTCCTACTTTGGGTTCAGAGAAGAGATAAATACACTCGTGTGTTGAGACTGAGAGAAACATTTTTTTCAATGGCACCCAAATAAATTTAAATCGTCTTTCTCATGATGGTATCATAGTACCACAGCAGGATCATAAATTAATCTGAGACTGAAGTGAATCTGAATCTGAGCCTGAAGTTAATCTGAACCTGAAGTGAATCTCTCTAAACATTTTCCTCCTGGTGTACTCTCCATAGAAGAACACAAGTTTTACACTCAAAAAAAGCATTTTTTATTAAAATGTAAATTAAAATAATTCAGTTTTCACAGAAAAAAAAAAAGCAAATAAGACAGAATAGAAATGAGACAGATTTACACAAAAATCTGTTTTTGACTACTGTGTCCCTGCAAGGAAGGTCCTTGTTTTATTACTTTCAGTGACTTTCAGCAATCTCTGGTCTCATCCCTAGGAAATATTTCCTTCTGTCACTACGAAGGCCTGGCCCCGTCTGTCTGCCTCCTGCTCCTCTCACTGGACTTTCCCAAGCTCTCAGCTCTGCTGACCTCTTTCTTACTCCTTTCTTCAGTGGTGCACCTCGCAGTCTCAAAGTGTCTCTGCCCTCAGGTAGAGCAATTACACTACAGCAGCAATGTGATTAGGAAAGAAAAGGCTTCTGTCCTCTGCATGGATATTGGTGAGCAACTTCTCATCTTTTCCCTATGACTTTAATTTTAAAAGGAACATACCAAAAAACTGAGAACAAACTAATAAAAAAAGGTCAGACTGGCATAGTGATTTTCCAGATTCTTGCCTCTGAATGTGAAATGCAGATTAGCCACTGTCTTGGTAGTTCATCAGAACTGTAAGTTATTGCCAACAGTTTTGTTGTAGCATTTTGTAAGAGTGCCAGTCATCCATCAGGACCCATTGCCCTCTGTTGTGCAAAGAATGAGCTCAGAGCTGGTTCCTGTCTCGGTGAATTTAAAATCTATGCTTAAGAGAAGTGATATCAGTGGAGACATGGACAGGTGAATAAAACTCAACAAAGTAACAAAACCAACCAGTAGATCAGGTAGTTATTTCAGCATATGAAATATTGTCAAGTGTGGAAAAGTCTCTTCTCATGAGAAATTTTGTCTTATTCTTCTATTTTTCACACTTCCAATGGAGAGATTTATTTTACAGCCCTGCAATCTGGATCAATCAAATAAACTTGAGGTTATATGGTTCTTACACAGCTGAGAAAACTGTATATAATGCTATTAAACAGTTGCAAAAATAGTCACATAATTGCCTTAGTTAAAGTCCTCACGTATGTGGTCTAAAGATGCCTTTGTGGACACAGAAAAGCAGTCGATCAGCAAAGGGGAAAACAAGTTTCCAAAGTTAGACAAAGAAAACGAGAGGACATCTCTTCAGCCATTGTAACTGTTTCTTCTTTCATCTCTGCTTTCGGATTTGTTGTTGGGAGCACAGGGTGAGGAGAAGGAATGTGCAGGAGATTCAAGATTCATGCAGTCAGCACGTTGTGTCAGGAAACAAAAAAAAAAAAAACAAAAACAAAGGAGAAGTAGTTGCCTGTAAGGCAACTGAGATCGGATTTAACTAACACCTAGAGACCATCATTGACCAGAAGTGCTAGCAAGCAGGGCATGCAAACAGGGCCTTAGCACTTAACGCATCAGTTGGCATGCAAGGCTTTCAGTTCAATGAGCATGGTGATGCAATACAGGACCTAGTCCTCAGCACTGACTGGAACAATTGCCTTTGTGATGTCAGAGGCCTTGACCCAAAGAGGAGGGAGGACACAGCTACCCATGTTTTAAGCTTTAGGAAGTGCTGAGTGTTCTTCCCTAATGCTTGGGGCAGGTACCTTGTGAAGGTATGCTCTAGCTGAGTTGCTGAACCACCAGGTGAAGGGATTGGAGGAGGATGTAAGCAAGTCATACTGCATCAGGGATGTCAACTGAGAGGTGGAGAAGCTCTTATGGACATGCTTTTATACCCCTGGTTATCCCCTTGAAGAACAAGGACTGCTGGGAAGGGGCGGGAGTCAGATAACAAAGCAGAGCAAGAGCATATCTGCCAACAGCCTTGCTAATCTAGCAAGTAGGACCTTAAACTAGTTTTTTGGGGGGATTGGAGATCAAAGTAAAAAGAGAAAGGGAGGAACAGGGGGCTGCAGCTTGAACAGGAGTCAGCAATGTACCCTTGCAGCAGTGAAGGCTAACTCCATACTGGGCCAATTAGCAAAGTGCAGGCAGTTGGTCAAAGGAAGTGATTATGCCTATCTACTTGGCTCTTCTGAGACTGCATGTGGAGAACTGTGTCCAGGCTTGCATTTCCCTATACAAGAAAGTCCTCCGGCAGAGGAACACCAAGATGATTAAAGAGCATGTATGAGAGGAGGCCAAGGAAGTTGACTTTGTTCAATTTGAAGAGAAGGCTAAGGCATGATCTAATGCTGTCTTCAACTACTTAACAAGTGGTTAAGGAAAGAACGGTGCCAGATTTTTCTTGAATGTTATGAAAAAACAGAAGGTCATGGACCTTGCAGCAAGGTAAATTCCAGGTAGTTACATGGAAAACTTTTTCACCACAAACTTGATCAAACACTAGAACAGGTTGCCTGGGAAAGTTGCCAAACTACCCTTGGTGATATCTGAAATCTGAGAAGGTTCTGAACAACCTGATCTGAACTCAAAGTCAGTCCTGTTTTGAGCACAGATTTTAACCCCAGTGTCCATTCCAACATTTTATTTTGCATTAAATCTTCATTGAATTAAAATCAGAAAGGCTTAGGCTGTTGTGTGAAAGGAGATAATTTTGTTCTTTCTACTTGTATTAATTGTACTGGTTTTCAATTTTCTGTTGCCTGATGCACAAACTTGAAATACAATATTTTGAAAAATGAACAATTTCATTCAGTCCTAATTAAAAATACTGTAGAGGGGAGAAGGAAAGTGGAAAAAAAATAGGAGTTGAAGTAGTATCCTGATGCTTTTATACTTTCGTACTGGAACACAGATAAAACTGTCCTCAAAGTAGCTTTAATTCATGATGAATCTTGTGGTAGACTTTTGAGCTGCAGCATAAGGAGCTGATTTCATAGTTGCCATGACCACACCTCATATTAAGTAGAGATAGTCATGATATTTTTTTTAATGTGCTCCTAACATCACATCACTTTGATTCTTCCTTTTATTATTTTCCATATTACTTTTCTCATCCAGGGTTCATTCTAAGTTCTTCTAAGTTCTTACTGGATATTTTATATCTTTGATAGGCTATTTTCCTGCTTCAATTATTTTTAGACTTTCTTGTACATCCCTACTGACCTTTTTTATTCTTTCAGTATTTATTACTATATGACATGCATAACCTTTGGATATACGTTAATTTAGCTTTAAACACTTTCTGTTCCCTTCCCTGCCTTTTCATCATGTTATTATACCTCCCAACTTGCCCTGAGAATTTCAGCTTTTTTGGGGTGGGAATTCAGTTATATACTTCATGCAAATTCTTCAGATTCAGTGTGCTATACTTAACCTAATTCTGCTCATTTCACTAATGCTTAGAAACATATATATTCAAATAATCAGTCTTTTTTTAAAAAACATTTTTCAAACTGTAGGCAAGGGTTGCTCCTGTAGTTTTTGTAGGTTAATCCACTTGAACATGAAACCAGCTTGTACTCTAGAAGGTACAAATGATGGTGTCCCTGTCTCAGCTGCAAGCCCAAGTTCTATCATAAGACAGTTAATTATATAAATAATACTTGTTACATTGTTTGATTTGTAATCGTGTAGCCCTGCAATACAGTATTGCCATTGTTAGTAACACTCCATAATCTTTGTACTGAGTTGCAGGGTTTCAGGACTAAGACAACTGATCTGTCTCAACTTTTCCTGACTTGCCTGCAGCTTTGTTTCACTTGGTTTAGCAGTGAACTTCTCTAAAAGACGGGGTGTAGTGATCCTGACGGGAAGACCGTTGTACATTGAGGAGTTAACGATCCACGTAACAGTTAACCTGAGTGGGCGCAGGCATGTGCTGTGCTGTGCTATCGTGCATGTACATCGTGGCTTTCAGGCCTGCGCTGTACCGCACGCCTGCCCTGGCCGCAGGAGGAACGTAGCCGGCTAATTGTAACAGGGGAGCGTGTGGGCAGCTCCCACTCGGCTAATACACCACCTGCGTGTCCCTGCCTTTATGTAGAACTGCAGCAAGAAGTTCTCATGTGAACATCTTTTTTATCTGATGGTAAAAATAACTTATAGAGTTGCTTTTCTTTAAGAAAGTCCTGTAAGTGTTCAAATTACTAAAATGAGGTAATGTTTCCATGGATGGGACCTTAAAAGCATGCTGTGCCCTGGTTGGGGCCCATTTGATACCACACCACTCGGAGTTCCCAGCATCTGAAAGGATATAAAATTATCTGTACTATCCTCCTTTTCTTTATAGTGTAAGTTCCAGTAAAGAGTATTTGAAGAGATGCTTTGCAAAATTTGAGTGTCTTTCTTACTTGGATCAGAACAAACCAACAGTCCCTTGAGCCAACTTACCAGAAGCCTATGGCTTATTTATTTTGGTTTTGTTTGTCTTCGTTTATTACAACCTGTCCTGGTTTTGGTTGGGATAGAGTTAATTTTCTTCCTAGTAGCTGGTCTAATGCTGTGTTTTGGAGTTAGGATGACAATAACGTTGATAACACACTGATGTTTTAGTGTCAAGGACTTCTCAGCTTCTCATACTGGCCTGCCAATGATGAGGCAGGGGGTGCATGAGAAGCTGGGAGAGGGCACAGCCAGGACAGCTGACCCAAACTGGCCAAAGGGGTATTATAGCATATAATATCATGATCAGTATCTAAACTGCGGGGGGGGGGGGGGGGGCAGGGGGTGGTTGGCCGGGGGTGGCACTGTGGCTCAGGAACTGGCTGGGCATCAGCCAGCAGGTGGTGAGCAGTTGTGCTGTGCATCATTTGTTTTGTATATTCTTTTATCGTCATCATGATTATTTTTCTCTTCCTTTTCTGTCCTATTAAGCTGTTTTTATCTCATTCCACAAGTTTTACTTTTTTTCTATCCTCTCCCCCATCCCACTGGGCAAGAGAGAGCGAGCGAACAGTTGTGTGGTTGTTTTAGCTGCTTGCTGGGTTAAACCACAACCACAGTTTTACATAGACAGCCGTAACAAGCAGTTGCTCAATGTAGAATGAGATATTTATGATTTTAACATAATGCCATAAAGCAGAGAAATGCAGGCCTTGTATAACTGTGGAGGCCTTTTGAAGTGGAGACACAGGATGCAGAATAGGGAAGTACAGGCATGGGGTGATAAGAGATGAGGCACAAGCTTGGCACTGGAATCCTCATGGGTATAAACAACTTACCCATGGTCAGCAAAAGAAATGGGGATTTGGAGCTGGTAAAAAAAAATGTTTTTAGGGGTAACTGAGAGAAGAAAGAAGTAATATCTAACTTGCATAAAGGACACCATACAGTGAGTTTGGACGTGGCATGGAGCTGCAAACCAACAAAGAAAGAGAAAGAGTTACAAAACATACAAAACTTTCCCCAAGTGGATTCTAGACTTAGGAAGAAGAAGCCATTGACATCATACTCCTCTTGGTTAAGTACTCCACATGGTGGACAAATCCTGTAAAAACTCACCCAAGATGAAACCACCAGTCTTAGGACCCTGAAGAGCAGGGGAAGAGGGAGCAACTGAGAAGTGTTGAACAATTCTAACTGAATTGTTATTCCTCCTTTTCTGTAACAATTAGATACAGGCTAATAATGATTAGACTCATAAGATTTCAATTATACTAACAATTAATTCTTGGCTTTACTTATACATGAGGTGTGCTTCCTCTTTGTAAACAAGGTTTTGAGTGTAGCAGATGTACGCATTTTACCTGTCTTGATTTTCAGTACAGCTTGTTTTCCAAAACTGGCTATGCATCAGTAAATGTGCACACCTTTTCACTGTAGACAGATGTTTTAGGCAGTGCCCCCCATGTTTAAGTTGTGTGTAATATAAGTTAGCAGGCAACATTTCAGGCTTTTTCTTGTTGTTCTTTATGTAAAGTATGTACTTAAGTGCTTCTGCTGCCACTGAGCTACATCACCTCTCCTCTCTCTAGGGATGCAAACTGTACCAAAATACTTCCAAAACTGCAACAGTCTATTACAAAAAAATGGCAACAGTCTGTTACAAAACCCTGCAACAGTCTAGTACAAAACTGCAGCAGTCTAGTACAGAGAGTATTGTTACACAGCACCAGTGTGTTACACTTGTAAAAAGGAAGTGAATAGTATGTGAAATAAGAAAAAGTATTTGCACTTCAGATGTATGCAAAACATTAAGAAAAAAATCCTCTTATGCTGCAGGTCACATCCTCGACTGCTGTAGCAGAATGTTACGTGCATTTCTAATGGTGCAAAACTGCCTGTCAGCATAACTGGCCACTGAATATAAAGAAAGGCTCATAGCCCAACAGTGTGTTCCTTTCCTGCTCCCCTCTATATGGCCAACAAATAGAGTATTTTGAGAATATCCTCAGTGACCACTCTTGCAGTCCTTGGCCACTAGGACACAGAGAAACCCATAGCTACTCTGACCGATGAGAGGAGATGATACAGCAACAAACTGATAAGTGGTCGATGGGCTTCTTGTTTTTCCCTGGCCCCTGTGGCTGAGCAGTACTTGGCATGCAGCTTTGGCTCCAGTCCTACTTGTTCTTCATAGAAAACTTTTTGATTTTTACTATGTACTCAAAGGTTTGTTCCTCTGTGTCAAATTTGTGCTATCACTTAATTTTTTACTCATTCTCTGAAAACAAGTTATATCTCCCTTGTCTTTATTACCCTTTTGAGGATATATAAAGTGCAAACATGGCATATGTGTGTTTGAATGTATGTTTGTACATATAAACATATATGTAGTAAAAACAGGGAAGAGAACAGATATTCAAAAGTTAAATGTATATAAATATATGTGTATGTAGAATGTATATGTGTGTATTTGTATATAAAAATATACACAAGTGTCCATATAAAAACACGTTTATATATTAAAATCCAATCCTACAGAATAAAATTTCTTAATTTAACATGCAGTGCAAAAATTATGAAAACATCTTATGTTTGTGATATGTCCTTAGGAACAGCCAACACTTAAAACATAAATTCTCAGCCAGTTATTCTGTTTCCAAATATCTCCCAGCCTCCCACAGTCTCATGTATTCCTTTTTATATGCTACCCATATATCTACTAACTCACTCAACTTCAATTAAATCAATTACAAATCCCCACAGCGCCCTAATTAGTGAAATATACTTAACCAAATCTATCAATAATTATTTTGAACATCTCACAATATCACAGCTAGAAAAACACTCAAGTGAAAACTAATTAATTGCTATCAACAAAATAAAGAGATCCTTACATCTCAAATACCATCACACACACATAATTAGCTAATAAATTTTAAATAGGTAAATTACATGGTGGGGAAAAAAAGTCAAAAAAAAGTTGTTACCTGTGAAAACACTTCTACTCTGCCAACATGAAAAAACTTCTTGCTCTGTGTTTTCTGACCCCACGGCATTGTACTTACCCCAAATCTGGTTGTCATAGTTTACTAAAGTAATAAGAAAAATAGTTCAGAAATCTCTCTTTTTTTACAGTTAAATAACCATTATGACAAATCAGGTAGTAATACAGAAAAAAAGTAGACAAAAGAATAATAGCTGCAATTGGTGCAATTATGTAGGCATTGTATGTGATGTCTTTGCAGGAAAGATTTGGGCAAGTGAGCCAGAAGTTCTCTATCACTGGCAACGTGAGAGAGGGTTTGACCACTAGGAAGACTTGTCACTTGTGATTTTTGTCACAGATAGTGTGAAAGCAACTGATTGTATCAGCTGAGGGCACTGAAGGGGTTGAAATACATCCTGATCTTATGTGAGGCAGAGGTTTATAGCGATTATGATGCAAACAAACCATAGTGAATTAAACTGCCTTTTTTTGTAGGATTGTGATTAATGAGAAATAGAATTTGCCACTATTAGAAATGTTCACCAGAAGAATAGGTAGGTAAACGCTGAGGTTTCTTTGTGAGAGTCAGAGGGATTTCATTCAAGTTAATACAGTCCTTAACAGATTTGAACACTATTAAACCAGAATGTTCTTGAAATTATTATTTTTCTGTCCACATCTCTTAAAGTTCCTTACTAGTCTTCCTGATTCCATTCCTATTAGCCACTGAGGGTGTAAAAATCTTTTGTCCAAAGATAAATCATGGATCAATATTCTCTGGCCCCAGTAATTTTAACCAGGGAGGAAAGGGGAGGGAGGGGGGAGAGAACATTGCTTTCAGAAGCAGAATGAAACAATCTTCCTTTAAGGAAATGTTTCTATGTCAAAGTCCTGAAAATTCCAGTGTCTTCCAGTTCCAGTGTATCTTTCCTTGTCTACTGCCACATCTGCCTGACAGAAAATCCCTTTTCCCATTAAACCTATTCCCACCAGGAGACAACAGGCTACAGCCAAATTGTGTTAATGCAGATGCTGTATAGGGCGACTCTGAAATATTGGCCAAAGGTAACTGTAGTCCAATAATGACATTTTCTAGCTCAATTCAAACTTACTTCTCTTCCTCCACTCTTATATCCCATTTTTCTAATTTAATTTTGCTAATTACAATTCTTTTAAAGTCTCAATTAAACTTGCAACCTTTTCCCACCTGACACCTCGCAGATGAAATATGCCATTGAACATCAACTTAGTTACTTATCTGGGAATGAATTCTGTCACTGAGTTGTGCAAAAGAACCATACAATGTGACATTTGTATGCAAATTTAATAAAAAGTGACCATAATTCACTCAGGAGCAGAGTAGTTGGAAAGTGATAATTGCCTAATTAACAAGACTGGTGGAGGAAGATAACATTGAAGATGTACAGTATTGTATATGAAAATAGACTGATTGGTCCTAGGCTCAGACATATTTCAGATTTCTTTTAATAGCTTCCTGTTTGTCAGTAGTATTTATCCAAGGTGGTGTTAACATTAGAACTAAATATATGAGCATAAAGTTGAGTCTGAATAAGTTACTTATTAGAACTTTTCACCCTTAATTTTAAGGACTGTGCAATAATTTGATTTTATATTTGACAATCTGTAACAATTGAGTTGTCTGATTATTTTAAAATGAGAATGCATAGTAAGCTGATTTTGTTTCCACTTGGAATAACTTAACGCTGGAGTGATACAGCAGATAAATATTGTATAGATTGTCATTTGCTCTTTACAGTTTACAACACTGTCCTCATCCATGTTCAGATGAATGAAATAATACCATATCATAGACTTGGTCTTATCAGAAACAATGAAATAAAATTACGATGATAAGATGTACATCTAATTGATAAAACACAATTTACAGTCTTCACAGTTTAAGCGAATCCCAGAAAAAGTGGCAATTTTCCTTTCAAACTTTCTTTGAGCACTGACACGCTGAAACAAAACTTGAGATGAAATGTGAAAGAGAACAGCTTACTAAAAGGAGATCAGATGAAACAAGAAACACATTTGATGAGATAAACATTGATTCATCATTTTTTACATGGGGAAACCATTAAACAATCATACATGGTTCTGGTCCCTAAAAAGCAGAGAATATTTTTTATCCATGGATTTCAGTTGTTTTCTGAGCTTAACATCTAAATTCATTTAATCATATAGTTAAGTTTTGATTTTATTGTTGCAGGAATGGGACTATACTGTGGAGGAAAAGATAAAATAAAAGAAAATAGGCCATTTTTTTTTTTTTCTGCCTGAACTATGCTAAGATGCTCTCATTTTTTTTCCTCATGGGAATATTTTTTTCATATCTGCCAGTTTGAAAAGGCATTCTTGTGCACCATTATAGACTGTAGTTTCTCTGCATTGAATCTTTTATATTTCATACAGCATGCCATAGTCCTATCAAAACTGATCAAGGGTATCAGAGAATCTAAAATGTCCTGCCATCCTCAACTACTACTCTAAATCCATTATTTGCAAATCCGAAGAAAACAATGGTGCCAGTACCCCAAAGGAGGAAACTTCCTCTGTTAACTTCTACAGGAATTGAAAGTTTTTTAGTGACATGCCACCTGTATATATTATAAACAATTATGTGAGGCAATTGTTATTGTTTACACAGGAACTAATTTGAAAAAGTTTTGAACAAGGAAAAAAATGCAATTTTTTTACACAGTCCTATATAGATGTTGTTATATTAAAGGAAAAGGGAACAAAGTCCTGTAATTTTTTCTGGTATCATGTCTGTTACAGTATATATTATGCACTATGTAGCCGACTGTCTCTAACTGTCTTGATGCACATTGGAGTGGGGTCCAATCCTACTAGTTATGGTATTATCCACTTAAAAATCAGAGGAAAAGGAAAAGGAAAAGGAAAAGGAAAAGGAAAAGGAAAAGGAAAAGGAAAAGGAAAAGGAAAAGGAAAAGGAAAAGGAAAAGGAAAAGGAAAAGGAAAAGGAAAAGGAAAATCAGTTGGTTCTTCAGAAAATCTCTGGTGAAAAAATGTCAGTAAATGCACTAGAACATACACACAATAAAGTACCTATAAGTAGCAGAATCTATGTAAGTCTAGGATGAAGGTTAATTGACACTGATTTACTCATGGTAAAGCTGAGCTGTTCTCATTGACTTGATCACCAACAGGAATCAGGAATTCATAGCATGGCTATTTCAGTGGAAAGACTTAGTTTGCTTTTTAAAAGGAAATAATTTGATAAAAACAGAAAGGCTATTAAAGAAACTAAGGAGGCATGGGAAAGAGTTGTAAAATCACTGAGAAAAAAAGTTAGTAATTGATTTCTCCAGTTTAGCAGTGTAGAAACATGTTTATGAATATAATCAATAAGGGGTTATATAAAACCTGGAGAAAGGAAGAAAAATTTGCAAATGTCACACTTTTTAAGAGCATCAAGAGCCAAAAGGAGTGCGAAGAATTTTAAGGAATCGTAAAAAAAAAAGATATAAACATGATTTCACCATGTGTAGCATACACGATGATATGAAAAATCTGAACTACTCATGCAGGTTATGTAAGAACAGTTTTAAAATAGAAGGACAAATGGTTCTCAAGTAATTAAAATAATTTGTTTGTTCTTAAAAGTTAGAATTCCAGTTGTTTCTAAAAAAAATCAAATGCAGAGTGAATTTTTATAGAGAATGCAGACAAACCAAAAGATGTAGCAAGCAGACATTAACCATAGACATTGTCAAGGCTAAGAACAGGAAAAAAAATCAAAACAACCAAATATAGGTTTGTCATCAAATCAAAGTCACAATTTAACTGTGTGGCTGAGTTAAAGGGAATATTATTTTAAATAAGTAGTAGGTCAGATAATAAACTACAACCATGTAATCAGAGCACAGAATCAGAAGTTGGAAAATTTCAATATTTCACGCAGTCCACCCCTCTGTTCAAGGCCATATTAACTATACCTTGTGTCAGTCCTGATAGATGTTTTGCTAACCTGTTTGTAAAGACATCCAGTACTGGAAATGCCAGACAATCCATCCCAGTGCTTCACTGTACTTCTTACTATAATATTTTCCTTCATATCTAACCTAAATCTTTCTTGCCGCAATATGCACCCATTAGTTTTTGTCCTATTCATCACGGTCATGAAAAAGAGATTATTCCTTCCTCTCTGCAGTAATCTTTTTTGTTTGTTTTTACATGCTTGAAATCTATTGCCTTATTTCCCATCCTCTTCCCTTCTAGATGCTAAACAACAGAAATTCATTCTGTTTTCTCTCATAGATCACATTTTGAACACCTCTTGATTATTGTCATTGCTCACCACTGTAAGAAATCTACATCTTTCCTGGAATACTATTTTCCCTTTGCCTTAGCAGTAATAGTATTGCCCTGCATCGCATGCTTTGTAGGCCAAAATTCTCGGCCATATAGCCTAGAATGGTATTGAGGAAATTGTCTGCTTTTTTGTGGCTTTTTGCATAATGTGTCTAGTTCACAGCTAGCTTGTCATCTGCTAGACCTAGAAATAATTTTCTGCAGAAGTCCTGGCCAGTTCCCCTTTGTGTATTTGTTCAACTGTTTCTGACTAGGATCATTGCACGTAAGCCTACAGAATAGCATCATGGTTCTACACAGACCATCTTTCTAATTTGTTAGAACAACATTGAATTCAGTGCATCTTTTCTAAATCATGTGTAGTCAACCATTACTGGTATCGTCAATAAATTAAATAACGTGTATCTCTATTACATTGAATAGATGATTAGTCCCAAAACCAGAGCAGATCTCTTTAGGATTTCACACGGTAGATCCTAGATGGTACAGTTCTCCAAACAGTTTGTATCCGCCTTCTAATGCTTTCACTTAGTTTTCCCTAAGAATGTCATCTGAAAGAGTGTCAAAAAGCTTTATTGTATTCAAGACCTAGCTTGTCTACTTTTCCCTTTATCCATAAGGCCTGGCAGGCTGTCACAGGAGGACATCTGACTGGGTTGACATATTTGGTTCATAACAAATCCCCATTGGCCATTACTCACCTCCTTACTCTGTCCCGAGTATTTCCAAACAGTTTGATCGCTTTGCTCTCCAGCTGATACATAAAGAACCAGATTATTTAAGTGTACCAGGAAACTGAAAGAAGCATCTGGTTTACTTTAACACTACTGCTACCTAAAAATGTCTCAGTCAAGACAACCTCATCTGTGCAGCATTTTGGTTTTAGATCCTAACTGAAACATTTGGTCTATTTTGTATTACTCAGCTTTAAGGAAATTTTTTTTTTTTTCTCATGGTTAAAAATGAACATCATTAAAACTCACCTTTTTTTTTTTTTACTTCCTTTAATCTCTCTCATGCATAAGGCAAAATCATGCAAAGTTGTTTCATAACAAAAGTAGTTCCATCATAGTTATATATTATAAAGTAGCAATCCTATTTTATTCTTTTCCTGAATTAAGAAAATGCTTATAATTGTACCAGAACTGTGTTAGATTTCAGGGTTAGTCAATCAACTGCAGCCATTTTCCAGCAGCCACTTGCATTCAGTCCCGACATTGACTCTCAGAAGGGCTCAGGAAAAATGAGCTCCTCGACATGATACAAAAAAGTTTGAAATACAGTTTAAAGTCTATCTGTTTCAGACTCTGGTGTGGGTTTTTTCATGGATCTCAGAGCTGTGACCATAATGGCTGGGCTCTTGTGGTGGATGAGCCTGTCACAACTCTGTGTCCAAGCAAGGTCTTCAGCACTAGATCTCTGTATCTATTGCCTTGAAAGAACTGAGATGATGATAATTTGCCTCATACTTATCCATAGAAGTCCAACCTCTTTGTATAACATTTATAAAACTATTCATTCATGGATCAAACATTTCCAGCTCTACCTGATTTTGTTTTGATATTAGTTTTGAAATATTTATAAGTACATGCAATACTGAAGAGATAGCTGCAAGGATTTGGGTTTTTTAATTTTAATTTACTGAAATCCCATGTAAAAGGTCATCATCCCTTTAAGAAGTCAGTATTTGCATGTGTTTATTTCAGTAATACACCCTCACCAATCCATCAGTCACAGGCCAGACAGAATATACTTCTGAAAATTTTCAGTGCAGTTAGAAAGCTGCTGTTTAAAAAAAGCAATAGGATATAGTGAAAGTTGTTCCGACTAAAAGGTCTGTTATAACATGTAGTTAAATGGGAGGTTGCCAGGTTGTCTGCAATAAAAATTTGTTTTCTAATTTTAAGCCTTTAGTTACCAACCCCAAGATTAACATGACCCAGAATATGAATTTTGTTCCAGCAATCTACAAGATGCTAATGTCACTGAAGCGTTATAATATAGGATTTCTTGACCTTCACTTCTAAATTCTCTCTGTGATTCACAGAGTACATAATTCCACAAACCATCAACAGAAGAAAACACTAATTTCTGTTAAATCTGTCACCAGCACCTTACCATTATTTTTAAAATGTAGAAGAGATTATTAATAGTCCTCTCTGTAATGTAAACTGGAGGTAACTGGAGCCACTTCAGAGCCCTGTCATGAGTTTTTCTCCCTGTGGAATGTATTAATGTAAATAATTACAAAAGATTCCAAAGTGCTTTGCAAGTTCCACCAACTTACAGAAGGACAACTTATTAATCACTTAAAGGAAGGAGTTCTGATTTTAAGGGCAAGGCAAGGATCTCTTCCTACCCCAAAAACAAATACCCAGATCCAAACATACAACCCACACCTCTTTCCAAATATCGTTCTTTTAAACGAGGTAAGTTGGCTGCCTTTGCATGGTATGTAACTGTTGGCTGGTGTACCCCTTTCTCACCTTGCCCTTGCCCAGCTTCTTCTGCATGTTCCCACCCCTTTCCCTGCAGCAGCTCTAGCGACCATCCCAACATGGACACTTTTGCACTAGGTTAGTGAACTGAAATAGCCGGATTCAGCAGGCACAGATGACAGCACAGTAAATAGCCGTTAGGTTGGCTGTATGAGACTTCAGCCTCAGATAAACTCCAAATCATTTCCCCATTAACCAGCCCTTCCCATTCCAGCTGGGTTCCCTCTGCAACAAATAGCTGTTAAAACAGACAGCAGATGGATTCAATAGTAATAATTTTGGTTTTCCCACAGGAAGGAGAGACCGTGGACTAGTCTGGGTTAGGGAAGAGGTTTGCTTCAGCAGCACTGCACGGAAAGAAATGCTGTTTCACAGTGAAAGTTAGAAACAGGGGATGCAAGGGGAAATGTTCTAACGTGCTGCACCATGCTAAGGTATCCTCTGTTTCACTGACATTTCCATGAGCTCCCTCTCACATACAAATTGCTCTATTAAATGTTCAAGCCAGCATCACGCCATTCACAATTTGTTAAATTATGATTCATGCTTGAGACCAACTATATCTGTAATTCTCTAATTATTAAAATGGTAAAATACAACCTTTTCTATTATACAGAGTAGCTTTATCTCTTGTTATATAAAGCAGCAAGTAAAAAAATCTATTTTACTACAGCTAAGAAAAGTATAAGATACTCAAGATGAGACTAATCAGAATCAGTCACAAATTTATAATTGATCACTGGAGCCTGAACCTTTGCTAATCAGGAATTACAAGTTAAATAACCTGTCTCCTTTGCTTTTAATTGATGCTGTTCACTTTCTTTACAGTTAATTAGAAAATACACAGGAAAATAAATTTTTGTTAAGGGTAATAACATTACAGTACTTAGTATGTACTAATGAGGAGATTCTGACATGCATGATGAAGAAATATTTTGCAGAGAAGCCAACATGGTTTATGGCATAGAATCTACATACACAATGACGGTATAAAAACTGTAAAAGGAATTGAAGTTTTGCTCAGTGTCTCTTTGTTTCATCCTCTCCTCCGAGGTAAGTTGTTAATGAGAGGATTATAACTTCAGAGTCTGCAGCTGTGCCAGAGTACGTGAGCCATACAAACAGTAGGGACAAAGATACCTCTGTCATTTTGACTTGCTACAAGGCATCCAATAGCAGCCAAGCTGGAGCACATAGGAGACGCTGCGAGATCTGGGTTTGCTCAGTCTTAAGAAAAAAAGATTTTACTATTGTCTGGAACTAGCTAATGGGGGGAGGGATATCATGAAGACAGACTCTTGTCAGTGTTGCACAGTGACATGATGAGAGGCAGGAAACCAAAGCTTAGTCAGAAACTAGGAAAAGCTTTTTCATCATGTGGTTGGCCAAACCCTGTCACAGGTTGCCCGAAAAGGCTATGGATTCTCCATCCTTGCAGATATTCAAAATGGGGCTGGATGTGGCCTTGAGCTGAGCAACCTAATCTCCCTTGGCTGTGCATTGAGCAGGTGGGTGGGCTATAGACCTCCAGAGGTCCCTCCTAACATACCTGTTTCTTTCATTGAAAGAAAAGATAACCCTGAGTGCAGAGCTGAAGGTAGCATGATTTTATGCTTTGTGACAGCTGAATTCTTATGGTGCCTATCTCTGTACAAGCAAAAGGTAAGGTAATGCTCAGGCTTAAGCTCTTGCTGGGTGCTGCAGGAAAGGGAACAGGTACCAGCAGCCTGTGGGAAAATCCAGGATTCCTGCAGTAAAGCATGACCTTTAACAGCTATCGAGTTGCCCTAGAACAGCATTTCTGCACTTCTACTGAGCTGATGCTTTTCTTTGAACACTGTACTGCAGAGACACCTGCTCAATTAATCTTGTAGAGAGGAGATGGGTTTTCTAATTCCTTTAATCTATAGCAGTAGCTCTCACCCCAGGCAAATATGCTGTTTATCCTACTCTCTTTTCCCTTCTAATTTAGGACTTTAAATAATGCCACACTTACAGAGATTTTTTTTTTTTAAAGCCTTGACAGATAATGAATTATGACTAGTATTGGGCAAAAAAAAAAAATACAACTGAAATCAGTTTCTCTTCCTAGTAGTGGTAGTAGAAAATAAGATTCTACAGTGAGGAAGAACTTAATTCATTGCCTAACATATAGTCTGATGAGAAGTGTAAATTTGAAGGGTGAAGTCAGGAAGGGAGAACTGAAATTGTAGGAATTCACATAATGACATTGTTTATTTGTATGGATGCGTGTATATTTATATATGTATGTGTATATATTATTTACAGAGATAAAATATTTTCCCTCTAGAAACCATGCTTTGAAAAGGTGGGTGTAGAAGAAAATGTAGGTGCATAATGATGAGAGGCAAAGAAGGGAAAACATGAAAACTAAAAAGACTGTCACAAACAATAATGACAAACTCTAATTCCCAATTTTATATAGTTTCCTTTATCATTTTCTTTCTTTAAAAAAAAAAAAAACCACCCCCCCAAAAAAAACAACAAACAAACAACCAAACCAAAAACCAAACCAACCCACCAATGTAAGAATATTTGTAAGGCTAAGTTACTGGCTAAAATTACTGAGATGATGATCAGGTTTTAAATTAGAAACTGTCCTCTCAAGAGGAGAGGAGAATTTTGTTTATAATGAATTTAGATGGCAACTGGGGAAAAGAATTATCTTACTGGTGTTTGTGACCAGTCCTCAGAGGGCTCAGGAGCTCAATTTTGATTTACTTTAATGGCACTGGGAGATGTTAAGTGCTTTGCGGGATTGGATTCTTTCTGTGATATGTATGAAACAGAGTAGCTTTGATACAAACAAATGAATTCTCAACCATCTAAATAATCAGAAAGTCCTAATATGCTTAAAGAAACCTGAAAATATCTTACTGTTAACTGATAATACCTAGGATTACATATGGCACTGATGTATAGTAATTTATTTAGGCTCTGGGTAGGCAGTGGTTTTTTGCCAGAGGAATAGCTTATAAAGTTGAGACATTGATTTCTGAGAACAATGCTTGGTTCTAGTTAATTATGTACCCTGAGGGTAAAGTTTATTAAAAAACAACTCTCCACCTGGTGGTAGTTATTTCCCATTTAGTAATGTCTCCTCTAATGTTAAGAATTTAAAACAGAATTAATTGCTTTGGGACATCATTGATATAAACACTTCAAAATTGGGAGGATTTTTTTTTCTTTTTATAAATACATGTATAGTATGTTTTACTATGAGTTTAAGGGTGCAAAATGTGACCTCATAATTTCTATGCATTTTAGTTTGAGGCAATTATTTAAGTATGATGAACTGGAGAATGTCTCCTATAACCTTTGAGGAGGAGAAGGTAGTACCAGAAATCCCTATCAACAGTGTTATATCCATCCATTTATGTCCCCGTGTATAGAAATAGTGTCACAGAAAGGGAACAACCGAGTCAATTAATTTAGTCAGCCAGACTGCCCCACCTACCCCGCTTCCTCCAGTTTAAATAAGAGTAACTCCTACCTACTCCTTTTAATACTCGTGTAGCAACACTGCTCCCTGCGTCTGTCTCCAGGCCTTCAATTCAGTTGGAAAAGCAATTATTTCTACCAGGTTCTGTAGTTCATGCTGTCTTTCCTCTGGGCACATTCCTGTTATCGAGGAGAAAGATGCCACACTAACAAAAACCTAATGTCAGGTTTTTCTATGTGCTCCCTGATTTAATTTCATTTTTTCTATATGCGTTATAGCTAGCCAAGACTTCATAACGGGAGAAGATTTCAGAGTTTAGCTGCCTCCTCTTTGCCAAGCTTTACCCAGTCTGGAGATTGCACCAGCTTTCATAGCAATGCTGTTACACAGGGAATGGTGACAGTGGTATCCACACAACCAGTAACTATAAGGATGATATTCAGAAGGATCAAAAGCTTGATGTTGAAATGCACAGTGATACTGCTCAAAGGTTTTGCAGAAGATATGATCTTTAATTCTCCCAAAAATGGCACTTCCACAGGCACTATTATGAAAACTGACTAAAATGAGGTACCTAGAACAGTCTCTCTAAGAAAGCATGCCATAGGGTACTTTAATACGAGGAGAGGAGAACATGTTTTATTTGCAGTGAGATGATTATCAGTAACTCACTGTATGTTCTTAAATTGTGCTAGAGTGATACCGGAGAAGAAACATAGAATTAACAATGTTTGAAAATGCATTAAGGGATATTATGTACATACAAACAGCAACTTTAGAGCTACAGGGAGTTTAAGAACTGTGAACGTTGTAGCACCATTATTGCTGTTCTCTCCACTGGTAGTCCATCACAAAGTTGAATCTTGTTTCAGATCATGATAGAATAACTTTAAAAAAAATTAAAGAAAAAAAAAAGGCTTTCATAAGTAGGAAAAAGGTTGATTGTGCACTTCAGACAGGAGCTTAACATGAATAATTAAATACAGGTACTTTGTCATCAGCATCTACTTGTGAAACCTGGGGACATTTTGAATAAGTCCGTGTTTTTAGAATGATTGAATAGAATTAATTTTTTAAGTTATATCCTTTCTTTAAAATTTGATAAGACAGTAAAGAATCCTACAGCAGGATAAAATTCACCATTGAATGCTCTGAGTTTTATCCTCATGAAAACCAGCAGTCCACATCTATGCCACAGTATTGATTTACATTAGCTGAAGCAATAACTGCATGAGTGTATTCCAATGCCTTTAAAAAAATGTCAATTCATATGAATCAGACAGGTTTTGACGCTCTAAGACTATATCTAAGCCTCTAGAAGCTTAGTCAAAGGATCCCTATTCAGGGGGATGCAACTAACGTTTATAAACAAACATTTATAAAAGAATATATTAAAGTAAATCACTTGGGAGTTGACATTGATAATGCCTTTTCTTTGGTTGCCTATGCTGTAGGGCCATATAGAGATGAACAACACATTGGTATAAATTTATTCCCATGGAAGTTATAAGTCTCATGATTGAAATATTTCTACTATGCAGGGTCTCTGTGTTTCTCTACTTTTGAGAGCTATATTGAACATATATCACATGGTCACCCATAGAGAAACAGGGTTTGTAGTGAAAGAGTACTGTTCGAAGAACCCAGTACTTGCGGGAGTCAAACACCAGTTTCCAACGGAAATAGCCTTCTGCATTATTATACAATAGTAGGATTGAAGGAGTTTCGTAGATTCTGTGGTGGCAAAGCATAGCAATTAGCACGTGTGGGGTGAAGCAACCAGATGTTAACATTTTTCTGACTTGAAAATCTCATTTGTAAACAAGCAAACCCAGAAAGACTCAAATACGACAGTGTTATTTGGGGATACTCACAGATTGAGAGAAAGATTTAAGTGGGAAGGAAGACACATCTGGAAGTGATACAGGCCAGCTTTGTGGGCAAAGCAGGGCTAACTTCAAAGCTCTATCGACTTGTTCAGAGCCTTCTCTAGCCCTCTTCTGAAATTTCCACAAATGCTGATTCCATATTTTCTGTGGGTAAATGGTTCCTGTGAGAGTGTGTTGAACCACTCTCATTTTGACAATTTTTTTTCTTGTGCCCGATTAGTGTTTCCCTTTCTGCAAACAGTGACCATTTCATCTTGTGCTTTTGCTGTGCAGCTCTGAGAAGAATTTCTCTCATCGTCTCTGTAACCCCTGTTTAGGTGCCGCTAGATTCACTCCCTCCCCTTTCCTTCTCTTCTTAAGGCTAAAAAAGCCCAGGTTCATTAGATTCCCCTCCTATGTATTTTTCTTCTTATTTATTCTTCCTTTATTTCTTTATTCGTGTTCTAGTAATCATGAGCTTCAAAAATACAAGACCCTTAGATTTACAAAGGATAATAAAGTGAAATGTAATAAAAGTTGATTGCTACATTTAAAGATGCACAACAAAAGCACAGATATTAAAAACATCATGTAGAGATTCATTCTTTTATTTTGAACTCTGGGTACCTGTTACACAGTTGCATTTTTCTATGGTTTGTGCAATCAGGAGATTTTAGAAACGCGATGACATCTGCCCATTCATTCTGTCAAATATATACAGGAGTAATTCCTTTTAATTTTTGTTGTACGCTTTTCTTTCGTCCATTAGTTCCCTTCAGAAAAAATCCACAAATTCATAAGGTCAGGTAATCACTGCAATATTTTCTTCCTTTTTTTCCTGTAGTCAACAATAAACCACTCCCTGGTTGATATTGCTATCCTAATGTGGAGGGCTTTTCTGAATTTAGCTTTTGCTATCCTTGCCACTTTGGCAATGCTGGCAGAAAACCCCGCAGTAGTGTGCAAGCCATACTAATACAGTTATGAAACAGAAGCTCTGTAGCATGGACAATTTCTGTTGAAGATATTATGTTTTCTTGCTGGACAACCTACATTTTTTTGGATCGACTTTCTCTTATTCCAGGACAATACACTAACATGCTTCAGCCTTGATGTTGAGACAACAAATATTTGTAGATTTATGTTTATCATCTCCAACTTTGTCGTCAGCTAACCATATTATATTATTACTGATGTACCTACAGAAGCTTTTCTATTTCTATTTTGTATTTCTTTTTTTCTAAAATTATTTTATTAAGGGCATTTTCACATGGCAAGGAGTCTAGCAACCGTTCATCTTTTGATTTCTACTCTTTATTCTCTTAAAAGACTAGTTAAAAGATAGAATCATTTAAAAAAAAAAAAAAGCTATTTCTGCCCCTGCTTTATTGTCATGAAGGATGTTCTCTATTTGAACTGGTGAACACTAATAATGCTTTCATATCTCAAAACAGAATAACATACTACTGCTGTGTGATTACTGGTAAACTAATTTTTAAGCTATTACAACAATTAGCAAGGAAAACTTTAAAGAACACATCTTCTACTGTAGGGATCGCTATCTACTGCAGAAGTCAGGATCCAACAGGGCACCATGCAGATTTATCCACATGAAACTCATTACAGTTGAAGAAACTATCTTTAAAGTAACTTGTTAAATATGAATGCAGTGTACTATTTATTAGAACTATAAGCATACTCTCCCCAGAGACACAGCACTCACAATAGCTTCCCAGACTGAGTTTAATTTTTATAAGCTGGAAACCACTTGTTAGCTGTAATAAGAATATCAATGAAGAGGCACCAAAAAACTAAAAAACAAAAACACTTGAAGAAATATTACCTTCTCCTTGAGAAATTCAGTTAATCTGAGTCATCTTTTGCAGAGTGGGCATGAGTCATGCCTCTGACAGCTTAATTCTCACAGGTGAGAAAGTTACTTCAAGACTCTGAGTTCCTTGGTGACTCTGTTCATGTTCACTAGTACTGCAAACGGAAATCTTTACTGCTTGCAGTCCCTCTGCTATCCAGCAACCACTGATGGGGACTGGAAACTGTACTTGCTGCCTTTTACAGACCACTGTTCCTGAAAACATGGCTGACTCAGGAAATCAATGCTTTAAGAGTACTTTATACAAGTTCCCAAGTTCTTTCAAAAGATTAGTTTTATATTTGGCAGATAATCCTGTTACTACTTTTTATTTATGTAACTATAGCATTTATGAGCCTGAGTGATGGAGCAGCACCTAACTGCGTGATGCTTTGTGAGCACAGAATAAAAGGCAGTCCCTCAAAAATACCAAAAAGAGTTATTTTGAACTGGCACTGCAGCTTGTGTAACACTTGTGAAATAAAAAAAAAAAAAAAAAAATCTGTTCATGGAGTACTTCTGCTTTTAAGACAGGTAAAGTGACTGTTTTCAGCATGTTCATGCTATTTTTATTTTACTGAAATGGATCTCATAGTTGCAATACTATATGTAAGACAGCTGGTGAAAAGAATGTTCATCTGAGCCATAGTGCTCTTCCTTTGGTTATAACATGCTTGTTCCTTTTTCTGCTTTCTCACATACTCTTTAGAAATATAGAGTGGAAGAGCCTAAATTCTACTTTAGAACCCAATAGGAAAATTTAGAATTTAGGTGCTTAAATCCATATGAGCAAATCAGAAAGTGTGTTTGATTAGTAGCAAAATACAGTGCCTAAATTTTGGAAATGTGACTTTAAATTTAGGTGCTTTTATGTAGGGTAAGATACCCAATTCTATTTCCAGACGTAAGGTAGAAAAGGACCTCAGATGCACTTAAGTCTTTGAGGCACCCCAGTTTAGCAGGCACTCCCAAATTCCATGGACAGTGCAGAATCAGGAGGAAATAGTTGTCTCATTTGAAGTCATAGCTAGTGGTGAATATCTCCTGTATAACAGTTTTAAATTAATATTTTAAATTTCCTGCTGTTGTCTGTGGTGAGTTGATCCTGGCTGGGGGCCAGGTGCCCACCAGAGCCGCTCTCTCACTCCCCTCATTCACTAAACAGGGGAGAAAAGGCATAACGAAACGCTTGTAGGTCGAGATAAGGACAGGGAGAGATCACTCACTAATTATCGTCCCAGGCAAAACAGACTGAACTTAGAGAGGAAATTCATCTAATTCATTACTAAGCAAAACAGAGTAGAGGAATGAGAAAATAAAATCAACTCTTAAAACACCTCCCCCCACCCCTCCCATCTTCCCAGGCTCAACTTCACTCCCGGCTTCAACCTTCCCCCCCTCAGCGGCACAGGGGGATGGGGAATGGGGGTTACAGTCAGTTCATCTCACGGTGTTTCTGCCGCTTCTTCATCCTCAGGGGGAGGACTCCTCTCATCGTCCTCCTGCTCCAGCATGGAGTTTTTCCCACGGGGTGCAGACCTTCAGGAGCAGACTGCTCCAGCGTGGGTCCCACATGGGGTCACAAGTCCCACCAGCAAACCTGCCCTGGCGTGGGCTCCCCTCTTCACGGGTCCACCGGTCCGGCCTGGAACTTGCTCCAGCGTGGGCTTCCCATGGGCCACAGCCTCCTTCAGGTGCCTCCACCTGCTCCGGCGTGGGGTCCTCCACGGGCTGCAGGTGGAATCGCTACACCCCCTCATCCTTCCTCCATGGGCTGCAGGGGGACAGCCTGCTTCACCATGGTCTTCACCATGGGCTGCAGGGGGATCTCTGCTCCGGCGCCTGGAGCTCCTCCTCCCCCTCCATCTGCACTGACCTTGGTGTCTGCAGAGTTTCTTACATCTTCTCACTCCTCTCTCTGGCTGCAAAAGCTCTCCCTAACTGTTTGTTTTCCTTCTTAAATATGTTATCACAGAGGCGCTGATTGGCTTGGCCTTGGCCAGCAGCGGGTCCATCTTGGAGCCGGCTGGCATTGGCTCTATCAGACACAGGGGGAGCTTCTAGCAACTTCTCACAGAAGCCACCCCTGTAGCGCCGCCCCCACCAATCCTTGCCATGCAAACCCAACACATTGTCCTTAGTCAACGTGCTATTACACAGAGGGCCTTGCATGTTGCCTATACTATCTAGGTTTTACAGTCAAGAGAAAAGAGTTAATTGATGAGAGAGAGAAACCAAGCAAGAACCATGCAGTGAGCAGGTTTTCAGCAAGGGAAGTGACAATACAAGTCCTACAGCTTAGTATATTTCTAATGTTTTTATCCAGATTGCAGATTATTAAAAGAGGATACACACACAAAAGGAGCATAAATGTGAGCAAAACATGTTAAATTGCATCACTGAAAATCTGTGAAAACCTTGGTAGTGATATTTGACTGATTGTAACAGGAATTTGCCCTAATATTAGCCTGAATGTTGCTGGGAATCCAATGAGATATAAAGTCACATTTATTTGCGTGAGGTTGTGATGAATGAAGCTTAGTTATTTCACAGCAAATAGTCACTGCTGAAAGTCTTTAAAACTTTGAAGGACAGGAAAGAGTTGGAAATGTGAACTACAAAGTAAGGTATTCATTCTAACATTTGAAATTCCTTTGCTTTTCCTTTAGGAGAGAATAAAGTAAATCCCAGTGTTTCACAAATGTTCGTGTCATAGTAAAGATGGTCAAAGATTTCCTTTATCTTAGGGAAAAGAAAAATTAGTTGTACTGGAGTTGTATTCCATAAAATTTAATTTGACACAGGAATACTGTTGTGCTTCCTGAAAGACCAAGCAAAGGGAACAGGCAATGGGAAGACAAAAAAACAGATAGCAAACAGGGGACAGAAGGTACATTTTTTAATCTCACTGTTAAGGACAAGCAGGCAAACCACATAGTATTACTGGCCAATCAAAGATCTAGAAAAATTGTTCCAATATTGGGTTTTTTCTAATAGCTGCTTTTTAAGTCACAAATTCACAGTGACATTGTATAAGAGTCACTCTTGTTTGGTTAAGGCAGACCTTTTAAACAGAAAGCAGAAGTGTGAGCTAAAGAAAAAATCAGTTGACCAGAGAAAGAAACATTGGAAAGAGACAGAAAAAGAATACTAAATCTCACATTGTCAGGTGCCAGGCAGTACTGTCTTCACATTTCATCAGAAACTCCCTAATTCTTGTTTCGTGAAAAATAGAAAACAAGATACAAATCTCTCTAGGACACTTAGATATCCTCTTTCTCCTCGTTCTTTTCTTTCTCAAGGACGTCTCTTGGTATACAACCATGAAGTCTTAATTGTGCTACAGTGTCTCAGAGAATCATAGGAAATGTTTGCTCTATTGCACCCATCTGTTCTCCTGGAGTTATTGCCAGAGAAAAAATTCTTCCCCACCCTCCCAAGATGGTTATAATGGCTCATTGTCCTACTCTTTTGTTCATCAGTTAAACCTAATTTCAGATGCTAACATCATTTCTGGCCTGTATCACAGTTAACTGGCTTGATTTTGACATGCTGCTTTGGTGGTATTAACAGATCATTTCCTTTTGATCAATGTCATTTCTCAGTCTGTGGTGTTTGTTGACTTCTAAGGAGTTCTGCATGGTGGCATGTGCGAGCCTTTTGCTACTTGGATCAAACCAGGGTTCAGACTTCCACAGAGCAGCCCCGTATAATCACTACTTGTCAGCAGGGCAACAAAAAGAAATGCTGAGAGTCGTGGGGATGAGCACTTAGAAGAGACTGTGGAGCAGTGAGGAAAGTTTGAAGTTTTCTGCGAGTGCGTAGGAACTACAGGCAAGCAGATTTAGCTGAAGTGATTGTGCAAAACTATGATGCAGTCCAGCAATCTGAGACTGAATAATATGCAGGGAGAGAGAGAAAGAGCATTTAGGAAAGTGGTAGAGAAAGGAGAAAAAGAGAACAAGCAGATACAGCAAATGTGAAAAATATGGGCAAGGGTATTCAAAATGCTATCCTTCCTTGTCCTTGGAGTTTCCTTTAAAAAAAAAAAAAAGAAAAAGAAAAAGTGGCATCCACAGAGTAGGAAGATCTTTTGATATATGGTTTTATTTAAGTGCTTTTCTTCTTCTGTAATGCTATGTCTCCTTGATTTTTATTTTTTGGAGGGGGGAGAGGTTGGGGATGGGTTTTTTGTTTGGTTTTTTGTTCTGTTTGTACTCTTGGACCTTTTTCAATAACACATAGAGAAGGTTGCAAGGAGAGAAAAAATAAAGAGGACCTCCTGGTTTTGGAAAAGTAGCAAAGATCTGTTTGGAACAGAGAGAATCATTAACAGGTGAGTGGTCGTCTTTTCACTTCTTTGCTGTGTTCTTTCACTGCTTTGCCCTATCCTTTCGCTTCTTTGCCATGTTCTTTCTTCTGCTTTGAAGGTTGGGAGAAAAATGAATCTAACAACAAGGCTGTGCCCTGCTTGCATTCACTTCATCAGTGTGCCAGTTTCTTTTGAGCTAAGTACTGTTCTTACAAGACTGTTATTTTGTTGTTTGATTGCATCAGCACTGTTCAGGATGGGTTTTTACCCCCTAGTTTGCTCACATTTCCCCTTTGTTTGGATCATCTTTAATTGCTTTCTTAAATGCATGGTATCCTCTAGGAGCCACTATCACCTCAGCTTTGGCTTTTCTCCTTTCTTTAAATATATGTTTAGAAGTTTATTTTTATAGTCTTTTGTTTTTCATTCATCCCTTTATTAAGGCTATTTAAATTCAAAGTCCTTCAGTACATTTCAGATATTCTTTGTTATGGGATATAAGCCATATTCCCTGCTGCATTTCCCCTAAGAGTTTTTGACCTTTGAAGTTGCAGTTCAGAATAAGATTATCAGGCATCTCCTGCTTTGGGATGCAGAAGTTATATTCTATCCATACTTATGACATCTAGGTAATCGGCTGCTCCATGTCCATTGAATAGGGTGGTGCTGTTGCTGAATGTTAATAGTCTAATTTAATTATTTAGAGTTGAGTCTAATTTAATTATTTAGAATTGTTGGTGCTGGGCACTTTGTGCTTGATACAGCAAGAACATGAACTTTGTGATGGTAATTAGGGTACCTGCTCTGTCCGAATGATTCAAAGGCAGGTCAAAGCATCTTGAGAGCTGCCCCAATTTGTACTAACTGATAAATACTTTCTGAGGCAACATATATGAATCCACTTAAGGTTGTTCATCCTCTCATCTACCCCTCCCTATCCGCATACTTCTGCTAAGTAGCAGAGGGCATGCTGGAAACTGGCTGTGTCAGCATTACAGCTACATCAGGACTGTCTTCTTTTGGGGTATGGAGGCGGAATGGAAGAAAGAATTTAAGGATGGTATTGACAGTCCCTGTTTGCTTTGCTTTACTAACTGTGCCATAGGACAGCATTTGTCATGGGTGCAGATGATGACGGGGAAAAAAAGGGGTGATTTATAATACATTTTGAGGTGTTTCTACATTCTTTCTCTAAATTGCTGCTTTCATAGAGTAAATGCACAAATAATCCAGTTCAGATATGTAATTCTGTTCAGATGACGTAACTGCCCAAGTAAGCAAGGACCAAAATGGATATTTTATATTTGCCTGTGAGACTAGGAAAAATTCAACTAATTTCTGTCTCTTTTGTCTTTCTGGAAGTAGTATTGCAGAACAATATTAGAGAATCAAATGCAGAACAGGAATTATTGTATTGTCATTACTTATTTATTAGCTGCATACATGGAAACCCTGCTGTGAATATCAGTCCAGTAGTGACAGTCTTTTAATCTGCTTGTTTGTATATTGAGTGCTAAGAGCCTCTGGCCAGGCTTTTAAAAGTGATTTTGACACTTGAACAAGCAAATAGCCACCAAAGTGCACCAGGTAAGCAACAGTAACATATTCAGAGCTGGCACTAATCTCCCTGTATGCCTAAGCTCCTTAAGGCATCTGTGTTTCTACAGCTGGCATTTTCAAAGAAGCCTAACTGTTGCTGCCAACAAATGAGCTAATGAGAGCCCTAGCACAGTGGAAACCCTGGGGGCCATGGGAACAAGATTTGTAATGTAGGCAGAAGAATTTCTATCTTGCCATTAATGTCTGATTTCCTAAGTGTCCTCTGAGGGTGCTGAAGACGTGTTACCTGTCATGAGTGGAACAGACAAATAAGATAGACTGGCCACAAACCCTCTACTGTCTTGGCATATAAAAATGTGTGCCTGAAATCTTACATCTCCTCACAAAACATGTGCTGCATGTACATGAGGAGGAGCAGATTATGTGATGGGTCATGTGCCAGGGCTAAGCTGCTGCTGTGGAAAACATTAGTGATACAACATCTTTCTGTGTTCTGCCAGCTCCTCTCTTCTGCTCGGACAGCTTGTGCACATGTGAGGCTGCCACGGCACTGCTGCTAGACTCAGGCACTATGGAAGAGCTGGATACTCTGATAAGAGAGTGACAGCCTGAAGCCTAAAGTGAGGACTGTGCTTAATGTATTGCTTTGCTTGGCTTCTGGTGGCCAATGAAGTCCATGTTTTTTAGAGTAAGTAGCAGAAATCTTACGTTGTCTTTTTTCTTCCACAAATACATTATTTGAATTGTGGGAAGCAGTCCCATGCTCAAAGCAGTGTTGGGAGGTACGTCATCTTGCTACTTTTGTTGGTTGCTTGCTATTATAGCAGCATTTAGCTAGTGCCCCATGGAAATCACTATTTTAAGGCAGTGTGAGAGCATCTTGCTGTAGCACAGAAACTGAAAGCAGCATCCATGTGAGGATGCAGTGGCTCCTGTCTAGTACTTGGGAATCACTGCCTTGCATATAGCAATGTCTGTTTGCTGTCTTTACCATATCGTGTCCAGCTTCCCTTCCTTTTTGGTTTTGGGGAAGTCCCTTGTAATTTTCAAGGATTAATTTTATACTATTCAATAGGTTCCAGCAGCCAATCAGACATAATGAGTGCTGTTGATAATCTTATTTTCTCTATGTGAGGATCATTTTTCCATCTATTTCTGAATTTTGTCAGAGACTTGCTAGCCTTCAAAGCTGTCACTAGGCAGCATTTTAGCTGATGGCCATGCAGCAGCAGTGGAATGGGTATTGTTTGTACTGGGGCCTTCTATTGAAGGTATAAAATGTACATTCAGTGATTCTGCAAAAATAATTCTTAATGTTATTTAAATGGTGTTTTCAGTCCATGAATAAAATATTATGTCTCATCATGCAAATATAAATATTTTAGTATTTTTTAAAAAGTAGATATTGACCCAAGAGCAACAATTCCTACAAAGATATAAATTTTTTTATTCTTAAATTATTGACTTAAATTTTCATTTTAAGAGATACTGTAGGTGTTTAAAAAAACCCCACAAACAACAACAACAACAAAAACCAGAAGAAAAAAGCTTAAGTGAATATGTTCACCATTACTTATCTGATTTAAAAACAAGAAAACATTCAAACAAACAAACCCTGATTTAAATCTAGGACCTGGAATTCCAAGTTGCAGCCTGTGGCACATTTTTATAATTGATTTATGAAGCTCTGAATTTCACCTGTAAAAGGACTTTGTGGTCTGAGATATTCTTCCCCCTCCCCTTCTTTTTTCCCCCTTTTCCTCTGAATTATTTTGTATCCAATTTAGACTCTTTTTTCAGTAGGGGATTTTGCATATAAATTTTGCAGTGCTTTAAAACCATCTTTTCTCCAATGCATATTTCATGATTTTCTTATTCTCAAAACCCCAAGCCTTCTTCACACAAAGTCCTGAGCAGAAACTACAAACCCTGGTGGTATACCTATCAAAGATAAGATAGTGACTTTCCAAAAGAACTGCCCATGTTTTTAATGAATGATCTGGTAAGCAAAAAGAAAATTTTAAACAATTTTCAAGACAAAAAAGAGTATGTAATAAGGCAATAATTCTCAGAAAGTTACAAGTTATGGTCTTATGATAACTACAGTTGGGGAAATTTAATACTTTCATAGTGTCTTGACAAGGTCACTTCTATTCCTAAACAGTCATCTGGAGTCTGTCTAATGAATTCAGCAACCCCTTAATCTCTCAACGAGGGTGAATATAGATAATTTTTAATGGCAGAAACTCTAATGTTAGGGTGCTGACCTTGTATTTGAAACAGCTGCGTTCAGTGCTGGTTCCATTCCAATCTTCCAACAAGTCACTTGATGGACAAGTCACAGAATCATAGAATCATAGAATGGTTTGGGTTGGAAGGGACCTCAAAGATCACCTCGTTCCAACCCCCCCGCCATGGACAGGGACACCCTCCACTTTGATGAATATACACCTATCCTTATGAGGATTTAGGTGGGGGATTTAGGTGTCTAAGTTCCACTAAAATTAGGTCTTCAGTATCTCTACATCAACAGATAATCAGTAGCTGGGAATTACTGCATTTATCTTCATCAAAAATTGTTAGGATTAATGAATTAAAATTGTGATAACAGTAACGATCAAATTCTTAAAACAGAACCCTTTTTTGTTATGAGAATAAATGGGAGGCTTGTAGTTCATTTTAAAATAGATTAGCATCTAACTCTGGAAATTTAATAATACTAGGCCAGTAAATGAATGCATATCTTATTTAGGTATAAATGATGATGAGTTCACAGGTCTAAGCCTTAGGTCCTAGTAGCTAGTCATTGTCTACTGATTTCAGAAAATTGCTTCAGAGATTGAAAGCTTTTACTCAGAAACATCAGAGTTAAAAAGGCTGGTTGACTTGTCAGCTTGATTTAGGTCAAAGCCAAACCAAAGCAGCTCTATTCCTCTCCCTCACATGCTGTCCTACCTCACAGTTTCATGACCTTTCATGTGGCAGAATTTGTAATTAGAGAAGGGAGTAAAAAGGCTGTTTTGAGTCAAAGCTTAAGGCATTCCTAATTTGAACAATGACACTGTTCCATATTCATTGTGTCACAACAACTTCCATATCAAATTTACAGAGTTTGCACATAGAAGCTGAGTGACCCCAACAGCAGGTCCTGCAAAGTTAGTCAAGGATGTAGAATTCAATCTGTTCATTCTTTTTTGGCTATTGCCAAGAATTTATAATATAGCAAAATACAGGTGACAAATTTTGCTTTCCTTCAGACCAATTTGTTGTCCTGGGTGATACTACTCAGATATCACTGAGGGAAGAACTTGGACATAGTGGAGATGAATTTTGGTGTGTGTTTAGCCCAGATATGGGATCAGGACCTTGGGCTGGTTAATCTTCTGGTCTCTTGCTTTTCAGTCTAAATTGAGCTAGGTAACAAATCAGATGTCAGAAAAAGCTGAGGAATAAATAGTTGAGCAACAATTTCTGTTCCCTGGCAGCCAGTTACATAGTTATGAAGTTGCATAGGCTTAAGCCATGAGTTTGTCTCTCTACACTAGAAAGACATAGCATTATACAGAGACTGAGGATGCAGCTGACACTGCCAGCAGGTAAATTAATCTGTGAAGCTTCACCCTGGATGGGAAGAATCCTCTGAATCAGGTATAGCCATTAGCACCATGAGCTGCTATTTGTCACTTTGTCACAGATGAGACTTCCTGAGTGCTCATCTCTGCTACTGTAAAAAAAACCAAAAAACAACCCAGGCTTGCTTAAACCACTGTGGGTTACTCTGGCCAGTCTGGCTATACCACTGCTGGCTAGAAGCATTCACAGAAGTGAATGGCTGAGAAGTACAGCCAGGAAGTTGTAGGTCCTTAAACTGTCTCACATCTATATTGACTAGGTGACTCCAACTGCAGAATCAAACAGATTGAACAGCTGCTGAAAGTGGTCTAAGCTCACTTGCTTGGCTTTGAACCAAAACAAACTAGGCGGGACCACAGGATCACGTGTGCACTGAGGAATTTTTGACCTGCACTTAACTTTGTTTCCTCTCCTGAATCCAAGCTATGTGCACCTTCTTCCTGAGTATCTGAATTTCATTTAGGTTGAGATGCACCCTTTTGGAAATCCCTAATATTGTAAAGAAAGATGGATTCAGTCCTAGTTTCTCCCTGATTATACAGAAGGCCTAATCCTAAACACAGGAGGGCATGAGAGGGTCTATGCCTCAGAGCACAATGTATAGATAAAGCAGAAATCTTAGTCAAGTTGCCGAAACAGAAAATTCTGTCTGCCCAGGAAGCTCTGTGCATTCCAGTCAGTACTCTCTCCTCTCTTTGTAGCTCTGCTTGCCCCTCCTGATTCAGGAGTTTGCACAAAAGCCTTTTTGCATTTTATATTTCATCAAGCCGTTTCCCTAGCCTTGAAGAGTCCCTAGGACGATATGCTCCAACACCCTTGTCTCAGTAAAGTTATAGTTCCCAAACAGGTACAAATAATATTTCAGGTCAATGAAACAATGCACTATACTTATGTTTGAGTACACATTGAATACATGTACATTTTGATTAATTATGCATTCATTATGCATACATTGAGTAATTATATCATTTTCTACAGCATTCAAATGATATCCATGATACGGAGGTATACACCTGAGAAGTCATGGATAGTCTGCCATAGATGGTTGGTAAGTGGTCACAGGCTATTGAGTGCACCTGTATACATGAGAAGGAAGCAAGCATGTGGATCACTAAATCTTTGTATGAGTCTTCTGGCTGCATCTCTACACCTACGAAATTTTTAGAAATGATAATATAAAAATGCAAATGCAAAATAGTTTTCAAAAAGAACAACTGAAATCATGTAGGTGGAAAGGCTTGCACAAGAGTACCAACAATGGGAGTTGATTTATTCAGCCAGTGTAAAACTCACTGAAACTATAAGAAAAGTCAGTGTGTTCTTCAGTGATACTGACTTAGGAATATGTAGTCATCCAAGTTGATGAACCTTATAGATTTCTAGAGGCATTAGCTTTAAGCATGTATGTTCAGCCAGGAAGAAGGAAAAGAGAAATAAGTAATGTTTGTTGACCAATGAATTCATCTTTGATGAATTGATGACTTAAGAAAGAATATGAAGCTGTGTGGTCAAGAAGGAGGAAAGACAGTTACTGTCAAAATAAGTAATGAAACCTCATGGTGTGAGGACAAGTAGAGGTCAGATGCAGACATTCAGAGGGGAGGCAGACTGATAGAAAGCCTCTTTCTAAGTATTAATGATAAGAAAGAAAAAGCTATAGTTCAGTTCAGACACATTGTTGGTTAATCACTAAAGTCATTCTGAAGATGACTGGGAAGTACAAGAACATTTTTCAACAATCTCTACTGTGTATGCATTCAAATATCCTGTTTTAGAAGATATACTGTGTTGAAACTGACTGATACTAGAATATATGACCACTGAGTCCCATGTTTGGTAAAAGCAAAAAGCAGTAACTTGCACATTCAAAGAATACAGAATTAGATGATCCTGACTTCCTCAATGTAGTTTGTTAAATATCACTGTGAAGCTTCCTTTGAGGACTTAATGTAAAGCACAGGCTTCATTCCTACCTGTGATAAATACCCACATTCAAGAGAGGAGATCACGAACCTTTGTCTAAAATGAGAAGGTGCTATCTTGGGACCAGGCATAGAAGTCCATGTCTATTTTCTACTCTACTGGTTATTTGGGCAACTAGTGTTACAAAGGCAATTTATCTCTGAGGGTATCTGATCATCTCAGAAATGGGTATTGTAAAAATGGCAAGTTCCGTGCTTATATTGTCAGAATAAGCTTACACCTAGTTTGTGCTTCCGTCAGTTGTTTTTCATCCAGATGCTGCTTTCAGCTAGTTGTTGAGATAAAGAGATATTGCTTTGTGCTTCTTATGAAATAAATATTGATTTATGACTGTCTTTCTGTCACTTAAGCTTGTGCTGCCTAAAAATGCATTTAAGCACTAATAGTCTGGTGTTAAATAGGATAAGAATAAATCTTGCAGGGCTCCATAGTTACTGCATCCAGCTCTGGGGTCCCCAGTACAAGAAAAACAGCTGTTGGAGTGAGTCCAGAGGAGGGCCACAAAGCTGATCAGAGGGCTGGAGCACCTCTCCTATGAGGACAGGCTGAGAGAGTTGGGATTGTTCAGCCTGGAGAAAAGAAGGCTCCAGGGAGACCTTATAGCAGCCTTCCAGTACCTGAAGGGGCCTGCAGGAAAGATGGTGAGGGACTGTTTATCAGGGAGTGTAGTGATAGGACAAGGAGTAATGGGTTTAAGCTAAAAGAAGGTCGATTTAGAATAGATATTAGGAAGAAATTCTTTATTGTTAGAGTGGTGAGGCACTGGAACAGGTTGCCCAGAGAAGCTGTGGATGCCCCCTCCCTGGAAGTGTTCAAGGCCAGGTTGGATAAGGCTTTGGGCAACCTGGTGTAGTGGAGGGTGTCCCTGCCCATGGCAGGGGGGTTGGAACTAGATGATCTTTGAGGTCCCTTCCAACCCAAACCATTCTATGATTTTATGATAGTTGAGGAGGTGGAGGGGGAACTGTTGCTATAATCATACTTCGAGCTATGTTAGCAAAAAAACTGTGATATCATCCTGCAGCTTTAGAAGTGGGGCCAAAATATATGTCAATCAATATTACTGAACACAATGGAAGGTCCAACAGAATGAGAACCACAACTTTTCACTACCAGTTCCTGCAGTGGAAGGACTGATCTGACCTACATCCTTGTAAAACTTTAGTGGTTTATACTTGATGCAATTACCCTCCCTGTAGAGATTGCATACTGTATGAAATCCCATGTAAAGTTTTTAAATTCTTATATGAAATCTAGGAGAATCATTAGACATTAACAGAGCTATGGAATTTAGAGTAATTTTCTACTTTTTTATATTTAGAGTAATTATTCAGTCCAGTACAAGTGAGGTAGAACATGCATGCCTAGGGTTTTTTTTGTGAAAATAAGATACATTTCTGCATTTGAATGAAGTGTGAAATGTTTATCTCTGCATCTATATAAGCTAAATAGGGTTATTTCTAGCTCAGGTATAGTACATGCATTCATTTTTGAAAGCATTTTGTACCATATGCACCCTTTATACTAAATATTCATCTATTACAGAAATCCTGAATATTAACTTAAAATTATGGAAAATGAGAAAAGCTATTAGAATAATAATGATTTTTTGTTTTCTTTGTATCTTAATACAGGATCAGATCATTAATCCGCAACAGATACAGATGTAAATTAAGCCACTTTCAGTACATTTCGGGTTTGTACCGGTAGATGGCACTGCGGGAATAACGATGGCTGTCGGGAGGACGACGGGTGTTAAGTACCTTATATTCCACCACGCAGGCTACAAAATAATTTTTGTCTCCCACTGGTTTCACCAGTTTAATCCTGTCATACTATGAGTCAGATTTTCCAGGCGTACTTACTACTGGCAGTGAAGGATATACTGAAACTGCTGACACCAAGTACTTAATGTAGTTTATGTTATAGCAATAGTAATCGCCTATATTAAATTACTTGCTCGCAGAAGATACCTTCTCCTAGCAAGTTTTCTGTCAAAATATTTACCTACATATCATCAGTTCACATGTTTTCTACTTGGATGAGCTGTCTAACTGACACAGCGATCACTAGGGCTGCAAATTGTATTCACAGTGAAATTCAAGTCGGCCCTTCATCTGCCAGACTACCAGTGAAACTAGCCTGTTTTCTAAAGTCAGCGTCTTCCCCTCCTGTCCAGGTATCCCACTCATTTCCACAGCCCAGGAGCTCACCCAAAGAGTGAAACAAGCTCTTCCTGAGTCTTTGAAACTCATTCTGCACTCCAAGAGGCAGGCAGGCTTCTTTCCACATCACATATCATCTCCAGTAACAAAGTTTCTGAGGGCTAAATTATGCCCTTAGTGGTACCTGTGTGATTGTTTTGCCTGCAAGGCTTTTGAACAGGTGTAGCTATTGGGATTTAGCGAGCAATTCTGCCGATGATGCTCAAGATGGAATAGTATCCAGCTGTCTCAAATAGTTATGTTACTTCTGCAGGGCTAAGAGAAATAAAAGAATGGTGTTTATTTTTGTTGCTAAAGTAAGTAGATATGAGTCTAAAACACATGAGATTTGATCTATTCAGGAAAATGGTGCCAATGTTACTGTAATCCTTTTCTGCAGGAAAATTGTTCTTCACTTTTTTTCTTTTTTTTCCTGATAGCTGGACTTTACAATATACTATATACATCCTCTGATGGCCTCTGACACACTTTGACCATCACATGTCTCCTTGCAGAAGGTTTTAAAATTACAAGATTGAAAATATATTATGTCTACTACCCACTTGAAGGGTACTCTAGAAAGCTGGGCAGCCTGACGGGAAATTAATTACAAGCAATACCATATCAGAGGAATGAGGAGTTGAGGATCAGAGGTTTTCTGCAGTCAGTACATATACTGGAAAAGAAATATTTTCCTTTACCACACAACAAATGTTGGCTACAGAGTACTGTGTCCCAGGCTGTACTGAAAGAAGGGGGTTTGTGGGCTGAAATCTGTCAATTTGAAAAGTAAACTAGCCATGGTATCTGTACTGGATTAGCAGTCTAAATGGCAGAATGAAGCCTAATTGGGCCCTACAGCACTTCTACTGACGGATGGCAGGACTAACGTGCCTTCATAGGCAGAGGTCAAAGATCCGTCTAAGCCCAAATGGTTCACTGGTTTAATTGGTTCAGGCATACCAATTTTTTCTAGCCAGCAAAACACAAGTGTGCGATAAGGCCAGCATCATAATTGACTGCCTTTGGCTCCACAGAATAAGCAATCAGGCATCCATTTATGGCTGGGTCAAATGATGACAGATTTCAGGAAGAATTTAGAGGGATTTTCAATTGACAAGACTGTATCTGCAGAATGATGCTGTAACGACCATCACGCAGCTGCTGTATCCCTTGTGGTATCACAGTCATAGCTGCAGTCCTGCAGTCACAGCTTTTTCCCACCTGCTGTGGCCAAGTCACAGTATCATTTGTTGATCCCTGATTTTGGGGCCAGATTTATACCAGGCTCCATCTGATAATAGATCCCAGAAGAGCAGTAACGCTCTGAGGAAGATTAGAAAGCAGCCAGCACCAGCCACTGTCTCAGTGCTGTGGTATGTCTCATTTGCAACAGAGATGGTGGATTTTGTCCTGTTCTGCCACTAAAGACCTTTCCCATCTGAAAGATGAACTGTGAACTGGGGAATAAAAAGGAATTTACTGGGGTTTTTTTCCCCTGGATCAAGAAAGTGAGCAAAATAAATATGCATAATATGTTTTGGATTAAATGTAATTTCATAAATTTAATTTTATTTTGCTTGATAAAACCCCAGAAATTAATCTCACATTGACAGAAAGTGAATTACATAAACATTTGAATGTTTGTCTCCTTAGTTGTTTTAGAAACTCTATCTACTACACTACACAGTGTTTTATTAACTACTCAAAATTTAATTAGAAGAGTTTTCCTAGTGTTCACTGAATGTAATTGGAACATTTTGAAATTTCTGAATAAAACATACATAGAAAAATTACAAAATAGGATATGCAATATTTCAAAAGCAACAACAACAACTCACTTTTTTACTCTGTATATCTATGTAAAATATACTCATAAATTGCTACTTTCTTTGTGATTTTTCTCCAATCATTAAAGATGGTTTCTCTTTTTTCTTTGCAATTTGGTCTACAATTTCATCAGATATCATTTCTTTATTGTATATAGTATTTAAAACCAGGTGGAACGCAGCTGCTGTAGCCTTGCTGTGCAAGCTGTATGTCAGGAATGCAGTTGTGCTCCTGGTGATCACAGAACAGTGATGTACTGACCGACATCAGTGCAACCTGGAGAGGCCCTTTGCTTCTCTCTGCTTTCATGACTGCCTCTTTTTTAAAAGATGATGCTTCTTTCTAGCTAGAGTTTGCCCCTCCTGTTTTGAATCCCTAATACGTGCAGTGTTTTGCATCAAATGAGTGGTATAATAGTAGTGCTTTTCCCATTGTGCTTTCAAGCCATTATTTTGACTTAGTTAATGCTGCAAAATTCCTGATCTCACTCCTCCAGCTTAAGGGCCCACCCTCCTAGAACACTCAGGTGTACTTTATTTCAAAGGCTATCAACAGCTTTAGAACTGATATTTCCACCTCTTGAATTAATTAAATTATCCTTTCTTTTTGAAAAAGTATTCACAACTGAACTAAAGAATCATCAAGCTAAAGCTAAAGCAAATCTTATTCATAGTAAAGGAAGGAAACGCACAGCATTTTGAATTTCCTTACTGGATAATTTTTGGACTCACTCATTGAGGATCCTTGTTTACTTGAAACGTGACTTCACGGTATTGAATCAGATCCAAGATTTATCTAGTTCAGTATCCATAGCGATTACCCAGTCCTCATGCATTCCTAACATTTTTGCTTTTCTAACTGTAGCATCAAGCATCTCCTAACAGTTGAATTTTTTACAGTAGTGGTTAGATATTTTTCTAAGTTGTCATGATGATCTGATAATTAATTTTGAATCTTGCTGAGCCTTTATGCAGGTATTTGTTTTTTCCTTCCTTCAAGGATAGTTTCCATTTACAATATTAAATGAAAAAACACTGGGTTGTTCACTATCATCATATTGCCCATTACTATCATCATATTACCCATCCTCTCGGCTTCTCTAGGCCCCTGTGAAGAAGCTAACAGTACAGCATGGACTTGACGATCCTAAGCATCTTTGTGGCATCTGCAAAAGTTGCTTCTCACTACTCATCTCATTTCCAGATCATTAAGCATCATGTCACCTACTCTTGAGCCTTGAGGCCCCCACTATTAACCTTTTGCTAGGACTGAAAATTGGCCATTTAGTCCCACTCCCTACTTTCTGTCTCCAAGCTAGGTTTAGATCCATGTTACAAATCTGCGCTATGACATATCCCAGTGAAGTCAATGGAGGTACTATAAAGCTTAAAGCTAGGTACGTGCTCAAGCTTCCTGTTGAATTCTAGCAGACAGAAAACGTCTTAACTTCTAAACAATAAAAATGGTCTCAGGTTATGGGAAGAAATATTTTTGAAGTAGAGTTTCCAAAGCAGTCTGAAAAACTTTTTGGTTTATCTTCAGTTTTTGCATGATACAACTATCTGCATGTAAACTGTGGCAGTGGCAGTAAACTGTCTACTGCTTCTACATGATAATATTCTCATAGTGAGAAAATCATTGCTTTAATAATAAAAAGATTTTTTTCTAAAGATTCATTTATATAAAACTAAGGCTTACTATTTTTATTGCTTGAGCAAAGAAAAAGAAGAAAATGTGCTCAATTTTTCAGTTTATATGGCAATTTCAGTATTTTGATGGCAAATGGCTTGTGGATAACTTCAAACTCAACAGCTACGCTACCCTACCATTCTTCTAAACTACCCTGCTTCCACCCTTGCCCTTCTTCTTTCCCATAATAACTCCAGAGACTTCTTCCACCTTCCTGCAGAAAGTAGTATTTTTCCTTTGTGCCGTTCATTTCTTACGTTGGCAAAACATTTGCGAGTTGTCTAGGTTATATGGGACTTGAAAACAAGCTTTATTGGGATTTTTTTATTAAACATTTTCTTCCTGCAAAAATAAATACGTCTGTGATGATCTAATGTTTCTGAACTGTAGAGTCAGTCTTGTACCGAGCAAGGCTGTTCATTGCAGTACATTAAGAGGAGTGACTGTTAAGTCGAATAGCCTTATCATGCTGCCTCTGAACCTCTCTGTTAGAATCCAATTACGGTGAATCGGTGGATGTGAGATCCTCTTGTATGTCTGAATTTTCAGTACCGGTACACAAACAGAGGCATTGTCTCTGTGTCCTGTTCAATTTCTTATGCAAAATTTGTGTTGTTTCATTTTCTAGTATTTTCATTTTTATCCTCTGCTTGCTTTCCATTTCCTTTTTGTTTTCCCTTTGCTGCCCCATATCCAGGCACCTCTTTTTCCTACGGTAGGACAACTTGTACAACTCAGTACAATAATGTCCTTCTGTAGAAAAAAAAGTTAAATAAGGTCTTATTATAGCTGTATTGCTATATTTCCTGTGTCTTCTGATTGAATTGTATGTTCTGAGAACCCAGAAGAACAGGCATTCTTCACTCATGCCACTTACCCCTTGGAAACTAGCAAAGTGTAACAGCTTAAGGAAGTTTAAAAAATCTGGTAACTTGAGGGACAACCTCAGCTCTCCTATAATTGTCAGCACAGTTAGTTTGATGTTTGGTAAACTGGAAAAGTTCCTTCTCTTATACCTTATATTTTCACTATACTTATTAATAAGATCATATATTTTGAGACTGGTTTTAAGATTGTATGCTTTTGCCTAGAGAAGAGCTACCAGTAAAGCTTAAGGAAGTTTAAAAAATCTGGTAACTTGAGGGACAACCTCAGCTCTCCTATAATTGTCAGCACAGTTAGTTTGATGTTTGGTAAACTGGAAAAGTTCCTTCTCTTATACCTTATATTTTCACTATACTTATTAATAAGATCATATATTTTGAGACTGGTTTTAAGATTGTATGCTTTTGCCTAGAGAAGAGCTACCAGTAAAGGACTTAGCATAGGACCAATAACTGACAATGATTCTAACCTTCTTATTGACAGCAGACACCAAACCCTCAGAAGTGCTAGGACAGCTCATGAAAGGGGTCTTATAGTTGTAGCTTTCCAAGTCACTGAGCAAGTATTATGTGATATTCACCTGGATAAACTTTTGCTGTATGGAGTTTTCATCAGTCCAAGAAAAAAAACAATGTCAAGCCCCAGAGACTTCACACTTGGGGGCTGAAGCAAAGAAACTGTTGATCTTTACGATAACTACGCCCAGAAACTCTCAGCAAATACAGAGGGATTCCTAGAAGCAGATATATGCAACTTAAGGAAGGCAGAGGCCGCTAGAGCAAGCAGTCACGGGTGTGATTTGACTCAATTGCATTTCCATAACTCAAGAGGAAACCTTATCTAACTGTGCTTGAAGGAAAGCATAAGGTGAGACTGGAAATGTCTGTGGGCTGATTGTTTTAAAAGCCCTTTGCCTGCTGTTTTGTTCCAGCTGCTGAACAAACAAGCAAACAAACCCTCAAACAACTTTGTTTTAATAGCTGCTGATCAGCACTGCAGCACTGGGATATGAGGACATATCAGAGGCAGTCACAAGGGTAAGGATTTACATGGATGGAAAAAAAAAAGCCAAGAAAGCCTTGTATCTGTTTTGAGACATGGACAGAGTGTTTGAGATGCAGCCTCTCATTCACAGAGACTGTTAAAGCTGGGACTGTTAAAGCTGGGGGGCTGCTAAAGCCAGCGAGGGACGGTGTCACTCACTGCATGCCCCATTTCTTATAATCTTTCCCTCTCTTGAGCACTGCTGGGCACAGGATACTAAGTGAAACACCTTGGTATGACTAGATGTGGCAGTGCTTTATGGTCAGTCTGAGTGAAGAACATTTCAGTTATATCCAAATACAATTAAAGACACCTATCATTTCAGGAATGTAGGCAAAGATACTGAAAAGACAAAGGTGCAGCTAGCTCTGTAACAGTAGTAAAAAGGCAAAATACTGTTTTGATATTTTCTGTTGAGGCATGCTGGTTCATACGTTTCTAGTCCGCAACACACTGCCTCTGCTGTATGAGGTACAAAGCTGAAACTGCCTCATCAACCATAGCCGTTCTCTTAATAACCTTATAATTCCGTATTTCACACACATTTTTTCTCTGTGCTCTGCATTATATTTTAGTAAAGCCTCATCCCTTTGGCCCATTGTTCCTCAAAATAGAAATGGAAGAAGGATAGTATAATCTAGTATTAATGCCAGTTCAAGAAAAAGCCATACTATTGCAGAATGGAAATAAAAGCTGCCCATTTTCCTGCCCACCAGTGAGCCGGTTCTTCAAACAGCTATCTAGAGCAGAATATCTAGCAGTATCATGAAGCTAGCCACAGGGAGATTAAAAAATGTAGCTTTATCACATCTTCAGCCATGTGAACTCAGAACCTGCATCATACTCATAATTTATAAATATTTTTGACTTTTATCATTTTCATCTAGAGCTGGTGTACTTTAAAGCTGATGGTGGAGAAAAAGTGTATTACTGAAATTCCTAAAAATGGAAACGTAAGTAAATATGGATTCAAATGAAGTTTTTCTCAAAGTCAGTACCTCCTTTTAGATTACTCAAATAAATGCAAAGAAAGCTGCTTTCTACATTCACAGTAAAGGAGTGAGGCACCCATTTTAATATAGCTGGACTCAGCCATAATGCAAACCCACTTCCTCTGTATTCAAAGCTTTTTGTTCACAGAAAATCTGTAGCAATTTGAGAAGATGATGGTATGTGCTTCTTCAGAAGGAGCAGAACTGAAAAAGATGATGAATAAAGATCAAGGAATGACAACACAACTCCTTAGGACAGGAGAAAGGAGTGTAGCATACCTAAAAAAGGCAGCATTTATAAAGCAAGTAACTATTTTTGCAAATTTGAACATGGCCAGTTCACTGGAATGAAAAAAATTTGGGAAGTTTGAATCTTAAAAAAGTATAATTTTGATGTTATTCTTTGCATAGTTCACAATCATACTGCAGCACTCAGTGGTATTGCTTACCCACTTTCTGTCTGTAATGAATTCTATTGCACAAAGCTCACTATGTTAAACAAATAAACAATTTATGGTAAATGAAAAAAACCTCAATCCTTTGCACATGCAAGTTAAAGATGAGATCCAAAAGACAATTTGTATGAATTTGCATGGCAAGGTATTGGTAGTGGCAGGGGTGGCTACTGTGAGAAGCTGCTAGAAGCTTCCCCCATGTCCAACAGAGCCAATGCCAGCCGGCTCCGAGTTGGACCTGTCACTGGCTAAGGCTGAGCCCATCAGCAACAATGGTAGTGCTTCTGGGATAACAGAGTTAAGAAGGGGAAAAAACCACCGGGAGCAATTGCAGCCAGAGAGAGGAGTGAGAATATGTGAGAGGAACAGCCCTGCAGACACCCAGGTCAGTGCAGGAGGGGGAGGAGGTGCTCCAGGCACTGGAGCAGAGATTCCCCTGCAGCCTGTGGAGAAGGCCATGGTGAGGCAGGCTGTCCCCCTGCAGCCCGTGGAGGTCCATGGTGGAGCAGATACCCACCGGCAGCCCGTGGAGGACGCCACGCCAGAGCAGGTGGAGGCACCCAAAGGAGACTGTGACCCTGTGGGAAGCTCACACTGGAGCAAGCTCCTGGCAGGACCTGCGGCCCTGTGGAGAGAGGAGCCCATGCCAGAACAGGTTTGCTGGCAGGACTTGTGACCCCATGGGGGACCCATGCTGGAGCAGTCTGTTCCTGAAGGACTGTACCCCATGGGAAAGACCCACGCTGGAGCAGTTTGTGAAGAACTGCAGCCTGTGGGAAGGACTCATGTCAGAGAAGTTGGTGGAGGACTGTCTCCTGTGGGAGGGACCCCATGCTGGAGCAGGGGCAGAGTGTGAGGAGGCCTCCTGCTGAGGAGGAAGGAGCGGCAGAGACAACGTGTGATGAACTGACCACAACCCCCATTCCCCGTCCCCCTGTGCTGCTGAGGGGGGAGGAGGCAGAGAAAATTGGGAGTAAAGTTGAGCCCAGGAAGAAGGGAGGGGTGGGGGGAAGTGTTTTAGGATTTGGTTTTATTTCTCATTATCGTACTCTGATTTGATTGGTAATAAATTAAATTAATTTTCCCCAAGTCTAGTGTGTTTTGCCCATGACAGTAGCTGGTGAGTGATCTCTCCCTGTCCTTATCCCCACCCACAAGCCTTTCGTTATATTTTCTCTCCCCTGTCCAGCTGAGGAGGGCAGTGATAGAGCGGCTTTGGTGGGCACCTGGCATCCAACCAGGGTCAACCCACCACATGATTATATGTTTCAATGCAAGAATTCAATAAAAAGGAATTTCTTCTAAACAATTTTGAGTGTCCACTCAATAAATATTTCAGAGGTTAAAGTTCTGCCATAGCGATCACCATCTTAGTTCAGTGGAGTAAGCTAAGCCTCCGCCATTCTCCCTTTAGCTGCTTGGGAGTCACCAACTGTTTGGGTGCCCAAATCTTCTGAGGGAATGATTGGGAAGCCACACCCAGATGAACTGTGCGATAAAATAACAACCCTGTGTTTAACACAGAGTGCAGCAATCAGATTCTTACCTTCAATGATGAGAGTGGCTCTGGTGGCCATCTGGCATAATCTGCATCTCCCTAATACCCTGGGGACCAAAATATTCCACCAGACCATCAGAGGCCTAACCTGCAGTTGCAAGTGCCCTTGTCTCAGGCAGCAAACTACGGTGGAAGTGTCTGAGCCATCTCTAGATCTTTTTTCCTAACATCTCAGCTGTGCTGTGAGGGACTTATGGAGCTGATAAAAAAGGGAGGAGAAAACAAGACAAATATGTTTCTGTAGTCCAATTATTTTTTATCCAGTTTGCTCAGTAATGCTGTAATACAAAGTATGTATGCAATACCTAGAGGTGCGGCCATATCCTACCTGCTTACCATGCCCTCAGAATTCTTACCACAGAATTATCTTCTAATCATAGAATCATAGAATGGTTTGGGTTGGAAGGGACCTCAAAGATCATCTAGTTCCAACCCCCCTGCCATGGGCAGGGACACCCTCCACTAGACCACGTTCCCAAAGCCCCACCTGGCCTTGAACACTTCCAGGGATGGGGCATCCACACTTCCTCTGGGCAACCTGTTCCAGTGCCTCACCACCCTCATTGTAAAAAATGTCTTCCTTATAGCTAATCTAAATCTACCCTCCTTCAGGGTATTACCCCTTGTCCTGTTACTACATGCACTTGTAAACAGTCCTTCTCCAGCTTTCCTGTAAGCCCCCTGCAGGTATTGGAATGCTGCTATAAGGTCTCCCCAGAGCCTTCTTTTCTCCAGGCTGAACAATCCCAACTCTCTCCATCCAGAGGGACCTTGACAGGCTGGAGAGGTGGGCCTGTGCGAGCCGCATGAAGTTCAACAAGGCCAAGTGCAAGGTCCTGCACGTGGGTCGGTGCAATCCCAAGCACAAATACAGGCTGGGCGAGGAATGGATTGAAAGCAGCCTGGAGGAGAAAGACTTGGGGGTATTGATTGATGAGAAGCTCAACATGAGCCAGCAATGTGCACTTGCAACCCAGAAAGCCAACCGCGTCCTGGGCTGCATCAAAAGAGGCATGATCAGCAGGTTGAGGGAGGTGATCCTGCCCCTCAACTCCGCTCTTGTGAGACCCCACCTGGAGTACTGCGTCCAGCTCTGGGGGCCCCAGTACAGGAGAGACATGGAGCTGCTGGAGTGAGTCCAGAGGAGGGCCACGGAGCTGATCAGAGGGCTGGAGCACCTCTCCTATGAGGACAGGCTGAGAGAGTTGGGGTTGTTCAGCCTGGAGAAGAGAAGGCTCCGGGGAGATCTAATTGCGGCCTTCCAGTACCTGAAGGGGCCTACAGGAAAGATGGTGAGGGACTGTTTATCAGGGAGTGTAGTGATAGGACAAGGGGTAATGGGTTTAAGCTGAAGGAGGATCAATTTAGATTCAATGTTAGAAAGAAATTCTTTACTGTTAGAGTGGTGAGGTACTGGAACAGACTGCCCAGAGAGGTTGTGGAGGCTCCATCCCTGGAAGTATTTAAGACCAGGCTGGATGAGGCTTTGGGCAATGTGGTCTAGTGGAGGGTGTCCCTGCCCATGGCAGGGGGGTTGGAACTAGATGATCTTTGAGGTCCCTTCCAACCCAAACCATTCTATGATTCTATGATTCTATGATTCTCAGTCATAGGAGAGGTGCTCCAGCCCCCTGATCATCTTTGTGGCCCTCCTCTGGACTCGCTCCAACAGCTCCATGTCTTTCTCGTACTGGGGACCCCAGAGCTGGATGCAGTACTCCAGGTGGGGTCTCATGAGAGCAGAGTAGAGGGGCAGAATTACCTCCCTTGACCTGCTGGTCATGCTTCTTTTTGATGCAGCCCAGGACACGGTTGGCTTTCTGGGCTGCAAGCGCACACTGCCGGCTCATGTTGAGCTTCTCATCAATCAATACCCCCAAGTCCTTCTTCTCAGGGCTGCTCTCAATCCATTCTCTGCTCAGCCTGTATTTGTGCTTGGGATTGCTCCGACCCACATGCAGGACCTTGCACTTGGCCTTGTTGAACTTCATGCGGTTCGCACGGGCCCACCTCTCAAGCCTGTCAAGGTCCCTCTGGATGGTATCCCTTCCCTGCCGCATGTCGACCACACCACACAGCTTGGTGTCGTCGGCAAACTTGCTGAGGGTGCACTCGATCCCACTGTCCATGTTGCTGACAAAGATGTTAAACAGTGCCGGTCCCAGTACCGACCCTTGAGGAACACCACTCGTCACTGTTCTTCACTTGGACGTCAAGCCATTGGCTGCAACTCTTTGAGTGCAACCATCCAGACAATTCCTTATCCCTTGAGTGGTCCATCCATTGAATCTGTGTCTCCAATTTAGAGACAAGGACATCATGTGGGACAGTATCAAATGCTTTCTCAAGTACTTCCATGCTACAACTGAAACAAGGGCATCCACAGTATTTCTTGTGGCTCTTCCTCGAACTAGATCCACAACAGGTTTCAGTTCCCTTATATCTATTAAAGTGCTTACTCTACTCTCCAGACATGTGCAGATTGATTTTCTTCCTCATGATCCATGTTGCTCTTATGTCCTTGGAGAGGACTGATCTGAGATATATGGTCCAAAGGCACCTATGGCTTCTGCAGAATCAGCCTCTTCCCAAAGGATACAAAAGACAACTGATGCTTTCTGAAGGGAGGTGGTAGTGCTCTGATATCCCTACTTTGGTATTTGAGTTTTACCCTGATTAATGCCAACTCTTCATTTTCTTATCCACAAAGCTGGTGGGTTTAGATACAACGATAGCTGATAATTTCTTCAGGTTTCTGTATTCCACTATTACTCCAGTGAACTTAGTTTTGCTGCAAAGCCGCATTTTCAGTAGGAGGGGATGATACTTCCCTTGTCGCATGCAGAGAAGTGTCTGCAGTCTAATATTTAGGACACTCACATAGGAGGGAGAAGATGTGAGGTTAAATCCACTCATGCTGAGCAGAAAAATGACCTTGGGTCTTTTGTTTGCAGAGTGAGTGCTCTGATCAGGCAACTATAATACCAAAGGTCAGCAGGAGAACCACAGTTTCTTCATTTTGAACAAGGTAGAAGCTGCACCTGCATTTTTTGTACAGCCTGTGTGTGCTACACAAGCACTGTGTACATATAGCAAGGTTAGGGGCTTCGTGGGATGTCGGTATGGAATCAATCTACCTCCCATATCCTGACATGATTAGCTGAGTCCCACAGCCATGGCTGTTGTACACATGCAGAAGTTGGGGTGCTCTCAGGAACTTTAAAGTCAAGCAGGGATATGCCTGTGGCCCTGAAGTGCTTCCAGGACGCAGCTCAGCAGCTGAGCACTTTCTTGTCTTGAATTTTTAACATTTTTTTTCTCTACAATCCACAAATCCATTTTTTTCTGACCTGTTGAGTTCCTGCCCCTCACTGTTTGCAGATCTATTCTCCAAGCTTCTGAAATGGGGGATGGAGAGCAACGGGGGCCAAGTCCTTGCCATGCATAAAGAAACTAGACTAGAGAGTTCTTTATTTCTCTTTTTTTCTCCTTCTCTTTTGCCCAACTTCCCACTTTCCACTTTTGGCTATTTAGATAGTACTGATATGAACAGGCGCTTAAGGTCATTTACAGCAGGGTCCTAGAAACAAGGACAAAGATAGCAGTAATCGCTGCTTTTTTATTCAGTTAGCGGAGTTGTTTTTTTCCACTTTGTTTTGTAGAGTGCAAGTTTTCAGTGAAGCATCTCTTAGTATGATTATGATCTTTTCATCTGCAGAATAACCTCTGCAATCAAAAATCAATACTCATGCAATGGGCAAATCAGGCTGTTCCTACCCACGAGTATCTGCAGCATTATGTTTTAAGCAGCTGTTGATTTGCTTTGATTTGGAAAAATGGCTTGTCTGCAGAACTGTGTATGTATTTATGCACATGGTAGTTTAAGCTGTAGTGAAAAATGTCAGAGCTTTAAAACCATAATCTAAAAACAGGGATGGGAGAGATTTCTAGTTTCCAAAGGACAAATGACATTTCCACTTTTAGTCTCAGAAAAGAGCACTTCTATCTTGTCTCACAGTGAAGACATTTTAATAGAGGCAGTTTTAAGGGCTTTTATGAAACTGTCTGTGTCTTAGCTGGTTGAATTCCTGGCAAACATTGCACCTGGTTTTACAGACAAACAGCTATTAAGGACAGTACTAGCATCACCATCAATAAAAATAAATAAATAAATAGATTCCTAACTCATATTTCCATAACACTACATAATAAATATGCACAAAATTAATATGATTCCCATAAAGTTTATACTGACTGTCATTTGGGATAGCCAGGATAGATCTGCCATTAATATATGTAATGATAATCTCAAATTTGTGTAGTGTTCAGCACAAAACCATCACCTGGATTTGCCCCCTCTTCACATTTTAAATCAGGAACAAATCCAGTAATGTGAATAAATGGATGCATTCATGAGTCACACCTGAAAAAAAAAAGCCTGATGCAGACTTGGATCAACACCATATTAGCATTAAGAGTGTACATAAATAGCTGCACATATGGAAACAATCTGCAGTACAGAACAAGAAAAACAAGAGTTTATTAATCTTTAAAAATCCAGGAGCTATTTATGCATGTTGTCATTTGCAACTGTATTTATTAGATGATACATACATATACACACACATAGAAATATGTACAACAGGCAGTGTAAGGCAGTGGGTAACATACGTACTTCAGACATGCATTTGGAGTCTCTTCAGACTCTCAGAGGTTTCATACGGTGATCTGTGAATTCCCAAACAGAATATTTGCCTATCCTTTTCACCTCCAGGTATGCATGCAAACAAATGCACATCAAAAACATAATAATTATTTAAAAATTACTAAGGTTTATATACAATAATCCCTTAGAACAGAGATAGTGTAACTGATACTGGTTCTGTAAGCATCAGGCAAGCTGCTCATTCTGATATTACTCAGAATTATTGAGTTCATATGTTGGATTTGTATATCCCAGCACTACTAGACTCTCTTTAGGGGCCACTGTCTGGCTGCCATCAGTGCTGGAACCACTGAGTAACATTTGGTATAATGAGCACTTTTTTTTTTTTAATTTTGTTTATTTTATTTTTTTATTTCTGTGGTTATTGGGCTCCTCTGCAAATAGTGTGAACTAGTGAGAGACAATCTTCCAGCAACGGTGTCCAGTTACCAGCACAGCTGGCATCGGCAGGACCGGAGGAAGGCAAAGACAGATGGCGGTTTAAAGGACAAGCCAGTTGATAGCAGAGTATCACCAATTGCAGTAAATTATGTCTAGATTCTAAGGGAATGAAATAAAAAAAATGACGGATACACCTAAATGTAAGAAAGAGCCTGAAATCCCAGCCTGGAAGGAAGTGGGCAGAAGCAGTACACTGCTGTAGAAATATGTGTCAGATCTCCTGCCATAAATCACAGGAATAACAATATAGCTGGAGGCTAAATTCAGACTGAGGTGCTGGTGGGTACAGGACAAAATGTTCAGAAAGAAAAATCAGCATCGCTAACAGGAATGGTTGACATTGCGTAATTTTTAGTGCATTTTTAATCAGCCATGCAGGGGCTTTGGAAGAGACAAAGAAGCTGGACATTATCAGAAGATTGTTTTCTGCCTGCCTTTTGATCACAGTTCAAGATACACTTGATCTTGCTGATTCCGGGCATTTCTGTGGGGACCTGAGCGTGACCAAGCCTCCCCGCTTTCCGAGTCAGTTAAGAGCACTCACTACTTTGTGACAGAGCTCTGCACCTTGGCAGATCAAGCCCCTGGGGCCTCATTTTTGTGAAGCAAGCTTCAGCTGGAAGCACGAGTGGCACGAGTAAGCTCTATCTGCAACAGTTCAAAATGTCAGTGATATTATCAGACAGTCCCAATTCTGCTGTCACTTTATACCGCTCCTTAATTAAAAGTGTATTCGCATTTTTCTATCCCTGCAAGAGTAGGTCTTTTACTACAACCCTCTTAATGGGGATTAGTTGCCTGAAATGATGCATCTCACAGCCTGGAGGCAAATAGCTGCTGCTGCTTCTGTTTTCTTTAGCAGGGAAGCTGCCAGCGATGCACGTCCCCATGCAAGGGGGGAGGTCTGCCAGGCTCTGAGGCCAGGAACCGTGCGGTGGGAGCAGAAGTTCAGCCTTTCTCCCGGGGCAGCTACTTCATAGCCTGTCAGGCAGTGATGAGGCTTTTCATCCTGCAGCCTGCTTGAATACCAGAGCCTGTGTTTTGCTTTCGATATACAAGAAGCAAGCATATATTATCAGTGTAAATGGCTTTAATTTTAGATTAAAGGTAACAGCCAAACAAGGAAGAATAAAAGAGGCATCTCCTGGAGAGAGGATTCTTTTATGCCTGCAAATGACCTAGCACACTTCTGGGTGTTGTGTATGAACAATACAAAATGAAATACGCTTTTATGACATCCTGCAGTCGTGGTACAGTAAAGTAAGTCAATAGGCAACAGTGTTAGCCGTTTCTATATGCAAGTATTTAAAGCTTTGCTTAGCTGCTGCTTTACATAGTTCTAACTGTTGTGCTAAATGAAACTTTTTCTTGTCAGTTTTGTCTATATAACACAACTACGTTAACAGCACATAAAATATCTACAATAATCGGAATTCAGGAAAGAATCAGTTTCCATTTACTTTAAACTCCCAATATGAAAGAGAACTCTCCCTGTAGATATCAGAAAATCATAAACTTTGAGACACATTTTGAATCGTGTAACATAACTTCATAAGATGTATATCCCAAACATACATCTGAGGAATGCATTGTCATGTACAGGAAACATCTTTCTGCAAAAATTACACAATTACATAGAGGAAAAAAAATTAAAGGATTTGACGGGGGTGATTTCTGTTTCATGGCTTTTGTTTCTATACATGAACACAAATTCTGCCTTAGGGTACATTTATTAACTTTGCAGACCTAATGCTACAATATTGCACGATTCATAAAGACTGCTGCAAATTGCTAGCATTTGACAGAATTTATTAGAGGAATTTGGAACAGTTTATTTAACTCCAGGGGTAGACAGATTTTGAACTTTATTTACCATGAACTTTTCCACTGCATTTCCTCTGTAACTACCCATGCCTTAACGTACCATTATTTACAAATGCTTTTGACTGTGGATTAGATCTGAGAATGATACAGTTCTATTTTCACTTGTGTATCTTTGCCTATGCCCTTACTTGTATTCCTGTAACCTTTAAATCTGTTTATGTAGATGTAACTGGACTGCACAGTTCTGTGGTGGCAGTTGATATGGGACAGGTAAAAGCTTCCTACCATTTAAAATACAGTGGATGTAATTTTATATCTGGAGCTTTTCATTGTTCTGTAGTTAATCATGTACCAACTTATATCACGCATTTCTGCCCAAATTTTGTGACACTTTTCCAATAGAATTCCACATTTTATAATAAATCTCGTTGATTCTTCCCATCAATATGCTGAAAACAAGGTACTTATTTTCATTCTTAAATTTCAGTATTTAAATATAGTCTCGGGAAAGTAAGATCATAACTGTCTCCCTGACTTTGCCTGTGCATTCCCTTTTGTTCAGAAGAGCTACAACCTTTATACTGTAGTTCAATATAATGCTGTATTTCATTAATTCAGGAATATTCCCTCCTCTGCCTTTTTCTTGCTCTTTATTTTAAACATGCTCTTAGTATGCAGCACTATTCACCTGCTCTGTGAATAGGTCAGTTCTGTTAAAAACTCTGCATTTTTCTTAGGTTTTCCTTTTTGAAAAACAAAACCAAAACATATGATGAAATGGAGGTTTTTTAATTTGGTCTTTGCTGATGGTTAATGATATCCAACTAATGGAATCATATGATCTCTGTTCCAATCAGTTATTATGATTTGTATTTCTTACTGGTTTTAACTTTGTCTAGAAAAGTAAGTAGCCTTAATTGAAAAATTTATTTTTGTTTCTGTAAGTGTTGTTAGAATAAATTTATGTTTAGTTACCCCCTGTTACAGTCTTTCTTCTGTGTATCGACCATGAAATGTTATTTTAACTGAGTCCTATCTTTCGGTTTCATTAGAAATTTATATGGCCACTGTATGTTCTTAGATGCTATACTGACACTGCATCTCAGGATCTGCTGAATTGTTCTATATTATTCAAAGAGTAATCAATGTAATCTTCAGAAAGACTATTTCTATTGATGAGTGATGATTTCTTCCTGATTATAGCTGGTTTCATTTGAATTATTTCCAAGCCATATTCTTTTCCAAATGAGTAATATTAGAACAAGCCTGATTTTTTTTTTCCCCACACATTGAAAGTCTTTGCTGAATAATGCTGACGAATTGATTAGGCCAATAAATGAATACCAAAAAGAGGGAGTTATTTGATCATCATCAATATAGACCTCTGAATAAAATAACTGTACTGAAATCCCACATAAAATCTAACAAAGCACACAGGTAGTTTTATTCATTTATGTATTTTAAGTTCAGAGTATTCATAAGCCCTTTGGTGTGTTAGCAGCTAAGTCATTAAAATAATGCTTTCCTGACATTTAAGTAGGCTATAAACTTTCTGCAAGTTATTTATGCTGGGTGATTTTCACTGAATAAACGCAAACAAGCCTCAGTCCTTAAATAAGTGTCCCTATGTCTCGTATTAGTAAGTCAAACAAACAGGATATAGTTTCAAGTTTAGCCTTCATTATTAACTTGAAAATTATAGCATGAAAATCTAATGATCAAAAAGGTATGCTTTTCTTATTAGCCTCATAATATAAAAATACATAATCATAAAAATCATGTGGTAAAAGATTGTCTTCTATATTGTGTTAATGCAGGGAACAATAGTCCAGGGATTTTATCCAGCTGTGATATAGAATTTTCTGATTTTAATATAAATGTTACTAAAATCTGTAAGGAATGTTGAATAATTTGGAAAGGTTTTGTTGTTATTGCTGCTGTTAGGTTATTCTAGCCTCATGAGGACTTCAATCTGTTCAGCAGAGCTGAAGAGGGTTTTGAATATAAGCATAATACTAAAGTGAGAAGCAGAGTATGTGTTGCCCATGACCTGGCAAGAACCATGTAGTTGTGCTAACAGGTGACACCCAAGAAAGTCATACAGAGCGATGACTAACAGAACTACACATCTACCTATTAAGGGTCAGGTTCTAACATTTGCCATTGATTACATAAGAAAACAATAGGCATTAATTACCAGGAAGCTTCATCCACCAAGGAGTCACTCTGCTCCCTCTTTTGAAGATAGTCTTATGTCTTGGTTTCAGCTGAGATAGAGTTCTCTTGGGATTCTCTTTCTAGTAGCTGGCACAGTGCTGTGTTTTGGGTTTAGTATAATAATGTTGATAACACGCTGATGGTTTTAGTTGTTGCTAGGTAGTGGTAGTGCCTACACTAAGTCAAGGACTTTTCAGCTTCTCACTGTGCCCTGCCAGGTGCACCAGAAGCTGGGAGAGCACAGCCAGGACAGCTGACCCAGACTGGCCAAAGGGACATTCCCTGCCATAGAACATCATGCTCCGCATAGAACTGGGGAAGCTGCCTGGGAGGTGGGATCGCTGCTCAGAAACAGACTGGGCATTGGGGTTTTATCACATGTGCTGAGCATTTGTGCATCACATGTTTTATATATATTATCATCATCATCATCATTGTCTTCCTTTGCTATTCTATTAAACTGTCTTCATCTCAACCCATGAGGGTTTTCTTTTCCATTCTCCTCCCCATCCCCTTTGGAGGGAGGGGTGAGTGAGCAGCTGCGTGTTGCTCAGTTACCAGCTGGGGTTAAACCATGACATCTTACAACGCTGCTCTGTTAGGAAAGAAGAGATAAAGCACGAAAGATTTATTTTTTGAGGTTTTTAAAATTGTCCATTGTTTTAAATAATTCCCCACCAGTGAGAGCAAGAGCCTGGGGGCATCAGGTCCTTCTCAGCCTTAGCAGGTTGAAACCACAGCACATAGGCTGAATGAAACTTTCGCTCTTCTGTTTGAAGCAGAGCCCTTCTGCAGCTAGCAGTGCTAGGTTTGCATGGCCAGAGAGAAGGCAAGACGATGTCTCACTCTCACTGAGGATGGAACAAACTGGTGCTGCATTTTGCACTAGCTACCATTGGCCAATGACCAGCAGTCATTACTGAAGGGGAATGCTGATCCTGAGCCTTTTTCCTTATCAGGTGCCCTGATTACAGCTGCAGGTTAAGGCTTGCTCCTGTCTGGGTTCTCCTGCTCTGCATTCTCCTGTTCCCTTTCACTCAGAATACCTCCAAGTATGGTAGTTCAGGCTTGTAAGATGTGGAAGGGATGGGATAAGTATGCTTGGAGGTTCACCATTCCCCTTCTTTTTTCCTGTGTCCTTAGATCATGACTAGCTGCAGATAAGAAATGGCATCTTTCTTTCTCACAGCAGAAAGTTTTGCACATTTTTTCTTAGTGATAGGTGCCCATGCCATAAGCACATAGGTGATTTTAGGGACTTACATTGCTAGACAATGCTACAAAACAAACAGACGGGATTTCTGCATGGAAGTTAGGTAAGGCAGAATGACACATCAGATAAATTGACACAGAAGTGTGTGGCACATAGCCGAATGCCCACCCCACTTGCTAAAACTTTAGACTTTCAAATGCCCTGTCATTCCTTAGGTGAGTTTTTTTGTTTGTTTGTTTGTTTTCTGGTTTGTTTGGTTGGTTTTTTTAACTTTTACTTTTTGAAAATAAGATTACAGGAAGATAAAAGTGATGAAATTCCCACTCTCTGTGATTTTTTACATGTTTGTTTGTTTAGAGTTGGGCTGAAATGCAAAAGTCTCACATTTCATGCAGCATGTCATGTGAGGTATTGTTAACACAAAAGTCTCAATATTTTTTATGGTTCTGCCTCAAATACTTCAGTAGAAAACTTAACTTGGAGTTTAAAAGGTATTTTGTTTCCAGTAGAATTCATAAGATTCATGTCAATATCAAACTGTGAAAATTCATTCCTCAGCAGCATAAATGTTTTCCATAGCTGAACTAAAAGTGTACTGCCCTTTAGAAAAGGATTATAAACCCTATTACATGTGTATTTGTAACTTAGACTGGAACAGAAAGAATAATTTAGTCATCCAACTAGTCCACAATGCACGGAAGTAGCTATAGGACCCAATCCCAACCACTGTGTTAGAGAATAGTACTCCATATTATATTGTTTAATGGCCAAGTTTCTACTGCAGTCTTTTTTCTTTTGTCTAGGTGTGACCTTTAAAATCACAAATGGTTATATTCTGCTATTGTCGATTAGGCTCTTCCAGTTGCAGAAATCTTTTGATGGTCACTAGACAGTACATGATCGTGAGCAGCTATCTACAACTTGTCAGGATAGCACCTCAAAACTGTCCTCACTGTCTTCACAGGCCCACAATTGTCACATATTACAGTTCTTGGGTTTTTAATCCTTTTTTCTTACCACCCCTTCCTCCCATTATATTTATATATTCCTGTTCCTCACACAAAAGCTGGGATTCATCCCACCTAGTTTTGGGTGTCTACATCCAGAGCAGCCAAGGTAGACTCTGCTAGTTAATGAAAAGCTCTTTAAAACCAAATTGTAATAATCTATTATGAATAACACAAGTATAGCTGACCTGAACCTTGAGTCAGGAAATGGAGTAGGTAACCTCTGTAATTTATCTCTGCTCCTATCCTCTGTAATTCAACACCAATGTAAGGTGATCAGACCCGTCAGGTTTTGAGTTTGTACGGTAACAGAATTTGGGATATTGCTAGAGAAAAAATTAACATAAGTTTTCAGGTGAGGCAAGGATTTCATGGATTATTTTCTTGGATTTAGATACTTAAATATTGAAGAGTATAGGCATCTAGCTCTCAGGATATGATTCAGTGACATTATTTTATATAGTGGGAAGTTCACTGTGGGAATGCACACTAATAGTAGTTGTAAGTGTATTAAGAAAAGTTTGAACAAATCCCTAACTTGTTGTGCAGATTCAGGCCTTAGAAAACTCTGTACAAAGATTTATTGTAAACACGATGATATATTGATGCTGGATGCAATCTTTTTTCATCAGTCTATGGCCAGTTTTCTCTAAACTAGAATATTCTTTTGTGCAGAATAACATACTATGTCATTAAAGCTGGTTTATGTACTCAAATGGAAACTGGTTTTCTACAAATAAATGATTTGTAATTGATTGCTGCTGCCCAAAACCAAATATAAAAAATAACACCAAGACACTTGAGCAGGAAAAAAAAGCTTTCATATTTTAAAAGTAAAAATATTGTGCTGTCATTCCTTTTTTTTTTTTCTCTTTTATGATTTCAGTTTGATATAAGCTTGCCTTTCTGCCTTGTTATCTCCATCTATGCTTGTGCTTTCAGATGTAATCTACTGAGCAGTGGAAAACTTAATTATTCTTCAAGTGGACAACACAGGTCTCCTCCAAGTAATATTATATCTCATAATAGGTGTCATGGCACTCAACAGAAAGAGTAATTGTATACACTAGGAAATATTTCCTCGGGTTAGCAAATATATGTCATCTGTTTGGTGACCCATTTCTTTCTTATATTTTATTAAAGGTTTGTGTTGTTGTGTTTGGTTGTTTTGTTGGTTGTTTTTTTTTTTTTTTTTTAATATTGTCTATCACACAGATAAAGGGCTTTGTAATATCTGGGAGATTTTGACTGGTATAAAATCATTACAGTTTGTTTTTTTTTTCTCTTCTGCCATTATTTTTCATTTTGAAGGTGACAGAAGTGTCCTCTTAGATCATAACTTCAAGCACATTCTTATTCAAACAGCAAGACAAATAACATCCCAAAGGTCTAGTTCAGAGCAGTGTTCATTATCAACTTGTTCTGTACTGTAAATTACAAGAATTCAGTTTGTCAAAATATTCTATGTCTATATCAAAATGTTAACCCTATGTGGTGTTTGGAGGAGTTGTGTACAGCAGAGAAGAAAGGAGAAATGTGGAATGATGATAATTATTGTTAACAGAAGTGATAGTAATGTGAGGCAAGTAAAAAGATTTTACAGGTAGGGACAGCTACAGTATAAACTGGAGAAAATACAGGTCATGAAAGGCACAAGTGGGTTATCAGTTGTGTATGGTACTATGGATCTCATACTGGAGGCAGTACAACAGCATCATCAGAATCAGAATATACGACCATTACAAGAGCAGACATTCTTCAGAAAGCAACAGTAAGGAAACTGACTAATATAGTGGGGAAAATGACATTTTGTCCTCACTCACAAGACTTAATTATGTGGCAAAATTTCTTAGAGCAAAAATAGATGTTTAAATGCATCAGGAAAATGGTTATAAAACCATACTTGAATAATATAAACAATAAATAGAAAATGCAATTAACATTATTAGGAGTAGGCATATGTAGTCTATAGCTGCACAGCCAAAGGTAGTTAAGCTAGGTTATATGAGTTGAATGTAACAGAAAAATAAAAAAAGAGCAACCAGTCATCCTTCCCCCTCTGCTACCTTCCAGCAACATAAAAAACCCTGGAGTTAAACTCCAAATGTTTTTGATCAATCTTTAAATATATATACACACACACACACACATATATATATATAAAAATGAATATGCATTCCTGTTATGCAGGATTAGTTTGCTGATAAAACCAGTATGTTAACATGAAACCCAGTATTTAAAATGTATAATTCCATGTGTAATTCTTGGCTCAGAGTGTTTAAAAAATGCCATTATGAAGAAGACAATATTATTTATTTCCTTGTTTTTATAATATCTTAAATAACTAAATTTCCATTTACCAAATATGCTAAATTCTGAAACTTGAAAGAATTCCTTTTCCATAAAACAACGTTCTCTAGTTATAGCAATGTCATGGGTTAGCCCTGGCCAGTAACTGAGCACCACACAGCCAATCTCTCACCTCTCCCCCCCCACCAAGGGAATGGGAAGGAGAATGGGAAAAAAACACAACTCGTGGGTTGAGATGAAGACAGTTTAATAGGATAACAAAGGAAGACAATATTATAATAATAATAACAACAACAACAACAGAAACCACCCAGTGATGATAAATGCAATTGCTCACCACGTGGAAAACCTGCCACATGCCCAGTCTGTTTCCGAGCAGTGATCCCACCTCCCAGGCAGCTTCCCCAGTTCTATGCGGAGCATGACGTTCTATGGCAGGGAATGTCCCTTTGGCCAGTCTGGGTCAGCTGTCCTGGCTGTGCTCTCCCACCTTCTGGTGCACCTGGCAGGTGAGAAGCTGGAAAGTCCTTGACTTAGTGTAGGCACTACAGCTACCTAGCAACAACTAAAACCAAATTGTTGTGTGTCATCAACATTAATCTCATTCTAAATCCAAAAGACAGTGCTATACCCGCTACTAGAAAGAGAATTAACTCTATCTCAGCTGAAACCAGAACAAATAATATTTTTATTTGAACTTCAGTAACTTAAGTAAATACTATACTTAAGAACTGTCAGTTTAAGTATAAATGTGAAAAGATACATTGTGTTCAAGCTATTCCTCATTACTGCCCTCTTTTTCAAACAAACATGTAATCCCAGTCCCTCACCTCTCAAGATACTGTTAGAAAACAGGGAAAAGGGCAAGATCATCTTAGAATAAACAGAAGAGGAGTAATGAAATATATGACAGCTTTTAGAAATGTTGCTTAACGCATTACTGGAAGCTGATAAAAAATGTTGGATAGGAATTTATAATTACATAACATAATAAAAACTACTTAGAACACTAAAGGAGGTCAAGGAAAATGACTACTTACAGCAAAATTGGGCATTGCTGTAGTATATGTGCAGTCCATGAAACCACTAAGAAATTTTCAGGCCTTTCAGTAATGGAGGTAGACGCTTTCTTAATAAGTGAGGAAACTGTGACACACATCTTCTCCAACAGAGGGGCATACTTAGGCTAAGTGGATGATCCAGCTATACAGGTTACAGTCCCAAGACATAATTTTCTACTGCAATGAGGCATAAAGGAACATCTGTCCATGGACACTGCTAAGCTCAAGTTATGAAGTGAGCCAAGTAAGAGACCAACTGTGTCAGGAAAAGCTTTGCATGCATACGTGCACACACACGTACATGTGTGCAGAGTGGGAGTTGGTTAAGACCCACTCCCCAGCACCCCTCTGCTGGGTCAGCACAGCCCATCCTGGTGGTGTTCATCCCGGTCAGGCTCAGTGTCAGTGTCAGGCTCTGGTCTGTGGCTTAGCTCTGACATGGACTCCCTGCTCATACGCAATGCTGGACATCCATGTCGTGGTGTTTCCCCCAGTTTCTATTCCTGGAGATGGGTTTGTGGCCAGATGTTGGCACAGGCCATTGTCAACTCAGTCCATGATGATATTGCACTGCACCTTTTCAGCAGTCTCAGGTGTCAGTTTTCTGTCACTTGTTGGACCAGGACCCCTACCAAAGCTCATCCCACTCAGTTCTTTTTTGTGTTGCCCTGTCTGCCATGACTGATAATGCTTAATCCTCAGCTTTTGGTCAAGGCCAGGTTGTGATGCTCCCGTGACACTTGCCTTTGGTCAAGGCCAGGTTGTGATGCTCCTGTGACACCTACCATTTGCCTGGTTGGGAATGAAGTCCTGTTCTTTCACCCACCTGCTCCTTTCTACTTCACACTGTGAAGAGAAGCCAATATTGACTAATCAGACATGAAAACCTTGGATCTAGGAAACTCATAGTGATAACTGATTGAAGCCTAAATGCTGATTTTGAGATTACAGTTACTGGGAAGGATAGGTGATCCCAATCAGATCAGAACTCAGCTCAAATCATTAAGTCTTCTTATTAAATCAGTACTGAAATGAGCACATCTGTATGGATATCAGCTAACAACTAGTACAAACTGGACAATTTATATTCAACTTGATAGAAAAATGCAGACACAACCATTCTCTACACAGACAGACAGACAGACAGACACACACAGACAGTAGTTTTCACCGGAGGTGGGTCAGCTCAGGATGAAGTCACGGGAGAGTACCACAGTGCACAAACTATTTTGTTTTTCCTCTCACCTCCTCTGCTGCAGATAGAAGAGGACTTTCACTTTGTTTAGGTAAACTTCTGTATTTTCTACATAACCAAGTTTCTTACCGTCTTTCTTACTCTGTTGCAGTCTGCCCAAAAGTCTTATCTGGATGGGCAAAATGTGCTTCTGGTGAAAACTTAGTGAAAATTAGCTATTCGCCCCCAGTAGAATTTCAAGGGTCATTTGCCATTGCCCTGATAGGCAGTAAACAGGTATTTCTGGATTCCCTCCTGCAATATGTAAAGCAATGATGAACAGGCTCCGTGTATTTAAGGCAGGCAAACAATGACATTTCTAAGCAGGAAATTGTCTGATTGCCTGTTGCATAGAATAACTGCACACAGCATGCGAAGGATTAGACTCAAAAAATTGTACACATAAAAATACTTTTATGATATATATTTGAAAGTGAGAAGTCTCACTACTGTGGATTTATAGACCAGTTAATTTAATATTTATTACGGATCATAAGAATATAGTGACTATCAGGCATAACAAAATAAAATCAGACAAACTTCAAGCTTGTAGTCTCTATTTAGAGAGGGGCTTTATTGATTTTCTCTGTTATAGTACTTCTGGTAGAGCCGAATTAATTACTGCTATATCCTTAGAGACAAATCTTTTGTCTGAAATTCTGTTTTTATTTTCTTTTGGAAATTTATTTTCTAAAAAAACCTCCCTACTTTAAAAACTGCTGAGACTATCTCATTTAAATTAATGCATTATCCTCACATTGATGTGAAGTTCTGCTCTGGTTGGGGAAATAAAAGGTGGATTATCTTGTTAAATATAGAACATGACATTATCCAGCAGGCTGTTAGTTTAGCGTTTCCAAATGCCTTATGCGACTTTCAAATCTAGATGTTTTTAGGGTAGTGAAATTAACACTTTCAGATGGGATGAAATTCATACTATTATGTCACAGCAGGCTACACAGCTTAGTTAGACATCCTGATAAATAGCAAAAAAGCTTGGATGCTCTGGAATAGGATTCTTCCCCACTGCCTTTGCTGCCAGTTGATATTAATCTCCACTTAAAACTGCGTGGGCAAAACATCAGCTGGAATGCTGTGACCAGTTTGAGCTACTGCATAAGTATCCACAGAAGAGCAATGCAAAGAACTGTCACTACAAAACCTGACATGTAAGCAGAGACTGAAATATATGGGGTTTATTAGTTGAGGGAAGGGAATGGTGATTGATGGGGATGTGATGGCAACCTTTAAGTATGTAAAAGTTTGCTGCAGACAAGAAAAAAACAATCTATTATCCAACTGAAAAAGAAGTGAAAGGATTTGTTCCAATAATGAAAATTTGTGTTATATTTTAGTGTAAAAACCGATCCAAATAAAAGCAATAGTGAAGTGCTGAAACAGGCTGCCCAGAAGTTGTGCAGTCTGTAAGCACAGAACTGCAACAACAGATTAGACAAACATCCCTGAAGTATGCGAAGGAAACTATGGCAACCTCTTTTGGGGCAGGAGAATAAATTTAGATTAACTTGTGAACCTTTTTGAAGCTTTATTTTATTGATTTTATAAGTAATTCTCTTCAAAAGCACCTGCTTCAAAGATGAAGGACTGAAGAAGGGTTTTCTAACCTCAGATGGATGGGATAAGTAATGGATTCCTGGACAGGAAAGAATGTCCTGCCTTTCTCTTTCCATCCTTGTGGTTTATGTACACAATAACTTAAACCCACTGTTTAAGACTTAGGCTCTGGACTTCTGAGAGTTGTTAGGTCTGAGGTGTTTGAGCATATTCCTAGTGTGGTCTAGGGCACTTCACTGATGAAAATTAAGTTTCTAAATTTTGTCTTCAGCGTTAGGCAGCAACACTGCAGAGCATTAAAAAAAGCAAATTTTCTTCATTGATTCCTGAAATGATGGTCAGGCGCCTAAGCTATAAAGGTATTTAGGGACCTTATTCAATTCTTTCCTAGACAATAATCCTTTTTTGCCTTTAAAACAGGTATTGAGCTTTGAGTCATTTAAAAGTACTTGAGATGATTGAATCTGTGGGCTGTTGATTTTTGCATACCTAATGAAGCAACCCCTGCCTTGGTTTCAGTGGGATTTTTTTCCTAAATAGAGAAAGCAAGATCAGGACCTCAGAGACTCATGGAGATGCTCAGGGTAGTCTGACATAATACATGTCAGAGTCAGACCACAGCTCGCACATCTGCTTCCTGGCGTGACATACTCGATAACTGCCAGCTCTCAGCTCCCCAGTTAGCGTGCTTTATAGGACAGAGGCTCATTTGTCAGACATCAACTGCGAAGAAAACCTCATTAGAAAAGTTTAGGGCATATAAAGTATTCTGCAGTAGCTTTATTGCTCTGTTTGTGCACATGCCTCTCTTGGGTGGCAGCTGTTGGGCGTTATTTCTGAGTTTGAGACAAGGAAACCTGACATATGGTTACACACAGAAGATGTACAGTGGGGGAAAATAGTTTATCTGGAACAGGAAAGCCTGTTTGAGAAACTTTTTGGTGTTAACTGCTACCTTACTATCTTCCATTTGAAAGTGTGACTGTACTCTTGATATCTCCACTGAAGTAGGAAGGTGGAAAAAACTTCAGAGAGGAGGAAAATGTCCTTTAAAAATAAAGTTTAAACATTATTTATCAACTAAATATCCTCTTGCCAACAGACAGGGATTCTGATGACACAGTGATGGGTGCAGCTAGGCCAGATAAGATAAACAAACAGCCTCCTCAGGCTCCTTCAGTGTATAAAGGTAACTTTAGCACTTTTCAGGTTAGCTTTGTTCCTCACTTTAAAGCGATATTTACATTAAAAAGAGACTCTGGTCCTTCTGAAGTGTTATTGAGCTGAGGCAGCCTGGAGACAGGAGACCCTTCATGTAATCAATGTTTTCCTTTGGAGTTCACATCTTTGTTAGCAATGTTTCTTACTCAAAAGTATGTTTAATGCATCGTAGAAATAATATGCTTTATAAGAAACACTGTAAAACAAACTGTGATAGTACGTCCTTGGAGGACTTTTTTGTCGTTGTTTCTGATCACATTTAAGAAAGGATGTTTTCCAAGAAGAGGAGTTAGTATGAGACACAAATATAACTGCAGTTTCCATTTTTGTTTGGTGGCCATCAAGACATTCTTGACTATTGTGAACGTTTGAAATGTCACCACTTTGCTCAGAAATCATCTTTTAATGTGAGGCTATTGCAACCACAAAAACAAAGACTTGAGTACGTCTAAAGTGTTTCTTCGAATTTGAATCCCATTATTCTGAAATAAAAACAACAATTTAAGAAAAAAAAGGTAACTTTTTTTTCACAGTCCTTCATCAAATCAGGATAGTAAACACAGAAATATCATAGAAATATAGATATTGCAAACACAAAAAGAAAGACTTGAATGAATCTAAGCTATATCTTCAAATTTGAATGCAATTATTCTGAAATAAAACCAGCGATTAAAAAAGCAACATTTTTTTTAAAAATCAGAATTAAGCTAGTAGATACAGAAATATCCCACAAATAGTTTTTTAATATCAATATCAATAATTTAGGAAATTAACTTGTTACAGTGCCATTGCCAGCCCATTTTACCAGACATACAATTTCAGAAATGTTTTGTTAAACATCTACATTTGAAATCTGATGCTAGAGCTATATACCAAGCATTCAAAATGCTTATATTTTTCTCCTCATTAATTACAAAAGTATTAGTTTGGTACGGCAAATGTCTTTGCTTGTGTACCCCATCTTTCACTCACACTTCAGAAAAAGAGGCAGATAATAGGTAAAAGGGGAAAGTATCTCATTTCATGGTGGAACCAGGAGGTGCTAGCTCTTTCAGATCCCAACAAGAAAGGCATAAACTCTTTCAAGACAGATAACTATTTATTGATACAGTCACAGAAAAGGTGATAGCAAGTTATAAAATCTTACATCCCTTCTGATGCAGGGAAACCTGAGATATTGCAGCTCAGGTCAGGGCATGGCATGCTGCACAGATCTTGTCTGTGGTGAGCTTTGGCAGATCTAAGGCTGTGAGTATTCTTACAGGGGCTTGCTCACAGTACCGGTTCATCAGGCACTGACAGCAATCAATCCTGGAATGTATATAAACCAATAACATTGATTACATGCACATGCTGATTATGTGCACATTGGTTAATTATATTATTGGTTAGATACACCTTGTGGTCGCACAGCACTCATGATATAGAGGCATACACCACATTGGCCGTTATGTGGATCACCAGCTCCTTGTACAATAGTCCTCTAGGCTGATCACTACAAGTAGGAAGGATTAAATCTTTATGTTGATGAGTCTGATATTTATAGCCTGTGATGCTGTGAGGGCTTTTGCTTGTTTTAATACAGGTCTTTGGACATGCAGAGTAGAACAGAAAATAAATGTGTAGTGGAACTTCTAAGCAGTGCAAGACGATTTCTATTGAAATAAAAGTAAAAAAGGAATGCATTATACCTATAAAACATGGCAGATCTGTCTGTCCTCCCAGATAATTTTCAAACCCTGTATTGATACCACCAAGGATAATAGTCAGAGAAAAAAAAAGATTAGTTTGGTATACAGAAAAGAACGTTCCCTTGGCTTCAAGGATTTTTTTTTTTATTTTGAATTTGTTCAACAATTTTTCTGCTAGTGGGGCCATTTATCCAGTGCAAACGAATACATCCTGTAATATTCATCTACTTATCTATCTGTCTATTGGCCTATCTGAAAAAAGAATAAAAAAGCATGCTATTATAATGAGAGTGCTAGATATGAAATAAAAACAACTCCACTTAATTTCTTGCTCTACTATAAGCATATTTTATAATCTTAACCAAATTGCCTGAATGAAGATCCACAGAAAGATTTCGAGGTTGTTTCTAAATTCTCAGCAGCTATGAGCCCCCTGTTCTGCTGTAAGGACCACTCTCCCTGGCCTGTGGCCACATCCTCAGCTGCTGCAGTGCCGCCGATGTTCAGAGTACTTTGTGTGGAAACTGCTGGTTTGGGGTGCCCAAGCACATCCACGGGGCAGACTCCTGAGCTAGCTCTGAGAAAGCTGGTACTCAGAGCCAGTGCCATAGGTGAAAAGCAGGAGAACTGCATCAATATGTTTTTTTTCGCCCTGGCTATTTTGTCCTGGTTTTGAGTAGGGCCAGCTAGCTCAAGGTGCAGTCAGCTGGAGCTGTACTGCCTTCACTGTCTTGGGACCGCAGCTTTGTTGGAGATGAACTGTTAATGCGGCATCAGAACTTTCTGTTACATGAACGCACAGATATTCAATTCCCTTCCTCCAAGTCAACAGATAAATGCATATATGTATGATGTCTAACACACAGAAGGGGAGGGAAAACAAAATGTGACTGAAACTGTTGAGTCTATTAAAATGTTCCTCAGTATCAAAGCTATGGCCAAAAATAATTTATACTACACAATGAGTCATGCATCCAGCTTCCATCCCTGAGTAATGGCAGGATGTGGGGAAGAACATGTGCTACCTACTTAATGAGAATTACAAAGAGATTCATTTAAAACCGTACCAGCTTGCTACCACAAACTTTTGTATCACATCAAATTAAATCAAATCAGTTAGCCAGCAAGCTCTGCTGCTAGACATGCCTTTCGATGCAGACACTGGTGCCTCTCTACCTTGCTGAATGCATCTCTCATACTGTAATTTAGAAAATGATCCCTGGGAATGTTTTACGTCTGAGGACTCAGTTCAGACAGGCTTTTGTCTAATAACAGTGTGGCCACACAAAGCATGATATTAGAAATGTCATCTTATATTAGTAAAGGGTCAGCTCAGAATAAAGCTATTGTCATCAGTGCTAATCAAACTCAAAAGTGGAACTGGAGTAACACTGAAAATATTAAGTCAAATTTTTTTCATAAAATGATTTGCTTTGACTCTGCTTATGTCCCTGCTATAGTCTCTCTCCACGGCTGCTGACAGGAATACAAATACAGTGTGTGTGTGTCTCAAGACAACACAAACTTTAAAAGCTCTGTAAAAATAGAATTGAGTAAACACATCACCATTTGAGCATGGCAACATCATAATGAGACACAGAGTCAAGAAAAGTAATTTTACTGTTACACAAAGACATCAAAATATAATAAGATATGGTAATGCAGAGTTAAGACACCTGAACAATCTAAACTCAACATTGTAATGAGCCCATATAATAACCATGCCTTTGAATTGCACTGTATTAATTTAAATTATAACCATCCTCCACACTGAGGCATCACAAAAGCTTCGGAACAAAACTGTTGTTTTCAAATATAGAAAAATGGTTGCAATTGGTTTAATTAAATCTGTTGTTTGACTACTCACATAAGAGTTACTGAAGTGTTGAGATGAGCTTTTCTTTACCGTATCTAAGCATTAAATTTGCTTACTAATAACTACTGAGTTTACTTACAGGTTTTTTTCTTCACATATAAATCCATGAATAAGATAATTATGTAGGCAAAGTGAGTGGAATGTACATTATTGTTGAAATAATTAATGGGAAACAACATACTGCAAGAACTCTAATATTTACATGGAAATATTTGCCCCTCCCAAAGTTTCTAATTAATTTTAAATGGAACAGTTGAAAAAACTAATTTTTCATGAACTGCATGTAAGTCCAGAAGAAGAAAGATGTTATTTCAACAGGGACACATTATTTTCTTTTGTGTATAACAGAGGGGCGAAATCCTTTCTTCATCTACAAATCAGATCCTGGCATTTCCTGTTGGTCCTGGACTAATGTCTTAGCAATGTATCTGTGTCTACATATGATACCCTGTACATTTGTGTGAAGTTACACTTGCAAGTTTCAACATGTCTTCTGATCAGGCAGCTGACATTTGCCCTGTGATACTGAAGATGGAATTCCTCTGATCTTACATGTCTGGTCTCTTCTGAGCTTCCTATATAAACACAAGAGAAAGGAACTAGGAGAGCATAATTCATGTCATCCTTTAACAGGTATTTAAAACAGGTGAGATGAATCAGTTTCCTGAGTTTCCAAGTGCTAGTGAATGCTTAGGTAAGTGATGTCTGTGACATATAATAATATATAGTGCAATGATAATATGTTGTATTTTCATCCCTTAATCACTTACCATATAACCTCTCTTCATATATATTGTAACCTTTTCCTTCCTACGTGTCTTCATCTGTTTTTTCGGATGCTTAGACTGTTAGTTCATGGATGGCGCTGTCTTCTGATTTCATACTGTGTTTCTGTGGATTCTGTCAGAAGAAAATGCATAAAGAAAGAAATAACTGACATTATGAATGAACAAGCTTAAGTAATTTTCAGAACGTACAAAAGGAATATCTAATTTTATATCCCAATGTGATTGCAAATGCACAAGATCTACTCCCGATCCCTAAATCTAATGCGAATGTCCATCCTCAGCAGAACTAGTGTGTGGTATAATACGATCAATGCTCTCATCTCATTAACCGTTAGATTCAAAAAGCAGGATTTTCCAGTTTTAGCGTGGTCTCTATGCCCTTTAATTATCACATAATGTTTTCTGTTGACACAACTGAAAAGTTCATTTAATGTTACAAACTTTCAGTGTTCTCTGTCAGAACAATAATGCTGATTTAGCAACAGTGCAATCAACATAATCAACTGTGATGTTATTCATGGCATGGAAAAATATTCTCTTTATTAGACTTTCCAAATTAAGATGAAAACATTATGATTACCTAAGGTACTTATGATTTTGTCTAAACTTCCCTTTGCATGTAATATTCTAAAGGATATTGGAAGGTGAATGAAGAAAGACCACATGGTGAATTTTTTAGTAGGGGAAAAAATGGTTTTCCAGTGACACATTTAGATTACCACATTTACTTCTGGTAATCTATCACTGAGGAAAAATATATCATATAACATTAGAAGACTGGGCAATACTGCTAAGAGAAATGGCAGAAACATACATTCTAGGAAGTTTTAAGAAATGTTAAAGAACAGAAGTAAAATTGTATACTATCAGACCCAGCTATCTATGATCAGTTATAGGATCTCCTACAATGAAAATTGCCATAGTATCTGGTGCACACTGATGCCTCAAGTCGTGACTGACCAATAAAGCCCTGAAATGGAAGAAGGCTCAGAGGAGATGGGCAAGGGTGATGTGCCTGTGAAGCTCAGGAAATAAAGCAGGGTGTGACTGACCACAGCCCTTGCAAAGAAGTCAGCTTCTTTGCAACACCACTCCTTTGCAAAGGTGGGTGGTCTTTGTTTCAGATAAACAGCTGTCAACACTTGAGTGGGTCAACTGGTGGTGTAAATGTTTCTCCCTGAATTCATTAAAAAAGTGTGAATGTCTCCCTGAGTTAGACCAGAATGGGAAGGGAATGAATATGTGGCTCAGCCCAACATAGAGTATAAAGACTAGACAACTAGCAAAAGTATTTTGAAGAGAGCAATGGGCTTGAGCTAGCATCAACCCACATATTCCTTCCTGGTGATTGGCGATGCCCAGCATGATGATGGTAAGCATATAATAGAGACCAGTAATGGGAATCACTTGCTATATTTTGCTAAGTGTAACTTACATTTGTATTGTGTTATGCAGTCTATTTTGTATCATGGCACTAAATCAGAAATCCCACATAACATCAACTATCTTTGTATAAGCATATTAAACATGACAGGTCCCAGGGCAGACTCCTGCAGCCCTCTACTTGTAACCAGTCATAAGGTAGAGAATGGCCTATTAACCATGACTCTCTAACCTGTAGTCTGGTATTCCAACCAGTCCTTTACCAACCTAGTTGTCTACCCATCCAGACCATAACATTGTACCTTGGATACAGACCTAGTTTTGAAATACATCTCCCACACTATCTGAATTTATGAATAACAGGGAGATGTATAGTATACCACTAATGTTTTGTTTGTAGTAATCAATGTAGTTACACTTACAGAAGCTTCTAGTTCTCTCTTTTTTTTTTTTTTTTTTGTGGTGAGCCAAAGGCAAATGGCCAAGTTTTCTATGGAGCTTATGTTCTGAATATGTAGTCTGAGACTTAAAGGGGTTCTCAAAGGTTCCTAGTTGCCTAATTTGAACTCAAACTGAAATACAAATTGGGTGTAGGTGCATGTGTCTTTCAAAAACTTCAATAGGTGGCTATTTGATTCTTTGGATGAATACAGGGCATTTACTGGAACAGAAAGGATCCCATATTATTTGCACTAGTCTAATGATTTGAACTGTGAAGTTCAGCACAGAGGACTAGGAAAAGTAGACACTGGCTCTGTGGAAGCCGAAAGAGTTACTGCAAAACTTAATGTGAGAATAGCACCAAGATAATATGACCATCAACTAGTAGAAAACTAGGGCCAGGGGCACAAGTGTCTTCAGACTGAGGGAGAAGTTTAGGAGCAGTTCTGAGGGATTAAGTTTAGCTGTCGGATTTGGGCACTTAAAGAGTCTTCAAGATGCATGTGAGAGGAAATCACCTTTGAAAATGAGATCCTGCTTTCTAAACAAAAAAAATTATGACGATGAATGGAGCAGCATCTAACTTAAGCCTAAATTTTCAGCTATGCCTGTGCTCTTTTGCTGACCAAGAAATGAATATGCATATTAATTACAGATTAAGCTCCTTGCTGAAATGGTCTCTTCTGGACATGTGTTAAGAAATAATTTATGAAAAACGAGTATTAGCTTGTTTTATTGTCACTTGCATGGCTCTAATACAAAGTGATCTGCCCAATAGAGCAAGGTGAGGGACCATAATATTTTGGAAACATTTCTGTTATAATTAATTTTTGCAAGTGAATTCAGAGCTCATATGACTGCTCTATTCAGCTTCAGAAAAGACGCATCTCAAGTAGAAGTAATGCATGTTTTATCAAATTGCCCAGATACTATCCTTCAGCTGTGACCAGAAAGAACCACCTTTGGGAAGTTTGGTCTCTGTGCCTATTTCATCCTTGGCCTCACTGCTTACTCTTAGACAAGGGTGTCAGCTACTGTCAATTATGATGGTGCTTTGTTGTAATGTGGGCATCTGTCTGCTACCAACTGGACAAACTGCCAAGTTACTACATCTGAGCTGCAAAATAGCTATCAGATGGCCACAGTTTTCAATCACCAGCCATCTGGATTGAACTTGTAGAAATGACTTATAGGGCAAAAGGCTTTAAATCACATGTATTTCAACTTCTTTTCGGGTATGTATGGTTGCACCTATACTAGCACATTTAAATAGGATGAGGTTATGTGTCCAGCACTGCCTCATATTTATTTACGCTGTTTAATTGGAGGTGGTAGGGGTGTCAGTGAGTCATCAGTGTCCTAAGTTCCTCACCAGGAAAAGCATGATGCTGTTTGTCCCTTCTTCTTTTGGTATCTGCTTGTGCTTATTTTTATACTTTTTCTTAACACTTTCTGTATATGTGAGCTTTCTCTCCCTTGGTTCTCAATTATTCAGTTTTCTGTTCTTTGTTCTATCTAAACTGCTTTAACAAGATGTTACTCATACAGTGACCACTGATGGGCCACTGAGATTTGTGTTTACAGTCTGGGATCTCTTGTACAATTCTGTGTTTACACTTTTGCAAACCACACAGGTAAGTCATTCTACACAGAATGACAACTACGTACACTATAAGCTACATCTATCCTAGACCAAACTTGACTGCTTAGATAATTGTTATCACAGCTAAAACAAGGTAAAATTAACATATGCCAGGACAAGCCCAAACAAGTTCTGAGACCATGCCGTGTCAGGTCAATACAAAGACTATGTCCTCTAACTGGCAATGAGAAAATATCCTGTTTAGTGGACTACAGACATGGTTTCAGAATGACACAGGCTTTCATCTGGCCATGTCAGAGGCAAAGGAAGGTGCCCTTCCCAAATTTTCATCTGCAGGACTTGCTGAAGTTCACAAGGCATAGTAAACTGAACGTCCCAAGTGACAGTCAAATACCCTAAACAACACGCCTGGCTTGCACCTAAGCATTTCCACATTTTAAGAATGAAATGCCACCAATTCTGCTGTATTTTGATGTGCTTAATTCTTAAATGTTATACATAGATGTTTTTCAATGCAGTAATCATCTGAAAAGAACATTCACTTCCACAATGCAAATGTAGTATGAATTAAATGTAAATTCTGCTTTATACTTTTAATTAAGAATGCTACAAACTATAATGACAGCCATCAAGTTGATCTCGAATTCCATCAGTGACGCGCAAATGAGAAACATATGGAAAATATAGTTTAAATTCCCTTTACTAGGTTGCACATCTCTGTCACCTGTCAAGGAGCAGCAAAATGGATGATCCAATGTGCACTGTAAATTCTGCTGAGCTGAACAGCGATATCTCACCCTCTGCATGTCTTGCCAGCTGCAGGAGGAGCAACAGTGAGTAGCAGGTAAGTGGAAAAGGGTCAGCTCATGGCAGTGATGAAATTCTGTGCTACTGTTCAGTGAGATCTGGCTTTGACAGATCTTTCACAGGTAAGCTTTGCCTAGAATAAACAGATAGACATTTAACCTTACTGCTACAGACAGGGATTGCTGTATGCTTGGTCCTTCCTTCCTGATAACTGAGCCATGAAGTGTTTTGAACTGCCTTGGCACAAAGGACGAAGTGTCCTTGGATATGACATAATTTAATTAAGAACCTGTAGTTTCACTTGTCTACCTGTAGCAACCCCCGCCCCAACCCCTATTTGAATGAGTGACATACTAAACACAGTATGGGAATTAAATTAACATTGGCTATTATTGTCCTTGGGTATGGGCTTGAAACTGGAGTTAACTTCAGGATGAAAATGGTCTGGGTTCATGTCAGGTAGGATTCATTTAGCTAAACTACAGTGACTACAACTCATCTACAGTAATTACCCCTGAGGCTCCCATTACTGTCAATAAAGAAAAATAGACACCTTGAGAAGGTAGTTTATCTCATGCTAAAGTACATGCCTAAAATAGGCTGAGTCATGCCCTAGAAAGTTTGCCTCTCAGGACGAAAAAGATAAAGCTTCTTTGCAGGTAACGTGAAACTGGGTAGAAGTCTGCACATGGGCAACTACTGAAGACTAGCTAACATCCTGCAAATTCAGACTCGCTTTCCATGCAGCAACCACACTTGCTGCTGTTCAAATGTGTGCACACACACTAACACAGCAGGATTTTTCATAAGAAGGTGCCTCAATCTCAACAAGGGACATCCAGCCCACTCCTAAGGGTACGCGGAAAAAGTACGGGATCCCAAGCTATTGCTGGAGGATAGCAAAAAGTTGCTAAAGAATTCTCTTGTGCTATGTGAGGTGGAAAGGCACGGAGGATATGAGTGGCACGGGGGAAGAGGGCAGGAGACTACTGTGAGGAGGTTTTAAGTCATTCATGGAGATGAGAAAAAACAGTGTTGAAGATTTTGAAGTGGGAGTTCTCCATTTATTTTTCTGATGGTATCATTTTAATTGTACATTTTCTTTTTCCACGGTGCTACTGTTTGCACAATTTTTCTTATTGGATTGCCAGTCTTTCCAGGAGAGCAACTTCTTTCAGCTCTGGTAAGAAAGGGCTAAACTTGCTGCTTTTCTTTCCATGCCATGGAAAAACCTTTATTAAGACTGCTTAACAGCTGTGTTGGGATATCACAAGGAATATTGAGTGCAGTGCTGCTTTTGCTTACGGTGGTACTTCCCTCCGGTGCTTTCCTAGCTTGAGTGAGCTATCCTGACAAGCTGGAGCCTATGCACAGAGCTCTCTCCCACACCTTTGCTGTGAGCTCTAAATTATTAAGAAAACAAAAACACACTCTGAGAAATCCTACCAAATGGATTTTACTGTGGAGTGCATATTCTCAAACTGCTGCCTAGCACTGCCTCAACCCCCCCACACTTTTGCATAGATGAATAACAAGTAGGGCTGTCAAGCAGGTGATTACTAAACTGTTTGCATCGGTTCACAGCCAGCTCAGTACCCACTGTGGTGGATTTAGGACAGGTGCTGTCCCTTGCCATCACTGAAGCAGTACGGATGAGATGCAGTAAGGGCCAAAACTTCGACCTTGGTCTTCACCGCACAATATGCAATTGTGCTTATTTTATTATAAAGCTTTTTTCTTTAATTTGATTGAAATCTATATCTGAGTTCTGATCTCTTTTCAATTACTGGTTTTGCCATGGATTTTAGAGATTTCAAGGGCATTAGAACTCTACAGTATTTCCATTGCTTAATCTCAAACTGTTTTTTTAATTCACATTGAAATATCTGGATATCCAAATGCAATGCACAAAGTCACTGATGTGAGATGACCACCATAATGGAGAGGTTAGTCATCTGAACACTGTCTCTGCTTGATTATGTAGCTTTTGGCTGATGTCTTCAGCCTGAAACAAAAAATCAATGCTTTATATTCTAGCTGTCATGTCATATTGCATTGCTTGATACATGTCACATAATAGCCTGCTACAAGAAATCACAACACAGTAAGCTTTTGCAGTCTATTACAGTTATTGCTTATTAATTCCTAATATTTGTGATGGGAGACATTAATGAAGCATTACTGTTCTTGCATTTGTTTGAATTTTATACAGCTAGTATATTGTTCTTTTATCCATGTCCTTTAGCAGCAATGATAGTTGCCAAGATGAGATTTTTGCAGGTTATAGAGTACAAGAATTATATGCACTGATGTGGAGGGAATATTGCTGCTCTAGTTAACCTAAATAATATGGAGTAATAAATGTAGTATTTTCTTTATTATTTCTCTCCATCCATGTTATTCAAATGAAAGAAATTTCATTTGAATTGTCTCACTGCAGCTGTAAATATGCTATGGAAAGTCTGTGCAAACATCGGTTTAGAAATAGAGTGTCTGATCTGCGGCAGCATTATACCAGGTCTGCCGAAAGCTGCAGCGAAAAGTACATTCAAATGAAGTCTCAAGTTAGTGGTTATCTCTCTGTGTACTTGCCTGTATTGAGCAAGATTATAATACCTGCAATGAAAATCTGTCTGGACAAAAATTTGCATCTGTCACAACAGGGGATCAGTGTCCCCCTATTACAATATACAGTGTTAAAAAGAAGCCCAAAGGCAAAATGTAGTAAGAAATTGGATGTTTTTAGTTAAATTACTTGTTGTCCCATCTGGACTTCAGCTGCTGCAGTTAGAGAACTTTCATGTTTTGCAGAAACCTGAAAGGCATTCTCTCTCTGCCGGCACCTGGACACCTAAAGTGGAATCAAGATTCAATCTTTAAATATTTTAAAATATCCCTCTGTCCTGTCCCACTCAGGGGGTGAGGGCGAGGTTAACTTTTTAATTCTCTGAGCGGTAACCAGAAGTAACGACAATTACTTCAGAGGTTCAAATCAATCATAAATTTACTTAAAATTCAGTGGAACTACAAAAGATAGAGGCTTGGCAAAGGTCATAACAATGCTCAAAATTTAGCAGAACTATGAAAGGTAAGAGTTTAGCAAAATGTGTGACAATATTACCCTAATGTGCTGAAAATTAAGTTAGAGACAGAGAGAGTGATAGAGAGGAAAAGAAAGAGAGAGAAAGAGAAAAGATATCACCACCCTTGGTTCCAGCGATGTTCTCTGCTCATAGTTGTGGTCTTCAGGTGGTGGGTGTGCCCGAAAACTTGTGTTTCCACTTTTTATAACCCGATGTGCCCGTCCCATGGGCGGGGGTCTGTCATCACTGAGCAGGCGCAGTATGTGCTCAGGAATGTTCAGAAATGTTCTAGAAATGAGTCGGTGGGTTGGGGGGGTCCTGGGGACTCACTGCCCCCCCCACTTCAGGGGTGACCAAGTGAGTGGTGATCTGTCAGAGGCACATGGTGCACAGGGCACAGACGGTCATTGTTTACGTGTGTCAGGAATAGAGGAGTGGTCTCACAAGACGTTATCCTGCCTCCGCAGGCTCCGTCCTTGTTCAACACTCCCTGGTCATCATCAGCCCATCCCTGTCCATGTCAAGATGGGTGTTTGCGACATTCACTTGTTATCAGAGCCTCACACCCTCTAAAAGTATTTCTGAATGATGAAATTAAAACTTAATACCTATTCATAGACAAGTAGGCATTATAGGATAGCATAAAGACACTTATTAAATACTGTATTTATAAATCAACATTCTCTCTTCAAGTGCCAGGCAATGAAAAGACTTATTTAAAATAATTATTTAAGAAGCCTATTGTAAAAATCATGCATCTTTTGAAAGACCTAGCATTTTGTGTCTGGACTTTAAAATTTAACCATAAAGCAACAGCACGCACCTTGATTTTATTGCTGCAGTTACTTGCGGTTTCTAGCCTATGAGATCTTGAATGCTTTTGGATGTTCTCTTTAGTCCTGGTTGCTATATTTCGATCAGCAAAAATCGAGGTACATGTTTGTGTGGATAAATATTGCCATATCCACATGCACATGGATAAATACAGACTCTCTCTTGCTATATATGTCTCGTACGCAAAACACATAATGCTAACATTAGGTGGGTGGCTGAGTGTGCCACCCATTTTGTAGATATGCTTTATGATAGTAATAAGTTTCATTAATATATAAATGTATTTGTGAATAATAACCAATTCTAATATATGATTAATACAAATCTGCTGAGAATTAAACTTCATTTTTAAATAAACAAACCCCTATTTATTTACAGTATTTTTGACATCTATTCAATCTGTATTTTCCAGCAGTCGTAGTCCAGTAGTACTAATTAAAGATTCATTTAACATTCCTAAAGTGAACCTCACTTCTGTATATTTACCAGGAAAGGCAAGAAGAATTTGAAGTTATTACAAACTAACAAAATCTTTCAGAGAACTACCTTTTTCCTTGTTAAATCACCTGCTGATTGAGTCATTTCCTATTATGCCATGGCTTCTGTTCATGTTGCAATGGTATTGCTACTTGGAAAAAAAAATGTACATTGATGTATTTTTCTAATGTAGTTTCTGAGATCAAACAATTCTGAACTCTCTTAGGATGTCATCCTTCATGACAAACAAAAGAAAAACCAACAACAAAAAAAACCCCTAGTCTTGCTGCAAAGAGAAGCTTGGAAACATTTTACCATCTTAGAAAACAGAAGGTAAATTTTATATGAAGTTAATTATGAAATATTTTCTAAACTGATAATAGTTTTTGCATATCCGGATCTGGCAGTACAGGTTCAATACCACTGTACAGAGAACACACAGCCACTGAAATTCTCTCCCAGTACAAGCTCTCCTGTTGTGGGGTTTTTTGTCCACTTATGTCAACAGGGATTGTTGTCCCGTTTGTATCTATTGGTCAAATAAGAGATGTAGAAACATTCCTTCTCAATTCTAAGTGATTAGAGTCTCAGGAATCCCATTGCAATTGTCTGTGTTTGACAGGTCTGTGTTGAGTTGGATATCTTTGTACTGTTCTATATATGTATATATGGGGACAGATATTATACTCTTAACACTGAATGCTACTGTTGTGGTGATAATTCCATAGTTTCATTCTGGATAATAGTGGACTTGTGAAAAGTGTATCAAATGTGTCTATGCCATTCTTTAAAAGAATATCTGTAATACACATAGAATCATAGAATATCCTGAGTTGGAAAGGACCCATGAGGATAAAGTTGAACTCCTGATTCCACACAGGGCAACCTAAAAGTTAAACCATATATCTAAGGGCATTGTCTGTATGCTTCTTGAACAACAGCAAGCTTGGGGCTGTGACTACTTCCCTGAGGACCTTGTTCCAGTGCTTGACCACCCACTCAGTGAAGAACTTTTTCCTAATATCCAATCTGAACTGCCCCTGAAGCAGCTTTAAGTCATTCCCTTGTGTCCTATCACTAGACACCAGAGAGAAGAGATCAGCACCTTCCTCTCCGCTCCTCCTTCATGAGGAAATCGTAGACAGCAATGAGGTCACCCTTCAGTCTCCTCTAAGTTGAATAAACCTAGTACCCTCAGCTGCTCCTTGTAAATCATACCCTCTAGTCCTTTCACCACCTTTGTTGCCCTCCTTTGGTCACATTCTAATATTTTTATATCCTTCTTATACTGTGGAGCCCAAGACTGCACACAGTGCTGGAGGTGAGGCTGCACCAATGTTGAGTGTAGTGGGGTGTGTTGGGTTTGCGTGGCAAGGTTTTGGTAGCGGGGGGGCTACAGGGGTGGCTTCTGTGAGAAGCTGCTAGAAGCTCCCCCTGTGTCTGATAGAGCCAAGGCCAGCCGGCTCCAAGATGGACCCGCTGCTGGCCAAGGCCAAGCCAATCAGCGCCTCTGTGATAACATATTTAAGAAGGAAAACAAACAGTTAGGGAGAGCTTTTGCAGCCGGAGAGAGGAGTGAGAAGATGTAAGAAACTCTGCAGACACCAAGGTCAGTGCAGATGGAGGGGGAGGAGGTGCTCCAGGCGCCGGAGCAGAGATCCCCCTGCAGCCCGTGGTGAAGGCCATGGTGAAGCAGGCTGTCCCCCTGCAGCCCATGGAGGAAGGATGAGGGGGTGTTGCCTATCGTTGGCGTGACGACCTGGTTCAGGAACGGCACGACGACCAACCCCAGGTCGTTCGGTCCATCAGCTCACAGACACCAATGTGGTGGACGGCAAATGGCGTTTATTGGTGGGCGACATAGCATTATATAGCTTGGGTTTACAACATCACATCCGTCTGCTTACGTCGTAAATTAAACACTATTGGCTATTAGGAGAGGGGTCTTATCTTTCCGTACAGCCAGGCCCTAGCTATCTACAAGGGGGTGTAGAGATTCCACCTGCAGCCCGTGGAGGACCCCACGCCGGAGCAGGTGGAGGCACCTGAAGGAGGCTGCGGCCCCATGGGAAGCCCACGCTGGAGCAAGTTCCTGGCTGGACCGGTGGACCCGTGCAGAGGGGAGCCCACGCCAGGGCAGGTTTGCTGGCAGGACTTGTGACCCCGTGGGGGACCCCACGCTGGAGCAGTTTGCTCCTGAAGGTCTGCACCCCGTGAGAGGGACTCCATGCTGGAGCAGGGGAACGATGAGAGGAGTCCTCCCCCTGAGGATGAAGAAGCGGCAGAAACACCGTGAGATGAACTGACCGTAACCCCCACTCCCTGTCCCCCTGTGCCGCTGAGGGGGGGAGGAGGTTGAAGCCGGGAGTGAAGTTGAGCCCGGGAAGATGGGAGGGGTGGGGGGAGGTGTTTTAAGATTTGATTTTATTTCTCATTCCTCTATTCAGTTTTGCCTAGTAATAAATTAGATGAATTCCCTCTCTAAGTTTGGTCTGTTTTGCTCGTGACAACAATTAGTGAGTGATCTCTCCCTGTCCTTATCTCGACCCACAAGTGTTTCGTTATGCCTTTTCTCCCCTGTTTAGTGAAGGAGGGGAGTGAGAGAGCGGCTCTGGTGGGCACCTGGCCTCCAGCCAGGGTCAACCCACGACATGGGGCAATCACTTCTTTTGATCATTAGCTACACTGTCCTTATAGCACCCAGGGATATGGTGGGCCCTTTTGGCTGCTGGGGCACACTGTTGACTCATATTGAGGTTACCGTCAACCAAAACCCCCAGATCCCTTTCTGCGGGGCGGCACTCCACCATCTCCTCCCCCAGTATGTGTGCACATCCAGTATTACACTGTCCCGAGTGCAGAGTCCTGAGTATATACACGGAGACTTATCAAGTCATGGTGAACAGCGTAGAAAGTTTTATGTGATACTAAATACTCATCCCATCTGGAAACAGGTATCTAAGAAAGGCACATCCAATAGCTTTCTGAATGATCCTCCTTCTTTCTATCACTAGCAGAGTTAATTTAAGAGTTTAACTTAAATGTGGATGACTCATTTTTAGACAGCTGAAATTATGTGAGATGAATGCTTGCTTCAGTGGCAATTTGTACACCAAACAAGAAGTCAAACACATTTTAATTTTGGCCCACTGAAGCAGCAGAGAGTATTTAAGCTCTTAAATATTTCTGAAGTAAATCAGATTAAAAGGAAAAAAATATCTCTTGATTTATCAATTGAATATGGCTAATTAAGTTGTGATTTTTTCTGATTTGTAATTATGATCATTTTTGTATTGCATGTTGATTTTTCAGCAATATTTGATTATGCTTTAGTAGAGAGATATCTATTATTGATTATTGATAAAGTTGACATTTTGGTGTTCAATACTTTTTATTTCTTTCATTTGTTTCCTGCATCATTCATTAGTAGTTTTTGGATGTCACTGTCCCCAGTAATAACAATTTTCCTTATGAACTTATGCTGTGTTAGCACTGCAAGTGGTTCACGAGCGATATATTGCTTTTAAAGGCACATCAGTGATAGAAAAGATACTTCTGTTCTAGCATGTAGCATTAACTGTAGGTATGTAAATGTTCTTTGCTCAAAATTTTTCCTTCTGGGTTATTTGTTGTTTTTTCTCTCTCCTTACAGAAACAGTCAGATTTGAGCTAGACTTAAGCTCTTTCTTTCAAATACCATTTTCAAACGAACATATTAATTGCTCTTAATCTAAAGCAATTTATGCATTATGAAGGATCTCAAAAAAATTAAACACGTATCTACTAATTGCTTTCGCATTTATTGTGCCTTTCTTTTCTCTTCATTTACTTTGGCAGAGTCAGACTTTGACAGAATTTAGATCAACCATATTAATTCAAATTATCTTCATCTGCGATTGATGCCAGGATGTGCTCTCATGTTCTTATTCACTGTTTTCAGCTGTGGTGGGCAGTAACCTCCAAAGGATAACAACAAGTACAAGAGTAATGCTAAATCCTTAGACCACCATATTTGCAAAATGGCTGTGTGTTCAAGTCCAGTTGTTTTCATGAACATTTTCAGTGCTCTAAATTACTCAGTGACAACTTGAATAATTACTGAAATACAAATCTCTTTCAGCATATAGAGTACTTGGGAACAATTTTCAATAACCATTATGCATATTGTGCATTCCAAATTCGTTACTAATGCTGAGACACAAGACTGTTTTTATTCTATGGCTGGATGTTTTTCAAGCTTATAGTACATTTAAAATGGCAAAAAAGAACAATTCTGGTTTAAACATTTGCACTAATACAAACTGTGCTCCATGAATATTCATAATACCTTCTCTTTCTATGACATTTTTAGAACAAATATTGCCTGTTAAAAATGTTTTGTAAAGAGAATCAAAGAGGTTAAAATGCCATCAAACAAAATTTGCAGAATTTGCTATGTAGGTTAGCAAAACATTTCTGAAATATTTGACTATAATTATAGGATTACAGAATTATGACCAAAATGTTTGATAATAGTTTTCTGAATTTGTCCTCAATGGCTATTTCTTTTGTGGCTTAGCTTTTGTCTATGTCTCCATATTTCTATCTGTCTTTTTACATATTTGTACAACTTCTGGTTGGCAGAAAAGTCAAGAAACTAGATTTTTTTTTTTATAAATTAGTTTGGACTGGTTTAAACTGTGTTGATTAGTTTACCCTTTTTACTCACTTTTCTATTTGTATTTATCAAACAATGTTCTTTTACATGTTGTCTATACATACAGTTCACTAGAATTTTTTTAAAATAAACTCAATAATTTAATTTATAATTTGAATAATCACATGTATGCATGAAGAGCTCAGGAAAGGAGGATGCCTTTTATGAATATACTGAAATGTAGCTATACATACTTAATTACCAGTTTTGTTGAAAATGCATTTAGAAATTTCCAGTGCTGTAAAATCCAAGTATTCAGGATTTTGCCAAACTTTCACATCATATAAGCTAAAAGTTTTTATTTCTGAATGAACGTGGTAGCTATCCAAGCAAGAGAGAAAAAAAGTCATATGTGATTCTTGGCAATGAACAAGCAAATAAATAAATAAATAAATATTTATTTAAATTACTTCAGGCTAGTTAGTATGTTTTCATTCGATTTCTAACCACCAGTTAATTATCACTAGGATTCTTTATTTTGAGCCTAAAGGCAAAATTTCCACCAACATAGCTACAGAATCATGTCTGAGAGATACTGTCAGAGTCCTTATCCTTGCTTCTAGGCAGGAATATATATATATATGTGTGAATGTATATATATGCATATGCAGACACATATATAGGCACACATGGTAACCCATGTTTAAAAGAGCTCTAGTTATGAAGGTAACTCAATCTGTAGCGCCCACTTTAGCCAACTTCAATTTCAGCTTCAATTTTTTCCATGCTGCTTCCATGTAGTCTTCCATGCTGTTTTATTTTTTCTACTGTTTGATATGGACACAGAGAAAGGATAGATCCCCTATTTACTGAATCCTGGTTTGTATGTGAAAACTATTATGTTATCTTTCTAGAAATATAGTGCCCAAAACAGTGCACCACTTCAGCTGAAGTGTTGCCGGTACGTAGCAGAGGATCAGGCTGGTTCACGTGTTTCATGTGCTATACTCCTCTTTGTTCATGTAAGCGTGGGGTTTCTTTTCTTCTTTCATAACAGCATGACTTTGTTATTCGGTGTTCAACTTGTAGCAGAGAATAATATTTATCCTTTTTACGTCAGAACTGTGACTTGTGTTTGTGTAGCAATGTATTCTTGCATAATTTTAGTATCCTTTATTTGTCCCCACTGAACAGCAAATTTAAGAAGCGTATGAAAATATTGAATAATACTAGACCTAGGACAGAACCCTGGAAATCCCTACTTGTTGCAGCCTTCATTCTGACAGAGAAACATTAATATTGTCTCTAGTCCATATTATTTTCATCTAGATTATGTCTCCCAAGGCTGCTTATGAGAATGTCTATCAAAGCCTTACCCAGGCCAGGATATATGTAATCTACTTTTTCTTCTCTATTCACAAGGCCTGCTACTCTCTGCTAAAGAGAAATTATGTTTTGGTTGACACAATCCATTAGTGACAAATCCATACAACTTGCCACTTACCTCCTTATTTTCTTATATCTGCCAGTATTGGTTATTATAGCTCCTAATTGCAGTAGAGCTATGTTTTGAAAATTGGTGCAGAAAAGCAGTAAAGATATTAGCCTTCTTGCCATTAGTTGTGGTTAGCTGTACACTCTACTGAACAGCAGGCTGACCCTTTCCTTTGGTTTTTCTCTTTTCACTAATGCACTTGAAATTCTCCTTATCCTTTGCTAAATGCAGCTTTTTTTTTTTTTTTTTTTTTCCCTCTGTGGTTCTCATTTTGTCCCTATATGCTCATGCTATACTTTCATGTTCATCCTTATTAGCCTGGCCTAATTTCCACTTCCTTTTTGCTCATTTCTTTTTTAAATCCATGAAGTGCTCTTCATTTAGACAAGTAGGTCCCTTACAATATTTTCTGTCTTTCCTCTGCAGGGGAATAATTTGTGCTTGAGCCTTTTAAGTCTTTCTTTACAGGACTGCCAGATTTTTAAAATATCTTTTCTGCTCAGACTAACCTCTCAGGATATGCAGTCCACCAATTCTGAGTCTATTGAAGTCTTCTTTCCTGAAATCCATTGTTTTTACTTTGCACTTCTACCCTAAAACATCTCTCTGCCTTATGATTCTTTCCATCTCAACATTCTTCAATTTGAAGGGAAAGGAAGCCTGGAAGATCTTCCTCTCTGATGGTTATCTATCTCCACCAACAGTGGCTACAAGTACACTCAACAACTTGTTGGGCATATCTCTCCTTTTGCCAGCTGGGTGTTGGTTAGCTGGGATACTAGGACAACTCTGCCAATTCCTTAAAAAAACCCCTCACTCTGTTTTTCTGGGTTTAATATAAACCTGTGGCAGACTCCTTTGCTAGATGGAAACTTCGCTGTTATATTTTTAAGCATCGCTGAAGAACATTTCAGTGTTGTACCGATTTCTGTATTCTGGTCCTGAGAGTAGTCTATAATATGCAAAGAAACATTCCTTTCCTTATTCCATTTGTTTGTTCATGTTTAGTGTGTTGTAGGCTTTTTCAGTAAAGGGGAATGATCCAAAGTGCACGGAGATGGCAGGAGAGGAAGAGAGATGATGACAAATACTGTCCCTATGTGGCATTAAGTGGCAAAACCTCCAATTTGGCAAGAAACCACATAATTTCTTCACATTTTGTATCCCCTCATGGGATAATCCTTATGTCACTAAGCTTTTTTTCTGATAACAGTAAAAAAACCTGTTTAAAACCACCAACAAATTTCCTTTCAGATGAAAGGAGAATTATCCTGTACCTCAGTGGAAAGCTTCTGTTTCTCTGGTCCTCCTTAGTAAAGATTTAAAAAAAAAAAAAAAAAAGGTACACATACCTTTGTGACTTCTGTTAAGCAACCAGTGAAGAAGCTCTGTAAACATAGGGATTTACTGGTAAATATGCTAAGGGAAGTCACTGACTTTGGTAATAAACACTTCATATGCCATGTTGTCTAAATAAAAGATGTAACATAAAGTCTCTTGACAATTCAAATAATTTGTTTAACAAAGCCATAGAGGTCAAGAATATTTCATGACTAATTTTGTGCTTTACTTTAGTTGGAAATAAATGGCTCATGCACTAAATTTCATGATTTGTTTGATGAAAAACAAAAATAGGCCTTTATTTCCAAAGAATTGTAGCTACCTTCTTCATGTTTTCAAAAACTGCAAGAAAAACTGGGTTGACACACAGGGTACAACTTTGGGCTTGTCTTTTGAATTGACCCAAATGTGACTGATTTGGGGGGAAAAAAATAACAACTCCTCTAACTTATTAATGAATATTTATAAGCCTTTAATTAAGCATATAAATCACAGTAAACCATTTGAATCTAATTGTTTATATGCCACTGCTTTGGAGCGAAGTTATTATTGATCTGAAAATTAAAAACTATATTGGTGACTTTCACACATTCTTGTTACTTCATAGTAACAGTGAAAGTTGTACAGCTACAGACCAGAGCAAAATGAGCAAATTCTCTGAGACTTTTTTCACCTGCCTATACCATCTAAAAGTGAGGCGTACAGTCTTGGCCAGTGGCTTGGCCATTTCCATGGAGAGGTGGTGGAGAAAAGTGTCTAGTAGGTAATTCAAAGGTGTCTAGTAGGTAATTCAGCATGTCTCCCAGTAGGTGCTTAACATAAATGAGACAAATTATTCCAACCTGCATCAGACAGAAATCTTGTAAAAATAAAAATATTTTTGCAAGAATTTTTTGCGTTTAAGTACTTGTAGTTTTCTTATATCCTTATATTCCCCACTTCATTTCCTTTAGAAAGTTCATGGAAATCAGGAGAGGCTCCTGACGACTGGAAAAAAGCAAATGTTGCAAAAACCTTTAAAAAAGGGTATGGGAAAGGTGTGGAAGTCAGTCTCACTTCAGGCCCTGGGCAAATCGTGGTGCGAGGCCTCTTGGCACGCACTTCTGGGCAAATTAAGGAGGAGGTGACTGGGAACAGACTAAATGGATTTACCAAGGGGAAATCATGCCTGACAAACCAGATTGCCTTCCTTTATAAGACTGGCTTTGTGGGAGAGACCAGAGAGACTGGCTTGGGGAAAGCAGTGGATGTCACTTAAGCTGAAGTAAGGCTTCCGCCAGTATCAAAAATGATCTTATACCTGAGTTAGGATATTACAGTCTGGAAGGGTGGACTACTAAATGATCAGAATGACCCTCAGAGGGTTGTGATTAATCAGTTGTACTTGGTTTGGAGGCTGGTAACAAGTGAAGTGCTAGAGGGGTTTGTCTCCTGGGACATATCCTGTTTAATATCTTCCTCTATAGCTTCAAAGAACCAACAGAGTTCTCTCTTGTGAAGTATGCTGATGATGCCAAATTTGGGGGAACAGGCTCTGCTCAATGGCAGGGCTACCATCCCAAGGGACCTAGCCAGGTTGGAGGCTAGGAGGAACCTCTTGGAATTCAGTAATGACAAGTGCAGAGGGAAGGAAGAGGCTCTTGAATTGACACCAGCTGGGACATGACTGACTGAATGCTGAAAAAGACCTCAGGGTTGTGATGGACAATGAACTCAGCATCAGTTAGCAGTGCTTGATATAAGAAAAGCCTTTTTCACTACAAGGACAGCCAACTAGTGGAACAGAGAGCGAGCAGACAACCCAGAGAGATTGTACAGTCTCCATAACTAGAGAGTTTCAAGATCTGAGTAAAGCCCTGAGCAGCCTGGTCTGACCTCATAGCTGACCCTGCTTTAAGCAGGAGATTGGAGTAGAGGTCTCCTGAGGTTCTGTGATCCTATGAATTCAGAAATGCCTTGAATAGCTTGCATATGTCAGAAACACTGTTTATACAGTATATACACGTGACTGGTATTTTAGAAAGGCCTAATACTAGAATAAAGTCATAGAAATATTGATCTTCCATTCACAACGATATAAAAACTTGTATTTGCTTAATAATGCAAGACCAATTCCCCATCATTGCTAGAGAATAAAAATTTCATAGAGATGCAGGATAAACACTAAGGGGCTCACGGGTAATTTTTAGCTGGTTCTGACAGGCAAAGCTACGCTAAGTAATGTCAGACAGTTTTAGTTTGGTGGGAAGGTGTGCTGAAGCTGGTAGGACTTGTAAAATGAAATACTCTGAGACGGGGTACCATATCAAAATTTTTTAAAATGACAAAGACAAGAAGAGAATAAAAATAGAAAGAAGTAGACCAGGATAATAAAATAAAATGGTCCATTTCTCATTTATCCTCAGGTATAGCTTTAATCTTTATATTTCCCTCACTACCTTTTTCCTCATCCTGTATTTCAAGCAGTAACAGGCAAATATGGTTATTTTAAACCCTTCATGAGGTAGGATCTTCAGCAAAGCATCTCATTGTCAGATACAGAACTGCCAGCCATGAAGGATTATTTATATTTCAGGACTCTCCAGTGCATGTTTGTTTCCATCTCCTAAAGATTTTCTGTATTTTTTATTATTTTTTTTTGCTTGACAGTGCATTCAGCTTTACCTCTGCAGCTTTCCATATAAATACAAACTCATTCTGATGCCATTTCTGGAAGATTGCTATCTAGAGGGGGTAGTTCACCATCCCTCTTCTCAAAGCAAGGTTTATGCATGCATAATTCTAGTGTTTTGAATTTTATCAAGATCTATCATAAGAATAACAAACATAATGCATGTAAATCAAAGATCTGAGCATTCCAGTAAGAAGGACCAAAGTCTACAATGTTTTCTAACCCAAGAGGCAAACCTATTAAATTATTTTCTAGGGACATCTTTTGGGCAAAACACAGCTATTTCTAAAGAGGCACTGAGTTCCTGCCACTGGCAAATCATCAGCTTCAGTGGCCTCGAGTGTTTTGCAGGACAATGACCTAAAATTTGTATTTCTTTCCTTCATTTCTCAAAATGACACACAGTAATTCTTGAGTACAGTAGGCTTGTTCTATGGTAGAATTTTGAAACAAACAAGCAAAAACTTCTGACATCTTTCTTGGTAGAAAACACTGTCGAGAGTATTCATGTGAGACATTTGCAGTTTGCTCCTATCTGTCCCAAGAGATTGCATGCAGAAGGTTTTACTGATCTTTAGGACAGTGGGGCCCATAGATCAAGATAAATGCTAGTGATGAAAATAAAAATGTAACAACTTTTTATCAATTTTTACCAATTTTTTATCAAATCATATCATAATTGAAATAATAATTTTCATGAGTTTACCAAAATATTGGATAATTATTTACAAACCATATTAAGAGTCTAATTCATGGCTTATTGACATCAGGAGGAGTAATTAAATAGATATCAGCAATGGTGGGATCAGACCCTGATACACTACATTGAAACAAGGGCCTTAAACAGGATTTAGGTGGAAGTTTTAAGTCCAAACCTAAGAAAATGTGTCAGCAAGTTTTAGTGGTACACAAACGCAGTCATTCTTTATACTTTGGTCTACTAAATAACAAAACCCCCAAAATTAATTCAAACACACAGGTATGCCCTGCCTAAGTTCTCCCTAGCCTCTAATGACAGCTGGTAGATATGTGGAATTAAACATCTGCAGCCTGAGAAAGAAATTAGCTGCAATCTAGAAGAGAGGGGCCCAAACTGCTACATCCGTAGTGTATTGGGTTCACGTGGCAAGGTTTTGGTAGCGGGGGGGCTACAGGGGTGGCTTCTGTGAGAAGCTGCTAGAAGCTCCCCCTGTGTCTGATAGAGCCAAGGCCAGCCGGCTCCAAGATGGGCCCGCCGCTGGCCAAGGCCAAGCCAATCAGCGCCTCTGTGATAACATATTTAAGAAGAAGAAAAACACTTAGAGGGAGAGAGCTTTTGCAGCTGGAGAGAGGAGTGAGAAGATGTAAGAAACTCTGCAGACACCAAGGTCAGTGCAGATGGAGGGGGAGGAGGAGCTCCAGGCGCCGGAGCAGAGATCCCCCTGCAGCCCCTGGTGAAGACCATGGTGAAGCAGGCTGTCCCCCTGCAGCCCATGGAGGAAGGATGAGGGGGTGTAGAGATTCCACCTGCAGCCCGTGGAGGACCCCACGCCGGAGCAGGTGGAGGCACCTGAAGGAGGCTGTAACCCCATGAGAAGCCTGTGCTGGAGCAAGTTCCTGGCTGGACTGGTGGACCCGTGCAGAGGGGACCCCACACCAGAGCAGGTTTGCTGGCAGGACTTGTGACCCCGTGGGGGACCCCATGCTGGAGCAGTTTGCTCCTGAAGGTCTGCACCCCATGAGAGGGACTCCGTGCTGGAGCAGGGGAACGATGAGAGGAGTCCTCCCCCTGAGGATGAAGGAGCAGCAGAAACACCATGAGATGAACTGACCATAACCCCCATTCCCTGTCCCCCTGTGCCGCTGAGGGCGGGAAGGTTGAAGCCGGGAGTGAAGTTGAGCCCGGGAAGATGGGAGGGGTGGGGGGAGGTGTTTTAAGATTTGATTTTATTTCTTATTCCTCTACTCTGTTTTGCCTAGTAATAAATCAGATGAATTCCCTCTCTAAGTTCAGTCTGTTTTGCTCGTGACAACAATTAGTGAGTGATCTCTCCCTGTCCTTATCTCGACCCACAAGTGCTTCGTTATGCCTTTTCTCCCCTGTTTGGTGAATGAGGGGAGTGAGAGAGCGGCTCTGGTGGGCACCTGGCCTCCAGCCAGGGTCAAACCACCACACCTAGAAATTCTCAGTCTCCTATTTCCAAACACAACAATGTGAGTTTAAGGGAATGTTCTTCAGCCATAATAGCTTAAAAACATGGGATACTATGGAAAAGAAGTTTGGTCTGCCAGAAGTGAAGCAGTAACAGTTGTTTCACCTGTCATTTCCAGTAACAGCCTTATATTTGGGGCATTTGGCCAAGATGTGGATGATCCATGTTTGATTTCCTCTTACAGTTGACAGGATTTAAATCTATTTTGTATTTCCTAAGTGTCAGGGTATAAAATGGCTAAGAGAAGAAATGGGCTGTGTAGACATGCCAGAAGGGAGGAGACCTGTTTTCTGCTTCTGGTACTGTTCATGAGTTTTACAAGACCCAAGTGTAGCAGTGAATAGAGTGAGTCTGGGACTTAGAAGACATGATGCTTCTCAAAGACCTGAGAAACCCATTGTGACAGCAATTTTCAGAGCTTATTTAGCAGACTGATATCATTACATCCTTTGTGAAATGCAATGTGCTCACTTTTTAAAGAAAACCAATGGCCATAGGTGCTGTGTACCTCTTACACAGTAGCCTACTCATTACAGCATTCACAGCCAAAAAGCATTTCCATGAAAAAGTTCAAGGTTGAGGATATTTCAGCTTCGAGCTTCTTACATGGGTTTGAACAGCAAAGACGTGGAGTTTGAAACTGCTCAGCGTGAGAATGCAATTAGCATCACATTTCCAGCCTGCTGTTTGAATGATACAGCTGCCAGGCACTTCTAACAGCAACAGTACAGCAGACTGTTTTTTCCTTCGTAAGAGTCAGCTTTGCTTCATTTCTTACAGGTTGATGTACCCACGCTCTGGATCCCAAGAGATCAGAGTTAGGTGCTTGAACTCCAGAGACGGATGTGATTCCAGATATCTCTCTGTGTTTAGTGTATCTTATCATAAAGGCAATTCTTAGTTTCTCTATAGGATTTTTTATAACTTCAGTGGAGACCTGTCTCTGTCCCCAGGCATGATAGGAGACCTATTGGAGCCTGGGTTTCCATTTGCAGCAGCAGCAAACACCAGAAGCTGAAAGTACTTAATGAATTTTATTCACTGATTTCATGAAGAAGCAGAACCTGACAGAACTATCAATATCCAGCGTTGAACCCTAACAGCAATTCCTGTTTATTCACTGTCTCGTGCATGTTTATAGATCATATTTTCCATCTTCTGTTTCTTCTTGTAAGGCTAAAAAAGCAACACTTTGTATTCCCTCTCAGTGTTTGTGCTCTTTATATATGCCCAGTATAATGCTATGAATTTTTATTATCTGTGCTGTAATAGAAAACAAGTAAAAACAATGTTATAAATCCAATAAAACAATAGGGGAATATAGGGTCTTGGAGAAAATGTGTGTGAATAGCAGGCAGAAACTAAAATGTGAAATACATGTTGATCTTTTGTTATGACTGAAGAATGCAGTGTGCACAAACGAGGGAGGGATGTATGTGTGGGTCTTTCTCTTCTGGCATCATCTGAATTTATGTAGTCAGCCCTCAAGCAGCAGACAAACAAAACCAATACTTCATCGTCATGATTATTGGGTGATATGTATTATGATGGATGTATCTCCACTGGTAAGGATAAAGTTTAGCCTCTCATTATGAGCTTGATTGTTAAATCTTTTCCTAAATTTCTTCAAAAGAGGCCAACATGAGGTTGGCTATAATTACCTGAAGATGCCATTTTCAGAGGGTTTTTTGTTGGTAGTTGATAAAAAAAAAAAAAACCCTCACAAAAAATTATAAAATCAAATTCCGTTAACTCCATTAGGGCCAGAATTTCACTAGTGATGTTTTAAGAATATCTCTTTAATTTAAAATTTATGGGACATCTTTATCTTACACTGCTCCCTGAAAAATACCAACAATTGCCTTGAGGCTTTTCAAATAAACTCTTAGCCAGACTTTACCTCCTACCTTCAACAATTATAGCCTCTCCTTGCAATTGTTTGGTGACACATAGTGGTAATGTTTTGTTGTGACCTGAACGCTGAAGAAAAATATTCCTGCCCACTCATTATTTGAAAGATGTCAAAGCTTCTTGACTACTTGTATTCATTGAAGTTTGTAGTTCCTTTATAATCTATTCCTACTGCAAAAATCATGAAAGGGGAACAGTCTCCTGATGTAATTGTGAGGTGTGTCTGCACGATGTGAGACATAGGAAGAGAATGAAAATTCCCATACTTAGCGGGCCTCTCATGACCTGCAGACAAACCATTCAAGGTACTCACACTTTTCCTGATATTCTTTTAATACTGTAAAGTCACAACATACTTAGTCTAGTGAATTTCTACAAGAAAATTCTCTTTGAGACTGTACTCTCTAGAAGTGAAAAGCAAGAAGTTGATCCAGCCTGAAGGATTAAAATGATGATGGTTTTAACTCAGCAAAGTCCCTATTTGAAAGCGATGGCAGAGTTTTATATGATTATAGACTGCAACATGTAAGCCAAAAAATAAAAAGTGCTGTATTATGAAATTGCCGGTCTCATACCTTTGTTTAATTTCTAACATATGAAAGCTTTCTAAATCTCCTTTTTTATTAGGAATTTTTACAATATGTAAGTAAACTGCACTGTGATTCTGCCTAAAGATCCACAATACCACCATAATGGAAATATTTCATACTGAGAACATATCTATTCTGCAGCTCCGTACTTGAGCTCCACCTTATTCCCCAAAACAGTATTCATTTGATCCAAGTTAAAGGGAACTGAAGGTATCCATGAGGACAGTTTTTTTGCCTTCACTTTAATTACAGAGACATATTTTGATACATAGTTTAAATGAGTTGCTTTCACTGGGGTTTTGTTGGTTCTTGACAGAAAAAGTTAATCAAGATAGTAGATTAATAAAAAGCACTAATTTCACAGCTGATGATTCAAATAGTCAAATTAAGCTCTGTAGTAAAAAATGCATATTTTGTTTCTGCAAAATGCTTCACCAAAAAAAGTAATACAAATGGAAATCCATTTCTGTTCATTCCAGACAATATATTAGATATGGTAAATTTAGAAGAAAATACCTTAAATAAAACTGTAGAGTTATTATAGATATGGTATGTTAATGTTGAATTTACAGTAAAATCAGAGAAATTATTGGAGCAGCAAAAAGGATTGAATTAAGTAATTAGTCATTATGAAACCAGAAATAAAAGACCAGATTGTTCTATAAGTATTAAATTGGTAGTTTACTATTTTTTCACCGTCCATGGAAAATGTCTCCATGCTGATTTCTTTATCCATTTATTTGTTTATCTGAATTTTTCAGCCCTACAATGAAAAACATGTATCTAGCATTCTGGGTACAATCATATTAAAAGCAAATTAATACATTTCAGCTAGCCTCAATCACATCAAGGATCCTAACAACAAAGAATTCTAACAAAAATAATTATTCTTCCCACAATGTCTATAGAGTATTGCTGTCAAGCCTTAACTAACTGCCGTATTTTTGCGAGCATAGAAAAATATGATTGATTTTATAGTATGACCTGTAAAAAAACCCAACCAGATTCCAGATGTTATGAACCAAGACAGGAAACAGTGCCAGAAATAGTGAAATGGTAATAAAAATATGCCAGCTACATTTCCCCATATATAGTGAAGTTGAGGTCAGCTTTGTCTCATCTCAGAATTATAGAGATGCAGCAGAGGGTGAAAGACAGGTAAGTCTCGTACATGTGTGGGTCTCCAGCTGTTATAGATCTAAACCCAAATCGTAATATCAGTCTGACAGCTCCAACAACAGCTAATACAGATCACAGTGCACACACATAATATGCTTTCATAAAGAAAAAGCACTGCTTAGTAAATGATGCACTACATCTTGTATCAAAAACATATAGCACTTTTTTACTGTACAAATACAACTTTAGTCTTGAAATGACTAAGGCACGGATGAAACTGCAGGGCCGCCATCTAAAAGAAATGAGCCTAGACTTCAAGCAGTCTATAAATAAAAACAGTCATTCTGTCTGTAACACACACATGATCATCTAGAAAGAGCTGAAGTCATTTGGAAGACCTGTAGATTTTAAACTCCTTAAAACAGACTATGGACAAATGGATCTGTTTCAGTTACAGATATCACCTGCCTTTTCTCAGCCAGTTCATAGTGCATGAGGATAGGTAGGGACTCAACTTGCTGGTCTTCATCCAAGCTTTAAACTTTCCTAAACCATCTGATTGACATTGTTTGTATTGCATGTAGATTGCTGTAAATGATACCTAGAAAAATAGAAAGGAAAACCATCCTGAGAGCCCAGTTGTAGAAGAGGACTCAGAATTTATTATTTTAATGTAATCTTTAGATTTTATGAAGTCTAATGTATCATTTTTGAATACCTAGTTTTAGTTAAGAACAGATGTGTGCTTTCAGCATCCTGAGCTCTAGTGTATCCATACAAATGAGGCAAGAGAGAAAAGTGAAATCATCATGAGCCATGAAATTAGCCACGCGTGTAGTAAATATAATATGAATTATTTTTATCTGGAATCCTAGTGTGGAAGGAGAGAGAAGGTTGCACTTTGCAAATTAAAGTTATTGTACATAAGTGTTCCAAACTGCAATAGATAATTGTTTCATGTAGGATTAGGTGGTTACTTATATATGATCAATAGGGGAGGTCCTTTATTTATTTTTAAATATTAAGTTCTTTGACACTGGCTCCCATAAGATTCTCCTAGAGATGCTGTGTCTGTGTGGGCTAGATGAGCAGACCATGAAGTGGATTGAAAACTGGCTGAAAAGCTGTGCCCAGAGTGGGAAGATCAGTGGAATGAAGTCTAATTTGAGGCCAATAGTGTACCACAAGAGTCAATACTGAGTCCTATTCTGTTGAACATTAATGATCTAGGTGATGAGACAGAGTGTACACTCAGTAAGTTTGCTCATAATACAAAACTGGGAGTCATGGCTGATATGCTAGAGTGTCATGCTGCTGTCCAGAGGGACCTTGACAGGCTGGAGAAATGAGTTGACAGGAACCTCATGTAGTTCAACAGAGGGAAATGCAAACTCCTGCACGTGGGGAGGAACAACCCCATGCACCAATATATCCTGAGGGCCAACTGGCTGGAAAACAGCTTTGCAGAAAAGGACCTAGGTGTCCTGTTGGACACCAAGTTAAGCATGAGCCAGCAGTGTGTTCTTGTGGCAAAGGCGGCGAATGGGATCCTGGGCTGCATTTGGCAAAGTATTGCCAGCAAGTCGAGGAAGGTGAGGCTTCCTCTCTTCTCAGCACTGGTGAGGCCACACCTGGAGCACTCTGTCCAGTTCTGGGCTCCCCAGTACAAGAGAGACATGGACATACAGGAGAGAGTCCAGCAAAGGGCCACAAAGATGATGCAAGGACTGGAAAGGAGCACCTCTCCTATGAGGAAAGTCCGAGGGAGCTGGGACTGTTTAGCCTGGAGAAGAGAAGGCTCAGGGGGAATCTTGTCAGCGTATGTAAATATGTGAAGGGAGACGATGGAGCTAGGCTTTTTTTAGTGGTGCCCAGTGACAGGACCAGGGGCAATGGGTACAAACTGAAACACAGCAGGTGCCATCTGAACTTCAGGAAACACTTTTTTACTGTGATGGAGCACTGGCACAGGTTGTCCAGGGAAATCCAGGAGTATCCTTCAAGATATTGAAAAGCTGGGGTTTGGACCAGATGACCTCCAGAGGTCCCTTCCAACCTCAAACAGTCTGTGATTCTGTGATTGGCATAAGAATTAAAGTTTTTCCTTTATGTTCTAAGATGTGAAGCATATTCTATCATCTCTATCCTTAAATTATACATTCAGCTTTCTTCCTTGCATTTATTAGATCATTTTCTTAGGTATCATGTAATTTTTGAAGGGCTAGTCCCTAGCAAAATATGAACTTGAGGCAAACACCATTGAAGACAGCAGGGTCCTGAGTGACCACATAATCTCATTTTCACACTTTTGTTCTACTTGCTGAATGTAATAACATAAGAACGGTAAAAGAACAGAATGAAGAGAAGGACAAAAAGATTATGTGGGCACTTGGGAGGTTAATGCATGTGGTTCTGCTTTTTTCATAAGCTAATACATAATTATTTTCTTCAATTAGATGAAATCAGTTAAAAAGCTTAACTAATCAATTACTGAAGAAAACTTAAGCAGGAAAAAAAAAAAAAGGCTCCAAGGACCTTAATTTCACATTATTTAACAAGTTAAACAAAGACAAATGCATGCTAGTCATGTACTATGCAGTGTAAAAAAAATCTTTGCTCTTTCAAAATTTGTCTGGGTAAGCTAGACTTTTTTACCATCGTCACTTAATTTCTTAATGAACCTTTGGAAGACTGTTTCTTGTATTCAAGCATCAAGATGCCATTTCCCATAGTTTTTCCAACTTTCACCAACAGTGTTGGATAATCTTCAAATAAAGACTACTAGTAGCGTATCTGTGTAATCTTACAAGACGTGGAACCAGAACTTTTCAGTATTTTCATCGTTGGCAAGGCACTCTGGAGAAGAGGTGCTTTTTCTTTGTGGACCACTGGGAATGGCATTTCCAAATTGGCTGCAGGAGGATTTCAAACTTCATCTGAAGTCCTTCTGGCTGAATCCCTTGGGCTTCTGCTCTTACTTGTTCTGCAGCAAGTAGAACACAAGGAGATCAGGAACAGTTATCAGACAGGGGAAAAAAAAAAAACAAAACCAAACCAAAACCCCCAAAAAACCCCAAACCACCAAACCAGATCTCCTGAGTTAGTTTGTATGTATGTCTGTTAAGACCATAAGAAATCAACAGAGCATCTTACCTCATCTCCTACATAAAAGTCTACCACATTGCATCCACTTACTTCTGTGTAGTGCCCAGTAACATAATCTGATTTCACTGAAGTATATTTTACTTGGAAAATATCTGTTTTCAGATAGGAGTCTTTATTAATAGAGTGTCTGTTTTCATTAGTACTCTCTTACAACTGCTGACCATTTCTTTCTTAAAAAGCAGTGTCCTATTTATTTCAATTTGTGCACCTTCCCATTGTGGTCATTATGTCCTGTTATAACTTTCTCCACTGGATCTGAAAGTAGCAGGAACTCAATTTGTTTTCTCCAGGAAGATGCTATACGTCAAGACAATTTTCAGCTTTCTTTTCATGAAGCAAGCAGAGGAATCTTTGAGGCTTACATGATAGGTTAGAGCCACAGACATTATACAAATACAGATTCTCTCCAGAGCTAATTTTCAAAAAATTCAGTGAACCTTTCTGTCTTTATTTCTTTCTAAATGCCTATGCATTTTCCTCTCTTGAAGATGTGCCTCTATCTTATCCTCACCATGGTTCAACTCTGCAGAAATTCTAGATGGGATATCTAGAGAATTTTGTCAGTAGTAATTTTGTATTTACTTGCAGATAATTGATTAAAATGATGAATAGCCTTAGGCTTAATTCTGGTCCCTCTGGAACTTCATAGAAATAACTCCATTTGTGGTATTCCCATTTGTCAACTACTATCGGATATTTACCAGGCAGCCAGGTCCATTTAAAATGCTGCTTACTGTAATGTGTAGCACCAATTATTCTTCATGAAAATGTAGTGAGGTGCTAAGTAATATGCTATGCAGTAATTTTATCAAACAAACTTTCTTGTCTTCAGGGGATGAACTCATCCTGTATCTATAATCTATGTTCTTTCTTCCTATGTGTTTAGCCTATATTTTGTCTTAAACCTCTATTAATAACCCCTATGTTAAAAAGCAATCTAGAGAGTCCTCATTTATAAGCGTCTTGCCATGAGCTTTTAACCTATCATTGTAGACAGAAGAACTGATTTGTCTGTAATGTCACATTATTTTAACGTTACAATCTAACCCCTTTTTAATCCATTTAATAATAATCACAGTGATTTAATATACACTCTTCTAACAGAATGTTGTACTAAACTGCATAAAATGCTATATATACTATATATCAAAACAGTAGTCTGTATCAGCCAAACCTGTGACTGAATAAAATAATGAAATTAGGTTCATTTTACAAAACCTAGTTTCCATAAGGCTGTACTGGTCTGTAATTAGTTACATTCTAGTACTTGTCTTTTTTATCAGCTAAATTCTATGTCATCTTTTGTCTGATTTTACTAGGGATTGATGCTAGACTAAGTTATCTGTAATTACTGTTCATTCCCCTTGTCTTATTAGCACAATATCAGCACTTTTGCAGTCTTTGCCTGTATCTTTTTGCCTGTAACAGCAATTACAGACTTACAGAAAAGCAGTGGTTGGAAGGGACTTCTGGAGGTCATCTGTCCAACCCCCCTACTCAAGCAGGGCCACCTAGAGTCGCTTGCCCTGGACCATATCCAGACAGCATTTCAATATCTCCAAGGATGGAGATATTCAACCTCCCTGGGCAACCCGTGCCAGTGCTCGGTCACAGTAAAAAAGTGTTTCCTGATGTTCAGATGGCACATGCTGTGCTTCAGTTTGCCTTTCACTGGGCACCACTGAGAAGAGCCTGGCTCCATATTCTTTATGCTCTCCCTTCAGGTATTTAAAGATATTGATGAGATCCCCCTGAACCTTCTTTTCCCTTGACTGAACAGTCTCAGCTCTCTCAGGCTCTCCTCATAGGAGAGGTGCTCCTCTCCAGTCCCTTCATCATCCTTGTGGCCTTTGCTGGAACCTCTCCAGCACATCCGTGTGTCTCTTGTACTGGGGAGCCCAGAACTGGGCACAGTGCTCCAGATGTGGCCTCACCAGTGCTGAGTAGAGGGGAAGGATCACCTTCCTCGACTTGCTGGCAATACTTTGCCAAATGCAGCCCAGGATACCATTTGCTTGCTTTGCTGCGAGAGCACGTTGCGGGCTCGTGCCAGAGATCTCCATTAACGCTTTGGAATACAGACTGGTGAATACAGATTGAGTGAGGTTGCTGTTTTTTAAATATTTACCTGTAGGAGACAATTGTTACTTGGTAATGAACAGCAAAGGGCCCCATATTCCTCCTGCGATTTGTGTATATATATATATACACATGTGTGTATATATACTATCTTTCATAAAAAAAAAAAAGGAGAAGAAGTTGTATATTTGAATAAGGTTGCTTTTTCTGTGTATTGTTAATAGTATCATCCTCTTCATTCAGCAGTGGGCCTATGCTATTCCCAAGGTTTGTTCAGTCCTTAACTTATTTAAGCAAATAACTACAGCTTTCTTTCATATTGCCCTTTTCTGGCAACTGGAGTTTTCCCCTTGATGACTTCATTGTTATTACTAGATTTACTCACTTAGTAGGACCTAATTGATACTGATATCTTCCCACATATTTCTTCTCATTCAGTACAGAATGTTATTATTCCTAATTTCTTCTTTCTCTTTAACCAAGGACTGGTTGTTTTCGTTTTTGTCTTCTTGTCCCTCAGAAGAGTGTATTATTCCCTGAACAGTTGCTTGCATTTCTGCTACTGATAAAGTCAATGGCGACATCTTTGCTAGGTAAAAGATCTCTCCACACAGGTGCAGAGAACAAACTGTTCATCTGGAGTCCATTGCTTTTCCACGTCTCTTTAACAGTATTTGTTGATCAGCAGGCTTAAGCATCTTAATACTAAATTACAAATTTCCTTCCCCGATGGGATTGTGTCAAACCTTTAAGATTAATCATATATATACTTTTGTTTCAGGCTACTTTTTTACCTTAAGAGCAGCTTATGAAAATAATAATAACAAAATTAATTAAAGGGTCTTTATAACACTGTGTTTGCACTTTTTTTTCCAATATTCTCAGGAACAGAAACAAATTAGTAGAGCTACTGTGTAAATTGCAATGATAAAATAAAGCTACCAAAAGTTACATATAAGTTAAAAACTCCCAAAAATCTAACAAAAGGTTAAACTTAAACCCCTAAGTTCATCATGAGAAATTCATGTGTATTACTGACCAATTATAGCAGAGGTTAAACAAAGCATTAACAGGGGCTGGAAAGGAATCCCTGAGAATAGAAGTTAAAAATATGCTATATAGTATAAATGCATCTTATACTGCAATTTCTTTTTTTCATTAAAATCAATTACCATCCTGGGATGTGTCTTTAAATCCTTGCACTGCCTTTCCTGTCTTTGACAGCTTTTATGTGATTATGTGTTTCTATAATTTGAAGCGCTGTACTTTTTGTGTTCTTTCTTTCATATGTCTACTGCATATATTTCTGAAAAGCAAGGAATAAGGACATGATCAGAAATTAACATATTGCTGCTTTTTGAAACAGTAGGTTACTTTCTGGCAAGATTAATTTTATTCTTGTAAAAAACATCAGGAAATACTGGGGGTGCCCAGTAAATCTACCTGTAGCGATTTCAGTGATGTGAGATACAGTATTCTCCACCTCAGAATTTCATCTAAGCTAGCTGAGATCAAGTGATTCATTGTATTCTCCTCTGGGAAATTATCTATGAGCCCAAGTGAGGTAGAGATTAAAGCTGCCCACTTCTGTCAAAGTGGTTGACTTGCCTGGTAGTATGACTTTAAATATCTTTAAATCAAAAGTATCCAAACCCATTTACATGAAAGAAAATTAAATAAAAGTATGTCTCTTCTGGCTTAGATGTAAATTGGCATGTATGAATTAATAGAGATATGATAGCTGTGAACGGAAAGAGTTACCACCAGTTCTTAACAGCAATATAAATCCCTGTGGATGGAAGCTCTGACAGAACTTTGGCTACCAGAGATTTCTTTCACTAATCACTCACAATGTGTTAAGAGGAACAAGAAGAAATTTTGTGTTCATCTGGTCATTTTTTGAGGGTAGGCTCTGCTTAAGAGGAATGTGTAAGTGTGTGAGCTGGCGCATTTGCCCCAAAGCAAATGTTCAAGGTAGCGCAATAAGCACAAACCTTAAATCTGTTTACTTACCAGTAACAGATCTCTGACTTCATTTTAAATTTAATGTGATTCCATTATTTTGCTAGATCAGTCCATATTTATAACAGTGGGAACAAGAAGATGAACTGCTCTGTGTTTAGATTTTTTTAAATTTCTAGTGATTTTTTTGAAATGAAACACAAAAACAGATTTTAAAAGGATTATGTGGAAAAAGAAAAGCCATAAAAACAAATAAAAGAGAACTCCCCCAAACATTTATACCCTTCTGAAAATGGATGCCCTGGAGAAAAGCTTCTGAACTAACAGAACAGGCAGCTGACATCTCTCTAAACTAGGAGAAGGAAGTAAAAAAATGCCCAGTGATGTGAAGGTGATGTTCAACAATTCAAGTGCCCAATTTTAATATGGATAATTACTTTTTGAGCAATTTATCTAACAATTTTTGATAACATTGTTCTGGGGGAAGATGTACGCCAAAATTGCATATGCCTACATCTGACATTTTAAAGATGCAATTTATTCCATCCTAATGTTGACAGTCAAAATAGGTCAGGCAAGCCACATCCTAAAAGTACCTATTTCTCTCCACTGACATTAAAGGTAGACTAAGTGATTAGCTCAGATGTAGATGTCTATAATGCACATATCTGCTGGTATATGAGAAAAATGCAGCTACATAAAGCAGGTAAAAAAAAAATTGTGGTGCATTTCGAACAGAAGCTGCATGGCCTATAATTTTTCAGAAGGTCAGGAAAAATGATCATAATGCACTTTCTAGATTTAAAACTTAGGAATCCTTGATGAATTTTATTTCAAGAAGAAAAAAACACTTTGCCCTCATTTGCCCATTAAGTCCTGCAAATTATGAATCAGACAGAAAAGTTAAGTATCTGAACATAATTCTTCTGCCTTCCTACTCCAAAATACTTTGCATTTTTTAATACATAGATTTTGCAAAGTTTGTCAAATCCATCACAGAATCACAGAATCACAGAATGGTAGGGGTTGGAAGGGACCTCTGGAGATCATCTAGTCCAACCATCCTGCTAGAGCAGGATCACCTAGAGCAGGTTGCACAGGATCATGTCCAGGCAGGTTTTGAATATCTCCAGAGAAGGAGACTCCACAACCTCTCTGGGCAGCCTGTTCCAGTGCTCGGTCACCCTCAAATTGAAGAAGTTTTACCTCATGTTCAGATGGAACTGCCTGTGTTCCAGTTTGTGCCCATTGACCCTTGTCCTGTCGCTGGGCACCATTGAAAAGGGTCTGGCCCCATCCTCTTGACACCCACCCTTTAGATATTTATAAGCATTGATCAGATCCTCTCCCAGTCTTCTCTTCTCCAGACTAAACAGACCCAGCTCTCTCAGCCTTTCCTCATACAAGAGATGTTCCAGTCCCCTCATTATCCTTGTAGCCCTTGAATTAAGATTTTGCTATATTTCCCAGTTTTTTAAAAAGGACCACTTCTGCTTTTAAACTTCTTCTCTGATGACAGTGAGTTGACAGATTTGGAAATTTTAATGCTTAGTCCTCAGACAGTCTGCAGAGCGCTCCACAGGCAATGATAAAAGGAAGACTTAGAGGTTGACCTTTACTACCTCCTGCTCTCTCCGGTTAGTATCAGCCAATTCAGCAGGTGTTCCCATATCATGTAACATAGTTGTGACTGTTCCATTGCAGAATACTTGGTCAAGTTAGGTATCTATATATCTTCAACCAGTAATCCGTGGCATACTGCTGTTATGGAAAGACAGCACAGGAAGTGCTGGTCCTAGCCTAGAATTGTTTTGCTGTACCATGCTATTGCAATTGTATATGAAGGATGAATGATTAGAAAACCAGCTACAGTCACAATATATGGATTTTTTGTTTATTTGTTTTGAGTGGGGCAAAGTGTTTGCATGAAATAATAAGCATCAACATTTTGCAGACTGCATGACTGAGTCCTGCCACTAAATCCCATTACGGTTGAGCAGAATATAGGTGCACGGATGGAAGAGTATATCCTGGAGTATAATTCCTAAGTAAATAGTTCAGAAAGAAATAAGATATGTGAGAAAGGCAAATGACTTTGTAAGACAGCCATGGAACTACAAAAATTAAATACTGATGAAAGGAGCCTTCTTATGGCTTATGCATCATCATCAGAAATTGTCTGGAGATTAGAGAATGTTTTTTTGCTGGAAGACACTATGTTTCTCAGAAAAAAACTCAGCTGCTTTGTTGAAAAATACCTGACTGACAACACAGCAGAAGCTCAGAAATTTCATGACCTGATTTAGATGCATGTGTGAAATGAGACCTTGACTTAAAGTCCTGAGTTAAATTCTGTCTTCAGTTACATGTCTGAAACTCCCTTTGAAGTCAATGGAGCTTGCATCAGTTAACTGAGAGGAGAATTTCCCTTGTGGTCCTTATATCAGCGATTTCTGTGCTTTACAGTTTAGCTCACTGCTATAGTAAAAAGAGAATAACAACAACAATAATAATAACAGAAGACTTTCATTTTTTCCCTTCCCTTTTCCCTTTTCCCTTTTCCCTTTTCCTTTCCCTGCCCTGCCCTTCCCTTCCCTTCTTAAAATATCATTCACTGTATTCAGAATTTTTTCTTACATACCATCCATAAACACAATAATACTCTAAGCCCAAAACTGCCACTATAAGATTATGAAATTCCAAATAGTTTTATAGCAGTCTGGACTTTCAATGGTAGTCCACCACAGGGGACAACGCCTGTCCTGAGTTGCAAACCTACAATAAAAACATGCCAGTTTTGTTTTAAGCAAGGATACTAACCCTCTTTGGACGTTAGTACCTCTTAGTGTATATAAAAGGGAGGAATGAAGCATAATTATATAATTTCAAAGCTAATAGGATTTCACTACTGAATCCTGAATAGAAAGTTTGTTAGCATTCAGTTTTCCAGCCAGAACCTTCACAGTAATTTGCCTTCAATTAGAAAAAAAACAGAGAAGAATGCTTGCTAAATGCTAAGGAGGCATGCCAGAGAAGCCGCTTGGCAGACCCCAAATCAAGACCCGAGGTGTATTTACGGGGTGCAATACAACACTCTTCAAGCCAGCTGCAAGTGAGAAAGGTCCACAACGCAGCAAGAGCAGTTCAGGAGTGGGGTGCCAGGAGGATGCTGTGCGGGGCGGATTAGCTGGGAGTGCTGTTTGGGGTGCTCTTCACGTGCCACTTCTGCTGCCAGTTCCAAGGTGAGATACTCAGAGATGGCTTAAGGAAAGTCTGCACCACAAAATGGGGGCCCATTTTCTGTTGGACTTCAAACACAGTGGGAAGACGAAGCATTCTTATTCCTTTAACAGTGAAATTTTTCAGAGGTCTTGGGAACAATTTTGAAAGGAGCTGGGGAGATTCGTGTAGCATCTGAAAGAAGCTTTTACCCTCACTGTGACTTACAGGGAGTAGGTTTTTACATTTCCCCTTTGCAGTGAGGTCATTGTAAGCAGACAAAAGAGTTGTATAAACACTGAGGGCACACAACTGTTCTTCCAGACCACAGACCAAAGGAATAGAAAAAAACGTGCAGCCTATTTTTAAAAAAAATAAAAAATAAAACAAACCAAAAACCAAACCTCCATTCCTTCAGCTAGGTATGAAGTGACTTTTTCTTCTGCTTGATGAACCTGTGAACTCTTTAATCCATGAATATCTTTGACTGAATATGCTTTGTCTTGATAATTCTTGAAAATTTTGTTATACCTTCCATTTTTTTAAAAAAATATTTGCAGTTACAAATATAAATATAAAAATTCAAACTCAGCAAGGAAAATTTACACATTTTATTGAAGGCAAAAAAAGCATTTTCAAATATGAGAATTATTTTGACAATTTTACTGTATTTATCTTAAAGTCAACGGATGGTGGAAATGGATCTTCCTTATAAAATTTCAAGCTCAACAAATAACTTTTCAAAAATATTTTCAAAACAAAAGTCTAGGGCTTTTAATCTTCCACTTTCACTTTAGAACTCAAGAGAAAGTAGAATTAATATATGTTTCTGTCTAGCAATTTGAAACTTTTTTCTACTTTTAAAACTTCTGCAAGAATATTTTAAGATATGTCTCATTCAGAAGATGAGTTGTAAACTATCCATGGTTTTGTGCTGAAGTAGTACTTGCAGTTTGGCTGCTGCAGTAGTTAAATTGTAATACTGTGAATATACATACACATTTGCTGGGGGAGAAAAAGGCAAACCAACATGTTGGTGCAATAGAATTTTAGTAGAATTAAAATGCCAAGGCATGCTTGTATTAACTTTGCTTAACAGTGTAGAGACTTGTTCAGGAGGATTATATGTGAGGAACAAGTCTGATGAATTATAATTTTTAAATTTATTATTTATATGAATAAAAATCAGGCTCATATATAAAGCTAATATTTAATATATGAATAATTTTGTTGTGCTTTTTACCCAACGGAATCTATGTAGAAAGAAACAGGAAAGTACTCTCTACATCTTCCCTCTTTTAAAAAAGTAGATGATAAAATACCTATTTCTTCCGTGACTGACAAGACAGATGAAATGAAGACAGATACTAGGCACAGAAATAGTGGATGTGAAGCATTTAGAGGAATAGAAATCTGTCAAACATTCAATTAAAAGTATCTTGGGAAAAAACACCATCAATCATCCTTTTCAGTCATCACAAAAGATCATTACAAAAAGAAGTGTTGGTCCACCAAAAGTAGACAGAAAGGTACTAATAAAAAAAAATGCCAGACACAATCTGTGGCAATCAAAATGAAATGTTGTAATAACAATGCACAAGGTAAAAGACGTATAACTTTTAAAATGCAGATAATGTTGGTATCTAATTAAATAAAGCTGGTATTATAGGGACATGTATGTTAAGTTTCGCATACTCTGTGTTACACACTGTGTTTTTATTAAAGCCCGTAGTGAAGAAATATCAGAAATATTTTTTCCTAAGAAGCGATGTAATTCTGTAATTTATTTTATTAAGTTAGTGTCTTTTCAGAGATTATGTTAGCTGACATTTTAAGGTTCAGAATATGTACTGAACAGCAGAAATCAAAACCTCATTATTTTTTACAAATCTCATAAACTTTAAGCCAATCACATAGTTTGGAAAGACAGATTGATTCAAAGTTTAGGGTTGATAATAGAGTATTAATTTGATGAGATTAACATTGTAATTTTATTATTATAATTAATTTATAATAATATTATTGTAGTAGGTCGCTATAATGATCTGGCCACACTAGTTTGTGAGGTCACCCCTGAGAACTGATGCAAAAGGCTGCCTCATGACCTTAAAGTGTTTTCAGGAAAACCCAAGTGATTTTACACTCCAGGAAGAGACATTAACCTGCTGCCATGAGAGCAGTGTCACAAGTCTCCATGAAGCCAGCTGTCCCAGTGACAAATGCCACCCTGACTTATCTCTGACAGATTTCTGGAGGCTGCTAAAATCAGTTCCTCTGAGTTTTGAGATCACATTGTTCTCCAGATGGAGAATGATGCCACTGATTTATGGATACAAGGATTCACAGACTGGATGGGAACTGGTACTGGTTCAGCAGTATAGCGTGGTGCAGCAGAACTGTTTTGGGGACACAGCCTGATCTTGGTCTTGTTGTACTTTCCTCCCCTGTGCCAGACTTCTGCAGCTGTAGCATAACAGTTTGGCATTGCGCAGACCTGCTGCTGCCATGCTGGTGATAATCCTAGGTTAATCTCTCTCAGGAACAATCCATGTCATGTCATTGCATTTGGTTCTGGACCTCCTTGAGGTGTGCCCTGCAATGTTGGTGATGTTCCTAAAAGAGGAAGCACAGAGCTTTGTGGACATGTTAAGTATTGCATCACCACCCTTTCTGTAGCTATTTTTAGGATGGGGGGACTGAGTACCTCCTGCTTTTTCCTTTTAGGTTTGTGAAGGTTTTCTCTTCCATCCAAGGACATGACAGAATTACCAAACTGTAAATTTCTTCCATTACTTAAGTTTATAGATATGTATCATAAAGCCATACAACAGAGTCATCCTCCTCTTCTTTTCATGCATTACTGTCGCAAATCCTGATTTAGGATCCCGCTGACTACGCCAACTTGTCACAAATCGATTTTACACAATTTTGAGGTAGCAGAAATTTAAGATTCATTAACACTGTTATGGTAAATCACAAGATTAGATTGTATGATATTTAATGACACTCAATTATCAGCCAGCTAAAAAAAAAGTGATTCAACAAAATTTATTATAATCAAAATTTTGTGACTTTTAGCTAATGGCAAGGTTCACACGAGACTTATGACAGTTTTCTAAATATATATACTTACACATATATACCTACATACACGCACAAAGATACAGATACAGGCACAGGTACAGAGATTAACCTATGATCTAGTAGTGATAAGGTATAGCTAGTTTATCATCTCAGCATTTATCACTTTACTGAAACAACATACAGCACGAATTTCAAATTCAGGGATGACTGCACAGTGAGCTTGATTAAAAATAAGATCCCTTGCCTGGCCTGCATCCAGCACGCCAACTCCAACTGCAATAAGTAATTTCTGTAAGGTGAGGTTGGAAAAGAGTGTGGAGGAGAAGGAGGGCTGCTCCACGCAGAGGGACAGGCTTGCCCCTCCCACGGACCGCCTGGCTGCCTGCATCCCAGCCTGTGGCCAGCACAGGCAGGTTTAAAATTACATACCAACAACTTAGTTACTGTGGTAGCTAGTGCTGGATAGAGAACTTGAGAGACAGATTAGTTTAGATAACCATGAGACGTAATGATGGTTGTGGGAGCTCTGATACCAGTTGGCAGTTTAGCTCCTGCCATGAGTCTCTCTAGTAAACTCAGTCTTACCAGGCGTCAGAAGAAATTTCACAGAGGTGGCAAAACACAAGTTATGCTTTCTTGCATCATCTCAGGCACTGGGCATCCCTAAATGTCTCGTATGTGTTTACTTTAGAAACAGGAAATAGATATTGGGAAGTGAGTAATGGGAATAAGCCTGATCAAGGGCTACCAGCTATGAAGGTATATAGATGTTGGAAAAAAAATTCCTTTTTCTTACAACTCCTTTTCCTTACAAACACCTTAGTACCTGTCACTTTTCAAATACTTACCATTTGTGTTACTGACTCCACCAAGAAACAATTTGGTTTTGTTTTCCAAAACTTCAGATTTCAAGCAAATTTTTTTCTTAACCGAAATGTCTGACCTAAACAGCAATTTTTTTTTCTGGTGCAAACTGTGATGTCCTTCAACTGTGGCTCTGTCTTCCTTTATTCCTGTAAAATCAACATGTCATCAATGGCAATCAAAACCAAAAAGTAGAAACAGAGAGAGAGTAGAAATTAGAAGTTTCTTTTATTTACAGGACAGGAATAGCTTATTATGATTTTGTTTGAAGAATATACATAAACATAAGTGCTAAAAAAGACAACATATGCTATTTCACTGGCAGATATGCTACAGAAATAGAACAACAGCAACCCCCCGAATTTTGACATGTCCTACAGAGTCACAAAAAATAGAGCTATCATCACACATGTTTACATTACACATTAAACCCAGATTAGAACCTGTGTTTATATCCTACATCATATCTTGTCACACTGATAAATCCTTAAAGAAGTGTTTCTCAAATTCCAACCTCTGTTTTCAAGCCGAAACCAGAGTTCAGATCTGAAAGCTCTTCTTAGGAGACAGAAGACAATATTAGAAGCATGGAGTGAGCCTAGCTGTCTCCTTCTTGGCACGCTTATGCATTGTGGTTCTCACTCCATTTGAAAGACAGACCTACACTTGCTTTGCGCAGGTGGTGGGCTACAGTCTGAGAGGGAGAATGATGTCGTTAGTTTCTGCTCTCCATTGTAAATCATTCTGTCAGTGTTTCTTTGATCTACCATTCCAGCGCTGGCATAAATGAGTTTTTCTTAAGTCAAAGGTAGGGCGGAATGGAGTGGAAGAAGAACTTCACATTGACAGACTTATGTAGGTGATGACAGACACTGAAAAACTACCATTTCTCAACCAGAAATGATGACTAGTTCTCTGAACTTCTCTACTCCATTGAACCAGGAGATTAAATGAAGCAGAGTGATGGCAGGCAGTGCTTGCTGAAGCTTGGTGCTGTCGGCATGCCTGTAGGCACAACTGTGGTAGATCTATTTGGTCTCTTGGTCGAACCCTGAATTCAAGCCAGGCAGCTATATGCATAGACAGATTTATTCCTTCTTCATTGGAAAATGATATGTAGCAAGCTGAAGCATTCAGTGAGTGATTAATAAAAGTAGGACATCTTATACATTTATTATTTAAAAATGTTAAGTCTAGGTGTTACAGTGACACAGTGGAAATTAGGCACACTGCAAAGAAAAATACTTGAGTAAGGTAGAAATACTTGCAAACAAAATGAAAATACAATGGCTGGGTTTCTTTGTGAACTTCAAAATGATATTGCAGATATGCATCTTCTATAGTTTCTGCAGATTATTTAAAAAACCCCCACACCTCACTTACTACTCTGTAATATATACATACATATACATACATGATTTTTTTTTTCCATTTCACAAGATACCAGATTGTGATCTGCACTGTCTGAGGGACCTTGAGATGAATACATTTGGAAGAAGTACGGATGAAGGAAGTGGTTTCCCTAGCAACAAGAACTTCGTGTGAAAAGTCTTCAAATGCATTGTCTTCCTGTTTCCTGTTTATGCCTTGCTCGGTATTTTGGTTAGTGTACACTATACAGTTAATTCTTTAAAGCACCATTCTCAAAACATTTGCAATGCCAATATGCAAGATACCCCCTTACCCTGGAAAAGCCCTGTGCTTGTTAGAAGTCCTTCCAATGAACTTAAATAATTCACCAAAAAATGTACATTGCACAAATTTAACAGCTTTCCCAGAGACACTATTCTGTGAATTATTTAAGTTCTAGGTTATAAAAACAGCTTTATTCACAAAGCTCATCCTGAAGTTCAGTTTAATTTCTTTAAAATTTCTCCTTATGACAGGTTTAATGGATATCTCCAGACTAAAAGTTTTCATTTCTCTCTCACACAGAGAGTCTTTATATATGAGCATAAGCTAATGGTTTACTCAACTGGTGAACGGTCAGCTATACCATGAATCTTTGTTAGTATACGCAATTTGACTCAGAAAAGATTGTAATGTTTTCTCATTGACTCAGTCTTCATAAAACCCCAGGGGATAGCTCAGCTAGGGAAATGGCTTTATTACAGCTGTTTTGCTGGCTGCTGTCTGCATGCTTTTGCTAACATTATAATACATATTCACAGATAATTATTGCCTTAATGTTTTTCCCAGAACAAAAGCATGATAAATTACCATTTTTACTTTTCATCTTATTTTACTACTACTTGCATTAGTGCTGCATCAAAAGCAAGCACAAACTAATCAAGTTGACCCTCGTGTTGCTGGTTGTTACCTATGTATTTTTCCTCTTTCTTTCCTTTGATGATATGCATATACATCAAATTCTCAGACATAAAAAAAGATCTTTTGTATTGAAGTCTAGGAATTTATTCCAAGTCTGTCTTTTTCTCTGGGAGATATGAGACTGGATAGAGTCTTTAGTTAAGCTGTCTTTGAGAAAGAGAAAGTTTAATATAGAATGGAATTCCTGAGATTTGGGTAGAGATATGCCATATGTTCAGAACAACCTTCTCAAAGGCACTATAGTTAATCAGGAAAGCTGTCAGGTTGCTGGGAAAGGAGAATGATGCAGTAGGTGCAGAATGCACTCACAGTCTTGTGGCAGGATTGGGAGATGGGATTGACAAAGCTGTGGCAGAGGATGTTGGTGTGTATGTGAATTCCCAGTGTCTCTTACCTGTTCTCTCCAAAAAATGCATGCCTAACTCTGGGTGTGACATTCATAAAATGCATATCCACGGCTAAAATGGTCATGGTGGCTAAGAACGTTGTGCAGCATGGGCACCCTGTATAGGTATTTCAGAGATTTAAAAGGATGTTGTGTCAGAGTGTAAATGCTGTCAGTCAGGGCTTAATCTTGGTGCCAGAACTAAGTCCTAAGCTGACAGGGCTAACAGGGTTTTTAGCCAAACCCCCTCAGGTTACCCTAGTAATATGTAATTCATATCCATGTCAATTCTGCAAAGAGCAAACATCATCCAAGAGAGGGAGAATCATATCTGTAATGATTTTAAAATCCTTTTTCTCTGTAGAATAGCAGCTGTGCTGAAACATACAGGTTGCTTGTAAATTCATATTAATTTTTACCTTAAAGTCTGCTGAATGACTACTATTCATAACAGATCCTTTTTTTTTTTAGAAAAAAATCCCAAACCCTGATTCAGTTAATGTGTATGAAATATAAACCAATAAGGGCAACTTTTAAAAACAATGAGGCATGGATTTGTTATGTTGAATCCGCAGTTTCTGATGGAAGAGATGTATATCAGCAACAGGCTCATTAAAGCCAATGAACCAATATCAACATTTAGATAAATTTAGCCAAAGGCTCAGTGGAGAAAGTAGTTCTCACAAATACAGGATGTATATCACATATTTTGAGAATTGCAGTCAGGATTCTTGTCACACATATGTACTTCTGTTCAAAGAAATCCAGCTGAATAGCAAGCTCAAAGATGATAAAAAAGTACAAGTGGGTTTTCAACTAGTTCTCCTTTAACTAAAATACTACAGGCATCTATAAAACCCAGATGACAAAGAAGGGCAATGAATGTGGAAGAATGGACACATGATTTGGTGGAAACATCAAAATTATGAGGTGGTAGGTTAAAACTAGCAAAAGGAAATACTTTTTATTTTAGAGGTAGAGCGGAGGCCAGAAATTATAAATAAATGCATTCTTTAGAACTGGATAAATGAACTGGAATTAACAATTCCTTTTCCTGTTATTTTTATTCTTTCCTTAGAAATGCCCTTCTAGCTAATTATCAAAGATAAACAGAACACCAATTTGCATTATTTTAACCACCAAACTGCCTGCCATTATTCTTCTAGTTTTGTGAGACAGGTGCTGAGCACAGTGTTGGGTTTCATTCCTCATGACTGAATCCTAGATTGTCCTTGCTAATTCTTTATGGAATAAGAATCCTGCAAGAGCTAGAATTAGTGGACACATGAATTAATATGTTATACTTGGGAAGAGTCAACATGACCTCACAAGCCTTCCAAGGCAGTCCATAATCATGTTGATAAGGGAAACTTGTTTGATACAGTCTGTAGCAGAGGGTACAAGCAAAGGATGATATCAGAGCTCCTATGAGAAGAAAAAAGGAAGAGCAGAAAGGGGGATTGCTCTGGCCGTGCCTCTCCTGGTTAAGTGTCCTGTATCTGCACATTGCCAGTAATCTACAGCAGGTCCCCACATCCCCAGTGGAAAAAGCAGTAATGCCATTCACCACGTTTTGCTTCTGCAACTCAGCAATGGTATGTAAAGTGTTACCCTATATTACATGTGATAAGTAGGTTAACATTTTAAAGAGTAACGTGTACGTTTTGGCTCAAACTTTCCCAGACAGCAGAAGTGACGGATTCTGCAACGCTGGGCCAGTGTAAAGTTGGATGTAGAAAGTCTATTTGGGTTTCCAAAAGGCTGTTGGCAAATCCTCTCAGCAAAGGAATTTAAGCTGGCAGGGCGTAAGAGGAAGGTCCTCCTATGGGTAAGTTACTGGTTAAAATATAAAACAGAACAGGAGTAAATTATTCCAGGAAAGCAGAGATACATCAGAAGTTGAACTCATCAGGGATATGTGCTGTGATTTGTGTTGCTCAAAACATTCATAAATGATGTAAAGCAGAGAGAGTAGAGAGGCACAAAAGTTTGCTGAAGATACTAGATTATTTAGATTAATAAGGACAAGGGTCAGCTGAAGATATGAAGAATTATGAGACAGTAACTGGGAAGTTAAATTACAGGTAAAATTCTGTGCAGATAAATATGAAAAAACCAGCTGAAAAAGTTACATACTAAATTATAGACTCTGAATTCACCAATACCATTTAGGAGTAGATCTTGTTTTACTGCAGATTGCTCCATAAAATATCACCTCAATGTTCAGTAGAACTCAGTGAGAAATAAATGTTCAAAATTATTAGAAAAAAAGAGAGAACGGAAAAAACTTTATTATAAGTCTGTTCATCTACACCTTGAATACTGTCTACAGTTATGGTCTCCTCTCCTAAAGGGATAATGTATTCCTCCATGAAAACTGGAGGAAGACAAGGATGATCAAAAGTATGGACCAGCTCCAGTGCAAAGAAGAACTAGATTTGCAAATCTGGAAAAGAGAGGAAGGATACGATGGAGTGGTATGAGTGTCATGGACGCGAGTGGATAGGGCTTGAGGATTCAGCATTTCTTGAAGGTCAGAGTCTAGGGACTAATAAATGAAGCCAGATCACAATAATAAGATTGTTTTTCCGAAGGATTGAATTCTTCATCAAAGGGCACAGTGGACATAAAAAGTTGCATGGCTACAGAAGGAAACAGGTCATATCTGTAGAAAAGAAATGGATTTAGGTTAATAAATATATAGAAACCTTGTCTAGATCAGCAAGCCGCTGAGCTTAAAATAGGACATTAAGCTGAAGTATGTTTGCATTTTTCTTATTCTTGTCTAAGTGCTCAGAGCCACTGCTGGAAAAAGGACATGGGAGAGACACAAAGCCTTTTGTCTGTTCTTATTTATCTGCAGACACTCTATTAAAACCTTTTATCGAATACTTATGCTATGTACTGATATAATCCTGAATATCTCATTCTTATTTCCTTACGTTAATCACTCATTTATTATTCATGTCCTCTTTCATAAATTTTTACTAGTCTCCAGCCACTCTTATCTAAGTCCTTCATATTTATTCAGGAATCATACTCTTTAATTGAGGTTGAGCCTAAAGATCTGTTGCTTTCTGTTTTCCTCTGGATATTTTCCAATATAATGTTCCTACGGGATTTTTCCAAGTCCTATTAAGACCAGTGAAGAGTTAAAAGAAAAGTAAGCAAACGGTCAAAATCATATTATTTAATTTCCCTCTGTTCCATATTTTCAAGGCCCCACTCAAACTTCCTTTTCTTTCATTTACCTTAATATATTTTTAACCAATTCTGCTGTCACCCTTAATTTTATGACTCTGAAATTCCCCTAGAAAACATAATTTTTATACATTCCACTTTCCCTGATAAGCAATGAAACACAAATCCTATAATATCAAGCCATTTGTTAAGTTCTTATCCCTCAAAGGCCACTGTTGTCACTGACTTCTGCTTCTTTGTAAAAAGCTTCACTGCCTCATCTTTTGCCAATGCCGTTTCGTTTCCTGATTTCCTACTATAGCACCTTAAGAGACCCAGTATATCATTGTGCTTGTCTCCAGACTTGAGATAATAAGAAATAAAAAGCTATGCACCAAATCTACCCGCACATTATAAGGACATAATCACTAACCTTGCTATTATTGGCAAAGTACAGTAAGGAGGACGACGCTTTGTACTGACTGTTTATATGGATGTAAAATGTAATAAGGCTAAATTTTCATTTAAACTTTGGGGACCATTTAAAGTAGTTTAAATTACTTTGAATTTATCCCATCTGTGCTATCCTTTTTACCCGTGTAAATGAAGAAGCTTTTTCACTTTAATTTCTTTGTTGATCTTTTTCCATTTTTCTAAGCTGTCATTTTATTTTCACTATGTTTTCTGATTATTATTCATGCAGAAAGGTCCAACAACCCTTGCTGTAGAATTCATCTGTCCTGGGAAATACTTTGAAGGTAGGCCTTGCACCTTTGACCTAAACAAATCTTAATTGTCTTAAAATAAAAACTTAGTGCACATAATTTCACTGACTAGAGCTATTAAATGTTACCAAATATTTTTAAAGGAAGAGAACTATAAATTCCTGTGTAACAGAATTTAAATTGAATAAGCTTATTACCAGTTTATCCAGTGTTAATTTGTATCACCTTACCACCAAAGCCATCATTAAAAAATAATCTCTTGTATGTCAGGTGATTCTTTGACAATACATCTGATACATATAAAATGGGTACACCTATCACTATTCTAAGAATGTATGCTATGTTGTTAGTACAAGAGTACAGTTTATTATATTTTGGCACAAGGAAATATTTTTATAAAAGTCCTGTAGAGGTACCTGTGATCATTTAAATCTATGTCTTAATTAAATTAGCGCTTTAGAAGTGTAAAGAGTATTCCTGCATGTGTCAGAAAAAAATGTCCGTTAATTTATTTGCCCCTCAAATTACTTAAAAAACTTATTTGACAGAACTTTCAAATAAATAAATAAATGTGATGTTAGCTTAGTGGAACAACTGAGAGTAAATTGTGCCAACAGTTTGTGACACAAAGCAAATCATATTAAAATACCTGATTACTAGGTTTCCTTCTAGTCACTATAAATATAATAGTCAAACAAACATAATCACCAGAAAAATTCAAATTAAATTCAAGCTTTTGATTGTTTTCCTTACAATCAATTTCTTATTCTCCTTGAATATTAAAGTCATTTCCTGTTTTGAAATTCAGTGGTAGGTCAAACAGCTAAAATGCACATCTTGACAAGAGTTATTTAATCTCATCAAGGTGAAACCATTTTAAATATATAATTTATATAATGTCTGTGCTTCTGTAAAAGCTATTGAGCTCAAAAATCAAAGGGTAACTGAGTGAATCTATATCTCCCCAGTGAGGTAATAAATGTACTTTAACACTGACATTTCTTTGGGCAGTACCCTTAAGAGCTATTCAGAGTGCTTAAAATGCTGACATCAGTTAATCCGTTTGTTACATCACAAATTTAGGCATCTGTTAAATTTTTTGCTTGATTGCCTTGTTTAAGGCTCATAGATCTAAGTACAATGTCAGCTCTCCTGTGGAAGGTGTTACTTTACCTACATGGTGGTTTTCCACTTCATTGGTTAATCCATTCTGGTTATTATCTGGAAGTGCTATTAGTAACAGTGTTTTCAAAAATTCTTATTAATTCATTTTCACACAAAATTGAGATTTTTATGGGCCATATACATAATAGCTCAATTTAATAAGAAAAGTGAATTTAAAACTGGCTGTCTTGCTTAGTGACAGATATAACAGTTTGGTCATGAGGCAATAGCTGCTGATCATTTTTCTGAGAAGATGTTTCAGATGTGACATGGGATATTGGAAAATATGGCAATAAAAAGCTGTCCTCAATAACCAGCATTGTCACTTCATTTGGAGCAGAGCTCTGCTGGAGTTGTTATTGAGCAAAAAGATGGAGAACCTAATGTCTTTTCTTGTCATATATTTTATGAAGTAAATTCTTAAGACTAGGGACAACTATTTTGTGATACATAATTTCTTTCAATTAATATTGAAATGCTTTATACAACTGTGAAAGATATCAGCAGGGGAGACTTAAATACATATTTTTGCTCCTACCCTGACTGCAATAGAGTCATTCTGTAACATGATCCAGAGCGATGGGAAATTGGATATCAAATTCCCTGACAGTAGAATGCTAATAGATAGGACATACTGATTGCCGAGATTCAGGAAAGACATATGCTGTCATTTCTAGGTGAATTTGATTTTTCCTAGGAGTTTGCTTACATGGAGAATAAATCTAAAAAGTATTAATTTCAAAAGATTCCAAAGATTTGTTTTTCAAATAATTTGAATTGGTTATCATACTAAAAGCTTTATATCTACAACTTCCTATCTTGTCCTAAAAATTGCATTTTCTTCTTCTACTGTCTGACCTGTTACTAGAAAACAGCATAGTCGTTGTATAGAGATGAAAGGGATAGGTGCTTTTTGCCTTCTCTTTTCCTTGTTTCTGTTCCTGTACTATTTTTCAGAAGATGTTTGATATTTTCTTACTATATTAAGCACATGTTGCAGTATTATTAAGAAATGTAGGGAAGCACTGAGAATATTTTATAGATAAACTCTCATGTGAAAGTGTTACTTTTACTCTCTTCAGTTCCAGCCTTGAGATATACTTCAGTGCAGTTTCCTAAATCTGCATTGTTTCTTAAATCTGGCTCTCCATGATCTGTTTTCCTTTTTAATGGTGGACCTTTGCCTTTGGAATGTCTTCACTTTCTATAGCTGTCTGTGTCTGGTACTTAACCACAGTACCTTTGCATCTTTTACTTACTTATCCATACATCTCCTTTATGAGATACAGTTATCACTGTTTTACAGATGGGGAACTTCAGCACACAGAGGTTAAGAGCTAGGTCATATAATGACTTAAGAGTTATGATTTGAATGGTGCAATCTCTCACTTTCAGGTGTCTTTCTGATAGTAGAATACACAGTGCCAAGTTGTAGTTAGACCATCTGTACAACACGTTGGGAAAATAGACAAATATAGGAGCTATACAAATAAATACCCAAACACTAACTTAGCTGATCGGAAGTGCTAAGGAGAAGGATGGGAATTCAGGGGCAAAGAAGATTAGATATTGTCCAAATGCAGCTGTCCCCATGGCATTAACTCAGGATTATGACTGCCATCTGAGACTGCATAGACCTGTTTTTAAATTTCCCTTTTATGTGAACCACAGCAGAAATTTTGAAAGGAAGTGTTAAATGCTGAAGCTTTTTTATCTTCTATGACTATATACTATATTCATTGGGTCAAAAAAACCCAAAAAACCCAAACCAAAAACAATATTCAGGGATTTATTTAGGCCTATGACTGCAGCTTATTAAAGTGGCATCAGGTGGAGTGTAAATGCTTAGGCTCAAGACAGCCGTTCAGACTATGCGTTGCCCAGACATGCCAAGCCTTGAGATGCCTAGCTTCATTTTGGACAGCAAAGTCATCAATGTACCTATGGACAAGCTCTTCCATATCCATAGAAATAGGTATTTGAACTTAGAAGCTTGAGCTTCTCTTTGAGCTGGAGCTTAGAAGTTTGAGCAGTTCAGAAGTAGTCAGGAAGACATTTAAATGTCATTTCAATCCATTACAATGTTAATGCCTTCCCATTTTCACTTTTCAACATTTGCCAAGGCATCGGAAAAAGGGTTCTAAGCTCAGCTCAACTTCAGGAAATATAATTTTGTCATAGCTAGTTCATGCCAGGCGAAGATCCTAAATATTAAGCTAGACATTAGACAAAGCCAGTGAATAATGTAGTCATGAAGCTAGATAAAATTCAGTCTCAGGGAGTCCAATTTTGTAGATCAGTAGAATGAGCAGATGATTAGGAAACCAGTGGACTCCAGATTCCTGGGACTGCTTTTGCAGTTTTTAATCAAATTTATTGGTTAAATGAATAAAATTTGGTAACGCAGCCAAGTTATTTAGTTATTTGAATATGTTTACATGCTAATATTGCTTCTAAAAGTTCTAATGCTGTTAGCTATCTGCTTTTTCATGATGCATTTTAATTTTCTCATATAACTATACTTTAGATCCACCGATAGCATCTACCACATAAGAGTAATTGCAAGCATGGTAAAAACTTGCTGAATATGTTAACTTGAATTAAACACATTCTTTTGTAATAAATCTTTGACTTTATGGATAACAGAAGAAAGTTAACATTTATCAATGTTTGTGAATTTCACATATTTATGCTTTGTTGGTGAAAATGTTTGAGAAATATAAACTTGGTACATAAATTATAATGCTCCAAAAAATAATTAATTTCACTTTACTGTGAATGATTTTGAAACAGAATATTCTCAGACTTGACATTAAATATTGGTTGATGTCTTTAAATATTACCTGGACTTTATTTTGCAGCTAAGAAACAAGCAGAAATGAAGTAAAATATTAATGCCCTATTGAGCCATTTGATACAATAACTTTATCTGTCATTTATCCTCTTAAGATCTCATATTGGACTATGCGGCTGAAGGAGGCTGAGTTTAGTGCTGTCAGATAAGGTCTAAAAGTCAGAATGGATGGATTTATTTTTCTCACTTTACTACATAAATCCTTTGTGGAAAAAATGCAATAAGTTGATAAGTTCAAAGTTGTCTAACTAAACATTGATGTAAAGAAGCACCATGTTTAATCACCAAAAGACTTATACTCTAATAATAAAGCCTGAATTTGGCTAAGGAGAAAATAGCTGTTAGAGGAGGAAGTTACAGGAGGAATATGATAAGCCTACATATTATTTGGGTTAGCTCCAAGTATGAAAATGGAGGACATTCTTATTCAACGTGTGATATAGATACAGTTTCTATTCACTTTTTTGAATGTTACCACTAACAAAACTACAGATTAATCGGAGCTGAACTGGTAAAAGTCTGTGCTCTGTAGAAGGAAGAATGTGAAAAGCAAATGCAAAGTCTCTGTCAGAGGATTATATTTCCAATGACTAGTGTTGAGGACGTTATATGGAAGCACACAAATATGCTACGTAATCCCTCCCATGGCAGGAGAAAGTGAGGACACAATAACCCTTTTGCAATTCTGCAGTTTAGCTACAACTAAAATGACTTCTTTTCTGGCTTCGAAGCTCCTCAGCACCCTATCCTCCAAGTAACATGCAGTTATCATGCTACTTACACTAGGATTTGGTCTTTGACACATACCAAGTGATTCTCAAATGGATTCTAAGTAACCATTAGGTGTTATATTTGTTATTTTCTACATAGATTATTGTGGTATTTTCAGAGATCCATTATCTGACCTTGAATAAAATTCCAGAAATGTTAGCCTATTGCCTATGTTCAGGCCACAGAATAATACCTCTGTTTGACATACCTTTAATAAATCAGACATTTTATTTATCTTTGCAAAATGGAGTGAGATTGCTGGTTTATTTATCCTGCATGCACATCTGAGATGTAATTGGGAGACTTGATGTTACTGACATATTATTAAGCTATTTCAGCTCTATGTGTCATTCTACGATAAATCAGAGAATAGCAATTTTCAGCTCTGTGCTGGCTACAAAATAATAGGAGTGCCTTAGAGTCTACAAAACATCTTGATAGTATTACTCAGTTCTCATTTTACAAGTTTTAATTGAAATCATTATCAAATAATGATTCCAGACCAGAAATAATTGTTACTAAAGTTCTGGAGATCATATCTGCTCCTCCTGCTGTAAGTTCGGACTACCCCAGCTAAGGGCTAAGAGCCCAGCTCTACAGTTTTTCTATCAGAAGACAGAATGCCTATTAGAGTGAGTGAATAGAGAGATAGAGTGGATATATAATGCCTCTGAAATCAGTGCTCTTGAAAACTGCTGGCTGGTTTCATTGGAAACAGAGATCTTGTACTCTATGATATGGATGACATTGGTATCGACAACTGAAGCTTTACAGGTGTGTGTCAAGTCCTGCCAGAACATTTCCCATGGGGCTATGAATTATAAATCCAATAAGCAGGTTGAAGGGGTGGGCACAAATGCTGTACTGCAACAGTTTGAACTGCAAAGTTGTTAACATGCTCACTCACATGTTCTTAGACCACACTAACTAAATTGGCCCTGCTCCGAGCAGGGCAGTGGGTGAGGCAACCTTGGGAGTCCTCTACAGAGAAAGTGATTCTACGATTTTGTGAGCCCATGCCTGTCCCAGGCAATGGCTGCGCATCAGCCAGACGCTGCTGTCAGCACGCTGTAATGGATGGAACCTTCCTATTTTTGGATAGAAAAATGAAGGTAGAGAGATTATTCACGTGGTTACAAGTCTTGCATATTTGTTCAGCTTGCCCTTGGGACCAGAAAAGAGACTATGGCTGTTTTGAAATTTCCTGGCACAAGAATGCTGATAGGGAAACCCCTTCATAGTAGGAAAAGCAGGGCATATTCAAATTTTACAAAATGTCTGCTGATCTAAAGCTGTTAAAGTACAGCATTTATTTTCCTGTAGCTTTCTACGGACTGAGGCTGCTGAGGAGCCATCAGAAGTATCTTCTATGTCTACTCCCTGGGAAAGATATAGGCTTATAAGTAAAAAACCTTCATATCCTGTTTTTCTTACCATTACCATACAGCCAATGCTATTCCTATGTTATTACAATTTAATGTGATTTGAGCTGAACTTTTAGGTATAACAATAGATATCTATGTCAAGCTATATTTTATTATTACAGTTCTGCAAAAAAGGAATGTTCCATATGTGTTCCGTATGTGTTCACATATGTACATATGTGAAAACATGGTTTTTAAAGCCATTTCACAATCAGTCAAATAAATATACCTGTTCCAAAATAGATTGCTATATTTCTAGTGGACTGGATGAATTTTCTTTTACTCATGCTTTCCATAAGAAACACTTTGTACGCTTTTCTAACTGTTCATCAAGACAATTAATGATCATGTTGCAAAAGCCCTGCTGCGGTTCATGACCTTTTGTAGAGCTTTCTATGTGAAAGCAGTCTAGGCTCAGATGAAGTACTACAAATGCACAAACAAGACATCTAGGTACGCTGAAATTTCTCTGGCGTCCATAGGTTACGCATAGGGATGATGTTGCACATTTGGAAACTTTCGTAAACAATCTGGTTGCTACACAATTTTACCTTCCCTGCAATCTAAACTCCTATGAATGTCATTGAATTCTTGCGATCCCTCCACCCAACAATTAGGAATATGAGTGGGATCTTGATGGTCCATCAATGTACATGTGATTAAGTGGTTGTTGTGTAAATAGTGTATGTGAGTCTAGAAAATAGTTCACTAGTCAAAAGTCAGCAGGAATCTAGGAATTCTCAATTTTTCTTTTAGTACGTGAATTGCTATTTAGTTCCTAAATTACCTTATCCTAAACTACATTAAGGAAAATAAGTTTGACACTTCTCATCATACATATTTTTTGTGCATCAGAGATGAATGAGCAGTTATCAGCCAGAGTTCCCAGCAATAAAATGTCTTGGTTGTTCAATCTTTTAAGGTGTACATAAGCAAATGTATCTGTAACCTGCAGGCTCAGCACACAGAAATGTATGCATATCACTGTCCTCTCGATATTAACCTTACCTGAGTTCCTGTCACTCCAATGTTGGCTTTGTTTGTGTACCAATCTTTTTATTAATTTAGGCTCAACCTAGGGACATGTGATGATTTCTGAATTTCTCTGTGTGGGTGTAACAGTCTATTCCGCTGGAGCAGCATTTCTCTCCTGCCTGACACATTCGTCCCACAGTGCTGCAAAACAAACAAAACTGTAAGAGCTCCTTTCTCTGCATAATGTATTTTTTTTTTCTATGCTATGCATTCAGAAAACCAAGTTAATGTCAACCTTAGGTTAATATAATAAAAGTGATGATTTGATTTGAGTTGCTGGAAACCCTGAAAAGGAACATTTGGATTTTTTTAATTGCCTTCATGCACTTATTTACCTGCAGGCTGTAGATATCTTTTTCTCAAATATTTTTACTTTGGTTTGACAATGTAAGATGAGACGTACTTCTTGTAAAGTTTGATATAGTAGTCACAATGACAAAAGTATAGTAACACCTATAATTAAAACTCCTAGGGTTCAGTATAGCAGACACTCGTCTATGCTAAGTAAATACATCACACGTGAGGGTCCATCTACACTGACACAAAAATTTATCAGACCTTCCTACTATGTGCTTCAATTGTGTGACTGTCAGAAGCAGTAAAGGAATGATAGCAAATAGAATAAATTTATTACAGAAAAATAAAGCAAAAGGAATAAATAAAATGAAGTGGAAATCCAGCTAATTAGATCAGTGCTTAGACAGGAATTGCTGGTTTAGAGACCACTTAAAATATGATCTTCAGAATGCAGATTCAAAGCCCTGTTTTAATATTGTAGTTACTGAAGTATTTTATTCCTGTCAGTCCTCAATTAAATAGAAAAATGAAAATGCTTCTCATATCCTAATTTATCACTATATTCATAAGCAGAAATGAGACTTGAAAAGAACACATTTTCTTATATTTCTGGATTACGATACAGGATAAAGTACAGACTTTCCTACATTGTCCAATAATAACTTCTTCATTTTTCTGGAAAAGATCCAATTTCTGTAGATATCAAAGCAATAATGAAGATGGTAAAATCAGTAAGCATTGCCTAAGTTGATAGCATCACTCATTTATTAATGATAATCTTATAAATTTATAAGAAATGGAGATTTCCTTCTGAAACAAAAATTATAATTCAGAATCTGAGATGAAAAGTGGTTTTGAGGTTTAGAGTATTTCTGTGTTTTCCAGGTTAATATGTGGATATCAAAGTTCAATTTCCAGCCACAAAAGGATGTCTTCATAATGACTAATTTTTTTCTTAAGAGTTTCCTGTTTTCTTCTGAGTTTTAGACATAGTTTATTACAGTTCCTCAAGGCTTCTCACTAAGATAAGTATAAAAGTAACATTTTTGTAATACTATGGGTTTTTTATTTTACTTATTAGAAAAAAACTATTTCATTCCTCCTTGGAGAAGTCACAATAATCAAGTGTACAAAAAAATACCTGTGTTAATCAAAATAATCCTATTTACAAATCTCTCTGATTTTTCATGCTAGCACCTGACTGTATAAAAAGTGTAAACATGTATTCAAATTTGGATCCTCTTAGATCCATGCTACGTGCGTTTGCATAGAGGCATTTAAGTTGGGCCCCTGCTGAAGCTGGCTGACGGGCTGCAGTTCCTTTGTGCTGCACTTCAGATGCTCTCCTGCTGACCTGTGATCCTTCTCCAGGCTCTGTGCTTCTGTTGGTGGTGCTGGCATCAAACTGATTGGAGTTGGATGGATTGAGGTTCCCCTCCCCAGAAACTTCAGTTTAAAGCCCTCTTCACCAGCTTGGCAAGCCTATGACCGAACAATGCTCGTCCCCTTTCAATGACAGATGGACCCCATCAGCCCGCAGCAGACCAGGTTTCTCAAAGTGAGTCCCATGGTTTAAGTAGCCGAACCCCTGGCTATGGCACCAGTCCTGTAACCGTTTGTTGATTCACCAGATTCGACTGGCCCTTTTGTACCCCTTCCCTTTGACAGAGAGGATTGGTGAAAAAACTGCCTGTGCTCCAGAGTCCCTTACCACTGCTCCCAGGGCTCTGTAATCCTTCTTGATGTTCCTCAGACTGCTCCTGGCTGTATCACTGGAGCCCATGTGAAACAGCAGTGGATTGTATATGTTCTTATAAGCTGTAAATCACTGTACAGCAAAAAAGAGGGGAAGATCATCTTAAGATATTTGCTTAATGTCACAAAGGACATCAAGACAATTGGCAGCCAGAAATGTAATAGAAAAAGCAGAATGAAAATTCTGCTATGTTTGGAACTCCCCAGTGAAAGCAGATGAAAATAGTCTGGATATTTGGCCTTCTTTATCCCCAAATGGTAGAACAAGATATGCAATAGCTGACCTTTGAGACTGACCTTTTCTTTTTTTTTTTTTTTTTTTCCCCAGATGCTGCTGCATTGGCCACATTACCCTTAAAGAGAACAGTCACAAACTATAAAAATACTGCAGAAGAATATTCTAGATTGACCCTGATGAAAAAACACAGCCATTCTGCAGTATCTGAGTGAGGAAAATTATTCCCACTGAGGAGTTCCAAGAGAGTATTAAATAACAGTGCATTTAGCCACTGAATATAAGAAACTTTACATCATCACCTTCATTGGCTGAAAATAAGGGGAGCTGAGGATGCTTTTCTGTGAGTACAAGAGTAGGACGATTAATTAATACAACTTGCCTGTAGAGAAATAATACTGTGTATCCTGTATAAAACTGCTTTTCATAACAAGATAATATTTCTACATATATTTATTTTTAAAAAGCATTTCAGTTCAGACAAGACATTATTCCTCAGAACAAAGTGTGTTTCATAAAATAAAACAGTATAAAAATATATTTTAAACACTTTACAGTTTTTCAAAACTCAGAATGACTTATTTAGTTACCGTTTAATATATGGTATTCATCATAACAATTTTGATAGCTAGGCTATTTAAAAAACCAAGAATAAGCTAATTACTTTGGGCTCTTTTCATTGTCAACAGAATTAGAGAAAAACATAGATACATCCAGAAATGTACAAGTACCTCAAGTGGTCAATTCATCTTACCTGTCTTAGCCACATAATTCAGAATGACATGACTATCCATTGTTGCAGCCAGCAAAGACTTACTGGCTTTGACTTAGACATCTAAGCCTTTTAGATAGCTAAACTAAGTCATCAAGGTGTTCAAACAGTGCTTTATGGAATATAGAAAATGCATTAATTTATTGTAGCTAAACTCCACACTTAAGAGGTATTCCGATAAATGAGATGTAGACAGAGTTGACTGACAAAAAGAGATAATACAGAAAACACGTAAATGGTTAATACATTTGACAAGAGCTAAGTAATTTTATGCTCATTTAAGCAAAACAGGTAGATTCTGATAAATTGCATTGCCTGTCTACCCAGTAAACTTATCTGAGTTATAATGTCTTTCTTACACAACCAAACATATCATGTTATAAGATAAAATCATTGGCATAGCAAGAGCACATTAAAAATTGAACATCATGCCCTTTCAGTTTCAGCAATGCTGCTGAACTTTCCTATTTAAATCCTTACATCTTCAACTCTTCATGTCATCAAATTAGCTCACAGAAGATATAACTGGATTTTCTGGAAATGGATTTAAATATATATACTTGTTCTTTTATACTTTAAAAAGTTGGCTGTGACTTTAAATTGGCATAAGATCAGGAGAAGCACAATATACAGTCTTTAAATTTGAAAAGAGAATTTTCCTCTAGCATTTTGGGAAAGTTTGGAAGTTACAGAAAAATATTGATTATTACATAGATACTTTGATGTATATCATATTAATCCTGTATCAAGATAAATTGAACTTAAGTTTTTTGGAAAGAAAGGACTTCTGATGCAGTTGAGTACTCCTTGCACGGAAGAAGAAAAAAAGTTGAATGAAAAGCTAATATTTTCTTCAGCTTTTTTATTTTTAAGGGAGTTTAAGTAGCAAAAATTTTAGTGCATGCAGAATAGAGTTGAATTTGGTATCTTTTTTTCTCCACTAACATATTAAACTTTTAATATATTTGCCCATTTCATATTTGCCCCCAACTGAATTGTTTTGAACAAAGATGTAAGATAATTTGAATAAGTTGATTTACATCTCACCTTGTATTTGCTAAAGTGACTTTTTATTATCTTAAAATGACAACATATATATTGCTTTACTAAGTAATATGCTTAAAAAGCTGTTTCATGAAAAATTCTCCCCACCTTATGGCAGCATTGTAGTATTTTCTCCACAAAGCATTGACCAGTGTTAGGTTATGTGATTAAAGGTCCATCTCCATAAGCCTGTCCCAGGGAAACCTCAGTCCTAGGGGCTGGGGGACACCAAGTACCAGGAGCCAGTGGGGGCAGGTCTCTGGGGCACCTCACAGACTGAGGGAGGGGGTCACTGTCTATGGCAGTCTGTCCCATCTCCTAATTAAACTCCATTTATAACTGTTTTACGGGGTGAGGGACTCTACTGTGTGTGTGTGTCTGTGTATGGGGGTGTGAGAGTCAGCACCTAGAGTCAGACCACAGGACCATAAATCTGGGCTGAATACTGGAAAGGCCAACAAGTCTGAGAGTTGGCTCCTGGAGGGACTGGAGGGCCAAGACAGCTCCTGAAGACATGATGGTATCTAGGGGTTGGCTACTGGTAAAGTCATAGATCTGAACCAGCCACACCTGTCTTCATGTGTGTGTCTACGTGAAGCAACTGGGAGACTTGGGGATGCAGGGGCCACCAAATGGATAGACTGGTTGTCTAAGGTCAGTTACTGGGAGCATCGCTCATGTGTCTGTACCCCTCTGTGTATCTGTATTTGTGTAGGTCTGAGTATCAGCAACTGGAGTGGTGCTGCAGCCTCAGGTGCTTGTTCGCCCAAGTGCCAGCAGCTGGGGAGACTAGGATCCAGGGGCAGCCGCTGAGCAGGATGAGTGTCTGAGCCCAGCTGATGGGGGGACCCACACCGTACCTATATGTATATATTTTCTGCTCATGGTTTTCACCCCTATTAGCCCGAGAGGAGAACCAAATGAGGCTGTTGGTGCACCTTGTGTTTATGTGAGTGAAGTGTTTTTATGTCTGTGTTCATCTGTTGGACCAGCCGTGTATATAATTTCACATACAGAGCGAGCCGTGACTGTTTATCTGAGAGAAGAGAGGGCTTAGGGGGATGTCATCAATGCACTCAAATATCTGAAGGGAGTGTGTAAAGAAGATGGAGCGAGGCTCTTTTCAGTGGTGCCCAGTGACAGGACCAGAGGCCATGGGCACAAAATGAAGCACAACAGTTGCTGTCTGAACATCAGGAAACACTTTTTCATGATAAGGGTGACCAAGCACTGGCACAGGTTGCCCAGAGAGGTTGTGGAGTCTCTGTCCTTGCAAATATTCCAAAGCCATCTGGACACAATCCTGGGCAACCTGCTGTAGGTGGCCCTTCTTGAGCAGGGAGGTTGGACCAGATGACCTCCAGCAGTTCTTTCCAAACTCAACCATTCTGCAATTTTGTGATATAGTATAGAATTCTGAAGGAAAGGACAAATAAGTAGTATCAGAAATTTTGAAAAGCCTACTTAAATTATGAAATCTTGCTCAGATCATGAATTAAAATTGATTTAATTATGGATAAATGCACTTAAAATAATATCTTAACCCATGCATTTAATTATGTTATTCTGAGTTTCCTATCAAATGCTTTTTATGATGCTTGTACAATTCTGAATATGTCTATGTAAAATCTGATAATTTTGGCCTTAGTTTACCATTGACCAATACATCACAGGTAGCAGTTCAAAATCAAACAGAAACTAAATTTTGATGAAAGTTTAGATGAGCTGAAGTATTTACAGTCATCAGGTTGCGTATCTATGTGTAATGGCAATGTGCGGTTACAAAAGATGCATAAGGAAGTTCCTCAGGCCATCTGATGCAGTTAAGGAACAAGGAGCTAGACATAGGTCTGCTCTTCTAGGCTTCCCAGCATGAACAAAGAAAGAAATTAATTAAGAATTTTTAAATTATGAAACGGAAAAAAACTAAAGTACTAAGAGAGAAGATAGTGCAATACAAAAGATTGAGCAGAATCCCTAAGATTCTAAAATCTGTAAGACACTCTGGAAATCTGAGAGATGAAGGAAATCAACCGTTAAGATATGTGCTGTACTGTATGTATTGTATATATTCTTAGGTAAGAGAGGATGGAAGAATTGTTCATTAAGAGACTGGGACTTTCTTGTTTGACCTAGCATTAGCATCGGTTTATGATAACATCCTGGCAGAAACAGGCAAGAAGTTCCAAGAACTTCTAAACAAGTATGGTTTTTTTTTTTCCCCTCATAAAATTCTTCTTCTTTTCTGCTAGTTAGCCTGTTTTTCGACCTATATATCATGAATCGGAATTTGCCACAAGTAACATCTCAGAATACTGTACCCAAGATTACTTTAGGTGGTTCACATGTATGGTTCTGTCTTCATATCCATAACGTAGACCTTATATTTAGGAGGAAAGGGATAGAATCAGAGAAAACTCATAGATAATTTTCAAGGATTTTGTTTTTTAATTTTTAAGGATTTTTTTTTAATATTTTGCAGAACCTACTGCCTTGATTCATATGCAATGATCTCAAAATTGTAATATTCTGAAAGACTTGGAATTGCTTGTTACTGCATTGAATTCTTTAAATCATAGGTTACTATTTTACATTACAGTTTTCTACCAAAAATGTTCATAATCAGTGTGTTACATAAATGGTAACCTGTTCAGTGCACGGTTCAGCAAACATTTCAATGTTTGAATTCATCCAGTTATAGTTAAACTGATTCGCCTCCACAGAAAACTCTTGACTGTTAGTTAAATTTAAGTGAAGGTACACCTTCATGGAATTTCTGAACTTCAAACTGAATTGTTTGATGAAAACAGTGAATAACCCAGGGGTATCCACTTCATCAGCTGAAGTAAAATTTACTTTTACAAAAGGAATGAAAGAATAAAATAAAATAAAATGATCTTATAAGGTATTCATTGTTTTGTTTCATTTAATTTGGTATGGTATTTTCCTATAAGTGCATTTTTTTCAATGATTAATGTGTTTTAATTTCAGATTTATGTATGCTGCTGTTTTGAAGAGTAAAATGTGTACAACATACAAATGTCAAGCTTTTTCTAGTATATAGTTAGATGTTACACAATTGTAAGGTTCACAGTATTTTGTTTTTTCTAGCCAGTATGTACTGGTTGTATGTCTGCTGCAGACAATGTAATTTCATCCTTAAATGCAATCTAAATGTGCTAGAATCAAGCATTCATACATGTATATGCTATACAGTATAGCCTGAGTTTTATAGAAATTCATAACCCAGTTCTGATTTGATCTTACAGTTTTAATTGAGTCTTTGTAAAAATTCATAGTAACCTTCTCTCTAAAAGCGTTCTTTCAAAGCTATCCAAGAAGCTATAAAAATTCCTTCCTCTTCATATCCCTCACTCTGCAGAGTATCTCCCTACAGGACTTCAAAGAACTTTTTCAACCTTTTTCTTCTCACTGACTTTCCTGATTAAATGGTCCCTCTCACCATAGTGTGCTCCCAAGTTAATTCTTCTTTAGGTTGCACTATTCCAAGAGGAAGGCAGGGGAAAAGAAGTTTCCAAGAAAATGACAATTTTTCCTACCCCATGGCAGCAGCATGAAATTTTAGGTGAGGACAGATATTTGGTTATTTTCCACTCCTTGGAACATAGTCGTCCTGTCCGCAGTAGGAGAAGATCTTGTAATCAGGCAACTGGTACTTTCTTTAGGTTCTGCTTTTACTAACTACAGACCAGATCCTATACTTTCTCTGATATTACTCTCTCTCATCCTAAATTTTGATGCTAGACCTTCAAAACAAAATTTTATGGTCATTAATATTTGGAGAATTTTTTTTTTCAGAGATTCTCCCTACAGTACTACTTTATGACATATGGTAAAAAAAGACCTCTCATAATTTTTTTTAGTATTGTTAGTATAAGTATCTTAAATATAAAAAGAAAAGTAAAATTATCAGTATAAAATGATCAGGTCTAAATTTGTGTTATATCATAATCACAAAATATCTTACTTGCATTTATTTTATATTCAATAAAAGTCATCTCCTGAGGGGAGTAGTCAGTGAGTCACTATTGGCCAAGTCAATATTAGGTAACAGTAGCCTGACTGAGAAGATAAAAATAGATTATGTGCCTTTTGTAAAAATCATGGACCAAGACCTGAGTTAGTATGAATCCAGGTGACTTCATTTAAGTATCGATAAACATAAGCTGGGAATGCAATGTTGCATACCAAAACTCTTTGAAGTTAAAAGAACTTACAAACATACATGACTGCAATCACAGAAGAAAAAAGAACCAGGAAGTAATTTTTCATTTAGACTGAACGAAAGAAAAAACTGTAGAAATAGAGTGGCAAAGGAAGCCTGTTCTATGTGAGGCAAATTGACAAGGCTGCAAACAAAGACAGATGAAAAGAACAGAGGAGGCAGTGTTAGATCAACCTGAAAAAAAATGGCATAAAATGAGATAAAAAGAGAGTAAAGGACATAATATCTGAAGTTATACCAATTGCAGCATGTTCAGAAGAGCTGTCCTGGTTTCAGCTGAGATAGAGTTTATTTCTCTTTCTAGTAGCCGGTATAGTGCTGTGTTTTGGATTTAGGGTGAGAATAATGTTGATAACACACTGATGGTTTAGTTGTTGCTAGGTAGTTGTAGTGCCTACACTAAGTCAAGGACTTTTCAGCTTCTCACTGTGCCCTGCCAGGTGCACCAGAAGGTGGAAGAGCACAGCCAGGACAGCTGACCCAGACTGGCCAAAGGGACATTCCCTGCCATGGAACGTCATGCTCCGCATAGAACTGGGGAAGCTGCCTGGGAGGTGGGATCGCTGCTCGGAAACAGACTGGGCATCAAATTGTTTTATTTGGCTTTCGCAAGTGGTCAGCGATTGTAGTTTTGCATCACTTATTATTGTTATCCTTGCTGTTGTTTTTTTTTTTTATTTTTATTCTCTTTTTTATCCTATTAAAACATCTTCATCTCAACCCACAATTTTTTTTTTCCATTCTCCTCCTCATCACCTTGGGAGCGGCTGCATGGTGCTTAGTTACCAGACGGAGTTAAACTACAACAAGAGCTGTTTAAAATGACATAGTTTGAAACTGTATTTGCCTACAGGCATCATGTTTAGCTCAACACTTAGATGTACTAATTATACTGTTTTAAATACAATTACTGTCTTCCATCCTTGCTTTTAATCTTTTCTGAACTATTATTTGGGGTTTTTTCTGTTGTTGTTTTTAAAGGGAAAGGATATCTCCAGATTATTTACTATTGCTTGCTGTTACTACGGTTTTTACATCTGATTTGACACTGCCACTGTACGTTCAAGTTGCCATTAGTGTGACCTTGCACGCACCATGCTAGCACCGTACTACCATGGTATGGCTATTAGACAAAATATGAGGTAACAAGAAATGACTGGAAGCTACTGGGAAGAAAAGCAGAAGATCAATAATAAGTTAAATTAAGTGTTAAATAATACATGGAGAAAACATCACCATGAGGTAAAATATGTTCCTATCTAACTGTCATCCATGCTTGAGAATCATGTCAAACTGTAGCAACTGAATTATTTTATGTTTAATTTGCCAAATAATTGCCCTATTCAAACACCAAATGCATTCTAGTTCACATTACAGCTCTGCAGAATCTTTTCATATTTTCCCGTCAGTCTATTCATATTGCAATTTTTTTGGTGCTTTGCCATTTTATACATTCCTTGGGGATTAACAGCTATAGACGTTCTGACTCTTGTCAGCAGCCACTTAAGCAGCATCACATTTTCTATATACACTGCACTGTTCATTCACTTAGCAAAGCACTCCACTTTCAACTGCTTCTCCATCAATTAGACTGGAGGAAAAACCCCAAATCATTCAGTTCTGCAGTGTTACATAAAGAAAGACTGCCATTAATAATTAACCTTTCCTGTGTGAAACTGCTCCCTGATAACTGCTTTGCAAATTTGGTGCAAAACTGAGGGTATTGTGAAGGGCTGAGAAGCTTTTATATTCTGCCCATGAAAAGAATATCTCTGAAAAACCCCCGTGCTGCTGGGCAGTGAAGTGTTCTTTGAGAACAGGCCACATGCAGCTAGGAAACATGATCTCTTCTCTATGCTCAAACACAGTATTTCTGACTGCAAGAAGGCAGTTAACAGCTGTTTTGTGGACAAGGAAGCCTGGTGGTGAATGCCCGTATCTTTATCTAAACTAAAGAAGACTTCAAAAGGAGAAACGGTTAAAAAATTTTTTTCATTGCCTTATCAGGTATTTTATGCTGGCATACTGTGTTCTCACAGATTCCCATGAAAATAAACAATGTTAAAATGACTGTGAGTATACTAGGCTGGACTTTTGTCTAAAGCCTAGTGTTTTTTCATTATGATACTACATGCACCATCAAGACAAGAAGAATGATAAAGCAAGCTCATTCCAGGGGAGAGAAATAGCTACTGAAATAATTCAAAGGGTTTTTTTCTGGTTTTCCTCCTCTGCACATTGCATCACTGGACTGTGAAACAGCCTGACATCTCTTATGTAGAGATTCATTCTGGACAAACATAACTATAATTTCATTTGATTATCTTAAGAAGTACCAACTTTCCAAAAATCTACTAGGTGACTGTAAATTAGCATAGCCATACCATGGATTTTTAAGTTGGCTGTGTCACTGAGGAAATAAATTTTATTTGATTACAAGCAGCAGGTCCTAATGTAACACTTATAAGAGGGATTAAAGATATGAAGGCTGTGGGGCTGGCTTCCCTTCATATATAAATGTGAAGGTCCATTTCATTCCGTTTATTTTAGGCATCAAAATGGAAGTGTTGAAGTTAGGAGCTGAATCACTTACACTACCTGTACAGCACTCCCAATGTGCTTCACGTATCTGATGGAAAGATTTACTTTCCTGAGATAGTTCCTAAGCTACCCTGTACCTACCTCTGTCTTATACTACCGATACCTGGTATATACCCTATACCTACCTCCAAAAAGATTATCGCATATATGACCCTAACTTCTAAAATTCATTTTTTACAATCTAGGGCAGCTTAGCAGTTTAGCTTAATTGTTTCTATAGAAAAACAAAACAAAACAAAACAAAAACTAAAACAAAAAACCCTCACCCCCCAAAAAAACCCCCAAAACCCAAACCCCACCAAACAAACAAACAAAAAACTGGCCTTGAACAGTTCCAGGGATGTGGCATCCACAACTACTCTGGGCAGAAGAGCAGGTAATAGGCACGTAAGAATAGGCAGGTATGCTACAAAATACTCTGAAGTCTGAGATCAAAAGTAGAAGGGATTACTTTTTTTTTTTTTTTTTAAAAATTCCCTCAGGAGAAAGGCAAGAATGGAAAATGCAATCTACAATTATCAGAAAAATAAGGGGGTAGCAAAAGGTGAGGCTATTCTTGTAATCATCCTATATAGCATAATCAGTACCTTTCCAGTTGTGTTGAACCTTTTTTTACCATCTGTAGTGGTGCCAGATAGGAGAAAACCTTCATGATCTGAATATTTGCTTCTAATTTTCAAACAATTTCTTAAAATATTATTTCTTTTATAAGGCAGGATTCTTAGACTCCACATGATTCAACACTTCCTCCTGTCATTGGATGACTGAAGAGCCTACAGTTATTACTAGTTATTAAAAGTTTCATCTGAGAATGTACAGTCCCTTTTATCATCTGTATTTCCAAAATACATTTTTGCAGCCTGCCAAATAGGGAATCCAGGTTGCTTGCTGCTGCTACACAGAAAAGGAAAGACAATAAAGGAGAACAGGATCATAGTGTTCCCTGTAGAACTACAGTAACTAATTCATGTCGAGTATTGGGCTAAAGAAAATCATGAATGTCATAATAGAAAATTCCATTACGTTCCATCATGGAAAAATGACTAATTCCACATCCCTGACTAAGATGAATGGAGTGGTTAACAGCTTATAAAATTTTGTTTCAGGCTATTTTTGGTCTCAAACTGCATCATTGCATTGGTTTACATTTTGTTTCACGATTCCAAGGTTTCCTGGAAGTACAAGAGTTTGAAACACCAAAAAGAAGATGAAGAAAAAATACAGCAGGAAAAGGAGAAAAAAAATCTGTGTTATAACCCTTAAAACATATGCCAGCCTGGCCTTGAGGGATTGTTCAGGAATGTTGAGAGCAATACATTCTCTTCAGTGGAAATATAAAATGGTGAAAGACAAGAGCAACTGATCCACTCCTTTCACTTCAATACAAATAATATAAAAGTTGTAAGTAAAAAAAAATAAGATAAGAGGAAAAATGATGAGTCTAAATAACATTGTTATATATGAATTAAACATTGACCTAGACTTCACATCAAATCCTGTCTTTGAAATTAATCCATCCTGTGATCTCTGATAAATTATTCTTTCTATCAGATCCTCATTTTTACCATATTTAAAATGAGGGAACTCATAAAGCACATATACCCATATTCAGAAAGCAAACTACTGTTATCTGTACAGAAGTGGAGGGACTAACTAATGTATTTTAATTCACTTTAAAAAGCATGCTGAAAAAGAAAGAGAGTTGTGTTCAAGGAAGAACTTGCATAATAGTGCAACCACAGCATGGGGGTGTTCCAGAGAGCTGCAGGTTCTCTCAAATGAAGCCAAATTTTGAGTTGTACTTTTTGGGCAAAGCTACTCCAGAAAGACAATAGATAGGGTCTTTCAAGCTGTGCCTTCTCTTCTCCCAAGTCCTCTTCACATTTGCTTTGGCTTAAACTTATCCTAGCCTTACCTGGCAGTTTATTTTTGAAAATTTTCACTGCTGGGCTCCATACCTAGCAGACAACCTATAAGATCTTGTGGGTCTCATCCAAAATTTTTAAAGCACTGTGCATTCCAACAGCAAAACATTAATAAGTCTCATTAGTGGCAGAACAATAACTCAAAAATTTTGGCTTTCAACCTTACTCAGAATCTCCTCCTCTTCTTTATTCAGCAAGCAATCACAGGCTCATTCTATTTCTTTTGATAGACACTTACAGAAAAAAGCTTTTCTGAGTTGTCATTGGGTTTTCTGAGAAAAATATTTATTCTTTTATCTTTTCTGCATCTTGAAATTTTCAGTTTTAATTTGTTTTCCTTAACCTTAATATATCTAAAAGAAACGAATTCTTGTGGAGCTCAGAAAAATGAAGTAATTATTGACACAGTAATAAATGAGCTAAGTAATGAAAAGTTCCTAGGTAAAAAAGTTTATTAAACTATTAGAATGCACTAGGAGTTAACAAGATGGAAGATGATTTTACAGCCTAGACCAGTCAGATAATTCTCTTTCTTGCTGTTCAAGCTCTGTAGTTTAAGTCTTAGGCAGCTAAAATAACACTGATCAATCACCAATACCAATTTTATGGCTCTTTGTCATAAAGTAGACATACTGTAATTCATAAGGAACAATACCTCCTTGTGCTGCAATCTCTCTTTATTTTTAAAACATCTAATAGAGGCAAGTATGTAACAGATATTCCATGGATGAATCTCTTCTATTAAGCATCAACAAGGCATTTATGGATGATGCATATGTGTTGACAAAGAAACACAAGCCAAGTTTTCACAGGTGTCAGCTTTGTTTTGGAACTTGAACAAACAATTAACTGGGGCACTGAGGCTGCTGTAGGCTTCATCGGCTATTCACAGCTTGATGGTGCACTACATCACTGGGCACAGGCAGCACATTATGGAGCTGTGTTCTGCCAGAAAGCTTACTTCATGCTTCATTGGAAGGCATATACAAGTGCAAGACCTCACACACAACAGTGGGCAAACCTGAGCTTTGCAAAAGATGTACACAATGTGGGAGACAAGCCCTAGGAAATCAGAAAGAGTTTTAAAAGAATGTGGAGGAATAAAAGGGAAGAGAAGGGAAAATGGAGGTATTGCAATAGAATGCAGAAGGTGCAACAAAAGTGGCACAGAATAGTTGAGGCTGGAAGTAACCTGTGGAGATCATCTGGTCCAACACCCTAGCAGATCAGCTACAGCAGATTGCTCAGGGTTGTGTCCAGTCAGGTTTTGAATCTGTCTAAGGATGGATAACCTGGACCAGAGGGCAACCTGTTCTGGTGTCTGACCACGCTCACAGTAGATAGGTTAAGTATCTAGGTTAACTGTATATCAGTTTGTAATCGTTGCCTCCTGTATTTTCACTGGATATCACTACAATGATTCTGGCTGCATCTTCTTCACTTCTTTACTTCACTTTACTAATTACACCATGAGAAGATCCCCACTAAGCCTTTTATTTTCTTCCTAATGCAGCTCAGGAGGCTCATGGCCGTTTCTTCAAAGGCCCATTGCTGGCTCATGTTCAACTTGGTGTTCACTTGGGCCCTCAAGGCCTTTTAAGTAAAGCTGCTTTCCAGCCAGTCAGCACCCAGTGCATACTTGTGCTTAAGGCTATTCCTCCCCACATGCGGGAGTTTGCATTTCCCTCTGTTGAACTTTAAGTGGTTCCAACTGGCCATTTCTCCTGCCTGTCAAAGTTGCTCTAAACGGCAGAACAAGCGTTTAGTGTATCAGTCACTTTTCCCAGTTTTGTGTTGCTGAAGGTATACTCTTGTCGAGGCCATTAATGAAGATGCTAAACAACGTTGACCCCCATATCGATCCCTGGGGTAATGCTCCACTAGTCACTGCCCTCCAGCTGGACTTTTTGTCACTGATTACAACCATCTGGGCCAGGCTGTTCAGCCAGTTTTCAATCCACCTCAGTGTCCACTTATCTAGCCTAATTTTATTAGTTTTTCTATGAAGATGCTATGGGAGACAGTGTCAAAAGCTTTACTAAAATCAAAATAACCCCTGCTCTCATTCACCCTAATCCACAAAGCTATTCAACTCATTGTAGAAGGCTATCAGGTTGGTAAAGTATTATTTCCCCTTAATAAATCCATGCTGACTACTCCCAATCACCTTCTTGTCCTTGACGTGTCTGGAAATGGTTTCCAGGATTAGCTGCTGCATCACCTTCCCAGGGTTTGAGATCCTCTTTCTTCCCCTCCTTGAAGGTAGGGCTTGTATTTTCTTTCTTCCAGTCGTCAGGAGTTTTCCCCAGTCACCATGATGTTTTAAAGATAATCGAGAGTGGCCCCACAATGACATCAGCCAGCTCCTGTGAGTGCACCTCATCAGGCCTCCTGGATGCATGTTCGGTTTGTTTAAATGTTTCTTAACTAGATCCTCCTCCATTGAGGGTAAGTCTCTCTTCCTCCAGACTTTCTCTCTGGTCTCAGGGGCCTGGGATTCATGAAGGCAAATCTTACCAGAAAAGACCGAGGTGAAGAAAGCATTGAGTACCTTGGCATTTTCCATCTACTTTCTCAGGAGGTCCCCTGCTTTATTTTGATGATCTCTAAAGATCTTTTCCAACCTCAGCTGTTCTATGACTCTGGAATTCTGTAAACTTTAATTATTTTACACAACCTTCTAGAGGTTTGAAGATGACTGGAAGAAAGGAAGTGTTGTATTCCTTCATAAAGATTTCCCTTCCCAGAGGCTTAAAAGGCTATTTCTGTTTTAAAACAGTGTTCCTTCAAGACTTCACAAAGGAATATTTTTAATAACATTGTAATAATGGAAATTTCTTGGTTAATGCCAAACAGCCAACCTGAGCACCTCCTTGAAGAGCAGGGCATGCCCTTATTTCTTGTTTCTAATGCAAACTCATGATATCGTTACTTAAAATTACTGTTAGATGAATCAAAGGGTCATGCTATAACTTTCTACTAACCTAAAAAGTCATTTGAATATTCAATTATTTATACTCCCTGAGAAATGTAGTGTTTTCTAGCATTGTTTAAACAAAGTTAATAAACTTAGGAAAATAAGAAACATTGATCAAAGCATCTTAAACGCATCCTTTAAAATATAATGCTTTTAAAGCTGGATTTTTACATGGTAAAGAGAAGCAGAATTTCCACTGATATTAATCCCTGAACCTAGACGAAATCACAACATGATACAAGAATGGGAGAGAGAAAAAAACATTCCCTTTAAAGACACTCTGAAAATCTATTCACGCTACAAAAGTAACATAGCCACAAAGCTGGAAAAGAATTAACACAGTCTCCTAAATAAGCATTAAGGGATGGAATATTCATGAAACAAAGATTCCCCCAAGCCATTTCATGTAACTATGGAGCCAATGCAAATACATTGGGGGTAATATTTGGATCCAGGGAACATCTGGAAAGATGTACATCTTCCACTCCCTGCGAGACAAATGGCAAAGCATAAATCTTTCTGAAGATGCCACTCCCAGAACCACAAGTTCAAGAAGAGTGTGCAATAGCCTGAAAAAACCCAGCAATTCAGAGTCTGGTATTGAATCTGCTACATGATGATATAATTGAAATTTCCACATCCAGCATGAGATGGAGTACTGCTAAGGGACTACATTTAATATTTTCTTGAAATGATTTAAAGGTGTTAGAGATGTGCTGTTGGAAACTGCTAGTTGTTTTTCCTTTTGCCTTAGTGTTTTTCTAGAGTAAAGGCTTTTATTAACTTTTATAAATGAAAAAAAAACCCAAACAAAACAAAACCTAGGATTTAATTTAAATTTATGGTCCACAATTGGTATTAATTTTTCTCAAGATTTCTTTAAGGAGGGAGAACCAGTGGGTTTTTAAAGGAAAAATATTATTTGAAATGAATAATCCTTGAAAACTGCTTCTAGTAGCTGAGTTCAACATTTTTTTCTTTTTCACAGAACTTTGGTAAAAACGTTTATCTGTACCCAGTTCAGAATGGTGGGATTCAGCTAGTTCTGACTTTAAACTAACTATATCTGAGGTAGTTAATGAAGACAACCAGATTGCATTCCAGGACACAATTAATTTAACATATTAGACATCTTGTTAGGATTATTCTTATTCTCTGGACTATATACTTTCAACAAGATGGAGAATAAAATTACCAGACATCCCAAAATTTTCCTCATTGCAAAACACCATATATGAAAAAATGCAAAGCCTTTTCTGATTCCAAACTGTTGGCAAATGCATTAGAGACATAAGAAATAATGACAATAACATAAATATCATCAATGCTAATAAAAATATTGCAATTTAAGGAGAAAAATATTGAAGCTTCCATTTCAGGGAAATTGTAGATGAAAAGGGATGTCTATTAGGTGTTTTATATTAAAGCCTCTGTGATTCTGAGAACAAAAGTAAGATCACAAAATTTATCAAATAAATTTATCAACTCACTTTTCTTCTTTCTGATAATACTTACTGAATAGAAATAGACTGTACTGTGAATATTCGTCTTGTTTTATTGTTTGTAAGTTTATATCAGTTCTGATCCAAAACTGGCAAAGTGTCAAACATGGAGAAGCACAGAGAAAGAAAAACAACACCAAGGCAAAATAGTACTATCTCTTCAATCTTTCCATTTTACATATTAAAGCAATTGAGACACAGTGCAAAGGTTTGAGTGCTGCAAACCAGATTAAAAATTGGACAAACCCTTGGGAAAAGACTATATGTAAAAGAGGACAATGAAAACCCAAGCATATATATTCTAAGACTATGACAGAAAAGTAATAATTGCCACAACTCTCTGTTTTTCACTAAATAAATAATACAATTTCATACAGACCCAGAATATCTAGAACATCTATCTCTCTCAGAATGACTTGTGTTACTAAAGAAATTCATTTCTCACCATTTCACTATTTTCTCACATAAAAATTGATCACAGACAAATAACCTCTATCTCCATGTTCCTTGACATTTATTGAGATTGATTTTTGGAGGCATGTCAAAAGTTTTGAAACAAAATGAATTCTCTTGTAACTAAATAATAAGTGGATAAAGCTTACCCTTCTTTGTTTCTTGAAGAGGATTAACCCAGAAATGATAGTTGCTTGCTCCCACAAGACAGGTATTTAAAAGGAAAAACCTCAGAAGCACAGGACTGAGTTCCAATGTTTTGGTTCTTTTGTTGGAATTGAACTCAATATAGTTTATATTTGTGCACAACAGCACTGTCCACTTTTTTGTCTGCTGATGGCATTTCTAAATGCAAAACCCCCAACTTTTGCATCTTGTACAACTGCCAGTGGCGTCTGACTTATAATCTAAATGAACTTGCATCACAAGCTTACTATAGAAAGGCAAAATAATGCTACATATATCCCAGTATCTTGACACTGATCATGAAGATTTACTTGGAAGAAAGAAGTTGCACAACCACAGACAGCAAATTCAATAATTTTGTATTGAAACAAGTATTTTCTCAGTTTCTCGGGGGGGGGGGGGGGGGGGAGTTCTTTGTTTCAATATATAAATATATAATCTGAGCTGTATGTTTTATGCCTGAGCACACTGAGAAAATATGCGAGGCTTCTCTAGACACAGTTACCATCAGAAGTATTTCATAATTATTTTTATGAAGTTGTTTTTTATGGGAAAATTTGAGTTTTTCAAACTTACATAAGCCTAAGGAAATGTTTCTGAAATGTTACCTTGGCTGGCATTTATGGCAAAGCCAAAACAAAGCAGGAGCTGAGCGACTAGAACCTGTCTCAGTGGATCTGCCTTCGTCACCATGCTGAAAGGTGCTGGAGTCTGCCTTTCTCTGCCTCTCTGGCCTAATCTGTTCCACTTTTTTCAGGGGAATACAATCTGGATCCATCTCCCACATTAAAAGAGTACCTCAGCTACTGAGTATACTGATGATTGTCTCTGATTCATCTGTTGCCTCCCAAGCAAACCAAAAAACCCACTTTAACCAGTCTTTAAAATACAGTATTTACAACTTTTGCCTGGTTAGAGAACAGCAATATTTAAAAAACATGAAATGTATGGTCAGGCAAGGAATACAATTTCCCCTCCACCTTACTTTTGGTCTGAATTATTCCATCACACCTTGCACTCCATAGTATATAATCATTGCAGTGTATATGACCAAAGTTACATTTAGCCACTTCTATCTGTACTACCACCACAAATATTATTTATATACTAACATTGTGCATTTCTGAGCCATCTTATTTTCTTGACCTCAGATATATCTTGAAACAACTAGTTCTAAAGTTTAGCTATTAAGTTCATTAAATACCTTTTTATTTGTGTTATTAGAAGGTATAAAGAGAATGTTTGGTCCTTGAAATTGCACAATTCGACACTTTTTTCAATGTTTTTGTTATAGTCTTTCTCTTTGTTATTTTTAAATTAACCTTTTATTATTATTATTATTTGTTCACAGTGAAATCTTTCCACACTTTTAGTCTTTCATACCATCAGCCTTGAAATCTGCTATTTCCTACTATATAGAATTAAGGAGGATGACAAGAACTGAATATAGCATTACAGGTAATGGAAAACCATTGTTACAATAATCTCGGTGTATTTTCACTGATTTCCTTTTTCTGACTAAAAGAAATTCTCATCATGTCCGTAAAAAGGGCAGTTCTGTTCAGATAATAATCAAATACAAGATATTAAAAAACATATTAAAAAACCACACAGACTTTGTGAGTGGAGATACCAGCTTATCTAACAGTATATGCAGTATCCTAACCAAATTTTATTACTGTCATTTCTTCTAATATAATACTTAAAATACTTAAGTTCAAGTATATTCTTTCCTCTCTTGTACCAAAATATGATGTACTTCTTGTGGAAGTGTGCTTCCAAGAGTAGCAAGAGGATCACAATTCTTCTGTTGCATCCTTTTATGATATTTATTGTGCTGAGGTTTCATATATTTTATTTTACAGTAAACTTTCTTTTCATTTTCTTTTTGGTCTGAATGCTGCCATTACATGAAAGGTCATATTTGTAGCTGACAGCAGAATTTGACTGCAAGAACAGTAGTTCATGAAAAAGAAGTTTAGTTTCCTATTGTTGGCGTCCAAAATGACAACTGTATTTCTTTTTGTCATTCCATTACTCAGACAGTTGCTGTCAAAACTTTATAAGTCTCTGGAGAGAGTTCGCTGTAAGCAGACAGAATTTACTTCCTCTAACAGTAGCATAGACTTATGCTCTCTGGGCATAAGTTTTTCATAGATTCATAGAATCATTAAGGTTGGAAAAGACCTCTAAGATCATCAAGTCCAACCATTTTTCATGATCTAAAACATATTCAGCATTATAATTTTATCGAGAATGACTTCCTATTTTGTTATAGTTAAGTTTTTTACATTGAATATGCCTGCTTTGCTTTTATTGTCTTCTCTTTTGCTTTGTTTGGTTTTAGCAATTTAAGGCTTCTGATGTGCTATATGACCTTTATTCTCAGAGTTGTATTAGAGCTACTATATCCAATCATATCTCTAAAATAGATGTCTCTTCACTATTCTTTTTAGGCTATAATTATTTTCTCATCTTTCTATCACACTTATTCCACTTGTCACTTCTTGGATCTCAGCTGTTAACTTTTTATAACTTCTGCTGTGCACTGTTAGGAATCCAGATATCTTTGAAAATCTAACTTCAGTCATGTTGGACAACAGGATTTAGGTGGATTTGAGACTTCACTATTTTATTCAAATGTTACAGTAAGCCTACTCTTCTATGGAATAACTGACATGTTGTAGAACAAACATTAAAAAAAATCTTTTTGTTGTTTTTTCTTATTTTCTTCATACCCCTCATAGCTCATTTAATTGATCTCAGTAAAAGCCCTCACAGTAAAGCTGAGAAATAACAGGAAACAATGTTATGAGTGGAAGCATAGTCAGTACTAAACTGGGAATTTGAAATGTAGGAATGTCTGAATGGCAGTGGAAAAATGTCAACACAACCTGACAGAAAATTAGCCCATGTGCAGCTTTCATTTATGCACTTACTGTTTCTTATTAGGCTTTATATGTCTACAATAAATACTTAGCATTTGATACTGTTAGGCAAAGAACTAGAGTATTCATAGATTGTAAAATGGCACACAGCTCATTAGTCCTCCCTAAACTGACTCTCCATTAGTCCTATGATATCAGATCTTTCTGCAATGTTATTCCTTATAGGGTTCAAGACCTAAGAAATTATTAAGGATCATCTACTTCTGACCTTCTACATGTCCAAAATCAGCCCATATTCAGCTTAGTAACTTGGGAGTGATGAAACATCTTCTTTGACTAAAGTGTATCTACCATGACAACTACTATGAGGTCTTAACTCCTTGTATAGAATATTTAGACGAGAGATATTTAAGAGAAACTCTTTCCAGTGTACCAGTTTCCTTGAGGTAAGAGAAGACTTTATACCAATAAACCCATCGCTTTCTTGTTCTCAAGAGGAAATACGTACTTGCTTATAGAACACTAGAACATTGTTCAAAAATCTAATTCTCTGTTTATGTACATTAAAGTCTGAAACTGAAATTTGAGGGGCAATGAGGATGAAAAGGCAGTTGCATGCAATTTGATTATTGGCTATTGATTAATTATTGGCAAACTTGATTGGATTCCAGGAGGGAGAAGCATCATGTCATTGTGCTTCATGTTAAAAAGCAACAGACAGAAGTTTTTATTTTTATTTCTCTGGAATCCTTTAAACATTTTCTGCTCTGATAAATTCATTGACTAGTTTCAAAATCAGTATCATTCTGTTTGGTTGCTTTTCTGTAAGATTCTCTCTGTGAGCATTGATAGAACCAAAACTTAATATTTCAATCCATTTTAGCACCTCTTGATTCAGTATTTACAGGCAAGCTAATCCATCCATACTTTCCCAGCTTCTCCAAGTATCCAAAATATAAATGTATGAGACTATGAAACTTGTTTGTAATAAGGAATAAGACAAATAAATTGATTATACTGTCAAATAATAAATGGTAAAGCGTCTATATGAACATGAAAAATATCATTGGAAGTTATTTTAAAAATAAAGCTATAATTGCTGTGACAATGCCAAGAAAAGAGCCTTAGTTTGTTAAGAAAATGCTGTAAGATACAAGTTAGAATTGATTGCAGCAACGCTGTACTTTTCAGTAACAGGTTATTGACTCATGCGCTGGTTTGTGATGAAGAACCTTAGGGAGACTTTCAGCCTGCAACAGTATGTGACCCTCACATGAGAAAGTGTCTATTATTCTTTATGAACAGAACAGCCCTGCCTTAAGGACTTACTCCTTTTAAACACACATTAGTATTCTTTCATATTGATGTATTCTGTTTATGGTATGATGTATGCCTCAAAGGTATTTTCTCCAGCAAATAAAATATTAACTCTGGAATACCACTGAGATTCCCTGAAATTTGAAAATATGTCACTGTACAGTATAAGTTCATTCTTTTTTTCCCTAGGAATGAACAGGAAAAACTGTTTTATTCCTAGGAATGTAGCAAACACAGCAACTCCTTGTTGCATTTTTGTAGTTTAAAATACATTGATTTTCATATTCTACTAATTTTGGCTACCATTACCTGAATTCTGCCCTGTAAAATGTTGTATATTTTCAGAAATAGCTATGCCATTTGAAAGAACACTTGTGATCTTTTAGGCAAGCTGGTAATGGAGTGAGTAGCAAGTGAGGTCGAGAGTTATTATGCCTATCATGAGTAATATGATATATGCTTGGACCTAACAAACATTGGCTTCAAAGGAACTACTTTGATGTATAAAGTTGAATCCTCATCTCAGGTAAGATAAAGTCATTTGGGCAGCTGATCTTGTTAAAAATCTTCAACTGTCTTCACTCCACTTCCTGAGGATGATATTTGGTGAAATGAATACGATCTTACTATCTGAATGTAACTAGAATTTTTTCATAGGAAAATCTAGGTCTTTTTTAAAGCTGTGTACTAGATTTGGAAAGAGAATCAGTATTTTCTGATTCATTGACAAATGGACACTAACAGTTTTCCATGTCATTGTATTTAACAATTACAAAATTCCTTTAACAAAGTAACCTGACAAAAACACGTCATGTCATGCACAGCAATGACCACTTTTGTGCTTAACTTTCTCAAATTTTGGGTCTTGTAAGTGTCATGGGTTGACCCCAGACAACACCCACCCAGCCTCTCACTGACTTCCCTCTCTTGTGAGACAGAGAGAAAATGGAAGGCAAGAAGACTCTTGGATCAAGATAATGACAGTTTAATAAAGAAGGCAAAAGCTGGGAGGCAAGTATGTGAATGGTTTTGGGAGACTGGCATTAAAAAAGTTAATTTTTCCTCAGTTTCATGAGCATAGCTGTATGCCTGACTACATGAAATTATATGAAAAAACCCTATTGATAAGGCAAGAAGAACAAAAGACAAGATACTTTGGAATCAACAAAGTTCAAAGATATAAACAAAGAAATGTGTGTGTTATTTTGTTAGCCAGACTAGGGATCTTTTTCCACATGTAGGTCATAAAATCTAGCAACCTGGTTAACACTCCTACTTTTACAAGGTGATGGATTAATTATCAGCTGTGATTAAGAAACATGATCACAAAAGGACCCCAACATACAGAGAAAATGCATGAGACTCATTTGCCCTACGGATCCAAGTGGGTGGGCTGGGTGGGTCTGTCCCAATCTCCAAGTGGAAAGGAGGCTAAGCTGAGACCCTGATGTTTTAATGATTTGCTGTTTGCTGGCTACATTATGATAAATCATTACTGATTTTCAAAGGAGCTATTAAAAGTCCCCTTAAGTACACAGCAGTTTTAGGTCCTTGAGGGAAACATCTCACCAGGCTTACATGTTTTCATGCAGGTTGCCCATACATACTTAATAAACAGGACTCTGCTGTCCAGAAATCTGGGTTAGCATTTCAAGTAACTGCCAAATGCACCCCTGTGAGACAAAGAGGAAGTAAAACCTCCATGCATCTTAGTCACTGACCTTGACACTGAAAGAGTAATTCCACTTACGATGAATTAATGGCATTTTTCTGCAGTTTGCTTGCAGCTGTAGTCTCAGGCTGAGTACATTAAGTCCAGTTAAGGACTGCAGAAGTATTGACTGGATCCAGGATAAATGTTTGCAACATCTTCTCTACCTACAGGTGGAAAACATCAGCCTGGTCATTTCAGCCATTTGGCAGATAAATTGAAACCTGAGGTTACAGCTCTACCTGAAGACAATAAACATGACTAACAAAGGGGTGGCCTACAGAGTTTTGATACGAAAGAAATATTCTTCAGCATATTTTCTGACTGCGTGCTACATTCCTGCTGTGTTCAATGCCAAATAAACCCTTGGGATGTAATGGAGAAGTAGGTCAGCACCTTATAAAAATACAGCCACCTACCTCTGGTACTGTACAGCAAATTCATCACTTGTGTAACTGTAATCCATGGAATTACTGTAGCAATGGGCAAGCCAGCTAAGCAGTATTTTGGTAGAAGTGTGGTCCAATTGAACCTTTATAAATTGCTAATGAGCTAACAAGAAATTATAATAATTTCCATTTTCAAAACTGAAACTAGAATTATTTTGTAGATACTGTGCTAATATGCTGCTGCTGACATTGCTCCTTCAGCAGTGCCCCAATTCTCTTCCAAAATGGCAATATATTGTACACTGCAAAAATACAGCATTTTTACGCATGAATTTGTGATTTTGTGCTAAAAATAGACCTATTTCCTATTAAAAATTGGAAGCCTATACATTCACCTCACTCTGGTCATATTAAGATAAGGTATTGTTGTTTGATGGTTGTAGTAGTACTGCATGGCATTTTTTGTTTTGGTATGACAAAGCAAATGAGGTGGTACTTTTTTTCCTTCCTTGCTGAACTTAGCTCCATATTTGAAAAGTAATTCACGTGTTTAAGTATATATGCACATAAATGAGAAAAAGGAAATAACTCAAAGCTGTGGAAGGAATACATTTCTTATATGGAATTCTGTAGTGTCTTTTCTGGAATGGGTGTTGCATAAATATTGAGGTTGTCAGTCATTGTAAAAATGTTTCAGTCTATTGAACAGCAATCATAAGTAACCTATTTGGGACATATTTATTGATTTTAAGTGCTTTACTCCACAACTACTCTGTGAATCTGGCCCTCCAATGTCCACTAAGGGAACATATGTGACTGCGGTATGCTCTGAAATCAGACAACTTTCTTTCTATAATTGGTTATTGCATCATTTTATAGCAAAACACACATACTTGGAAACTTTCTTTACTGGTTAGAGTTTAAATGTGTCTTATTTTACTCGTTTGCCTAATCCTGATGGGTGTCCATTACAGTACAGAAAGATTAAAGGCAGGAAAAGTTATCTCTTTCAAGAGCTTGCATGAGTGGAAGAAGAAACCATGTTCGGTAACACTGTTCTGGTGCTTTTCCTTTTACTTTGCTTGTTAGAGTCATTGGCAAATGGTTAAATTTGAGCATGGGAGAGAATGGAACTGTCCTGATGCTCCCAGAAAGCCCTAATTACTTCTCTGCGGATAAAGTCTGCCAAAGTGATGGCTGCCATGGTTTTAATAATGAGACATGAAAATTGTAAATTATGTACCAGTTTGCTTTACTGGAGATTAATGTCTTTTACAAAGATCTTCTAGTTGCAAAATACAGTCTTGAATGATCTATGGTGAGGAGTTGTATCTTTTCCTTTTTTTGATCCTTGTTCACAGACTTCTTTCTTTTCCTCCAAAATTAATTAGCTCAGTAATGATCCAATAGTCATTAAAAGAGAATCTGGCTTCTTCAGAAGCTACATTCTCCCCAGTAGCAACAAATACAGGATCTGAGGCGTCGCTAACCTTTACCCTTCTTCCCCTACCACCCTCATAATTAGTCATAACAGATGACAGAAAGGGTGTAACAAACTACTACAGAAAACTGTTGAAAAGGGCCGTATCATATTTGTTAGATCTTAGGCATGTTTTGCTGTATTAGCTGCTGTAATTACCAACTCTGAAGCATATTATTATAATGAAAGAGGGAATGAGAAGCAGCGGTTATTGAGCAGTGTATCTGACAGAGTGAATTTATATACTTTGGGGCCCAAAACAAAATTTATTGAAATAAATACAAGTGTTCTCTGGATTACATTTGGACTACGTTTCAGTAAGACTTACTGACAGACAAATACTGTCGAAGCAGATGTCAATCAGTAATGACTGCCATCTTATTTTTTTTAGCACCATATGAGTAGGTCATTGAATTGTGTCTTAGTGCAAGCTGGTTTTGACCTTGTTATCTTCAGATCTTGTTCCTTCTGTTCAGTCACTCAGAATCATGTTACTTACATATGACACAGATTTTCAAGTCTAATATACTGATCTACTGAAATTAATTTGCATTCTGAGTTTAGTTTAGGATATTTGGATAAATATTAGATTAGATAGTTTATAGAATTTCTTGTAATTTCTGTGATATTGATAGATTTATTGTATCCTGACAAAAATATTTTGTTTGCTATCAAATATACCCAATGAGAAAGATTTTATATGTACAGTAAATTTGTTGATATTTCTTGTGTGAGATGACAGATAAAGAAAGCAAAGTCTATTGAAGGAGATGTATAGAAGAAAAATGCAAACCGGACATCATGAGGTAAACAATATGACATTTTTGTATACTATTTTTGTCCAAAATATTTTTCTTCTGAACAAAGTACTGATAGATGTATTGACTTTCCACTTTAAAATAGTAAATATCCAGTTTATCTGAAGATAATGACTCCCCTAAAGTCCCAAAAGGATCTTCATCTGGTTCTTATTTACAAGCAACAGTCCAGATCTGTCTGGATTATGCCTAAATCAGTAAGTGTACATCCCACCTTCAGTTGGTTTAACTTAGATTTGATTTAAACTGTAATAGAAATCTTCAGAGAGAGAGAGAGAGAGGAATTACAGTTTGATTTAGTAACAATATCACAGGAATTCTTATTTTGCAGGTATTTGTTCTCCCCAAACCGAAATCAATTCAGCTTAATCTGGCACAGAAAACGTGGACTAACTCTTCCTTTTATTTTAATCTAATCTTTAGGATCATTTCCAGGGACAGTAATTTTGTATTGCTCATTCCTTTTACATGGAAAAAGACCAACAGTGTGCAATACTAGAGTTAATACTTTACATTTCTTTTTACTGATTATGCATCTTCTCCTAAACTGAAATTTAATAAATTCTTTAGTGCCTGGTTTTATCCTGGCTTTTACCTCATTTCTCAGAAGCTGCCACATATGTTGGTTTGTGTTTTAAACATTTGAGAACATGAAAATATATGGAAAGTATTTTTGCATTGTACGTTGCAGAAGTCCAATACCTTGTTATTCTAGTAACTTCTTTTTCATGTAGGCCTAAAAGTTTTCTGTTCAAAACAGAAACTAATAGTTTTTCACTCTCAGGTAGAAAATAGGTCACCTCTGTACAAAATAATAGAAAATGACACTAAACAGATTTATTCTTGCATTTGTACAGAAGGCAGTTAGGGACAGAGCAACGTCATGGGGCCCAAGAAACTGTGACTTAAAGAAAATATCAGACTTAAACTTAGATTTTGGGCTGTGTTCTAGATTTCCTTTTCTACTGCATTATATACTATTTATATCACTGCTTTAGAAAACAAGACTTGTCTTTTTATTCACTTTGAAATTACATTGGGTCTTTATGAGCAAAACATGCTATGCTGTAATAAATGTACATTTTAAATTTTACTCCCCAATATTTAAGTTCATTTCTCTGCTGTCCACATTTCTGGCTGAGTGCTTCCAAATATCTATTGGTATCTGGTATTAATATGCTAATGCAAACCTGTTTCTTTAAAGAAAATGGTCATAAAAATAATTAATTCATTCTGAGATAAGAAACAGACCCTCAACAGACATTCTAATTAATATTCAGATTACTTTGATAGAAGTGCTGTATCACCTATAACAAAACATACATGGTGAGCGTGAGAAGATTATAAGTCCTCAGCCACCTAATAATGACAGGTCACAAATAAGAAAGTTGCTATAAGTATTTGGAAACCAGAAATAGCAGTGCAAATCCTTCTCACTATGTAACTTCAGAGATTCAGAAAGTTTAAAGTCAGAAGGACTATTCAATCATCTAATCTGTCCTCATATATCTATCACAGTTCATTAAATTTCATTCACTTATTCCTGTGTTGGCCCAGTAATTTGTGAACTTCTACCAGGTCTTCATTTTGGGAGCTATGCCTTTGACTATATTTGTAAGGAAATTACTAAAGTGAAGTCCCAAACTCCACTTGTATCTCTGCACATTATTCCAATATAAATATACAATATTAAAAAGGCTAATATTCTCTTACAAAAGTGGCCTAGCTGTCAGAATGCAGTGAATAGCAAAAGTAAAAATAAAACATGAAATACAGTGAACTGTATGGCATACAGTCACTCTGTATCCTGGGAGAACTCTATCAACAGACTGTAATTGAATCAATCTTTATGTTTCTTCTCCACCGGATCAAAAGCAGACAATACTCGTTACTAAAGGAAATCATATCCTGACTTTTTAGAGAGGAGGGTTGTGTTATTTTTATGATTAATTTATGACTGCATTATTTTATGGAGGAATATATCACTGACACTCCAAAGAAATGAGGTTACCGATACTGAATGGTTCTAAAGCATTATAATATAAAAATATAGAGAAGACAGTATGTTACTAGACAATAATTTCCTTCTTAATTGCAATTTCTTTGATCAAGTTCATTTAATTTTACAAGCATATTCTTCAAATCATGCCTTTCTGGGTAGAGATCTTATGCTTCTCTACTAATTAGAAATACAAAGGTACTGGTGAACCTTTGACAAAGTCCGATAGATATAAAAACAAAGCATCCCCAATAATTTTAACAGCACCAGTATCAAAATAAGGTATTCATATGTTTGTGTAATATTACTTTCACATGTGGGTTATAGAAGATAAATGATGTCTGTAGGGCTACAAACCAGACCAACATCAAAGGTAAAATAGCTGTCATTCCCTAGCATAATTCATCTTTCCTCCTCTGTCTGTACTATGCACCTGAGAAAAAAAAAATGCAGAGCTATCAAAACAGAAATGTTAAGAAGGTTTTTAAAAATAAGTCAATTGAAACTTGAAAAAACCCAGTCTTTTAAAGGGTATCTTAAAAGAAACCTATGGACACTCTCTCAGATGTAAAGCAAAGACATCACATTGAAGGAATATGTTTTAATATTTTGTTATTAATGTAAAATAATTACTTTGTCTTTGGCATAAACACATGAGAAGCTTTAATCACATTGCCAGTCCAGCTTATGGAGGAAAATAATCACTACAAAGAACAGTCATACTCCTTGTATTTAAACCGGTTTCTTCACTGCAAGAGGACACTAGTTGTAGCAGAAAGTGAGTTTAAAGGACAGGTATCAGCGTTAGCTCTGTCCTTGAGCCAAAACATAGAGGGAGGGTTCAACAAAATAGCTGTCTGATCAATGGCAACTTCTCACTCTCCTGGCTCCTTTTACACAATGGATAGCACAGAATATTTTCTCTGGGGTCTCCCAGCTTTGGGTTTATTTCTTGAGATGGGTTTTAATCAGAGATGCTTCTATTTATGGATGAAATTACATTGAAATGTATTAATAATAACAATAAAAAATAAAATAAACTGTCAGAGAGATATGTAATATTTTATATTACAACCAAAAATACGATGTAGTTAAAATTGCTAACTACATTTATAAATTATAGAAAGTTTTATTTTGACAGTTTCTAATAACAATTTTCTGTTGCTCTTGATAAGACATTTTCCATTTTAAAACTCTGTTATTTTAAAGTGAAAAAGGTATTTATTTATGAAGAAAAATTTGAACTTTTTTTTTTGCCTTGTGTCAAAAGATATATTTTTGGCTCAATTAAAAGAAACTTTTTTCAATATCTTCCTTAAAAGTCCTAAACATTGTTCTTCCTATTTTACCGTTAATATTTCTGACATCACAGCCTCTAAAGAAATCTTTCTCTTCACCTATGACACCAGCGTTGCAAGAGGAGTTTGCTTTCATGGAGAAGAAAAGGGTTTTTTCCTAACCATAATTTGAACGTTTGCAGTGAGGGATCTCCAGTTTATTTATTTATTTATATTTGTTTCCCTAGGACAAAAAGTAAAATAAATCCCCTATCAAGTTTGCACTGTTGGCAGTTTTCCAAAGTGAATTACACTCTGACATGAATCACACAAACTCCTCCCTTCCTCCCCCCCCCCAAAAAAAAAACCCAAAAAGAAAAAAAGAAAAAAAAGAAGAAAAAGGTGTGTTTTTATTTTCTTCCTCTTGGCTAATTGCTAGTCAGCTCACTATCATAGGTAACTATGATATATCCATTGCTATCAATTAAAGTAAACATAACTTAGTTCAGATTTAATTTTAAGATGACTGAAGGAAAGAAAGTAAATGTACCACTGTAATTGCTGTCCAGCTATGCAGCTTAGGATAATCTTATTCATAAGGCTTTCTGCAGTAGCACAGATGAACAACTTTGTTCAATGTTGTAACTTGACTCATACACAGTGTATAAAAAAAGGAGAGTTCTCATGCTCTAGTTAATTAATTGGATTATGCCTTCAAAAGGATTGACACTTAATATGCCCTCATTCTAAGCATTCATAAAGAAAGTTTGCAGAATAGACTTCAGAATAACAACCTGAAAATGAACTTTCAACTTGTGCTATAACACACTTTTATTTGGAAAAGGCAGTTTTAGAGCGCAGGAAAAAATGTTAAAGAGAAGATGAAGTGCCATACTTTTATGAAGTGTGGCACCTAAAGAAGAAATAAATCCTTAGTGGCACATTAAAAATGTCACTGCCGTGATTCCTAACTTCCTTGCTCTGTGATTGGCTTCTGTTTTCTTATCAAATAATCTTTAGGCTAAGGGATTGGTCAAGCATACCCTGGACATCAGTAAATGTGAAGTATTAGACAGAATCCTACAAACATTTTTACTAATTAATTATAGATTTATATTCCTTAATACATTAGTCTCCAGTCCTACATAGACTTAGAAATAGTCTGAATATTTAGCACATAGAAGTAGACATTGAATCTAGCCGGGCTATCATAAAGAATTCTGGAAAACTGAAAATGGTGCCTCATCTTGGATTGTAATTTTCTATAGAGAAGCTCTATGACCTGTACTCATAGGCATGGATACTGTCCCCTGAATAACCTGCAAACAAACCAAAAAGTTTAACTTATTTCCAGTTTTTTAATTTTCTTATCACTTAACTTGAACAGAACACATATGAAGGACTAAGGAAGAGATTAGCAATTTTTGAAGATCTTCAGACTTGTAAAAATTCCAAATGAACACTGAAATATGGCTAGTCAAAACACACCAGAAATACTGAAAACTGTGACAAGCTGAACATTATATTTAGAGTTTTGCACTGATCTGAGGTTTGAAAGAAATTTAACTAGTCTAAGTTTGTATCCTTGTGGAAATCACTACTGATGTAGTGATGTACTCATGTACCGATGTACCGATGTAGATGCTGTAGAAGACCTCTGCAGGATCACAGATTTACAATAGTGCATAGTAGATTGTGAAAGGATTTCAACTGAATGACTGACTAAATTGATTGTTTCGGCTGTTAGATGTCTATAGGCGCGGAGTCTGTGAAGGGTGCACAGGGATGGTTAACCTTCGAGCTATTCTTTCTTCAGACTCAAAACTTCCCTTTTCATGATGGTTCCTGGATGCTCTGAAATCGCAATGGTCAGAAGAATTCTGGTACATTAGGCATTTCATAAAACCTGATAAGATTTTATTCCTCACCATTCCTTTATTCCCTACCATTAGCTTGAGTAATATTTCCCAGCCATGTGTTTCTGGGGGCAGGTGACAGCACTGTGTTTGTTTAAAGCTATACATATCCAGGGGATTGTTGCGCATTGTCATGTATGTGAAAATGTTCACATATCAATGGAATAAATGTCCGAAACAAGATCTAAACTAGCTTGAGGGCAGGAGAATAATATTTTTATTTAACCTTTGGTTATTAATTCTGCTCCTAGGAGGGAAATAAATGGTTTTTGATGTTTCAGGCAGCTGAAGTACTCAAAACCTAGATTTTTACTTAAACTTTGTTGACTATAAAATGCTTAGGGGCAGAAAAAATGGTGCTTTGTAACTCAAAATTGCTGCAGGACAAGAAAACCATAGTTTTATCATGAAAGTATTATTTAATGCTACATATTTTATCCTGGCACAGCACTTTCCATTTCACGGGATTGTGAAAGTCCGCCTGCACACACACTACTCCATAACTTGACAGTCAGCACAGCCAAGAGGAAGAAAAGATACTTTCTTGTCTTGATATCAGAGGCACGACTACCCAATATCAATTTATCTGCAATTCTTAATGAAAAATAGGGCAACAGCTACACCTGGTATATAAGTCCTTTTTTCACAACAGAGAAAGATCAAAATAAACACCAAGTCACTAAGCCCAAGAAGTGCTCTGAAGCTGGGAAAAAAATTAATAAAGTGATTAATATTTAAAACTTGTCTAGAAAGAACTCTCTTTAATATTTATAAGGCATCTTAAAACTGCACCAAAAATGCTAAATACTGCAGAAATGCTTAAAATCCAGAATGTAAGTCTGTGTCACTAACACCCTTTTACTTAGACAGCTTCCTTGCAAATTCTTGCAGAAGATACACTTTTACATATAAAAATCTTGCCTAACAGAATTCCATCTCAATTGCTTAAACCACTGTTGAAGCACCAAAGATATTTACTAATTAGTATTATATAAACTCTGCAATGACTATCCTGTAGCTGATTTGGTTTACAGAATGACAAAGAACAAAAATCTTCTCATTTCACATTCCGTTTTTGCCCAACCTTAATATAAAAGAATCAAAAAAGTAAAGATTTCACAATGGTTTTGAAGAAATTTTGTTTGGGAATTAATAACATCTGTTTTGTCTTATTAAGATAGTCAATGAATAAGAAATGTTAAACCCCAGAGATTTATGGATTGATCTTATTTTTTTCCTCCCACTTTCTGGATTTTGTAACCGCTATGTAAGACCTGATAATAATTTGGTGTTACAACCTCTTTGCATCTCATTGATATCTCTGTGAACTCACCTTGAGTCAGCATAAACCAGATGCTTTTAGGGTAAGACAGTGTCATAATGCCTTCAATACAAGAGCTTTCTGGAAACTTTACCTAGCAATGGAAATAACCAAATCACTGAGTTGGCACTTTTGGGTGTTAGGCAGGATCCACACAGAGATGATGGCAAGTGATGACAACAGGAGCTTCTTAAATCTCTCCATACGCCTACTAATTTTATATTTGAGGACTGTACTGGGAAATACATCTATTTATGGGTAAGCAATTTCAAAGATAGTGGGGTATCTTGAATGTTTCAGTAGAGTGTCTACTTCTCACCTCTCTGCTCAGTTTCATCAGGAAATCTGAAATTTCTTCACATCATCTGTTGCTGAGACCAGACCAGGATCATGTTGCTATTAGTCTTTATCCACAAGCAGGTGTTGGTGTGTGGGTTTACTCTCACTCAGTGCTGTATTATCAGTTAACTTGTGTGGGAAGAGTGGAACAGAAAAAGCACACACACACACACATAGTGTTCCCTAAAATTTTAATTTGCTTAAACCACAGATGTAGTAAAGAGAAATTCTTTACTATGATTGATGGGCTGCAATAGCAAAACATAGTGAATGGCAAATCAAAAAGCAGTATTCACTTCTTCACCAGAAAAGGGAGGCTTTGTTGAGGATAACCAGCAGCACTGATCAGGCACAGCGTTCTTAACCAGACGAGACACTGCTGCAGCAGCTGCTCTCTCTGCTTTCCCTTGGTTTCTCTTTTTATAGGGGTGGGGTCTGCCATTTAGACCTCTGTATTTTCATCAAATATAGAATGTTTACATATGTTGGATGTATGTTCTCTGTTTACCTAAAACTGGTGCCACTCAGCTCCCAACATTTCTTTCCTTTAGTCAAACAGGACTGCTGTACCCAGTGTAGGAATAAACTTGTGCAATTGTACAAATGTATCTAGATACAGTTTTCATTTTGAACTCATTGCACAGAATTTAGACCACCTAATTTATAAGAGGCTATTCAAATAATTTGTTTTACCATCACTGGTCAAGACTGTCCATTTACTGTACTGGTATTCAAACCATTCTATGAAAATGCCTCCAGAAAATGAAGCATCTGGTTTTCTGACTATCCTGCAAAACTTCTAAAATTAACAACTTTAACTCCAGACATAGCTGATACTAAGAATAATGAGGCAGTTATAAAAAAGGGCCTGTATTCTAGTTCTAGTTCCCAAACTAATCCTTATCACAATCAAATCACATTTTTCCTAATGTTAGTCTAAATTGCTTTTAAACCCTTCCCACTTACTGGAGCATTCCTGTTGGTCATACCACACACAATTAAACTTTTGATTACAAAGAATGTATTTTTGTAATGCAGTTAGGTGGTTCCTTTTAGGAAGAGGCTACCAGATGAACAAGTAATTTAAAAGCTCTCTCTGCTATTCAAATAATAAGGATTGTGTTAAATCTTCCAGTGTCCACTATGCATTGCTCACTTAGACAATGCTCTAGGAGATATTACGTATTTTACATTCAGAAACTCTCACTTCATGACTTTGCTATACATGTTTCTTTACCCAGGAACCTGCAGTTTAGTCACTAAAAATACTTTTGCTGAAAGTTAAACTTTGTAAATGCATGACCTGCTGCTGAAAGAGACAGGGTCTGGCATACAGGACAAGAGAGGATAGGAAGATAGCCAAATCCCCTCTTCTCTCTATTCTTCATAATATTACTGTTCTTGGTATTCCCTAATTTTAACTACAGAGAAATTCATTGACACAACAATAATTCCTGAAATTACTAATATACTTCAGATACCTGATGGCACAGTATAACAAAAACAACTTAAAATGCTTTTTTCTTACACATTCTTATGAGTCATCCATTTTAATTTAATGACTGTATTTTTAAAAGCCATTTCAGATATGCAAATATATGAAAACTTTATTGTTAGAATCTCAATGAGGTTTAAGTACAAACCATAATCTGACAAAAACAATAGTGTTTAGAATTACAAGCAGATGTGAAAAGAATAAAATAGAAAACAATTTTCCTGCTAGGACACTTTATATTGTTAAAAGTTTGGAATAAATTATGTCTTTTGTCAGAATCAGGACACAAATTTTAAACATAAGCAAACAAAAAATGTAGGTTATAACAAAAAGTAGTTGATATTCTGTGCTTTGAAATACTAAATAATCAGTACTTAAATATAAACCAGTGAAATCTGCAAAGCTAGGACTTCACTGAAACAACTGACAACTTATCACATGAAATTCTAATTTTCATAAAGTCTGAAAAGGGGAAGAAGAGGAAAAATCTACCCCTTTGTTAGAATTTTAAGCTACCCTTATCTGTTCTGTAGTACATGCAGAATGTGCTACATGTGGTGAATATATAGTCATTTACAATGTGATCATAGCTAACAAATCTATGAATCTACTTTATCATTCAGTCCTAACGGAGATGTCAAATGGCCTTAAAAAGTTATAGTTGAAACTATGAACAGATATAAAATAAGTATGATGTAACAATGAAATGTTTATGTTTCATAATAAACACTTTTACCCTATTGACTGACATACTATTGTTTTTCTTGCAAAAATTTAGGTTTGTGAGGGTCCAATTCTGTGAATATTACACTTGTACAAACATATTATATATATAAAAAAGAGCATTTATACAGAAATTATCTAAAAGGCTAATAGCAAAGAGAATAGACAGACTTGAATCATAGAATTACAGAACTGTAGAATGGTTTGGAAGGGACCTCAAAGATCATCTAGTTTCAACCCCCTGCCATGGGCAGGGACATATTTCACTAAATCAAGTTGCTCAAAGCCCCGTCCAGCCTGACCTCGAACGCTGCAAATGATGGGACGTCCACAACTTCTGTGGACAACCTGTTCCGGTACCTCACCACCCTCACAGTAAAGAATTTCTTCCTAATATCTAAACCTACCTTCTTTCTTCATCTTTATTATAAGCCCCCTTTATATACTGGAAGGCCACAATTAGATCTCCGCAGAGCCTTCTCTTCTCCAGGCTCAACAACCCCAACTCTCTCAGCCTGTCCTCATAGGAGAGGTGCTCCAGCCCTCTGATCAGCTTCGTGGCCCTCCTCTGGACTTGCTCCAACACCTCCATGTCTCTCCTGTCCTGGGGCCCTCAGAGCTGGATGCAGTACTCCAGGTGGGGTCTCACAAGAGTGGAGTAGAGGGGCAGGATCACCTTCCTCGACCTGCTGGTCACACTGCGGTTGGTATTGGGACCAACACCGTTTCACATCTTTGTCAGTGACATGGACATTGGGATCAACTGCACCCTCAGCAAGTTTGCCGATGACACCAAGCTGTGTGGTGGGGTCGACACGCTGGAGGGAAGGGATGCCATCCAGAGGGACCTTGACAGGCCGGAGAGGTGGGCCCGTGCAGATCGCATGAAGTTCAACAAGGCCAAGTGCAAGGTCCTGCACGTGGGTCGGTGCAATCCCAAGCACAACTACGGGCTGGATGGAGAACGGATTCAGAGTAGCCCTGAGGAGAAGGACTTGATAATGCTGATTGACAAAAAGCTCAATATGCATGCTTGCAACCCAGAAAATCAACTGTATCCTGGGCTGCATCAAAAGCAGCATGGCCAGCAGGTCAAGGGAGGTGATTCTGCCCCTCTACTCTGCTCTCATGAGACCCCACCTAGAATAGTGCATCCAGCTCTGGGGGTCCCCACTACAAGAAAAACATTTTTAAAAATGAGGGTTATATTTTCCCTTTTCCAGTCACTGAGAACTTCACCAGTCTGCCGTGACTTTTCAAATATGATGGAGAATGGCTTAGCAATTTCATCTGCCAGTTCCCTCAGGACTCTCAATGCATCTCATCAGGTCTCATGGACTTGTGTACATTCAGGTTCCTTAGGTGGTCTCGAACCTAATCTTTTCTCATGTCATCTCAGCTTGCAATCATCAGTTTTTACTCTCAGGAATTAACCACAATGAAAAGTACCAAGAGTTTGTAAATTAGATAAATGCTGAACGCTATTAGATCTGTCCAGTAAAGAGTTAGTGCAGTCAAAATTCTCAGAAAAGGATAAGAAATAGGGAATGCTATTGTCCTTCAACTGCAGATGGGGATGAAACACTAAGTGATTTGATCAAAGTCATCTAAGGCATTGGGTTTTAACAGAGAATTGAACACAAATTCCTAAGCTAACAACTTAAACTCAGCCATTTCTTCTCCAATGGGCTGAAAACATTGCTTCCACTTAAAAAATAGTTAATTTTTACTTAGTAAAAGAACTTTTGGTAAAGACATGAAATGTGTTTCACAAAGCTGTGCATAACCATATCTTAGTCACACACATGTGGGCAAAGAGCAAATGGTAAAAGGAATAGAAGCATAGAAAATCAAAATCCCAAATCCTTTCACATAATAAGTAAACTTAATTAATTACCAGGCAATAATGTTGCACCTTTCTGGTCTTGGTCTAAGTAGACAATAAGAGATTGTGCCTAAAATATTAATATTTTCTTTTCTTTATGCAGAGTCTGACTGAATATTCATGTGTTCTTCCTGTAATCCAGTGTCTGTCTTGTAGCCAAGAACTATCTCAGCTCACTTCCCACCTCCTTCCATTTTCTTTCTCTGGTCCCTAATCCAGACTTCTTACCTAGTTTTGCTCTTCTTCCTATCATTTTACATAGGCATCATCCTCTTTGAAATATACAATCTATTAGATAATAGATTAGATAATATAGATAATATCTAGATAATGGATAATAGATAATATCTAATTAGATAGTTTTGTCCTATTTTGCTAGAAAGTTGCCTTCTGATTTCATTAAGATTAATAGAAACTTACAAATCAGATTTTATTTATTTATTTATTTATTTATTTTTAAACCAGTGCAATGACACAAGAACTTAAATTACTGGTTTATATGCCCTGGAAAAGGAGAAAGGATTTTTAAATTAAGTTTAAAGTTTCTTTCATAAAGTTTGGTGTCATTTTCAAAGCTTCTGACTTCTGATAGATCTCACTGATGGTGAGAAATAAGTAATCTGAAACCTGGGACAGATCTTTTAAATGGCTTATTTCTAGACACCATTTCAGGTACTCAAGGACAATATTGTCATTAACAATCAAATTTGTCTTTGAATTTGCCATGGTGTTTTGAACAATGACATTTTTCCCCACTTGGTATTAATATAGCATTCATTTTTAAATAAGCTCTTCGTTTTTAGAAAGAAAACAGCACAAAGTACATAGCAGGAATATTCAATACTCCTCACAAATTACTTTCTGCTCTTTTAGTGCATAATTTCTTCCTTCATCCTCTGAAACATTATACTTGTTCTATGAAATAATGCAATCTTACCAAATTATCTTGAAACATAATGGCTTATGTTCTCACATACTGATTTATTCAAATATATTTGTCTGTCAGGGCCCTTACATACTATGTCTCTATTTTAAGAGAACAGTATAAGTACACAAAAGGTCTAATCCAATGTCAGTGAAGTCAACGGAAAGAATCCAACTGACTTCAGAGATCTTTGGATCAAGCCATAGCTCATTACAGACACCTAATGTTTCATTGTCGATGCAAATCTTAATCAGACAAATTAAGATATTTATGCTTTAGCTTCAGTTGCAAGGCATAAGAGACAACTTAATGACATGGTGTTTAGGTTTTCAATGAGAAAAGTATATCTAGCAACTTGAATTTTGATAACTCTGTCAGCTTAAATTAAACTGGCAACAAGCTTCAAAGCAGTCGTCTATCCGCTGGATTGTTAAGGTGTGTTATAACCCTGAAATTTCATACTCATAGTAGTGTGGCATTTATCAAAGCTTTACACAGATAAATAAGTTCCATTATCCTCTTTTCCACTGAGGTATTGGCTTTTAAGATAGAAACATAGAAGTTACATCTCCCAAATATTAGAAAGGTGGTTTTGTGAAAGTGTCCTATTGATTTCTTAGCTGTACATGGGAAAGACTTAGCAGTGACTTCAGTGGCACCAGAATTTCATACACTACTATTAGATCATTCTCAGACACGTTTCCTTTCAAAACTTCTCACTAATAGCAGACAGGGAATACAGAGAATGTTCAAACAGCGCTTCCAATGTACAGCATTCTTCATTCCTTTGTGTTTGAACACACATCTGAAGCAATCAGAATGTGTTTTAGACTGCTGAGTCTGCATTAAGAACTGTTGAATGTCCGTAAATATCTAGCAATATCAAGGCCATTCTTTGCTCCAAGTTTATTTGCTATCTTAATTATCCGGAAAGCAGGATAAGCACATTAGTGGAATGACAATGAACATTAAATAGATTTGCACAGGGTACTAAAACGAAGGAGGACAGAGAAAAAGGGTAAAAGGTTTGTAAAGAAATAGTAAACAGCAAACATAATGAAACGGGGATGGAAATGTGGCCAGCCCTTCTCTTCCCTCAGAAATATGTATCTACTAGGTAAAAAACCTGCTTGGATGACAGCTACATTTTTGAAAGGCGCACAGAAAATTAGCAGTTCAATATCTGAGAACTCTAGCCACACATTACAAGCAAAAATTATATTTTTTTTTCTGCATATACATGGAACCTGCATCATAAACCACTGAAGTTTATAATCCTATTTTTTAAAGGGTTCTGATGGTGCAGCATCCATAGAATCATGGAATCATGGAATGGTTTGGGCTGGAAGGGACCTTTGAAGATGAATCATCTAGTCCAGTCCCCCAAGGGCAGGGACATCTTTCACTACATCAGGTTGCCCCATGCAGCTTGATCTTTAAGACTGGCAATGGTGGAGCATCTACAACTTCTCTGGGCAGCCTGTTGCAATGTCTCACCATGCTCATCGTAAGAAATGTCTTCCTTATGTCCAATTTAAATATACCTCCTTTTGGTTTAAAATCATTGCTCCTTGTCCTATCACTACAGGCCTTGGTAAAAAGTCTTTCTCTGTCTTTCTTATAAGCCCCCTTTATATATTGAAAGGCCATCATACATAAAAGTCTCCTTAATCTGAACTTCACTGATACCTAACCCACAGTCAATGATAGTTGTTTCTCTGGGCTACCAGGGGAAAAAAATAATATCCCACTGTCTTTCGAGAGATTTCTCGGTATAAAAACAGGAAGAGAAAAACAAACAAACAAACAAACAGCTCTTCTCCACTCAATTCTTCTATGGAGTGTGATGAGTATGTATTGGAAAAAAGTTATTTCTGAAGAAATGGTGGAATGCAGATAATTTGTTCTATGATGGCACAGAATGAAAGTATGTACTAGGGTATTTCTAGCTATACAGCTCTCTGTAATGTTACTTAACGATAGTAGAGTGCACATTGCTTATTTTCTGTCTTTGTTTTTCTAGTGCAGGCTAATGGCTCACTGGAAAGGACTGAGGGAGCAATAGCAGAACTGACAAATGGTTTGGAAGAGTTAGTTTATGATAATAGCTAAGCAGCTTGCAGCTTATTTGTTAAACCACCAACTCATAGGTCAAGGGTAGAAGTATACAATAAAATTAACCATCCCTTTCAGACTGATTGTGGGAATCTCACTGCATCCTGTGCAAGAAAGAGAATTCAGAAGTGCACTAGATCATGCAGTAGCATTTTAGGGAAAGGAAGGAAAATGTTCAATATGTCTCGCTATGTAAGCTTTTTCCCCTAATATATAATGTATAATAAGCCCTAATATCAGTAGATCTCTGCAAACCTTCACTAGTGTACAATTAGAACCTAGAAGATATAGGTATGCAGCTAAATAGACAGAAGATATATCCCAGATAGACAGATAGTTTCATCTATCATACTACAGGGGACCGCGTAACATATATATGGAACGTATCTATCTTATCTACATAGATGTATATATATATGTAGTTATCTACATATATGTATATGACATATACATAAATTTAAACCTAACATATACATATATGTTATTTATATGAAGAGATAGGTAGATCTGCAGCTATTACAGAATCACTCTATCTACCACAGAATCATAGAATAATTCAGGCTCAAAGGGACCTCAGGAGGTGTACAGTCCAAATGCCTATTCAAACAGTATCAGTAATAAAACTAGATCAGGTTGCTCAGGGCTTCATCTAAGTAACGCTTAACAACGTCTAAGACAACAGACTAAATGCCTCACTAGACAACCTTTTCCAATGCTTGACTGTCTTCAAGATGAAAATAATTTTTCTGATAGAAGTCTGAACATGTCCTGTTTCAATTATGCCTCGTGTTTTACCATGCACTACTGTGAAGAGACAGGCCTGCCTGGAGCAGAGATTCCCCTGCAGCCTGTGGAGAAGACTGTGGTAATGCAGGTTGTCCCTCTGCAACCCATGGACAACCACAGTGGAGTAGATATTCACCTTGCAGCACGTGGAGGACCCCATGCTGCAGCAAGTGGATACACCCTGAATGAAGCTGCAGCCTGTGGAAAGCCCATGCACAACCAGGCTCCTGGCAGGAACTGTCTTCTGTGCAGAGGAGCCCACACAGGAGCAGGGTTTCTGCCGTGAACTGTGGCCCATGGGACACCCACACTGAAACAGTCTTGTTTCTGATGGATTGTACTCCATGGGAAGCATTCATGCTGGAGCAGTTCTTGAAGAACTGCAGCCCATAGGAAGGATCCATGCTGGAGCAGCTCATGATAGACTGCCTCCCATGGGAGGGACCCCATGGTGGAGCAAGGGAACATCGTAAGGAGGAAGGAGCAGCAGACATGAAGTGTTATGAACTGACTGCAACCCCCATTCCGTATCTTTCTGCACTGATCAGAGCAGGAGGAGGTAGAAGAGTGAAGGAATGAAGTTGAGCTTAGGGAGAAGACGAGGATATGGGGAAGGTATTTTTAGTTTTAATTGGTTATAAATTAAATTACTCTTGCCTAAGTTGAGTCTGTTTTGCCCATGCCAGTAATTGGTAAGTGATCTCCCACCATGAGTTTTTCCACCTTATTTTCGCCCTCCATTGTGTTGAGGAGGGGTACTGAGAGAGCAGCAGCTGAGCCTAGGATCCAGCCAAGGTCAAACCTGCTGTGTTATCACAGAAAGCAATCAAGCTGACCAGGTATGATTTACCCTTAGTAAATACATGGTGACTACTCCTGATCAATTTCCTTTCCTTCATGTGCCCAGAAATGTGTTCTAGGGGGACTCACTCTATGACTTTCCCAGAGATCCTAGGATCCTAGGCTGCACTAGTAGAGATATAGATGGCAGAAAAATCATTAAGATTAGAGAAAGAGGAGTTTTAGGAAGATAGCAATTTGCAAATAAAGCATTTGACACAGATACATTTGTAAAAGGAAAGTTATTTACCATACTTGTAGTTAAGGCTAACATTATTTGTTTGGCCTATGAATACCATTAATTAACCAACAGTATGTCTCTAATTTCACAAAAATATTTCAAGAAGATATATTAGGTGAAATCATCTGCTGAAACGAAATGTCACTCAGTAAGAGAGGTTATGAATCCTAGCAAGTGTTATTTTAAGTTTTCTGAGATCTCATCAGGTAATATCATATCACACTGCAGACTAAGATATAAATTTGCTTGTTGTCATACCAGCTAAGCAGCATTTGTAATGTGCTGTGATGTGATAGAACCCAACATGTTCTAAAAATCCACAAGTCAAAAAGTCGCTGTTCATTTGGACACTCCAACTGTATTACATTCCATGACACCTTGATAACTTTTACTTTACCTATATCATTGAAGACTTATGTGCAAAGTAAATATGAAAGGTCTAGTTTGAACAAGTTTACTATATCCCTGCTTGTACCTCTTTTCTTAGGCACCAGAAAAATTTCTTAATTTTATATATAGCCAAGTCGCAGGTGACCAGGAAATATAGCAGTACTGTTTTTCTCTTCAGGTAATTACTTGAATAAATTCAAAAGGACAAATCAAAGGTTTTTTAAATGTTTTTTTTTTCTTTTTCTCATGTTTATTCTTAAAAGTAGTAGTCTTTGAAAGAAAAAGATATAATATACTGAACACCTTTGATCGTATACAGTGTTGAGGACTTCTTCCTTTAAAAAAAGCAATCCCACATTCTGTTGTTACTGAAAGAGGAAAAAAAACAAAAAAACAACAACAATTCAATCTCACTTGTATGCTAAAAGGGCAAAATTATTCTGCCCCTGCCCAACATATTTTTGATCTGCCTATTTTCCAACCACTTGAAGGGAAGGAAAATGCAGGAAATTCCATATTATCTGTTATTTTCCCACCAGAGTTTTTCTGGTACTGGCATAGCCTATAGCTCCTGTAGGTCAGCTTTCCACAATTCCACAAGCCTAGGAAGATTGAAAAATTTGCACTCCCACCAAATAAAGACAGGTGGCATACTCCTTATCTCAGTAGTCCTGTGTTTATGGGAAGTGCCTGATTAAACTTGAGTATGTCAGGATGGAAGAAACTTGGAGGCTACTAAAGCACCAGCTCTTTCAACCATTCCTCAAGCATAGTAGATCAGAGATGAAAAAGAAAAAATCTATACACCACATATACTGCATTCTAAATCCCACACCTGCATACTCAATACCATCTTGTAGTCAGTAATACATAGCAATTTACCAGAATCCTGCAGGTATGATTTTCAGTATGGGCTTTTGCACATTACGTATCACCTTGAGATATGAACTCCTTAGCTGCTCTGTTATAAGTCTAGTTCCCTCGATGACTCTCTTCACAGTCCAACACCCACATGAAAGCTGCTTCTGCAGAAGCTTTCTCCTTGAAATATCTTGATTTTGTGTTCAGTGAGGGCAATTTGATTATAGATCTCTCCTGTGTTTCCCTGTGCTGTTCTGTTCTTTGCAGTGGATAAGACAGGCCAAGAACAAAAATATTATGTCTTTTCATGTATTTTTAGAACTCTTTCAAAAAAGTGCACATTCCACAGAGATGGGAGCATATTTTGATTCTGAACAAAAGACAAAAATAATCTTTGTTCTCAAGAAAAGGTTATATTTTTAAGCTTCCCTCCAAAAGGAAAGAAACTCATTACTTTTAAGGACATAATAGAGAACATTTTAAAAGTTTTCTTAAGGTCTATACTCAAAAGGAAATTAGAAACAAAAATAAAAACAAAGCATACAAGCAAGAAGCACATATACAAAGAGAAAAAAATGGATAAAAAGGAGAAAAAATGTTAACCTTGTCAAAGCCCAAGACAGAACAAATTAGGAACATTTTCTAAAAGGCTGCTGAACATCCTTTAAAAAAATGCTGAACTGAAGCACCTGCAGCAGTTATAAGACACTTTGCCTTTCTTTCTAAGAAACTAATCGATTGACCCTTCTCTCTAACTGGGCTCTGCGAACTTGTGTGTTACTGTCATATTTTTTCAAAAGAACACTAGCTCCCACTGTCCATAGAGGTTGGAAGGCAAGATGGCTTAGACAAACAGGAAACAGTAGGAATATATTGGGAATCCTCTAAATACATTTCATTAAGTGGCGAAGTGATGAACTTACCAAAAGATTAGGAGATATTCAAATTAAAAGGTTAAGAAAGAAAAAGCCAATAAAAGTCCGTGAAAATCTATGTAGATATTTTGTTAAATATACTATTTATAAACATTCTGTTTCTATAGAAATTCACTGATACAGCTACTAGAGTAAGCTCACATTTTTTCCAAATTATTCTACCAGACAGAAGTATTTTTTTAAAATATAAATGTGTTGAAAATGAAAAATTATTTTCACTAGAGACAATATTAGCTGGGATTTGATTATGATTTTATTGTGTAAGTTGAAACAAAATCAAAGAACAATTAATTTGAAACAAATGAGTAGACTATTAGTTTTAGATGTATTTAAAAATAATAACTAATTCTTTTTCTCCTCACTCAAACTTTGGGAACCCTAAGACAAATACATATTCTGGCATTTTTGACATGTATGCACTAAATCTAATCTAAAGTTCTGTCTTAATGAGACAAGGGCATTATCCATTAATTGTCAAAGGATATATTAACTTAGTTAATGATCCCACCTTTGATATATGTTCTTAGAAATCAAATTCACTGCTTGCTAAGTTAGACTCTGTAACTCATATTATGGAAAATCTGTATTTTTAAGATATATGGCAGAGTATTATATTTGTATACAGGGAACTTATTTTTAATCAGCCTTCTTTAAAAAAAAAAAACTTATAAATTACACAAGATAGACTGGACTTGCTGCTAGAAACTAATCTCTTCACAGTAAAGTACATATAAAAATTTAAATAAGGCTGAACTTCACTGTACATAGTTTAGGTAATAATTCAGCTAGGCTGATTTCTGAAAAATAGATATCTTCTTTTATACTACTGTCTATAATAAAAATGGCATCAAAATAGCAACGGGAGATTTTCAGAGCTAAATACACCAGTAAATGTCCATTAAATGCTGTCTGAATTCTAGCTTACCCAACTTTTCTATCACTTGTTGCTTTAACATCCACAAACAACTTGGTTTTGCCTGGCTAACAGAAGCAGCAGTTTGAGTCTCAGAATCTCTTCTGTCTTACATAGGTAAGACCCTCAGCTTAGACCTGAAGCATTTTGAAATATTGTGTTCAAAAGCTGTGATATATCACCAGTGTCTGTGCCCACAAAAGGATCTATAGACTCATTAATGTTCCATCTCACATTTTGGTGCCTAATTCCCAGAATTCCTAAACTGAGGCTGGATACCTGACTTTGGTGTCCTATATGGAGAGTGTAGAAGCCAGCACAGTAGCCAACAGCACACAGAGGCAACGTGAATGACCAAGAAAAGAATCATGAAAAAAAAAATTTCTATGACAGTGGGAAACACATATGAAACTCTCCCCAGAATGTGTGTTCATAAGTCTTCTGGACAGTGTGAGCAATTTTCTTGTTCTTTTTCACTTTAAGATGGGGAAAGAGGTGGGAGTTAGAAAAGGCGCTCAAGTCCTTTCCTCCCTTCCCCAATCTCAAATTTTAGTGCTGTATGCATTGGTTTCAGTGTTGCACTCCCTCATATCAATTTGGCTTTTGAAGGTGGGTTTTGGGGGTTTTTTTTGGTGGTGTTTTTTTTTTTTTTTTATTCTCCACAGGTAATTTGACAAAGGGGCCTAGTCCCAAAAAGTAGACTTTCTTGGGTTTTAATTTAATTTTATAATTCTTTCATATTTGAAAGTAAGTCAAGATTACTTAAAAATCCAGAATTCAGCTATACCATTGCCATGTGTGAGAAATAAAAAATAAAATTTAAAAAAAAAAAAAGAGGGGGAAAGAATGAGGAAGAGAAGGTATATAAGAACATGTAAGGAGAGAAAATGGAGAGATGAAGCAATGGAGAAGGATAAAGATGAAAGTATGAAGGAGGAGAATGGAAGAGAAAATTCTTAGATAGAAAAACTCATTTTGAGGTAATTACAGCTAAAGGATCAGAAATGCTTATTCTTTCACTTCTGTTCATAACTGAAAATATAGTAATACTTTCTTTCATTTATTTATCTTAAATGTTCAAACACAAATGTTCAAACCACAAATAAAAAGGCATTTATCTTGCCAATGATATGCATGATAACTCTTGGTATGCGTTTATAAAATCACCTTGATCTCAAGCATACCTACCAGAAAAGCTTAGTGATACAACTGAAGATTTAAAATATTCTCTCCTATGTGGTATTAAGTAGCAGGAAACTAAAGAAGGAAAAGATGCTATTGTGATGTAGGCTTTGTGACAAAACACCTTAATAAATCCTGTAAGACTCATGCCTGTGAAGAAGATACCAGTAACTGAAGGTGGCGTACAGGAAAGATGGTGAGGGACTGTTTGTTTATCAGGGAGTGTAGTGACAGGACAAGGGGTAATGGGTTCAAGCTGAAGGAGGGTCGATTTAGATTAGATGTTAGAAAGAAATTCTTTACTGTGAGGGTGGTGAGGTACTGGAACAGGTTGCCCAGAGAGGTTGTGGATGCCCCATCCCTGGAAGTGTTTAAGACCAGGTTGGATGGGACTTTGGGCAACCTGATCTAGTGGAGGGTGTCCCTGCCCATGGCAGGGGGGTTGGAACTAGATGGTCTTTGAGGTCCCTTCCAACCCAAACCATTCTATGATTCTATGATTCTATGATTCTATATTATGACTCTATGCTGCCTTGTTATCTATTCAATTATGCCGATGGGTGGAACAGGTAGTTTATTCTAGCTGGTCCCTAATTCATTCAATGCAGTGGTGGCTCTAAAAGTGATGGCAGTGGTTCTTGTGCAGGCATCGCGTGCTTCCCATCCTGGTGTGTCACAGCACCATGTTTGGTGCCAGCACGTGTGCCGTCCATGCTTAGCCTGGGGGGGAAGGGAGAATCCCATGGTCAGAGGGTTATAGATGACTGGTGAGCACGGACCCCACTGCCTCCATGGCAAGTGCCACCCCTGTACAGATCGCAACATCATACAAGCCCTATTATGTGTGATAAAATATATTAGGCCCAGTTCAAATTTTATTTGTGGAGGGGACTTTAAAAATTGGTCTGAGAGAAAATAAAGTCCTATAGAACTATGAAATCCTTTCTCATTTAGAAATAACTAAAAGGGATATAATTTTTCCATCTCTTAACTTATTATGGGGAATTTCAGTCTGATTGAAAATGATATTCCATGAATATAAACATTATCAATGACTATAAATGATTGTTAAAACCTTCGAGTAATCATGTTTCCACAAACTCCAGGAATCAAACAAAAAAGGACGAGTATGTTTCTTCTGCGGATCAGTATTCTGAAGGTCAAAAAAGTATGTTTGAAACCATTGTCAGACTCATATTTAGTTAGTAATTTCAGCTCTGCAGATTATACCTAAAGAATCTGATCTGTGTAGAAAAGGCAAATCTGATTAACATATGATGAAAGGGCAGTATTTGTCTTTTTCAACTTTTGTATGGTTTATCTACTTTGTATTTTTCATTTTAGACTAAAATCATTGACAATAAATAGCTTTTCCTTTGATTTTTTCACCTGAAACCCTGTCCTCAGTTTTGTATACATCAGACTTTCATAATATCTTTTTCCAGTTTCACGCATTTTGTAGCCAATGCTGTCTGCAAAGAAATATTTCACATCACTTTATCCTTAAATATATACCAGGGACAATTCTAGCTGCAGTAAATGAGCTGCTGCTACAAGATGAATGTCCATGTTAACGATTTCAGTGCTAACATTGGGATCATTTGCACTCACAGTATATGAGATCATAATTATTAACATTCTCCCCATTCTCTGACCTCAGATAATCCTCTGTCTTCTCTGAAAGGATTCAAAGGAGGAATTAAAAATACCTCATAAACTCATGAAGTACCAAAGGTGTTTGCCCATTTGAAACTGCGATTTCTTTCTTCTTTTTTTTTTTTTTTTTTGGTGTGTTTCCATATAATCTATCACTATCTGATTGCTCAATAGATTGCTCATCTAGTTCCAACTCCCCTGCCATGGGTAGGAACACTGTCCACTAGACCATGTTGCCAAAGCCCCATCCAGCCTGGCCTTGAACACTTCCAGGGAGGGGACATACACCGCTGCTCTGGGAAACATGTTCCAGTGCCTACATTCTTCTTACTATTTAATCTAAATCTACCCTCCTTCAGCTTAAGGTCATCATCCCTTCTCCTATCACTATATGGCCTTGTAAACAGTCCTTTTCTAGTCACATACAAAAGATTGTTATATCTTTTTGTGACTGTAAAGAGAAATACTTCTTTTGGAATTCCTTGCGTTTTTTTCTTTCTCATTGTGATAACTGATTTTCCTCTGTGTCTTGAAAGAACCCCTAAAAGGTTGAATAATGTGAATCAAATCCTCTTGTACAATAGGGATCTCGTAGATAGGGACTCAACAGGGATCTCATAGATAATCAGTTTTACAAAGACAAGACTTATCAGAGTGACAGAGTGAAAGAGAAGCTACATTATACACAGTTTATCATTGTTCTTTTGCCATGACTATCATTAATGATTTATATTTGCTTGTGACTGGAAAACCTCATCTAGGACAACTAATTGTTGACATTTTGAAGCTTAAAAAATTCTATCCATCTATTTTAATATTAACACATTACACAAAATAAGTGGTAGTAAAATTCAAATTTATGTCCATTGTTAACTTCAAAATTATCCATTAAAGATAAACAAAGGTTCATAACTAGAAATACTTATTTTGATTTCTTATTGGTTTTACACATTCATAGTAAAATTATTTTTCATGGAATGAGCATCTTTTATGTTGTATAAATCAGACAAGGATCATACTTACCGATGCTTTAAAATATACACAGTTAAGTAAAATTTAATGAAATATATATATACACATATTTTTGGTAAGTTGTTCTGTAGACCTGGCATGACAGTCATGTGATGAAAAGTGCTCTCACACAGACTCTAGAGAGTATCTGAGTTGTCTTTGCAATCCTTTCAGATGGGTGATCTAACTGTTGCTCCCTACCGTGACCCAGTGTTTCCAGAAGAGTTCACATAAGGTTACATTGGTACAGCTTTGAATTTTGTCTCCAATTGCTACATGTTGTGTGTTCCTGTGAAGTGGCACAAGGTTTATTGTCACTCTTAGAGCAGTTGCATGTCAGTGTCATCTTCACACTCATTAAAGTCATGATGTGAGATCCCATAAAGACGGACACAAAAACGCTACAGTTTTTAACTGTAATAGCACTGATAAGCCATTTTGCAAAACTGCCTCCATGTTTGTAGTATGTGCCCGCTGTACACAGAAAATTATGGAGACATTGATTCATGGTAATATAGTGACCATTGTAATGAGAATAGGCAGACATTTTCTTCAATATGTTACGCAAAGCATGCAAATTGGATGTGTTAATATTTAAACCTTTCCAAAGCCCTGCAGTTAAGTTCTATACAATTTTAGAACATTTTGCTGGAAATAAAAGTGATTTTTAGAAGTTTTTCATCATAGCTCGTCACTGAAGAATGCACAATAAGACCATAATCCTTTTTTGGCAATATTGTCTTCCTGCTACAGCGTAACACATGCTCACACAGCTTTTTTCCTGCTATCATAGCTGTTTCAGTTGATACTAGATAACATTTTAGATAGTATCACAGCTGGAATAGGAGTGGACACTGCCCTATTACTAACCTATTACTGCATAGGAAGCATAATTTCCTTTTTTCCCTTAAAATACTAACTCTGAAGCAGAAGTCCATCATTGTGGTACAGAGTATACAACAGAATTATAGTGTTAAAAGACACCTTCAGAATGCATTTAATCCTTTTCCTACTACAATTAGCTATAATTACTGTTGTCAAATAATTCTGATAATACACCAGTGATAATTCCTATAACTACCAGATATTGGTGGCAAGCAGTTACCAGAGCATTGTGTCTGCCCATATAAATGTCTGTAGGTATATGTGTGTTCCAGTACATCATTATTTTCACAGAACTATTAGTGAAACATTTATTTCTGACTGCTTCTCTAATAAATGTTAGCTGTATTATCAGGAAACCACAGGTTGAGGAGTGTTAAGGAAAAAAAGGAATTTATCAGGGTTCCTCAAAGTACAAGCACAAAATGGTGGCAAAGGCCTTGAAAGTACAAGGCAATGGATGAAGCCAGAGGCCCAGGCCCTCTCACAAATGGTCTGTTACTGTTCATTAAAGAAAAGCAACCTTGGGAGTTGGATATCCAACATGAAAACACTACACCATACATAGTCTATTTGGATTTAAAATGGAGTGATGAACCCATAAAGAAGGAGGTTAAGGTGTAACGCACATTGCAAAACATAAAAAAATGACCCTAAGCAGACTCTAAAGTGAGGACTAAGAAACCATCAACTTTAAACTCCTTTGGCAAGTAACTTGGGATGTTAATGACTTGCTCTAACCCCCTATCTTTCTTCATCGATGTTTGAACCCAGAAGAATATAGGAAAGATGAGCATAACACCAGCAAAAAGAGAAAACTGTACATCAATTTTAACTGTATCATTATTGGGAATGAGCTATAATAATTGGATAATTTGGACTATAACATGGTAACAGGACTAAGAATAATTCTTTGATTGGATTTTTAAGACTTTAATTACACTAGCCATAAATCCTTGGCTTTGCACATAAGGTGGGCTTCTTCAGCCTACATAAAGCGCACAGGGTGTTTTTTTCTGATAACCTGCTCTACACGATTGGCTGTTAAATCTGCTTTTGGTGCTATGTCATTCCTGCTATTTCTGTCATTCCATTCTTGAAGACAGAGAGGGGAAAAGAAACCAAAAGTCTATAGATTATCCACTGGTTCATTTCCCTAACATTTTCTACTTGTTTGTTCCTCCCACTCCCCACCCCAACCTATTGTCCTTTTCAGTGTTGTTATAGAGAAAAGGTTACAACCTTCCTCTATGAAGCAGCAAAACACTCTTTTCCTCTTAATCTTGAAGACTGTTGTGGTATCCCCTAACAAAGAACTTAATCTGCTTTGCTTTAGTGGCAATGCAATATTTCTTCTCAAGCCCACAGGGGAAAGGAAAATAGTTAATTTTATTCTTGAATCTATGTTTCTTGTATTTGAAAACTAGCAAAGAGTCCTATCAGTTTCTATTTTGTTAGAGTACTTAGAATCGTGGAATCATAGAATGGTTTGGGTTGGAAGGGACCTCAAAGATCATCTAGTTCCAACCCTCCTGCCATAGGCAGGGACACCCTCCACTAGACCAGGTTGCCCAAAGCCCATTCAAATCTGGCCTTGAACACTTCCAGGGAGGGGGCATCCACAGCTTCTCTGGGCAACCTGTTCCAGTGCCTCAGCACTCTCACAGTGAAGAATTTCTTCCCAATATCTAATCTAAGTCTACCCTCCTTCAGCTTAAGGCTTGTCACTACATGCCCTTGTGACCAGTCCCTCTCCAGCTTTCTTGTAGGCCCCCTTCAGGTACTGGAAGGTTGTTGTAAGGTGTGTTGGGTTTGCGTGGCAAGGTTTTGGTAGCGGGGGGGCTACAGGGGTGGCTTCTGTGAGAAGCTGCTAGAAGCTCCCCCTGTGTCTGATAGAGCCAATGCCAGTCGGCTCTAAGACGGGCCCGCCGCTGGCCAAGGCCAAGCCAATCAGCGCCTCTGTGATAACATATTTAAGAAGAAGAAAAACACTTAGAGAGAGAGAGCTTTTGCAGCTGGAGAGAGGAGTGAGAAGATGTAAGAAACTCTGCAGACACCAAGGTCAGTGCAGATGGAGGGGGAGGAGGAGCTCCAGGCGCCGGAGCAGAGATCCCCCTGCAGCCCGTGGTGAAGGCCATGGTGAAGCAGGCTGTCCCCCTGCAGCCCATGGAGGAAGGATGAGGGGGTGTAGAGATTCCACCTGCAGCCCGTGGAGGACCCCACGCCGGAGCAGGTGGAGGCACCTGAAGGAGTCTGTGGCCCCATGGGAAGCCCACACTGGAGCAAGTTCCTGGCCGGACCGGTGGACCCGTGAAGAGGGGAGCCCACGCCAGGTCAGGTTTGCTGGCAGGACTTGTGACCCCGTGGGGGACCCACGCTGGAGCAGTCTGCTCCTGAAGGTCTGCACCCCATGAGAGGGACTCCATGCTGGAGCAGGGGAACGATGAGAGGAGTCCTCCCCCTGAGGATGAAGAAACGGCAGAAACACCGTGAGATGAACTGACCGTAACCCCCATTCCCCGTCCCCCTGTGCCGCTGAGGGGGGCGGAGTTTGAAGCCGGGAGTGAAGTTGAGCCCAGGAAGACGGGAGGGGTGGGGGAGGTGTTTTTAAGAGTTGATTTTATTTTCTCATTCCTCTACTCTGTTTTGCCTAGTAATAAATTAGATGAATTCCCTCTCTAAGTTCAGTCTGTTTTGCTCGTGACAACAATTAGTGAGTGATCTCTCCCTGTCCTTATCTTGACCTACAAGCATTTTGTTATGCCTTTTCTCCCCTGTTTAGTGAATGAGGGGAGTGAGAGAGCGGCTCTGGTGGGCACCTGGCCTCCAGCCAGGGTCAACCCACCACATCAGGTCTCCCCAGAGCCTTCTCTTCTCCAAGCTGAAAAACCCCAACTCTCTCAGCCTGACTTCATAGGAGAGGTGCTTCAGCCCTCTGATCATCTTTGTGGCCCCCCTCTGAACTTGCTCCAACAGCTCCATGTCCTTCTTATGTTGGGGGCCCCAGAGCTGAACACTACTCCAGGTGGGGTCTCATGAGAATGGAGTAGAGGGGCAGGATCACCTCCCTCAACCTGCTGATCTCGCTTCTTTTGATGCAGCCCAGGACATGGTTGGCTTTCTGGGCTGCAAGTGCACATTTCTGGGTCTTCTTAAGCTTCTCTTCCACCAACACCCCTAAGTCCTTCTCCTCAGGACTGCTCTCATTCCATTTTCCACCCAACCTGTAGGTGTGCTTGGGATTACACCGACCCATGTGCAGGACCTTACACTTGGCGTTGTTGAACTTCATGTGGTTCTCACAGACCCATCTCTCCAGCCTGTCAAGGTCTCTGGATGGCTGTGACTCTGGTCAGTCTTTCATCGAAAATCAAAATTTCTAGAACTGTGATCATGTGCATTGCTCTCTTCTCGACTTTTTAAAATTGGTTTACATCTTAGAAATGCACAAATGGTAACAGATTTCCCAAAATGTGACACAGTATCTCAGTGGAAATTTTATCACTGCTGAAGGTTATCTTTAGTTTGCACTCATCCCACAATGGCATTTGCATTCTCTGCAGCAGAATAACATCGCTGATTCAAGTGTCTTCTGATACGTAGCACCCACCTCAAGCTTTTACTTCAGTCTATCTTGTTCTTCTTCCTGCATTGTTATAGATGATTGTTCTTGTACCTTGTAGTTAGAATTATAATTCAATCTTTAACTTATTTGTTATCCTTTCTGGCTAGGAATTATTTGAAGCTCCTTATAACATGAAGTATTTAATGAATAGTAATGAATCCAAAAGTCATTGCTGTGTTGCCTTCTTACATCTTCCCATTAACAGTGAATAAGATCTCCATATTAGTTTTCTAATAATTCTACAGAAGTTTTGTGTGAAAAAAGTGCAAATAGTTTCATGAATCGCCTTGCCTATAAATACAGTATGAAGCATGTAAATAAACAGAAAATGTGTCTTAGTTCTAAACTGATACAAAAAAAGGCAAATTATCATGTTCACTTAGCTCCAATAACAACATTACTGTAGGTCATAATATCCAAGGTTTAGAATAAACTCTAAATTCATAATCTGGCAAAATCCAGGGGCTTTCCAGAGAGAACATGAAGAGATACATTAGCAAATCTAATCAAGTCATCAGTATGCACTGACTTAGTAAGAAGTCTTTTAAAATCATTAATCAGTGATCTATAATTCATATCTCAGTTGACATCTGCACACACATTGCACTGAAGAAATGCATAAGTATAAATGTCTGCATACAGAAAGATGGCAAATATTTTCTCACACCAGCTGCTTAAATGTAACACTGCAATTTGGTAAAGCGTATTCAAAATATGTTAGGGGTGTTTTCTTATATCAACATCTGTACCAACCAAGAAAACAAGATCTTTAACTATTTCCTTGAGTCATCTGTTTGAACTGAATCTTATTACTTCATCCTTTACTACTGCTAGAGGTAGTAATGACTGTGGTGTGAGATAATTTGAGGCTCTGGGCACAATATTGGTAAGACTCCTTTAAGGTCTTCTCAAATTTTGGAATTCAAGACATACAAGAGGTGGGATTCGTACAAATACTACATTTCAGAGAAGGACAAAAAATTATTCCAGATCTGGAGAAATGTAAGATATGTAAAACAAGACTTGATATGACACTAAAAGATTTAATTCAGTTGTCTAAACACAGGCATGTCTGTGATTCTCCAAAATAGCTAGGATTGCACATGTGGCTGGCAGATGCAGATGTGGCACCAGATCTACCGGAGATCTGAAGCTGTGCACAGCCCAGCCAAGTTACCTAAGAGTGTTAGAAGTGGGATTAAGAGTTTATGCATAGGCAAGAGGATCCAGCACCTTGATCTTTCTTGACTGTAACTGGAATTTAAACATAGCAAACATAGACATTTATATTTGTGTTTTACTCTGTGATCTGAATCCCTCCCATATTGGACCTGGGAGTTCCATTTACTCATAAATGCCAAGCTTGAGAGGAGACCCAGCTGGTATATTTAGAGCTTTTGTGGATTTCTACCCTGTTCAGCAGCAGCTGAAAGGATTTATCTGCTCTGCCTGGGATCATCTGATCATACTTCATCTAATCTGCTTTTTGTGATTGAAGATATTTTCTCCTCCAGTATGTTTTGTTATCTATTTTTCCTTGCTTCTGACTCTGTTTATATATGCCAGTAAATGAAAAGCTTTGTTTTGCCCAGTATTTGGTTTTCATAGAGTGTATATAGACCTCATAATGCCTGTGAAGCACAAGGTTAATTTAGAACATCATGTATTCCTTTCTGGTCTTATATTCATTGAAATTTGCCATGTTTTCAGTGGCCCCAACCCCAAATTGAACAGAGTATACTTGGTATTTGTGCTGGTTTTGGCTGGGATGGAATTAATTTTCTTCATACTAGCTAGTAGGAGGCTATGTTTCGGATTTATGCTGTGTTGACAATATAGAGGTTGTTTTTGTTGTTGCCGAGCAGTGCTTACATAGAGCCAAGGCCTTTTCTGCTTCTCACACCACCCCACCAGCGAGTGGGCTGGGGGTGCACAGGGAGCTGGGAGGGGACAAAGCTGGGACAGCTGACCCCAACTGACCAGAGGGATATTCCATACCATGTGATGTTATGCTCAGCATATAAAGCTGGGGGAAGAAGGAGGAAGAGGATGACGTTTGGAGCGATGGCATTTGTCTTCCCAATTAACTGTTACGCATGATGGAGCCCTGCTTTCCTGGAGATGGCTGAACACCTGCCTGCCCATGGGAAGTGGTGAATGAATTCCTTGTTTTGCTTTGCTTGTACGCATGGCTTTTGCTTTACCTAGTAAACTGTCTTTATCTCAACCCATGAGTTTTCTCACTTTTACCCTTCCGATTCTCTCCTCCATCCTGCTGTGGGGCAAATGAGTGAGTGGCTGTGTGGTGCTTAGACTGGGGCAAAACTATGACAGTATTTCAGGAAATTTGTGGTTCAGTCACTGTCCACAGAAACCTGCTGTAGGAGAATTTGGAAGACGCTTCTTCATTAAAGCCATACTATACACCTTAACACAGCTCATGCTGCTGAATGAAGGCACACTGCTAGTCTTGTGGTATTCATGAGAAATCTAGGAGTGCTGAGACTGTTTTGTATGTTGGGAATGTCCCCTGCATGGAATTAAACGTCTTCTGCATTCAGTTTACTCAGATACAGTATAATCAGTAAAAAGACATGCCTGTCTTGCCTTATAAGGAATCATAATATAATCAAATCCAAATAAAAAATATTTTTTAAAAAGTTCTTTCTGCCTTCTCTCAAACATCATCTTAATTGTCTCTAGACCACTATCTCAACAAGCTTACTTAGTGGATTTGAAATATCTCTATCTATTTATTGAAATGAGACACTTTTCATTTGCTTTACACCATGATATACATGATATTGACTATCACAGACAGTGGCCAACTAAAATATCTAAGAATGTTTGTTTACTTTACATGATATGAAACTTTTTGGAAAAGAGTCTAGGCTTTTAATAAAAAAAAAATAAAAATCACAGAATCACAGAATGGTTAAGGTTGTAAAGGATCTCTGACGTCATGCGGTCCAATGCTCCTGCTCAAGCATGGCTGCCTAGAGCCAGTTGGCCAGGACAATCTTCAGACAACTTTTCAGTATCTCCAAGAAATGTGATACTCAAAATGAGCAGATGGGCAAGCTGTGCCAGTGCTTGATTACTTTCACAGGAAAAAAGTGTTTCCTGATGTTCAGACAAAACCTCCAGTATTTCAGTTTGTGTTTCTGGTCCTGTCACTGGGCACCACTGAAAAGAGCCTGACTCCATCTTTCTGCAGACCCTTCCTTCATATATTTGAACTAATTGATGAGATCCCCCGAACCTTCTCTTCTCCAGTCTGAGCAGTCCCAGATCTCTCAGGCTTTCCTCATAGCAGAGATGCTCCAGTCCTGTCATCATCTTTGTGTCTCTTTGCTGGACTCTCTCCAGTATGTGCATGTGTCTCTTCTACTGAGGAGCTCAGAACTGGATCCAACAATCCAGATGTGGCATCACACCAGTCCTGAATAAAGGGGAAGGATCACCTCCCTCAACCTGCTGGCAATGCTTTGCCTAATGCAGCCTAGGATACTGTTAGCTTTCTTGGCCTTTCTAACTACTAGACTTCCATTATCAGGGAAACAAACATTGACTCCACGGCAACAAATTATTAATTTGTATTCTCTCAAAGTATCTGAAATTGTCAACACCTGCCTTGTCACCTTAGCTTTAAAAATAAATCATCTCTCATCTGAAACACAGAATCCAAAGGAAATGAAAACCCACCAAAAAAACCCCTCCTAAGAGTAGTCTAAGCTGTCAAACAGTATGATTTGTAAAAAAGCTGCAAGAGGTTATAAGTTAGAGATATCAGATCAGCAGAACAAACCTTCATAGGCTTACCTGGGAAAACATAAATACCAATGACATCTGTCCAATACACTTGGGTTAAAAGGCCAGTCTGAAAGCTTCAAATACTTATAAAATTAAATTTGAAGATGTGGTTGTCTTATTAGAGAACTAGTTAAAGAGGATGCTTGATATTCCAGAAGAAAGGCTGCACTTTGTGCTATTGCTGCAGTCCTGCATGTTGACTCACTGTGCAAGTGGTAGGTGTGCTGTTCTATCCAGGTTCCTTCCCTTTGGGATGTGAACATCTCTGAAAACACTTTAGCTGATGAGAAGAATATTTGATATGCAACTTTTCTCATCTTCTGTCCCTCCCAAAACATTAAAGTGGTATGAAAATAAAAAAAAAAAGTCTGCTCTCCTATTTGCTTGTGATTATTGAAAAGTAAAATATATGACCTTATGCTTGGAACAGTGTGATGAGATATGAAGTGACTTTTTAATATCTGATCTACGTTTTTCTTTTCAAAAACTAGCTGGTGGAAGGAACATGGATTTTATTTTCATTAACTAACACTTCAAAGTAATATAATTATCTGGTTTAGCTGTAATTTCTAATTATGTATGCCTTTCATTAGCCCAGACTAGATAAGAATCAGAAGTCTGCCTAGTTAGTTCCTCTACTGTGGAGAAAGAAGGGGCAACTTATAAGTGAGAGAGGAATGCATGGTTTATCTAGACTGTCAGGAACGATCAATGGTTTAAACCCCTGGGCTGGTAAAAATGGAATTTCCTCTCCTGGAAAAAGAAAATTCATTTTTCTCCCTGGACTGCAGATGAAATTTATGAGTATTTTCTACTTTCATTCCAGAACTATTGTTCAGCAAGACAGTTTAAAAGGCAAAATCCCTGTCTCAATGATAGCAATAGGTAAAAAAAGACATACAAGTTAAAAATCTACAAGGTGAGATCCATTCCACATATTTTAGACAGTGCTTGGCTTGAATTTTATTTTTTCAGTAGTGGGAAGAAACAAATTTCTCCCAAAGTGAATGCCTAAGTTTCACTAAAATCAACAGAAAACCTCCATGTGAGAAGCCAGTCTGGTTAAGTGAGTGGCTTTTTTCTATCTATGAATGGTACAGCACATGTTCAGGAACTATTAGGCATCCATTGGGACTCATGGTCTAGTACACCTCACCTTCTTTTGAATTACAAGCAGAGGCTCCGCCCTGCTTTTTTTTTTTTTTTTTTCATTTTTGAATTTAAAGCACTAAAATTCAGAAATGCATAGGGACATGTGCAGCAGCATGGGACGTTTTAGCGTGCTTTTTGGAACTAAGACATTCTGGAGTGAAGAATGAAAAGGTCATGGGACCAGAAAGATCTTTAGTCTGACACATCTGTGACTCACAAAAACAGTCCCAGTCTGCTCCTTGAAACATCTGAATGCTTTGCACTAGATCATAAATGACTATTGGTAAAAAAGAGGAGAAACTACTTGAATACAAATTCTTCCAAGAGACGCTAATCAGTGTGAAAAACTATCAACACCTTATGAAGTAAAAAAAAAAAAAAACAAAACCAGTGATGTTTAAATAACTTCTCGCAGTAACAATTGGATAGGAATGGTAGCTTAACAATGGTGTTTAAATTCTTAATAATGTTTAGTATTAGGTACGAAGGCAATGCATGTCTATTTCAATATTCAATCTTTACATATTTATTAAATAACTATTCACTAAATGAATCTAAATAAATTGTCAGATTAGTAGAAAATAAATTCTTAATATAAACAATGAACTAAAATTTATTCTTTTTTTTTTTTAATGTAGTATAAGAATGCTATATATTCTCCAATTAAAGCACACTGGATGTTTTGAAGGCACTAAAGACCCCAACAGTAGGTTTATCACCATCTAATTTTGTGTATCTACATGGTGTATATGCCAATTTGAGCAAGTCATCCTGCACCTATTCGGTAATTAGAGGTGGGAAATAGACACTTTTAAGGCACCATCCATGGTGTGTGATGTCACTGATACGAGGAGATGTATCACCACTAAAAATGCCTTATATTTTCTAATAATTATAACAGATCCTATCAAAACAAATTTTAAAGTGAACATTTACAAGATGTGTAGTTCTAATATCTTCATTTCCCTTCTAATTCTCCATATTCCTATTCAAATACTGTTCTTATTCTTCATTCATCCTTTATAGGGCTTTGCTGACTGTCCGTACAACTTTATGTGTTTGAGGGTTTTTTCTTTTTTTTTTTTCTTTTTTCTTTTTTTTTTAAATATGTATGCATTAGAGAGAATTGCCACAATTAACTTTTGGGTGCTCAAGATGCCATTGCATATTCAAATTTGCTTTGGTTTTAGTTACAACTTTTTTAACTTATCAGCATGAGTTCAGATAACATGGACTGCCACCAGTCATCTGTTGGATACTTACACACATCATTTTGTTGTAAGCTGCCTGGGGTAAGTTTCATTCTTTTTTGGCCCAAAAGTGTTAAAAAAGGTATAAAATGGCAATTGCACTTCTAAAATTAATTAGGTGGCACATTCTTTTCTGCAACATCTGAAAGAGAACGAACGAACGAAGTTATGCTTATTCAAACTAAGATGAATTTTCCATACATGACTAGATACATTATATCTTGAGTCATGACATTAGTCAAGAATAAGCTTAATGCATCAGCTGAAGAGTTTAAATCTGTTTTCTGTCCAGTTAAAAATGTCCAGTGGAAACCTATGACCAAAGTAAATATAAAACCCCTTCCGAAGGTATTTGGTTAATTTTCATGTTCAGTCTTTCAATATTAACTTCAGGGACCTTGGTGGTCAGACCTTAGAATGTCTGTATTTCTGAAATGAAAACAGTATTTAAATTTATTAATTTGTAAAAAAATAAAAATAAAAATTAAAATCCTCTGTGCAGACCTTTCTTTGGATCATACCTCAGGGGGGGAAAAATCATCTCTGAAAACCTCCTAACCTAGTTTTCCTGACTGAAATGTAAATTTACAGGAACATATATATTAAGAAACACAATATCAAAAAAACCTTTTATAAGCCAAGAAGCTTCACTATCTTATTCTTTTCCTCTTGGAAAAAACTGATAGACCTAGTACAAGACAATTAATAGACACTTTCTTAGACCAAATATAAGACAATGAATAGCTAGTTTGTTCTCTGAATGACTGGCAAGTTTTGGAGAGCAGACTTGTGAGAATGCAGTAGAAAGAAAATTAAAAAGACCAGTAATTCTGATATTGAGTTGTGTACATTTTTTAAAGGTAATAGATAACAGGGTGGAGAGGGAGTTTATGTAACTGATTTATGAATTAGATCTACTTCAGAAATTAAACACAGAATTTTTATATTGCTGAAGTTACTAAAGTCATTAAAATTCTAACTCTGGAATAGTAGGTTGCAAAAATAATGTTTTAGCTAGTGCTCTATGTTTATTTACTACATTATTGCGTAATATCCAAATTACTGTTTTGATTTAACATTTTACAGCCTGGTTTCATCTTCAGTTCTCCTCTTACAGCTTCTTAAACAGTTGCATGACTAAGAGATGAATGCTAGTGAAATGGGAAACACATCAAATCAATGACTTCTCCAACAGGCAAGGTCAAAATCCAATAGTTCTAGTAAGACTTCTGCTCATTTGCTTGTTGTGTATAAAATTATTAGTTTCTAACCAATATGTTTTTCTTCTTTAATAGACACTCAGTTTCATATTCAACATATAATAATATTACTTAGAGGACCTTGCTTTTAAGGCTGCTATGTAATAGAGTGTCAAAACATTACTAACGTTAAGATGTAATAGACATGGCATATGAAAGGCGTCTCTGTGGAGTACTTCTTCCATAACCTTAAGGTCTATGACTCTCTTGTATAACAGTGGTTTAATGTGATCCATTTCTGAGAATTCCATGTTGCCTCATGCTCATTTCATCACTATTGTTCAAATGCTTATTAATAATTCCTCTTATTCTCCTTGTCACACATCTTCTAATAAAAAAAGGTGTCTGATTTATAGTTGCCTTCAGCCTTTTATTCCTATTTTTCTAGAGATAGGTATTATGTCTGCCTTTCTCCAGTCTTAGGTACTTAATTAATTGACTGCTTAAGTTAGATAGCTTAGACAAAGCAATACTGCATTTAGATATTTGCTCAATAAATGGATTATTTTTTTCATGATCATATCACTAGATTTGTCTTTTTACTGGTAGTTCTTGGATTTTTTGCTAACTTATATAACATGTAGATACCATTTTCATGAATGTGTCCACTATCTCTTTAAAGATCTTGCTATAGTACAATGGTGATAATACTGCCCTTAATTTCTTTTAGCCATACTTTTGTGTGAGTAGTATTTATCTGTTTCTGGGATATTTATGTTCATGTCTTATCAATTATTTTTATGAAACCTCAGCTGTTCATTCAACAGTCTTACTTTCATTCTGTTCTTAATAAGAACATTTCATTTCTGTTTATATTTCATTGTCTGAACTTGATAACATAATTACTGCTGAGCTTTTCCCAGTTTAATATCTGTGATCATTAAGGCAAAAAGAAAACGAGCATTAATAGTTATTCCTTTTTAAAATGTTTCATTTCCTGTAAAGCACACTGATTTTCTTAGTAGAGTTAATTGTCTGCATGTCTGAACCTCACAGTACTTATTTGTCTATTTTCAGAGATTTGAGGGGAGGCGTATTGTTTTCCTTTCCTGATAGTGAACATGCTATTTTTTTATTCAACAATTTTTTTAATAAGTAATTTTAATTAAGAAAAAGATTATTGCAGTGGAGTAAATATATTTTTTATTGTTTTTTTTTGCCTAACAACATTTTACCAGGGAAGGGAGCTATATTTCATACTCAAAAATATCACTTTGTTCTCACTGTTCCTTTCCTCATCTCTCCGTAGCTGTCAGTACTCTCACTCTGGAGAGTATTTTTCCATGGGACTTAAAGATCTATTCCATTTCTTACTACAGTTAGGGAATATGAATCAGGAAATCACGTCCAAGCAGTTGCTACAGAGAAAGAATTAAAAAATCAAGAAATTGAGACTTGTGGATCAAAATTGCTAGAAATTAAGAACAAAACAGTGTTTCCTTCACAGGCCTGCCTATCTATTCTGATCAAAATGGTTGAATGGGAAAGGAGAAAAGGATCTCATCTCCTGAGTCACTGAGTCCTGTTTAATGCTAAACCAACAAGTTTACTACCCGACAGTAAAACCCGAAGAGTAGATATATGGAGGAGCAAGTGCCAAGGATGTTTGAAAATCTCAGGTGATGGTGAACAATTCATTAGTTGTAGAGTCCTGTACTCTTTCTGTCCCAGCTATCCACAGCTGACACTGGGACTAGAAATATAAAAAGTAGCTAACATGGCAAGAGAAGGGAAAAAGTAAATTCGACACAAATAAAAGTCTTAGAAAAATAAATGTTAACAATCCTGCATTTGAGTATAGTTTTCATACAGACTTATGACTTGTTAAAAAAAAAAAAAAATCAATGTCAAATAGTACCCAAAGTAAAAGAAAATCTATGTGAGCTTATCCAAGAAAATTGCAGTAGATAGAAGACTGATGAAGTGACATTTAGACATAGGTTGAAAGAAAAGTTTCCAAGATCAAAAATTTTTCCATTATCCTTTGAGGATTATATACGAAATATTTGATCTACTTGTCACGCATGGTATTGATATTCTATCTTTTGACTCACAGCATAGAGTATGTCTAGTTACTTTCAACATCATGTTATTTAAAATATTTGTAATGACTTTTATTTCATTTAAAAAGTAACAATATAAGATCTATTAATGATAAAATAGCCTAATATAACTCTCTGTGTGAAAATTTATATTAAAAAAAAATTCAACAAACTGTCAGTATTACCACATGATCCCCCCAAAAGAAATAAAATTAACCTGAAGATTTAAAAAAAATAAAAAATAAAGAAGATACCTCTGGATTGTTCTTAGTCTTTGCAGAAGAATCTACTATCAGCACAAATACACCTTACTGCATGTAACTGCTAAAATACATAGTGTACATAGTGAGACATATGTTAAACAATATTAATGAACTGTAAATGACCTTTGGCAGCAATCTTTAAAAGCAGCAAACTATCTTACATCTGCATTGATGACAAACACTGAGTAAATATTACTGTGGATGAGATTGGATATCAGCATGTACAAATATAACATATTGAGTGGGATGATTTCTGGAAAGTGAATAGTCTCTTTGTTTCACTGTGTTAAACAGTGGCTGTCAACTCTTAACATCCTTCTTTAGTAGAATTTCCTTGTTTCACAACAAGAAAATATTCTGTATATACCTAACTGATACAAACACCACTTTATTAATTTTTATTGCTAATACTTAGCAGCTATATAGAGATAGCGTCAACCAAAACTAGGATAACAACATGAAAAGTAAGAAGATTAAGACGAAAAGTAAAAATCTGTTACTCCTGTCCATCATTTCAGTAGAGAGCAAAAGAGATAATAGTAACATGAGAATTAGTCAACAGATATGTGGATCAAGTCAATAAAACAAGTCAAAGACAACATTAATTTATTTCATTGTTACTGAAAATGTAAAAATATCATAAAGTTAAAATAAATGAGAATCTGTTGTTACCATAGATTTCTGACACCAGTATGAATTTTCAAAACTGTTTATAAACTTTGCTAGTATCTGCAGGGTGGAACTAAAAGCCAGAGAAGCCAAGGAATAGGTTACCAGTGAAGTTTAACTCGGCTAGAGAAATGCAGAACATAAGTGAATGCTACTAATCCGCAAAGGTAAAAAATATCATTCTGTTTCAGATCAGCCAAAGTATATCCAAGATGCATTTAATGATAAATGAAAAAGCACACACGAATTTGTACTCTGCCTTAATTTCTAGATGAGTAGGAAAGGCTTCACTACCAATATCTTCCCTCTTTTCCAGAATCAGGGTTTCAAACCTCTGCACTGAGTCTTGACTGAAATCCCTGTAGGTCTGTCTTATTTTGACACATACAAAAAGGCTGATATCTATTTCTGATAATGTAAAAAAATCCAAGTGCCAGCACTACAGCAACTGGAGACTTATTTTTATAGTGAGGGGAGAAATTCTCTATATTCTTAGTCTACTGCTTCTCTAATTCTGTGAGCTCTTATAAAATAATATATAGCAAAAATTAAAGTTACATCACATCTTAAATAGTGGATTTCACTGTATGGTCATGTCCTCTACAAGCAGATACAAGTATAAATGGAATTCACTTAATATTCTAACAATATCATATTGTGTATCTGGGGTCCTCACTCAAGGCTCTGCTATAAACTTGTCCTTGTTTAAATTTCTGAGAATCCGCTTTCTTCAGGGGGCCATAAATAGCAGGTTTTGGTTCTGTTTTTTGTTGTTGCTTTTGGAAGTGTGTGTACAGAGCTTTCATCCTTAAATATTTATGATTATATGCTGTTATTGAGGACAAAATTCACAATGTTGACTGGAATGACAATTTTACATATATTTTATGTGAAACAATGTATTCAGTATTAGATAAAGCAGCAAGTAAGCCAGTCACATATTGACAAATCAAAAGATTCCTTTAAAAAGAGAAATGGAGAAATTTGTCCAAGAAGGAAAGTCCCTGACAGTTTTCTTATTTTAATCTGATTTTTTCTTCAACAAACAAATAAAGAGAAAACCAAATTACGCATGGCACATGACCTTTTGGTCATGAAGGATGGTATCCCATGGGACGGACCCCACACTGCAGCAGGGGAACAGCATGAGGAAGAAAGAGCAGCAGAGGTGAAGTGCTATGAACTGACTGCAACTCAACAGTGGGGAGGAGATAGAAAAATCAAGACTGAAGCAGTTAAATTGAGCCTGGGGAGGAGTTGGGAGCAGGGGGAAGGTACTTTTAGTTTTGCATTTGTGTCCTACTGTTATTAATTGGAAATTAATGAAATTCATGTTCCGCAGTATGAGTCTGGTTTGCTCATGACAGCAATCGACAAGTGATCTCCCTGTTTTTAGCTCAACCCATGAGATTTTCCATCTTATTTTCCCCAATCATCTTGCTGAGGAGGGAGAGTGAGAGAGTGGCTGGGTGGGGATCTGTCAGCCAGCCAAGGTTAACCCACCACAGCTCCCCTTGGTCCCTCCAGTAGCCATCTCTCAGACCTGCTGATCTCTCTGGTACCCAGCCCAGGCTTATGGCCTCCCCAGTACTTGCCTCCCAAAGCTCTAGTTCTACTCACTGGTGAGCCTCACTTGCCTGAAGTGATTGACCACACTGACCTACACAACCACACAGTACGCATGCTCTACTGAGTATATAAGCGGATACTTCAAACTACTCAATTTTTGGTAGATTTATGCAAGAACTTCAGTTATCTAAGGGAATTCACATATCAAATTCAGTTATATCAGATATTTTTCAGCTGACACAAATAAAATTCATAGTACTATGCATTTAGAGTATTTTTAATCAATATTTGTCTTTTTTATTTCTATCAGCTAGTTTACCATGACTCCATTTAGGTAGAAATATAATTCTCTTTTCTCTCTAAAAAATTGCCTTTAACCATCTGTGGTGAGTCTATGCATAGCTGTGTTTTCATCTTGGCTAGTACTGGCATGTCTAGAACTACCAAAAAAGGGAGCAGTTTGACTGCACATTGACTTTCAAACCTGTACATCAAGCTCATAAAAAGCCTTTCCCAAACTTTATGCTGTCAGATGTCAGAGATGTCTTTGTAATGACCTTTTCGTTGCATCTCTTTTTTTTCTTTATTATTTTTTTTTTATTTTATTTTAGAGTACAGGTATATGAATGAAAGTCAAGACAAACAATTTATCCCTATCACATTAGCTTTAGTTCCATTATATTATTCACATTGATGGTGTCTGTTGTTGTCTTTATATGCCTTTTAAAAGCTATACCGTGATTCTGTATTGCATGGCATTTTGAGTAGCCATTTTTACCTGTGCAATGTGAATACAAACTGAACGTAATTTTATTAGGTTCTGATTAAAGCATTGTTTTGTTCTGGAATAACTCCCTAGAGAAGGGGCAAGACTGCGAATTATGATGACAATCATCTTTTTAAGAAGGGTAGAAAAGGTGAATAAGCTTGTAAGGGGATTATCATCATGTCCTGTATTTTATACATTTTTCTCAGTCTCCATTTCAAATGGTTTTAGCCATCTGATTTCCATTAAAGTCAGTTGGAGTCATGTAGCTTAAATACCACATGGCACTATGAAGTGCAGAGGAAATAATTATGGCCAGTATAATTGCATCAGACTAAACTCATCTTGCCTCCAGTAGATGTCCCAGCTGTGTTATCTGTGTAGATTTCTGTGTATTTAAAATCTGATTTCTCCCTGGTATGAAACAAATTTTAAATAGCAAGTTTTGGAAACACTTTTATAGCAAGTGTAGACACTTATTTTGATGCTGGAAGGACACTAGTTACAGAAGTCGTCTAATAAAACTACAATAAACAGGTACACTAGAATGTCTGATTTTCCAATTAAGTGATAATAGTACTATTGTGCTATTTTATGAGGTTATAATCCTGTTCCCAAACTATGAGGCTGAAGGATGAACACTTTATTCCAAGACTGGAACTACATTATTGCCTCATAAAACAGTGCAGCAGCACATTATAGGTATGATGTGACTAGGATTAGTGTTACTGTAGCTTTTTTTACTTTTTAACTGTTTAGACAGTTTAGTGAAATTCTGATTAGAGTCATATGTCATTTATGAACACATAGGGTGAGGTGATAATGAGTTTGGAACTGGATAAGTAGGTAAAACCACAAAAGACTGCATGAAACTGAGTTATGCCAATTACTACTTTGCAAATGTATTCACATCTCTTTGAAAGGAAAGTAAAAAACATGTGAGTAATAATGCTGTTTTTCTGTTTGCATACAACTGTGGGACTATTGACTTACACTATGCCTTTAGTCACTCAGTGAAGTAAAATGCATAATGCAGAAAATGCTGCCTTAGGGTTGATCTGCAAGCATCTATAGTTTGCGTTACTCATGTGAATAGCCATAATAAAGTCAATGCAGATATGTAAATTACTCAGATATGTAAATTTACCCACACATACTAGAAGATTCGGAGTCAGAGTCATAATTCCTTGTTGATCTTACTTTCAGCATTTTGATATTAGGAAACAAGAATAAACCCTTCTTATTACCAATGTAAAGCAAAAAGAATATATGTGGAAGACAGTTGCTGGCTGCAGATTATCCGCTGAAGTGAGGGAGAGTTACCTAGCTAACGATCAACGGACTAAGCACATCATAGACATAGAATGATGCGATACACATTGCTGGTCAGCTGTAGGCAGGCTACACTTCATTCCTAGTTAGTCCAAGCCATTTCTATTTCCTTATTTAAAATATGACAAAACTCTGTCATTCCCCTCTATGCTAGAAAGCTTCTTTGTTATATCCCATGTGTGCTAGCACCTTTATTGTTACTCTTTTGATCTGATTTCTTCAGTTATCCAGAGGAATATCTTTGGCATTTAAATGTCCCAGAAATTTCCAGTTTCTCTCCTAGCTACTTTTCAAAAAAGTGGTGAATGCCTAACTGGTTGAAGAGGCATGGTAAAAATCTATTCCTAGCTACACTGAAATGCACAAAAATGAGTAGCACAATCCAGTAAAGGAAGCTGGAAATGAAACTAGGGAGACACATGTTCTCTTTTCTGTTTGGTTCTGGCTTTGTCTAGTTATGACCTGGTTCAACTATCCAATCAACCAATCAAATCACCTTTTGTTTTAGAGTATCTCATTCCTAGGATCCCAGCTATCCCTGAAGTATGACTCTCATCCTTTCAGAAAACTATACGAGATGATAAATGAAATAAATTTGGTAGATTTTTTACTGTTTTTTAAATGTTTGCACACAGAGTAGAGACACAATTAAAAATTGAAAACTTTAAACAGTTTTATTTACTATTTTAGATGTTAGAATTGCTAGTAAAAATCTTCCTACAGTTTAACTCAAAAGCATATTGGCTGCCTATTGCATTGTTGCATTATACTTTTTAACCAAATTTCCAACACCAATCTTAATGTTAATTTATTTGTTTTTCTTCCAAATTGTTTCTTCCAAAACAGAGAAACATCCAAATAGCACTAAAGGAAAAAATGAGAAAGGAAAAGAATTTAAAAAATCTATATTTCAAAATGGCTAGAAATTCTATAAATTAGCATAATCTCTACCTATTTAATTTATCAAGATTATATTGTACAAATTGAAATTTAAAATTAAAAAAGTTCTTGAAAGATGAGGATACAAGGCACCTTTATAATCACCACATGGAGTGCAGAACAGGACGTTTTTCCTACCGCTACAGAGAAAAGTGGAATGGAAGCTTGGCTACTGTGCTCATCTACTGGTAAAAGCATCTTGTTCAACAGCCCACTTTCTCATGGATATGCTTAGCTATATATTATTCAATTATCAGAGTATATGCAAAATTATATCATCGGTGAATGTCTATCCTTTTTGCAGAGTTTACCTCATTACTTTCTTTTTCTGTTTCACAGATTTCTTTAGTACAAAATGACTTTTTATAATCAAATACACCGATCAATTTAGAATTTGAAAACTTTGTGCTTGTTGATGTTCAAAATCAACACATGCTAACATACTTTGCATTGTGTAAGGTAGCAATGCCAGTTCGACTTTGGCAAAATGACCACAATAAAAACGGTTACTTAGAACAAGTTGCTTTGAAGAATGCATCATTTTCTTCAATATTTCTAGTGTTCAAATGTAGATTCAAAAGATGATAGTCTTTTGCAGGATAGGACTTAAGAAATTCATTTCTGTAAGCATGGATATAAACTGTCAGTTCCTCATTTAACAGAAGAAAAACACAGTAAGTTTCTGAACTTAAATATGTATTTTGTGCACTATGGCATCTGTCCAGTTCTAGAAAGATTTCACTATAAAAAAGATTTCAGTATAAAAATTATTGAAGGAAAAACTGTATTTTAGGACTTTTTTCAATATTCAGATCAAGTGGAGAAAAATTAGGTAACAGTTCAACCAACTAACTTATCCTTGTATGTCTGCCACAGAAATGTCTCTCTGTGAGCAATGACAAACCTGTGAGTCTCCCAAATTTATTTGTTCATTTTTTGTGTGTATGACTTGTACTGCACTCCCGAGCTACTATTTAACATTCTTCAGTCTTTTTCCCATGACCAGCTTACTCAAACTGCACATAGGGTATAAAATGTGCTCAGAAGTGGAGCTAAGCTACTGCTGTGGAAACTTGTTTTTTTCTCCAGCAAACACAAACTGCTGCAGTTTTTCATGCGCGTTACTGCTGACACAATACATGCTGTCTCTTTCCACCTTCAACTAGATACAAGCAGCTGACAGTGTCATATTTCAGTATTTGTGAAGGCAATAGAATGCTTTGCCTTTTACAACACTGTTTAACTGTTAAATAATTAATCCTATACCATCCCTGTGAGGTTGATAAGTATTATCCTTCTCTTATAGATGAGGCAGTAAACACCAAAGACTAAATTCTATTGACGTCAGCAGAGGGTTATTAAGGATTTTGTAGATCACAGAGTTAAAGAGTCTCTAGCTCCTGATTTTGCGGCTGGTCCAGTGATCTAAACTATCTAACAATAAACATATTTTAATGCTTCTCTTACAGAACCACAGATCATCCCCAAATATACTGGATACAAAAAGGTATAATTTATCCACTGCATCTGATGTTCTCCAGGAGGCTGTAAAGACATTAACAGCAGAATAATTTCCTCTCTTACAGTTATATTTTCCAGTTCCTTCCTTTTGCCGTTGAGAGAAAAAGCAACACAGCCTCAAGTCCATTTATTATTTAGGAAAAGTGAGAAGCTATTTTAATCTCCTTCTGATTAATCCTTTTTAGGATTTATCATTCAATTACTTTTATGCTATGCAGCATTTGCCTGTGGTAAGATGTAATACATGCAGTTTGGCACAGAGTAAATTCAGAAAAAACAATAGAATTCTTAGTATTTTAACATGTTATTCAAAAATCTGTGCAGTAAGCTAAATGCCAGCTGCAAAACATACCATAAAAGCTGATAAGACAATGATATGTTAGAACAAGGTGTTTTGGATCTGTAGAAGTCTGACTCAACATGTAACATTTCCAATGGGTCATCATTCTGATAGAACACTGATCAAAAAAGGTGAACTATACTCTTTGCCATGAACTTCCAGAATATTTCTATTCACTTGCTACCTCTAGGAAATGCTTCTTGTTAGCAAATCCTACTTTACTTAAAAAATTAAAAAAAGCAGAGTACTAAGGCCAGCTGACATGTAGGGCTTTCATGTAAATTCTTAGCTTTCTAAATAAAGAGGCCACACAGAAACTGCTTACTGAAAATCGTCCCTGGCCTAGATTTTTTTGGGAGATTTCTAATTGGCAGAGATCAAAAGTCAATTCTGAATACTTTTAGAATAATCAATTGAAGCCCAGCACCCAGCAATATTCCCAACATCTTTAACCTACCACCATAAACCTAGCCAAAGAAACCAATGATAGATGTCACCATACTGTCAGATAAGATTCTGTTCTCTTTTTGCCTACCTACCTAATCTTAAGTGCATGAGTAAATGTAAGGTAACACAGGAAGATCTCTGGTTAAAAGATGTTACAGCAGGTGGTGAGTGGATCTGCATCTTCAAAGGTGTGTTGTGCAAGTTAACCAAAACATCTTACTAGCAGAAAACCAAATACTAATAATAACTCAGGTGATTACTCAGGTTTTGGGTACCATTTTTTTACAGTCATTGACCATTATTGCTGATATCTTAAGTTTTTAGACTAATGGTGGATGTTTCATCCCACCTCAGTCTAGATGTCTACAGCCTAAATATTCATACTGGTCATCTAGACTCCCTGCAATAAAAAGGAAAGGGGGGAGGAGGAAAAAAAAAATTCTATACCACAAGTCATTTTTTCCTCAAGTGATTGCTAAAATCAAGCAAAATCAGCCATGCCTGGAAGTGTCCATTTTCCTCAATGACTATGGAGAAGTTCTTTATATGGGATAATTAGATGGTTGTGTATATCTAAAGGTAAGTGAAATTAATTTCACTCAAGGAGTCTAGGCTGCTAGATGTCTTAAGTAGAGTACTTGGACAGTAGAGGGCATTGCTCTGACAGTGAAATGAACTAAGGGCTTCCCCTGCTCCACCCCTTACTCAAAGTTGACTTTTTTTTTTGGAAAAGGTATTTGTCAAGACTTGGAACTGGATCCATTTTAAAGAAAACATTGTAGCAAGATATCTGCAAGTTAAGACAATTTATTTGTCCAGTTTATAAAGATATTAAAAGTAGTCATGCCTTTCAGCAGAGTGCTTTCATCAAGCTTTTCTGCTTTACTCAGTTATAACAGTTGATCTAACAAATGATATTACCTTTCTTTGGTTTGTCTTGTTTACATAAACACTTGTACTATGGAATCTGTTTTGTCTGAATATTTTCCTATAACCAAATTTTATATGTCTTCATAATTATTTCTCAGAATTTTGTAACAGAGATTTTGATTTATTATCAACACAGCTGTGTATATTTAGTAGATAATAAGGGAAAAGTCAGACCACTGAAGCACATAAAATATTTTAGTGTGCAGGGCACCATACTGAGATTCACGAACAATAAATTTAGTTTCTGACTTTAGGCAAGTCAGCTGATCTACCCTGCAGGGGAAGGTGGGGGAACAAAATAAATTCAGTACTTCGAGGAACTCAGGGTAAAAATCTTCACAAGTGCATTCATGATTATGAATTGAAAGGCCATTTTCCAAATAATCTTTGCCACTCAGATATGCATCATAAGGGTTGGAGTAGATGACCTTTAAATGTCCCTTAAAACCCAAATTATTCTGATTCTATGATAGGTGGAGTCCACAACACCAATTGTGGCATTCTGCAGTGCACCCACAAACAGAATTTACTGGAGCACACCCTAGATCCTTCCCTGCCATGTGATCTGATTAGCTTTGGAAAAAAACCAACCAAACAAACAAAATCACATCAGTTGATCTACTGTGAGATTGGGATCAGGAGCAAACACTGCAGGGTAGACTATGACCAGCCAGAAGTTTATGTCTCAGTTCAATATTCTGGTACAGTTTTAGTGTAACTGCCTATTGGGAACGGAATACTTCTTACAGCTCAGACACATGATTGAGTTACTGATACTTGAGGCATTATCAGATGTGAACATAACCATAGTGACAGAGTGTGAGAACACACCTCATGACAAATGCAGGGCACAATAAACTACTTCAGTCTCAGTAAAATGTTTTAACTAGCTTGTTTTTCTATGGGCTTTCCGCAGTTAGGAATATAAACATAGTTAAGTTACTGCACCTCTATGGACATACAATAAATTTTTAAACTGCAGTAACTCCATTGCACATCTATGGCCCCAGACACTGAATTACAAGAGGGATAATCTTGGTAAGCTAGGAGATGGGATCCTCAGCGTAGGCTTCCAAAAAAAGAATATATTGCAGAATTTGATTAAAAAAAGTACTAGATCCCTCCTCATGGAAAAATAAAACGAAACCAAACAAAACCCCCAGTATTGCCCAGCACATATGAAAAAGAGCTCTATGGCATGGACAGAGCATATATTTAAATTCTACAAACTTGGCTGTAAGTTTCATTGGTCTGGCTTATAGCAGACATCAGTTATCGCTTCAGGAAATATTTATCATACATGCTGTACTGCATACACAAATAATTTTTAAATGTTACTGACCAAATCATGACAATAAATATTAAGAAGGAAATCAACATATAGAGTATTTCAGGAAGAAGCTAGTATTAGTAAGGGCTAAATGAAGAAGCACTAATAGCTAGGAAGGAGGATGCATCTTCAGATTTGGTACATTTTACAGAGATAATACAACAACCATTACTTGAATTACAGTAAGTTGGGATTCAGTCTACAAATACCCAGGCTAAAAGGCTGAAGCCTCATTCTGTTTAATGCCAATCTAGTCATTACAGTCAATGGAGCCCAGGGAGAGATTCAGCTTAGCTTAACGCAAATGCTTTTATACCTGGTGAACTGAACAGTGCTGCAAGCATCCTTCTATTTATTGATCAGTTTTTCATTGACTACAATGGTGGAAAGACACTTAGTGCTGTGGTAAACATCCAAAAGAAGGTATCAGTCTCATGATGAATTCCACCCTGTCATGCTGAGAAGCGACATTTACATCAAGGTTCCATCCAGACCAAGGCACTTACTAATACTCATCCTGGCCCCATTCTTCCCTAAACTCCTGCCTTGCATTCATAGGATGTTAAGGTATGTTAAGGGATGGCACACACTCAACGTGCAGGACTGTGGTGGGACTTCCCAGACAAGACACCAGTCCCGAAGTTTGCCAGAACTGCAAGCCTGAAAAACTTTTGCTTCATCTAGACAAAAGACAGTGATGATTGTACGAAGCTCATCAATGGGACCAAGCCAACACTGAATTTCTACATATATAATTTATCTCTTATCTGGGAAAAAAGAATGCAGTCTTCTTCCCCATTCTCCCCAACATTGCTGGCTACTGAAGCAGGCGGTACTGCAGACACAGGCAGACTTTAGTGCAGTAGTCCTGATGCAACCCTCAGTGCAGGAAAGCACCACAACAATGGGAAAAAGAATAAAGCTGAAGCATTGGTAGACAGAAATAAATTAGTGAATGGTTTAATTAAAATCTGTAGAGTTACTTCATATATATCTGCTGGATGGCAATGACTTAACTTCACCTTTTCCTGACCTGTTCCTCCATTTAGGAAATTCATAGAATCATAGAATGGTTTGGGCTGGAAGGGACCTTAAAGATCATCTAGTTCCAACCCCCCTGCCATGGGCAGGGACACCCTCCACTAGACCACATTGCCCAAAGCCTCATCCAACCTGGCCTTAAACACTTCCAGGGAGGGGGCATCCACAACCTCTCTGGGCAACCTGTTCCAGTACCTCACCACTCTTAACAGTGAAGAATTTGTTCCTAACATCTAATCTAAATCGACCCTCCTTCAGCTTAAACCCATTACCCTTTGTCCTGTCACTACACTCCCTGATAAACAGTCCCTCACCATCTTTCCTGTAGGCCCCCTTCAGATACTGGAAGGCCACAATTAGATCTCCCTGGAGCCTTCTCTTCTCCAGGCTCAACAATCCCAACTCTCTCAGCCTGTCCTCACAGGAGAGGTGCTCCAGCCCTCTGATCACCTTCGTGGCCCTCCTCTGGACTCTCTCCAACAGCTCCATGTCTCTCCTGTACTGGGGCCCCCAGAGCTGGATGCAGTACTCCAGGTGGGGTCTCACAAGAGCGGAGTAGAGGGGCAGGATCACCTCCCTCGACCTGCTGATCATGCCTCTTTTGATGCAGCCCAGGACACGGTTGGCTTTCTGGGCTGCAAGCGCACACTGCCGGCTCATGTTGAGCTTCTCATCAATCAACACCTCCAAGTCCTTCTCCTCGGGGCTGCTTTCAATCCATTCCTCGCCCACCCTATAGTCGTGCTTGGGATTGCCCCAACCCATGTGCAGGACCTTGCACTTGGCCTTGTTGAACTTCATGCGGTTTGCACGGGCCCACCTCTCAAATCTGTTAAGGTCCCTCTGGATGGCATCCCTTCCCTCCAGCGTGTCGACCACACCACACAGCTTGGTGTCATCGGCAAACTTGCTGAGGGTGCATTTGGTCCCATTGTCCATGTCGCTGACAAAGATGTTGAACAGTGCCGGTCCCAATACCAACCCCTGAGGAACACCACTCATCACTGTTCTCCACTTGGACATTGAGCTGTTGACCACAACTCTTTGAGTGCGACCATCCAGCCAATTCCTTATCCACCGAGTGGTCCATCCATCAAATCCATGTCTCTCCAATTTAGAGGCAAGGATGTCATGTGGGACAGTGTCAAATGCCTTGCACAAGTCCAGGTAGATGACATCAGTTGCCCTCCCCTTATCCACGGACGCTGTAACCCCATCATAGAAGGTCACCAAGTTTGTCAGGCACGATTTGCCCCTAGTGAAGCTGTGTTGGCTGTCACCAATCACCTCCTTGTTTTCCATGTGCCTGAGCATAGTCTCCAGGAGGGTCTGCTCCATAATCTTGCCAGGCACGGAGGTGAGACTGACAGGCCTGTAGTTCCCTGGCTCTTCCTTTTTACCCTTCTTAAAAATGGGCATTATGTTTCCCCTTTTCCAGTCGGCGGGAACTTCGCCAGACTGCCAGGACTTCTCAAATATGATGGTGAGTGGCCTGGCCACTTCATCCGCCAGTTCCCTCAAGACCCGTGGATGCAACTCATCAGGTCCCATGGACTTGTGCACCTTCAGGTTCCTTAGAGATTCTCGAATCTGATCTTCTCCTGCAGTGGGTGGTTCTGCATTCTCCCAGTCCCTGCCTTCTGTGCCCTGGGCAGTGTGGCTCAAGTACTTGCCAGTGAAGACTGAGGCAAAGAAGTCATTGAGTACCTCAGCCTTCTCCATATCCTGGATAACCAGGGCACCCGTTTCATTCCGGAGGGGACCCACATTTTCCCTTGTCCTCCTTTTATCACTAACATACCTATAGAAGCTTTTCTTGTTGTCCTTGACATCCCTGGCCAGACTAATTTCTCTCAGGGCTTTGGCTTTCCTAACCTGCTCCCTGGCTGCTTAGACAGTTTCTCTGTATTCTTCCCAGGCTACCTGCCCTTGCTTCCACCCTCTGTAGGCTTCCTTTTTTTGTTTGACTTTGCCCAGGAGTTCCTTGTTCATCCATGAAGGCCTCTTGGTAGTTTTGCTTGACTTCCTCTTTGTTGGGATGCATCGCTCCTGAGCTTGGAGGAGGTGACCCTTGAATATTAGCCAGCTGTCTTGGGCCCCTCTTCCTTCCAGGGCTTTGTCCCATGGTATTCTACCAAGCAGATCCCTGAAGAGGCCAAAGTCTGCTCTGCTGAAGTCCAGGGTAGTGAGCTTGCTGAGTGCTCTCCTCGCTGCCCTGAGGATCCTGAATTCCACCATTTCGTGGTCACTGCAGCCAAGGCTGCCCTTGAGCTTGACGTCCCCTACCAGGCCCTCCTTATTGGTGAGAATAAGGTCCAGCATGGCACCTCTCCTCGTGGGCTCCTCTATCACTTGGAGGGGAAAGTTATCATCGACACATTCCAGGAACTTCCTGGATTGCTTGCGCTCAGCTGCATTGTCCCTCCAACAGATGTCAGGGTGGTTGAAGTCCCCCATAAGGACCAGGGCTTGTAAGTGTGAGGCTGCTCCTATCTGCCTATAGAGGGCTTCATCTGCTCGGTCCCCCTGGTCAGGTGGCCTGTAGCAGACCCCTGCTATGATGTCCCCTGCCCCAGTCCTCCCTTTAATCCTGACCCATAGGCTCTTGGTGGGCTCCTCCTCCATCCCCAGGTGGAGCTCCATGCACTCCAGCTGGTCATTGACATAGAGGGCGACGCCCCCTCCTTGCCTGCCCTGCCTGTCCTTCCTAAAGAGCCTGTACCCTTCCATCCCAACACTCCAGTCATAGGAGCTGTCCCACCACATCTCTGTAATGCCAATAATGTCATAGCCTTGCAGGCGCACACACGTCTCCAGCTCCTCTTGTTTATTCCCCATGCTCCATGCATTCGCATTCTTCATAAAGACTACAAAAGTTAACTGAAAATACTATGTAACTGTTTTTAACAATGAAAGACTTCTTCCCAAACATGTGAGAGTAGTGTCAAGATTCTATTTTGAATAAAATTTGTATGATCTTTCAGCTATTGAGCTTTTGATTTCATGAATACTTCAAAACTATACAACTAACAAGGTTTTTTTGGCTATATATTATTCCAATCCAAACTGCATAAGCCAGTGTTGAAAGGCTTCTAAAACGTTTAGAGAAGAAAATTGTCTCTGTAAGGACCAGATGAATGGCTACAAGCAATTTAAAGAGGAGCTCACTTAATCTTTTTCTTAATAAAAACATTTTTAAAAGGAAAGAGAAATTATTTGAAAATACCAAGTTCAATATTTAAATAAAAGGCAATTAAAAACGGGGTTTCATACAACAGTAATTTTACTTATTTTATTTATCTATTATCTTTTAACTTCATTTTTTTCCAACTCCAGTAATTTCTTCTGAAAATGAGGTTTAGTTCCATGCCTTTATCATTGTCTGTGCTATATTATTCAATTTTCTGCCTAATGTCGTGTTTTAACCCCAGCCAGAAACTAAGCACTATACAACCACTTGATCACTTCCCCCCATGAGGGGAGAGAATTGGAAGGGTAAAAGTGAGAAGACTCATGGGTTGAGATAAGAACAATTTAATCACAGAATGGTTTGGGTTGGAAGGGACCTCGAAGACCATCTAGTTCCAAACCTCCTGCCATGGGCACGGACACCCTCCACTAGACCAGGCTGCCCAAAGCCCATTCGAACCTGACCTTGAACACTTCCAGGGAGGGGGCATCCACAACTTCTCTGGGCAACCTGTTCCAGTGCCTCACCACCCTCATTGTAAAAAATTTCTTCCTAATATCTAATCTAAATCTACCCTCTGTCACTTTAAAGCCATTACGCCTTGTCCTATCACTAAATGCCCTTGTAAATAGTTTTCTTGTAGGCCCCCTGGTCTGGTGGAAGGTGTCCCTGCTCATGATTCTGTGAAAACTACCTGGCATCTTGAAGGGATTCTGCATAATTATTAGTAATCTATTTGTGGGTTTAATCACTTTTTGATCAAATGCGTGGTCTAGAGACTGGCCAGATGGTGTGAAAGCAAAAACATTTTAAAGAGGAGGGAGGTCATCATTTAGCCAAACAGAAAACTGAGATGACAGAGGATCAGACAGAGATAATACAGACTTCAATTCAATTTATTCTGCGTCTTTGTGTTATATGTAAGAAGTGACACGGGCAACATCTCAAAGTCCTTTGTAGTTACAGAATTAAGAAGAGGGGTACTAATTTGCAATTAATAGAAATGATAAGGGAAAAGCTTGTTTCTCAAATAATCTCTTTCTTGGGAATCTAAACTATTTCATGTGGAGCTGCAAGAAGGTTCTTCTACTTGAGCTGCAGTCCTCTGGATTACTATTGGAGTCTAGCCTTTTTTTTTTCATCTCCCCAAACACTGTTTTTAATCCAACATGGGTGTGCCCAGATTTTAATTTAACCCCACTGGGTTAAAAGTCCTTTCCCTGATGTGGTCAGCAGCAGATGTTTAAGAAATATCAAAACTAGACAACTGCATGATGATACCTCCCAGGAACATTTTCTCATTCTTGAACATTCTGTGGTTCATGTTCACCTAAGGATTGAAATTCATCATCACAGATTTACATTGAATTAAACATTAGATTTTGGTAATGATTTACAAATGGGCCAAGATACATCAGTGTTTCTATCTTAATAACGCAGATTAATTCAATATTAAGAGGGCAAAGATATCACATACTACAAATCTCAGTCACTCGGTGGGTATTCTGAGTTCCAGTACTTGTGCAAATCACCAGTTCACTGTTTTAGACTCAGTAGTATGTGTCCAAATCTCTGCTCCTCACAGTGGGTACCGTCCAAATGATATCTTCTTCCTCTGAACTCATACATGCCCTCAACTCCTGTAGGTGGTCAATCCATAAACAATGGATAACTAACTAACTAACTAAATAAATTTCAGAAAGAACTGATCTTCATTATGGGAGAATTCTCTAAAATAAAATATGAAGTTTTCTATTAGAAAAACAAACTGTCAATATCAATACCAAATTATCCTTCTCTCACAGCACAGAACACGCAAACTCTGTTATTCCTGATACTGTGAGCCATATAAAAATAGTAAGTGAAGAGTGGGAGAACAAGAAAAAAAGGAAAGGTCAATTTTTCCTTAAAAATTTTCCTTTTAATTAAAATGTTTCTGTGTTTGTTAATTTATCATAAAGAAAAAACAATGATATAATTGCCTCTTTTTCAAGTAGTGTAACTAGCAAACTACTTTGTTGTTGTTTCTCACATGTACACACTATAAGGAAGATTTCTACATAAAACCAAAAAGATGTGTAAATCTAAAGACATTGAAATAATTCTTATCTTAAATATTTGACATATCATTATTGAAATAATTGAATCCAAAATAGTTTAATTGAAGTTTTTCAGTGTTATCAGAAGTGAAAACAATTATTAATGTTATGTGTGATAAACAGGACATCCTTAAAACTTGTATGGTGATCTTCTAAAATAAAGGTGAAAGGTAAGCTGAACAAAAGAAGTAATGATACACATATGATTTGCAGTGAATATGAGAGTAGTCACGTGAAGTGCTAGTATATTTTTAGTTAACATTTTAACTGATGCATCCCTTATCTCACCAGTAGTTGTTTCCATGCAAGAGAATCTGGGGTTCTGGAGGAAGAAAGTAGGGGGATTTTTGCTGTTGTTGCTGTTGCATAAAGAGTATAAAAGACATATAAATGGAAGAATTTTTATTTACTGATTAGAAGTCCATTCAAAGCAGGAAATAGGTATAGAAAAAATACTAATTTAATTACAGTGTTGCATGATGCTATCACTTATGATCCTGTTTTTCTGGTTTTCCAGTTCCACATGTGGAGACAAAACATTCTAAAGTACCAAAATAGCCAATAAACAAATAAAAAAAGTCAGTCAATAAAATGTAACTATATTATTAGCATCAAAAGGGTCTGAATCTCTGGGAAATTAATATTTTGAGATGTTTTGATATGTGAGGAGAAATAATGTTTTCAGTCATGGAACATTAGTAATAAAAAAGATTATTATCCAGCATTCCATAGTTCAAATGCTAACATTCTTTAGCCCTAATCCACACATACAAACTCCTACTTAAAAATGTGTATACTTATATATAACAATGAAGTACATTCATTTACAGCCTTGTTGAAATGTGGAAATAAATTTACTAAACTCATCCTTGCAGGATAATGATCTTAATAGGAGTAACAAGACAGACAGACAGATTCAGAGAAGGTAGTATTTTGTTACTGAAAAGGTTGGATGCTCTAGGAATTAAAAACAAATTCTGACTTTGACTTCTATAAACAAGTAAAGATTAGAGTATTTTGTATTTTAACCATTATTTCTAAATTTTTTAACATAGATATACTTTTTTTATATTTACACATATTTATTTATTACATATATGTAACAAATATAAGTTCCAATCTGTGGAATACATTCCTTCCTGCTCAGGAAAATACTGTAACTGAGAATTAAATTATAAATAAACTATATTTTCACAAGATTTCAATTTTTATTTATCATTTGTAGTTATTAGTTTTGGAATGTAATTAGATTTCAAACTAAACTAGATATTTTGCACAGTGATCAGTTCTTTCTTTAAAGGTGCACCATAATGAACCATATTTTTTCATTCCCCACTAATTACAATTACAGTTCATAATTCCACTATGATTAGCCTTTGATTATCACAGTGCTTTGTGAATAACAAAATAATGACTGCACTTAATTGGTGATAACAAACCATAGATGAAAGCATCATTTTTTTAAACATGCAGAATATGTAGAATATTTGAATTTTTTTGAATGGTTTGGGTTGGAAGGGACCTTAAAGACCATCTAGTACCAACCCCCCTGCCACGGGCAGGGACACCCTCCACTAGACCAGGTTGCTCAAAAGCCCCATCCAACCTGGCCTTGAACACTTAATACTAAATTAAAAAACAAATCATGCTTACTTTTATATGGCCTTTTACCTTCACTCGGTAAAACTTGAATATGCTTTCATTTGCATCAAAATTCCATTCTGGAAAATGGTTTAGTTATATTTGGCCCTAACCACTGTCACAAACTTTATTTGGAACTGTACCATATGTGTTAATAATGTGGATAATGTGATGTTAAGTTCATCAATAAAAATTATCAATGCACTTTTCATTTAGTTATGGACATTCTGGTTAAAGGATTCTTAGAGGGAACTCTTAATACTGTACCTGCTAGTGCTACTTATCTGTAACCTCTGTAGAAAGCAACAGGGTTCACAGACATGGACAAAGCTACATGGACTATTATCAAAAGCCAGATATTTCACATCTTAGGGATTTCTGGTGTTCAGTGCAAGTCATCCTTTCCTTCTCAAGTCGTCATCGTCGTGTCCCCCCCCCCCCCCAAAAAAAAAAAACCACCAAAAAAACCCAAACCCAAAAAACTCTTGTTTGTCCCAACTTAGGTGCAGGAATTTGTACTTGGCCTAATTGAATTTCATGAGGTTAACATGGGCCCACCTCTCTAACCTATCAAGGTCCTTCTGGATGACATACATTCACTCTAGCGAACCAACTGCACCACGCAGCTTGAGGTAGTCTGCAAGCTTGCTGAGAGTGCACTCAAACTCGCTATGCCATTAATGAAGATATTAAAGTGTTGGTTCCCATACAGACCCTTGAGGTACATCACTCATTACTGGTTTGCATTTGGACATTGAGCCATTGATTGTAACTCTTTGGATGCAGCCATCCAGCCAATTCCTTATCAATTGAATAGTCCATCCATCAAATCTATATCTCTCCCATTTAGAGGCAAGAATATTGTGGGGAACTGTATCAAAGGTCTTACAGAATTTCAGGTAGATGACATCAGCTGATCTTCCTTTGTTTAATAATGCAGTCATTCCATTGTAGAAGGCCATTGGCTGAGTTAGGCTGTAGTAAATCTCATTTAAAACTCTCCTTATAAGTCTGTCCAGCTTGTTGGTGAAGACCTTTTGCCCCACTTTTAGTCAGATGAATCCTATCAGCTCCCAAAAGACCCAGTTTCTCAAAGGTAGATCCATGATCATAGATGCCAAAACCTTAAGTATGGCACCAGCCATGCAGCCAAGCATTCATCTGTTCATCTCCTCCTTCCTGAACCACTTCTTCTGACTGGGAAGAGAGAGGGGAATACCACCTGTTCAGATCCTTTTAACATTGCTCCAAGGGACATGTAGTCTTTTTTGATGGTTCTAAGTTGCCTCATTGCTGTATCATTGAACCCTACATGGAATAGTAGGAGTGGATGATATTCTGTAGGGTTCACCAGGCTTGGAAGCCTCTCAGAGATGTCACAAGTGTGAGCTCCTTGTAGGCAACAAACTTCTCTAGTGAAATTGTCTGGACAGCAAACGGGTGTTCTGGTGCCTCTCAATTTAATGCTCTGCCATTGATTTCTCTAGAGAAATGTAAATGTATCTATGCAGCATTTCAAGTGGCCTAACAACTACTGAAAATAAAATGACACACCTGGGAACAGATATTAGATGTCTGCCATGCTTTAGAAGTACTTCTGATTTCCACGCATAAACGTTCTGTATTACAACACATTAATGAAACACACCGAATATTTTGATGTTTCTTTTCCCATCAAGAATGTACAGTAGTGCTGCCCACAGTGATGATGAGGTCCTACTAGAATCCTGCATACAATCTAGGCACAAATAGTCAAGAGTCCGAGTTTAACCTGTAACATTTAAAAAGAAGTTGATCAGAATATAGAGGCTTTCTTAAAAGAGATGACTAAAGAAAAGTTTGTTTATTTCCCTTAATAAAATGAAAGGTAAAAAGTGATAGGATTACTTTCTGTAATTATCTTAGTGGAAAAGAAAATGAACAATAAGGTTATAGAAAGAAATTATAGCCATTACTAAACCTGGACTGAGAATTAGAAATTCATAAATACAAGACTAAAAAATTCTAGAATAACCAATAATTCAAGAATAGGAATCCTTTTTGTGTAGGTAGGAGGAGCATTCTATTTCCTTTCAGTAGGATCTAGTATTTTAGGATTAGATCTGTTCACCTTTTCCATCCCCTGTTAAAATTCAGACATCCTTTCTCCTTCAGTTGTTGGTTTGCACTTAGGCCCTTTACTGCTCCCTTACGCATCCTCCTCGTTCTCCCAACTGTCTACCTTTTACATCTTTACTTAATCAGACCAGCTTGTCTTTGTCTTTTCACTTATCTAACTGTACTTATCATGTAATCAGTTGGAAGGGTTTTTTTTGATTCTATTTCTCTGACCAAGTATATCCCAGTCACAGACCTATTATTGTCTACTTTACATTTTTCTTTGCTTCATCTCCTCTACTTTCTTATCCTCATTTCCTCCCTACATACTAACAAGTTCATCTTGGAACAGAGAGTGGAGGTTTGGACTGTGTATGTTAATGCATTCTGAGATTATTCCATACATACTCTAGTTCTGCATTTTATGAGACAGAGAAGGTAGTAACTGTCCTGGTTTTTCTCTATTCCTTAACTGAATGCTACACTGCAGTTCGATATTGTTTCCCTCACTTGCTATGGAGATGAAAAGGAATTAGTTTTGCCAAAAATGTATACTGAAAGAAAAAAAGGATTAACTAATATTATGCAATACCATTAACAAGTCCTTAATGGGCACCATCCTCAGTGCAAACACACGTCTTCACTCTGAAAAGCTCCTTGGGCTTACTATATAGAGCTGCGAGTTACCTAAATTTTACATATTATATTGTTATTTTAAAAAGCATATATGATTGAATCATCACATTTATCAGCTGACCAAAATATTTTATTACAATCTGACCTCAAATCCCCAAATTACAGTTCATTTTAAATTTTCATTTTAAAGTCATCTCTTCCCAAAGATATCAGGACATAAATTAAATGAATACAGTCGATGAATTCAGTCAATGAATTTAAAATGGTTTTATGAGTGGTGATTGCAATCAATTCCTTACCTGACTATAATTTTACCTCAGAGATCTCCTGAGATTACTTTGTGTGTGTTGACATGTAAGAAACTTTGTTGAACTGCATTTGATTTCACAGAGAAAATGACAGATATTTTTTCTTTTCAAAGAGAAACAAATGCAATTTTCTAGTAGAGTCACAACTAGGTTGCAATATTTCTAGCTACTAACAGATTAGAGTCAGACTAGTAAATAATTGTAATCTCTAGTTTGGTAGGTGTGCTGTTTCAGTTTCAGGTGCAGCTTTCTTTGCTTGTTTCTTTTTCAGTTTCTTACACTGGCAGAAAAATAAAATATTAATCTTTAATGTGTTCTGTTTACCAGCCTTAAACCCTTTATTAAGATAAAAGGTTCACAGAATCACATACCCTGATGCAGTCAGTATGATTCTTCCAATTTACCTTTGCTCTTCTGTTTCGTGACTAAAGATCTTTTGCTTCAGGACTATGAATTAAACCATCATTAAGGTGGAGGATGAAAGAAAAATAAACAAATCAGTGAAGACAGCATTCTTGTAAAGTCTTCATTCTTAAACAATATATAAATGGGAAAGAACTAGAAACTACTTAGTATTTGAGAGAAGAGTAAAAAGAGGCAGATGTTCACAAGAAAAAAAAATACAGCAAACAAGTAGAACATGAAGAATGGATAGTTTGAAATTATAGTCCAGTGCTGAATATCAAAATACTATCCTTCTTCTGTTTCATACAAATATAGCTATTGTGACATGCTGTGTTGGGTTTGCATGGCAAGGTTTTTTTGGGGGGGGCAGGGGGGCTACAGGGGTGGCTTCTGTGAGAAGCTGCTAGAAGCTCCCCCTGTGTCTGATAGAGCCAATGCCAGCCGGCTCCAAGACGGGCCCGCCGCTGGCCAAGGCCAAGCCAATCAGCACCTCTGTGATAACATATTTAAGAAGGAAAAAAAAACACTTAGAGAGAGAGCTTTTGCAGCCGGAGAGAGGAGTGAGAAGATGTAAGAAACTCTGCAGACACCAAGGTCAGTGCAGAAGGAGGGGGAGGAGGTGCTCCAGGCGCCGGAGCAGAGATCCCCCTGCAGCCCGTGGTGAAGGCCATGGTGAGGCAGGCTGTCCCCCTGCAGCCCATGGAGGAAGGATGAGGGGGTGTAGAGATTCCACCTGCAGCCCGTGGAGGACCCCACACCAGAGTAGGTGGAGGCACCTGAAGGAGGCTGTGGCCCCATGGGAAGCCCACGCTGGAGCAAGCTCCTGGCAGGACCTGTGGACCAGTGGAGAGAGAAGCCCACACCAGGGCAGGTTTGCTGGCAGGACTTGTGACCCCGTGTGGGACCCACGCTGGAGCAGTTTGCTCCTGAAGGTCTGCACCCCCTGGAAGAGACTCACGTTGGAGCAGTTCATTAAGGACTGTAGCTCGTGGGAGAGACCCAGACTGGAGCAGTTCGTGAAGGACTGTCTCCCGTGAGAGGGACTCCATGCTGGAGCAGGGGAACGATGAGAGGAGTCCTCCCCCTGAGGAGGAAGAAGCAGCAGAAACACCGTGTGCTGAACTGACCGTAACCCCCATTCCCCGTCCCCCTGTGCCGCTGAGGGGGGAGGAGGTTGAAGCTGGGAGTGAAGTTGAGCCCAGGAAGATGGGAGGGGTGGGGGGAGGTGTTTTTAAGATTCGACTTTATTTCTCATTGCTCTACTCTTGCTGGGTAATAAATTAGATGAATTCCCTCTCTCAGTTCAGTCTGTTTTGCTCATGACGATAACTAGTGAGTGATCTCTCCCTGTCCTTATCTCGACCCACAAGCATTTCGTTATGCCTTTTCTCCCCTGTCTAGTGAATGAGGGCAGTGATAGAGCGGCTCTGGTGGGCACCTGGCCCCCAGCCAGGGTCAACCCATCACGCATGCTGAAATTACAAGTTAGTAAATTCTAAACTGATAAAAAGGAAATGGTTTTACGCAGCATGTGATTAGATTGTAGAACCCAATGTCACAGAAAATCCTTGAGGTTAAGGATGTAGTCAGATTCAGACAGATATTTATAATGATAAACAATGGTAGGGTTTGAAATATTGAATGAAAATTTTCACAAAATGAAAATTTTTGGAATAAGACTAAGCCTTCTACTTTTGTTTACAGTATTTTCTAATAATAGTAAATTAGAAAAAAAAAGAAAAAGAAAGGAAAAAAAAAGGATGAGGAAAGTGCTGTCTCACATCTGCCTGTTGAAGGATTCTTTCTACATCTACTAAGACACTAGTCATTGTCAGATATATTAATGAAGTGATTGCATTTCTAATCTAAAGCAATAGCAATAACAATTCATATGCTCTGAGTTTTATTTGATCAACAGTGGCTTAACCTTTGGTGTATACATCGGTGGAGGATTGGTATTTTCAGTGTTTCTATGAACTAGCTGTTGATTGAACAACAACAATTCAATTAATACACAACTGACTTTATGAAACTTGCATACAGAGAGACACACTCATGTATAAATCAGTGATTTCATATATGGTCTTTGTAGTCTGTATCTCAGTTAATTCACAGGAAAATTTGGAATGATATAGGCATCACAAAACTATCTTGATGTTTGTAAAGTGAGCTAAAATTCTTTGATGGAAATGCATAGAAGATTGAAAGATATAATGATGTATCTAGAGAGAGTTATTAAGGATTAACTCATAAAGTGTTGTATTATCAAGTTAATGCATTTAAGGCTACTTCAAAATTATTTTATTTTCCTGATAACCTGTTGTAAAGACATTTCCTATATATCATACAGGAGAGATTTTGCTCAGTTCTGATAATTTTAATTATGCATATCTACACTGGAATAAATGCCCTGGAAGGATCTTAATTAGGTACCTGTGTCAGAATTTTCTTATCTAACCTCAGACAAAAATGTCTCTTGATTACAAATTTTTCAGTGAAGGTTAGAATTCAAGCATCTTCTTACAAAATTCTTTAAACTTCATGACATCATTTCTTTTATTTGCAAAAGCTATTGATCTACCTGAAGTATGTTCATGTTCCGCAATAATTGAAAGAGTTAGCTTGTAATGTGGTGTTGAGTCTCTCACTCATGTTGTCTGTTCTTCCCTGCTCCTATGAGAAATGTTTTCCTTTTGTTATCTTTTTTACGTTTAGTTTCAACATTTCAAACATGTTACGCAATAACATTAGTGTCATGGTTTAGCCCCGGCTGCACCACACAGCTGTTTAAGCACCACACAGCCGCTCGCTCATTCCCACCCAGCAGGATGGGGGAGAGAATTGGAAGAGTGAAAGTGAGAGAACTTGTGTTGAGTATACTCAACATATACTAAAGGGAAAACTCACAGCCACCAGGACCATCAAAATAACACAACCTTGTTTTTCAGCAGCTTTCAGAAAACTGTTTTTAATTTCCTAAGTGACATACCAACCTTCACTCAGTTGCCTGAATAACAACGTATCGATAGTATGCCAGTTTGGAAAATCCAAAATGGCATCTCCTTTAAACAAATCTGAGAAGCATCTGTGTTTAAGTAAGCAATCAGTCTAACCAGCATACATTTTCACACAGCTCCATAAGATGTTTGTCTACCGCAATATAGTATTATGTTTTCTGATACGCATTACTGAATACATTACTGCATGATTTTGTCAAAATGGATTGAGAATGAACTTCTCATTTAGCTAGAGAATCCCATAGAGGGGATTATAATTAAAAAAATAAATAAATTTTGAGATAATTTACAAGAAGGTAACCCAGTCTAACAAGATTGTGAATACATCGTTGTGGAATTTGGGCAATCCATTTTTATTTTCTTTTATTTGAACATAAATATCCAATAACATGGAATCTTTGCAATGGATGTAAAATGTCAGGATTAGAGTCTCATCTTCTTAGTTGTCATCATTCCTCTAGTGACCCAGATATGTCATGTTCTGAGCATCTAAACACAGGGCTGAGCTGTGGAGCTTCCAAGAAACAATTTTCTTCAAAGCTTCAGAGCGAAAATGGTAGTAAGCAGTTTTTAGAACTGTCTATCATGACCAAAACTAGATACATAGGAAAGAATATATTAAAAAAGTGGAAATTGAAGAAATAAAATCTATAAGAAAGAAAACTTTGAAAACTTCCGTTTTAAAAAGCAAGTTAAACTGGTTTATGCAACTGATATAATAATTAGAAAAATTATCGTTTAAAGCTTAATAACTGCTCTTTGAGTATGAGTAGCACATTGTCCATGCTCCTTCTAGTAAATTAAAACTTCTTCCCCTATGTAGAATACCCTAATAATCACTTGTACCTTACATACTTGCCCCCAATCTGCTGTTCAGCCTTGGAGCATAAATTTGGAGCATTTGATTTTGTTATTTTGTCATGATTATTTGCTTAGGAGCAAGAGTTTAACCAGACCATATACCATGAATACAGAATACAGAATACAGAAGGTCCAAAAAAGGTCTCTAATTTTGTAGTTACAAATTGAGTGTAGAGGATGGAATGGTAACAGATGCTCAATATGGTACATAGATCTCCATTAATTGCATCAGACTTTATTATTCACCTGTCCCAGTTCTGACTGTGCTCAAAAGATTATAGCAATATTATCATCATCATCATCTATATATATTGACATTTCATTTGCATAGCAATTTCCACAACAAAGACTTGATCCTTACCCATATAATAAATATCTCTCCATCTTCTTCCAGACTGCCTTTCTGCTTGGTATGCATGTATATAATTAAGGAGGAAAGCTGAGAAGGGTGAACTTCAGATGTCCCAAAACAAAAGGTGAATAAAAAAACTTAAAAAAAATTCCTAAGTTCTTTGTTTGTTTGTTTGTTTTTTAACTTAACTCAAATGCTCAATGAACCAAGTTCTGTGTTTTCCCTATCTTGTTTCATGATCATGGTATGCCATCTCAAGAAAAGACTGTGTCATTTATGTTTCTCTTCCACCTCTGTGTAAATATGGTCTCACAATAATGTAGAATCAATTTTCAGTTTCACAATACTGACTGCAAACTGATTAAGCATATGCCTCAGCAATGTGACGAGACCAACAGCTATCACTTTCTAGAAAAAAGTCAGCTAAAGGCTCACATATTTTCTATAGTGATGTTATAAGGCATCATTTAAATTATTGACAAGAGAGTTTAAATAGTGTTCATGAAATCATTCCCTCCAGATATCACAAGAATTTCAGATTTTCCAAAATCATTATTATTTTGGCCATTCTCAATGTACATTTTTTCAGTTAGGCAGCTGCAATGGTTTTTAAAACTTTCACAGATTTTCTTCAATTATCTGATGGAAAATGCTCTCAACAGAATCTTAGGTACTGCAAATTTCAGCACAATACAGCATAATCAAAATGCTTTCTCTTCATAACTGTATTGCTCAACACCACATTCTCATTCTCATTGCATTTCAATGCAGCTTGCACTGAAAATAACTAATGTTACCCAGAGGTCAACATGTCTTTCATACTAAATTATAATTAAGTTTTATAAAATATTAATACCTGAAGCTAAGTGAGAGAGGAACATTTATAGTCCATTTATTTCTTTCAAAAAATTAAGATTTCCATATAATTTATGACTCTGTATCACTTAAGGGTTCACTTTGATTTGCAGGTGACAAGACCAGCAAAAAAAAGTTGAAGACTTTCAGTGAATGGGTTAATTTTAAACACACACATACACACAAATAGAAGTTTATACTTAGAAAGAGAAAAGAAAAAAGCAAACCCCCAAAACCTTTCATTCACTTCAAAGAAAATCTCAAACACTAATATGTTTCAGCTAGCATCCTTATCCTTAACATGTTTTTACTAGTACAAGTGTGGTGGGTTGACCCTGGTTGGACACCAGGTACGCTCTATCACTGCCCTCCTCAGCTGGACAGGGGAGAGAAAATATAACGAAAGGCTCGTGGGTTGGGATAAGGACAGGGAGAGATTACTTACCAATTATCATCACGAGCAAAACAGACTTGTCTTGGGGAAATTAGTTTAATTTATTACCAATCAAATCAGATTAGGATAATGAGAAATATAATCAAATCTTAAAACACCTTCCCCCTACCCCTCCCTTCTTCCTGGGCTCAACTTCACTCCCAATTTCTCTGCCTCCTCCCCCCTCAGTGGCACAGGGGGAGAGGGAATGGGGGTTGTGGTCAGTTCATCACACGTTGTCTCTGCCGCTCCTTCCTTCTCACAGGGAGGGCTCCTCACACTCTTCTCCTGCTTCCACATGGGGTCCCTCCCATGGGAGACAGTCCTCCACCAACTTCTCCAACATGAGTCCTTCCCACGGGCTATGGTTCCTCATGAACTGCTCCAGCGTGCGTCCCTTCCATGGGGTGCAGACCTTCAGGAACAGACTGCTCCAGTGTGGATCCCCCACAGGGTCACAAGTCCTGCCAGCAAACCTGCTCCAGTGTGGGCTCCTCTCTCCAAAGAGCTGCAGGTCCTGCCAGGAGCCATCTCTAGCGTGAGCTTCCCACGGGATCACAGCCTCCTTCAGGTGCCTCCACCTGTTCCAGCATGGGGTCCTCCATGGACAGCCTGCCTCATCATGGTCTTCTCCACAGGCTGCAGGGGAATCTCTGCTCTGGTGCCTGGAGCACCTGCTCCCCCTCCTTCTGCACTGACCTTGGTGTCTGCAGAGTTGTTTCAGTTGTTCCTCTCACATCTTCTCACTCCTCTCTCTGGCTGCAATTGCTCCTGGTGTTTTTTCCCCATTCTTAACTGTTATCCCAGAGGGGCTACCACTGTTACTGATGGGCTTAGCCTTGGCCAGTGGTGGGTCCGTCTTGGAGCCAGCTGCAGCTGACATTGGCTCTGTCGGACATGGGGGAAGCTTCTAGCAGCTTCTCACAGAAGCCACCCCTGTAGCCCGACAACTACGAAAACATTGCCATGCAAACCCAGTACATTCCACCCTTTGCTTCTGTGAATCACATATCTAAGAATCATCATTAAAATCCGCATTCATCGCACAATCTTCACAACCTTCACTCACATCAACAAAAAAGAATTCCCCACACCAAAATCAAAATGACATAATCACAACTCCGAACGAAAGTGGACAGTTTTCACACATGATCTACGCCTCATCCCTTTACCACCATTACAACCAAAATTCCCCACGATCGTTCCACTCTCTAACATTGTTCAGCTCACATTTTGCCCATTATCTCTCCTAATTGCTATCCTCAATCTCAAATTCCTCATGCTCCATGTTGGGCGCCAAAAATAACTATGATGGGTTGACCTTGGCTGGATTCCAGATGCCCACCAAAGCCACTCTATCACTCCCCTCCTCAGCAGAACAGGGAGTGGAACAAATAAGATGGAAAAAACTCATGGGTCAAGACAAAGACTGTTCAATAAAGCAAAAGGAAAGGCCGTGTGCAGAATCAATGAAAACAAAAGATTTATTCCCTACTTTCCATCAGTAGGCCACATCCAGCCACTTCCTGGGAAGCAGGGCTTCAGTACGTGTAGTGATTGCTCTGCAAGACAAATGTTGTAATAACAAACGTACCCCCTTCCTCCTCCTTTCTCTTAGCAGACACCATATGGCATGGAATATCCCTTTGGTCAGTTTGGGTCAGCTCCTAAGTTTTGTGTCCCCTCCTAAGGTCTTGCCCACCCCCAGCCTCCTGGGGTGGGGGGTTGGGGGGATGGGGAATGTTGTAGAGACAGCCCCGGTGCTGTGCCAGCACTGCTCAGCAGCAGCCAAAACCCTGGTGTGGTATCAACACCTTGCTGCTACCAATGCACAGCACAGCGCTGTGAGGGCTGCTGTGGGGAGAATTAACTCCATCTCAGCCAGACCCAATACAACAAGGTGAAAATCAGCACAAGGTTTGAATCTGAAACTACAAAATCAAATGTCTCAAATATGTTATTTCCAAAGGCAGAAAGCAGTAAAACAGTGAATTCTAAGCATCAGTAATGTAAAAGCTGACATGAATCAATATATTAAAAATAATTAAATTGTTTCCAGAACTGCCCCAAGTAAAACTCTCTTCATTCTTGCCTATACACGATGCGTAATTTAGTTTCCCTAATTTTAGGAAAAAAAAATGAAAACACACCAACCTAAATGAGTAAAATTAATATTTTACTGTGATTTCAGTAATGCAAGTCTTAGAAATTTTTCTCTATTTTTTCTAGATTTTTCTTTTGTATGATTTGGTTTTTGCTTTATTGTTATAATCTTGGGCAAATCACTTTAACATATTGCTTGAGCTTCCCTGTAAAAATCATGAGAATTGTGTTGCAATAAAATAAAAGTTATGATGAAGGTTGTTTTACACCTGAGTTTGTTTAAAAGAAAAAAAAAAAAAAAACAAAAAATGAACAAAAGATGCTGTGTTGTTTCCTTTCTATGTATATTTTCATATACACCCAAATGTTTGTTCCAGTTAGTAATGTGTCTAGCCTGTGAGGAAAAAGCACATTAAGAGTGAGAGGAAAAACAAGATTTCAAAAACCCAGTTCCGCCAGGCCCATGACAATTCTCCATACAGCTAATTCAGATGTCTGTGTAGTGTTCCTGGATCAGCAGCTTTGAAGAGCAGGGGCAAATACTTGAATATCCTGAGACAGAGGCAGGGAAGTCTAGCCTCACTTGCTAGCTCACTATCAGTGCCTGTAGCAGAGCTGATAGGGCAAAGGCAGGAGCTATGTAGCCAGACTTCATAAGGCATGGAATACCGCCTTTAAAAATGTCAGGAGTCACTATGAGTAAGATTCAAATTAAAACGACAGCCCAAATGGAACATAGCCAAACTTAAATTACAGTAAACTGTAATTTCAGCATAGGCTAATTGCATAACACCGGGGTTGCTTGAATGCAGGCTTTTTAGTGCATACAACATTAGTCTAGGAAGGGAAATGCACCCTGCAAATTGGCTGAAGAAATTTGGATCCACTTGTGATTCCAAACCACAAGGTTGTAATTTATTTTGGGAGGAGTATGGTTTCTACTCTTTTTATTAAAGCTGCATACATGGATACAAGAATCTTCTGGCCAGGAGGAGAGCAAGAAAGATGAAACAGGACCAAATATATGTTCCTGTGTAATAATAAATTACCCATTTTATATGAAGAATTCACCTGGGGCGGGGGGAATGGGTGGAGGGGCACCACAAAGAATCCTCAAGGATATATCCCATTTCTTTTCTCTTTCATTTGAATCTCTGTAGAACTCTGAAAGTATGCCCTCATGAAGTAACAGAAAATTGAAGTAATATAAAATTGTCTTTCTCATACAATTATTTCCAAGTTTCATTCTAATTTAACTCAGGTGCCTCTGCATAGTACTCTCATGTACCTTTTTGCTAAGAACTGGGACCTCCTGTCTCTTCGTAGCAGGACCTTGCTCCTCCAAGGCTGGGGACCTGGACTCTTATTCCAGTCTTTCTCACCATTGATCTTTTAACAAGCCCTCTAAAGGCTGATATTCGGTGAAATGTTTCTCTTTTGCAAATTACATTTGCAGACAATTTCTGTGTCAATCAATGTTTATGAAACATTCTTCCTTTGTTAATATGGAAGAAGTTAAGATTGCACTCTCATTAGTGTTGGCAATGTGACCTTGCAGTGTAAGCATATTAGTGTGTTCACCACTGTTGCCACATTAGGTCAACAGACAAATCTCACTGTATTTATGTGACCATATTCAGTCTCTGTATACAACCCAGAAAGTCCAGCTGGGGAAGGAGGGCATAAAACAGAGAAGAAATAAAATAGTATTTAATTTTAATAAAATATTTCAGATTAAGTTTACATTCTCTGCCATAACATTACACTACCTCAGGATGTTTCCCCTCTGATGTTTCGTGCTGTTTGTTTTAAGGATTGGAATTAGATTTAGAAATCATTGAATCCATTTACTGTATTACTTAATATTACTTCAGCTCAGATTTCTCCATGAGCCCATAGCAATTGACCATATCTGTATTTATCGATTTTCATTCTCTTTTAGGTTCTGAACAAAATTAGAACAGGTACAGAAGCAGCACTGAAAAACACTTGTCCCCACAAATTGTCTTCCTTATCAAGCTAAAATAATTCAACTAATATGGTGTTGAAGTTAATACAACAATCATAGAATCATTTTGGTTGGAAAAGACCTTTAAGATCATCAAGTCCAACTGTTAACCTAGCACTGCCAGTCCAACCACTAAACCATGTCCCTAAGCACCACATCTACACGTCTTTGTCCTGGAGCATCTCAGTAAAGTTGGACTTCAGTACCATTTTTTTTCTTTGCTAACTATATAAATATTTTCCTCTAGTGGGTCTTTTTCCATGAGATGCTACAGCTGCATCATGTCTAACTAGAAATAATTACTGAGACAAGAAGATTGCACCGAAAAACTAGGTCAGCAATGAGATGACTGCAAATATGGTCACACTTGGGTTTCTAAATATTGATTATATAACTGAAACATTTTTGGGAAGATTTGTAAAGAAACTGGAAGAAACTACTTCAGGCAGGGGCTGAAAACCCAGCTGTGGGAAAGATGAAAATGCCAAATATCTGGAATTTAATCTTGTTTCTACCTACTAGAAACTTAACCTAGTGTGGGCGATGGATATATCCAGTCCCAAAATTTGTGCTTAATAAATGATGCATGCAAATGTCCTTCTAAGCACATGCATGTGCATACACACACAGAGCCATGTAGAGAAGATTTTCTGGGAAAGGGAGGTTTGGTTTACTTATAAGAGTGTGGAAAGGAAAATAGCATAGATTATTTTCATGGAAATTTTTCCAGAGTGTAAAGGGAGAAGGGCATATCCTGAAGCTTTAGCCTTTCATTTCTTTGTTCATTATACAAGAGCACACATATTGTTTGAACCATATACTCAAAAAGGTGCTCAGCTGCAGGACAAATAGGCTTCTACAACAGGATTGTAGAAGATGGAACAAGGGCAATATTTAATGCCTTCAGGGATTAATTGCTGAACTCATTTGCAGTATAAATGATTTCTTGTGATGTTGGTCCTTTGATCTTTCCCTATGCACTACAAATTAAGCCTCAACAAATTTCAGTTCTTAGGAATATGGCTACTCTTTGTCATTCACCCTGTTTTCCCTCCACTTCCATTCATAAGGAAAAAGTAAAATACCTCTCCAGAGACACTCACTCCAGGTGAATTTTCACCCAATGCCTCTTACACCAAGACCAGCATACAAATTTGCTCAACACACAAATATACAGATGAAGACATTTATAAAACAAACCACTTAGCACAGTTACTTAATGTTAGCCAGAAAGCTTCTCAGCCTCAGTTAGCAGAATTTTATACTGTGTTGTGCATTGTGAAACATTTATTATTTCACACCCAAAAGGCACAAAAAGCTGACTTTTTGTAAATTTTAAACAAATTGCATGAAATACTTACTGAGAATTTGGTTTACACGCTGTTGGATAATGAAGAAAATCTGACTATTAATACCTAACAACTTCATAGTAAGGATGAAAGTATATCAGTGTTTAATGAGAAATTGCTGTTATAACCTGTGTTTTTACTGATGCTCCCCACAGTTAAGCAACAGGGCATCAAGTGCACTGCTAAGGGATGTGCGAAGGGCCACAGCCTGATGGCACTGGCCCCAGTTAAGGACTGGGTAATCAATTTCAAATCCCAATTGTTCATGCAGACATCATATGTCAGGAATTGCTGTGCTCCTGTGTTATACTACAACCTTAAAGGATAAAATCAAATGTAGTTTTGAAAACAGATCATACATACTTTGCAATATAAATAAAATAACACACTTCTGATTTGACAGAAAAGCACATTTGAACTAAACACACCAAGAATTGGGCGCCTAGTGTACAGGTTTACCTTAGCATTTTTCCTTTGCATGGTAAATAATTTGGTGGTAACAAAACCTCAGAATTTTAGAGCTGCCGATAATCAGAAAATCATTGGGTCTCAATTTTTCAGTAAGACAAAGTTTTGTGCTGAATTTTCCTAGGATTTTTAAAAATATAAATTTAGAATCACAGAAAATTGAACAATGCAGGTCCATCTTTGCTCAGCTTTTGGCATCACATTTATTGAGTACCTGATGCCTAGCAAACACTTTTTAGTCTCAGTTTATTTAGGCATATGCCAGTAAATTTTATATCATAAAGCATTAATTAATTAATTAAGGGACCTGCAGCTGTAAAGAATTTAGTAATTCATGTATAAGTACTTTTATTGTGGAAGGCTTTGGTAAAAACAGAAGAGAAAGTTAAAACTAATATAGTCTATATTTTGGATTAAAAGTAGCAGATATAACTTACAGGAGCCATAAAAAACTCATGCTCTATACTTCATGCTCTAGGAATGGTGTGAGTTATTTTCAATCGCCGTATCAATGTAAACAGCAGAACACCTTGGAAATGGGTTAACATCTGTCACTCACCCTTGTTTTATTTAGAGACTGGTCTTAAGCCAGTCCCTAAAAATTTATGTCTTTCATAAGACCCATCAGTTTTAACTACCTCTTGCAGTGATTCATGAAACGCTTGCTTTCTGCTATTCTTTTAAAGAATAAAATGATTTTGACTTACTGCTTGTTTACTCTGTGACTTTCCTCACTGTAATTCCTGTATGAATTACAGACGGGTAAAGCCAGGAAAACACAGTGCTGGATTTAGTCCACTATATTGAATAAATGGACACATGTTACGTTTGAGAAAGCAGAGTAGTTCTGATGTAAATTTCTAGACTTGGCACTGGGAATAAGACTGTACAGGCAAGAAGTGAATCACATATTCATCTTTCTCACTGAACAGCAGGAAAGAAGTATATCACAGGAATAATACCAGCAGCTGCTTGAGACTTTTAAATTATATGTGGAAAAATGAAAACATGTCGAATGCTAATTACTTCAAAAATCTTGTTTAAAACAGAAAGAATATTGACTTTTTCAATCCAACCATTCCAGCTGAGCTACAGTTGTTCTTAATAGGTCAGTTGTGAAAGTTTTAGGAACCAAATTTATAGCAGAAAACAAAAAGGAAGGTTATAATCAAATATAATGAGTCTGTTTGAAGACATATTTTAATTTTTTAATGCATCTTACATTAAGATTTACAGTGCAATGCCACTTTAAAAAATCCAGCAAAATGAATTGCTGCCTGAGCCCTCTCCCCCACCTCCGAATTCAAAGTAACTCGATCTTGGATAAATTTTCTAACATTCAGGAGATGCTGCATCAAATTCAGTTGAGATAAAAGACTAATTCAGTAAGCTCTGCTCAAGTTTTTCTTCATATTTTAAGTTGCACCTGAGCTTTGAGAAAAAGCAATAGTTTGTTCATATTTTCAGACCTATATGTAGTGCTATACCATAAGGAAAGCTTAAAGAAGCTATACCTACATAAGTAGTGTAACTAAATATGCTCTGAGAAGTATTTCTGAAATGGCATCTTTGGAATCATTATGCTAATCAATGTAAAAGTTTACTTTAGAGAAATTTTGCTAAAGTACCAAATCCCATATTTACCTAATCTTCTATTTAAACTTTGCAGAAATAACTAGAATCTACTACTTAATCATCATTGTGCTAGTCTCCATCTTAGCTGTCCTACTTTAAAGCTTTAATATTTTCTTACACAAATGAAGTTGACCCTTTTTAATAAGCTTCTTTTCAAAGATCAAATATATCTGTAATATTTTCTCAATTTCTCTGATTCTGCTACCTGTGCTTAAGTATGTACGAATATCAAATTCTGTTTATTTTAAATTTACTTTGATACTGAAAGAGCCCCACCTTTCTTTATCTTAAAACATTTAGAAAGCTTTGCTTATTTATGTTTCTCCCAATATGTACTGCCTTATTATTTTGATAGCACAATATTTTCAGGCTGATCATTCCATTCAGTTTAGATATGTTCTATAAAATGTAGAAGTCCTTCTCTTCAGTTTGCTTAGAGGCAGAGAAACAAACAATAAAACTATGTTACTTTATCAGTTTCCTTTTAACGTTGATGGAACAGAAAAGTGGCTATAATCTTAGATGTTTTTAAGGGCTGTCTACTGGTTTATTCTCATTTTACATAGAGGTCATCAACTCCAGTTATCCATATTTAAAATACTTTAATTAATTCCAAGCTCTTTTTTGTAATGAATTAAATAATTCCTTCAAAAAGGAAAATGAGGCATGGAATAGGGGATAGTGTACATAATAGTGCTACTGTCCTGTCACACACTATCAACTTCACTTGCAACCTACCCATCGTGTGGATCCCTTGTGGGTGCTTCAGAGACAGCTTCCTAGGATCCAGGCCAGGGGTGATGGCAGCACCACGAGGCCAGCTGGATCCTGGGGAAAGCAAAGCAGAGGTTGAAGATCTGTGCCAGGTGTGCCTCTTCTGGCATTTGCTGAAGCGTGGATGAGACAGATGAGCGAGAGTGTTTGTAAAGAGTTGAAGTGCGAAGCGTTCTCAGATAGCTTTCATACTGTGATGTATTCCTGCTGATATGCAGGATGGATGTAACTCATTTGCCCCAACAGACTCAAAGCTTCCCCACAATAGAGATTGAGCTATCTGGTCCCAGAAATGCAGAGTACTTTCAGGTCACCTCCTCAAACACACAAAAACGTAGCCTTAAAGGTTAAACAAGCAAAATATCCCAAATCTTGCAAATTTCCTCCTAGCACTTCCCAAGGACAGATTTTTAACCTGCTCGATGTACAAAGCCATGTACGGTAGTTGTGGTGGAGATTTTGAATGCCAGGTATGAAATTTATTTCACAAAGCTTATTGATTTCTGCAGACAAATCTCTTGAAATATCTCAGTCTCTACAAATCATACTGGCTCTGGGACTTTCTGCCTTTACGTTATATTCCCATGCAATCTGAAAATCCCAGTCCTATTTAGGGGAGGTTCTGCAGCAAAACACATTAATTCAATTTGGAATTAACAGAGGTAATTTTAAATCCTTTAACTGAAATGAAACCATTCTTGATTTATACCAGTACAAATGAAATAAGAATCAAACTTCAAATAATGGAGACTATTATACAGCAGAGAAGTGAGGAAGATGTTAAAAAAAGTCCAACCATGTGAACTACATGGCAACTGTGTGGAAAAATAACCTGCCACTGAAACTAGACGGTATAGGTGGAAAGGCAAGCTTTCTTGTGTGCTTAGGAAGAACATATTCTGTCCTCTCAATCTTGCTCTGATCTATCAATTTCAAAAGTTTTATGTCCTCACTCATTCTGAAGGTATTATACACTATATATAGGTCAAAATTCAAATTATTATAAAAAGATATTTTTTTAAAAAATTCCATCACCCTTTAGCTCTTAGTTACAGGTCATCCACTTTCATGCTTTGTTATCCATATTCTTATAATTCTACATTTAATGAAATTAATTGATGGTGCTAAAGTGAAAAATTGTATTTTAATAGTACTGATAATATAGGGCCCAAACCTATAAGGACTCTTAAAAGAGGGTAAAGATTTTTCTTTGTTGTGCATATGACATAACCGTGGATTTCAACTTCTGTGTCTAAACCCATCTGAATGGAACATGAGGGTGTACAGCACCAAATATATCAGACATATGGATTTTCTGCTATTTCCACACTGACAAGGCTTGACTGAGGGCAAAACTGGCAGATGGCAGGGGACGAGTGAAGATCTCTTTGTGAAATGGAAAGAATTGGAAAAAGTGAGAAAATTTATTTGCTTTTGCCATATTCTTCATAAAATAATATTTTAGCTTCATCAGAACATCTGTGAATTAGGAATAGACTGTTACAAGAGAAGCCAAATGAGTTCACCAAAACCTGAATAAAATTATGTCTGTCTTAGTGAAATATTCCTCAATGGGTATAAGAAGTACTTCAGGAAGTCATCTTTGATCCACTAGCACAATACCTTTGAGGTTTTACACTGACCTGAAGGAGCACTAGAAACACATATACTTAAATACACAAGTACTGATTCATCATATAAAGAGAATTTCAAACTAAATATTATGGTATACAAAAATACCTTGCAAACAAAGGTATTTTCTGTTGATCAGTAGATGGCAAGCTTGCTACACCCAACTTTCAGAAAGTGTTCTGCTAACATTTACAATACAACTGTGATGTTATATTATTATTTCTGATATCTATAAATTCATAATATTTAATTTGTTGAATATATGATTTTTTGTATAAAAAGTTCTATATAGATATCTCTTTTTAAAGTAGTCCAAAGAAATAAATTATAATTAATATTATATGTGCTTAGTTCCCTCAGCTAGTTTTTATCTTAAATGACTACATGCTTTAAATCTTTAAGGTTTTTATTTTTATTTGCAAAAATAGCTACTTTATTAAAGATAGAATATTCATTAGTGTTTGTATAGTTTCTCTATTTTAGCATTTGTCTTTCTGTGAGAAGCTTTGCCCACAGATCTTTATAGGGATTGCAACACATAGCTCATAATCAGGATTATCTTTAATACATATGACTGTAAACCACAAATAGTAATAGGAATATATTTGGATTACTATATATCTGCAATTATTCCTTGATGTTCTGGGCATCTATCTTATCTAATAGCATACTAATCATATTTTTATAGTCAGGGATTGTTAGGTAGAAGTAATGTGGCTAGAGGAAGAAAAGTAAGTAAATAAAGTAGATAATACGAATATAAGAGAGTGCAAGGAGAATTAAATTCTTAAAGAAATGAATAAATGGAATTAAGGGACACGACAGGCTGAGAAATCACAATTTTTAATTTTCTGTGGCCAAATTCCACGTTGAGTTAGTTCTTCCCATGCTCTTCAGTAGTTAGTCTTGTTTGCTGTCTTGAATATTCCAGAATGAGTGTGAGGAATCTGAATTGACTGTAAGTAATGGAAATTGTTCTCTAATATTAGCAGGGGGTTGTTGCAAGATTGGCACTGAAGTTCATTTACACACCTTTAGGAATAGAGCCACACGTTGCTACTACCTTACCTTGGGACTTCATGTAGCTCTGCAGGAGGAAACTAAACTGTGTTTTTTTGGGTTTGGGTTTTTTTGTTTGTTTGGCATGTCTCTCTGTGTCTCTGTGTGTTTGGTTGTGTTTGTTTTGTTCAGTTCTTTAAAGGAGAAATTTCAGTAAATATTTAACATAAACACAATTGGTTTAAGGTGATAAGAAAATAGAGTAAAAAATGTTGCTTACAATAATAGTATAATCTAAGTCATAAAGATTTCTTTCACGTATGTATTATATACAGGGGTGGAGACTGGAAAACAGTGTGGAAGTCAAGGTCTAAACAACTCAATGGCCATGGAAGAGAAAGTGGGGTTTCTGCTGTTCTTCTTATTAGGTCCTGCAAACCAATGGAAGTCCTCCTTGTGGATTTGGTGCTAGGGATAACTGAGCCTAAAGGGAGACCAAATCATTCTGACTAACAAGCATATTTGCAAGCAACAAACTTAGTTCACAAAAGTTTTTTTTAAAACCAAGACAGACACTTGATTGCATTGAAAATATGGGATGAATTTTAATATATTATGTTGGTTCTTTGGCTGACGTAATCTGAAGCTGTTAACTACGTTGTTGCAAAACTGATTGCATTCTCACTCTTTCACTACAGGGTGCCTCTGCTAGCCCATCTTTTGTTGTTAATGCAACCGGAGACCATGGAATCTCCATTTTTTCTATAGGTACCTCATCAAAGAGATGGGCATCAACCACATATCTAACCTACGTGCCCAAAAAGTGGGAAAACATAGAATACTACTTTTCATTATAGTATGAAATACTGTTATTACAGTATAAAAAAGTCAGTAAACTGAAAAATAGTAAAGTACAAGGAAAACAGAATAATATACATACACACATGCAAACAAGTTTGAAATTACATAAGATTTGAATATAAAAGAGAGTTCACAATGAAAAGTTCCAAGTTATAGCTTGTTAATATGCCTTTGAGACCACAGTAGGTCTGAAAATTTTTTGTTTTGGTTTGGTTTGGTTTTTTCCAAGTGTGGTCTTTTCTAGTGTAGCATAAAATAAACTTCCATAGTATTGCAGCAGTACTATAGCAGTGATCAGTATATCAGGGAGAAATTGTCACTTCTACTGCAGAGATGGAAATAGAATAATAGCCTCAGTGACCTTTCGTGGGTCTTTCTTGTTACTTTCTAGTTACTCTTCTCCACTAGATAACAGGATTATCTATTCAGGCTTTATTTTACATAAAACAAATACAAACAGAAGTTTAAAGACGTCATTTTCCTATTAAGATATACTCCATAGTATGCAATGCATAAAAATGTTTAACAATAATCTATTTTATACATTTTTTTCCTTATGAAATGCAAACACTTAAAAGTGAAAATCCAGACCTGATATATAAACAATTTGCAAAAAAACACAAATGTTTTCGGTCAAAGCTTTCTACTAAACATAAACGACATTTGTATAAAGGTCACAATGATCATGGATATTGTTTTGAAAAATTAAAAAAAAAAAACCAAAACAACCCAACAACAAAAAGCTGATCCTTTCTTAGAAGAGAATTATATAAAATAAGCAAATTTGTTCACATACACAAACAAACACATAAAGCTTCTAAGATGAAAATTTTAGTTGTTTAATTCTATATAGTTTTTTTCCATGCCCTAGTATATGTAAGGTCCACTGGGGACAAATCGCTGATTAGTTTATATTTGTTTACGTCCAGTAATTTCTGTGTAGTTTCAGAGTTCTTCTGACCCATGCTAATAAATGAAAGCTATATTGTATAACACAGTTAGGCAAGACTGGGAAATGTTTCATAGGATAAATTTAGAAAAAATAGTAATTTTCAGATATATTTTTGAATTTTAGTTGCTATAGTAACAACACATTTCTTCTTCACTGTACATTTCTTTACTGTATACTCAGAGCTCTATGTGACAAAACAACAATTTTACAGTCTACAATTTAGTCTCAAGAAAAAGATTTTCCCCCTCTGGGAGAACATGATTAGACTGGAGCTTACAGAGCTTCTAAAAGTTTGGGGTCTGTCAGCATTTCTGACTTAATTTCAGGGGTTTATGACCTACTTATAAAACTTCTTTATGGAAGGAAGCTTAGCACAGTTGTCTCCTTCTGGAAACATTCTTTAGTGTTTTTAATCAAAAATTTTAAAATCCATTTCACAGCTTAATTTATAGACAAATTAAAAAAGAGTAGACTAGAGTAGTGACTTCTGATATCAGTTGTGCTAGCTCATAACTTCTTTGTTTTGTGTGTAAATGAGATAAAAAACTGATGGAGCGAACAAGAAGCACAGCATCAATAAAATGAAGGAATTGATGTCACTGAGCTGGTAAAAACTGAATAAATTCATCTGAGCCTCACAAATCTTTTAAACCTTCATGTATATATTATAGCACACCTGCCTATTTGGAGAAAAATGTCAACAGTACATACTAATATATATAATATATATATTATATTAAGCTGTAAGAATTTAAGATTTATTTTGAAAGAAAATCAGACATTTAATTCTTTTACAAGTAATTAGGCTCTTGATTCCCATGCAAATTATTAGGGGTTTACTGCTAAAATATATATGAAGATTTGGGTTGAAGATACATATATATGCTTAACAACACACCCAAAGGTTAAGAATTTCCACTGACAACCTGTGATCTCATCTAGTTTGGTGCTTCTGAAGTTTTAACCACACGTCTGTTTGCATTGTTCAGGGTACATATCTTTCCCAAATCCACTCTAACAGGTCAACCAATAGTGTGCAATTTGATGTGTGAAAGTTTTTAGCAGGAATAAATTGTCTAAATCCAGAAAATCAAGCTAGATAAACCATGATCTGGGTGCTTTCCAAAGCTAACATGACATTTCCAGCTTTGAAGCAGAAGCATGGGTGCTCCTGCATGGTCAGCTGTACTCCTTTGGGAGCAGCCCAACATTTTAGGCAGAGATGAGCAACAGGCTGCTAAAAGTGGTGGGTTTCCTAAAGTAGTAAAAGTTACCTAACTGTAATGTGAGCATATCTTAGGGTCTTAAATCACTTCTGAGCCCTGGAAAATACACTTTTCATTCTCAGCTTTTATTTTCATTGTAAAGTGAAAGGATATGCTTACGTAAACACGCTTACTCTGGTGGTTAATTTTTCAATTTAAGAATGATCTCATTAAGAGATTAAGTGTTTTTGAAGAAAAACTCAGGGCCTACAGTCAGCTCTTATAACATAGATTTCTTACCACAGACTCTTCTTTACCAACAGTGAGAATTCAAAAGGGAGAAAGACTTCTTCTGTAGCCTGTTTTACACAATAGTTAGGTATTAGGGAAAATCTTTTTCTATACACAGATAAATCCAAAGCAATTTCTGGCTGACAAGACTTTACACAAACTAAATATGTTACCCTACTTGTATAAGCTGAAGGTAGAATATGATCTTTACCTCTAAAATCTGAACTATAGAGAGTCTTCTGTCCTGCTTTTTTATGAGAAAACAAAAGCAGGGTCTGAATAATACAGCATCTCAAGTGATTACCACTTTTGAGCAGATATTTAATCACACCTATTGAGAGTTCATACCCCTCAAAAGTGGAAAAGTCTGACAGAAAAAAAGCTGTGACATTAGTCAGAGATGGCAGCACAAGATCAGTCAGGAGCATATATCTTCACATAATAACTCGGTGAGTCCTTTACCTGGATCATGGCTCCTAGGCACAATAACAGCACAAATAGTAACTTTTACTCAGACGTGTTAAGCATATGCATAGTAAAAAGAAACATCAAAAGCCAGCAAATTGAAAATTTTGTAGCAGGAATTATTCTGTGTGACACTCCTGCTATTTCTCTCCTCGAAATGTTCTGTTTTCAATGAGGTTTTAGAGTTCACACTTCAGTGAAGTGAAAGGGACGTAGGAGATATGAGTTTCCTGCTTTGCTACTGTTGTTTAAATAGGAGGCTATTCATTAGTGCTTTACTAATGGTTGTGATGGCTGTGTCTTTGCATTGGAAAAGGTCATCCTATTATAAAAACAGCAGGCACAGCATTTTCTGAACAGCATTACACACAGCCAAATCCACCATCAGAGGACTCGCCACTTTCATTCCACCTGCTGTTTTTTTCTTTTTTTATGAAATCCTGACTTTTTTGCATTATTGTGTTCGAAGTTTCAACCAGACATTTGCAAAGTCTACAGCCTTGTTCCTGTTGAGACCCCCTGATCAGATCAGTAGAGGGAACATGCAGGAATTTCACAATAATAAACTTTTGATCTGAGTGCTGATGGACACTATCAGCTGCCTATGATGATTTTTAATGGATGCAAGTGCTGCTTGGTTAGCACAGTTTCAAGCATCCTTGTGCTGCTTTGATATGCCGAGGAAGAGATGGGGTCAAGTCACAGTAATTTGCCTCTAGCTTGATTAAAGGATACAGCTCAGGAACCTTCTGAGACCCAAACACTCTCACAGGAGAGAGGAGGGCACAAAACTGCTTCCTCCCCATCCTCATGAATAATACAGGTTGCATTCTTCCTAACTCTACTCCCGTGTGAAGGCCATCGCAAGCTACTTCTTTGAAAGCACAATAATATGTATAGAATATCAGCAATTAAATGTCATTTAAGTTACGTGGAAACCTCAATTCAATGTTCCCCTTTATTCCTTTGTTACAGACCTTTTTTTTTTCCAGTTTGATTAAGAAATGGAATTTACAGCAGGAAGAGGACAGTAGAAAAGAAATACGAGGCTAGTCACAGAAAATCAAAGGCAGAAAGGAAAATATTTTCCCTTGTTCCCATAAGACAGCTTGGTTATTGACTGTTCCCTTAAGGCAGTGTTCTGGTCTGGAATGTGACTGTAAAACCAACATCTTGGGGTTCTCTGTCAGTGACTTCAGTCTTTCGGCATCACATTTGCTCAGCTTTCCTTTTTCTTTTTTTCTTTTTTTTTTTCTTTCTTCCCCCACCCCCCCTGTTGCCAATGCCAGTTTCAAGAACTAAATTGCCCTTGTGCTTCTAGAGACAATTTAAGGTTTTACCTGGTCACAGATTAACACCAGCAGTGGAAATTTTGCAGTCCAAAGGGTATCCTTGACTACAGTAGGGCAGTCTCACTGGAGGTTGATATCAATAGCTAGGCCGCATAAATGCACATGAGGTCACCATTTAGCCTGGAGGATCTCAGACCCTAGTGTAACACTCGAATAGCATAAATCAGAAATCATCAAATAATATTACACTGTTAGAGAACTTCAGTAAGCAGAGATTCTGGTCTTATATGCCTGACAGGTGGTATGAGAAGAAAAGAACCTGACCCCAGGCTATGTTTGCTGAAATGACAGTTAGGAAAAACAGAAGCCTACTTCTATAGGAAGAAAAAAAAATCATAATAAATTGTAAATCCAGCAAATGACATCCAGCATCTTTTTTGAGTAAAACACTTAACTTTTTAAGTCACTCTCAGGAAATATCTGTTTTACTCATCTCAGGCTAAGGGAATGACCTTCTTTCACTCATCTGGTACCTTGCAGGCTGCAACACAGCCATCCACATTGTAATTTTTGGTCTGCAAAGACAGACTTTCTCGTACCTATTAGTGAGGAACAGATAGCGGTAATGAGGTGTACAGAATGAGAAATCAAGATTGTGGAATTGTGGACTTGTTCCAGGCAGATTTCTTGCAAGTGAACCTATCTGTAGCATAAAAAGTCCCTAAGTCCTGCAGAGAAGTAGAAGAGCTATGACTATGTGTCTAGGAACTTTGTGATCAGCAGAACTGGGTTTTTGAAGGACCATGGTGGCATGCTTTAAATGGCACAAATCTAGTCCAATGCTGGTGGACTTTCTGTCCTTAAAAAAGCCCCTGGAACTGGTTTAAAACAATGTTGTGGAGAAAGCAAAGCCTCTAGAATTGGACAGATCCACCATCACAAACATTTCCTCAGATTATCATTTCCTGTATTAGGAGTACTTTGCTGAGAGCTCTAAATGCATAATTTTGATCCAGTTCACTGGATTTTTAGTACAGAAAAATAGCATTGAAGATCCTCACAAAAATGATTTTATGCTAATTGTATGAAACATGTCTAAACCAGTGTGCTCTAATGGCAGGTGCACTGCACAAGTGCTTGGAGGAAAAGGTTCTGTAGCTAGCTGTGATATCAATTCATGACAAGGCAGTGACTTTTTCTTTCTGTGTTCTGCAATCAAATGAAAATTGTTATGCTGTTGAGACCACAACATGGTGACAGACCTTTTCTGATCTGACCAATTTTCTCATCAAAGGATCATATATAATGAGGAAAGTGATGAATTCTGGAATCTGTCAGTTCGCAGATGGTCCAGATTCACCTATCAGATGATGACCCAGACAGCTACAGAAAATGATTCTCTATCACTATGGAGGAAGAAATTATACAGAAATATTTTTGTCAGTAGCAAGAAATTTATATATAGAGGAGTCACTCTGAAGATATAACTATACCCCAGATGTTTCATCTTTCACCATTATGCTGTCCTCCTCCCAAGCGATTTGATTTCCTGCAGTACTTCATTGGTCTGTTTAAATAAACTTTCTACTCTCTACAAGAGTTGGAGAAGAGTTTTTTTTCCTCCAATAAAAATAGTTCTTTTGTGGTAGAAAACAAGCCTAGTTTATTTCTTACAAAGGCTAGAGAACTTGAGTTTAAAAATCACATTGGCCTTGTGCTCCCAGTTCTGTGAAGGTCTGACTTAATTTCTTACCTCGGGTTGTATCTGCTTTCCCTACATCATGGTGTTACACTATAGTTTGTTGCAAAGTTCTTGCCTCGAGAGTCAGAGATTTGATCTAGGTCTTTCCATGTCCCAGTACTGCCCTGTGTGTTGTCCAGTACTTCTTAAGCGGGCAACATATAGAAAGTCCTTTGAATACAGGACTCCTCTTACCACTGGCTAGCAAAATGAGATATCTTTTATTTCTTCCTTTGTTGTATCATAAGTTCTCATTCTTGCCCATACTGCAGCCCCTCTAAACCAAAGGGGTGTAAAGCAGCCATACACCTTAAACATTTTTCAGTCTTAAGAGTACAGAACTCTTGCAAGTTAGGAGAAGGTATAGAGCGCCTCATGCTAACCTGGTCTCATAATTTACTGTTCTGTTTTCACAGAATTTAACAAATAACTGTCTGCTATTCTAAAGCTCCGTTCCAACTTTCCCAGTAGCAGTTTCATTAATTAATTAATTAATTAATTTTATTCTTAATGAAAGGAAATGTGGTCGTGATGTTTTTACTGAATATATTCTGCTTGAGACTGAACATACTTGATGGACCCGTTTCCGCACAGAAATTAGACAGAAACTGCACTACTGTCTACCAATTTTGAACAATCATAACTGGTACCATTTTGAGCCGGTACAATCTAGACAACAAGCTGATTAGACTACCTTGCATTTAAGGTTCCTCATAATCATAATTTACAGTGCAGGGAATTTACAATTTAAAATAAAAGTATGAAATGTTATGTGGTTTTGTGGTTTTGATGTCTCAAATGTAGAACATCTCTTCTTGACTACCTAAACAGCTATATGTTTCCTTCCAGCTAAATCTAAACTGACACAGAATCTAGGCAATCCATCTTATTCCATTCATTTAAAATGTTATGCTCATCTAAAGGTAGGCATACAGTAATGGCTTGAATTATCAAACTCCTGAAGGCTACATTCCACAATTGACCACTATGGAATGCATAGCTATAATAATCTATATTATTTTTTAATGAAATTTGTGTACCTGAAGAAAAATCCATTGAAGAAACTGATATTACTCCTACTAGAATGAGTCTAACATACAGTATACAACTTTTAAAGAGTGCTGAAAGAATACAACTTAAAGAGTGATGTTTCTAAATATGTACACAAACAACTGTCTAAACCCAAATTTTTTGTTTATTTCCAAATAGAGGAAAGCTGCTGGAAATGACAAAAAGCAGCAAAGAAAATAAAAATCAAGGGAAAGCAATACCTCATTCTGTATAACAGTGAGTTCTTACTCTTTCTGAAGAGATTATCTGTTGCAACAGGATACTTGTTTCAGTAGAGCTTACTCCTATTTATCGAAGAATAGCCCTTAAAAATGAAAATAATGTATAAAATATGAGATTAATTTGCAGTTATTGGTTTGCGGGAGGGAACAGAGAGTAATGTGAAGATATCATAAACCATGTTTCATGGTGCAGTTCAAACAGATTATTATTAAATAAATGTTATTTATCACAAAACAAGAGTTCACCTGACTCCTCCATACATTAAAGATCTAGTATGTCACTATGTATGGAACTAGCCACGCAGCTAAAGCCACTTAATAGGATGTCAGAAGCTTAGGCTTACCTCTTTAGGGAAAAGTACTCTGTTCCTCTGTATAAACGTGAGTTGCTGTCCTATTATTGCTGCTGTTTCCTCATAGCACTTTATCCTAATCCACATGAACCCAGTACATATCTATGATGTGAGAGTAACGTAGCAGTATTGTAATTAGCTATAGTAATTAAAATTCAGCATTTTGCAGAAATGGTTGTCCATGTTTTGCATACTGTCAGTGTTGAAAGCTCAGTAGATGTAGGGAACTGCTAATTGCATAATATGGTGCTGCAAAGCTAGTTAATTTTCTTAATGAATGCCATAAAGCAGTTTTCAAAAAGGATCAAAACAGGAAATCACGCTGACTGACCCTTATTTGGAAATCACTTCCAAAGCAAACAGGAAATATATGTACAGACCTGATTCTTCAAACGCTGGCATATACCTCCAGATTTCTGCAAGTCAGAATTTCCATTGGGAGAGAAAGAGAAGTTCCACTGATGGGGGAAGTTATACCTGGGTTACCCCATGCGAAGTGTGGTTACAGTGGAGTGGTGTACCGTCCCCATGGCAGTCTTGAGGCACCTGTGGAAGGATGAATATTTGCACTCTAATACTTCCATTGCTTAAAGCTCTGGGGGGCTGAAATGGGGTCCTGGGCTGTGGGTGGGTCAGGGGAAACATCGAAGGGGCTGAAGAGGGAAAGTCATGCCCATTACTGTCCTCAGGGACCTTTAGAGTCCAGAGGAAGGCCACGACGCTGATCAGAGGGCTGGAGCACCTCTCCTATGAGGACAGGCTGAGAGAGTTGGGGTTGTTCAGCCTGGAGAAGAGAAGGCTCCGGGGAGATCTAATTGTGGCTTACCAGTACCTGAAGGGGCCTACAGGAAAGCTGGTGAGGGACTGTTTATCAGGGAGTGTAGTGACAGGACAAGGGGTAATGAGTTTAAGCTGAAGGAGGGTCGATTTAGATTAGATGTTAGAAAGAAATTCTTTACTGTGAGGGTGGTGAGGCACTGGAACAGGTTGCCCAGAGAGGTTGTGGATGCCCCATCCCTGGAAGTGTTCAAGGCCAGGTTGGATGGGGCTTTGGGCAACATGGTCTAGTGGAGGGTGTCCCTGCCCATGGCAGGGGGCTTGGAACTAGATGATCTTTAAGGTCCCTTCCAACCCAAACCATTCTATGATTCTATGATTCTATGATTCTATGATTCTATGATTCTATGACAACATACATCCTGAGCCTCCAGCTCTTTCATTAGCTCTCTTGAAAGAAAAGCACAAGTCTGCCATTTTCACCAGAGTGATAATTTAAAAAACAAATGGAGAGAGGGAGTTTCAGATGCTGAGTTCCAGTTTAACACAAAGTGCCCAAGTTCCCTTGTTCAATGCACGGGGAACTTGGCTACCTAACTCTGTGTATAATCTCTAGAGCCAGAGAGGAAACTTTAAGATATTTGTAATTCAAATACAACAATGTCCCTTTTGGATCTGGTCATTTTGGAAAAAGGACATAAATCTTTTAATTTTTATAGAAATGCTTCTGCAGTCTGTATACTTAATTATTGGCCTTGGGATCTGATATACAGGCATCTATATATTTTAGGGGGTAAGAGAGTAGTTATTAGAAATCTAATCTAATACAAAGGAACCATTTACTCAATAGCATATCTAAATATTATTTTTATTCTCAGGAGAAGAATTTCTTATTTAGTTGTACCACACACGTACCCTTTCATAACAGTTACTGACAATATATGTTCAGGAAATACAAGATATCCCTATTGTATTTGTATTAAAAATCATCTACAAGTAAACTGACACAGAGTTGAAAATACTCTAACAGAGTATTATTATATGTATTATGTCAAAATACTTGGATTTTCTGTTTAAGTTAAACATTAACCTATAAATTATGCAACAAATAAAATACAGCAAAATTTTAAGCAATACAGCTTATAGTAGTTGAATCCTTAGTCTTCATAAAGACAAATGCATCGTGTTCCCTAAACTGTTCTTTAGTCTTATATGCAATCCTTCCATGCATACATCTTTTCTTCCCTCTTGGTTACTGCCATTTTCAAATCAAAAACCTTGGCAGTATGCTCTCTACTTTCAGACACAGCTTTTTCAGGATTTTTTTCTCCACTGACCTCACCATTTGCTCATACATTTATCGCATCAGAATTGTGACACATGAATGTTTGATGTTCTTATGCCATTCTCACTGCAGTTCAGTATTCTTCAGTACTTAATTATGGAAACCTGAGTTACTGCTTGAGTTTTTGGAACTGTTATTTATGAGTGTTAACTGTTAGCATAACTAAAGTGTAAAAAATAAACAAAGGTACATTTGAAGCTATTTAAATGACACTATTATGTGAGAGCATGGAATACTCTAGGTAATGGATAATATGGAAATTTCAAAGCCATGTAGACTGGAATGGGTAGCACATTGCAAAATACTGGAGTACTAGCACCTGGAGTATTGGGGAAGTAGGAGAAGGGTTATCTGATCAAGTTTCAACTGACTATATCTCAAGGAGTTAACAACAAAATGTCACAAAAACTACAGAATTCAGCTGTGGGGAATTTTATGAAATTGTATTAGACTTTAAGTGGGTTCTGAAGACCCTTTTTCATTTGTATTTCACGTTTTTGCATTTTGGTTGAATATTTGTGCATGTGGTCCAGTACAGAAAAAAAGAAAAGGAGCTGAAAATTAAACTGTGCTAAGTAAAGCTCCCTCAGTTGCATAAGGGTTCTTGAGAGGTCTTAAGAGTTGACACCTCCAGAAGGACTTATTCTATAGTAAGGTTTTACAAGTTCAGTCATGAAACTAATGTCTGAACAATGTATTTTTTAAAATATTATCTACAGAGAGCAAAAACTTTTCCTCTGAGATTCAACTAAATGCCCAAAATCTCAGCTGTTTTCAGATGCAAAACTACTATAGCCTCATATAGGTTCTGATTTTATTTTTGAAAAGCTCACAAATCTTTAGAAGTAAGTTATTCTTATCGAAATAAGATTTCTACGGGGGGGGAACAAAAATGTATGCTTTTGGTTTCTCAGTGTTTAACAGATACTGAGGGTAGGGGAGTGCTTGGGGACAGAGAAGAGAGTCACATGGCAGAAACAGAATCATTTAGTTATTTCTTACACTTTTCCCATTCCATATAAAACCTGTAGCTATTAGGTTAGGTCCTTCTTTGAAAATGTCTTGATTCAAGCACGTCTCACCTTTGGTTGAAAACATTGTTATGAATTCTTAAAAATAGAATTTGTAAAAGAAATCAGTTGTTTAATTATAGTGCTTGCATCTTGAATTATTGGTTTCTGTCCAGATTGTCTCATTTGCCTGACAAGTTTTACCCTCCCTTTCTATCCCTTATTGCATCTAATGCAGTTTGGCACTGGGAATACTTTGTAGATAGCCCGCAGAAACAACATTTCCTCCCATTACCCAAACGGGTTATTCAATAAGTATAGCACAAGTGACCTTGTCACTCCCGTATTTTCAAATGCTCTTTTCATCTAAGCACTAATCAAAAGACTCTCTATTCTTCCAAAATACAATAACGATATCTTTATCTTAGATTCTGAGCACAACCCAGACAATAATAAGAGAACTGTATTTTGATTATTTATTCCAGAATCCAATTTCAGAATTCGAACTAGTGCCTATCTAAGACCAATAAGTTTTAGTGAAGTGCTGCAGCGGGAATTAGATTTAACAATATTTCAGTACAAGCACTTCTGTCTAGTAGTGACAAATGATTATGTCTCTTAGATAAATTCTCTTAAAATAAATAGTGAAAAAAGAAGTAGTAAATTTGTAGTGAAGTTTGAACAATTTTTATCCTAGACAAAATGAAAAATTTTAAACTGGTATATTATATACTTTGAAGTAAACATGAGAGAGCTATTAAGCAAACCAAATAAATTTTCTAAGGGAATTTAAATATCTATACCATATGTATATGATATTATTGCTATATTTTATTTTTATTAGAATATCATTCAAAGGAAGCTTAAGTGTGAAAATGTCTTTTTACTAGATGCTCAACAAACATATAGCAGAAAATGACGCCCAAATTTTGTTTTTTTTCTTCTTGTAGTATAGATAAGATCCTGTCAGTGCTTTTGTTTGAAAAACTTAGATGGGCTTCTCCAAAGAATGTAGTAATGACTAAATATACACATCTATATCAGAGCAATCTGTATAGACTCCCTTTACACTCTACAGAGAAAAGATGTTTTCTACTATGTGATTCATTTCAGTCTACAGTTAGCACCTAAAATAGGTCCATTCAAATCTGCCCTGAATATGTCTGTTTCTCTTCATTGAGTATAAAATGAACACAGGCTGAGTATTTCAAAAGCATATGCATACCTTTTAGGCAGCTTAGTGAAATGAATCCCATACCTTGAATCAGATTTAAGGTAATTAGGCAGACGATGTCTCTAGTGCATCAGTTGTGCTTAATCTTGCTGTGGTAGTCTAAAGTGTTGCCCTCCTGTCTGTTTCGGGATTTTGTCTTTATGATGTAATCTGCAGAAGGGAACGTTTCCTCATCCTCCAGCCACTCTGTCAATGCTGCAGGAATAGTTTCCCTGTTGCCAATTCCACAGTTCCAAACCACCCTAGTCCCTTGACTTGCAACTGTGCAAGTAAAGGTTACCTTGTCTGCTGAAGATTAATACTGATACTCTGTTATGGATATGGAGACAGTGATTTCCACATGACAATGCTGTGGGACTGCTGCATGTGAACTGAATCGCTGGGGAACCTGCAGAACTGCTGTGGGAACATGTCACGCACATGAAGAGATGAGCTTGTGTGAAGACAAACAAGATCTTATATTTTTCTGGGACTCAGTACTACCTTAAAGCAGTGTTCAAAGTCATGCCCTGCTAGCTGCTTTTTGTTGAGTCATACTTCATCTCAGATCCAAGTTGTTTGACCTCTCTGGCTCAGCTAACTTGTTCAAAGATATTTCACAGTTGACTATACTTCGTAGTAATATATCTGCTTTTAATATTTGAACAAAATCTCTTCCTTTTCCATCTAGCACTACAAGAACAGGGTGTTTAATGACAAATCAGTGCACATATGAGTTTGTGTGATTTGCCAGACACATATTCATAACTTCCCTACTAATTTAATGCACTACATTATCACCTATTTGACATATTGACATGCAGTAAAGCAGAGGATGATAACTTACCAACTGCTTGTTTCTATCCAATAGACTTATCACAAACAGATACATTAAAAAAAATTAAAAAATCCCCCCTACAAGGGCATATTTTCCCTGCTGCATTCTATATTACACTAAAATTTCAGGAAAGCTTACTTCAGTTTACAGGGTTGTCCACTGACTACTTTTAATACTGTGTTTATTTACTATATTATAAATAAAGTACTATAGAAAACACATTCAACCTACAAAGCATATATTCTACATAACTCTGAGTTAGCTATGGTAAAATAAAATTCATGGGAGAGGATTCATCTGACCAAATGTGCATATATGTTATCCAGAGATTTACTCTATGTAAATTGCACTAGGCCCTCTCTGTAGTCTCTGGAGAAAGCTAGGCATTCCTAGTGTGTGATTTATTTGACCTATACAAGAGGTGTCCTTTAAAGTGCAATGAATCTTCTTACAGAAGTACTTTGTTCTAGCTACAGAGTGCAGAAGTGGTTTAGATAACCACCTCAAATATAAATAATCAGATTAGAGACCTTTACATTTCAACAGACAAAACCTGCACATTATTTTGTATTCAGTTCTGTGCACTGACTTCCATTTAACTGGGCACAAAACTTTAAAGTCTTGAAGATTTTAAATTCTGCTCAAAAACAATTAGTACATTGATTTAAAAGTATGAATAAAAAGTAAAGAATGTCATGCAATAAAAGTACATTGGGGGTTACACAAGGCAGGAGAGTACGGTCTAGACTGGTACTAGATGAGGAGGGAAAAGAAAGCATGAAAGAATGTGGTATTTAAGAATGAGTTACTCTACACTGTGTTCCATCAAATATGTTTATACCTGACAGGAAAAGCATTGCATCACAGCTGTAATATTTTAATACATATTTGTGTGTGATGCTATACAGTGCTCAAAATATTTCATTATGAAAACATGAACAACTGCTGTAGTTTGAAGATCGTTTTGTTGATAAGCAAATCATTTTAGTAGTCTAAGCTTTTCTTTAGGAATTACAAAAGCATAATCAGAGCTGCTAAACACATTACAGATGAGACAACTTGCCTGCAAAAAGACTTGCAATCATCGTTAATTTGACAGGGAGGTATTGGAAACAAGAAAGGCCAAAAGACACTTGGGTGATAATTTAGGTGTGCAGGCAAAGTGCAAAACCAGATAATCTTTAATTCATCTGCAATGATTCTCAACAGTATAGTTAAGTGAACTCCTATTTGGTATTGATTTTAAGACATGCATGATTTCTCTAAGGACAAAGAAACTTTGTAACATGATTTAAAGTTTGTAGGGGTAAAGTCAACCTTCTAATTCTAAATCTTCTATGTGTGTGTATCTACCTGAAGCATCATATTCATATTCCAGAAACTTTGGCGTGTATTTATTGCACATATCACTAATTGATCCAAGGAGCCTTGCAACTCTAAAAGATGCACAGACCAAAGTATAGATCCAGTACATAGTTTAAGCAACATAATATTCATTGTCTAATGACTGCGATTTGAGCATCAGGCTTAATGCATTAGGTGCCCATGCTCCAAGCAATGTGTATGGAGAGTTACATTCTTCAGAATGAAATACACAATAAACAATAATTGACAACTGTAGAGGTAACTAGGCTCTACAGAGAGATGTTGAGTACAGATATCTTGATTCTCATCCTCTAACTAGTTCTTGCATATCTAGCTAAGTGCCAGGTGGTGCTACTTCCTTAGAATCATAAAATCATAGAATCATAGAATGGTTTGGGTTGGAAGGGACCTCAAAGATCATCTAGTTCCAACCCCCCTGCCATGGGCAGGGACACCCTCCACTAGACCAGGTTGCCCAAAGCCTCATCCAACCTGGCCTTGAACACTTCCAGGGATGGAGCCTCCACAACCTCTCTGGGCAACCTGTTCCAGTGCCTCACCACCCTCACAGTAACGAATTTCTTTCTAACATCGAATCTAAATTGACCCTCCTTCAGCTTAAACTCATTACCCCTTGTCCTGTCACTACACTCCCTGATAAACAGTCCCTCTCCAGCTTTCCTGTAGGCCCCTTCAGGTACTGGAAGGCCGCAATTAGATCTCCCTGGAGCCTTCTTTTCCCCAGGCTGAACAATCCCAGCTCTCTCAGCCTGTCCTCATAGGAGAGGTTCTCCAGCCCTCTGATCAGCTTTGTGGCCCTCCTCTGGACTTGCTCCAGCAGCTCCATGTCTCTCCTGTACTGGGGCCCCCAGAGCTGGATGCAGTACTCCAGGTGGGGTCTCATGAGAGCGGAGTAGAGGGGCAGGATCACCTCCCTCGACCTGCTGGTCACGCCTCTTTTGATGCAGCCCAGGACACGGTTGGCTTTCTGGGCTGCAAGTGCACATTGCTGGCTCATGTTGAGCTTCTCATCAATCAATACCCCCAAGTCCTTCTCCTCCGGGCTGCTTTCAATCCATTCCTTGCCCAGCCTATAGTTGTGCTTGGGATTGCCCCAACCCACGTGCAGGACCTTGCACTTGGCCTTGTTGAACTTCATGCGGTTCGCACAGGCCCACCTCTCCAGCCTGTCAGGGTCCCTCTGGATGGCAGTCAATATCTTCTATTGATGTAGTTAAAAACAGACAGTGGTGGTTAAATTATTTCCTGAAAATGAAGACATAAAGGGTAATCCTTGCATTTTAAATTCATCTTTTTTCAGGCTTCTATTTCACATAGCCCATCTTCTCAATTCTGATCTCACCACACGGACATTTTTTGCACGGAAGTTTACAATTCTCAGAAGACTGCCCAAAGCACCAATCTGTAGAATTTGAGGGTAAAAGCAGACTAAGATGATAGAATAAAAGGGAATCAGAACTTGTAGTTTTCTCCTTTTTATGCAGTTCCATACTGGAGAAAACAATTAATAGCTCACTGGGCAAAAGACAAAGAATATAAATCGTTGACCTTGTGATTAGGACCTAATGTGGGATTCCAGAGTTAATTTTTTCTTCAATCATTTTTGGTACATTTTGCATCTAACAACTGCTGTATCAAGTGCTCCGGCTGACCTCTGAGGTAATCATCCAAATCCTAGTGTGAATCAAATTTCCATATTCAAAATAGAACACTTTTCACAGGAGAGCTGAACAAACCCATAACAAATGAATAACATTTTCTTTTATAACATATTAACTGTTCCTGTAAATATGGGAGAAGCAGCAGATATCATATATCTTAACTTTCATAAGACTTTGACATTTCAGTATGGGTAAGTAAGCTAGGAAATATTATCTAGATTAAATAACCATATATTGGGTACAAAATGTGTAAGTATAGAGTGAAGGAACAAGTCAGGAGGAACCTTGATTTTCCTCCTACACTCTAAAAAAATTCTTATTTAAACTATGCTTTTACTGATGGCTCTGTCTGTTGCGTATATCTCTTAGTCATACTCTACAAGTTCTTCAGAAAGCCTGACAGTAGCATTGAAGGAACAGATGAGAACAGCCCAATATGTGTAAGGTTCAGGAAAAACAGGGCTTTTGCCAGTGTAGAACCTGGGAACGAAATAGCAGTTAAATAAAGGTAATGTAAAATTTCAATGTTGGCATTATGAGTTTAGTTTTAATTTGTTTGAATAAGTCTAAACAGTATATACATTAATTACAGTGTGCTATAAACTCCAAGAATGATCTGCCCTCTCATAACTACCAAAGACATTTATATAACTGAACAAGAATGTAACTCTTTTTCTAACTTTAGACTACACTCAATGCTATAGGATTTTAGGCTTTCTGGTCGTGCAATATGGTAATATGGCAATATGGCAATATGGCAATATGGCTAACATCTGTGTCATATTTAGCCTGTCTGTCCACATGTACAGGTTGGGGTTTTATGATAGATTTTGTTATTGTTGGATATTTTTATTTATGTTAGACAAAGTTTATGAAATACCTGTTGTACTTAGAGAAGCAAAGAAATATCTTGAAGAAATGCAGTTTTTAATTGTGGACAGATCTTGCAAATTGTCTTCCATATTTTTTATTATTTGAAAGCTTCTGTCATGCCAGAGGATGACAACATGAGCCCCAGTCTTTACTTCAAAACCATAGAAAGTCTTTGATTGTGCTGATCCCCAAACACAGAAGTCAGTGAAGAAGAAACTGAGACAAAGAACTTGTCTAAAAATTCTGGTCCATGCAGTGATCGAACAGCAGGTTTCAGGGATCTGTTTTCTCCCATACTGTTGAAGAAATGCTCTGCCGCACTCCAGGCCAGCTAGAGTCTTTCAAAGCATTGTGTATAGTAAACAACATTTAATATAATTGAGAGTTTGTTATTTAAGAACTACTCTGAAAAAACATTGACAGGACTAAAACAACAATAAGTGCTATGGAGTTGGTTTTAATGTTTTGTCCTAGTGCAAATCCAGGTTAAATCATGGCTGGAATATTACCTTTAATTATATAGATATGTACTGTTAACTCTAGCTTAATAATTCGTATGCTTTTAAGAAACTAAAAGCTTGCTTCTGGGTGGTAGTTGCCTACAGCCAAAATATCCAAGGCAGGTGTCTTCTATTTCATCTGGACTGCTGAGTACTCAAAAGAAAATTGTATCCTGTTCTGGGCAGGAGCAGTCCTAGTTATTCATGACTCTCTTCTAATAACCAGAAGATCTTTGAGTTAGACTTGCATCTTTTAGGCTGTGAATCTTGCAAGTGTTCAATACATCTTGATTTATGAATGTTCTGAGCTCTAGAAATGCAAGTGAGTAGTTGCTTACTGGATATAAATAGAATGGATCCGCGGTGTTCGAGAAGATAATAATTCCCATCACATTCAGCCCCCAGTTCTGTTGCAGACTGTAGGCAGTCAGGATTGATGAAGCAATATACACCTCTCTGTATCTCTCTGGAGCTGGATTTGGCTGCTCTAATGGAAGGGAAGAGGAAGAGTCTTTTAGCCTGCAGAACACTTTCAATATGAACTTTGAGGAATTCATTATAAATCATATTGTCCTTATTAGCTTTCAGTTTTTTTCTAGCAGTATTTGAGCTTTCACCTCTCCCTGTTTATCCTCCCTACAGTGTCATAATAGTGCATGCTACTGTGTATGTTATCAGCAAAATGGGTTAAGGGAGGCAAAATATGTAAACTGAGGAGGCTAGTGCATAATTATAATGATTGATTGGATTGTCAGCTCTTCATCCAGCAAATGAAATGTCTGAATCTGAAACTGAATTTTGATGGAACTGGACTATTGGCTTGTTAACAGTCCTTCAGATGTCATTTGACAAAACCAGTAGAAACTGACGGAGCCATCGCTTTGGAGTTAGCTCAGATTTATTCTTTCTTAAGAGGTCTGGGTGTTGTTATTGGCTCAACAATAGACCATCCAAGAAAGTCTATGGCCTTAATGTCCTTGATTTGGAAGTCTGGGATCAAGAGTAGCTCACTGGCTTAACCATAAATGATGTCTAGAAATCCTAATGAGGTAAAGGAAGAGATGGCTTTGGTGTTTTTCTTCTCATGTCCTTGTCACTTTTAGATCCTTTTTAGGAAAAAAAGGAAAAAACCTGTAATATTTCCACACAAGTTTATAGCCATCAAACTTTATGTGCGTTTATATTGAATGCAGAATAATGAAAGATACACAATCTAAATTTAAATAACTTTTGTTCTCATTACTACACTGCAATAGATAAAAAGTCAGTAACAATAACAAACAAAAAATATTTTGTCCAATGCCCATTGAAAAGCCATACAGACATGCTAACTGTAAACAATTGTATGTTTAGTTATTTTTTTCATTTAAAGAGACAATGTTGCCAATCCCATTTTGCACTTGTACACATTTCCTAGTTATTAAAAAAGAATATATATATGCAAATTATATTCTTCCCAGTTGGCAGGATACAATGCATAATGAATTATCAACTTAACATTCAATTAATACCATCATTTACAACCCACTGGAAATAGACAAAGCTAACAAGTTATTATGTGTTGAAGTAAAAATGAACTGCCTGAGGTGTAACTGAAAATGAAACAATGTGTTAAAAAATACTAACTAGCATTCTGTAAATAAGCATTGTGTAGAAAACAATTGCTTTGAAATGGAAAGTAGTCAACTAGTCCAAACATTATAGGATTTGGTGAACACTACTATTCCAGAATGTACTGCAAGTTGGTGTCCAAGACCAGATCCTTCTTCTGGTATAGCACTATGCTATCTTTACTGAAGACACTTCAAAAGCAGGTCAGTCTCTAAGTGGAAGGATCTTGTTATTGGCTCAATGATAGACCATCCAAGAATGTTTATGACTTTAATGCCTTTGATTTTTGGAGTCTGGGATCAAGCTCAGCCCACTGACTTAACCATAAATGATGTCTAGAAATCCTAATAAGGCAAAGAAAGAGATGACCTTGGTGTTTTTCTTCTCGTGTCCTTGCCATTAGTAGAGGTTTTTTACAATTTATTAGAATGTTACCAGAATTAGCCATTATTATAAATCAATACCTCAAATAATCTTACTAATTTCATAGTGGTATTATAGACTTTACAGGTTTGTAAGGATATATTGGAAACTTATTGATCAACTTCTTGTTACGATTACATCATTGTGTTTATAATTCACATGCCTTTTTTAAAATTGCACTTACAAACAACTTTTGTGTTAATAATACTGTAGACTCCAGGCAAATGTAATCCATGAATTAATATGCTTGGAAGAAAGAGAAAAGGAGTGCATCAACAGCCAAGAAAGTACAAGTAATTGTTCAAAAGAACAAGCAAACTTAAGGTGCTGGCTCAGCTTCAATCTTGATTGCACAAGATAGAACATATTGAGCAGGGTCCAGCCTTGGTTTAGCTATATAACTATGTAAGAGCTGAGCTATGTAACTATTTAAGTCAAGTCAGGAACATAAATAGTTTCAATTAGGGCTCCTATAAATCATTACAAAGAAGGATAAAGAGAAAACATAGATCCATTGCTTAATGAGAAAGGTGAACTAATGATTCATGATATAGGGAAGACTGAAGCAATTGTGATTGTTAGCTAACATGGTTGGGCATGAAAGAACAACAAAGTAGTACAAACACAGGTCCAAAAAGGAAACTAACAAATTGAAGAATGATTACTTAATATAAATATTCTAAGTCAGTATGGCTAGTTTAAATTCACCTTAAAGATCTGGAAGAATTACCTGAAATAATTTAAACTATCAGTGATTTCCAAAAATACAGGGAAGATGTACAAGGTCATACAATATAGGACAATTTTAAGGAAAAACAGGCAGGCGTACCAAGAAAGTGTACATTAGAGGGTTATTTTCAGTATGAGGAAAGATACTGGAACTTATTCTTATATAATGAATTTATAAGAATTACATAAGAAAAATACAAAATGGGTGTGTAGAGAATAAATTATATCATACCAATCTAATTTCTCTAGCTCACAGAGTTGCTAGCCTTGTGGATGAGAAGGAAACATTAAATGTGATATGTCTTGACACAGCTTTTGAGACAAACTATTCTCTTGTTCTCAAGAGCAAACTAAGAAGCCATGATCCAGATGATAGAAATAAATTAAAAACTTTATAAAGATTTTTTTGATTACATCTTCTTTAGATTATCATCATCTCTATGAATTTCTGTATAATGTAGGACATAAAGCTACACCAGTGATTCCAATATGATGCCTACTTTGTTACTGTAATTTATTTTAACTAAATATTGGTATTCTTCAGATATAGTAATGCCACCAGCAGATTGATTTCATACATTTAACCAATGCTTTACTTCTGTTCACTAATGCACTTCCATCAAGACTACCTCTAACCTTATACAGACCTCTGAGCAACTTCAAGTGCATCCTATTTATCTGATGAAGTATAAGACAATGTTACATCGTACATTGGTCTAAAGCTCAGGACACAGAACAAGTAGTCTCAAGCTAGGTTCAAAATACCATCCCAACCAGTTCTCCTGAAATAAGAGCATGACCCTTAAAAGTGTTTCTCAGCTGTCTAGTGTGAAATGTACTGTAAGTTTGCTTTGTTTATCCTTCATCCCTGCAATGTTCTTTAAGTAAGTAGCCTGGGCCAGGAGGAACTCCCTGTAGGAGGAGGAGCAATCTAAGAGACTGACTGAGAAAAAATTTGAGATCCTTCAGGGTGAGGCAGACTAATCTACAGCCACGTTACAACAGCAGAGTTTGAGACACTGGTAAGAACTGGGCAGAGTTCATTGCAAATGAAAAAGTTGCTAACTTGACTGAAAAACATGTTGGATGCCAGAACTCACCAGAAAGAGAAAGGGGGGTTGGGGGGGTGGGGGTGGGGGGAAGAGAGGGCACTTGTGATAATTTTTGATTGATCCTTGTCTAGTCATTTTGAATTTTCAACCAAGAGATACCTAGGAAAAAGAATGAGAATACATGACACATTTCATCCACTGACATCCCATATTCTCCCAACTGTTTTAGGTCAGGCAATTTCCTGACCTGTTATCATTTGTGTATTTAGCAACCATCATTGGATCTCTCTTCCATGTTCTTATCAAGTCACTCTCTAAATCCTTATTTTAAAATATTAATTAAAAATGTTATTTAAAATTATTCTAGTTTATATTCTAATAAAATCTAGTTTTTATGAGCTCAAAGGCTTTTTAGTTTTCTTTTTGGTTGCATAAATTTCACCATCACAAATTATCCTGACATTTTCATTTTCCTGCAAAGGAAATATGGGCAGAGAGAGTTAAGTATCAAGTAAGATAAGTAAACACTCATAATGGTGACAACTGGAAATTCATAGCTATTACAGATGAAGATGGGGTCATCTAAACTATCTAAATCATCTTTTCACTACCAGGAAAGATTGTTCTTGGTATTATATTTTCTATTATTATGTGTGAGTTTATTCTAGAGAACATAATATTTCATTTTTCTACCACATCCTCTCACTTTTTCTTTGTTGTAATGGACTTTGTAACAGGTTGTTGATTCCCATTCCAAAACCATATAATTTTAATCATTGCTACATTTCTTGTTTACTTCTCTTAATCCCTGAGAACTCTAAATCTATAAAAAAATAATCTGGAGTACATCAGAGAGAGCACTTTTCTATTTACTTTCCCATAGGCTAAGACTGGAGAAAAAGAGTAAGAGAAAAAAGAATTTAAACATCCCAATTTTTTTACACTGTGGTTTATTTTCATTTACTTTGTTTTCTGCACACAAGGAAATAAAAGATATGTGAAATAGGATAACTAAAAGAATATGGTTATGTGGTGGGAAAATGAACACAATCTTCTGAATTTTCTTAATTTTTGTGACAAATTATTACTGCACAGTAACATCTGTTGCTTGGCTGTAAATATAATAAAGATAATCTTGCTCAATATTGGTAAAAAGAAAATTATATCAAAATGAATTAAAATCAGGTACATGCCTCCTGAAGGACATTTTGAAAGTTGACTGTTTTGTTGAACTTTTTTCTTTCTTAGTGTTTTTGGGGGTTTTTTTGTTTTGTTTTCTGTCTTTTTTTTTTTTTTTCTTTTTCCCTTGGATGAGCTCAGAGACTAACAGTAACTCTATCTTGGACGGAATGACACGCAGTTCAGCCCTGTCATCCACTACTGTGAACATAACACTGCTAGAGGAAACTTGGGATTCAGATCATATGTGGATGTATAGAGAATCAATAATGGTGTTTCTCCTGCCTGATGGAGTTTGGGATTAAGAAGACAATGGAAGCTCAGTCATGATGAAACAGATGTGGTTCTAGCAGGCTTGAGGAAACCATCCGTAATAAACTGAAATAGGTAGCAAAATTTTTCTGTTAAAAAAAGGTGGGGCCATAGGGGGGCTCTGGGACCATAAGTTGGATGACAGTAAAATGCTGCTGCAATGGTAGCATAGTATATACACTAGAATGCATATAAATGAAGGCCATTTTCATAACATAGAAATACGAATTAGTATCATAAGCCTCTTATTTTAGCCACTGCTCTAGGATAGAGTCCAGGAAAAGCAGTAAGAATAACAGACTTTTTGGAAAAATGACTTATAGGGAGTGAAGCATTGTTTATTCTTCTGAAACAAAGTCTGGCTGGGGTACAGTCACAGAAAAGGTAGCTACAAAGAGGAAGAAACAAACCTGTTTTCATGTCCACTGGTAACAGAAGAAAAAAAAATAACTTCTTACAATAAAACTGGTAGTTTCCATTATTTGAGGCTTTTAAGAACTTTTAAGAACAGGTTAGACAACTGTCTGTCAAGAATCATGTAACCATGGTCAATCCTACTGGAAAAATAAAGGATGGAATAGCTGATCTTTTGAAGTATTCTGTTCCTTCCAGACATATTTTAACGTGTTTAACATCTTTGTCAACGACATCGACAGTGGGACTGAGTGCACCCTCAGCAAGTCTGCTGACAACACCAAGCTGTGTGGTGCTGTTGACACACTGGAGGGAAGAGATGCCATCCAGAAGAATCTTGACAGGCTTCAGAGGTGGGCCCATGGAAACAGCATGAAGTTCAACAAGGCCAAGTGCAAGGTCCTCCATGTGGGTCGGGGCAATCCCAAGCACGACTATTGGCTGGGTGAGGAATGGATTGAAAGCAGCCCCGAGGAGGAGGACTTGGGGGTATTGATTGATGAGAAGCTCAACATGAGCCAGCAATGTGCACTTGCAGCCCAGAAAGCCAACCATGTCCTGGGCTGCATCAAAAGAGGCGTGACCAGCAGGTCGAGGGAGGTGATCCTGCCCCTCCACTCTGCTCTTGTGAGACCCCACCTGGAGTACTGCGTCCAGCTCTGGGGGCCCCAGTACAGGAGAGACATGGAGCTGCTGGAGCAAGTCCAGAGGAGGGCCACAAAGCTGATCAGAGGGCTGGAGAACCTCTTCTTTGAGGACAGGCTGAGAGAGTTGGGGTTGTTCAGCCTGGAGAAGAGAAGGCTTCAGGGAGACCTCATTGCAGCCTTCCAGTACCTTAAGGGGGCCTACAAGAAATCTGGAGAGAGACTGTTTACAAGGCCATGTAGTGATAGGACAAGGGGTAATCGCCTTAAGCTGAAAAAGTGTAGACTTAGATTAGAAATCTTTAGGAAGAAATTCTTTACTGTGAGGGTGGTGAGGCACTGGAACAGGTTGCCCAGAGAGGTTGTGGATGTTCCCTCCCTGGAACTGTTTAAGACCAGGTTGGATGAGGCTTTGGGCAACCTGGTCTAGTGGAGGGTGTCTATGGCAGAGGCTTGGAACTAGATGATCTTCCAACCCAAACCATTCTATGATTCTATGATTGTATGATATTTGTCCATGATTTCTAAGGATATATCTGCCTCTTAAATCACAACATTTATTTGCTTTTGGTTCCAACATTGTTTATTTAGGCTTTCTATTTTACACCTTCCAGCAGAAGAGGTATTTTCATCTGCTGTAGTAACTGAGCTGATAAAAACAAAATGGTCTTTCAATATATTCCTGAAAACCAAATAAAGGAATGACAATATATTTGTACATGCACTGTACTCTAAAATCTTAACGAATTCTCTTGGCTTAGGATGTAAGTTTCACAGCTAGGATTTTTTTCATCTGAGAAAGGTCCAACAAAACTGTCTTCCCTAATTCTTCACTTATTTATTATCACATATGTGACCCAAATAACATAATTTTTTCCCTCTCACATTTTCTTATAGAGATAAATGTTTTCCTGAAAGTGGAGAATACATTTCACTAACTGGAGACAGATTCTTCAATATAAATCACAGTATGTGTTCTTGAAGAGACAGCCCTATGAAAATGTAGTCTTACTACTCTTTATCTAAAAGGGAGACATTTCTTTACTTTTGAGGCACGTTCCATTTAATATAGATGAGTTAGGAACAATATTTCTATGCAGTTCACTACCGACTTTTGTAGCCAGAGCTCTGCATTTTATGAACATATCATAAATTCCCTTTGCCCTATTTTATCAGTAATTCTAGTCCCATTTTTTATGCTAATTCGATATGACATACAACACTTTCACTGAAATTATATTCATACACCATCGAAAAGACCAGGTGGTCTTCTAATTGTCTCTTTATTCCTCTAAAGGAAGGATCTTTTCTGAAAAGTTATGCACATACCCAGACAATGTGAAAAAATCTAATGCAACAGGATGCTTTATTGGTACATTTTAGGTAGCCAGTCTATGATTCTATTTGTTTTAAAAATATTTACATTTAAAAATTTGATCTTTTGACCACAGTCCTTTATATTTTCTTTATACTCTCAATGGAATTCCATTCTGTCTTAATATTATCAATACTTGGGAATGAGGAGTTTGTTGAGACCATCTGTTTAATCTTTTGCTAAAATTATTCTAATTTCATTGGCAGTTTCTCTGAACGACAGTGCCTAATATGAGTGTGTAGTGGACTCAACAACAAAAAATTATCCAAATTTGATTTTTAATCTGATTTGAACACCTTATTCTTTGGGTTAGTATCCTAAATCGCACAAAGGCTAAGTAAGATATCATGTATTGCTAAAAATTAACTTAACATAACCTCAATCTTGTTCATGAAAAATTGTTGACAGACAAGTCAAAGTATTTCTTAAAGGTAATATGTAAGTAGAACTGTTCAGGTTCTTTTCAGTCATCCTTCATGACATGTAGTGAACACTTGCACACACACACACACAAAAAAACCCCTATGTCATCTTCTCAAGAAAGATGTTTTGCTGCACTGTTTACCTTTCATTTTTGAAAGGCTGGGTAGCAAATTCTTTATGACCAATGTCCTACTCCTTTTTTACAGCAATGTGGACGACTCCTTATTGTAATGCCAAGTGTATTTTTAAATTTGAAGTGAAATACTAGCTGAAACTAATGTAGATGTTTCAGAATTCCTCAGCAATGAAACAGATGAGCGGGATTTATGGCTTCCCTTTCAGGATAACTAACTCTGGATTGAAGGAAAAAAGGGTCAGACCAACACAAGAAGAGAACAGCAGATCTGATCCACAGATGAAAGAAACAAGTTTGAATGAAAGGAACAGTGTCATTACAGACATGACAACACATATTATTCAGCTGCTTTGCTGCTGTGAGAGGTATTAGCATAGTCAGCATGGTTAAACCACAACATCCATAAACTGATATAGGGTACAGCATATGGATGAAACAATTCTCTTAGTCCTTCTTCTCTATCCATTTTTCATTACATTACTTAATTATAAATTTAACTTTTTTTTTTTTTAAATATCTTTACAAAGCAGACACCATGATGTAAGTATTTTCCTAGTGTCATGCAGATGCATACCTAATACAAGATTTTCTCTGCAGAGACAATTTCTTCTCAAATCCTGGAATTTTTGCCTCTGCAGCCTCCTTATTATGAATGACTAATGAGTATCATCACTCATAATAATACAAACTTTATGTAAAATGATGGCTATAATTTTCATCAGAATTACAAAAGCAAAACAGAGTTTTTGTATTCTAGAAATTGCAAAGAAACACGTATTATTTTTATTGTTTAAAAAAGAGAAAAAGAAAGAAAAGGGAATACAAAGTAAGTCTGAGAAGGGTGAGAGGGTGGGAGCAAGAAAGGAAAGAAGGAAGGAGGGAAAAGACTACTCAGCTTTCCTTCATCTGAATGGATAACTTTTTATTTCCCATCACATTCTACAATTTTTATAGTATTAGTATCTAAAATAAGAGGAAAACAGATTTCATTATTCCATATAACAAATACGAGAATGACATGTAACAATATATTCATTATACAAAACCCAAGAATTCATCACATTGTTTAAAAAAGAATTAACCATTTCCTTAAACTGTCATTATAATTAACAAGGCACTTTGAAAACTTAATGTAATATGTGATATTCTAAATACTATTGCAACAGCAATGAATTATACATGCAACTGTATTTCAGGTGGCTGCTTCCTACTGCCATGACTTCTAATCCAGGTACGAGCATTTGCATTACGTAAGAACTACTTGTACTGTTAAGCTCTTGTGTTTTATATAAGAGGAAGATATTACTAGAGTGGTAAAAGCATAGTACTGACCACTGAGAAAACATACCATATGCCACGATCTTCATCTTAGGGAAATTAGGCTCAGTAGATGCCTCTTTCTTGAGATAACACATAAGAATATACAAAACTTTTGAACCAGGAAAAGACCATCTGGACTAGCTTTACTGCTTTTTATGTATATATCTTATTTAGTGCTAATTGCATTATTTATTGTAAAACTTTTACTTAGTATATATACTCTGCCTTCTTGTCCATAAAGAGATCTCAATCTTTACACATATATACATTGTATAAGGTCATGTTGTGGCAGGAGCACCACCCCTCCTCCCTGCTGGTCTAACAGCACAGCACAGGGGGACACAGTGCATAGTTTGGCGAAAAGTGTGTGTACTGCTGGACATGTACATGGAGAACCCCCAGATACCTGAGCCTGCCAGAGACCACCTCAGCCAATATGTCCACGTAGGAGACCCCTCAACCAATGGGAGCTGTATGTGACCATGACCAGTAGATGACCACAGTTCAGATCAAACCCAGGGTATAAATGGGGCCTCCACCAAAGACTCCCTTTGAGGGCTTCTCTTTGGAGCAGCAGGTCTGTGACCAGAAGCCCTCCCTTTGGATCAGGATGCTCTCCAAAGCAACTTCCTGGGATTGGGTGTCCTCACCTTATAGGTGAGTGTTATGCGCATTTCATGTCATCATCCTAAGCTTAGATTCAGTCACACACTCTGTAGTATTAGTTCACAACTGACATCCTGAACCTGTAAATAAGTTGTGTCTGTCAAATTGTTTGTAATAAAAAATCCCTGTTCAGTTTGACCATTCTACCTTTTTCCTGACCTCATTAAACTTTTGGTTTAGAACATATTTTGTAGGTCTTACGTTTCCATGACACATGTGAAGATGTTTGTCCTCGTTTCAGCTGAGACAGAGTTAATTTTCTTTCTAGTAGCTGGTATAGTGCTGTGTTTTGGATTTAGTATGAGAATTATGCTGATAACACACAACTTGGTTTTAGTGTGATCTTTAGTTACTAGCTGGGATTAAACCACAACAATGTTTAATGATGTATTTTAATCTACAGGCTATTCACAAACTATCTGTTAGAGAAAAATATATGAGATAGCTTCTAAAAATACGTGTCTGGAGAAAGGCCACATCAGAAAAGAGCATTTTTTGTTCATGAGAACATCACATTAGCCAGATTCCATTGCAGTCTCCAATTTGTAGAGACCTGAAACAGATCATTAAGCTTGTGACTCTCAGAAGGCCTGTCAGAGAAGACAATTCAATAGTATATCTCTGCAAATAGGTAACAAATATGATTTTGACTACTATTAACAACATGAGACTTAGGTAGAAGAGGTAAAGAGGCAGCCAAGTAAATTATTGATGCCTTGAAGCTACAAGTACAGAGCGCAACTGCTGCCTCATGGCAGAGCTGGTTCAGGTGGGACAGTAGGGAACGGAACTGCAGCTTCTTGGAATCAATGCAATGCAGTTTCTTGAATTTATATTCCAATGAGAGCTGTGAAGAATTTATTTTTAAAGTAAAACTTAAAAATGTGTAACGAGAAGGATAATTCTCAAAATAAATAAGACCAGTCTATACAACATTAATTAAAAACAGTTGTAAACTGTACAGGAGAGTAATTCCACTCTGTTTGGACAGAAGAGGGAATGCATTTTCACAAAGTTGAAAGTACACCAAGTGCTGGAAAGGCACCAACCCCTCTGCACCTTCATGAACCTGAAGCAGTGATGAATTAGTGCTGGCCCTAGATCAGCTACCCACCTCATAACTGACATCAATCCTCCAGCCTTTCCTGATATGAAACAGATTGCAAAGGAACGACGACTTGCACCGAAGCAATGATTGCTGACAAATTCCCAGGCTTCTTACTTGTTAAATATCTGTACTAGAACAGGTGTTGTCCTTCAGGTGGCATGAGAACAAATGGTACTATTGCAGTGATGTGAGCGGGGTCTGACGAGAGCATTTCAATTATTTGAATGTTATTTGGAAAAAAACAACCAACCAAACAAACAAACAAAAAAAACTTAAACCCAAGCAAAAGACTCCCAACTTTTACCAGTTTTAACTTTTATATGATTTTATTACATTAAACTTATTAAAAACATTTTGCAGTTGTTATTTTGTCCCTGGTAAAATGTTCCAATGATTTCGGTTAAAACTTTCCTCATTATTTCTAGCCTTAACTAGTTCAGCTTCCTTTTCCAACCTTTTTTCAACGGATTAAGCTGTGTCTAAGACAGAAATGGAAGAATGGATTTGGCAAAATTTACCCATCCCTGGTAATCTGGCAGATTTCCTGGATGCAGCCACACTGGAGGTGAAGACAGCTTGGAAACTGTCTTATGCATTGCCATAGGAGAAACCACAAGAGTCACCTCTGCTGCAAATCCTCAGCATAAAATGAGAACCCTCCTTTATAGTTTCATAAAGGATGCTTCCAGCTAGAACAGGACGGAGGCCACATGCCAGACTGCCCTGTACACCAATGAGAGAGCGTGCGCTCTGCGGGCAGCACGGGAAGCTGGCAACTACACAGTTTAAAGGAGCAAACGCGTCTTCTTTACACTCATCTTAGCCTTTCTCCACCATTTTAAGTTCTTCAAGCTCACATGGGCTAGAGTTTATCCCTTTGTACCCTACGTAAAAAACTAGGTTTATATACAGACTCAAGCTCAATCTGACTGAATATACTTTCTTATTGATTGAAAACTACTGGTTGTCCAAGATAGGGTGCAAAATTTGTTGTTTATTTGAGCCAAATACATTTTGACCTGTTCTTCCAATGTCCTTTGAATGCATTCCTTTGTAGCATAGTTTCGGTCCTACACCACATTTCTCCCTAGATATTTTTTTAGGAGAAAAAAATCTACTTTGAAAAACAAAATTCCTCACTTCAAAAAACTTTAGTTTGCTATCTAGTAAAACATAATGATTGGCAGAGTAATGATGGTACAATCCTATTGTAATTTACAAAGTAACTGTGCTTGCTAGTCCATTGTATAGCTTTGCTACTTTTGTATGTTTTTTAAACTGTCAGTGAGAGTAATTGGTAGACAGAATGTTATCGAATGATAAGCTCTACATATTCTTGAAAATCCTATTAGAACCATGATAGATGACAGAGTGCTTGAATTCTGTGTCTGCCTATTAGTCTATACTATTGACCCTTTCCTAGTTAGTTCTTTTCATACTTCAGGGAGAAAATCAATATTTATCATGTTCCACATGAAATCTAATGTAAATGAGACCTTGGAAATGATAGCTCTTTGTGCCTTATATATTTCTTAATACATGAAAACTGCAGCTAGAGAAAAATAGTTTCCAGAGATTTAAAATTACTTGAATAAGTAACTTCAAGATAGTATGCTCTAGTCTGTGAGTTTATTACCATTTGAGCTATGGGAGGCTTAGTTAGTTAGCTTTGCAGATGCTCACACAGATGTTTTCTTTGATTTACAGATAAGTCGATTCATGCACATCAAATTCCAGTTGAGCTTAAAGGCTGTTTGAAACCCAGTTCTCCAAGGGATAATGAGAACAAGTTGTTGTTTTCAGATTTAGTTTCATGAGTTTCTGGAAAGGACTATGTGGTAGAACAATCCAGTTCTTCAGGATAGAACTATTGCAGCGTATGCTACCTTGGTTTCTCTAAAGAATTTGATGATGTATTTTATCTGTGTGTGTTTAGAATTTATTCCATTCTCAGTGCTTCCATTAGCCACTAAGTGGCTAGACAGGAAGAAAAATCTGTCTTGATCAATTATTGGTTTCAATTTTTGTTCATGTTTGTTTGTTTTTCAGTCTTTGACAGAATGGAAATTAACAGCTAGAGTAAGTTATCAGGATGGTGAACAGTGTGCTCTTCTCTACTGATTTGTCTTGCTTTGGGTTAAGCTGATAACTACCATACCTATGGTTAGTAACGAATTCTTTCCTAGGTCAACACGGCAGTTGTTTTCTTTTGACTTGTTCGATGGTCTTTTTCCTATAGCCTACAAAGTGATTCACTTCCATTTCCTATTTGGTCACTAAATCTCTTTTACTACAGTGACTTTGTGAGTCAATTGTAACTTTGATGTCTTTGATACCTTCTTTTCAGAAATCTGGTACTGGCACTGCACACTGTCTATAATTGAATCCTACCTCAGGTGTTTCTTAATAAAAGTCAATGGATTTAGTCATCTGCATTTTTTTAAAAATAGGAGTTACATTTTTTAAGCTTCCAAATAGTCATTATTTTTTTTTAACTGTAATAAATTGCCTACCTAGTATTGTATTTTTTAATCCCATATTCTTATTTTAAGCTTGGTTCATTATGCATGAAGTGAAATGATTCCCCTTTATTTTGGCATTTAAAAGATAATATTGTATGCAATTTTATGAATACCCATTAATTTATCTGGGTTAAAACAAATAACGTAGTTAAGAAAAAAATGAGACAAGGGAAAAATTTTTGGATTACAGCAGAGATTATACCTATTCTGAAATACAATAACTGCAAATACCCCAAAGTCAGAGGCAGGTAGCTCAAGAAGACCACAAAATGAGATGGGAAATAGGACCATTTTAGGAATATCAGTTGCCATGAATTTGAAAATTCCCTGTTCCACAAAGAGTATAGAAGACATCAGTCATTGCTAGGTGATAGACAGAAAGATTCTTTTTTAAAAGCCCAAATCATACTCTGCAGAAGCAAAGACTCAAAAAAAAAAAAAAAATCAATTCCAGATAAATTTAGAAACTCCTCAAAAGTATATTTAACAAAAGGACTACTAATAGGTAAATCTCTTATCTAATCATTAAAGCTTTCTGTACAAAGGATTTTAGATGTGTCTTTGGCAAATCTGCTAGAGGGATTCTATATACAACCTGGACAGTGTATTTCATACATTGTCCTTCCTTGTTCTTCAGTTCCAAATGTTTTGGATGATAGTATCTGTATCCAGATTTCTGACAATGTTAAGAGCATGTACACACAATTAGATTGTGGTCTGTTATGACAGTCAATCAGTTGTGGTAATCAATTTGTCAAGGACAATACTTTTTAATGCCTACTGCTCAGCATGACCTAACCATCCATCTACATAGCTCGTCTGCTGGGTTTCCACTATTTACAACAATTCAACAGTCAAGTCAATGAATTGTTTGTTCTATTTAGTGCATTGCTTTATAAAATAAGCAAATAGTGTGAATTATTGTGAATAAGGAAACACCTGAGGCTTTTAAAATTATTATTTTCTCGTGTAACAAACCTAAATTATGTTTGGACAAGAGTTATGCAATATTTTATGCAAGGAATTCTTGGGATCTACCACAGTGGTCATCACCATTCAGGAGTATTAAAAAAAAATCATAATCTTTTCCTTTTTCCAAGGTAATGCATCATTTAGAGCAATTTCTGGTTTGCTGTAAAACACATTAGATTTGTGTTTGTGACAGACCAAAATGGATTCCATCAGTTTACTGATAGGACAAATAAATCCTCTTGATGCTTCTCTATATTTTGTTTTGTAATTTCCAACACAGAGAACTTGCCCTTTATTTATTTATTTTTAAATTCTCTTCTTACTGTCACTTTTCTAGTGCCCTGAATTGACTTAAAATGTGAACAATGGCATGCAGTTTTTACACATTTGTAAATTAAGATAAAAATAGCCAATACAATACTTCCTTAAAAGAAGCCTTATTAAAAAAAGTCAGCTATCAGAACAGTTACATCTGTTGGTTCTTAATATGCATTATTTATTGATATTTGAATTAGATTGATTAGGTTGAAAGGGTGTTGTCCTTATGGTCTTATTTTGACATTAAATGGAATAAGAGATTTGACTTCTGCATCAATTTTTGCTATGAATTTTCCCTATCATTCAGTTAATTCCACTTCTTTACACAATGTATTTTACTTCGTTTTGCATCAGCATTTAAGAAAATTTACAATTACATTCTCACTGCCACACATTCTATCAGGATGACATCACATACTATTAGAAGTGTCAAATTAAATGCAAAAAAATTCTTCACATCTGCAAATTTGTTGTCATAAGTACAGTACTTAATTTTCATCTAATGTGCTACAAAAAAGATCACAATGACTTTCTATTTCTTTATTTTGATAATAACATTTTTTAAAGTTCATTTAGTCTTTCCATGAGCTATTAAATCATTATGCTAAGCAATTCATTTAAGCAGTCCCTAGCTGTTCAATATTAATTCTGCGAATCTATGGTCAAAGTCTTCCTATAGCTTTTTACTGCATTTTGATAATATGTATGTGTGTTCTGAGTTTGTGTGAACAAGCAAAACAAAAGGGCAAGTTGGACCCCTCTGGACGCAGGGAGAAGAATGCGCTGTTTCTCAGGCAGCTATTGGGCTGCTTCAGGAGGAGAGCGTGCAGGGGCTGCAGAGGGGCAGAGAGTGGGCAGCCACAGCACAGATGTGCTAGCAATATACACATCCTAACTTCCACAAGAAACTATGCAAAGCTCATCAGAGCTCAGAAGGTCATTGAATTGAATGGAAGCAATGATTCACCAAGAAGAACAGAGCAGGCACGAGAACATTTGTTTATAAATAATTTTTATTTCCAACCATGACCCTTTGATTTTTTCTATTTTTAAATTTAACATTTTTAATTCACAATCTAAAAAATCTTACCTTTAGTTTTTTGAGAGTTTGCTATGAAGGCCAAGACAGATCCATTGTATATATTTCACTGACCAAGATACTGTCCCAAGCTGTTTTACTCTTTTTGACTCAAGACACTATGACCTAAAGATTATTTTTAATTGCAGTATAATCTTCATTTTCTTCTAAAAGAATTTCTTGAAAGAAAATTAAATTTGATTGGGACAGCAGTAGAGTTTTTAGATCTGGCATGTGTGACTACTGAGAAAATAAGCATAGCGGTAGCTAAAGATTAGCCTCCTCAAGGCTGATTGTACTGTTCATGGTAAATGAAGCTTCATCTTTTTGATTCATATCTGTCACAGATTTCAATTGTTAATTCAGATATCATACAGTGTATCCGTGATAGACATGAACAATAGTGTTGCAGTCATCACAGCAACTTGACAACTCATCGTCCTGAAAAACAAGAAAAGGAAAGAAAATCTTTGATTTTTCAGGATTAAAAAGAGAGCGGGGTTAATTTCCCCTGAAAAGAATCGAGTTGCAGGAAGCGTCAAGTAATATGCTTGATTCCTATTGTTTTTTCTTATTAGTGGATTGTAATTCTTGCAAGGGATTCAAAAACTTGAGTAGTTGTAGTATTGTTGATACAGCCTGTTTCTTCAAATTTTTTCTCCATAACATTTAGATGATTGTGGAAAAAAATTAATTAACACAGATTCCTAAATTATTTATCTTTAAAGAGTGAACGCTTTCACAAGGTCAACAAGTAGACCTGCATCTCCTTATTTTTTATTGTATCTACTACACCATCTTGATATTTTTCTTGACTTCCTAAACAATTTTTAGATTTCAACTTCATTTGATACATTGTCTCCATTGACTGTGGGTATTAAAATGTTCCATTCAAAGTAGAAATCAATACACAGACTTGCTACTTAGAGTAAAGGGATTTCTGTTCTGTCTCTGTGCCCAGTTTTCTTTGTAATCAATGTACAATGAGGGAATCTGCATTGCTAGAGCCTCTCATGGACTCAGTCTGGCATACATGAACAGTTTCACCTATATCAATTATGGTATCTCCTACGGTCCTTCTGAAGCCTTGGGATTTTTTTCAAGCTCTTCTGGTCCCACGGAATTTGTTTAACAATACAGACTACCAAAGTCAGTGAACTGTAAAGGTTTTGAAGTAAGCATTGTCTATTAAATTCTTGTTTTCCTTATTTTCACTTTGTAGGAGTAGAAAGTAATGTGCTTTTCACTATAAAGGGACACAGACTGGCTGTAGTATCCTGATAATCTGTGGCTTTCCTGAGACTGAAAATTCTGAAACTGCTAGTTTCTTGGGGTTTTACAGATAAAACGACATTTGCATTAACAACATAAATTGCCAAGTTTGACATAGTGTCTGTAACTTGGTCAGGGAGCAATTGACTATCTTCTGTTTAGCTACCCAGTGACAAATTTTGCTATTAAAATGTCTCCCAGTGTAATCTACTCTCTCTCTTCTTTCCTACAGTTTTCTTCACTTTCTGAATGTATATTTAACTCAGCATAAATTGTAATTTTCTGGTCCTGACTTTCATCTTTTCCTTAGAAGATGGTTTCATCCATTTCCTTATCTCTTGGAACTGTAGCTGCCACTAGCTACTCTCCTCTGTGCCCTCTTTCAGTTCTAAATGTCTTCAGGAGGTTACAATAGAAACAGTAGAAACAATATAATATTTCAGTTGGAAGGCAACTACAATGATCACCTAGTCCAACTGCCTGACCACTTCAGGGCTGGCCAAAAGTTAAAGCATGTTATTGAAGGGCATGGTCCAAATGCCTCTTAAACACTGTCAGGCTTGGGGCATCGACCACCTCTCTAGGAAGCCCGTTCCAGTATTTAACCACCCACTCATTAAGGAAATGCCTCATAATGTCAAGTCTAAATGTCTCCTGACACACCTTTAAACCAGTCCCACATGTTAGCTAGCAACAAGAAAATTTCATCTCTAGTATTAATATTAATACTAATGGCCTTTTTAAAAATCTGCATGACAGTCTAATTAATAACAGTATATAAAAACAAGATCATTTTATAGTAGTTGTACTGAAAAATAGTTCCTAGTATCTCCACAGCCACTTCTCATAAGTATGAAGGCTCTCAGTCTACTTTTGCTTCATGTTCAATATATTGGAATAAGGTTTTCTCTTTCAGTGATGCAGGCAAATTTGTTACGGTATTGTACAGGAAATAGTTATCATCCTTCACCATCCTCATTTTTGCCCTTGCTGTTATAAGAAGAATAAGGGGAGAAATCAACTTTGGGATCACCCTTAGGGAAGCGAACTTACCATTCCTCTTAAAGAATGAGGAGTTTCTTTCTTCAATGTTCATAGGAGATACCTCCCTGTTTTAAACGACTGACTGTTTAACTTACGTCATCATCTGTGCAGCTGCTCATATATCCTCTGATTCTTGCTATACCTATTAAGTTCTTCTTCAAGTTGTTCAGATTTCTTTCATTATTTGTTTTACTTATGGTTAAATGAAGAGAGAATACGAGCTTGCAGGACAGTGAAGTTATTTTCATCTAAGATTGTCTGCAATACGCCAGTGATGGTATGGTTCTGCCTCAGTCTAGTTGGGATTATGGAACTAGGCTATTAAAAGAGTTGGACTGTTGACTGTTTGCTGCTGGACTGATTTAGATGGATTACTTACAGGTTTTATTTCATGTTTTCTGGACTATTTCCCATGAACACTCTTCAAAGCATCTTTGAATTTCCATTGCTGAAGAATATATACTTATGTATCTCCTGGAGGTTCTGTCTCATTTCCTATAATACTGTGTGACACTTTAAATATAGAAAGTTCATATTGTATCTCTCAGTCAGCAATTCAGCTGTGCATTTTGAACAGTAAATCTCAATAAGTCCTCCCAAGAAACAGAACTCAGGCTACTCAGTAAAGTTTAAACTTGAATTTCATAGATGAGACAGATAGAGAAATTTATAGAAAGTACATTCAGGTCAGTGATTAGACATAGCCAAAACTGGGGTCATGTATAATTCATCATGATGATATAAATCAGCACAATGATTCATACGCACATTTCCCAGGTTTTCAACATCTGTTGCTTAATATTTCATGATCATTAGTCAGCATGGCTCATCAGTTGGTTTTCCAGCATTTACAGTAGCTGATTGATCAAATCAATAACTTTGTTTACTCCATTCAATTTGGCACATTGCTTTGATCACTATGACAAAGCAAACATATGCTTTGGTTTAGTATTCAGTTTAGCACTATGGAATAATTCTTGGTTTGAGCAAGATATTTAGCAAGTTAACTAGATTCCCTTAAATGGCCTTGAATTCACTTACAATTGTATCATCTAGAACTTCATGGCCTAAAATGGGCTTCTGCTGACTGTGGAAGTTCTCTCTCAAAATATAATTTAATTAGATATGGCTTTCCAGCTGGATAAAGTATGTTGCCTTTTGGCTTTATGGCATGCATCTGGAAACCCTGAAAGCTCTTGTCTATGTACTTTTAAGGACTTATAAGTTTTCTTCTTGGGTGACATTTGTATCAACTTCAAGTGAAGCTGATGTGCAGATGTCTCCAAGGTTTCTTGTACAACAGTAATAAATGGGATAGGCTTTGAACTGTGTGAAACAACCACCATAATGGCAGGGCAAATGATGAGATTAACGCAATATTTCAGATCTTGATGCTTCTGTGTAGGTGCATTGACACAGACAAATGCTCTGAAATGAAAATTAAACATGTCATTCCAGATTGAAACTTTTCTTGATATTTAAATTCTGATTCTTGAATATAGAATCATAGAATCGTTTAGGTTGGAAAAGACCCTTAAGATCATCGAGTCCAACCATAAGCCTAACACTGTCAAGTCCACCAAAGCTCTAATGATACTTTCCGTATAATATAGATCAGAGTGAATCCCAAAAAAACATATTATCAGGCTTTTGAGGTTTCCAACCACTCTTCATCCTTTAAAGCCTTTACTGAATTTAGCTGACTTCTCTCTAATCTCTGGTATTTTTTATCTTTATTTCTGCCATAGTATGATTGTTCTGATCTTCATCCATAGCAACATTCATCATAATAGCTACTATTTTCTTCAAAGGTATATGTAGATATTAGATTTCTCTAAGGACCTGTTTTAGGCTGGTTCTGTCTTTCACACTGCACAACTTACTGTGTTTCCAACATCAGTGTTTACATTCTTCAAATTTAACAAAGCTAACAAAATATACCTAAGGTTGCATTTACTGTAATGGGGAATTCCCACTCAAATCTATTCCTTTATAAAATATAAATGTTCTTTGATAGTAATGAGGGTGGCTAAAAATGTCATCCTCAAATCTAAATATGAAAAGAGCGCTGACTTGTAAAGGTTATGAGCTAGTTCTATTAGGGAGCATGTAGAGTTACTTATCGTTTATTCAAAGGCTGAGCTCATATTTATGATGTGCAAAAGCAAAAGAAAATCAAATAAAAATATCAAGAAAGCAGCACATGTTTCATATCTGAAAAATTCAGTAGTGAATTTTAAACCTTTTATTATTTTAATTTTTTTTCTCATTTGTGACTCCCCATTTCTCAGTAAATGAACAGATACTCATTATTCTTCCTAGGTTCTTTGTATTATTTGGACCCTAAAATGAATTGATTTAATCTCAAAAAAGAAGTAATGAAGTATTGTTATTTACACTTAGAAAGAGCTAGAATCTGTTTTGTATTTTATAGAGGTAAATTCCTTGTGACAATGTGAGTTCAATCAATCAGTCACAGAAAATTAAGCACTTGGATTGTTGTCATACAGTGATTTTTTAATGGAAGTTACTAGGAAACTAGGGGGTTTTTTTGGTAGAATATGAAAAATAGTGTATAGCAATTTTAATCTTGTAGTTATATTTTAGTTTTGCCCTTTTAAAAAAAAAACCCAATAAAATTATTTTAAATATTTTAATCTTTAAAATTGCTCAAAATAAATATTGACTCTGGTAAAAATACTAACTTCTAATAGCAATCTGTTTTTATCTGAAAAACAAAGAACTTAAATATAGTACTGTAATATCATAACTGAAAAATGAAAAAGAAAGTTTCAATAAAGTTTAAAAGAGGAAATATTTCTTTTGGCTGAAAAATATATTTTGTGAGTGAATATTCAAAAATATTTCATATACTAGAAATTTTGTTGTTATATGTACTAGTATAAACTGCACTTTTTCATAGTTTGGGAAGCATCCTACAGCAATGGCTTGATCTCTCTTATCACATTTTACTATGATACTTAAGATTTATTTAATAGCTTTTATTTCCAAGATTCTCTGTAGGTGTTGGTCAATTAAATCCAGGGTTTTACTGACCTACTTTTGGTCATCTTTGTGGTCCTGTGTGCAGTTATACTGGTTTAACTGAACTGCTTGTGACATGGGGACCCACTTATGCTAATAATACTTAAATTTTGAAGAAATTTGAAAGTAAAATATGGTTTAATTACCCACAGACCCTTTGTTCAGTTTGTCTCCCAATAGAAAGGAATAGTACTGCCACTTTCTGCCCCTCATCAAAGTCCATAAGCAAGTAAATAAAATCAAGATTATTTCACAAAATTTAATCCACTTTGCAGTGAACCTTAATTTTCTTATATCTTCTAATCATTTTTAAAACATGCTCAGATGTGCCATTTTAGCTGCTACCATAAAAGCCCAAAGACTATCACTGTCTCATTATACCTGGTACCTGCTTGGTCTTTCCCCCAAATTAATACTGTACCAAATTATGGCAAAAATTTATTATGTGATTGCTCTGAAAAGATTGAAGTCAGAATGGGTTAGATACAATATTATGCCTTCACTGCCACATTATTACTGAAATGTTTGAGATGCCTCAGAATCGTAATAGAGATGGCAGAGTGAAAAAGGCAGTTGCAACAAGCCGAGAGGGAGTGCAAGAGGCAGAAGTTGAGCCCTTTGCAGCCAACTGAAAACCAAGGCCAGCTAGAACAGCTGAAATTGTAAATGTCAGTCCCAGATGTACCATGAACTGATGCACCAAAAAGGATAAACTGTATGCTTACCTTGGAGTCATGTTTAGAAAAAAAATGATTTTTTTTACCCTCATTCAGGCATTTATATTTTTACAGTTTTAATTCTGAACTTGGACTTCTGAGCTAGTTATTGGCTTCCAGAGCAGAGAACAAATAAAAATGGACATGTACTCAGCAGGTTGTAATATATGACTATGGAGAAAATGTTTCTGTGAGTAATGAATTCTCTCTTCTCCAAGTCTGACAGGAAAATCTGCTTTGTAAACCTTTGTTCCTCAGCCTGTGAATAGCTGAGACAGTACATATCTGTCAAAGTATCTGAAACTAATTGCACATAACTCTAAATCTTTGTTTTCTCCATAGCACGTTTAAATTTGTACTTTTTTAAAAAACAAAACTCTCTAACCTTTCCCCCAACCTGTATGCTTTACTGTAAACCAGAAAGGACATCTTAGAAACTGTCAGTTCTAGCTCTGTCAAATATATACAAATATACAATCTGATAATATTCACACAGCTCTTGTGAACACAACAGTATAATAGCTCTAACTTGAAGTTTCATTTTTCTGGATAAGAAATCAATTTGGTAAGGAGAGAGCTATAGATGCCATTGGATGTTTTCTTTGTCCCACAATAATTAGTGTCAATGCTTTATTAGTGTCCCTCAATAAAAATGATGTCTATGCTTTATAAAAACACTTTACAAATCGGAAAGGCTTCACAAATGGTGTGCAAGAATTATTTGAAGTCTAGAAAATCTACCTTACAGAAAAAGCTAAAAGGAGTCCAAACCACTCAGCTCAAATAGATATTATTAACTGGTAGTTTGATCACAATCTGTAATTACCTGCTTAGGAAGAATTCTGATATTAGACATAACTTTAACCTATCACAGAAAGAATAGCAATATAAATGGGATGGAAGATGGTTAAAAGCCCCACCTTGGTTTAAAAATAAAATGTGTATTTTAAATCATGAAGATACTTAACCATTTGCTCGTAATGGCATACATTCTCCATCACACACAGTCTCTATATTTATACACCTATCCTTCTGAAAGTTGGGCTCAGTGAGAAGTTACGGATGCAGGAATTATTGCTCAGAAAACTTTTGCCTGTGATATTCAGTGAGTCAGTCTCAATGATCATGTGGCCATTTAGGCTTCAAAAATTTCAAGGTTCTAATGTAAAAGGAAGTAAAGTGACATTTCTTTTTTTCACTTTTAAATTATTACTAAAGGACTGTCTTCTAGCACACTACTTTACCTTTTTTCCCGTCCTCTACTTTTTCCTTCTCTCTCAGCCATAAAACCTACTTTGTTTTGATAAATAACTGGTAATGAGGATCTGGTGAGGGAATTAGAAAAATCACAAATTACTTCAGTAAATGTGAGTGATCAATTCAATGGAAAGCACATAAAGAAGCTGGAGTGAGACTGTTTTAGTCCTTTCTTAATCTACACATATTCCACTTTTCCAAACCATAAATGAGAATATCAAATTACCACTACAGCATCATCACAGCAAACTCCAGATGGCTTATAACAACTTTACCATTAGCATGGCTGCTATTTCCCATACCACTAGCTACTCAAAAAAGCTGAAGTTTTATATTTATTAGTAATTCTTTTCATGGGTAATAGAGACGTTATAAAACTCTTCTTCTACATCTTTCCCTATTAAATTTTGGTAAATGACTGATCATTCTAGCTTTTTTCCGTAACGCAAATACCATGTTACTGCCATTTCCATGGCATTTAGGATGTATTTGTGCTATCACAGAAATATCAAGTTGACCTTTCCATATGGTATTTCAACTGTGTCTCATATTTCTCTTACACAGTTTTAGACTTCGTTAGGCACAAGGGCTATACTTATGATTAACCTCATATTATTTAATTGTGTTGGTATATATTCCTCACAGATTCAGCTCATTTTTATTGCTTAGTAGGAATCCTTATCCAAGAATGTATCTTTAAACATGGACAGGGTTAGTGGACATTATAGCTCTTTTGCTCAAGAGTAGGCATTAAAAGAATTACTAACCTTCAAGATGAGGCTGAAGTAAGACCTCAGATAAGCAGTGTGATTGTTTTTGTGTGTATACAATTACTGAAGAATTGGATTTTTTTTTAATTAAGCTGTACATCTGTAGTAAATAAAATAGGGTTGGAATAAGCATTCAAGCACTGAGTCACTAGTATCCATATTGTTTAGTATCACAAAGTTAACAAAATATAAAACCAAAACAGATGAACTGTTCGTGCAGAGTGCTAGCATTAAAAAAAAAAAAAAAAAGAGAGAGAGATTATTAACAAAAAATCTCTCTTTCTTTTCTTCAATTCCTGTAGTCTTTGGGAAATTTGTATTTTGGGAGTATTAATGCATATGTGTGCATAAATAAATGGATTGCATATCTAATACTTTTCACTATTTTTTCTTTTAATATAAGCAATCTCAATCTGCAATGGAAGCAAGTTAATTACTTGGGATATAATAGGAGTTTAGAAAACCAGGCTTTTCTAAAATTAAGCTATATCAATAATGATTTAAAAGCCAAATTTGACTGAGTAGAACACAGTTCACATCTCCTTTGACAGGTAGGATAAATACTGCTACAGCTACAGAGCAACATTACAAAAGCTTATGAGCATAGCAAAGATAAGTGTGTTCATTTTCCTCCAGAAAATGATTTTGAAATAATATTTTAAAGACTCAAATGAAAAGATCAAATTTTTGCCTCAGTCAACAGAATGCATTTTAATAAAAAAGTGTCTTAAATATTTAGGTATTAAAACCAGATAGATCCGACTGATTTTCCAATACTTTCACTCCTGTGTGAAAATAAGCAGGATCAAGTTCAAAGCAGGCAACTGTAGTACGACCCTAGATGGATATTAGTTCTGGAAATACTTTCAATTACTGATCAGTATTTTTTTAATGTAACATAAAAATGTCCCTACAACTCATAATGGTAATAACATAGTTTTGCCACTTGTGTGCTCTATCTACTATACATTTAGATTAGTAGTTTATAAAATACTTATTTTTTTTCCTGTCCATCAGGCTGTTAATTTCTGTCTGATATAAATACCCAGATTCTTTTTACTCTTTCTGTCTTCTTTTGGAAGTTTCAGTAAGTGAGCTTTTCACTGAATCTGAAAATTCTTAAAATGGATTCCTAATACAAAATAGAAAATGCATCTATAAATAATGGAAGGAGGTAGACCATTGATTTACAACAAAGTAAATGACAGTACTAGATGTGTACTGACTCCTGGATTTGTAATTGAGTCTATTAATAATACATGTTAATATTAGATTAAAGATGGGTTACATAAATAATGCAAAAGTGTATTAGAATGAAGTGCAATAAAACTTTGAACTGGAATTTCCACATATGTAGAAGTCATGAATCTGCAGAACTGGGGATAAGACTGACAGGAATTTGTGAAGTCACAGAGCAGACACAGCTGAAAGTCTCACTTTAGACTGTGTTTCCTGTGCCTTTCTGCTCACAGCACTTTGGTTTAACTCTTTGATTATTCTACTCTAATTTTATTTTACTGATTTTTTATTTCCTGTTAGATTACCAGTGAACAGTCAACAACATGTGAAAGGCACCTCAAAAGCTCGCATTGATTAAATCATGTGATGTAGGGATCTCTGTACCTTCCAAAACCTGGCCCTTGTGCACAACTTAAAATTCCTGGCATAAAAGCTGTTAGCTGAAGTTGTTTTGCCTTGAGTTGAATTGGGGACCTCTGTCTAATTCTGAACTGTGTTGCAAGAATGCTTTTCCAGACAATAAGAATAAAAGAAAAATATATCTCATTTTCATCTATGTTCCATATGTTGTCTTTAACTTCCAGACCTTCTCTGATTCACGTCAGTTCCTCGTCTCTGTGTAGACACTGCAGATTCTATGCCCTATGGTATGTAATCCTCACACTGTGGAGGCAACAGTTCTCATCCAGAAATGAGAGGCAAAGGAGTGATCAAAGGACTCAGGTCCTTTTGCTTCTATGCTGGACTCCAGTTCTTTGTTCTTTGCCAGCAAAGATAAGATGTTATTGAAATAAAAGGGTTTGTTTGTTTATTTGGTTTTTTTTGTTTGTCTGTGGTTGTCCTGTTTTCAGCTGAGAAGATAGAGTTAATTTTCTTTGTAGTAGCTGGTATAGTGCTGTGTTTTGGATTTAGGATGAGAATAATGTTGATAACACATACTGTCGTGTCTACACTAAGTCAAGGACTTTTCAGCTTCTCACTGTGCCCTGCCAGGTGCACCAGAAGGTGGGAGAGCACAGCCAGGACAGCTGACCCAGACTGGCCAAAGGGACATTCCCCGCCATAGAACGTCATGCTCCACATAGAACTGGGGAAGCTAGCCAGGAGGCGGGATTGCTGCTCGGAAATAGACTGGGCATTGGGTTGTTTTGTTTGGTTTTTTTTTCTTCTGCATGTGTTGAGCAATTGCATTTGTGCATCACTATTATTATTATTATTATTATTATTATCATTAATTTTCTTCCTTTGTTATCCTATTAAACTGTCTTTACCTCAACCCATAAATTGGTTTTTTCCATTCTCTGCCCCATCCCCTTGGTGGGGAGAGGGGTGAGCAAGTGACTGCATAGTACTTAGTTACCAGTTGGGGTTAAACCACGATGGTGGTTTTCTGGTTTTGGTTGTTTGGGGTCTGAGGTTTTATTTATTTATTTATTTATTTAGGGGGAAGAAGGCGGTATCTTTACCTTGTGTCCGTGGTCCTACGACTTTGATTGTTTTCTCCTCAAATACTTTTGCCCCTTCCTGGACATGCCCTACTTTGTCATGGATCTTCCTATAAGTTTGCTACAAGAAAAAGTTATTGGTCTTTTTGATGATGAAATATGGGGAAAAATGTAATAAAGGAGGACTAAAACCCATTTTCCAAAAGTTATGTCTCATCTCCTTTCCATTTTTCCTGTGCTCTAAATATTCAGCACAACAGCTGGAGGAATTGCTGAAGCTTCTAAACAGAATAACTTATATAGATTTGAAGCGGACTTTTTGTACATAGGCTTATGTGTTGCGTTTGCATGGCAAGGTTTTGGTAGCGGGGGGGCTACAGGGGTGGCTTCTGTGAGAAGCTGCTAGAAGCTCCCCCTGTGTCTGATAGAGCCAATGCCAGCCGGCTCCAAGACGGGCCCGCCGCTGGCCAAGGCCAAGCCAATCAGCACCTCTGTGATAACATATTTAAGAAGAAAAAAAAAACAGTTAGAGAGAGCTTTTGCAGCCGGAGAGAGGAGTGAGAAGATGTAAGAAACTCTGCAGACACCAAGGTCAGTGCAGATGGAGGGGGAGGAGGAGCTCCAGGCGCCGGAGCAGAGATCCCCCTGCAGCCCGTGGTGAAGGCCATGGTGAAGCAGGCTGTCCCCCTGCAGCCCATGGAGGAAGGATGAGGGGGTGTAGAGATTCCACCTGCAGCCCGTGGAGGACCCCACACCGGAGCAGGTGGAGGCACCTGAAGGAGGCTGTGGCCCGTGGGAAGCCCACGCTGGAGCAAGTTCCTGGCCAGACTGGTGGACCCATGAAGAGGGGAGCCCACGCCAGAGCAGGTTTGCCGGCAGGACTTGTGAGCCCGTGGGGGACCCCACGCTGGAGCAGTTTGCTCCTGAAGGTCTGCACCCCGTGAGAGGGACTCCGTGCTGGAGCAGGGGAACGATGAGAGGAGTCCTCCCCCTGAGGAGGAAGAAGCAGCAGAAACACCGTGAGATGAACTGACCATAACCCCCATTCCCCGTCCCCCTGTGCCGCTGAGGGGGGGGAAGGTTGAAGCCGGGAGTGAAGTTGAGCCCGGGAAGATGGGAGGGGTGGGGGGAGGTGTTTTAAGATTTGATTTTATTTCTCATTCCTCTACTCAGTTTTGCCTAGTAATAAATCAAATGAATTCCCTCTCTAAATTCGGTCTGTTTTGCTCGTGACAACAATTAGTGAGTGATCTCTCCCTGTCCTTATCTCGACCCACAAGCTTTTCGTTATACCTTTTCTCCCCTGTTTAGTGAATGAGGGGAGTGAGAGAGCGGCTCTGGTGGGCACCTGGCCTCCAGCCAGGGTCAACCCACCACAGCTTATGAATACCATATTAAAGTGCACAGTGTCTTCAATAATCCCATAGACAGCAAAAACAAAAGAATCATCAAATCATAGAATCTTAAGGTTGGAAAAGACCTCTAAGATCATCAAGTCCAACCGTTGAATTGGTCAATTACAGGTCACTTGTGTAGACACTCTGGAAAATTTATACATGAAATGGAGTTTTGGAGATAACCTGTGAACTATAATGCACATTGAGTGAAACATTTAAAAGTACCCTTCATTTATTTATTTTGCCTTATTTTACTATTCAGAAGATGAAATGAGCATTTCAAGGTGATGCAATGTGTTCTTTATTAGCAGTAAACAACCTCAAGAAGCCTGGAAGGAGGCTAATCTAGGTCAGACTTCAGAAAAAAAGAAGTGTAGAAAGGCATACCAAGTTGCAAACTGTGGAGAAATACCTGAATAAGTAAAATGTAACTTACTTCATAAATTGAGTCCATTTCATGTTATTCTGTTTTTCCTGTTTGTTTTTCATAATTTCAGAGTTCTTGAAACTGTTTAAAAAGAACTTCGTTATGTTATGGTGGACTGGGTTCCTTTCATTAATTCAAACTCAGCAACTGTGTTTCTGAGTACATTTTCACATTTTCATTTTGGGCAACTATCTCATCATTCCCTGCTGTCCTTGCCCTTTCCTAAGAAATTTCCCCATTATTTTTTTTCTTTATCACTTCCTTTCCCCCCCCCCCGCCCCGCTCTCTCTTCTCTTGCCTCGTATATTTCCTCTTCAAAAAGGTGTGCAAAAGACATTTACTAACCGATATTGGTACCTTTCTGTTACTGAATTTTAATTTACTTTATAAGAACAAAGAACAAGGAGGTAATCAAACAAAAAAGAGTCATTCAAGTGATAGATGCTAAGGACAGAGGCTGTAGGGAACAAAAGTATAGAAAATAATAATATATAACTGGGGTGGAACCTCTTATTCTTTCTCCACTTTTTGTTCTACAAATCCAAATCTAGGAACAAAGTCTGCCCTGCCAATTTAATCCACCTGAAATGCATTAGACTTCCTTGCCAGACACTAAAGTGAGATGAGAATCAGAAGTTGAGTATTTAAAAAGTCATTAAAGAACACTAATTGTCAACTTTGTAAAAACAGTGAGACTTGACAAAACAACCCTCTAGAAGCTGGAAGCAGTGGAAAGGGAAGATACTACTTGCTAAGAAAATAAACCTGTAGGAGTACAGAGCGCTTAGCAAAAAAGTGTGAAATATCTGAACCAGTAAAATCAAGTAATTACATTTAACAGCTAGTCATTGCCTGAAGGCCAGCATGTGGCCTGAATGTACACACAGAGCAGGTGGCAGAGAAAAGAATGTAGCCCATGTGGTAAGTTAAGGGACAAACATAAAGGACAGCTTTCCTGCAGGTTGTGCCTACAAGATACATACCATTCACTCATGCAGAGACACCTGAACTAACTTTGAATGATGTAGTTACCAGAAACAGCATTAACTTTCTGTTCAGAATACTTAGCACTGATGGAAAAGACGGTACATTCCTCTGCAGAGAATGGTAGATATTGGAATAGTACCATATAGCAGCTTTAAACATGGACTTTTTTTTTGTTCTCCTACACATACACATTTATTTTTATTTCCTTGGCATTTGAGCATGCTTTTCTTTTACTCACTCCCTAGTATATTCTCATGAGGAACACAATGTAAGACTCCATTTACACAGCAGGAAAGAAAATCAGTCCAATTCATTTAGTTATGAGAAACCTGCATCCAAAACATTACTTCAGAAGCTGGCTTTAGATTGTGAGAGGGTGAGGAAAATCAGCCTGTTTTCCCTAATTATTTATATTCCCAGATACTAAATTAGGGCTACTCAAAAATACAGAAAAATTATATCAACATGTATTGAAAGTAATTAAATTTAGGAGGATATTCAAGTAGTATTATTGCTAAAGACATTTGTGCCAGGAAAAACAGAAATTATATCACTCAGCAAAAGATGTTCACCATACGTTAATGGCATTTTGTTCTACTCTGGCATGAATCAGAAGTAGCGTCCACATACCTGTGAAGTTAGTTGTATCATGTTCTCAAAATATAGACTCCATTAGAAGTTCATTGTTTGTCATTTCAGAAGTTCATGTTAGAGTTGTTTAAAATAAGCACTACACTTTCAGATTACAACAAGGCATGAACTATGGTACACACTTGCTAAACTCTTGAAATTCAGGATAGTTGCATATTGATGCATTTTGCTTTGATGCATTGTGCATAATCCTCTTCACGAGAAGGAAGAAAACCACATTTGTTTCTTTCTTTCTTTCCCAATAATACAGGTATGCAACTTTCAGCCTAGGATATACATAACATTGTCCTTAATGAAATTGCATTGATTCCCGTGCGGTTATTTCCGACCTACAACAGAATGAGTGAGATCAGACTCGGATTTTTAGAATATTTATTTATACTTTGCATAAGTATATCTGAGGCAGCAATGGCGTCCTCATAATGAAAGTTGAATTGAGACTAGCACTTTAAGTAGGATATATTTACAAAGTCTGAAATATTCATGTTTCTGATTGGAACATGCCAAGACTATAATGGAGTTTAACATACAGCTGAAAGATTTGATTAAATAAAGCTGGAGATACCCATAAAGATCATTCCCTAATTCAAGAGCAATGCAAATAGAAAAGTAAGATTTTTATCACATTTGTTTAGGAATTTGTATAAAGAGTTAAGATAAGGCTTTTGAATGGCTCGGTCTTCCAGGTGTGAATGATATTCAGCTTTATGTACTCACACTTATTAAAATATGTCACCCAGTGTCTCAGTAATATCTGCCAACCTGAAATAGAGTATAATGAGAAGGATGTGTAATGAATACTGATGATTATAAACTGTATATAAATAGTTTACTAGATTAATTAAGTGAACATATATTTTGTGACACTTCCTTGTTTGTTCAAGTACTGTAAGTAAAATTTATATTTTTACCAGGGACTTGCTTGTTAGTAAAACTGTCCTCTCTAGATTATGAAGTAATTCAGTTCAGTATGAGTAACTCAGCTTTTGTAATTAGTATAAAACTGATATCTATTCATGCTGTGGCATAGATGCTGCTCTCTGAGACAGGACAGGAATGATGATGAAGGCTGATGATCAGGCTTCAAAACAGTTCTCAAGGAACCTCTAGGAATAAGGCTATCCACTGTGGTGTTGTGACTACTAACATTACAGCTGGATACAATCTCTTCCCTAGATGATACATACAGGCACTAATTGGCTGACGTGTGAACTTCAAGCCTTAGCTGATGTTGCACTTTGACCTGTACCTTTTGTGTTTTTCTCTTCAATTTTTGTACTAACTTTGGAAGAAAGAAAAAAAAACCAACATCAAACAGGAATCTGGCCATCTGTCTGGAATTTCCAGATGGCTAGTGGTCCAGTTATGGTGTATCCACCAAGCAGCACACACAAGAGGAGTCTTATGTACCCAGACATGACAGACTCAAACTATGGAATGGCAATCAGTCTGATGTGCCCAGAACCGTCACAGCATACTGTGCTTTACACAGATCAATTATTTGGGAAAGTCTGCAAAAGCAGCTTTAAGTTTGAGAGTTCCCAGATGATAATATGGGGGGGTCCTGCTCCTTAAGAACAGAGCAGTCATTCACATGTCCAGAAATCTGGCCTGCTTTTTGAATTTGAAAATATTGTCAGGTCTGAGATAACACCTAGTAGAGCCCTGTGAAAGTCTATCCAGGACTGATGTAATGGACTAGGGGTGGTACCAGCCATTTCTTCATTTGCTTATCCCTCTGATCATCTTCAAAGCAGCTAACATTTCTTAGGGTTATATTTTTATGCAAATAACAGTTTAGCTTTAGCAAATCGTATAGCCATAAGGTGTGTGAATACAGTCAAATTTAACATACTCAAGTTTTCCAGTGCACTGTATTTCCTCCATTTCAATTCAGTAGTAGGTTGCTACTTATTGTGAAACTAATTCCATCTGGTTTAGTTCTTACCACTGTTTTTCATATTGTATTTTCTATTGAGGATTCAGTCTTTCACGTATGTTCAGATATCCTCCAGCTATTGTATGTATTTGACTCCCTATCTCTCTCTTCCACTGTTTATTTCTTCTGAGTGCTCACTATCCCTCTTTGGCTATGTTTTTTTCTGTTCTGTGGATCATGAACCTAAAAAAAAGATTAAGCTAATGTGTAAGGCAAATCATACCTGACTACGCTGGTGGCCTTCTATGATAGAGTGACTGCATTGGTAAATAAGGGAAGAGCAACTAATGTCATCTATCTGGACATCACTGAGGCCTTTGATATGGTATCCCACGACATTCTTCCTGCTAAATTGGAGAGATATGTGTTTGGTAGTTGAACTGTTAGATGGATAAGGAATTGGCTGGATGGCAGCATCTAAAGAGTTGTAGTCAACAGCTCAATGTCCAAGTGGAAACTAGTAAAGAGTGATGTCCTTCAAGGGTCCATACTGGGACCAATACTATTTAATATCTTCATTAATGACATATGTAGTGGGATGGAGAGCACCCTCAGCAAGTTTGCAGGTGACACCAAGATGAGTGGTGAGGTTGATATGCTAGAGGGAAGGGATACCATCCAGAGGGACCTTGATAGGCTTGAGGAGTTGGCCCATGCAAATCTCATGAAGGTCCTACACCTGGGTTAGGGCAATCAATACAGACTGGTTGATGAATTGTTTGAGAACAGCCCTGTGGAGAAGGACTTGGGGATACTGGATATGAGCCAGCAATGTGCACTTGCAGCCTATGAAAGCCAATCATATCCTGGGCTGCATAAAGACAAGTATGGACAGCAGGTTGAGGGAGGTGATTCTCCCACTCTACACCACTCTTATAAGATCCTGCCTGGAGTACTTCATAGAATCATAGAATGGTCTGGGTTGGAAGGGACCTCAAAGATTATCTAGTTCCAACCCCCTTGCCATGGGCAGGGACACACTCCACTAGACCACGTTGCCCAAAGCCTCATCCAACCTGGCCTTGAACACTTCCAGGGAGGGGCATCCACAATCTCTCTGGGCAACTTCATCTGGCTCTGGAGTCCGCAGCACAAGAAAGACATGGACCTATAGAGCGGGTCCAGAGGAGGATCACCAAAAAGATCAGAGGGCTGGAATACCTCTTCAGTGAAGAAAGGCTGAGAGAGTTGGGTTGTTCAGCCTGGAGAAGAAAAGGCTTCAAGGAGACCTTATTGTTGCCTTTCAATATATAAAGGGGGCTCATAAGAAAGACAGAGAAAGACTTTTTACCAAGGCCTCTAGTGACAGATCAAAGTTATAAACTAAAAGAAGGTAGATTTAAGTTAGACTTAAGGAAGAAATATTTTACAATGAGGGTGGTGAGACACTAGAACAGGTGGCCCAGAGAAGTTGTGGATGCCCCGTCACTGGAAGTGTTCAAGGTCACGCTGGATGTGGCTTTGGGCAACCTGACCTAATGAAAGCTGTCCCTGCTCATGGCAGGGTGGTTGGAATTAGATAATATGTAAGGTTACTTCCAACCAAAGTATTCTATGATTCTTTCATTCTATAAAATTGTTATATACTGTTTTTATTTTATTTACAGTAATATAAAATGTCTCTTAATCTTCATGCGCTATAGTAATTTATTAAAGGGATCTGCAGCCTCACAGCTATCTTGTTGTAATCACAGCAATGCATCCATCTAAATTCACCAGTAAATATTTCTTGAAGTTTCAGAGTAGCCCAAAGGCATTAGACACCTAAATCCTATTCAATATAATGAGATATGTATGCCTAAAATCTTCAAGGTTTTTGAAAATCCCTGCCTGAGAAAACATTTGGGTTTTCTTAAAACCCTCTATCTTAAAACCACAGCTTACCAGGTTCAGCCCTTGACAATAACTCAGAGAACTAGATGCTGAGTAGATTTTATCTCTATGAAGAATTTCTCCGTCATGAGCCCCTTATACAATCAGATCACATATACAGGTCACATTCTCAAGGTTAATGAAGTTCAGGTGATAAAACTGAGGAAAAAAGTTACAAGGCAACTAAAACCAAAGCCTAAATTATGGCTGCCTAAAATCATAGAGAAACAACCAGAACTCATGAGTTTCACTCCAATGTTATTAATGGCAGGACTAGCAAATATGCAGTCAAGCCTTTTCTGTAAGACACATAGAAAACATGAAGCTACAAGACATATTTAAATTATTCATGTGAAATAAGCATATGCTGTTCCTATTGAATTAGATGGTAGTTGCACCTTTGACTAGAAGGAGGTATCGCTACTTTTGCATGATACACCTTGAATGTGTACACACATATAAAACACAACTATTAGTATGAATTGAGCTGAATAAAATAAATGTAATAGCCCAAGCAATCAAAAATGTGAAAGAATTGCAAAGTAAAGGTTCAGAGAATGTTTACAGTCTTCTGCCCATAGCTGAGAATGACAAGTTTTGATGCACATTTTCAGCTTTAACAAATGAAAGATTGATAGTATGAAGCTGATTGTTATTCCAGTCACCATTGTCCTTGTTGATTTTAGCTAGAACTCTCTTCTGCTGTCAAGATCAGTTTATATTCAAGTGTGTCATAGTATCTAGCGACAAATGCAGACAGCATTGAGATATGGTCAGTATAATTTGCAAGCAGTGACCTTCATTAAAGATTTGTCAGACTGTCTACTTATTAATTTCCTTCTCTAGTGCCATTTCAGGTTAAGATAATATCAGGAATGGTTAATCCAACCAGCAACATTTTATGGGTAAATATATGCACTTAGAATAGATTGATTTTAGGTTACATAGTACTGTGAATTTCTCTGCTTAAATCAGTAGCAAAATAGCCTGGAGTGAATTGTTCTAGATCTTCCCTTCAGCCTTCTTTTTCAAGTACTCTGTATGTTTATGAAAGATGCAGGATTGACACAACCGCGGAATAAAATCTGCTATTTATTTTCCAGACATAGAAAATACAAGTTGGGCAGTGACAGTCAAAGTGTCTGCACACAAGCCAGGTGCTGTCTTAACTTTCTCTCCAAGTGGCCCACTCTGCATCTGCAAGTGTGTTTGTTGTCCAGCTCATTTAATCTTTAGGTCTTCTGTTGGCTCTCTATAATGTTGACACCTCTCCATCAAACAAGGCATGACTCATTCATTTAGTGTGTTAATTTACAAGTATTGTTTGACTGATTTGCAACACCTACATTCCAAGTTATGCTTCATATGTCTATAATGAAATAGTTATAGTACCTTTATTAAACATTGTATTTTTATGTAAATACATATACATAATTACATACATAATGCATATACACATACATATATCCATAATATATACGTATGTATACGTATATAGCTAAAATATACAACCAAGTAGTGTTAAAAATAAGTGCTATTTGTTTGTGTAGAATATTCTTGTGCAAAACTGAGCATAAACAACATAAAAACATAAACAGCAGCAATCACATTTTCATTGTGTCTTATGGGGTCTTGTACAGGATACTTTATTTGTGAATTTATTTATTTCCAGGATAATGCAGAACAAACAAATAGATAAAGGATATAGTCCTGGGTATGTATCATGTTACATTTGAACTGCAAAACAGCACTATTCATTGTGTCATACTTTAAAAAGTAAATTTACCACACAGAGAAATGTTATTCAAAATTTGAAAATACTTGGTCAGATCCTGAGATGTATAAATCAGCGGAGCAATGATGGAGCTCCAATGACTTTTGCCAACTATTACTTATACCAGATAACTGTCGTGGTTTAGGCCCAGCCGGTAGCTGGGTGCCACGCGGCCGCTCACTCACCCCTCCCCCAGCGGGATGGGAGAGGAGAAGTATAACAAAAGGCTTGGGTCGAGATAAGGACAGGGGGAGATCACTCGCTAATTACCGTCAGGAGCAAAACAGACTGAATGTAGAAAGGAGATTCATCTAATTTATTACTAGGCAAAACAGAGTAGAGCAATGAGAAAATACAATCAAGTCTTAAAACAACTCCCCCCACCCCTCCCATCTTCTCGGGCTCAACTTCACTCCCGGCTTCAACCTCCTCCCCCCTCAGCGGCACAAGGGGGCAGGGAATGGGGGTTGCGGTCAGTTCAGCACACATTGTCTCTGCCACTTCTTTGTCCTCAGGGGGAGGACTCCTCTCAACATTCCCCTGCTCCAACATGGAGTCTCTCCCACGGGCTACAGTCCTTCACAAACCGCTTCAGCGTAGTCTCTCCCACAGGGTGCAGACCTTCAGGAGCAGACTGCTCCAGCGTGGGGTCTCTCCCACAGGGTGCAGACCTTCAGGAGCAGACTGCTCCAGCGTTGGGTCCCTCCCACAGGGTCACACGTCCTGCCAGCAAACCTGCCCTGGCGTGGGCTCCCCTCTTCACGGGTCTACCGGTCCGGCCCGGACTTGCTCCAGCGTGGGCTTCCCACGGGCCACAGCCTCCTTCAGGTGCCTCCACCTGCTCCAGCGTGGGGTCCTCCACGGGCTGCAGGTGGAATCTCTACACCCCCTCATCCTTCCTCCATGGGCTGCAGGGGACAGCCTGCCTCACCATGGTTTTCACCACGGGCTGCAGGGGGATCTTTGCTCTGGTGTCTGGAGCACCTCCTCCCCCTCCTTCCTCACTGACCTTAGTGTCTGCAGAGTTTCTTACATCTTCTCGCTCCTCTCTCTGGTTGCAAAAACTTCCTTTAACTCCTTTGTTTTCCTTCTTAAATATGTTATCACAGAGGCGCTGATTGGCTTGGCCTTGGCCAGGGGCGGATCCATCTTGGAGCCGGCTGGCATTGGCTCCATCAGACACAGGGGAAGCTTCTAGCAGCTTCTCACAGAAGCCACCCCTGTAGCCCCTCCCGCTACCAAAACCTTGCCACACAAAACCCAACACAATAACTTACACCAATAAGTCTATAACTTACTAAATCTAAAACCCAGAATGATTGTGCTATATACATCCATTTAAATATATGTGGTTCAGCTAACAAAATAATATATTTTCTTGTTATCCTTTCATTTTACACAACTTAGCTGGTAATGATAGATTAAAGGACAATTGCAGAGAAAGTCACTAGACCAAAAAACTCTCAAATATTATGAATAGTGGTCAAGTGTTTAATTTAAAAGTTAGAGTACTTTTACAAAAAAGGATGGGGGAAAGAATTGTTCTTCATGGAATGTTTGATTGGTGAAATACGGTATTTTGTATAATATCTTTAGTAAAGCCTATGTTCTAAACAAGGAGCCAAAATCACTTCAGACAGGCATTACATTAAGAATGCAAGAGGGAGGGAGAAATTAAGATGTAGATGCAAAGGAGAAAATATTTTTACTGTGGCTTTTCAACAAAGGTGAGCTGTTGGTAGGATTGATAGTTAAAGACAGGCTCATAAAAGTGAGAAACTATTTAACATAACTGAAAAGGATAAAAGGTCTACAGCCTTGTCTTCTCCTGGATACTTTGTGGATAAAGAAGCTGCTGGTTGATAAATTCAAACACTAGTAAGCAGACCTAGAAAGCCAAACTCTACTAAGAAGATCTAGAGAGCGCTCACTGAAACTCTCTGAGAGCTGCTTCCTTCACTGACATGATAGGCACTCTCTGTTCAGATAGTTCCAGTAATACTTTTTTGGCAATCTACAATTATTACAGATACTTTTAAGTGTGAAATTGTGGCTTTCAGACTTCCAGTTTGACATGTCTAGTTTCCCTACAGCTTAAGCACCCTATGAATATAATGAAGTATATAAGCTAAAATTCAATGAAAATTATAAAGGTGCCCAAGCTAAAATATTGCCCTTCACTTTGTAAAGGCATTAGATGTCCATACCCTTGTGTCCTTTTCCAGAATTTGTATTTCACTGCATTTCTATTCATTACTTCAGATATTATGTGCACAGAGGGACATTATCTTTTCAAGGGAAGATGGAGTGAATCCTGCATGAAGTATGAATGCATTAATTTCATTTTAGTTTGATAGAGTCTATGGAGATTCAGGATATTGTCTATAATGGACATATCCAAGGAAATAATTTGGAGCTGTGGTAGTGCGTGAAAGGTGATGATTCAGGACAAAAACTACAAACAAAATTCCACACTAGCTTGAATGAAGACTAGTAAAAAGAAACAAAGAATTTCCAGGTCTGAATAATGACAAATGCTATTACTTCTTGAGACAATGTGATGGTAGAATTTGATATTCATTGGTATTACCTTCTTTAAAGTTTTACTATTTCTGACCGCTGTCGTGTCATACCGAGCTATACATAAAGTCTGCCACGGAAAACTGAAAATTAGTTTTGTTTCTTTTCTTCATCTAATTAATATACACAGTTTTCTATAGATATTTTTAAGATTTTAAGTTACTTTAAAATAATGTAGTTAATGGTTGATATTTTTTTCTCATGTATTGGTACCAATCAAAATGAAGGAAACAGTGGCTTTCACTGTTCCTGGTATTTTAGAGTTTTCAAGCTCAAAGGCTGCCTTTCCAGTTGTAGATTCTTTATTTTGATTAATTCTTATTATGTAAGCAAAGTGCAATGAATATACATTGGTTTTTTAGTGAGTATTTCTGAGCCATTCAAGATATGCTTATGAGAATGAAACCATACAGGCTGCTCCAAACAAAATGATGTGGAAAAGATTAAAATTAAGATTATGAGGTCTGAATCTAAACCATGCTAAATCACGTAAGACCCAAGAGACCTTGCACAAAGCTACCTGCTACTGCAAGAAGCAGTCACACTGCATAATCCCATGGAACTCTTAGATTAACACCTTTCGCACTGCTGTGTGAGTCCAGAGTTTCAAACACCTCTGAGGGGCTGGGCTGCCTGAGCTCAAGGCCAGCTCGGACACGGTGCAGCCACGCAACATGTAATGAGGCTGCTGTGAGCAGAGCTGTGAGAAGCTTTGTCAGCCCCTCCTGCACCCAAGAGCTGCACTTGAGCTCAAGCCCTCACCCTTGGTCCTTGCCTATGCTGTGTTGGAGTCATGCCTGTGCTTGGTCATATACCTCATTGGTCCTCATCCTGACTTGACTTCCTGGCTTGATCTTGGACCTGGGTCATTGTCCTGGTTTCAGCCACGACACTCATCTCTGTGGACTTGCCTGGCAACCACTGGACTGTGGGCTGAGCCATGATACTATCATTGCTCCTTTCTCCTTGCTCCAGAGCTAGGGGTCTGGCTGAGTCATCAAGGTCAGAGGCCCTGACAGCCTTGCTGCCACTCTCTCCTCTCTGCTCACCTTCCCTTGACTATCAGTCCAGTCTTGCTGCTGTCAGACACTGAGTGCCTGACACCATGAGCTACAATTGAATTAACATTTCACTGCTCTTTATTATTGGCATCTGTCATTTACAAGTAATGTACCAAACTAGCTCTATGTGTCAGAAAAGAGAAGTTTGGGTAATGTGTTGGCAATACAGGTTTTCAGATGTCTTTCCATCAATGATACTGTCAGGAATACATAAGGAAAACCTCTTATCTCTGCCATAGTGTACATTTTTAGCTCTGTATGGCAGCAATCGTGTAGATGGGCTATATACTGGTTTATTTTGCTTTTCTTCACCATCAGAGCAAATACAACTTATTTCCACATTGTGAAATTGCCCTGGTGATATATGTGTCACATTTCATTGCTGGAATCTCATCTACCAGGCTAGTTCCAGCTCGTACATTGCATTGGCCTCACATTCCTGGGACTGCATTTTTGGTAGCTGTAAGCAGAAATTATGCTTGGATATAAGAAGGTAACATCTCTAATTGTATGTGTGTGCAGATATGCCTGCATATCTTAATGAAAAATGTTGAAGAGGATTTTATTTGGACTTTGGACCATGTGTATATCAATATTAACCACGAGAACCTGCATGCTTTGGGTTTTGTTTGTTAGTGCCCTTTGATTGTCCCTTGTATCAATATAATTCATGACATTTAAGTAGATGGAGATTGAGCTGTATGCTTAAGTGTTTAAAAAGTACTGTGCCTGCCCTCTTGACATGTTAGATCATGTTTCCTATGAAACATTATGAATTATAAATATTTTTTTAAGTTCTCAGAGGTCAGGACAGTTAGAGAAGCTGAGAATGCTTATATATTTATCAATATGAAATTGACTCTTCCAGCCTCTAAGCTTTTCCATCATACACTACTAAAGGGGTTTTTTTACTATTTATTTTTCTTCTGGTACATTTATTTCTTTGCTACTAATAAACTATGTATTTAGTATACCTACCATGTTCATCAGTCAGATAACATAGTGAGATAGATGTGTTTAGAATAAATTTCCTTTCAAAAATTAGTGTGAAATCTTTTCAAGTTGTTCTCCTTGTACTGACTTTACTGTTGTGAAATAGTAACAGGCAAAGAACCACATTTTCATAAGATATTACTGTTTTGAAAGTAGCTATCATCTTCCTCTATGCTTTATTCCGTAGACTAATGTCTGTTTAGCTCCTAGAACATATCACTATTGTACCAAAAGCCAGCTGTTATGTATGTCTTCTTATAGTGGATTTTAGAGGGTTTTTTATTTTACTTAGAAAGATTTAGGAATGAAAAGATATCTGGCCAAATGATAATAGTTATGTAATTTTCTCTCACACATCTCAGATCTTTGTTGGACAGCTGCCCAGATGCAAACAAGCAAACAAACAAACAAAAAACTTCATTATATTGGCAATAAACTTTTAATTTGAATAATAATTCAAAAAGGCAGAGCTGATGTGAATAGATAGAGTGCATTATTTACTTACCATAATGCCTTATTTCTAACGATTCTGCAAAGACTTTAATAGAGCAGCATGAGCAGGTGGTATTAAATATTAACCTTGACAACCATTGTCTGCAGCTGGAAAAGCAACAATAGTTTTTACTCTGAACTTTTTTTCTCAAAAGTGATTTCTGAAGTTATATTGCAGAAATAGCATATGTCATGTCTTGTCATGTGTGATTAGACTGTGTCAGCTAAAACTCAATGGGGAAAGAGTCATTGCATGTACACTTTTCTGGGTAAAAAAATAAAAATGAAAAAGCAACAGATTACATAGCTGTTTTCTAAAGCCATGTGTTGATGCTAAGTTTTTACTTCTTTTTTTCAATATAACATCAGCAGAACCATTAAGATAACAAGCAAGCATTATCATGCCTTTCCCTCACTAAGTAACAAGCAGCCTTTCTCAGTCAGAGCTAGTGGTATTTTGAAAAAAATCACACAACCGAATCCATCAAACCAAAGAGCAAGTAGTCTTTTAGAGTCAATGGGAGATAGCAACTACTGGCCTTGAAGTCCCAGATTTTCAGAAGATAAACAGTACTAGCAAATTAGTCCAGATACGTTGATTGGAATTGGTTGAATGTCTTCCTATCAAAGTGGTAATAGCCTCCTCTAGAAGGGAAACAGTCTGCACAATGCTCTAAATGTAACCCAATGTTAAACTACTGTTGTATTCTTTAGCTAGCACTGCAAATAAGGCTGGGGAAAAAAAAATTAAATCCCTTATAATGATGAAATCTAACCTTCTCAAGTTAGACCAAATTTATCCGAGATTCAAAATCTTCTGTGTTTCATTTTAGCTTAGAGTAGAAAATGAAATGGACAGTTGGAGCAAAGTCTTTATAGTTACACTTGAGGAACAGGAGTGAGAAAATAGAGAATAATCAGGCATCAGGCAACCAGGCTAACATATGGACAAATTACTAGTGAATGATTTCTATAGGCCAGGAAAAAGGGTCAGATGTCCTTATTAATAAAGTTGAATCTTCTTGAAGCATCTAATGTAAATGACTGTACAATCCTCCAATCTTTCTTTATGGATATGGGAGTAATTATATATATTTTGTCTGTATAACTTTGCACTTGAGGTGTATTTCAGATATACAATACTTAAAGTTTGACAGCCTATGAGCACTGCTGTCTAATACATTATCTTCTATTCTGCTCTGCCTCCAAAAAAAGATACTGCTTTCAACACAAAAATTTCTTACAATATGTCTTTCATTATAATTTGAAAAACTCTTCTTCAGGCTGAATTGATTCTTTGTGCTATGGCACCCAGTTACATGTAGGTCTCTGATTGTCCCTGCAGTGACTCAGGAGTTTCTCAAAGACAACCCTCTTACCTCTTCAGATCACTGAAGCTCAGCTCCACAAACAAACAAACCAACCAACCAACCAACAAACCTACCTTTTTAAAATATGTGTTTGGGGGTGTGTGTTTGTTTGTTTTGGGTTTTTTTAAAAAGGATTCGAAATGCTGAGTTAAGGGCAAAGTGTAATACACAGAGAATGAGGAACTCTGGGTGCCTCAGAAGGGGATCCATAGAATCTCAGGTGTCAAGACAACTCTATAGGCAGTATTTTAGGTATGTGTATCCTCAGATCAATAAGCACACAAGTGAAATGGTAGAAGGAGAAAGTGTGTGTGTAAAAGTTTAAATAATATTATTAGGCTTAGACTATTAAAAATAATGTAGGTTGTACTTTAGTCACTACTGTGGCTTTATATGACTGGTTCAACATCTTTAAAACAGTAGTGTAAGTGTAGTATAAGATAGTATTATTCTGATACATAGAAATATATTATCCAGCTGAAATAATTCCAATGAAGTCTGTATAAGTAGTGCCTGGAACTTCAGAGGGATGGTAGCATCTTTGTTCCAGTAAAATCTTTTAAATAGGTAAATTCACAGTTTCACAACCATATAATCTAATAATTATTGTGAACTATTGCAAACTATTGCATATTAGAAGTGTTTTTTCTTATTTTGGAGCTCAGACATAATTCCATAAAATGAATTCAAAATGGAATACATTATCAACAGCAAAAAGATTATTCAATATGATCAGTATTTTTGCATGAAACTTTGGGACAAAGCATTTGGAATTTGATCCTGTAGTCTTTCTCCCTGCAAAACATGCATTAACTTGAAAGGTGGTTTTGCTTGAGTAATGACGCCTAAAAATCAAGCTCTTGAAAAGAAAGTATAAATGGCATATAGTTCAACATGCAATGAAGTTTATTTCTTTTTAAGATTCAGAAAACAGAAATGGTAATTGCTATGTCCCATTTCTGTTACTATAGGTAATATGGGAGGGCAGATGAAATTGTGTTTGTAGTAAAATTCTGGTATAGTATCTGCAATAATATTCTGTAATACGCAGTATTCTGTAATACACATTTAATTCCCATCCTACTAAGATTTATGCACATGCTTAAGTAAGTATATACTTGTAGTTTAACAGATTGAAGTCTTACACTTTGTTCATAACACATTATTTCTGCAGAGAATTGCGTGTGCAAATGTCTTAGCTATGTTTGAATCAGTGTGAAGAAAGATATATAAGCTATACTGTGAATAAGTATTAGTGGTAAAAAAACCCCCAAAACCAGCTAAAATATTTTTCAATTAATTGGTCTTCTACAGAATCAGGTAAGTTATGCTTTTCCTCACAATGATGATGGAAAACAGAGGAAAAGAACCAAAACCTATTCGTAAATACTGTATGATCAGGTCTCCAAAACACTTAATTAAAAATACATGAAGGTTATTATAAATGCAATTGTTGAAGAGGCAGCTTATACTTAATGAAAGAAGTTTAAATACAGATATTGGCAGACAGTCAGTTATTGTTTGGCTGCTTGTACGAGAACAGCTCTTGAAGGATCTCCTTAAATTCCCATGGCTTCTGACTACACTTATAAGATGCACTCATGCTTGCAGATATTCAGTGCTCTAAGTGGAACAGTGGGAGGCAAGCCTGAATCTTATTCCTTATTTAATTTGAAGCAGGAGCTGACAGTAACCTTCTACATATATCCTTGTGAGAAGCAAGCACTGAAGCCTAAAGTACTTTTAGCTTCTAGTGACAGCTTTTTTGGTATGCCTTCACAATGCCCCTCACGCTATGTTAATGCACAGCTTGACAAAGGGTCTACAGCTTAAATGTGATGTTTTTACTCTTGTTGGTACAGTTTTGTATTCGTCAACTGAATAGTGGAGTGTTTGCTAAAATTTATTCTCCTATTGTCCAGAACTGCTAGAGACTAGTTCAGATGCTGGCATTTCGTTCAAGATGCTAGCAGATTGGTGGCAGTTTTCACTAGTGTCCCAAAGGAAAATGCAAGTGTTACAGACATGTAAATTCATTAAGATTTTATTTTTGATTACTTGCAATTATAAGCCGCAAACTTTGTTGTGCTGCTAAAAGATAGGAACTCTAAAGGTTCTTAAAGAGACATGGAAGTAACTGGAAACATAACCAAAAAGAAATTTCACTATTACACCAAAAATAGTATTTTCTGGCATTAGGTAAAACAGAAAAAAACTTCTTATATTCATTCCTTGTATTTCTCTTTGTATATGAGATTTACCACCACCGTTAGACAAAACATAGGTCTCCTAAAATGAAAAAATGTGGTATTGTTCAACCAAAAACATTGTAAACAAAATATTTAAATATTTAGAAATAATCCAGATAAAAATTTTCATATTCTATCCAATTCTTTTACATTTCTAACAGTTTTAGTTTTGGTCATTTCCCCCCCTGCCCCTTAAAAAAATAAAATTGAACCCAACATTTTTGATGCTACTATATTGTTCTGGGTTCTGCATTGCCTAATCTTATAACAATAGACAATGAACAGGTTATTGTAAATCACTCAGAAATAAAGTACAAGAGCACAAGGTTTAGAAATTGTGCCATTGTATGATATAGTCCAAATAATCTGCTCTAAGAATTCACTATTATTTTATACTGTTTCTTTTTCAACTATATGCCCTCTGCCAAAACCACGAAAAAAACCTGGAAGACTTTATTTATTTATTGTCTTCAGCTATGCTGTGGGCAACAGGATAGAAATTTGAAGATAAGACCAAATTGGTGTGAATGGCTGGTGCACTGGAAAAGGGCTGACATCCACAGGTACCTCAAAAGTCTGGACAAATGGAGCAACAAGAACTTAATGAAGTTCAACAAAGACATACAAAGTCTTACACCATGGACCTCATGCAACAATATAGGCTGGAAATAGACTGATTAGGCAGCAGCTCTGTAGAAAGGGTCCTGATGGAGAATAAGCTGAACATCAGTCTTAATGCACCCTTTCCTTGAAGACTAACGACGTACTGGCTGCATTAGCAAAAGCATAGCCAAGAGAAATGCTTATTCCCCTGTGCTGCACTCTGTAGGCTGGATATGGAATACTTTGTCTAACTTAAATGCTCTCAGTACATGAGAGACTAATAAACTGGAGTGAGTCCAGTGGACAGTCACCAGGATGGTCAGGGTTCTGGAGCACCTGACACACAAGGAGAGGCTGAGGGAAATGGACTTGATCAGCCTGCAGAAGGCTAAAGAGAAACCTAATTACAGTCTTCAACTATATAATTGATAATAGGGGAGAAGATGGAGCCAGACTCTTCTCAGTGATGTGGAGCAGAGTAAGACGATACAATGGTCACAAGTTGCAGCAAAGGAAATTCCTTTGTAATGTGTGAGGTCAAGCACTGGAACAGAGTGTCAAGAGGTGTGCCATCAGCATTCCTGAAAATTTTCAAAACTTGGCTATGTATGTCGCTGAGCAACCCGATTCAACTTTGAAGGTAACCCTGCTTTGAGTAAAGAGTTGGACCAGATGGCCTCCTGAGCTTTCTTCCAAATCGAACTGTTCTAAGATTCTGTTATTTAGAAAACCATTCAATGGTAGATAGATTGTAAAAGAATGAAAGAAGTTCCAAAAGAAAGTTCATAGAGTTATTAAGATGAAGAATCATTCAATCAGTTTGTCTGTCTGCCTAATCATATATATCATAGTGAAATATATTTCACTCAGTTATAGTCTCAGTACCAATAATTTGTCTTTAACTAAAGCATATTTTGTACTTGGCAGTAGCACACCTTTGTGGTAAATACTAAAGGAGGCATTTGGGGGAAAATGCCTGGTGAGTGGAAGTACTAGAAACATTTGCTAAATTCTGCAGCTTTGTAAAACAAAACAAAACAAAAAATGGAGGGAATATTTAACCCATTATTTTGACTTCCACTTTGGTCTTTTCTTTTCAAAGATTTTTTTCCATTTCACCTTTTTTCATTTGATTGAAAAAAAGACTGAGTTTCAATTGTATTACAAGTAATCAAAAAGAGCAAAACATTGGAAATAGGGATAATTTAGACATCTAAACTACAGTGTAGTATCTGTGTTCTGTAATTCATTATATCTGCTATAATGATTCTATTTTCTCATGTATTTTTCAATGGTCTTAGGTCTTAAGGCAACGTGTATCTATTTCCTCCATATCTTCATAATTACTGCACAGTTTTCTTCACATTTTGTGTCAAGGTGAAGGAGCTGTGTTACATCAGAGTGCACATGAAATTTTTGAGGAAAATATTACTTTCCAACCTCTTACTGTCCTACTAATGCTTGCAAAATATACAGTAAATCTATGTTGAATTTATACATACTTGAACATTACATCATCTTTTACTGTCTTTCAAAATATTTTATGTATAATACTATTTGCAGAAATCAGTACTAATAATACCAATAAAAATTATTGTTTCTATGTTTGCTGGATAAGAATCTAAGGGATAAACAGGACTGACATCACTGCCTTATTAAAAAGTTTAAGAAATATATAAGTGAGTTGTAACATGTAAGCAAGATTAAATCAATTCTTCCATGTTATCATTAAATGTTCTAAGGAGTAAAATTATATTTGGAAGGCAAAGATGAAGGAAAAGGCAGAAAATGAAGTAGATCAGAAAAGAAATTTAATTTCTGAGTTTCCTGACATTAGGCAGTTTATATGTAAAAATCTATGTTCCGTTAACAATCTTTTGCACTGTAATGTCTTATGCTGTTTTATGCTCATGAAAGAGAGAGAAAAAAATGACAGAATGAGCACAGCCAAGTTTGGCTTATATGACAGTATTTCTTCTTTGACAGTATTACTTTTCTGCATTAATTCTAGCAGCTTAAACTGTGCTTGAACTCTTGAGGGTGGACAAGTGAGGGAATGGGTTGTTAAATTTAGGATTTACATCATAAGCTACAAAATATATACATTTAAAATTAACTAATGATGTAAGCGCAATTAATCAAATGAAATCCCCTGAGCTAGATTGTGAAGTCTAAATCAAAGGGAGTGTTTGAACTGGATGATTTATACTGGAGGTATGATTGTCCTTGTTTGACTTATTGTTGGTGATTAGTGAGAGGAAGTCATTAATGACTGGAAAAAGGCAAAGGGTTTTTATGGTATATGGTAAGAATATTTCACAGAATCACAGACTGGTAAGGGCTGGAAGGGACCTCTGGAGATCATTGTCAGAGACTGTTGAAAGGCCATAAATACCCTGTTGCACCCCACGGGGTGGTGTCAAAGGCTGCTGAAGAGCCACAGGTACCCTGCTTTGTCTCAAACAGCTCCTGGTAGCCATGGGCACTGCGGAGGTGGGGCGGTGAGCTGTCTCCCGCCACCTTGGGTAACCTTCCAGCAGCTGCTTTGGGCATGCACCGGACACCTGAGACCCCAGAGGAGCCCCCCCATCCCAATTTCAGAACTCTCTGGAATGTCAAACTGAACCCCTGAACCTTCCAGAGCAATGGAATGCCTGCATGTCACCGCCCTGAGTGTGGGCCCTGAGGGCAGAACAGTGTAAAGGCGAGCGTGTGTGCCACACTGTTGTCCACCCACCACCTGTGGGCTAAGATGCTATTCCTGTGATGACATTGTGGGATCTAAGGGTGGTGATACCTGTTCTATCCTTTCTTTTCCTTCTCCTTTCCTCTTAAGAAACGTATGTGTTATAAAACTGGTCATTGCCTTTGCCAGATAAATTTGCCTAGTTGTTGGTTGTGCCAGTTGTTTGTGGCAAGTGTTTTACCCGCTATCTGCACAGTTGTCAGTTGTTGATGCCTAGCTGGTAGATTGTTCATAAAACTGTTACCTTGTTCCTCTGAGTCATTACTGTGGCTCATTCAATTCACGGCTCTGCTGCGCAGCACTTGCACCTTTGGGGGATAAAAGATTCACCTCCCTTGCAACCCACTAAGTGGGATGAGACAATCATCTAGTTCAACCCCCCTGCTAAAGCAGGATCACCTAGAGCAGGTTGCACAGGATTGCATCCAGGTGGCTTTTGAGTATCTCCAGAGGAGACTCCACAACCTCTCTGGGCAGCCTGGTCCAGTGCTTGGTAAAGTAAAGAAGTTTTTCCTCATATTCAGATGGAGCTGTCTGTGTTCCAGTTTGTGCTCATTGCCCCTTGTCCTGTCACTGGGGACCACTGAAAAGAGTCTGGCCCCATCCTCTTGACATCCACCTTTTAGATATTTATAAGCATTGATCAGATCCCCTCTCAGTCTTCTCTTCTCCAGGCTAAACAGACCCAGCTCTCTCAGCCTTTCCTCATACAAGAGATGCTCCAGTCCCCTCATTATCCTTGTAGCCCTCCACTGGACTCTCTTGGTAGTTCTTTGTCTTGAGCTGGGGAGCCCAGAACTGGACACAATACTCCAGATGTGGCCTCACCAGGGCAGAGCAGAGAGGGAGGATAACCTCCCTTGACCTGCTGGCTGCACTCTTCTTAATGCACCCCAGGTACCATTGGCCTTCTTGGCCATAAGGGCACACTGCTGGCTCATGGTTAACTTGTCCACCAGGACTCCCAAGTCCTTCTCCACAGAGCTGCTTCCCAGCAGGTCAACCCCTAACCTGTACTGCTGCTTGGGGTTATTCCTTCCTAGGTGCAAGACCCTACACTTGCCCCTGTTGAACTTCATTAGGTTCCTCTCCGCCCAACTCTCTAGTCTGTTCAGATCTCACTGAATGGCAGCGCAGCCTTCTGGTGTATCAGCCACTCCTCCCAGTTCTGCATCATCAGCAAACTTGCTGAGGGTACACTCTGTGCCTTCATCCAGGTCATTGATGAATATTGCTGCCTATTCTGTTTTCATCTCTGCACCTTGAATTATTTTTTATGGTCATGGTCTAATTTTAATTATAAAATCATACTAAATTGCTAGAAATTACTGCAAAACAAGTGGAAGGGAGATTCTCACTCTAGTCTATGGCAGCATATAGATGCCTTTATTCACATCAAGTTTAGTTCCTACTTTGATGAATTTCCACTGCATTAAAGCATTAATTGAAATATTAATTAAATGCACAGTGGGAAGTCTTGGCTTGACTTTAGGCATGAGCAAGCATAATTCTTTATGGCTAACTCCCAGTCTTTATCAGTTATGATAAATTAAACCCACAGTGATAGGTCAGCAAAGGGCAGTCCAATGCATAAGCTACAAGACAAAATTGTGTTTCTCTTTTTCTACAGCTCAGGAGAAGTGGAGATTGCCAAGAGGAGGAAGGTCTTGGCAATTATCAGAGTTGTTAAAGAACAGGTCACAGAGGCAAAGGATATGTAATCCAGGCTTAAATTTCTAGGGTGTGAGATATCAAGAAAACTCTACACTATTATTTTCTAATATAGCATTTACATTTAATTTACATGAGGCATTTGTGGCACAATATTGTGTTCATAGTTGATTGGATCCAGGTTTGTGTGTTCATCGACAAAAACATTAGTTACATAATTTACTTCAATTATTCATGATGTATCTCTTCTATTAAGTCGTAACTGTATTTTTGACCAGTGTTAACTAGAAAGAGACAGAGGAGGCTGAAACCTTTCCTGCTGTTATCATCATCTGGCAGCCTTCTAATAGAAATATTCATTTCACAAGGGGCTGATTTAAAATAAATTAACATTGGAAGATCTTCCTCACAGAAAATCTAGGGGAAAATCCTGAAACTCTAATACAGGGAACAGGATACACTCTTTTGCTTTCTCCGTCATATATGGTTACAGAACTGTGACTCTTCAGTAGAGTTTGGGACTAGCGGTGGCAGGACAAAGGACTGACAGAAGCCATTGAGTCTTGTGGTGCAGAAATGAATAACTGATTTGGCAGAACAAAACCCAGATTTCTAATAAAACTTTCCATGACAGCTGTTCAGAAGCTACCAAGGAAGACACAATTTTTGAAGAAGAAACATGACAATTAGATGAAATGCAGACATGTTACATGGAGGTTTCAGATGAGTATGTGCCCATAAAGATGATGTCATCATGAACATAGGCCTTAACCAATGTAATTAGTTAAAGAAGTAATTGGGAGCTGCTGTCAGGCAACATTCACTGAGTTAATAAAGCTGTTATTAAAGCATAATTGAACTACTTGCCTTTATCTTGTCTCTATATATATCCAGAAAGTTGCATACTATAGAGTGAGACTGGCAGTTAAGCTATAATTATATAGTGCCTTTATATATACTTACCAGAACAATACCCAGATTTTTTCAATGCGAATATATGTGTATGTACTTTATATATATATATATATATATATTTTTACACATTTACCTGTCTATAAGAGTTCAAGTATGACTTTTCTGTTCTGATCACATTGCACTGAAGTATTCTTATTAGCTGTTCACAGCGTTTACAGCTTGGAGTTTAAAGAAACTATTTCATATGTGTCTTTGACTTTTTCTTATTCTTAATAAAAATGCATACATACAAGCCACGTCTTTGTGGAGGAAATCCACACAAATCCATGAACTCCGTGTAAAGTATTGTTCTTCTGCTCTTTGCTTGATTGTTTCTGACATATAATTTTAATATATATATGTAATATAACTTTGTTTCTCAACAAAGAGGATAAAAATTATCTTTCTCAAAGCTTACGTTAGGATGCTTTTCTCCAGGAATAACAACCTACAGAGTACAGGAGGTTAAGAATCATCAGATTCATTTTTCCTCATCTTTTCAGGCTCTCTCATCAGTTTAGCTTCCAAGAATTTTATTTGCTCAGCTTGTTCAGGCATTCAGTTAAACCTTCCCTGTGAAGACTTAGTTTCTTCTAGGAAAGACTGAGATTTTAGAGTCATAGTTTGGATATCTCCTTTAGGACACTTGTTAATTTGACTATCAGGCAACTATTGCCTTTAGCTCTTTCGAGCATGCCATCTTGCTGATACTATTATTTGCCCTTGTCTGCTGTTCCTACCTGTGACTGCTACCCTGTTATAGCTAACATCTTGACTTAGTACATAACAGCAACTTGTCTTTTACACATTCTTATTTACTGTTGTTATTATTATTATGCCTCTGAATATGCATTTAAACTTCAAAAGTTTCTGCTCATGTTAGGCAGAATCCCACTGCTTACTGCTGAATCTTTCTTTACCTATATATGTCTACTGCAACAGCATGGTTTGTTCTTTCATTACCTAATTTGATTCTGCCTTGCAATTTGACATGTTCTGCCATTAATATAAGCCCAGGTCTGAGGTCCAATTGCTCATCACTGACTATGGGTACCAGTAGACCAGCTGGGTGGATGACTTTGTTGATTCTACATAGCTAAGAGTATGAGATATTTCATATACTGCTCCCACTAGGTGGGAATCAACAGTTGATTTGGCAGGCAAAGGAGATATCTAGTAATAAAATTTTACTTGACAGCTGTTCAGAAGCTATCAAGGAATCTTCATACCGCAGGATGAAGAAATATTTTTTGAAGCAGAAACATGACAACTAGATAAAATGCAGCTATGCTACATGGAGTTTTCAGATGAGTTTGTCTTCACTGCCAAAAAAATTTATTTACAGAATGACATCAGGGTCCCAAACAGCCCCTATTTACAAAGGAAGACTATCTGGCTGTGTGAATGCGTGATGTGATATGGAATCCAAGCCACTTAAAAAGGGAGGTGTTACTACCCCCATGGTCCTTCAATAAATTGCAGACACTTCATTTTAAATGTGTTTAAAATACAAGCTAAACCTCCCTTCTTTTCATAAATAATTCTACAGCAGTTATGTACTGTGTTACAGCCTCAACAGGATATCATCTCAACAGCAAACTTAAGCCAGACTTTATCCTATAGATTAGCACAAACTAAGCTTTGAGACCACATGCAGGTACTAGTTTAAAGCATGACATGTATGTATGCTTGTACAATAAATCACCTTCCTCTCTCCCTCTCTTCCTTCCTACCTGAAGGCCACTGCTGACCGAAGTATTTATACACACTCTCCAACCCTGAAAAACCTGTAGAGATGCTAACCTTCCTTGCTGGACAGCAATTCCTGTGACCAGTGTAGTTGTTTTTAGCCAGCAATGGTAGCCTCTTCTCCTTTGAAGAGTGTGATAGTGCCCAGGGAAATGAGTGTCTGCTGACTGTCTTTGTCTAATGCTTTGCAAAACTTCAAAACTTTTTTCAGCTCTAGGTACCTGATCCAGAATTCAGGAAAAACAGTCCTAGATTGGATTGAAATTCTATTTATTCTAGTGTCCATGGGGTTAGCAAACTTTGATTCTTTTCTCTACTAATAGGAAAGAAAGAAATCTTATCTTGAGTGTGGTTCTGGTGAATTAATTTGTACTCTCAGATAAAAAATAAGATGCTGTTCTCCAATGAAAAACTGAAAATTATTAGACATAATAAAGTAAACAAAGTACTCCCACATACCTAAAAATCTTCCATTTATTTTTTGTGCTTTGATTCATGAAGTCTCCAGCCACATATTTCTAAGTCAAATTCTGTATCTCTGTATCAGCATATTTAAGGTCAGCTGTACTACACTATACACAGTTCATATGTAACCTGTAGTATGCATGTTAATACACAGCAATGATGAAAATAAAGTTTTGGTAAAATAAGATGTATTAGACACAAAAGATCCAAATTGTGACCTCTTGCACATTAATGCAAATTGCACATATTTTCATTAATTTGAATAGATATAAATCCACAGAGAAGAACATTAGAATGTGTTGCTAAATCCATGTACTGAAACTGTGTGTATTTGTGATTTCTGCTTCTGCCTACACTTCTAAAACATATGGAGTAATCCTACAGCCTCTGCAACCTTCATTTGTTGAAGAAGAGAGTCTGAAGTTTTCCATGAAGAAGTCTAGTGTTATATTTCAAAATTGCAGGTGATTTATGACATAAATGTATGAGCCTTCTCTCTTCAGAATCAGGTTCTTTCTACAGGATTCCTGAGAGACTTTTCAGTCTCAGAAGTAAGAACTGAATAGGACTGTATGTCACTGACAGAACTGTATGTCACTGATAGAAGGCAGTAGTAAGACAAACAGCATTTTAATTTTTACCAAGGTGAAATTGAAACTGTCAATTTGTTGCATTTCAAAATTTATAATCGGGCAAGCACATTTGAAAACAGGAATTTATATTATGTTCTATAGAATTCAGCTTAAAAAAATAAATGCTATCACATTATTTCTAGTGATCTTTAATTACAGGAATCAAACTGTTGTGTATTGATCTTTAATAACACAAGCCTTGCAAAGCTCAAATACCATTTTGTTGAAGTTTTTTGCTTATTTCTAGTATTAATTTCTTGCAGAGATAATTACATGTTTTGCCAGTAGAAAAATCTTTATTTTGACAGTTTAGATAAACAAAAGTATTAAATAGCATCACAGAAAAATTTGCAAAGGTATGCCATTTTTTCTCCTCTCATTTCCAATGGCAACCAGGAAACAATGAGAGTTTTGGAGTGGAAATCCAAAGAGGTCATCTTATCCATCCTCCTTCCCTATGTTAGGTTGAGCTATTACTGTTAGGACCCTGTCTAACCTGATCCTACAAATCCACAGTGAGATCCCACAGCCTACTTAGAAGACGTTTTTCCTTCACAACTCTCTTTCCTTTTAGAAAGGTCTTCCTAATGTCTAACATTAATCTTCTTTTTTGCAGTGTGAATCCATTACTTTTGCCCACCTTACCCATGGAAACATTGCAAGCTTTAATTTGGAGCCATTTCTTGCCTCCTCTCCACTGGTCAATGCCTCTGCCATTTTTTTCTGCTTAAAATATTGTCAGAAACTTAGTACTCAGTTCAGTAGTTTACACATACATACCTCATGCTAGGTGCCCTAGATTATCCTAACTGGCCTTCAGCTCCAGGAAGTTCACGGCCTGTGTAACATCTGCCAGACCATGTATATGGTGTTTGGCTACCACGAAGCATTCAAATGGCATTAGCTGTCAATGCATGGGCAACTGAAGTGGACCACTTATGTAGCCTAGCAATGTGCCTTTCCTTGAATTTGTCTTTTTTGTTAACAAAAGTGATGAAGCACTACCTTGTGCATTCACGTCACACTGTCTGTATGCTGTAGGACATTGAATTTCCAGAAAAGAGCAGTCTAGCTCATTTTATTTGCCAGATGGGTTTAAGATACTTTCTCATCAATAAGAGCATTGCATTCTCTATGAAGATTCCAGCACCAGGCAACAACATAACCCGAAGGAATCCTGTTTCCTTCTGTGATACCTGGTTGTGTTAAACAAACTTTCCCAGAAGGCTGAAAAGCACAAAGTAGATTTAAGTTTGGTTAGAAGAGATGGAGAAGGGAAAAGAGGCTGAGCTGTAATTTCTGTGTTCAGTTCTAATAATCAGAGGATTTTTGTCCTATCATTCAGAAATTATACCACGCTTACAAGCACACAATGACATACCTGTTCCTTTGTCACAAACAGTAAATAATGTGAATTTCCGGTGTGAGCATTTCTTTAAAGTGAGAAAAGATGAGAATGCTAATAAAGCTGACACTTTTGCATATGACTTTCAGATCACATCATTTTAATTCAGGATGTAGTTTCTGATTCACTGCTAAACAGAGAAAAGATTAAAAACAATTTCAAAGGGATGATAAAGCTCTGAAAAAAATATTTTTCAAATCTTAAATTCAAGTTATTGTTGGAATTGCGTTATTTTCCCTCAAATATGCAGAAGTAACTACATTTATTTCTCTTCTCGAAAGCACTTATTAAAATTCGTAGTAATGCTTCTTTAGCTCTATATTATTAAAGAAATTATACAGGATTTTCTTTGTTTTTTAAGCTGAAAGGAAAAGATCTAATGAAAAAGAAGCTGCAGAACATGGCCAAACATCTTTAGTTCAAAGGAATATACATACATATGCACACATATATATTTAACTTAATCTTAATACAGCTCATTTGTGGTTCTACATCACATTAACTACCAAGCAGGTTTTGATCATTTATGACTGCTGAGGTTAATGCATTTAGTTAAAGCTAAGAACTCATTTTCATATCAGAATGTAACTATTAGGTCACATCTTTTGTTTATTTTACATTTGGTTTAGTGTATCTGAAGTTTTTAGTGTAGCTTTTGAAAGTTAATATGTCTGCTCCCTATTACAGAAAGAAGAGTGATTTACTATTAAAAGGCAAGGGAAAATAAAGTCAAAAGTATTTCTTTAAATCACTCCCTAAATTGTCTTAATTTCCATTCCACCATTCTGGTGGAATAGAATAAGCTGGATCTTAATGACTGAGGTTGGGGGTGAAATGGATTTCATACACTGCGTGAAGAGCTACTGAATTTTTTTTTCCACAAAATTTAGTACCTCAATTTTTTTCTCAGAAGGGGCAATGCAGAGGCTGAAAGCACACGTTTCTGAAACCATGGCAAAGTTTCTGCCCTGCAATAAGCTGAAGAGAATGGTTGGAAATGTTTGTTTTTCTGCTAATGATTTATCATAATTAATGTTTACACCATGTTTTGAAGAGGAAAAACACAACACAAGGTATTAAGATTACCTTTACCAAAAATGTTCTTTGGTGAAATTTGTGTTATAACACTTTTCTTTATTACTGAGATCATAACTAAGCTGAATTTTGGTCAGACCACTAGATTCTGATCTCTGCTAGACCTGAGATGTAAGCACCCTTTTAAGAGCAACCAATGTGAGATTTCCGCATAGCATGGTAAGAAGCAACCCACATCCCTGTCTACCCTACAATGACCTAAAGCTTTTTGCTCTTATGCATGTGCTAAGTGTGCAACTTTAAAGGTAGTGTTAGTGGGGTGAATTAGATTCACTGGCTAGGCAAAAGTGTTGTCTATTCAATAATAATGCAAAAGGAACAGCAAATAAGCACTTTCTAATCTTCCTTTGCTAGTTTTCTCTCTAAGAAGTAGGTATTTTGTTGACAAAATAAAATCAAAGTTGCACATGGATAATTTTTGATTGAGAAATTGAAGAGAAACTTCTAATCCTTTAGGGTCTGGTTCTAACACACTTATTCATGTTGAACAGTTCCTTAAACTGTAAATAATCTCAGTAGGAGACTTAGGCTCCCATTTAATTTTAAAATCAATACCTATGTACATTTTAAAAGCAATTAGTGAGCAGCAGTTTGTGATTGATTATTAAAAGGTAAGGGAAAATAAAATAGAAAGTAATTCTTTAAATTACTTTCTGAATTTTGTTAAACTCCAATCTTTACTCATCATAAGACTTTCTTACTGATGCAAATGAAAAGAAAACAGATTGAAGTGCTGCTCCTTTGCTATCTTAGAATTGGAAAACTAGGGAAACAGGGAAATTACGATAAACATAAGAAAAAAAGAAAGAAGATAAGAAGGAAAGAGATAGAAAGGAACTCAGTTTTAAATAATGTTGTTACTTTATTACCTGTACAAATAAAGGAAGAATTACTAATGTATATTTATAACATGTGAACTAGATTTGAGCACAGGATTAAGACTAACAAGTCATGAGTTTCTGAGCTACAGCACCATGTAAAGACCTGATTTACATCTTTACATTAAGACCACCTCTTTGGTGAAATCTATTCTTTTTGCAGAAAGCCTGAACATTTGACCTGAATGTGAATAGGCTATGTAAACATTTAGGTATATAAACTTCTCTAAATCTCTACTTGTTTCTAACTTCCATTTATAACTGAAATAGTGGCGTGCAATACAGCCACTGTGCTCCTGAACTCCTTCCATGTTACCCTTTCCTTCTAACTGATGTAAGATTATCAGTATTATCTTTCTTGTGCTTAACTGGGGTATTTACACAACATCGCACAACTACTGCACCACTTTACTCAGCATATGGGTAAACCCCAATTTATACAGGAGCCTGCTTTTCTTAATTTTTTCTCAACCTCTAAAACAGGACTGACAACGGTCTAAAATTCAGCTCACATCAGTTATGTAAGCAGGCAAGAGAGGATCTGAAGGATCTAAAAATAAAATAAACTAGCTTGCTTTTTTCCATGCCTTTACAGTTTAAGGAGTTCAGCATTTACTACTACTTTATCAGTTCAACTTCTCCACCTTTGAAATAACACTAACCCTACAATTACCCTTCTATGCCTTGACTCCTTGTCACATATTATCCTCCTCTCACCTTCCACTATTTATCTTCAAAACCATGAAACTTTGGCTGCTGGGGCTCTAAGTGCAGCAACAGTCTTTGCCACCTCTTTCCTCCCTTCCCAGGAGTATGCTCTCTGCTCAAGGTCAGCTCGAAACAACACAGCTGAGTAACCTGGGATCAGACTGTGGTGGAGACAGCTGTGTGAGACATCTGTGAGAAGCCTTGTCCCGCGCCTCCTCACCTCCCTTGGGAGGTACAGGTAAGCTCAGATTGTCACCCTTATTCTTTCTCTGAGCTACGGTCTGGGTGTTCCTATGCCTGGCCTTGTACCTTGCTGATTTTGTAACTCTGACTTGCTGATTTAACTTCCCACCTTGATCTCAGATCTACCTTACTGCTATGGACTTGCCTGGCTATTACTGGGCTGTGTCTGACTCAGGGTACTGTCTCTAGACACACTGTCTCTGCTCAAGCGCTGTGGGACTGCATCCTTCGGTGGTGAGGACACTGCTCCTGCCTGCCTTGTTGTGACCCTTTGCTCCCAAGTGGCCTTCCTTTGAGGAACAGTCTGTCCTTGCTGCTCCCTGACATCACCATGCCTACACCTCTGCAGCACGATGCCTTCATTCTCTACTCCGCTGTTGTAAATTCCAACAGCACCTTGCTCCTTCACTTCTGCTATCATTTTGTCATTGTTTTGTTGTCATCTTCTTCTGTTTATCTTGCACTTTCCCCCCACGCTAATGCTGCCCTGTATTTCATTGCCCAGTTTGAGATTTGCCTGTGACAAGTATGACATAGACATGTTTCACTACTTCTAGCTGTAGATCAGGCCTCACAAATCTGATTCCAAATCTGAGGATGTGTTTAAAGACAGAAAAAAATGTGTTGGTGCACAATTTTATTCATTTGTAACTTCTTTATGTGAAATTTTTGTAATCTACATGAATCCGAGTGTGGCAAGATTCTTGATGATGTTAACAGAGCAAAATTATGATACCTTATAGTAGGCAAGCTATAGTAATCAGGATTTACACTACTAGGAATAGCTCTGCAAGTATGAACTAGCAGAAAATGTGTACAGAAAGCTTAGGTTCATAGCTTTGTGAAAGATTACTTTGCAATATATTTGACTTCTAAAAATGCTTCTAGTGTGAAGAAAAAGTAAAAAAGTAGAAATCAGCTGCAATTGATACTTGTTCCAAAATTTTGAAGATTCAAGTATTTTTATGGAAAGGAGAAAAAAAAACCAACTTGTAAAAGAGAGCACAACATTTTCCATAGCTAGTAAGAATTTTGAGTTAGTGTATAACTAGATACTGCCAAGTATCCTAGGCAGATGCTTAGCCACATATTTGCTCAAATCCTTAGGGTTTTCTGCATGTACCCAAAAATCAAGTGTTGCAGTGATGAACACTGCAAAGACTAATTTTTAGGTAGCAGACCCCTCATAGTGGAAGTCAAGACCTTAATTAAATGTCTACACTACATGGGAGAAATTGGTTGCCTCAGAACTTTCTTTGCGGTGCTGGGAGCCTGCTGACATGGTTCAGCCCCAGGTGAGCACTAGGCACTGCTCACTCACCCCCCCTCCCTGGGCGGGATGAGGAGGAGAACAGAAAAACAAAAGCAAAGCCTCATGGGTTGGGGTAAGGACAGGTTACTGGCACTGCAAGGGAGAGGGAAACAATCAACAACAGTACTGATAACAGATATTCACAACAGGTGATAACAGAAAGCAATTTACCGATCCGACAACCAAGACCAACCGGACATTCAGCCCATCCCGGAGCCATGCCGAACCCACCCCTGCCCAACTGGCCCCCTTTTATGGTGAGCATGATGTCACATGGTATGGAATAGCCCCCAGACAGCTTGGGTCACCTGGCCTGGCTCCTTGTGAAATTAACTCTATCCTTGCCAGAACCAGGACACCTGCATAGGCAAAGATGTACATCTTGTCCCTTGAATATTTTAAAGTAATACGATTTTAGGAGACTGAGATTCAAATTAAAGAAAACTCTTTAAGTGGGCACTAAAGATCTGTTTTGTATAACTAGTATGCTAAGTTATCTTTAAACTTTTTTTTTTTTTATTTTAGTGGCGATAGTGTTAAAGTTTTAAACAATGAATTAGTAACTAGAACACATCTATGATGTAGAAGGTCTGCCTATAATTCTGCCTTCTGGTGGGATTAAAAAACCACAGTCTCATTTTCTTGAAAGTTCTTTCATCTTTGGGTTACATACTACAGAAAGGATATAGATTTTGACCAAATTTGTTCTACTTTGTGTAAAAGAACTGAAAACTGATTTGGCTAGAGAAGGAGAACAAGGCTTAACATGATAGTGTCTAATAGTAATCCTCTGAAAGATGGGGACAAGATGGTCCAATTTTTGTTCCACAACCTGATTACAAATTTTGTGTGAATAGGTCTTGTGTCCAATCTTTGGCACAGGGATCAGAATCCATTGTGCAGTCCAGTCCCCGCTCTGGCCGCTAGGATAGGGAATGACAGAGTCAAACCATCCAGCTTCAGTCATGAACTCCTGCTGAGTTGTTCAACCTATAAAATCTGTGGATGCACCTTGATGTTTTGGAGAATTCAGCAGCAAAATTGCCCGATCATGGGCAGGCATTCACATCTGTAATGCAATATGTGTGAATTTTCTCACTTCTGTCAACGTGATACTGAAGTCATGCTGGAAATCACCTCAAGGAACTGATTTTATCTTCATATATAAAGGGGCTATAGGCTGTACAGAAACAAGTGACTAGTCTTTACAGGAGGCAGGTGAATGGGACTCTGCAAGGCTGTTTTGCTGCTGAAGTGCCATGTATCATTATATCATGGTTTGAGATGCTTCAGGTACAAACAAGTAAAATTTCAGGGAACCTTAAAGATTAAAGACAAGAGTTCTACAGAATGTGGGTCCTTTCAGGTTGCAAAAAGTAGGATTTTAAAGACCTGAGTCTTGCTGTTAGTATCCATGTTTTAGTTTAGTTCATCAAAAATTCAGTTTAACTCAAAAAACTAGAACTGCTCAGAAGCTTGATATACCAAGCCCAGCTTGATTCAGGGTTTCTTTTAGTGTGAAGTACTTATTCTAAAGTTAAAGAACTGGCAAGATTTTGCTAAGTATTGTATTTGGAATCTTTTGTCAGTTGCAGTAACACCAAACGTTATTAACAGGTCTTGGAATTGGTAATTTCTATAGGTTTCAAAAATAGAAAATTAATTTTTTTCTTTTTCGTAAACTCCCCATTCTTCTGCTCTTCTTTCCTTTAGTTCTCCTGCAAACCTTTATTCAGAAAGTGTTCCAACATGATATGAAAAGATATTCAGATATGCTCATCTTTCAATTTCTAATGGAATCCTTGACCTCCTGCCATTAAAATTATAAATTGAATGAAACAGTTATGATTAATTGTAACTGGTCATAGTTTTTTAAATATCTAACAAATGAAGGATGCAGGCAATGTTGCTGTTCATTCTAAATGGAAGAAAAAGTATGCAGAGATTAATGCTTAAGCAAGCTCAGTACATTAGTGATCTGATTATACCACTTGTAGTATTAACTGATAGTTTGTGATTATAATATGAGCCTCTTCTAAATGGTGTATCTATTACTTCGCTCAGTGTAGTGTTGTAAATAAAACCATTTTCTTTCAAGGGTGAAATGATTTGAATTCTGATTCAGTGGTTTCCCACAGAAGATAAAAATGGGAAATGTGATCTATTAAGCCATTTATGACATTACATGTTTGCTGTCAGCTTTTTTGTCCAACTCGAGGAAATCCAGTTCCTTTCTTCTTTCCTTGCATGTATTATACCAATCTGAAAGACCAATGTGACTGACAAAAGTGTGATTTCCTATTTCATATTACTGATATTTGCAAATATGAAAAAAATGAAAATGTTAGGGCAACTTCCATTACTAATATATTTAATAGTGTAGCAATATGCTTCAAAACATCTAATTTCTATTTACCTAGCTGATGGTTAATGTGTTGACACAGATTACTTTTGATGCTTTTCCTATTTGACTTTTGTTGAAATTGCTCAAAGGAAAAAATGCTAAGCAGAAGAAAGGTAATTAAATATATAGAATACAGGTGATTTTTAAACTATATTTCTCTATGTCCTTTTAATATGTTTATTATTTTTAAGTCATGATTTGTATTCTCCTTACTTGATCATTTTGCAAGTCCAGTTGATCTAACTCAAATACAAATTTGTTTCTCTGCAACTTCTTTATGGAATTGTAGGAAATAACGCATAAAAGTAATTTGTGTTACACAGATGAAGGTCAAGAAATGCAGCAGAAGAATGAGTGCTAAATTTAGATTGTTACCTGGAAGATGTATCATTTTATGACCACATAGAGAAATTTTGGATTCTAGATGTGGTTTTATTTGGGTTTTTAATAATCTTAATGAATGAAACAGGACATTCTTTGGCTTTCAGGTTTTTTTTCTTTTTTCCTAATATGGCATTCATTTAAAATACTCTCCAAACAGCTTAGAAGTTGTATTCAATACAAAAAGGGACAAATGAAAGTTTTCAGGTGATTAGGACTTCAATATCATTTTGTCTGGTAGAACAAAGAATGCAATTGAAATTTGAATTAACCTTTTTCATTAGTTCTGCTAATAACATGTACATGAGAGGAAAAAATAAAAGGTGAAAATGTTTTCTAAAGTCAGAAAGTGTTGAAGCCACAGGCAAAGTAATGTCAAGATGGTGAGAAGCTGCGGTTCCTGAATCGTCTGCCTCATGCTGGCTGCAGGAATGATGTGGAATTGTCTTTATCTCACTTATGAGCAGGGACATTGTTATTGGTTTTCCTACCTAAAATGCCTGCTTTTTAGGCTTGTGTGAAGAAGCATCTATAGCCTGAGGTCCCATTCCCATTGCTGGCAGTGTGCCAGGGCATACACATGCATGTATGCATGAATAGCGAGTCCCTCACCCAGGAAAAGATTTAAAAATGGTGTTTAATCAGGACACAAGCCAGACTGCAGTGATCCGGTGTACTGATCAGTAGCCAGCCCTTTTTATCCCTTTATCTCTCTATTTTCCCATGCTTGTTCCTACCCAAACCACCTTAATCCCTTCCATCCCCTAATTTTCATTCCTCCCTTGAACACCTGATAATCAGTCTTGCACAGTCCCGAATGCTCTTCCTCTGAACACCATGATAAACGCCATGCCCTTGTGGGGGGACCTCCCCTCAGTCTGAGGTGCCCTGGAGCACTGCGACACACTCCCGGTGTGGGGTGTCCCCTAACCTCTGGGGCTGAGGATCACCTGGAACAGCCCTGGGAGGGCCTGGGGTGGAGGCTGAATCTCTGAGTGAGGTATTCAGCTATCCCTGCCTGCCCTGGGGCTTCTGGGCTCCTTTGTGCTCATGGAAAAGAGCCTTTAATCACCTAACCTTTCACTGCGTACCTGTCAATAACAGACATAGTCAGCATAGTCACAAACTGCTGACCTGGTGAAATTAATGATCAAAGCTGGGGTTATAGGAAATTCTATTTAGCATGAGCTTAGTTACACAAAAACATGAAAATGTCCTTATTGGTTTAAACCAAAGGTCCATTCAGCTTAACTCTAGTGTCTCATCATCGACTTCAGTAAATAATAAAAATTTAAAAATAAACACTCTGTCTTCCTCAGTGGTTTTGAGAGAACCAGAGATTGCAACTGGACCATGGTATCAATGGATGTTGTTTACTTAGACTTTAGTAAAGTCTTTGACACACTTTCCCACAGCATTCTCCTGGAGAAACTGGCTGCTCATGGCTTGGACGTGCTTATTCTTTGCTGGGTAAAAAACTGGCTGTATGGCTGGGCCCAAAGAGTCGTGAATGGAGTTAAATCCAGTTGGCAGCCAGTCACAAGTGGTGTTCCCCAGGGCTCAGTATTGGGGCCAGTTCTGTTTAATATCTTTATCAATGATCTGGAGGAGGGGATCAAGTGCACCCTCAGTAAGCTTGCAGATGACACCAAGCTGGTCAGGAGTGTTGATCTGTTTGAGGGTAGAAAGGCTCTACAGAAGGATCTGGACAAGGCTAAGTGCTGGCTCCTGCACTTGAGTCAAAACACCCCCATGCAACACTACAGGCTTGGGGAAGAGTGGCTGAAAAGCTGCCCCGTGGAAAAGAACCTGGGGGTGTTGGTTGACAGCAGGCTGCATATGAGCCAGCAGTGTGCCTGGGTGGCCAAGAAGGCCAACAGCATCCTGGCTTGTATCAGAAATAGTGTGGCCAGCAGGACTAGGGAAGTGATTGTCCCCCTGTACTTGGCACTGGTGAGACCACACCTCGAGTACTGTTTTTGGCCCCTCACTATAAGAAAGACATTGAGGTGCTGGAGCATGTCCAGAGAAGGGCAACGAAACTGGTGAAGGGTCTAGAGCACAAGTCTTGTGAGGAGCAGCTGAGGGAACTGGGGTTGTTTAGCCTGGAGAAAAGGAGGCTGAGGGGAGACCTTATTGCTCTCTACAACTACCTGAAAGGAGGTTGTAGCCAGGTGGGTGTTGGTCTCTTCTCCCAAGTAGCAAGTGAAAGGACAAGAGGAAATGGCCTCAAGTTGCACCAGGGGAGGCTTACATTAGATATTAGGAAGAATTTATTCAATGAAAGGGTTATCAAGCATTGGAACAGGCTGCCCAGGGAAGTGGTTGAGGTACCCTGGATGTATTTAAAAGATGTGTAGATGTGGTGGTTAGGGACATGGTTTAGTGGTGGACTTGGCAGTGTTGGGTTTCCAGTTGGACTTGATGATCTTAAAGATCTTTTCCAGTTTAAATGATTCTGTGATCAAACAGCGTTAGATGGAGCTGTCCTCCATGAATTTATTTAATCCCCTTTGAATCCACATATATATAATTATTATTTTCTTTAGGTTCCTGAGACAGCAAGTTTCATAATTTAAATGGGGCAGAGGGGGCGAACTTAGTACTTGGTTTTAAACTTGCTACCGACTCATTCTACTGGACGTCTCATAGCTTTTACAGACAGCTGTCATACTTTCCCTCTTTTACATCTTTGCCACAATAGGCTGAGTAACTCTAGTTCTGCACCTTCTTTCTTGGCATTTATGACCATTCTTAATACCCATATTTATTTTCTCTTTCCCTTTTGCAGAGTGAGAACTGAATTGTACAAAATATTGCATGAGTGACCACATTAAGGGTTGATGCACTGGTTTAATGATGTTTTCTGGTTTATGTCTCACCTTTGACCAGGTCAAGAGGGCAATTTGGTCTCTGTGCCAGTTTTACACAGCTATGTTTTAAGGCAATCAACAGGGAAATCTGATACAACATGTTTCCTAGTGGTAGCACAAATAATTGAACTGACATTCACTGATTTATTTCATGTATGTCATAAATCAGTTGGATAAAGTTCACAGTTGTCTTCTTAGAGTTATGTCTGGATATATTAGATAGCTGGAACTCTTTTATCTGTAGGTATTATGAATAGCAGCAGACTCAGTGACAACTGACAGCACTGCCTTTGAATCTGTAAATTTCTATCAGAAAATGATTCAAGTTCTCTTGAACTAGTGTCTCCATTGGTGAGGTGGACAAGTCTTCATAATGAGCGTTTTTGTATACTTTTATTCTTTATTCTTATTTGTAATGCACAATATCATGCATACATTTAATATTTTAAATATATATGCTGTATTATATTAACATACAGCCATGATTATATACATTAATGTATACAGAAGTATACATTTTTTAACATTTTGGAGTTGACGTGTCTGACCATAACATACCCTATAAAAAGATACAATTTTAATAACAAAACAAAATGCAGATGTGTCATTTTTTTCAGAGCTACAGTGGCTTTGTTTAATCAGTTTACAAGGGTCTGCACTAAGCAGCAGTTACCATGGAAACCTGAAAAGATTGGAACTCAAATAAATGTGTTGCTTAATAGTATGATGCTGAAGACTGATATTCAAAGTGACAGTCCTGGTGTCTAGTCATCAAGAGAACCATCTAAATTAAAAAAAATGCAATTGGAAAAAAATAATATACTCTTTCCTTTCTCTCCCTCCCCCCCAAAAAAAAGCAGAAGGACTAAAGGAGTAAATGAAAAGCAAAGTCTTATAGGGAGGAATAATATTGTGCTCTCAGTAAAAAGCAAATTGCTAACAATATCCCATAGGGTATTTGTACATTAGGTAGCTGTGAGAAAGGAAATGTTCAGTGCGCAAAAGGTAGACAGAGGTCTTGGAGAAGAGTTGCAGTGACAGTATGGTATGAAGGGAGAATGACTTTAATGTGTCTACATGTCACTAGCAAAGATACTAAAATAGCTTGTCTTTCAGTGCCAGATGTTCACTAATGGCACTTGACTCTATGGCTCTATTTCAGTTGACATCGAGTATGCAGCTGCTTGATTTCTTCCATGATTGGCTAAACTGAGGTTTAAAGGGGGCTATCTGTCTGAAACCCCATCCAGATAGAAAGAAATAGTGATGGCAGGTTGCAGTGAATGCAAAAGTCGATTTGAAGAAGTGACACACTCACTTGACTGAAGGAGCAGAATGATATTATAACCTGCGTGTGTCATCTAGGACTCTTTTATGTCTTTCATTAGTTTGTGTGCCTGAACAGCTCTCTTGCAGTACATAAAAAACTGTATTTTTAAAATAAAAAAACCCAAAACTTAAGCAACCTGTTATGTTATTCCTTTATCTAGTAAGATTCTGGAGTTTTGAGCTTCCTAAATATTTTCATTTTCTATTGTTCTTGCTTCTTTAGAAAGAAATATATAATATTGCCCACTTCCTCCTATATAGGATAAACTCTTGTTGAACGAGAAAAAAAAAAAAAAACAAACAAAAAACTAATTCTTCTACCTCTACAGGAAAATGTTGGGGATTCTGCTTTCCTAAGACATAAATGTCAGAAATCCCTTAGGAAAAATTGAGAGGATTATCTACTATGTATAAAAAGTTTCCAAAGCCGCATGAGTTTGATAATAACGTCATAAAGATATTTAACCCTTAGGATCCCAGGTACAAGGTGCTGTTTCAGAACTGTTCAATTTATAACTCAGTTGATGTAGATCTTCGGCATCCTTTGGTATTTGAATTCTTTTTTCTGTTGATACTCTTGCAACTATTCAATGAGATATCCTTTTTGCGTTGGATTAAGAAATTTCTGCCTGGAACATTGTTTTCATTATTTAGAGTCTAAACTTTAAGATATAATTGTTTTATTCTGATACTTCACTGGAAATGATCTTTTTCTTCTCTATTTTATTATGCCAAATCAGTCCATCTGGGAATGCACACAGTTTTCCAAAGTTAAAAAGAAAACACATTCAGATAAGGAAACAGGAAAATAAGTATTTATAGCTTATGATTTTGATGTTAGCTCATGCATTTAGTTGTAACCCTGGAAAGGCACAATTGTTTTTGTGGATAATAGAGTGAGGAATGTTAGAAAGAGGACTCCTACCCATTGATCTTAACATGGCATTTCAAATCCATAAAGGTGACTCCTTAAAGACTGTCTTGTTTGACAGATGAGGGACATAGTTTAGGAAAATTTCACCTCTCAATTGTGTATGAAATTAAATTTACATTCAAATTAATCTACACAGGTACTGTATCCATTATCTGCCATCATTATCCATTTAGCCTTCTTGTAACTTTGACACGAGAAACAGTCCTACTTTGTAATTCATCATTGTTGGGACAAAACCTGCAGCTTTGTTCTCCTTCTGTATTAAACTTCAAAGCTGAAGATCTAATCCGTTGGGGTTTCATTTTACCCTATTTTATACTTTATGTTTTAAATGTTCATTTCCATATCATTTCACCTGAACAAGCTAGGATTTAAGGTGGTAATCTGCTAAAAAGTCACAGCAGGAACTGACTTATACACACTGTAGACCTCATCCAGTATATTTAGCATGTTTATTATTCTCTCCTATTGTGATAAAAAAACAACATATGTTTTATTGTATCTTGTAATCGACCTCCAACGGCTCACCGTCCATCCAGTTAAAACTTCCTGTCTTGTCTATTATAAGTAGCAAGTAGGAGGGAAAATGCACAAGTGAAAAAGGAAATTCCTTACAAAACTGATCCTTTATCACCTCACAGGACTTTTGCACTTATATGCCTGGTTTGTGACAATGTAAGTCAAGTAATTGCAAAAATAACGGCGAGATAATTCCCATTGCTTGCAATTTACTAATTCAGCTAAACATGGCAACTTTTTTGCTTCTACATATCTCATTCTGACCCACTGACTCTCATTCTTGGTTATACTTTGTTCTGATCATTGGATCAAGCTGTCTATCAACACTAGTAAATATTTTTGGTAATAAATCTAAGCAGAGGAAAAGATTCTTCTTTTCTCCTGTTGCAAATATTCCTTTCTAAAACATTTGAACAGAAGACATTGTATATGTTACTGAAATGAGTCCAAAAAGTCATGTTAGACTATTAATGAGATAATCTTTCTTATTAGAGTGAGATAACATTTCTTAAATAATATTTTTGTGATTAATTTTGTTCTTGAACAGTATTGATTTTTGCCAAACTTGTGGCATATGTGTCATCAAAGTAGTATTCTTAGGCATTAACTAATGCAGAATTTGAAACTTTTATTTCTTAAGATGATGAGCTAAAGAATGATGCTGTCATTACTTCCAGACTATTACTTTGAATAAATTCATAAAATCCTTTTACCTGAATCAGTGGAAAAAATGTAAAATTACATGAATTCATAAGAAAAGAAAATTTCTCTGAAAAAAAAAAGAAAAAAGAACATTCATATTTATTTGCTTTTAATACAAACATTTTGGGGATGGACTACAATAAGTAGGACAAAATAAATCAAAAGTCAGTATTATGAAGGAATAAACCAGTATTGACCTTTCATATATTTTGAAACCACAAAAGAACCTAAATGAAATGAGGGAAGGAAGAGAGGCCTCCTTTTTAGGAAGAAAAATAAGTGAAAATTTAAAATCATGATATAAGTCTGCCATGAGTCTATCAATATTAAAACAGAAAATGTAATTTTTAAATCTAAACAATAAATATTTACAGATACTTTTTCAAAAGCACTGAAAAAGAGCAAGTAGCCAGTGCAAAAGACAGAAGTAACTTCTGCAGAATATAGGTTAATTTTCAAATATCTTAACCAGCATGCAAGAGAGCTGATTAAAAATAAAAAAAGAAAAAAAGAAATAATACTCCAAGAGCCCGAACCTGCTAATTAAATGAAAATAACTTTTCAAAACAAAAGAAAAAAGCATCTTGAGAAGAAAAGAAATACATGTGCGTAGCACAGTGTGGTGGGTTCACCCTGGCTGGAGGCCAGGTGCCCACCAGAGCCGCTCTGTCACTCCCCTCCTCAGCTGCACCGGGGAGAGAAAATATAACGAAAGGCTTGTGGGTCGAGATTAGGACAGGGAGAGATCAGTCCCTAATTACCATCATGGCCAAACCAGACTCAGTTTGGGAAAATTAATTAAATTTATTACCAATCAAATCAGAGTTGAGTAATAAGAAATAAATCCAAATCTTAAAAAACCTTCCCCCACCCCTCCCTTCTTCACGAACTTAGTTTCACTCCTGATTTATCTCCCTCCTCCCCCTCAGTGACACAGGAGAATGGGGAATGGGAGTCGTGGTCAGTTCATCGCATGTTGTCTCTGCCGCTCCTTCCTCCTCAGGGGGAGGACTCCTCATACTCTTCTCCTGCTCCAGCGTGGGCCTCTCCCACGGGGACCTTCAGGAGCAGTCTGCTCCAGCATGGGTCCCCCATGGGGTCACAAGTCCTGCCAGCAAACCTGCTCCAGCATGGGCTCCTCTCTCCACAGGGCCACAGGTCCTGCCAGGAGCTTGCTCCAGCACGGGCTTCCCATGAGGTCACAGCCTCCTTCAGGTGCCTCCACCTGCTCTGGCATGGGGTCCTCCACGGGCTGCAGGTGGAATCTCTACATCCCCTCATCCTTCCTCCATGGGCTGCAGGGGGACAGCCTGCTTCACCATGGCCTTCACCATGGGCTGCAGGGGGATCTCTGCTCCGGCGCCTGGAGCACCTCCTCCCCCTCCTTCTGCACTGACCTTGGTGTCTGCAGAGTTGCTTCTCTCGCTTATTCTCACTCCTCTCTCTGGTTGCAATTGCTCCTGGTAGTTTTTTCCCCTTGTTAACTATGTTATCCCAGAGGTGCTACCATTGTTGCTGATTGGCTCGTCCTTGGCCAGTGGGTGGGTCCGTCTTGGAGCCGGCTGGCATTGGCTTTACTGGACATGGGGGAAGCTTCTAGCAGCTTCTCACAGAAGCCACCCCTGTAGCCCCCCCGCTACCAAAACCTTGCCACGCAAACCACATACACATAGCAAGAAAAAAACCACTGCACCAACCCACACAATTTCAATAAAGTTGGAAAACAAATCACAAAATTTTCAGGAAGAAAGAAGTATAAAAGCTGAAGTTCAATTGAGAATTGTTAATCTAAAATTTTTATTTTTTCATACTCTTAAAATGATCAATGGAAATTTCATATCATAAACTTTCATGAGTATCCATTCATACAGAAAGTTTCTACCCATGCTATTGTGAGGGCAGAATGTGAAATATTTTGCTGGAAAATATCACAAATTCCAATCCAAGATTACAGGGGTTGTACGGAAAGCCAAAGCTCTCTAGGAAAAGATCTATTTCTGTGGTATAGGTTCACAGATGAAATAATACAACTGCATATCTCCAGGGGTAATCTTTTATTGGGTCCCTTGATTTTGTTATGTCATTATGGATGAGAAATAATTTCTTAGGAAAAAAAGGGTTATGCTGTCAGTGTGTGAATGAGCAAAACAGGATTGAAGTCCACTCATCTGTATAAAGAAAACTTTAGGAAATAAATATTAGAAATTTTGTTATACAAAACAAATTATCTAACATTACATTGTGCATGCAGCATTCAAAATTGTGCCACTTACAGTAGCCTGTAGTCAGTGAGATACCACAGTAAATTTTAAGTTATAGTTGTGCGTTTTCAAATTTCCACATTCACGCGTTTGTCGAGAATGAAAATACATATCTTGTAAAACAGATATGACAGAAAATTTTAAATCAGTAGTAAATACATTTTAAATAATATTATATACTACATACTTTATAAAATATATTATCAAACCATCTTCTTGAGAATGAGCAACAGGACCATTTTGATACTGAGAGTATGTATTCTTGTTCATGCTGTTACCAGTTTCAGCAGTGCTTACCTAGAACTGGATTTAACATTTCATTTTTACTGAAAATCAGATAGTTTTATACTTAACAATTAAGCTATTAAAATAATAATTAAACTGTAAAGATGCTGCAGATAAGCCATATTTATGCATTCTGTCTGTATGCAGATTCTTCAATATAATTATGTTTAATTTCCACTTTCCGTTTTAAAAGATCATGGTAGTCATTTTGCGGGTGTGAAATATGATCTCCGAATCTCCAGCAGTAAGACTACTAAAGGCTTTTTTAATAGTCACACATGCACTTCTTGGGTGCACTTAAAGATATAACTTGCAGATTTGCAACCAGGACCACAAAATACTGTTATAAGCAAACAAATAAAATTTGATTCCTACATGGAATGCAAGTGAATATGACTGAGTTTGCACGGAAGCTCATTCATGTACATCCAGTTGCAGTGGTATAGCCCAGACATTTACTTTCCAGCACACTTCTCTTGCATGTCTTCTCCATAAATAGACTTTGCAAGGTCTCCCTATGCCAAGGACATTTGCACAGAAATTTCAACACAGCAATGACCTAATGAGTCTCTGGATAGTACTGATATAAAATATGAAAGTACCATTTCAAATTTAATTTGAGACATTTTAGTCATTAGATTTATTCATACACATAGTTTCTAGACTAATTTGGTTTTTTGTTGTAGGTTTTAATACCACAGGGGTAAGCAACTATTGTTACTCTATTAGCTGCTTATCCTTCCTAACAACACTTCTTTTGTTTCTCTTACATTTATTTTAACACTGAATTAATACTTAAGGTTTAATAAGTAACTGCTTAATTCAATGACTGTCTGACATGCATGTAACATATGTAATCATGGGTTTTCTCTTCCTCCCACTGTCTCTTCTCACTAAAGCTAGATTTTCTCAAAAATAACCAAATGGATTACATTATCTGAAGAAGTATTTGGTTCAGAAAAAAGATAATCAAAATATCAATCATAAAATCAAGGAATCAAATTATCAAGAAAGTTAAAATGTCATTGTAAAAAACACAAGTATGTGCAGACTCAAATCTAGTCATTCTCAAAATAAATTGAAAAACTTAGTGTAACATCAAATTCTGAAAGTGGTGCTTCTTATTCTGGCTTTTTAATGTCTTTATCAGAGGTTGATGAAGTTAAGATACGTTTTCTATTTAAATATGGAAAAATCACTGAGAAACCAAATAAATTTTACTTATCATTTTATTTTAATGCTTTTAAATAGAAATTGGTCACCACTTCTTTGGACAACAGTAGCTGTCCAACAGTAGTTTAAGTAGCATTGTAATTTACAGGTAATTGCATTTCTAGTATTAGAAAAAGTCTTAATCACAATTTAGTCTAGGAAATGGAACTTAGATGTGCTTAACAGTGAACAGTGAAAGTACTGTCTTCAAAAGAGTAAAGGGTCATAGGAGAAATATGTATTTTATTTTGATCTTACTAAAACAAAATTCCCTGGTTTTAGTACCGAGTACATTAATTTTGTACAAGATAGCAAAATGATCAGTAATATGCCATAGACGTGGATCTGGGCACTACGCATGCTGCAAGAACTTTCAGGGTAATAGCTATGAGAAAATGAGTGCCTCTGAGCCGTGTATGATCTGTTTGTGGTGTGGAAAGACTGTAAGTCCTGTGGAAAAACGTGACTTAGCACAGCTCAGCCCTTGAGTACTACTTCTGGTTAGGGGCTGCTCAGAAGTAGAGCTCTTTGAGGAGTGTCCTAGTTTCAGCTGAGAGTTAATTTTCTTCCTAGTAGCTGGTATAGTGCTGTGTTTTGGATTTAATATGAGAATAATGTTGATAACACATTGATGTTTTGTTTGTTGCTAGGTAATATTTACACCAAGTCAAGGATCTTCAGCTTCTTATACTGCCCCACCAGCAGGGACACTGGCAGTGCACAAGAAGCTGGGAGGGGATGTGGCCGGGACAGCTGACCCAAAGTGGCCAAAGGGATATTCCATATCATATGACGTCATGCTCAGTATATAAGTTGGGGAAGGCTGGCCGGGGGTCTAAATGCTGCTCGGGAACTAGCTGGGCATTGATCAGCGGAGATGAGCAATTCTGCAAGGGAAAAGAGTGCTAGTGTTGCTGGAAGACTAAAGGAGACCAAAGAAGAATTAATATAAACTGACATGAAAGGTGGATATGAAAAATTTTGAATCATATGTTTGAAAGCAATGAACCCTGCCAGGAGCCGTAAGGTTTAAAAATAAACCCAAGAAAAACATAGAAAAATCTTAAATAACATTTATCTAGAGCTTCATCATCCTATGAAACAGACCAATCTAGTTTTCTGTGACAGCAAAGGACCAGAGTTGATGACCCTGGAGGATTTTTATAATCCTTTGGGTTTTTTTCTGAAATACACTGTAAATCCCAGTGTAAAGTGGGAGAGAGACCAAACGCTAAGTACCTCAAAACCATGGGACTTCACTACCCTAGAAGGTATCTTCTATAGTTATGTACCTCCATGCAATAATAGTGTCAAAATCACATACTTTGAGTCTGTTAAATTACTTTAAAGAGGAAAAGTTAATGAGAATGAAACATGAGATGTGCTGTGGGAAGATCCAGAAGAGCTGACTTGCCGATTCATCTCTCTTCTACAGTGCACATGAAAATTTAAGTGCCTATGTACAGTACAGTGAGAAGTAAGCCATTGGAATGATCATTCTCCAATATGTCTTTAAGGATAACAAAGAAAAATCATAGAAAAATGCTGAAGACGACATACGTTCAATCACACTACGTTCTAGTACTTTTATGCCTCTGCTGACAGGATTCACAGCTCTGAATCCTGTGAAATAGGCATCTATACTGTTCCTTTGATGAACTAAGCTGTCTCTCCATTTTTGCAAAGACAGTAGATTAGACCTTCTGACCCAAAAGTGAGAGAGACATACCCTGGGATTCAGTTGTTTAAATATAAGCATCTTTTGCCATTTGAGTTATCTCACCAGCTCCTCAGCTACTTCTCCAGAAGGGTCTGCAACTCCTATAACACCTGTGACATACCTGACAGAGGTATGTGAATAGCTCAGATAGCCTGGAGGATCTGCAAGGACTCTAGATGCCTACTTTAGGCACCTGAAATCACATAGATAGAATTTTCTGCCCTCTCCATGGAAATTTAAGTCAGCATCTCTGAACTCCAGTAGCATGCCCTTGAAATCAATTTAGAAGTTCCATGAACAGCAAGAGCAGGGATGTTTCCACAGGAAAAACAAGACAGAATGGAGAATGACCACAGCACAGCAAGGGCAGTGACTGCCTAGAGGACCTGAACTGGGCTTTGTTGGTGACACTAGCAGGCTCCAGTGACAGCCCAGTGACCATCAGACAAGGCAAGGTAGTGACTCAGATCTGGTTCTTTGCAGCAAGTCCAGCCAGGAACAGCAGGAGATCGGGCCAGACACACACACAACTCTCCTTTCACTGCAAGTTGATGGGTCTGGTGCTAATACACCCAGCTGAAAAGAGCATTTTACTTTTCACGTAGTTAAGGAGAATGACAAAGGAGCAGCAACTAATTATGAAGATATTGTTTCACCTGTGATTAGCAAGATATTTGCAACATTATTTTGTGAAGTATCATTATTTTTATTTTGAAGATAGGAATGCAGCAGTGCATAAAGGTTAAGGGCAACTTTTCAAACTTAATGGATTGCTATACACTTGAGCCACTGAAGGCACATGATGAGTCACTGACAGAAATGGGAGTGATGCCTGGGTCCTGGGTTTCCTAAATTCCAGTCACGTCCTCCAGCCACTGATTCACATTTCTTTTTTTTTGTGTAGTATTTAAATGATTTAAAGCTGCAGTTTGTCACTTACGCTCATTCTCTTTCTTTTTTTTTTCCCCTCTCACACAGACACACAAACTTTAAAAAACACACAATATTTATACATTTATATATACATTTGAATATATACATTTACAGTAGTTCTTATATTATCAGAAGAGCAAGTTGAAATAAACTTTTACTGCAAGCAATATTTAAGTACTATAGAGATGGATCTTACCTCACACTGGGAAGATAAATTTCCTGAACTTAAGGAATCTCACTAGTAGGATGATCATTGAGCGCAAAACCTACAACCTTTTTGATATAGCTATTGTCATAGTCACTATGAAAACTAATCATTCAGGTAGAATGGCAAAAACAGTAGTGATGACTAGCTAATTTAAATATTTTTTTTAAATTTAACAATGAACACAGTTGTGGTGTTGAAAGTAATGCATCACGTGAGTATAGAATTAGCCAGCACCAGACTTCTGTGTTTGCTAAAATATTTGGGATGAGATCAAGTTCAAATGGAAGGAATATAGTAAGATTAAATATAGTTCTTTTTTTTTCCTCTCTCACTCAAACATAAAAGGACAGTGAAGAAGAAATGCATTCAAAATAGCTCAAAAGAAATATGGCATGAATATTTTCTTACTGAATGAGGCGTGACAAGATAATGGATCTAGAATACCATCAAGCCTAAGATTCGCTGTCAACCAGAGCTCATTGTAACTTACAAAATTTCACTTTGCTGTGACTATAGGGAATAAGTTTGCCTGATCTTATGAGAACACAGAGAACTTTGCAGACAGCATGGTAAATAAACACCCCTCTTTTAATGTCAATGTATGAAAATATAGATGGGGGCTAATTAAACTGAATTTTTGCTTCTTTGTTATTCACAGGGGGATAGCTTTTCAAAGGAAAATGGTATTTACTGGGATTTTTTGTTCATTTCCACAACAGCTGGACATATTAATGTTAAACTGCCTTTAATATTTAAAAGTAATTGGAAGTTTCTCAATTTTGATCATTTAGTGTTGCATTTGCACATTTCTGGATTGCTTGTTAATATCACTGTGAACCAGTTCATATATGAGTAGGCAATCACATTTGAAAAAAGCACTAGCAAATTAAGAAGAATCCACTAGAACTGACTTTCTGATGATGGTACCATAAACACATTGTCTTCTATCCCAGACTGCATGACTCTCAGGCCATTGGTTGCTAAGACTGTGTGCTGGGGAATGGCAGGCTTGTAAAAGTACTGTTATATTTTTCGTAGATCTGTTGGGGAAGACCAGCCTCTGTATTTGAGATTAGCCACTGCCCCAGGGAACAGCCTTATAAGAACTGCCATTGGACACCATAGTCCATGCCACCATTTATATCTCAGAACTATAAGTACAATTTATTATTTTCATTTTCCTTCTGTTATCAGCAATGACTGTGGTATCAAATACCAATGGTACAGGTATACTAAGGCTGTATTTGGCAGAAGAAAACTTTTTTATTCAATATGGACCATAGCAGCAAATATACACAGTTATGAAGTCCAAAAATTCTTAGCTGATGTGTTAAGAATTCTCATAATGATTATAGTGAATAGCCAGGCATGGTATGCAGCGGCAGGTTCCTGAAAAGTCTGATGACTTGTTGGAGAACTTAATCTTCCAGCAATGTGTAGAGAAGGGAATAGAGGATTTTGGGAGGCAACACAGATGGAGACACTATAGGAGAAATGTCAAAGTGCAAAATGAGAGTCCCGATTAACACTGAGATGGAGGTACATGGAAGAGCCAATACTTCTACTACAGAGCTGCCAGCTAGTTCAGGAGTGAAAAGATCCTTGAAAATTATACTCAACATTAATAAGCTACCCAGCCTGTACTTTACTCCTGTTTATGTGGTAAAAATGGGCTTTGTTCTAGACTACGTCTACATTAATAAAATAAAACATTCAAAGACCATTCTCTTGCCTTGAGACCAAGTGGTATGGCATGGCTTGTGTGCGCACAGCTGAACACTCTTGCTGTGCAGAACAGGGAATCTGCATCCACACAGACAATTGGAGATGGTCCCTGGCACGTGCTTCCTCCTGAGCCATGCCTGGATAATGCCCAGAAGTGTTAGGTGGCCCAGTCCAAAAGAGGACAGGGAATGTGCTAACAATTTTACAGTGTAAATGGTCATAGGTCACTGCTCAGATGCATGCTCTGATCTGTTTCATTAACTAGTATAGCCATAGGAATGAAAACACAATGTAGTTTAGGATTAGCTTTCAGTGGAGAGTTGATCTGACAGAATCAAACACATTTGGAGATTATAGTCCATTTAAAATGGATGCAATCTCCAAACCTGGCTCACTGAAACTGGTAAACCAAATTCTTTAAGAGGAATGCTGTATTCATTTCTGGTAGTTATCAAAGGCAATGCAGTTTTCAGTTCTCTCCAATGCCTGCTAGCAAATATAGTATTAATTTATAGTGATATGTTGCTGTCTGTATTGTGAATATAATGCATAACTCTTACTGTGCTCAAGTAAATTCAGATTTTTCTCTCTGACCAGAGAGAACTATGGCTTACTCTGCAGTATTAAACAAGTTTCCAGTACAATATATGGCACAGCTTAGTAAATCAGTGTGCTAGGCATTATAAATATCCTGGTATCAGGGCAAGATTTTACTTGTTTATTTTCTCTTTCATGCCTTTCATGTGGCTGTTAATACTCAGACAAATGGCTCATCCAGCAGCAGACATACTCCTGAATTAGAACAAGACACAGTCTGCAATCACTCAGTACAGTGCAAAACCTTTGATTGTTTTGCTTCCTTTCTAAAAGGGACTCATCTGTAGCAAACTTGGACAATTCCATGTATTCCCAGTGGGAGCAATTAATACATTTCATCATCAAAGTTTGACTTCTTTGGAACTGGATTTAGTGGGATGATACTAAGCTCCCGAATCTTCTTGAAAGAGTTTTGTGGCATACGGAACATTAATTTGTTATATTTGGCTGTTTGCTACTCAGCAGCTGCAGCTGTTTGCTATGGTGTTCATCACTGTCAGCTCTGATTCCTCTTTTCATGTTCGTCACATTGTCTATGACTGTCTACCAAATTTGGCCTAGCAGACTGCATATTAGTATTCTGGTGGTCTAAGTATCCAGGTGATGAATAGTAAAATACTAATCCTGTAGATCTCACAAGCCTTTTCCAATGTGACCCTCAGGACTACAAGATTGAAAGTATAGCATGATTTAGGACAGTAAACTCTTGTATACAAGTATTGTACAAATGATGAAAAGCATGGATTATGACCATGCCTTAGGTGATGCAGTATCTTCTTTCATACAGTTACTGCTTGTTGTAAATATCAGTAATAGATTATTTGCTGTTTCCATCTAAAATTACACTGCATTGTTATTATAAATGAGGGAAAATCTAATAACTCCAGGTCACAAAATCTGCCTTGGATCTGAAACACTAAAGTAGCTTTAATAGCCACCACATTATAATAATACACAGGCAGGATGTAGGCTTTTTATATGATAGTAGTGTGCTAAAGGAAAAGCATTCACAATAGTCTGTCCCTGGAGAAGTCATTATCAGGTATCAAAAAAATCCAAACATAACAGTGACAATCCCATAGCTACACTTGCTGCTCTTTAAAACTTCTTGAAGAATGAAGTAAATGTTTGAAGTAAAAGATTCTGTCCAATTTCTTTACAGGCATGAAAGTTAGGAGCATCACTCAACAGGTAATGTTTCTCTAAAGGTTATGAAGACACTCAGTGTTTGTCCCTATCCAAGGAAAGTTAGTGAGATGACACAGGGTCAGGTGAGAGCCATGGAACAAGCTGACCAGAACATTCAAAAGTTGTCCAAATGATTTATATTTTGCTGACAGTTGAGCTCAACTATCCAGTCCAAACAGCTCAAGAGAATGTAAAAAAAAAAAAAAAAAAAGAAAAGATTAAACCTCTTTAGTTTGTTGATCATGTTGAAAATAAATAAGACCTGTGACAGTGGCTGTGCACCTAGTATGGGAGGAAGAAGAATGGTTTCCAAGGGCAGATGTGAGATGATGGGCCAGTATGTAATGGCAGTGATTTCAAAACTTAGCATTTCATTGCAAATATGAGCAGAGATCTTTTAAATAATAACCCCAAATTACAGTTAAGGAGGACTTGCTATGATGCTCAGGAAACAGAAATGCTACATGACATGATTTAAAGGAAACTCTGAATGTTATCAAGTGGGAGTTTGATTGTGCCTGCAGAACTTCTTATAAAAGTCTTAGAGTAGAAGTTATAAGAACATAGATATGACCAACATAAATCATAACAAAAGTGTATTTTGAACGTATCTTGCCACCAAAAGTGGCCAATAGCAGACATCTATTGATATTAAGTATTTCATATACTAGCAATATGCAGAAGATTTTTCTCATGTGAACTCAACCAGTTTCACTGTATCTCATGTGAGGTACATGCACCTTCAATCAAGGAGTTCCATAGTTTCTTGGTATAGTAAGGACCATTTCTCTTTGACTTTTTTGGATCTTGATTCTTAATAACTTTTTATGATGCCTCCTAGATCTCATATGAAAAGAGTGAGCAATCAGTCCCAAACCATCCTCTTCTATCATTTGTGACTTCTGTCATATCTGTCATATTTTCACCAGCATATCATAAATATGTTTTCTGTCACATCTCCACTTAAAGTATCCCTTTTCCTAAATTCCAAAGAGGAGCACTACCCTGTGTGGTTATACTCTTTGCAGGAGTAATTCCATGCCTTTGATCCTCTTCATTACCTGGCCATGAACCTGTTTCAGTTCTTTCCCCATTTAGCCACATATTTTACTATTCAGTAATAGGCTTGTTAGAATAGGTAGACCTTATGTCCTGGTCTCAGTGAAAGTGACATTCTCAGTACAGTTCCTTCAATGAAGCTTTTTGCCTCAATAAACAGAACACAATTAGATTTTGAAGTGTTTGGAGAAGGAAATTAATTTCTATTTAGTAAAGAAAAAACCCAGGGAAAATGGAACCATGATTATTTTTTTTTTCTATGCTAACAATGTCTGCTTGATTCTGTTGTACATATCATTAAGGCATAAAAAGGCTAATTAAAAAAAAAAGTCTTATCTAAACATAAAGGAAATGTGTTTATTTCATTTATGCTTACTAGGTTAAGGTTTAGAAATTAGTAATCTTTCTTTTATAGTACTAATTTTGATCCAGTGCAAACTATTTGAAGTTAAATACAAATCATATATGATATTTTTAATATGAAATTCATTTTCTATATAGAAAAAAAAGTTTAAAATAGTACAAGAGCTCATTTTGAGATGAATACTAGGGATATTTGCCTTTTAAGGATAACTATTTTCCTTCTCCCACCCTCTGTTTTAAGGAACATCCCATATTTCATCTGTGTGCCACATGAGTAAGGGAAAGGTTGAAATAGATAGCATGCACACTAAGATTTTTTTTTAGGGGATGAAATCTTGCTTAAGAGACCTAAGTTTTGGCTTTTCTAACATTTTTCTCAGGAGCAAATTTCATATTTCCCCATTCTACACCAAAAGTAAGGGTTATGGTCAACTTAAATCAGTTCATCACTCTGGTTCACTATAGGACATATGATTTTGCCAACATGGAGAAGATGATGTAGAGATATGAACGAGCAGTCAGGATTTCCGGAATGAGGTGAAAGAAAATCAATGTAAGCCAGCTTTCTAGATGAGAGAAATCTATGTGAAATCTCAGCCCTAGAAACTTACCACAAGGCTCAAAAAAAAAAAAAAAGAAAAATGTTTTCATTTCAGGTTGTCTCAAAACTAGAGTGAATTGCACAGTTGAAAGAAACATTTTGAATCTTTGAGACTTCCTATGTAAAACTGGGAAGCAAATCAAAGCTGCTGGTTTTGCATTTGCAAGCTGGGTAAGTGAGGATTAAACACGGGAAGAAACTAAACATTATGGGGTACACAGAATAAATGATTGCCATATATTGTCGCTACTAAGTTTTACTTCAAAGGACCTCTGAGTACTATTTACAGGATAGAGTTTTGAAACAAGGTGGTCATCAGTGTCTTGAATTTCTCCCAAGAAGCCTTATTAAAGCTTTCTGAAAATTTTTATTCAGGCTTAACACTCAACGATTAGATGACTGTGGTCCTTAGGAACTTGGCTGTGTTTTCTTTTTTGTAGTATTTTGAGAAGATTGAAGAAGGACTGCTGGCTAGTGGAAATGGGTCTTTAAATTTTAGAGAACTAAGTGTGAGTTTCAGAGAAGAGATGAGGTAAGAATTGAGACTTTATCAAAAATTATCTTGGAACCTACAACAAGACTTCTGCTTGAATACTGAGAAATCTGGTCAGTGAGAAAAAAGTGTTGAAAATCAGTAAAAGAAGATGTAAGGGCATTCTTTCCCAAGGGGAGCTTCTAAATGATCAACTCTCATCTGTCTTAGCCAAACGCTGTTTATTTCTGCAGACTGACTTGTGTACTGGACCTGATGTCAGACAACAATAATATATATAGCATCTTTAAACCAAGAGTTTGTTTCTTTACAAACTGTACAGAATTAACTACAGCATCGCTGCAAAGCTAAATGACAAGTCTGGAAAGTAGTTAGCACCTAGTCTATCTGAAAAAACTGCAGAATGTATTACTGCATATAGTCAAACTTCTTGCACTAGAAGTTATTTTATCTTACAATATGGATGCCTTGGGGCCCAGACATCAATGGTGTCCTGGTTTCGGCTGGGATAGAATTAATTTTCTTTCTAGTAGCTGGTATAGTGCTGTGTTTTGAATTTAGGATGAGAATAATGTTGATAACACACTGATGTTTTGGTTGTTGCTGAGCAGTGTTTACACTAAGTCTAGGACTTTTCAGCTTCTCATACTGCCCCGCCAGTGAGGAGGCTGGAGGTGCACAAGAAGCTGGGAGAGGACACAGCCAGGACAGCTGAAACTGCCAAACTGGCCAAAAGGATATTCTGTACCATATGACACCATGCTCAGCATATAAACTAGGGGGAAAGCTGGCTGGGGGTTGCTGCTTGGGGACTGACTGGGCATCGGTCAGCAGGTGGTGAGCAATTGCATTGTGCATCACTTGTTTGTACATTATTATTATTATTGTTGTTGTTGTTGTTTTCCTTTCCTTTTCTGTCCTACTAAACTATTTTGATCTCAATCCATGAGTTTTACCTCTTTTTTTCCTGATTATCTCCACCATCCCACTGGGCAGGGGCGGGTGAGCAAACGGTTTTGTGGTGTTTAGCTGTGTGCTGAATTAAACCACAACAAACAGGTAAGTACACAGTACTGACATAGTGATTGCTATTTAACATTGAATTTAACAAATGCTTATGTTAGTATGAGTGTATTTTAATTTTGTTAATATGATCATACTGGTTACATCTTTACTCTGAAAATAGCAGTGGCTGTGACAATTGTGAAAACATTCCAGGCAAATCAACAGAGCCAGTAAAGACTGAGTAGACACATAGTTTTATATAGATGAGTAAAGATAGTAATGGCTATCCAAACATGCTGCAGTTTATGAGGAAGAAGTTTCTCTTTGCTAATGCTAGACTGAGCTGTAAGACAGCATGGAACTAGGGCAAAACAAAATAAAAATTATTTTAACATGGGGTGTAGGAAAATGAGGCTTGAAACTGTCTTGTAGATAAGAAAAGTGGAAAGACAAAAAAGAGAAACCAGACTGCAATGGAAGCAACAAATTAGTACCATCACATTACCCATAGTCATTCACATAGATCATTTGATTATAACAGCAAATTGAGTAATGTTGCTTTCCAGAATTCACTCATAGCTGAACTGAAACCTCTTGGTAAAACTAAAGCTTCATGTGTTGCTAATAGTTTATTACATGTTCTTGCAACCGAAGAGACAATTAAGTCTCAGGTGAAAAAGGGCATATTTTTCTCTATGACACTAATACAGAATCACAGAATGGTAGGGGTTGGAAGGGACCTCTGGAGATCATCTAGTCCAACCCCCCTGCTGAAGCAGGATCACCTAGAGCAGGTTGCACAGAATCACATCCAGGAGGATTTTGAATGTCTCCAGAGAAGGAGACTCCACAACCTCTCTGGGCAGCCTGGTCCAGTGCTCAGTCACCCTCAAAGTAAAGAAGTTTTTCCTCATGTTCAGATGGAACTGCCTGTGTTCCAGTTTGTGCCCATTGACCCTTGTCCTGTTGCTGGGCACCACTGAAAAGAGTCTGGCCCCATCCTCTTGACATCCACCCTTTAGATATTTATAAGCATTGATCAGATCCCCTCTCAGTCTTCTCTTCTCCAGGTTAAACAAACCCAGCCCTCTCAGCCTTTCCTTATACTAGAGATGCTCCAGTCCCCTCCGCTGGACTCTCACCAGTAGTTCTTTGTCTTTCTTGAGCTGGGGAGCCCAGAACTGGACGCAGAACTCCAGATGTGGCCTCACCAGGGCAGAGCAGAGGGGGAGGATAAGCTCCCTCGACCTGCTCGCCACTCTCTTCTTGATGCACGCCAAGATATCATTGGTCCTCCTGGTCACAAGGGCACATTGGTGGCTCATGGATAATTTGTTGTCCACCAGGACTCCCAAGTCCTTCTCTACAGAGCTGCTTCCCAGCAGGTCAACCCCTAACCTGTACTAGTGCTTGGGGTTATCCATGGTGAATTCATGTTGACCACTCCTGACAACCTTCTTTTCCACCACATGCTTAGAGATGATATACAGAATGATCACCTTTCCAGGGATGGAGGTGAAGCTGACTGGCCTGTAGTTTCCTGGGTCCTCCTTCTTGCCCTTTTTGAAGACCAGAGTGACATTGGCTTTCCTCCAGTCCTCAGGCACCTCTCCTGTTCTCCATGACCTTTCAAAGATGATGGAGAGTGGCATAATAATACCTCAAAACACAGAAATTTCAAACTGTTTCAAAGTCACTTGTTACTGCATAGTCATAGGACTCCTATGAGTTACCCATTGTCTGCCTGATTTTTTCTTTTTTAATAGAAATGCAAATTGTTATAGAAATACCTGAGAAAGTGAAAAGTTCCTGAAAACAATTGATATTAAATTTAATCATATCACTTACAGAAGATAATGCTGTGCCTCGTAGTGAATGCAAAATTAGTGATTTTCTTCTAGCTAATTTCCCAACTTCCTATAGACTGTGTCATAGAGAAAAACACACTACTGATAATTGATAATCTTATCTTGAAGATTGTGTAAAAAATGTTATAAATCTTTGTCCTCATCTGCTAAAAGCATTTATAATTACTCATCATTTTATTTCCCCATCTCTGAATATAAAAGAGTACTGAAATATGTTCCTAGAAGATGAATACTTGTACCCTTTTAAAACATTTGAAAATGTGTTTTCCAGCAGTTAGCCATTATTTCTGAATATCGGATGAGGAATATAAAATGAAAATTTTTAATTTCTTTGAGAATATCAAATATAAAATCGTGGCAACAGCTTCAAAGACTGAATACTGCAAATATTTTTTAAGTCCTTTGCAGCAGGCTCAAAATGTGTTGTTTGGTTTTCTTTATTTGTTTTATTTTGTTATACAGAATTAAGAGTAGAATGAAGACGAGTTGAAGACTTTTATACGTACTGGGCTTTATAACATAATTTCCCTGAAGGGTATATTGCAACAAAGAATTGTTTACCAAATTTTATGGTAATAAATGTACCTCTTCAGTATATCCTAAGAAAGCAGAAGAAATTAAAGGGAATTTCATTCAGTGTTATGCTTTATTTTTCAAAAAATCTGATATATCTTTTTTATTTCAGTAAACAAAAATTACAATAATGTAATTCAGCCACTCTGAAAACAAAACACTGATGTTTTAAATCATAGATTTAAAACACTGATGTTCAGCGTGGAGAAGAGAAGGCTCCATGGAGACCTTATTGTGGCCTTCCAGTACCTGAAGGGGGCCTACAGGAAAGCTGGAGAGGGACTGTTTATCAGGGAGTGTAGTGACAGGACAAGGGGTAATGGGTTTAAGCTGAAGGAGGGTCGATTTAGATTAGATGTTAGAAACAAATTCTTCATTGTGAGGGTGGTGAGGTACTGGAACAGGTTGCCCAGAGAAGCTGTGGATGCCCCCTCCCTGGAAGTGTTCAAGGCCAAGTTGGATGAGGCTTTGGGCAACCTGGTCTAGTGGAGGGTGTCCCTGCCCATGGCAGGGGGGTTGGAACTAGATGGTCTTTGAGGTCCCTTCCAACCCAAACCATTCTATGATTCTATTAATTACTCTAGCATCAAGGATTATAAAATAAATACTTAAGTATTAAGCATTAAGTGAAGTCTTGGATAAGAATATGTTTGTATAAGGAATACTATGAACCAGGAGATGTAGTCATGTTTCCAGAGTCTTCTAGAAAAGATCTATCTTCACAGTCCAGTTCTTGATAATAGTGGCATTTATTACTTCTGAGATTGTGGTGGAAAGAGTATTTTCTCTGTGACAGATTAAGAAGTTTGCTAATTTGGTTAATCTGGAGTCACACAAATTGATTAAAAGAGAGTTCTACTGAACTGATAATAAATACAGATTTATTCATCTATATAACTGAATGCAATTTGAACAACATCAGAAATGCATAGAGGAAAAAATAGAACATGACACAAAGGGGAAATGTGTCTTCTTAAAATGAACTTAAATTACAGCATTTTCCTTATTTTACCAGTTAAATTTTAGGTAAGCTTGCTCTTAGCTAAAGGAAGTCAAAGTAATGGATATATATTGTAAAATCTTGTAAAATGGACTCAAAGACTGACTGAAAAATTAACTGAGATACATCATCTATAGACTCTCCAAACCTGTGCTTCTTGGGGTAAATAGGAGTGTGGTCACTACAGAAGTTGTCCATCAGTACAGTGCTTTCTCTAGTATAATATGTTTGTTGAAGTGAGAGAACTGACAGAAAAGCACTGAACTGACAGAACTTCTGAAAATGCTAAACATACCAAAGGTTTGGGTGGGGGGTTTTTTCTTCAGTTTTTGAGAAAAAGGAGCAGGGAAAAACTTGGCCCTGATACTAGGAGCTACTTGACGTAAGTTAATGAACTGTGGGTGTTGCTGATACAAGAAATTTAGCGTAATTCCCATAATATTATAATATTTTATTATGGTGTCTGTTGAAAATTTAGTAAGGTAGAATTCCTCAGGCTATTTTCTAGGATTGTTTTCAGTGACTAACAAAGTGCAAGGTTAAACTGCAATAACAATAACCACAATAATAAGATCATAAGTAGTGATATAGAACTGATATAAATGTAAATGAGTATTTCAGGTATTCTATACGGAAAAGGTAGTGTTTAATTCATTAATGCTCCAGTCTTCGCTTGAGACAGCTGGAGCACTGTTGTTAGCTTATATCTCCATTTCTATTTAGTAGACCTGTGACTGTGTGGTAATACTTTCAGACTAACTACTTAGAGATGAACCTACCAAAGTCACAAATGTTCAGTTAGGTCTCCTTCAGCCTACAGTCATCTAGGGAATAACTCGACATGCGAAGCAGCCTGAATTTAATGCTGTGCTACTGCTAAAGTACTTCTGTTACTCATGCCAAAGAGATCAGAGGCACTCTATTAACTTGAAAGGAGAGCTACATAGCTCATACAACAATAACAACAACAACAACAAAAAAAAGACTCTTTATAGAAACACAGAATTGTTCCATTTGGAAGGGAACCTCTGGAGGTCATCTGGTCCAACCCCGCTGCTCGAGCAGGGTGTATTGGGTCTGGCTGAGATGGAGTTAATTTTCCCGTAGCAGCCCTCACAGCGCTGTGCTGTGCGTTGGTAGCAGCAAGGTGTTGATACCACACCGGGGTTTTGGCTGCTGCTGAGCAGTGCTGGCACAGCACCGGGGCTGTCTCTACAACATTTCCCCACACACACCAGTAGGCTGGGGCTGTGCAAGATCTTGGGAGGGGACACAGCTGGGACAGCTGACCCAAACTGACCAGAGGGATATTCCATACCATGTGGTGCCTGCTCAGCATATAAAAGCTAAAAGAGAGGAGGAGGAAGTGCCATTCATTATTTCCGACATTTGACTTCCGGGCCAGCATTATTATGTTATAATACCATTATTATTATTATTATCATTGTTATTTTAAAATGTTCTGAAAATGAGCTGCATCAGTCTTTCTGTTACTGTTTAGATACAGATTTTAGCATCACTGCCTTTCCAAAGTCTTTTAGCCTCTATGCTGTATTACTGTTTTTTACAAAATCACTGTGTAGCTATTTCTCAATATTGATATATTTCCTCCCAGTCTAATTGGCTGAGTGGTTCAACTAAGTGACAAAATTGCAAGGATTTGCATGGTAATGACACAATTACTTTTTAAAAGCTATGCAGTCTCTATCTATTTTGATTACTTTATATAACCTCTGTGCTTTGAATAGCCCATATGCCCAGAATATTAGTCCCTAGCAAAGAAGTTATCTTCACCTAGAAACCCTTCACCTGAAATAAAAATGTCTCACTACATACCTGAAAGAGAAGATTAAAAATTACTTTTCAGCTGGAAATTATCAGAAACCTAAAACCTTTTATGTGATTCCTGCTTTATGCATTTTTTCCTGATTACTTGACTTTTTTTCTGTCCTTACAAATAAAAAAATAATGTCCCAGAATAAGTATCATATATTTTGGATTTCACTGATTTCTGCATGGATATTTTCTGTCTCTTGAAAGTCCCTTTCAAATTATAAAAACCTCAGTACCTCTGAAACATGGATTAAAGACACATGGAGAGACAGTTCCTTCCATCTAAAGAAAGCAGAAAGACAAGCAGTGGTGTCATAAGCATGCAAGTGAATGCAGAAGCAATGTTATCACTATTATGATAATGCTTTTTTTCTGGTTTCTCCTTTCCTATGGATGTTTAATTTTCTTACAGCACTTGGTGACAGACTTATTATCAGCCAGATCATCCATATCCACATGTTTATTGACCTCTTTGAGGAGCTTCAAGAATTTTCTGAAGCAGGACTTCCCTTCACAGAAGCCACGTTGGCTTTTCCCAAATATCAGTCGAATTTATCCAGGCGTCCACTAATCTTTACAAGCCTCTAGCTGCTTTGCTGTACACCTCAGACTTTTCTTAGCATCCCATTTGCCATCCTCCGGTTTTCGGTCATAAGGGGAATTTTAAGTGAGAGGTTCAAAACTATCTTCAATCCTAGTCTTACTGTTTGCTCAGTCTTTTGTACCTCAACACTTCCACAATAACTGGAATACTGACTCACTCCATTTTACATGCAATCAGTCCCTTTTATACCCTATTCTGTCTGTTCTCCTCTTTGTTCCTTGCCCTGCACATTGGCTGTCTCTTGGCATGGTGCCACCGACCCGCTCTCCAACATCCTGCACCCTCAGGTTTACATCCTTACCAATTGCAATGTCCAGCTTTGCCTGCAGTTTCTTGATCGCCCATCAGCTAGTATGGCTGATCAGTTTTGTTTCTTGTCTTTGCTTTCACTATGTTTCTCTGTTAGGTTTGTGTCTCTGCATAGTTAGTTTGTGGCTTCCACCTTTTCTTCAATATCCCAGGGTCCTTCATCAGACAATCAATGAAACAAACATTCCCATATTCCACATATACTTATCAATTAGTGTGAGTGACCAGGCTTGATTCTTGATACTGCCTCCCTTACTTGTCCACCAGGTTTGTGTTTCTAAATATTCTTGACGGCTTTCCCCTTTTCTTATTATCTCCTTTTGCATTGAAAAGCTCCTTGACCAGATATCCTTAAAGCAGCCACTCTCTCCTTCCACATACCCTTACAGTATCATTGATTGTTAAATCATTTGATTCCAGCGTCTTGTCATTAAACAGCTTACTATCATATTATTACATATTGATAAAATTTGAAAAACATCGTATTTCACACCATGCCCATTGCTTCAAATTTGATATGACTTCATATTTTTGTATGATTAGGCTGAAGCAGAGCCTGAACTTTGGAGATCCACTCAACAGTCACTAAGGAACTCCCTATGCAGTATCTGTTCCTCCATGACAAGAAGGAATCGGAGATTTCGACAACGTTTTAGGGTACATATTTTAGTTAGAATTATGCTTTGCTTGGGATTACATATCATTCAGCACTAGTCAAAAAGTTGACAGAAGCAGTTAGAAATGTGACCATGCAAAAAGGTGACGATATCTGTTCAACGGCCCATTGGAATTATGTTTTTGTCAGGAACTGTGAACAATTTGCATTCCCATACACTTTTCTCCCAGTGAGGAGAGGATCTCTTCAACAGCAATGCCTCTCATTTTACCACAGAGGGAATGGGTCAGTTCTTAAAATACATATGGTCAAGAAGAAAGTGGCATACAGGGAAATCTACAGGTGTAAAGCATAGTAATCTACAGATTTTTATGTCTGTAAAATTTAATGATGGAGGTGAAAAATAATACTGTTCTTATGGAAAGATGAGCATACAAGACTTCATAGAGATTTGTGTAAGAACATATTAGAGAAAATATCAAGTCCAGGAACCATTTTTTTCCCTTGTTAACATTGCTATGCTTGTCTTTTTATGTTTAAACCTTTCTTTGTTTCAAAATAATACTTTATGGTTATTACATACTGAAGGCTGATTAAAGCTGTTCATGATAAACAAGGGGCAGAGCCAATGAACCGTAATACATTTCAGTTCCCTCAGCTGTAATCCATCAGTTCTTATTAACAGTATTTGGATATCTTCTGCATGAGTGTGGGGATACATGTAATTACAGGTTTTGATAGCGAAGAAATATTTTCAAAGGCAATATATGAAATGCCAGCCAAAGAATACTAACATAATATTTCTTTATTTTCAGGAACTTTTGTGCTAGTTGTCATTGGGCTAGCAGATTTTTACTTCACAAAAATCTCTAGTGAATGCAGTCCTTAAAAGTTCTTTTGAGATAGTTCACAGCTTGAGAATAATTTCTAGATACAGGAAAGTATCTCAAAAGAAGGAACTAAAGTAAAAACTCAGCGGTCCTTACATGTTTTGTAAGGCAAAAATGCTACTGGAAAATTATAGCAGTGTTAAAATGAGGAAAACAGCTGTGTTAAACACTATATTATTTTATCAAAGAGAAAAAGTCAAAGAAAAACAATATTAAAAACAAGATTTTCAAGTTTGTTTTCAAAGAAATATCTGTCCACCTGGGAAATGAGTATAGTGTAAATGGTACTCAGCACTGCTCAGCATTAAAGGTTATCTGAGAAGCACTGGGAGGGTGATGGGTTGGGAGAGCAGTTAAAACTTTACCCAACAATTCCGAGCAGTTCTGTTGTCTCTGTTTTGCCTCATAGCACTAATCATGCAAGAGCTTGAGGGCTCCCTAATTCTCATGTAAATTCCTCCTGGTCCACTTCTAATACCCGTTCACCTGAACTGTGAGAAACAGAATATGTAGTCAGAGTACAAGAAGCTATCTCAGTTTATACCATTAGTTCTGATCCAATAGTTTAAATAAAAACAGAGAATAAAAATAAACCAATGTTTCCTCTCTGTGACTTTGTCATTTCTTCAGCTCTGTTGATTCTGCTGCTGATAAAGGAAAGAAAACCCTGTGGGAGAAAAACAAAGCAAAGCAAGGAAAACAAAACAAAAATTAAATACAAGGAAACCCACACATAACGTTTTATTGTTAAAATAGATAATTTTTTAAGAGAAAACTAACTGTTGCTGTAATGCCTGGATTCCAAAATTGGTAGGCAACTTACTTGATATAAACCTGCTTAAAACTAGCAAAGATATGAAAGAGCATAAGAATTTCAGAGAAGCTGATCTAGTTGTTTATTCTCTTACTAATGCTGGAGCATGAGTCCAGAATACTGTATTAGTGCAAAGGTCACTCATATATATGGAGTGAGCTTTCTGGAGAGCTGACTTTATGTCACATTAATGAGTCACATTTATCATTGTCTTATAGTTATCAGTTCTATGAAAATACATTATTTAAATCACAAAAACCTCGATCAGACTTTGAGCCCAATTAGCTTCTGAGAGACTTGTTACTTTGCTTCACTGAAAATGGTATAAGCAATATGAGAATCAGTGTCTTTGCCTCTAAAGGTACATTCACACTTTGTATTATTCTGGGATTTGATCCTATGCTTTAAGTTTTCATCTGACTTTTGTGAAATTTTAGATTTCCTAGTCTGGGCGCTCCATTGGGTTCCAAAATCCCTAGCTCTCCTAGGGTCAACAGTATGACAGTATGATGATGAAAGCTGTGTTGTGTTTCTTAGATAGCTTCTAGTCTAAAGAAACTCCATTTTAAGTAGTTTCCTTTTTGCGCAGTAACAGGTGTCTTTTGTGTTAATTTTCTTTCAGTTGGCTAAAAAAACTACTAAGCTTGCCTTCCCATTCTCTTCGTTCAGTCTTTGTGGCCACCACTGTCTACATAACTGTCAGCCCTTTGAACTCAGTCTGTGAAGACAGTAAGTAATTGAATAAAAGGAACGAAAGTTGGAATTACATAAATGGTATTTATTAGATAACTGTGGATGTTGCAGATCACCAAAAATTATTTAGCTACATGCTTGGATTTCACTATTTTGTTCTTAGGAAAAGGAAACTACAAAAAAACCTGTACACATAAGGTGAGATTTAGCTTTTCTAACTTAGGCATCTTGAAGTATGAAGTCATAGGAAGTCTTAGTTCTTTATAGAAGCAATGAATAAAATAAAAATCTCTAACGGATGATTCACCTCATCCTAAAATGACATGTCTAAGGTAAGTAAAGTGCATCACCAAAAATGATATGTCTAGTATTAGCTGTGGTTTTCATGGGCAACATAAGTTGCATGAGGCAACGTAAGTTGAAGTAATACTATGTTTGCTCTGAGACCATTCTTCATCTGTCTCTGGCTATGTCTTTCCACTTTCTCCCTTGTAGTGGCACTAACAGTCCCATGGTTCTTTGCTGAATCAGATCAGTTAATCTTTCTGAAAATGAAGTCCACAGAAGTGCTTGTTCTTCAGCTAAGTCAGCGGGCTAGTGCCGAGCAGCTCCCCCCACTGAGCTTAGAGGAGGGGAGGATCACTTCTTGCAACAAGATGGGTATACACTGTGGGCAGGGAGAAGTGGGACTTCCTTTTTCCGCAGCAGCAGCAGCCAAAACCCAGTTTTGAAACTGATCCATTTCTCAGCATTCTTCATGCGCTGTGATGCTTGCAGAAATGATGGAGCTGTGGAGACAGAGGCCAGAAACAGCTGGAAATGAGGTGCCACTGCCTGGGAGGAGCTGGTGTACAAGACTTGACGCAGATCATGTAATGACAGTGGTATATGTTGAGGCAACAAAATGAATTCTACCCTAAATGCCTTGCATGCTCTCAGTAATGTGTAATATGATCTAAATGACATCCCTGCTCAAAATGAAATGTCTAGAGTTGAACAGAATGCAAAAAGAGATGACAACTCATTGCTAGAAAATTACCCAGTTAATGCAATTAACCACTGGTATTGAATATATAGGTTACCATGGAGTTTTCACTGCTTTTGCTTTGACAGATGAGTTCTATAGATGATTTCCTTGTCAGTCTTGTCCAGAAAACCATGCTTGCTACAAAAAAAGTATGTAAAATAATCAACATTGAGTTTTATTTTGTGTCATAAAGTCAGAATAAACTATGGAGCCAAAAATGCATATTTTTATTTGTAATAGCCCACACTTTAAAAACACTGATGTAAAAATTCTCATTAGTAGCTACTATTAATATATTATTTGAAAACAAGTAAATAATTCATTTATTTTTATATATTTGGGACAATAAAATACTGAAAACTATTAAAATCAAATTATTTCCTCAAATTCACTTTTTAATGTGTATTTAGAGGCAGGAGCAGTGTTGAGAGATTGACAACACACTTCACCTTATACAGGGAGAGGTAATTATCTCTTGTCGATTAGACACTAAATCACTGAGCTACAAGCAGCTGGTGATGCATAACCATCATTATAATTTCAGACTGTTGTACCATTTCTCCTAGTTTTATTTAGCAGTTTTAAAGGCAGGATAAGATATTTTTATGGCAGGAAATTTAGTGAACATGTGGAAATAAAAAAAAAAAAGTAGAAGAAAGGGTACTATAATTTTAAACTAGGATGATGGTTATGCACCACCAGCTGTTTATAGTTCAGTGATTGAGAATCTAATTGACAAGGAATAATTACTGCCTCTCTAAACAGGGTGAAGAGTGCTTTTGCTGTGATAAGGTTGGAGAATGGCCATATGAGGAAGGACACAAATGTTTGACAGAAATAATTTTGTCTTTTCCTTCTGTTTAATGGCTTTAACATTTGAGGCTAAATTCTGTTCTGGATTGTATCTGTATATCTCTGCTGATGTCAGTGGGTTTGCCTTCGTGTAATGGAATTTGGAAAGGTGAACTGACTTTGCATGCATAATTGTAGCAGAATACTACACTTGTGATGTATTTGCATGGTGGTCTAGCATCCCAATAAAATACATACCTTATTCTGTAACGATGTTTAAACCAGAGAACTTCTGCATAAGTCAATGCAAAGACAGAAGGATCTGTGACATTATGTGACAAACTGTTTCCCCTTTCTCTAACTGAAGAACAGTTTCTGGTTGATATTTGACAACAAATCTCTCAAGAAAGTCGGGCTGCCGTGAAAGGAAAATACCGCTGAATCATCTGACAGCACATTTTGAATAGTCATTGAACTAAGGTCCTAGGAACATTTAAATATTTGGCTAGATATGTCATTTGGGAATTACATGATGTTCTGGTTTCACTTGGGATAGAGTTAATTTTCTTCCTAGTAGCTGGTATAGTGCTGTGTTTTGGATTTAGTATGAGAATAATGTTGACAATACACTGATGTTTTCAGTTGTTGCTAAGTAATACTAAGTCAAGGACTTTTCAGTTTCCCACGCTCTGTCAGTGAGGAGGTGCATAAGAAGCCGGGAGGCAGCATAGCCAGAACAGCTGACCTAAACTGGCCAAAGGGGTATTCCATATCATATGATGTCATGCTCAGTATATACACTGGGGGGAACTGGCCAGGGGGCAGCTCAGGAGCAGACTGGGCATTGGTCAGAGGGTGGTGAGCAATTGCATTGTGTATGACTTATTTTGTATATTCTTTTGTCATTGTTATTGTTATTTTATCTTTCTTCACCATACTATTAAACTGTTCTTATCTTTTTTTTTTCCTGATTTTCTCCCCCATCCCCCTGGCAGGGCAGGAGTGAGCAAGCAGCTGTGTGGTATTTGGCTGCCTGCCGGGTTAAACCACGACACATGAAAACCAAAGTGAAAAAATTTCTGTGACAGTAAGGAAAAATTCCTTAAAAGTAATTTGGTATACTTGTAAAAAATGGCATATTTCATAAAGGCTACTACCCAGTCCTGCAAAAGCTACATAACAGTATTTCCTACTGTCTTTGTGGCTATTTGCCTTCCCTTTGAAAAATTTTACAGTGGGAGAAAAGTATAAAAATATTAAATTCCTACAAGCTTCATAGAAGTATATGGCCAGGTGAGGAGAAAGACTCCTACAGTGATGTTTTTGTAGTTTGTCAGAGATTTCACTTGAAAGGCATCACTGTATGATAGAAGGCCTAATTTCAGTTTGGCTTATTTTCAAATTATTATTTCCTATGATTTAATCCTATCACAGAGTAATAACCCCTCTGTTGCCTGATATATACAGCAGTCAAATAGGTAGGCACATTATATATAATACGCTACTGTTCTTTCATTGATAATTTCCTCAATGTTTATCAGGCAGCCCTTAGTCCTTGTTTTGTAAACCTTTTCCTCCATAACTGAATCACTGAAGTTGCCCTTCTATAGGCAAGTTTTCTTGGCCTACAGGCTTTTTCTCCCATTTCTTCTTGCTACATTCACAACTATGCCATGTAGAGCAATATTCCTAGTCTTTAATATTCAGCGTGTAGAGCCTTACTCCTCCACATAGTACTGGAACCTTAGACCAATTTACCATCAGTCAACTAGATATCTCTTTTTTGCCATCACTACTTTCCAGTTATTTGCTTCCCATTGATTAAGTGCCCCAGATTTTTTCTCTCTCTTTGGTTTATTAGATTTCTCAAGCAACCAGATTTTTATGGAGTTCAAACCTGTTCTTACCTTCAAAACCAGAGTGCAGAATAGCTAAATATGTCTGAAACTGTAAAAAACAGCTAGAATGAGCAACTTGCATAACAGAGTTTTCTACAGTAAAGGTAAAAATCTACCTCTAGCTTTGCAAGGAAAGGTGCTTCCTTGGAGATCAAAGGAAATAAAAGAATTAATTTCATCAGGAAGCCACATGGTTTTCAGCTCCAAGTATAGCATATATACCCATGCTTTCATTAATATAGACAGCACTATGTGTCTATATGAACTATATGCAACAACCTTAAAACATATGTAACCATATCTTTAACAGTATATATGAAAAAATAAATCCCTACTAAAATAAAACCTGACCCAAAGTCATATTTCTGAGGAAAAGATGAAAGAACAACTAACTCAAATGAGATAATAGTCATGCCATTTTATTCACTAATAGCCAGCATTTAGAGTGCAGTGTAAGAACCTATACAGAATCTTTATAATTATCATAAGTATTCATTATAATTATCATAATTATCTCACTGTTTCCAAGCTTCAGGCCACAAGATAAATTCTAAATAAGAGAGATCAGTGACCTAATGGTCAGTTGTTTGAATTCTCTGATGAAGTAGCAATTGCTTATCTCACCACAGTTTCATCACTAAAGGATTATTAAGAAAAAGGACTATGTGATCAAAAGTAATGAAGTGAAGCCATTGACTGTCTTAGTTATCTAACCACTTGTATCATCAGTTATAAAACTATTTAAAATTTTCAGCCAAGAGCTAGATGCCTAGCTGAATCCAGGAGGTCCTTGATACAGCTGAGGAGGGATGATGACTGCAACTCTGCAGTGACATTTAAAGCTACAGACTACTTGGCTTATGAACTGTAAAGAACAGTGAAGACTGAAAGTGTTGTGGTCAATGCAAACTGCTAGATTAATAAGCTGAAGAAGATCTGGTCTTCTGCATAATATCCGGTATTTAATCAATAAGCAGAGACAAATATAGTTCAAGTCTACTTTCAAGCTGTAGCAATTCAAATGCAATTCTCTTACTTCCCAGAAGAGTATTCTAATCACTCAGTAGCTGAAAGGAGAACAGTGGCCCTTACAACATCTGTCTCAAAATACTGAGACCTTCGCTGTAGGGAGTTTCAGAAATTTCTAGGCTGTGTATCTCAGGTGACTAGAAGCATCAGACATTTAGTTCTCATCCAGGAAACCTGAGCTGAGAGACAGGCAAAAGTTCAAATGTCTTTCTGTGTGCTTAGTGTTTTCATTCACCTACTCCTGCTTACTAGAAGACACCTTGGACAGATACCAGATGTAAACTTCTTTCAAAGACTTTTTTATTCAAATAATGTCTTAAGTCTATCATTGTTGAGTTCTACAACTGTTACTGTTATGTTTTACAGTTAACTTCTTAATTAATTAGATTTTTTTTTTTTTTTGGTAAAATGAGGCTGCAGGTAGGATTTTGTGCAGATTCCTAAAATGTTTTTTGAAACAGAAACCAATTACATTGAAACTTGAAACAATTCTACTTTCATCCTTATAAGACATTTCTATTCTTCTTAGATAAAGTGTGATTTGATCTTAATCTGCATTTTTTGGTTACTCAGTGTCATTTGTGATTTTAAAATGTTGATTTTCCTTCCAGAATATGTTTATAGAGAAATGGTAACTTTTCTGGCTTTCTTTTGCCTTCTAGCTGACAAGACTGCAAGGACATACATTGATATAGGATGTTAGCTGTCACATCCTTACTTCGTTGCCCTAATGAAGAATCTGGTGGATGGTGATTCTGACCCAGTTGCAAGATGTTGATGTTTCTTTAAGACATTTTCTACACTATTCTTTTGGAAAATCATTCTTTTTATGTTTGGACAGTCTGTGGTTCACTGCAAGATGTCTGCATGAAATCAAAGGACCTATCAAAATGAAGACGACCTACTGAGATAAATTTATTAAATACACTTTTCTCACAAGACATCTCTTTGAGGTTTTGTCATCCTTTCCCATTTGCATTATAAAAAACATCAAGCACACAGCATTATAAGTAAAACCTTTAAAAGGTAATCAGATGGATATTTCAGAAATCACCATTTTAGTTCCTATTCAGAAAACATAATAAAAGTGCATTGGGGAGGAACTCTGAAGCTGAAGAAAATAAAAGGGAGAAGAAAACCCAGAAAACATAATAATTTTGTTGTCTCCTAAATCAGAACGAATTTCACAAAAAGATGTACTCGGATTTATACTTCTTTGAATGCAAATGCAGAACCCCCTGAACCCTGCTGGGGGAACACAGAAAGGTATCAAACTGACTAACCTATTTTGACACCCATGAGAAAAACATGAGACAGAAGAGGTGCAAAACTGGTTGCCATTGCTGCACCTCTACATTCCGTCAAAAATGATTGGCTCCTCAAACTGCAATCCTCATACTCCATACCCCAGAAAGCTTCACTGAACAATGGTGGTGGTCTCAACCAAGCTCTGTTGTTTCCAATTTCATAGCTTATTAACCTCCAGGAGGACCCAATTATCTTTCCTCAGATTTACCATCCCTCACATCCCACCCTTTCTGAATAGAAATTATTTTACAAGTCACTAAAAGATTTAGTCATCTAAAATAAAGTCTGCATTGAATATGGGGAATAACTCTCAATCAGTTATCTCAATGATATGTTCTTTATGCCACTGTGGATTTCCTGAAATTCTATTAAAGCTGTTTAGCAACTCTAAATTTGCCTAAAATTGCAAGTCTGTATATACCGAGCTCTTAATCCATGTTGACAAGGCTGGGTCAGTAGGCTAGTTCACACCTGAGCTAATCTGACTTCAGAAATATGCGCTCTTTCCTGCAGAGCCTCTGAGGACCTTAGGTAATAGCAGCCTAATGTGTGCAGCACTGAGCTTCACACAGAGGCAGCAGATTGGCCACTGCCATTGTTCTTTGAAATTATAGAGAGAAGATGACAATGATGCTGTTCACAAATCACAGAAGGACAGATTAGTTGAGGTTTTATGGGAGGTCTGCAGATTATCCAGTCCAAACTCCTTTCTCAGGACAGGGTCACCTAGATCAGGTTGCCCAGGACAATGTCCAGCTGGGTTTTGAATATCTCCAAGGATGGAGACTCCACAACGTCTCTGAGAAACCTGTTCCAGTGTCTGACTGTCCTCATGGTAAAAAAAGGAGTTTCTTATGTTTAAGTGGAATTTCCTGTATTTCAGTTTGTATCCTTTGCCTCTTGTCTGTTTACTGGATACCACTGAGGAAAGTCTGGGTCCATTTTCTTAACTCCTCTCACCCTCTCCAACATGTATTTATATATTTTGAAAAGATTCCCCTGAGTCTTCTCTTCAGCTTTGCTTTTTAATGTGAAGGGAGCAACAATCTCAGCTCAGACTCTTCTTTATGATAGATGCTCTGGTCTCTTAATCATCTTTGTGGCCTTTCACTGGACTCAGTCCAGTGAAACCACATCTTTCCTGTACTGGGGAGTGCAGAACTGGACAGAGCACTCCAGACATGTCTCATCAGTGCTGAGTAGAGGGGAAGGATCATCTCCCTCTACTTGCAGGCAATGGTTTTCCTAATGCAGCCTAGCATGCCATTGGCCTTTGCTGCGAGGAGACTTTGCTGGCTTATGTGTAATTCATCCATTGGGACTTTCAGGGTATTCTCTGCAAAGCTGCTTTCCAGCCAGTTGGGCCCGAGCCTGTATTGGTGCCCCGGTTTATTCCTCCTCAGGTTCAGGAATTGGCATTTCCCTTTGCTGAACTTTATGAGATTCCTTTTTGCCCATTTCTCCAGCCTGTTGAGGTCTCTCTGAAGGGCAGCGCACCCGTCTGGTGTATCAACTATTCCTCCCAGTTTTGTCTTGTCTGCAACTTCCTGAGGGCACACTTGGCCCCATTGTTAAGGTCATTAATGAAGATGTAAAAACCAGAATTGACCCCATATGGACTCCTGGGATACACCACTAGTGACTGGCCTCCAGATGGACGTCATGGTGCTGATCAGCACCCTCTGAATCAGGCAGTTCATTCAGTTTTCAAATCCACCTCACCTCCTCAGTCACAGTCTTCGCACTGCGATGAGATGATACCAGGAGATTCACACTTTGATGCAGCCTCTTCTCTGTTTTACCCGTGATAGTTTGTCTCTCTTCACAGTGCTGAGCTAAAGCCTAATCTTGTGACTGCTGACATCCTGCAAGAGCGAAATGCTGTGTTCCAGGCAATCAGCAAAACCACTAAAATTTATTCAACAGCATGCATCAGTGGTTCTATGCATGCCTGCAGAGACCAGGAAAGAGGCAGAGAAGCCTAGAGAACAGATTGATTCATGGTGAAAATTCATGGTGAAAATATTCAAATGGCATTTTCATATTAAGCTGAAAGGAAGAATCAGGAAAAGCAAAAGAGATGACAGCTCAAGTTTTGAGGCAAGAACATAATAACATGTCAGGAAAATTTTAGAAGTCCATAATGTTCAGCTCACAGAGCTGAATAAAGTGGAAGAGGAATCTGTGTATCAGAGTTTGGAACAGAGAACAGGCAAGATCTGGAGTCAGACTGGCAAACAGAAAAAAAAAAACTTCAAAAGACAGGGTAAAATTTTAGGCTTTAGGTGCTCTCCAAGCTCATGTGCTTTTCTGGGGGCCTTCTTTTGTCTCTGGAAGCCAATGAATGGAAGGTTGAAAATGGTCATTCCACTTTCCCAGGGCAACAGTCAGATTTTCAGTGAATGACATCTACTAATTAAGGTACACCCTTACGTGCCCTGAAGGAACTAGCTAAAGTTGAGTTAGCTGTTGTCTTTATTGTGATGTGAAAATCTGAGCCTGACTAGATTACAAGAGATCTCAGGATTTTCTCTGTGCTTTCGTCTTTGTATCTGTGTATATCTCGATCACAGGATGCACAGCAGAAGCTGTTTCTAAACCAGACCATCAGCTTTCACCATACACTTCCACTACCTGTCTGAAGATACAGATAGCATGAGTGTCTCACGTGTGTGTGTTGCATGCAGGACTTCAATTATGTAAATTATCAGAGTTCAGCTGTCTATTGTCTTTTAGTATGAATGGATACCCTAATTTTATAATTATTCAAAACTTGTGCTGGATATCTTTTATGAAAACATGACAAAAGGTTTTATCCAATCATCTATATCACTTGCTTGTGAGACTATCCTTTTGCTAAGAAAGATGGTCTGCATCTCTGGGTAAGCAAGTATACATTTAATAAAATAATAGTAACAAAGCGGTGCCCTCTGCTGGAAGGAAGGTGCTAAACCCTATATCAGCAGTGCACTCTCACAGATAATATATATGAGGATGAATATTAGAAAGTTTGTGTATCTGTAGGACCACTTTGAATAATTACTGGATTTTATAATGTCAGTACAGTTTCAGCTTTTCATAAATAACCTCTCAAGTAGCAAAGTAGATCAGCTACCATCTAAGTATATATAGCCTTGTTCAACGTGCCAAATGGCTTGCAATGTGTGGGGGTGGATCTGGAGAAGCTAATGATATTGAACTCAAATGCCAAACTAGAGAAGTGAAAACTTGTATCTGTCACCAGTCAAACTTCTGGCACATGGATCTCCCTTCGGATGCTGCACAAACTGCTACAGCAAACTCTGACATGTCAAGCTGTGCCAAAAATCACTGTGACAGAACACTGGGAATATTCCTGCTCTCAATATCCTGAATCAACCTACTTCTGTCCTTGATCTCTTAGACTTTTCATTGAATCATCTCATATATGAAGGCAATGCAGTCATTCAGATCACAAATGATCAGACTAATTTCCCAAACAGTCCAGCCTTTTTCATCTTAGGAGGACCTTTCAAGAAAAGGAACTGATCAAACCATACCTCCATATTCAGCACAATAATAAAAGAGATCCACAGTTTGTGTCCCATTTCAAAGTGATTTTACTTTCTTTTATAGTCTGAGCTTCTAAATTCCTCTGTGCATCAGAGATAGCCAGTGAAAAATTGAAAAAGAATATCTGAGGCTAATCACTGAGGGTGGCATTCAATTTATTTCATTTTAGCTATCTGAAATCTAGATGGGTAGGCCTTGACTCAGCACTTTATTATAGATAGCAGAGAAGGAAAGAAAGAAAAAAAGAAAGAGATCTAGATAGCTAGTCATTCTGTTATCTTAGACACTTAATGATGGATGGTTTGAGGAGGGGATCCCTGTTGGATGTGATAATATTCTTCTGTTGGCTGTAGAAAAAACCTCTATAACTAGCTTTACCTAGATTCACAACTTCTAGATGCCAACCATCATCCATGTTGGCATGATGAATCCCATTCCCAATGTCTGTGCAACACAGTCATTCTTACTGTGGCCTTACTTTCAGCCTGTCCAGGCTAGCTGCTATTCATGTCCCTACGAGTTTTATTAATTTCTGTTTCTTTTTCCCATATTATATCTTGTTTACAGAGAGCACTTTTTGCCCTTTTGAAGCATTATCGTGCTATTAAGAAAACCCCAAACATTCCTGAAAGGGTTATTTAATGTCAAATATAGAAACAATCCTGAAAACAATTGCATTCCTTGCATGATTAACTCGTGACAGTTCCATCACTTTGCCACTACTCTCAAAGTTTCATTTGCTTAAAACCCTCAGTATTTTCATGTACTGTGAGAATCTTTCATGTTTTGTTGATGGATATACAGTATTTAAAAAACACTCTAAAATGCCCAAAGTCTGGTTGATTAGTCTAGGATGGTACAGATATGTGAACAGTGAATGAAAACTGACAAACTATATCCTAAGATCAGTACTGTAAATGAAAGAAGCAACTGCATCTGACATTTAAGAAAAAAAAAAAAAAAAAAAAAGGACAGCTTTTGTGATTAGAGCCTGAGAGCCTGATAAAAAGATCAAGAAGTACAGCATGGAGGTTAGACTTAAAAATTATAGTACCTGGTAAAGAATACTGAATCATCTCTATTGACTTGACTCACAACTGACAATCATCATGAATTTACAAATATCAAGTCATTTTATAGTTTTCCCAGTCTTCCATTATTTCCATGAACTGCACATGTTGTAAAATTTCATTTCTAAATAAATGGAAGGAGGAATGTCTACTAGATGTGAACAAAATAGCCATAGCAATAGACTGAAAAGGACAATGTTATAAGTTTGCCTTCCAGAAGGGCTTCCAAGAAACAGGAAAAAAGCAAAAATCAAACAAAAAAAGGTAACGTTTTATTTTGCAAAGGAAAAAAAAATCACATAGTAAAATGGAATAATTAACTAGAGTTGTCTGAGGTTTGAAAGTAAATCAGCTTTGTAGTACACACACAATGTAATAACTAAAGGTTTATGGTACCAACTGACTTGGTACTTTCTCATAAATAACAACCTCCATTCATTATCCCTCTATAAAACTGTCATAAAAAGTGTATGCCATTCATGTTTTGCAGCTTCCTTACAAAACAATTACGGCTACAATTGAAAAACAATGCTCATAATGTCTAAGTTGCAATATGTTGGCAAATGCTTTACATTTAAATATGTTAATTAAAACTAGCTATTTTTTTATGAAAGACATTTTATTAGGTTTGAAAGATTGCTAGAATAATGAGATGCATGTAGAAAATAATTTTGTAAACAATGAAAACACAAGTATTTGAGGTTTAGGGTTAATTCTTTCTCTATTTACATCCAGTTTTCAAACTGAACTCAATGGGGCAGCAAGAAAGGCTATGAAATTGTTATGACACATTGATACTAAACTTGACTTAAGGTATTTTGTTTTTTAATTTACAGATAGTACACAAAATATAAACATCAAAGAAAAAAGGATTTAACTCTAAATTGTTAATATAACAAAGCAACTCAAAGGTATTGTCTTCATTTTTACTGTCTTCCGGAATTGTGTGGAAAAAAAATCCTAAGCATTTTCTGTAGTTTCCTGTATACGGGAATGCTGAGCAGTTAGTTTTTTCTCATAATATAATCATGTTTAGCTTAGCATAATTGTACACAGTATCACTACATATACTTTATGTTTTATTAAGCAATAAGACAAAAACCTACCGTGCACTTATTATACTATCTTATTTTAAACATAGTCATGTAAACTCAATTGGAAAGGCATTAACTTTTAAACAATTTTTTCTCAACTTTTATAGAAATACTTTGGGATGATTCAAGAATCAATTTTCCTCACTCCAGTTTTTCTTTCATTAATCCATAGTGATTTTATAATCATAATGGAAGTCATCTGGGTTTTCTTTTTTATTTAATATGTTGTCACCTGTGGAAGTAATGTGTCCAATAAATCGTCTCTATGCATGAAAAATGAACTTTCTAAAAATAAAAATCTATTAGAAATAGATACAACAATAGACATATTAATTTTTTTGGCTATAAAAACATAAAATAAGAATTGGTCTATTGTTTACATTCTCAGAAAAGCAAAGCAAACACCAAGATATAGTCTGATAAAACAAGCGTTTAGTGGAAAAAAAAAAAAAAAAGGTGTTTAGCATAATGCCAGAAGGTAGCTTCAGCTTCCTTACTTAAAATTGGACCTGTTAGGAATTTGCTATAACATTTGGAAAATTCAGACTATTTTTAAAGTTTTTTACAACTGCAGTAATGGAGTCACACCAATGGAGTCACAAGCAGGTATGATTTTTGCCCTGTCAATCTGCTTATGAAGTCACTAGTCATGAAGGCAAAGAAAAATACCCAGCAAACATACCATCAGTTTTGCATAACAATCTCAGATTGAAAGAATTAAGGTTAGATTAAGAATTCAACCAAGCATGCAGCACATCTCACTTTTTATTTTAATTTCTGATTGAAATAGAAAATCAGAAATCTAATCAGAAATAATTTCTGATTAAAAATATCTCTATTTCCAAAATAAATGTTTTGATGAGAAAAATATGTATAGTGGCATTTGATACCACTTGGAACTATAAAAGTGCCTTGGAAGTGTGCAAAGTGAAAATTAGATCTATTAGTCTAGCTTTTAAATAGTATTGTTTGATTTGCAAGGATACTACAAATTAACACAGATAATATCTATTCCTCTTCCTGAGTCTGTAAAGACAAATCTGTAAGGGTAATGAAAGAAGGATAATTTGCTTCTTAATGCATGATCATACATGTGGATTTTTCATATGACCATTAATTTCATTAACTGGATATTACTGTCAAAATAAATGCGAGACAGAAACACACCTTTGTTTCCTCCACAGTTCTACAAAATTTGGCTTCGGTTTCCATGGTTTAAGCAAACATGGTTTACATACTTTAATTTAACAGCTGTTTGAACTACTGAGTATTCTTTTTAGTTTCATATTTCAACTAAACCACCAAGTGATACGGCCAACACCTCTTTGTTGGGTTTGGTCTGCTTTTTAAATGGCATCAGAAATTAATGAAAAATGGTTCATACCAAATGACACATAATCTTATAATTTGCCGGGGCGGGGGGGGGGATTTTAAGAAAGACTCTGACCTTCAATGAAATTAGAAATTGGGAAGGATGGCATTCAGAACACTAGAAAAAATACCACAGAACTCTTATTTCTACCCTCAGCATTCTAAAATACTGCTTAAAGTAAAAAATGAGTAAATTAAAGCATCCAATGTTTTGCTCGGTTGCTGACTACAAAACACTTATTCACATATGTTCAAGTTTTTTGGGACTTCACTGTTGCTGTGATTGACATGAGAGAAAGAAAAACAAAGAAAAAGATTTATGACCTCTCCTTATACAATGGGGTTTCTGGCCAGACATATCAATTTTTTTCCAAACCCACATTTTTCTTTGTCTCCATGTCTTTCTGTTTCTTCTGTCAGTGTTAGAATAATTGAACTGCAGCAAAGATAGCAGTCTAGAAATCTCAGAGTGCCTGTCACTACCTTGAAATCTTGCAGTCTCCCTACAGTTCATCCAGTTAGGAATTTTTTTTCAGAGCATGTTCAGAGAATCTGACCCCTGATATACAAGCTCAATTTGCAATAAATGCCTGGAAAACTTGGAATGTTCTTGTGAATTGAACTCCATAAAAATTACTTTGCAACAGCTGTTAGTTGTCTGACCCTCTTTCTAGTGTGTCATATTTATTTTATATGCCAGAACCAAATTCTAACTTGGACATTTTTTGTCATGGGCCTCATTGTCAGGGCCTGGCAAAATATCTGCTTAGAATTTTTCTGTCAGTTATGTCCTCTATATTTAAAAGTGTCTGTATTTGCCACTGAATGCTTTCTTCATTTTCGATATTTATTCAAGCAACAGCAAAACAGGCTTTGAAGTGAATTGAAATCCATCACAGCTTCTCCTGAGCTGCTAAGTAAGCTGTATTCTTTTGGAAAATGCTTGCCCAAGCCAGCTAGGGTATGCTACAGAAATAAGTAGTAAGACTGGATGTTTTTGTCATATAGTAAATGCCATGATATAGTACAGAACTGTAATTTCCAAATACAATTAAAAAAAAAGAAAGAATGGTCAATAAAAATATTGATTTGCACTGATAAAAATTCATTCTGAATTAGACTTTTGCCTGCTTTATATTCTGCAATATTGAATATGCAGTTCTTAATGGAAAAAAGCTGTTTCGTCACCTTTTAAAGTTTCTTTGAGATTGGTACATTTCCACAAAACACGTCCAATCATTCAACATTTTCAGACAGGAAAATCATCTCCTAAAAAGTCTCTGGCAAACTCTGGAATACAGTGATTTATTGTCTGTCTATACTAGACAAGCTTCTTAAAGGAGGGATTAATACTACCCTTAGACTTGATGAACATTTAAGGAAAATCTATCTTGTGTGGAAAGAGGTGGGGGGGGTTTGCTTAGTCATCTAAATTCTTTGTGGCAATCTTACAGTATCAGGATTTTTATTTTCCATCATGATACTTTGCCTTATATTTCTTTCCTGAAATATACAAGAATGTACTGCAAATCAGGTCAGGAGATTACAGGGAAATAATGTTGAGAACAGGAATAGAAATTGTTTAGTTCACTGAGACACCCATTCCCCAAAGACAGTTATTTTAAAATGAGTTTTAATTATTCATTCTAAAGCAGCCATTCAGTTCCTGAATGTAGCCATAAAATATTCAAAACTTGGTATGAGGAATGACAGATGAAAGTCTTGTACTGTACTTTTAAAAGTGCATGTCCAACTTCAGAGTTGTTACCAAAAATGTTTCTCGCTAGTCATTCTGAGATGTAAGAAATGATCTATGTCAGCTATAATGGATTGTAAGAGGAGTCTTAAGTCCTAACAATTTAAATACTAGAAAGTAATTCTCTGTTACACACAGAAGACAGTAAATATGTATGTGCCAGTCTGAGCATAATTTAATTTCTTTGCCTATGACATTACTATATCAGCCTCCTACATCCTCTAAGATTTCTGATGATCTCATTTTCCACCATCTCTGGGACATCCACAAGATTATTGCACTCTGTTGGTGCTATAGCTCTTGTCAGACGGCACATGGATTGCAATCATGCAGTCCTTTTGTCCAACAGTAATTTGACATTTCTAAGCATGAAAGGAAATGGGTATTGAAATCCAAATAAATACCTTATTTTGAACATGGGATGTGCAATCTGGCTTCAGAGATATCTTATTGCTGCTCTCTGTCTAATCACAAAACAGTTAAGATATTTAATTATTTCTGATTTAAACACAGAAGCTAAACACATCTTGTCATAATTTTTTTATAAAACAGGAAGAACCAATGCATCAAGACAGTCCTTGCCACTGGTATTAAGAACAATTTGATTAAAAGCTACAGGATATTTGATTTTCTCTGAAAGTAAACATAGTATCTATGCGTTAACATGAAAATGGATATCTTTAATCTAGGCTGATGCTGATAAGGGGGAAGAACAGAGAAGTAACACTGTGTTACAAGTTCAGCCATTCCTCTTTTTCTTTGCTTCCAGAGATTCATAGACCACTGAACTACACTGATTACTATAATTCATAGGTTCCAAGAAAGTATCAAATAAACTCAAATATATATAGTATGTTTTTATACATATTATATCTTTATTTATACATACTGTACATATTAAGTGCTGGAAGCAAGGACTTGCTGAGACACAGTCAGCTGCCTCTGCATGTGTAGATTAGTGCATGGAATAAGAACAGAAAATGTCTCTCAATTCCTGCATTAACCTTTACTGCATTTTGGTAAAGATTAATGATAGTACCCAGGAAAACTCAAGTGTTACTATTGGTGTGGGCAGCTGGGAACAGAGTATTTTAGGAAAGGATATTCTCACTAATACATGTGATTAAATGGAAGAGATGCAAGAAAAGTATGACTTTGCATTCCCAGTAGTGACTTTCAAGCATGTTTTAAAGTAAATTAATATAGGCAAAACGGCATGTCCAAACCCATAAATAATAGATGTTTGCTGTGTCTCATAAATCTATTAATCAGTTAAACTAATTGAAAAAATAGCCAAGGAAAGTTGGGTAACACTTTTCCATCTAATACTGATAATGTGAGAGGATTTGTCATGTAGAAAGATATCACCATGTTTATTTCTGGATATCACTGTACAGAGCTGAAATTTTAATATATGGTTGCCAAAATAAATTTTGATTCTAGGATTTAATATTGTTTCACTTGATATGGAAAAAATTTTTAGGAAAATATTCAATGGAATACAAACTTACATTATACATAGCTATCACTAATGTATCAACATTTATTCGGAATGAGATAAACACCATGTAAAAATGTCCTCTCACTTCTGGAGCCATTTTTTGCACAGCATTTTCTAAGGATTGATTCTTAGTTCATATGACTCCATATTGCTTTTGCAATAGATATCTATGTAGCTACAACTTCTCACTACTTTGAAGCATCCTTTTTTGCCCTGAGAAAGAGAGTCCTCTTTGTGAACAGTTCATCAGCTTTACCCTGATATTGCCAAGGTTCTTTTTTTAATTTTCAGTTTTATCTTTTTTCCCCAAGACATCCACTTCTGGTTTCTTACTTCTCCCTTGATTATTAGGGCAAACGTGCAATTCTGGTGCAATACCCCTTTTTTCCTGTTCTTCACCAATGTTTCCGCTAGAGATAGAATTTTGGATACCAATATCCCATCATTCTAGTTTATTCTACAAAAATTATGTCAGATTGGTTATGTACTAAATTTTCAAATTATTTTTGCTTTTTCCCCATCTATTCAAGTGTTTTATTTTTTTTCTTTTTCTTTTTCTTTTTCTTTTTCTTTTTCTTTTTCTTTTTCTTTTTCTTTTTCTTTCTTTTTTTTCCTTTTTCTTCTTCTTCTTCTTCTTCTTTTTTTTTTTTTTTTTTTTTTAAATACATGGACATATCAAATATTCAGTAGATTGGGCCATTATTTTTCTTCTTTCTTCATTTATGATTCTACTCCTGTTTCCATGGCCCAGGACTCACAGAGGTCATCCCTTTGACCACACTAGTTTATTTTACTCACTGTGAACTGCTTCCCTTCCTACCTAAGCTAAAGGTTGATTAGTGATGTTCTAACATCTCTTCCTCTCTGTGAATCAGATGGATCCATTGTTGTTTCAGCATGAATAGCCTTGATAGACTTTTGTTGATTCTTTTAAAAAATTACATCTTTTCTGTTTTCTTAGGGAGACAGTCTAATGGACTACAGTTGTGCATCAGTACATTGTGTCACTTATGTCTTTAGACCAGTTATTTTGCCTGTGGCATTATTAATTGATATTTTGTATCTTAGAAAGCTGTACAATTTTTGGTCTTCTAAAACCAGCCCATCCTTTATTCCTGTTTGTGCATCAAAGAAAAAGCTGCTAATTATACTTGTGAGTTAGAGAGCCATCATAAGCAATTTGGTCAATGTAACAGTCAGAAAAGAATCTTGGAAATAAAAATTATTTTTAGTTATAACATTAAGCCAGATGAATTTGCTTACAAATCTTCACTTATACCCAGGTTCTTATCTCTCAATTCTTCCGCTTTTTCTGGTGTTCTGCAATAAGTACACTACAAGTATTCAGGAAATGTTTTACTCAAGCAAGTCCTTTTCTTCTACTCATTAGATATAATCCCAATATTTGCTGGGCATACAGGTTAGATATTACCTCATGTAACTTTATGCCTATGCGTATGTCTGTTCTGGACTGCTTCTCAAACCTATGCAAATGGTCAATTAATCCATGTGTCAACCATTCATTCTATCATAGATTGCATCTTGAGATGCATCTCTCTTTATAAACAGTAGAGAGAATTTGCACGATTGTCATAGCCTAAACATTTGATTTTAGATAGCTAAGTTTGGTAAAATGAATCCAATACTTGCTGCCTTGAGGAAAGCTAACTATTACATTCAAACCCCAATGGAAAAAATGTCATTAACACAGTTTTGTTGCTCTTCAGCCTCTGTCTAAATCCATTTCTTGAGTAACATCTATACTTTTGATTATCAAACCAAACCCATAAGCATTCAAATCACCTGGGTTTTAAAAGATTCTAGACTGCTTTTAACTCCAGGCCTTTGCAGAACATTGATACATGAAAATTACTGTCTGAAACTCTTTCGTCAACATTAATCTTCCTTAGGATTAAGCTCTTCCCTCTGCGGAACTTTTGGCCCAAGATCAATGCAGTAAGATGTTTCTGTACTTTCCACAGAATTGTAGAAAAAACTAGACTGGAAGGGACCTCTGGAAGTCAGCTAGTCAACCATCCACTCAAAACAGGCCTAGCTTTAAATCAATCATCTCATACATAAGCATCCATATTCTCATTTTATTGTGGTTGCTCTGACTCACAGTGCAATACTTTAAAGAAAAATCAAATCTAAACCCAAGCGTTTGGAATTTATACATTTTACATTTATTACAAAGTAGTTAGGTTGCTATGTATAATGACTGATGCCTACCACATGTGAGAAAGGCTAAGATTCAGTAGGTTTCAGTTCTTATAGTAAGACAAAATCCCTCCTGGCCTTCCTCCTCCAGCTGAGCTGTCTTTTTCTCATGGCCTTCTTTGTTGACAAGGGCTGTCATTGAAGGCAATCGGTTGCGCTGTCCTACATCCCTACTACCTGTTCTTGAACTGAGGTTATTTAATCTCCCACTATACCCAGTCCTGGAGGTAATCAGCAGCTGCTTGCCACAGAGTTATTAAGAGTCAGTGCCTTTCCCAATACTAACCACATTTTCTGAACAGAACAGGACTATTCTGTTTTGATGACTTCTGGATGACTTTATTCATCTTACCAGATGTCATCTACACTTACTACAAAATGGAGATCCTAATCTGTACTAGTTACTGTCATAAAGGATAGTTCATAAAACAAAAAGGAATCAGTGGGATAACACATATACCCCAGACCATCCCGACTTTATTTTTGTTTTGGCAACTCAAATCAAACATTGGAACTTTTACGCAGTTACATAAATCAGACCTTTTGGATAGAACCTATGGGTTAGCAACAGTATTTCTAAAGAGGAGGAAATGGCCTTTAAGAAATTTGGGGTTTTATTTTGTTTTGAAGATTCATTTTGTTCAATAATTTATGGCATAGCACCTTTCAGAACCTGGAAATACTCTACTGTTTGACACTTGCTTTCTGCAAGAGGTTTCTGCAGTAAATTATTTAAAAAATGTGGAATTTTCTCATTTTACAGATGAGAAAAGTTACTGACAAGGTAGAAAACTTTACAACACAGCATGAACAAAAGTCCTAAGAGGATGGCATATGCTAGGAATACTGATACATGGCATACTAGGCATCACTAAAATGCATTTACTTAATCCAGGAAATAATTGTTTTCATTGTAACTGAATTCGAAGAGATCTGAGCTAATAAATTAACTCTTTTATACCTTTAGCTACTGATTTTGTCTGTGACATTATAGTTTTTAAAGTCTTAGTTATACAGCAGTAGCTCCTGCTAGAGAAGTAGTTTTCAGTAAAACAGAACATTCAGTATACTAACATTTGATGCCTCTGTCGTATTTCTGGCATGCTTTTTTTTTTTCCTCACAGTCTATCTATACAGATTTTTTTTTTTTTTGAATGAGAAGTCATTCCCACAATGGGCTCCTTAGATGGTGAAAATCAGCGTAGTTACCAATTATTGTGGAATTGCAAGAGTTTCTACCAGATCAGAATCTAGTGCCTTTTGTCTAAAAGTAGGATTCTGAGAAAGGGAAATCAGATGCAGTTCAGAGAGAATCAGAAACTATTGATTCTAAATGTCTGATAAGATGGGTTTAAAAGATTGCTTTTTTATTCCTAACATGTAAAATACTCTAACATTCTCACAACTATATAAAAATGTGGATGGTTATGTTTTCTACTTAATTACCTAGTCAGCCTTTGGGTAGGTACCCCTGGCACTGTTGCAGGTATAGAATTTTGATACAACAATGGGTTTTCTTCAAACTGTGGACCTGAATGTGCTGAAAAGCAAGTCTGTATGATTATTTCCTTCCTGTAGAAAGAAACATAAATGATGACTAGGGTTGGTTTTTTAAAAAATATTCCTGCTCAACGGTGGTTTATTTTTTTAAAAAGTACCTCCTCCTTTGTCCAAACAATATTTAATCTTATTCTGTATTTTCTGTAATGAAAACTAGTTTTTAAATTTATCTGTATTTCTGATTAACTTTAATAGACATTTAGGGTTATTTAAAAGCTATTATAAATTTACTTTATCATTAACATTGGAAAGATTTGCAAGGGTAAATAATTTCCCTGAAATAAAGTTAATCATGGATAGACACTTGCTGTTGACTACAATAGAAGAGGAATAGAGACCAATGTTCTGATTCAAACCACTTTATAAAGCTATTAAATTTACTGCTGAGACTCTAGCAAGCCTGATCATCCTTTACTGAAATAGTTTTCCCTGAACAGTGCTCATCCATCCCTTAATCACCATTTATGTGGATATAGGTAAGTCATTCATGTACATACAGAGAGTAAGTTTTTGATCAAGTGTTATTGATTTCATCACTGCATTATAACTATATGCGACACAAGTCTACTGATATTATTTCAGCTTTTTTATGTAATTATGTATGGAGTTATCTCACAAGAATTAAGTTGTTCATATATTTTATATAAGAGTGATTATGAAATAGTAATAAGCTTGTATATTTCCCTATTTTTTCTTTCTGATTCCACAGAAATGTGTTTGGTTTAAAAGGAAAGGATTATGGTAGGGAAATAAAAAAGTGAAAAGAGTATCTTAGTATGTTTAAATCTTCTTGATACGAGGAATTATAATTTGTATATTACAACATAAATAATGAGATTCACTTGAAATCTGTCGTGGTTTAACCCCAGCTGGTTACTAAGTACCACACAGCTCCTTGCTCACCCCTCCCCATCCTCACTGGGATGGGGAGGAGAATTGAAAAAAAACTCATGGGTTGAGATAAAGCTAGTTTAATAGGATAACAAAGGATAACAACAACAACAACAACAAGTGATGCACAAATGCAATTGCTCAACACATGCAGAAGCAAAAAAAACCCCCAATGCCCATTCTGTTTCCGAGCCCACCTCCCAGGCAGCTTCCCCAGTTCTATGTGGAGCACGACGTTCCATGGCAGGGAATGTCCCTTTGGCCAGTCTGGGTCAGCTGTCCTGGCTGTGCTCTCCCAGCTTCTGGTGCACCTGGCAGGGCACAGTGAGAAGCTGAGAAGTCCTTGACTTAGTGTAGGCACAACAACTACCTAGCAACAACTAAAAACATCAGCGTGTTATCAACATTATTATACTAAATCCAAAACACAGCACTATACCAGCTACTAGAAATAAAATTAACTCTATATCTCAGCTGAAACCAGGACAATATCCACCCCTTATTCCATACCATCTATGTCATGCCCAGGTCCTGTGCTACCCTATACATTCCAGTTAATGACTATCACTTTTCCCATCTTTTGATATGTACACACAGTTACCATTCTCTTAGTCTATGGGCCATCCCTCTAAAATGTCCTTTGAGTTCATTTAGTCCTTGACTTTTGCGCTCCATCGTAACAGTCTCTTGGTGCAGGGGAGAAGGTGTGTGACGTTGGATTGTTGCACGCTGCATCCGGAGCTTGTAGCTGATGTATTTGGTGCAGTCCATGCTCACGGGCTGCTAGTTGAAGACATCATATTGAGGAAGTTGCTTGGTGCTGTGAGGCTCTGATAACAAGTGAATGTCGCAAACACCCATCTTGACATGGACAGGGATGGGCTGATGATGACCAGGGAGTGTTGAACAAGGACGGAGCCTGCGGAGGCAGGATAACGTCTTGTGAGACCACTCCTCTATTCCTGACACACGTAAACAATGACCGTCTGTGCCCTGTGCACCATGTGCCTCTGACAGATCACCACTCACTTGGTCAGCCCTGAAGTGGGGGGGGGCAGTGAGTCCCCAGGACCCCCCCAACCCACCGACTCATTTCTAGAACATTTCTGAACATTCCTGAGCACATACTGCACCTGCTCAGTGATGACAGACCCCTGCCCATGGGACGGGCACATCGGATTATAAAAAGTGGAAACACAAGTTTTCGGCGTGTGCCCACCACCTGAAGACTACAACTACGAGCAGAGAACATCGCTGGAACCAAGGGTGGTGATATCTTTTTTCTCTCTCTCTCTTTTCTTTCTCTCTTTCTTTTCCTCTCTATCACTCTCTTTGTCTCTAACTTAATTTTCGGCACATTAGGGTAATATTGTCACACGTTTTGCTAAATGCTTACCTTTCATAATTCTGCTAAATTTTGAGCATTGTTATGACCTTTGCCAAGCCTCTATCTTTTGTAGTTCCACTGAGTTTTAAGTAAATTTATGATTGGTTTGAACCTCTGAAGTAATTGTCATTACTTCTGATTACCGCACAGAGAATTAAAAAGTTAACCTCGCCCTCACCCCCTGAGTGGGACGGGACAGGTGCTAGTTGCTGAAGCCAGTTCTGGTTTCATCACCTCTGCACCTTGCTCAGTTTCATCAAAGTTTGTTCGTAGCTAGTCTGGGTGACTCTTACTGTAATTTCATTGTTATGGCATATAGCAATCATAGTAATGATGACATGCAATATTATGTAGCAATCAACATCAGACAATTTATATAATTGGCTATTTTCACCCAAAATCAAATCCCCTTGAGGTACACATTGGACTGTCCCATCCTTCCTCATTACCCACCAAGTGCACCCAGGTCCTTGAGCAAAAGAAATCCCACAGATGAGTTTGCCTTTGCCCAAGGCAGGAGTAACCCAGACTGTCTTCCCTAACATACTGGCACCTTTCTAATTTAAAGGAGTCACTCTAAATCTTTCTTGAAATGTATATTTTACACTATGCTTTCTATATTTGTTGGAATGTTAAAATTTCTTTCCTTTTTCCTGTGTGGTCTCTCACGATGTTTTTTCCTGACTTGGAGTTCAGTTTTACATCAAGACATTTTTCACAAAAGCCAAGTTCTGTGCCATCTTTTGAGACTTCACATTTAACTTCTTTGGCAATACACCAAATTGTCCAAACTGTCATACTGTGCCAATGGCAAGAGGAAAAAAATTTTTCCTTTCTGTCTCTTTCTGTGATGAATCTTCCATTGCCTAAGCTCTCTTTGTGCAATGCAGTACTTGATACATTTATGCTTTATCACTCTTATCTGGTCTTTTCATAGAGAAACCATTGTCCTTGTTGGATGTTTGCTTCTTTTGGAACATCTTTCTCATGCAAGTATGATTAAAATAAACCAAAAAGGCCTCTTTTGTGCCTGTCAATTTTGGGGAGCATCTAATGATCTTTATCCTAATTCTGCCTGTGCAAAGTTGCACAGAAGGAGTAGTGAAACCAAGTTTTATCTGTATTATGTATGTGCTGCTTGCTAACTAGTTTACTTAGTCTACCCATTGTTGCTATTGCTGATGTTGAAGAGTAACACAAGTATTAAGTTTATTTATTAAATAAGGATAAATCTAAACTCTACTTGTAAATATATGACCATATTTCTGTATCTGAATAGATTCCCTCTGCTTTAATCATTAAAGTACAGATCTTATTTCATCATTATACTACATATTTATCTAGATATGAGCTAATGACACTGTTTTTATTCATAAACCATAAAGTTCAGGGTTTTTTTAATGGGGTGCAAATTTTCATTCTGGTTACTAGATAAAAGATCCTTGTCAAAATCACCTAACGCTTGGTTATTTTGCTTCAGGCTCTAACAGTGACTGTCTTTAAGCTCAGTTAAAGTTTTGCAGAGTGGAAACAGAACGTCCAGGCAATCTTATTTCCTTCCCTACACTACAGGCAATAAGAAGTGTAAAAAAACCTCATAAAATCATCTAGTGAGCATTTAAACTAATTAAAATGTGATGAAAACTGTTTTGAAGGTCTCAATTTATAATTTATATTGCAGTGGAAGTGTAAAATCTTAAAGCTGTTTTTTGTAAGCATAGATTACAGGTCTGACGTGGTAAATTTCCTCTTTACCCAACAACTACATTTTTTTTAGAATGTAATCTGGGCAGAAACTGAAAATAAATGCTATGTTAGATTTTTGTCATCACAGATTGAAAGTCTACTTGGAAAAATTGCATATTTGGAAACCTTGGAATATTTTCTTAAGTGAGGAGGAAAAGGTCAGAGATTGATTGGAACAACTGCTTACTTTTATCCCTGAAAACTCACAAACTGGATGAACTACTGCCTGCCTTGTCATATGAGGACTCCAGGAGACAGTATTGGGTAGAACATAATCAACATGGAAACATATCCAGAGAACAGGGAAAGCTTTTACACATTTGCTTATCCTTGATTTCTCTATTCTTCCATTTCCAACCTCTATAAACCTTTAGTTCTCTTTTTGAAGAAAAACCATACCACTTTCTGGAAAAAAAAATTTAAAAAATGATAAATTCATTAACTCATTTCAAGTCAGGGTCCTGAAAGCATCCTCTGGTCTGGAAATACTAAGAAATATGCCTATGAGCATCCATAGGAGTCATACACTCTCGGTGTCCCACTTCAGGAAACATGGAACTGTGTAGTGCTGCAGAGTATAAATGGCTTCCAGCTAAAACCTACAAGTCTGGGGTTTCTAACTGCAAAATAATCTCACTCTTGGTGCTTAAGTACAGCCAGCGTTGCTGAGAATCACAGCTGAGATGCCCAGAACAAGAAGGGAATTTAAAACATTTTCCTTCATCTTTGGATGGTGGCTTTGGTTATTTTTTCTGTTGTCATATGTTCACCTATCTGTATTTGATCAAAAAAGATGGATCACATTGAAATCAAAATGCAGGTTTTCCCCCATTAAGTCAACAGCCTGACTGAAGCCACAAAGTTTCTTGATATCCTTTTTTTTTCTGTCACTTTCCTGACTTCTCATTACCTTGTTTACCTTTTAAACTCTCTTACTTCAATTAAATTACTTCCTTCCAAAGCTATTTGCTCTCATTTGCAGTGTTAAATCACATTAATCCTTTTGCATACAGCTTCATATCATGCTATTCCAGAAGCCACCTTTCTCAGATTATTCAAGGCCTCTAATTCACCTATTTTCTGAATGTTGTGCCATCAAACTCAAATGGCAGTGAAGGTACTTTTAATGTGGTTGCTGCTTAGCTGTCAAGGCATTCATTTCTGTAGAGAACCAGAGTACAAAAGCATGGAATTTTAAATACTTTTCTATCGTGAGATTATTATAAAATACATGATGTATTTAAAACATTGAAGAAATGTTGATTTTCTGCTTGTTGCAAATACCTATCTCTGATGAATTTAAATAGCTTTATTGGTACTTTTTTCATAAGTCAAAAATAATTTTTAAAAAATCTGTTTGTGACTTTTGGACTAATGTTATACTTTGATTTTCTGTGCTCCAGTAATTTTTATTGTTATCTAAAACATTACTTTTATCTTTTGTTTTCTCTAAATGTATTGCTCTTTCATTTTTGCAAACACTTATGAAATTATTTTGTAACAAAAGTTTACGAAAATGAAATAAAGATAAAACATTGTATTGTACTTACAACCTCAAACTTTGAAATACACTTGGTCTCCTGTCTCTGATGTATTCTACTCATAAAGAAAAACAATGAACAGCAACAGCACTGATTTTCAGTCATCATCCCCACTGTGCTACTATTACCATAGACACTAAACTAGGGCTTCTCAGAGATGGTTTGGGGTTTTTTTCGCCCAGTGCAGGCATTACTTAATTTTCTGAACACAATAAACCTCTTTGCATGTGTGTAGAGTGGTGAGGGCACGGGAACATTCTGTTGCTACGTCTTACTCTGCAGTTCCTTCTCACTTCTCTTCCTGTATGTTTGAACTCTAGGACCATGTATCAGTCATTAGGAAGGTCGTTAGCCTATTAAGCTTTCTTTCTTATATGCTCCAGTTCTTCTATCACTGCTAATTTAAACATGCAGTTTTTCTCTACAATGATGTCTTTTGATTACTTTATACCAGCAATTTAAAAGCCTTAAGGTTAGGAGAAAAAAATATCATTTAGGATGAGAGCCTAATAGTTGAAAGAAGCAAGCAGTGGGCTAACAGATTAGTTTGCTATCTGGTCTGGGGAAAGAGATGACTGAGTTTTGGCTGTCTAACTTATGGGAGAAGAACCTAGGCCTGGATAGTGAGAACTGAGGACACTGATATGAAATTCCTGCTTACAGAAATAGCTGACAGTTATCTAAACAGTTAAAGAGTGTAAACATTACTGTTTATATGTTTATGAGATGCTATATTGGGCTCTAAGCTACTATAGCATTTTAAAAAAATGGATCTGTACTTAACTAAACAGAAAAATTTGAAGTGCTCTGTCTTAATTATTGTCTCATAAATCATAGAAGGTTAGGTTGAAAGGAAGCTCTGGAGATCCAGTGGTCCAACCCCATCCCCTACTCAGACCAAGGGACAACTTTGAAGTTACACCCAATTTCAAAGTCAGATAGTGTTGTTCAGGATCATAAAAGTCAACTGTTAACGTCTCCATGGATAGAGATTCCACAAAATCACTATGCAACTTGTTCAAGTGTTTGATCAGCCCCATGGTGAAAAAAATATTTCTAACATCTAATTGGAATTTGCCTTGTTCCAGCGTGTAGCCATCGCCTCATGACCCTTTACAGTGAACTTCCAAGAAGAATCTGGATCCATCTTCTTGATATCAACCCATTAGGCAGTTGAAGTATACTTTGTCATAATTCTGCAGTCACTCTTGATGTGCTCGGAGTCTTCCTTGGCAGTATCATTGGTGCCACATAAAGAATAATAGTTTGAAAGCCAGATAAATCTTCACAATGCCTCTGCAAACATTCTGGATCTGAACTCCTGGCAGGCAATAAACCTCCTAAGACAGATAATATGGTTGAGAGATGGATGTCTCTGTCCACTATCTTCCCATTGTTTCCTCTTGGTGCTAACAGGTGAATTGGGCTCAAGCAGCTCTGATGCTACCCTGAGGAGATTTGCTCCTTTTCAGCTGTTGCCAGTACCCTATACCTATTCTATTAATGCACACCTGCAAGTAGAGAAGAAGCCTTCCTCATCTTGCTGATTTTGGGACTGTTCTTCCCAAACAAGTGTTTGAGTGCAGCCTCCAATTGTTTCTTCCTGTATGCAATATGGTTTTCAGGTGTTTTTTCTCTCCAAGGTCCACTCCAAAGAATCTCTCTGCACACCTGGGAGTGTGCTCTGTGACACATCATCACTTTCCCATGGTGACAAGGCAGACCAGAGGTCCCATGGCTCCAGATGTCCCATGACTTCTCAGTGCTTTTGGGACCCTTCACATTCTCTCTCACTCTTATTGCCAAATCCCTGTACCATTCTCGCTGCTGCTGCTGATCAGTGAGAGGTGTTCAGACACCCCCCCATCACCGCTGCTGGCGAGCCCATCTCCCTCCAGTCAGAAGACAGCTGAAATCAAAGATATACGCACTTCTTAATGAGGAAACAGCAGAGGCAGATCTTCCTTTTCTGTCTTCAACAAATACAAATGACTATTTCTCAGTTGCTGTTACAGAAACATGCTAGTCAGCTCAATCTTTTAAATTTTCAGTCCTTTTAAAGTAATAATCTTATCTTTGCTCTGATGACAGCTCCTGAAAGCTTCATGACTCTGTAAAATAAGTGTATAGGCTAACCAGACAATGTGGCTGAAGTCTCATCTTGACTCCCCATATACCTCTAGAATTAACTCAATATTAGGTATTCACAACTCCCAAGCAATTCTTGTATTAATCTATAAAATATAAAACCAAAAAATTCTTGACCTATTTCTTGCAGCCACAGTATGGCACAATCTCTTCTGCACTTATCTTTTATATTTCATTTACACATCAGACTTTTTTCTTCCTTAAACCTCTCAGAGTATTATGAGTTTGGTAGCCATTTCCATCAAAGAGTCACATTTCCCACATAGATTTCTAGATCTTTACCATTTTATCTATAGGGATGTGGTATTTTAAATGAACTTAGTTACACTGTTCTATTTGGGGTGAGGGGCTCTCCCACGCTGAGATCCACACAGCAGCACGAGAGAAATAGCATGTCAAAGATCAGTTCTTATCTCTTTGAACATTTTCCCTGGTTAGTCACAGTCTTGGTTGGTAGCTCTTAGTGATGGGATGATCATACAGCAACTGCTACGTGGTTCCCTTGCGAGACTGCACTTGCTTCACTCAGAGCACACAGTGACAAAGATGCTTCACCAGTGGATTCAAGGAACACATCTTTTACCTAAAATCATTAATTTCAATAATCACCAGTTTAGTACATGGAGACATAGGCGGAATCCTCACACCTCTCTGCTGTGGTATATGAATTTAAGAATTCTAAAGGATATTCTCAATTTCCAATCAAAATTAGAAATAAGAAAAATTAAGGTCACTATTAAATACACACACACACACATATATATGCATATATGTATACATAAGGCCAGATACAAAGTATGCACTCAGTAAGGTATTCATCATGTTGATAAATTATGCATACTTAAAAAGTGCTTGTGAAAACTTTTATTTCAATTCACTCTGCAATAAGGTCATTTTTACATTGGAAAATCAGACAACTGCATGTTCTCATGCTGTTTTGGACTTCATGTTCAAAGATGTATTTTAATTATATTTCACATATATTTTTGAACAATCATTATGTAGTATTCATCAATGTCAGAGGGTATATCAGAAATGCTACAGCAATCCTTGCAATGTAAAATAATAATAATGGTAATAACGATAATAATAATAATAACAACAGGAAAAAAAGTTAAAAAGTGCAATTATAAGATGCTGCTTCAAGTTTCAGAGTTCTTTGTCTTACAACTAAGCACACGAATCAGTACAAATCAGTTCTCAAGCCTTCACAGAGTATTTTGATCAAATTTCTTTCCCATTTATATTTTGTTTGATTCTAGCAAACACGAGTGATGTTTGCATTCTTGCCTAAATACAGCAGAACAGCTACTTTTAGGGCCTGCTGTATTAGTATGATACAGACTTTCGTTATATTCAGTAGCTGGAAAAGTCTTACCTGTCCGAAATCTTTTTTTCCACTCAAGGTTGACCAAAGGATAAAGAAAGATCTCTTTCATCTAGGGTTAGGCCAAGCATATAAACTCACAGATTAAACTACCTATTCTGTATTCAGGAAGAAGGGATAAAATCTCTCTGAATACTTCACTGTATAGAGGGTTTTTTTTAACTGGGTTGTGACTGTGTTGTGTATTGTTCACTTTTTATTTTTACAAGAATTTATGTCAATACCTTACCTGGGATATTTGCTGTACTGGGAGCAGTTCCTACAAGACGGTGGTCTCACTTCCTGGCATTAGGCAGGATGTATTCAGGACCCTGCGAGTACCTAGAATACCAATTGTCTTGAATTTCTACACAGTTCACCTGACACCAATCTGTTATACAGTGAACATAATTTCATCTTTTTTTATAAAACTAGAAGTTAATTTTGCAACTTTTTCCCTACTAAACTTTTTCTAGTTTTAATTTTTCATTTGTTCATTTAATTTCCTAAGTGACATACTATATTATGTCAAGCCAGTCACATCATAGTTTGTTACACCACATTACATTAGTTAATGCATTTTGGCAGGTGTAACCCTTTGGGCTCATCAGTCACTGAATTATGTTCTTTATAAACTTCTTTATCATTCTGTGCATGGTATGCCTCTTCTTGTAATGGATGCAAAATGGTGTGTGACCAAAAAGTAAGCACCCTGAAAAGAGGACAAACAGTAAGTGACTGAAAAACTTGTGGAATAATTGAAGAGGTTTGTCACTGAAGGAGAACGAATTTCCACAATAAAATTGTTAAAATTTCAATAGTTCCTGTGATCCCTGTTTGTTATTATATTTCAAATACTCATTTGAGTGACCAAATTGTATTCTGCATCAATTTACATTTAACATATTGGTAATGATTATTTCAAGTGAAATTTAAAATGAGAGCATAGCTTCATACATAAATAGAATCAAAGTCAGAGACATTGTATGCTTTCATTTAGTGTTAAAGGTGTTACAGAAAAATAGACAATCTACCTTCACATATCTCCTGAGAACATATATTTGTTGGTAAATGATAGCCATTAAGATTAGAGATTTTAACCATCACCTGCCACCCAAAGCAGATAATTAAATGATTCCTCAGAATTTTAATGCTAATATTCAAAAAGTTTTGTCATATTTCAGAAGTTCTAAGGAACAGGAAGAAATTTAGAATTATATTAGCACCTTAAAGATGGATGATAGTGATCAGAACCAGATTATTAGAATGACCGACAGTGGTGGGTTGACCCTAGCCAGCAAGTAAGCACTTACCAGCCACCTGCTCACTTTCCCCCAGCAGGACGGCAGAGAGAATTGAAAGGGTGAAAGTGAGAAAAACTTGTGGGTCGAGATATAGTTTAACCCCAGCCAGTAACTGAGCACCACGCAGTCACTCGCTCAGCCCTCCCACCCCAAGGGGATGGGGAGGAGAATGGAAAAAAACCTAGTGGGTTGAGATAAAGACAGTTTAATAGGATAACAATGGAAGAGAATAGCAATAATAATAGTGCTTATCACTGGAGTTTGAGTAGCCGTAGTGCCTGTCACTGGGGTTGGAGTAACCACAATGCCTGTCACAGGGGTTGGGGTAGCTGCAGTGCCTGTCGCGAGGGTTGGAGTAGCCTCAGTGCCTGTCGCAGGGGTTGATCTCTGGGTGATATTCTTAAATAGTTGTTTAACCCTAAACAAGACCTGAACCACATTCAGGAGATCTAGCAATAGAAGTATGCTGGTCTGAACGTCCCAAGGATATTCAACGTTCTCAAGAGCTATTGTAATTAGCCTGGAGAAGAAGGGGAAGGTGAAGGAAGGTGTCTCCCCCACATATTGGCTCTTCAAGGAGAAAAAGTAAAAAGTATAATTATTAATAGCTTCTGACAGATAGCTCCTGAAGCACAGAGATGAAGCCATCGCTGGCACTCAGCCACCGCTGAATACAGATTCAGCTGCCGCTGAATACAAATGCCAAACTGGTCTGACTGTCACATGATTTTGTCATACCATAACCCGGTAGTACACTGAACAGCAGAGCGATAACCTTAATGCAACACCCACAGGTGACAAACCACACGTAAACACTGATAACCCGAATATACGGCAAGTAAGGTGTTAGGTGACACAACTCTGCGAACAGCTCTGTGAACAAATAAAACAACATTGTGACCTGTGGACCAGTGACAAATAAACTAATATAATAAATGCTTATAACACATTTGTTTTTCCATGCTTTGGTTGGATATGCTGTTATCTCAACCCTCATGCCCCATGGTGAGTGCCAAAAAGGATTGTTGTGGTTTAGCCCATGCCAGTAACTGAGCACCACGCAGCGACTCACTCACCTCTCCCTCCCGCCTCCAAGGGAATGGGGAGGAGAATGGAAAAAAATCTTGTAGGCTGTGATAAATAGGATAAAAAAGGAAAAGAATAATCATAGTAATAACAGTAATAATAGTAAGAATAGTAATAAACAGCCCAGTCTGTTTCCGAGCAGTGATCCCACCTCCCAGGCAGCTTCCCCCGTTCTATGTGGAGCATGACGTTCTATGGCAGGGAATGTCCCTTTGGCCAGTCTGGGTCAGCTGTCCTGGCTGTGCTCTCCCAGCTTCTGGTGCACCTGGCAGGGCACAGTGAGAAGCTGGAAAGTCCTTGACTTAGTGTAGGCACAACAACTACCTAGCAACAACTAAACCCATCAGTGTGTTATCAACATTAATCTCATTCCAAATCCAAAACACAGCGATATACCAGCTACTAGAAAGAGAACTAACTCTATCTCAGCCAAACCCAGGACAATGTAGAAATTTCCAATAATTCTTCTTAACCTCATACTAAAGGTTAAAATTGGGGAAATGCAAAGTCATTATATTTTACTTGAATAAAATTTTAACCAAATTACTTGAAATAAAAATCTTCCTTATTGATTTGAGTTACTTTGATATTCACATACCTTTGTGCAAATGACTTGACAGGAACACATTCTGTACAATTATTCCAATGTTACTGTACTAAGTTTTCTCTTTTAACCTTAGACTAGGAAAAAAAAACCCTCTTCCACTGAATTTTTCAAAAATTTTCTTTAATCTTCAGCTGTTCTCTACTTCCCTTGGAGACTACCTGCCCCTACCATGCTCCTGAAGAAATAATATATTGCCACATTTGATTGTCTTCTTAAAGATACACAGAGAAATCACTTCGCTTGTCCATATCTACATCTGTAGCCATTATCTGAAATTAAAAAAAAAAGAAAAAAAAAAAAAAAGAAAAAATGTAGTAGCTGAAGGGGTAGAAAAAAAAGTCAAATCAAATAAAATCTAGACATGACTACAGCATTATCATAGATAAATAGTGCAATAAAATGTTTAAGTTACACAATTGAAAATCTGGAGATTTCAGTGACTGCTGTGCACTTTCTCTAACATAACATCAGAATTGAGATTGAAACAATTTTAGGTGAATATTCAAATAATAGCTATCACCAAAGCAGTTATATGAGATACAGCCTAATCCAGTTCTTAGAAATTTATATAAGTGAAAAGAGAAACCAGGGTGTAATTTAAAATGGATGAAAAGATGCCTTCTCAAAACACAATATTACCTTAACTTTTCTAAATCAATTTATGAGCTCAAGCAGTTTTAGTATTTATTCCTCACAAGCTACAGGTGTCATTTCATGTAGATGAAAGGGCAAATGTGGGTAAAATATAACAATTTTTCATGCTATTTTTCCCAGACTGTAAAAGTACCTCTGAACTGTCATGAAGTTACAAATAGCACTACTTTGGCTTTCTTGACAACAAGTACTATAAAAAAAAAGATTAAGATTTGCTTTATGGTCACAGATATCTCTTTTAGACATCATAATCTCAGTGTGATGATGTAACATGAAATAAAGACCCAGAAATCAAATTTAGCTTATCTTGATCCTAAGCACATAATATTGTGTTTTAAAAAAAAAAACATTTTTGCCTGAGTAGAAGAACCTGAACATCTAAGCATACTAAGAAAAAGGAGTAAAAAGAACCTAAAGAGAAATGGGAACTGTGTCTGTACACATTTATTTGAACCTAATGTTATTTCTTAAGAAGGTGCTACTTTGATTTTCTGTCTCACTGTAATGTGAAATTTGGTTCTTTTATTTCCCTTCCCATTGCTTTTAATGATATATCTTCCTTTAGCAAACAAAATAGGCTTTGCTTGCTCTATTTCCTCAACTCTGCCAGAAAGAAAGCTTACTAGCTTACTTTCATTTCAGATAGGTTTGGTTGGTTTGGTTTGGTTTTGGTTGGGGGTTTTTTTGTGGTTTGGTTTTGGTTTTGGGTTTTTTTTGTAAAGGTTTTGTGTTGTTTTTTTCAGGTATGCCTATTTACATTTAATATGTGGTACTAACTAACATGAGCTATGACTGCCTGACTTCTTACTTACAGTATTTTATATGACATTAGTTTCTGCTTGCAATTTTTCAGGCATACTTCATTTACATTAAAAGGGTGTCTCAAACATACAGTCATTAGAAATGTTAAACTCATAACACCATCTTACTGGTAGTTCCCATTATGTCAACAGCTCCCCAGTTTTCTATACTGACATCATCACTATTTTAGTAGAGATTTGGTAAAAAGAAGACTATGCTAACTTAAACAGACATCAGCACACAATTGCTAAACCTTTTAGCCCCTACTATATGTAGCATCTTGTGAATGTAAAGAAATAATAAGGTTATGGAAAGTAAATCATCATTAAAAGCTCTTTGAGTTCATTACATTTTGTCAATTGTAAGATAAAACTAACACATGGTATCTAGAATTTTTTTCTGTGTAATATATTTTAGTATGTTTAGCTGTGTAAAATAAATCTAGAAGTAAATTTCCAAATTAGGAAAGGATGATTTCTAAATATAGTCTAGTTTATAAGCAATTTTGAGATGCAGAATTGTACTTTAAATTAAACTACACTAACTTTAAAATAAACCAGATCTATTTAATATAAAAACTTTAATGGTACTGTGACGGAAAATAATTTCTCCAGCTCATACATGAGCTTCTGTGGATTTATAACAGTAAATGTTACATGGACAGAAGAACTTTTGAATGGGATCACAATTTTCTGTTCAGTTCTGAATTCTGACTACAGAAGTGGCCAGTATACTAAGTGTTTAGAGTAAAAATACGAGGAAGAAGATGAGAAAAAAAATGATCCTTTCTCTGCTATTTTCTCTAAACTTCTGTGAATAAGCACATCCCATACTTCCAGAGATGGAGGTTGCATGTATGTCATTGCTTTTGACTCTACCAACTTCCTTCATTAATTTCTTACTGCCTTCTTTAACCTTTTTATACTTATGGACTTCTTGTTATACTGGGACAATTATTCACTCAAGTTTTTTTCACGTTTTGCTGAAAAATATAGCCTTTTATTTTAAGCCTGCTACTTGACAATTTTATGTTCGGATCAGCAGGACTTGTTTTTTGGGTTTTTGGGTTTTTTTCCCCCAGCATTATATTTTAAATTTCAGTAATAATATCTGCCATTAGGAGCACAGGAAAGTGAACTTTTAGAACAGAAAGCATGATTATTTTCTTACCCTATCTTGTTTCAGAAAGGTGCTACTGCAGTGAGTCACAAGAGTTGTTCCTTGTTTACAGAACTGCTAAAGAAGAATCATAAACACAATATTGGTTTTGACAATGTTTATTTGCTATACCTCCAGCTACATTCTCTTTTACAAGCCTACAGCTTTTCTGTAGTGAAAAGAGCACCTATGCATCCTTCAAAGCTGAGGAATGTCATAGAGAAGGCTGTGATAGCTCTTCCATGTGAAATCTGTTACAACTGATCTTCACAGAGGCACACACTGTAGATTTAAAAGTGGTATTTAGTGCTTTTTCTAAAAAAAAAAAAAAGTAAAAAAAAATCTACTGGGTTTTGTGTGTTAAAAGTAGTTTTAGAACCAACTATAAGGACTTCACATGTAGAAAAAAACCCCACTGTTAGCTGACTCTGTAAGCAAAGAGCCTGGTGTCTATTCATATTGTGAGTTGAAGTTGTTGTAATTTTAAAAATGTTCATTGTATCCAAATTCACATGAATGCATTCAGAATTAAATTTGCTGAACAATTGGGTTGAGATAGCATAGTCACCACATGAGCTGCAGAACAAGAGACCACCCTGGCTTAACAACAAGCTTTTGGGTGTGCTTAAAAGCAAAAAAGAAGCATACCAGCTATGGAAAGGCATCTAAATAGCTATTGAGGACTACAAGAATCTTGCTCGTGCATGTAGAGATGCAGTAAGGAAGGCTAAGGCTCAGCTAGAATGGAAAGTGGCCAAAGATGTCAAGTACAACAAGAAAGGGTTCTTCAGATACATGAGCAGTAAGCAGAAGCACAGGGAAGACATAGGTCCATTGCTAAACAGGGCAGGGAAACTAGTCCCTAATAATGCTGACAAAGCAGAGGTTCTCAATAGCTTCTTTGCCTCTGCCTTTACTGGCATGGCTGGACCCCAGGTCACAAGATGATGTACATACAACAATGCATGTGTCAACCCACGAGTAGTAGAGGAAGGACTGGTCTGAAGCATCTTGCACGGGCTCAACCCACATAAATCTATGGGCCTGGACAGAATCCACCTGAGGGTATTAAGAGAAGTGGCTGACACTGTTGCAAGTCCACTGTCCATAATATTTGAAAAGCCATGCACATCCAGGGATGTCCCTGACAACTGGAAGAGGGAAAATGTCATACCCATCTATAAGAAGGGCCCAAGAGAGGACCTAGGAAACTACAGGTCCGTTAGTCTTACCTCAGTCCCTGGGAAAGTAATGGAAACTATTACTAACCAAATTGAGCAGGTGATGGGGAAAAGCCAATACGGATTTACCAAGAGTAAGTCATGCCAGCCTAACCTGATCACCTTCTACAACAAACTAAAACGTTTTGTCAACATAGGGAAAGCAGTGGGTGTTGTGTACCCAGACTTCAGCAAAGTGTTTCCCACAGCCTTCTCCTGGACAAACTGGCAAAATAGAGATTGGATGGTCTGTGAGATGGGCAGGAAATTGGCTAACAAGTAGTACTCAGAGCATGGTGATCAATGATTTTTAGTCAGGCTGGCAGCCTATCACAAGTAGGGTCCCCCAGGAACTGATACTGGACCCCATGATGTTTCAACATCTTCATAAATGGTCTGGATGATGGGATTGAAGGCACTCTCACCAAGTCTGCTGATGACACTAAACTGGGTGGCAAGGTAAACATATCAAAAGGGAGAAGGATCTTACAGAGAGACTTGGACAGGCTGGAAGAGTTGCCTAGCAAGAACAGTATGAAATTTAGCAAAGAAAAGTGCAAAGTCCTGCACCTGGGTTGGAATATTCAAAGAGCGAGCCCTGTACAGGCTACGATTTGTGTGGCTGGGGAGCAGCCTTGCTGAAAGGGACCCGGGGGTCCTAGTGGACAACAAGCTGAACATGAGTCACCAGTGAAACACTGAAGAATAAAGGCAAATCAGATCCTGGGCTGCATCCAGAGGGACATTACTAGCAGAGACAGAGATGTGATCATCCCACTCAGTGCTTGTCAGGCTGCATCCGGAATAATGTCTCCAGTCCTGGTCCCCCCAGTTCAAGAAAGACACGGACAGACTGAAGAGGGTCCAGAGGAAGGCCATGAAGATAAAGGGCTGGAGAATCTGCCCTATTGGGAAAGACTGAAAGAGTTAGATCTTTTCTCCCTGAAGAAAGGGAAAGAAATCCTCATCAAAGGATTCTAGTACTGCTGATTTTGATGGGTTGACCTTGGCTGGATACCAGGTGCACACCAAGCTGCTCTGTCACTCCCCTCCACAGCAGGACAGGGAAGGGAAAAAAATAAGATGGAACAAAACTTTGTGGCTCAAGAAACAGGCAGTTTAATAAAGCAAAAGCAAAAAACCATGTGCGGAAGCAAAGCAAAACCAAAACTTTTATTCTCTATGTCCCATCAGCAGGCGATGTCTGGCCACTTCCTGAAAGTAGGGCTTCAGTACATGTAGCAGTTGCTCCAGAAGACAAATGTCATAAATAGTGAATGCCCCCTTCCTCCTCCTTTCTCTTAGCTTTTATTGCTGAGCAGATGTCATATCAATATCCCTTTGGTCAGTCTGGGTCAGCTCCCAAGATCTTGCCCACCCCTGGCCTACTGGTGATGGGGATGAGGGGGAAATGTTGTAGAGACAGCCTTGATGTGTGCCAGCACTGCTCAGCAGTAGCCAAAACACTGGTGTGTTATCAACACCTTGCTGGCTACCAATACACAGCACAGCACTGTGAGGGCTGCTACGGGGAATATTAACTGTCTCAGCCAGAGCCAATACAGCTACAAAGATGATGGAGGCTTTCTCTTCACAGGGACCCACATGGAGTAGACAAGGGGCAATGGGTACAAGTTGCACCAGGAGAGGTTTCATTTCAATATGTGAATGGTATTTTCTACAGTGAGAACAATCACTCACTGGAACAACCTCCCCAGGGATGTGGTAGAGTCCCCATCACTGGAGGTTTTCAAGATGTGATTGGACAGGGTCTAGATAATCTCATCCAGCCTCCCTTTTCCACAAAAGGTTGAACAGATGATCTTTCAAGGTCCCTTCCAACCTGGGCTATTGTCATGGTTTAGCCCCAGCTGGCAGTTAAGCACCACGTGGCCGCTCACTTACCCCTGCCCCAGTGAGATGACAAGGAGAATTTGAAGGGAAAAGGTAAAACTCATGGTTTGAGATAAGGACGGTTTGCTAGGACAGCAAAAGAAGAGGAAAATTTCAACAATAGTACTTAGAATATACAAAACAGGTGATACACAAAGCAATTTTTGCATTTTTTTCAGTTTTTGTTTTAAAACACATGAACATCTCTTATTCTGTACCAATAAAAGTCTCAATTTTATATAATAGAAAAACGTGATTCAAATTCTTTTTCAAATATAAAACATTTCTCACTAAAAGATTCAAAAGACATGAAAACATAGACTCAGATTCAGGTGTGAGATGCTTGTGATACAACTAAAAAACCAGCCACCTCTATAACAACAATTGTAGAAAGGAAATTCTCAACGCGTACTTCAGGGCAAATCTCAGGAATATTAAAAGATATCCTGAAACTGTAGGTACAGATCCTTTTCAGAATCTCACATTAAAAAAACATCTTTCTGTAGTCCCCTCATTTAGTACAAGTAGTATCCTTCTAAAAATAAAAAAATAGAAAAATTCACTGTTTTGCAGATTACATTTTGAATATCTAATTTAAAAAAAACCAAAACAAAACAAAACAAAAAACCAAACAATAAATATTTGCTTTACTATTTTGAAGATATGACATACAGCACTAATAATTTTAACTCAGGTGTGATAAAAACTGTAATCAAACAAATGAGATTACCGCTACTGACTGTACACATCTAATCTCCATTAAAGCCATTGTGGTTATAGAAACTGCATTCAGCTGGAACTGATCATTTATCTGCAAGTTTTTAGGATGTCAAGTTAATGCTTATGGGATAACCTAGCATCTTCATTCTAATTCTCCTACTGGTGGATAACCACTGTTTTTAATGCTGCACATCTTTTTGAGAGTGGACAACATGAGGGAATATTTACCTTACTAAACTATTAGGTTAGAAGGGCCAGTAATGCTTACATTGTAGAGTCCAGTGAGAAAATAAAGGGAAAACATGTCTGAATGACAGGACCGAGGAGCAGAGCACAGTGAATGTGTGAACTTTCTAGCTTTTTATTCTCATATTACTTGAGATATCTGCTAGAACATACTGTTATTAAACACATGGAGCATTACCATAATCACATAATCACATTCATATAACACCCTAAGCAGAAAAAGGACTAATTTCCTCAGTAATCATCATCCCGTTGATCTATTGTACAGGCAGAATGCTGTTTTCTAGCACTGTCTGGTTCTCAAGTAGAGAATTTTACTTAGCATAACTTACCTAGAGGGCTATCTATATATTCAGTGAAACCAATAATCTTTAAGCATTAAGGTCCTCCATAATTCTTCCAATTTCCTTTTACTTTAAACTTTTGCCATAATTCTGGATGTTCAGTGGAACAAAGGTCTTTTATTGCTAGCATTAGTATAATACCTCTTTCAACAGGACCTAGACCAAACTGTCCAGATATTACTGTAGTATAAATAACAGAAAGCACTGAAAGAAACCAAGGAAACATTAGCACTTCATGCTTCTATTTAACTAGTCTTTAAATAGTTGGTCATTACATATCTTAAAGTACCTTACTAATTTCATAAGTTCATATAATTGTAAGAACTTTATTTTGCAGATTTTTATGCATAACTCAGCAATATGTTATTGACAATAAAACTCTAAAGCTAAACTAACTTATTTTCAGAAATTCCCAAACTTTGTACAATGCATTTGGATCAAAAATTTACAGCTCAAGTCTATCTCTAATTAGAACACAGAGATCGGTCAAAATAGATGTTTGATATATGGCTTCCTCTGTACATTTAAATAAATGTTTGATATATGGCTTCCTCTGTAGCACTTTAAAACTGTAGTTCTAAATTTGTGGATGGTCTCTTTTAGAGTGGCTTATCAATGTGCAGAAATGCCAATGTGCCGAAGCCAATTATGACAGCTACTTTCTAGGTGTGCCTTACATCCTAAAGAGCAGGAAAGAGGCACTCAAATTCCATATTTGATATAAACAGGAACAAGGAGGCTATGAGGAGAGAAAAACAAACTGTCACACATTATCTGTGAAGTTTATATCAAATTACATGAGGAAGACATAAATAGCAGTAATGTTATACATTTGGAAATAAAATTATACATCAATGTAATGGTTTAACCGCAGCCGGCAACTAAGCACCATGCAGCTGCTCGTTCACTTGACCCACAGCAAGATGGGGGAGAGAATCGGAAGAGTAACAGTGAGAAAACTCGTGGGTTGAGATAAAGACAGTTTACTAGGTAAAGCAAAAGTCACACGCACAAGCAAAGCAAGACAAGGCATTCATTCATCACTTCCCATGGGCAGGCAGGTGTTCAGCCATCTCCAGGAAAGCAGGGCTCCGTCACGTGTAACGGTGACTTGGGAAGACAAATGCCATCACTCCAGACATCCCCCCTCCTCTTCCTTCTTCTTCCCCTAGGTTTATATGCTGAGCATGACATCATATGGTATAGGATATCCCCTTGGTCAGTTGGGGTCAGCTGTCCCAGCTGTGTCCCCTCCCAACTCCTTGTGCACCCCCAGCCCACTCGCTGGTGGGGTGGGGTGAGAAGCAGCAAAGGCCTTGGCTCTGTGTGAGCACTGCTCAGCAGTAACTAAAATATCCCTGTGTTATCAACGCTGTTTTCAGCACAAAGCCAAAACACAGCCCCATACCAGCTACTATGAAGAAAATTAACTCTATCCCAGCCCAAACCAGCACAATTAAATTAATATTTCATTTTACTGAGCCTGCTTTAACGTAATTCTTCTCAAAATATAAGCAAGAATATTCTGAAATTATTTAAGATTTGGGGAAGTTAGTTCTGTCCATCTTGTAGGAAATATTAACAGAATTTCATTTGTATTGAATGCTTTGTGTGCTGAATGTCAAATGTCAAATGTAGGGTATCTGTAAAACATATTATTAAGCAAACATTTGAAAAACTTATTCTGTAAAGAGCCTAATCGATGCTTCAGTGGTTTACAAACTTTTCAAGATATGTGTGAAAGAGTTATAAATGGCTGAATTCATCTCCCGAGTGGCATCAATGAAAGGACGGGGTTACTTTAAACTTGATTTAAAAATACAAATTAGGTTAAGCAGGTTGTGTAGCAAATACGTGTCTGCTTTTACACAGCAAACACCAATCAACAATAGTGCATCTGAATTTTCTGTGAAAACAAAATATTAATCTATTGCTAGCTTTACACATTCATGTCATATATGTTTCATTAAAGAAAGTAATGAAATTTTTCCCACAGAAATTGCTTCCATGATAATACTGTTAGAGCATTTATTGTCTCAAAACACAGTGGCATAGACTAACATATTTTATCTTTTATTCTCATTCTGAATGTCAACTATAAAAAATATTTTGTTGTGATCATTCATTACATTTTTCAATTTATTTCAAGTGTGGTTCTGTTGCACTGGTGATGATCAAATTTGGGGAAAAAACCCCAACAAAACAACAAAACAAAGGAACACAATAAGAATTGAAAACTCTTTACCTAAACTTTGGTCATGTTGTCTTGATAGGTTGAACACATTTGCTCTTTTCAAAGTCATATTTCAGCAATAGTTTCCCCAGACAGCCACCTTCCTTCCCAGTTTCTGCTGATTCTTTTTCCTGGCAAAAACTGCACATGACATTCGTATTTGTGGATCAATATAAAACGCTGTGAAGCTGATGACTTCACTTATTTTTTACATTGTGGCTCCCATTGAGTGAGTAATGAGAATGACAGGGCAGGAAAGTAAAAATAATTGAGACTGGATTATTTCAGAGCATTTTTGCAGCAGGCCAGAAGTATAAAGGAGAGACTTTCAGAAGAGTGATTCCCCTTATACTTTGGCTAAACAAGTGACCAGAACAGCACCTCTTCTCCCACACTCTGCCTGTCTTCCAGATCTCATTCTTCTTGTTTTTCTTCTCAAAGCTGTGTTATTTCTTTTCAATTCTTCTCTGCCACTAATTTCTTTTTCTTCTAATTTAATAATTTTTATTCTGTAAATCCCATTCCTCAAAATGCATCTCTTCTTTGCAGGCTGCTCCTAGATCCTTTGTTTAATCATTCTTTTTTCTCTTCTACCCTCTTATTTTCACTGTTGCCTTGGTACTTTCTTGTACTCCACTTACTCCTTCCTCTGGTATTACATGCACTACTGTTCCCTTTCAGTGTTGTCATCTCAGTTTCACCATTTGGTCTCTGTCCACCTACAATAAAGACAATGCAGAAAATGCAGAGAAAGCTCCTCACTGATTACTCAGAAAACAGTGAAGAAATATCTTCATGCTGGCACAACTCAGAGAATGCAGCTGAAAATCTCTCTGCTGCTGCACATCTCACTGAGCTATTTAAGGAAGGACCAACTGCATACCTCTGGCAAGATTTGGCTGTCTCCTCTCTCCTCAACCTGTTCCAATAGTAAGCTCTCTAATGCCTTTTAGAGGTAGCAGCTCAAAAGTACTTTGTCATTTTTGTAGATGATATATGTTATGAATTGATTAGAAAAGAAGTGTATGTTCTTGTTCAGGTCAGATTAAAGTAGCCACCTAACTTAACAGGTTGCCTTGCCAAAGAAAACTGAAAATTGCTAGAAATAAATTTATAGTTGTTTTGCACTCATCATATATCCTTCATGCTGCATGAACATGCATTGTAAGCGTAATGCTGGAAAGCACAGAGACTATATTTGGTCTAATGGAACCCGGCAGACACTGAAAAGGTCGGCATTCAGTAGCTGTTCTTCATGTTTCAAATTTGGGGACGTTAATATAAGTCCAAAAAGAAAACAGGAAATTTGTAGAAATTCAGCTGCTCTGTTATCAATATATTAATAATCTCCTTTGAATTATGTGCACTACTGTCTGCTCCATTAGTTACTTTATAACCCACTCAGATGGAAGTGTTTTAGGAAGTGTCTTCTGATGTTGAGAAGATAAAAAACCTGTGATGAATAGCTATCACATGTAGCAAAAACCAGACTATAAACTACACACAGTTATAGCGACAATGAAGACAACTAGATGATGATGTGGTGGTTGGTTAAAAATAATCTAGCACTTTAAAAAATAGGTCTCTTTGAACACGTTCACATTTTGCTGAGTATGGCAAAAATTGCTGAACTTCCTTCACGCAATATCATTATCTGATATACTTTCCTCCTTTTTTGAACACACTGAACAAGAGTTGCATACAAATAACTAAATGCAAAACTTTTTTAAAAAATTGAAGTATATGAATTGGATTCTTTAAATTAAACATCCTTGTAATGTTACAGATACTTTCTCTATAATTTTCAAACTGCAATGATAATGCAGTTTACTGCAATGCACTGTAATACTGATTCAAACCAAAGGTCTGTTCCCCCACCGATTGACTCTAATGCTGGCCAGCAGGAGAAGGGCAATGCTCCTTGCTTTCTGCTCTTCATGGGTATGGTATTTTGGAAGCAGACAAGAGTCTAATATTTTTCAACCATTGTCCCTTACCTCTGCACCCTTCCACCCAAGGAGAAAGAAAACCAGAAATCCTCCCCAGCTGCCGTCACTGCATCACCACCAGCTCTCCATGACTTCTGCTGCTGCAGATACCACTGTCAGTACCAGCCACATGGAAACAGAACTGCCACATACACAGCAGGTAGCAGCTCTGCGGACATGGCTGGTCCCAACATCCCACCAGTGAAACATTAGCATCCATCACTTGAAGACATGGGGAAAATATGGAGAAACATGGTGAGTCTGTGGTAACTCGCTGTTCTTTCATATCGACATCTGCTTAGCAATTCTTCTTAATTGAGTTGAAAGACCTCCTTCCAAAATAACTATTTTTATGGCCATAATATTTCAAAGTTTATTTTAAGGCATATTATGTTTATTTGTGAAAATGTGCATTGAGACCAGGAAACAAAGGAAAATAATAGTGATATTTGTTTAACAGATGATATGACTGTCTTCTAAACTGTAATGGGTTTATGTGGCAAGGTTTTGGCAGAAAGGGGCCTTATGTAGGAAGATACCAGGAGCTGCCCCCATGTCTAACAAAGCCAGTTCCAGCCAGCTTCAAGACAGACAAAAAATGCTGTGCAAAAAGCAGCTGGGAGAGAGGAGTGAGAACATGAGACACAGCTCTGCAGACACCAAGGTCAGTGAAGAAGGAGGCGTAGGAGGTGCTCCAGGCACCGCAGCAGAGATTCCTTTGCAGGACCTGATGAAGACCATGGTGACTCAGGTTGTTCCTTGCAGCCCACGGAGGTCCATGGTAGAGCAGATATCCACCCTGTAGCCCACAGAGGAGTGCACAATGGAGCAGGTGGACGTGCCCTGAAGGAGGTGGCAGCTCATGGAGAGCCAAAACTGGATCAGGCTCCTAGCAGGAACTGCAGCCCATGGAGAGGAGTCCACTCAGGAGCAGGTTTTCTGGCAGGACATGTAACCCTCTGGGGGACCCATGTTGGAGCTGTCCATGGCTGAAGGACTGCACCCCCAGAAATGATCCATGCTGGAGCAGTTTGTGAAGAAGTACAGCCTGTGGGAAGGACACACGTTGGAAAAGTTCATGAAGGACTGTATCACATGGGTGGGACCCCACACTGGAGTAAGGGAAGAGCATGAGGATGAAGGAGCACTAGAGGCAAAACATAATGAACCGACTGCAGCCCCTATTCCTTATCCCTCTGTGCTGCTCAGGGGCAGGAGCTAGAAGAATTGGGAGTGAAGCTGGGCCTAGGAAGAAGGAAGAAGGGTGATGGGAAGATGTTTTTAGATTTGTTCTTATTTCTAATTATCCTACTTTGTTATTAATTGGCAGTAGATTAAAGTAATTTATAGATTAAATTAATTTCCCTAAGTCGAGTCTGTTTTGCCAGTGACAGTAATTGCTGAGTGATCTCCCTCACCCACGAGCTTTTCATTATATTCTCTCCCACTCTTCTGTTGAGGATGGGGAGTGATAGAGTGGCTTGGTGGTCACCTGGTGTCCAGCCAAAGTCAACCCACCACATAAATGTATGGATATTAAATAGAAGAAATTTGTACCCATGGTATTGTTACAGAAATTCTTACCTCCATTCTCAATGCTTAAGGCAAGAGAAATGTTATCATTATTTTAATCCAGTTTTCATTTTGTAAAACATTTCCCAGTTCCCAGACAATGTAGCTCCATCCAAATAACTACATGTGTGGACATGTAGACTATGAAGAATATGCATGTCTCTAGAATATCAAGAAAAACTTTTAATGCACTCTCAAAAGACAAATTTGTAGTTTCATTTTCCTATAAGCAAATATAATTAAGATAAAACAAGAAGGTGAAGTGAACAAACAGATTTAAACTTCCATAATAAGACAGCTAGTAAATCTGGGGGTTTTCCCCCCTTGTACAGCAAATCCATTGAGTAGAATACATTATCTTCTTTTAGGCATTCACTGAAAAATAAAGTTAATAAGATAGTATAAAGAGGTTTTGGACAGATTGGAAGAGATTTGTTTGCTCAAAAAATTCAGTTGTGTTTTATCAGGTGAGAGTCAACTGCTGGTTTTCACACATGTTGATAAATTTAAAATCAAGCACAGTATTCAGAATGTTTTCTTTTTATGATAGTAACCCATGATTTCCTGGAGAAAAATTGCTTCACTGCACTGTCTGTTATTTATTGTATAAAAGGGGCATGCTGAAATGTCTTATGAGCAATACTTGAGAAATTAAACCTTAAATGTATCTCTGACCATTTGAACAAGTTTCTCTTTTTCTTTTTAATGTTCCATTTCAGAAGTTCAGATCAATGTCATTTCCATCCTTTAAGATAGCAATTATGATACTTAGCCAATTTATATAATTTTTCATCTTACATCAGTAATTAATCCTACTAACATTCTGTGACAGAGTTTTAAGTATTATTACCAAAATTTTATCAGTGAGGGTAACAATTACATATTCAGAAAAAGCTTTGTTTAATTTCTTAAAATTTTGTTTTCTTTAGTGCTTACTTTCTGTAGCTTGTAGTACATTTGCTATGCTCAAGACATACATGCAACAAATGGCTACTCTATGTTTCATTCTAGTGAAAACAATTTATACAGCTGTCAGCATCATGAAGAATGACTCAAGATGAGAATGTATTGTACATTTCTTGTGTTATGTACATTGTAAATTTCCACTAAAAGACTGAATATTTTAAAACTACAACTAAGATAATAAGTAGAAATCAAATCTTCTTCCTCAGAAGTCTCAAACTTTGGAAATGCTTGCTATAATATTCTGAGATGCTGCTAAGCGTGATCGTATGCCAGTGAACATAAAGATACATGAATTTCATGTTAGTGGTCAGTTCAGGAGGAACTGAGATTATGCTATATGCTGTTGAGTTACATTGAAAACTGATCTGCTCTTTTGTGGGGGAAAGCTACCAAATCCAGTAAAGGGACTGGTTTTCATTCATGTTAATTATGTCCTATTGGCAGTTGCTGATTGATGAAGTGATTCTTAGATGTGCACGCACATCTACTGCAAGGGTTGGCAGAAAAATGTTTCAAATATTTTTACCAAAAAAATATCTATTTCTGTTTTTTCTAGTTTGAATTTGAGTTGTGCTCCCACTCCGAAACATCTGCAATTTGATTTGGTCTCACTAGTAATTAACGGAGTTTATAGGAACTAATTTTGTGCTGGCAAACATGGAGTTGTTGAAAAGAATAAAGTTATAAATAAGTTATATTTATATAAATATATAAGCTATATAATAAGTTATAAGTGGCAAATTATCTTGTAGTTGAGGCACTTTTTGAAATCACAGGACATGAAGCTTAAGCATTTTAGCTGAAGAGAATGGCAAACTTCTAAGCTGTGAAGTGTTCCGGTTGAAATTTGAAGGTTGTGTGACGTGTGCCCACATGCCATACATGTAAAGCTAATTGTTCTAAAATGAGATGTGATTTAGCCCAGACAAAAAACAAAACAAAACAAAAACCCCAAACAACAAACCCCACACCAAAAAAAGCCCCACACAATCCCCAGCTCTTTGATATCTAAAATTGAATCCCTAAAACTCTGGGACATTCTTAACCTTACTCCTATGCACCTATCTTCGTCAGTAAAACAGTATAAGTCATCATCATTTGTCTCATAAATATCTCACTTTGTAGTCAGTAATGAACAGAATTTAGTTAAAATTTCCTAAGCACTCTTGATGTTATTATGAGGAGCACCACAGAAAATTCCAGAAGAAAAATATAATAGAGAACGTACTTACTTACAGTTTGTATCGAAAATTATTTTTCATTCAAAGGTTTCTTTTGAAAGATTTAACAGTTGTTTGGATTATTTTGAAAGTCACTTTTAGATCCAGAGCAGTATCAGAAGCATACATTTTGGTCCTAAATACAATGTATTTTATGAAGCCTGTTTTTTTTTCCTGACACTATTTTTGTTCACAGAGGGTCAGTCCATGTCTTTGATCCTCCTACTGCTGATCTCATTTTTTAATACAAGGACTACATAATGATTTTTAGTTATTCAGGGCTTAGTTTGAAAAAAGTAGATGATCCTAAATCTTATGAAATTATTAAAAAACAAACAAACAAACAAACAACTACTGTTATAATTGAATAAGGTCACAGAAGCCAAGTTAATCAGGTATTCCGGGGCGGGGGAGCAAAACAAAAGCTAAAAGTACCACATTCCCTAACCTGTCTCCACAGCTGCTCCCATTTTCCTTCCAGCTGAGCAGGCCAGCTGTTTTCATCAAGTTTTTCTTCTCCTTAGAAGTTTCACTTACTCAGAATGCAAATAGATAGTGTCAAGTGATAAAGATGACCCATCTCATGGTGAATACGAAGTGCCCAAAACATTTTAATTGATAGAAGTGTATGAATTGAACAGTAATTTAGATACTGTGGTGGGTTGACCCTGGCTGGAGACCAGGTGCCCACCAAAGCCGCTCTGTCACTCTCTCTCCTCAACTGCACAGGGGAGAGAAAATATAACGAAAGGCTCGTGGGTTGGGATAAGGACAGGGAGAGATCACTCACCAATTACTGTCACGGGCAAAACACACTAGACTTAGAAAAATTAATTTAATTTATTAAAACAGAGTAGAGCAATAAGAAATAAATCCAAACCTTAAAAAACCTTCCCCCACCCCTCCCTTCTTCCTGGGCTCAACTGCACTCCCAGTTTTCTCTACCTCCTTGCCTCAGCAGCACAGGGGGATGGGGAATGGGGGTTGTGGTCAGTTCATCACATGTTGTCTCTGCTGCTCCTTCCTCCTCAGGGGGAGGACTCCTCACACTCTTCCCCTGCTCCAGTGTGAGGTCCCTCCCATGAGAGACAGTCCTCCACCAACTTCTCAAATGTTCTTCCTGACTGCTCCAGTGTGGGTCCCTTCCATGCGATGCAGTCCTTCAGGAACAGACTGCTCCAGCGTGGGTCCCCCATGAAGTCACAAGTCCTGCCAGTAAACCTGCTCCAGCATGGGCACCTCTTTCCACGGGTCCATAGGTGCTGCCAGCAGCCTGCTCCAGTGCAGGCTTCCCATGGGGACACAGCCTCCTTCAGGTGCCTCCACCTGCTCCAGCGTGGGGTCCTCCATGGGCTGTAAGGGAATCTCTGCACCCCCATCAACCTCCATGGGCTGCAGGGGGACAGCCTGCCTCACCATGGTCTTCTCCATGGGCTGCAGGGGAATCTTTGCTCAGGCACCTGGAGCACCTCCTCCCCCTCCTTCTTCACTGACCTTGGTGTCTGCAGAGTTTCTTACATCTTCTCACTCCTCCCTCTGGCTGCAAAAACTGCCACTAGTGGTTTTTTTTCTCCTTCTTAACTCTGTTATCCCAGAGGCGCTACCACCATTGCTGATGGGCTCAGCCTTGGCCAGTGGTGGGTCCGTCTTGGAACTGGCTGGCATTGGCTCTGTAGGACCTAGGGGAAGCTTCTAGCAGCTTCTCACAGAAGCCCTGTAGGCCCCCATGATACCAAAACCTTGCCATGCAAACCCAAAACAGAGATGTAGGCAGTTTAATAAAAATTTGCATGGTTGCAAACAGTTCACAACTATAAAACCTGAAAAATCAATTGCATTACAGGTGGTTAAAATATATTCATTATTCTCACAAAGTTCATCTAAGTCTGCTCCTATTTTTGGAGCTGACGAGCATTAAGACACTGACTGTTTGACTTTGCATTTCTCTGAGGGAACTGGAATTCAGAAATTTCTGTCACATCTGTCCTAGCTTAAATTAATATATTCTCTCTGTTATTCAGACTCTCAAGATTTACCTTTTTAGTCAATATGAAAAATACATTATGGTCCATTATGCCCTAGATGGGGATTTGTTCAGACTACTCTGTTCTAATTCTTAATCAACTAACTTGAAGAAACCAGAAGGATATCTGTTCTGGATTAATTAATTTTGGATGCATTTACTAAAAATATATAACAGCACACACTGAAAATCAGTTATCTAACAGTCAATCCCCACTGTTACCAAATTCTAAATAAAGAGTGTATAACAGTGAGGATTCACAGAAACAAAATTTATCATACACTCTCTCGAAAAATGCATCCTTCTCTGCAATTTAAGTAACACTATGGGAATTCCTACCCCTCTTAGTGTCTTGATGAATAGAATACATTATTAACTTGTGTGTTAGTTAATATTTCTGTCTTGCTGGAGGAAGTTCTTATTTCCCCTCAATTTGAGATGTCAGAAATTAATTTAGTGCTGCCCTTGAATATTATCTCAATTATGGGATTGAAATAACTTAAACTAACTCATGAATGTAAATGATTTAGACAGAAGTTTTCATGACAAGTAATATAGGAACACTGCAGCACACAGATGTGCTACTAAGATACTGCTTTAATTTCCAGTGCTAATTACTTGATAGAGATTTTATTAAAATATGTATTTTCTCCAATCACATAAGCAGAATCAGTGTTCAATGGCTGCTTTTCTATGTTCCCCTTCTTCCTTCTTTGGGAAAGCAACTAAGTATAAAATACCTCACTAAAGTAGGTAAGCTGTTAGTATAATTACATTTACATAAGCAGAAGTTGTGGTAAGACCATGTGTCACAGAAAACATGGAGACTGATTATTAATTTATTTTCATAAGTACATTTTTTTGTATTATAAGAAATTATAATTAGCACATTCAAACCAAATCAACCCCCTCCAACAATTTTTTCAAAGTGCAAAAAAAGGAGAACTCATTGTCACATTATATTGTGGAAAGTAAAATATTTATATGAATTACAATCCAACAGGGCACTGACCTGGATTAAATCAAACTTGAATAATTTTCCTGTTATGTGCTATTGTGCATTTCTGTGGATATGCATTTTGGTACAAGTGCAGCTGGGAGCGAGAAGGCAGAACAAACAGGAAAGGGTGCAGACCGTGGGACAGGCTCTTTCAATCCTTACGTCACTGTGACACACATACCGACCCACTATTGGCTGCTGTCTGAGGCATGACACTGGGCAGGAAGGACCCATGTTCTGATGCATTATGAGCCATTCTTGCATTCCAATGTGGTGCACAGACTGTGGTTAAAAGGCAACCTGAACTCTTGGACAGACTAGAAAATTATTAAAGGTACACTCTATGACCTTTTAATTTTAATGTTTTTTTCTTTGAGAATCCTTCCATATTACTGATACTGACCTGGTACTCTCAGGTACACTGACTTCTGTGCAGTTATATTCTATTAATCCACTGTATCTACAACAAGATTTCTGTACAATACACTTTTTAAAGTAATTGACATCTCTGACTTTTACTGGGCCTGTGTTTATAAAGTGACAACTGTTTTGAGAAATAATTCACTAGCCTATATGGTACCTTCTGTCTATGTTTCTTTAACATTAATGGAAGCAGGAATAAGTAAAATCCCCGTGGTCATAGTTCAGCCTTTAGGTCACCATGGAAAAGGACTGGTATTAAAAAAAAAATAAAAATCCTACAGATTCCTCCATCTTATGGAGGCCTTAGTCCATAATTTTTCCATCTCGGAACACCCAGTGAACAAGACCTGCATGTACTGAGACACTGCAGTCATTTAGCACTTTCACAAGTCAGGTTTACTTAGCTTTGCTGTAAGCAAATTGTCTCCAGTGCATTTCAGAAAAATCTCTATAAAATCCAGTGATATCCAATGGACTTCATTCATTTTTCACTAAAGGTAGTTTTGAATTTTTTATATTCTATTGGCTTCAGTTGAGTCACTTCCTACTTAGATTGCCATGTCCTAAGCCAAAATTCAGTCTGCTATGTCTTCAAAAGAAAAAGTGGAAAAGTCTGTTCATAAGATATTTTCCTGCCAAAGTGATTGATAGAACATACTGCCAAATATTTTAGTAGGAGTGTTTTGTTTGTTTTTTTCCCCCCAGCTTAGTTTGTATAGCATATGGCTGTGTACAGAAAGAGTAACACACTCCATGTCTCTGAACTCAGGAGAAACCAGGCCAACATCCTGAGACACTGGGAAACACCACACTTAAGACCAAATGAAAGTAATTCAGGAAAATAGGGGAATGATAAACATAAAATGCTCCTTTAAAGAAAAAATGAAAATACCAGTAGAGGAGTATATTTTTCTGAGTGATTCTCAAAGGTACCAGATACCTTGTTTTGTTCCTGTTTTTGAAGGAAAGTCTTGTCTTTGCTTCTACAGCTTTCCAGTTTGAAAAATAATATATAGCGTTGATGTTTTTGAAATACTTTGCAGAGTCTGCTAACACTGTGAAGGGTAACTCAGTTTAACAGCAAACATTTGCTCCATACTTTCAGGAAACAAGCATTGTCACACAGGAAGAATGCTTCTAGAGCATCTGCAGTAATTTTTAACTGTAGGGATGGAAAACATCATGTCAGCTTAGGCTAGCCACTTTTAGGATTTGAAAGTTGCTAAAAGGCATCTGTATTCAAAGTGACACAGCTGAAACAGCTGCACCATGATGATCAGCACAAAGAACTAAGCACATCTGGTCTAGATGCTGAAATAATTTGCAGCTCCACTGTTGAATTCCTTTTGTGTGATCTATATATTTAATGCATTTTTTTATCTTGGAATTTGACACCATTGTTGACAAACTCCTATAGTTTGACAACCTTCTACATTTATTAACTGAAAAAATGAAGAAACTATCCATAGCATCTCTGCTTATTCATGGGACGCACAGCATACAACCTCAAACTAGATCTTAAACCTGAACCAGCAAGCTTTGGGACTGGAAACTATATAGTTACATTACATACACCATTGACCCAGCTAATTAGACTGCATATGGTGCCACACTAATGTATCAGAGAGTTAAACTGCTATCAGAAACAGAAGTAGCTCTCCATGGAACTGGGCTGTGACAGCTGGTTCAGCATGCTCTGGTGTTGTGAACACCTGACTTTAGAAAAATAAGGATGGTAAAATCATGTCTGTTCTGTAAGCAAGAGCAGAAGGTCTAACTGTACAACTGCTCACTTCTGAGTGTAGTTCTGGCTAGTAGTCACCAGCCTATATGCAAAGACCTGCTCTATTGTTAAAGGAGGCCTCTGTCTTCATGGTTGATAGGAGCCTGAGATCTCAAGCTGATGGAGGTGCTTTCCTATACCCTTAGATAAGCTACCTAAGTCTAGGAGAAAAATGCAATAGTCCTTTGGCAGAGGATCAGCAGTCTTGACACATTGGGCCTGTGGGTCTCATCCTTTCTTCCAAGCTAGCTTCTGAATATGATTGGTACCACTATGTTTGTGCAGTTTGGTCCAGCTGGGTGTGTCAGGTGTTCTCTAAGAAACCTTTCCAGATGGATCCCTTAGGGGAATTTGTCAGAGTGATGCCAGGTTTCTAGATCTTCTCAGATGTGGGAAAAAAGACACCTAACTGATAAACCTATTAGGTGCAATTTAGAGCTCAGCATGGGAAGCAGAATGGACCTGGTGTTCTCCAGGTCATAAACTTGCAGCCAAGACCCAAAAAGTCAATGAAATAAATTTTCTGACAAGTAAATTCTTGTGCATGGGGGGTAGAGGTGCAGAGCAGGCTTCTGTCTGGCTTCCCACTGAGCTAGCATCTAGGCAGTGCCAGCAGCTGGGAGATGAAAACAAGAACTAGAAAGTTAATGCAGAAATTGGTGAAGTACAGGGAAAATAGAGGCAGTGTTTGAGGCTGTATGCAACTTCCAGAGTTAGTGCTATGAAGGTGGTGACACGCTGCACTAGTTGGCATGGCCACCCCAGGAGGTGTTGTGGTAGGCACCTGCTACCAACAGCCTAATCAAAAAAAGGAATTGAACTGTGCATCTTTAAGAAGGGCAAGATGGAGGGTCCAGGAAGCTGCAGGATGTCCAGTCTCATCTCAGTCCTTTGGAAGATTACGGAGCAAAATGGAACAAATTCCATGGAAAGCCATTTCCCATCACACTGAAGGACAAGCAAGTGTTTGGAGACAACCAATATGGATCTACCAATGGATATCATGCCTGACCAACCTGTTAGCCTTCTGTAAGAGGAAAGCAGTGTATGTCATTCATCTTAGTTTAGGAAGGCTTTCAACACAGTCTAATATAGCATCCTTGTATGGTCAAAGGTGAAGCAAGAGGCATTTCTTCCAGATATAATTAAAAAAGAAAAAAATCTTAATGAGAATACCAAATATTAGAACAGGTTTCACTAAGATGCTGTAAATCTCTGCCCTTGGAGATTTTCAAAATTTTTGGATTAAACCCTGAGGAATCTGGTGTAACTTAGAAGTTAGACGGCTTTAGACATCCAGAGGTCCTCCCAACCTATTGGTTTTTTCCCAGTGATTCAATGACTGAAGTGTAAAATTCAGAAAATGAAGATGTTTATCTATCTTAAAAGGTGGGGCCAGATGGAAGAAGAAATAAACAATTTAAGAGTGAAATAATACATATTAGAACTCCAGCTTCAAACTAAAACATTTGGTTCCTGAGTACTTTTTTCAGATCTGTTCTTTAGATTTTGTACATTCCCAAAATCTACATACAGATCTAGATGCTGAAGATTTTTATCATAACACTATCAAAATATGTATAACAGATGTATATAAAAGTAAATTTACATAAAGAGGCATGTCAAGCAAAAACTAAAATGTTGGTCTGATCTCATTCGTTCTATACTGAGTATAGGTTTATATGTTGGCATCTGCTGTAACAGTTTACATGGACTTTTTTGTTTGAACTCTATTTACATATTCAGTATAAGCACATTTTTTTCAGAGATTCTTCTGAAGGCCAGAGAAGAATTTTCTTAAGACCAGAAAGGATATTTTTCTCCTTCATACAAACCTTGTAATTCCATAAGACAGACAGGGAGATAGAAGAGGATTTTCTATCTTTTAAAGGTTGGAAGATTGCTACAGTTTGAGAGGATGGAAAGAGGAGTGCACTGTTAAGCACAGTATGAATAAAGTTTCACAAGTACCTCGTTGGTATCTTTTGTTCATATGCTCAAGGTTAAAAAGTGAGTGCCAGATTGAGAGTTAGAAAGAACGTTTTCTCATAGGTCGATGTACTATCAGAGGGTTTATATTAGACAGGAGGGGAAGTTAGTCCCATTTTTGCAGATTGGGGTACCATCTATTTCATAATAAAATTTTGAGAGTTTAGTTTAATAAATTCCGATAGCAGTTATCTACGATATTGGGCAGGTTTTTGCTGCCTCCTATTCTCTTCTGGCATACTATAGATTTTGAGCTTTCTTACATAATTTGTATTACATAAGCTCAGAAACATTTTTGTCATCTTACTGCTGCGAGCAGCAGACATTCAGAAAGCCATTCTGAGCAGGACACTTATTCCACAAATGTCTGCAGTTACAGTAGTTGCACTGGCTCAGATGACTCCCTTCTTTTCCGTGTTCCAGTAAATAGGAATTTGACACAAGTTCAGGTTCATATGGGCAGCATCACTACAAGGGCAAAGTGAGTATATGAGAATGGCAAGTCATTATTTGTGAACGAAATGGTCAATTTCTAGCCATAACTTTTGGCAGAAACCTGGACTACACCTATTGCACAAATTTCAACCATTTGGTATGTCCATCATTCTGCCAGTTTTACATTCTAATTCTACCAGATCTTAAGACACATTGGCAGATGAATTGTTTTGGGTAAGTGAGGTCTTTTTGGGTCTGCACTTACACAGGTACTAGGATCTTCATTTAAGGCTGGATGTACTACAGTCTAAGACAAAACAAATACGTGACATGGGATGCTATTAGTATCCAATATAATTTAGCCTCTGTCGTGGTTTAGGCCCAGCCGGTAGCTGGGTGCCACACAGCCGCTCACTCACCCCTCCCCCAGCGGGATGGGAGAGGAGAAGTATAACAAAAGGCTTGGGTCGAGATAAGGACGGGGGGAAGATCACTCGCTAATTACCGTCACGAGCAAAACAGACTGAATGTAGAGAGGAGATTCATCTAATTTATTACTAGGTAAAACAGAGTAGAGCAATGAGAAAATACAATCAAGTCTTAAAACACCTCCCCCCACCCCTCCCATCTTCTCGGGCTCAACTTCACTCCCGGCTTCAACCTCCTCCCCCCTCAGCGGCACAAGGGGGCAGGGAATGGGGGTTGCAGTCAGTTCAGCACACATTGTCTCTGCCGCTTCTTTGTCCTCAAGGGGAGGACTCCTCTCAACATTCCCCTGCTCCAACATGGAGTCTCTCCCACGGGCTACAGTCCTTCACGAACTGCTCCAGCGTAGTCTCTCCCACAGGGTGCAGACCTTCAGGAGCAGACTGCTCCAGCGTGGGGTCTCTCCCACAGGGTGCAGACCTTCAGGAGCAGACTGCTCCAGCGCGGGGTCTCTCCCACAGGGTGCAGACCTTCAGGAGCAGACTGCTCCAGCGTGGGGTCCCTCCCACAGGGTCACAAGTCCTGCCAGCAAACCTGCCCTGGCGTGGGCTCCCCTCTTCACGGGTCTACCGGTCTGGCCCGGACTTGCTCCAGCGTCGGCTTCCCACGGGCCACAGCCTCCTTCAGGTGCCTCCACCTGCTCTAGCGTGCGGTCCTCCACGGGCTGCAGGTGGAATCTCTACACCCCCTCATCCTTCCTCCATGGGCTGCAGGGGACAGCCTGCCTCACCATGGTTTTCACCACGGGCTGCAGGGGGATCTCTGCTCTGGTGTCTGGAGCTCCTCCTCCCCCTCCTTCCTCACTGACCTTAGTGTCTGCAGAGTTTCTTACATCTTCTCAATCCTCTCTCCGGCTGCAAAAGTTTCTTTTAACTCCTTTGTTTTCCTTCTTAAATATGTTATCACAGAGGCGCTGATTGGCTTGGCCTTGGCCAGGGGCGGATCCATCTTGGAGCCGGCTGGCATTGGCTCTATCAGGCACAGGGGAAGCTTCTAGCAACTTCTCACAGAAGCCACCCCTGTAGCCCCTCCCGCTACCAAAACCTTGCCACACAAAACCCAACACAGCCTCATATCATACAGCAGGATAAAGGTTATTGTATTCCTGAGAAAAGTATACCTTTAAAATGCCTGAGTACAACCCAGGGTACTTTCTAATAAATATAAAGCACAGAAGTATTATCTAATGCAGATATTTCTCTTTAGCTTTATTGTTAGACAGGTTTAGGAATCTTATTTTGTCTCCAGCAATTGCAGTGTGTTGATTTCATTTATGTTACTAAAATGAATTATAAAAATTCTAAGATAACATTTATGAAGTTTGAGCAATTTTTCCTACGGAGGACCTGAGAAGAAAGATCTTTGAAGATTACAGTCAGCCAAGAACCCATAACTTCTGGTAGAAAATGGTAATCAAAAACCTTAAATTTTATCACTAAAATTGAAAAACATCTTGCAGTATTTGCTATTCTATTTAGAAAGTTGCTTTCTAGATCAGGTTCACTTCAGCTCTGGAAACAACACCACCACCACCACCAAAAAGATTCCTACTTAAATGAAAAACAAGTTCTACTATTGCGTGGGTTGCTTGGTTTTTTCCTCTTTTTTTTTTTTTTTTTTTTCCTGGCAGTCTCTATGACAGACTAATGCTGTTCTGAAAAAGCATCTGAAGGTCATGTGCTTCAGCTATGCAGCAGGCTCATCTATTCAGCAAAAAAGCTAGAAAAGCTGTTTGAAGCCTGCATAATTTATGCAGGTCAAGGCTAGACAGGATAGGAAAGGAGAGTTTTAACTAATGAGATTATTACTAATGAGCTCATTATGCAGATCTTTCCCTTTGCAGAACATTGCCCCTGATTCTTGAAATGCTCAGCTACACATGCATGCATGGATTTGTACACACACGCATGTGCACATGCACGCACACACATGCATCTTCTTTAGAGTAGAAAATAGCTTTGCTGCATGTTGGGTCATATTTTTACCAGTTATATGTCTGATTCTCCTTGTTCCTGTGTGTGTATCTATTTATATATCTTAATTCCTTCATACTTAAACACAATTTTTATTATTTTTTCTGTGTTTTTTTCTTTTTCTTTTTGATCAAAAGAGAATAATTTTCTTCTATTCTTATTTCTGTGGGGGCAGTGTGAACTCTCTATGATATACCCCAGGGTATCACAGTCTCCAGTAAGCCTGGCTATATAGCTATAATGGGAGCAACCTAGTAACTGATCTACTGCGTACTGGGAAATAGTTTTACCAAAGTTAATTTAAAAAAAAAAAAGATTCTTTTACATAAAGATATATCCTTTCTGCACCATTCTGAGAGCTAAAAGTCTGAAAGGAACAAATTTTCCTTCTGAAGGTCTTCAGTAGACTCTCCACCGGGTACACAGGCAAGATAGTAATTTACTGCAGGAGTGAAGATTCAGTAAGTGAAACAGGTGAGATCCCAGCTCCCTGTGGCTGCCTGAAACGCCTCTTCAGCCAGCAGGTGATCCTGCAGCAGCAGCAGTTTCTTACTCTGCTGGTTACACTGAGCAGTTCCAATTAAGGAGGAGGATTATCCCCTGCATGGGAGCTGGCAACGGCTCTAATGTCAGAATCGTCAGGCTGGTCACACAGAAAAAAATAAATTGTAAAGATGAAAAGCACTGGCCTGATTGCACTCCCGCCAAGGAAAAGTAAATGGCTACCTAGGGTAACTAGGCAAAGCAGCTCTGATGACAGGAGGCTGGCATGGAAGAGAGCTGGCATGTCTTTTAAATGTATGCCTGGGAATGTCCCATCATATGACCACGCTGTGGTTTATGCTCAGGAGTATCTAAGAACCGCTCCTTGTACAGACTCTGCAGCAGAGGAAGGAGGACTCTTGCCCATTGTGCCCAGCCTCTTTGTTTACTTCTCTACCCACAGTAAAATATACAGTAGTCACTCAACCTGATTTTAGATGCTTAGTTAAGATATCTGCCCATTCTTGGATATTTACTTAATAAATGATAAGGAAAAGAGAGGTTCTTCAAAGGGCAACCCAACCTTCTTATGATTGGAGTTGCTTGATATTTGAATCACTGTTTGAAAATCTGTGTCTCCGCTGACTAGTGAAAGACTGAAAGTTAAGCTTGGTGACTAAAACTGGCAGGGTGAATCCAGGCCTAACTGGATTCCTGTTGCTAACATAAAGTTATTGATCTACTACACCATTAATTTGGCCTTACAGAAATCACATGATGATACATCAAATGCATGGACTACAGACAAAAATTATAAATAAATTTTCAAGTCTTACAGATATAATCTAAACAGTTTCTTAAGCCTACAAAATACATTCTAATTTTTTTTCTATTTCTATTTAGCTATATAGGGAAACAAAACCAACTGGAAGTAGTCTGTGCCTTGCCTTGCCATGCCATGCCAAGCTACATCTAGTTTTACGCATTGCCTCAGTTCCTCAAAGAAACGATATTACTCTCATTGAAATCAGTGGGAGTTCATGTCTTCAGAAAGTAAAATTTAATTTATATAAATGGATATTTGGAGAGTCTGATGATATTACAAATTCACTACTTTATAGTGAGTAATTCAAATGTGGATGGGCCAGGCAATTTATTGATTAGATAAAAATGAGATTTTTTAGCTTTTTCATTGTGTTCAATATATATTACTTACCTTATTTATCAGAGACTTTTTTTCCATAATGACTGCCAGAAATCTTATACTCATCTTCTACTACTGAGTTCTTTATGTTTATGAAGTGAAGATAAATCTAAAACATTTTCCTTTAGGGCAAATTGATGCTACAAGATATATGTTAGTTTGATACCCCTGTAGCAGGGGTCCTTTATTTCTATTTAGTATTTCCTGCTGCACATTTGATGTGCACCATGTATGTAGGCAGTTTCATGGAACAGAAAAGATGAATTGTTATGAAAAGATATATAGATATGTAAGTCTGATGTGTCCTTAATATGTTGTATCTATTACACTTTGACAGATTGCTGCTGCAAGAGCTGGGAACAATATTTTATACTTTTCACAGGCTCCACTAAATGTGTTTAGTATTGCCAGATCTTCTTTCAGCGTCACCCAAACTAGGCTCTAGCCAGGTCTGTCAAACTGAATTGTATCCGGTCATTTCCAAGAATGCAAGTTCTTAATCTACTGGTGTTCCACATCTGATCCACAGGCCAAAGTTAGCCCAAAATATCTTTCCATCCATTGTGTTCCCATTCTCTTTTCCTAGTTTAGGATGAGATTCAAGTGCTTAGCCATGAGCAACTTCATTTGAGATGCCCTAGAATATCTCAGAAATTCAGATGAACTGGAAAATTTGGAGTTTATGGCTACAAAAACTTCAATATATATCTATATATAGCTATCTATATCTATAGCTTCCTCTTGTGGTTGAGAGATTTTTTCAATATTTAGCAAGAAGTCTTTCCTGTTCTGCGAAGAACTGCAAAGACCTTTTGCCATCCAAAATAACACTTTTTCTTCCTCAGAGAAATGTAAATTTCTAAAGGGACTAGTCAAATTCTTGCTGTCTAATCAGTTCCCAAATCGCCACAGATCAGGCAGTCTTGTTGCCCAAATTGAATTTGCAGTGACCAGTTGTTAAACAGATAACAGATCCTTGAACTCATAATTCCGAGAAAGTTAAAAGTAAGGCTTCTTAGAAAACAAGGATCTGATTCTATCTGTAAGATTTTACAATTCAGTCTTCAAGTGCTGCCTCTAAACATGACCTTTAACATCTATGGATTCTTTCTGTTCATAAACGTGTGCAGAAGACACATACAGCCATACAGGGATACCACAGTCCTGACAAAACAAACCCAAACAAACAGAAAAACCTCTCTGACTAACAGTGCATGTGGATGTATTCATCTGTTTTTCTCTGACTCACAGTTGGTCTAGTTCTGGCTGAAATTCTTGTCTCTTCTGTGCTTATTGTTACAGAACAGATACATAATAGATTTTTTGAAAACAAAACAAGACAAAAAATCAAGAAGTGGGGAACATCTCCATCTCAAGCAACACCAGTAAAATTTACTTATTAGAAAGTTTTGTCTGGAGAGTTTTATTAAAGTTCTCTTTTTGAAAATACCTGCATCTCTTCGGTAACAGCTGGCTTTAGCGCTCACATGATGATCTGATAACCTAGACTGATTGCCTGTTATGGACCTGGGCTTGAATGATGTTGAGGCGAACAGCAAGTTTCTGTACTTGTGCTGTTAACAGACAGAATCACTAAGAGAGTTTTCAGAGCAGATTGGGAAGAAAAATAAGTCTTACTTTACTCCATGATGACTGTAAGACCCAAAGCCCAGAATTATATAGGAGGAAAGAACAATTACAGATAAGTAAAAGAAATCAATATGTAGTTTTTGTTTGCTTTTCACGGGATGGCAACGTCCACTGTGAGAGAATGGAATGTGTGATTGCTAGGGTAGTCTGCAGATGACTTTTTTGATGAGGAGGAAGGTTATTTTGATGCTAGGTTGAAAGATTTAAAACTTACAGTGGAACTGCTCAAATAAGGTCCCTCTAAAAGTGGGCAAGGAAAAGCTGAACCAGATGAGGCACAGCAGTTGTTTCAAAACAATCATCTCTCATTCTTCAAAACACTTGAAAAATTTCTTCACTTTTCCCTTTTTAGCAGGCAGTAGCTGATCAGAACTGGTAACAGATTATCAACAACAGAAGCTGTGAAGCTGCTGCGCTGATCAGATGGCAAGTACCACTAGGAAAAAAGAGAATCCTAAGCAGCAAAAATTATAAATTAAGGTCAAAATAAACAATGGCACAGGGACATGATATTCCAATGACTTTTTATAAACATTGCCCAGCTCAGCAGTGTCCAAATGACATTAACTACAAAATTCCAATAAAAATTATTTAAAAACCAATGAAAGCACTTGAGGCAAATAAACTATTTTAAATTTTGCACTGACCATAAACAAACTTGCACAAGATTTTGGAACTTTAACCAGTGGTGTGAAAATAGTTTTTTAGCCTTAAAGTGATCCTAAAACTAGTTATATGTTTCACAAACATTTTCTAGTTTTAACTGTTGCAGTTTCAAGTGTTTGATTACATTAAAAGTTGATTTTGTTAGTTGAAGCAAAAAGTATTAAAACCAACCTATGTATATTATGCTAGCGCTTTTCTTTCATTAGAACAAATAATTTTTAAAAGGGTAAACAGATTTATGTTTCTGTAACCCAATTTATTTATGTACATGTATCCTATAAGCATTTTTATGATTACCAGATGAATGAATTCAGTAGAGCCTACAATTTCTACATTAAACATTGCCCTAGATAGTCTGTTAGAATCATCTTTCAGTGACCTTAACTGAATAGGATATAATGTAAGTGACAAATAAGCATTCACAGGTAACTTTTTGTATGTGTGTAGGTTTTTTAAACTCCAAAGGATTAGTGGTCATACAGAATTACATGCATGTATTTGCAGTTACAAATTCCTGCCTTTAGATATGACAGAAATGTCATTGTTGATAGCCTGGCACTGGAAGATGTTTCATGTCCCTAATTAAGAAAACCTCTCTAACAGTTTTCAAAGGGTACAGTCCTGAAAGAAGCGGTGGATGGGAGGTGGTGAGGATGGGGAGGGGCAGGATATACGGGAGAGCTCAGTTCCCTTTTTGCAAAGCACAATGACTGTGCGCGCAGAAATGCCAGTCTGGTCGATAGTTTGTAACCATAGCAACTCCTGCAGAAGCCAGAGGCAAAAACAGAGTATTAGGGGTCTCCTTTCTCCAGACCACTACAGTGGAAAATGAGCAACAGGGAGAAAGAAAGACTGTAGAGACTTTTCCTGTCCCAGGAAATTCACAATGTAAATTTCAAGACCTATTCTTTCCCATCCTTCTCTGCTGAGTCCTTAAAAAGTTTTGGGTTTCGTTGTTGTTGTTGTTGTTGTTTTTTGTTTTTTAAAAAGAAACTATGTCCAAAATAATATAATTAAAATATTTGGGTGGAGAACATAAGGTTAGAAGGGTAGAAGAATCTTCATTAAAGCATTTAATTACATACAGAATTTATGCATAAGGAATGTTTTCTTCCTTTCTTAAATATATATAGCTAATTAAATGGTAGGGAACTAAATTTTTTTTCAGCTATGAGATGCAATAGATAGTAATAAATTCTTTTCTTTTTTTTTTTTTTTCCTGTAGAGCAAGCAGTCTTCAGAATTAAAATAAGTAGTTCAGTTTGCTGTCTTCTACTTGTGTGCGCAGGGTCCTTTGCTTCAAACATTTTGGAGAATATATATTTTTATAGGGAATTGCTTTTAATAAGCTGATTTTGTAAGCATTTATTCCTCCAGTCAATTTTCTGGAAGACCTTGTATTTTTTTCTTCTGAGTCTTGCAGCTCAAATCTTCAAAAGGGAGGAGGAAAAAGTTTTTCTTATCATAGAAATGGTGCATGCCAGCTCCCCATCAGCTCTATGCCATACTATAGGGTTCATTAACTATCCAGCCAAAGCACACACACAGCAGACATCTGTAATCACAGAATCACAGAATGACTGAGGTTAGAAACTACCTCTTGAGATCGTCTGGTCCAACTCCACTGCTCAAGCAGGGTCACCTGTGACAGGATCGCCAGGACTCTTGTCCAGTCATGTTTTGAATAGCTCCAAAGGATGGAGACTCCACAACCTCCCTGGGCAATCTGTTCCAATGTTTGACCACCATTAATAAGATCCGCTCCCCTTGACCCTTGTCCAGGCTGAACAGCCCCAGCTCTCTCAACCTCTCCTTATATGATTGGTGGTCCAATCCCTTAATCATCTTTTTGGCCCTGTGTTGGACTTGTTCCAGTAGGTCCATGTCTTTCTTGCACAGGGGAGCCCAGAACTGGACACAGCACTCCAAGTGTGTCACTAGGGCTGAGTAGAGGGAAAGGACCACCTCACTCCAGATTTTCCCTCCTGTCTCAGGAACCCGGTACTCGTGAATGCTGGTCTTTCCAGTAAAGACTGAGACAAAGAAGGAATTCAGTATCTCAGCCTTTTCCATGTCATTTGTCATGAGGTCCTCTGCCCCATTCAGTGGCAGGCCCACATTTTTCCTAGTCTTTCTTGTGTTGTTTATGTCCTTGTAGAGTCCTTTCTTGTTGCCCTTCACATCCCTCATCAGATCTCACTGCAGGTGGACCTTGGCTTTCTTAACCTCATCCTTGCATGACTGGACAGCATGTCTTTACTTCTCCTTAGTCACCTGCCCCTGTTTCCATCTCTTGTATACTTCCTTTTTGAGTCTGAGTTCAGTTAGGAGTTTAGTAGCTCCTTGATCATCCATACAGGTTTCCTGATGCTTTTGCTTGATTTCCTGTTTGCTGGGAGGGACCTTTCTTGAGTTTGGAGGAGATAATCATGTACTTAATTAAAATTCTGAGACAGTTGCAGATGATTACTTGGCCTTTACAGTGACACACAGGTGATAAACTCAGGGCAGGGTAGACATGACATCCCTGCATCAAAGCCATTCTGGTACATCAGCGTCAAAGAACGACACATTAATACGCATTGAGACCCATAAATAGGAACCCAAAGTATACAGTGCTATCTTCCTCTGTTCCATGTGTAACTTAAACTTCACTTTAGTAGTAATCATGTTGTTCTGGTTATTACTTAGCTCTTTTCAGTCTCTTATCTCTGCTCCCTGCTTTCTTCAAAAATATAATTTGATTACGTTATTGGATTGGAGATGGGGAAAAAATTAGGCAGTATATGAAAATTATTGATTCTGATTAATAAACATCATGGAAACCTGAAGTATTCACTTTCACCCATTTTCAGCAAAATGCAGAACAAGTCTCAGAACTAGGAAATAAAGAAAAATCATTGAAAAATCTTCCCATTTCTTTTAAATAAAAGTAATTTCAGGCAACTGCAGTCCATGCATGTGTTTTCTACATGGAGAGAGTGAGGCTGAATGTATTGAGTAATCTAATTATTTTACAAATAATTTGTTCTGTTCTGGACAGTATTTTGAAATGTAAAGTATGCAAACCTTAAGTACTAAAAAAAAATTAAAAATACAAGCTACATGTAGCAGCATTTCATTTTTTCCCTGTGCTTTTAGAACACTTGTGGAGGCATTTTTTAAGCTGAAAAACAGGGTATGGCTTGAAGTAAAAAAATATACTAGATTTTGACTAAATAAATAAACATTTCTTCAGTTGGCTTTTAATTTTGAAACCAAACAGGATATTTCACGGCTAGTTCTTATGGAAAAAATTCTTCTAGTGTTGCAAACTTTTGCATCCATAGTAGTGTATCACTCATGGGTGAGATTAGGTGTATTTGTTGGTACACCAGATTCTGTCTTTTTGCTTTATCAGTTACCCCCCAGGGGTTCTTTTGCCGTTTTCCATTATTCTTTTTTTTTTTTTTTAATTTTTCCAAAACAAAACACCTACATTTAATTTGTGGCATTCTCTTACTTTTTATTTCCCCATTGCCTCTCTCTCTCTTACCTGACAGCTCAAATAAGCTTAAATTTATAAAGGGAGTATGGTTCATTTTTATTCCCCTGAGCTGAACATGTATGAAATACAGGTAATATTTTGCCAGGCATTAGATAGAACATTTTTTAGGTCTTTTATTTACATAAGATTTATACTGAAAATGCTGGCAGTTTAATATATTAATTAATGTAGTGTTTTGTAACCCTTCATAAATATTACAACTTATTTGAATTTTCACCGTACAAACACAAAGTTACAACCTGCCAAGCAGGGCATAAAGAAGTATTTGAAATCTATAGTTCAGGTTCAACTATTTGAAATGTCATAGACTATGCTCATGCTTAAGGAATGCATATGTTTATATATATATTTATATACACATTACAAGCAGAACAAAGCAAAATCTAGACAACTGTAATCTACTATATCCCGCATCTTACAATTGCTGATTTTGGGGCTTGTTACAAAATTGAAACTTAAAAAAAAAAAAAAAGCCCATCAAGGAATTTGAATTTCTTTGGGGAGGAATTTGGCTTCACTTCTGTGCAAACTTGAAAGTCATAACTATATACTAAACTCAATAGAAATTCATCAGTGTTTCACAACTCCTACTCTTTTTTTTAAACACTTTTTTTGTTGTTGATTTTGTGTTGTTTTGTTTTTTTGGTTTTTTTTTTTTTTCAGATGGGTCCAATTTCAGACAAAAACGTAAAGTTTGGGTTATATCTATGTAGAACAATGAATAAGCAAATTTTTTGCCAAGTGTTCTGTTTGCTAGGCTGAAGTTACACAGATATACTGTTCTCAGGACCCAAACCAGCTCTGGACTCTGCAATACAGATTTATCCCTAAAGGCAAATGGGAACAGAAGAAAACATTTGTAGAAAATGGAAATGATGCTGCAGTGAATTTTTCAGCTCTAAAGATGAGAAAAGAATTGTTATGATTGTGCCTGCTAAGGAAAGTGACAGCAAAAGAGACAATAAGGACTTTGTTTCATTTGATGTATACACTTCAGTGTGTTTTCTCTACATTCACATCTGTATTTTCTTTTGTATTTTTTTAACAAAACCAATACAAAAATATCACTATGAACTGTCATTTAATGTCTGAAAAATTGTGGCCCTTCTGTGGGATAAAAGATTCCTTTATTCTTCACTTAAAACTATATGGATATGTACCTGGGTTCCATTACAGAGCAGTCTAATTAAAAGTATTTGGAAAGGTGTAATTACACTGGCATAACAGACACCATAAAACTTGAATGCCCAAAAGTAAGTTGACAGGCCATAAACATTTCTCCTAAATGGCCAACTCCATTTCTTTATAAGTGTCTGAACCTAGCCAGATTTTTATGAGATTTGGGGTTCCACTGTCAGGTGACCTCACAGCTCCATCTTCTTCAAGATATTTGCATTTTCTCAACAGCTGTTACTTCTTGAACCTAAAGGGATAAAAGAGAATCCCGGATGTGTCAGTGACAGTGCTCTGAATGGAACAAATAATGTGTCAAGAGCCTACTACATGCCAGCACTATACCCTAATTTACTCCAGCACCAAGGACCGCTCTTGAAACTCACTGCCTGGCACATTGGAAACATACCTTGTACCAGCCTCCTGTACTGCTCAAATGGTGAGAATAACTCCGGACTCTGGGAACAGGTGCATCGTAGCACACTACTAGAGAGCCAACACTGGTTCAGAATACCTGTAAACTACAGGAGCAATGGGGATATCAGAAGGTGTATATGGGGGAAAGAACTAACTCCATGTTGCAGCAAAGGCTCTGGTTGTGTGATTACAATTATTCAGGAGTGGTTAATTGTCAGATATCTTTATTGCATAGTAATGCTTATTGGCAAGAATGTCAGAAGTCTTGACCTTACTGGTGCTATTTGGTTTACATTTTCATTTTTGTGCCCATTACCAGAGGTCACAAATGGTCTTATCTCCCCAACCCCCACCTTTACAATTCACTCTCATGACTGCACATGCAATACTGGCATTGCCTTCATCAATATCTAGGTTTCTCTGCAGGAGAAGCAGAGCCATACCATCTGTTCCACTTGTCTAAATATAGTAGCTCAAGGGGAATGTACAGCTGCTCATTTATCAAATTTTACAAGTACCTGTAAAACAAAATGTTTTGTCTGGCTGAAATCCCTGTCTCCAGCTCTAGATTTTTTTTTGTTCTCAAATAGCATTGAATAGTGTAAATAGCTGATCTCAGCAAGTCATGCTCCAGCCACCAAGAGTTTAGGGACTTACTAGAGAAAGTAGAATTAGACAACCAACAAGTTCCTACTGTGTATGTTCAAGCCAAGAACAGCACTATCTATCCCCATTACATATTTATTTTTCAGCTGGAAAATATACTCAGCAACTCCCCAACCTGAAAGAAATGTTTATAATTTTCTTTTTTGACAGGAAGCAGTATTTTCTCATTTTGTCTCATCATCTCTCTCACACTGCAAATGACATGATGATAATGAATCACATTATTTGCACTGCAATGACTTGACTTGACTAAGTAATGGAAACACAGCTATTCTAAAGAAAGCTGAAAGTAGTGAATCTTAGATGTTACTGTGAAAAGAAACAGGCAATTACTGTCATTTGGCAGCTGAACTTTCCAGTTGAACAGGATATATGAAAGGGGAATGCCTAAATCCAAGGCTGCAAACCATTTCTTAAAAAAACCCCAACAACAACTAAAAAAACCCACATAAATTAAACATTTACATTTATTATAAAGGGGGGGAAATAGAGAAAGCAAAAGGAGAAAGCTAAACTTGACATATTTGCAAATATAGTGAGAAGTGAGAATTCAAACTGACTTAATCGACTGCAGTGGTACCCAGAAAAATCAGACTGATTCATCTTTACATAGCAGAAGCTAAGAGAATAGAAAGTGGGTTTTTATGAAAAAAGTATACTGATATAAATCTAACTGGAATAAAAGCACAGCACCAGAGGATTGAATTATTCAAGCATATATAAGAAATTTCAGGATGAAAGAACAAGTCAAAGTTTAAAAAAAAAAAAAAGTTTAAAGAAACATTTCTATGTGACTGGAAAATACTACTGCTAGGAAGGCACACACACACAGAGTTATCACAGTCCAGGTGTTATGCAGAAATTTGTTGCATATGAGTTATGTATGAATTCTTCATTTTCATGCTTAGTGTACATGGATGCTTACTGCAAAATGGAGAGGAATATGAAACTTCTGAGTAGCCAGGCACACTTGCAAGCCAAATGAGAAAAAAGGACGTTTTGCTCTCTCAGAACATGTCATGTTCCTCTGAGCCCAGATCTCAGCAGAGAATCCTACTATTTGGAATACAGACCAGGAGAAGCTTAGCCACTCGTGTTTCAACTAGCATTTCAGCTATCAAAAGACAGTGCTGTAGCTTCTCAGGCAAGCTGATGGAAATATGAATAATTGTACCAGTATTGTGTTTAAGCTGAAGAAGATGCACAAGAAGGATAAAATATCACACAATTGTATAGTTGCAGAATCCTGTAGGTTGAAAGGCACTGCAGAGAGGCTCTAACCTGGGAGACTTCATAATTGAAAACTGAGGCAAAGGCAACAGAGTACCTCAGCCTTGTCTGGGCCTACTGTCACTGAATCATCCACCTCATTTGGCAATGATCTCACAGTTTCATGGTTTAATCTTTTTTTAATAATGTAGCAGTAAAAGTTTTTTTATTGTCCTTGATGCACCTTGCAAGTAACAACTGAAGATGAGTTTCAGTTTTTCTAACACCAGCCTGGGTGGCATTTCTGGTGAGTGTTGATCTCTTCTCCCAAGTAACAAGCAATAGGACAAGAAGAAATGGCCTCAAGTTGCACCAGGGGAGGTTTAGATTGGACATTAGGAAAAATTTCTTCACCAAAAGGGTTATCAACCATTGGAACAGGCTGCCCAGGGAAGTGGTTGAGTCACCATCCCTGGAGGTACTTAGAAGACATGTAGATGTGGTGCTTAGGGACGTGGTTTAGTGGTGGGCTTGGCAGTGCTAGGTTAAAGGTTGGACCCGATGATCTTAAAGGTCTTTTCCAACCTAAACAATTCCATGATTCTATGATTCAAGGCCAAGTGCAAGGTCCTGCACATGGGACAGCACAATCCCAAGCACAGCTATAGGCTGGGCGAGGATTGAAAGCAGCCCCGAGGAGAAGGACTTGGGGGTATCGATTGGTGAGAAGCTCAACATGAGCCGGCAGTGTGCGCTTGCAGCCCAGAAAGCCAACCGTGTCCTGGGCTGCATCAAGAGAGGTGTGACCAGCAGGTCAAGGGAGGTGATCCTGCCCCTCTACTCCGCTCTTGTGAGACCCCACCTGGAGTACTGCGTCCAGCTCTGGGGGCCCCAGTACAGGAGAGACATGGAGCTGTTGGAGCGAGTCCAGAGGAGGGCCATGAAGCTGATCAGAGGGCTGGAGCACCTCTCCTATGAGGACAGGCTGAGAGAGTTGGGGTTGTTCAGCCTGGAGAAGGGAAGGCCCCGGGGAGATCTAATTGTGGCCTTCCAGTACCTGGAGGGGGCCTACAGGAAAGCTGGTGAGGGACTGTTTATCAGGGAGTGTAGTGACAGGAGAAGGGGTAATGAGTTTAAGCTGAAGGAGGGTCGATTTAGATTAGATGTTAGAAAGAAATTCTTTACTGTGAGGGTGGTGAGGTACTGGAACAGACTGCCCAGAGAAGCTGTGGATGCCCCCTCCCTGGAAGTGTTTAAGACCAGGTTGGGATGAGGCTTTGGGCAACGTGGTCTAGTGGAGGGTGTCCCTGCCCATGGCAGGGGGGTTGGAACTAGATGATCTTTGAGGTCCCTTCCAACCCAAACTATTCTATGATTCTATGATTCTAAATTCCTTCTTTTGTTACCTGTCTCTGATTCCACCTCCTGCATACTGCATATCTAAGTGGAACATTTTCGTAGCCTATTAAATTCAGAAAAGTAAGTTTGACCAGTCGTGAAGGTGTGAAGGCAGAGAGTTTTAATGAGTACATCAAGAACTGAAGCAGCATTCCCCAACTGGTCTGTTACAAACTGAATTTGTTGGCACTGAGGTAATTTTTTTGCATGGCCAGTGATAGATGATAGAGAAGCTGATAAGAATATTTGCATGGGTTTAGGATGATATTAGATTCAGATATACATTCCAGATCATATGGATCATACCCACTATTAAACACATTATGGATTTTCCCTTTATGGGAAAGGAAGAAGAAAAAAAATGTTCTGTAAAGTTTATTTTTGGAGGAACTTAAGATAAGTTAATGAATGTTGTGCATGTTCATACTAAAAAAATCATTATGGATTAGAAATGAGCTTGTCTGTGGTTGGAGATAAAAAATATTTTTGCTAAGTTATAAATTTTCTAAATATTGGATTGGTTTTATAATTGTTTTATTAGCCACCTATACATACAATTTTTAATAATCATGATTTTCATACAATCTAGATCTGATATAAATTTCTCATTAATGTAGATGATATATTAGATATCATAATGCATTAATCAAATATGGATTAAGAAATGCTTAGTGAATGAAAAGTTGAAGTAGATAAAGTAAAACATCATGTCTATTACATTGATTTCTTGGAGAGGTTCCAGGGCAATGGTTATTAACATCTCAGTGTCCTACTACACATGAGACTTAAAAACAACAAAAGGACGAATATGGGCAGTGGGATGGAGTTAGCCTCATTCTGTTTCTGTGTTCTGAGACTTGGTTGAATAAACAACATTCATTTCAACAATAATGAACTGCAACTTATGCCTTAATTTCTGCTGATACCAACTTGTAAATTCCTGCAATAATTTCAGAGTGACTATTCATCTGGCCAAGCTTACCAAAGTATCAAGTGTCTAACTGATATTTCTAAGCAGATTGGCAACAGCATGGACAGCATTGACAGTATTATATTTTAAATAAGCTTAATAATCTAAGTAAATAAAATTGGAGGTCATTTTCAAAAAATTTTTCCACATCATTCTGTTTAGCCTGTACTAAGATCAACACAGAACGAGCTCCTACTAAGTCTATAAGGTTTCCACTTCCACTCACTTACTAGACAAAGTGCCTCTTCCATGAATAATATGTAAAGCAGTTGTAACCTTCATAAACAGGAAAGCAAATCACCCATCAAACACCTCAGATACATATTTATTAAATAATTCCCCTGATGAGTTTGTGGAGCTTATCTGGTAAGAAGAAATAGTTCCCATTTAAAATTTGCTATGCTCTTTAGTGTGTGGTAGGTCTGTATGCAAGATGAAGCAGACAGCAGAGGTAACAGTTTATGAAATGTCGCTCATACGCCATTGTGTGATTAACAGTCTGACAGATGCTGAAATTGGAGAGCATAAGTCTGTCTGTCTGTCTGTGTCTATCTGTGTATCTGTGTATCTATCTATCTATCTGTAGCACTTACTGAAGTTCAACGTTTATAAAGCAGTTATGTGCAAAGAAACAAGCTTTCTTTATCTTAGCACATATTTGGACTGGCAAAGGTGGCAGCTATAGCAGATAAAGGAGAATTCAGGCTGATGCCGAGATTTGGAGGCAGTAGTCCAACCTATCTGCTTCTGAAAAGAACCAAGGTGACAAAGGGGGTTTGGCAGGGAGGGAGTCATCAAAGGTTTAAGGTCTAAGGACATTTATGAAGAGCAGTTCTTTATGGCAGTTCCCAACTCAGTTATGTATGTGCCCAGTCCTAGTCATGCTAAATACACATTCAGAAATTGTGTCTTGTAGCAAAGAGCCTTCTAAATTGTGATAGCCTTGCACAGACTAAATGACAGCAGATCAGGCTGTAATGCCTCAGATTTTGTATTCCACTAGATTTTTACATATAGATGACATCCATATATCTATAGTATTATCAAAAATAATGTTCAGAAAAGAAAATGCTCAAGTATACATATTTTAATAAAGACCTCTGAAAAATTCCATAATATTATAAATGCCCATTGCATATGTTTATGGTTGTTTCTACTTTAAGTGGAAGTAAAGACCCTACACTCTGCAAATTACAGAACTGAGTATACCTGTGGCACTTGCAAATGCCCTGGGAAATAGAAGTTGTTTTGTTTAACTCTCTGTTTTGCATGATCCTTGTGTTAAATTGTGTAGATTTCCAGATGATTATGCTGTATTATGTGAAATGTTGAAAACAGATTTAACCCAACACCAGCTCACATATGAAACATATATTTGTCTAGTGGAAATGCATGAGAAAAGACCTAAAAAGAAAAAAATGAGAAAATGTATGCATTTTGAAACTGTTGATTATAAGGGCCTGATTATTACTACCAAAACTACCATGCAAAAAGCTGTATAACCAGAATTAACTAGCCTGGGAATTCCATCACTGCAGACAGTGCATCATACATGAACATAGGCTGTTCACTATCAGCAATGATGCTAATTCCAAACATTTTAATGACAAGCCTAATGTCACACGCCTCATAATTTGTGGTGTAATTATCTTTCTACACAAATAAAGGGCCTTCCACATAGCTACTAGCTTTCTCTAATTTAGTAGGAATATGTCAAGTGCTATAAGCAGCACAGAGAAGAATCACTTTTGTAAGCTGTGAAAATTGATACAACTGGTGTAATTCACCCGTCCACACCTTATTGAAGAGACAATGGATTACATACATTTTTGAAGATGTGTTGGGTATCAGAGCAGACTGCTATCTGATTATATTTCTGTGGCAGCTGCACCGTGGATCTTCTGCAAGGAGAGGCAGGGTGCATGGTTGTTCACTGAGGTGATGTATTCGGCCAGGGATTCCTTGAGCACAGAGCAAAGGGAGCAGAAGGGTAACACTGGGCTGCAGGGAGCGTGACCATTGATAGCAGGCTCAGTCATTCTAGAGACTGTCTCTGCAACAGAGAGCAGAATCATACTAGATTTATTTGTAAATATTTAATTTCAAATTTAATGAAAAATATTTCAATTTTCAGTATTAACAGATCTATCATGCTCTAAAACATTCTTTTTTACTCTGATAAAATCTGACTTTAAAGATTGCAAGCCTTCAGTGTTTCATTCAATTTTATTGTGGTCCAGCAGTGCACTATCCATCACTGTCATCTGGGAAGTCTAGAGTAGAAAAACACATATAAATACACATACCCCACTCACTCTCCAGTCCCACATATGGCTCTTTAAAACTCTAATTTGCTCAACCCAGTAACAGACTAAAAGATAATACTTCACATGTAATGGCTAAGTTGCAGCAGCAAACTGCAGTGAGTGGCAAACAAAAAACCAGCACTCCCTTCTCTAGGAAAGGCGATGGGGGACATTGCAAAGGTGATGGGGGACCTGCTGGCATTTAAGTAACACCTTTGATCAGCTCAGCATCCGCAACCCAGGGAAGCAATGTGGAAGGAATTCTTCCCAATCCCATTCAAGTAGAATCTTTAAACACCTTTATGCCTTCTTGTTATCCTCTGTTTTCACCACATGCAGGATGTTTTATATATTTTGGACACACACTCTTTGTTCTCCTTGTTGTGCACTAGACTTAGTTCAACTCTGCTCTCCAGGTTACATTCCTACAGTGACCAGCAACAGATCATTTTCAGCTTGTGCTTACACCTTTGGAGGCCTCTGGTACCATCTTGTGTCTGCATTAAGTCAAATAAATGCTCTGCTTCTCCAAATAAAATTCTATGCCCAAAGAATACATATAATGTACTAGAAATGCTTAAAAAAGACAAGGTTGATTTAATTTTCAGATACTTATGAATGTTTCTGCCTTGTCTTATGGCTACCACAAAGAAAGACTGAGATCATATAAAAGTGTTGATGATACTTTGCTGAAGTAGAGGCACATTAGGAATAGTATAGCAGTGATTAGCTGGTTCTGTACAGACTTTGAATTAATCTTCAAATAGAAAAGAAGTTGTTGTGTTTATCATAAAGTTGTGAAAGTCTCTCTCCCTGTCTCCCCTACTGATACAGAATCTCAGAACTTGCAACAGGGAAATTTGGAAATACCTGGGCAAAGTTAGCAGAGAAATTCTTCCTCTGCCATATTAAATCATCTCTCTCTCCCTGCTGTCTCTAGATGCCCATAAAAAATCCCATAGCTTTTTTTAGTTTTATATTATAGATCAGCACTTCCTATTTAAAAAATGATGAAGATCTGCTGTTGCTGTTTGATCTTTGTTAATACAAAGACCTAATTCAGGATTTCAACTGTAAATGCGCCAGACTTGCAGTTTGATGTAAGTAAATTCAAACTAATGTAATGTAAATTTGAGAAATTTTCCTCTCCAACAAAGCTGGAAGATCTGTTCATGTGTATATTCATGGCCTTTGAAAGTTTTGGACCTCACTTTCACACCACGCATATTCAGCATTACAATGTTTGAAAAAGGAAGTTTCTTAAAATCCTATTTCACAAAGTAAATAACAAAGGTGATCTCTGTCCTGGCCTGACATAATAACCATGGTCACATGTTTACTGTTCTGTCTGGAAGTATCAATGTATTCAGTTCATGATCTATATTTCCGCACATAGATTTTTGGTTAGAAGAAGACACTTAATGACCATCCAGGATGCCCTGCATTGCATACACCATAGATTTTCATCCACTGTGACTAGCATCAAGTCTGCAGTTCTTTCTTAATGTTATTACATGTGTGAAACAATGATTTGCTCGGAAATTAGGGAAATTACATTGCCTTTGACTTTTTCTTTCTTTGAAATCAATGAGCTTTTTTTTTTAAAATTCATTATTTTCAGCTTATTTTTCAAAATATTTAGCATTCAGTATCTTTCTTCCCCCCACGTTTTGTTTAAAACAGCAAATTATATTCTGCATGGAAAATGTTTTAATCCAAACAAGAACATTACTTTCAATTTCTATAACAAGAGGCATAGATTATATAATAGTCAAAATGCAACTAACAAACCTTCCAAAAACTGTAGATTTTTAAAAGGTTTTTTCACTATGTCATTTTAAATTCTGTCAGGATTGGGAATCTGTTCAGTTACATTAACTAGTTTAAATACTAAAGATACACCTTAAATTGCACTACATACTGTAGTGGAAATCAATGCAAGATACAATGTCCTAAAATACTTCATTTGCATTGTAGAATTTAGTACTTAAAAAGGAGAAATTCTGCCCAAAGAATATTTTGGAAAAAAATCTCCAGGATAAAAGTAAGGAATAATTAATGGAAACATGTTCATCTCATTGTAGTTTTGTCTCCCTTTCTTCAATGCATATGATAATGAAAATGGTATTTACTCCTGTCCTCTATGATATTTAATAAAAAAATACAGTTAATTTGCTTTTTTCTTGTTCTATGCTGCTATCTGGCTGAAGAGTATGTCCATCAGCTCTGTGTTAATTCTTTCTACTCCAGAGTACTAAAGTCCGAGTTGTGACCTTATGCCACCATGAAATTCTGAATGACAAGTTGGAATGAAATTACAGTTGGGAAAAATATGTTATTCTCTTTATAATTCTCTCTTCTTTTTTTTTTTTTTTCTCTGCTTCCTTCTTATTATTCATCTTCATTCATTCTTTATTCATCTTCATTCTTCATTCGTTCTGCATTTTGTAACCAGTGTGTACTTAACAGTCAGATTGGCCCTGTAACTCAGTTATGTCTCAGATGAGAGGAATAGCTTATTTGGACAAGGCAATTAACAATTGGTGCGATTTTTTTTATTGTAGCTTGCAACTTTTTTTTTCCCAATTGTGGGGCAAGACATGTTTGATATTAAGAAGATCTTGGTGTTACTATATCACGGTACTACTATGGCATAAGAGAGGCTGAGAAAAGGAACATGTATCATGTCTCATGATCTACATGTTTTCTGCTCATGATGTGCTTTGAGCCTGGTTGTAGTTCAGCTTGTCTCCAACAGGCTTAAGAAGAACCTACCATGGGATAAAAACATTGTGGGCTGGGCTGTAACACACTTGGCTTTATCTGTGCCTTAGCTCTTCCAGCTGCTTAGGCCGATAGAAGTGCTCTGCGTATACCTGAACTTTTCCTGGTGGCAGAGGTTGAGATTCTAACCTGGTCTGAATGCATGCTTAAAGAGTATGGACTTTAATCAAGTCTATATTCCAAAACAAATGCAGATCCCACCCTCAGCTAACAGAAGGATGTATGCTGAGTCTGCTCAAGTATTGTGGCTAAACTACTGACTACTGCACGTACTAATGCTCCACAGACTCCACATTATATCAGTACTCTGGTTAGTAAAGAAACATGAGCTCCATATTTTCCCTTGGCTACCCAGGTACTTTGTGTTCCAGCTGGTATGTGACAACTAACACTGAAGAAGTGCAAACTGCTCTTTGAAAACAGGCTTAAAGGACTTCATGTAGCACACCTTTTTGAGGTGTTTCCCTTGTGTCTTCTCTGCATGGACAGAATGTCTCAGAACATCTCATCTGCCTGGTATAGCTGAGCACCTGAACACAACACTTCAGAGGAAAGCACCTTAGCCTGCAGCATTTTAAACAAGTTAAGACTCTAGATTACATAAAAGCAGGAAGGCATACAGTCATTTACATAGCCAGACAGCTGGCATTTCACAGAGAGAGCTCTTGCACACCTACAAATCAAGGATAAAGACCTTCAAGTGTCTATAATAGTCAAAAAATATTAGGCTGTTTGATCTCATGTAAAGGACGAATATATCAATATTGCAGAGGTTACTTGACAAACTCTGCTTGACATTGCAGAACGGCTGACCCCCATTCTCCTATGCTGTTCTGAATGAATGTCTTTTTACTGTAATTAACATATAACTCGTACAAACATTTTCTTTCTTCTGTTGTCACAAAATCATTGTTATTTCCAAACACATATGAAAAGGCTGAGACATCGTTTTTACTTCCTCAATAGATATGGCTGCAAGCATAAGATTTATTTTATTTATTTATTAATAATCTGATAGCATAATAGGTAGGAGATGCTGAAATAGTTTTATTAATCAGTTTTCTGAACAGATTTTTGGTTCTTCAGCAGCACATTATAAATTATAAACTACTAAACATTAATTTTGTGTTTGTTCATTCAAAAATAATGCTATATGGTGGAATTTTATCCCTGGTACTATGGCAATATTTTATCCTTTCCTTATTACTGCATACATTTCTGATTTTGCTAGCATTATACTTAGTCATTCAGACATAGCTAGTTTGAAGTGACATTGTGACTTGACCATACTTTTGCATGTGTTCTAATGCCTTGTAACTGGACTGTTGTCTCATTGTATTTGTGTAACACAATGTTGCGAGGATGCTAGTATTGGATTACCTACGCTCATCTGAAACAATACATGTCTTTTCTCTGTTGGAAAACAATAGGTTTTCTACTTAATCTAACTCATGCTGCAGGGAACTACTCGAAGGTATCACCACAGACTATTCCTATACGCTTTTAGGAATTATCAACTTTATATTATTAGTTCTAATATCAGTGATATCAGCCTATACCAAACTCATTACCTCTCAGCAATACCCAAGTTATTTTTGAGCTAATTAATACAGGTATTAGAATCCGCATGTCAATGGGAGCACAGACCTCCAACCTGGCATCATCGCTTCACTATTTACCCATTTACTCATATGACATTTGCAGCACACTGGGTTCAGCAGTCATGCAACCATGCAGCATGCAAACTCGGACTGTTTACTTAGATCATCTAAGCTCAGAAATGTGTAAACATATTGTAAGCATCACAAGTATTCTTATGAGTGGCATTTTGTTTCATCCCTGAAAGCATTACAGTGCTGCTATGGCTTCAAGGTTTTCTAAACCTTGTCTGACATTTCAACAACTATAATAAATGAACACCAGGACTACATGCAGAATTTTTGTATGCGTGTTGCAGTATCGTTTTCACCAGAACTGTGTGAAGAGAGAAACCACCTCAGTATTCCTACGTGCTACATATCTCTTTCACTGACCCAGCCACTGTGCTAGATGATTTTAGCTACGGAACTCTGACGGTTTAGAAAGATTTCTTAGCCTTTGTGATTAGTGCTAATGTTTTCCCATTGATCATCATTCATTTCTCCCAGAAATACAATTTTGCATTTGGCTAGATTTTTAAAGGCATTTTTTTCCATACATGAGAGATTTGGAGAGACATCTGTGTAAAGTATAGGAATTCTGTTTAATTATGTCCACCTGTTTATTTAGAATATGTTAATTCACTGAGAATTTGAAAGGTTAATTGTAGACCCACAGCGCATGGCTGAGCCACTGGGCAGTCAGTATGTTTCCCTGGTGTGTCTGATACAGGATCTCTTTTGGCTGTCCTTTGCCATTATTTATCTTTCCAACAGGACTTGGATTATCTGAAAGCATAATCAGACATAAGTCTAATGTCTTGATAATTGATACAATTGCTGAACATTATCAGGTATAATGTCAATATTAGTGTGAACTGTACACTAACAGTTTTGCAAACTGTTTGAACATTGATATTTACATTAATTCTTTATCAAAATAAACTGTAAATATAATACTGAATGTATTCCAAAAGCTTTAGTGTATTATATCTTTTCAGTTATCAATTTTTAATCTTGTCATATAATAAAATCAGTTGCATTTGACAAGTTCCATTACAAAAACATTCAAATGACACTCTTCTTTCAATTGTTTAGTAATTTAATCCTCTATGAATTTTCCATTTATCTCCCTAAGGATTTAAGTCAAAGTAGCCAACTTCTAACTAGCAGGTCAACCTCCTTTGTATTTTCTGAGTACTGACACAATAGCTTTCTGTCTTCTGGTAACACCAGTGGGCTAGAGGTCTCTTAGGGATTTTGTCATTCAAGTTTTTTGAGACAGCTAATTTAAAAATGACTAGTAGTGAACCTTTTTAGCATTTTCATTAACTGAGTGAAAGATTGGCAACTTACAGGAGTTTTGTTGTTTTTTTTAAGCAAAATCAGGATATTGACATGCCTCTGATCATGTCGCCATACACAGGTGATAAATTCTTGCATCAGACTACGTGATGGCGAAGTGCAGGAAACCTAGCTGGTGTGTGTCTCATTTTCTTTTTGGCACTCTGGATGGGTAAATTGTCAGATCTGCAACTTGAGAAGGGAAGATATACTATTACATAATCTTTAAAATGGGTAAAAGGGACAATAAATTGTTTCTGGGGTTGTCCTAAGCAGTCTAAGACTTCATTTCCATTAAGAGCTTTCCATAGCTCTGAGATCACACCGTTGTGTTCACTGGGTTTTCTTTGTTTATATTTTTCCTGGGTTAGGAGGACATGGAAAAGGGTAGAAATAACATGCTGCTGCTACTAGCAAAATAGTGGATATCTATTATAGTTAAAGAGGTATTGGATTCTTCTGATTTTCAACATTCTTGTTTTATATGTGACTGCTATTTATTTACCTTTACTCCATTTTTTTTGTGTTTTTAATTGTTGCTTTTATTTCACAATGAACCAGGATGAATATTTAGATGAACTGTACTCCTTAATTCTGAAATCCTGTCTTTCTTCTTTAAGTGTTACCCATTTCTATTAACATTTTTCTGTCTGCATTTTTCCTGATAGCCAATTTTCCTTGTAATTTGTCTTGGCTTTGAGAAATGCTATTGAAAAGCATTGAAAGAACAATGCAATCATCAGGCACGGTCAATATGGGTTCACAAAGGGAAAATCCTCTTTAATTAATTTGATATCCTTCTACAATAAGGTCACTCACCTTGTGGATGAAGGGAAGGCAGTGAATGTTGTTTTTCGGGATTTTAGTAAGGCTTTTGATACTGTCCCTCACAGCATCCTTCTGGACAAGTTGTGCAACTGTGAGATGAGCAGATACTGTGCACTGGGTGAAGAACTGACTGAAGGGCAGAGCTCAAAGGGCTATAGTGAATGGAGTTACATCTGGCTGTTGACCAGCCACCAGCAGTGTTCCTCAGAGCTCAGTTCCAGGGCCAGTTCTGTTCAATGTTTTTATCAATGATCTAGGTGCAGAAGTTGAATACACCATTAGCAAATTTGCTGATGATACCAAACTGGGAGTTGCTATTGACTCTCTTGAGGGGCAAGAGGCCTTGCAGAGGGATCTAGATAGGTTGAAGCACTGGGCAATGATTAAGGCATGAAATCTAACAAGTCCAAATGCTAGATTCTGCACCTAAGATGGAGTAATGCAAGGCACAAGTATAAATTGGGAGAGGAGTGGCTGGAGAGCAGCCCTGCAGAAAGGGATCTGGGGGTGATGGTCCACAGCAGCTCAATACGAGTCAGCAGCGTGCCCTGGCAGCCAAGAGGACAAACCACATCCTGGGGTGCATCAAACACAGAGTAAGCAGCTGTTCAAGAGAGGGGATTATCGAGTGATTCAGTGTATTCAGCGCTGGTGCGGCCTCACATTGAGCACTGTGTGCAGTGCTGGGCTCCACAGTTTAAGAATAATGTGCAGGTGCTTGAATGCATCCAGAGGAGGGCAACAAAGCTGGTGAAAGGGCTGGAAGGCATGTGCTGTGAGGAGCGGCTGAGGATTCTGGGTTTTTCTAGTTTGGAGAGAAGGAGGCTGAGGGGCGATCTCATTGCTCTCTACAGCTTCCAGAGGAGGGGAAGTGGAGAGGGAGGTGCTGAGCTCTTCTCCCTGGTATCCAGTGACCGGACACATGGGAATGGTCCAAAGCTGCACCTAGGGACTGGATATTAGGAAGCATTTCTTTACTGAGAGGGTGGTCAGGCACTGGAACAGGCTTCCTAGAGAGGTGGTCGATGCCCCAAGCCTGTCAGTGTTTAAGAGACATTTGGACCATGCCTTTAATAACATGCTTTAACTTTTGGTCAGCCCTGAAGTGGTCAGGCAGCTGGACTAGATGATCACTGTAGGTCCCTTCCAACTGAAATAGTCTATTCTATTCTATTCTATTCTATTCTATTCTATTCTATTCTATTCTATTCTATTCTATTCTTATTCTATTCTATTCTAAAGTAAGCCCTTCTGCAGCACCACATACAATTTACTAGTTTATACAGTATTTTCCTATGTCAAATATTACCATATCATTAATATTTTTATCAATACCAGATGCCCTTGCATCCAGCGTGATGACAAATTAATCTTTCTTAAAACTGTCTTACGTTACAGTGTCTTTGTTATATCACTACTCATGAGGAAAACAATGCAGGTGGAGAAAACAATATCTTGCTTTTGAATATCAAGGAAACATGAGAGACATTACAAATAATAAGTACATGTAGAAATATGAGGATGCACTAAACCAAGTTTACATTATTCATACTAAACAAATAATGGCTTTGACAAATGCCACTACAACCGAAAAAAATAATATTGTGAGAAATGGGAATCTGCTGTATATTGCAGGAGAAGGTCTAACAGCCCTAACAACCTATGGTTTTGTCTTTTTAATCCCCATTTTAGTAAAATATTTTCTGGACTTGGGATTTGATACTAACATCTGAATTGCTGTTTGGTAGGTATTGCAAAATAAGTAATTCTAGTAATAAAATGTTCTGTTGTATCTGAAAAAGTAAACAGATTTTCAAGATGACTAATTAGTTGCGTACGATCTATCTGGATGATATTGCTTAAACTATGGACTTTAAACATTTCTGTAGCAGCAGCAACTAAATATCACCATCACTTCTCTCCTCATTGGCTGGGCTGTCCCAGCCCAATCAATGATGAGTTTAAGATATCATAGGACAGTTTGACGATGAATTACTAGCGGCCTGTGTGATGGTTTTATTACCCTTTTTTAAGATTAGGTGAGATGCCTCAACATCTGTAGAAGCTGCACAATAATATAACTAATGGCACTTTGGATGTATTTGTGAGATAGCACATCTACTGCTTTCTCCTAACTTCAAGATTGCAGAAAGGTTTTATGAATAGCAATTAATGACACATTTAAAGAAACTAGGTAATGAAGGGGACTAGGATTTGTCTTGTGATGTCAATGATATTTATATTTTAAAAGATTTTGTTAGTGCTTCTATACATGCTCATGAAAATATGTAGAGAGTGTGGTTCCTCAGTCCTGTGAATATATGGTAGTTAAGAGCTCATTTTCAAAAAGGCAACCTTAAATGAAGCCTTAAGATTATGATGGTTTTTATACACTGCTTCACACAATTTACATATACATATAGCATTTCTCCATTTTCTCTTATGTTAATTTGTCACTGACACTTTCTGTTTTACATCTCAAGCTAAGTCTCTTTATCCTGTTTCACTTGACTTTTAGTATAACACAACAAAAATAAAACCTATTTACTTTTACAACAGATGTGAATATTCCTATGTGAATGTTCATAAAAGTAATTTAAAGATCAGAATTACAAAGGTCATAGTAACAAAACCCTAAATTTGTGTATAGAAAGAGATTGTAATAGTCTAAGAAGATGACTGAATTAGTGTCGATGAGAATAATAAGAAAAATCTGATTAAATAAAAAAGGGCTAAGCTGAAACCATGTATATCATAAATCGGAGAAATAGGGGAGCAAAAATCAATGCACCTAAAGTGATACGTTAAAAATTTCCCCAGAATGCACTTTCAATAAAATACTGAGCAACTGAGCTTTTTCATCTATTGCTCTTTTATGAAGTCTTAAAAGTGTCTTCATGAGGAAATCTGGCAGCAAACCTCAGTCCTTTCAATCTTCACTCACTCAACCATCTCAATTGTTTGATCTTTAGCATCAAACACTCTGAATAAAAGCAAAAGTACACTATTCATACTATATTGCTGTCTTCACTGGCCTTGGCAAGATCTTGGACATAATCTAGAGTGTAAAAATTGTCTGCATAATGTTACAAACCTTCTTATGTGCTTTCTTTCTCTACCTTCTTGTTTTCTTCTTCCTTGTCTCTGTCTTTTTTGCCTTTGATAAAGAAAGCCAGTTTAGTGAACCAAGACTATCTTTATCACAGTGCTGCTGTGAGCCACAGGGAAAGAACAGCTAAAAAGCCCTCTCTTAAATAGCCTGATGTTTCTACGAGTTTGCAGGTTCTTAAAGGAGCAGCTCAGACTGCCTGTTGTGCGTGCCGTTCTTTTCTCCAGCCTTTTGTGTAATTTGTCTTGTTCCATCTTGAGTGAAGGAAGATCAAACTTCAACAAGGACAGCAATAAAAACAGGTTTTGACCTTCTCAGCTAACCATTGGGTATAACTGATTCTGCCTCAGGGCAGGAACTAGATGACCTTTCCAGACCTATAGTGTAAGATTTTCTACTATAACATTTTCTCATTTTCACAAAAAGAGAAGTTATTACCATCTTTATTACCATGTAAAAGACTGTCAAAGGAGAACCTTCTTTAGAAAAACTCTTAATAGCTAAGGTAAAATTAGAGATATTGAATAATGGAAGTCTTATGGAATACTGAGCATTTTAAATACTTTAATGAATTCTTGTTCTAGGTATCTAAGAAAATTACACAGGTTTTTAAAGGTGACTGTAAATAGGAAACCAAGGAGACCAATATATTACTACCTGAAACACCAAACCACTCTGAATTCCTTTGTGTTCTACAATGACCTTGCAAAGACTTGCAAACCTGGTTTTGGAGTAAGGAGAAGGTCCCTGCTTCCATCCTAAAAACCTGGTAGAAGAAACAAAACAAGCAGGTACTGGTATCACAGGCAACTGCTGAAGTTAGGACTGCCTTTTTTTTTTTTTTTAAATCATTCTGTTTAAAGTTTATGCAGAATTCGAGATAATAAAATAAATGTGTAACTATGAACCAACAAAAATATCATTAATGTCCCCTGAGTGGCTCTGTTCAGAAAACTCTCAGCTCAAGCCTGTATAGCAGGCGTATATGCAAATAATGCTGGGTAAAAATGTATGCTCATATTTTGGAAATATTATGTGTTTGTCATGTGTATGACATGAAATGATCAAAGTAAAATTCCAGATTTGAACTGTTTGATGGAACTTGTGGAAGTTTTCCACTGAAGATGCAGAGTATCACAAAAACTGAATGAACTGTAGTGAAGGTTTTACATTGCACATTGCAACACAAAAATCTATGTAAAACTGGAGAGACCAGAGATGGCAATAGTCATTAAAAGCAACAGCAGGCTTATTAACCCAGGAAGAGCATCATGCTAACCATGTTTCCTTTACACCAAAATAGTCTTGTGTAAAGAATCTCAACAGTAAATGGAGGCTGGTTGTACAAGAAAGGGAGAAAGGAGCTGAGCATCCATTTACTATTCTGGTAATTTCTTGTCTTTGGAATGTAAACCGGGAACATAAAGAGGAAAGGTGTAATAAGGGTCAAAGATATTTGTTCAAGGATGGTAACACTGGTACCTGTGGAAACAGAGGCAATGGAGTGGGTATTTCATTTACTATATCTATATTGCTGATTCACTACTTTTCTAAATTTTTGCAGTGTTTGCCTTCCATTTAATAAAATATTTCCTTATAAACAGATTATTCTTTTTGACTGAGGAGGCAGCACCTATTGTGGTTTTTTCTATATGTCTAGGTGGATGTGCAAACTGATAAGATTCTACAATTAAAAAAAAATAAATAGTAATAATCCTCTAGTCCTAGACATTTAACCCAGCTCTATAGCTTTATTGTCCATTTTTTAGTTGTCCTAACTATTTATAAACAAATCAATGTGGACAGAATAAAGAGCCCTGATCTGCAGTCAAGTGTCAAATCAATAGAGAGATACTACCCCAGTAAAGTGTAGCTGCATTCACACAGAATTAAGTGGCATGGAAGATGAATGGACCAATAACACAAAAATTCAAGAGTTCCATCTCTTCATTTCAGCTGTAATAGAGAGACATAAACAAATGGTGCAGTTGTACAAATGGTACAACTAAGAAGAAAGTGAGGAAATCAGTTAACAATGTAATATTAAGCTATAATTGGACAATCATACCATCATTATGAAGCTGTTCGTAAGAACAGCAGCCTTACAGTAAATTAAATATGATTCAGCAATCATAAAATGATTCAGTTTATGTTAAACTGCAAGATAGACAAAAATAAGTCTATAAATAATCCTTGGGATTTTAGAAAGTCAAACTTTGGGATGCTGGACAAATAAATTTATTAGTCTGATTGGTTTGGGAAAATTAAAGATTTTAATTCAGACCTGGAGGAACTCTTACTTACTTTTAAGTAAAATGTGCCAAGACAATTAGAGCATATATTCAAAGAGAAAACTAAATATTTGTATGAAACAACTTTTCAATATGAAAAATCGTGAAAAAGGATTTAATAAGAAGAACAGAGACATAAAGAAAGTGTAAAATGGATTCATTAAGATGAACAGAGACAAATAGAATGTGGAAAAAGGATTCATTAGGAGAAAGACCATGTTTCAGAGGTTAAAGAGGTAAATAATACATACTTTGAAGGCCTTACCCTAGCATTAGAAACTAAAACATAATAACGGGTTTTTACACACTAATCTTTATACATTATTCTTTACATAAATAAAAAGAGAAAACTAGAAGGAATTAGAAGGCAGTAAAGAAGATCTAGAAATGGCCAAAACTTTTAATTAATCATGCACTTGGTGGAATTTTTGGTTTATTTTTGTGTTGTTTTTTATTTGTTTGGGATTTTTTTGTTTTTGTTTTTTGTTTTGGTTTTTTGGGGGGTTTGTTTTTTTTTTTCTTTTCATTTGAGGGTCATGGTGAGGGTAATATACATTATCTGCTGCAAATGAGAAGACCATAAGACCATGATACAAATTACAGTATGGAAGTTAGAAGCAAAATTGTTATTTCTAAGTGTGAAAGAATTAAAGAGCTTGATAACGTCTCTTCAAGTCAACTGAATGAATTAGCACATGGTATTGCAAATCTAGTAGAAGCCATTTAAAATTAATCCGTATATCTGGTAGTAGCAAATTTGGAGAAGAACAAATGTAGTATCAAGATAAAAAGCAGTGGGGAAAGAACATGATCCAAGCAGCTAGTTTGATTATACTGCTATGCAAAGCATTAGAGCAGATTTTGAACAAGAACTAATTAGGGGCATAGAGGTAAATGGAACTTACATTACAACATGGTTTTATCTCATACAGATTGTGTCAGACTAACTTAATATCTTTTTAGATAACTGACTTCCTGGAGAGGCTAATAATATAAAGATACTCTATTCAGATTTAAGCTAAATGTTTGATAAGATTTCTTGAAGGAAAATTAGTATTGAACATGTTGATGACAGTGATTAACATGAGGTGTGGAAGAAGCTTGTTAGACTACTCCCAGCTATATTCAAACAGCTAGACAGGCTGGAGAAAAATCAGTACAGATACTTCTCAAGCATCAACGTTAGGACTGATCATATACACTATATTTGTTTATGACATTGAGATGAAAATTATGTATATGCTTGAGAGATGTCTAAGCAACAAGGTGCTGAGACTGCATCAAGAGGATTTGATCATCCTAAGGAGAGTAATCACACAAATGGAGTGCAATTTAATACCACAAATTTCAGAGGCATATTTTCAAGAATTAATAATAAAAATTTGCTATAAAATGGACTTTGTCAATCTGATGTGATGGAATGGGTAAAAATATCTCAGTATATTTGTTGGAGTTGAGTATGAACTGCCAGAGTGATGTAGCTATGAAACAAGGCTACTGCTATTTTAAAATGCATTGAGTGACACTCTTCAAAGAGAAAGGAGAATGTAAATATCACTACACAAGGCATCAGCAAGACATCGTCCGGAATATTGTGTACTTCTCTAATCACTTCTCTCAGGAATGATTAATTTAAATTGGATCAGATTCAGAGAAGAGATATGATTAAAGAATGGAATATTTACCTTACAAAGAAAAGATTAAGAAGAGCTCTGTTTGTCTAGCCTAGCTGGGGAAGGTTAAGAGGGGATATAATGACTTTTTATAACTACATTAAGAGGGGACATAGGAAGGCAAGAAAATCCTTTAATTATAAGAATAATATTAGTACATGACAAATGGGTATGAGTAATTTTAGACTGGATATTATATATGGTTTCAGATCATCTGGTGAGTGAACTTCTGAAATAACTATCTGAATATCTTTGTAGAGGCAAAGAATAAAAATTACTTTAAAGTGCAGTTTGCTAAGCCTACAGAGGCATTTGCAAAAAAATTCCCAGAGACAAAAATACCTTGTGAAATTGTGTTTTACTGCCTCTGTGAAGTTTGAAAAGATAATGGATTGTGGTTGGGTTTTTTGTTGTTATTGGGAGCAGTTTTTGCAAGTCACGTGTGCTTTATTACATTACGTAGAGTTCATTGCCCAAATTGATTGCCTGTTTATACTCTGGATTAAACTGATTATACAGCCTGGAGTCAGAATGTAATTTTTTCCAAGATTGGATAGTCAAGGACTAGTAAGGATTCTTTTGTGCATTCTTGAGTGTTGGGTAAGATCTTTACATAAAACCGTTATGAATTTTACTTCATAAATACCTAGACCTAGATCAGCCTTGAGCCTTCCTCTTTCTGTAGTTCACCAGAGATATAGGGTTTCATGGTCTTCTACTGTACCTTTTACATTTATTTAAGGTATTGAGGCTTTTTTGGGGGGTTTCGCTGTGTGGTGTAGTTGTTTTGTGGGACCTTTCACACTCAGCATCTAAGGTATATTCATTTTACCTAATTTTAAGTATCCTTAGCTCTGAGCAACTCGATCTTGACTGTCTTATAGTCAGTAGATAGAAACAGGGACCTCCAGACAGTCTTTTATGCGATTTATCTATATAGACACCTCTTAGACAATTTGAGAAAAAACCTTCTTCCTCTACTATTTTGTGCTTGAAATTTCAGAAGACAGGATTGAGCAACCCAAAATGTCCTCTCCATGCCTGTTGTGCTGCATTCCTAAGTGATGGAACATTTAACCTGCTCTTTGTTTCAGAAGAGTAGAAAGAACTTGAGTATTAGCTTGCATAGTATGGAATAAGAGATTATAGAGGTAGACAATACTGGGCAAGTCTCTGCTGTTCTAGTAAAACAAGAAAAGCAGAGAACTTGGAATATCTGTAACACTTTTGTTCTGTGTACTGCTTTTCTTTTTAATTTCGTACTATCAGTAAACAATCACATTGCCATTTACATAGCCATTTACTTCTCTTTCCATGGTCCTTTTAATTGGTTGTGTAGTATAACACTGAAAAAGTAAGAAGAGAAAGGAGGGCTGCCTGGAAGGCTGCAAGATTTGTCTGATTGGGATGTATACTTGACTCTATTCTTATCTTTCCCTATCTAATAACTTTTCTGCCTATTCAGTAATTTCAGCCAAGGGGTAAAGGGTTCAAAGATTTGAAATTTCTAAGAATATTATGAAAACCAGGAGCTGGACACAAGATAAAGATCCAAATAAGTGTCTCTAGTTAGAAAAAGTCAATTGTAACTCAACCTCTTATCTATTTCATGAGACAGCCTCCAGCTGGCAATATACTTTCTTATCAATCTGTTTATCAATACGCTTTCAATATATATTTCTTATTGTACTCCTATGTACTGGGTCTGGCTGCGATAAAGTTATGAAGTTAAATTTCTTCATGTTAACCTGTATGGTGCTGCGCTTTGCATTTGTGGCTAAAATAGTATTGATAACACACCAGTATTTTGGCTACTGCTGAATGGTTCCTGTGCAGTACCAAGACCTTTTCTTTTCTCCCACCCAGTGGCTCTCAAAGTCAGTAAGGTGGAGATGCCCAAGAGGTTGGAAGTGAACATAGTGAAGACAGCTCACCCCAAACTGACAAAAGGGATATTCAATATCATACGATGTCACACTCAGCAGTAAAAAAAACTCAAGGAAAGGAGGATAAAACAGGGACATACATGTTTATGGCATTTATCTTACCAAGAAACTGCTGTGTATTTGGAGGCCCCACTTTCCAGTGGCTGGGCATTTGCCTGTTAATGGGCAGTAGTAAATGAATTTATCTTTTTGTTTTGCCTGCGAGCACAGCCTTTGCTTTTATTATGAAATTGTCATTACCTTCATCCACGAGTTTCACCTTCCTCCTATTTTTCTCCCCATCCACAGGGAGAAGGGAGTGAACAGAAGGGAGGGTGGGTGCTTGATCTGCTCGACAGGGTCAATCCACCACATCCTACACATGAATGCGTTCCTCTCAGTCAACCACAGCTTTATATCAACCAGGGGACAGGATGTGTGAACTGCAGACATGAGGGGAAAAGCAAACTGCCACCAAGAGAGAGAGATGTGAGAGGACAGAGTATCAATTCCCTGTCAATAAACAGAACTGTCTCAGATATTTAAATGTTACTACTTATTTATCTTCCTAGTGGAAACTGAGTTTTAGCTAACAGTTTAAGTCAAACAGGACAACTTTAAGAAAACAGGGAAAACCAGATCCTAATTTTAGTTACACTTGTAGTTATTAACGGGACCGATATCAGAATCTGATCCAAAATCTTTACATTAATCAAAATTTTAATAGATTCAGTCTCCAAAACTGTAGGAAAATATATTTGTTTTCCAGTCCATTTAGCAAACATTTGCATTTCAAAAAACAGGCAGAGGGTGCATCAAAATACTTCTAAACAATGGAGATATTTTTATTAATTATATTTACTTCCATCTTTCCATACTAAAGAAAAAAAAAGTGTAGTTTTATAAAAGAAATGCATACCACAAATATTTATTTACTTGAAAAGGATGACTATCCCTATGTTCCCTGAAGCCAAAGAAAAGATGATATTTTGAAACTTAGATAAAACTTATCTGCTAAGAACTCAAGAGCAAGTGGACACATTTTGTCACAAACCAAAGAGATTCTTAAAGAAACCAGTCAACGCTGGGAAAGATGCTTCCTGTTACAGCATGAGTATGGACTTATAGAGTATTTCTTATAAATATTAACAATTTCATTCCAAGATAATAAGATCTAACCACAGATGAAAAATGAAAATATAGGATTAAAATATCACGCATTGCAAAATGCCATCCTGCTAGGCACTGTAACTCCATAGTACTCCACTGTGTGTGGAAAAATTGAACCTTATTTTCCACTTACTTGTCTTTGGAGATTAATCAAACCATTTATATCCTTTTAAATAGTTTGAGCTGTATGAATTATCATTTGGTTTGTAGCTAATTAATTCATCTGTATAAATACAAAATAATGCAATTCAATAGAACGGCAGTGGATATTTGCAATCAGTAACCAAGGGTTTATGAATACAAATACATGAAGAATCAAAAGAATGCTCTGAAGCCATCCGTTAATTTTCCAGATTTGCTTTTACTTCAACAGCAATCTGGATATTATTTGGCAGCGGCAAATTATTATGAACTCTTCTGTTAAGCTTCCAATTAAAGAAAGTGATCCTTATAATATACTGCAAATTAAATGTTAGCAAAAGTATGTTAAGCCTCTATTATTTTTAGTTTCCACTTATGCAGAACAGCTGGTTCGCAGACTCCTTACACAGAGCCCCAGAGTAATCCAAATCTATGCATGTTATTTCACAATCTTCTCCAGCTAAAATGAGTTTCAGCCTGTTCTTTGATCTAACTTCAAGTGGAGGGCCAAAGCAAACAGACAACATTTTGGAGAAAATCTGTTTAGGCGATTCATGATACTTGTTTTTGGTATCTCTTTAAATGTAACAAAATCTGTCTTTATCCTAGTGAGGGGAAGCAGGAGTAGATGAGATGCTGGGTGGCATTTCAACAGTCTGAGGGCTGAGGTGGTGGGCTGTGGAACCAAAGCCCTGTGGGAACCATCAGGCATCTTTTGCTTTTGGCCCATTTCATTCAGTCTTCTGGCTGAAATGACATCTAAAGGCAGGGTGAGCTGGCGGATGAGGGGCAGGAGAGGAAAAGGTAGATGGCATATTTACAAATATTTATCTATTACCTCAAAATTGTAATATATCTTGTGATAAAATATGCTGTATTTTTCAGCCTTTGTGTATGTATTGAGCGTAGGTGGCAAGGTGTTGGCAGCAGAGCGCATGGGGGGAGGGCTGCAGGGCAGCTGCTGTGAGGAGAGGCTGGGGCTGCCCGGTGCCGGACACAGCCGGTTCCAGCCGGCTCCGACCCACCCACCGCAGGGCATGGCTCAGCCCCGCAGCCAAGGTCGGGGCACCTCGGGGGACATATATTTAAGAAAGGGCAAAAAATGGTGCATGACAGTGAGGAATGAGGAAAAAAAATTTGAGAAACAGCCCTACAAGCACCGAGGTGAGAGAAGAAGGAGGAGGTCCGTGTGCTGGAGCTGATGTCCACAGATAGAGGAACTGGGAATGAAGGAGTGAAGTTGAGCTGGGAAGAAGGAGGAGGGAAAGGTAGTGTTTTAATTTTTTTGTCTTTTTCTTCTCACTATCCATATCTATTTTTAATGAAGTTATTAGTTTTCCCAGCTCGAGTCTGTTTTGCCAGTGACAATAATTGATAAATGATGTCCCTGTCTTTTTCTCGACCCATGAAGTTTTTCCGTCTTACTTTCTCCTGTTGAGGAGGGGGAGTGAGAGAGTTGCTGGGTGGTAGTTTTGCCTTCAGGCAGTTTAAAACCACCAGAATGTATAAAAATAAATTCATTATACATGGGATTTGGAAATAAGAGATCTTAAGTCATTTTAGGCCTGCACGTTATCATTCTGTAGAACTATATTTTTGTTTAATTTTTTAAATCATTATTGGATATAGCAAGGAAATAGATTTTTACTGGAGACTTGTAATCATACTGCACAGACAGTGTTAGTAATAAAACCCATTTACTGGGATTTTTGCCCAGTGTAACACTCACATGGGGATCTTATCTCTCAAACAGGATGGCCAGTCACTGTGTAAATGGTGACAGGGGTGTCTGCTGCAATGATCCTTGCAGCATCATCTTCACCTGAGTTGGGGAAGATTCCTGAACTGCAGTTTTGTTCTTACAATCCTGCTGGGCCATGGTCCTGTGTGACCATTCCAGCACATGCATGATCCCTTTCTGTTGATTAAATTAAACTATGTAGAAAACATCTCCTAAGTATCTTAACTGTGTACAAAAGACTATCCGATGGTACCATACCTGCAGACTGATTAAAATTATCTGAATCTATGTACAGTTTGGGCAATTCTTTTCTCTATGGTAGGAACTACCTGAAGTTCTCCTCCAGGGTATTAATCAGAACATCTAAAGTCACAAATAGTATCTAACAACCGGCCTAAGCAGAGCAGGAGTTGCCGGGGGAATTTCTGGTTCTGCCGGAGGTCCTACCGAGGAGTCCCTGTGACAACCAGTTGGCTGTGCTGTCATCTGGCTTCGACTATTGTCAATCCTTGTTGTGGCTCTGCCTAGAAGTTCAGTAAACTCCCTGCAAATCAGCCCATTGTGTCATCTTTGCAGAGACTAAAACTGGGGCATTCCTGGAGCTTGTTTAGGATGACTACGTGCACTGGAAACGCACACAGGCACAACTCTTGTGCCCAGCTACATCACAGTAGTGTGGAGCAAACATCTGACACTTTCAGCTATGCAAACGCAGTAACAATCATATATATATACACACATATATCTATTAAAAGAATCTTCTGAGTGCTTGAAGCTCCGTTTCTCCTCTTTCAAACTGCTCATTCCTAGGAAATATGAATTAAATTAATTGTCATTAAGACTATGACCCTACTCTTATATTTTGTTGAATGAACCACCAGGTTAGCAAGGTATTAAGATGGAGATAGAAAGATATTGTACAGACTCATCATAAAAGTCTAGTTTCAGAGGAATATAGACTTAAAAGGAACATTTGCATGTTTAGATAGTGGCTTAGGTTAGTATCCAGGTTATTTGGGTTCTGTTCCCTTTGCTCAGAATTATTTATGTAAACTACTCAGTCCTTTGCTTTGTCTTTGTCTGACCTGCACACCAAGGACACCCTTGTTAATAAAAATTTCCTGTAACTCTTGGTATGTAGAAATGCAAATGTTACTTTGTAGAGGGGTTTTTTTAGTCATTTAGCAAATAAGAAAACAGGAAAAACAGAATTAATTTTGTTCACATGCATGCAGATACATACCTGACTATGTTCAATTTGCTCTAGTCATACCGTGCCTTTGGTCATGACAGAATAAAAGACCGTGTATTTTCTTCTAAGCTATCCAGATGTCTCCCTAGGAATTTTCTTTCTATTCAGTCCTAGTTGAAGTACAAAGATGATATGTTCTGCTTTTACTTACACTATATATCATGACGTTATCATAAAACTCAATTTAACTTTTCTGAGATTTGAAGCCGTATGGGTGAAGAAAATGCCCTTTTAACACCAATTTACAGAAATGCTACATTTATAGTTAGTTGTGAGTAGAATTTTGCTTTTTATTTTAAACTCAGATTCAGACTCACTTTAAGCTCCCAATTTACTGTGAAGTGTGATTACATCTGAATATTTTTATACCTAACATATGCTTTTTTACAGAATGAAAATATAATTTTTGCCTTGTTCTATAAACATAAGTCCATATTTATTCATTACATTCCCCAACTAATATTTTTCACCTGATAGGGATATTAAAGTTTTGTTACATTTTATAGCTACCCTACTCTTTCATCTGGTTTGAAACCAGCTTTAATGAGGGAAAATAAGTCCTATTTGTAGTGTAATGATAGAAAGTTTTATGACATTAAGGTCTCTCCACTTACTATTCATTATAATGAGGTGATTCCTAAATGTGGAAAAAGGTGTCTTTATTTCCATCAGATGCTGAGGATGAATTTTTCTGAAAAGCAAAGCTAGTCTAGTGTAAAGTCATAAGTTTATGAAGCTGGCTTTGTATTTGATTATACGTATATTTATATGTGTATCTAATTATGCTTTTCTGCTTGTTGTTTAGGATATTTTCCACTCATTTGAAAAAAAAATAGTTGAGATGATAAATGTTTTTGCAAATCCATGATACATATTAAAATGCGCAGAGTATTATTTCTCTGAATAATTTAAAATATTATTGAAAAGTGATCCTCTTATCACTAATAACAAATTTCCCTTTTGTGAATCATTAGTAATTCAGATCTGTCAGTTAGTGGAACATAGGTATTTAAATTGATGCAAATAATTTAATTTATTCTCACTTAATAAACATCTAATTCATTAAAGACCAAACAGCTTGATAATTTTCAGTTAAATCTATCTGAGAGGGATTTTATTTGTTTGAAAGGCTTTGTAATGCCCTGAATAACAGCCATGCAGAAGGTAGCTGTCACATTACATAAAACTTGCTTTGGCATCTACACTTGAAAGTAAAAATAAATATTACATTTACTAAAAGCTGTAGCCTACCTGATATTGAAGAAGAATATACAAAGAACTTTCTCATTTATTTTAGTCACTAAAATGATACACTACTTCGGAGATACAGAAAACAAAAATTGTAATGAAAACACAATCTTCAAATACAGTTTTGAAGACCTCACAGAGTTTGGCAGAGTATTTGTGCCACAAGCTACAATTAAATTAGTCGCCTGTGCTCACAGAACCTTTTTGGGTTATAGTATGTGCTTCTGCTCAGAATTTGCTCTCCCATTTCACTGTCTTGATCTTTCCACTTTCCAAGCATGTTTATAGGCAATTATTTTATTCTGATGTCACCATAACTGAATCACCTAATTTTTCATTTATTTTCTGCTTACCAGAGCTTCCCCCTGCCCGCCCCCCCCCCCCCAAAGGCCCATCTCAAAAACTTGTTCTTACCCAGAACTAAAGATATACTGAGACTACTTACCGAAATTGTGTTTCTCAAAAAGTCTAGGATTGGTCCACTTCAAAACATTCTGCAGAGTTGTAGAAATCTATATGTACTACTGCCTGTTAACCTTAATGTGGGAAAGGTTAATGGATTCAGATCTGGTTCATATCAAATTTCAGCAATGGAAGTTCATGTCTGCAGATGCATCCTGAAGTTTCTCAAAAGGAGGAAGACAATGGAAATTTCCAGTAGTGTCTGATCCCTTTCTTACAGGTCACTGACACTTTAGATGAGATGTGAAGATGCCCGCAGGGCTTCTAGGGCCTTAGGGCTGTAAGGTAGCTAGGTTTTTGGCTTTTGTTTTTCCTTCCCCAGTGCTTGTGGCAACAGGCTAAGTAATTTTTTCCAATGCTATAAAATTAACTTCATGTAATAGTGGATATACTCAGCTTAAAAGCATGGATAGCTGTCATCTACAGATTCCCAATGCTCATATCCTGTAAGTGATAACAGGTGGCAGAATCTCATCTTTAAGAAATGATGGTCATCTCTGGGTAGCTCTGTAAGAGACATACGTGCAACAAACATGAATGCTCAAAATCCATTAAAGTAAATGAAAAATCTCACAAGGCACAGTTGACATTAGTGGGTTTTATACATAACAGGTAGGGAGAGATCTTTAGTGGATGTAAAACTTTGGCTTGAGGAGAGCTCTGACATTTCTTAGCTGTTGAGAATTTGTACAATAATGTTCAAAGGAACTTAGGGAGTAGCACTGGTAAAAGATCAGTTTTTATTCAACCACTATACCTCTAACAATGGAATACTATAACTTTCCCTCAATTTAAACTATGGCATTCACAACCCTTTATCTCTTTATTTTCTTAGGTGTTTTATGTGTAAGCTGTCTTTTTTCTATTTGTCCTGATTTTAAAAAGCATGTAGACACCAGTAAAGGCTATATTTCTGAAAGTAAATAGTTTTTTAAACTCTAAATGCTGGTTTTACAAATACATCCTACAAATATCCCCTCTTGCACTGCTGAGTAATGCATTTAAAATCAGATATGCAGAGCAAAAATATTCCCAGTTCTGCACAGTGTGGAGCAGGTGGAAATAACACATGTTTCTCCAAAGGCTCAAATGTTGCTGGGAGGATGAAAGCCAAAGCAGCAGTCACCTCTCTACAGGAACATCACTACCATTTGTATGTGCTGTCAAATAGTTCTTTACTGAAAAATCTATAAGAAATCCTTGAAGTCTGAGTAATGTCTTAAGTGATTCTGATCAGCAGTGACCAGTGATCTTGGAAGAGGGAAGGGCAGATGATCATATTACTGGAACCATGAGTAAGGACAGCAACAAAACATGGAAAGGTCACATTGCTACATTCTTTTGGACACTCCCAGGGAAGTGATTTACTTAAAAAAAAAAAAGAAAAAAAGAAAAAAAAAAGAAAAAAAGAAAAAAAAAAGAAAAAGGGTTGGGGGGTGGCAGGGGAAGGAAGGAGGGATTGAAACCCCAAACCACAAGGATACAATCAGCCCTTCTATGGGTTGCTGAAAGAAAAGCTAGACACAACTCAGGTCATAGTTTGTAGGGTTCCTATGCTGAAGATAGTCCAAGACAAAGGCAGTAAGAGAAATCAATTTGCTAGATGAATAACACTGAGTTTAGCGACACCATAGGTAAGGCTTCTTTTCTTACTTATATTCACTTTTGCTTATGAAGAAAAATATTTTATAGCAAAAAAAAAGAAAAGGACTAACAAGACGATTGAATCACAAACTAAACATGGCTACAAAGTGTTCTTGAAACCTTTGCAACTTCTGTATTTTTATTGTCTTGCTTTCTTCAGCTTTTCTTTACTCTTCAGTCCCTCCTCTCCTTGATGATGTTTATATCATCCTGACAACACTTAGTGCAATAGACTGAGTGATGTGTTTGTAATGGAGTGTCAGTCTATATCCCCACTATTGAATCTCTGAAACAATTTTAAGAGACAACAGAAAGTCACAGATCAGTAGTGGGAGATCTTTTAGAAATGCAAGTGCTTAGTGAAAATCTTTACATTTTAAATTCTACTGCTACACAAATCAAAATTTTGTGTTATAGAGCAAAACTGAGATCCATCAGTAATTAGACAAATGTAGAAAGAACACACCTTACCTGTAGAACCAAGTATTAGAGCTTATTGTTTAATTAAAATCTGAATAGTCCACTTACTAGATCCTTTTTGCTCTCTCTCTATGGCATTTGAAAATGTAGAAAGCTGTACACCCATTTTCTGTCCCTTGTTTAGAAATTTCTAGTTTCTATCTACAAAATTATTCTAAAAAGCTATTAATTTTAATAACCTTTTTTAAAAAAAAACATGGAAGATGGTTGAAAAGCCAAATCAATTTAAAGTTATTTTCAATCCATTGCTTGCCATGCTCCAAGGATTCTAAAATGTTAGTGGGGCATAGCCGATCTAGTTCTTTACATAATTCTGTCCTTAAATATTAAGCAGCACATACAAATACCTACAAAACTACTTGAATTTTCTACAACATAATTTTTAGAAAATGTCCCGAGTAATGAACATATTATTTTTTTTATTATTGAATTTGCATTAAAAACTAATGTGATTAATCTGCAGAATGGAGAGAGGGGAGGTTTTCTTAAAGGATACCATTTTCCTATAGAAATTTTGCTTACTTCCTTGAACACTTAATATCATAAGCAGTCTGGCCTTATAAAAGATATATATAAAAGATATATATAAGGTAAAAAAGAAACAAGATGTTGTCAAGTTGTCATTGCCTAAACTGCAGATCTACAAAGATTTCATGTAATTGCACAATATTGTTTATTTTTAAAAGCATCATAACAGTCTGTTTCATACAGCTCATTCACTTGAAAAGAAAATGTGTCTTCTCAAACTCCAAAATATCCAATCTGCTGTAAAACTGGTTTTTGTGTGCAAAATTCCCATTACCATTATTAAATCAGGAATATAGAAAAGTCATGATACTCTTTCTCTGTTCTGAAATACTAAGGAGTTAATAGTCTTGATTCTCAGTAAATCTGTAACATAAGTCTGACCAAACCACAGCTACTCAAAGTTAGACAGCTAGTGTAGGATAGTCATTTAGGCTTTCTTTATCACCTCTGGAGCTGCCTCTCTCCTTTGGGCACTTCATCCCATTTTATATTAAGCACTAAAAGCTGTGAGGTAGAGAGAAATTCACTTGCCATTGAATGCAGAAGGACCATGCGTGACCAGTTTAGATTTGGTCATCTTACTTTTTAGACCGCTGGTGTTGAGTAAGTCACATCTTCAGGGGTTTTAGACTTCCTTATCTAGATTTAAAAAAAAACCAAAAACCAACCCCCCCGACTTTTTAAAAGATAATAATGGAAAAATTAAGAATATGAATAAGTAATAATTTGAAATATTAATACAGTGGCAACCTTTCAGTAATGTAATGGTGCTTTGTACTATTATGGCATAAATTTGGGGTTTAAAAATATCACCTAGGTCTTTTTGGCTTTTTTGAGTGGGTATTTGGAAATTGTTGCTTGGGTTATATTTTGTTTCTTATAGGCTGTGGCACTCCCTTTTGTACCACTCTAAACATAAATGTGAATTTGCTTGCCAAAGCACTCAACAGGATTACATTGACTTGCTTAGAAAAGAACAGAGAATAGCTTTTGAGCAGTGACGGATTTTAAGTGATGATATTTTTCACAACCAAGAGAGAAGGTAAAATGAATACAGTAGCACAAGTCAAACAAAAATACAGAGTTCTTCCACCAAAATCTTTGTCTTTATTATTGTGTCTCATATAAAGAACTTTTCAGGAAAATCTGTGCTACAGGAATAATGTATCTCTGACAGTGTTTGGAAATACTAACTCAAGTCTCCCCCCTTATAGCTGAATTATCTTTTGGACTATCTCAGAAATCACTCTTTACATCTATTACTGTATTTAATCACCCCACTCCTACTAAGTATACAGAAAACTTCAATTAGATTATTAGGAAGAAGTTGAAATACTAAGGAATGCTAAAGACAACAGAGGCAGGGAAATGGTGGAAAAGATTGGTTTCAATATTGTTATTGAAATGTTTGTTGAGTCACTGTGTGTGACATCTCAGTGTCCTTTGTAGGTGAAAATAACTGGACAAAACTGATTAATCAGCTAGTGATTCTTGGAAACTGTTCTTTTCTGTTACAGAATTGAATAACCTGGAATGGACATTTTTATTCAGAAAGCAGATTTCTGTGAACAGTGTCTTTGGAGGATCAGATCTGATTTCTCCCCTGCTTGGCCTTCTCTTCTTGTTAAAGAAACCTGGAAAAAGAGAATGTTTCAGTTGCTTCAACACATATTGGAAGACACTTCAACATGCTCAGTTATTTATAAATAAAAATTTCCAGGGTGAAAGTTTGGAAATGGCAATAGAAAAGTGCACTAAGATAAGCTTCAAAGAAGCAGGAACCATGACAGAATAAGAAACCCTATAAAGTTTATCTTGACCTGTAGAGCGCCTTCTAATCCTCATCCAAATGTGTTTTTTGTTCAGCATCTCTGAAATTCTGAAAGGATTCTCTCGAATGAAATCTGCAAACAGATTTGAATTCATGGTTTATATTCCTGGCAAGTCTAAAATAAATCCTTTTATGTTCATGGCTCAAACCATGGTTTTTATGCCTGCAAACTTTGCATTTGACTGGATAAACGGCTTGCACCCCAGCCCTTTTAGAAGATAATGAACATTAAAAAAATACACACCATCCAAATACAAGGTTTAGCATGTATTTGCCTGATGAAAGCAAGCAGTACCTACCATTACAAAAAAGCAGATCTGGTTGAAACTTAATATTCAGAAATTAATTTGCTTTACATTTATATCTCAGTGGCATTGTTTTTACTAGCTGAATATCAGCAGAGAAAATTGAAGGAAAAGGGAAGAAGGGCAAACGAAAAGAGAATGTTAAAATCTTTCAACTGTTTTACACCTTCTTCAATTGATTGTGTAATTAAACAAATCACTCCTGCAAAATTACATGTATACTGCTTATAAGTTACTACTCCTGAATAATTAATATTCCTTATAAATCATGGTTTTAATTGTAAGGGATACTTGCTTAAATTTTAAAACTTGGATCAACATGTGGTTTGTGTGACTGACTGGATGCCAATATCTAAATACTCCGTACATTACAGTGACCCTGAACTCTTCACAGTCTCCAAGAGTCTCTCCAAGGCTTTCTCTGTGTAGACTTGAGTGGATCATGACAAGTCCCTTAAGGTCATCTTTGCCCAGGTTTAAATCAATATTGTCAGGTCACTTGGCCATGGTGACAGCAGGGCAGTATATGAGGTTACTTTACTGATGTCTGCATTACCCACTGGGTAGAAACATCATGCCCTTAAATCAAAATAGTTGGACCAGCATGGTCCTATCTATTGCTTCACTTCAGTCCTTCAAATAGTGATGATTTCCTCTTTTCTCCCTGCACTCAGATGATACATTTCTAGCCATGGGTCTCAGTGGAAAATAGCAAATGTTGTTTTTTCATGTCGTATAGCCTGAAAGAAACATATACATCGATTTGCACAGCAGAGTTTGGCCACTGGGCTGTTGCAGAAGCACAGCAATTCCCTGAGGAGATTGTGGGTTGCAAAGCTCCTCAGATTAGGTAACGCCAACAGAAAGACAATTACTCCAAAACATTGCAGAGATTAAGTTGTGAGGTAACCTGTGGATCAGGTCAGGTGAAGGATTCTCAGGACCCCCAAACTACAAAGCAGCATCTCTGGTCCTAGGTTTATTATAGCCAAATGCTTAGATCTTTATTGGAGCAAAGATAGTAATAAGCCACCTAAGCCTTTTTGTTAGTCAGTGGCATAAGCACCTTTTGAAATTATTTACATAAATTACAAGCCTGGATTGTTGCCCAAAAGAGCTGCTTCAGATCTTCACAGTGACCCTTATCAAATTTTCTTTTTTCTCTCTGATGATCTAGTTTATTAATGCCAGTTATAACCAGACATTGTGATATCAAAAATGTCAGCATTTATGGGAGAAAATTTAGACAAAAATGTGTACCCTCACAAGCTCGTTATGAATGTTTGTAAACTCCCAGTTCTCCTCCAGAACTGCAGTAGCCCTATTGTCTAAGACAGTTATAACAGGAATATATTGCCCTAGAAATGCTTCAGATGTGCTTCATAAAGCCTTCTATGTAGGTTAAAGATAAGGCTACATGTAAATGCTTATTAAGCATGTATTAGGAAGAAATTTAAAAGGCAGTGACACTTGCTAGGATAGTTTTGGCTTGCCTGCATTATCACAGTCTTCCAGCCACATAGCAGTCGTACTATTTACAAGTGTGAGCCTTAATTCAAGTTATTCCAAGGCTTGTGTCTGAATTTGTCTGACAGGAACTTTTCCAGTCAGGTACCTTAATAAAGCATACTGCAAGTGAGAGGGCAAAATGGATAATCATCGGGCTAGCATGAATTCAAGCCTAGCTAATATGGAAGAAAGTACCCAGAGAAGGTAGGAAAACCCATACACAAATCTCTTTTATCATGGCTCCTATGAGGTTTGCAGCACTGGGAACTGTAACTGCCTCATTATTTTAAAATGAAAGTAGCTGCTATGAAAAGGTATCACAGGAAAAAGAAAATTATCCATATGGACATCATGAAATGTAAGCAATTAAGTGAGTTATTAGTACACGATAGAAATGGCATTACTATATCTCATTGTTAACTTGAGGAATGAATGAAATATATTACAAATTATAATTTTGTATTTATCTAAATTGTGATATAACACAGTGCTCCGTGACATCAGATCAAGGGACGATGGAAGTCTTAGCATTATAACAAAAGGATAATCTAATGAGACTTGTTTCTTTCATAAAATCCTATTGCACACTTTGAAGGCAATAGAATAAAGGTTGAAGTAGAGGACGGTAGTTCAAAGAGAATAAGAGATAATCAGTGCTGTGGAATCAAGACAAAAATGTTTAGAAAAAGCCTAGAAACTTGAACTTTTCCGGACATACAATACTGGTGTGCTTAAACCTGTATATATACATAGACAATCTATAAATACTTCTTTAAATAACTGAAAGAGATTGACTTTCTTGTACTAATGGCATATGATGGTGAAATCAGGTACAATACTTTTATATATCTTTATAACCTTACTACTTCTATATTTAAGTGTAAAAATTTTATTAAACCTTTGAATTTAATCAAAATTCTTGATATGCTGTAAAACACACTTGGACTCCAGTTCTGTGGGAGGAAGATCAAATGCATATTACAGTTTTATGAAAGCAATGTAGCTAACAGAATTTAGTGCTGATCTCAGGGACATAAGATATCCTTGTTCAGGTGCTAAAATCTTCCTCCAGAACACTTCTTTATGGAGGGAATTGTGCTGAAGGTCTAATTCTATTTTTACTTTCTAACTAATCAATATTGTTTCATCTCATTTCATTCCTGAAGCTAAAACATATATATATATATATATATATATATATATATGCTGGGTTGTGGGTAATTACAATGGGCAAGGCAATGGTGTACTGGTTTATTGCTCAAATAATAAAGAAATAAAGCAGGATAGCGATAAATATCAGTACATTCGATGTGCTTTGCACAGTAGCAACAATTCCAGAGAAAAGTTGAAGGTTTGAAAACTTAAAACTGATCTGAACGGTCCATGAAGAGCAAGTCAGCTATTCTAAATTTAAGGAACAATTTCTTTTGAAAAGGACTCTAGGAGGTATCTGGTCCAACCCCTTGCTTGGAACAGGACCCATTTGCTTGCTGAGGGTCTTTGCCATAGTCTGTTTATGAAAACCTCCCAAGAAGTTTCATGGTTCCCCCTGGGCAAACTGTTCTAGTATTTGACCAGCCACACTGTGATTTATTTATTTTCCTAAAATCCAATTGGAATTTTTATTGACATAACTGTGTCTACTGCCTATTGTCCTTTCACTGTGCACCTCTGGAGGCTAGCTCTGTCTTTTCTATAACCATCTATTTGACTGTTAAAGACATCAGTAAGCTGCTCCCATAGTCTTTTTTTTTTCTAAAGACTGAATTAATCCAGATGGCTCAGCATGTTTTATTACATCATACTCTCCACCTTCATAATCATCTTGGTGGCTGAATACCAATAATTTTCTTGCACTGCAACACCAAAACCTGTATTTTAATCCTGTACTTAAATCCACTGCAGTATATGAGTATACACTTTGAGAATCCTGGTTGCAACATGTCATAATCATGCATATTTTGCTCTGAGAATTAAAACAGCCTGAGTAGTATTCTTTCTTTAGTGCATATCAGTTATTTCTACTGTAAGTAAAGCTTATCTTTAAAACTTCTGAAGCCAAAAATAAGTTGTGTAAATAAATAACACATGTATAAACACTGCCTGTCAGGAATATCTGTTTATTAGTATTTTTGTTATTTGCTGAATACATATTTCTTAATGTTTGCTAATTGCATTTAATACAAGCTTCAAATGTAATACCAAAATTTTAAAAAAATAAACTAGGAGTTTTGTAGCCAGAACTCTTTGATAATCTATGCCTAAATACAGCTAAAAGGCTAAATAACTGCTCCTGTAACTTTTGTTAAATCAGATTAATCCAAAATTAATGTGGTTTCAGATACTTCCAAGAATCCTCCTGAGAAAGATTTGTCCCTGTATTGTCTGCCCTTACTTCAAGAGAATCCTGAGATTTTACATGAAGAGTAACTAACCCAGTCTCAAATAATACAGAAAAAAGTGAATTCTAAGGATTTTCCTGGAAGTTTCTGACTACTAATGTATACTTCATTAACTCATAGAACTGATTTTGCAAATTCTTCTTTTTATTATTGATTTTTCAGGTAAATGTAGGGACAGAGAGATAAACACCTTGAATACCAAAGATTAGAAGTTTAACAACTATAAACTTGCAGATGAACTTCACCTGCAAGCCCTTTGGTATCTAGTATGTCTTGGGGAACAGTTTGCATAAACCAATATTTGATTGCTTAGTATCAATATTGTATAATTTGAAGTAGCTTTCATCTTTGGAACATGTAGAAATTATGGAACCTCCAAGTAGGAAAGTGCAGATCAAAAGGATAAGCCTATATTTCCATTAACTTACTGCGATGTATTCACAAAGAAGGCACTGATATGTTTAGATATATACTAACTGCTTAATAACAGCCATGTATTCAGTTGCACATGTGTTTGTAAGACAGGAATAGTTAATACAACCTGGTTAAAAATCAGAAAAGCCTAGGGAAATAGAGAAACTTATGCTGATTCCATTTTACACAGGTTGGAAAGAAACACTTTTGATGTTTAGGAAAGTTTCATATTTTTACCCAATTTTATCCATTTTTTTTCATCTCTTTTTACTCCACCAAGTCCACTGAAAATTAATTTCTTTAAAAACAACTTTCACCACTTACATTGGCTTGCTAGTATTAAATTTTCTCAGTAAATTTTCCCAGTAATTTTTCCCAGTTTTCATAACCCTCACTCATCATAAGCTTCTATAGTCTCATCATAAGCTTCTGTGGTCTTTATCTGGATGATAAGCAATTGTTTTGTGATCCTCAAAGGCCACCAAAAGAAAAATATGGGCAGTCCACTTGGGCAGTCCTTTCACTTCATGTGAGACTGTTCAGATTCAAAAAGAGATCATGGTTAGTGTTTCTAACAACAGATATAAATCTAAGAAAATTAGTGTATAGATGTCTTCATCCATCACAAGTGAGAAATCAGTTGTCAGCACAGTCAGTGCTGCTTCCTCGGTGTAACCTTGATCTAATGCCACATCACTTAAGGAAATTTGAAGGCTGCCCTGAAAAGAACTGTGCTTACTTTCTCCAGAATTGCTGAAAGACACTGAGACAGCCACTGAAGAGATGGTCACATAAAGAGCTGGCAGTAAGGAAGAACTATTTGTTTGTCTGTTTGTTTGTCTATTTATTACTTACTTATTTGGAGGAAAACTGTAACTGTTGTTTCTGTATAGGAAGGCAAACATACTAAAGTTCAAAATGTCAAATAGCAGAAAATCTTGTGGTTACTAATAGTCTGGAAGATTAATACTGGAAATTTTCTGTTGTTCGTGCAATTTAAAGATTTGACCCTTAGCCTACCCTGTAGCTACTTCTCTAAATATTTCAAAAATATCTGACCTTTACATGGATGTCGCCTGATCGTCATTCATACTGACATACGCTCTTTCCCAAATGCAATATATTTTACTATGCTTTTCTGAATTAATACATTTATTTATAGTATATTCTTGGGATACTAAAGATCTCATTGGAGCCACTTCTCAGATGATCTTTGAGGTTGTTAGTCAAAATAATTAATTACTGTTCTTAATTAGCATCTGGCTTTAGAGGAGTTGGCTCTCTTTTACTCCCAGCTTTTCCTAAAATCTCTTTGATGAGGAACTAGAGTTCAGATGTCAATTAAAAACTGCAGTCCAGCCACTTGAGAAATCTGCAAATATTTTAATCAGATTTCAGGGTTTTAAAATACATTTTGTTTCATTCCTACATCTTTTTTTGCCTTAATTCACCTATTTTCTGTCAAAGGGTTAATTACAGAATTTACGACCACAATATTAAGGTACCAGATTTAATATTCTCCTCTTTGATGTCCCTTCAGAAATACCGATATGATGGGGTATGCATCGAATCTATAATCTTCATAGGAATCTAGTTCTGAAAAGGAAAAAATAAATATTGTTTCCAAATACCAAATTACATAACAGAAAAATATTTATATTTAATGCTATTTTTCTTTGCTATAACACATTTTTTGATAACATGGTACCTTCATTAATATTTTTACCATATTACTTAGTAGTAATGTACTGAAGTTGTCTGGAACACTGTTACTACAGAAGATGTTTCTCCTTTCACATGATTGCAATGCAAGGAGAGCTGTCCTTAATCCAGCATGTGAAAACTTGTTTCTTTAATGCTAGCCTTTCAGGAAATAGAGTTAAAGTAAATGTTTACTTCTTATATATAATATATGTCCCCCTCAATTTGGAAATTTCACTTAAGTGTGAATGCACTTACAAAAAAAAAGAATGACAGGAATACATTCATAGATTTCATATATTTCAAGGTTACTAGGCATGAACATGAAGTGTGTCTCTCTATTTTTCATTCTTAGTAATTAGGCTATCTTGCTCATGCCAAAATGACTCCTTCAGTAAACTTCAGAGAACTCTACTTCTTTCCTTGCTCTCTGTCCTGGTTTTGGCTGGGATAATTTTCTTTCTAGTAGCCGGTATAGTGCTGTGTTTTGGATTTAGGGTGAGAATAATGTTGATAACACGCTGATGGGTTTAGTTGTTGCTAGGTAGTTGTTGTGCCTACACTAAGTCAAGGAACTTTTCAGCTTCTCACTGTGCCCTGCCAGGTGCACCAGAAGCTGGGAGAGCACAGCCAGGACAGCTGACCCAGACTGGCCAAAGGGACATTCCCTGCCATAGAATGTCATGCTCCGCATAGAACTGGGGAAGCTGCCTGGGAGGTGGGATCACTGCTCAGAAACAGACTGGGCATTGGTTTTTTTTCTTTCTGCATGTGGTGAGCAATTGCATTTGTGCATAACTTGTTTTATTTTTATTATTATTACTATTATTATTATTATTCTCTTCCTTTGTTATTCTATTAAACTGTATTCATCTCAACCCATGAGTTTGTTTTTTTCCATTCTCCTCCTCATCCCCTTGGTGAGGGGAAGAGTGAGCAAGCAGCTGCGTGGTGCTCAATTACAGGCTGGGTTAAACCATGGCACTCCTGTGTTCAGGAATGGAGTTACGCTCCTTAAATAGTTGTGGTGTTCTTGAATTTCCTTCATGATGTCCACTTTCCTGACATCATGATTGAAACAATACTGCAGCCTTCTTCAAAGAAGACACAAACAGAGATAAAAATGGAAGTGTGAAAAGGATTGCTGAATAGATGCATAACTATGTTTCACTGTAAGAGTTTAGATTAAATTTTCTTGTCTAGTCTGAGAATGACAACTGCAGGTTTGGTTATTCAAGGTAGAGATCAGAAACAGATTTTTAGCTGGTTGACTAGGTTTCTGATAATTTTTTTATTAATTCAATAAGCAGTGTAGTGGGGCTATGTGCATAAGAACTGGGGCACCTGATGACAGTAAGTCATGAACAAAAATAATGTGTTGATTGGACAGAAGTTAAAAAGAGCACATTAAATTGCCTCCTGATTTCTTCCTGGTCTTATTTTGGAATATCCCACTAGATACTATGCAATGATGAAACAATATTTTAAGTAAAATAAAGGAATTGACCTGTCTCTCAATAACCAGTAATCTATCCAAATTGCTGAGGGACTTGTTTCCATTGCAAGTTGGCTAAATCCTTTTATTAATAAAGATGCTAAATGAACCATATTTCCAAATGTAATCTGAGCTCTGGGAATGCTGTGGAAGCAGCACAGCTAGACTCAGACCCTATTTATCCAGGATGACTCTAGACGATTTAAAATTGATTTAAAGCTCAGTACATAGGCCCAGCTTGGAATTAATTTTAACAAAAGGTTTTAGTATTTGTTTAATTAAACCAGTTGAACTCCCAGCTTCTTTGGAGTACTGGGTCACTGAACAAAACATGACCTTGTTGTGCAGATAAAGAATGGTCTGACTGTTTTCATATCATGCTTCTCATCTAACTAATACACTCTGCAGTCTCCACAAACTGTGAGGAATACAACAGCTTTCAGTGCTAGTTTTATGAGGTGAAGCCCACCCAAAAGCACCACACAAATAAATGAGACTTCGACTAGATCTGCCCAGCTCTAACTGACTAGATTAACCTGGTATGAGTTGAAAACCAAAGCAATAACAAACTGCAGATTTTTCTAACACATTTGAGGCAGCAGACCAGAGGGTGATGTCAGTGGTGGCTTAAGCCAGTGAGCTGATACAAAAAAAACCAACAAAGAGTTGAAGGGTAGGAGCACAGGGGAACGCAGGCAGGTGTGTCTGGCACCACAGGGAAGGCTGAGCCCAAGGGGGATGCTGCTTGGCATAGGAGCCCAGCCACCGGCCAGGGCTTGGCACTTTGACCCTGGAGCGAGAGTCCTGCTCCTCTGGTCTGTGCTGCTGCTCTAATCTGGACCAGAGGGGCGGGTTTGTGTGTGCCACAGAGCAGAATTATTAAAATAAACATAAATAATCACATATTATACCTATTGTGTTAAGCAAATACATTTTAGATTATCGATCACTGATTAGTGTGGTGTGTTCTTGCAGCCACCCCGCCTAAATACTGTGACAACTTGGAATCTCTTTTCAGGTAGAGAGGAAAGACAAAAGGGAAAAAAACCCAACAGTTTATTGGAATTACAGTATAAAAACAACAACTGTCAAATTAATATTAATAAAAATTCAGCACAGGAAACTTTATGTAAGACTACCACCTGTTATGACAAAAGTGCACGCATTACTAAACAGAACTCCAGCCTACTTTGTTCTAAAACTACAGTCATTATTGCTGACATGAATAATTCACTTTGATTAAAATAAAAATGAGCATTTATTTAGCTGTGTCAGTTTTCAGTGTCTTTAAAAATAGTGTTTATTGGGGAAAACCAGCAAACAATTCTACTTTTACCTTTTTTTTGGTGGGTATATGACTAATCTGTTAGACTTTAGAGGCTTACTGGTAAGTAATATTTTATTTTATTTTTACCTATTCTGCACATTTAATTCAACATGTATTCTCTTCCCCCTCCCCCCCCCCTTTTTTTCCTATGTTAGAAGTTTAGCCTTTGGGTAAAATAAAGAACATAATTACTTTTTGTCAAAATGGTGCAAGAACATAACTCTGAGGTTATGAAACCGACTTCTTTAGTAGCGTATGTCTTCAATTTTTGCTATTATTTTAGCTGCCCTGAGAGACCTTGAAAAATGAAACAGTACTAATGGACCTGAAATAATGCTTCTAACTTTAGCATAGAATCTTGTATGGGTATATTATAAATAAGAAATAGTCTATCTTTCACATAAGAAAATGCCAAAAGTTTTACAAATGAAACATATGTGATTTGGTGCTCTTTAACTGTGATTTATTTAATGGCAGAAAAAGCATCCACACTGTTCCATCGTTAGTAACAGCTTCCAATGAAATACTAAAAAGAAACTTTTAACATGTTGTTGTGAAATCATTTTGAATCTTTCTAGGGAGGGAAGAAATTATTAAATCCAATTGCTATAATTCTAAATGGTTAGAAAGTCTGAGTATTTAATTTCTGTCCAAAGTTCTTTTTCTACTGATAGAAAATTTGGGAGCTAGTATAATATATTTGTGGTGGGTTGACCCTTGTTGGAGGCCAGGTGCCCACCAAAGCCGCTCTATCACTCCCCTCAGCTGGACAGGAGAGAGAAAATATAACAAAGGCTCATGGGTTGGGATAGGACAGGGAGAGATCACTCACCAGTTACCGTTACGGGCAAAACAGACTAGGCTTGGAGAAATTAATTTATTGCCGATCAAATCAGAGTAAGATAATGAGAAATAAAACCAAATCTTAAAACACCTCCCCTCACCCCTCCCTTCTTCCCAGGCTCAACCTCACTCCCAATTTCTCTTCCTCCTTCCTCTGAGTGGCACAGGAGGACAGGGAATGGGGGTTGTGGTCAGTTCATCACACGTCATCTCTGCTGCTCCTTCCTCCTCAGTGGGAGGACTCCTCACACTCTTCCCCTGCTCCAGCACGGGGTCCCTCCCACAGGAGACAGTCCTCCATGAATGTCTCCAATGTGAGTCCTTCCCACAAGTTGCAGTTTTTCATGAACTGCTCCAGTATGGGTCCCTTCCACAGGTTGCAGTCCTTCAGGAACAGACTGCTCTGGCGTGGGCTCCTCTCTCCATTGGGCCACAGGTTCTGCCAGGAGCCTGCTCCAGCGTGGGCTTCCCACAGGGCCACAGCCTCCTTCAGGTGCATCCACCTACTTCAGCATGGGGTCCTCCATGGGCTGCAGGGGAATCTCTGTTCCGGCACCTGGAGCACCTCCTCCCCCTCCTTCTGCACTGACTTTGGTGTCTGCAGAGTTGTTCCTCTCACATATTCTCTCTCCTCTGTCTGGCTGCAGTTTCTGTTGGTGTTGTCAAAGCAACGGAGGAAAGCATGTCACTGCACATTCAGTTCTTCCTGCTTTCTAAACAAATTTGTAGGTCAGCAATGGTATTTAAAATTTAGTGCAAATACTAGTTCATTCTTAGAATGTCTAGAAAAGAGTAGTCCACAAATAATTTTAAGCACGGTTTTCTTTTTAATTAATGTGACCAAGTGCAGGTATGTAAGTTCAGAATTTCAGAGGCTGAATTATTCAATAACTGAACAGAGTATGGTTTTTTAAAACTTTTATTTCCATTGATACAAAAGCACACCAAAATGAAAAGAAAAAAAGATTTCTCCATACGCATTCCTTTTCATCAAGAATACATGTTAACTCTCAAAAATACTATATTGCTGTCATTATGAAACAATAGCAGCAACTTCATCATTAAAACTGACACTACTTTTCTAGTGATATTCAATTTCATGTAATTTGATTAGGACATTATCTCATTTATTGATTTTTTTCTATTTTAAGCTATATTTTATATGTATTTTACATGCATGACAAATAGTAATGCTAAGAAATTGTGCATTTCATGTTCGTCTAACTTTTTTATAAGATGCTGGTCTCTCGAACAAGTCCAAAGGCTTATCTCATTCAAAAAAATAGCTTCTCAGGCAATGAATTTCACATGAAAAGCAAACAGCCCCTCTGCTTTTCAGCTACAGATGCATTTCTGAATAGAATTTAAATTGCAGTCTTTGACCATTTTTAAACCTAACAACTTAGGTCCTGAACATTAAAAGTAGATCTCCCAATTTCTAAGTATTTCAAATGGGAAAAGGCACAATAATGTTCCCAGTGAGATATCTTCAGCTCTGGAATTGACTATTATTGTGTACATCCCAGGCAAATGACAAAATATATGTTTCATAAGATTTTTTTTTTTTTTTGGTGGCAGTATAAACATAACAGATAAAACCAAAATTTGGTGACTGAGATTTAATATTATAACATTATACTAGTCTTTCAATGAAAATGAAAAACAAAACTCAGACAACTGCAACAAAAAACCCCCAGCAAACAAAATCATGTAGTCCATCTGTTGCCACAGGTATGCCTAAAAACTTTGATCCATTGCCAAAATTCTTAAGTTTCTCAAAGACCTACAAGCCTCAAAGGGAAATCAATACCTGAAAGTCTGGTGCAAATTGATGGCTATGAGCAGAGATACCTGTATTGATTCCTCCAGCAAGGAGAGATGGGGGAATCTCAGCTCTTAGACCTTGGCATCAGAGAGGCTCCCTGGTGTACCTTCTGCCCTGCCAGCACTCCCACAGCATTTCTTGCACCTCCTGGTATCAGAAAATAATTGGGGCTACTGTAATGAGGAGTGGGGAGGAGTAAAGGACAGATGAGGTGGAGTGACATTAAGCAGCAATGGGTAGGAAAATTGCTTCAATACCTATACCTTTCTTTTTTTGTTTGTTTTCATTTGGTTTGTTTGTTGTTGGTTTTTTTTTTTCCTTAGGTAATATGTAAGTGTAGAATTAGGGCTCAATTAGCAAGTTTGTCTAACTTCAGGGTTTCCGTTTGTTTTGTGGGGTTTTTTTAAGACGTAGATTAGGATTCTGAGAAAGGACAATGTCCCCAGCCCATACAATTGCCAACCGTGTCCCCTCTTAACTTCAGTCTTACAAATGCAACTGGACTGGCTGAGATGGCTGGTGGAAGTGTGGGGAGGGAAGAAAGCTGTGTCTGTGTCCCACGTATCCTCTCCCTTGCTTGGATCCTTCGTCTCCAGCAGTGGGGAGGAAGGCTGCAGGAGGGAAGTTTTCTGAGCATGCAGGCAGCAGGGCCATGGCTACCTCTAAGTGAGGAAAAGTAACTTCTTTCAGTACCCAGCTTGTCTGGGCCAGCAGTGATGAGGAAATGCTGCTTTAACTGTGGCTTAAGGGTCAAATGGTTCATCTGTTACTCTGTGTGTATTTCTTTCTCACTCCATGCCATGCAATTCATACCTCTGTTTGTTGTCCAAAACAGCTCCTTATTTTGTCTATGCTTAAAACCTACCCCAGATGCAGGTTAAAATATCACCGTTCTTTTTTCACAGTCCATCTTTTCTCTTTTCCTATCACTGATTTGCCACTCTATTTCATTCATTATTGACAAAGAATTAAACACTGTTGGCTTGATACTGGAAATACTTCTGTTAATTGTCCTGAGTTTTGAAACCTGTTTTAATTCATGTTTATCAAATGGTTTATAGCTGAAAACAGATTTTGTTATCATATTTTATGACAACATATATTTCAGGATTATAATGTCTGGTATCAGAAATGTAGGGAGGTAGGATTAGCCATAACTAGAAAAGTGAAGTGGAACACTGTGCCTGAACTGCACAACTTTTGATTTTCATTAAGTTGTGAATACATGCTTGTCTTGGGGTGAACCGTGGGACATTCTTTGCTTGAACATACCCATATTTAATTGCTCATATTTTTGTTCTAATACTTAAAATTTCTATTGCATTCATATGATCATAAGGGAATTCTCCTGTGGATGATTTAATACCAGTTAATTCACAAGGAAGTTAAGGTCTTCGCAAGCTAGTAGTAGGTACATGTTCCTGATTCTTTTCTCAGGCACTGCGAGGTAAAGAACATTCAATCAAGGCTTATTAACAGGGCTTTTGAATGAAATGTTTATTTTACTTTTTTCAATTCTACCTCATAAAAATTAGTCTAAATCCATTATTCCATCTCCCACTTTTCTACAGATAACCTAAAAGCAAAAATCCAAAATTCTAAGTAGTTTTAGGAATAGCAGAGCTAAGTGAATCCTGTATTTTATGGCTAGTGGTTTAATCATAATAATCTCAGCTCATTGCTTTTCCTTCTTTTTTTTTTTTTTCCCCCCACATCAATACCTGGAGTAACCTGCCATCCATCACCGCTTTCATTATTTATCCAGCTCTCTTTACTTTGCTAGAACTTGCAAGCTAGGAAAAAGCATATGTTTATTGTCAAGACATCTGCTGCCATTTGACTAGTTTGTGAGCCTACAGAAACCTCTCTTTCAGCTGCTGGAGATGAAACAATTGCCTTTAGGAGTGCTCTGTGAAGAATTTCCGTACCTTTTGTATTAGATACTATATCTGGCAGATCTTTTATTATTGGTCTGCTAAGTTTAGCAGAAACTGACCAATGATTTAAAATAGTTAGAAAAGAGATAGAAAATGAAAATGATAGAAATGGAAACTGCATGATCACACAACTTGTTTCCATAGAAACACAGCTGAAAATTAGAAGCTCTGACATATTTTGTATTTAATAAAGAAAAATAAGAATTATGTACCTAAATAACTACACCTATACAAACAGAAAAAAAAAAATCAGAGAAAAAAAATATCCAAGCAAAAATGTTCACTTGGACGTTATCAGTGAGACATGGCTGCAATGGAATCATAATATCAGCAATGCTTCATGCAATAACCCTGAAGTTCTCATGTGACCAATCAGGATAACTCTGTGTAGTCTTTAAAAATATATAGATAAAATTGGTGATTTTATAATGGTGCTTACTTGTTTGTTCAGCTGTCAGTTTTTCAGCTGCAGATTCTTTCAGTTTGTAGACAAAAACATTTGACAATGATAGCCAGAACTTTTTTTGTTTTGATTTGGGAAGATAAGTTTTGCAAATGTATTTAAGAAGTTCTTGAAAATAGATTAATTATTTAATTCAGATTTTCATTTATAGGTGTCAGAAATAATATTTAAGTAATCTTACGTAAAACCAGCAAAGATGTCAATCTATTCTCTATCACAAGTTCTTCAAAAGATATATCAATGTATCTATAGCAGCAGAATAAAATCTGTTGCCCATCTGATCATCTTGTCTACTGCTAGTGTTAAATTTCCCTTACTCATCCAAATAGTTTTGTAGAAGTAGGAAACAGGCATTCAAAGCAACTTAAACTGGAGATGATACTCATCAACTGCAATTTTATCAAATTGGTCTTGCAATCAAGCCTCACTGACAGTTACCAGACAATCTTTAATTGACTTGCTCTTATTGCGAAGTGCATGATCATTTATTAAAATGATGACTTGATTATGATGAAAGCAAGTTAATATTCTTCTAGTAAGCTCTGCAAAGAAGGCTTAAGAATTAATAGATAATGGACTCCAGGAGATTATCGCAAGAACATTACAACCTTGCCTTGACCAAGAGCTGAGTGACCGAACATCATGAGCTGCGGCAGACAGGAAAACATAAATAAGAACTGAATGGGATGAGCCGTGGTAGGGGCCCTGGACCAACAAGTGACAGGAGAACACCACCTGACACTGCTGGAAAGGTGCAGTGCGATATCACCATGGTCTGATTTGACTGATGGCCTGTGCTGCAAACCCCCACGCCCCAAGGACAGAGACTGGGGGAAACCGCATACAAGCAGAGAACCCACGTCAGGGCTGAGCTGCTGGCCAAAGCCTGACACTGAGCATGACTGGGGTGACCGCCGTGCTTCCTCAGACTGGGCTGTGCCAGCCCACTGAAATGGTGCCAAGGCTGTCTCAGCTAACTCCCACTCCTTGTGTATGTGTGCGTGTGTTTTGCAATGAGGTACCAGTTCTTTTGGGATCTCAGTAGGAAAAGTACTGATACTCAAGGCCGGTTATCTGTTTTAATGTGTAAAGAACAGAAATGATATAAAAGATGACAGCAATCTTATGTCCCTCCTGATGCTGGGAGCCCTGGCAGTTGCAGTGTTGGACAAGGCCCTGCTCATGTACCGTGGCATGCTGTGCAGAGTTCCCATCTGTGGTGGAGTTGGCCAGCCTCACTGTTTCTCACATCTTTATAGTATTCTTCCAAGTGAACAAAGCTATCAATCTTTTACCTGTACAATGCCAAACTTTCCACATGGTACACGGAGGTTTCCTTTGGGTGTTATGCTCTTACACATCTCCATAGGAATGAGCTCTTACAGGACATAAAGATAGTGCATGCTGACATTACAGTGTGCGCTCAGGTTATATAGCAGTCAAACGCTAACGTACAGGTCTCTACAACCAAGATCTATGGTTTTATTCTGCCTATTTTCTGCTTGAAATCACAAGTTACTTGTTAAATGTCTTCTTCAGTGCCCCACCACAGTGTGTGTGTGTGTGTGCCTGTGCATGTGCATGGGTGTATGCCAAGCTATTGCTGACACAGCCTAACCCTTGCTTGGTCCACTTCATAAATTGATCTTAGCAGTGTCCATAGATAGGTGTTCCTTTTTGCCACATGGCATTAACTTCTGCATGATATTTCAAACTAAAATGCTAGTTGTGGTTTAGGCCCAGCCGGTAGCTGGGTGCCACACAGCCGCTCACTCACCCCTCCCCCAGCGGGATGGGAGAGGAGAAGTATAACAAAAGGCTTGGGTCGAGATAAGGACAGGGAGAGATCACTCGCTAATTACCGTCACGAGCAAAACAGACTGAATGTAGAGAGGAGATTCATCTAATTTATTACTAGGCAAAACAGGGTAGAGCAATGAGAAAATACAATCAAGTCTTAAAACACCTCCCCCCACCCCTCCCATCTTCCCAGGCTCAACTTCACTCCCGGCTTCAACCTCCTCCCCCCTCAGCGGCACAAGGGGGCAGGGAATGGGGGTTGCGGTCAGTTCAGCACACATTGTCTCTGCCGCGTCTTTGTCCTCAGGGGGAGGACTCCTCTCAACATTCCCCCGCTCCAACATGGAGTCTCTCCCACGGGCTACAGTCCTTCACGAACCGCTCCAGCGTAGTCTCTCCCACAGGGTGCAGACCTTCAGGAGCAGACTGCTCCAGCGTGGGCTCTCTCCCACAGGGTCACAAGTCCTGCCAGCAAACCTGCCCTGGCGTGGGCTCCCCTCTTCATGGGGCCACCGGTCCGGCCCGGACTTGCTCCAGCGTGGGCTTCCCACGGGCCACAGCCTCCTTCAGGTGCCTCCACCTGCTCCAGCGTGGGTTCCTCCATGGGCTGCAGGTGGAATCTCTACACCCCCTCATCCTTCCTCCATGGGCTGCAGGGGGACAGCCTGCCTCACCATGCTTTTCACCACGGGCTGCAGGTGGATCTTTGCTCTGGTGTCTGGAGCTCCTCCTCCCCCTCCATCTGCACTGACCTTGGTGTCTGCAGAGCTTCCTACATCTTCTCACTCCTCTCTCCGGTTGCAAAAGTTTCTTTTAACTCCTTTGTTTTCCTTCTTAAATATGTTATCACAGAGGCGCTGATTGGCTTGGCCTTGGCCAGGGGCGGATCCATCTTGCAGCCGGCTGGCATTGGCTCTATCAGACACAGGGGGAGCTTCTAGCAGCTTCTCACAGAAGCCACCCCTGTAGCCCCTCCCGCTACCAAAACCCTGCCACACAAAACCCAACACACTAGTATAGGATGATACCTAGACCTCACATCTACAATTTCTATTGTGATTAAATAAACAATAGCAACAGATTTTCAGTTTGTTACATTTGCAATATATTGAAGAGGCATGTAGCACTCTAATGAAGCATCTTTTTTTTTTTCTTTTTTTTCCTCTTTATACTTTAGAGTTTTTAATACAACTTTGGTTAGAACTTATTTGATCAGTTGGTTGATCTATTATTTTTTTTTAAGAGCCAGAACTGGGGATTTCATGAAAACACAGATTGCCAGAATGAAAACTTCATAACACTACCATAATCTCGATTATCTTTTGTATGATCTTGGAGGAAACCCAAGCACAGACGCAGGCTGAAGTTTGTGTTCACAGTACTTCAAAGATCCATATATATCCATTAGATAGATGGCTTCATAAAGTGACACTGAAAACAGTGTCACAACTTGGGATGAAGACATTCTCCCTGGCTTTTCCTGTCTTGATGACTGAAATTTGAATAGATATGTCAACAATATACATAAAGCTTAAAAAATTATTAAGCTGAAGTTTCTCTAAGTTCTAAGTTTCTTTCAGTGCTAAGGGTAATGGTAGAAATTATATCCAGAGGTATTTCATAAGTGGAGTTTTACTTCACAAATTTGTCTAATTATAATGGAAAGAGCTTTTATTACACCTCCTGTCTCTTGACATATGACTTACGATTCTAACGTCTATCCTTCCTTGAAGTTTTAAATGAGTGTGTGTTCACTGATCCTCAATGCCACTTAAGACAAAATGTTACCTGCATAATTCTTCTGTATTGGCTGTGATCATTGCAACAGTAGTTTCATAAAAGCCAAAATGATCAAATTGTTGTATCTTCAGACAGATGACCTGAGACACAAAAAAGAAAAAAAAAAGAGAAAGAAAAAAAGAAAGAAAAAAAAATCCCAAGCCCCTCACCATTTTCCTGGAGAATATCCTATTTTCAAGTTAAATTGTGCAAGCAGCTTTTCTATTTCTATTCATTCCCTGCTTTTTCACTTTGATTTATTTACAGCTTCTGAATGGCCTTTGTTTTACAAGTAGAGCTTTATTATGAAGCTTAGTGGCTTTTTTTTTTTTTTTTTAGCTATACAAAGCTTAAATATTATGGAGCAGTAATAAACAGGGGTGCTGAGAAGAGTCTTACCTAGAAGACTGAAAAAAATACCTTTGCTCTATTATTTTTAGAGTATAATTTAGCAGTTCAGTAGCCCAGAGGGGTAGAAAAAGAAATGTGGGATTTCAAATTAAAATAATCTGTGCTGAAATACCATTAAGTATTCTGGTTTAAAAGTCTCTTTTTTTGCAGTCCAATGTCTGTCTGTCTCCGTATGTACACCTGGAACTACAGCCAACTGCAGAGTTTTGCAAGGATAACCACTGCATAGCAGAAAGTGAACGAAAGGTGTTAACGGCCTCTGCGTGGCATCTCTTACTACAGTCAGATAAGGTATATGTTCTCCTGTCACACAATATCAGAAATAAACAGTCTAGGTTCTAATATTCAGCTGAACCCTTGAGTTGTTACATGGAAGAGAAAAACAGCAACAATCGTTGACTTGTCTTTTCCATGCTACTCTATATTTGATAGACACGTGTCTTGCCATCTGTTTATTGTTTCTTTTCCAGATAGAAAAGTCCTATTTTTTTAGGCATTTTACATTTGGAAGCCTTGATATTTGGTTCTGTATCTGTTTCATTTCAACCTTAGTGTTTCTGAGATGGGGCTTCAAGGTGCTCACGTTGTTAAATGTGAGTATGCGCTAAGTTTACTATAGTGGCACAAGGGTGGTTTTAGCTTTTTATTCCATTCCTTTTCTAATCTTCCAAGCATTTATCTTGTTTTTTGATTTTTTTTAATTACTAACTAGTGAGTACTGAGCTAATACAAGTGTGGACATGCACAATACATTCCAAATAGTATCTCGATCTTCCTCCTGTAAAGAAGAATTAATTCATCTTTTTTTTATGCTACACATGGTCAAATGTTACACTGTAAAGCAATGTATAAACAGGGGAAATGACCAGAGATATGTTGCAAAGCCTCCTGTTCTGATGTCTGGAATTTATAAACCTGAACTGTGCTCAGGGACTGTTGAAAAATATGCAAACATAAAGTTCTTTATATGCTGGGTGTAGAAGAAGTTGGTAATTTTAAAATTTTTGGTTGGTAATTTTACAATTTTTAGATTGTAAATTGTTTTCTATGATTACTTCACCATTTCTTAGATCTAAAATACTGTTAGCTGAGTTGTATATATTTCCAGTTAAAAGTTACATATGTCATATACTCAGTAAAATTGATTATTTCTTTTCTTCATAATACAATTGATTATTTCGTTTCTTCATAATACATTTGTTAAGCCAATGTCAAAGAACATAACACATAGTAAAATGTAAGGAAAAACCCATGGAATCATAGAATGGTTTGGGTTGGAAGGGACCTCAAAGACCATCTAGTTCCAACACCCCTGCCATGGGCAGGGACACCCTCCACTAGACCACGTTGCCCAAAGCCCCATCCAACCTGGCCTTGAACACTTCCAGGGATGGGGAATCCACATCATGTAGCTACTGAGACTGTGAGTAAATTGCTTGTTTAAAAAAGAAAGAAAGGTTAATTTCTAACTTGGGGGAAATGGAATTGTTTGATAGCTCAATAGAGAACTGACCCACCTGTATCTCACACTTCAAACAATATGAACTGACTAATATCCTAAATTGCAAAAAGCTTTGTGGTTTTAGTGAGCGTAATGGTGGTTAACCTTTTTAATCTGTTGCATAATCTAAGAGTTTCTATTAAACCAGCGGAGAAGACATTTACATAGATTGTGGAAACTGCATAAAATCACCTAGTCCCTAAACTGCTAGTGACTTCAGAGTGTTTCCACTTTTTTTTTTCTTTTAAGTGGCAGAATTAAGAAAATTAACAGAGCATTGCTGGTTCAGAGAGCTTAAATGATGCATTAAGGGACCAGTTAGAGCTTGTATGTACAAAAAAGAAACAACCTAAAAGTGGTTATTAACTGAGTGTAATTTAACCCTGCCACATGCCCTAGAATTTCTGTATCAATGAAGACAGCTACTAATGATGCCAGGGAGATGCATCTATGTTATGGAATCTGTGCAACAAGCAGGAAGAGGTACAAGGACAATATGCTCAGATGCCATGAGCTTCCCTTGTCATCTCATGGTGCAAGTAATTGTTAGTCAGTCAGGGCAAAGTACTATTAAAAGTACTGCAATGTGAGGCAGGAAAAAAAGCAGGCTATTTCAAAAACATAAGCAATTTAAGAGACTACAGAAGGGTATATGTAAATTAATGAATTTGCAAATTAAGATTGGGTCGAAGTGAGAATGATATAATATACCTTTTATTTGTTTAGATGATAAATGACATGTTTAAATTCTTTTACAGTTTATGAAATAAGACTTAAATTGGAGCTTAATACAAGGTTACTTATTAATTGTAATTCACCACAGTTTTATCAGACATAAAATAATCCATGGAAACCTGGATTCAAACTGCTTATTAAACTGCTGTTTGATTTCAGATAAAAGTGGTACAGAGCAGGTCATGGCTAAGAGAAAACATAAACTAGTTTCTAAACACAAACTTCACAGCATATTTTTGACTAATAATATATGTCAAAATTACCAAGCAGAGAGAAGTACTATATGCTTGATGTTGGCTGATATAACTCAATCTGTTTGTCTGCCTCTTTGGTTAGTAAGAAGAAAGAAAGGCTGGTCAAGAGAAGATCTAAAATGTATCTGTACTATCCTGTTGGTTTGTCTTTTTGTGTGGATCATCTTCTTAGCCTTGTAACTGTCCACACTTAAGGTATATTTGTCACATCCAGGCTCTAATCTAGGGTGAGCAAAGCAGTTCTCTACCCAGAACAGTTTAGTTATTATTAAATAGTTTAGTGATACCTGGATTCCTCGCATTATTTCTGCTGTGTCCTGTAAAGTAGAAAATTTAAATAAATCCAGAGCTCCCATAACCAGTAATGGAAACATTGGTCATGAAGGGCAGGAAGTTATCTAAGATTTGACTTGATGTAGTGCTCCCAGAAGCCATACCATATTTAGCACTCCCAGTTATTTGAGTTTACTGTAACTATATGACTTCTTCATACTCTTATAAATAAGCTGAAAAAAACTTCTTTCTATCATGGAAAGAATTTCAGAACAAAGCAAAAGAAATTGAATGTAAAATTCCTGAAGGAGTTCATATAAATAAGTGCAAGGATTAGAAGAGAGGCTTAAACCTATCTTCCTCCTATCACAGGAAAATGTCCTTGCCTTTGAGTTGCCAGTTATTTTTCCCTACAGAATGCTATCCTGGACCTCAGAAAAATGTCCTGCAGAAAGCTGTATTAGAACTTCTACACTTGGCTTCCAAAGTAAAGTATTACAAATCAGCTCCACTTGTAAAGGGCAAAAAAAAAAAAATCCAAAATGGAGCCTAAGCCATTTCAGCCCCCTTATTGGGAGTTAAAAGAGGAATTGCTGACACGAGAGTATTTTGGTGCAAGTCTCAGTGCAAGATGCATCCTTTGGCTGTTAGAAGAGTTTCCTGCTTCTTCTGTAAACTCAGCGTCTGTGAGGTAGGTAGATTTCTATGCAATCTTTCCTTAGGAATGGCTCCCTTCATTGATGAGATCTGTAGCTCTAGATATAAGAATTCTGTAATCCCTAAGGCTTTCAGAAACAGGTTCATATGAGTTTGAGTTTGACTAAAGATGTGTTATTGAATTCTTTGCTTTTTTGTTTCTGTCTGAGAAAGACTTGGTCATTTATAATAAAAACTAAGGTTACAGCAAAGGGATGGAAATTTCTGTGACAGCTCTATTCCTGTAATTCACTGATCTATGTAAATGGCACTATGAAGAATAGCAGGGATTAACATGGAACTAGGATCTTTGATGGCGTAAATCCACAACTCAATAGACTTATGCAGATTTATACCATTTGAGGTTATTGCCCATAGACTACTAGAGGACATTTACTGGCACACACATATACCTTCATTTCACAGTTAAATTAACTTTGCAATTATCAAGATCTGACTCATTCCCTAAAAAGCCCTAATGATACCTATGCTGCTCGTTTAAAAGAAACCACACATTAATCAGATGCTGGCTATTTTTAAAACAAATAACTCTTCTGTCTTTATGGTGGGAAGAGTTCTAATTTTCAGGTATCAGTATATGCTCCAGGTGCTCAAGACCTCAGGAAATAAGGCAATATATCAATGAAATATGTCAATAAACAAATATATTGGACTATTAGAGCAATAAAGCAAGTAATTAACATTTCTAACACACTTTTCACTCTGGCAGTTCAAGCTGTAAAAATGTACCTAATACTGCATTTTATTATTTGAGAAATGGTATGTTCTTATGCCCATGTAAATGTAAAAAGAAAGTCTCTTCTAGATAGAAGATACGATTTCAAACCAATAATTTATGTTTAATCATACTGATGTTGAAATATTTTGTCTAATTTTTAACCAAAAACCCCCTAAGATAAACATCTTTTATTCAAAGCTTGAATTTGTCATCCGAACAGCTTCCCCCCGCCCCCCCCCCAATAAGTGTAGTTCTTTTCTGAAAGTAATATCTAGTAATTATGACAATCTGTCATTGAATCTTATGATGATTAAATAATTTCTGTAATCTTAGTACCTATGTTCAGCCAGCTTAATTAGTCACTTTTAAGTACACTGTTGGTCAACTTTCTTTTATTTTATTTGAATAAAAAAGCTACAAAATGTTCTTTATCAAGTTCTAGCATTTTTGGTGATGCATTGTGGTATTTGTAGAACTCTCACTCTGGTTACTAGGTTCATAAGTGTACCTGAAAAAGAAGCAACTTTATAAACAGCAAAGCTAATAATGAAATAAACCAGATGTAAATATATGAAGATACAGAGCAACAGATACATAGCTGTTTTAAATGTTCACGAAACCATAAGCACTGTGGAATACTTGGATTTCATAAAAGCAGTCTTTAATTTAGCATAGAATTGCATCTCATATCAAAGTACAAGGATATTATCAATTTACCTTATTATTTTATAGTGAAAAGTTTTACATTGAATTACTCTTATCTGTTAACCTGAATATAATTAAAATTGTATTTTTTGAACAGCAGTTTTATTTTAACTGTTTTAGTAGATTGCTTAGCTAAACACTGAATTTCTGATTGTACTATCTTTTATCAAATCTATTTTCACAATGCTGGAAGAGAAAGTGTGCTTTGTTTTCTGTGATTCAGTAAAAACCCCGGTTCAGAGCCCCGTATCAGAGCAGGAGAATCTAATCTGGCTACTGCTGTTAAAGCCAATGTTTCTACATTAACAACAAAAGGAAGACTAAGGAGAATCTCCATCCTTTATTGGATGCAGGGGGAAACATAGTGACAAAGGCTGAGGAAAGGCTGAGGTACTTCATGCCTTCTTCGCCTCAGTCTCTAGTAACAAGACCAGTTGTTCTCCAGGTATCCACCCCCCCTGAGCTGGAAGACAGGGACAGGGAGCAGAATGAAGCCCCCATAATCCAAAGGGAAATGGTTAGCGACCTGCTACACCACTTAGACACATACAAGTCTATGGTGCCAGATGGGATACACCCACTGGTACTGAGGGAGCTGGCGGAAGTGCTCACCAAGCCAGTTTGCATCATTTATCAGCAGTCCTGGCTTACTGGGGAGGTCCCAGTTGACTGGAAGTTAGACAATATGATGCCCATCTACAAAAAGGGCTGGAAGAAGGATCTGAGGAACTAGAGGCCTGTCAGTCTGACCTTGGCGCTGAGGAAGGTTACAGAGCAGATCATCTTGAGTGCCATCACACAGCACATAAAGGACAACAAGGCGATCAAGCCCCGTCAGCGTGGGTTTATGAAAGGCAGGTCCTGCTTGACTAACCTGGTCTCCTTCTATGACAAGGTGCTGTGCTTAGTGGATGAAGGAAAGGCTGTGGATGTTGTCTACCTGGACTTTAGTAAAGCCTTTGACACAGTTTCCCATAGCATTCTCCTGGATAAACTGGCTGCTCATGCCTTGGACGGGCATACGCTTCACTGGGTAAAAAACTGGCTGGATGGCCGGGCTCAAAGAGTGGTGGTGAATGGAGTTAAATCCAGCTGGAAGTGGTCACAAGTGATGTTCCCCAGGGCTCGGTGCTGTGGCCAGTTCTGTTTAATATCTTTATCAATGATCTGGATAAGGGGATCAACTGCACTGTCAGTAAGTTTGCAGATGACACCAACTTGGTCAGGAGTGTTGATTTGCTTGAGGGTAGGAAGGCTCTACAGAGGGATCTGGACAGGCTGGATCAATGGGCCAAGGCCAATTGTATGAGGTTCAACAAGGCCAAGTGCTGGGTCCTGCACTTGGGTCACAACCACCCCAGGCAACGCTACAGGTTTGGGGAAGAGTGGCTGGAAAGCTGCCCAGCGGAAAAGGACCTGGGGGTGTTGGTTGGTAGCTGGCTGAACATGAGCCAGCAGTGTGCCCAGCTGGTCAAAAAGGCCAACGATATCCTGGCTATCAGAAATAGTGTGGCCAGCAGGACTAGGGAACTGATCGTCCCCCTGTACTTGGCACTGGTGAGGCCGCTCCTCGAGCACTGTGTTCAGTTTTGGGCCCTTCACTACAAGAAAGACATTGAGGTGCTGGAGCATGTCCAAAGCAGAGAAACAAAGCTGGTGAAGGGTCTAGAGCACAAGTCTTGCGAGGAGCAGCTGAGGGAACTGGGGTTGTTTAGCCTGGAGAAAAGGAGGCTGAGGGGAGACCTTATCGCTCTCTCCAACTACCTGAAAGGAGGTTGTAGCCAGGTGGGTGTTGGTCTCTTCTCCCAAGTAACAACTGACAGGACAAGAAGAAATGTCCTCAGGTTGCACTAGGGAAGGTTTAGATTGGATATTAAGAAAAATTGCTTCACCAAAATGTTTGTCAAACACTGGAACAGGCTGCCCAGGGAAGTGGTTGAGTCACCATCCCTGAAGGTATTTAAAAGACGCATAGATGCAGTGTTTGAGGACATGGTTTACTGATGGATATGTAGTGCTAGGTTAATGGTTGGACTTGATGATCTTAATGGTCTTTTCCAACTAAAACACTTCTATGATTCTATGATTCTGTGAAGAGTGATGTGAGCCACTGTAATAAAAAGTCTAAGTCACCACTTAGATGTACTGAATCTGTACCATAACATGAACACATTTATAACCTAGAAAATAAAGTTTTGTGAGAAGAATTGTAATCTGTACCTCAATTTCATCCCATGGTGTAGCAGTTCTAACAATACCCAGTTTGAGGACAGAAATTGTTCAGTCTGTTCCTTTGTGGGCAGTCTGGGTGCAGGTATGCTGGTAAACTGCAAAGGGGCAAGGCACATCCTTGAGCACTGCCCTTCGGTCCAGAATACCGTTTAACTGTCGGCACAGTGCCTCACGTGGTTTTGGCCTGTGCCTGCTAATACTCGTGCAGATAATACCCAGCCACAGTTCAAGGATATCAAAAGCCAGGAACCATCCCAAATAAGTAGTATGAATGAAACCAACCTGTATGTGCAGAGAGAGAGAGATTACATACCTGGATGAAATTCCATCAGGACCAGAGAATAGTGCAGTGCTTATCGCTATAGACAAAGCCTTTTCTGCTTCACATCCAATGACTATATGTGGATATAGAGCTACACTGCTAGCTGAAGGGAGGGCATATTTGGGAGTCTGGCTCAAGTCTCAAATATATACAGATAATCAGAAAGTCTGGGTAGACATAAAGTGTGACATCTATGTCACATAACCCATTTCATTTCCCTTTAGTCACCAGTTTGATGCAGTCCCTGTAATGCATCTGAGTTTCCTGCCCTGACAAAGAAAAGTGATAGAAGTCTTTCAGGGTCGTCCAAGAGACATTCCTTTTTCCCCAGCCAGGGCAGAAAACTTAAGCGAGCCGGACCTCGTGCAGTATTTTCAGTGATAGATATAGAGTTGGCTGGTTGCTTTTATGACCTACCTCTGAGCACCATCTGACTCTTTATAAATTATTAAACATTCATCCTCACATCACTTCTCTGAGTAAAGGAGATATCATCCATTTACAGGGGTATAACTGAGATGCCGAAAGATTAAGTAGACTAGTCTCAAAGCCTACTAAAGCCTGCTATTGATTTAAATGAGAATTAGATCAGGCCATTTGTGAAATAACTTCCTGAGTGACTGTGAAAATCTGTCTAAATCTATTTATAGAACTAATACTACAACCCAGGTATGTCCCTTAATTTCTGTATTGCTGTACTTCCCTAGGGAAAAAAAAATATTTTTTTTAAATGCCTTGCTATCTTTCAAAGAAAAAGAATTTATATATATATATGTAATAAAGTATACATTGGGTGGGATGTTTTGTTTAATTGGGGAAAAAAAATATAAGCAAAAAAGTTACATTTTCTGAGACAGTAATGCAACTGTAGTTGAAGTGGCTATTTAGTATTTTGACATCAGTTATATAATATTTAAGCAAACTGACAAAATAAGTTATGAAAAATCATGCAAGCCAGGGGAAATTAAATTATATGTGCAGAAGAAATGCTGAAATATATATCTTGATCATTCCTGTGAGTCAGATTACTTTAATATGTTAACAATAGTCCTTTTAAATTCTGAATTCATAAATTTCTTTGAAACAGTGAAAAAGAGAAAAGGGATTTTATATCCATTTTATAGGAAATCTGTTGCATCTTTTCTTCTTTGTATAAATTACAGCAACTTCAAGATCCAGACATCATTGCAAAGCCCTGAAGACATCCCAGAGGAAAAGATGACAGAATTTTGTGTATATTTTTAAGTTATAATTATACAGAAACATCATATGAATATCTTAGGAATTATTTGGGGGGGATACGAAGACCAGCTTTGATGTTTTTAACATTATGTGACCCAATTTAGTAGCAAAGTTGACAAGAATTTCCGTGACTTTAGAGACATGATTACTAGAAAGACTGCAGAACTGAGCACTGATGATTACTTGTTGTATATTATTGTGCTGGTTTCAAATGCAAAAATAGATCATATTTCTGTGAAAAACTATTCCTGGTGAAAAATAGATCTTATTACAGAAATATTTAAAAGATGGTATTATAGAAGAAGATGAGCGTGAAAACAACATCAGAGCAGATGGATTCTTTCAGGTCAGAGTAAGACTAAATAATTCATTATTTAGTATATGACTCAGTAGATTAGAATTTCTTCATAGGGTGGAAAGACTATTGCCTCCAGACAAGATATACTTTTAGTGGTTTATTCATAAATATTATACCTTATTCTAATATTTCAATGAAACTTTCTAAGATATTGTTATTATTTCATCAGTATAAGGGTCAATCGCTCCTCAGAAACAGACTCTGATTTTACTGTCCTATAGCTGAAATTCTCTGATTCCATATTTAGATGTTGCTAGCAGCATGGTTAGAAGAAGGTACTGAGGGAACAGACCTGAGGGCGGATGAAGCCTTGCCATTACAGATATGCATAACTTACAAATTTTTTATCTGCCTTATAGTCAGTCCCTTATCTCAAAGGCAGACATTGTTCATCACTGCTTCTTTCAAGCTAAATCAGATCCAGCATTATACAAAGCTCTTTTTGAAATTTTGCACCTGATGTTGCAATAGTTTCCAAATTAGGAAAAGCTATCCTTTCTGACCCATTAAGCCGGCTGGAAGTTTACCTGGCAAGTGATACATGGGCTGAGGATGTCAAGTTGATTTCATTCAAATATTAATATGTTTTTTATTAACTGAGAGCCTGAAGTAGGTAAATAACACAGTCAAGATGGTAAGATAAAATATAATTGTGAAAAAGTTATGTTTCTGGAAGAAAGTTATGTTTATGTTTTGAAAGATAATTTATAGTAATCCATTTTAATAAAATTAGACTCTGCCATCAAAGGGAAAATAAAACCCTGCAATATCAGAAAAATACAAATGCAATATGTTTTTTACTAAAGAAAAAAGCTACAGATGGGTCATTTTAGGCCTGCATGTTCGATATTTAGCATGTTTTATTCCATGTCATACCTAAGATCTTATTAGGGGACCAGGCTGTTGAAATATTTATGATTACTTACTGCATCTTTTTGGCATGTAGAGAGATACCCATGCTCTTAGCTAAATGAAGAGATACATAAATAAAACTCTTTCATTAGGAATTATCTCCTACATTTAAAGGGCTAGTTAGCTGCTCTTCCCTCCCACAGATGACTCTTTGGTACTTTTGATGATAAATTTATCTTCCACTGTATCAGATTTTAAAAATAATCAATAAAACTTATTTCTATTCTGCTAAAGCAAAATATATTTATTTTTCATACTGTATGAGCCTACAACTTTGGAAAAATACATGATGCAAACATGCATACAAAGTATATATAGCTTGTTACTGGCTCTTAAGACCAATGAAAAGGACAATGAGTCACTTGCTGACAATGGCTATACTGCCTTAACAGATAATGTTTGAAGACCTGAGATTGTTCTGAACAGGATTAGATGACATTATAGAAAGTTTTTACTCCAATTAGATTACAACTCTAAATACAATAACTTCAGGTTACTATAATATTAAGATTTATCTGTTTTGTGTGTAACTTGGGTGAAGCATTCAATCTCTGTTTATCATTGTCCTTTATCTCTAAGCCTGGACTAATATTTCTTTACTTTCTGACCGTGTCACAAATAAGTATATATTGAGGCGATCTAAGGCTAAAGATGCTGCAAGTGCTGAAATAGGTTATCTTTTTTTCAGGAAAACACTTACGCATTTTTCATTCCAAGATATCCCATTTTAATGAAATTAGCTACTAGGATGCTAATTTTTTGTTATAAAAATGAACTTCTGAAGGCCACAAGGAAACTTTTGTGCTTTCCTTGAGCTGTACATATATTTAGCAAACTAATGATTGAGTAGATTGTAACACTGGGGTGCAGGAGAGCTGGCTTCTCATCCCAGTCTAGCTTTTTGAGTGATCTCTGGAAAGCCATACTCCTCTTAAAGCTTCATTTTCAAAATCTGAAATATATTGATAACCACTTTGTTAAGCAGTCTTTCAGAGAGAGTGATTGATTTAAAGAATAAAATTATCAAGTGTTTGTTTAGTTTGTCAGAAGAATTGGAAATGCCCGCTATTTTCTCCACAGTCTCATCCTGGAATAACTTATTCATTATTTACAGAGTGTTATCGTTTGAATGCATCAATTCTTTAAAGAAGGCAAGAAGAGATATTGCTAAATTTTCTAACTGCTGCTTTCCAGAAAGCTTTGCTACAGAGTATTCCTCATTTATACAGAGAGCATGTTTTATTGATTAAAATACATTTAAAAATGTATTACGTTGGGTTTATATAATGACAAAGTTAAGCATGACTTTTTAGTAGAATTACTCCTCTTTCTGAATGTTAGGGATGGTTACAAAGCTGTAGCATCAACTGCTCCACAAGGTTTTAGGGAAAGGTTATGTACACAGTGGCAATTTTGGTATTATTATGGCAGTGCACTGAAAAAACCAGCAAACCCTTGGCTATACTGGAGTACCTAGACTTAAAGCAGCAGTGGAAGCCTCAGTCCACTGGGGACTGGGCTTTCTGGAGACTTCACCCCTTCATCCTCAGAGTCCGCAGCTGTGGGCAGCTGTGCATTTACTGTTTTCTCACTCTATCCTGCCCTGCACAGCACTGTGGATGTGACCATGAGGAAACAGCTTTGTATGCAGTGCTCCATGAGTTTTTACATAGCCTTGGAAAACGATCCTCCTCCAGCCTGAGAGTGCACTGTGCCAGTTCTTTGGCATCCGTAGGTCATTTAGTGGATGCAGTTCTAAGAAGGTAGAAACTGTCCCACACCTCCCACCCAGCTTTTGGAATACACTGGTTATATTTTTCATTACCAGGTCAGATGATAAACTATGCATACTTCATCTCTTTAAGTACCTATTTCAGCCCTCAATTTTTGTAGATATTGTTGTGCACTATTTAACATAATAGAAAAGATGTATTAAAAAATTTGGTTATTTCACAATAGAACTGGGTCATAAAAGTATTATGCTTTTTTATGATGGGTGTATTTTATGATGTGGTAGGCAGTCATAAAATGTGCTTTAAAATATGAATTTGTAAGTGAAGTGCTGATCCTATTTCTTTTAGACAAATTACACCTAAGAAAATGTGTTATTAGTAAACACTCTAGATTGTTTGCACAAACTTTGTGATTGTCTGGACCACATTTTCATTCACAATTCTTCTACTTGAGCCATCTTACCTCCTGCTTGCCATTGCTCAAATTGTAAATGGGTAGGAAAGCAATCAGATATTATTCTTGCAAGAAATATGGCAATTGCTGAAATGTAAAGTGAAATTAGGAAAAAGTTAAGTGCGTTCTTAGCTGCCTTTTAATGCTGTCTTCTGAATAGAAATAAGGAATAACATCCTCAGCTTTTTGTAGACATCCGCTCATGGCTGATGTGGAATCTACAGCAGAAGTTCTGGTTTTGTACTAGTTTTCTCCTTAGTGGGTAACATACAGGGCAGGTTGTTAGGTTGATTTTGTCCTTGAGGCTAGGAGCATATCAGGTATGTCTATGGTGGGTCCGGTTCATTAGGCTGCCTGACTCAATCAAGGAAAGCAAGTGAAACTCAAAGACTGTGGGAAGGTGCAAGACACATGTTTAGGGGAAATACCAAAGGTAGTAATAGGGTGAAACCAAGGTGCATTGGGGACAAAGAAAGGTTGGAAAACAGAGGGACAAAAGGGTAAAATAGACTGAGTTGCATGTAAACAGGTGGCTGGTCAGTATGCTTCTCTCCAGCTGAGCCTTGTGATTGGTCACTGCAGTTTATCCTACGTTCTGAATTAATCCTGTGTCTAAGTGTCGCTCTCTATCCTGAGCCTGTGTGTGAGCACAAACAAACGTGAAGCCAGACTAGCAGGTGAGTAGGGTAAGAGTTTGGAGTGTGAGCAACTGGACTGAAAAAGCATGAACTCAAGGAGTGTGCTAGTCTTGGCTGGGATAGAGTTAATTTTCTTCATGGTAGCTAGTATGGAGCCAGGGTTTGGATTTGTGCTGAAAACAGCGTTGATAACACAGGGATGTTTTAGCTATCGCTGAGCAGTGCTTACACAGAGCCAAGGCCTTTTCTGCTTCTCACACCACCCCACCAGCGAGTGGGCTGGGGGTGCGCAAGAAGTTGGGAAGGGACACAGCCTGGACAGCTGACCTCAACTGACCAAAGGGATATTCCGTACCATATGACATCATGCTCAGCATATAAAGCTGGGGGAAGAAGAACAAAGGAGGGGGACATGGACATATGTTTGGAGTGATGGTGTTTGTCTTCCCAAGTCACTGTTACACGTGATGGAGCCCTGCTTTCCTGGACACCTGCCTGCCCATGGGAAGTGGTGTTTTGCTTTGCTTGCATGTGTGGCTTTTGCTTTACCTGTTAAACTGTCTTTATCTCAACCCACAAGTTTTCCCACTGTTACTCTTCTGATTCTCTCCCCCCATCCCACCAGAAGGGAGTGAGCAAGTGGCTGCGTGGTGCTGAGCTGCCAGCTGGGGTTAAACAATGACAAGGGACCTGGGGGTCTGGGATGTCTGGATAGTTCAGTAGTCTAGAACAAGCTACAGAGGGGCTCTTTGTGTATGTGTGAACCCTGGTGAACCCCAGCCCTCATCAGCCAGAGAGGAGGAATACGATCAGGTCATCTGTGATGCCCACATTTATGTGAGCTGTTTGTGTTTACGTGGTTGTTGGTAAAGGCACTGCTCTGTCCTGTGCTTGGCCATGTTAGCACTGTGTGTGCTACTGGCCACACTTGGGACAAGGCACCAGACCATCCTCACATGAATGGTGCTGGGACTGGGGAAATCCTCTGGGTCCTGAAGCCCACTACTTTCATCTACCTTAGCATGGCTCATTTGACAATTTTACACCTTGTGAACTTACAAAGCCTCATCTAACTAGAAAAGGTAGATAATATAATTTAGTCAGATAATTCTTTTTCGCATCATTTCTCTAAGTCCTGCAATTACTAATTGACAGGCAGTAAAGGCAACAATTTTTGACCTGGTCTGCCTTGGCAACTGCTGTCCATCTTGGCATGTCTATGCAGGACCTTCCTAGCAGAGTCAGTATCAGTATGTTTTCTCTGTGCCACTGTTAGTGTCTCCATGTGTTAGTTTCAAGAACTTGTTCCCTAAACAATCTAAAGTTTCTCAGGTAGGCTGAGATGTCTATGGCCACCTTTATTAACTGAAGCCTTCTCTCTAACGGATTTAACTGACTGATTTTCCAATGAATTATATATGGGCATAAACACCCATTTGAAATTTGCAGAAGATTCCGCTTTTCAGTCACTGTCTCTGTCTAGTGTATATAATAAGATACGATTTTGGCTTTAAATTATTCCAGTGTGAGGATATTTATGAGGTCTCTTCCTCTTCATTGCATGAGGCATACTTTACCTAAGTGGGAACAGTGATGCGGTCACTGTCCTTCATCAGGCTGCATATTGTCATGAATCTGAGAAGTCTGAGAATTTAACATAAAAATGTAGTTGAACTCGGTAAATTACTTGAAAAATATTTGAAACAGCACAAATACACAGAGATAACGTGCTCATATAAGTCTCAATTCCTGAGGAAATCAGGATAAAATGGCTTCATGGGACATTTTCACTTCTACTCCTTCCCTGTTATTCACTTCCTATCAACAGAATCAACTTTTGGGCATAAGGCTGGAATAGCCCTTGCAGAATAGTTCCAAGGTATTTTTTCTTTCATGTTTTCCTTCATAAGAGGCATGTGCCAAGTCCTTGTCTGCTACTTTGCATTTCCGTGAGGAGCTCATTACACACCACACTGGGGAAAGCTCTCAAGATTTACTTTTAATTTTTTTATTTATTCATGGTTGTGGTTTTTTTCTGAATTCACAGGTTGACTTTAAACATTTCAGTCAAACTCTTTACATTTGAGTGCTGAAATTCCAACACTTTGATAAATATGCCCTTACTTTCTGAGCTAATGAGTTCCCACTGACGTCAGTGGAAACTCTTGTTACTGACTACTTCTAAAACCCTACCACTTTAATACAAGTACTTAAATTAGGATCAGAGGAAGAATTCTTAAAAGTACCTAAGGGACAAAGTAAAAATCCCATTGAAAGTTACTGAACCTGGTGAGCTTAAGCAATTTAGTTTCCTTTGAAATTCCCACTTTCAGTAATCTAAAATTAGAGCCATACTTTTAAAAGTGAGGCATCTACCACTTCAAGATTTCAGAAATAATTTCTTTCCACCTAAAGTAACATGATAAAGTAGAGGCAGGAAAGGGATAAAATGAAATTAAATACTGCAATGATGAGGAAATACATAAACATTTGAGAGAAAACTATTACAAAAGTAATTTTCTTTGTAGGTACTGATATTAATGAAAAACTGAGGTCTATTTAAGTAAATTCCATACTGAATTTTAATGTTCTAAAAAGCTTTTAACCCTCCTAAGTCTGAGGAGAGAATTTAGCCCATGTCTACAAATTTCTGAGAGGATTCTGTAATCTCTATATAAAACTCCTATATGTGGGGTTAGTGTCATCACCATCGTTCTTTAAAAAAGTGATTAAAGCTTTATTTTGAAAGGTACCTGGTCCTATTGGAGTCAGTCAGGGCCAATCTGAGATCAGGGTTCTTTGGAGCATATAGGGGTTATTCCTTCTAATTCTTGTGCCTCATTGAGGCAGTAGACAGTCGCAGCATTATTCAAACATCGTGTTTCTGGGTTTTTGCAGAAAGTTAGTACCATAGGGAATTTTTAAAGGGTTCATTAGCAATGGTATTCAAATTTGTATCAAGTGAAGTGGTAGCTGAATTGGAGAAGCACAGGTAAGACTAGATGCAGAGGAAAAAAGAAAGGGCAAAAAGAAAGGACTGAATCATAAGTTTGTTATTGGGTATTTTGATTCTGCTCAAATTCTTCTTTGTTTATTTTTATCTTATCCCTATACCATGTCCAGCTGTTCCTTTAAGGGTGGATTTAGTGGTCTGTTTCAGAGAACAAATGATTCAAAAGCTTGTTAATATTTAAAGGAAATTTTGTCTCGATAATAATTCCAGCCTAGCCCACTAACAGCAATTAAAAGACCTCTCTTTACAGGGGCTGTCTGTGTAAAAATTACTTGCAGTACTAGCACATTTTCTACCCAGACTTATCACAGTTTGCAAATTGTTAACAGCATTAAAAAAGCAGCCAAGACGTGAACAGGAACAGAATTTAAACAACCCTTTCTCCTTCCTTGATTTGGCTTAGGCATGCAGTTATAATGAATATGCTTGTATTACTACCAGCTATTCTGTGACAGAAGCTTCCATTTTTTAAGGCTGTTAACAGGAGAATTTCCAAATACGGCCAGTTCATATATTTTTTATTTTTTAAAAAAATGAAAATTAAAAAAACCCCCATACTAAAACCCCCCTAGGACTCTCTGGCAAATGGAGTGGTTAGAGTAATTTACTATTCTATGATGTTCAACAGCTGCATCACATAAAGCATTCCTCATCCCACTGGCAGAGGAATAACCACGGGAAGTTGTTCAATCAAGAAAGGTCATTCTCACCTTCCAGGAACATGTTCTACTAAATTGCTAGTGGTAGTAACTAGCCCTAAATGAAACCTCTCTATCAGCCTTAAGATATTTTGTAATTTGTGAAATATAATATTTTTCAAATTACTTAAAATTAAATTTAATAAAGTTTGAAATGCTCCCAGTAACTGTTGCTATATGTGCAACATTCTTCCAGAAAAAAAAAAAAAAGATAAAAAAATATCAAATTTGCAAAGCAATAAATGTGTGCATAAAATGAAAAAAACCCCTCTTTTGAATGCATGTGTAGGCACACATGTTGTACACAGATTTTTCTGTATTCACAGAGCTTTACCAATACATACCTGACAAGCAAATATTGATGTTTTCATTCTCATTCTGACTACGTACTTTGGAAAATAAAATCTCATTTTTCAAGAAACAAATACAACTCTAGTGATAGGTGCTCTCAGAATGTGATGAGACAGGTCATGCAAGTATGGCCTGATTGTCATGGTGAATTTAAGGCAAGGTAGCTGAGACACCAGACTATACCACACAGTGACATAAAATCTAACATTTATGGGTGTAGTGGGTAGATAATGATTTCTAGTCAAAGATTTATATTCTACAACACAAACACACTTCTGCAAGCTGTTGGACACCTGTGGATTTTTTTCCACTGTTTATCCATCTATTTCTTTTTAACTTCAATTGTCATTTTATAAAGACAATGGCCTCAGTAGTCCAAAGCAACTCCAGACCAATCTCTTTGACCTTCTCCATATCGAAAGCAAATTGGGCATTGTTATCTGGGTTGCTATCCCCTTCTGACCTCCTGCCCCAAATATGTTGCAAGGATGTAAAGGTAAGAGTGCCTTTGGGCTTCATTGTTTCCTTCCTGTGCCAACAATTACAATGGGGCAGATGTAGTCCAGATCTTTTGGGCAAATAACTATCACCTGTTCTGCTTTGTCATTCCAGCACCAGATAGAGTTGGGCAGATACAGTCCAGGTTTTGTTTATTCTGAGCAGTGCTTTTGTGCAGGCTTCACTGTGCGACACCGTAGGATAGAAGTTCCCTGGCTGGCTACTCATGGTAGAAGTGCCCCGCTCTAATTCCTGGGGGACAGAAGTAACCCTAACCGTACTAGATGAGGCGCTGCATGACATCTGTTTGCAAGTAGACACGAGCAGGTTATAATTTCCTTATTTTCTTCTGTATGTCAGTACCTGTACAAGCATGATCACGATTCAGAGAGAACACTTTTCGAAGAGGCTGAGTTGATTTAGGTTGTGAGCATTTTAAAACCATAGTGTAGCACAGAAGGTTTTTCAGTTTAGCTCAAAAACATAAATGGAAAAGGTGAGGGGCCAGTAGTCATCCATTGCATAAGAGTGACTTGGCTAAAAGGTAAATGAAAAAGAGTTTGACTTCAATTCCCTCCTTAGCTCAAGGTGCATGGTATCTGATCCAGTCTTTTGCATGGAAGTCTTTGCATACCCATCCCAGAGTTTAGTACACTGACTGCTTGGCCAAAATCAGTCTATATTTCATTTGCTTCATTTGGATCATTAATAATTACATGCTTGGCTGAAGAGCAATTCTCCATGTCTGCTCAAGACTGGTGCCTTGTCTAAATATTTTGTAGTCAAGTGAGTAAAGCACTCATCTGAGACACAAGGAATATGTCTTTCAGCTTTCTAAGGCTAAGATTGGAGTTCAGTATTGGCTTGCTACTCCCTGGGTGAGTTAAGTCTTTGGGCTAATTGCAAAATGTTGTTCCAGCAGCTCCTCCTACAGCTATTGTGGCTTGAAAGCATTCAACATTCTGACGACAGATTACTTTGGGTGTATGTTCAGCATGTAATCTTTCTGAATCACTCTTCATAGTCATCAATCACTCTTCATCACTTCATCCTTCCCATATGTCATATAAGAAGAGTAAGTATCTAAATTATATGTTCTGTATCACACTCCTGGGGCTAGGTAGCTATTTTTTTAGACACTGCGGTGTCTACATTGGAAATGTCTAAGTGGGGTTTCTGTATCTCATGTGGATAGTTACGTAAAACATTTAGTCATGAATTACAGCCATAAGAATTCAACTCAGTATTTGCTTAAATACAAAAGCTCCTATGAAATAAGATGTTCAGCACCAGTCTTAGTGTGCAAGTTTCTGAAGACTTCTGAAGACCTCTATATTGGAAACAAAACCAGTTGGAAAAGTTATTGCTTAGTATTTCACAAAGGCTTTCTAGCACCTACTTCAAAGGCTTAAGTCCTAAAAGATTCCAACAAAGGTCACAACTATATGTGAATCTATTTCATTTTGTGAATTACTGAAGGAAATCTGCCAAAGCACTAGGCAACTTTAAAACAAATTACAAGCTGTATTAACAGTCTATCAAATACAGGAAATAAATATATTGCAATACTTTACCCAAACTGGCCTGCCAAAAACTAATCACAAACACAGAGCCCACAATTAGGCATTTACCATCTTTACCAGAGAATAATGGTGTAGACTGCAGAATGTACTACTAGCGTTTCATTTCTGTAGGACACCGGTGCTACAAACGTTCACGCTACTTTTATACATGGAGCTTTGATGTTCACGGAATCTTTTGAGCATGTAATTGGTAGAGTTCAGTGATTCACAGCTTTCTAATTCAGCTGGTATTTTGGCAAGTTATTAGCCAGCTGCTGTTCGTTGAAGCAGATGTTATGAACCATGCATAAAATTGTCAAGGTTACAGTTAGTACAAAGAAAGCTCTATCCCTCTCCTGTCGGGGTTTATAACAAAACATCCACTGACGTCATCAGAAGAATCAGCTTCAGAAACTGGGTGTTGCTCAACCTTATCTGCCATTATTTTGTATTGTTCCTGAATCTCTTCTTTCACCTTCTCCTTCTCCTCATAGCCAACTTTCTTCCGTCTTTCTCATCGTCTTAGTGCAGTTTGTATTTTATTTGCCAGCTCTTAGCTTCTAGTCTTCTTTCACACTGATTACTGCACTTGAAAACATCCTTCAGTTAGTATTTTTCAGCTCTTCACCTGTGCTTCTTTTACTTCCTCTGACATAAAACTGAATAATCAGTAGGGACTATTTTTTTCTGCCTTCTACAATGACCATTCTGCATATCTCAAAAGTAATAATAGAATGAACCACAACATACTAGTTCAGAATAATGGATCTGTTGAAGCCCAGATATTGCTACCTGTTTGTAGCAGGAAATAGGGTTTGTCTTTAGTAGTTTTTGTTTGTTGTAAATCACAGTGTGTAACTGTACATCTACTGTATAGAGTGTGACTGGGATGGAAAAGCATGCAGTATTATTTCACTAAAAGCTGAGATGATCACTCCAATATATGACTTTTGCTTCCTAATACTTACTATAAAAACATATTGGAAAATGACAGTGTATGAGAGAGATAGCAAGAGCTGAGTTTAAGAATTGGAACATTAAAAATTTATGCCAATCACATTTTACCTGGAATTTTTTTCTTTCAGCATCAGTTATTATTCTTTCTATATTTTTATAGCTTAGCAATACAGTGGTACAATATGAATTTGAATGATAAGTGAATTTAAGTGAAAAAAGATGCATTTTCTGTATCTAGGGCTTGCCTAATCATAGGTACATATGATCTACAACTACTTATATAGTTGCTGCTTAAAGACTGAAAATAGTAACCCCTTATAACGACCGCATTGATTTCAGCTGAATAACCTAAGGTTTGAATTTGGTTCTGTGGTCTAGTTTGCATATAGCATGTGAATAAATATTTGAGACCTACCATTAAGCTATTAAGTACCTTTACAGCACAGTAATTTGTTGATATTCTTTGTAATCCTGCCTCATTCTTATTCTTAATCCTGTTCTTACTACTGTTTACTTATTTTTACTTTTAGGTCATTTGACAAAACCAGGAGAGTCTCCTTGCATAAAAAGCCTTGCTGCTTTTTTCCTTTGTATGCCTATATTTTCAATAGGCAACTATTCATATACCTAGCTCGTCATTTGCACATAACTAGGCATGATCAGTTCACATACTAATTGCATTCAAATGTCAGGTGTGCTATTGTGATTACTTTTTTCCATAGGCAATTTAGAAAATCATAAAATGAATATATGCAGCTTGTAATGCCACAAAATGACCTTCTGCTAGGTATTCTCAGGCAGTCACAGTACAAAAATGATCTAGATCTTGAAGTCCTGGAAGAATGAGAGAGAATAACCACGACCACTTTGTAACTGATCATTTTGATCTTTAATATGCAAAAGGAAGTCAATAATAATACATTTTAAATTAAACTTTGTAGAAGTCATAAATTTATGTTCTAAAAATCTCTATGATAGTTTGGTATGAGACTTGATATAAAGTCAGATGCTATTCTCAGATGAAGTAAGTGCAAAAAATCAACAGATAATGAACCCTTGATTTCAAATGTAGAAATCTATATGTAAAATGCTTGGTGGAAAGAAAATTAATGTTTTGTATTTGGAGTGAAATGAGAAGAAGGAACAAGAGTATCTGTTTATACAGAGACGCTGATGACAGCTAAAATTTACAGATGCCATTTGAAATAACCAAATACTGACATATCGGTTCCTTTGGGTCAGAAACATTAAAGTGTGTCTCATAAAACTTCTTGGAGAATCCTGTACTACAATTGTTGCTAGTGGGCATATATTGAAAATTACTTGAAAGGTACAAATTCTGAAGCCAAATACGGTATTGCTGTTCCGTAATGTGCAACTAATATTGAAAGAAAATCTCTACTAATGCATTTTACCTAAGCATTGTTTTTGCTTTCTATATACTAGATTTAATGATAAAAATATGAACAATTTAAATATACTATTTATCTTGAAATTCCATAGGAAAAGTTTTACTGGCAGTTAAAAAATTAGTTATATAACTTGGTTTTGAAAGCATCCGATTGCCAAAGAACTATTTATGAACTGTTATGAAATTTTTATAATTATGAAAAAAGTAATATAAAATATTTATTTAAATTACAGATTGCTACTCTGTTAGTACCCTAAAAAAGTAATATAACCAACATTTATTTGTTGTTTAAAAGCAGTATGAAAGTAGTAGTAGTATGAAAAATGTCCTCAAGCAATGAATATAATTATTCAAAATAATTAAAATGGAAATAAGCGTTATTTTGTTTTAAGCTATAATATCACAGTGGCCTGTAGTAAACACCAACTATAAGGTTTCCTTTGTTCGCTCGGTTTCTAATTTTCATCCATAAGCTCTCAACCTGTTCATCACTGTCTTTGAAAGATAGGTCTGTACAATCAATCATTTTTATTGGTTTTTTTTTTTTTTTTTACATTGAAAGCAACCCCTGCCCCAGTCCCTTCTTTGCCTGTCCCTTCTGAAGAGTTTATAGCCATCCATTGCAGCAATTCAGTCATGTTATTCATCCAGCCAGGTTTCAGTGATAAGATTAGGTCTTAGCTTTTTAGCCGCACAGTGGCTTCCAGCTCCTCCTGTTTTTTACCCATGCTACGTGCATAGAGTCATTTCAGCTGGGCTGTTGACCATGTCACCATTTTAGAGGAACACGCCCTAATTCCTTTGAGGGATTTCACAAGTGTTTTTCTGTTGGTTCCTAATACATCAGCATTGCCTGGCTCTTCCCTGTTACTCAAAACTCCATCCCCTTCCCCTGGTAAGTCTAGTTTAAAGCACTCCTGATAAGCCTGGCTAAATTGTTGGTGAAGACGCTCTTGCCCCACTAGTACGCTACTCCTTCCTACTTTTTTGAAGTACAGCACAGTAAATCATTATATCCTTAATTTCTCATTATAGCACAATGTTAAAAGGCTCTAAATATATTTTCCCTACACACTGATAAAAATGAACTTCACAGAACATTTATTCTATTTGCCAGATGGCCAGTTGCATCCATCTATGAAAGGCATGAACTCCTTTATCTGGAAAAGTTTTACTGACTAGTTTTAAACTCATAGCTCCATCTGTGTTGTTGTTCTTATTGTCTCATTTTCCATGTTGAACAATAGAGGAAAGATGCACATTTGAGTAGATTCTGTAACACTTGTATAGGCATTGACAGCTACAGGTTTGAACAGATCCAATTCCAGCTTACTTTTATTTTGATTTATATGAATAAGACATCTGTGTGAAAAAATTATAAACCATTTGATTTAATTTACAAATCCAACATATCCTCTTAATGTATATCAATATAGTGCTAGCAAGCAGCACAAGGCCAAGTGTATAAGGAGGGAGAGCAAGTCTAAGGCAAGTGCTCCACTCTCACTCCGTTCTGTTCACTAGGAGACTGCCATCAAATATTAATATATTCACAGCAAATCACAAGTGTTTTGGCCACTACACATTTTAAAAAGTTAAAAGATGATCATTGCAGGAAATTCCTTGTAGCAAATATTAGCAAATAAACTGTTGCTTTTTTGACTAATAGCATAATTAATTTTCTGTCAGTTCATTGAGCACTTAGCGAAAAATGTCTTTCCTAATTTTAAGAAAACATCCTGTTCATAGCTTTTTTGTTATTCAGTATGTTTTTGTTAATCTCTGTCATGCACAGTAGTACTGTAATTAGGATATTTTACATGACATGGCTGGAATGTTAATCAACACCATTTGGCAAAAAAGCACCAAGGAAGCTTTCAAGGTTTTATAGAACATTTCCTTTGATTTTTTTATCTCTTTTTGTGCATGAAAAGTGGATCCCATTAGATGAAGTAGTCATAAGTGCTGAAAAGAATATTCAATCAGTCGAATTATTTTAATCTAAATTAATGTATATATTCATTTTCTATTTGAATAGAAAGTAATTTTACCTTAACGGATCACTGACATGTAGATATTAAAAAAGTATTTTATTTTCAGGTGTTTCAACATAAATGCAAATAATATATCAAATTTCTTCTAACTGTAGGCACTTTTGCCTTCCTTGAATTGTAGGAAATTATTCAGTACACAAGTTAAGGCAAATGCTCAATACCTTTAATGCAAAACTTCTAATGGCATTATATGCAGTCTCCTCTACTGCAACAGGGCTGATTATTTATGTTCCATGCCTCATCTCAATGTTTCTAAATAAACAAATGTTCTGTCAGATGATCCGGGGGGGGGGGCAGGGGGGAAGAGATCCTGAGGATTCAACATTGTCAAAGATCCCATGGCACCTTCTGATACTTTTCTGAATCTATTCAGTTTCACATTGCTGTGGGTTAACCCCAGTAGGCAGCTAAGCACCACGCAACTCCTTGCTCACTCTCCCCTACCCTGACCTCCAGTGGGATGGGGTAGGAGAAAACGAAGAGTAAAAGCAAGAAAACTCAAGGGTCAGGGTAAAAACAGTTTAAAAAAACAAAGGAAAAGTTGAAAGAGAGAAGACAAAACAAGTGATGCAAACACAATCATTCACCACCTGTCACAGGTAGGCTGATGCCCAACCAGTTCCCATGTGAAAGATAGCTAACCTCCCTAAACAGAGTATCCTGCGTTTTACCCCTAAACATGGTATTATATGGCATGGAATATCTGATTTGGTTAATTTGGGTTATCTGCATGGTTGTGTTCCCTCCCTCCAATCTATTCACTGGGGCGGACAGAGTGAGAAACAGATGGCCTTGATGCGGTGCAAACACTGTTCAGCAAGAGCTAAAACGTTGATGTGTTATCAGTGTTGTTTTGGTCACAAATCTAAAAGCAATACAAGCTGCTATGAAGAAAATTTAACTCCATCCCAGCCAAATCCAGTATGCATATGTGGGTTATATTCTAAATAAAATGTAGATCCCCTTTCAGTACCAGTAAGTTATGAAAATTTACCATAAAAGTTTTTGCCTCAACAAGACCTTAAAGAATAAAATATTAGCTATTCAACAAGGAAGGGATAGATTACTGCAGTTACAAGGTGACATCTGACAATCCTCCTTTGACAGTCAGCCTCCCAAAACAAAACAAAAACCCCCTACTCTGGCTAATGCAGGTAAAAGTTTAATGACGCAGGGTCCAGATCATATCCTGCAATTTTAACTCACAGAATTTTAACTCACAGTTGCATTAAGTGGTGCACCTGACCTGAGGCTGAAAATGTTAATTGGCCTGTTTGAAGGCTCGATAATACAAATAGCTGAACAACATGGAAGCAAGCATCGAAAGTGAGTGCATCCTGGCTGAGTAGCAGACACTTTCAGTGGACATCTACAAATGCCCAGTATTTCATGCTTGACAATGTCACTGCTGAGCTTGTAATTTAAATATTTTTTCTACCTTTTTTTATGTTTACACTGATATGTTAATCAGGAATAGTCAGGTTCGTCCTTTCTTTTTGCCAATCTACAAAAAAAGAAAAAAATCATTAGATATCTGTTTAATTTTGGTAGTCATTTTAATGGCGCATCCCTACATCTATTCCTCTGTTAGGTAGTTTGGTGGTATCCTTTCTGAAAACAGATCATGAAGGGAATGCAAAAATGAAACAGAATTTTGAATGGTATTCCATGGAAAGGTATCCTAAAGGTCATGACACAGTGGGTTTTGTTTTCCTGATTCCCCTGTGTCATGGCTTAACCCCAGCCAGCAGCTAAGCACCACTCAGCCGCTCGCTCACTCCCCCCAGTGAGATGGGGAGAGAATTGGAAGGGTAACAGTGAGAAAACTCATGGGTTGACATAAAAACTGTTTAATAATTTAATAATAATAATAATAATAATAATAGTAATGAAAGGGAAAATAACAAAGGGAGAGAAATAAAATCAAAGACAGATAAGTGAATGCAAATGAAAACAGTTGCTTACCACCAACCGATCAATGCCCAGGCAGTGCCTGAGTAGTGCCCACCTCCGCCCCCACCAACCTCCCCCTGAGTTTTATTGCTGAGCATGACATCATATGGTATGGAATCTCCCTTTGGCCAGTTGGGATCAGCTGTCCCAGCTGTGTCCCCTCCCAACTCCTTGTGCACCCCCAGCCCACTCGCTGGTGGGGTGGTGTGAGAAGCAGCAAAGGCCTTGGCTCTGTGTAAGCACTGCTCGGCAATAACAAACACATCCCTGCATTATTAACACTGTTTTCAGCACAAATCCAAAACATAGCCCCATACCAGCTACTATGAAGAAAATTAACTTTATCCCAGACCAAACCAGCATACTTTGAAAGACCTTTCATGCTATACTGTAACACTGATTTTTTTCTTATCACAGATGTATGGCAGAAGAATCCCACAGCCACAGGTGATGGATTACTGCTCCCAGGGCCTTCTTACCTCAGCAGCTTCCAGAGATGGTGAACTCCATGAGAGCAAAAGATTTTTGTAAATTAATTTTCACTTTGCCAATATTGGCCAACTCTCTGGTGCCTTTGTGGACAAAACTGAAAGCCAGCCACAGGCATTTTCCAAAATTATTAGACTTGGGAGGCTTAAGTCAGTTTAGGGCATGCATGAGAAAAGAATAGCTTCCTCTAGGAAATAGAGTAGTTTTTTGATTAACACTGAAATATTGCATGCGGGTGGTGAAGACCAAGTTGGCTCTGATTTATAATAATTGTGCTGTCACAGTTTACCCCCAGCCAACAACTAACTTAGCACTACACAGCTGCTCGCTCACTCGACCCACAGCAGGATAGGGGAGAGAATCAGAGGAGTAACAGTGAGAAAACTCATGGGCTGAGATAAAGACAGTTTACTAGATAAAGCAAAAGCCACGTGCACAAGCAAAGCAAAACAAGGAATTCATTCACCACTTCCCATTGGCAGGCGGATGCTAAGCCATCTCCAGGAAAGCATAATGGTGACTTGAGAAGACAAGCACCGTCACCCCAAATATCCCCCCTTCCTTCTTCTTCCCCCAACCCCTTATAAGCTGAGCATGATGACATATGGTATGGAATATCCCTTTGGTCAGTTGGGGTCAGCTGTCCAGGCTGTGTCCCCTCCCAACTCCTTGTGCACCCCCAGCCCACTCGCTGGTGGGGTGGTGTGAGAAGCAGAAGAGGCCTTGGCTCTGTATAAGCACTGCTCAGCAGTAACGAAAACATCCCTGTGTTATCAACACTGTTTTCAGCACAAATCCAAAACACAGCCCCCTACCAGAAGACAATTAACTTTATCCCAGCCAAGGGCAGCACATGTGCCAGAAGGCCAAAGAGTACTACCTTTTTTCCTAACTATGAGGTAGACTTACCGCAGCATTCAAAATCAGTACTTTCCTCAAAACAGGTAAAACAATAGATATTTTTTTTGGCAATTGCTTAAGTACCTGTAAACTGATATGTTCTACTGTTATTATCTGGATGGAAGGTAAATGGGAGCTTCTACAAAGATGCCACCATAGATTGGTATTGCTGGTTTGATTATCAGTTAGAATATTTGAAACAGAATGGCTGAAAAATATTTTGGTTTTGAACATAGCAATTATGTACGGCAAAGTTCTGTTAACCTCCACTTTTAGCACAGTGAAGTTAGCAAGAAGAATGTAGATAAAAGTGGCATGGCACTGGCACCACGTACACAGGGTTTTCCAGATATAAGGAATAATAAGTTATGGAGAAATTATTTATAATACAGGAATCCCAAAGATACTCTTACTAAAGAAAGCTGTCCAGTAGCACTTTTTGCTACCTAATGGAAATCCTCAAATCTTCAATAACTATGTCAAAGTCATAATTGTTCAATAAATACTTTTTGGCTTTTAAAAATAATCAGATGACATATCCATGTAACACAATGAAGGAAGATACTTAATTTCACAGTACCCCTGAAGAGTATTTAATACTTCTAAAAGCAAACACTTTGCAGGATCATCTTTATCACACTTTTGAAAGAGTTAGACAAGGTGAACTCTGGCCAGAATATGTTAATTTTCAGTAAGTCTTTTTAACATTGAAGAAGTTCCAAAGAACTAAAAGAAAATGAAAGCCATAAAATTCTTATAGTGAATGGATATTATTTTATGAGGAAGTGTACACTTGCCATCTGAGCATCAATCCTAGGCACAATCATGTAAAGTCTAATGGAGAGATTAATTGCTTAAGATAGACAAAGAAATGCTGCAATTAGTGTTAATCAAAATGTCTTTGTGAAAAAACATCTCGCTGAACTGAATTGATGTTGTTTTCTGTGAAATTGCATCATTGTATGCTAAATTTTTTAGATTATTTTTAATTGGGAAAACTGCACGCTGAACAAACTATTTGCACAAATTCATGTGTTTATATATCCTCTCTCTTAGGCATAGGTAGATCAACAAATGGAAAGTACCTGAGAATGAATGCATTTCTGATTTTCTGTGTGAAGTACTGACCTGATGTAGCTACGTCTGTGAGCAATGTTATCACTAGGCAAATAATTCAAGGTAGAAAGTGGCCACATAAGACATATGGTGCACAGTAAAAAAGTTTACCCCTTTGATAGCAAAGTTTGACTTAAATAAAGTCCCTTCTACATAAATTGACATCCTGCTTCCAGAATTAGAATATATTCAGAGTACTGGTCCCAATCTATAATATACTTTTGCATTGTTCTAGCTATCTCAGAGACTAACAGTTTTGCAGATCCCACTGACGCTGCCACAGAAAAAAGTTTTTTTTAAAAAATCTATCTGTTTCCCAGTGTAAAACATTCCTATGAGTAGCTGAGTTGCAGCTCTGTATGGAAGGAAAATGTATAAACTATTAATCATAGAATCATAGAATGGTTTGGGTTGGAAGGGACCTCAAAGATCATCCAGTTCCAACCCCCCTGCCATGGGCAGGGACACCCTCCACTAGACCAGGTTGCCCAAAACCTCATCCAACCTGGCCTTGACAGACATGACAGATGAATTAGTTATCTTTTTGATAAAACTTCTATAGATACTTCTCTATAAAGAAATATTAGGGAAAATATTATGATACTGTAACATTAACATGAAGGAAAATGAAGTAAGAGAAGTCTACTATTTTGACGTTTTTATATCACACTGATATATGCACAACAAAGATGACTATGCAATACGTCCTTTTATTCATAACCATCATTTCCAATTAAAAACGGTCAAGCTACATGATCCTATTTTAAATTTAAATATCTTACAACTGCAGACAGTTTGATCAGCAGTGGCTTTTATCAAAATATTAACATTTAAGGAAAATACATCATTCTGAATGTCATTTACTATTACAAAGTATGCATAATGATTTCTAATACAAAAATACTCTATATGCTTCTATACTGCCATTCTCTCCCAAACAAACATAACAGAAAACAGAGCATTAATCTTCAATAAATGGCTATTCCCTAGTTAGAACAACAGCTGCAAATCACCAGTGTAAAATCACCAGACTTTTAGACTATGATATTCTCGCTGTCTATTATGCAACACTTACAGTTATAATGAAAGCATCTAAAGCACATTAGGAATGCTCACTATAGTTAATAATAATATAAAAAGAGTATATAATCATTATATATAATACTATATAATAATGATATAAAAACTTAATATGTCAACGTACTAATTGATAAACTATTCAATTGATAAATTAAATATATGTATTATATCCAGTATTTTAGGAATGAAATATCCTTGTTGCTACTTTGATAAATGTTACCATTAGAAGGAAGATTTGTCCTGTTTATAAGCCTGCGCTACTTTGTTGGTACATGAAAAGCAAATCTATGACACAATGGCCAATAAATGTAATGTTGCCTATTTTAAGTGTGTTTCAGTATTAAAATTTGTTATTGTAATAAGATTAAGCTTCAGAGTGTAAAACAGAATGGACAACAGCCTTCGTTAAACTTAAATACAGTCAGCTTAGTGTTTTAAAGTACCAGTAATCAAATAAACAAAGTTGTTCACCATGATTCCTTGACTGCTGTTTGCAAAAGAATCATACAAAAATTAATTAATATTTTCTAATATTTATATAAGATTGACATGTTACCACCCTCATGGGAGCTGAATCACAATCAGACTGAATACTGTTCTGGCCTTAAATTTTTTTTCTGTGTGCTTCTAATTCTATTCCTTTTCCTTCACTTCAGCATGAGCTTCCATGTTTATAAAGCAATATGTTGCTTATAAAGTTTTTTAATGATATTCACAGTGCTATCAACATGAGTACAACGGGGTGTAATTGTGTTACATTAATTTTAGCCAAAGAGTAAGTGCCTTTTCCACTGTCATCAGGTTGTTCTTAAATGATACTGAAGCTGATTAACTATTCAAAGCACCTCTGAAAATGTGTCTCTAGAATTGTGATTGATGTTCTTGATTTTCAGAAAATGAAATGTAAGTTCCAGAATAGTGTGATGCATATTAGTGGGCTAGACCTTCCTAAATAGCTAAAATAAATAATCCTCTTAGTATGTTTTATTTCAATTTTAGATAAGAAAAAATAGCTGAAGTTTCCTCAAGGCATTTTCACAAACAGTCCAACCCAAGCTAAATATCTCAGAGACCGTTTCGTACTTTTGTGTTTGGGGTATTGAAGTCAAGTTTCATTCTGTTGAACTCCAAATAATACTACAGAAAAATTACTAAAATTTCAGTCAAAAGAAATAATTCCTTGAAGCATTCATGCATATAACACTCATTTTTTAAAATATATGGGATCTTGGCTGTGCTTTGCACGTCTCCAGGATTAAATACTGGCAAAATAATTATTGTTATTACCTGTGGCTACTTTTTAATAGCACAACAGGGAAAAGGAAAATACAAACACCAAAGAAACAGAGCTTGAAGAGTAAGAAGTGGTTACTTCTGTCAGAGATTATCTTTCTGTTTTGTCTGTGAAGGGCTTTCCTGGCAGTTACACCATGAAGAATATGTCTAACTTTGAGTAACTGAAGTACTTTATTTACAAAAGCAATAGCTTGTACTGCTTACTTGATCAGTAAAAGAATTAAATGTTTGGTAAAGAAAAGTATTTAAGACTTAGTGAATCCTGCCTGGTAGAAAATAATAGTAATTAAAAAAAAAAAAGTTGGAAAAACTTAACCCTGTTATATGGAATCAAAGTATTTGTTGTATAAAATCCAAGTATCTATATTAAAAGAAGCCATTTGACATGTTGTTTTGAGAAAAACAATGAAATGAGCATTAATATCTTAAATTAAATCAAATTCTGCTCTATGTTCTTATTCACTGAAATTTAGCACATTTCTTTCCTTCAGGAATATATAATGCAAAATGCAAATAAAAATAAGCGGAAGAAGCTGCTAGCTTCCTGAATGACTGACTAGCATTATTCCAAGAAAAAAATAACCCGAACTCTTCAGGGGCAAATGGAGATATCCATGGCTTTTTTTCACCAGCCTATGCTGACTCCCTAGTGATGGTGAAATTTCCTCTATTGTTATAAATTTGTTTTCTATTCCTCTGAAGCTTTATATTGATGCTTGCTTTCACAGAAAGTAAGACAAACTGTGGTGAGTGATATGAAGTTGAAGATGAAAGAAAAAAAATGAATGCTTTAATTCAGAGTCCCTAAATAAAAAAAAAAAAGCACAAACCCAAACTTCAAAAATTATCATTTGTTTAATAGTACATATTCTTAAACCTGATTCAGTATATTTGATATTATGAAAAGAAATTATAAAATTATTATTAAAGTTAGTATGACTGAAAAAAGTCAAATGTCACACACAACTTTAGCAAGGCCAAGAAGAAGGATCTGGAGAAGTACAGTCTTAATCAGCCTCCTGGGAGCCATTACTGGGAACATAAAGGACAAGAGGACACACATGGGCTGACTGGGAACTGCCAGCACGGATTTACCAAAGGCAAATTATGCCTGACCAGCCTGATTGCCTGCTGTGATGAGACAGATGACTCTGTCTGTGGGTAAATGGAGAGCAGCGGATGTTGTATACTTTGACGGCAAGGCTTTTGATACTATCTGCCATAGTAACCTTGTAGACAATCAGGTGTCATACGGACTGGGTAAGTGGCCAGTAAGGCGGATGGAAAATTAGTGGGCCCTAAGATGCAAAGGGGTGTGATTAATGATACCAATTCCAACTGGTGGCTAGTTTCTAGTGGCATTACTCAGGGATTGTTACTGAGGCCAATACAGTTTAATAACCTTGTTGACGTAACAGATTGCATATTCAGCAATTTAGCAGGCAATGCCAAATGAGGGGGAGCGATTAACATGTTTCTATTCAGATGAACCTCGGCAAGCCGGAGCAATGGGCTGGCAGAAAGCTCATGCATGTTAATAAAAGTAAATGCAGTCTTTCATGTAGAATGAAGTAATTCAGTGCACCTGGACAGATTAGGTGCTGTCTGAATAGCAACAAGCTTTATAGAAAAGGATCTGGTGGTGAGGGTGAACACCAAATTGAATGTGAGTCAGCCACGTGCCCTTGCAAAGAAGAAAGCCCATCACATACTCTATTAGCAGGAGAGTAGCCAGGCAGTTGTGGAAAGTGATTCTGCCTCTCGCTTCAGTATTTGTGAGAATATATTTGAAGAGCTGTGCCTAGTTTGGAGTCTTCATTACCAGAAAGACCTGGATAAAGTGGAATTAATCTAGCTGATGTTAATCTAGATGATTAGTGTTCTGGTGCATGTGCCATGTGAGGAGACACTGAGGAAATTCAGTTTGTTCAAGCCTTAGGAAAAAGTAAGCTAAGGAGAGACCTTATTGTTGTCTAGAACTATATATTGGTATAGAGAAGATGGAGCCAGACTCTTGAAAGCGCATAGTGATAAGACAAGAAGCAACAGACACAAGTTGCAATACAGGAAATTTTGATTAGATATAAGGAAAAACTTTTTCACCATGATGGTGGTCAGAGCTTCCTGGAGAAGTTGGGGAAATCTCCACCCTTGGAGATGCTCAGAACTTGGGACACAGCCCAGAAAAACCTGCTTTAGTTGGACCTGCTTTGAGCAGGTGGTTGTACTATAAGACATATTATGCCTTCTTTCTGAAACATCTACAGAAATAAATTAATATACTGAGAAAGGAGTATTCAGTTTATTTTTATGATCTTGTAAATGAACAGTCAGGATTAAATTGAAAAGTAATTTTGCTCCAAAAAAAAATCTAGATATTTTAGGTAGTTTAAGGGAAAATACACAAAACATTTATTTCCTTATTATTGAAAAAAATGTGATTAAAGCCTGAGCTGGTGGAATTTTCTATAGCTAAATTGTCCTTCCCAAATTAATAACTCAGGTTTTGTTTATTTTTTCGAAGGCAGTAATAAAAATTCCAAGGTAAAGTTTAATTTAAAAAAAAAAAAAAAAGTCAGGCTATGCTTTATAAAGAATTCAGTAAATCTTAGCATATCAAGAATAAATTTCACTTTTTTTTTTTGTGGGACTAAATATTTCAGAGCAGACATTTTTAGAGAAAATTTGAAAGGCTTTATATCAGTTATTTGGAACATATATTTTTATACAAGACATTAAGTGAAATGAAAAAATAGGTCTTACTCTCTACTAATGTGCCATTATTGACCACACCATTTAGGCTTTCTACTTTGCTTTGAAATAGCAATATCTTTATATATAAAAGTTTGGAAAACTGGGATGTTATTGATTTTATACATCCTTACAGTTGAAAATGCTATGTGACTAAGATTACTAACATTTTCAAGCAATGAATTTTAAAGTGATGATTTCCTAAAAATAAGTTCCACTTTCTTTGAACTTAGACATTTATTCACTTTGACTTTTGAAGCAATGAAAAAGCTTCAGTAAAAGCTGTGAGAGGTGCAATATTCTTTTTATCAACTTGGCCATCTAAAAAGTCATTGCAGTACTCTAGGATTCTGAGTTACTGAGATTGTTTGAAAGAAGTAATAGAGTTTATGGTTCAGCTGGGTGTAATTTGTTAATGCAACTCATGTATTGTACGTATGAAAAAGGCACAGCTCATCATAATTGTATATTGAATATACTGCACAGTTTTATTATGTATGGTAAATTCATGCAAGAGTGCCGACTTTATATTGTTCAGTTGTGAAGTAGGGAGGGAGCATTGCAAATGGTCAGATACATAAAAAAAGAAATCTAGTTCTACAGTAGTTTATTCTGGTCATTGCCATCTGGGATTTACGGCGTATTATTTATTTGTGTCTGCAGTATTTTAATCTTTGGCTGTGGGAGTTGTGATTTCCCATTGCAATATGCTAATGCTTTATGTGTTAGTGATAATGGCAGGACTGTAGATCTAGAAGTACGAAGTTAACTATCTTCCTTCTCATATCGATCTGGGATTTAAGACCTACTACCCCAGTGTAGCACAAAATAGCGCTGGATGATATATATTTGGCTCTGAAATTATTTACTTGCTCAGTGTGGGTGAAACTCTGCTCTGCAATGAGGAGCTAGTTTAACATCTTCTTTGCCATGATAACCTTAATCAGATTTTATCAGCTCTGATAAACTACTTTATACAACAGTTCAAGCTGAGTAAGGTCTGGCAAAGAGCATTATGTTGAACATGTTTTATCCTTCACTTAATCCTAAATCATCCAGCAGTAAATATGGCAGTCCTTTCTTCTATCATGAATCAAACCCTTAGTTTGTCTTGAGAGATATCAGTATGACATCATTCTATGTGATTAAAAAAAGGCTAGCAAACAAAGAACAAGGTTAAAGCTAACACAGAGTAGTTTTCCAGTGTCAGAGAGCCTATGTGGGCCATGCCAAGGTAACTGTAAAACACTGTAAAACGCACTTCCAGATTATCCCTCATTTGTGATACAACCTGGACAATAAGTGTTTTCTGTAAGTTTCTTCCATGATATAGAAGTAAAATAGGATAGAAGAACTTACTTTTCTGTACCAAAGTTTTAGAACATGGATGAAAATCAAAGTGTAAATGCAAAATATTGCTATTATCCCCATTATCAGTAATAGAAGTTCTGATGTCTGAAATGTCCTAGTCTGTACGTAGAATTCCAAACAAGAGATAAAGTTAGAAAAATACGATGTATATTTTAACTTGTAACATGACATTTTATTAATTTATTTTCTTCTGTACTTCAAGGATCAAATGTAGCTATCTTTCTAATAGTGACATATATGTAGCAAGAAGCAGGATTAACTGAAGTCTCAAATAATGTTGACTGAGTACTTTCTTCAATGGGCTGTAACGTTCCTTTCACATAGGTAATTAGTCAATCGTCTGTATTATGTTACAAATGCTACTTCATATAACATCAATAGATATTAGTCTATATCTGAATTTTAGGCTCAGTAATCTAAATTAAGATTTTATAGTACAGGGAAGAGTTAAATGAAAGTGAAGAAATCTCACCTGGGGACAGCTGAGGCACTACTGTACATAAACGTTTTCCCTCTTTTCCTACATTAGACAACTTTGTTCTTCATCGGAAATTTATATAAAACTTTCTTCTGATCTTTATTCAACTGCAGAGCAATCCACTGAAGAAATCTAATAAAAGATACAAAAATCCTCAGCTACTTCTTTTTTTTCCTTTCAACTTATTTTGCTGATTCACACTTCACCATTGCACTCTTAATTGGGTCTTACTCTTTCTGAAATAACATCTACAAAATTAAAACACTCGCTTGGGGTTAGTGCCAATACTCTTCTACTTGATAAGAATGAGGTTGGGCTTTTTTGGTTTTGCTTATTGTCTTTTTTTATTTTAATTAATTTTTATTAAAAATAAAATGTGTACAGCTTCCAGGAAAAGAAAAAAAAACAAAACAAAACAAAACCTACAAAAACCAAAACCCACAAACAAGTAGTCTATTGTCCTGACTTTTAAAATAGAAATGAGTGCACTAATTTTCTCTTCCTATATTATTATCATAACTGTGTTCAACTCTTTTTTGGCACTCTATACACTGCAGCTTGTTCTTCACATCATGTTTTTTTTCTTCTGGATTAAACCTTTAAAGCAAACTACAAAGTAGGTGAAGATGTAAGATGCCATGGCTAGAATATATTGCAGACAGAGCCAAAATGGATTTTTTAAGTCGATGGCCAGAAGTCCAATGGCAAGTGAAACCAAAATCAATCTGAGAACTTTTTCTATCCTAATTTGCACTTTTGTTTGCTCTCTTATTTCTTTCATCAACTCTTTTCCACTGCTTCTTTGATACTTTCAGTCTCTCAGTTCCCTCTGCGTGGCTTTAATTTCCTTATGTCTTTCTTATGAGACAAAATGAGAACAGAAATTTCTCTGGGTTCTTCACTTACTGCTTGGAGACTTGTTAGCTTATTTTACTAAACCTTATGTAAACATGAAATATCATGTAATGTATTTTTGTACTCTTTATTGTATCTCAAGCTATGTGGAGAACCATTCTGCATTTGTTTTTAAGTCTGGACTCACAGTTCATTTGTGTTAATGATTAGGCTCCCACTGGACTTGTATGTTTGTATCAGGGCTGTGGTAGCCAATGTTAACCTATTAACACCACAGTATAAAAATTATTCCACAGTTAAAAGTTGATCTTTACTTTACCTGTCCCCATTGGAGGGCAGAAAAGATTTTTAATGAGATTATGGACTAATAAAGTGTTAATTGAAGCTACATCAGCAAGTAGTTTCTAAGGAAGTGAAGAAACTATTAATATACTTAAAAATGCATAACCATGAGGGAAAAATATGTATATTAGTGGGTCCATAGACCTGCTCACTTATTAAAGATACAACTGTTATCTTTTTTTCAATCTCCTGGCATTTCTGAGATTTTATGTGACCTCTTCCTTTAGCACGTAGGTATTTTTTTAAGATTAGTCACCCCGATGTTCACAATATATTGAGGCTTACAGTTCAGATGTATAGCCTATGAAAACTGATTCAGATCCCTAATGAAATGTGTATGTATGAGTTGCCATTTCAAATGATAGCTTTTAGTCTTAGATCACTGCTTGCCACTGAGATATCCAGCGTACTATTCAGTTGTGTAAACTTTCAGAGTTTCAGATGAATATTGCCACTTGTTCTTTAACCATAATTAAAAGAAGCAGATACCTCTCATTTAACAGATCTTAAATTTCTGAGCTTGTTTAAACAGAGCAGTTGCCAACAAGCCATCATCTACATTTGTCTTGATATCCTACTCACTCTATATTTATCTTTATGCAATATTCTGTTTCCTTTTTTTCTCATGTTACTTTCTTCTCCTGCAGCATCATATTATCCCTTTCTGCATCTGAAAAAAAAAATATACAGAGATTTGAATATAATAATTTTTATGATTATATTTCACAAACAAGATTCTCAGATGCCATCAAGTGCTAGATCTTGATTTATCAAATCATCTATTGAATGACTTTATTGTTCCAATTTCTGGTTGCTGTTTTCATCTGAAGAGCCTTGTCTTTGATGAAGGAAAATGCATATTTTTCTTTATGTTTGTATTTAAATTCTTGTAGCTGAACTTGTGTTTGGGGTTCAGTTCAGAAAGTATCTGCTGGTGGTGTGTGTAATACCTGGAATTTCTTGTCTCTCAATATGATTTAGTACTAACAGATTTATCCAGCACTTCCACCTAATTATACTAGAGCTGTCTCAGTCTTGACTGATTGTTTGGGTGATATTAATGTCTGAATGGTGAAGAATTTTTATGAAGATAAATCCCACTAAGGTTGACATTTTATTAACTAGTTCTAGAAACTTGTTACATATTGCTTCTTTTCTGGCAAAGTTAATTAACTTTGATAAATAATACAATACTAACATCCTTGAATGTAAACACTTTAGGCATTACCATATATTACTTTGAATTTATAGTTTGATCAGCATTTACACTTGTTAACAGGTTTTATTTGTATTTTCTGCTTAGTATCATCACACTGAATTCCATGATCAATAGCAGCCTATGAAATATTAAAAAAATGCTTTTATTATCTCAGATGTTAATTATAACAATATGATATTTCCCCAGCTTCTGCTGTTCTGAAGTTATTCTCAATATCTAATGTTGCTTTCAGATTTTTATTGACTAGACTTTTTTATCTTCTCATTTCATTTACCAGTTCTGCCTCTTGATTACCTGTAAAATTGTACACTGGAGATATTTTTTGGGGGTGTTACCTGTAAGACCATTAAAAGATGCTGCCTTAAGTTATTTTTCTGATTTACTTTTATTTATGTCTCTGATTATTTCCTATTTGAAGAAATTGCCAGCTTCATGATTTGTTTTCAAGTTCATATAAATTTGAAACAACTGGATTAGGTTTATGACCCATGTTTGTGAAATTAGATTGTTGTTTATATCCAGACAACATCATCCATTTTAGTCCTTTGTCCAAACTGACAAAGCATATGTTTGAAACTGATTTTAATGCTGAATGAATTATAAACTGGCTCTGGTCATGCAATAATAAGCTCAGAGAACAGCATTAATACAGCATGTATTATTTTATGGAGTGTGTATAAAGTGTTGTGCCCAAAGTAGAAATTGGACATCTATTGTAAATATTCAAGAAGGTAGGACATACATAATCGGTAAAATGAGGGATGCAACAATCAGACTTTTTCAACAAGTAGCGCCACAGATGAAGAAATTACTCTTCAGAAAAGCTGTAAGGATGGCACTTCAGTATTGGATGCTGACCAAGCTGAAGAACATAGCTCCTGTGGATTCACCCACAGATGCCATACTTCAGCATCAGCCAAACTTACTTTCTAACTTTGGTATAAAACCAATGATATTTAAACAACATCTGCAGAGATACTAAGTTGAGCAATGGTGGAAACAGAGTAATATATGGCCCTCTATCACCATTTCAGTCTCTAATAATTTGACAGGATAAATCTATGTTGCTTAAAACTAAGGTAAGATGGAAGAAGTTTCTGGTTAACTCCAGTAAATCTTCTGTTTATTTTCCATCGTGGCTAAGGCTATTCTTTCAGAACACTCTTGGAAATCTCTTCATTGGGAACTTTAACCAGCCCCTTAAAAAATCTGCTTCAAGAGTTTTAAATTTCTACAAATTCTTCAGCCTTTTCATAACTTAGTTTTTAAAATCATACTCTTTACTCTTTTTCAGAAACGCACTAAAGATTTTTAATTATGTAGTACTCAGCTAAATCAAATGTTATTATCCATACATCAATCGGTCCCTGTCTTTTTGACTGATTTCTCTGTGCTGATTACTGTTTATACTTCTCTCAGTGCAATAGCAGCTGTTAATTTTACTGACACATCCACTGTTTTTTCTTACTCATTATATCATTGATGAGGAACTCCTGTTTTAAATTCAGTCCCTTTGTTGGCCCAGGAAGATTAGATGCATTTTCTTTAAAAAAAAAAATCAGAGATATTACAAAATAATTATGCTAAAGAAATTGTCTGTGTCATCAGAATAGGTAATACATTGGCAATCTGTGTAAAATGAATTTACTTATGGTTTTTTTCCAAAGGTCATGTTGAAATTCTCTCTACTAAGCCTGCTGCTCAATACCTCACCTCATCTGACTTTACATAGGTGAGATAGATTATCATAATCTAAGATCAGAGAGTCTTTAAGTTATCACTTAAGATAGACTAAAACCATTCTCTTCTGATAAAAGCAAGCAGATCTTATAAACTTTCAATGTACTACTGTAGTTTAGAACCATCACTTCCGATAAACAAAGCTCAGTGAAAAAATTCATAACCATACATAGCCATACTGTGTTTTACATTACATTAAAATCAACATTAAGGACTAGTCTGCATCCTCATTTGTTGTTATACTAGAGTACATAAAAATATGGAATGAAAAATTTTATATTTTTTTGAGAAAATTAGTGTAAACTGTGCCTCCATAGCAAATAAAAAGACGTACCTTGAAAACTTAATTTTCAAAATGTGAAAAATGCTGAAATTCCACCTAAAATTTGTGATGAGTTCTCATATACAGTCAATATCTTACAGCAAAATAAAATAAAAAATATAATTGATGAATACTTGCTATGATTAACATGGTAATGAATTTCAGACATGATAAAGAATAAATCAATGCAATATTAGTGAGGTAGGTAAAGAGAACAAAATATGGGGTTTGTGAACTAATTCACATTTCACAAATAAAGTAATATCCATTTTAATATCTCATGAGATGTGGTATTGGTAGTGTGTATTTACAGGCAAGATGATTATACAATAAGGCTTTGAGAGCTTGCTATTAGGTTTCCCAGTTTTAGTAGTCTTTCCCCATTTCTAATATGAACATTACTACATATTTTCAGAAAATCACATTTAGTCAACATAGGGTTTATTTGAGAACATGTAACTGACATATAGAAACTGAAATTTAAATAACAAATTAACCATTAAACAGTTCTTAAAAGAAAATAGAAGCTTACTGAATATCTCTGCAATTTTTACTTATCTTCCTTAGGTTCCAACTGGGTTTGTCACTTTTGTGCTTATAATCAGGTTCAATTTGACCTTATAAATATATTTCAGAAATTATGTTCTATAATCAAATTAATAAACTTCTACACTTCCATTATCTGTTTTGGCATCTGCTTATGTAAATTAAAGATAAGGTGCCATTGTATAGAATATTTGTTCTACCTTCAGCTGGGTGAATAAGAAACTTGAAGAGAAGTTTCATTTGAACATGTAAAGAAATTGATATTTTAAAAAAAGATATATTCCTCTCCATGAAATTTGTGCAGATGCTTATGGGAGAAGGCAGGTTGCTCTATAGTACTCTTAATAAAAGTTACAGAGCAAAGAGTTAAGCAGTTTTTATCCCTGCCTTTTCCTGATGAAATACACATTTAGAAAGAAAGAACTGTCTATGCTTTTGCATGTATTTAAGTATGATGCACATAATCAAATATCAGTTTTTGAATTTAATTACATCCTGAGACATGCACAAAGAGTATTGGAAGCATGCAAAGTGAAATACAGGGAAATTAGGAAACAGAATTATTATGCTCTGCATACTCAAACCAGATATTTTTCTTATCCATCTTCACTACGGTAGATGGATACCTGTTCTGTATTTAGTGGCATGGTCTCATTTCTTAGCACAGGTGAATTTTTAGACACTGTTTTCTAAACTCAGAAAAAACCTGATCCACAAGTTTTAAGCAATGTGCCCATGGTCACCCACTGGAAGTTTAGAAGACAGCAATTCTGATTCCTAGATCTTTATTTTAACTTTTGGGAAAAATAACAACAACAACATTAACAGCCACAACAGCAATATAACATTAATATAATTAATAGTAACAGTAATTATAAAGATGAGAAATTCCTTTCTGTAAATATGTGTGACATTCTTATGACTCCTCTTCAAGTAGGTCAATGAATGAGTGAATGTCTGCATAATGAAAAGCAACCACACCTCTGCAGAATTCCAAAACCACTGCAACACTAGTGATGAATGTCAATACTAAAATTCACCCCATCACCACCCAAGCTATCCATAGAAACTTTGAAAGTTAGAAATTTTGGCATGATTAATGAAGCTATGAGCCATGACTTTGTGAAAGACAAATTATGGACATGATAGAACAGATGTAAATTAGAATTGATTCAATGAGGGACAATGAGAGCTGACATGGGCATGTGTTGGCAAAGGCCACAGTTTAGACAAAGTAATATTTTATTAAAAGTCAAAAGCCAAAAGTAGTGTCTCATTTTATAAAAAAAAAAAACAACCAACCAACCAACCAACAACTGACAAACTTTGCATCAATCACTGTCAAGTAAAAGCAAAACAACCCAGATCTAAATAGCTTAATAAAAATCTTCCTTCAATTGGTAATAATCATAGGAAGCAATTCCTTCTGTTCGGAAATTTCCTTTCAGACATTTGAATCAATTCTGACTTAGACTTGCTTTCCCCCAGAACAGGCTAAAGAGTTTATTAATATTTACAGATTTACCTGAATTTATTTATTAATTTATTTATTTAAATTATTTACCTGAATGAAGACAAGCACATAAGCATGGAAACTCTTACTGTGTCCATTACCTCCACAATATCTGTAGGAATCAGACTCACGTAGCAAAGTGAAAAGATCCAGACACTTGAGAAGTAGGGCCAAAATAAGGCCTACTTCCTGATACCTTTATATAAAATCAAGTTTTCTGTAAAGCGTAGTCCCATCTAAGTTTTCAGTTAGTTTGGCTTACAAAAATATTTGTCCAAGGATAAATATTTTTTAAGATATGTCCGCATTCATATATGGCACTATGTAAAAATGCTGAAAAGATGGACTGCAGATGATGTACCAAATCACTCAGAAAAAGTCCCTATTAACAAAAGTGATACTCCTTTGTTATGAAATTTCCTACAGACAACAAAACCAAAGCAGGAATTCCCTACAGAGCCAAGGAAAGCTGTTGACCTAGTAGTTTAGACATTTCTGCAATGCATCAAGCTCCCATCCATTTTCCGGCTTTCACAGCTCCCAGTGGTTGAGTATTTACATACACTTTCTTTTCTCCTTTATGCAGGTTTTCCCTTCAGATTATTCTCTGCATTATCCTTCCTGTGATGATTTCTTAGTACTACCAAGGAAAACGCTGCCTGGTTGGCTAGTGTGCCATAACAGGCTGCACTCAACATTTTCTTATGGCATCTATCAAAAATAAGGAAGTCTACCAACAGTTATCATCACAACTGATAAAACTTTATTTTCTTCATTAATTTCATGAGGCTTCAAACATGAACACCATTTTAAATAATGGCTGCAGTCCTTCTGGATAACCCTGCTCCTGCGTGGGTTCCTCCAGAGGCTGCAGGGGAATCTCTGCTCCCATGCCTGCAGCTCTTCCTTCCCCTCCTTTTCTCACCTCGGTGCTCCAAGGGCTGTTTCTGCACTTTCTTTTCCTAACTCTTCTCTGCCATGCAGCATTTTGCCCTTTCTTACACGCGTTTCCCCCGAGACACCCTCACCTCGGCTGTGGGGCTTGGCTGTGCCCTGCGGTGTGTGGGTTGGAGCCGGCTGGAACCAGCTGTGTCTGGCACGGAGCAGCCCCGGCTTCTCGCACCTTGACACGTAAACCTAATGCATTTGATAATGACAGTCCACTTTTGAGCTTCTACATTAGAAATAATAATAAATAAATAAACCCGCAACCTCACTACACCTTCCTTTTTTGTGTTATTTGTTCTTGGTTTCAAACAAAATATTTAGAAATGAACTGCCATTTGAAAGCTCTCCCTGCAGGTCAGAGATGACGCATGATGGGTTTATGCTGTGGGAAGCCCTTGCACTACAGCTACTCCTGATATATTCACTATGTGCAGAGATGTTGATCTGAGTTATCAGAGGTGTTGGTCTTTTTCAATGCTCATAGATTGCACTTCACTGCAGTGAGGACAGGAACACCTCAAGTAACGTGGTTTAAACAGAATAGTCTGTACATGCAGCATCTCAGACCATGAATTGTGAAGGGATGTTTGAAGCATATAAAACTCACATTTTCATATAACTTTTTAAAAAATTTCCTTTCCTTTCCTTTCCTTTCCTTTCCTTTCCTTTCCTTTCCTTTCCTTTCCTTTCCTTTCCTTTCCTTTCCTTTCCTTTCCTTTCCTTTCCTTTCCTTTCCTTTCCTTTCCTTTCCTTTCCTTTCCTTTCCTTTCCTTTCCTTTCCTTTCCTTTCCTTTCCTTTCCTTTCCTTTCCTTCCCTTCCCTTCCCTTCCCTTCCCTTCCCTTCCCTTCCCTTCCCTTCCCTTCCCTTCCCTTCCCTTCCCTTCCCTTCCCTTCCCTTCCCTTCCCTTCCCTTCCCTTCCCTTTCCCTTCCCTTCCCTTCCCTTCCCTTCCCTTCCCTTCCCTTCCCTTCCCTTCCCTTCCCTTCCCTTCCCTTCCCTTCCCTTCCCTTCCCTTCCCCTTCCCTTTCCCTTTCCCTTTCCCTTTCCCTTTCCCTTTCCCTTCCCTTCCCTTCCCTTCCCTTTCCCTTTCCCTTTCCCTTTCCCTTCCCTTTCCCTTCCCTTTCCCTTCCCTTTCCCTTCCCTTTCCCTTTCCCTTTCCCTTCCCTTTCCCTTCCCTTTCCCTTCCCTTTCCTTTCCCTTTCCTTTCCCTTTCCTTTCCCTTTCCCTTCCCTTTCCCTTCCCTTTCCCTTCCCTTTCCCTTTCCCTTTCCCTTTCCCTTTCCCTTCCCTTCCCTTCCCTTTCCCTTCCCTTTCCCTTCCCTTTCCCTTCCCCTTCCCTTCCCTTTCCCTTCCCTTTCCTTTCCCTTTCCCTTCCCTTTCCTTTCCCTTTCCCTTCCCTTTCCTTTCCCTTTCCTTTCCCTTTCCTTTCCCTTTCCCTTCCCTTCCCTTTCCCTTCCCTTTCCCTTCCCTTTCCCTTCCCTTCCCTTCCCTTCCCTTCCCTTCCCTTCCCTTCCCTTCCCTTCCCTTCCCTTCCCTTCCCTTCCCTTCCCTTCCCTTCCCTTCCCTTTCCCTTTCCCTTTCCCTTTCCCTTCCCTTTCCCTTTCCCTTTCCCTTTCCCTTTCCCTTTCCCTTCCCTTCCCTTTCCCTTTCCCTTTCCCTTTCCCTTCTCTTTCCCTTCCCTTTCCCTTTCCTTTCCCTTCCCTTCCCTTTCCCTTCCCTTTCCCTTCCCTTTCCCTTCCCTTTCCCTTCCCTTTCCCTTCCCTTTCCCTTTCCCTTTCCCTTTCCCTTTCCCTTTCCCTTTCCCTTTCCCTTTCCCTTCCCTTTCCCTTTCCCTTTCCCTTCCCTTTCCCTTCCCTTTCCCTTCCCTTTCCCTTTCCCTTCCCTTTCCTTTCCCTTTCCTTTCCCTTTCCTTTCCCTTTCCCTTCCCTTTCCCTTCCCTTTCCCTTCCCTTTCCCTTTCCCTTTCCCTTCCCTTCCCTTCCCTTTCCCTTCCCTTTCCCTTCCCTTTCCCTTCCCTTTCCCTTCCCTTTCCCTTCCCCTTCCCTTCCCTTTCCCTTCCCTTTCCTTTCCCTTTCCCTTCCCTTTCCTTTCCCTTTCCCTTCCCTTTCCTTTCCCTTTCCCTTCCCTTTCCCTTCCCTTTCCCTTCCCTTTCCCTTCCCTTTCCCTTCCCTTTCCCTTCCCTTTCCCTTCCCTTCCCTTCCCTTCCCTTCCCTTCCCTTCCCTTCCCTTCCCTTCCCTTCCCTTCCCTTCCCTTCCCTTCCCTTCCCTTCCCTTCCCTTCCCTTCCCTTCCCTTCCCTTCCCTTCCCTTCCCTCCCCTCCCCTCCCCTCCCCTCCCCTCCCCTCCCCTCCCCTCCCCTCCCCTCCCCTCCCCTCCCCTCCCTTCCCCTCCCCTCCTCTCCCCTCTCCCCTCTCCCCTCTCCCCTCTCCCCTCTCCCTTTTCCTCTTTTCTTCTCTCTTCTCTTCTCTTCTCTTCTCTTCTCTTCTCTTCTCTTCTCTTCTCTTCTCTTCTCTTTTCTCTTCTCTTTTCTCTTCTCTTTTCTCTTCTCTTCTCTTCTCTTCTCTTCTCTTCTCTTCTCTTCTCTTCTCTTCTCTTCTCTTCTCTTTTCTTTTCTTTTCTTTTCTTTTCTTTTCTTTTCTTTTCTTTTCTTTTCTTTTCTTTTCTTTTTTCTTTTTCTTTCACATCAGTAGCTCTTTTTAAGCCACATACTTAGAAAGGTATGTTTTATTATAATTTTGGAAGAATTGCAATCTATTTACAGTAGCCAGTTTATTAGCAAGTAATTCATCGTCATTGTGGCATTTCCCTAGTATTATATTACCAGAATTATTTTCCTAGTGATGAAAACAGTGTTGGTGGACAAGGGAAGGGCAACTGACTTCATCTACCTGGACTTGTGCAAGGCATTTGACACTGTCCCGCACAACATCGTTGTCTCTAAATTGGAGAGACATGGATTCGATGGATGGACCACTCGGTGCATAAGGAATTGGCTGGATGGTCGCACTCAAAGAGTTGTGATCAACGGCTCAATGTCCAAGTGGAGAACAGTGATGAGTGGCGCTCCTTGGGGGTCGGTACTGGGACCGGCACTGTTTAACATCTTTGTCGGCGACATGGATAGTGGGATCGAGTGCACCCTCAGCAAGTTTGCCGACAACACCAAGCTGTGTGGTGTTGTCAACACACTGGAGGGAAGGGATGCCATCCAAAGTGACCTTGACAGGCTGGAGAGGTGGGCCCGTGCGAACCGCGTGAAGTTCAACAAGGCCAAGTGCAAGGTCCTGCACGTGGGTGAGCGCAATCCCAAGCATGACTATAGGCTGGGCGAGGAATGGATTGAAAGCAGCCCCGAGGAGAAGGACTTGGGGGTACTGATTGATGAGAAGCTCAACATGAGCCAGCAATGTGCGCTTGCAGCCCAGAAAGCCAACCGTGTCCTGGGCTGCATCAAAAGAGGCATGATCAGCAGGTCGAGGGAGGTGATCCTGCCCCTCTACTCCGCTCTTGTGAGACCCCACCTGGAGTACTGCATCCAGCTCTGGGGGCCCCAGTACAGGAGAGACATGGAGCTGTTGGAGAGAGTCCAGAGGAGGGCCACGAAGCTGATCAGAGGGCTGGAGCACCTCTCCTATGATGACAGGCTGAGAGAGTTGGGGTTGTTCAGCCTGGAGAAGAGAAGGCCCCGGGGAGATCTAATTGCAGCTTACCAGTACCTGAAGGGGGCCTACAGGAAAGCTGGTGAGGGACTGTTTATCAGGGAGTGTAGTGACAGGACAAGGGGTAATGGGTTCAAGCTGAAGGAGGGTCGATTTAGATTCGATGTTAGAAAGAAATTCTTCACTGTTAAGAGTGGTGAGGTACTGGAACAGGTTGCCCAGAGAGGTTGTGGATGCCCCATCCCTGGAAGTGTTTAAGGCCAGGTTGGGTGAGGCTTTGGGCAATCTAGTCTAGTGGAGGGTGTCCCTGCCTGCAGCAAGGGGGTTGGAACTAGATGATCTTTAAGGTCCCTTCCAAGCCAAACCATTCTATGATTCTATGATGCTATGAAAATAGCATAATACATCAGTAAAATGCCACTACTGAGATAATATGTTGATCTTTAATATAGCATCCACTGTCATAAACAGGTTCTGAGGGTTCAAGTTTAAACAGAAATAATTTATAGAATAATATAAATAAGTTCTTATATACATGTATTTCATTTAAATGAGTTTATATTGATTCATTTAAGTAAAGCATTTGGAAGAGAACAGATTTGTATGCAAGGGGATATTGCTTTCATAATAACGGAGAGCAATAATGATTCAGATTTTAATAGCTGCATGAAAATGTATGCTTGTATTAATGCACATGAAAGAAATTCTTTCAGTAGACCAGCTATAGAAAAAAAATTAAATTGAAGGGAAAGTACCAAAGAGCTCAATAGCTTCTCATTAATGAAAGTTTTAGGAAGTTATGTATCTTGAGATACAATAGCTGAACTTTATTTGTATGTATATGCATACATATGCATATACACAAATTTTGATAGAACAAAACTCTGTGTATGTGTGTGCACTTGTAAGTGTGTGTGTGACAATAGCATTCAAATTTTAAAATTTATAAACCGTTCCATTTCATTGTTATGGCTGTCAGTGTTTTAGCTTTTAGGATGCAGTTTGCTAGATTGATTCTCAGGACAGGAAAGAACATTTTGCAAGTATTCGGCAGAGTAATCTACTTGGTTTTCAAGAGCAAAATACATCTTTCTTCCATATAAAAAAGTTTATAACTTTTCTGAACAGCACTAGACACTGAACAGAAAGTGATCAAGACAGCAAATGTGACAGGAAAATATCCCTTAGGTAACCAAAGGTCTGTTGGGGAACAGATGAAAACCAGTTACGTGTTTCTAGAAGTTATAGCTGCTTTGAGAGTATACACAGACTGTATAACATTTTTTTTTATCATCCAACATTCTGCTTAATATCATCCAAATATATTGATAATGTTAGGAAGAACAGAAACCTGTCGAATTAGGAGAGGCATTTTTATGTTGATTACATTTACAAATCCTTATTGATGCAGGACCTTGCAAAGTGTGTAGCAGATTATACCAATAACATCCATTTCAGTATATAACAATGGTTACCCATTGCCTGAGAATGAGGGATATTTAACAAAGAAAGTCCCATTGAAAGAAGCCATCTGTGTGATAATATAGACACATATACACTCATTTGAGCATGAACTAATCAGAAAATTCTAATGTCCCAAATGTTTAACCTTTCAAACACAAGAGCTGTTTTTCCCTTTTTATAGTAAAAGTCTATTCTCTGCCATTAGAACGTGAAAGAAAACATCCCAGAAATTCACATATTCAAGTTAAATCTTGAGAAGCTATTTATACTAATAAGATTAAAGTCATGGAAGAAAAGAATGACCCCCAAAAGTTATCCAGTCTATCATTCCATCCCAAGGCAGGATCAGTCCAAAGAGGCATCTGTCTAACCCGGCCTTAAAGACCTTCAGATTCCAGTCTGCCCTGGAAATTCAGTGCTTCTGAACACTCAGCATTACAGAGGTTAATAATTCTATCTGAATCTTTCATACAGTTGTTTAAATCTTTAGCTCTATTCATTGTATGAAGACTATTATTATGCCATCTACACACAAAACAGTTCTAAGTTCAATTTAGAAAAACAAATGTTTTGTCAGTTTTTTCTCTTAGGTCATGTCTCTAGACCTCTACTCATTCTCACAGCTATCTGCAGTGTCTTCTCCAATTTGTACACATCTTTCTTAATGACAGTAACCCAAACTGACCACAATACCCCAGCTAAAAACTTGATAATGTTGAAAAGATTTGAAGGATTATTCACATTTCATGTAAGTTATACTGATATTTAAATACGTCAGAATGATATTTGCCTTTTGCACAGGGCATGACATTGGTAGCTCATGTTCAGCTTGTGATCTATTCCCTCCAGATGCATATCAGAAGAACAGCTGCCTAACCAGTTGTTCTCCATCATGTATTCATGCAACTGACCATTACTGTCTAAGAAAAATACCTTGCACTTGCCCCTTGTTAATTCCATGCTATTCTTTAAAAGACCATCTAAGAATGAAGTCGAACATTTATTTTTTTATAATCTGTGTGACTTTCAGTTTTGTTGCCATGTGGAAGATAAGATTTTACATTCTATTTATGCCTACAAAGCAAGAATGGGGGTCATAATAACATAAGATACAAACACAAGGTTAAAGCAGTTGAGGAAATGGGAAATAAATGCCATAGAAATAAAGAACAGATATAAATAACCAGTCTGTACCACCCTGAATGCTATGTGGAAAATGTATCAATGATAAACACTTTTGATATCTATTCAAGAATGAATTTAAGAATTAAATGAATAAGGTAATATAAGTCAGGTTGTCATAACAGAGTCTGGAACTTATATATGTCTATGATCTGCAAAAGATATAACCTGGGCAACAGCATGGAACAAATCTTCCCAGGGCAGAGGTGGCACGTGGCAGTAAGCAAATAGGAATTCAAAAGGCAGAAGAGAGAGATCCAGAGCCCAAACTTCAAATGAAGCCAAGGACAAGGGAGCTCACATTTCAAATTTAAACCATCAAAAGAAGTTATGCCTTGGAGAACTGTGGTGGGTTGACCCTGGCTGGAGGCCAGGTGCCCACCAGAGCCGCTCTCTCACTCCCCTCATTCACTAGACGGGGGAGAAAAGGCATAACGAAATGCTTGTAGGTCGAGATAAGGACAGGGAGAGATCACTCACTAATTGTTGTCACGAGCAAAACAGACCAAACTTAGAGAGGGAATTCATCTAATTTATTACTAGGCAAAACAGAGTAGAGGAATGAGAAAATAAAATCAAATCTTAAAACACCTCCCCCCACCCCTCCCATCTTCCCAGGCTCAACTTCACTCCTGGCTTCAACCTTCCCCCCCCTCAGCGGCACAGGGGGACGGGGAATGGGGGTTACGGTCAGTTCATCACACGGTGTTTCTGCCGCTTCTTCCTCCTCAGGGGGAGGACTCCTGTCATCGTTCCCCTGCTCCAGCATGGAGTCCCTCTCATGGGGTGCAGACCTTCAGGAGCAAACTGCTCCAGCGTGGGGTCCCTCCTACAGGGTCACAAGTCCTGCCAGCAAACCTGCCCTGGCGTGGGCTCCCCTGTGCACGGGTCCACCGATCCGGCCAGGAATTTGCTCCAGCGTGGGCTTCCCACGGGCCGCAGCCTCCTTCAGGTGCCTGCACCTGCTCCAGCGTGGGGTCCTCCACGGGCTGCAGGTGGAATCTCTACACCCCCTCATCCTTCCTCCATGGGCTGCAGGGGGACAGCCTGCTTCACCATGGTCTTCACCACGGGCTGCAGGGGGATCTCTGCTCCGGCGCCTGGAGCTCCTCCTCCCCCTCCTTCTGCACTGACCTTGGTGTCTGCAGAGTTTCTTACATCTTCTCACTCCTCTCTCCGGCTGCAAAAGCTCTCTCCCTCTAAGTGTTTTTCTTCTTCTTAAATATGTTATCACAGAGGCGCTGATTGGCTTGGCCTTGGCCAGCGGCGGGCCCGTCTTAGAGCCGGCTGGCATTGGCTCTATCAGACACAGGGGGAGCTTCTAGCAGCTTCTCACAGAAGCCACCCCTGTAGCCCCCCCGCTACCAAAACCTTGCCACGCAAACCCAACACAAGAACTGAATCTGTTCTTGGTTTTGATTTACAGATGCCTTGACTGACATCTGTAGGATGGAGTCTCAAGCACTGGCTATTGAGCATTTACCAAATAAAGCGTAATACTGGTGATACTTACCTTTGCTCCTGGATTTGCACAGATTCAGTCTTCAAGGAAAAAACGACAGCAACTTCTGCATTGTTTAAAGTCTACCAGTCATAAAAGGATACCAGTCAAATATAAACCAGAACTGCTTAAGCTTTATATGTGATTAGGATGGTTTATTCTGGTAAATGATCACCACCAGAAAATTTCCCTCCACTAGGGTGAGTCTCCTCTTGCCATTTAAACTCACCTTATATTCAGAATTTCCTAATGGTGCATTGCATGTGACTGCATTGGACTTGAGAACTGACTCACCACCTCTAGGGTGGTAAAGGTACTCTGGATAAAATTAGTTGCTGCACAGCAAACTCTTAATTTTTTATTTTTATTTTTTTGTTCAGAGGGTTTGAATTGACTGGAGGACCCTTATTGTAGGTCCTTATCTATTCTTTTGTGAAACAGCTGTTGATATTTTAGAAAATAGTAAAATACCACAGTGTCCAGCTGGTAGCCTTCAAATACCATCCTTCCTGGCTGCACAGTGGTCAAGCTTCAATAGCAGCATCAAATTCCCCAAAAGATTGTGGTACCCTCACTGAAAATACAAGTTATGCTTTATCTTTGTCATGGATTGACTCCAACCAGTAGTCGAGCACACATCCATCCTCTCGTTCCCCTCTCCCACAGGATGGGGGAGGCAAGAAAATTCATGGATCATGATAATGATAGATTAATAGGTGAAGCAAAAGCTGAATGTGCAAGCAAAGCAAAAAGAGGAATTTATTTACTACTTCCCCTTGGCAGGCAGATGTTTAGCCCCTTCCTGGAAAGCATGACCTCAGCACATGTAACAGTTTCTTGGGAAGATAAATACCATAACTACAAACATCCCTGCTTTCTCCTTCCTTCCTTGAGCATTACTTCACAAGGTATGGAATATACCTTTGGCCAATTTGGGTCACTTCCCATTCTAGCCAGAGCCAGTACAATTCCCCAACAAAATCTGCGTAAAATAGATAAGGCATGAACATGTGCCTAAAATATGCCTTTTCAGGGGAGTTTAGTTGCAAGACTGACTGTTTTCAGTATCACAAGGAGTCTTAAGTAGCTAATAATTGCCAGAGAATCAGTTCAAGAAAAACACTCCTGAAACAAATGCTGTGAAGTCCATCTCAATGCCCCTTTAGTTGTAACTGCACAGTTGCATGCCTGCCAGCCCAGACAACCCTTTTACTCATGAAAAGCCCCACCGTGGCTTTCTCTTTCCTTCCCTTTTCTCTTTTCCCTTTTTTTCCTTTTCCCTTTTTTCTCTTTTCTCCCCCTTTCCCCTCCTTTTCCCCCCTTTCCCCCACCTTGCCTCGCCTTGCCTTGCCTTTCCTTACCTTGCCTGATGTTGCAAATAATCTTCAGAAATGCACAGATCATTCCAGTGGGTGTTGACTTCAGTGCTTATATTTTTGATCTGCAGACTCCAACGTATTTACCTAACTACTTTCAGTGATGTTACAGGTGGGCCATTAACTTTGTGCGGTAGATCTGTAATTACATATATCCTGAGGATGGCAAGAAAGAAGACTACTAATTGTATCAGCTCATTAAGTCTGTTTTTAAATAGGTGACACTGGATATTCTGAAAGAAAATATATGTTCTAACTATTTCTTATATGGCCTTTTCTGTTGCTATAATTACACAGGGACCAAAGAGAATACTGACAAAATTTACATTACCTAAGGTAAGTCAATGCAAATTTATAATTTTGATAAAGAGCTAATTTGAAAAATAAAAAAAAAAAAATAAAAGACATACTAATCTGAAAAAGACTTATTAAAAGTAACGCAAGGACAGTAGTATGATCCTAGGTAGGTTCAGAAATTTTGAAGGCTAGTGTACAGAAGAAAATTTAATTGCAGTTAATCACAACAGTAAGCTTTAACAGCTTTTATATTACATCATAACCTAATTGCAGAGATATCCTTTCAGCTGCCTGTGACCATATTCTGATTTGTGCTGATTCATAAGCTCTTGTGACTACAGAGCAAATAGAGTATGTTACACCTCAACTGGAGTTTGTCTTCTTTTATTAGATACAAGACATATACATGTTTTTAGATGGAATTCTGTAATTCACCTAATGAAAGTCATAACTTAAATCATACAAATGTTCCCAGGAAGTTAGTAAAAATGCAAACATCATGCAAAATATTGGGTTTTAGATCCTCAAAAAGCCTTGTAAATTCTATAAAATTTTGATTGTGGCTATAAATGAAAACAAAATAAAAATGGCAAATATTAAATAAGAGTAGCTAAACCACAGTAGGAAAAATTGTTATTACCAGTTCTTTGAACTGAAGATCAGATACAGAAAGACACAACTTCGGGTGAAGTTTTTTTACAGAAACGTTTTCTTAAAAAATGCAACAAAATATTAATTTTTACAGCATTTTTAATAGAATAATTGTCAAAATAATTAATTTGGATTTTGATTTGTTCAGTGATGTCCCTTTATATAGTTTTAAGTCCATTAATTTCATATAGAATTTAACCTTGTCATTATCTATATAGTTATAGTAAGCCAAAATACTATATAATAGACCTAATAAATATTTTAAAGTATTTCATTACACATCTATTGCAACATTTTCATTATATTCTATCGCATATATACATACTACAAAGTGTTCAAGTATAAATGGGGATAGAAAAATAATAATAAAGAATATAAATATTTCAGTATTTTTAAAAGACATTTAAATGTTTCTAATTTAAAAAAAATCTCTTCTAATGACAACATTAACATTTGTCTTTCCTTACTGATTAACAAAAAAAAAAAAACTTTTTACATTTATATTGTAAGAGTTGTTATATTCTGCAAATACATCTCCTGTTAATGGGTGTCTTCTGTTGGGAAGGGAAGGGAAGGGAAGGGAAGGGAAGGGAAGGGAAGGGAAGGGAAGGGAAGGGAAGGGAAGGGAAGGGAAGAAGGACAGAGTTCTCTGTCAGGTTGAAGACAGTAATTTTTTTGTAATAAATAAAACAAACAGCTTAGTCCATTGTCTTAGGTATTAATATGACCAAACCTATGAGAACACTGTAATTAAATTCTTCCCCACTATCAATTACTATCTTTTTATTTGCAGTGAATATTCGCTGTTTCATAATTTATAAATAACAAAAAAAAATTATGTCTCACTAAGGACTTTGAAATGTGAGATTAGTCAAAGATGTCTCCTCTGCCTTTTGTTTTTTTTTAAACTATATCCAGCCTCCAGCAGCAAGTTATAGTGTAAATACATAGAATATCATTGGACTGATTAAATATAATTTTTCCATTAATATAATTATATAACAGACTCTCAGCCTTGGAGGAAAATTATAGCTTGCATCCAGTATTTCAGAATAGAAGTCTAGAAGAGGCACCACTTTAAGGAGTGTCTTCCTTCCTTCTTGCATTTATTATTGCATTTCAGGCCAAGATGTTTCACCTGCAATTTTTTCTTTTTCTATGCATGACTTTAAACTGTGTTCTTCCCATGTAAATCCATGCAACACCTTTTTTTTTTTTTCTTTTTTTTTTCTGCCTTCAAGCCCCCTCCTCCCCATTATGATTTTCAGTTTGGATTGCTTCTAGTGATTGTGAAACCACAGATTGTGTAGGGCATAGCATGCTCAGGACAGGATTGCACAGCAGCATCATATGCTCTTAAGGACACTGGATGTGATTCTTTTCTTTTAATTCACCTTTAGAAGTAGTTCTAGCTCACCTGAAATTGTACCTCTTCATCATGGGGATAGAGACTTAGCTCAGTAGCTGTCTTCCCTCGAGACATGCAGTGACAGTTTGTAGTTTATTGGAACACTGATTCAGTTAGCAGAGGACTTGATTTCTTTTAAGATCCTTGTTTTCTTCTAAAGAGTTTTGAATAATTAGAATCCTTATTTCATATCTTGGAAAATATGTTCAAGAGTATAGAGAGCAAAATGCAGAAGGCCATAGCAGAGAAGAGCCTGCCAAGGATGAAAATTGCAGTAATACAGAACTATAATATCTTTCATTAGCTCCACACAAGGGCAATGGGAGGGCAGTGCTGCCCAGACATGCCATTCAGAAATGAAGCGTAAGTCAGGAAGAATATATGGATAAGAATCCCCAGAACAGGATTTCTGTGACCAGTGGTAGGGAAGGTAAGATGCTAAAATTGTGGATAAAAATTTGTACTGCTACAAGTGGCTCAAATAACCTACAATCAAAGCTGTCAGGCATATAGATCACTCCTTTTCTTCAACAGCTATAATGATTTTAACCTTTTAAAAAAGCATCTTTAAAAGTTTTCATAGTACACCCCAATTCTCAGTCAATGTCTTTCACTCAAACTCAAAGAAATATTATGTATTCACCCATTTGCCCTAACAGAATTCTTTTCTCTTCTAAAAAACTAAACTAAACAAAAGCAGATGGCCTTAAAGAGATCTGTGTGTACCTAATTGCTTTGCTTTCTGATTTTCATTAAGTTTGCCCATTTTTCATTCCTCTTAACATTGTGTCATTGTGCCAAATATCATAAGGAACTTGATTACTCTTCTAAAGGGTCCAAGAAGGTTATTAATCTTTCTCAAATTTAGCCATGGAAAAAAATATCACTATTGGGACAATCCATTCCATCCTAAGAATGAAGCCTTAAATAGATAAGAGGAAATGTTGTCTAGAAGATGATGTCTCTCTCTGTTGATCTGGTATCAAACAAACAGTATAGAAAAGACACCTGAATTTTAGAAGGGTAAAGTTAGATCATAGGTTCATAAGCTAATTCAGAGTGGAAAGGACATCGGAAGGTTTCTAATCCAACCTCCTGTCCAAAGGGCAACCCACTCCACTGCTTGGCTGTCCTTTTGGCGAAGAAGCCCTTCCTTATACACAGTCTGAACCACCCCTGTTTCAGCTTGTGTTCATTGTCTCTTGTCTTCCCACTATGCACTCTTGTGAAAAGCCTGGCAAGTGTCCTTGATAATGTTCCCCTAGGCACTGGGAGTCTGCTCTTAGGTCCCCCTGAAGCTGTCTTTTCTCCAGGCTGAACAAGCCCAGCTCTCTCAGCTTCCCCTCACAGGGGAGTGCTCCAGGCCTGATATCTTGGTGGTCTCTGCTGAACTTGTTCAAGTTCATTGATTTCTTTATGGTATTGGGGGTGAGGTGGGGGGGAAGGAAGGGACTAAAATTGAGCAGAATATTCCAGTTGTGGGCAGAGCCAAGTAAAAGGAAATAATCAGTTTTCTTCATCTACTTGCTGTGCTCCTGTTATTACAGCCCCAGCTGCTACCAGGGCTCACTGCTGGCTCATGTTCATGCTCAGCTTGCTGCCCATCAGGATCCCCAAAGCCTCTTCAGCAGAACCATTCCCCAGGTAGGCAGGACCCAGCCTAAATCAGAGGCCATCTGATATGCTTCAAGACTGGACTCCCATTCAAAAAAACCTGGACAGGCTGGTGGAGTGGACAAATAGGAGACTCATTAAATTCAGTGAGGACAAGTGCAAGGTCCTGCTCTTGAGTTGGGGCAATCACCAATATCAATACAGACTTCTAGCATTCATTGAGAACAGCCCTGCAGAGAAGGACTTGGGGATACTGGTGGATGAAAAACTGGACATGACCCAGCAATGTGCCAATTGTATCCTGGGCTGCATCAAAAGAAGCGTGGCCAGAAGGTCAAGGGAGGTGATTCTCCCCCTCTACACCTCTCTCACAGGACCCCATTTGGAGTGCTGCATCCAGCGTTGAGGTCCCCATGGGCCTGTAAGTGTGGGTCGAGAGGAAGGTCATGAAAATGATCAGAGGGCTGGAACACCTCTCCTATGAAGACAGGCTGAGACAGTTGGGGTTGTTCAGCCTGGAGAAGAGAAGGCTCCGGGGAGACTTTATTGTGGCCTTTCAATATATAAAGGGTGCTTATAAGAATGATGGAGAGAGACTTTTCACTAGGGTCTGTAGTGACAGGATAAGGGACAGTAGTTTTAAATTGAAAGAGTGTAGATTTAGATTAGATATAAATAAGACATTCTTTTATTTTGAGGGTGGTGAGGCACTGGAACAGGTTGCCCAGAGAAGTTGTGGATGCCCCCTCCCTGGAAGTGTTCAAGGCCAAGTTGGATGGGGCTTTGGGCAACGTGGTCTAGTGGAGGGTGTCCCTGCCTGTTGCAGGGGGGTTGGAACTGGATGATCTTTGAGATCCCTTTGAACCCAAACCATTCTATGATTATATGATTCCAAAAAAGCACTTACCCCCACTATCATCTATCAGTGTCCAAGAGAGTCTGCCAAATCTAGGTAACACTACCAGATGTTATTTTTAACTATGCATTGTGTGAAGAAGTTGCTCTTTTTCCTTGTTTTGAATCTGCAGACTGGTTGTTTTATTTGATACCTCCTGTTCTTTTACCTATTAGAGATAACTGTTTTCTGTTGACCTTAATATCCAGGATATTAAAAAGTTCTATCTTATCCCTCCCTGCTCTGTACTTGTCTCTTTTCCAGACTAGCGGTCCTGATTAAATATCAACATTTCTCATGAAAACTAAGCCATAACTTTGATCACCTGTGAGGTCTCTTTGTTTTCAGTTTCTAATATATTTCTTTTGAACTGGGATTCCAGAACTACATTGGGTATTTGAGGTCCATTGGCACTGTGAATGAATAGTTAGAAATAACAATGTCTTATTCCTACTTAGACATCTAGCCTGCTTAGATTCTCACCTGCACCCAAAGGCACCAACATATTTTGCAGATCTTGTCTTGAAGTACCTAACTATCTCTGAAAGTTAGATTAAGTAATGTCAAAATTAATTTTGAAAATAGAATGAATAATACTGGACAATTCTAAAAATGTTTGCTTGCTTGCCTAGATATGAGAAATAAAGCATAATATATTAACTTTCTTATTTGAGGAAATTCATGCACTAGGGTTAAGGGTGTCCATTTATGGTGTACTGTCAGAAATTAACTTTCTGTAAAGACTCAGTGTGCCCTAGGTGTGAAAGATGTCTCTCCATTTTCAGAGTAGAGTCAACTGCTTCATGCAGAGGAATTCTTAATTCACAGTGAAAGTATCCACACAGGGAGTTATTGAGAAATAACATGTATACTGTAAATAAACACTTTAGCTTACTGAGCATTTGCCTCCTGATTTTAGCAGTCCCTTTGATACCTGAGCAATATGGTAGGCAAAGAATAACAGCTCTGGCTCATTCTAAACAGAATATCTGATAAGCCACTGTGATCACAGGTGTCTGGTCTGACAGTGTGACATTTTCACAAAGACTATTTCTGGTAACTTCTTCATGACATTCTTAGCAAGTTGGTGACTTCTTACATAATTTTTTTTGACAAACCCAGCATGAGGCTATATGAGTCTCTGGACATGTAGGTTCCCCTGTAGTTAAGCAGCAATTGAACAAAAGAATTTGAGGATCTAAGCTTTGTATTTAGATGCATGAACTGATACTGGCTATGTTTAGTCCCTCTCTTAACAATTCCCGTGAAAGAAAGCTTTGTTCTCAACTATTGAATATGAATTGTAACCAATAATTTCAGACTGTTGATTTTTTTTCTTTTCTGTTTAGAAAATTATGACTGTGCCAACAAGAAAGACATTAGCTGGAATGATCTCAAAGTGTTCTGTAATAATTTATTGAAATAATTTCTTAAAATACTTAAAATATTTCATAGGCAAGTATAAGCAGACAAATTTTAGGAACTGTAAGTTAATAAGTGAGCAAAAAGCTACTATGAGTTCAAGGCTTCCTTTCATACATAAACACATTGTCTTAAAATTTGCTTATTTTTATCTAGTTAATAATGTGTTTTTCTTAATAAGTTTGTCTCCAAAATTTTTAAAGGATTCATGACCTCATTTTGTATGTCAAGAAATGCTTCCTGAATGAGACTGAATGCCATTATTTTGTCCCGACTTTGGGAAGTCTTCAAAACTGTCTGGAATCAGATTCATAAATCACACATTATATGAACTATAATTAAAAAGTAAAGTAAAATAAAATAAAATAAATGAAGCTAAAGGGCTCAGCAGACAAAATAACATTAACACTCCCTGGAAAATTTTTGACTTTATACTGAAGAACAGTTTCAATGACTAAAATTTCCTTTTCATCACTTCTGTACAGCCATTTCATTGCACTCCTCGTAATCATTAACACTCCTATAAACAACGATCATAGGAAACTGTCTGAAAAAATCAAGGTCAAATTTATTCATTTAGGATCTGAACTGAAACTTCCTATTTAACCCAAAAGGAAACATTTCATTGTCATGTATTTTTAAGAAAAGCAAAGATTCACATTCATTACATACTAATAGTGTGTATCCCCTCTTTTCCACCAATCAGCCAGAATGGGAGATTTGAGTTAAATTCAATCTTTTTTCTAAATGAATTTAAGCTGTTTAGTCCATGAAAGAAACAGCCTAGATGACATTTGTTTGCTCTGTCTTCTTTTGATACTCTTCCACTTTTAGCCTGATGATTAACTAAAACAAAGTCCAAAATATATCTGTGCCATATATTGGAAATATGATTTACCCACCAAACTAGAGAAAAAGTCCCATGACTGATTTTTTGCTTCAGTAACAAGGAAACCTTTTTATAAAAACTGAGGCAGATGTAGCAAAGAATACTAGAGCAATGTAAAACAAACTCTCCTATGAATTATTGAGTAAAACACATTTCTCAGAAATGGAAAAATGAGTTGAATCTCTTTGATGCAGAGACATATGGGAAAATCTTACTTTGTTTTCATGAATCCCAATATTTTTGTTTCCAATGGAAATGATTTTGTGGATTCAAAACAGATTTGCACACAGTTCTTGGGATGATAAAAATAATTTTGTTGAGAAATTAAAAATCTAAAATAAAGCTCTTAAAAAAATAGAATGAAATCCTGTATTAGCAGCTAACCACAATACTGCATAGGGTACTTGAGTTCTCAATAATTTTGCTGCAGTTGTTCACTGCCCTTGCACCAATCAGTCAAGCCAAGCAATGCTGAATAAAACACAGTCTTCACGCCAACCACAGTTTTCCTTCACTCGTGGTTTCTTTTTATTCTGATGATATACCATATTCACTTCAAGCAGGACTTTTACTTTCTTAACCATCATACTGATCATGTTTATGTATTCAAATCCTGTTCTCAGTTATCAATACTTTTAAAATTATATTTCAAAATCTTAGAGGATCTTGTTCTTTTCTTTTCTCCTTCCTTCCTCCATTCCCCCCTTTCCCATAGTGTTCCTCCTCCAAACCCTTGCCATTCCCCTGTCCTTCAGCATGTAGCTTTACCATCATCCACCACGCAAATACCATCTTGCAAGAAATTTAGTTTTAGTCACAACTGACCTAACCTGGCAAGTTAAGTCCCACCACTAATCAGGACTTCTCCCCCTGCCAAATCCTCACCTTTGAACAAGCAGCCAAGGAACTGAGAAAGGGCTCGAACATAGAGAAGAACATTTAGGCCTGTTTCTGCCATTGATGTATATTTCTGTAATAGTAAATTACAATATGGAATTACATAGCATGCAAGTTACAAACAAGTGAAACCATCTTTTCTAATATTCTTGTATTAACTGTGTATTCAAAATTGTAAACATCAAAAGACTATTATTTCCAAAAAAGTGATACGATACTTCTTTGGTTTTGTACTGGTAGTACAAATTGTTTCAGTGGAAACCTTCTTCACCATTTTTTGAAGGAAATTCTCCATATCTTAGTGATTTCTCATCAAAATTAGATATCTCTGAAATGCATTAGTTTGCTTTTTAACTGGACTCACTATAGGTAAAATTAGATGAAAATAGGTGTCTCATAGCTAAATTATATCGGAATTTTAATTAGGAGAGGTAGCACACTGAAATGCACGGTTGTAATTCTTCTGTGCTCCAAAGCCTGTCTATAATTATACAAGTCATCTATAGAGCTTCTTTCTCTCATATTTCCTCTTTTATTCTTATAAGCAATCCTTAGCACCACTCACATCCTCCAGATGCCTTAAAATGCATGAACACTATTTGAGAGAAAAAAAAAAAAAGGGAATGTTTCAAAGACTGGAACTAAGTTTAAGTTTACTAAGCTGAACAAACTTTGTCAATTAAAGAAAATCTGGGGAAATAAAATGACATTCTTCTACCCATAAGTCTTGAACTGGAATTCCTTTTAGCAGTGATACAACCTTATAGCTTCACATGAAACAACTTATTTCATCTTTGTGATGATATTTATCAGATTTTTTTTTTTTTTTTTCATGTCTTTCAGTTGCACAAATTATCTTATAGAAGTCTGTTTCTATTACTTTGTAGGATGCACTGTCACCTTTAAACATACTTAGAAAATATGTAAAGAAAAGAGGATTTGCACCTGGAGAATCCTTAGGGACTACTCAATTGCAATTAATTTAACTAGACACTGGATGTCAGTGTTGCCATTTTATATTAAAAAAAAAAAAGGAGGAAAATAAAGAAAATTCAAGGTGTAACCAGAAGTAGGATGTAGAAGAAGTCTAATCGAATCATTCAGAACCGTTTAGAAGCTAATTAGCATTCTATATCCTCATGGTAGGAAGAACATGTTGGTTTTACAGCAGCAGCTCTCCATAAAGGTTTTGATTTCTATTAAGAACAAACAAACAGATGAACAAACACTTAAACTAAAAGGACATTTTAGGAATCTGTCACAGTGCTTTTACATGGTAATTAACATTCAACATTCCATTTAATCAGAAAGATGAACAGTGCACAGTATGAGTGATGGTATTTGCTTTATGGTTAATTTTGTACCTGACTTTCCAAAAAACGCCTTGATTTAACTCACTCCTAAAATCAACAAAATTAATTTCATGACCTTAAAGGAGCTGTTTATTTTTAAAACACGATTTTATTTTTCAACAAGTTTTAAAAGGGATTTGGACCAGAGTAATAATGGAAAAATATGAATATACTTGCATAAATAAAAGCCTACCCACTGAACAGAATTGTCCATCCCCTACTGTCACTTTGAAGCAAAAGCCAGACCAAAAACCAGATTTAAAGTACTGGACTTCACAGTCAGGTAGACATACAATCTCCTTTGAGGTCTGTCAGAAATACTAATTCACCTATGGCTTCAAGCCATCCTGCAGAATAAAACCCAGTATTAAATGGAATCTCAAAGAAATAGCACACTATTTCACTAGCAACACCTTTAAAGTTTTCCTATTCCAAAAACAAGTATTATTTAAGACTTAGAATGTTAGAAAAAGTAAGTCCTTGGAAACCTTCATAAAGAACAAAAATTCCTTACAGTACAAGGACAAATAATTCCACTGTCTTCATTATAAATGCATACAGCTGATAGATTGGTGAACCTATCCAAACATATAAGCTGAACAGCTGAAACTAGTATGAAAAATGAATCTTTTTTTATTATTTCTTAAGTTCTTACTTGGACATCAAAAAAGCCCTGATCATTGAAAATTACTATTGTACTGTGAAATTGCACTTCAGGTAATTTACGTATTAATGAAAATGTTTCAGAAGATGGTGACCTGCAACCAACAGAAAGCATACAGATCTGCTATCAGACTGATAAGGATAGGACAGAGCAAAATCTCTTGGGTTTCTAAATAACATCCTAGAAACATTGTAGGAAACATTAGGTGTGTCAGAAGTGAAAAATTTCAGTCAAGAATATTTCGGTAAGAGTTTATTATGGTATCTCTAGAGAAGAAAAAAAAATGTTGGATGGAGAGCAGCAGTAATCACTCTAAGGCTTTTATCACCCCAGAAATGCTGATTACCATCGTGCCTGGTCTGAGTCAAAAGCTATAATGAGCTACACACATTTATCCCTTTAAATGTTTAGATCAAGTATTCTGGCAACATCAAGATTTATATCGAATATATTTCAGATACTTCACATTGAACAGTCTAGTAGTATCTCCTGAATAAATTAAAAATGTTTAAAGAACTGGGGAAGTGAAGATGGACTGGAGAACTCAAGAAAAGAGATTAATTATAGAAGACATCATGTTTATGCTTCACAGACAGAGGGTTCTCTCTGATAAATGCAACCTAAGATGAATGCAATCTATAACATAAGATATATAGCTTTGTATATCAGGAATATTTCAACATGAAGTTAGATAATGTATACAGGGGGAAAAAAAAGAGTCAAAGTTCAAATTTAATGTTGTTGTAAATGACTTTAGTTTTTAATAATTTCAGCCTTTATTAACACTTTGAATTATACCATGTATTTTGGATATTCTAAATAAATATTTATTTGTATTGTTCTTTACCAAGAACTAAACCATTGTAATCAGAGAGGAAGTGACTGACAGTATGTTCCTCACACAACAGTCTAAGGGGACTTGAAACTGAGACACTCAAACAACCTGGGTGGACTTTGAGTACCTAAACAGAGGCATCTAGTGCCACAGTTTTCCTCCTGGCCTCCAACTGCACTCAAGCAAACCACAAGTATCCTATATGCCCCTGATTGTATCTGCCAGCTCCCTGTTGATGTCTTGGATGCTTTAGCTCTTTAAGATTGCACTAAATACTGTCTGAATTGCTGAAAAGCTGAATTTTTTCTCCTCACCTTCCCAAACAACCTCTTGACTACCCAGAAGGTTAAAGTAATATAGGGCTGTGCTGGCTGCTGAGAGTTTGCTTCTAGTTGCCTTGTTCTGACTGCTGCTTTCAGGGTTAGGTAAAAGCTTCTTCTGAAGAAGGAGATGGTGGCTCCTTCTTGAGGGTCTGCTATGTATGGTCAAGTGAGAGATGCTTTCAATGAATATGACAGGCAATACAAGAGATCTTATCAAGAAGGGACATAAGAAATCAAAAGCGTAGCAGACATGACTGAGCATCTAAGGTAGTAAAACAAAAGAAGAAAAAGAGAAGAAAAACATTTCATACAGAGCCACTTATAGCTGTGTGGAGACTGATGCAATCCAAAAACCTGCTGAAAGTTTCTAAACTGAGAGCAAGATTATGAGCAAGTTTATAAAGCTGCTTTGGTGTTTTTCAGTTAACTTTAGAAATGCTGTGCAGCCAGATCAAGCTCAAAATTTTATGTCAGTCAATGCACTAATTGTTTTTGTGTCTAAAAAATGTGTTTGTTTTTTGTAGCATTTTCCCTTTTACCAAAATCCTAACCTCACACTCTCGTTTCTCTTACTGTTTATATTTCTCTGCATGAATAACAATGCAGAATGTCTGTACCTTGTGCTTTGCTATGCTGGGGTAAATCCACCAAATATTGGATACCTATGCATCACTACTAATTGCATTTGTAATAGAAATATCACAACTACAATTGCTACTAAAATTCTTTGTTCTGCAGCTTACATGCCTCATTAAGGTACAATGGTACTTTCACAAATTACCTAAGTGATTAAATAGAGGGTATGCCATATGAAACTAGACTAGGAGGGGCTGCAAAGGTATTGCAAAACATGATCAGAATACAAAGCAGTCTTAAGAATTGAAGAAATAAACTTAAAATAGAAAGTAATTTGATAAGGACAACTACAAGGTTCTCACTGTAAGCAGGAATAATTATCTGCACTAAAACAGGTCAACTGCACTATCAAGTTTGAGTAAAGGAGGTTACAGGAGATCACAAGCTAAATAAGTATTATGTCTATGTACTATATTTATGTATAGTACTATTGAGACTAATAGTAATCATACAAAAATTAATCAATAAGAGCATAGTTTGCAAGCCCTTATACATTTTTTTTTGGCATCATTAAGCCCTTTTATGGAGGTTTGTGACCAGCTGCAGGTATTGCAACTATAAAGCTATAAACCAGGTAAAGGTTGATCAGATGGCTAAAGTCTCTCAATCTCTGATATTCATCAAAAGTCTAAAAAAGTAAGACTCTGGAGGAAAGAAAGGGATAAAAATTAAAATGGTTAGCCTGAAGGAGAAAGGACTGAGGGCAGATAATATTTCATGAACACTGTTACAAAAAAGAAGGGAAAAAATTGCAGAAAGAAAGCATCAGATTAGGAAATATTTCCAGTGGTGAGGATTATAAAGGGTTGCCTAGGGAGGTCTATCATTGAAGTCTTTAAGAAAAGGTTAAACAAAAATGTCTGTCAGGTGGAGTGCTAATACTGCCTTGGAGCAGACTGAAGGACAAAATGCTCTCCTAAGATCCATGCTATGATATTTCTCAGATCTTAGTCAAAATGACTTCTGCCATAATGATTTATTAATACAACAATTTCAAGACCAAATAATCTACATTTGAAAAATACACAGAAGGAAGACAATCAAAAAAGAATCAATGGCATATGTAGGTTTTTTTAATAAATGAATATATTGAATATTTAAAATGGTTTCCTTATTTTCGCAATTTAATATGGCCATCTTTTTTCCCACTTCACCTGCTCTTACAAAAATTATTTACTTTTTATTAATGAATTACAAGGGTACATAAGAAAATTGAGAAGTGTGAATATATAACAGAAACGATTGCTGAGAATTTTAGATCTATAGGTTGTTTTTAAATTTGTTTCTCTTCTGAGTCAAAATTACCACATTGTAGAAGAGGTTGTTATTTGAACATGCAGTAGAAAAGGAGTCTAAAAGTTACGTGTGAGTGTATTAATCCCCAGAGTAACTGAGCAGCTCTCGCAGCTTATTATGTCAAGCTATACTTGTATACAATACATGTTCTTAGCAAAGACTTCTTGTGTTCTTGCCCCTGTCCTCCACAGTCATTTTGGTCACAAAATAAGTCCCAGTTCTTGCTACAACAATGTTGGGTGGGATAGCTGGTAAAGTGATATAACCAATGTTATTGACCTAAATGCTTGTAGAAGAAAATTTCTGCAGTTGCAGAAGATAAGAAGAACTAAACTGAGACAAAAGAACATTTCTATTCAAGAAGAAAAGTTAAAAAATAGTTTCTGTTCACAAAGAAAAAAAGTAGAAAGATTTCTGCCTAACATCTGCATTGTAGCAAAGCTCAGGCAATGTCTAGTTGCTGCTGCAGGCAGCCTGGTTTTGCTTCCTCCACAGGGTCTTTCCACATGATTTGAGCCAATCCTCATGCTCATCTTACCTCAGCATGCTCAGATATAATGGCAGAGCTAAACCAGCAGAAAGCAGAGCCCTTCAGAGATCTGTTTAGTAGTGGTTTACCTCCCTGAACTAGCTCGTTGAAATGCCAGGCACATACCAGTGCTAACAGTAAAATAACGATAAAAATGTGCAAGGGGGCAATTCCTGGAGGAAGAACCTAAAGATAATGTATTCTCAGAGTAAATAAAGGACACATTCTTAATGCAACGGACTGGTTTACACTCAATTCATACATTTATTTTTGGTTTTATGTCTTAGATTTACCCCAAATTATGGGAGATATTTATATGCGGTTTTGATGCCAAACATGTAAAATTTGTTTCTTAGCTCTTACTTGCTTCTCCCCCAAACCACCTTTATCCCTCTCTTTCCCCATTTTGGTTCCTCCTCTAAACATCCCTTAGTAAGTCTTCTGCAATTCCAAAATGCTGTTCCCCTGCTTCCCATAATGTGTTCCTAGGCAGTGACCACCTCCTCAGTCCAAAAGGTCATCCAGAGCGTTTCTCCTCTTGACTTATGTTGATAGATTGCATGCCAGTGCCTTGGGGCTCAGGCTGTCCTGGGACAGCCCTGGCAGGGGTGTAGATAGGGTGTGCCTTTCTCTGAGTCCTTAATTTGCTCTTCCCACCAGCCTGTGCATCTGTTCTTCTCTGGGCTTGCAGAGATGGTCCTCTGATGGGCTGATGGCTCCTGAGATGGGCCTGAGGGCTGCCAGGGCAGAGTGTTGTTTGGCTCCCACACCCACCATCATCTTTCTGTGCTCCTTGTGGGTGTGGAGATAAGGTGGGGATTTTTACCTAATGTAATTCATTACCAGGAAATATTTCCATTTAAGAAGTCTGGTATAAAAAGAACAATTCAATTTTGTTAAAATTTTCTAGCTCTTTTGTTTACTTCTTCCTGTGAAGAGAATTCACATGAGAACTGTAAAATGAAAAAAAAATCAGGAAGGGAGCTATGCTGCCATGAAGGTATTGAGTAAAGATATAAGAAATAAAAGTTTAAATTTATTCTAGTTAGAAAAATAATGTCAATCTGGCTTCTGAATGTCTGACACAAAACTCCAAATCCAAGGTATATGTCTGTATTCCATCTCTATCAGAAATTCCATCTTGGTTTCAAGAAACCTTTTCAGTGAAATTTTCTTTGGAACAATCATGCCCCTGGAAAATATTATTTCTAGAAAAATAAGTTCCATCAATAATTCCTTAAAGAAATATCCTTTTAAAGGTCAAGTTGTTAATCTCTTCTCTGTCTGTGAATCATATTAGTCTGTTTATTATTATTTTTTATCATTAATCAATCAAATAGTCTCTTTAAATGACTTAATGGGTTTCGCTTTTGGGGTACAGTAATTCTGTGTGATGATCCCCTTATATTGCTAAGAACTATACCAACCTTTGTGCTGATCTTTTCTATTTTACATTTAGAACGGAATATCGAGATTTATGAGAAGACCAATAATAGCTCTACATGCTCTGAAAGCCTGAGATGACTGAGTTGCTCTCAATTTGCTCTGACAGCAAGATTTATACAAGAAATAACAAACCAATAAAATTTGGGGTTTTTTTTCATATTTTACTACAAGCTTTATTTCTTTTCTAAGTTGGAACTGCAATTCCTACTTATATACGTTAACCCAAGCAGTATTATCAAAAACATTTCTTGGAATAATTTTTCATCTTTTCTCTACTGTACATGCTTGTGAATATTTCCTGAAGACTGTTTTTTTTTTCCCCATTCTTTAAAACTGAAATAAAAAATAATAAAAAAAAAATTTGTACACATCTACATGGGTTAAAGTATTTGCATGAAGATTTCATGAAAGCAACTCACATTGTAGTTTTTTGAAATTAAAATTTGCAATATAATACTACTCTGCAGTGGATAGTAGTGGCTTAAGAAAACAAAAATTACTGTTAAAAAAATTGTCTAAAAGGAATTGAAAAAACCAAAATACGTATTTTTCCTTCTTGACCATATGTCTCAAAGCTTTTGTGCTTTATTTTTCAGATCACCATAAAACTATTGCATTCGTTCATATTCCCGCTATTGACATTAGGGCTGTTTGCCTCAAAATTATAGTAGTCTTGGCATTCACATTTGTTCTAAAACTTCAGGGATCAAATGGTAACTGCTAATCAGGCAAATAATTATTACATGTGTGTGCAACTGTACATACTTATAATTGTATTACAGAATCTGACTCTATCTGCTAAAGCCTTAGTCCCTCAGGATTTTCATATCATTCTGACCTGTTGAAATGAATCATAGAATCATAGAATGGTTTGGGTTGGAATGAATGGTTGGTTGAAAGATCATCTAGTTCCAACCCCCCTGCCATGGGCAGGGACACCCTCCACTAGACCACGTTGCCCAAAGCCTCATCCAACCTGGCCTTGAACACTTCCAGGGATGGGGCATCCACAACTTCTCTGGGCAGTCTGTTCCAGTGCCTCACCACTCTAACAGTAAAGAATTTCTTTCAAACATCTAATCTAAATCAACCCTCCTTCAGCTTAAATGAAAAAAATTAACAAGGTGGGACATTGTTGCTGTCATTCCCAGCGCTGATGTTTCATGCTGCGGAACTAGAGGAAAAGTGAAAGCAGGCAGAGCATGTCTACAGCTGAAGATGCTAATAGTAGAGTCCATTTCACAGACTGTGGTAGGTGCAATGCTGCAATAGTTTCATGTGATGCTGGCAAGACGATAGGGTGATTGGCACACAACTTTACACTTGCTTTGGCAATTCTAAGGCTACAACTTTTTTCATTCATTTTCCAAGTTTTGGGCTAGCAAACTGCATGTTGTGTGTTACATGTTATGCATTAGCAAATCCCCCATTTTGGAAGGTTCCAGTGAAAACAGCATTGTGATGGGCTGGTAATCTCTCAAAATGAAATCTGTGTTGAAGTATTGCTTTAATTAATTTGTTTTCCATTTTTGATAAACCAAGAATTTGTATGGGGTTTATGGACATTCTGTATATTTTGACTGGGAAATCTTAGTTATCTAAGTGAGGCAAGACTGAGATGAGCTAAGGTGTGTTTTTCTCTTACATACAAACCATAGATAAAATGTGCCAGAAGATCATAAAAAGAGCATGCTCAATAGAAAAATATACTCAGTAACACCCTTGACCATGGAACACAAAGATTCTTTGGTTTTGGTTTTGTTTTTTTTTCCTTGAGGATGCTAGAAATGGAGACATTTAAATAATAAAATCAAAATTCAGCATCCTCTCTGGTGCAAATTGAGAGGCAAGGCAAAAAGTAGCTGCCCAGCCCATTCCCAGCTGTACAGTAGAGAAATGGGAAGGCAAATGAAAGATGTTTGCAACTGAAATGCTATGTTGAGGACATGGCTGCCCTACCTCTCTGTAGATTCACAAGTCTGATCCATCAATGATTTATTCTTTTACTGGTTTTGCACATGTAGCACCAAAGCAATGTGTTGTAAGGACTTCGTTACCACTTTAACAAGCCTCATTTCTAACAATTGTGGAGTGTAAACAGCAGATATTGTTTTTCATGCCAATAAAAAAAATTTAAAAAATCTGCTGTTTCAGTCTAGAGGAAAAAAAAAAGCAGCATAGACAACAAGGTAAACAAAGGGCTAAATGTCCAATTAATCCATGCTGGTCTTCATATCACTGGCCTCCAGATAAGAAAGGAGAAGGACTTATATAGCAGCCTGTGAACAGTGTTCTGATTAGAGAATAACTCACTCTACTTAATGGGTCAAAAACGTAGAAGAGATATCAAAGCTTTTCTAATTACAGTTTAAAAAAGCAGTTACCAAATTGCTGGTCCACTTATAACCACTCCACAAGAAGGACCAGATACTCTTTTCATGAATGTTATTTACTCTTGATTTGCAAAAGGGCATTTCTGTTCTGTATGTTAAATTTATGTGCTCAACTTATATTCCCATTACATTCTTGGGGCATGTTAAGGAGGCTACAGAAAGACTGAAAATCAGACTTTTTCAAATTTTATCACCAAACTAACTTTGCCTGACAGCTGTAGATACTGACAGATTCCAAAAGAGAAGATTCACCATGCTTAATTCAGAAATAGGAATAATTATTTAATTTTTTTTTCCTAAAAGATGACTGCTTCAAAGCCTTTGATAATAGAGTGCAGAGCAGGAAGAGGAGAAGAAAAAAACATCTGTTGTTCACCTTCATCATCCTTTGAAAGCAAATTAAGCTTCTGGAGGTGCACTTACAGGACCATTTTAAACCAACTTAAGTATGGATTTTCACTGAAAAGCAGGTCCTGCATATTATATCTGGTATCAAAAAAGCTGCCTAATGGAAACTTTTTGTAGTGGGTCACTGTTTATGCGGTTTTAATTTTTGGGGTATCTGACTTTATACTTTGCATTCTGACCAGCGCAAGTGTTGAGCACTCAAGAGATGCATCTGAAATCAATTAAAGATGTACTTAGAATATATAAAGTGCTTGTATAAACCTAGCTCCTGTAAGAATCAGGTCCCTACATTTCCCAATTTGGGCACACAAATTCCATGGGGACTTTAAACAAGAATCTTACTCTGCTTTTATTGTCTATCTCTAAAAGTGTGCTTTAGTGTTCAATACATTACTATTTTTGAAGCACTGAGATGCTATACAGGTAAGCCACAAGAAAAAATAAAAACATGAGAAAATTAATAATTCCATTTTCAGAGTAAGTCTTATACTATGCTCTTAATATGGGATAAAAAAAATCCAAACCATTATATTGCTATTTAGTAAGTGAGCATTAGTCATCCCATACATTGAACGCAGGTTCAATGGCTGTGTGTCGTGGTTTAGGCCCAGGCGGCAGCTGAGCGCCACACAGCCGCTCACTCACCCCTCCCCCAGCGGGATGGGGAGAAGTATAACGAAAAGCTTGGGTCGAGATAAGGACAGGGAGAGATCATTCACTAATTATTGTCACGAGCAAAACAGACTGAACTTAGAGAGGAGATTCATCTAATTTATTACTAAGCAAAACAGAGTAGAGGAATGAGAAATAAAATCAAATCTTAAAACACCTCCCCCCACCCCTCCCATCTTCCCGGGCTCAACTTCACTCCCGGCTTCAACCTCCTCCCCCTCAGCGGCACACGGGGACAGGGAATGGGGGTTGCGGTCAGTTCAGCACACATTGTCTCTGCCACTTCTTTGTCCTCAGGGGGAGGACTCCTCTCAATGTTCCCCTGCTCCAACATGGAGTCTCTCCCATGGGCTACAGTCCTTCACGAACTGCTCCAGCCTGGGTCTCTCCCACAGGGTGCAGACCTTCAGGAGCAGACTGCTCCAGCGTGGGTCCCCCACGGGGTCACAAGTCCTGCCAGCAAACCTGCCCTGGCGTGGGCTTCTCTCTCCACTGGTCCACAGGTCCTGCCAGGAGCTTGCTCCAGCGTGGGCTTCCCACGGGCCACAGCCTCCTTCAGGTGCCTCCACCTGCTCTGGCGTGGGGTCCTCCACGGGCTGCAGGTGGAATCTCTACACCCCCTCATCCTTCCTCCATGGGCTGCAGGGGGACAGCCTGCCTCACCATGGTTTTCACCACGGGCTGCAGGGGGATCTCTGCTCTGGTGTCTGGAGCACCTCCTCCCCCTCCTTCTGCACTGACCTTGGTGTCTGCAGAGTTTCTTACATCTTCTCACTCCTCTCTCTGGCTGCAAAAGCTCTAACTGTTTTTTTCCTTCTTAAATATGTTATCACAGAGGTGCTGATTGGCTTGGCCTTGGCCAGCGGCGGGCCCGTCTTGGAGCCGGCTGGCATTGGCTCTATCAGACACAGGGGAAGCTTCTAGCAACTTCTCACAGAAGCCACCCCTGTAGCCCCCCCCCCCCCACACACTACCAAAACCTTGCCATGCAAACCCAACACACTGTGCAATGAAAATCTGTTTCTTTTAAACATGTGGACAGTGGAGTTAAACTAAGGTTGCAAAAGCATCCATATTCCTGGCATTTTCTGAAGCTTGGAAAGCTTAAAATAATATTCACAGCACACGTATACACACATTCTCTCTCTCTCTCTCATTTGCATGCATATATAACAAGGAAACAAATATCGCCATCAGAAGCAGACATTAAACAAAAGAATCTTTTTTTTTTCCCAGATTTTAATTTTTAAAAAATAAAATTTTGTGATCAGGTAATTGTGCCTTATATTTCATCTATTAGTTTCTCTCTCCTGGTATTTCAGAAAATCTAGCTCAGAAGGCCAGTCTCTGCTAGAGAGGATTGAATGTCCTGTACTGCAGGATTTTCCCACAGCTGGAATAGAAGTCAAAAAGAAAAATTTTCGTGCCCAGGAGGTCACTAAACAGATGAGATTTTCAATAAAATATCTATACATAATGTTTCAACCTTAAGGCTTTTAGGTCTCTAAACAGTAGAGAATCTCTGAGTTTAGATAGGAAGAGAATATTTGGTATCCCTCAGGTGTTACAAACCTTATTGGAAGCCAAAGAACTCCTTAGATCCAAAACCCCCTTGTTTTCTGGAATTATAGACATAGATATACCATTCTGTAAATCTAGTTAGAGACACAGAATTTGTTGAGTGCCAAGTACCTTCTGAATGTTTCTGGTCACTTCTCTGAACATCATGGAGCTGAACATTAAACTCATTTATTAAAGTAATCTTTATGTATTTCTTCAGATAATGTAATATGTTGTCAGTTTTTCCAACCTAACAGAGACTGAATAAACCAATAATGGCAAAACAAAATTATCTACAACAGTAAAGCATGCTTTTGCCGCAGTAAAGTGCTTGAGTTAACAGTTGAGCTATAACAGAGTGATCACATTATTACAGTGGTTAGTCACCATACAGTGAGTTTTAGTGGTATTAGGTAGTGCATTGTAATACTTCATGATGCGAATCCAAGAGGTAAACAGTGCTTTGGAGAAAGCTGTTCTTGCCCAAATATAACCTTCAATAAAATGACTAAATAATATTACTTGCAGCTGTTTGAGAAATAATGGGTGAGTGTACACTAAGCAGCAGACAAAACATGCTTTGCACCTGATGAATTGCATTGCTCAAATGCAGCAAGTATCATAAAAATATTATAGTAATATTATGAATATAACAGGAGCCAGATAATAAACTGAAAAACATTGGAAAATGGAGGGAGGAAGAAGTACTAACTTATTGCTGTAGTGCATGCATGTGGAAAGCTGTATTCCGATTTTCTTTAAGAAAGATCCAAGAAGCTGTGACTTTGGGACCGCTGTCTGAGTTCATGTTTTTCATTTTTGGTCTAATTCCTCATGCAATTTTCTATTTTTTTCTCTTCTGAATCATGTCCCTGTAGCTACCATTCAAAGAAAACAAAGTATTCCTAAGGCTCACGTAGCTGCTGATGCTTGATTGTTCGTTGAGTTTGTGTACTGCAGGATATCAATGTGGTCTGAACTTGCCTCTACTAAACTAAGTGCTTCAGAACCACCTTCACTACCAGACAGTTAAAAAGAACCTCTTTACATTGTCTTTTTTTGGTTTCCCTGTCTTCTATTGTTTATCACATATATCTCTGGTGAGCTGGCTGCAGTTTGCATCTGTTTTTAATTTCTCACTTTCCCATTTACACGTACATCTGCTAAGTTCATGCAATTTCCTTTTTGTATTGTTAGGCTCATCCATTCTTCTTTTTCTGAAATAATGAAACCCCATGTTTTTAATGTTTGATTGTTTCCAAATAATAGAATCTGCTTCAGAAATTTTAAAGGTCTTCCACAATTGCAGTAATCAGAAGAAACCTAAAAAGCTGTTCATTTAATTGTTCATTTAATTTTATTTAGTCATAAATACAAGCAAAATTAAACTAAATCTAATCTTCAACCTTGGAAGTGAATAAACCAGTAAGACAGTATTGAATTCTATACTATTAATATGTTAGCAGTAAAATCATTGCCTATAAAAATCTAATTTTTTAACCATTAAAATTAATTATTTTAATCCAATATTCAGATATAAGTTACTGCTAGATCTTTACAGAGTAATAAACACAGAGTAGAAGTAGACCTTTTGTCCTTCAAAAATAATATTGTAGGTTTTGCAGTGCATTATTATGGCTTTATCATCCTTTTGTCATATTAAACCAACCCAAAAAACAAATGCAGAATTTTTCAGATTTTTAGTTGTATTTTTTTGCTTGCTTTTTAATATTTCTAATGCTTCTATCCTTGATTGTAAAATAAATTTACTACTAAAAAACAATTTTCCTCACTGGATTTTATAAAATCTTTACATGTGTAGAATACTATATGGTTTGATAAGTGCTTTGCCTGAAGCATTATTCAATGACAGCAGTCAGCATTCTTGAAATAAATACTTGCTGCTGTTTCCCAGGTTGTTTTCACTGTTCAGTAAAAGCAGAGATTATTCATATACTCTTTCTATGTAATTCATGATATAGTCTAGTACAAGAATCCTAGAACTTCTGAACAAAAGCAGAAAAGGCCTTGGCTCTGTGTAAGCACTGCTCAACAACAACAAAAACATGTCATTATAACAAAACCATCTGTTTATTACCAACACTGTTTCCAGCACAAATCCAAACATAGCCTTATACTAGCTACTATGAAGAAAATTAACTCTCTCTCAGCTGAAACCAGGACACAGGTTACAAAAGCATGTATAGAAATGGGCATCAATTTCAGTTTTGAAACTTGGATCGATCATACATGCCCAAATAGTTTTGTTCTCACTCTTTTCCAGCTGATACCTGCACAGGATACTGTCCATATTCTAAGATGTGTTTTCAAGGGTGTTCAAAGCATTGTATAAGTCAAAGCCTACCAGGTCAAACTTGAATCAGTCCTGAAAGTGCTGCTGCTAGTAAGCATTGAAAGCTGTTTTGGACTTGAGCATGCCCTCCAGCATCCAACTATTTCTGCAGACTAGAAACACCAATATTAGTGCAAATGCAAGCAAAAAAGAAACTGGTGACAACCTCTTGAACTTAATCCTCAAGAAAGCAATTGTCATATATTTACATTGGTTGAACCAGGATTATTCAAAACAAGTACATACCAAAACAGCCTCTCAGGAGATCAGAATCACGTAACAAGATATTTACACTCAATCCTGACTGGCAAGATGCAAAAATGACAGAGCCTTGGGTATCCAGAACTTCAAGGTGGAATTGCTTTACCATGATACCAGAGTCTGGGATTGGAAAAAGGTTATAAAAAGATCTGTCTCAAATAATACATGTGAATCAAGTCACATTCATTAAATCTATGTAGACAATGGGCAGCCTCAGGTTGCTGATACAACTGTCAAGTTAGAGCGCTTGAAGAGAAAAGGTGACTAAAGAAATTACTAAGTTGCAGAAAAAGCTGTGAGAAAGATTGTACTGTACAACCATGTAAAATAGCAAAAAAAAAAATATTACTGATGGAAGTAGGATTATTGAGATGGGAACTTTTAGTAGTTCAGAAATTCAAGGGGAAAAGCATCAATATGGAAAGGGATAAAATTTTAAAGGAGAAATCTAAAGTGCAAGAAGGCAACTCAGCAGGGAGAAACAGGTTGAATCTTCCCCTCCTGACTGATACTTACTTCACTTACAGAGATTCCTTGGGTTTCTTATTGGGAGTGGTGAAAATTTTAGCCTGGTAAAATTTTAAATCTTAGCTATCTTGTTTGTGCTTTAAAAACAGATAAATGCTTTGTACTTATAAATTGTAAATATCCCACTTGCAGAGTCTTCTCATGTATGGCAAAAGGTCCCCAAGCATACAGGTCAGAGAGAGATGGATCTTTTTGTCTACAACAAAAAACCCTAGGAAGTACTGCAGCTGACAAAATATTGAAATTTGTCACCTTACAATTTAGCATAGAGGAACCCGTACTCCAAGACAATAGAAAAAGAAAAAAGAAATTGCAAAGAATGTTTTTTCCAAATTCCTGAAAATCTTAATTTCAGCTTGATGATATTGTGTTACCTATTTCTATATAAGTCACAACTGTATAATTGCATTTATATATATTTATATAATCAATAATTTGGTAGTACACTGCTCAGTCACTTGAGCAGTAATATTGTAGTTAAGATGCCACAGAGACATCTCCTCAAACTTTGCTTACACCTGAAGTCCACAGGTAAAGAAAATAGGTACCTCTGCTACAAGTAAGATGGTGTCCTGGACAAGAGCCACTGGGCAAAGGGGATAAGCTGGAAGGTGGTGGTGGGTGTCAAATAAGGATCTTCCTTGTTCTGCAGAAGATTTTATTTAAAATTACAACAGATTTTCTCTTATCAGTGTCCTAAGCTAAAGAAATATTGAGTCTGGGCAGACGATTTCCATTTTATATCAACCGAAGTACAACCCCTATATTTGTGGGTGTGTGCACACAGGCCCGGGGAAAAATTGATATAGTAGGTATTGAGGTTTACTTTCTTTGGTGCTTAAAAATGGCATACAATAGACTGACACCCTCTATATGTCTTCCCTTTGCCATATTTTTTAACTGTCAGTGGGTGAAATTATGATAATACATGTTCATGTCTATCCATTCCTTCTAATTCAGCTCTTTATTAGAACCCTGGGTCATCACAAATTTTCTACATTGACTGAACAAGGAGCTAAGGTATGTCAGTAGTGAATAAGGTAATCTAATTCCCTCATCATTGCCTTGAACTAAAATGCTAGAGAGATTACAATGCCTAAATTCAGGTCCTAGAATAGATGGTCTGTATGAACATAAATATAAGAATCACAAACTCTGAATATTAATTAGAAATACAACAGTCTGCTGTTTGTTGTTTTACCTAGGCCATTTAACTGCTATTAAATTTCTGTATCTAAAGAAAGGACTGTGTAGCATAATTACTAACATTATGGAATAATATTGAAATATTTTAGATACTGTTATTTTAATTTTGTCATCTGTGCAGGTAGAAGGCATACTGTCATCCACAAAATAATATTCTGAGGTAACTAGTCTCATTTGCCCGATCACTGTGCAACTGATAGTTCTATGAACATCAATGATTTTTGTATACCAAGAGAAAATCTGGTTTTCATTATATTTGCGCACCAAGTGCATTTGTTGCGCAGCAAATAAATTTGCTATGTATAGTTTAAATTGAATATTGTTTCTTTGCAGGAAACATTTTTAAACTTGAATTTGTGAAGTAAAACTATTTCTAGTTTGTTTTTGCCTTTTCAGATTTTCAGTAAGATATTTTAAAATTGTATGCGTTTTCTCCATTCATTAACATAATAAAAATGTATAACCCTGACACGTGAAACCTATCAAAACCACAGAGTCAGAAAATAGAACGGTGAATGCGTATTGACTGTGGAATAGCAAAAATGATGCTGTTAAAATTCTGCAAATCCTTGCAGAAATATAATGGCACAATCTGACTCAACTTACCCCCACCCCAGTCTTCTGTAGAAACCAACATAAAATGCAAATAGCTATGAAAGTTACCCATCTCAGGTTTGTTTTTTTTTTTAAATATCAGTACACATTGCATATATTTAGCTATATTACTCCTTATTTCTCTACATGCAATTTAAAAAGTGAAACTATACCCAGCTCATCTGGGCTACTGGTATTTTGAAAAGAATTGCTGTAATTGCTGGTTAATTCACCATTCTTTTTATAAATGTATTCAAAAGATAAATTAATGCAATTGCACACTGCTTTTCAACTGACACACTCCACTTTGATTTCAAATATGCATGTAAATTCGCAATGGATAATGCAATAAGATATGCACTGGTGAGATTCAGAGCAGCCTCTATCGAAAAGCCTTCCTATGCTTGGGCTAAACCACTGACCCAAAGATTGATGAAGTAGTGGAAGAACAGTTTGAGATATCGATGAACTTTGGGTCAGTCACTATAGAGGCTAAGTGAACAATAGTGAATTTTTGATAAAAGCTGGAATAAGAACTTTGAAAATTATTTATGTAGTTGTATTCTAAATATATTCACAAATTACTGGGCTGGATTTTCAGAAGTGAATAGTGGAAACATTTTGATAAACAATCTATCACATCTGTCATATACATTTTCAGCTAATATTATTCATAGAACTTAATATTTGAAATATTTTGTACAAATCTTTGAATGAATTATGGACAAATACACACACAAGTTATTTGACCAGCAGCATAAAATAAGTGAATCACAGACATATGTATTTGCCAAACATTTCAAAAGAAAAATACATATTAATTTATTTAGAAAATATGACGGAACTTGATTCAAGCCTAAACTGCTACTCTCCAGAAAGTGTGAACCTGCAAACAGAAAGAAATGTAATTAATAAAATATTGGAAATTTTAATTCCACAATTATATTATTTTGCCTAGTCTAGGTATTTGAAACCCTTATTCAAAGGCTAAAGAAATATATGTAATTTTTAGCATATGAGGCTATCTGTATGTCAATACTGGCAGTATAGTTATCCCTTTTTTCTGCCTGTAAGGAGATGTCAGCCATGAGTCAGATCTAGTCCAGAAGTCATACGACCACACTTTTGTGTTTGAGCTACTGTTTCATACTCTGTCGACAACCAATGCAGAGGAAATTAAACAGTCTGATAACAACAATATTCATATTGTTGTTGTGGAATTGATCTTATAGATGCTTCAGTTCTCCCTAATTGATCCACAGTTCAAAATATTTCTTGGGAAAGATGCCTATTAACCCATTACCTTCTCTAAGGCCTGATGCACAAGTTAACCCAAGATGCTTCTCAGAGGCATTACCTGCTATCCACTACCTCATTGCACAACATGAGCTGTCCAAGGAGCCCAGTTCACTGATGAGAATGGGAGCCTGAACCAGAACTCTGATAAATCTGTGTGACATCACAGGAAAATAAGTTTATTTTTAAGAAAAGCTGAAATCACATTAATTCTGGAAGTGGTATTCATCTCCTTTCAATGAAGTAAAAATGTCATGTATATTCTGTAAAAAAAGAAGTTTGCACAATTACTATTCTTAGCAATGATTACAAGAAGATAACTTTTCTGTATTGAATGTGTGAGTAGAAGTGTAGCTATATCAGCTTGCTTTATAACCATGTTGAATAACTGAATACAAAGTAGGGTAGTTAAATAATTGCACTCAAGGCTTACTAAAAGTATATAATTTTAAAAAAAAATCAACAAAAAATCAAAACCCCCCAAAACTTCACTGCCTGGTTGAGAAGCCATAGAGATAGGGACAGGATCTATATTGTACTGGTACTTTCTTGTTCAAAAGGGTCAATTTTATATTACACCTAAAGAGACTGAACAAATATATATGGAGCTTCTTAATTGACAATGCCAATATTGGATTTAATCATATAATTTCTCCTTTGTAAAGCTAAAATTATAGAATTCATCTTCGAATTATTTTTGAAGTACACTATCTCACCTTCAGAACAATCTTTAGTTGCTACCAGCTTTGCCAGAAAGACAATAAAAGTTCAGATTCTTGTGAATACTTTGTTATAGATACAAATGATACTAAGGACACACGTAAAATGTTCTGTCTTGTACCTAGACCAATCAGTTAAACATGTTTTTCATTTTGCCCTGGAAAAAAATGTCCACAAAAAGAGCAAAGAAGCTACACAAAATGGACATCTCAAGAATCTTCCAGTAGTGTAATAAGACCAAATATTTCCATTTGGTCAGTATTTCCTTGTGAATTTTGGAGTTGGTTGCTACATGCACCAGGCTCTTTCACTACAAAGATAATCAAAATGATCAGTGTTGTATATCATTACCTTAACAGTTGGCAGCCTATCTTGCTACCAAAAATTAAGGTTCATTCTACCAGTAAATAAGCAACATTTTTGGCCCAGTTCCAAAATGTATTGCCATCTGAAATCTATGTGGGAAAAATAGTCATGCTTGTCATGTATTAGATGCTGGATTTAGCTACCAGATCAGATGCCAAATTCAGGAAAGCAGTAGTCCAGTCCTCAGCTGGTGCAGCTGGCATTCTCATTTCCACCATCTTCAGGGGATACCATGTACCTGGCACTGATACTATCATCCATATTTTAAAGTTTGCTTCTAGGTTGAAACATAACATGTTCCTGCAATACTCTTACTTGACTTGTTGTAGTTGTTTAACTAACAGTCTGATAGCAGCATGTGGAGACACATACTCATCTCCTTTTCTTGATGAGTCTCTTTTCTGTGCCTTTATTTTATGCTGTTATATCAGAGAGTCATCACTGTTGGTGTCTCCACCTCAGTCTTCTCATTAACTACCACCAATGAACACTGCAACCTTGAAAGTATTTTTGGATGACTCGCTTTCTCTGCTTTTTCTGAAATTCTAGGGACAGGGAATTTGAGAAAACTAGAGTAGGACTAAGAGCACAGTACAGCCCAGGGTAAGTGTGCCCCTAATACACAATGTTATTCAAAAAAGATTATGACTTCAGCAAGAAGAGAAGCGTACATGACTTCTAGTGAATCACACAGACAATGCTATCTTGATAAACCATGATATGAAAGGATAAAGAACCGCTCTTTTTATCCAGTTTCCTTGGCTTCTGAGGTTTTGCAAGTATGTGTAAGTATGAACCTATGTATTTAAGTAAGCAAAAAAGTGCACTGAAAGCACATCATGGCAGTAATTGTAAAGCCCTGTTAGCATTCTTCTCATGCTCTCAATGGACAGAACATTTTCATTTAAATTCTCATTTACAAAATCATGAAGTCAGCTGGTTTTAGAAAGTTAATGTGAAAAGGCAACTTCTTAAAATTACTTTTTAATGTTATGTATTGGCATGGGCTAGTCATATGGGGCAGCTGGGTACTGTTTGTCACTTGCTTCATTTCCGTTACAACACAGCGACAGCAAATCCGTGCGTCTTGCAGTTAATAAATACGATGTCTTTTTTTTCTTCATAATGACTAGGTATGTTTATTAAGTTCTCATTTCACCACATTATAATAAGCTTCCTAAATACATAACCAAGATAGAGTTACCTTAACAACCTTGTCATTTGGATTTTTCACACATTTCCATTGCGTGTGCCTTCTATCTCAGTGAAGTTTCAATTCATTAGCTGACTGCCATAAGCTATTAGTCTGTAACATTGCTCCATCTTTAAAAAAATATAAAATGGAACAAAAAAAAAAAGAAAAAGGAAAAAACACAAAAGAGAAATTGCCTACAGCCACTTTCAGATTCTCTGTGTCTACAAGTTCTGTTGGTTCATTAACCCAATGTACATTGAAAAGGAACAACCCCTCACAAAAAAATCCCCAACAAAACCCCACAAAACAACAACAAAAAAAATTAATGAGGAGTCTATTTTCAGAGTGTGAATCAAAGGTATCACTAAACAACACAAAAGACTCTATTCATTTCCTCATTACTCTTCACAAAGCCAAACAAAATACTTTTCTGTATGCAGCATATACTTCCTCTCCATTTTGGTACCATGAAACTATGCCTAGTTTAGTCATATCTGAAAGACAGTGTATACTAATTGGTTTGGCTTCAGTTAACAATATTAAATCCACAAATTGGTAAGGAGTTTGCCCATTATTAATTTCATGATCACTGCCTGCTGTAAAGATTGATTTAGGGAAAGTAGTGTATTACCAAAAATGTTTACTGTGAATGACCTCACTATACTTCACTGTCTTTTACAAACTTTTACCTTTGTGGGTTTTTTATGTTTGTTTGGTTGGGTTTTAAACTTCTTTTTTTAGCCAGATTGGCACACTTTGTGCTGATTTTATTCAAAATTATATTGATATTACCTATTATTCTATAACCACTATAAGTCATGTATACATATTGCTGTATTTCACAATATCATTACATTAGATTAATATTACTTTTGGTTTTCTAACTCATTTTTATTTTCATTTGTTTTATTTCAAAGTCATTTTGCTATAAAACATTGTAAATATGATTGTCCTATTGCATTATATTTTTAAAAATAATTCTCATTTTATAAATAATAATGGAAACACCTCAAAGGATAAAGAAGTTTGGTTTGCTACCTTGACACCAATTCCCCTCAGTGCATACATAATACTTTGTTCTCAGGCTGCAGTCTGGAATGATGCCAGTCGGTCTCTGAGCCAGGAAACCTGTACCCAGAAGGAAGGATAATGTTCTCCAGAGTCTGCACCCTACAGACAGTACGAGCACGGATTGTGACAGATTTCACTTCCTCTGCGCAAAGCGGTCTTGACATGAAGCACACATGACAGAAGTTCCTTGCTGTTTGGGCTTGCTACCAAAATATGAGCTAAGCTGAGGGATGCTGATTCCTGGAAAACATCCACTTACAGCTCTAGGACCAGGAATTACCCAATAGTTAATGCCATGTGCATATGGTATCCTTCTCCAGGTGCACCTGGTGGGATAGCGTCCTGAAAGAGTCACCATCTCTAGGTAGCAAATTACTCTCCTCACAGAGAAGAAAAAAGTGCAACCTGGTATTTCACTATCTAAGAATGTGGTTGTGTCAGGCCAAGCAGGCACACTGTACATTTGTTTTTTCCAAAGATGGCTTCTCTTTTGTGTTCAGATCAGAATGACTGATCTTGCAATTGATGCCCAAGTTGGTTTATATTTGATTTTCAGGCTGGGAAACCATTTAATCATTGTAAATAGTGGATATTAATTTGAGGTCGTGTGGCATTGCAGATCCCTTTGTGCTTCTTTTCCTTCCCCAAGCTAAACATCACCAGTGCTCCCCTCTGCTAGAGAGAGAAAAGAGGTCTGAGCTGCAGCAGGCATGCAGGTTGGAAGGGGAAGAACACACGAATACTCAGAGCATGTTTGACCAGAGGAACCTGTGTCTGAAAGTGGCCTTTCTGAGACAGCTGGAGAAGAGTGTGAGAACGAAGTATGTTTCCCTAAAACACTCTCCCAGCCTAAACAATTTGCAAACCAAGTTTCTGGCATTTTCTAAGCCATGATGTTTGTTGTCTTTGCATTTACAGTCACTTCAGTGATTTTTCTTCCATGAAATTATGCTGTTTCTTTCTGAAAGCAATCATGCCCTATTCATCTATCCTTGCCACTCAGAATCCAAGTATCTGCCCTCAGACAAGTCTTTTCCAGATTGAAATGCCCTTTGCTAGTCAGTCATCCCTTGTACGGAACCCGTTCCATACCTTCTGATCTTCCTTCTTGCCCTTCTCTGAATTTTATGCCCTGCCATACTCAACTAACAGAGGATGCTTTATCCCTTTCTGCATTTTTTGTTGGTGTTTTCCATTTGAAATGCAAGCTCTGTCGGTATTGTCTTTTGCTATATGACTATACAGTGTCTAATATTTCCTCGTTTCCAGATGCCACTGTAAGAACAAGAGTCAGAGGCCACTTGATGTGCTGTATAGGAGAAAAAAATCTGTGCTTTAGACATTAAGGTAATTTTTAACTATGAAAAGTCACAATCACAGGTAGTGCTAGGTAATCAAATTCATCCAATACTGAAGTACATGTAAGATAGGGAAAATAATTAGCTTTCTCAAGGTTGTCTGTCTCTCTCCACTGAAAGTATGAGAACTCCAGATGATATTACAATCCAACTTTTAGATGGCAAAAATGAGATGAAAATGCTGCCAATATAGCTGCTAAGTAAGGTGTCTAAGTTAAACTTGGATCCCAGCCAACATTTATTTTGCCATGAAGCCTGAGACTATGCACTACATTTTCAAGGTCTGCAGGGAATACTTCAAAGCTCGGTATTTAGAGATGCTGTTGATACAATCCCCTTCCTTTTCAAAAGATAATGTAAATACTTACCTTGAAGTCCAAACCTTCCAGTACCACAGTAATGCACAGGATTGATGAAGAAAGAGGGTTCATATTTATCAGATTAATAACAAAAGAATGAGAAAGTGATTTTGTGTTACCTTCTTCTCCGCTATCACTGAGACATGAAGCAAAAATGACAATGTGTGCATACATTTATATAATATTTATAATGCAAAAGTACTTAGAGACTCATTTTGAACACCAGCGTCAAATCCTAGTGAGTTAGGCGCTCTACAAAAACAGATGGACATGGTAAATGTCCTTCAGTGCTGAAAGCTTAAAAAAAAAAGACCATAAGAATTCAGAAAGAAAAGGATCTATTCTATGCATAGTTAAAGTTACATAAAATATTATATAATTTGTTCCTTCATATTCCTGCCATTGGATTTTTTAATCATTTTTTCATTGAAATATAAGATTCTAATGTTTCAGGTTAAAAAACCTTGACATGTTTTCAAGACCTATAAAAGACAATAATAATAAATAACAGAAGAAAAAAATATTCATAATTTTCCTTTCTCATATTATTTTTATTTACTGAAATGTACAGCACAGATCACCGATAAAACTCTAGATTGTTAAGAGGAACCACTGTAGGTCTTTAAGTACACCACAAATTGTGGACTAAAATGTGCAAATGTGCAAATATGTGAAAGCCGTATCTGCAAAATCCCATGCTAAAGTTAGCAGTGCTTTTCAAACTTTTATTGTGTAATATTTTTGAACACTAAATAATTTTGCACTACAGTAGTCTTGAGCATAATAAATTAAATCTGCTTTTCTTATTTACGTTACATAGAGCACTTAGAAACAGATCAGTGTCCAGAGGCAGACATAGACTAAAGTTTGAATATCACTGAATTAAAATACGTACTGTTTGCATAATTCTCCCTTGGAAGAGGAAATAGATCATTGCAAGATGCTGCAAAGTTAAAGTTGTGGGTTTCTCATATACGATACCTTATTTAAAAGGTCTTGCCAATACTGGGAGACTTTCCTTTCACAAAAGATGACATGAAAAATGAATAAAAGTTCTCATACCTGAATAATAAATTAAATATAACCCTACTCAGAGAACTATATGAATTAACAGATGCAAAAGAACAGATGTTCAATTATGGTGCATAGTACTAATATAGTGTTTGTTATCAGGCCTGGCATTCTCCAAAACCTGATGGATAAAGGTTTATATCTTGAAAAATCTTTCTCTACATGTACAGAAATGAAATGTAGAAATCTGTCACTTCAGGATTAAATGGAAGTACAACTTGAAGAAGTACATTCATATGAAGGATTCATTCCTCTTCTGGCTTTTGACAGCAAACTCATCCAGAGTCCTATCTTGTATCTGTTTGAAGACTATTAGTGGATTCATATTAATGGATATTAACTAGATAATTTAATAAATTGTGCTGGTTTTGGCTGGGATAGAGTTAATTTTCTTCACAGTAGCTGGTATGGAGCTACGCTTTGGGTTTGTGCTGAAAACAGCGTTGATAACACAGGGATGTTTTAGCTATTGCTGAGCAGTGCTTACACAGAGCCAAGGCCTTTGCTGCTTCTCACACCACCCCACCAGCGAGTGGGCTGGGGGTGCGCAAGGAGTTGGGAGGGGTCACAGCCGGGACAGCTGACCCCAACTGACCAAAGGAATATTCCATACCATATGACATCATGCTGAAGATGTAAAGCTGGGAGAAGAAGGAGGAAGGGTGGGATGTTCGGAATGATGGCATTTGTCTTCCCAATTAACTGTTACACGTGACAGAGCCCTGCTTTCCTGGATGTGGCTGAACACCTGCCTGCCCATGGGAAGTGGTGAATGAATTCCTTGTTTTGCTTTGCTTGTGTGAGTAGCTTCCGCTTTACCTATTAAATGTTTTTATCTCAACCCATGAGTTTTCTCACTGTTACCCTTCAGATTCTCTCCTCGATCCTGCTGGGGGTGGAGTGAGTGAGCGGCTGTGTGGTGCTAAGTTGCTGGCTGGGGTCGAACCACAACATAAAATCCAGCTTACAAGAAACATATTTTAACATGATAGCCTATTGCAGAAGTGATTATCATTTTCTGGTAAGTAGGAGAAGGGAATAGTGAAAACTGCACAAAGAATATTTCTGTGTTTGCCATTTTTTATTTAAAAGTTTCTAATAAAAAAAAAAGGATGTTAGAAAACAAACAAGTACAAAAATAGACCCACAGCTTTTTCCATAGTTTAGGCACGTGTCTTAAAAACCTGGGAATATGTCCAAACATTTCTTAAACTAAAGTAACTGAATGCACCTGACTTCTCACTTAGAGATAGGTTGTAAAATGAGTGAGGGTTTGAAAAGTATAAGTAATCCTGTAACCCATATCATGCAATGTTTCCTTTTTTAAAAGTATTTTGCATGAAGTATGAATTCAATTCTATATTTCAGTATAATGAGAACCCAGCTTTATTGAGAGCATATTGGAAAGTGCAGTTGAAGACGCAGAAGAGCTATTTCAGTTTTCACTCATGACATTATTGCAGCACAGGCACAGTTCTGCTGTCCTGAGCACAGGAGGAGCACGCTCCAGGAGGTTTCATTTTTTTCACAACCTGATTTCCAGTCTTTCTTGAGACCACACATATCAATCTTTGTCTTCTGCTTTTTGGACCACTGTCACTCATGTTTCTTATTTTTGCTTGGGTTTCTGTATATTTTGCCTCTCTCTGTTATCTTTCAAGTTCTGTTATTTGCAGACATACAGTCCCACAAATCAGTAACTCCACTCTCTGCACCAATCTGGACAAACCCTGCTTATTTTCCCTGGCATATTTCTGTTCCAGTCTTTCCCGGTACGTCAGAAAGTAGACTCTGCTGTTTCACTATTTTTAAACAAAGAGATTGTAATTGCCTTCTCATCTAAAAGGAGTGAAAGTTGGCTAACAAACCCCTCTGATTCAGTGACCTTGGTGACTGACTGCAGATTGACATCATGCCTGCTGGCAGCTGCACAGAACCTTCACATAATAAAACCAGGATTGTCCATGTACTTAGTACAATATAAGCTGCCTCATCACTTTTACTGGCATTGTGTTTGTACCTCTCTCTTTCTTCTAGCTTTGTTTTTTCCCTTTGGACTTCTTAAATGCTAAAGACAAATACTCTAAAAGAGAAAATTAAAATAATTACCCTCTACTTTGGTCACTATTTGGCTGCAGAAATTCACACCTATGAAAGCAGGATGGCACTGTCATCCCAGGAGTCAGGTTGTAAAAAAACCAGGGAATCATTGGATCATAGCAAGATTTAGTTAGAAAGGATCTCTGGAGTCCATCTGGTTCAACCCCCACTTCAGTCAAAAAATACTTTGATCCAAAATCTGTTTTCACTTATAAAAACACTGAAGAATATTTGGGCTTCAGAGTCTTTTTCTAAAGCTCAGAATAACCACAATATGCGTACAAAGACCTTGAAATCCCATATCTCTCCTCCTTCTCCTAAAACACAACTCTTCCACAGTAGCCATCTCCTAATTTCAGGCCTTTGAGAGCTGGGCTGATATGCGACACCCCTCACATTGTTTTTAATTGTTTCTAGTTATTTTATCAGAGATGTTGCTGGCAGCACAGCTAGAAACATGCAGCTGTTTCTCTTCCTTAGAAGCTTTCTTCAGTATCTGTTAGATAAGTGTGTGACCTGCAGCCCATAAGGAGCTGTACACCTCATTCTCACGTATTCATGAGATCTTCCTCAGCGTTTATTTGCTTATCTTCTGCTACATTCTTAAGACTTCTTTTAGTTATGACTTCCAACATAGATTTTCTATTAACCACCACTTAAGATCTCTGTAACCTATGGCAATTTTTTAAAGCTGCCCTACTACTCCCAGGGAAGTTTCACTTCTAAAATAGCAACATAGGTGAACTTGAAATCATTGACCGTTAGTGAGCAATGTTATTTTGAATTCTAGAAAAAATCTGCTGCATAATATTTATGTTGTCTTTGTTATATTTTAGAAATGCACAGATGTTGGATTTACCAGCATTCGAATGATTCATATTGAGATTAGCAGAATTGATAAAAAAGTCTTTTCAGACTTTGCTTGTTTCTACCCATCTGTTGCCATTGTAAGCTACTGGGCTGTAGCATGCAGAACTAGGTAGCTTGCTTTCATTATTTTTCAAATATTTCCTGGTAATAGGATGACAAAACATCTTTACATATGGAAGTAAATTGAAATATCAATACTGCAGTATTTAGCCTGAGTTATTGACTCAGTAAAATATGCGATAACAATCTTCAGTAATAATGCTGTAAATATGCCAACTCTACAGCCGCTTAGCTTTAGTACTACTTTCTCTCCTTAACTATATTATAGAATATTAATTTGATTCGTAGATTGCTCACTCTTCACTCACTCACTCACTCACTCTTAGTTTTCTAGAGTTTACAAATAAATATTTGTTTCCCTTTTGGTAGAGTAGGAATTCATTTTACAAGCACATGTGTGAAATTATTTATTTAAGAACTGTATTTGTTCAGGAAATCAGGACTCTTATGTGGACAAGAGTTAAGCATGCAGTTAAAAGAACTACTAATTTAATAAATGTTTGCCAATTTCTACATATTTTATATGTTCTGCTGCTGTTCAGTGTCTTTTATAGAATTCAAAGCTATTAGTATGATTACGTATCTACAATATTAGGAAATGGCATAGAAATTACAGCAGGGAATTTTACACAGGTTTCATATTACTAAGAATATTGTACTGACTACTGACCATTCAATCTGACATCCATGATAGTATTTTTTTAACATGTTATGTCTTCATGCTTTTTATATTAATCTATGTTTATAGTTTTAAAAATAATTTAAATGTAAGATTAATATATTTGTTATTTTAATCTTTTAACAGAAATAATTTACTGCCCATCTTTATTTGCCATAACAATTACCATCACTATCAGAATGAATTGCTGTATCTTAGACATTTTGAACTTTCCAAGTCTCTATTATCCACCTGAAAATAGTGTTATATACAAATAATTATTGTAAGATTTTTGGTTATGTTCCTGATTTTTCTTTTTCACAAGGTTATCATAGAACTAGAATTATAACTTCCATCATTACTATTATTAGTTGGTTAAGGTAAGAAAGTAATGGATCAACTCAACAGTGTCTTTCTGGTCTGAAAAAAACATGGTTTCTCTATAGCATCCCCTTACTCAGGCAACACAGTGGGAGCGCTCCCTCATGCCACACCATGCTGGACCTAATACAGGTCCTATTAAGAGTTAAGGCTCCTGCAGCATTCTTTCATCTGACTTTCAAACAGGAGTTGTGTTGGTCAGCTGGGGCTTGTATTTGTTGTTGAAGTTAGCTAGTGGAATGTCTCAATACGGTAGAAAGCTAGATTTTTAAATCTAAATCTGATGTTGCAATATTTACTGAAAGAATAAACTGTTTTAATGATGAGAGAGTTAAAAAATCTTCATGTGTTCCCTGTTTCTAAATAACTCGCTGTATTTAATGGATAATGAGAAAGGTTAAAATAGCATTAAAGTCTGACAAAGGTGAATGCAGAATGAGACAAAGAAATCCCAATTTTTACATGTGTTTTACAAGTGTTCTACAGTACGTTGCATAAACATTTTTTGGAGTAGTCTAATAGATTTGGATTAACATTGGAATTAACAAGCATGGAATATTAAAATCTCACAGGCACTTTGAAAATTCCAGAGTAGCTCCTGTTAGAAATCATAAGTATATGGGCATTTGACATCAACCATATCATTTGTCTTTCTCACTACAGCTAGGCAGCAAGATCAGGGACTGCATTCTGTGCAATGAATTTCTAATCATTGTATGTTCAGTGTGCATCTGTAACAGTTTTCCTTACAATTATGAGAGAACTGTGATGCAGGCAGTGTTTTTTACTAACTTATACTATGTAAATATTATTTACATTAAAATCAGAAGGTCAGAAATGCCATTAGTAATATTGTCATCAATAATGCTGATGACTGTAATACACATCAGGAAAATATTGATAATAAATACTAGTAAACTGTTTTACTTCTCAGATCGTGTACAGAAATAAATAATAACTTGGGCTTACCTAGCATAATAAATTAAAATTTGGAAAAATCAGATTCTGTACTATGAAGGAACTATGCTGTCTTCAATCCCTGAATAATCTCCACAGAAGATACTACTACCTATTTAAAAAAAAAAAAAAAAAAAAAAAAAGAGGAGATATTATCAAAGGGATGTGAAATGCAAGCTTTCCCATTGTTTCACGGTGATTTCTCACAGTGATATAAAACCAGTTTGTTGTTTTAGGGGCAGAGGGGCAGTTCTTAAAGTACACTGAATGGACATTGAACATGTCTGTTCTAGTAAACAAAATTGTCCAGGGTCATAGTTTTCCTTGAGTGCAAGTAGCAAAACAGGATCTGTACCCATGTAGGTAAGATCTCTTTGTGCTCTCTCCTCCTTTCCCCTTCCAGAAACTGAGAGGATTGCCCTTTGCAGGGCTGGCAGGAGCAGTCCTCAGCTTCTGCTCGCCCCAACCTCAGTCTGCTCTGCCGAAAGCCAAAACTATTGCAGAGACTGTGCTATTGATTTCATAGTATAAATGCTCATATGCCAGTATTGAAGTATTTGCCCTGGCACTGTTTAGTTTACTAATCTAGACAAAGCCTTAGGAATTAATTCTGGAGTGTGTTTTAATTCTGGAGTGTGTTACACTTGTCACATTTAATTAGAGCCCATGAACATGAGCTTCTGTTATGTTTTTCCTTTTCCCCCTGCTGTTTAGCACCGATTTTCTATATTCAATTTTCATTTTACCTTCTCTTCTCTGGGTTCATTTGCATTTTTGCTTTCTGTTTCCTCTATTTTTCAGCCTTTCCTCAGTGAGCTTGAACACAAGTTTTACATCTCATCTGAACCTTTAAACCCACAATGTTCCAGTAAGTAGAAAATAGCCACCTGAGCTGTGTGCTGCGTGGCTTTCCCTGCTGGCTTGCGCTTCTCAAAATGTGAGTTAGGAGTCACGTGGAGGTGGTTTGTAAAAAGGAATAGATTGACATAAGGCTTTTTTTGCTCTCGTCTTTGTGCTCCTACATTATACAGAAGCTTATTTTATTTGCTTTTTAAATGTGAATATTGTCTGGTGATCACAGGAGTGTTATTCAATTGCTATTCTCATCTTGTCCAAGCAGTTATGAGAGGAAAGGTGCTTTTTTTCTAGTCAGATACCACAGTAGAGAACATTTTAATCTGACTACCAAAGACAAAGAGAAAAAATAGCTGCATGTTAGTTTCGGAATGGAACAAGGTTCGTATTTTAGCACTAACAACTAAAGTTTAAAGAAAGAAAAAGCCATAATGTGCTACTTATGGATAGGAATCAGCATCTTTTTCTTGCTGTACTCCAAGAATATCCAGTGTGGATACGGCCTTACCATCCCTAAGGAACACAATGAAGGAAATGAAAGTGAAATTCAATTTATTTCACATCTATTTTTTCAGCAATAAGCTATAAACTGTCATGATTGTTAACCAGAAATAAAAAGCCAATCCTAGGAAAAGTAGGAAATATCCAAAGCATGAGAAACTCCTACTCTCTGAAAAGTATGAGATTGGTTTATCCTCATGTCTGTTACAGCTTCACCATTTTCACTCACCTCCATGTCCCTTGGTACGTTTTTACCTTATTACTGAATTTCTAGGCTGAAGGGGGAAAAGAGTTTTTTAACAAAGCTGTATGTACTCTGTGATTTATATCTCTTTGTTAGTGTTAATACTATCTAGTTCTGAATGTACAGAATATGCTTAGGTATAAGATTACCTGAATCACACACTAGAGCTGATCTCTAACTCAAATCTGTATTTTGTGAAGTTTTGCTATGCATCTTACAAATGAGAGGAGGAACTTTATAACATGGAAAGAAAAATCTTAATTAAAATCTAGAAAGGATTGTTACAGTTAACAGGAATACATGCAGTATTTCATTTTCATTTTGAATAGTAGAGCACATAATCTCTTATATAGAGTAAATATGAAAGTAAGAAAATTTTCACATATATGTGCACCTAACAACTGGAATGACGCCATGACTCAGATGATTAAAACCAATAGAAAACAAGTTCATAAAATAAATGCTACAGCACATGTTTTTTGCAAGTTCTTAAGTGAGGGGGAAAAAACACTTTCCAGGAAGAAAGATTTATTTTTTTTATTATTATTATTTTATCCTGCCATAGTTATATTGTTACCTTTAGGAGAGATAGGTTGTCTAATCTATAGGGTTTTGACAGCAGGATTAACCAATTCTAGAATTAACAGAAAAAATGGAATTAGAAAACATTCACCTTTTCTGTGCAAGGAGAAAAAATTCCTGTGGCTCCAGAAAACTGCAAAAGAGAAGGGAATTATGTGACTGTGATCTTTCTTCCTATTGGTCTCTCCCTTAACTTTTTTGGGTATCCTTCCTTTCATGGGGGAAAAAAAAAAAAAAGAAGAAGAAGGAAAGAAAGAAATAAAGAAAATCAGAAAAGAAAAAGCCTAGCAATAAGTCCAGAACTCATGTTTTGGGATGGGAGATGACTACATTTTTCCATGATAAAATTGGAGAAGTTTTTGAAATATTTGAAAGCATAACAAATGTAATTTTTAATTGAAGCTGAATTTTTCAAGGTGATAAACTTTCAAAGGTAAAACCTAGTCTTTGATCCAAGACTTTTTCAATGCCTGTGATCTCCAAATTACGACATTAAAATTAAATAGAATTCTGTACCCTAACTGTGCTAAATACAATGAAGACTTCAAATCTATGTCGGGAATTCTGTTGAACTTCTTGATTTTGTAGGTAGAAGTTATTTCAAATCTTGCAGTTCTTGTGTCAAAAGTTTTAGCCATTGGAAAGAATTCTTAATTATTTCACTCAGAAGTTATTTTTAGATTTTATGTATTCTAACCTTCATCCCATGGAAAACAGTACTGAGGATTTAACTGAAAATAGTAAAAAAGTAACATTGATATCTATAAAGCCTATTGATAATACAGCAGTTAATTGTAATAAATTACTTTCTATATTGGTGTGTTGGGTTTGCGTGGCAGGGTTTTGGTGGCGGGGGGGCTACAGGGGTGGCTTCTGTGAGAAGCTGCTAGAAGCTCCCCCTGTGTCTGATAGAGCCAATGCCAGCCGGTTCTAAGACGGGCCCGCCACTGGCCAAGGCCAAGCCAATCAGCACCTCTGTGATAACATATTTAAGAAGAAGAAAAACACTTAGAGAGGGAGAGCTTTGGCAGCCGGAGAGAGGAGTGAGAAGATGTAAGAAACTCTGCAGACACCAAGGTCAGTGCAGATGGAGGGGCAGGAGGAGCTCCAGGCGCCGGAGCAGAGATCCCCCTGCAGCCCGTGGTGAAGGCCATGGTGAAGCAGGCTGTCCCCCTGCAGCCCATGGAGGAAGGATGAGGGGGTGTAGCGATTCCACCTGCAGCCCGTGGAGGACCCCACGCCGGAGCAGGTGGAGGCACCTGAAGGAGGCTGTGGCCCGTGGGAAGCCCACGCTGGAGCAAGTTCCTGGCCGGACCGGTGGACCCGTGAAGAGGGGAGCCCACGCCAGGGCAGGTTTGCTGGCAGGACTTGTGGCCCCGTGGGGGACCCCACGCTGGAGCAGTTTGCTCCTGAAGGTCTGCACCCCGTGAGAGGGACTCCATGCTGGAGCAGGGGAACGATGAGAGGAGTCCTCCCCCTGAGGATGAAGAAGCGGCAGAAACATCGTGAGATGAACTGACCGTAACCCCCACTCCCCGTCCCCCTGTGCTGCTGAGGGGGGGAAGGTTGAAGCCGGGAGTGAAGTTGAGCCCGGGAAGATGGGAGGGGTGGGGGGAAGTGTTTTAAGAGTTGATTTTATTTTCTCATTCCTCTACTCTGTTTTGCCTAGTAATAAATTAGATGAATTCCCTCTCTAAGTTTGGTCTGTTTTGCTCGTGACAACAATTAGAGAGTGATCTCTCCCTGTCCTTATCTCGACCTACAAGCATTTCATTATGCCTTTTCTCCCCTGTTTAGTGAATGAGGGGAGTGAGAGAGCGGCTCTGGTGGGCACCTGGCCTTCAGCCAGGCTCAACCCACCACAATTGGTAACATGGACATTTGGCGTTTAATCAGATATGGTTAAATTGAATGACAAGTGGCAGAGGCTCCTTGATCTCCTAGATCACTGGGTTTCAACCTTCTCTGATTTAAAAACACCTAAAACATTTCCTGTAAAGATGCAGATCTCTGTATAGCGAATTTGCTTGTGTGCACAGCTTTTGCTTTACCTGTTAAACTGTCTTTATCTCAACCCATGAGTTTTCTCACTTTTACCTTTCCAGTTCTCTCACCCATCCTACTGTTAGTGAGCGGCTGTGTGGGGCTGAGCTGCCTACGGGGGTTAAACCACAACAGTACCTCGGAAAGAGTGCACAGAGCCCCAGACATTTGTACACCAGGGACCAAACCACGTTCTTTTAGAACTGATGCTTTATACAGTGTGCCTCTTTTTGTACTCAAGGTATGTTGTCAAGTGTCTGAGACAATTTGGTGTACTTTGATATTGCCAGTGACCCCATTCAACAGGGATCCATTAGAATAACAAAGGCACACTGAGACACTAACAGCAGTGTTGCAAAACACTCCTGATCTATTAAAGATGACATAGATTTCAGCATTTTGAGGGCTAGCATGAAAATCAACTTCAGAGTTGGCTATTTGTTCCATACTTGCAGCTAAGAACACACTGCAACATTAAATAGCTCCTTTGAATAGGGCCACTAACAAAAATAGCAAAAATAAACACCAAAAAAAGATGGGAAGAAAGAAACATTATTCTTCACAGAAACAATACATGGTGCACAGGTGTAATTTAAAATGAAATAGATTTAATGTCATGAATTTCAAACAAAGGCTTATGCCACATCTTCTCTGTTAAATGTCAGGCCTCTAATTGTGGCTTATCCACAGAAGCTAATAAGTATTAATTGATGTTGCTATGAAAATATATGCCACAAGGACGCCCTTTCTTCTCTTTGGACCAATTTTCCTGATCTGCTCTGGTTACAAAATTTGGGTTTAATATATCTTTTCAAATGCCTTTAGGAGTTGTTGGAATTAATTTTATATATTACTGACTTTGATCTGGTGTAACATGTTTTCCCATCAACATCCATCTAAATATCTATTTTATCAATATTCATTCATCAGTATCAACATCCATCTAAAAATATGTATTATTATCATGTCAGATTTTACATATAAATATATTCATTCATTTTCTTATTAGTTTATTAAAATAAATCTGAAAAATATAATAATTCTCAAGAAAATATACTAAGCATTGTAATTCTGTGAAATCTTTTATGAAATCCTAAACCATATAAAACTATAAACTATGTAAATCACTGCCAATGCGAAGCAATGCAGTCTGTAAAGGAAATGACATCGTGTAGCTTGATGACAAGGTAATTTTCAGGACACTAGACTGTATAAAGTTTTCATATATTTTACATAGATGTAATCAAAAATTTAACTGAAATTTTTGCATAGATTCAATCATAGTTAGTAGAGGGAACTTTTAAGTAGGCACTGTTTCCATTTTATTAACAACTGAAAGTCAAAATCTTAAACCCTTCCCTCTTGTATAAATTTAATTGATACAAAAGATAAGACATTCACTATATGAATTCATACATTATCTAGATTCTGCTAATTAGTCAAACAAAACATAATTCCACCTGCACTGGGAGAGAAGGAAAGAAGAGGTAGTGCTATTTTCATTTCAGGGCTCTAGCCAACACTAATTAATTGGACTATCTTTCTGTTCTGGGTACTCGTTTTCACAATGTATTACTGGTATTCCTGTAATGATAAGAGGTTTGCAAACACAGGTTTCATAATGCCAAAGAAAGATTTCTCTTGAAGGACATCTGAGGTACATCCCAACTTAATCCTTAATGGCTGCAAGTGTGAAAATTATTTTAACCCTCCATTTTACACTGGTTTGTGCTGTTTATCATCTGCACAGAACTGCATGTCCCTAAAGCAGGTACAGGGTTGCACTTTAGGTTTCTGGCCCTCACTGCCAATTTCCATGTCAGCAGTAAGCTCTCCCTTGTTCATTCTTTCTTTGGTCAACTGATTTGAATTCCTAGCTTCATGGTGGCCCAGCATCAACAGGCAGGATTTTCTACGGATGTTTTCCCTGTTGAAGTGACTCACGTCCAAAATTACGTACCTTAATTACATGGCCAAAGTCATGTGTCAGAATTCTGGTTTTAGGCAGTTAGTTCCCAAAATCATAGTAAAAGAAGCTGTATGTTCCTTAGCTACATAAGGAACTTTATGTTCCAGCATGACCAACCTGAGAGATCAGACAGCAATTGTGAATAGGCATTTTAATCAATCTGTAGAATTTAGGTGCTTAAACTTGGTGCAAGTTGAGCGTACCATCAAAGTCTTCCCTAGAAGTTAGCCTGATTGATTGACAATCACAACTTCTGCTTCATGATTAACCTGAATGAACTCTCCCCTTTTTCCTGAATAAAGAGAAGTGTGGGAAAGGATTAATAAACTACTGAATATATAATTGCTTGATCAACAGTTGTTAAACCATCCTTTACCACCACATTTAACCTTAGATATTCTTCTCTTTGTGAAGAGGGATTACATTTTAAAATCTCATAGTTTATGCATATACTTTTAGAAGATAGGAGAATAATTTGTCTTGAAAAAAAAAAAAAAGGATTCCAAATGTGAAGCAAGACATATATGTAGTAGCAGTAGTCCAAATAATCTGTGAATGTCACTGAAAATCATCAGAATCCCTATATACTGAGAAGGGAGCTATGTAAGCTATAAGAAATCCTGAGCGTGACCTGTTTATATGTCCAGTTCTGCAGACTTTAGGCATAAAACTGTATTATAGGAAATTCTATGGTTTAGATCCAGATTCTAATGTCACCTCTTGAAAATAATTCCTTGACTACTCTTAAAAGAATAAAAGGTGATCTGTATGACAGCCCAGTTGTTAGGATGGCTGTCCAGGAAATATTGCTTAAGACTCAGGATACAGACTTAAGTGCACATTGGCTACCTACCTGAATGCTTTCTAAACATATGTTTCTCAAGAATTAAAAATAATCAAACAGCTGCCTAATCCTTCAGGAAAAAGACAAAAAGGCAGTAAGTATCATGTCCAGTGGGTTTTTTTGGTTTTGTTTTTTGGGGGGGTTTTTTGTGTGTAACCAAATAAAGTTTAAGCAAAAGTTTTCCATTTACTTTTTGCACTTATGTTACTAGGCCAATATGCATATTTCAAGGTAAAAAGATTTCTTGATTTATTGTACAGATCATCTTTGAGTATGTTTTGATCAACGTTGGTTTCACTTCCACAAACTGAGGAAAAAGGAGCAATGAAATTAGGCATATGTAACCTGTTCTTCAAACTGGGTCACAGTTCAGTCAGTAATACAAAAGTTAGATGGCTGAAAGAATAACATAAACACCAGCTGACCATATAGGAAACATCTGAACTGCAGGTGACAAAGAAAAGTTCTGTATCAGTCTTCCAGAATACTTTTTGAATTTTTTCTAGTGACTCTTGAATGCAAATTGCATGAAGGGTACATGGAGGAAGAACCAAAACAGCACAGCTTGCACTGGTAAAAACTGAATAGAAAAGAAAATTTTAAAGAAATGGCAGGACTTTGAAATGAGGCAAACAAAACCAGACCAAAACTTTTGTATCTTTAATATACACTGAGTAAACAATTTAGGCAGTTAATGAAACTGCTGTTCTTCTTACAGAAAAGACAGACCTGTTACTGTGAAAACAATATGTTTTCTTTTTTATTCTTCTACAGATTTTCCTGTAAAATCTGAATATGGACAAAGCTGTTGTCCAGAAAAATACAGAATGCTAAAGCACCAAGATACTTTTAAAAGTGTGACAAACTTTGGGGAAAAAAAATGTACACTCCATACTAAAAGTCTGTATAGCTGAATGTCAGGTATATTGAACAGCAGACAAAAATATATTAACAATTCATTTAGAATATGAAAATTATTTTGCTGTTATTCAATGACTTTAACAAACAATTATATGATAAAGCAATCAGAGAACTGAATTATTCAATTATAGATTTGAGAACTAGCTATTGCTGTTGATGAGTATATGGGCAATAAAATATTAATTATTACAAATTTATTCAAAACAAAATTATATATTGCATAAAAACATAATCAATACAAAGGCAGTTAGCAGAGATAAGGAATTTCCTTAGGTTTATATATTTTAATTGGTAATGTATGACAGAGTTTAAAGGACACTTCAGTTAGGAGCACACCTGAAGGGACTGAATGTCTAAAAAAAACCCCAAACCACCCCCCCCCCCCTCCCCCCCCCCCCCCCCCAACTGGCAGTAGTGAAAAGTAAAAAAATTAGGTGATACTACTACAAAACCTCAAAATTTCACTTTCTACTTTCCACACCTTTTGGAAGTATTCATCTTATGCAAAAAGTAGTCTACACACTATTATGCTTCCCTGGTAGAATATAGGACTGACTACATGTGAAAACAAAGGAGTAAAGAAAGAATTCGCTGTGGGGGCTGTGATATTGATACTTCTTGTCTCATAAAACCAAAGAAATGGGTTTAAAAACAGCAATAACATAGGGAGACAATATCAGTGAAGAATATGTATGAGGCATTATTTGTGATACACAACAGTTCCCTAATTCCTTTGTTCAATCAAGTGCAAACATTTTTTTTGTTTCTTCAAAACAACATGAGCTGCCAGTGTATGCTTGCAGCCCAGAAAGCCAACCATGTCCTGGGCTGCATCAAGAGAGGTGTGACCAGCAGGTCGAGGGAGGTGATCCTGCCCCTCTACTCCGCTCTTGTGAGACCCCACCTGGAGTACTGCATCCAGCTCTGGGGGCCCCAGTACAGGAGAGACATGGAGCTGCTGGAGCAAGTCCAGAGGAGGGCCACGGAGCTGATCAGAGGGCTGGAGCACCTCTCCTATGATGACAGGCTGAGAGAGTTGGGATTGTTCAGCCTGGAGAAGAGAAGGCTCTGGGGAGATCTCATTGCGGCCTTCCAGTACCTGAAGGGGCCTACAGGAAAGCTGGTGAGGGACTGTTTATCAGGGAGTGTAGTGACAGGGCAAGGGGTAATGGGTTTAAGCTGAAGGAGGGTCGATTTAGATTAGATGTTAGAAAGAAATTCTTCACTGTGAGGGTGGTGAGGTACTGGAACAGGTTGCCCAGAGAGGTTGTGGATGCCCCCTCCCTGGAAGTGTTTAAGGCCAGGTTGCATGGGACTTTGGGCAACATGGTCTGGTGGAGGGTGTCCCTGCCCATGGCAGGGGGGTTGGAACTAGATGGTCTTTGAGGTCCCTTCCAACCCAAACCATTCTATGATTCTACGAAGACTTCCAGATTTTCTTGCATTCTTTTGTCCCTACCTGAAATGATTAATTACATAGCAACCTTTTTCAAGTTCATCTATTGATGCATGTGGAAATTTTCATTCATCAGATTACAACGTGTCTTTCTCTTCTTCATTTAAAGGCATAAATCTGGGTTACTTCTACATGTTATCAGAGTTACATCAGACTGAATTTGGAAATTAAGAAAGAAGAAATGAGCTATTGATATTTTTGATGTGGGTAGCAGGGGTTTTTTTTGACAAAACTGTATTGGATTTGAATGAAAGCTGAATTAATATATTACAAATATTAACTATAAAAACTAAATTCCAAACACATTTTTTTTCAAACTAAAAAGAAAATAAAGTTACTAAAATGCACAACTTCAGTAAAAATAAAATAAAATTTAGGGTCAAGTCTTCCTGAACCAATTTTATCTCCAATGTTTTAAAGTTTCTCATTTAGAAAACAGGGACTTGAGTTTGCTACTGTTTGGACTGCTCACTCTGATGTCTTCAATACGACCCAGGCATAATTTCTTTTGTCTTTCTTTTGATTTCTAGTTTGGTGGGTTGACCCCCACCCAGCTGCTCTCTCACTCACCATCCACAACAGGACGGGGGGAGAAAATATGATGGAAATGCTCCTGAGTCAAGATGAAGACAGGAGATCACTTATCAGTTACTGTCACAGACAAAACCAACTTGACTTGAAGATTAATCTAATGTATTGCCAACTAAAAATGGAGTAGGATGGTAAGAAACAAAGACAAAAATTAAAACACCTTCCTTCTTTCTTCCAAGGCTCAACTTCACTCCTTCATTCCCAACCATTCTACCTTCTCACCCTGCACCTGAGCAGCGCAGGGCAGGTGGAGGATGAAGGTTGTGGTTTCTCTTTGTCCTACGTGGGTCCTAGTTCCTGCCAGAAAATCTGTTCCTGTGCGGGCTTTCCATAGGTGACAGCTCCCTTTAGGGCATATCCACCTGCTCCAGCATGGGGTCTTCCACAGGCTGCAGAGTGACAACCTGTTTCGCCATGGTCTTCTCCACAGACTGCAGGGGAATCTCTGATCTGATGTTTGAAGAATCTTCTCCCCCTACTTCTTGGATGGCTACAAACTCTTTAGAAGCGATAGGCAAGGAAGGAGAGACAGTGGGATTGCCCTGTATGTTAAGGAGTGTTTTGACTGTTTAGAGCTTAATGAAGATGAGGATAGCATTGAGTGTTTATGGGTAAGAATCAGGGGAAAGGCGAACAAGGCAGATATTGTGGGAGTCTGTTATAGACAACCCAATCAAGATGAAGAGGCAGACAAAATATTCTATAAGCAGCTGGGAGAAGTCTCACGATCACTAGCCTTTGTTCTCATGGGGGACTTCAACTTACCAGACGTCTGCTGGAAATGCAATAGAGCAGAGAGGAAACAATCTAGGAGGTTCCTGGAGTGTGTGGAAGATAACTTCCTGACACAGCTGATGAGTGAGTCAGCTAGGGAAGGTGCCTCGCTGGACTTGTTGCTTGTGAACAGAAAAGAACTTGTGGGTGATACAATGGTTGGAGGCCATCTTGGGCATAGTAATCATGAAATGATAGAGCTTTTGATTCTTGGAGAAGTAAGGAGGTGGGTCAGCAGAACTGCTACCTTGGACTTCCGGAGGGCAGACTTTGGCCTGTTTAGGAGACTGGTTGATGGAGTCCCTTGGGAGGCAGTCCTGAAGGGCAAAGGAGTCCAGGAAGGCTGAACATTCTTCAAGAAGGAGCTGTTAAAGGAGCAGGAGCAGGCTGTCCCCATGTGCTGAAAGGTGGGCCAGTGGGGAAGAAGACTAGCCTGGCTGAACAGAGAGCTTTGGCTGGAACTCAGGAAAAAAAGTAGAGTCTGTGGCCTTTGGAAGAAGGGTCATGCAACACAGGGGGACTACAAGGATGTCGTTAGGCTATGCAGGGAGAAAATTAGAAGGCCCAAAGCCCAACTAGAACTTAATATGGCTACTGCCATTAAAGACAATAAAATATGTTTCTATAAATACATTAACAACAAAAAAAGGACTAAGGAGAATCTCCATCCTTTATTGAATGTGGGGGGAAATAGTGACAAAGGCTGAGGAAAGGCTGAGGTACTTCATGCCTTCTTCGCCTCAGTCTCTAGTAACAAGACCAGTTGTTCTCCAGGTATCCACCCCCCCTGAGCTGGAAGACAGGGACAGGGAGCAGAATGAAGCCCCCATAATCCAAAGGGAAATGGTTAGCGACCTGCTACACCACTTAGACACATACAAGTCTATGGTGCCAGATGGGATACACCCACTGGTACTGAGGGAGCTGGCGGAAGTGCTCACCAAGCCAGTTTGCATCATTTATTAGCAGTCCTGGCTTACTGGGGAGGTCCCAGTTGACTGGAAGTTAGACAATATGATGCCAATCTACAAAAAGGGCTGGAAGAAGGATCTGAGGAACTAGAGGCCTGTCAGTCTGACCTTGGCGCTGAGGAAGGTTACAGAGCAGATCATCTTGAGTGCCATCACACAGCACATAAAGGACAACAAGGCGATCAAGCCCCGTCAGCGTGGGTTTATGAAAGGCAGGTCCTGCTTGACTAACCTGGTCTCCTTCTATGACAAGGTGCTGTGCTTAGTGGATGAAGGAAAGGCTGTGGATGTTGTCTACCTGGACTTTAGTAAAGCCTTTGACACAGTTTCCCATAGCATTCTCCTGGATAAACTGGCTGCTCATGCCTTGGACGGGCATACGCTTCACTGGGTAAAAAACTGGCTGGATGGCCGGGCTCAAAGAGTGGTGGTGAATGGAGTTAAATCCAGCTGGAAGTGGTCACAAGTGATGTTCCCCAGGGCTCGGTGCTGGGGCCAGTTCTGTTTAATATCTTTATCAATGATCTGGATAAGGGGATCAACTGCACTCTCAGTAAGTTTGCAGATGACACCGACTTGGTCAGGAGTGTTGATTTGCTTGAGGGTAGGAAGGCTCTACAGAGGGATCTGGATAGGCTGGATCAATGGGCCAAGGCCAATTGTATGAGGTTCAACAAGGCCAAGTGCTGGGTCCTGCACTTGGGTCACAACCACCCCAGGCAACGCTACAGGTTTGGGGAAGAGTGGCTGGAAAGCTGCCCAGCGGAAAAGGACCTGGGGGTGTTGGTCGGTAGCTGGCTGACTATGAGCCAGCAGTGTGTCCAGCTGGTCAAAAAGGCCAACGATATCCTGGCTTGTATCAGAAATAGTGTGGCCAGCAGGACTAGGGAACTGATCGTCCCCCTGTACTCAGCACTGGTGAGGCCGCTCCTCGAGCACTGTGTTCAGTTTTGGGCCCTTCACTACAAGAAAGACATTGAGGTGCTGGAGCATGTCCAAAGCAGAGAAACAAAGCTGGTGAAGGGTCTAGAGCACAAGTCTTGTGAGGGGCAGCTGAGGGAACTGGGGTTGTTTAGCCTGGAGAAAAGGAGGCTGAGGGGAGACCTTATCACTCTCTCCAACTACCTGAAAGGAGGCTGTAGCCAGGTGGGTGTTGGTCTCTTGTCCCAAGTAACAAGTGATAAGAGAAGAGGAAACAGCCTCAGGTTGCACTAGGGAAGGTTTAGATTGGATATTAAGAAAAATTGCTTCACCAAAATGTTTGTCAAACACTGGAACAGGCTGCCCAGGGAAGTGGTTGAGTCACCATCCCTGAAGATATTTAAAAGACACGTAGATGTGGTGGTTAGGGACATGGTTTAGTGGTGGACTTGGCAGTGTTAGGTTTCTGGTTGGACTTTATGATCTTAAAGGTCTTTTCCAACAAAATCAATTCTATGATTCTCTGACCTTGGCATTATCAGGATTTTTCTCACACTATTTTTTTTTCATCATTCCTGTCTCTCACAATGGCCACACAGTGGTTTTTACCCATTCTTAACTATTTAATCCCAGAGTTGCCACCATCTTGGCTGCTAGGACCAGCTTTGGCTAGTGGTGGGTCAATTTTGGACTCAGCTGGAACTGTCTTTCATGAGGCAACCCCTGGCCTCTTCTCACAGAGGCCGCTCCTGCAGCCTCCCCACTGGCAAAACCTTGCCATCTACACTAGGTACAAATAGTCTCCAGAAACATGTTGATTTTCATTCTTTTTCAGCAGCAGATTCTTGTCAAATTAGAGGTAGGAAACTTGTAATAGAGGTCAACATTGTACAGATCCTGACATGCATTAATTCCACAGCCAACAGCAGTGGACTGATAATCTGCAAGGTAAATGGAGCTGAGAATTACAGAAAGTTTATGTTAGCAAACTGCAACAACAACAACAAAGTGTATAATGTTAAGAAGATCTAAAAAGAAACCTAGAAAAACAGCATCAGCTAAGAAGAATAGAGCAAAATCATCTTAGTAAAATAAGCTGATGACAGTACTAGAAATTCAACTTTGTGAATCTTCAGCTGACTGGTAGTAGTTCTGTAGTAAAGACATAGTGTGAACAAATGTATTCAACAGTGCCTATAGGAACTTCACAAGAATGGGGAACTGCTGCCTCTGCAGAAACAGTTGACCAAGGAGAAGCAACAACTGAATAGGTGTATCTTCCCTGTATGGGGATCCATGTTGTCACAGTTTTCACTGAACAAGAGAAACCAATGCTGACTGAATGAGCAAGTTTGGCACCTTGCTTCTATGAAAGGCTGAGGTTCCCGGGATTTGAACTCAGTAGGAATTAGGAAGCCATAACGTCATAAAGAGTCCACAATATCAGTGATCAGCTGAATGGCAGCATGTCATTCATCAAATTAGCATATCCCTTTTCTTTGAGGATCATGGGGAAAGCTTGCTTAAGAGGCATGGCTTTTAAGAGAAGCAAAATACTGTCAGTAAATTAGAATTCAGCAAATGCAGGAAGTGCTGCCTTCACAACATATCATCAATTAGCTGATGGATGTATTGCCTCTATCTTGGGCAACTGCTTCTAGTTCCTATTATATTCAGAATTAATTCACAACTAATGTGTGTGAAATACGTTGAGTAATGTGTATAGGTAAGAAGTGTTCGTGTGAGTGTGTTTGTGTGTACGTGTTCACATGCAAAGTACCACTCTAGCCACACATAAACACATACCCTGCAACATACCAAACAGGATATAGACATCTGAAGTAGGAATAGTTTGTGGTCTTATTGTTAGAATTTATTTTTTCTCACTTGAACATACCCAACTATTTGCTTGCTCTGAAAAAAAAAAAAAAAAAAAAAAAGGGATCAGATCTGTCCATTGTGGAGACTATCTTTCTATCTGTCCCACATAGTGCTTTGTCTGCTTTGGGTGCTGCAAAAATACAATTTCCTGGTTCATTGATAGTGTATTCAGACTGAACCATGCTGAAATACCAATCAAAACTGAAGAAAACTAGTGCTTTCAAACCAAACCAGCACTTCATAACCAAAATTGTCATTTCTGAGATCTCAGTGTACAGAAGACCCTCCGCTGAAATTTTCAGAAGACGAGCACTCTATTAGACACATGTGCAAACGAATTCATGCCAGAAATGATAAGCTGCCACTGCCAGTGACCTCTACAAAAGATAAGATTGAAATGACGTCTGCAGAAATAAATAACATGGCTGAGGGAATAGAATTGAAACAGTCTACATAGGCTATATAAAATAAAGGATAGAACCTGTGTTTGTGAATTAAAGAAAGAAAAAAAAAAGCTCTCCTAATGTGTAGATTAAAAACTACTATATATTCTTGTTAGAGACCCAAAAGCATGCCTTGTAAAATGGCATTTAGAAGTGTTGACGCTCTTTGAAAACAGATATTACAATATCTTTCAACATTTTCAAATCATTGGATGAATAAATGAAACCAGAAAAACAATGACAATTCATATCAGTCTGTGCAACACAAATATTTTATAAAAGTGAGAGAGAGAAGCCAATATAGAGAATGGGCCATCCCAAAGCACACTCAGTAGTGCTAGCTAGCCCTGCAGTACAGTATATAAAAATGAGTCCATTTATCAATGTCACCCCCTGCATTTATGTCATATTTTGGGTTTCTGCAGTACTATATTTCATATCACTAAATGCTCATTCTGACCAAGGGAAGGAGGAATGAACAGGAGACTAACCCTTGAGGTAGACTTACAGAAGATCAGAAATGTGACTTTATAAGACATTTTTTCTTAATTCCCTAAAAGAATTAAACATCCAGATTATTTTAATATGGGCAAAATCAAGGTTTAAGTCCTAGGAAAATTGCAACTGTTTTGTTTAAGCATATGTATTTCCTAGGTTTTGAATCTGTGCATAAAGTTAGACTAATATGAGAATACACAGTTCCAGCTGTTCCTTAATGTATTTGGGTTTATTTATATAAAACATTAATAGCTAGAATATGACAAATATTTATTATAAAGATTTTTTCTCATTAGCTATTGAAAAGACATGAAAATCTCTAATTAAGACATTATTTCTGCTTAAGTAAATGTCATTAACTTAGTATAAGAATGCTTCGCATTAATATTTCTGTCCTACGACTTCATGTCAAACAAGAACAGTGGGCCAAAATGTTCCACCTTATGAAATACTGTGTTGTAAGGAAAATAAAACTAAAATTCATACAAAGTTCATCTAATTCTGTTCTTTTATTATCCTCATAATTTTTGTGTGACAAAGATGATGTCCTGATATACAATATTTTTAAGAAAGAAAATAAACTTGTAGAAACACCAATTGATAACACAATTTTAACACATCATTGGCTTTATGTTTAACATGAGTGAAGCCTGTCTCCATGGATCCAGTTCACCTTATCTTTGACTTCCATTGCTTCACTAGGAGTTGCACATCCTCATGTCTCACTCTTAGCCCCACTCATGATTCAGAATATTACTTCTCCGTTATGCATTAGGAAACTCCTGCTTACTTACAAATGTCCTTTATTTGTAGTTGAAATGCTCCATGAAGAAAATACAAGGAATGCTAAGGGGAATTTTTTAAACATTAATGTATTGTATTTACCCAACTACTCTTTTCCACTGGATATGGAAAAGGTGAACTTTTGTCACCTCCTTTTTCCAATTCCTTTTAGTAAGTTTATAACTATTGTCAGCACAAGTCTTGTTCATATGTGTACAAGATAGAGCCACACTTTCATTTGGCTGGTGGCAGTCTTGCCCTTTATCTTCAGGGTGATAGCTTTTGCTATATAAAACTCTGACACATCCACTATGTATTCAGAAGTTTTGCTCAATATATTATTAAAATGGTAATAAAAAGATACATTCATTTAGTCATTGTACTACTGTCAGCAAAATCCATCACCACTTTCTTTCTTAGAGTGTGATGCTTTAATTTACATATAATAACCAGTTTGAAATAGAATTAAGAATCATAAATAACATTCAGGCATAAAGTCAATGCCCTGATTAACTTTTACAAGCAGAATGGGACATTTTGACTGAAGAACTTTTTAAGTAGGTGCAGGGAGGGAAATATTGCTTAGGTCTCCCTATCCTTTCTCTTCTGCCCTCCTTTCCCTGCCCCCAACCTTGGAGGGGCTATCATAGGTCTTCATGGTAGTTTCTTAAAGTATCAGACAAAGTGGAACTCTGGAATGGGCAGGTTTTCTAACTGACACTAAAGGTGAGATTTTCAGAAGCACTCAACCTTGATTAATCTCTGCTCTCATGGATGTCAGTGGTAAAACGAGGTCAGTGGAGTAATTATTTCACAGTTGGATGCCTATAGTAGATGAGAGTTGTCATCTTTTTTTTCTTTTTTTTTTTTTTTTTAACTTCAGGGTCTCTAGAATTCCTACAGTTTGAAATCTGTCCATTTTTATGCCTCTGAACCATACAATCCCAGAGGGGCAGTTATCTATAAAATGTGCAAGGTCATCCACATGGAGGTTCTTCTCCATACCGTTTTTTTTTGGTGTGGTGTTTTTGTTTTGGTTTGGTTTTTTTTCTGTGAGCATCTCTGAGGAAAAAGATGATATAAGCCAGTGTAATTCACAGTGCTGTTCACAAAGCAACATTGAAAGACAAAGAAGAAACCAAAGAATTGTAACCTTGAAACTACATTTCACATTTCAAGCAAGAAATGTACCTCTTCTGTGGGTAAAATGTTAACAGATGCAGAGAAAAAAAACAAATGCATTTTTCAGCCAAATGCATGTATTTGACAAAAGAAAAAATAAACATGTGCTCTGCATCATAGCAGAAAGAAAAGGTGAAGGTCAAAGGGCAATTGGCTTGAATGCTAACCTTGCTTGCTGAATTTCACTTTCCAGACCAACAGATGATAAATCACAGATCATGATCAAACAAATCAAAATGAACAACCTCATAAAATGAACGCTTTAAGAGGAAAGTAACTTGAATGGCATGAACTACAGGACTGACCCACTCAAAATGTTTAACCTTCACAAGATCTAGTATCCTTTCTACTGCCATAAAGTCCAATCATTTTCATTAACATATAATAAGCCAGTAATGCTTGTCACCACAGTAACTATAGAAATATTTAAGAACTAAAGAAAAGGAACTATAATATGCTGTTTGTTCATTTCTTGTTCATATTGATTTTAATATTTTATATTGGAGTGAATAATGGGAGAATACTCCCTCCCTAGAATTGTCCAAAGTAGGGTTTTATGTGAGTCACTGCATTACGACCCAAGAAGTTCTTTTCCCACTGAGCTCTCTTTTTATGACTTCATGCAAGTTATTTGAGCTTATTTGTTCCTTTTTTTCTCTGTATAATTATAATAACAGCCGCACATAAAAAGGATTGCACTATGGTATCAAGACTGAAATGTTAATAGTGGATGCCTACTGTGGAGAGGTGTAGTTCCATGAGACTCAGATAAGTATCATAAAGTTATATTGTGTATAGTTCCTGTTCTGCAGTAATGATTATTTAGTTCTAAGGCTTTCAGTTAATTAATTCTCTAATTATTGTCTTTAAAAATTAAAATCAGTGAAAAATTGAACAATTTTATTTTTTCAGAGGGGGCGTGCCTCCCTCATGAAGAATAGAAACTTGTTAGTGAGATAAAATGTTAAACCATCAGACTGATAAGTATTATATTCTTTTTTAAAACTAAGATTGCAGCTACATCATTGGAACACTCCTACTTGGTGCAAGGAGTCCAGTCTTTGTACTATCTTGGAACCTGTGTTCCTTTCTGAATTAACTCTATCATGTCCCTTGGCCGTTCTTACTAGGCGTTTACAGAAGAATTTGTGCCAGTGTCCACCCTGCCATGCACAACGGAAAGCCACTCCAGATTTGGTTCTGTTGTCCAGGTCTTTGAAGTTATCCCAGTAGGCCCCGAGACCTTGCATACTCATTCAAATTTCTTCACCAAAAGGGTTGTCAAGCATTGGAACAGGCCACCCAGGGAAGTGGTTGAGTCACCATTCCTGGAGGTATTTAAAAGATGTGTAGATGTGGCACTTAGAGACATGGTTTAGCAGTGGCCTTGGTTGTGTTAGGTTAACCATTGGACTCTATGGTCTTAAGGGTGTTTTCTAACCTAAATAAGTGTATGACTGATTCATGGTCTTGTCCCATGTCCCATCATTTACATGCCCCACTGCAACCTAAATTGACTTATTCCCCCTGGAATTATTCCTATTTGACCAACTGGAAGTGGCAGCCCCCCTCCATAGCACAGTCACAACTGTCTTATATACAGGCATGAGGGTCCTGAAGGTGGTTTTCTGGCATTGCAGAATAAGCCCTGGTAACTGGGCCTTCTCCCAGGGCTGGAGAATAGTATCGATGAATAGGCTGGAGTTTCAGCAGAGCCTGTTAGCATAGTTACAAGGCATTACTACAATCTTTCTGACATAAAATATTCTGAACAACCATGAGGTATTCACCAGAATGATTACTTGTTTTTATACATCCTGAGTAGAAAAATAAAGTAATTAAAAATCTCAAAGGACAGAGCATTATGGTAGTATAAAAATAAATAGAGAAGATTTGGTAGTATAAAAAATAAATAGAGGAGATTTAAACAGCAGTTCATTCTATGTCTGAAGCAGGTATGTGCCACACAAAAAGTGAAACTCAGCAGATAATATTATATCTCGCAATAGCTAGCCCTGAAACACTCGATGTATTTCATAATTTCCAGTCAACTCAAGCAGATGAAGCTAAACTGTAAAAGCATGTTAGAGAAATTAGAACATTACTGCACTCCATTAGAAAATGAAATGCACACAAGAGAAACATTTTTTATCAGAGAATGCAGAAGGAAGGTGATATAATCAAAGTGTTTGTGACCGATCTAAAGCTGCAGAGCAACAAGGAAATGAGGAGAGGGAAGGAGAGAGGAAAGGAGACAGCTTGAGTGTCTGATAAGAGATGGAATCACATCAAAGATGAGAGGAGGGAGTGAAACTCAAGAGAAACTAAAAATGGACAGTGAAAGATACTCAAGGCTGACAATCTGCTAGATCTTATTAGACAAGGAAATCATCAAGTCCAGGCTGAAGTTTTGCTATTTAGAATCAATGTTTGACAAATATTAAAGATTACAAGGTTTTTGCAGCTTTTAACAATCTTTTTAACAAAGATATTGGGTAGCATAACCATATGAAGAAAGCATTCAATATGACTTTATGTATTCACCTTCATATTTTTATTTCCTAAAATGAGACTTCTTTTTTCTATTTAAATATTTAAAGATAAAAGTGAGAATATTTTTTTTTTCTTATTTTGGAGTAAAACTTATTTTCCTTAGAGCAAAAATGGAAGATTGGAAAAAATATTTAAGAAAACAAGAACTGAAGTAGTAGTTCTATATTAGTCTTTTTTCTTTTTTTTTCTTTTTTTTTTTTTTTTTAAGACGATATCCTGCGTAAGGGAAGAGCCAGCATTTCTTAATCTCATTAAAAATCAGTGAGAACTAATTTCTTAAATGAAATTGGGGCAGATTTGAAAATCTATTCTTGCATCAAAAGAAACATTTACTGGAATTTTAAAGAAGTAATTTGCATCCAATTCTCATTATGTCAATGGCAATTCACTATTTAGATAATTTGGAATAAGATACAAGGCAAAAATGTGTGTAACTTATTACTTATAGTTAAAAAGCTGATCCAAAGGCTTTTGAAAATATGATACAGAAAATTCCATGCTGCTGTACTTGACTCAAGAAAGGAAACTCAGGTATTTTTGAAACCCCATATTACAATACAAAACTAATAAGAACATGGGAATATATCTAATACATATGAAATTTCATAAATGTCTACAAAAAGCGAATCAATGCTCCTCTGTTAAATAGCTTGGCTGAGGCATCCATGGATGGGTAGTAGTTCACTGAGAACTTTTACAGAGGATAATTTCAGATTCTTACTGGACGTCTGTATTTAGTTAAGATGTTATCTTTATTTGTATTGTTTTATTTTTCCATATAATATCATTGCTGAATTTTGCATTAAATAAAAAAAGAAATGCTCAGAAAGGCAAGCTGCATCTAAGATGAAACCTATATCTACTGGGTAAAAGCAACTTTCTCTATTTCATGATCTGAACACATTTATTCACTTGGATACTACATCTGAGATGAATGGGTAAATGAATATTTTGTGAACTCCAAACAGGCTCAGATGTGAGGTGGGGACTTGCCTAACTTGATTTCACAGCATTTAGATTTTTGTGTATATGGTCAAAAGAGTTAAGGTGGATACTTCAGTACTTGACTGGTGAAAACCTAATTGTTGTGAGACTTCTATATCTTCAGGATAACTTATAAACTCCTGAATGACATAGATACCTGACACAGGATTTAGATATGTAAAGTCACCTGTGAATCTATTTTGAGGACAGTATCAAGAAAATAATCAATCAGAGAGCAAAATAGGAAAGCAATAGTTACTAATTTTTTTGTTTTCAGCATCTCCAGGACCAATTCATCTTGTATTTGCTGCCACACAACAGCCCATTTAATTGTATTCTTACCTAGGCATTAGTTCTCAAACAGTGATAGACATACAGTCACATAGCCATATAGCACAAGTGTCTACCCCAAACTACATTCTGGGTCCTAGACCATGAAGCAAGCCTTTAAGATGCAAAACAGGGATATAGATCAGAAACATCCCATGCCTGGAACTTCTTAACTCTCAGTTGTGTGCATTTTCACTCATGGCTGGGCCTTTAAACTGACGCAATGTGAATGGAGCTGATGTGCTTGGCTCTGTGACTGGAAGTTTGAGTTGGAGACATACAAATATTTAAATGCTAAATGTAGACTCCACTTTACTGTGCCAGGCTACACGATAAGAAAGGAATGGGGGATGTAATTTGATGAGAGAAGGCGGACCACAGAACAAATTGATACATACTGTCTGTGAAAATAAAAGAACTCAGCACTGTTGAAGACACTGCTGAATACCCTGTAGCTTCTGTATTTTCTGAGAATCATTATATTAGACCCAGTGCATACTCATTGCATGGATTTCTCTTTGCTATTATGACTATCAACTACAAGTGCTGTTTTCCAATAGAATGTGGATGATAAAGTTCTTTCGCACAAATAAACTAAAAAGATCTAAAAGTATATGGTGAGAGGAAGTGACTAATATAGTTGAGTAAATAATTTGTATATAAGAATTTCTTTATAACACTCAGGAAATCATTTTACCTCATTTACATTTAGTTTCAGGATTGATTCAATCACACAGTCACAAAGCACAGTGGAAGAGTCATATAATTCACGCACAATAGCAGGAGAGGATATATCATTTGCAGGAACAGAAGGAAAAGGCGTATTGTAGAGGAAATCAATTTGCTCATGCGAAGGTGTAGACTTTTTTCTCCATTTAAATTACAAATTCCTTTTTATATATAGTTATGTGTGTTCAGATTTCTCTACCACACAAATGGTGAATGTCTTAACATAGTTCTGCGTCTTCAATAGAATATAAAGGAAAAGAAAATAAGATAATTAACAGATACTTCAGTTATTTCAGATAAATCTCTTACCATAAGTGCTGTTATTCTGACTGCATTTCTTTCATCTGAGAACAGGCCAAATAGCTCCTGTGACAGTTGCAAATCCCCACCAAAGCAAGAAATGCAATCAAAGCAGTGTGGCTAATAGTGAAAGTAAGCAAAAAGCATTTGAAATTCATTTTAAATACAAAAATTTATTTAAATACAGAGAAACCTTAGTAAAGGATACATATTCAGAAATGTCATCAACATTGACATCATCTTGTAGCTTAAATTTCAGATGTACTGTGACAGTTCCCTCACAGTCTGTACAGCTAGAATGCTCATATTCTTTAGAAAACATATTCAGTGCAAGGTTCACAGAGGAGGAAAGTCCGTCTTTAGTTCTTCTTCATGAACCTACATTTAGATCTAGATCTATTACAAACTGACTTAGTGCATGTTGATGGAAGATGCAATGAAAATAATTTTAAAGAATCTCATACTACATTTAAAATGTGCATATATGCTAAAAAATATTGACAACTAAACTTTATATTATCAAATATTGTGCTGACTAAGATAGTGTCTGTTGTCCTTCACAGTAAATGCCATCCTGCTTTGCATATAAGGGGGCAGAAAAAGAATGAAGAAGGAACTTTGAGCATCACTCTGGTCTTCCTATAGACAGTCCCCACTGCTCTGGCCAGCATTTATTATCATAAACAACAGAATATTTGGTAGGATTCAAGGCAAAAAGACATTTGCCTGGGGAGTAACAAAACTTTTCTTCCTGCATGACAAGAAGAAGTGTTCTCCGAGGTTGTAGATTAATGCAATTTTCTTCAGTTTAAATTTATCAGCAGAGTACATCTAAAATATATCACACTGTAAGCAGATTTGTCTTGATTTTCTCAATTTCAAATTCTGTTCCAATGAACATAAACATATGGAAAGAATATAATTATATCTTCACTGTAACTTGAAGTAGCAATCTAATTGTGCATAATAACAATCAAAAGAGTCAATATACAGTTTTGTTAATCATTCTTTTGTGAATACCTCATAGTTTTAAACACAAGGAAAGCCAATAAAAAAGAAAGATTAATTCTATTGATCAAGTTGTATATTGGAACAAATTTAACTTGAATTTGGTTGTAGAATCATTAACAATTTATCACGTATCTCATAGTGATCACAACTTTTTATTGTTTAGGAAGGAGATGCATTTTGAGAAACATTTGAATCTGGTGATAAGTATGCTTAATGTGCATTATACATACCAGATTTTAATAAAGAAAAAAGCCATTATAATGTCTATAAGTATTTTTTAATTAATTCAAACAGGTAAAATAATAGACTAGTGTCTTCCAAAACAGAAAAAAAACCACCCAAACAAAACCTGCTTGAGCCTGATCATCTTCATAGAATCATAGAATCAGAGAATGGTTTGGGTTGGAAGGGATCTTTAAAGGTCATCTAGTCCAACGCCCTGCAATGAGATCAGGTTGCTCAGAGCACCCGTCCAACCTGACGCTGCATGTTTCCAGGGATGGGGCATCTACAACCTCTCTAGGAAACCTGTTCCAATGTTTCACCACCCTCATCATAAAAAAATTCTTCCTTATATGTAGTCTGAATCTACTCTCTTTTAGTTTAAAACCATGACCCCTTGTCCTATTGCTAGATATACTACTAAAAAGTCTGTCCCCATCTTTCTTATAAGCCCCCTTTAAGTATTGAAAGGCTGCAATAAGATCTGCCCAGAGTCCTCTTCTCCAGGCTGAACAACCCCAACTCTCTCAGCCTGTCTTCATAGGAGAGGTGCTCCAGCCCTCTGATCATTTTTGTGGTTCTCCTCTGGACCCGCTCCAAGAGGTCCATGTCTTTCTTGTAGTGAGGACTCCAGAGTTTATTCCACTTATTCAATGATAGCTGAAGAGGTCATCATTAGACATTTAACAAGGGTTTCTTCAACACCTCTTTTTTGATTCTTCAGGGTTATCATCTTATCACTAATACTGTTTTCCTAAAAGATGTCATTTTAAAGGAAAGATGTGGATATTGGCGGAGGTGTGTCTTTTGTTTGAATTATTCATAATAAGCAATCAAAACAAACAGATAATCAATTTTGCAGCAGAAATTTTAAAGAATTATAGAGGCATAAGCCAGCTCTTTCTTTTTTTACAAAGTAAAGTCATATATTTTTCTTTAAAACTGTTGAAAAAACTCACTGAATAACAGATTTCCTGAAGCTAAATGAGACTGTTCTTTCTGATTCTGTTGTTCACAAACCAATGTCGGATTTTCTAGATATTTGTGATGTAAATTGTCTCACCATGTTCATATTTGAGATAATATTTTAATGCTCTATAATTGAAAGGGATCATTCCGTAGTTTTTGATCACTTGTTTTTTATTAATACTGATTTAGCAAATGAAATGTTTGTGCTTATAGGTCTAAACACAGAATAGCTATATGGTGTAATTCAGATTTCTGTCACTTGGTGCATTCACTGTCCTGAGGAAGAGCTTTCAGATAAAGGCATCTTTAGTATAGCAGAAAGACGTATGAAAAGATCCAGTAACTGAGAGCTGAAGCACGATGATTTCCAACAATAAAAGAAGATGTATTTTTTAGAAATGTTACTGGAACAATCGATTACTAAAACTGTTACAGGAACAATTAATGCAGGTGTGTGTGTGTGGTAAGAGATATACTGTAAGCTAAAGGCTATATACAAAGCATCTGACCAGAAAGATGACTCGGAAGGCATGTCCTGCTAACGATAAAAAGATAAGATCTAATTCTTAGATAGCTGCTATTAACTGTTGTCATTTTTGCAAGTGCCCTGCTGTCACAGTGGTAGAGCCGGTCTTTACATTACTCTAGGACTTCTTAGAAAACACAGAAAAAGGCTAATTTAAACTAGAAAAAAATGAAATCTGGGAAATGAAATCTGGAAAATGAAATACTGTAGACAAAATCAAGGCAGACAAAACCATTCTAAGTCCTCTATGTAGGGACATCAGAATATATGAGACTTAGAGGTGGCATAAGAATCTAAGTGGATAATAAATACGAAAGGAAGCAAATGGGATTGTCAAAACAAGTTATCAGTTAGCAGTCTGTTTGTGTACCTTTGTGTATGAGAGGCAGACAGGCACCAAGAGAATTTGATTAGCATATTTAAAAATTTCCATCTACTGAAGAATGACAACATGAAAAGGAACTGTGTATTAGGAACATCCTTCTCTCTGTGGTTCCTACGTATTTTAGCAAGATACAGGACTTTAGAAGACTCTAGGAAGATAGGGAGTAAGATGTAGGAAGGCTTTATGTCTCTCTAAATACATCCTCCCATCCCATATATTGGGGATGTGCTTGTCTGTGAGCACAGCACAACAAATATAGCTGTTCTAAGTAACTCTGAGCTGTGCAACAGCCCATAACCAGCACAAGAAAAAATGGCACAACCATAAAAGAAAGCAGATCCCAGTGCCTCAGATTTCTTTATGCAAGGTATCGACTCCCAAAACAATCTGTAGTCCTACGGCCAAATTGTAGCTAAAAATTACCATTTCCTGCCATATCGATGGCCTCTTCTTTCATGTATCGTTTGTACCTCTGAGGGTCATAGTGAATAAATGCAGTGAAAAGTCTACAATATTGCTCATAAGGCTTTATGATCAATTAAGATGTTGCCACTGCAACTGTAAAGTGTCCAGCTGTCTAAGCTGCCATTGCAAGCTAATGTTTGAGATTGCTTTTCATTTTAGGTGAAGTGAAACTTCTTTTATTTTTTTTCTGAGGTTTTCCATTTTTTGCCAGAAGATACAGTTTAATCAAAGACACAAGAACATATTAAAAAAAAAATGTTGCTGCACAGATTATTCTCTCTTTGTAGATTATGCAAGGCAAGAGCACTTGGTTTATCTGTAAAATCATGTACGTAGCTATTTCTTTAAATATCTCAAGTTTAAAGTTACACTGGAAGTGGATGTAAGCACTAATGACATACATGAACTCATCTTAGTATGTAATGAAGGTAACAAAGAAAAGCCAAGGCCGCATCTAAATTGTGGAGAACAATGAAGCAAAGTTAGGGTATAAATGTAAATTGTTCTGGCACTAGAAAAGTATGGAAGATTGATCTGTTGATTAAGCTGAGGAAACCATTCAAGCAGCAATTCTGCCATTATAGAGAATAGGAAGGAATAATATATGCTTCATTGAGCAGTCTAGACCCTGGCTAAACTTCAAAGTCATTTGTCGCTTCTTAAAACCAGACAAGTGCTCACCCTGCCAAGATCATTACTTAGATGAAAAGTGTTCAAGGACTTGTGAATCATCCTTTTCTCACCAGTGTTGCTAACGAGTCTCAGAAGTTAAGACACTTTTTTGTGGACTTTTCCTCTATAAGAGCTTGTGTTCTTCAGATGGATTATAAATATTGGATCAAGTTCAGCTCCAGCAAAAATATGGAGCAGCATCAGAACATAAATGAAAAGCTTTATTCATAAGTTAAATAATGTTTTAATTGGTGTAATAAATTGATAAAATAATAATTGATAATGACATAAATTATATAATAATTGATTAAATAGAAACTCATAATATACTCAGTTCTATTCAATATGATACGCTGTGATACTTAAAACAGCTCTTTAAATGAAAAATAATTTATTTTTTTCTGGAACTGATACGGGACAATAAATTCACATTAATAAACATTATTTTAAAAACATTGAGCTGGTTACTGAAATTAACTCTCTGTATGATACTCTGAGAAGCAAAATATATTCGTTTCAAATATTCGCAACAGCGTAAACCTAGACAAGCTTATTTGCATTTCTGGATATCCACTATTGTTCTGAAGAATAAATTTCTTTAATAGCTGCTACATGTTCAATAGTGAGGAATTTAGCATTTGTAAATATCCAGACACAGTAGTGTATATATAGAAAATAACATAATATTTCGCAGGAAAGAACTTAGTAAAGTAGGTTAAAAAAAAACCCAACAGTTTTTTCTGATCTGATGTCAATTTTCATTGCAGCTTCTGATAACACCTACATGACATGATTGCTGTTTGCATCAATTTAGAATTTTATAATTGTATTTATATACCACTTTATTTTACTTTGTGTCTTTTTGTTAGCATAGCTAAGGTTTCTCTTTATATAAAAAATGAACAATTACAGCCTATACTAAAAAACAACTATGCCGGGTAGATAAGCAGAGTGACAATAAAGTGTAGCAGAAGTAACATTTTGAAAAGTAAATTTCATTACATTATCACAAAAACAGGGAGCTACTATGAAAATGAGTAAAACAGAGGAAGCGTGTTAGGCTTGGGAGCCAAGTACTGGGGAGGCCATAAGCCTGGACTGGATAATAGAGAGACCAACAGGTTTGAGAGTTGGCTACTGGAGGGACCAAGGGGGTCCAAGACCTTCCCTGAAGAGACCGTGTGGTCTGGGGGTCAGCTACTGATAAGGTCATAGGTGTGGACCAGCTGCCAGGGATACTCATTTGCATATGTGTGTTTGGAGGCACATGGAGATCTAAGGGACATCTTCTACTGGGTAGACTGACTGTCTAAAGCCAGTTACTGAAAGGGATCCATGGTATGTAGGTCTGAGCACCAGCAAGAAGAATGTGAGTGTGGCCTTGGTGGCCTGGTGTGCCCAGGTGCCAGCAACTGGTAGACACCGAGTGTCTGAGCCCAGCTGCTGGAGGAATCCACATTGTACATATTTTTGATGAATAGGCTTTCATCCTGATCAACCAGACGGGAACAGTATGAGGCTGTTGGTGGTTTTCATGTCCGTGTGAGTGATGTGTCTTCTGTCAGTGTTCATCTGTATGGCTGATCACATGTGGATGTATATACGTATTGTTTTCGTACTCAGCCTCGCTACTGTCTGTCCCTAAAACATGGTGCTGTGGTAGCCTCATGGCTATTGAGCTATCAGATTCAGCAACTCCCAGTGTAGTATTTTCTTTCAAATGAATAAAATAGACTGCTTTCCCAAGGCCCTATAGTCACTGCCTATAGCATAACCTCAGTCAGATGTTTGCAAACTATGTAAATTCTTGCCTGTTCTATGTTGTTATGTTTAGTTTTTAATATATAGATTTAAATATCTTTTTGTTGTTAGCGTCTTTTACCTTTAAGAACTCAAACCAGTACAGATAAAGTATCTTATCCAATGTCTAGTTATCAATCAGCTAATACAGATTTTATACTCCTATCCCTTAATAACCTTGATATATTAGAACATTATTTACATGTGGCAAGATTATATCAGGAGTTGTCATTTATTAAGCTCATAAATATATTCCTTAAAAAAGTGGTTCAGATTTGTCTTGATGGTTAAAAGTCTATGTGCAAAAGCAATCATTACCGGACAAACTTCAGCTGTTGTCCAGCTGCACAACAAAACTATTCACATCTCATCAATTTACTTTTCTTTTGAGTGTCTGATATGATGGACAGTTTTTATCATTGCTTTCCAGGTATTTGAATTTTCTGCAGATCTGAACCTTGACTCTAAAACAGGCAGAGTAAAACATGCTTAATCTATGCATATTCTGGTCTTTTAAAAATAGTAAAAATAATCAATATGTATTACATAATACAGATGGTAATTTTAAAACATTTTGTTAGCTATATAAAGTAGCATTCAAATATAACAGATAATAGCATACAATACTGTGGTGGTACAGTCACTGATATTTAGTGATTTGATAAACAGATGCAAGGTTATATCACTCAGATATTTTTTAAAAAATATATATCACTCAGATTTTAATCACAATGATCATTTATTTGGCCTAAGAAGAACATGCTTAATTAAACAAAAGGACAGCTGGGGATGCAGGTAGTTAGGCAAAAAGCACCAGAATTTTTGTCACACATGCCAGCCAAATACAACTTATTTTGAAACAGAAAACAAAAGTTGGCCTTCAGAGTTTTGATCCAAGGAAAAATCTCAGAAATTATCTTCTGCCTATCAAATTACAAAACCAACATTATTTAATCTTGAAAGAATGTAGTAACATTTCGCAGATTCACTCTGTTCACCTGTGGTGTTATTTAAATATCACCATCAGCAGCACCCTTTGTCCTTTAAGTACTTCTTTATTCTCCATATTAAACTGCATGGAAAAAATACTCAGCAGTCCAACCTCTGGCACAGCAAACAAAAAAGGACCAGGCAGTATTATCAGCGCATACATAATAAGGCATTAAATGAACATCCTCAGTGATAACAATCACCATCATATTCACAGTCATATTTTATATAATGTCATTATTGTACCATTATATGATAATTATTAGCAAAAAAATTATGACAGTTTTTCTCTTAATGTAGGAAAAAATATATTTGCTTTCCATCAAGATGTATTTCATACAGTCTTCCTGTCTGATAGGTGCTGGGGAAAAACCTTTTGTTACCCTCTGGCAGTGCTTCATTCATATGCAGGGAGAAGCACAGGCTGCTCTTGAAGTAGTTATCTTCTGAATCCCAATAGGATGGGCTCAGCAACAGTATAGCTCGGGCTTCACTTAAGTGGATCCGCTTAAATAAAATGCAACCTGCTTCTTAAGGAAGTCTGGAGTACAGCCTAAGTCTATGGCTAAGTTGCTTGCCTGCATTTCAACATTGTGAATGTTGGGCGAGTCTGTAGTAAGAGACAGCTAGGGACTTAGAAGTGTTATGAGGGGCTTACAGTCTTCAAAAAATTGGGGTATATAATTGATTACTGGAAAGTTTTTAACTGGGATCCTCAAGACTATGTCTCTGCTGTTCTGAAAGAGCAGTACCTGAGAGCGAGCATGGTAATCACTGCGTGCCCTTTGTCCTGCCTGCCTTCCATCCACAAGGCTGCTGTGCTGATGATGTGGGAATAGACAGGGGCTGCCTGGAGAAGCATGTAAAGCAAATATTACAGCAAATGTATTTGTCTCAGGTTTTTAATTTTTTATCAAATTAAGACAGAATTTTAAATCATACAGGAATAAAATTAAGATTTATATATAGTGGGTTCTGTCATAAGCATTTTAACTTGAGATACGGCCTGATTTTTTTTTGTTTCAGAAATGGCTAGAGAGACGTTATCTGAAAAAATCATTAGAATAAAAAAGTAAAGTATCAATGTCGAATTTTATCGAAGTATTGTTATGACAAGCATGCAATAATTTCATATTATTTTATTAAGTACAATATTTTCTGAGGACATTAATACTATAAATCCTAAGGGTCCTTTTCATGTATTCCCTCTATTTTTCTTACAAGCTAGCCAAAGTGCCTGTCAATGCTTAAAGCAGTTTCTGATGTATTTCTCCAGTCAGGTACATAGCACAAAGATGCAGTATTGTAATGGCTGACCTCAAAAGTCATTCTGATAAAACATCATTGGGTCTTTGCTGCTTTGTTGCATACATTCTGACAAACCCTAATCAATCTATTTTAATATCAAAGGAAACTTCCTTCCAGGTATGCTCATTTAAGTGCGAATGTCAGAACTCTTGACCTTTTCTTACCTCATACTGGTGTTTCTTCTTTGTGACTTTGCCCTTGTTGGCTGTGCTTTCTTTAGGAACTGTCAGTGTTTCCAGCATGCTTCTACGTTTCCCTAAAACCCTGAATGTTCTTTTCTAGAGTTATACTGTAACTGTCTAGCCTTATTTGCTCTTCCTTTAAATTTATTCTGAGTCAAGTTCTCTTTTTGTACAAGGTTGTCAGGTTATTGAAAAAAAATAAATGTTTTTCTGTTCTTCTCAGAAACCTGACTTGAATAATGCTTTCTCTAATTTGGCAGGCAGTGCCAAAATAAAGATTGTTAGCTTTGCTCCCTCCTATTAAACATGTACATCTCTATTTTGTTCACATAGGCCTTCCCAATAAATGTAAGACTTTCAGAGCATCTCCAGTAGACTTAGCATGGAGAAAACTTATTTTGCATCAATCTTCCTTTGTAATTCTGAAAAAAGTTCACACATAGGAGTAGATTCCTCCTGCTCTAGTGCTGTTCCTACAAATATATCTCTAGTGGTCTGATGATGTAGACAGGAAGAGTCAGAGGGCTCACTAGAAAAAACATCAGTTGCAAATGTGACCTGGGACTGCATGACCTTCCGCAATATTTCTGTCTAAAAGCTCAGATCACCGCTAAAAGTCTGTAACAATGGTCTCTCAGAGGAAGTGTCAAGCTATCAGTGTCAGGGTAATAAAACATCTTCCAGCTCACACGTTGATAGTCTTATTTTTTCATCATGATTATCATATTGACAGCTCTTTACTTTGAGCTAACTAACCATCATTGCTTATGGTCAGCCCAGAGAATGAGCAATGTGATTATGGTTCTGTTTGCAGTATACTTTAGAAATAGATCCTAAATTTTTCTTTGTTTAATATCTGCTAAAATAATAGAAGACAGTGACATGGACATGTGTGAAAAGAGCAAGGGATGAATAGATGGTCAGACATATGACTTGTAAGGCTTTCCCAGAGAGTGAGTAGGAAAACCAGAGTTTATGGGTCTGCTGTAAATAGTTAGGTGTGTGTAAAGAGAGAAAGAAAAAAAAAACCCACAAACACACGAAAATGCAGCTTTTAGTGGAAAGAGTGAGGAGAGATCAATGTGATGAAGTCCTAACTGGGAAGAAATTTGCAAATGACAAAACTATTCCCAGTTGTACTGCACTTAAAGTCCTCTGGTTCTATCTGTATGTATATCTCTGTATGTAAATGGGTTTCCATTAATGAAATACAAATCTTGCTCTATGCATATAAGCATTAGGTAAAAAGTAATAAGCAAGATAAGGAGTTCAAGGGTAACTGATCCTGCATTAATGAGAGTGTTTGCTGTAAGGTCACTAAATTAGTACTAATTAATAGCAGAATTAAGGTTAGAGCATAGAAAATGCATAAATAAATGCTTAATTTGTTTGATGAATTTCTCACTTAAACCAAGATCCTTTAGATCAAGTAGAACAGAGTTCATTTCTATATATTGAGGAATTAATTATTTTGGTGATACTTTCTTTTAAAATCAGGGAGAGAAAAGAGAGGGGGGAAAACGAAAGGAAAAATGAAAAAGGAAAGGAAAAAGGAAAAGTGAAAGGAAAAAGGAACGGGAAAAAAATTCTCCAGTATCAGTGCTGTTTTCAGTTGCAGGATAAAAGCCAGTATTTCTGAAGTTTTCTATGGGGGTTTTAAGCTCTCTCTAACTTTCAAACACTTTGGAGGTTATTCACAAATGTTGACATTTTATTGCTCTTATCTGAATCTTCCTGTTCTGCAAATATATTTTGCTAGAATGCATCACATGCTTCAAAAGGTTATTTAATGTCTTCATGCATTTTGAATGTTTTATTTTCATTACAACTCTGTCTGCCTATTTCTCCCTTAATTGGTAGCTGGGAGTCATCTGCTTTCTTACCATATTCAGATTTTTTTTGCTAAGCATATCTGAACTGTTTAATTCTCCTTCTCGCTAAAGTAGAAACTCATTTCTTGGGGACCTGTAATTCACACTTGTGCAATTCTGCTGATATTATTGATGTTATTCCTGGTCGACGATGTTAAATTTACATTCATAAGTCAAATAAGAATCTCATGCTTCTGTACATTTTATCTGTTTTCTAATTCACTTTTTTTTTGGTGCCCCCTTCTCTTATTTTTGTCCAAAATAATTTTTCCTATTACCAATTTTTAAAAAATTATTTTTGTCACATGAATACTGCTACTGATTTAGGATTCATTTGGGTCTTAATGTTCAAAAGTGTTGGGTTTTTTTTTCTAAAAATGAGACCATCAATATAACAACACTTACCTTGAAGTACGAATCTTAAATAATATTTATCAAGACTCTAACAGATACCGAGATTTTGTGTCAAAATGTTGATAAGAATATTTGAAGTATAGAATTTAAAAAAAAAACCCAAATGAATACCACTTGACAATGAAAACACTTAGCTAGTTAACTGATCCCATTTTGAGCATAACCTATTTATATGGACTATTATCTTGACTGTCAGGGCCCCAAGGGCACCCTCTCCCCACACTGCCCACGGCCCAGGACCCTGTTTCAGCGCCCAGGGCCAACACCCCCACCCCAGAGATACCCCAGCAGCAGGGTCGGTCTCCAGCTCCCCACAGCCGTGCCCTGCCTGGCCATAAGCCCTGCCAGGCCAGGCCCAGCCACAGGCCCATGTCCTGGCCTGGCCTCAAAATGTCCCCATCCCCACCGCCCTGCCCAGCCTTCCCAGGGGTGAAATGTGGTTGCTCTCAGGCCTGATCCTGACCCCACCCACAGGCTGATGTCCCAGCCCAGTCTCTGACCTCCATCATCATCATCATCATCATCATCATCATCATTATTATCATCATCATCATCATCAATAATCTGTCAGTCTGGGCTCTTAACTAAACCTGTCTTCAAACGCCATGGCCTGCCCCCTCTCCTGGCTCAGATACCTGACCTGTCTTTCCCTGTCTGGTCTGGCCTGGCCATGGAGGTGACTTCCTCAGTTCCCTGTCCCTTAAGGAGCAGCCAGCCCTCACTGCTCCTTGACATTGTATACGAATAACAGGCAGAAGACTAGTAAGTCACAACTCCATTGGTATATCAATGAGGAATTAGGTGACTGTAATCAGTCAAGAACATTAACACACGGTGTGCCAACACCTTGTTTTCCTCCCCACTCCCCCAGCTCGGGGCTAGGTCAGTATGTTGTTTCACTGTGAGGTACTGTAGTCGATTCAATCAGTTTGTGATATGCAGTTTTATAGAGTTACTTTATCTCCATCTGCTCACAAGAAAAGCCTAAAACCAAAATGAACAACTTTCTGAAAATATAGACCAAACTTTGCCTTTATTCGTGTGGGATTTTAAAGCGTATATAAAGAAGTGAAATGCCTACAAACCCTTAGGCTGCAAAAGAAGAGGAATCTTCTTCTCAACTGATTTAGTAAACCAAAGAGTTGACAAAATACTAGTACATGTAATAGTTCAGATGGACCTCTGTGAAAAGAAAAAATCAGGATAATGGGATTTAGGTTCACAGCTCCTCACCTCAAAATATATACACTGTAACAGCCAAAATAATAACGTGTCAAACAACAGATTAACAATTTTAAATTTGACTGCATTAGTAAATATAATATTAGTAACTTCCTTGAGTTACTGATAAAAAGAGAAACAAATACAAAACTTTTAGACACCTACTTGCTCTTCTATCAAGGACCTCTGGCAGCCAATCCTGAGAGAATTTTCAAAAGTGCAGATAATAATAAATTTCATGCAGACTATTTTCCTGTCCATTTTAAGCCACTCAAAGTCAACCTCAGAGCAACAACAAAGAGGAAAATGATTAATTTATTCTGTTTTTCTTTTGTGGGGTCTTCCCAATAGCTGTGACAGTATCAGTTCTAGGTCAAAAGTAGCTCAGTAAGTCTGCACCAGCTGAAGCAGTAGTTGCATTTTGATAGCACGATAACCATGAGTCAGAGGGATTTTCAAAGGAAGGCTTTTGCAATAGTGGGATACAGTCTAAAATTGCTGTTAAATTGCAGACGAAAAGATGACACTATAGGTCAGTGTATCATATGTGCTGGAGCTATTTGTGTAAGATAAGATGTCATAGGAGATATTGTCTTGATAAAAATGGTGATTTAAAACCCTTCTTTTTATACAAGAGAAATGACACAGAGCTATGGCCAGGACATTGCACAAGGACTTGCACAGGTAGGCTAGCTTACTGAAATTAGCTTATTACTTCAGTCATAGTTGATCTATCATAACAGATCATTATTTCCTGTACTACCTGTTCTATGGAAAAGATAGGGGACACTGTGTTTCCTGTATATCTGGCAAGAAAGTAATAATCACAGTATCTGGAAAATACTATATGCTAGATATTGCAATGGCATGCAAAATTTCCCTGCACTGTGTTTTCTATTTTCAATTTAATATTTCTCTCTGATGGTGGTAAATCAACTCTTTGTCTTTTAACTATACTATTGGTTGTTGTGGTTTTTTTCTTTCATATGAAGGAAACATAGCTAATACAAGAGTCAGAAAAGCTTGACCTTAAATATTCTTTTGTTTATCATCTCTGTTGTGTGGAGCTATGCCAAATTTTATCACAATAAACCAAAAAATGCCATGGAATTTCCTAGAGCACTGGAACCCATCACCTAACTTGTTATACTGTTCACATGGTCTGGATTTGGTGTTGGCCAGATAGCACTCACCCAAAGAACTACAAAGCACAATCAGGGTAGCATGGCTTAGAGACTACTCTTAATATGCAGTTTGGATACAGCTTTGATTCAGATGACAGGAGAATTTACTAGCATGCACATGGACCTTTCCATATCTTTTTGACCTCAGTGCCCGAAAATGGTGGTCCTGCGTTCATTTTTTTATATATGTGTGTATATATATATATATATATATATAAAAAAAAATCTACATTTGTCCTTGCCTATGGTGGGGGGTTGGAACTAGATGACCTTAAGGTCCCTTCCAACCTAAACCATTCTATGATTCTTTTCTATATATTTTACTATAATGTAGCCTTTCATTCCTTTTATTTTCCACATTTGTTTTATATTTAGATACCTGACTCTTCCTAACTCTTTTAACCTGTTCTTTTGGATATTGCTATGACCATATTTTAGTTTATTTTGTAACAAAGCATTTAAAACTTGTATTAAATATTTTAAGAATATCTTGCAGATATTTGAGACCTCATGTAAGCTTGGTAAAACACAACACACAAATACACATGCAAACACACGCCTCCAATGTATTATTCTGAGCTCTACAAGCAAAGAATCACACTGTTAGTGAAGCTATGCGATGAATCGAGTATTATATTGATGAGAATCAGAACAAACTCTGCTGTCTGCAGCTGAATCTGCATGACAGTACGAAGTTACAGTGTTGTAATAAGTTAGACCTGAAGTCACCGTACTGTGCTGTGGATCAGGAGTCAGGTCTCTGAAATTTGAAAAAGAATGCATGCAGCACAGCAAAGCAGGAGTACAACATGAGGCTACTCAAGTGCACAGAGAACCAGGGTTTAGGCTTCAGCAAAGCCTCCAAGATTACAAAACATTATGCTTTTATTATGGTTCTTCATTTGTGGTCCTTGGTTTGAACGCTCTTCTGAATTTGTTCACTACACATTTTTCTTTCTTTATCCCTTGAAATACGATAGAAGATATTCACTCAAACACTTCAGTTTTCTTCTGGTATTTTCTGTGCTGCACAAGAATTCTGTAAGTCCCGATTGCAAACAATGTGCATTATGACTAGATGATAAAACGCGTTATTTTCAAAGACATGGATTACATTTTTACTTGGGTAATTGTGGTGGGTTGACCCTGGAGGCCAGGTGCCCACCAGAGCACTCACTAATTGTTGTCACGAGCAAAACAGACCAAACTTAGAGAGGGAATTCATCTAATTTATTACTAGGCAAAACAGAGTAGAGGAATGAGAAAATAAAATCAACTCTTAAAACACCTCCCCCCACCCCTCCCATCTTCCCGGGCTCAACTTCACTCCCGGCTTCAACCTTCCCCCCCTCAGCAGCACAGGGGGACGGGGAATGGGGGTTACGGTCAGTTCATCTCACGGTGTTTCTGCCGCTTCTTCATCCTCAGGGGGAGGACTCCTCTCATCGTTCCCCTGCTCCAGCATGGAGTCCCTCTTACGGGGTGCAAACCTTCAGGAGCAAACTGCTCCAGCGTGGGATCCCCCACGGGGTCACAAGTCCTGCCAGCAAACCTGCCCTGGCGTGGGCTCCCCTCTTCATGGGGCCACAGGTTCCTGCCAGGAACTTGCTCCAGTGTGGGCTTCCCACGGGCCACAGCCTCCTTCAGGTGCCTCCACCTGCTCCAGCGTGGGGTCCTCCATGGGCTGCAGGTGGAATCTCTACACCCCCTCATCCTTCCTCCATGGGCTGCAGGGGGACAGCCTGCTTCACCATGGTCTTCACCACGGGCTGCAAGGGGATCTCTGCTCCGGCGCCTGGAGCACCTCCTCCCCCTCCTTCTGCACTGACCTTGGTGTCTGCAGAGTTTCTTACATCTTCTCACTCCTCTCTCCAGCTGCAAAAGCTCGCTCTCTAAGTGTTTTTTTTTCCTTCTTAAATATGTTATCACAGAGGTGCTGATTGGCTTGGCCTTGGCCAGCGGCGGGCCCGTCTTGGAGCCGGCTGGCATTGACTCTATCAGACACAGGGAGAGCTTCTAGCAGCTTCTCACAGAAGCCACCCCTGTAGCCCCCCCGCTACCAAAACCTTGCCACGCAAACCCAACACAGTAATAAAGGCATTAATGTTTATTGGGCAGAAAATATTTTATCAGATATCCCAAGCAAATGTTAGGATGTCATGGAATAACTGCCAACAGAGCAAAATGTAAATGTTCACCTTGATATCACAAAGGCAAGACTCCTAAATAGGGATGCATATTTTTTCACTTCTGATTAAAACATTATGGTCTCAGTTAACTTTTGTGTGCATGTGTGTGAATACGCTGTGGAGATATCTACTATGTTCTGAAAAACAGTTTCTTAGAGACTTAGAATGACATGCTCGGTTGTGCTTTGCAGTTGAGAAAAATAAGCAGGATGCTCATATATGATAACTTAGGAAAAACACTTTTCCTGAGGGTTCTTTGGTTTTTTATTTAGAGACAAGAGACAGTTAATTTCTAATTAATGTGCTATCCATTCCTAAAAGTTATTTCCCTTTAATTTTGTTAGCTGGGGTTTTTTTTTGTTTTGTTTGGGGGGTTTTTTTGTGTGTGTGTATTTTTTTAATGTTTTTAGGTTTTTTTTTTTTACTTTCCTAATTTGTGACACTTGAGTATACTAAAGAATTTTGTTCAAAAAAAAGTCTTCTGTGTGTTTTGTTTCCAGAGTTATGAAGTCAATTTACTGCATGCAGTGGAGATTTTTTAGTTAACAGCTTAAAGACAGTTGATCATTTAGCAATGATTTTTATTAAATTATCAATCATTTTTAGCTTTTCTCAGCTCTAGTCAGAGATTTTCTTTAAAACTTCTTCAAAACAAAACAATGCACATGCTAGGAAATACTAGCACAGCACTGTGCTAGTTAATTGTTAAGTGATAATGAACTTAGAGTAGCCATCATTAACTGTATGCAATATTTAAGCTTCAGATAAACCCTTGTGAAAAACACTATGTGTGCTCATGTGGTTCAATATGTCTTTTGAACTGGACAGTTGTACCATGCTGAATTTCAGCTTTTATATCTGACGTATACTTCTACCCTGAAAAAAGCAACTATGCAAAAGCTGTTCCTTGGTACCCTGAAGCTTTAGTTCTTCAGTATGATTGATCAGAAGCATATCAGCTCACTATTTTAGTCATAAAATTGTTCATTTTTGTTACCCGTCCCTTTTTGTTGGTAAGCCCTTTAGAGTAAGGAATACGATTTGTTTTGTGCTGATAGAATCAGGCCCATCCCAATCACGCTTTGCATGTGCTACTGAGATATTAAAATAGAAAATAAAAGATAGAAACAATTATCTCAATAATTTAAAATTGCTGTCTTAATGCCAATTGCAAGACCAAACTGTTCACAGTTATACATGTGCAGTCCACAGTGTCTTGCTTTTATTCACAACTGGGAAACCACGTTGAAGAAAATAAGCAAATTTTTACCCAGAATTTTACTGAAGGTAATAATCCAGATACCTGTGCCAGAAGGAAATATACTCTGATTTTCAGACAACAAATTAATATTCAGTTATATAAAACAGACATATGTATAACAAATTTCAAGGAACCTCCATAGGAATCTCCATGAAAAAAAAAATTAAACCAAAAATTATCTAAATTGACTTGAATTTTTTTTTTCTTGCTTTTATCACATACATTTATGAAAAGTAATTGATTTAAGCAAGAATGTATGAATGTAATTTGGGGTGGATTTTTATTTTGTTTTGTTTTGTTTTTCTGTATTTTACTCACACTATTTTGGCCAGATATCAAAAGTTAATCAAGGTAAAGACATACAGGGTAATGCTCTGGAAGTTCAACTGTAAGGTGTTTATGAAGGAAAATAGGAATCATGTATCTAAGTACAATCTGTTTTAGTGACAGATAGTACCTTCACACGTCGCTCATGCAATTCCATTTAACTTCAGAGTGCTTTCATAAGAACTAAGGATGAGATGAAGGCTACCCTTACTTCTGAGTTACATATCAATCTAGATAACAGGAAAATTTAGCTTAGATCTTGTCAGCGCCCAAGATGTGAAATATGCATGATCTCATAATTTTCATTGTTCCTTCAGTCTCTCCGGTAGCAGTCACTCTCCAGCATTCAACTGTTGGCCTCTAAAATATCTAGTGTCAGAGAACTATGGCTGCAAACTGCTTCTTCAGTGGAGCTCTGTAGAAATTAATTTAGTGGAAATTTACCCCCACAAAGTTTGATTTTGCTCTATTGAATAGGTAGACATCTCCTGTAAAATGTCTGAGGAGAATATAGTGACTAAAAATAGGATCTGAAAAAGCAAAGAAATTAATAATAGAAAGAAACTTCCTCAGATAACTGAAAATTCTGAATACTGTTTCAAACTTAATCCCTCTCCTCATTAGTGCTAAGTTTTGATGGAATTATTGTTTATGCATTCCTTCTGTGTAAGGATTCTCCCCAGTTTTTACCTACCATTCAGTGCTTGTATGGGCAAATGCACTTTGGTTTTCTCTTTTGCCTGAGAGGTCTTGAGTCTACCCCCGATTTCTACTTTTCTTTCTGCTATAGCTGAACTTTAGTGCTTAAACTAAAGGGCTGTTCTGTGCAACCTCCTTCTATTGATGGCTGCAGATATGACAGCTTTAGACTGAAGTCTCTCAGGCTGAAGAAGGTTTAAATCCTTTCTTCTCCTAGTTCTGAGATGGTGTCTATCACTAGGACTAACTTGTATGCACATAACTATATACAGATACAGATGACCAACTTCTATTTTTTAGTCACTATCTGTTCTTAACCACATATGTTTAAAAACTAGTTTGGGGCAAGAAATAAATGTTTCATATAGCTACTTATGCAGAGGTATAATTTCAGAGAAAATTTCTTCACTGTATCTTATCCCTTGGTTTAAGTAAGTAATCCCTCCTTCAGACTTTCCTTCACTGTGAAGTTAGATACTAAACTCAAACAGTAAAGACAATTTCTCAGTTCAGGCATATAAAATATAGGAATAATAGACCTAACTGTCATTGATTTTGGCAGATGCCACTTCCAGGAGAATGGAACTTCCATGGCACATTTAGAAAAGATTTACACTATTATTAAAAAAAAAAAAAAAAAAAAAAATTAAAACATAGAGCTTAATTGGAGTAGGCATGTTACAGAAGAGTTCTACTCCTTTTTGTATCTGAGAATAGTTTCTGCCAGGAGCACACTTCCATTGTGCTTCATACTGTCCCATCTTTTAATATTTAATTTGTGATTTTTGCTGACAATTTCCTTTGAATTCCATTCTGTTTGTAGACAGAAAGGAACAACATATTATTGTTCCTTCTGTAATTCCAAGCGTTATTTTAGTTTGGTCTGTTTTTTAGCACACAATGTTTACAGTTTATATTCAGAGCCAAAGCTTATTCATATTTGTATAACCTGTATCTGTTTTTCATCATAATCTTCTAAAAGATAAAAGTACACAACACTGATTAATATGAAAAGGAGTACTGATGACCAGCACAGAAAATATTATCTGGGATGTAGTCAGAGCTTCATGCATCACTGCTTCTACTTTTTGTGATTTATTTTGTGCTTCTTGAACAATGCAACTTACTGTCTCTTATGTTTTACTTGGTGCAGTGGCAAGTTGAGATAAAGACTTTAGGGAGTTCTCCACCACTGCACACAAACTTTCTCAAGGTCAGATGCTGTAGCATCTTTTCACTCATCCTTTCAATTTGTTTTACAGTCTTGCTATTCATTATGCTGCAGTTTTGTGTATTGAAAGAACATTTCTCATTTCCTCCAGCTCCTTAAAGATGTCTTCCCCATGTTTACTGGTCCCTTACTTTTATGTCATTTACAAACTAAGAAATGTCATTCTCAGTGTCATTGGCTAAGTAACGGATATAAAACCAAAAAAAGTTGTATACTCTAAAAAACTGATCCCTCTAAGTAGATCTCTGAGGTCTAGGACTCCATAGACCCTTAATGACGTAAATTGTTTCACTAATCTTAAAATGACTGTTAATGTGATTGAGAATCAGAACCTGAAATTTTTAAATATCTGGGAGACAATGAGATGTTTTATATTTCAGCAATTTCCACAGAGAGTACTGTCATTGTGTCTCTAAAGGTGAATTTATTTGGTGCTTTTATTGATCTTGCTAGTGTAACTGCTTTTTTGGATTAAGTAAGTGTGAAGACTATTACAGCAGAACACAAGTGAGAACCAATACAGAATAATGACGTTGGCCAAAATTCAGGCAAAAAGTGAATGCCTATATGTACTATTTGTAGTAAGATTGGGAATATAAGACAAAAACTGAGATATTAAAAGACCAGTCTCAGCTTCTACCTAATCTTCAGGTCTTTAAGCAACTCAGTTTCTGAGTTTCTCTGTCTTCCTAAAGCTCTCCATCTGTGCACATACAGGAACAGTTCAGTCTTGGTTGCAGCACTTGTAGCTTTCCTTTAGTTGCAACCTTGGAAGACACTGCACGTGTTATTTTCTTCATAAGATACCTATTACTGTCCCTTTCTTTAATGATATTTCAATTGACTGGACCATGCCCTAGAATAGTTTGGTGGATTTTAAAAGTGCAATCCTATGAGTTACATGTGTATATGCATGTGCATTTGCAGGAAATGTTCAGGGAAGAACACTAACCCCACGAAAGGTACAGAAGACATGAGTTAGTTAACTAGTGGATTTATCACCCTGGCTAAGTTTTAAAGCTATATATATCACAAGTATAATAAATCATCTACTCTTAGCATAGAAAATAATTAAATCTCCCAATAATGACAAAGTCATATCCTAGGATGAGAGCCTTTCCTTTTAGATAATTTATTCTGCTTTCTAGTTGTCAAGCAGAATCTTTAGATTCCATTGAGACATATGAAATTATACCTAGAGAACATGGAAAACCAGTATCGGAATTGTCCACTACACAGAATTCAGGAACCTGAACTTTAGAAACGCAGTGGTATTAAAAAGCTGAAAGCCAGTTTTGAAAATGAATCATGTTAGTCATCGTTTTATTGGCAAAGAACTTCTCCTTAGGACTTTGTCCACAAGGCTAAGAGTCAAAAAGCACCTGCTACAAGAAAATAACAGCTCATTATTTAGGCATGGTTTTGCTAGCAGTGGATGGCATATGAGGAGACTCAGTTAATGCCTATTTCTCCCTAAACTAAATATTATTTTCTTTTATAACTTTTTTTTTTTTTACCTGATATCAACCTAACGTATTACCCTGTACCATTAATTTGATAATTGTCAATTGCTGTCTGAAAGCCTAGTAATTCTGGTTTTCATTTGGTCAGTTAATACAATGGAGTTTTTTTGTCCTTAATTGTAATATCAGATATACCCATTTATCAATGAAAATAAACTATTCATCATCATATGGAGAAATGGGTTACCAATTGCTAGACCGATAAAATTTTGATTAAAAAATTCAATTAAATAGATTTTGAGTTAAATAAGTTCTCAAATTTCTTACTGAACAGGAAAAAAATCACAATACATTATTTTATTTCTGTAAAAGAAAATGTTCACATTTCAGGATGCCAATTACAGTTATTCTAGGAAAGAACTGTCTTCTAAAAAACATTTCAAACTGAAATGCTTAAATAGATAATTTCCTGAAGTCTGTTTCACCTGAAAAATCATTCCAACTACAGGCAGTGGATAAAAAAAAGAGAAAACCATTTCAAAAAAAATAGGTTTTTCTCTTTTTATCTCACTTTACTTTTTCCTGGAAAAAGATGTAGCAAGGAAAAGAAATGAAAAGATAAGTATAAGATCTACTTCCAAAAAAAAAAAAAAATCTCACTGGTGGCTATCAAGCCTCTTTGAACAAATCACATAACTAAGTAAAAGAGAAAGTGTTGTCTCTCAGAGTTGAATAAGAAATGCCAGTACAAAAGGACAAGAATGATATATATACACTAACAGAAAATTAATAGAAACTGCTGAGGAGAGAAGTAGATTTTGGTAGGAGAATGGAAGACTACTTCAGCTGGGAGTTTGAGCCCACAGTTGTCTCCATTAAAGCATAAGACTTTTTTTTTTTTTTTTTTTTTGAAACTGTGTAACAGAAGTTAGAAGTTAGTCCCTGCTCCCAGAAGTTTAAGATCTAAAAATAAAATTTCTTAGGCCAAATCAGATAGCAAGTTGCTTCTGAAGTCTGACTTGGACTCCTCTTTCTTTGCGGCAAAATCAAGTCCCCACTTGCTTCCTCCCAAATGAAAGCTTTTCTAAGAGAAGTAAAGTGAAAGAGCAAATCTCCACGAGCGTTCTTTATTCTGGAACTCATTCACTTTATAACTTGGTTCACCAAAGGCTGGGTATGTTAACCTCTGGAAATGCTATTACACTTATTTTCTGTCTGTTCTACTGAGGAAACTAAGGTGAAGGTTGGATTTACTAGCTCCCTAAATATATGGGTAATGGACATATTTGTGCATTTTTATTTTGGGGCTAGGGTTCAAAAAATTACGTGGTCTATAAATATATAATACAATATGCAGTCATTAAGTGGAATCTCATTTCCTGACATACTTGGTATTTTGGATGTACTGTAGTTATTATCACAATTTTAAACTTGCAAGGCAGAAAAAATGTGAGCAAATTTTAGTTGTTTGGGCTTTTTCCCCAATGTCGAATGTATAATTTCTACGTATCTATGATGAGTTTTTTCCTGCCTTTTTCCTGCTTCTGCATAAAGTGCATAAGATAAAAGAAATCATAACTGTCTGTTGTGGAAATCAAACTATTCTACTATCTTATTGAAAATGTATGTCTTATCAAAGAGAGGTAATAGTTACATTTTGAAAAATTAGTCCTTAAAATATTTATATTATTGTATAAAATTAGATTACATTTCCTTTAGAACTGCATATCACTATAAATGAATGGATTAAATGTTTATTTTTAACTGTTTTTCACTTGTATATTCCCTACATGGCAAGTCATGGTATTTGAGGATACTGTGCATTTTCATTGTATCATAACAGTTCTGGAAATGCCTAATTTAAAAATGAGCTAAGTGACAGAACAAGATTTAAAACATAAAATCAGAGATTTGTCAGTCTCCAAAGTCTTTCAGTAGGAATTTCTAGAAAATTTTTGTTTGACTTTTTGTTTTGTTAAATCATGACAAAAATCATGACAGAACCTACTGACTAGCTACCTAATTTTCATCCATACAGGTTATACTATACATCCCTTGCCCAGCTGTATTTTTTTTGTGTGTGCTCAAAATGAAAAAAAAAAAAGTATGCTTAATGTTGGTTACGTTTGTTTACCCACCAGTCCATTTATATGCTAAATGATGCCTTAGGCATTGACTTAGGATATATAGAATCACAGAATCATCAAATCATAGAAGGGTTTGGGTTGGAAAGGACCTTTACAGATCATCTAGTTCTACCCCCTTCTGCCGTGGTCAGGGACATCCTTCATTAGATCAGGTTGCTGTCTAGTGCTGAATATAAAAATATTCATCTCAGTTTTCATACATAATTTAAACAACTTACCATTTTTTTTATACTCTTCATTTAATCTACTTTATACAAACAGTGTGGCAAAAGATTTTGTTCTGCTAAGTTTGAATTGATGGTGCACCCCAAAGGATCCTCCTTTTGACTGAGAAGTAATATGGAAATCTCATGATGATTTGAATTATTACCAATCAGCTTACTGGGAACAGTAACACATATTGCAAATGAATGGAAAACCAGAAGTGGCAGAGCGAAGAGAGCCCACATTTCAACGACGTTGCCATTTATATGCATGAACTGTGTATAGTGGTTCATTCAAACACAACTGGGCAAAAGGAAAGATAACCGCCAATTGTGCCATTTAGGTTAAGTTAAATGGAAGTGTCAGTAGGAAGTCAAAGACACAGTCTTCCTCAAGAGGAGTGGAATATATGTAATGCAGAGAAACACCTGATGCTGGGCAGAAGGAAATAGAAAAACAAGCAAGGAGTCAGTAGCATGAGGGCACACCGTGGGACTTCTCCAAGAGTTTGCAGCAATGACCAGACACAGAACATTCTCAGACTGGAGTGCAGGACCGAAATGGGGAGCAACAGTCAGCAGGACACTGGCAGGTGACTTGTTCTCAAATCTGCACTTACAGTTTTTGTATTCCACTTTGTAATTTTGTGTTTTAAAAAAACCAAACCCACAGCTTTAGAGGTGGGAACACATCATATACATTCAGCATCCAAGTAAGCCAGTTGTATCTCAAGGCCCTGTCTGACCCAGCTTTCTCTTACACCTTCCTGCTGTGATAACTTGAGCTCTGTTGCAGGTTCCTAAAAGGCCCTGATACTAAAATACCTTCTTTCCCTTGCCTTGCTTTGCCTAGTGTTGGCTTGTCTTGCCCTCCCTTGCTTTGGCTTATTCTCCTTTCAAATTCCCCAATTCTTTTTCCCTCTCTCCCACTGCAATCCCTCAGCAAAAAAGATTATGCAATTTGGCTGTTTGGGATATTGCTGATTAACAAGCCATATATGTTCAACAGGGAAAAAAGAGGGGCTTAATTCTCATCATAATAAGGTTACTTACAGTGTCTTTCCCCTCAACCAGCACCAGCTACTAATATTCACAAAACGTGAAGAAAATTAACAATTTTGAGATCTACCTCCTTGCCAGAACAGATTGAGAATGGTGGAAAAGGGGAACAGACAGACACTGACACATCAATGCAGAATTTTAGGACAAGACCTATTTCCTTAGAAAATTGATCTAGACTAGTAATTGTTCATGAATGAATGAATGAATGAATGAATGAAAAAAAAACCCCAAAATAATGATTTTTGTTTGTTTGTTTTTAAAAGATAGTTTTTGATTTCTGTGAACTAACATTTAAATATCTTACTATAAATAGTGCATACAAATAAAGTAACAAGAAAGATTGTAAATAATAGAAAAGTTTCAGAGATACTTGGAACTGTATGACAAGTGAAAGGAAATGTTTAATTAATGAAGGGACACCTGTCATCAAAATTGTTCTCATTGGTTAATGAAATATGATGTCTTATAAGCCGATTATATTTGTGATGTACAAAACCACATTATGCTCGGAAACACAAGATAATCCATCTCATCTATTACCCTAGGAAATGCATTACAACATAATAGAGATCCCATAAATCATTCAGTGAAATAATGCATGTGCTATAGTACATTATGAACCAGACAGATTATACTAATGTCACAAATGCAGCTCATTAACTGTATTATACAATGAGTAAGCAGTCACCTGGCTGTACAACCTTCATATCCCTATTACCATCAGAACAAAATGAAGGAAAAGCTATCACAGTCATTTATCATACAGTCATGTGACCAGCGTTTTCTCTTTCTTATTTTCTGTTATTAAGTGCCCTTGTACTCTATGTTTTGTGCAGTTCTTACAATTTTGCAGGTCCTGGATATAAACTTTGGCTAGAAAGTCTGTTACATGTCATTTGAAAGTGGCACATCGTAATCAGAGGTGCCACAGCCTATCATGAAAGCACAGAAGTTAGAATTACAGTGCTGCTTTTCAAATAATAATGGTAAGAATCCTTGTAAACTCAATGCCTTGACAGGGAATTGGGATGAAAATATAATGAATATAAAATGATACCATAAGTGTTTATTATATTCACAAATATAATAACCAAACTATATTTTTTATTCTTTTTTATGTGGAAACTATTTTCAAAATAGATTACCTTTGGATTTACAGAACAGATAATTATGTATATTCAAGGAAAATAATGGCATGTTATCTTCAGCCTTGGGTAATAACCTGTTACTTTTATCCAGGTAATACTTAAGGCACTCATAGATTCAATAATAGTGTCTACTTTTCATGGGTATAACCAAGGTTCAGATCCTCAAATACACATAGGTGCCTATTTGTCTCTTCAGGGATGTATGCCCATAATTTAGGAAACATTAACACTATTGAAGTCATTCCTCAGTTCCTATCCACTCATGTAGGAATTTGAGTCCACACAAAACTATGTAAATACTGATGCCATCCTCTAGTGAACAAGTTTATCGAGGAACCAGCTCACATCAAGTATAAATAAAATGTAGCTTTCTGGAATAGAGACCCTTATACCAGCAAAATAAGACTGGATTGATTTACAGTGTAAAGTATAGTATGGAAGGAATAGCAAAGTAAACTTCTTTCTTGCCAGATAGGATTGTGCTGTGTCCCCCACATTAAATTCATCCTTGCATAATACAGTTTAGTGACAAATTGAGTACAAGTCTATGTTTTGAAGTAGAAATCTAAAATTCACTAATACCAGCTGAATGAGGCAGGCTTTTGTTTGAGGCTGTAGCTAGGTATTAGCGAAACATAGGATGGAACAAGGCCTGTTTCTGAGAAATTGTATCAATCCAGCCTAAATCATAGAATGGCCTGAGTTGTAAGGGACCTCAAAGACCATCTAGTTCCAACCCCCCTGCCACAGGCAGGAACACCCTCCACTAGACCAGGTTGCTCAAAGCCCCAACCAGCCTGGCCTTGAACACTTCTATGAAGAGAGCATCCACAGCTTCTCTGGGCAACCTGTTTCAGTGCCTCATCACCCTCACAATAAAGAATTTCTTCCTAACATCTTATCTAAATCTACGCTTCTTCAGCTTAAGGCCAGTCCTGTCACTACATGCCCTTGTAAACAGTCCCTCTCCAGCTTTCTTGTAAAAGCATCCTTTATGCATTGAAAGGCTGCAATAAGGTCTCCCCAGAGCCTTCTCTTCTCCAGGCTGAACAACCCCAACTCCCTCAGCCTGTCCTCACAGGAGAGGTGCTCCAGCCCTCTGATCATGGTGGCCCTCCTCTGGACTCACCCCAACAGCTCCATGTCCTTCTTATGTTCTCACAGTTCTTCTGGAACTATGAAGCTGGAAAGGTGGCTGCCCAATTTACTTACTAGAAGATACGTATTTCTGCAGGTAGGTGAAAAATAAAATGAAAAAGGCTCCCATTACATTGTTCAGAAGGACATAGCAGAGGGTGACCCAATGGAAAAATATAAGTGTATTAAATATACTAGGTTTATTAAGTACATATATTAATTAATATTAGCCAAAGTGTATGAAATAAGATCTTTTACCCTGGGTTCTCTGAAGTCAGGGATGAAAACAGGAGGAAAAGGTGTTCCATTTCACAGTGTGGCTCTGCAAGCAAAGGATGTTCCTCACTGAGGCAGAAGGGCTTGGTAACCAGCATTTTCAATTTCTAAGGTGAAAGCTTTTAAAGTCACATACTAAATAAGCAATTTGTATTTTACATAGGAATCCAAATTTCTTTTCTTCTTCACAGCTCAAAGGAGAGATTTATGTGCATGTATATATTCAAAGAAGACATTTGTGAGGGAAGAGCACAATCAATAGCTGTGCTTCACACTCATTCTGGTCTTACTGATCTTTTGAAAGAGAAATAACACAGTTGAACTCCAACCTCTCTGATGTTTCTTTACATTACATTCACAAACTTTGCACTGTTGATTGATAGATTTTATTTTTTAGAGGAGGCATATGGGAAGATAAAAGCAATCCCAGAAAGAACTTTGAACAATATGACAAAAATTGAGGACTTTGTAACAACTGTGGCTAACAGAAGCATACACTCTATAACTTATTTATATTTTACAAACATTTGGGAATTCAGTGCGATCAAAAAGAAAAGAGGATCTTTTCATGGATTTCTAAGCTAGATTGTAAGAAAACATTCTAATATTCTCAATTAGTTAATATATAATTCCTTGTATTTCATATAGTGGAAATGTGTTTTAGAATCCCACTAAAGGTGTTCAGGTGTTATAGAGTAATGATGCACCTACTGTAGGTGTGAATGGGATTTCATTGGTATGATTTACAGTCTTACTGGGCATGTTATTATCACACAATAACACTTTGTTCAATGACTGTATAGAGCTTTCATTAATGTTAATGTGAAAAATTGACCCCTAATATTTTGTAATTAGTGGTCTGACAGTGACAGTCTGTGTAATATGTTTCTGTGAATGTGTTTATCCATGATAAATAGAAGTGTGACTTGGAAACTTATTTTCTATTTGACAATATTGTAAGCCTTGAACTTCAGTACTGCAATACTGACTGAATATAAAAGAAAACATGAAGTCAAGACTTTGCTGTCTGGAAAACTTAAATATTTGCCTCCTTTTATTTATAATTTTTAAAGTACATCTCTGTTTTTTAAATCAATATCTGTAGTATAGGTTTCTAAAGGTAACCTTTCCTCTAGTACCATGTATTTCAAAGTACTCTTTAAACTAGGTAGTCTGTGTCTATAAATCTTATTTATCATTCTTCTTGTAAGCCAGAACTAAGATAGGCAGTAGTAAAACCTATGCTAGGATAATTCTTTCTTTCTACATGAGTAAAACAGTAGTTATAACCATGCTGAGAGATTTTTTTTTCCTCCAGAGGAATATAAAATAAGAGGAATTAACGTTAGAGAAGTAAATAAAGAAGTGGCATTTTCATGTTTTCTTCTCTTTATTAAACATTCTCCAAAGACAACAAACTCCACAGTTTTATTGATGAAGGTCAGTTACAGAATTGGTTTCTGTTTTCTTTGTTCTTCAAAGAAAATATTTTTTAAGCAAAAAAATTCTAAAATAAAATCTTTTACCAATTTGCCTGTTGTGCTAACCCTACATATGAATATAAATGCTAATCTGCATATTAGTATGACAAGCATGTTTTGTTTTTTAATGTAGTAAAATATATATTATTTGTATATATTCATCATTCTTTATGCCTTCTTTATATTGTGTTCTGAAACAGACCTAATAATGAAAAATAGTAGATAATACTTGGGGAAAGACTGGAGACACATGAGGAGAAGAAATTTTGAAAATCTGTACTTTAGCTATTGACAACACATTAAACCACCAGGGACATTCCTTGTAATCCTAACTACTGTAAGAGCTAATGATAACATTATGGAAAACTCTTCCATAAACACAGAACATCAGTTCATAACTGCTTTCTGTAACTGTCTATACTTCAAAAACAAACACTCCCCCCACCAAAAAAAAAAAGACAATACACGTGTCATTCCATAGTATACTAGCACAGAAATGCTGGTATTTGCCCCCTGCCAGAACACTAGATCTCTTTCATATCTCTACCTTGTACTGGCTGTTTAACAAATAAACCCAAAACCCAAACAAACAAAAAATTTAATCCCCAAAGATGATGCACTTTATAAAGGAGATATGCTCTCATTTACCTATATGTGCAGTGAAGATTTGGATACTAAGCATAATGCTTCTGTATCTAGTGATTAAGTACTAAAAATATATCCTTCATTCAGACATATTTGGTAGTAAAAATCACTTCAAGTTTTCCTATATCTTTACTTAAGGAATGCTAATAACACCAGTGGACAAACTGTCAGTCATGTTACAAGAAATGGGACTGTATATGCATACAGTATCCAGAGCACATTAACATGGACTTGGTTGGCCCTTATGTCAAATGAGATAGATCAGTAGATGGGCAATAGATCTTTCCTTCCCACTCTTGCGCTTGCAAGTATATATGAGGACAGGCCCAATTTACTGGAATTGTCTCCCAAATAAAAGGGTAGAATAGAAAGAAAGAAAATGTGTGTTATTTCCTTTTCTTTGCAGGAAAGGGACCATGCTTGGCAGATCTCACCTGGGAAGGAGTCATAGCTCAAAACTGTTTGGGATTATTCAAATAAAAGTACTACTCACTGAGAAAAACAGACTGAGATTTGATATATCAAGTTTAAGGCTGTTTTGATTTTTCTACTTGAGTATGATGCAGTTAATCAGGGAGACAGGACAAGGGGTAATGGGTTTAAACTAAAAGAGAGTAGATTTAGGAAAAAATTCTTTACTGTGAGGGTGATGAGGCACTGGAACAGGTTGCCCAGAGAAGCTGTGGATGCCCCCTCCCTGGAAGTGTTCAAGGCCAGGTTGGATGGGACTTTGGGCAACCTGGTCTAGTGGAAGGTGTCCCTGCCCATGGCAGGGGGGTTGGAACTAGATGATCTTTAAGGTCCCTTCCAACCCAAACCATTCTATGATTCTATGATTCTATAATGCATAGATTTTAAGTTTTAAAATATGTTAATATACGCTATATGCAAAGGTCCATCTGGCATGAGATGCAATAGTAATTCATTCTTTTAAGACTATCTTTAATGACATTCTTCCTTACACTTGTATGTTAATTGTTAATTGATTTATATAGCAGTACTAATCAGTATAAAGCTTTGCTTTTAATGAAAGAAGTCACAGAGATCTGCTGTAATTTCCTATAAACTTTATTTTATTGTTTATCCAAAATAAATTATAAACAGCATTTGGGAGTATGATCTGTGATAATATCTATAATACCAAGGGGGTGGGCAGGTAAACAAACCTCAGAATTACAACGAAATCACATAAGATAAATGTAATTTAATATACAATACATGTCAAGAAAAAGCACATTATTTCCAGGTAAACTAGTTACAGCAAAGACATGACTATATTTTTAGGCATGTCAACAAATGAAAATGAAATCATATTTGTTTTAAAATATCAATCTAAGGATTTAAAAAAATACTCAAATACTCATTTAGAGTAAACTGGCATTTCTTCATTACATTAAATGGTGTAGTCCTGTTTTATTCTAATGGAAAATTGGGGTTGAAGAACTCTTATGAGTTATTGCCAAAGTGATATGATCTTTTGGCTCTATCTGCATAAAATTATAATTGTTTTCTGTTTCTCTACATTCTAATAGCTTGGAATTAATTTAGAAATGGGGAAAACCTGCAAATAAATCAAGAAACAGAAATTTAATTTCTGCTGATTTTTCTCCCTTAGCATTCCAGTCCAGAATCTTTTGTTTAGTTCTTATCTGCCAGGAGATGGAGACAGAGCATTTGAATCTTCCATCACTTATTTGAGAAAAGACAAGAAAAAACTATTGGAAAGATAAAGCATAAATAGTACATAAACTCCACTAAACTTGATAAATTAGTTCAAAAGGAGTTTTATAAGTCGTTATTTCTTGGTCTTTTATTGCCCTCGTTAAACACATTTGCTATTGCAAATTGCCGTTCTATAAAAAAATACGAGAAAACAAAAGGAATTAGATGAGGTTTTGTTAAAATTATTCTTTCTTTGAGTTTGCTTCAAAATGTACACAACTTGAAGAGAATGTATTGCAATTGCTCCCAGTTAGTTTTTGATCTTCACCATTGTTATTCCACCTCAACTAAAGACTGAAGAATTCAAAGAAGCATGAACAGAGTGGAAGTATCTTTGTATAGGTCTCTGAACATCTGATATTAGAAATTACTGATTAATTTAAATCATATCACTATTCAGACTTACAGACCTAAAATATAATCATCTAACAAAAAAGGGCATTGTTAAAAATCAATATAGGAAATTTTTTCATTTCCTGAATACTGTAGGATCTTAACTTTTGTTTCAAGTTTATATAAACTGATTTTTATTTTGTTTTAACTGTATTAATTTTAAGTTTATAGGCATCCCTTTGTCCTTGAATAAACATGGTGATGACTGTATTTGTGCCATGTCACATTAAGTTACTTTACTTTTGAAATTGATATATAAATTATTAATTATTGGCTTCTTCCAGATAGGATTTTAATTTAAGTATTTCTTTGAAAACCTACAAAAAAAATCTGTCTCCTTCAAAAGGATTAATGGGTTCTATTTAAGGAGCTGGACCACTGGTAACAACTAGAAATGGTTACTCTGAGAAAATTCTGGAAAAAGCTGTCAAAAGAAAAATTTTATTTATTTTCAAATGCAGCTATTTAAACAGATTTATTTTAATAGTTCTTTGAGAGTATAATTTTTCACTTCATATCAGTATATAATAGAAATTTCAATTAAAAAAAAAGTTTTCCTTTGTGCCTACACTTTTTCTGAAATTAAGATAGAATTTAAAAATATTTGAATGCTTACAACTGTATTTTTCATGTACAGTACACCTTTTCATAAGGGTGTAGTTAAAACACCCTCAGTCGGTTGCAGTACCTGGAGATATTTGTATACAATCCCCTCAATAACATATTCACTTTGTGCTAGTGAAAAACATATTCTGTGAGTGAATATTAGGTAGGCTGGCTTCCCTGTATAGCCAGAAGACAAAGCTTCTGATTATAAATGCATACAAATCAGTGAAAGTCCTGCAAAACTGCTGCCAGGAACACTGAAGACAAATGAAAAGTACATACAATTTCTGCAGAGGTCCTGCAAATCTGACAGGGCAGAACTAGCCCAAAGGAAGGCAGGAACGTATAATGAATGCTTCTTTTATTCCCTGCTGGGTTTCAGACCTTTCAGAGTCCGTTAGGAAACCACATTTTTGGTTTCCCTTTACTGTTTGTGGGTTTTTCTTTGTTCGGATTTAGGGGGTTTTTTTCCTAACAGGGCCAAGTAGGGAAAAGGAAAATAGCTCAGTATTTTGACTAGCAAAAGCAATGTTTCCTAGGACATTATAGGAATTAGTGAATTCTTCAGTCATTGAGTTCTGAAGTGTGTTAAAAACATGGGCAGCATGGAATGAGGCACAACCTTCCATGATAAAACTTTTGGATTGGATTGCCAATGATAGGTATAAGACCAGAGAAAAAAGCAAAATACGTATTCTCTTCAAAAATCTCTAGCTCATAAGTTGTGCTAGGGAGATAGTGTTTTCCATTTACATTTATTAAAATAAGAAATTGGAATTTATTTGCTTACATTCATGATCACTGTGACTTCCAGTCTCCTTGAAATCAAGTAGGAGACTGATAATTGCAGTGCCAAAGGAGTGGCACTGCTACAAAACTGCCACCTGTACTTGGACTTGTACCAGCATAGCCTGACCCAGGACAGACACCCACATAAGATGACTTCTAAAGGAAACAAACATGTAGTAGCTACATAAATGAAACATCAGCTTGTGTGAATACATTATGAAGACATTTTCCCACTACTGTGCAATCCAGAAGGAGGTAAAGGCTCTTATTCTGTATTGCAATAGGTCATGGACAAGGCCCTCACAGGCACTTGCAAAGATCCAGACAAAAATTCAGAAGAGGATTTAAATTTGTACAGGTCTGGATCCTCAGAACTTTTTAGTACCACGTATATTCAAAAACTTGTAAGAACATTTGGTTTATCCATGATTGTCATGTATACCTGAAAAGTTCTGTTTGCCCCAAACTTTTCATTTCTTGGAACTGCTATATTCATCAGCAGTTACCTCAAATACCCACTAAAGATATCCAGATTACTCATGATCTTCCTGCCTTCCCACAGGAGACTCTCCCAATGTGTCTTCATCACAAATCTGCTCTGATAGGATTCAGTTCCACAAACATAACAGCCATTTTAATATATACCTGGAGAAAATCTATATCCACTACAGTAGCTCAGTGCTTAGTGGAGTCTTCCAGGACATAGGAGAACCGACTTTCAAGTGTTCTCCCTCTTCTCCAAGAGGTCCTTTAGTATCAGGTTATGTACCATCTGGGCAGGTAGAAAGGGCAGAACCATGCTGGTTTAACTTGTGCCATTTTGGGTGGCAAGTGAATTCAAGACACAGTACAGGACGATCTCTAGCTAGGTAATTTGTCTAACTTCTCTGCAGAGTTTTGTATTTCCCTGAGCTGAAAAGTTCTAATTAAAGTGGATGCCTGCTCCTCAGTTTTCCAGTTATGGAAGAGTTAATAAGATTATAGGGTATTTTCCCAGCGCTGTTCCCTTGTGAGATCCTGAAAGTTATTTAAGGCAAAGCTGTAATGAGGTATTTTGAAGATTGGTCAGAGGACAGGAGAAAGGAGTCCTTACAAAGAGAAAGTATTCCAGAGGCAGCTATCAAATGGAAGAAACAAGTGACAGAGGCAGTGGCTACCAGGTCCTGCTTCAGAAATACAAAAGTACTTTACCAAGGAAAGAGAATCTGTCTTTGAGTTTCCTACCTCATTCCACTGATTATTGCAGGGACTTAAGGCACATATCTCTCAGCTTAGATATTTTTGTTAGTTCCTAAATGTTAACTGAAATTAATAAACCTTCTTCTGAATAATGAAATTACTGTGTAATTTGCTAATATTAGCCAGCTGTGACAGGTGGGAAGGCATTTAACAATTGCAAGCAAACAGGTAGAAGAATAATGCTGGTACTTGCATCCAATGAACCTCATCTCAGGTATAAGTGAAACTCACAATAACACATATTGTAGTCAGGAAAAAGTCGGGATTAGGGATTTATATAGTGTTTATGTAAACTAATCTTATGTATACATGTGTTTCAATATAAAAAAAAATATATATATAAAATGTATAGACTAAGATTGGACCTAGCCACACCTAGGCTCCTGCCTCCTCTGAGAAAGAGTTTAGAAAGCAAGGGGGTCCTTTCTGAACCTCATGACTCAACGGGAAGGTGTCCCTCAGCCACACATCAGACTCATGCATCAGACTTTACAAGACACTAGCAATCAAAAAAAAAAAATCAGAATAATTGATTGAATGTTCTTAATTGATAAAAAAAGATTTTTTCATTTCTCATAAATCCACATACATTATTGATTGTATTGAAAATAACTATGCTCAAATAAATTAGAACAGCATCATCAATAGTTTATGTAATTTTTTTTTTTCAGTCTATGCCTAAAGAGTAGAAAGTATCTTAATGCTTCATCACTGGGTCAATTTTTGGGTTGCTTCCTCCACTTGTAAAGAGACCATAAACTAAGTGGATATACACAATTTAACTGTGTAAAGCAATTATTTATTGGCTAATGCACATAACTGGCAGCTTGGGCTAATGAGTTAGTGTAATATTAATATGCTCACAAGCCCTGATGGGAGATCCAACCAGCCTTTGCTGTTCAGGCAGTCCTCAATCAAGTGAAGGCAAGCCAAGTTCTATGGTGGCTCCTCAGGCCAAACAAATCCTCAAGGTTGCTGAGTTGTCATCTTCTAGTGCCCTGGAGTTTTATTCTTAGGGGTTTGTATCCTTTTAATAACTATTCCTCTTAAACAGTTGAGCTGCTAACTATTCTGGTCTCAATAATTACACCTCTGTCTCTAATTTTGTTGTTCTTGCCTGCCTTTAGCTCACACACTTTCTCACACCTTAACAACAGTTTGACCGGTGAGAAGGGTTTGGGCCAGGACATAGCAGGGGCTGGGCAGCTCCTTGGGAGCATCAGGGGCTCCCTGGGGCAGAAGGACAGAGCCTGGCAGCCAGGGCCTGTCCTACCTCCCCAGCCCCAAGCAGGGCAGCCGGGGGGGGCACCAGGGCAGCCCCAGCCCCAGGCATCGGGCACCTCCATGGGGATGGGCTTAGGCTGGGCCGGGACATGGGCCCACAGGTGGGGGCCAGGACCAGGCCTGGTGAAGGCAGATTTCGATAACAGATAGACAAGCCCCTGGGCTGTAGATTAAAGCATCGGTGGAGTTAAATTGGCTTTGTTTAAACTAGAGACATATTCTGCAGAAAGGCCTAATATTTTCTCTTTTCTTTATTTGTATTCTAGCCCTTTCAGGGTGATTATGCGAGAAAGCAAAATACAACAACTTTTTTAAAAAAGTTGTCTTGAAATTACAAAGCTGTTGGTGAGACAAAAAATAGTTTTGAAGATAAATACAGATAATGAGAAATCTCAATTCAGTGAGCAAAAAATCTAGATAATTTTCAATATTTTCTATTGAGTACAAAACTACCACACATCCAGAAAACCTCTATAAACATAAGCCAAAAGATAACTTCCTTAGAGTGTCAATCTGTATGTTTCATGTGTTTTAAAATACATTTCCCCCTTTCTTTTCCTGGCCTATGTCTGCACTTTTGAATTCTCTTCATTCCACATTTGGATTTCCCTCCACCATTAACAACATCCAGAATCACTGCATCGACTTTTTCTACCATTTCCCACTCCAAAAGTATGTCACAAAATCACTGAAGATTGAAATTTCCAAACAATTTCAATCAATCAGTAAGAACACCTGCATGTTTCCTTGGGAGAAAAAATTCTAATTAAAATAAGAGCAGAGTAACAATTAGAAAAAAGTTATTTACAATGCATTGAAAAATAAATATGGAAAATAGGAAGTTCTGATGTACCACAATAACTATATCTGCGACATATAATTCGAAATGTTACATATGGTAGCAACCATTGTTAAATTATCCATAACTAATTGGCATTGTAATTGTCTTTAATCTGAAATAGACAATTAAACATGTTCTGGACTGTTAACTGCTTCACATTTTAGATATTCAGCTAATTAGACATTTCCTAAACTATTCATTTTGCATATGAATAATTTGTGCACTAAAATAATACTATAACAGAATGTTTTCAGTTTTTCTGATCACTTAACACTATTGAGAAATTACCCCAAGAAAGGAACTAGAGACACCTCATTCATATATTGTAATTAAATTGTCACCATATATATATATATATAAAGATAAATAAAATTAATAACATTTTCTACTGTGAATAGTCTTAAATGGAATTGAATTTCCTCTGCTTTCACTTATGTCAGTATCTTTTTTCAGACTTCAAAAGACTTGACAAAAAGGATATATTTTGGAGCACAGAATTTTATTTTGCTATAAAACCCTCTAGCATCAGGACTTCTGGGACAGAGAATAAAAATACTAAAAGCACCATTTGATCATTTGTACATGTGGGGTTTAGGGTTCTTTCTTTCTTTCCAAATAAAGTAACAGCCAGAATGTAAAACTGAATAAACATTGCATCTTGACATGTAGACAGTGAGAATACTATTCATGAGGTTTCTCATAACATATTTTCACATGCAGGTGCTGTTGCATTTAAGGTCCATTTGCTAAGGAATCATGATTGTATCAGTTCGCCTCCATTAGGTACCACTGATCATTTTTCTCCTGATTTGACTACGCAATCCCTCCTTCACTTGCTACTGTGTTGTCATCGCTAAGCGACTTGTGAATTGAACCACTTAATATGGACCATTTGGTAAGCAGTTCAGCTAATGATTAGATTTCCTGAGCTTTTGCAGATAACCATGTTGAATGCTTTCATTTCCGATGAGATACATTACAAGCAAAATTCTCATGCCTTATTGTAGGAGATCTTTGTGGATGTTCTTTACATTCTTCAGGGATTTACGTTCAGGGTAAAAGGCTAACTAATCTGCTCTTATTTTCACTTTCTCCTTTTCTAGTTGTTTTAGATAGAATCAGAAAGAAATCAATCTTCTTCGGAAGTGCCAGTAGCCCAGACATTGAATTATAAACTCACATTCCAAAGCCAGTGAGATTCTGCTCACTAATACATGAAGATCATCACCACTATAATTCCACCTGTTATACCTAGGTTTGTTTTTATTATTTCAACATAACAGTAGTAAGCTTTGGTCCCTTCTCAGTACCACAGTTTAGCCTTTGATTTTCTTATTGCTGTCAATTGTATATTAAGTTTGACTAGTGTAAAACTTAGATTCATCAGAATCTATGATGATACCAGCTTCAAACTGCACTACTTCAGCAGTACCACTCCTACAGGACACTGTAGCATACACACCTTACCCCCGCCCTAAAAAGAAAGACAAAAAAAAAGGGCGGGGGGGGGGGATTTATGCCAGTCTAAACAGTGCAATTCTAAACCCCCCATGCAGTCTGCTCTCAGCTATGGTACAGTACTGTCATGGTAGCTGGGGATAGGATCAGCACATGTACCTGATGGACCTACCCAGCTGCCCACCGTACTCAAGGACTGAGATTTCTGCCCACCACTGTTACAGACTTCAGTGGCAGCAGAAATGGATGTAAAGTGAGAGATTTAAAGAGAACAGCCAGATGCAACTAAAGACTCCTCAGTTTTCCAGACAAAGTCAAATCCCACCATCTCAAAGGTGGGAAGAAAATACTTCTATATGGCAGGCTATCAATTTAATTCTGCCCTCCTTTTTGCTCCTGAACAAGGTAAAGCCCTTATTCCACTTCAGAAAACAGAAAAGCCACTGATATTTCCCCTTCCCTCTTGAATGACTAAACACAGTGTTTTCCCTGGCAGTGGCTTCACCATTTCTTTGGGAAGAATATCCTGTGCAGTACTGTTGCATTCACTGCAGTAGAAAGCTATTTCTATGCTTGTTGCACTCCCACATCATAGGAATTGGGAAGGCACTGAATGAAGAAGAAAAAGAGACAAGAGACACCTATCAGCAGAGATCCTTTCCTGCTACCAGACCCAGACATACTAATCAGCTTCCTGGAGGAGTCTAACAAAACACTGAGAACTCCTAAAGCACTAACACTTACAAATCTTCATGAGCATGTTATGAATAGTTAAAACCCACTATTAAAATCAGCCAAGTGCTTATGTGAGCATTGACTGCAGGATCAGTCCAGATTTGTCATAAAACCTGTTTAATCTTTTTGAACTTCACATAGGAATCAGCAGGAAGGTCCTATTGATAGCTTCATAGCGGCGCAGATATTAAAACAAAACCAAGAAAGAAAGAAAGAAAGAAAGAAAGAAACAAACAAACAAACAAACTCACTCTTCTGAAGAGCAACAGAAGGTGTAGGAATCAGGAGGCTTTTATTATGGTATTCTCCAGACACAAGTTCATTTTTCACATATAATTATTATATACAAGTAAAATAGATGACAAATCAAACTGAGAGATGATGAATGAGCATGTCTATGTTCTCTCACAGCTTTGCTCATTACGACTTCATAAAAGCTTTACCATAAAGTGTTGCACCTTCAAACTATAGCAGGCCTATCAAAGTTAGGAAGAGGACAGAAATGGAAGATGTCACATCTTGCTTGAATGATTCCTAACGGGCCAGAAAATTTATTCTTCTCAATTGGCATAGAGATTTTTAAATCTTCAGCATGGTGAACAGAATCAAAGCACAGGTTTTTTAAAAATTATGGGATAATACAAAAAAATATTTTGGTTAATAAGTTTAATTCAGCATGAAACTCTAAGGACTTTAATAGGGGCAAGGTCTAACTCATTACCTTCTGAGCATTCAATTCATATAATGCTTTAGAAATTCAGGACACAATTTTTGCCATTGTTTTTGTACTGCCAAGACATACCCCGATCTTTTGTTACATTCATACTCCTGAAAATGGATTCATGTCATTTTCTGCTCTTGTTTCAAATTAAGATTAAGAAGAATCATCAGCAAATTTTAATATCTATTGTAGACAGTGAAAAATTATTAACTTTTGATATGCTTATTGTATAAACAAGGACATTAACTCTGAAACTGTCAAAGATTTTATTTGCTACCCATTACTCAACATCTTCCTCAGGTTACTGTAGCTGTAAACATTTTCATTACATTTTTAAATTGTGATCATCTTGTTCTGATGCTTTAAAAGGATTGTTTCATGGAAACAAATCATGTGGAAAGAGATCTCTGAGGAGAAAAAGGCCATAAAAAAGGGGAGAGAAAAAAAGATGAGTAAGAAGTCAGCTTGGACAAGTGGGATTTTTTAGTTGTCTTTCATTAAGTATAATTTTTTTATCAAAAATGCAGTATTACAGCTTTTAGATATATTCTTTGCAGTAAGCATATACATGCATCCAATTGCTTCTATCTCATAAGAATCAAAAGGATTTATATAATGTAATTATGCAGCACATAGGCTTCGCAGTCTGATAGTCAATTTCTCCTATTTTAGGAAAACAAAAAAGACTGAAAGAGCAAAAGCAAGGGACCACCTTTGTGTCTCATGCAATGGGCAAGTTCAAGGATGCTAATATTTTCAGCATTTGAGGATGTCACTCCGTCTCCAGTTGAGGTTATCACTCAGTAGATCCTGTCCCATTCCTCAGTAGGCAGGATTGGGGTGTTTTGACAGAACAGTGTCTGCAATCTTGTACTATCAATTTGGAGGAAAAAGGAATGACTTAGTTCCTAAAATATCAGTCTAGGGGGTTTCATACTAATGTATAGTCATCAAACAACCCAAACCCAGAAAAGAAATATTGCATTATTTTTTTCTATATTACTGAGGCTATAGCTGTAACTGTAACCCAAACTTTCAAGTTAAAAATCTCCTTTTTCAATGAAAAATTTCTTTTTTTTTTTCTTTTTCCCCTCAGGCATAAAAATCCTAATTTACCTAGGGCACATGATGAAAATATAATGGGCCTTTGATACCTTCCACAAATTGAAGTTTGAAGGTCTTCCATCTCCAGTATCACATTGAAAGTAAAGTACTCACCTTCCCTGGTAAATATTTTAAATAGGAATAATTCTGCTGTCCAGATGAGCAGAGAACATTGATTACTTCTGTGCTTAAGTTGATTTATCTTCCTTCAGACAGAAAAATAAGGGCATTCAGAGTGACAATGGTTGATGGCTTCAGCATTCACCTTGGTAAAAATTCTCCAGAGTCACTTACCCAGATGACTGTCACAGATTGCTTTAGTCCCAAAGATAGCATCTGTCCACAGGCTTTATTTGGTGTTTTGCTCAGGTCAATTTGTGGGTTTTATTCATGCTATTGACCAGTTCTCTGTATATGGGGTCTACCCTTCTCCAGTCCTTATATTAGGATGACGTCTCTAAAGCACAGTATGTTGTCACACGCCAAGAGACATACAAGACATATGCAATTTTTGCTAGCTGTGCAAACCAGTAGGTTGTTGTTTCATACCAGCTAGCTAGTAAAAATTCAGTCTGTCTTACAGCCACTTTCTTATCAGCTGTTGAGCAAAAGCTCTCTTTATAAGCCTTTTATTGCCAATTAATTGTCAAGACTTCCTGCCTTCATTCTTCTTGTTCAAGATGAACATTTGTTACAGTCCAGCCTCTGATTTTTTTTTTTTTTTTTCCAATTTCAGCCTCACTTGTTTCTAATTAGGCCAGTGTTTCCTTCTACATGTGTTTAAGTGTTTAAGGCCAGGTTGGATGAGGCTTTGGGCAACCTGGTCTAATGGAGGGTGTCCCTGCCCATGACAGGGGGGTTGGAACTAGATGATCTTTGAAGGTCCCTTCCAACCCAAACCATTCTAGAATTCTATGATTCTATGATTCATTTCCCATGAGATTTGTTTATAAAAGCTTGCCATATTTTCCATCATTTCACTGACTAATATATATTTATTCCGCTTTTTTTGACCTTTTGTTGGCAGAAGTAAAGGCTGACAAAACAATGAGAAGAATATGGTATGTTAAGGAGCCTGTGGAGGAAGTAGGTAAAGCTAAGGATTCACTTTCTGAGCAAATATTCTCAGCACTAAGCTAAGCACTAGACAGTAAGCTGCTTGTGGAAGATGTTGATTCCTGTATTTCCATAACTACACCAGATTTTTACACAAAGATGGCCTATAGAAAATGCACATATACTGTAAAAAGTTCTACCCTCCCTAGGGAGGAATCATTTTTATAGCTTAGTCAGTGTCCTGGTGCCAGCTTTGACCAGAAAGGGTTGACGGCCCTCTCTTCCTTCTCATCACGTCTTAACACATGATGAAACAATGTTATCTTATTCTTTAAATATATCATTTAAATATTTGTAGTATAAAAATTAAGGGAAACCAAAACAGTAAATGAAAAATGTACCACATCAATATTTTCATCTGCAGATACTAAAACCCCCTAGAGAAATACACTGAAAATCTTACCAGATTTGAAATTAATATATCTATTTCCTCTCACACTCATGCAACAGAGCCACTTTGCATAGACATATAAACATAAACATTCATCTGTGAAAGTTTAGACATATTGTGCATATGTGTGCACTTGTACACATCTTCATTTTTGACATTTGTAAGCACGCATTTGTATACAACACCACTGTGAAAATGAGCAGCTACATGATAATTTTCCCATTAATTTCAACAGTATCAAGTTAAAGCACCTAAGGAAGATTCATATCTAAATTACACAGAGAAGTTTCACTTAGTAATAGACTATTCCAAGATAACGAAAATGAAATTGAGTTCAACGTGTGAACAGAGGTCCAGGAGGCTCTTCACTTCTTTGGTAACTCTCAGGAAAAAGGAAGCTGCAAAAGAAGAAAAGTCAGTGACTGTTATTAGTCAACACTGACTGACAGGGACCTGCTGACCTAACCAGATGAAGTAGACACCAACAAAATCTTTATATTTTTGCAATAGGAAATAGTTCAACTTTAGAGGTCTGGCAAGAATATATAAATATGAATAAAAAAGATTTGGTATTTGACCAGAGCAAGGTCATTGTCAGTAAAGTAGCCCAGGTCAAAATAGTTGTTAAAAGGCAGTTATCATGGCTAAAAGAGTGGAGGGAAGCACTATTACTAAGAAATGACAGAAAGATGGTGGAATAGCACTTGAACAGATGATGAAAGGCAACAATCAGTACTAGAGAAAATGGAAAGAAATAGCTACTCTGTACAGCCAAATGAGGACACGGGTACGTTATCATGAGATCAAATAGCAGAAGGAGAATGACAGCTGGCAAAAATAATTATTAAGATATGTCCCCAAAGTGAACAGACTTCTGAAAACTACCTGATAGGACAGAAAAGGAAATGTTTACTTACGAACAGATAGAGTGTCTTGTCTTTCATTTTGAGTTCAACCACTGAGGACTGTAATTTATTCTGTGCTTAAAGCAGGAAGGCTTACTTTGACGACATGTATAACCCAGGAACCCATCTACCACCAAAAAGAGTTAACTGACACACTGTGTATAAGCTACTTCTCTTTTCAAGTCTGCAGATATCTAGCAGAAAAATACAATATTTATTATTCCTCATGACCAGGATGGGGCAGTTGAGTAAGGGAGGAGAAGCAGGTGTGGAAAGAGTGACACTATATCTTATGGGAGTTTGAGAGAGTTAACTGAGTAAAGGGAACCTAAGGTTTGATCAGCTGCTCCTAAGAAATTATACTTTTGATTTAGAAGTAATTGGCTCAAGAACAGAATGTTTAACAAGGAAGACTTTAAAGATGCTAAAGTTTGAGGTGATGACAGCAGGAATACAGAGAAATGATAAATGTAGAGGAGGATCACTGCACACATTCCTGAAGAGAAAATATTCTGAAAATATAGAGATCATGGGAGAAGCCCTCTGATTTGTCATCATTTGTGAGCTAATACTGTTATTATCTGTTTCAGGACTAGTGAACAAATTTCTTGTACTGCTAGTACAAGAAGTACTAGTAGTAAAAGTTACATGGAAGACATTCTGGCAAAATTTAACTTACTTTGTAATGCTGATTTGCTGTGTGAATGCACTCATGGAAGTGTGGATCATCTCTTCACACTTTTACAAATATTTACTTGCCTGCATCTGGTAGCTAGCTTCCAATTATTCATAACCTCATTACTGTCTAACAGAGTCTTCCCTAGATGTGCAGGCACACTTCAGTGATAACTAGTTACACACAACAGAGTTTTGAGGCCAGCTAATTCGGCTTATCATCTTGTCAAATGTTGGGGCCTGCCTTCTTTCCAGCCAAGAAAATGAACCGTTTTTCCTCTGGCTGTATCCTATTTGAGTAAAGATATTATGTTGAAACTATAAAGAAAGCAATGGAAGATGAAGGGAAGTAATTTCAATTTAAAAGTTCTTTTCTGTGGTATTCCAGATATTGCATCTATTTTACTGCAGACCTAGCATTTCAGTTGCCCTAGCCCAAGCTTTTTATATGTCACTAATCTCTGTGCATAAGCTTATGCTTATGCATAAAGCCTGAAGGAAAGTGCAATGCTTTATGAAGCCCAAACAGGCCCCCAGCGCCAAAGGTAAATAAGAGTTGTGATAAGTCTAGATCACATATCCTTTTCTTATATGCATTAACTATATCCCAAAAGAGAAAAAATACCTTTACCCATTTTCCTGGGATTTTCAAGCATTCAGAGTTCCAGCTCTGAGCAGTTGTTATAAACATGCAGCTAGAAGTCCAAAAGCCCTAGGTAAACAGCCCTCACACAGAGCATCTGTAAATAATGCGCCTAGTAAGTCCGCTCTTGCCAGAATACATCAGGCTGACTGTCACATGTGCCTGAACCTGTCAGACTTGTGTATATACTGCAGCATCCAAAATATTTGTTTACAAAATCATAGAAAAAAATGTGAGAGACATTCTGATATGTCAAAATAACCAATGTTTTGACATGTCAAATATCAATGTCACTTTTAAACGGCCAGTTTTTAAAATGGTATAAATTAGTGAGCACCCATTTAAACTGATATCTTCTGGTTAGGCCTGGATTCCTCTCACTTAACTGTAGTTGTATGAAAACTGGTCAGCTAGTCTGGGTTAGCTGCTCTATAGAAAGCACCTGTGGTTAGGCAGCTTCAGCAGGCGTTGTACATTTTCTGGCATATGTCTTCTGGTAGAATGAATTTTTCTCTGTCTCTCCACTGATTTTTGGGAGGCCTGGAGAAATAAGTTTAGACTAAATACCTATTTTTAATAGGATAATCTAATCAAGGATCAGATTGTATGTGGGATAGAGTATAGACACTTGCTGGATGGTATGTAGCATGCAAATCTATTCACTCTCATGCATTTACTTATTAGTCAAAAACACAGTAGTCAAAACCAGCTATTTTTTATTAGTGAAAGGACTTAAAAATTCATTTACTTGCTTAGAACACTGTTGCTGTGACCTATGCCTTAAATCTCTTATCATCTGACCTTTACAACCACCTTTGACATTCTCATAGCTGTAGCAGTAAATACATTTTGACTGCTGGAAAGAGTAAGTGTCTCACATCACAATATATCCACATTTTCAGAAATAAGTGAGCACCTTAGAGTGTTTATTGAGATTACAACTTGTTTAGAAACAAAAATAATTGTTAGTATTTAAAACATTTTTTCTCCAAAATATGTTTTAAAGGTACTGAAATTTGTCTTTGCTCAATAGCTGTTTCCCATACTTCATTTTGCTGTTTCAGAAATTTGCATTTCCTTGGTTGGAAATTCTATTCCTGTTCCAGGAATTTGTAGCCCTTGTGTGCTTGTTTTTGTTGTTGGTGATTTTAGGGGTAGGGGGGTGTGTGTGTGTGCTTGCCTGCTTGCTTGTTTGTTTTTTGTTTTTCCTTTTTTTTCCCCCTTATTTGAACAGATCGGTGTGATGCTGAGAAAAAAAATTAAAACTGAACTTTAATCTTCATGTGTACTACTTTCTGTAAGTGTATGATTTAGTAACTTCTAGTTGATACCCCACTTTTCATTAGGGACAGCAATCTCAAAATAAATACAGCAATTCATGATTTCTCTACTTTAAGGTATTGTGTGACAGATCTAAGTATACCAGGGGAAAAAAAAATATCTTTCAACACACAGACAACATGGATTCTATTTAATTTTGTTTACTTCAATTATTTCCCAGTGAGCATGGTATCAATCACTTCATTTAAAGGCTGTGAAATGTCCCAGATGGGTTTTTGTTGGGGGGAATGAAGGGGGAGAAATCAGCAGATCACACAGTTAGTTTTACTGTCTTGTCAGTACCAATAGCAGTGAAGATCAATGGATGACGTGAGCCCCTGAATCAAAAGACCAAGGACTAGCATGTGGTATAAAAAAGACTGTAAACTCACAGTAAACTGTTTTAGAAGGAAGCAGTATGCAGTGAATTACAAAAAAAGGCAACGGTTTCATACCTTTCATTCCCTATAACTGGCTCATGGGTGTTTATATAATCACTCTGAATTGTTCTGACTGCTGAGACAGTCTGAAAAATATATTATTTCTCATTTGGATGTCAGTTATAAGTAAATGTATACACGCACACAGATATATATATATATATATATATATATATATGCAAGTATTTTCTTTCAGCTACAGCATAGTGTGAGTAGTATGCAACAGCAACTAGCATGACCAGACTGCTGATCCTCTCTCTGTCATAGAATGTATGAAAGTTGAACTGGTCATAAGGACATCCATCTTGGGCAGATTTTTTTCAAATCCCATAAAACTCTAGAACCTACGTTTGTAGGTGCAGGTTGCATACCATTTAACTACAGACATCTGTTGGAGCAACATGAGCTTATAGATACATTGAGGGGAAGATGTGGCTCTTCAGAGTGCCTTCCAGCCCTGCTCCCTGCAGTGACATCTGACATATCACAGAATCTTAGACTCAGAGAATGATTGAGGTTGGAAAGTACATCTGGAGGTCATCTAATCCAAACTACTGCTCAGAGCAGGGACAACTATAGCAGGCTGCTCAGGACAGTGTCCAGTCAGGTTTTTGATATCTCTAAGGACAGAGACTCCTTGGGCAACCGGTTCCAGTGTTCAAACACTGATTTATGCCCATTACCTGTTATCCCGAATCACTGTGTAGCACTAAGACTATGTCCCTGTCGTCTTTACTTGTATCAGGTATTTATACACATTGATAAGATCCCCTAGAGCCTTCTTTCCTTCGGGCTAAACATTCCCAGCTCTCTCAGCATCTATTTGTGTAAGAGATGCTCCAGTCTCTTCTTCACTTTTGTGGCCCTTAGTTGGACTCTCTTCAGTAAGTCCATGTCTCTCTTGTAGTGCAGAATCCAGAACTGGTCCCATCACTCCGGAAGTTTTTCAGTAGTCCTGAGTAGAGATGAAGGATTACCTTCCCCAAACTGCTGGTGATGCTATTCCTAATGCAGTCCAACCCTGAACCATTCTCTAATGGACACTGGGATTTTGCAGTCAGCTGTCACCAGAGCGTGTCCCTCTGGTGATGCCAGGGAACGGGAAGTGTTCCAGAGTTCCCCAACTGAGACATGCAGTGCCTCACCCGCCAAAAGTCTCAACTTTGTCTAAGGAGAGAATGTCTGTCCTAAACTTAGGCTAACTGAATTGCAGCTAAACAATGCTTTGAAATAGATTGTGTCAATAGTTCTCTGATCCATTGCAGACAGTTCATGTTAGAAAAATTAAAATCACACGTAAATTTTTCTAATAAAAATTTCTATTATTTCTGAAGGAATAATGCTGTTGTAATAAAGCTGTATCCAGTGCTTTTGTATCCTTTTTAGAAACACACTTTGAAGCAATTAAGTGTGAATATTTATGATTTATGCCACCTGCATAATTTCAAATTGTGAGTTGAATATACATGGCAATTTTTAAGGAAAAAAAAAAAGTAAAAAGAAGGTAGTACAGTACCACCTGACTTAAATTTCACTACTTTGTAAAGAACAGCTCAATTTACATAATGATTCTTAGTGATGAGAGAGAATTTGCTTAAAATGTTTAGATCACATCAAAAGTACATTATTTGGATTGGGTTTGGTTTGTTTGGTACAGAAATATATAAACCAGAAATGTCCACTCGTGCAGGATTCAAAGGCAGAAAAGCTATGTTTATATTAGCTAGACCTCACACCTAAAGGTATTAGGTTACAAAGCATTTTAGTCCAAAGGTTTAGACTGCTTGTATTTCAAAGTTATGATCTTAAATACTATGTGTGAGTCAGAATGATGAGATTTAGAGGTAGAATTCACCCACCTGTAACCAAAAGTTCAAATTGTACTCCTACAGTGCAAGGAAAGTAAGGCATAACTGCTTCTGAAGCTGACATTTTGACAGATACAGCAACAGAACGTTTCATATTTCCATTAGGTCTTAAATTACACTTTCAGTAATGAAAGCAATGTGTCAGCACTTTTAAATGTTCACAAAGATATGCACCATTAATGCTTTCCCTAACACAATTGCTTCAAAAACTTTTCAAATCTTACACACACACCCTCACAGGAATACAAGACTCTTGCCTTCAAAACAATTTGAGCAGTGTTAGCTAATAAACAACCCCAAATAAGTCTAAGTAGTAAGCCTTTTGAGGATATGACAGTGATGTTTTCTCCTCTGTTGAAGGTGGCAACAACGTTCCTACATTTATTGGGAATTAAATTTTTCTTTGAAAAACTGTGAAATCGTACATACAGCTACCCCAAGTTTCTGAGATAATTACACACAAAGTAACTATTGATGTTGTTTCACATAAGTTTCTGTCCCTCATTATGCTACAACTAGAATAAGCTATACTTCCTAATGTTAGGCTAAAATAAGCTTCCGAGACCAACTCTCTATGATGAAATGAAATGAAACACAAATAAACTTTTAATAGGGTTTACTTCTGCTTCTATAACAACATGGCATGCAAGAATCATGGAAATGATAATAAAATAAGAAAAAGAGAAAAATCTCCACAATGTTTTAAAAATCTTCTTCTAAACTCAACAGGAAACTAAAGACAAGGGGAAAAAAAACACTATGTTCATAAGTTCATGAATCCTTAAATTTAAATAAGATTATAGTTTATAAATATTCCATATCAATTCTTTCATTTAAGCATAGCTGGATATTTGCTCAAGTATCAGCTATGTATAAAATAAAGGAAGAAGCGTGATGGAGAGGAAGCTATTACAGACACTGGACAGCAAAGTCCTTTCAACTAAAGATCCAGTTCTGCAAAAAGAAACTATAGTTCAAATAACCAGTCCCATTTAAAAATCTGAAGCTTAGTTCTTCTTTGCCTTCTATTTCAGGAAAGCATATATTTTGCACAAAACAGGTGCAAATATTTGATTGAGGATGCTGTGCATTTTATATGTGCTTAGACAAGTACAATGAATTTTAGCTGTTGATTAATGGTGATGAGGGCTGTTAATGCCACCTGAAATCTGCAAAGGTGCATATTTCCATGCTAGTAGATTTTGACAAAATGTATGGGATACAACAACTCTATTATTTTGCCTACATAATAATTTTTAACAATTACTTCAAAAATCCAATTAGGGCCTTGACAATGTCTCTATAAGAAAAAGTATTTACTGGGTTTAAAAAAATAAGTTCTGGCCTCTTAGTCTTAGTAGGCCAAGTCTCAAAACCAGAGTACAGTTAGATTGTGAGGACACAAAAAGTAGGTGGGACTAACCTTACAGGAAAGCATTGCTAGTTAAGCATAGTAATTTTAAAATCTGTTCCGGATGAGTTCTGTCTAAATCTACTTTTATTTCTTATGACAAGTTTCTACCATATTTTCAAAACAACACTTCAAAATGTAAAATTTTTTGAGTTCCAAAATATTACTTTCATAGACAGATCAGTAAGTTTTTTGAAGATGAAAAACAGCTTGTGGGTCATTCTTATGACATTGGCATATAAATCTTATGAATAGGGAAAGGGGAAAAAAAAAAAATCTCTTTAGTCATAAACTGCACAGAAGGCCTGTCAGCAGTAAATCAAGTTGATATTTCTACATTGCAAGGCATGTCTCAAAATGTGACATAAAATTAAATGAATGTGTATTACAGAGAAAAATAGGAAGGATTAACTTTAGATAAATATAGTCAAAAAGTCCTCAAAATGAATTGCTTGAAGTGCCTGGGAAGCTGACAGTGTAATAGTCATGGAGGCTTTTTTGTGTCTTGTCAGAGATGCTGGGCTTGGCTTAGGATGTCAGCTAGGTGCAAAGCTGTTGCTAGTAACAGCAAATAATCTGTTTGATGGAAAAGCTTAACACAAAGTAAACTGTCTTGTGAGGACAAAAACTTTGTATTCTCTCAAAAACTTAGTATTCTTAAAAGTGTAAGATCTATATGGCTTAGCCACTTCAACTTAATTAAAAAACAGAAAGGTGTAAGTATATATTAAGCATTTTACAGTAAACCCTTTCTTTTCAAAACTTCCCCAAAATAGAGTGAAGATTTATTCCTTGTTACTGAAAGAAAGAATAAATCTGAAGGTGAAATATTTCTGCTCCCAAATTTAGTAACTTTATATAGAGTCTATATAACAAAGCAGAGAGCACATGAAGAACTGAAAGAACCAGAAATTGAAACTTATGGAGTGTGAGTAAAAATAATTAAAAATAAAGAGACCGTAAAGAGAGCTGTGCTCTAAAGATTTCTACAATTGAAAGGATTTTCTATAGTGTCTGCGGTGATTAGTATATGTTCCAAAATTTGTACAGTACATGCAGTGGCTCCTCTCCTTCATCAACTGCAGTATTTAATGAAAATGTTGTTCTGTGCGATACCAGTTTGTTAGTGGAGGTAGTTATGCAAAACCTGAAAGCAAACGCAGCAGGTATGCTAAGCATTAGACATTGGGTTTGTGTTGATTAATGGTTCAGTTTAACATGACCTTTAAAATCATCTTTGCTTGTGAAAATAAAAATAGTACTTGCAAGAGATCTGTGAGAAATGAAGCAACGGATTCAACAGACTACCACTTAATGCACCTGGAAAAAAAAAAAAGCAGCACTGTAGCCAAAGACCTGAAATTTTTTTGAACAAGAAATATTTTTTTAAGTCTTATTAGTTTTGAATGAATCTAGTTAACAAGTGGGCTTGTGTTAGCACTAAATTTGCTTAATATTTTTGAAAGGAATTCTTAAGACACTGCTATAAATCTGTCTTTTCCCCTCTTTGACCCACATTTGAATTTTCTTATCTGATTTCCAGCTATACAGGTACAGTCCCTGCTACAACAGCTTGTCCTCAGGACCAGAGAGTGCTTTTTGGAACTGTTTTATTTATTAGCATAGGTGAAGCCTTTTGGTTTTACTTTCAGTAACTATCTGGAACATATCACACATGAGGAGAGGGGAGGAGAACTTAAGAGCCTTAAAAGAAGTCTAAAGGGAGAACTCTCTGTTATCTACAATCAGCTAATGGAAGGGTGTAGAGAAAGAACCAGACTCTTCTCACAATGGTGGGATGAGAGACAACAGACTAAGTTGGAATATGGGAAATTCTGACCCAGTGTAAGAACCAGCATAACACTGGAACCAGTTTTCCAGAGAGGCCGTGAAATCTCCATTCTTGCAGCTATTCAAAACCCAACTGGATGGAGACCTGAGCATGCTCTAACTGTCCTCGCTTTAAGCTGGAGGTGGGATTGGATGGCCTCTGGAGTCTCCTCCAACCTACGTGGGTCTGCATTCTGTGGATTTAATGTACATACATCAGCAGGGTTGGAGATACTATCCTCCATACATCCTGTATGGATATGGACATATTTTCACTGGTTTCACTTGAAAGTAGAACTTAATTAATTTTAAATTATATCCTCTTCAGGAAAGGTTTGAATCTTTATCAAATTATGCTCATTTCTTAAGTCTTGCATAAGCCTTTTCCAACAGTTGGAGTATGAGGAACAGCAGTATGACAGAAATTTCCTGAAAAGAAATGAAACAAAAACATGACTGGAAGAAAAGTAAGCAGCAAGACTATGGAGAAGCAAATTTTCTTTGCATGCAATGTTGCATACAATTTTGTATACAATTTCTCATCTCATTCCTGGCATTAGGAATAAGCTTTTAAAAGTTACAATTAAGATACTCAGAAAAGGGATTCCAGAAGGACCAAATGGGACAATAAGCTATTTACTATAGACTACTTGATGGACCTCCTGCAAGGATAATTTAAGATTAATAATTTTTTTAGGGCAAATAGAAGTCATTAAATGCAATTTATTAAAAACAAAAATATTGATAAAAGTAGCAAAAATTTATCTGCTCTGTAATGGATAGTTTTCACAACTGTAAAAAAATTGCTTTACTTCCTTATCGCCAGCATATATGTTTTCCAGTTCGTATGTGAGTTCACAAGAAGGAACAATGTTTGGATTTTTTCTCTAAAGAAAATACAAAATAAATGTGTGTGTGTGTGCATGTTTGTGTGTGAGGGAAAGAGAGCAAGAGGTAATGAGTGCATACACATAAACGCTTTCTTTGAGTGAAAGTTAATAAATGAATGTCACTTAACTTGAGCAGCTTATTGATATGAAAAAAAAATACAGTAGAGACGATGAACCTTAAGCAAATCTGACTGAGAAGACACAGTACCGAGCTACTTGGGAAATGAAAGGCTGTCATTTTCTCATCATCCTTTAGACTTCAAAGAAAGTAGAAATAAGAAAGACAAAGCTTAAGGCAATAATAGCAAACCAGAGGGTGAGTTACAGGGAAAGGAGGAGGGGAAAAAAAAAAAGAAAAAAAAAAAACAAAAAAAGAAAAAAAGAAGGGGATCAAGGAGATGTCTAATACTCAGAAAACAAACAAAAGCCAAATATCATGCACCAGAAAAGGATAGTGGTTGTGGGGAGAAGGGGAAGTGAACTGTTATTTGTCCATTTCATTTTCTCACCAATGTCAAGATGAGCAGCATAAACCTGTTTTGAGGGTTCCCAAGCTATTTCTCAGAGGGATTCAGGAGCTCCTGGAATTTCTTCATCCAGACCTTCCAAACCAAAGAGTTCCTGAAGAATCTTGTTGTCCTCACACCACTTGGTTCACTCTTCCACCTTGGCTTCCATATGACTCTATCAATAAAGACCATCAGGACTGACTGTTGAGTATTGTTCCACTTCCAGAGGGGTCTAAACAAGGCCTCCTCCTTCTGTCCCTTCATAAGCCTTTTTAGTTTTATGATCAGTGGCTCACAACCCAACCTGTCTCTGCATAGCTCCTCAGGTCAACCCCTTCTTCTGACCAAGACGTCTTCTTCAGATGTCTCTGTGAAAGAAGCATATATTAGACAAAACACATTAATCCTTGTTAATGCATTTTCTTTGTTATTGCAAGCCACTTTGTATGAGCAGGGATCCAGCATCTTATGTTACCTCAAGTGCACCTGGGAAAGAGGTGAATACCTGAAGGGTAAGTGGAGGGAGCTCTGCCTCAGGTTGCCATACTACTGCCATGATGCTGCCTGTGAATAATTCAGCCAGGTCTGCTGTTTGTGAATTACCCACACTGGTGTGCTCACGTATGGATTGCTGCTGTAGAAGCATATCTACGTGGGGTACATCCTGAAGTCCGTAACTACTGTGTCCCAGTAAAACTGCTGTATCCTGTGGAACAGGAGATAAATAATAGAAAATTCATCCTCCATGCACACCTCTTCTCATTCACATTTCCTTGCTTCCTTCCCCGAACCTATTTTTCCTACCTAATGACCTAGATCAACACCCAGCTTCTTCCAGAATGTCAGATGGAGCACACATTCTTCTTCATCAGCCAGCTAAACCACATCTAGATTGAGCCTAGGGGACAGTGACAGGGACCCTTCCTAACAGGGTATTAGGTATGTCGAGCTTTTTTAGGAAGATAGGAAGTTTAACTGTATGGATACAAGATGCAAGTTATATTATACTGCTTTTCCTTCAGGCTAGATTCCTGAACTGCTTAACTTAGTTATGTGGATTATAGGGATAGTCAAGATGTGTAGACGGAAAGTGCTACTAAAGGACTTCAGCAGAACTGTGCTGAGTCCAAGATTGTCTCCCCCCTGCCCCCACAGCCTCTACTCAGATATCACATATATTGATACACAGACTTACTACATCTCCCTTCAACACTCCCTTAGAGTGCCTCAGCCATGTTTGGATTTTGGACTTATGTAGAGCTATATTAAAATGAGCAGCTTCTCACCTATCTTATACCTAAGCTTGGTTAGCTTTCTAAAATGAGTGCATGATCTTCTGCTAAATATTTCAAAAAACTTCAGTCTGTTGGACACATTCTGCCATACTTATTACACACTGAAATGAGAAAGTTCCTCATCGAATGTGCAGCATCTATTTTATTTTAATCACAGTTCCTGAATAAGATGGTTATTAGCCGTTATAACAGGTTTATACTACAGCTCCTTTTGATGAGCGTTCTTGATGAACAATTCAGCATTTAAAGCCTCTCAAGTTTGTAAGACTGTATTTATACTAGAAAATATAGCAGTGACAGAGCACGTTCCTGAGCACTGGAGTTTGTTTATTTATGCTGTAGAACAGTAAGAATGGTCTCCAGCATGCTTTGGCCTAGGTCAACTAGTACTCTCCCAAATATTTCACAGGTATAAGCTAGTGATCCTTTCCAGTTGTTAATATGGTCACGTTGTTTTGGAATCCAGAAGAGATATGTAGTGCAGATGTGGGCTGATCTGCCATAACTGCCCTCAATGCCAGGGTGTTTAATTTGCTGACATTAACATAACTCAGTGAAGTGGCAGATGCATTATTTAGATTCTTGGAATGAGGCTTCTAAAAGCCAGATTAAGTACCTTATATTTTAGATATCCCAGGTTGAGCTAATTTTTATTTTGCTTTCTTTTTCTCTTTCTTTCTTTCTTCCTTCCTTTCTTCCTTTCTTTCCTTTCTTTCTTTCTATTCTTTCTTTCTTTCTATTCAGAGAGCTGAAACATGAAAGAACTACTAGATCTGTAACATAGAACTAACGTCTATGTTACCTGAAAACATCCCGGGTTAAGTTGATGGAATGAGGAGAGAGCAAGCACATAATTGCTTCTGGTAAATTAATTCACAGGTTTATTTCCTCCACTCATAAATGTGTGTGCCTAATTTTCCCTTTTAATTTGTCTGGCTACAATTTCAAGATTACTAAGGTTTCTGTCACACCTGTTTTTGTTACATGAAAGGGCAGTTTAATAATCCCATGAATGTAGTATAGTACACTGTAATCAGGTTTCACTCTCTATCTGCTTTTTGATTAAACAGATTTAAATTTCTTGCTGAAGGTATTTCTTCTAGACCTTAAATCACATTTATATGTTGTTGTACATACTCCCAAATTTTTTCTGACATCCTATTTCTGAAATGAACTGCAGAAATATATGCAGAATCTAACACAGCTTCATATGCAGTGAGACTAAAAATCACTTCTATATTCCTGTTCAGTATTCCTGATTTATATCCAGTGATTCAATACCTCATATTTTGCTGCAACATCACAGCTAACAGGCTTGTAAATCCTTTTTCAGAGATACTATTTTTTAGGATCTAATATCCATTTTATAAAGATGGCCTCAATGTCCTTATTTCTTATTTTCAACTGCTCTTGAGGTTACATTAAAAACACTTTGTTTAAATAGACTTAACTTACCAACCAGACCAAATTGTTCCACGTGAGTTCTTTCATTATCATTTAGCATCCCGCAATCAGTTGTATTATCTACATTTTTTTCAACAAGCATTATCCTTATTTACACGTCACTGTTGAGCATTACCAGGCCTAGCAGCAGACCAATGGACTTTTTCCAGCGTCGCCTTTTTCAGTGATAATTCCCTATTGTCAGCTTGAGTGCTATTTCTTAATCAACTTCTTGTGTAATTACTGATGTTCTCTATTTCTATTTGTTAATTATTGTGTGCTATTAAATCAGTTGTCTCTTTTTTTAATTGAATACATAAGTAGTTATATTATCAATCAGGCTTTCAAGAATTAAATGAGATTTGGGTGACAAGAATCATTCTCTCTAAAATCTGTAAATCTGTTGACAAGATTTTAACTGTATCATGTCACTTTATTTTCTGTTCGAAGGATCTCAATCAGAATTCTTTTTTTTCCTCAAATTTTAATGAGAGGGTAAATAGTAATTTCTTTGGCTTGTGGGGTTTTTTTGTTTTGGTTTTTTTTTTTTTTTTAATTTTTGGCACAATAATAGCACTTCTCCAGGCTTATGGCATTTCCTTTATTTTCCAAGACAGACTCAAAATTGTTTAATGGTCAAGAGCTACTCAGGTAATTTCTTCAGAATCAGCAGGTAGAAGTTCAGTGTTGTTTCTGATTTTTTACAATGTTTATGTCTATCAGCTGTTTCTTAAATCCTTCCTATTTACAAATAGTCTGGCTTAGTACTATGTAATCTCTACGTAAAATAACTATCTAACATTACCTCTTTCCAATTACAAAATCCAAGGTGAAAAATTCTGAGAAGTATAAAATACTTACATTATTCATTTGCTTACTCTGTCTCCATTCACTGCACTTAATAAGTATTTCCTTATTCAAATTTCTTTAATTCCTCACATTCTTTTAAAAATTCCCTAATCATCCCAAGAACCAGCAGCTATGGATCTTTTTTTCTGATATCTTTGGTTTTCTTTAACAAATTTCTGTCTATAATCTTATTTTTACTGTTACCTACGTCCATCTTTTCAGAAAATACTTATATTTTTCCAATTTTGAATTACTTAGAATGTACTTCTAATGTTATTTACAATATCATTTCATTGCTAAGCCAGTCTAGTGTCTGAATTGTTGATTTAAGGGGTCCTTAAGAGGTTTTACACTTTAGAAAATATTAAATTATTCTTAAAGAGATTTGATTCAGACAGTTTTTGTTTGTTTGCATTTCTGTCTAATCTTTTCATTTGAGCAAATTTTACTTGTGTTCTTTCACAATACTGGTAAAATAATTTTGGCATACCTTGATACAAAAAGGTCTTTAGTTTCTATTTGACATTCATTTCCTGAGTTCAAAATTTATATCCTCAAAACACTCCTCCAGCTGCTGTTTGATCTTCAACCCAATTGAAGTATCGGCGTTTCTTCCCAGGAAGATCACCAGGCACATAAGTTTCTTCTTTGTGGCACGTTACCTAGACCATGCTTAAAAGGATTGTCAAACTAGGAATGCTCCCTACATATTTTGTCTGTAAGGCATGACCCAAAAGGAATTCTTGGATATTTTTACCAGGTCAAATACTCCACTGCAAGGAGAAAGAGGTAATGATAATTTCCTAGCACCTGCTTTCAACAGGTGAGTACTTGTAGCAATCTTCTTTATGATTAACAACCTGGTGTTTCTCCTTAGGCTAAAGAAGCTATCTGAACTCTGATCTTCCACATCTAATGTGACCACTGTAACCAGCACACTATTGGGTGTAAGAAGGAAAAGGAGCACTATCCACTGTGTTTTGGGGCTTCCTGGAAAAAAGAAAAAAAAAAAAAAAAAAGAAAAAAGAAAAGAAAAAATAAGAACTGATGTAACTAATCTGCCCAATTTTGTGTGATTTCTGTTATGAATCCTAGTGGAGAGATTTATGTTCTTCAGGCCGAAAGTGAGATGCTTAAGCATTCCTCTCGCCTTAGTATTTCTAACTGATTAGTATAGCTGGCTCCACTCATCTTGCTGGCCTCTGTGGATCTTACATGTAAATTCTTACCTCTCTTATCATTTCTTCATGAATTGTAGGCACACAATTTGATGCTGAAGCTTCTACCAAGCAACAAACACACCTTAAAATTAAACACTGCAAAACTGAGCCCAAGTTCCCCTGTGGATTAGGTTCCAAACATATTGATATTTCTGTATGTTTACAACGTATGTCTGTAATTTAAAAAAAATATAATTTTCTATAAACAAATATATTTAAAACTGTTTAGGAGGATCTTCTACTTCCTTATATCATGTATCATCAAGTCCTGATAGCTAATCACTAGGCATATGTCAGCCATTGTTGGATTTTTTTAGTCTGCTATAGTGAGGTCCAGACTACAATCCTGTGCTCTTTGGTGGAAAGTGTTTTCTGTTAGGGGACTGTCATTGACAAGGTTTTGAAACTGTAACACTGCTTTACTGTTGGCTCTAAAAAAAAAAAGGCCTCTGGGATGGATCCCTAAAGCATTACTTTCTTTTTTCTTTTTGTGCATTACAGACACATGTTTAAAAGCAATTTATTCTACTTGTTTAAAGGAAGTATTCTGCGGAAGACCTCTTCCTCTTCCACCTTCTGACCTCTGTTCTCTCAAGCACTGAGCCATATGCATTCAAGCTCCTGTGGTTTCAAGTTACTAATCATGCTAAAGCAGGTAGCAGTGTATTTAATGCAGTTTATTTGAGTTTGAAATTAAAAGCAGCTTTAAAAAAAAGCATTTTCCACTTTGAGTAAATCATACCAATAGGTATGCTATCCCTTTGATACTGTTCATGACCTCACTGCTGTTACAGAGCAAGTAGATGCCAGCTGAAAAACAAATATTTTTGTTCTTTACAGATTCAGCTGAGAGTGGCTCTCACATAACTGTATCCTCAACACAGAAAAGATTTATTTTCTATAAATGGTTTGCCTAGAATCTGAAATTAAAAATACCATGTTACAGTTTTCAATAGATCATAAGGGGAAATAATTTTCAGAAGCTGACATTGCAGTTTGGCAATAGTGAAAAAACAATAGTTCACTTGTTTAGTGTATGTTAGACTACTGTTTGTGATAAGAGGTAAAAATCATGACTCCCCGTCAGAAAATGCCTCGATATCTGCATTGATACTGTTAATGATTATAGCTTATAGCTTAGTGTCAGAAGGAAAGTCAGATCATTCTGAGAGATGACAACTTTTAACAATCGTCTGTAAGATACCATATTACCAGGACAGACTGTGAAGATGAAAAAGGAAGCAAAGAGATATACATATCTTATTTTTTTCTAAAAGTCAACCACAGTCGTATACTACCACTGATTCCCAAAAGAATAATGGGTAGAATATTCTTGAAGCCTTACTCATTATTTCTTAAGCTGTCAACATGTAAATCAAATACATAAATCTTTTACATGAATAGAGAGTAAAATAATAAAAAAAATGTTTAGAATTTCAGGTCTTGATCTTGAAAACACTAATATATGTGGCTATCTTTACGTCTGTAAGCATTTTCATTTCAGTAGAAGCGTGTACATGTAAGTGCCTGCAAAACCAGCTCTCAGATGTTAGAATTGGAAATACCTCTGGCTCCATGTGATCCATCCACAGGTAGGATATAGTCTTATGGAAGAATAAACAGGTTATTTTATATAAAACAACCAAATTATATGAGAAACTAAGCCCCATTTTAAAATCTGAATGATAAGTGTAAAATAGCAGGAGGTAGATTCCATCTCACTAAACAGTACCTGAATTTTTTTGCCAAGTTACATAATGCTTGGGAACTTAAAATTACAAGATTAAGATTCTACTGAACAATATAATGTAATGAAAAATCAATGTCCAAGATTTAAAAGCATAAAAGTAAATAGAAGGGGAAAAGTTGGTTAAGAATAGGTCACACAAAAACTGAAAATCTAAAATTAAATATTTAATTAGAACTCTGATTTTGCTTTCAAGGTAGGTGGCATTGCACAGGCTATATTACAATCTTTTATAGTATTTATTTTTTTGCCAAAGAGAATACTGTTTATTTTTACCAGGCCACTTTAATATTAATACATGTGTAATAGGACCAGAACTGAAAATCTGCTAAAGATGGTAAATTTTACATTATTGGGAAAATTACAATTTTTTGTATTGTAAAAACATTTATTTTTAACAATTTACCTACATTAATCAAAAAAGTACAGCATATTTAATAATTTTACAAATTTTTCATAAAAAATATATCTCTGTACAAAAAGTTCTTTTGCACCTACTTCATGTCACAGCAGCATGTAGTGAAATGGCAGAATGAAATACTGGGAATGAAAATTAGATTGACTTGATCATAATGCCGGCGTTCTTCCCCAACCCCCCCACCCTCACCCTCCCAACTTTTTTTTTTTTTTTTAATAACAGCTTTTCTTTGTTTACAAAATATTTTACACAAGAAAAAAAATTATTGCAGCTAGCCTGGAGAAAGGCAAGATGTGTGATACAAGCAGCAGTTTTTAACAGCTTTGAAGCACATAACCTGTTTTTTTAAAAAAAATATATAGCATGTATTATTAGCCCATCATAATGATCTGGTCAACACTGGGGGAAAAGTCTTCTGCATATATCTCAGAAAGCAGATTTCCTGGCTGCCATTACCCGGCCACAGCACAACATTTTGAGTCTTATTCTGATGAAGCACCATATATAAGTGCATGCATACACAGCCTTCTGTAAAATAACTTCAGGAGAAAGAGATCCAACCTGAACAGAAGACTCAAACATAGCGGAGAAGGAGAAGCATTTGAAGGATGTGGATAGAACTGATAAAACTATGAGAGATTTCCTTTACTTAGGTTCCAGTTTGAAGCTCCTCTTTCATCAATACTCCAAACAAATATCTCAGGATAATTTGTCAGTGTGCCTCAATTTTGAGTGTCCCTGATCAAAGAACACTCACTCGAGATAAACATTCCTTACAGAACCTCCCAAAAATGAACCACTGGAGAAAGGATTCACAGGATCTGGGCTCTCTAACACAAAAGACCAAATAATTTAACTATTCTCTTTTCTGGGACCTTTCCTCCACCACATTCCTCAGTGGTCATAGTGAGAGAGGTCACTGAAGAATACACTGTAAGGGCAGGAGTAGAAAACATCAATAATAGCTACTTAGCTAAAATTTTGCACTTGTTTTCAACACTCCAATTTTTTTCTGCCATTGGCACTACAGAAAGACTTCCAAAGCAGTAATGTCAATTTTGAACACCTGTCAAAAACTTTAATCACACAACAGCTTCCCTCCCTGGCCCACTGTTCCTATGGAAGCTCTTCGTTTGCAGAGCGACTTCCTCTACATGGGGGAGGATCAGGACAACAACTGTGATCTGATGCCTTTGTTCTTTCTCAGGAAATGTGAAGGGCTCTGAGATGTGACAGATAAATGAAACTTACTGCACAAAAACCTCAGAAACAAACAAAAAAGAAAGCCAACAAATACTAACAAAATGAACAAGGAACTGACTGGAAAGGATTATTTATTAAATTTTCTTCAGAGTTTCTTGCTCATATGAAGAATATAACAGCTGGAGGCCCTACAATACTGTATTATATTGCTGGTATTTTTCATCTAACAGATGTAGAGTGGTTAAGCTGACCAAGGGTTACCTTTGAAATTTTCTTTGCATTCTGCAACATCAGCGGGAAATACCGTTCCTAGGCTTACATTATCTTTTTGTTTTGTGTATAACACCCAGACCTACACACATATGGAGTTCAGAAACATTTTTCTACAGTTTTTGATAGCAACTGGACATTGGAACAGTTCGAAATTCAGAAAACTAAAACACAACAACAACAATTAAAAAAACCCCACCTTGAATTTTAAAGAAAAGCAAAACAACATTCCTGGTTTCTGAGCTCAATGTGTATGACTAAAATCAGATTTTGCTTCATTATTTCCTACAATTTCCTGATTTAAAACTCAATTTAATTAATCTGCCCAATGGCATCTTTTTGTTTGTTTTCATTCAATAAAACCTCTAATTCTAAGAAAATGTTAATGATTTACTCAACCATTCATATTTACAAATGTCAAACTTTCTCTGTCAAACTGTGTAAGTACAAAAGCAGTAAGCAATGTGTTTAAAAAATCTGAAAAGAAACAGAAAGCAAGGATAGTTGAATATTTCTCTTTGTTCAAAGTAAAAACCGAGTGACAGCTTGTTATAGACTATTTGCACTGGGTTTACATATGCTACTGTAATGTGTTTTAGTTCCATGTAACATCAGAAAATGATGTCATATTACAGGAAAAATGGAAAAAAATGCAAAAGGGAAGACTGTATTATGAGCACAGGCTCACAGGCTTTATGAGCTATCTAAAATAAATTACTATTCACATTTGTACATGGCAAGCAGCAATAGCTACTAACCCCCCTGCTGTTAAATAGTATGATACTGACAATGGTGATTGATGACTGATTTCAGAAGAAAACAATACTGGCAATGAAAATTTCTTAGAAATGGGGTCTTGTTCTGACTGAAGGTCTCCAGTGACTTCTAATCATGTTTACAAAGAAATTTAGTCAAAAATTGACAAAAGAAATATTGTCCTCTGTCACACGAGATTTTAACTGGTGCTAAGCATGGGGCTCATAATTTAATATTCTGAGTAAATTTATTGTGGAATGTTTTGCTAGGCAAAGAGTGAGTGAATGTCTATATACAATGGACAGTGTGTAGAAACCCTGTATATTTTTACCAGTATCTTAGTCATCCATAACACTCTAGTGCAAAAAAATTGTGCATTAACAATTTGCAATATAACGGCTGATAGGGAAACTGGCAAACTGCCCTATGTATGAGATGATACGCTGTACGTTTCTTTAATTTTAGCAAGATTTCAATGGTAAAGCATTTGCAGGTGTATGCAATCTCAAGGAAGGTTGTCTTCTCCTTCAAGAGAGCTTTACTTCTTCAGAATATTCCTGGGGATAATCTATGGTGCTATCATTTGTCACAGTACTCAAAGGATTTATCCAAGTGCCCAGAAGAATGCATTGAAAGGCATCCAGCCACATACAAATATGAAAGTCTGAGGCATTAAATATGACAAATTGGCATGACTCGGCAGTCTTCCTTAAAGTGTGCCTTGATTTGATGCAGATGCAGCCAGGCATTTTGATCCAACTTTAAGATGAAAAAATATTCTTTGTCTGATCCCCAGAAGACTGACACGTTTTTACCAGAAAATTTAGCTGCATGTAGGCTGACAGAAGATGTTAAAGATTACAGCAGCAAAGCCAAGAGAAGAAGGGAAACTGGTATATGGCACCAAAGGAATTACTGCTTGTCCATCAGAGGTATGGCTATGAATCAGTCATATTGGGCACTGAAGGCTATACCACTGTACAAACTGTGTTCAGAGTCGTATCAAACCTCACAGCCTTTGCCTCTGTGGGTTTTAAGTTTGTATCATACATGGGATTTTCAAATGAAGCTTGTCCATTACTGTTTTCATGTCCAGCGTACCCGTTGTACTGTACTTTTGGTCTTGTTCTGGGAAAAAAAAGACAGGAAATTATCATTAGTAACCCTTAAAAATAAAGATTCTATACTGTTGCAAGTTATATCTATGTTTCCATCCTGTCTACACAAGTTGTACGACTCTGTCTAAAAGTGATAAAAGGAGACCCATAAAGGATGTTGCAGGGACTTAAAAAGAGAAATCTGTCTGTCTGGAAGTTATTTTTCATAGCACGAAGAGAAGAAAACAAATTCCTAATGTGCAGTCTGATGTTACGAAGCACAGAGACAATGTGGCATGCCCAAATATTGGCATGCATTTCCCATTATAAAAATGTCAAAAGAATGACAACTTCATAGCTTGTTGTTAGTGCCAAAATTGGCAGCCAAAAGTAAAGCAACATACAACAAAAGTACAAACGAAAGTAAAGTTGGAACCGATAACATTTATAATGTTTTCTGTCATAGTAACAATTATGATATTTTCTGATGACATTTTCAGTTTAGATTGCTAGTCTGACCATAAAAGAATCCTAACACACAGTAGAAACACTTATTCCAGCTTTACTAAATTACCAGTTTCCAAATATATATCATTGTCTTTCTAAAGTGTTGAAATTAATGTAAAAATACAGAAGCATCTTTAATCCGTGAATTTAATTTGATCACCATCAAGCATATTCTAATTGATTTTCCTGGAGATTTGAGATTTTACCCACAATAGTTTTTACAGTATACCTAGGAAGGCAACTGGACCATCTGTGCAAATGTTCTGATGAAGATCAATACAAATTGTCAATTTAAAGGACTTGAATTGAGTAGATGACCAGGTGTACATAGAAAGATGAGAGTAAGTGGCTCATAGTTCATTCTTTCAGTAGCATCTTGGGGTTTAGATGAGATAAACACCCACTGACTTTATTGACTTAGATGTTTTCGAGCAGAGGTAGAGGGAACTGTTTAGTAATTTGCTGCTATCAGCTGTTTATTACCATTCCAGAGCAGGAAGTTAGCGTTGCGCCATTAAAGTGCTGTAACAGGTCTCCTGGGTGCTACTAAATCTGAGTCAGTGCAAAGTCAGCCAGCATAGCTTCAATCAGGCAACTCTTGCACTGACATAGCAAGTGTCCAGAATATGTTGCACTGCTAGTGGTAGTAACCTTCACAAAAGGGTTAGTAATTTCAGTTATTCCAGATAGATCTGCCATAGCATGCCTGCTTACCTCCATAAATACTTCCAGCAATAAACACTACTAAACACCTTTACAGAGATTTTATTTGTCCAAATATATGTAATCAGATTGATCAAATCCTAACTAATATTCACATAAATTTTCACATTTGAATATCAGAGGATACAAAGAATTATCTGTCAGTAACCACCCTTCTATTTCGGATACTGTTTTACCACCATGAAGAACATATAAAAACTTCAAGGATATTCACATTTTTATGCAAAGTTCTGTTAGAACATATTAGGCCAATAATTAAATGAAAAATAAAACAGAATTGTGCAGATTTTCTGATATATCTTGTAGAATGACATACTATTATATTATATTTTACTACTTTAATCTAAAATCTCTTAGCATCTAGAAGTATGTTAACAAATATATAAAGGAGGTTCAGTATATAATTTTATATATATAATTGAAATAGTGCAAGAAAGTCAGTGAAGGAGTGCAAAATGTAGATGTTTGGTGTTCAATAAATAGAAAAAAAATAGAAAATAATCTCATGATAAAACTTCAGAAAAGCGTTCTTGAAAATCAAACTCTTTGTTAGAAAATTATTCTGGTTTGGATAGCAGATAGGAAAAACTATCAGTGGAAAGATATCAGTGATGGAAACTGGCAAACTACAAATAATTCTGCTACTTATAAATATGTCTTTTTCTACATATTTTCATTATAGAAGTAACAAAACATGCTTAGATATCTTAACTAGGAGCTTTCCTAAGTGTAAGTAATTAAATATATTTTAATTTTGTTCAGAAAGACAGAGATGCTATATTCGTTCCTGAAGCAATTCCTGTCTGTCAGATAAAAGGTACAGAAACTGTGTAAAAAAAGGTTTAACAACCCTGGTTCTAATTAGATGATATTAATCTGACATAGGCACAGCAGAAACATCCATAAAACTGTCCCCTAAGACGACTTTCAAATTTTCTGATATAGAGAGCCTCTAGGGGCATAACTACTATCACATCATTGTGAAAATTTCATGTTGTTATTCTGGTCGTTAATGTAATTTCAAGTAAGTCTTTTCAAAAGTCACAGATTCTGTTCCCTTTCCTTTGGAACATCCTTTGTTTTGAAGAGAATAAAGGTGACCTAGTCTTACTTTACATAAGCAATCAACTTTTTAATTTTCTGATGACAATATGAGACTGATAACCCCTCTAAAACCTGTGGTTTAATGGAATAAATTTTTTGAAAATCTAAAAAAGAAAAATATTTTTCAAATATTAAGTTATGAGTAACATCTTTTTCAAGTATCTAATGCATGTAAATTAGATTAAGGTAGGCAGAACTGCAACGCTGCACCAGCAGTACCATAAACATTGGGATTACAGCTACCCATCTGTTTTATCTGTCTTATATATATATTTTTCTATTAAATAGAAAACAGAAATTCCACTGCTCATGTAGAACATAACAAAGTTCATAGAATAAACCACAAAATGTACCCCTATGTCACAATAATTTTATTATATTTTTCTTAGAGTTTGCCTCCTCTTTCTAAGAGCAAAGTGACAGCAATGTTCCCTTTACATTCCATCTCTTCACCCGATCTGAATGCCTGTGCTTTCATGCTGCTGTTTAGGTTCCCCCCACTGCAGAACAGGAGCTCTCTGAGAATGCACATCTGTAGGCATCAGAAAGGCACCCTACAATAACGTGTTCTGAGATAGAGTTCACAGCTCTTCCTGAGCAGTTTTTTCAATGAAAGGCTATATTACGTTTCAGGACATGTATCATTTTAACTGAAGTTCACAAGTTCAAGCACCACTGTCATTTCTTTTTCCGAAATCATCTCATGCTGAGGTAGGTAGACAGTCCAGTCCATCACAGGGCCATGGTGGACTTCAGTTTGTCTATGTGATTTCTTACAGTAACAAAATACTTTTGGTATCATGGTTATAGAACAAAAGTCTTAAGAGCATGTTATTAAAAATCAGCATTTCTGTTAAATGCCAATTTGCAAACTGCAAATAACACAAGGAGGTCAGAGAGTATTGTAGCTGAATATAAAAAAATTAGAAGTGTTCCAGAAAGCTCAAGCCAAATAGCACTCAGAATACATAGATATCAGCTTTTAAACCAAATTTCGGACAAGATGGTTGGATTTATTGTACTATCTAATGACATATAAAAGTTTCATATGAGCTGAAGTCATGCCAATTCTAGTAGTACCCACTAGCTTATTCAGCATGTACTGTAAGTATTCTCATTATGGGCTGTTCCCTTGTGGGATTTATGGATTTTTCAGCTTGTATAATTAAAACTCATAAGCATTTTGAAAGCAGCAGCATACATTCAATCTAATAAAGCATTAAAATGAAAGAATAAAACATGTGACCTGAGATTTCAGTCTGATTCAGCCTAATGAACCAAGAAGGTTTATAGGTCTTTGCTCCTTTAACACAGTGACTCATTTTTCAAATTGCTCACCATTAAGAACTGCCCTGCCCTGAACCCCTTTGTGGGAATACTTAGAAATATATGTCTTTCTAGAGTAAAGATATTCCTGAAAGCTTTAACATTGTGTTCTTTAGTTACATTTACCTATCAAAATTAAAATAAAAAGCTTATTAATTTACTGAATAAACAACATTTACAATACCTGTGTTTGTAGAGGTAAAATGCAAACCCTGACAATATTAGAGCAAAGAATGGTACCAGGATGGCAGCTGCAACAGAACTGCTGTTTGTACCATAATAGTGATTTGAAAGGTCTGTGTCAGCACTTAAAGGACCTGAAAAGAAACAAGAAGAGCAGAAATAAAATTCCCAGGTTTTCTCTCACAGTTCTTTTTTTATGCAAGAATGAAAGAAAATGGTGTCTTGCTAAATAATTCTATTTAAAAACATTAAATAAATAGCATGTAGTATCATAGTATAAATCTTGTTAATGCCGCTTAATAATGTATCAATAGCTACCAAAATGATTTGAAAACAGTATTCAGAAAGAAAAATAATTATGAACTACAACTCTCATGAGTCACTAATTTAATAAAATTAAGCCATTTACCTTCTACCAAAAAAAATTGTTAATACTAAAAAAAATATTCTATGCTTGCAGCCTTACTATTCAGCTGAGAAACAACAAGCAATGCAAGACCACCTCTGACATGAAAAAGGAAGAGAGAACTGAGGTAACTGCGATAAGCCACCATGGTTCTGCTCGGCTCAATGGCACTCCTAAGTCTGCGCACTTGTGTGCACGTCCTGGCTGCTTTACAGCACCCTTTTAGGGGGGAGACATGTTTTAGAGCCTGGGGCAGCTGCATTTGCACTGGGATAAAACTGAGGTGCAGAGAACGCAAAGGCTGTGAACGGCCTCGCTGGGTTCCTGTTGTGGACAAGCAGATAACCAGGACTGTAAAGCACTTTGCAGAACCTATTTTTCCATCAGTATAAAGACAGACATTGTTAAATTGATTAAATAGGTGGCCAACTTGACAATTTGGATTGTGAAGGATGAAAAATAATTTTATAGTGAAAAATATACAAAACTTTTTATAGGAAGAAAAATATATTTTGAGACCCAAATCCATGTTGCCAGTTTGAACTCACAGCTCTTCAGAGGGCAATATACAGAGCCTGTTCAAGGAGAGACCAGGACAGAGGGAAAGTACAGAGAGGACAGGGCTGGGACAGATATCTGGGCTTGCTGTTCTGGGATATTTTTGCTGATGCTAGTAGAGAATAATAAGAGACACTGGTGTTTACCACTCAGAAATGCTCCAACCCACCAGTACACACTGCTTCGCACACCATGATTCCCTCATTGATGGCACCAGCATCAGTCAGTCTTTTTAGGACTCTGGCGCAGACCAGTTATATAGCAGAGACACAGCCATTGCGCTGCTTTCAGCCGTCTACTAAAATACCTAACTAAGTTGTAAAACTGAGAAAGAAGCAAACAATTCTCCTATGATTTCTTGCAGTTCAAGCTCAATGCAAAAGAGGAATGAGGTAAGTTTTTGTTCTGTTAGATATTTTCAAAACTTAGATGTTTCGATTGCTAATATTATAATACATTTTGCACAATTCATTTTACAAAATGTATTAAGTAAAATTCATTTTATAAAATGTATTAAATTCTAGGAAGTAATTCAGTTTCCTTTAAAATGAAGACGGCCCCCCTAGGAATTTCACAATTGCCAGATTTGATCACTAAACATGACGAAATACTGTACTTCAACATTTCTTACTGCCTTAATCTTCTGTCACATTTCAGACATCTGTATATTTCTCTGCAGAACTGGTGAAGACAAACCTTTCCAAATTAATAAACCTACTACTGTAGTAGCTGGGATCATGAGCTTTATCACACTACTGTGGAGTACTGTAATTAACATTGAACTGGTTTAGAGTAGAACTAGTGTATTATAAAAATCTTTGGACTTGAGTAATCCAATATTTGTCCCAACACTCAAGGTGTGGATGGCCTGTTGGCATAATTTTATGTATTTGTATTGTATTGCACAGGTACTGGATATTGTCCAACCAATCTAAATTAAAAACAGATAGAATCATGTAGTTAGCACAGTTAAGAAAAGTTTAAGAAATGTTAATTTAAATGCCCCTTTGAATTTTTTATTGGTTAGAAGAAGTGATAGAAGTTTGAAAAACTGCATGCAGTTATGACTGTCTTCATCCTTTACTATCACAATCCCTAGCTGTTTTTCCAATTATTTGGAGTAATTAATAAAAAATATAGTAATGATCAAATTCATTGTAGTAAGCTTATATCAGCAAAAACCTGGAATTAATATTCTAGCTTATTTAAAATTCTAACCAAGTACCAAAACAAACAGAAATATGTATGATCAACAAACTCTTAACTTATATCTCAAAGCTATTATCATGGCACATATGGTAGTTAAATTTTAATGTATAAGTAGCAGAAAAATTATAAAATATCTAATCATAATTTAGCTAAAATAAAACAGCAGTTTGCAATTCATAATAAGCAATTCTTGGTATGAAATTTTGGTATTGAATTTTTTAAAAAATACTTTTTTTTTTTTGTGCAACCGAATATTTAAAACTAGGCACAATTTTACATTTAGATAATTTCTTTTTAAGTTATTTCTGTTTGATAACTGACTTACATTTAAAACTTAGTACTCAAAACTCCTATTGGAGGTAACTGAATATTCTATATTGCCACATTTTTTAAAGTACCACATTTAGGGTAACCAAGCTTGAAATTTTTAACCGAAGTTTACAACCTTTAATTGGCAGTGGAGAAGTGTTGACCAGGTTCAGACTGTGCATTGGGTGTGCTTTTCATTATGGAAGAGAAACTTTGCTGCAATTCTAAATAATATGAAATTTATTCACGTATCAGACTCAATATAACTTCAACACAGTCTGGTCTACTTACTACAATTATTTTCAGAGCTGTTTGTGATTAAACATATCCTGATGTGAACTTTGTATTACTTCTGACAGCATTATCATGATGAGAAATGAGAAAGCCTATTGTACTGCTCTGGTTTAGGTATTGATTGCTACCACGGCTAGGACCAGAAAAGTGGAAACATCTGCACGCTAACAGAAAAAAAAAAAAAACAAGAACCAACAAACAACAGAATGCAAAACATTGTTTGGTTTACTTTCCAATAAAAAAGCCGTACTTTGTCACTGGGGAACATGTTATTTAATCAACAGTCAGATGAAGTTCAAATTCTGAAAATAAACAGTGAGGTCATTATGGCGCAAGCTGTGTATTTCTACCCTTCAGATGGTAACTGAGTTTCCTCCTTTATACATACTAGAAAACAATACTTTTTGTAAGAAAATATTAATTAAGAGCATTTCCTTATCATTGTTTGAAGCTTTCAAATGCATTTTCTCTTTAAGTCCTAGCCCAGGGTTTCAACTGTCTGGCATCACTACAGCATGGCTCAGTTTTACTAAGAGAACTGCTGTTGAAGTGGGAGAAAGTGTGACAATAAAAGCCATGCAAGATATGAAAAGTAGAATTACAGTAGAAGAGTAATTTTTGAGACAAGGATGGTTAGCAGCTCAAGTATTTAAGAGAAAAAATACTGACACAGAAAGCAAGTCAGCAGCTTCCAAGGACCAACAGAGGCTGAACCTTCTTCCCATGACTGATAAGTGCTGGATAGCAAAGACTCTTTGAGCTTCTCATTGGGTGTGAGGAGTGTATTAAGATATAGTGTCATAGCTCATTAATCTTTGCTATCTATTTGTGCATTACCTAACACACAGCCATTTTGTACTCTGAAGCTGTGAGTATCCTGTTTAGACGTAGTTTCTTCATGCATGACAAAAGTTGTGCAAAATTATCTGAATAGGAAGGGTGACACCTTTATAGAGTGAAATTTAAAATTCAGATGTCTTGTGATGTTCAACGCTTTCAAGAGTTGATCAATTTCAAGAAATGAACATGTATTTCACAGCTATTGATCTAATATATCACAGATGTAAAACAATTATTCATATTTCATATTTCTTGTCAATATTTATCTCAATCTAGACCTAAAGTCAACCTAAAAAAGTACTTTGGGGAAAAAAAAAAAAGAAAGAGAAGCAGGTCATTGTATATCCCCAGAAGAAATAAATATAGGAAAATAATAATTTGATGAAGTAAGTTTCTCTTCTCACAAAGCCACCTTTTCATACAATTTAAAAGGAGTCTGGATTGGAATGAACAAGGCCAAGATTTTATAATAAGCATCTTCTAGAACTGTAGTGGTAAGGCACAGGCATTTAGCAATTACAGAAACTGAACCTAGCTGCAGACTTGCAGCCTTTAGAGACCAAGTTATTAAAACATAACAAAACAAACAAAAAGCCCCCAGCAATGACTGATTATGTGACAAAACAGGCTACATAATTTGGTGTCACAACTTGGGCCCCTTAAGCAGGCTCAGATCTAATTCTTTTGGCAGACTGATAACAGAGATCTCTTTTCCATTTGGGTTATTCTCTAAGGCTACTAGCAAACAGAATTGCTTCTGAAAGAGGACAAACAGTACTTGAAACCAAAAGTTCTTTCTGTTTTCATGTCATTAAATTCCAAGACTGGGCATATGCACTGAGCCTAGTCTGTCTCTGGTATTGTGTGACAGGGAATTCTTCATCAAATAGATTGGTCTTTCACGCTTAACCGACTATTTCTCAGTAAATGCTGCTCTTTGAAGTATGCTTGCAGGTGAAGAATTTCATATTACATTATGTATGCACCCGTGCATGCATAGTTTATGCATACTTCTGTCTTAGTGTAAAGGCAGCAAATAATTTAACTTCCTGAAGAAATGAAAATATGTTAAGTCTTCAGCTGGAGGACATATGAGATCATTACCTCAGCAGAATATTCATGAACAGAATAGATTTAAAAAGCAAAGCAAGTTATCCTTGAATATGAGAACGTATGGACAAATATTATGACCTGTGTTGGCTGGAAATTTTCTGCTTCCTTTTAGCTGTAGGTTCTTCAATAGAGAACAAGCAACCTATAGAAAATCAGTGCCTATTTAGCAATCACATAAAGAAATCTTCTAAAAGAGACCGTATCTGCATTTGTAGCAAGCTCTCTGCTGAGATGTCAAAGCTGAAGACAAGAGGCCCTCAGCCTAGGAATGCATGTGTAACTTGGACACTTTGGCTCCTTACTAGCCTTGGGAATATACAAACAGATCTACTACTGTAACTCTAAATGGTCAATATGGATATGGACAATGTTTACAACAACCACAGAATACATCCACTGGAGAATGCTGTAACTGTTGGGTTGTCATTCTGCTTGTTTTTCATTTACCCTTATCCTTCATGAGTTACTCATTTCACTGGTAAAACACATGGATCCAACCTTCTATTAGGTAGCTGGCAAACAATGGATATCTTTTTTGGTCTGGCTTAAGAAAAACACCCACAAAACCACACACACCCCCCAAAAAACCCAAAAAACCATACTCTCACTGTTTTGAGATATCAAAGGCTACTAAAGAGGACAAATGTTTGAACAAATCCTGATGCTCTACTTCTACAGCGTGCTTGTTAAAATCAGAAAGAAAAATTAGTTTAGACATTACAGTGATAAGGATTATATGAAAGTAGAGGCAGACAAATAATCTGTCTCACGCAAGAGTTTAAACTGAAGACTGAAATTGTGTTCAGCTTCAGTAATTGGCAATTCTTAGACTGAGACTCTGAAGAGTAAGGTTTACGCCCCTTGTGATTAAACATATACAGCAACTTGAGAGGTGGCCAAGTATCCATAGGATAACTGCTATTACAGCAGTTAATAGAGCAAAGAAATGCAAGGGAGATTTGTCAGAACTTTAAAGGGCATTGGGTACAGCACAAATGAAGTTAATGGAACCAAGGCAATGTATAAAATGTAGATACAGTCTGCTATAGGTATCTCCTGTCTCCTCCTCCTAGCCTAGTACTTTGCTGTATATATACCGTGCTTCGACCACTCCGCAGCAGGTCCAGCATTAAGAAATGCAAATGTCTACACTTGGTATTTGTCAAAACTATTTTATGAGTAAATATTTCATGGATAAATGTTTTAGTGTTTTTTATGACAAGATTATGAGTAAAATAACTAGTTTTTCACCAACTGCTGGAGCACTCGAGTCCATAGCTGTAACATATATCTCAGTCACTCATTTCATATTTTTTGACAGTGAAACAGAATTTTATCTAAATATATATACATTCTGAAAACATCCCTCAGCAACGAGCACTCTCCAAATGACACTCTTAAAATCAGTGTTGCATCCTTTTAATTTCCTATGTGATTCTGACTGCAATTTATACATTTGAGCAGAAAATGTCTTTGCATTGCATGACACTCCTGTTACTTTCAAAAAGACATTCACAAAACAGCAAGCAGTTGCAAAGACATTCTCTTTAAGAGCATCCTGTAGTCATCTTATTAGGTTGCTACACTAGAAAACATGCAATAGTAACTTGTTAAGCAGAGTTAAACTGGGATTTGAACTGTATATTTCAAATATGCATATTTTGCTGTATTTTTTATAATAGCAATGGCATGAAATAAAGATGCTTACTTCAGCTATAGCTGAGTCCTTTGTTGAATTCACTCTTGCAAGACCAAAAAGGATTATGTAAGTTAAAGCTCTATGAATGCATTTACCTTGTCTTTGGAGCATAAATTTTCCAAAGTCTTTTCCATGTATATCACCTTGATAAGTAAAAACACCTCTTTCAAGCCCTGATGATACCTAGAATATGTTGAAACAGAAAAAAGGTTTCTGAAACAAATAAATAAAAATGTTTAGCCATTAGTTTTTATGTCTTAGAGTAGATATATGGAGCCCAGATTTTAAGTTTTATCCTTTAAAATATTAGTGAACTCTCTATGCTTATACAATATTTATCAGTTTAAGTTTGCAACAGTATTAAACAAAGTTTCAAAATAACACCTGGAATTACTTTAAATTATCTGATGTATATTGCCGGGTTTTAAAATTCTTCAACTGGCATACACATAATTGAATTAGTCTACAGATATAGAAGTCCACTGACTTGTCAGATATTAAATCTTCCATAGAAAGCATCACGAAACGCAGAGAACTTGAAAGAGTAAAATAATTCTCTTTTTCTTCATGAATAAATGTAATTTTATTACAGTGAACTATTTACCAAACCAAATAAAGGACAGTATTTCTGAAGGTAAAATACCCACTCTCATCTACGAAAACAAGGCAAAAATAAGGCAAAATATGCTGATTCACTCCACCTTCCCCTTAGTAAAAATTCTAATGGCAGTGTGGCAGAAGTTTGTATACATTTTTTTGAAAAGAAAAATAATGTGATCTCTACGCTGACATCTAGATTTCTGTATTCCATATTTGTAATATAAAAATTTGGATAGAGTTATACAGGAAAACACAAATTACCTCAAGCTTTAAACTAAGCAAGCTTTATCCATAGCAGTCTGTTTACTTACATAACCATCTAGTGCCCAGTTGTCGTTTTCAAACTTGCTTACAAAAATGTCACTAGGTCCTTTAATCTGAAAAATTTTCAAGAGCAAATGGGCTTCTTCTTTCTTGTAAACACCTATTACAATAAAGGAGGTAACACGTGCCTTTTAAACAATTTTTCAACCAGTTTGTTCAAATATGCTTTCAAAGCTAAGTATATTGCTTTAAAACTAAAATATTTCGTAGAAAACATTATATAATAAAATAATTTTATAACCTGGAAAAATACAAGATTTAAAGTGCTATAGTAACAGGATCTTATTTTACTGATCTTTTGCCCACATCATATTTGATAACAGGATGCAAACATGGTTTTGTATTGTTTAATTTTATAAACAAATGGGCAAGAACATTTGTCTCTTCTAACAGTATTTCCATAATTCTGAATATAGATAGAATTCCTTGCCTGGAATCTCCTTGGACTGGAAAAAAATTTGATTTTACTCACATCACAACAGCATATTGCTATAGTAAATATTGATAGTGCAGTGAAAGAAAAGTTGCTATTTGGCAGTCAACTACTGAAATTCTCTCTGAACTCTTGACCTTAATAGATAGTTCATAATGCTCTTTTCAAATATAACTGTGATCAGAAGCTAAACCAGAACTTCACAGTCAGATTTGCAGAAAGGAATGCACAATGCTGATTAAAAGGTATGCATAATTTACTCAGTTAATTACCTGTGCCTATTTTATGTTATGCCATTATCAAGACTCATTGGCCACGCAAACCCAACACAACACGTCTGGCCCATGTACTTAAAACACAGGAAAGAAATGGAGGACAGTGGTGTTGATGTCCTCCACTGTATGTGTTATAAAGCAGATATTAACCACTACTGAATAATGGAGCTTTTCAATGGTGCAGTTCTTAAAAGGCCTATATACACTTCATCTATCATTTCAGTATTACCTGTGAGTTCAACACATCAATATTATCCAACAGTCCGAGATGAAAAACCCTACATCAACATGTATTTGAAATTTAAGGGAAAAAATAATTAATATGTAACCACATATAAATTAACTTAAATCTGTGCAAACCATTACATTAGGACTTTTCTTTTTGCAAAATAAGCAGAAAAAGATTTTTAGTGAAAACATAAAGTTTTTATTTAATTTTGTGTTTGGCAGAAAGTGCAACAAAACTGAACAGATGAAAAAAAATTTAAAACCACTTTTTTTAACACCAAATTCTGAACCTACCTGATAGTTTGAGTTGTATGTTGGATGCCTCAATGAATGTGGCATTTACTTTGCTGCTTGTAGTATTGAACCAATCAACAGTCAGAGTAGCAGGCTGTCTTTTTCCTAAATATTCATAAAACCCTTTCCACAGTGAATTTATAAAAAACACATCTGAGGGAACTAAATAAAAGCGGGAAAAAAGAAACAAAGAAAGGAGTAAACTACAACAAAGTAGCAATCTTTCTTGCCATACTTATGTTCTTCATTTTTTCTGTTACAGCATCAATCCACTGTTCTAAGGAGGTATTATAGTAAAAATTTTACAACAGTAAAGACAATATATCTAATGACCTTTCCACACAATTGCCTATAATATACTACACCTGTCCATTACGATATATGCTCTTAAATAACCTCACACTTCATAGCTTGTGTGCTTCAGTGAATGTCCCCAAGACTATGAAAAAATAGGGACTCTTCCCCTAAAGGTATGATGAAAAAAAGGAGAATAATATTCTAAGTTCAGGGATTCCTGGAAGGATACACTGTCTTAGGCCACCCCTTTTGTTTCATGCATCTATTAAAGCAGCACTGTGTGTGATTTTCAACTGAATATCAACTGAATATTCAACTGAATTCACTGAATTCCAGATACAGTTTAGCACAAGTTTTTTTTATCAGTCATTTTTAGACTCCACCTATTCTCTCCATACAATATTACTGAACTTGTGAACAGTTAAGTTGCCAGAGCACGGAACTTTTTTGTTTAAAATAAAGGTCTGTTTCTCAGAAACTGCAGTTTGAATAATCTGAAGTAAAAAAACCTATAAAATGAAGCATGAATAATAGGAAGAATTATATGTATTTGGGTCATTTATTTGATGCTATTGCTATTCTTCCCCTATACAGAACAAATAAATTATTTACAGGTCATTAAATGTTGTATTATAAATATTTTGCTAAATTACCAACAGAGTAGAAAAAATCTCTTATTCAACAGTGTCTGCAATAGTAACATTAATTAAAAAGCAAACACAGAAGAGAAAGAAATTGTTAGGAGATACATTTACAGGGTGCTACATGTCTTGAGCATTTATTTCTCCTCTACACATCGCCATATTTCTGCCATATACTTTGCTGTTATAGATATTGCTCCCATATACTTTGCTGTTATAAAATCTGGGGAAGACTTCCTTCAAACATGTCGGTTAAGCTAAACAAACAGTTAAGTTGGCCGAAAGAGACCAATCCTCCTCCTGCCCAGGCAGCACCCAGTGTTTCCTGGCAGGTCCTGACAAGTGAAAATAGATATTTTTCCACTTAGTTCTAAGCTTTTTCTAGCATTACAATTTGAGAAGTATAGCTTTAAGAATAAAAATAAGACTTCATAAAAAGAACTGTTTAATCAATCACATGATATCTTGACAAAACCACAGCCCTAGCAACTATTAAGATTCACCCTTACTATCCATGACCACTACAAATGATACTTGCTAAATAGCTAAAGACTGATATTAGAAGTGTTTCACACTCTTCTAATTAAACTCTTAAAGTAAATTATTGGACTTTTTGTATCATATCAAACTCTAGAACATATAAAGGCAGTTGTCTACATTGAAGGAAATTTATCAGTGTAGGTATCCTGTGTATCCATTTTGAATAAATTCCATAGATATTTCCTCCTCCACCTTATCACTGATTGCAAAAATGAATCAAAAGAAACCCAGGTCAATAATACCATATATTTCCAACAAATCATACTGATAAGCAGTACATCTGAAAATCTGATGACTGATTGATCATATTATTACACTTCCTAGTATGCATTTCATAAAGAGGAAGGATAACAACTTCTTCAGTGCCTTTTGCCTTCAAATTATGCAAAAGCCACAAGCAAATGTTAAAGCTCTATGTGTCATGATTTGAAAACATCATTAGCATGTTTGTACCACCACTGGATTCCAAGTGAGTAGAAACCCACTATATGACTTTGACTACACCACCTTCAAAGAATCTTAAATGCTTCCTTTCCAACGCAAAACTCAGTACAGGACTGGGGCTTAACACAAGGTAACCTGAATTTAATATTAAAAATCTGAAGCATTAAATTTCAATTGGTATCTCACAGTCCTTAGAATTCATATATTTTCTGCAAATATATAAATACTGTAAAGGGTCTTTCAGATTCTTTTTCCTACATTTCTCATTGCTTTGCTATAATAGTGATGAACAGTAAATTTGAAACCTGCATTTTTAAAATATGTTAAAATTATTTTTGTCTTTGCTTTTAATTAAAAGTATGTGTCTGAAGTTATTCTGATGAAGGTGAATATCTGGTATTACTGGTATGAACCTGACAGGTACTATGCAAGACTTTTATAAAGGAGCAGATATCATACTTCTTTTGTCACATTCAACATCTTCACTACCTAGTTTCTCTAACCACTCTAACTGTCAATAATAGCTGTTAATCTCTGCAAAATAATACCATTGACTCAATATTTACAGAATTTGCACTTGCTGCAGATGGACAGAATCAGTGGGGGAAGAAAACAGCAAAATATATTTCTGCTTCCCCAGTCGTGTTTTTGTAAAAGGTTAAACTGCAGATGCTGCAGTGGCTCTGACCCAATTCTGCTGAGCCCTTGCAATGTCCCTGCCTTTCCCACCCACTGTGGGCAAATGCAGAATGAGAAAAATGAACTGGGTATTTTTATACTAATACTGCACCAACTGTGGATTCTCCTTGGAACATGACAAATGGGGAAATCCATGGTTACTCATTAAAAGAGCTTCTGAACTATTTTTGCAAAGAGTATACAAAGCAGTGAGAACTATGGGAACCAAACGGAGTCTTGTAGTTCTTAAACTTCACATGGGTATTGTGAGAATTCTTTAGTTGCAATTTATAATGAATTGCAATTTACAGTAAAAATGATAGTTACTATTGCTTGTGAAAACATTAACTGTGGCAAAAAAATACCAATTTAATAAAGAATAATAAACACAATTTGTATTTAGATATCCAAAGGTGGGAAATCAGAACATGAATCTATTCTGTTACAAAAACTCTAGTTTAGCAATATTAGCTTCATCCCATTTAAAATACAGAGCGGCAAATGGAATTCTACCAAAAGCCAAGAAAACAAGGTAAAGAAAATGCTCCAAAATACACTGTGTTCTATACTAAAGAGAATTCACAATTTTAAAAGACATAAAAATAGTGCAGACTTGATTTTTAAAAACAGCTTAAAACGTTTCCTTGTTAATTACTGTCATTTATTACAGTTTCAGTTTACTGCTTACCATTATTGGCAGTTTAGATTGGATATTAGAAAAAAAATTCTTAATCAAAAGGGTTATCAATCACTGGAACAGGCTGTCCAGGGAAATCGTTGAGTCACCATCCCTGGAGGTATTTAAAAGACACGTAGATGTGGTGCTTAGGGACATGGTTTAGTGGTTGGACTTGGCAGTGTTAGGTTAATGGTTGGACTTGATGATCTTAAAGGTCTTTTCCAACCAAAATGATTCTATGATTTCATGATTTTCAATCATAACTTTTCATTTTTTTAAAAAATGCCTTTCGAATAGTACTTACTTATCAAAACTAGTTATAAGGGATGTGATGTGGTGTGAATTGATATGATGCTCTGCATATTGAATATATTTGGAGACTTGGTCTATATTTTAATTTAGCATTGAAACTTCAAAACCTGTGTGGTAGCAGATTAATGTATACCTTAGTTGTTTGGTAAGGTGAATCCTCCAATAATTTAAGACTATGTTAATTATAATGAATGCGCACGATATCCTGCTTTATTGTCAGTCTGTAGAAGTAACGCATTTGAGAACTCATTTATGGTTTCACCTTACACTCTCACTAATAAACTCACCAGGAAGGTTACTTATTAGCAGAAATACCTTTTTATCCCATCTACTCTACAGAGTCCTTCTGTGAACTGCCATGAGTGTGAACCATTCATCTTATTTTCCCTGCAGCTTGCTAAAATTCAGAACATAGAGTTGCAAGTTCATTTATTTGGTGAAAACTCTGTTCATTGTTAAATAAGTTAGTAAAAAAAATAAGCCTTTCATTTTCTGAAAATCAATGAACCTACGAAGATCTACATAAAGGATTTCTCAGATGTATTTGTCTGTTTTGTCACTCGCAGGAGGAAAAGGTTAACTGCACACATATTCATGAGAAGGCATAGAAAGGCAGCAGTGATGTTTGCCTGCTGCTGGTGGTCCACACAGTTTGTGAAACCCTATCTTAGAGTACCTGGAGAGTTTCCATGAAATGAAGGCCATTAGAATTTCCAAAACTGGGGGTTTTGGAGGCTTTTTTTATGGTTTCTTACACCACTTGCAATCTAAAGTGCAGAATTTTGACTGAATCCAATCCCCACAATTATAGTCTACACTCATTATAAGGCTCTCCATTATAGCAATCTGTCTGATATAAAACTACTTCAAATCTGGGGTTTGTGTATATATGCTTTATCTTTTTGGCTTGACAGGGGGTTTTTTTTGTGCAATTCACAAAATTGGTACTGTAGAAATTCAGAAAATGTTGTTTGGGAAAGAATTACATATAATAGGTTTTACATGGCACCTGTTATTATGAAAGACCTCAACATTTATATTCCTTTGAAATGTGTAATAAATAGTTAAATATTGGAAATAGTTTTATTATCCATAACAATCTAGGGTGTAAATCAATTTAATTTATTTAGATCTAAAACTCTTCTTGTATACAAACCTGGAGTTTTAGTTATTGTTTCATTAACTTCTCTCACTCCTTTACCTACAAGTAAAAAGACAAATTATCATTTTCATGAACATATTTGTGTTTTTTTGTTTAAATAGAATGTTAAAACAATGCCTGATGGATGCAATCACCTCTTATCTAATAGAGCCATATTTAAAACAGAAATAACTGGTCTTGAATACTTTACATGTTCAAACCTATACACTTACACAAAACTATAAGAAAATAATTTAGGTAAACAAAATTTTTACTGTGGAAAGCTGTCTGGCTAGCCAAGTATTTCATACATTTAGGCCTAAAATTTTTATATCAGTCCCAGTGCTATAAAAGAGAGCCTTATAGAGGGGACAAATACTGTATCTAATTATGAGTAATAGTATATTAAATATCATAAAAATTTTGTTAATAAAGATTGATACATTTATGACACAAACCAGCAAAAGCCAGATAGCCGGATTAAGATGACAGGATCAGATAACATGGGAAAGGATCACAACCGATGTCATTTGCTATATTTCTGGTACCCTCAGCAGAGTTATGTCTATTGACCCTAGATCAAGTTCTGGCCTCATATCATTAGCCACTTTAAAAAGGCTAATGTCCCGTAAGAAGATTTAGTCTTGCATGTTTTAGGTTTTTTTTCTTTAGGAGCAGAAATCCACTGATTAGACTGATCAAGTGCTAAGAAAGCACAAAAAGTGTCGGGCACTCAAGGAGAATTACACCTAAAGACTGTAAGCCGATTAAAAAAAAAAAAATCTTGATTATAGAAACTTTATCTGCATTTTATCTTCCATTTAAAAAAAAATAAAGAAAATTAACAAAAATCGTATAATTTATGTCAAGTTATTACTTATATAGTACCTATGAAAAATCACCCATTAGGGAACTAGAATGTGAGGATAATTTTTTATGTCTTGACAATTTCGAAACAAAGAAGTCTACCCATCCATTAATGAAAAGAATCAAATATTGTTCAAATGTCAAATCTATTTAGCATTCTTTGACATATTAGAATTAAAAATCATGTTGCAAACATCTTTCCCATGGCTTCTGACTATTTTTCCTTTATTGATATTCTAAATATAGTTTTGTTTTATTTTTCTGAATTGGGAAATTATAGACATGTTTCTTCACATGTGAAGAGAAATTTAACCCTCATAACTATGTACTTAGAGCTACTCTAGCAAAAATATATGAAATTTAAATGGATATAAATAAATGTGGTATCTGGTGCAAAAATGCATTTATTTTTTTTATTTTATTGTTCATTTTTATTTTAGAAGACTTTCTTTAACAAAAAGCATACCTGAATGAATCTAAAAGCCAAGTTATGAAATAACTTTTTTGTTCCTAATAGAAAATCATATATTAAACACTGAATACATTGAAATACTCTTTAAAACTGTGACATAAAGATAAACACAGTTAAAAGTAACACTTTATATTGTTTAAGTTTTGTTTGCTGTTGTTAGGGGTAAACTTATATATGTGTGCCTGTGCATTTACACACACATATCCCCATGTTTTCCTCCATGAGTTCTAGATGCTATGCTCACTTTGATTTTTTTACTGTTTCTTTCATAAAGTAAAAGCTGTTGTGTTGTATGCGTTTTTTAAATGGTAAGTGGAAAAAATTAATCCTACTATATAAAAAAAAATGTCAGTAAAAAAAAAAAAACCAACCAAGTAGGGCCCAACATATCACTTGAGTAATGACTTACTTTTACAAATAGGTGATTTTCCTGTCCATTTCATATCCGGTTTACATGTCCGATGCTCTGATCCACCAGCAAGAAAAAATCCTGGCTGACAGGTGTACACCAAAGTATACCCTAAAGTAGGAAGATCTATTGCTTTCACATCTACATGTGCCGGTGTCTCTGGCTGCCTGCAAGCATGAGCTGCAAAGGGTTTTTCGGAGTTAGAAAAAGTGATGATAAACAGTTTCCATAGGATTAGAGTACATAATTTGAAATAAATGCATGCCAACTTATTCTTTCATTATATAAACTTTGTACACCTTTTAGAAATGTCAAGTAGCTATTACTTGTAAAAGTAACACTTTGAGTGTATAGCTATATTATTGTGGGAAGATGGAAATGATACTATCACATATTTTTAAACAATATACCAAAATGAAATCATGATAGCAAAGAGAAAAGAGTTAAAATGAAGAGAAGAACATGCCTTTGTACATGGTGCAATGATTGGACCTGTGAATTATTGTACTGTCACAGCTTCAAGCATCGCTTCCATTCAATGTTTTAAAGAGCCTTGAAAATTACAGAGCAGTTATTGTGCTAAATAAGTTCATTATAAATTTCAATTGAAATAAAGGTTCCATAGGAAGGCTTTGTCATAGTACATTGATTATAACAGATATGGTTGCTCAGTATGCTTCTTTGTGCTGCATGGTGTTCATTTATATCAACCCAAAGATAATTTGAAATAGGATAAGAATCTAGGATCATTCTAATAAATTACTTTTGCCTTTGATCAGTGTATTTTAATACAATAGTTATTTGATGTCCTCCAACTCATACGGAGCTATAAATACACTAACATTTGAATACCCATGTATAACTCAGAAAATATGAATTTTGTTGAGTTCTAGTTTATGATCCACAAAATACTAACCAACAAAATAGCCCCATGCATATTTCAGGTCACTTACTGTTCTCTATTAATCCAATACATACAAACCTCTAGATCAATTTAAAGCATCTAATGCAGTGGGTTAATGAGGACAGACTTTTCTGAGTAAAACTGATGGAATTATTGTGAACTTCATGGAAAAAAAAAATCTGAAAAATCTTACTTCAAATTAATATCCCGAAAACATCATTGGTCTTAGAATAGGAAACAAAAATTATTTAAAAATACTGGTTTAAATAAAGTTTACTTTTTTTGTAGTATAGCATTTACTATGAGTTTCCACATTCATCACTTTGTAACTGTTTTTAAATTCTAAGATATTCTAACTCATTAGATAATAAACCAGACTTACGAATGCATTCAGACTGTATGCCACTCCAAGTTAAGTTAGCAAGACAAGAACGGGTGGTAGATCCTTGAATGTGGTAACCTTTTCTGCATCTGAAAAAGACTGTGCTCCCAACCTGAGGAACAAAACAGAATGTTAGATAAAAGAGGTATCCATCACGTGTAGTCAGATATCAAAACAGTGATAAATTACTAGAGAGATTATTTCAAAAATAAACATGTCCTCTTTTTACAGTTTCTAGAGTTAAACTTTTGTTTTAATGAATTGAAAAGTTTGAGCAATTGATCTTTTGTAACCTTATTTGAAAGCAGTAAGTGGAAAAATATTGACAAGGCTGTGCACGTGGAAAAGAATGACACTCATAAATTTCAGCTTATTTGTCAGTGTGACAGAAACAAACTAAATGACTGAGATGTCTCTCTTTCCTGTATGTCACTGCATATGTTTCAATAGAACTTGACTGTAAAGTCTGTGTCAATGGTTTCTCATTATGTGACTTCACTAAAAATATGTTTTAAGAGGAAAAAGGAAAAAGAAAAACTATGAACTATTCCATCTACAAATAAATTCACTAGAGAAAACTCCATGCCACAATTCCTTACACTGCATTTGTTACTATAAACTACCTAAGTTTTGCTTGAGATGTTCAACTAGGAGAGTGATGTTATGGAAAGCCTTCCTATGGACAACTGTGATATGACCCTTCTCAGAAGAAAGGTAGTAACTGAGAAAACTCTCTTTAGACTTCCACTGAGAATAGTAAAGCATGAAAACTGGATACAAAATAGCAAGTGATGAAGAATTTTTGTAATATACGAGAGAGATTGTGTGGAAAGTTCTAGTAAAATGGACTTATTGATGATATTGAGAAAAGTAACCAGAATACAACTCCAGGCCAAGATTTTTAAGGATGCGGGCCTGACCAGTAAAGCACTACTTTCGTTTTGGATAAAACATCTTGGCAATAAATAAGATTGGATTAAATGAAAAAAAAAAAAAACAAAAAAACCAAACCAAACAAACCAAAAACCAACCCACAAAAATTAATACTATTTGAAATTATATGACTTATTAAGTAATATATCACATGGACAAATGAAATTAAGTTGCAAATGTGTAGTGATCAATGCATATTAATAAAATAGCTTGCAGGTATATAAATGCAGATAGCGTTACACTACAAATTTCATAGAAGGACTTCAATGGACAGTAAAAATAGGTAGTTATCTTCAAAAGTGCCTACCTGTTAACTATGTACTCAGTTACATAAAAAGAGGATACCATGATAGATGTTCAGTAAATGCAACACCAGTTCTTCCTGAAGTGGTTTGGGAAATTCACTGGTATTTTTAAAGGTCAAATTACTGATATGGCTCTGTAGACTTATCTAGTTGTAACTATTTTTAAATATATTCATCTCTCTATCTTGCCAAGGACACACAGCATGTCTGTAGTAGACACTAGAACAGAGTGTAGCTGGTCTTGACACTAAGTCATCTTGGTTCTTAAGAAATTGCCAATTCTGGTATCAGTAAGTAATGACAAGCTGCCAATATTTCCTCACTGATCCAAAATACCAAGCGAAAAAAATGTCTAGGTTCAAGGCAGTTACAGAGTTATATTTCTTTCTCATTTTATAGGTAAAAATAAAAATAAAAGCATTGTACTCTTTGTATAACACTTGGATGAAAAACACTGGAGACATTTGTAACAGTCACCGCTCAGTGAACCACAAAAGGCACAAAATGAATGGGGCAAGACAGGATGCTGGTAGATACACTAGACCCTTCAAAGGTCTGTTGCCTGTCGTCACACCTTTCTGTAATGAGGAAAGACTGTTAAAAGCTGATTTATAGAAGCTTGACTAAGCCATACAAACAGGAAGCCCTACTAATCATGTATGCGAAAAAAAAATGTACTTCACTAGTAATTGGAGAGAAGTCTACATCCTGTTGTGCCAGACAGTGATCTGTGAGTGAAAGCACATTGTATTGAGTTTGCATGGCAAGCTTTTGGTATCAGGGGGGCTACAAGGATGGCTTCTGTGAGAAGCTGCTAGAAGCTTCCCCTGTGTGCAACAGAGCCAATGCCAGCTGGGTCCAAGATGGACCTGCTACTGGCCAAGGCTGAGCCCATCGGCAATGGTGGTAGCGCCTCTGGGATAACAGAGTTAAGAAGGGGGGAAAGTTGCTGTGCAACAGCAACTGCAGCAGCCAGAGAAAGGAGTGAGAATATGTGAGAGGAACAACTGTGCAGACACCAAGGTCAGTGAAGAAGGAGGGGGAGGAGGTGCTCCAGGCACTGGAGCAGAGATTCCCCTGAAGCCCATGGAGAAGACCATGGTGAGGCAGGCTGTCCCCCTGCAGCCCATGGAGGTTGATGGCGGAGCACATATTTGCCTGCAGCCCATGGAGGACCCCAAGCCAGAGCAGGTGGATGCCCAAAGGAGGCTGTGACCCTGTGGAAGTCCACACTGGAGCAGGCTCCTGGCAGGACCTGTGGCCCCACAGAGAGAGAAGCCCACGCTGGAGCAGGTTTGCTGGCAGGACTTGTGACCCCATGGGGGACCCATGCTGGAGCAGTCTGTTCCTGAAGGACTGCACTCCGTGGAAGGGACCCACACTGGAGCAGCTCGTGAAGAACTGTAGCCTGTGGGAGGGACTCATGTTGGAGAAGTCGGTGGAGGACTGTCTCCCGTGGGAGGGACCCCACGCTGGAGCAGGGGAAGAGTGTGAGGAGTCCTCCCTGTGAGGAGGAAGGAACGGCAGAGACAAGGTGTGATGAACTGACCACAACCTCCGTTCCCCGTCCCCCTGTGCCGCTGAGGGGGAGGAGGTAGAGAAAACTGAGAGTAAAGTTGAGCCCAGGAAGAAGGGGCGGGGGGGGGGGGGGAAGGTGTTTTACGCCTTCTTTTTATTTTCTTATTACCCTATTCTAATTTGATTGGTAATAAATTAAGCTAATTTCCCCGAGTTGAGTCTGTTTTGCCAGTGATGGTAATTTGTGAGTGATCTCTCCTTATCCCAACCCATGAGCCTTTCATTATATTTTCTCTCCCCTGTCCAGCTGAGGAGGGGAGTGATAGAGTGGCTTTGGTGAGTACCTAGCCTCCAGCCAGGGTCAACCCAGCACACACATATTGGACTAAATACAGAACAGATGAAGACCTACTATTGCCTCTAGAGGTGAATGTGAAAAGAAAATTAGCCTTCTTGTTCAACAGACATTAGAACAGTGAATTAGCAAGTACAATTCTGGTATTAAAGACAACTTGTGAGGCAGATAAAAGGGGGAGAGAAAAAACCCAACTCCCTAATCAAATTAGGTGCAAAGATTAGAGTTGTTTTTGAAGTGATGATGGGGACAGGTACAGGGTCAAGATGAGAGAACAGACAGAAAGGCACATCTGCACCTATTACTAGAAGAAGAACCATCTTAGAGATGAGGCCACAAGATGTGGCTATGGGAGAAGTGCCTTGGCATCTGTGAACCAGGCAGGAGCAGAAGGTGAAGAAAAGAGCTGATAGCCACAACGACAGACAGCACAATAGCAGGAGAAGGAGGGTACCAATAACCAGAGGAACTTACAGAAAGGATTTTTTTAAAAAATAGTCCTACTGACTTGATTGTAATGCCATGTGGCACACTGCCCTGGGTACAGAAAAAGGCAGGAAACCCAAACAGAACTTACTTTACATTCCAATCACAAATATTTATACCTGAAGAATCTATCCACATGAGGTTAATCAATCTATATTATGACTGTGGATTGGTCATCGTTGCATCTACTTTTACTTCCTCAGTCACTTTTCTGACTGTCACTTGGTAAACTAATAACCTGTGAGGAATTTGGAAATTATAGAAAGGATATTCATCACAGAGAACCTGGATCCAACACATAGAATAATTTTATCTTCCCTGACTGAATAAAATATAACATGAATTGCTAATTTAGTAAAGCCACTTGCTGGCTTTTTTGTCAAGGACTACATGGCCTTTGGATCAGACAGGTCTTTGGTTGTTAGGTATTTACTGACTATTCATCAATGTATGAAAGAATTATGATCATAAAGCAAAGCAATTATATCATGTCATATCATATTAGGTAATCAATTTATAAATAGTCCTCCCTACTGAAGTCTCCTAAAGGATTGAACACATGATATATTGCAAGGTTAGAAGTTCTTTCTTTAAGCTGTATGTTAAAAAAATGCTTGGAATGAAGCATGTGTTTTTATTAAAAAGGAGTGTAAATTTCCTAAGGTTTACACCAGACATTTAAGCCTACAGATAATTTAATATATTTGTAATTATTAAATGCATCTTCATTTTAGAAAGCTGATAAATAAAGGAAAGAATTACCTCATAACCTCTGGAACTGTTTTGTATTCCAAAATGTGGAGTACCAGGGTCTGTACATGTATTGTGAGCTGGATCTAATGTAAAATGTGAAACACGATAGATATTATTATCATATGGAAATAATACTCTAAAACTGTTTGCAAAGATTAAGTCATTTCATCAATGTCTAGTGACAACAAGAATTGAATTTTTAATGGAATGCGTGTATTTACATATATTACATTTGTATTTCCAATTAAATTTCCAAGATAGATCACAGTGCTTTGTTTCAGTACATTGCAATTATTTAAGAGTATTTTTGCAGGTATCTTTGGCAGTGTAGACTTTCTTATAGCAAGTAAAATACTTAAATTTTTTGACATTTTTTTTTTCTGTCACCAGGAAAATAAAAGTTTCCAATGGACTACTACCTCAGTTGTTGCTGGAGAATGAAAAGACAGTCCCCCAAAACAAGGTATGCCAGAGTATAGCTAATTATATGGTGATCAGTGTCGCAAATGTAACTTAAAGCAGCCTGAAACTATTTTTGATTCAGCAATGTCCACTTCACATTCTGATGGTGTATATGCTTTGGGTTGCCGAGTCACATCCACCAGGTAGACGGCAAATGACTTGATCCAATGAATCTTTTTGTACTGTGTGATTCCCTCTTGGCAACCAAGTCTGCTTTTGTGCTGACACTGCATTACAAAGAATGCATCTTGGGACTATATTTCATCTGTAACCATTTTTAGTTTTCTGTGGAGGTAAAACTGAACTTATCACATACAATAATGTGATATGTCATTTCACTCTCGGGCAACTTCCATTTTCAGTATTGACCACCAGTAGAGCATGAAAATTAAAATGGACTGATATTTACCAAAGGCTTCAAAAGTTAGGTGGATGTTGACCTAACGTGCAAGAATAAAAACCAAGCACACTCCTGACCTTGAGCTGCTTGAACAGCTCAAGAACTTTTCACAAATTATCATCAGCTGGAATGCCATTGCTAATAATAGACACATGAAGCTGAACTGACTTGTTAAGATATTCCTCATACGAAGAAACAGTGGGGAAAAAAGGAAGACTTCTTAAAGTATTTTAAGGAAATTATCGATATCCAGAAATAGAGAAGCTTGCCATCATTTGCCATCACATGGTACTTCAAGGCATAGTTCTATGTATTATTCACTGTTCCTAATTTTCAAATTGCTCAACAATGGTATCTGTAAATATTTTGTATGGTCTAATATTTTCCTTTTACAATAACATAAAAACTGTGATGTAAAAGAAAAGCTTATGTTTGATGCAGTATGTTCCAGGTACTTCTACATTACGCTATGTAAAATAGAAATTGCACTATGACATTTTCAAATTTGATTCTTCACAATAGACCTGAGATTTAGCTTTTGTAAACCTTCTTGCCTCTGTAACAAAACATAGATGTAAGATGGATTGCCCAGTTCATAAAAACTATGGTCAGAGGAGTTTTCAATTCATATAAAAAATTGTATTGAATGTTAATGTTTTAATTTACAAACAGAGGCTGCTTTCAACAACCAGGCATGCTACCTTTTCCCAGAATGCCCAGTCCAGCTCTTCCACATAGCCAGTATCTCAGCCACATCAAAATATATAAATGGGTTACAGTCTATATCTGAATATGTTTGTTTAGAAATATCAAAGAGGATTTTTTTATTATAACACCAGAATCATTTTCTCTAGCAAGTCACCCGAAGTTGGATCAAATGCTGATGTCAGTGGGAGTTACAGGTGTCCAGCATTTCTCTGTTAGTCTGGTTATGTAACATGCTAAAAGCCTATCAGTTGCACATCAGTCAATGAGAAACTGATAATACTTGGCAGTTTATCAGAATTTCAAAAGATCAGACCCAGCTTGCTTCATCCTTTTGAGCTGTAAAAGCCACCTTCATAAAGTCCAAAAAGCTTTTTGATTTAGGATTGATTCTGACAAATGCCTTTAACTCTCCAGTGACAGAATCTAGTCTTTAATCTGCCAAAGTCTTCTGTGTATCTAAAAGATTCTAAAAATAGATGGAACAAATTTATGCGCTTGTACTTACTGACATTCTGCATTTCCACCAGACAAGCAATCATGTAAATTTACAAATGACTTCATATGTGATTGTGTTTATCCTAAAATTTTTATACTCAAAATACAACCTTATTTATCTAGTTCTTTTTATATTACATAGACTTTTCTATATTTGGAAAGCTAATTGCTAGATTTATGACAGTGTAATAGTTTATCAAGAATATTATCAGTAGAAACAGCCTAAGTAGTAGCATAAGTAGTGGTAGTTATTACCAATACATGTTGGCTGAATTCCACTCCAAGTACCATCTGCTTGACAGAATCTTCTTGAAGAGCCTATCAGAATAAAAGGGGGTCTGCACTGAAAGCTAACTTCAGATCTGTAGGTGAAACTTTTCCCATTGAGGCGTCCTTCTGCTGGAGTACCAGGATCACCACAAAACACAGCTAATGTATAAAAAGGGAAAGAAGAAAAAAATTATTAAAAACTACACTTGCTTCAACTGGAGTATTTGCATTGTTTTATGTGCAAGTCAGGCACACTGAATGTAAGTGCAAATGCTGTGTTCATTTATCTGTGTAGGATTGTAGCTCAGATAAATTCTTGACAGCAATTTAAAATTAATTGTCACTGTTATAGTTATTATAAGCATAAAACTTAACCTGGAAAATAGACCTTTTAATTGAGACACTTAAATGCTGATTAGATTGGGATGACAAAGTAATCTCAAAGTAGACAACACTACATTGTAATGCTTCAAAATGTATCCAGTTTTCACATCAGTCACCCTCAGATGAATAGGCTGGAAATTTTTGCCCTAATTAAGAAAAAGGAAAAATGTTGGTCAGAGTCCTGACAAGATTTCAAGCACTGAAAGAGATGAGTTGACAGATTTAGAAGCAGCTGAAAAACAAATACAAACAAAATATGAGGGTATGTACTCGCCTTCAGGAAAGAAAAAAGAATTTAGAAAGGCTATGAGCTTAAGGGTTAGGATCCTTGTTTTCACCTGTTAAGAGAAATGGAAACAGGGAATAAAAAAGGAAAAGTGTAAGGGAAAATTTTAATCATGCTCACTACAAGTCAAATTCAGAAGATTCAAAAAGATTATCAGTAAGGCAAAAGGTGATGGGTCCAATTAGGCAATACGAAATGGAGGTGACTTTTGGGGAAAGGAAGAAGACCATGACCTTAAATGGACACAACCACTCAATTTCATGACAAGGTATGCTTTTTGGAAGAAGGAAGAAGAATCCTGCAGTAGTCCATATATTACCTGATCTAGCTGAGTCCTTTTTAAACTGTGAGAAACTGACTGCAGCCCGAGACAACTGACTGTAGCTTTGGTGAAGCCCAACACAACTGTACCCTGGAAACTTACGCAAACATTGTGGGATGTCTCCCCGCCAAATCCCTCGACCCTCACAGGAGAGAATCGCTGTGTTAGATAGCTGATAGCCTTCTGCGCAGCTGTAACTCACGCTGGCACCCCAGCGATAATCAGATCCTTCCACTTTCCCGTAGAGTACTGGTGGAGGGGGGCCACAGGTAATAGCTGTGTCACAAAAAGAAAAGTTATAATTTCAAGACTTTATAGGGTTTAGGAGAATGCAACATAATATCTACTCATATTTTGAAACAAACAAAAAAATATTTCTTGCTGTTCAGTTCCAAAAAACAATTTCTGTATTGACAAAGCAGCCTGTAAGAGACAGAAAACCAATTTAAATACAAAAATAACACCTCTAGGTTTAGGAAGTCCCTGAGCTCTAGGTTGCTGGAACCTAGAAGAGTATACAGTTTACCTAGTTCTGAATCTCTTCTCAACATATTCATTACTGATCATTTTTGGCCACAGGCTACTGAGCTAGGTAAAAGTTTTCAATCAGTATGATTTATTTCAATTAATATGTTTCTATGATTCTAAATATTTGCATTTTATTTTAAAGTAATTTTGCAGCACTATTTAAAGCCCCTAATACGACTTTGTTCATTCACCTGCTCTTTTCTAAGGCTTTCAGCACACAATGGACATTGACTTTATTGGTAATCACTGGCTAAGACTCTTTAAAAATGTTCTGATGTTTTCCAGCTTCTGAAAGAGTGCCCAAAATGATAAAATCTGGAATGATCAAGTTTACATTTACACATCAGTTCTTTCAACAAAGAGCACAACTGTAAAGTCACTCAGTCAGTGATTTTTAGACCAGAAAATGCGGTCAGTCGAATACATATACCAAAATTTAATTAGTAGGCTAAACTTAGACATCACTTTAAAGCAGTGCTAGATGAGTTGGCAGTCTAGACCTTTTATAAGCAGAAGATGCCCTAGGCTGTTAAATTTACTCCCTGAGCTGCTGTAGTAGTGCTAACAATTTTCACCAGGCTACTTTATTTCCCTTTCAGCCTCATCCCCACTATGACCCTTATGTTAGCACTTGTAATTAACTATTTGTGAAGCATCTTTTTGGCTATTTAGGATGACTACACTACTGCAACAAGAGAATCTTTCATAGAAAGTTTGGTTTGCAGGATCCCTTTACAGAATTTCGGACATCTAATCCAAGATAAAAGGGCCCAAAAAGGAAAATGGGTACTTCACTCCCAGCATTTCAAACTGAGCACTCTGATAATCTTAATTACAGAATGATTTGGTTTTACTGTAGTCTTTAATGTCGCTATTCTGCCTGATATTATACCACAGCCTATGTGCAAAATAAATACAAATTTTACACAAATACTTATCTAAATGTTTTAGCTGCATTTGCATGTGAATTGCCCCAGAAAATGTTTTGATAATTTTTTATATATAAAGACATTTATTAGTGAATTTCACATACAGTATTAAAACAGTATTTGTAAACTATGTAAGTTCAAAAGCACACCTTTGCAAATTGGTTTACTCTGGTTCCAAGTGCTGTCTTTTATACAACGCATGGTAGATGAACTGGCAGGCTCCATCAAGTATCCTGGATTGCACTGATAGCTGACTGTTTTATTGAAGGTAAAATCATTCCCGAACTGAATGCCATTTGCTAATGCACCTGGATCTCCACAGCTGATCACTAGTGAGGAAAAGAAAAAAGGGATTTCTTTTTTCCCAATAAACATGTAATTAAACATTGAACTATGTATAGCTAATGTCCTTTTTTTTAAGTGTATAAAACAAGAAAAAATTTGATCAATATATTTTACAAAAATAAAAAATGTAATCTTTACTTTCTAGCTAAAAAGTCATATTTTTGAGGCATTGCAATAGCGTGGGCCAAATATTGTGTTCCTTAAATACACTAGCTTAAGCTGGTATGCTCTTTTGCTGTGACAGACTGTTATGTTAGTGATAGTTTTGACAGGACTTTTCCTTCTGTCATACTGGGATCTTTATCACATTATGCCTAATGTTGATGGTGCAACGCAATTCCAGCAGAATCTTTTTTTCTGATATCACTGTACTGATGTACTGTGGCTCTGGTCTTGTCATTGGGGCCATTGCCCTGTAGGCCTTGCAGCACCCTTCTGCTCCCCGCTTTCTTTCCCTGATGGAGTAGCCCAATCTCGCTGCTCCCTGACTTTTGGTCCTTAGCAGAATGGCTATCGGTCAGATCTGACTCCTTTGGCTCATAATAAAAACTGACACAGTAATGTATCCAATTAGGTAAAATTTGATTTAGAACTACTAGAACTTCATCCTCTGCACATGTCACCACCACTCCCCCCCCCAAAAAAAAAAAAAAGCAAAAGCTAATGGAAACTCTAGAGGAACACCTGTTCTTAGGATCTTAGAAATAATGTTATATTTTTAATTTTGCCATTCATGAGGTAAACAAATACAGAAAAGTTACCTATGTATCCATATTAAAAAGATAGTTCTGGAAACATCTAGCATGTATTAAAAGGGCATATATCTTTAGATACATAAAATATTCATGTATTACAAGACACATGAATGGGGGAAAAAGCGCTATTTTATCTAACAAAATAATCATTTTCAGTAGGAAGGCTGGATGAGTTACTACTTTAAAGCCTTAGAGGAAGAAAGTTTATTTCTGACCTGTGCAGTCTGGAGCAGTGCCAGTCCATGTCCCATTAGCAGTACAATGTCTAGTAGTTAGTCCTGAAGTTTTGTAACCTTCCCAGCAGGCATAAATGACTGAGCTGGAGAATAATATTCCATCAGTGTATATTATCATACCATTGGCGGGGGTGCCAGGGTTCCCACAAGATACAGCTGTGAAGAAAAGGTTAGAAAAAAAAATATTTCCATGATAGGTGACTAACTGGGGAAAAAAAGAAAAAAAAGGTCGATAGTCCATCTTTCAAAAAAGCTGTAACAAATTTTACTAAGAAAATGTTTAATAGGTATATTCTTGAGTTCATATCTTATTTCTCTTTGTTAATATGATCATTTTACTTGCATTTGTTTTGTTTTGTGTTTTCAACAGCTGATTTAGATAGTTTGCACTGCTTGTAAATGTTTCACTCCACCAAGTACAGGCACTGGAGAGAAGAAAGCTCATTCAGGACTTTCTGACAGAACTATGTCTCTGTTCTGGTTTTGGGCACATTTTTCTATTCTCTTTCTGTCTTCTAGTATCTCTTCTTTCAATTGTAAAAACGCATAAATAGTAAATTAAGATCTTCTTGTCCATTTATTTTTTGAATCAAGAAAAGACCTGTCGTGGTTCAGCCCCAGCCGGCAGCTGAGCACCAGGTGCTGCTCACTCACTCCCCAACTCTCCGGGCAGGATGGGGAGGAGAATGGGAAGACAAAGGCAAAGTCTCGTGGGTTGGGATAAGGACAGGTTACTGGGACAGCAAGGGAGAGGGAAATAACAACAACAGTACTTCACAGAATACACAAAACTGGTGGTACACAATGCAGTTTCTCACCCAAAGACCATACAGCTTAGACTGCCCTCTCAGACCCATCCCGAAGCCAGACCATCCCCGAGCCAAAAGCCCTGGAGGCACACCGCCCCTCGCCAACTAGCCCCCTTTTTATATTGAGCATGATGTCACATGGTACGGAATACCCCCTTTGGCTAGTTTGGGTCACCTGTCCTGGCTGTGTCCCATCCCAGCTTCTGGTGAAAATTAACTCTATTCTAGCCGAACCCAGGACAAGACCACATATCGTATTGGCCTCCATATCTTTTTGGCATCTGTAGCTTTACATTGATTTACAATGATTATGTTTCAACTTCATACATCCAAGATTTGATAGTGGTCTACTTTTATTATATGTTGGGTTTTGGGGAGGGTTTAGTGTTGGTCTTGTTTTGGGGTTTTTTGCGTTTTTTTTTCTTTTTTCCCAGTGAACCAGCCAATCATGAGAAGGATTTGTTTGTTTTGAATCTTTCTAACAACTTTCCTCTAAAGCACCTTTATTTGACCATCCCAGACAGGACACTGGCAAAAGTTCAATAAAATTCCACTGGTGGACAGAGATTACTTCTCTTCATAGGAATAAAATAGAACTACCATGAGTTTAAGAGATTAACAGAGTAATCAAGAGTTAGGAAGAAATGTGCATCTAAATCAAACTCTTTCCTTCAGTCTTCCATGGAGTATGAAGTGATTTGTAAGACTGGGAGGACATACTTCAGCTGTCTCTTGCAGAGCTTTGAGGAGCTGGCAACTCTTTCTACTCTTCCTACAGCACAAAGAAGTGTGGTCTCTTGAGAAGTGAAATTATTTAATCTAATACAATGATATGATCAAATATAAATATGACAAAACTTAATGACTTGGAATATGGTGGTGGATTAGCCCTGGCTAACAGCCAAATGCCCACCCAGCTGCGCACTCACTACCCACTCCTCAGCAGGAAGGATGACAAAGCTCATGGGTCGACACAAAGACAGGGGAATTGCTTACCAGTTACCATTGTGGGCAAAACAGACTCACCTTGGGGACAATTCCTTTAATTCATTGCCAATTAAAATTGATTTGGATAGGGACAAAAAGACAAACATTAAAAAAAACACCTTTCCTTCCCTGTTTCCTGGGGTTAAGTTCATTGCTTCACTTCAGACTCCTCTACCTGCCCCATGAGTGGCGCAGAGGGGAAAGAGGATGGGGAATTACGGTCACTACATATCAGTTTGTCTCAGCTGCTCCTTCTCCTTAGAGAACTGGAGGAATTCCAGTCATAATCATACCCTGAGCTTCATAAAAAGAAGTGTGACCAGCAGGTCGACGCAGGTGATTCTCTCCCTCTACTCCATGCTCATGGAGTACTGCATCCAGCTCTGGGGCCTCCAGCACAAGAAAGGCATGGACCTGTTAGAGTGGGTCCAGAGGAGGGCCACAGAAATGATCGGAGGGCTGGAACAACTCTCCTCTGAAGGAAGGCTGAGAGAGTTAGGGTTATTCAACCTGGAAAAGAGAAAGCTTTGAAGAGACCTTATTATGGCCTTTCAATACTTAAAGGGGGCTTATAAAAAAGATGCCAAGAGACTTTTTACCAAGGCCTGTAGTGACAGAACAATGGATAATGGTTTTAAACTGAAAGAGGGTAGATTTAGATTAGATATAAGGAAGAAATATTTTAAGATGAGGGTGGTGAGACAGTGGAAGAGGTTGCCCAGCAAAGCTGTGGATGTCCCATCCCTGGAAGTGTTCAAGATCAGGCTGGATGGGGCTTTGAGCAACCTAATCTACTGGAAGATGTCCCTGCCATGGTGGGGAGGTTCAACTAGACTATTTTTAAAGGTCCCTTCCAACCCAAACCATTCTGTGATTCTATGATGCATGATTCTATGATTCCATGATTCCACGATTCTATGCTACGATAATACTAATAAAACAAATTAAAGACCATGTGCAGATACTGGTCAAGGTACAACACTGAGCTGTATTAGGAAAGCTTGGATGCATTCATTAAGCCTAAATGTATTTATAGAATTCATGTGAAGACAACAAGTCTGCAGAAGCTTAACATTTGACAAAATGATAATTTGACAGTAGTTAACTATAAAATTATATAGTTAACTATAGTCCTTACACTACTTATAATACTTAATTACTTATTAACATTTCCTCATATTTGCTTAATTCAATTTATTGCATTATGAGAGCAATGACCAAATCTTCATATTTATGTGAATCACAGAATCAAAGAATCACAGAATGGTTGAGATTGGAAGGTAATCTGGTCAAGCAGGGCCACCAAGACCCAGTTGCCCAGGACCATATCCAGATGGCTTTTGACTCTCTCCAAGGATGGAGACTCTACCACTTCTCTGGGTAACCTGTGCCAGTGCTCAGTCAGCCTCCCAGGAAAAAAGTGTTTCCTGTTGTTCAGACAGACATCCTGCGTTTCAGTTTGTGCCCATTGCCTTTTGTCCTGTCACTTAGCACAACTGAAAAGAGTCTGGCTCCATCTTCTGTGCATCCTGCCTTCAGATTTTACATAAATTGTTAAGATCCCCCCTGAGCCTTCTCTTCGCTAGTTTGGACAGTCCCAGCTCTTTCAGGCTTTCCTCAGAGGAGAGATGCTTTAGTCCCTTCATCATCTTAATGACCCTATGCAGGACTCTATCCAGTAAGTCCATGTCTCTCTAGTACTGAGGAGCTCAGAACTAGACCCAGCACTCCAGATGCTGCCTCACTAGTGTTGAGGGGAAGGATCATCTCCTTCCTAAGGCAGCCTGGGATACCATTAACCTTCTTTGCAGCAAGGACACATTGTTGATGATATTCCAGGGAAGGTTTAGATTGGATATTAGAAAAAAATTTCACCAAAGGGGCTATCAGTTACTGGAACAGGCTGTCCAGGGAAATCGTTGAGTCACCATCCCTGGAGGTATTTAAAAGACACGTAGATGTGGTGCTTAGGGACATGGTTTAGTGGTTGGACTGGCAGTGTGAGGTTAATGGTTGGACTTGATGATCTTAAAGGTCTTTTACAACAAAAAGGATTCTATGATTCTATAACTTGTTGTAACACCAGGACCCCCAGCTGGATGGCCCCCAGCATGATAATTAGAATCTAATAGTTATAATCTAATAGTTATAGACTATAGGATTCATTAAAATAAACACAATTTGTCAATTAAAAATGAGTCTGAGTATTATTGATGTTTGGAATAATACCTAAATGCCTTTAATGAAGTCTTACTCACTTTTTATGTATAAAATTTTCAAATACTGAAGAGAAAAATTCAGTAGGTTGGAACTTGAACTTGTAGGGGTGAAAAGGTATTCTCTTACTAATCTAGTCTTTACTTATATTAAACAGGAAACAAATGAAGGAGAAGAGAAAAAAGGAAAGAAAGGGGCTTTTTTTCTTTGTCTGTATTGTGGGGTTTTTTTCTTTTTTCTTTTTTCTTTTTTTCCTGTACTATTAAACTTAATGTCTTCGTGCAAGGGAAGAAGAAAAGACATTGCAACACTTCAGTTTTCTGCTGGAAATACGGATCCTGTGCCTACTGCCATTTTCATATAGTTATGGTAATATCTACACTGACAGAAGATTAGTCTATGCTGAAGAATACTGCAAAAGAACAATTGTTAGATGAGGATACTGTCATAAAGTCCCTAGGTGAAAAAATATAATGAATGTGTGAAAAATATTTTGTCCTATCATCCATTTTATCATTTAGTAGAGCAGAGAACGGATACTATGGAGTTCATCAACCTCAATGAATTACATAAAGTAACTTTTCAAACATTCTTGGAAAACAAGAAGTCATTTTAAAACTCAATCTAAAGTCTTCCATTACTGCTTCCAATTCTGACAGTGCATAAAAAGTGTAAAAATTCTTTATTTTTAATCTTATTCTTAAATGTGATTTCCAGAAATATTGTCTGCTGCATATCTTTTGAAAGAGCTAGCATAAAAATGGTATTTCTCATAAAAAGTTAGTCTAACTTACATGAATAAATATACATTAATTTATACTTAGTTAAGAATACAACATTATTTTATCATCTGTTCAGTCCTTGATGCATAGACATTACATAGAAAGAGAAGATTAAAATATTGTATTTTTAGAAGATGGATGGCAGAGTTGTTTATTACTCCATTTTCATATCTTCAATCAGAAGTATTTGTTTATTTTTATATTTAACTCAGCTATCTATTCTCTATTTTCAGGCTCAACAGTTGTTTAACTAGAATTGTTTTCTCACAATTTTCTTTTAAACATATACTCTAAAACTTTATCAGTTTGGATTTAGGTTTCCAAGCAAAGCATGAACTGCTTGCAAATTCTTTTCTATCAAATTTCAGCAGAGCAATATGAAAGCATATTTCTGGCATATAATTTCTTTTTCATTAAAGAATAAAATATCAGTACTAAATGTCATTCAATGGTGTCATAACTGCCAATGGTATCAATACCTACCTTCACACACAGGCTGTATACCTGACCAGGAACCATTAAGCAGGCATGTTCGTTCTGCAGATCCTCTCAGCTGATAACCCATTTCACATGAGAAACGTAGCAGACTTTTTATTTTGAACTCATCCCCTAGTCTAGACCCATGAGCTGGTACTCCTGGATCATCGCAGTAGCCAGGATTATTTCCTGTAAATCACAACAGAGCAGAATTATTGGCAGAGATCTTATGTGCAAATGTAGTGGTAGTGAAGATATTACTCTCTTGCAAATAGTACTACTAACTGCATTGTTTCTATTACAATTAATCACTTTTCTTCCAGTGCAAGGACATGAAACCAAAGCCAAAGATGAAAATAACATGTCTTTTTAGCCTACTTCTTATCTCAGACCTGTACAGACCTAAACATAGAATGTGATATAAATAAAAGATACAAGATAATTGTGAACACAGGAAGCATCCCTGGAATTTTTTGTCAGTTCAAAAAATTTGTTGTCTTTTTGATATAAATAACGTTTTCTACATGTTGTATTTTATTGTTCAACTTCTCTGCTAATAATAATTTCTAATAACAAAAATTAGGTAACAGCAAGAGTGAAGAGAACCATATTCAAGTTTCTTAAGAAATATATTTGAAATATATATATCCACAGAAAAGACTAAATGGTACGTGGCCCTCTGTGTCTGTCAAGAATGGAAAGGACACCTCATCATTTTCCTTATCCTTTAAATTCCTACACAAGTATTGGTTAAAATTTTAGAAGAGAAAGAAGGTGCTGCAAACCAGACCTTTCAAACTTGTCCTCATAGTCTGATGAATCAGTCAATTGCCTTATCATATAAAGCAGCTGCTACAGAAAATGCTATCCAAGATGGTCAAGGAAGTATGGTCCCAGTATCAACAATTTATCATAAATTTTGACATAAAAATTTTTCTCTCCTAAATCCCTCTGTGTCTAAATTGTGATTCATAGCAACACTATCCTTTGTTCTACATTTTCAAGTTATACGTCTAGATTGAATTTCTATTAAAACTATGGTTTGGTTTTTTTTAAATATGTGTAAATAATTTCATAGGTTGAAGACTGTATCTTCTTACATAGTTTTTTATCACAGGCACACCTCTCCAATGAAGGACAAAATCTTGAACAAAGGAATAACAATAGTAAAACATTGAGAAAACTCAAACTTTTATTTTAGAAATGTCAGAAAGTATGATTATGTGTGTGGCATAAGATTTTCAGTACAGCAAGTTTGAGACAGACACTTTGGTTGGATACAATCATGCTTTCTCATAAAAGGAGACCAGGCGACATTCCTGAATTCAAGGCTAACTTGTGGGCTTTGATTGTGTCCACTTTGCTTAGTACTAGCTTCTTCTAGAATAGATTCTCCTTGTCACCCTGCCCTACAGCATTTGGACCTAGATTTTCTTTTCTAGATACATGCTTGTAAACAGTGTGAGTGTCTTGAAGCCAGCTGGTATATTCTGTCCACATCTATACTGTTAAACTCACTCTACAAAACAAGGTGGCTGCATCCAAAGTGGCTGTTGAGAATGACCTCCAGCACACCACCAACTTGCAAAGTATCTGTGCATTGTTTGATGGAGTCCTAGTTGGGATGGGTGAAAACTATTCTGGGGACAATTCTAAGAGCATAATGATCTAGGTCATCGAGTACTAGCATCTATGACCTATGCCCTGGCACTGTTCAATCAGCAGTCTAGATGTGGTCTCTGGATGCCATCTGCTTCTCCTTACTCCAAGACATTACTATTTCACAGGCATTTTTATCTGCTTAAAATGTGTGAAATAACATGAGGGCTGTGATTCAAGCTACCACTGTGGCACATTTACAGATTAAAACAGACATGTGCACATACTTTGGTTTGCGAATGCAAAGACTGCAGGAATTGTTCAGGGCAGAAGGATCTGATTATAAAATTCTGATGATGTCCCACGTTGCTTTGGGACTTTGCTGAGGGAATTACTCCAGATGAATGACTAGATTTTTTTTATTGGACACACCCAGTTTTGTCTTGGAGAAGGTTTAAACTGGAATCATGCAAGTTTGTAATCAAAAGGTATAGATAAAGGCAGTTACAGTAGCAGGAAGATCTAGACTCTTCTTTATTTAGTAATGTAGATGACTACATATCCATTACTGAAAAATGACTGTGAGTCATCTTAAACAAAAATCTCAACTATCACTTAACTCATAAGATACAAATGTCGATCACTGCAACAGGTCCCAGGTGACCACAAACTCTGAGATTATATTTATACCATCATGTATTCAAACATATATTAATATATAATAAATAAATCCCATACAGAAACAGACTACAGGTTTCAAATGTTATATTGGGACTGTTTTTCATATCCCTTAAGTGTAAAAGCAATTAGCTGTCTCAGTTGTCCAGGGCACAATCGTTCTTTCACTGACATCATGAATACAAATTATTCATATTGTTTTTTTAATGGAGTAATCTCCTGAATACTTAACATGGAAAATGAAGTTATTTTTTATAATTCCGAATGCCTTAAATGAATAATACACCTTTTTAGGTTTTTTGGCTGTTTGGGAGTTTTTATTTGATTATTTTAATTGAGTTAACAGAGATAGACTTCTCATTTTCCTAGGGAATCACCCTGCTCTCAAGACAGCGTCACATCATGTTCAAACTTAGAAAATTAAATTTTGCATCAATAACAATGTTTTAGTTACACTAGGAATATTTTCCCCATCATAGGAGATGACTACAGTGGTCGTTAATGTTTTAAAAATCTATGAGTCTATAGAAATACTATCATATTCATGACTGATATCTAAAGACTCTCAATTACTAGTGATTAAAATTTCTGTCCACTAGCATGAGAAGTTCACTTGTGGTAGGAAATTTTGTGTAGTAGCACTAGAAGATCTGACCTTAAAAAATTTAAAGTCTTGGTGCAATATCAGATCTGGCATTTTGTACTGGATAAAAAGGTGAAAGTGGCACAAATGTGGGCTTAAGATAAGCAAGAAAAGGCCAATTCTATGCGGAAACTATCCATATGATTGTCCTGCAGAGATTCCTTTCAGGTCTAGGCATAGAGACCATGATGGCAGTGAGATCTAGTGATGTGAGAAGACTCTAAGTAAACTTTCCTCCTTTAGCAGCAGAGAGCAGAAAAGAAACATTAGTGATTTAAATTCACTTCCTTTCCTCAGCATTCTTGCAGAATCAGCTTATGAATGGATCATTTTCAATGAGTACTTATTAAGAGCTTTTCAAAGTACAGAATTTAAATACCTTACATCTATTTAAATTAGGTCAAATCTGAATTGAACCACATTGAATCAGAGCAGTGCAACAGTGGGCATGTCCAAGAGCTTAGGGCAAGTTGCAAGAAGATTCTATAATATGAAATTATGCAACAATTTTCGCATTAAATTTTCTTCTGAAACCTGTCAGGTATTTATTTTCTTATATACTGAAGTGCGTAGACTTGTTTCCATTACAAAACCTATTAATACACTGTGGATGTCCTTAGCAGCCAATCCTCATCTGAGCTCTTGACTTCAACAAAACTGTGTAATGTTTTATGGCTTCTTCTAAACTTCCATAGTTAGTCCAGGAGACAATAAACTGTTTCTGTACTTCCTGACATCACCAAGAACATTGCAGAGGTTTATTGTATTGGCACATTGTGGCACTAATAAAGAATATTTCTGTAAGTGGAAAGAGGAACATAATGTATGAAGTTTACCATCTCATAACTTTGCTGTGATGTTTTTTATTCAACATTTTTGTATGTGACAACCATTTTTTACACAAAACAGTGTTCATAAAACTAAAATTTAACACATGCATCCTTTTTAAGCAGAACTCTACCGGTTTTAAATAGTGTTTTGTGGCTTTTATATATTGCAGTATACAATTATAGCATCTACCTAAGGAGTAAATTTATGAAGTAGTGACAAAGAGAATGAGACAATATATGAGAATAGTTCGATAAATAGCTATAATTCAGCTGAGTGGCTATTGGTGAAATTAAAATATATTTGGAAAAGAAACCAAACAAATATCCCATTGTAGTTAAAAATTGTGTGAGAATAGCCTTATTCATGTAATTACAAGGTGACCATTCAGATGATGGTTGGTACAAGTACCTGAACAGTGAGGGAGTGTCCCACTCCAGTGGCTATCTTCTTGGCACTCCCTAGTAGAATTTCCTATGAGCCTTCGACCCGCTGTGCAAGAATAGTGAATTATGGAGCCATATGTAAATTTGTCTCCTGAAAGAACTGCATTGGCAGGTACCCCAGGATGTCCACAAGAAATGGCTAAGAGAGGAAAGAGCACAATATTATATGATGTTTTTATGGCACAGAAAAAAAGCTTATTTTAACCTTTACATATGAGGCTTATTCCACACAACATAAACTTCTGTCTGGATTTCATCTCCTCCGTATCTTCAGTTTTGCTGTTGCTATAGGTGATTTACTGATCATTTGTATGATTAAACATAAAACTACATGTAAAACTAACCCATCCAGTTTAGCCTTTCCCTGAAAATATGCAGAGGTCTCTTTCCTCATTCATTTCCATTCACCGTCCTTCCATACAAATAGTACACATTATTTCTGAAAAGGTTGGGAAAGAAGAAAGCAAATAAGACTAATGTTGCAATGTGCATTTATACTACAGATATAATAATGGCTTTATCGTATCTATAAAATAATTAAACAGAGTTTAGGCAGTATAGAAGAGTAAAAAACCTTCATCTGTAGTATTATTATAGCATTGTGTTGCACTAAAGTGAGCAAGAGGAAAACGGATTATTGATAATTTTTGTAAATTATTAATCATATTTATGCTTAAATTAATGTGTATATTTAGTTTGAGAAAAAATTCAGTTAAATATTTTTAGTACAGGATTACTAGTTTAGTTGCCAGCCAGGGCTAAATCACGACACATATAAAGGAGCAGTATGTTTCTACTTTTTTACTCTTGAACTAGATTGTTCATAGTAAACATTGTGTGCACTTTGGGTTCAGAATTTTTCTCATCTGCCTCTTTAAGCACTTTGCCTTATCACCAAAAGCAATCTTACGCTTGAATAAAGGAGATTATCACTGATAACCTTTGAAAATTAAATCTTTCTCACAGTACTTGAAAAGACTCTAACTGACTTCATCTGTGAATAGATAAACAGATCTTTCTCATAGAAAGAGCCCTCTTCATTTCACTGAGCTTTTCTCAGGGGAAAGAATGTTATATCTGTCCTGATGGTATTTAGGATTCAGATAGTGTTTTGGTCCATCAGCAGCAAATTAGCAGCAGCTAATCCAGTAGGTGTTTGAGGAATGTAGGCACCTCCCGGGCTCATCTGAAAGTTCCCAGGTCCTCCATCAATAGTTTCCACAGCAAGGTCAGGTATTCCTGTTCTGAGGAGGGGCACCTAAGACTTTCATTGACCTCTGCCTAAAACCAGAAAGCCATGTAACTGCTATCAAACTTCCAAAACACTTGATGTGGAAAGATGGGTAGCTATTCTAAGCGATTTTGATTCCCCATCCTCTTCTGCCCCTTCCATAAGGAGTGTCCCTTCACACTGAAACCCCAGTCCTGGAAGTAGGAAGGGATCACCAACAGAATTGGGCCATGGACTTTCATAATCGTTTTTCTAAGAAACAAAAAGTGATGCACATGCTTGCATCAGTAAAATATTCTTGCCAAATGAACAATTTTATGCAGCTATTTTGTATTTAAAATGTATTTTGCTTAATTATTTAATTTTTCAAATGTGAATAAACCCAGTTTTCAGATTATAGTTCTTATCGACAGATATTGAAAGTGTAGATTGTTGTGAAAATCAAAACAAAACTGCTTGGGTCATATCGATTTTAGATACATAGCAGTAAGAAGAAAGCAAGCATAACAAAGAAATTTACTAACCCAGTTACACTTATTGATCTGATTGGTATATAAGTATAAATTCACAAAAGGAATCATTTAAGTAAACAATCACAATTCTGCAAAACAAAAACTTTAAAACCACCTGATGTGTTTGCAAATTAAAGTATACTTTCATTTCATTTATTATTTCCTATAATTGCCTTCTAATTCAGAAATCTAATGTCAGAAAATTAATAGTGATCAGAGAAGAAAAATTTGTCAATAGAAAATGAAAGTCAGCCAAACCGTTATTTTCCAGAGATCTGAAGCTCACTGAATTGATTATAGGAAACATGACAAGATGTCCTCCCTCTTTGAGGAAAAAGTGATGAAGGAATTATGAAATGATGTTATGAAAAGACCTTCTTGAGCAAACTTTTCCTATACAAAATTTCACAGATTCATTCTCACATACACACTTCAATATGTCTGAAAAAAATAATTCTGAGATAGGCATTAATGGTCTTAGACTATCAATCTAAATGATAACATCTAAATACTAATTTCAGAATTCCCTACCTGTTTTCAGATATCTTAACAATACACCAAAAGGGGAAATTAATCTTAACTTTTTGGCATTTGAAATAATAGCTCCACAGTTCCCTCTAAACACATTTTTACTAATGACAAGTTGTATGACATTTTGTTTTAATGTTTTCTTACTGAGCAATACATTGATCCTAAAGTCCAGTTTGTTCCTCAATAGATGACTACATTTATTTTTTTTTGTCTATCATGACTAAAAATCATGGACCACTCTTTAATGTTAATCCAACTGAATGAATACTTACACAAACACTTTGGTAATGATCTATCCCATAAGCCATTAGCTTTACAGGTCAAAGCAGATGAGCCCAACAGATAAAAGCCCTTCTTGCAATGGTATGCCACACTCGTTCCAAATTTGAAACTTTCAGGATAATTCTGCTGTCCATGCCGAATTGCATTTTCCACAAAGCCAGGATCAGAACAGTTCACCACTGTAAGACAAACGGTGTTCATCACTGATGCATAATAGCAATGTCATAAATAAAGTGTAACAGTGATTATTTGTTACTTCACTAGCAGCTGACAACTGTGGTCCATTTGATATCCTTTGTGGTTTTAATTTGACTTAAATATCTGATATGTTGACTCCTAAGTAAGTCTCCAGACCTTCTGCTTTGAAAGTAATACTATGTTTTTACTCTAGTTCTTGTAATAGTCTTGGACATACAGGTCATTCAAAGATAAAAAAGAAATTGGAGGAATTTTTTATTGTTCTCTTGGTAGGTTTAGTTTAGTCTTTTATATAATTTTTATGTGAAGGAAATCAAATTAAAATCAAACTGGTACATAGTTTAAATAGCACTTGAACATTTTCTTTTTTCATTTCCTGTAGTGAGAAAAATTGCTTCCAACATTAACAAGAACATTTTCTGCTATTAATGTGTAGAATAGAAAAAGGAAGATGGTGAAAAATCAAATATTTGATAGTGGAGCAGGAGTGAGGCTAAGAACCAAAACTCATGAAGTTATTTTTCAGATAGCAGTTAAAAACCTAAAAAATTACGGGTTTTGTCATGACTGTTTAGTTTTTATAAAAGGTATATCCGCCCCCCCCCCAGTCCTTCGTTTTATACCCTGCAGTGAACATGATGGTTTCTTGGTAGAAGATTATGATGAGACACTGATGTCTCCATTGCAAACTCCCAACTTTTCTGTCTATCCATCTGAAAGCTGCCTGAAAAGTTATAAATGCCTCCTCCACCCCTCCCCAGTCTTCACTCTAAACATAATGGTATAAGTAACTAAATAAATACTTAGAATATTATAAATTACAGCTCATCAAACAATGACAGGAATCTACCTTTCAAATATATCACCTAGTTCAAAATAAATTTCATGAAAAAGAAAACATTGAAGAATGTCAGGTAGCATTACAATTTTAGAGGTATGACATATTGAGTTACTAATGCACTGTTTTTTACTCCTGAATCATACTTTTCTCCAAAAGATTAAATGTTATCATACATATAATTTAAATTTTCTGATTAGCCAATACACTAGAACAAGTCAGCTTTTGCAAACGTTCATTCATTGAAAGACTGTTTCATTCAATCAGCTAAAAAGTATCAGGATTTTAAAGAAATATTTACATCCTAAAATTTAATTTTGGATGAAAAACGGTTAAAACTTTTTATTGCTCTTTCTCTTTTAAAGGCACAACCTCAAAAGTATTAAATGTTCACGATTTCAATCTTGCAATGGATTCTAGACAAGCATACACCTAGATCTACAGAACTTCCCATATGAATTCAAATTTTTCCTTCATAAAAATTAGTTTAGAAGCAATATTTGGGGTTGGGGGGAGAGGAAGAACACGCTTTGGCATGAAGCAAACCTATTTCTACTGATGGTTGTTAAAAACACTGAAGATAATACGGCACAGAAAAGCAAAATATATTTTAAAATCATTAGGTAGTACAACGATGTACATAAAGCTTTAGTAAGGCATTATCTAGACTGATGAAGAGATGGCTAATGGAAGAGACCTGCTTTTTTGTTTTGGTTTGGTTTGGTTTTTTTTCCTGAGGAGTAGTAAAGCTACAGAGTACCCTAACTGAAACTATTCCCATTCTGTTTTATGGTGAATCTTATGAAATAATTCACCAGAGAAGTTACATTTAGCTTACATTATAACAATTTAGCTTATATTTCATGCTACCAACATTTATTTAAATTTAATGTTATATAAATGTTATACATAAATTACATACGTACAGGTTAAATAAATATGTGTTTACACTGGGATTTCATTGACAGAAAAAACCACCTTTTTACCTCCTGACTTTTTTTGTCCTATAAAAAAGGGAAAAATGCAAAGTCCTAAAATCTCACTGCTCTTGTGAAAGATTTGGATGTGGAACTCTGTGTCTCTGTCTCTGTACTTTCTTTGAAGAACCCTGAACATTCCTGCCTCTGGGGATCTCTATTTAAGAGTCCTATCAAGAGAAAATGCTTTAATCATTATACGTTACACAAAAACATATTTCATTCTTTGTTACTGCTTTTTTCAATTTTTACTAATCACTGTCAACTAAGTCTAATTCTTTCACAGGCAATATAAACTATCACTGTATAAAAGAGTGAGACACAAGTGAAAGTCTGTAAAACATACAACCCACTGACATGAAACCTTACCAAAATATTAAGCTAGATCTGAATGAGCTCATATGTCTGTATTCACAGTGAAATTCTTTGTTACAGAAACTAATACAGCTCCCAGAAGCAATGCACGCTGCATCCCAATTAACCCTGTTCCTTAGGCAATTAAACGTGGTATAATGCTGTGTAGATGCTGCTGCAAAGCTTCTGCTTTTGGAACTAGCCTGCATCCTCTGCATAGTTGTAAGTTGCCTTGTACAAACATATCCTTAAACTCAATCTCTCTACGTATGTACATACTGAACATTGGAAGCTACATCTATATTGACAAGAAGAATACCAGCGCCTGTTCTCTGGCATGAGGCCAGAAGACAGTGGCCATGTCTATGCTGTTGCGCTCTGCTGTCCTCCAGGCTCAGGTGAATTTCTCTGAACCGCTCATCAGGAATGGTCCTGCTGCCCGTGCTAACCCCTGAACCATACTCTGAACAATTCCTGTGCATATGCTACTTGGTTCAAATGAAAAACTTGTTGGAGAACCTTCTTAATTAGTAGAGGCAATTAAGTTCCCATGCCCAGGCACTGTTTAGTTTAAAATATAGATATATTTAATTTCAAATGCAGAAGTGAATGTTTCACAATCTTTCTATTTAAATAAAATTGCTATTAGATGGTAATGCAGTTTTGACACCCAGCTTCACAATAACACAGTATCAGTATTGTGACCCATCATATCACAAATTGCTGGCCAAGGTTGTATGGAATATTTATACTGGTGCAGAATGCAGGTTTTCTGAGACCTATGTCCATGCTCTAATCAGTACATCATTTTGCAATGAAACTGCATACTGAAAAGTGGTGACAGCAAAATAACACTTTTCCATTCTACTGATATCTACCTATTTTAGCAACCATCTTGATCACCAGCAAGGGAAGCTCTTTCTTTAAATAATCTCTATACAGGTAAAAATGTATGGAAATTCATTGTCTTTTATGACTGTAAAAATCCTCTGGAATAAACCCCAAAAAACTGTAATAGTTCAAAGGTGAATTAACATCAATTTATCAATCATATTTAAAACTTTTCTGTATTAGAAATCTTATCCTGGTACAACTAGGACTCCTTGCTGCACTCTCACAGATCCACAGTGCAGGTGCATGTTCAGTAGTCTGCTTTTAGTATTATTAAAGTTGCTTTGTTGTGCTTCCAATGTTTAAAAGCACTAAGTACAGCAAGAATGCATATGTTCTACTATACAATTTCTGAACTTTCAATGATTAGAAGATGTTAAATATTACCAGTTCTTTCAAGTTTCTTAAAGAAAAATATTTTATGTGTGCATTGAGCAGTGTATAGGTATTGTTTTGGTGATCTACATTACTGTTTCAGGTCTGTCTGACCTTGACATTACTGACACAGATACACATGCAACCTTATTCCCATTGAATGACAGTTACCAGTTTCCAATACCTGGATTTGCAAGAGTGCCATTATGCTTCTTTTGCCTTTCACTACTCCTAGGATACAAAGGAGCCTAATTGCACACCTTTCTTTCAGTTCTGGCAAGAGGACATGGTATCATTTTTATGCTTTTTCAATACCTTTGAATCAAAAGATTGCCTATAAATCTGAACTTTTCCCTAGTTTCATGCTTCTGTCTTATGGACAGTTTTCCACTGATAAGAAAATATAAACCTGGTTTATAAATTCTCTCTGCTACACAGAACCTTTCCATATTTTTTGTTTGTTTTATATTAAACAGCAACAGGATAAAACAAACTGTCCTAGAAGCAGGTTCTGGAATCAAACCTGATCACTGGAATTGAAGGCACTAAGGACTATGTTAGAGGCTCATATGCCCTCTTACATCTTTTCCTGTCCAGAAAAACAAATATCTTAACTTCTGCTCTTCAACAAACCACAAACAGGAGTGATAAAGAATACCCACCTCCAGAACACAGGACAGTCTTTAAAACAAGCCACTTCTTTGATAATCTTCAGGCTGATTAAAAGCCTAGACTTTTATCACATCCTAAGTGAGAGCTTGTCTGCCACTGCCATTTTAAAAAGTCATTGCTATGTTTTCTTGAGAGTCTATGTGAAGACAGAAGGAATGCTCTGCAACCACTTTACCATGAAGAACACTGCTTGCTATGTTCACACAGTGCCTCCAAGATAAGGCAGCTCTGGGGAGAAAAGTAATGTCTTGCCTGAAGTTCTGAATGAGGGACAGAAATGCAGCAGATTCCCTGGTACTCTCTTTTGCTGGAATGGGGAGGATACTAGGCATCTACAGGCACAAACCTTTACAACAAAAAGGCCTTCCAGAGTAAAAATGCAGACAACTTGCCATGGCTTCATGGACTATCAGTCATGTGGAAATACCATTTGGGATTTGTGAGAACTCCAGAATATTGGAAAGTACTATTTCTTTAACCATCATATTGAATGCTTATTTTTCGATCAAAGTGATAAACTGTTTTATTTTAAAATAAACAGTGAAATACTGCACAGATAAAAATACTGTAAAAGTAAAAAGCAGTAAAATAAACAGTGAAAGAACAAAGAGCAAAAATGTTTTTTCCACTGCAATGTATTGAAAATCATTGTTACTGCACTCAAATATACACTGGATTAGTCGAAACACAACATTGAAACTATTTGGCCAAATTCTTCCAATTTTAGTATCGGAATATTCTATTGAAATAGAAGAAAAATCTGAAGCATATTGCAAAAATTCTCACATTTATTGAAAGCTTTGCACATTCATGAATACAATTATTTTCAAAAATTTTTCCAATTCTATGGATTACTCAAGTCTTTCCCTAGGTTTAAATTTTAACAGGCATTCACAACAGCTGTCCCTTTTTTTAGTACAGTTGAAATTATTACAATAAAACAAAATAAAAATATAACTGCTTAAAGTTGAAACTTTGGTTTAATGGATAAGACTGCCAAGTTAGCTCCCAAAAAGCCAGTATTAGAAATTAAGAAAAAAGAACTTTGTTTCATGAAGATATGCTGCCCTAAAGCTACCCAAAAGCAATTCTAACTGAATTATCTTTGAAACACAATAGGGAGAATAGAAAAAACCCTTAATTCTCCATGTAGAGCAGAAATATAGAATGTTCAAGGAATATATTACAGTCTCAAAGTATCAATTTGTCTGTATGATACAGTGTTCTCATTCGTGTACCAGCAGTATCTGTTTAGTCAACTCAGTGATGAATAAAATACAAATTAGTCACTGAATGCATTAATTTAAGCATGTGCTCTGTGCAATAAAATTCTTGCATCATACATGAAGTTTTATCAAATGATTATGCCAGAGAATACTATCCTTCAAGCTAAAAAGTAAACAAAATTATGCCTGCAGTGCCATTTAACATCAGCTATAGATTTTTAAATATGTATATATATATATATACACGAGCGTGCTGTTGCTAAGAAGGGCTGCAGTAAGGAGTACTTTAGAAAAGGATTTGAGTTGGCCAGCATACAGAACTAAGGCAGTAGTTTCCCTGATTGCCTTTCACCCTGGGGACTCAGTTGTAAATCACGGTGAGAGTAGACAGAGATTGCTTTCTCTCAATGACAGCTGTCAAGGGTTACATGGGAAATGAATTCTGGCACTCTCAATTTAGTCTGTTGAGAAAAGCAGGAGAATACTTTAAGTCTGCCCTGATGACTTTGGAACCTCACACTGAGTAGATTCAAACCCTTGAGGACAAAGAAGTGAAAAGACCATGTCAGAGTCCGTTAGGGAGTTTTCTGTTAAAAAGTTGAATGATCGTCAAAAAGTACATAATTCACAGTATTTCATTTCTTCTTCTTGCTCTTTTTCTTTTTTTCTTGAGAGAAACAATGTTAAGCTTCTTTTTTAAACTTTCATATCTGATCAACAGTGTTTTTAAACTTTTTTATTTGAAAAGTATTGCGTTAATGTTGGTATCTAGAACATGGATAGAGACTGGCACTCAGAGCGAATAAAAGTAGAGAATTCACTTTGACTTTATGACAAATTCTAAGAAAACTGACTATAAAAAAAGAAGGCACTGCTTGTGAAAACATGATTACAAAATTTCCAGTCTATGGAATTTTAGTAAAGTTCAGTGCAAAGTCAAGTATATACAACAATGTTAACTGTTCAGAGAAGTAAAGCAAAAAACCACCACCACCACCACCAAAACCAAAAAACCCAACAAACTGCTCAGCTTGCAACTTCACTTTGCAAAAGTCTTGAGTACATAGGAGTTTGATTTTTTAATTGTTATTTTTCCAATGGGTGCCAGTTGGAGAGTGATATTATCATAGAAATTCTGGCCATGTAAAACATAAAACTAAAATATTATTTAGGAAGCAGAGTGCTTTCTGGTTTTACATACATTATTAAAATCTATCAAAAATCTAAGGTCCTGTCATCATGTTTCCGATGAACCTAGACCAAGGAAATATTCACTGTTATTAATGTAGTATAAATGTTGTTGGTAATAGTGCAAATTAACACTAATAATTTGCTAAGTAATATCTTGGTATAAGCAAGACCTTAACTAAGATTAATAGATTCAAGAAGGTATATAGTTGACATTTGTTTGTCTGTGAGATGAAAAGCTAAGACACACATTGCTTTTAATTGGATTCCAAAATATTTGCCATTGATATAAACACGCCAAGTATTCTCTCATTGTTACAAAAAATGCAGTCTTTCTTGTTTTCTATTGGAAAATTTCTGCCAGAGTTCTCTGATAATTAGCTAGCTAACTCTATACTAACATAAAAATGGAGTAAGAAGTATGTTAAAAGAAATCTGTAAGTAATGAGATAAAAAAAAAGAAAAACCTTTCAAATTAGAAATTCAGTGCAAAACCAGGATAAATGAACAAAGAGAAACCTGAATTCTTTATTACTACCAAATAGCACGGACTTACTGATACAACTGGAGAATGTGAGCTAGCTCAAACCCCTGCAACTTTGCCAAACTAATCTTCCCAGCAAAAAACTTCTGTTTTTAAGAAACATGTTTTTAGTAGGAGAAAAGCTCTTAAATCTCATTTATAAGAAGATATAATGGATTCTGAAGGGAACAGTAGCAAAGGATATAAACTTTTCCTGACGCAGATTATGAATCTGACACTACCTTGTGAACTGGCAGCAGGTGATAGGATAGTTTATCTAGTGCCAAGGCAAAGAAAACAGCAAGAAAAGCTGCTTGCAAATCCTTGCATTCTAAAAGATGTGGTTAAGTGTGGTGTTTAATACAGCAGTTCTTACTTCAAGCATAATACATGAAAAATGACCTGCAGTGCAATCAGGAGTGCAGAGCCCTGATGAGACCATCTGATTCAGTTCTCATTTGGGGGGTTAAGAGTTATTATGAAAAGTAGAAAGTGTAGAGACCGGCTTTCTGTGCTTCCAAAGACAAAATGAAAAGCAGTTCCAAACTGCAAAGGGAAAAAAACCCCAACATACTGAACAGATTTGGTTTAGGATTTGATATTTTCATAGCTAGTTTTGGGGTAGCACATTCAGGCTGCACCAAGTCCGACTCAGGCAGGTTTGACAAAGAGAAAACAGATTTGGCTATTGGAACTTTCCTGATGTCATTTAATTCCAGTTCACAGGCAAGTAAACTGACTATTTGACATGTTCTTTATCAAAGAAATAAAGGGAAAGACAGAGTCCATAAGGAGATGAAAAAGTCCTATTTCAAAAATTATGATTTTGAAATCATACTTCAGTGATCTCAACATTCCAGAAAAGACTATTACATTTCTTTATATATATATACAAAAATATAGGATTAAATAAAAATTTTAAATCAGATATTATTGTGCCAATAATTATAAAAAGTTGAGGGTTTTATCTCACAAAGTACCCCAACATCACAACAAGCATTTTTTCACTTGTGAAAGAAACAGTAGGAATGAATTTTTCCAAGACACGGGAAAAGCTTTACTTTCTGAATATATCAATGTTTCCCATACATACATAATAGCTCAGTGGCAAAATAAAATAAAATAAAATAAATCTTCTGCATAGCTTCAAGCAGTAATCTATATTTTGTAGTAACTGCAAGTAGAGTCTCAGTGAAGTTCATTATTGACTTAAGTGAACTCAACCGAGGTTTGAAAGAAAGGTCATACATAAAACCCCTGTTGAATTAAATGATACAGGTTTGCCAGAAACATCAATCCCTTCTCAGCAACATATTTAAGGAGCTGGAATATTTACTTTCTTTGTTCCCAAATTCATAATTCATTACTAACAATGAACTTTAATACAAATGTTTTTCACCCATTAGATACAATGCAATTTTAGAGGAAAAGGCCTATGCCAGAAGAAGTGCTATTACTTGCTTTAGGTAAGTTCCAATAAATTTATTAAGAGTAAATTTGATATAAGCCACTTAGTTGGCAGAATTTTGATTTTTTTTTTTTTTAAATAATGGATGTAAAATTATCATTTCAGCATGATTTCAACATTGAAATGCACTTTAATTTGTTAATCTAACCAGTAAGGACTTTCTGCTCTTCTTTCATGTAAATAATGTCATTCAAGCTTATTTTGTTTAAGCTCTTTTGGGCAAAAAGAATCTCTAATCATTTTGAACTATGCAGATTTATCTTTTAATCCAAACTATGTCAAATTATAAATAAAACCCCCATAATTATCCTAAAAGTATGTTACAGGAATTTTCACAGCATATGGTCCAAAAAGTAAACATCTTAAATGGTGTATCAAATTCTGGTCTCAGTGAAATAATGTAAATATAACTATGCTAATGAGGTTACAAGAAGGCAGCTTACAGAAGAGAACATGCCTTTGCCCAAGATAATAAAACTAGGTAGATGCATGCAGAGAAGTGTTCTGTGGGAATATGCCTGGAGCATATGGAGGTTTGAATCAGAACGGTCTGTACTTCTGTTCTCATTCTTTTGAAGGAATACTAGAAGTTTTTGTTTCACAGTGAATTCCTAAATTCATTGTCAGCAGCAGCCTATAGGCATCTTCAGCTAGGGTTCTTAACAGTGTTAAGTTAAGCATATGCTTTGATGCTTGCAGGCTAGACACAGTAGGGTTTCAGGCTTTTAGGATTTAGATAATCTCTTATAGTGTTTAGTCAATATGTGGAATAAAATTTTTACTCATTGAAGTTCCTCTCCTTTTGTTCTGTATTCATCTAATTTGTGAAAACAGTTGTATCCTTTTTTACTTATATATGTCTTTAAGTGTTTTTTGAGTGCTCGAAGTCACACAGAGATGGTTGAGTTAGCTTAGTTATCCATTTAGTTACCCTAGATCAGATGATCTAGGTTACAGTCTCATAATTTGGTTCCAATTTACCTTAGTCTGTGAGACTGTTTTAATCTGCAAAGCTTGCAGTCTGCTTATTTTTGTTAACTCTGTGTTATGTTGTAGCCTAAAACAGTGGGATCAGAAGAAAAACAGGTCTGGAGACATCACATACCACCTCAGCAAGATTCTCCAAATGCATCTGTTAAAGTCTTTAGTCATAAATTATACAGAATCACAGATAGTTGTGGTTGGAAGGGACAGCTAAAGCAGTCTGCCCAGAGCTTTGTCCAGTCAGGTTTTGAATACCTCTAAGAATGCAGACTACACAACCTCTCTGGGCAATCTATTTAGGTGCTTGACTACCCTCAGGTTAAAAAGTTTTCTCTTATGTTTTGGTTTGTGCCCTTTGCCTCTTGTCCTTTCACTGTACACCACTGAGAAGTCTGGCCATCTTTTTTTTTACACCCTCCTTTAGATAAACATTGTTAAGACTCCTCTGAGACTTCTCTTCTCTAGGCAGAGCAACCCCAGCTTTCAATCTCTCCACAGAATCACAGCTGGGTCCATAGAATCATAGAATGGCCTAGGTTGGAAGGGACTTTAAAGATCATCTGTGGCAGAAAATGCCACAGAGAGAGGAGGAGAGCATAAAAAAGTTAGTGAGAAAGAATAGAGGGAACACCAAGGTTAGAGGAGAAGGTAGTCCATGGGGGGAGCAGATATTCTCCACAGCCAATGGAGGACCCACATCAGAGCAGACGGATACTCCTGAAGGAATTGCAGCCTGTGGAGAACCCACACAAGAGAAGAGGAAAAGATTAAGAAGAAACAGCAGAGAGAAACCACTTCATACTGACTGCAAGGTCAACCCACCACACTAACTTAAAATGAGGAACAATACCAATTCTTAACACAATTGATACAATATTTTAAAATTTCATGTAATTGAAATAAAATATCCAAAATTTCTAGATCAAAGATGCATGTAGTAGGTCAATGTATAGAAACTGAGTATAGAAAAACTGATGTGCTTATACTGAAGTTGATATTGACTATTCCCTTTGCACTACAACAAAATATCTTTTAGTGCAGAAATACGTTTATAAGTTATTTTTACTTAAGATAACATATTCTTCTACAGAACCCAAAAGTAGGATTTCTTAAAGAAACTGCAAACCTTATGACCTATCTCTTTTTCAAACAGTTTAAATATCAACATAGATTTCAAGGTTGATCACCTTGAACCTAGAGAAACTGCAAACTTCATGACTTATCTTTTTCAAATGTCAACCTGGACTTCAAGGTTGATCATGCCTCAACACTTCTATATTAGTCTGCCCATCTCTTTTTCTCCCACTAACTGTGACTTTCTTATGCTCAGCCAGGGCTCTGAGACTCAGCATTGGTTCTTTACTTCTTGTACATCTTCATTTTTGTATTTTCTAAGACAAAAACCGTGACATGTGAGTAAATGTTACAGTTTTAATTGTATTTTAAATAAAATTCTTGCTGACGCAGGAGACAGAGAAGAAGCTAGTTCCTTCTTTTATCTTGAGATTACATTCTGCCAAATCATACACTAACAAACTTTCCAGTATAGAAAAACAATTAATTTTCCATTCCCTATACTGACCACTATTTTAAGATGTAATTGTATAAATACTTAAGTTACACTGATTTCAATAACACTTAAATCTTTATTGATTAGAGTTCCTAAACAACTGTATGTGTTGTAATACAGATCTACAGTGAGGCATCAGAGAAGCAGTAGGTGACAAGATTAGGTAGGTCCTCATGGTTCATGATGGAAGAAATACAAGTATGTCACTGAAAAATATCTGCTGCTATAGAGAAAGAAGTACTAAGTAAAGGGAACAATGAAGTGACGAGGCACTGAGTGAAAGGCAAAAGTCCAACTTTACACCACCTGCATGAGAATAGACAAAGTTATAGATACTTAACTAAGAGAACTCTGGGCCACTCCATTCTGATAGGAGTTTGCCATTCTTAAGTGAATGGATTTTGGCAGAGTTGCATCTATAACATACACTACTTTCAGAAGACCAACCTCCTTAAACAAGATTTTAGACCATAAATTGGCCTGGATCAAACTGAAATTCATGTGATGAATTAAAAAAGGAAAATGAAAGTAGATAGGAGACACAACTGAAATAATGTTGGAGTAACTGTAAGGCTCCTAATTCTTATGTTCTTATTTTTTAACCCTTCTCAGCCTTTGCATTATTTTTCATGAATTTCCTTTTTTTTTTCTCTTTCACTTTCACTTGTTTTCATTTTAATAAATATACTTGAGTTCAATGTATATAGCCAAGTAACTCAGCTCGTAAATGCAGTTGAACTTCAGTAAAACCATTGAATCTCTGCCTCTGACAGTCAAATAGAACAGATCTGGACTGCATCTACAGGATATGTGAAAAAAAAAAAATGTATATTTTCAACAAATAAAACCTTAAAACCTTACTTAAATGCCTTCACAGATGAGATAGAGGAGTTTGTTCACTAAAGTCTAGCAATACAAAACAGTATAAAAGGGGGAAAAAAAGTACATGAACCTAAATAGGAACAGTTTGCTAATTCCTGCTTCTCAGTTCCAATAATTACATTGCTATGCTAGTTAACTCACTTGAATAAATTCTGAGGGTAGTGACTGAGGGAATTGTCATCTCTGTATTGTTTTAATGAGAATGAAAGATCTAATTCCACACACACTGAGCTTGAAATTGCATCAGCTATCTCTGAAACAATATGATGAGCTAATCACCAAAGATAATAATTATTCTTAGGAACAGCCATTGTAATATAATATGATTTTTAATAAACCAACAGGTGGAGATAATAAAGCTACCAATAGCTGAAGTTAACTTTTTATTACATGATTTTTAGTCCTAATGTTAGTATCCTTAGGAAAACTTTGCTCAATGCAATTTCCTTTAGCACATTAAAGACAACCTACAAAGGATGAAAAGCATAGTACTTACATTGATTTAACATTTAAGTCATCATTTTTCCAGTGAAAGAAGATACTCGAGAAAAGCTTACTAGCCATTGCATTTCTGGAGAAGTTATTTCATCTGCTTTAGTACTAACCCACTTTTCAACAAGCTGTCTAACTGACCTGTCTAATCAGAGGGAACAATAGAATTCCAGACTTGTATTCTCAATAGCAGAAGATGAGATGATCTAAAAAGTGGTTTTAAAATTTGTAAAGTAATCTTCAGTGTCTTAATTCTGTAGTCAGCATTCAGGCATGAGATACAATCCATGCAAAAGAACTGAAAAGTTCATCAGCCTAAGGAAAAACCTAAGTGAAATGTGTGATATTCCTTTCAGAAGATGCATGATTTAGCAAAGATTTGCCAAATAATGTCACAGAAGAAAAATCTTGCCAGCCTCGCCAATTCCAATTTAACACTCAAAAATCTATCTATCTTAGATATAATATACATATTCTATATATATGCATGCATGTATACATGTATATGTGTATGTATGCATACATAAATGCATACGTGTATACGTATAGATAGATCAATTGATCAAATGATTGATTAATTGATCTTTGTGTTCTATTTATTTGCATATTCCATATCAGGCAAAATCATCATGTTGTCTCCAGAGACTAAGCATTTTTTTATTTGCTTTTGGTTTACACATTTGGAAATTAGTACTGTTGTTAAAAGCTATAAATGGACTCAGACAATTCCAGCTCTGAAAAGGGAATATGATCAGGAACAACATTTTAAAATGAGATCCATTATTAGATCCTTCTGGAGCCTTCACAAAAACAGCACTGAAGGATATATAGTAACTCAAAAACTTTTATCCAGGCTTTTGAGATCTTTCAGTATATCTTAGATAATTCACCTCATGACCTGCACTTCACCTCTCTGACAATTTGCATCTATTTTATAGTCAGAAGATATTCATACAGTCATAGAATGGTTTGGGTTGGAGGAGACCTTCAAGATCGTTTAGTTCCAACCCCCCCTGCCATGGGCAGGGACACTCTCCACTAGACCACATTGCCCAAAGCCTCATTCAACCTGGCCTTGGGCCTTTTAAAATGGCTTCTTTTTGTCCTTCCCCAATATGTACATTTGATACACAAGTTTCTTCATAACACAAACCCTTGCTTCCTTCTTATCTCTCAAACATCTCCATCTTAAGCAGAGCATACTAGTGATCAAGTTTAGATATGTCTTTGCAAAAAAAAAATCAGAAAAATCTTACTTTATCATTTTTTCTGGTCAGAGAAAAGTCAGGGTTCACATATACAAAAGTTATGAACATGTCTCAAGTATTGCTAGGATTTACAGAAGAATTAATAGTGTTTTGATGCAGGAACATTCATTTGCATAACTGTGTTTTAATAGGAGTAATTGACTATTTATGGAAAATGTACTCTAGTGCATCTAATTCAGGCTAGATAGCCAACTGTGATTTATCAATGTAATATAATTTTTGATACAAAGTACACTTTATACGTCTATAAAATAAATGCTAGGGATGGCAGTTTGAGAACTTTGAGGTAAAATACTGAAAAGCCTAAGCTTCCCCAATACTCAGCCCTAACTCCATCTTCCAATATAGAAATGCAAAAACTCAGATAAAGGTGGCAATAAGTTCCTAAAGGAATTCAGGTTTCTGAATTATGTCACAATATTTTGAAGGCAGGATCACGCCTGAAATAAGTCATTAGAGAGCAGAGAACATATGAGAAAGTTTCTTACCTCGGCAGTTGGGTAAAGGGCTACTCCACTGCCCATTGCTTCGGCACTGTGCTCGAGAAGCACCCTGAAGTAAGTACCCAGTGTTGCAAGTAAAATTTACAACATCGTTTAAATTGAACTCACTGCCATTAGTCATTCCATGAGCTGGATTCCCAGGATGTCCACATGTGATTGCTGTTAAAAGAAAGATAGGCAGGCTAGCATATAACTGAAAGGTAGATCCATGGAATTGCAGGTTGGAGCTCTTTTGTGTTGGTTTTTTTTTTCTTCTGAATTTGTCTTTCATATTTATACAAGAAATTTAAGAAAAAATAAGATATATTTTTTCAGAATTCATAACTGCCAGGAGAAAATTCTTAATTTTTCAATAAAACTTTCAGAATCTACTTTTTACCTTATGTTGAAAGTTGTAATATAAATAATGTTTTTTATATATATATATATATGCATTTTGAAACCCATCTGATATGTGTTAGACCTTAAAAATGTAGAGAGTTCATTATATTTCCTACTAATGCAAATAAAAAAATATATTTTTTCCATGCAAGCTTCAAAATGTAGTAGGGCAAAACAAATTGAATGCTTCCGAGCATTCTGGAGTTCAGAAGCATTCCTGTTCCAAAGCTCCTGAGTTGCTTTTCTGAAGCAGTGATCCTTTTAATCAGATTTTCTTATGGCAATAGAGAAATCATTGTTGGGAGTAAATCTTTCCTATTATGTGTATTACATGTGTTGATTATGCTTAAATGACACTTATAAAATACACTTGTTATGGTCAAGCTCTAGCTTCCACATGACATTAAAAAAATACAGAAAAATATAGAAAAGCATAGATACTGACAATATAAAATCAGAATGTATACACACACCACCCGCCCACACACAACCCCCCACCCCCTTTTCCACATTGTGCTAGCAATGTTTATCATACTAAAGTATCCTATACATAGGTTTGTCTTTTGCTTTCTTACTGTGCGGTTCATTCAGGGTTTGTTGGGTTATTTTCTTTTTTTTAATTGAAGAGACAAGTGAAAAATAATTTAAATGTGTTTCTTTTTATTTTATCATGGAGTTCAACTGTGAAACAGTATTTTCAACAGTATTCGATCTTTGGGAATTAAATGGGACACCTTCCTGTGTACAGACGTGCATATCTAGCCCTTAAATCGTGTAAATTAAATCACTCGAATCCTTTCTGCATTATCTCATTTGCAGCATTTGAAGACGAAACCCTAAACATCAGAATAAAATCTTACTACATGCACAGGATCAACTTTATTCTAGCCCAGTTGCTGCATGTTTAAACTGTTACAGATGATCAAGTTTCAATAAAGAAAGCAATAATAAATCTGTTAACATAATTCTTATATAAAAACTTATTAAATTAAAAAATTGCTATTACTTTAAACTTCCTACAGTTTCCTGAACAAATTATATGCCATAGGTTTTAACAACACAAAATGTAGGTCTCGTAAAAATTCTGATATGAAGGATAACTGTGTTCAGTTGCCCTTATTCAACAAAAGCATACGCTAGTCAGTTCCTGTTTAGACCTCATTACTCTTGACAGGATGCTGGTTTTTTAACACCTTCTAGAAACTAACGGTCTCAGACACTGAGATCTTAATCACTGCATTTAGTTCTGCCACTGCTCCATTACAGTTTCTAGATATCATCGACTTGTTGACTGATCAACACTGTAATAGTTGGATTCACACAGCAGCAAGTACTTAAAACCAACTTTTTTTAAAAAAAAACCCAACTCCTAAGTATATAATTTTGGCATTATAGCGTTTTCAATCACCACTAGGCTTTTATGCAATCAATTTTAATATTGTTTACCTAAGCAGTAGCCAAGACATGTCAAATAAAAGTTACTGCTGTTGGGTTTATGTCATCTCAATGGTGAATTACAAACTCTCTCCTCCATCGTAATATAAATAACTGCCCTACATTTGCATGCAGACACATACATGTGTATCCACACACGCACTTAGTCCTAAATACGTCACGGGAAAATAGATGCACTTGGCATGTCTGAAATCAATACTCGCTAAGGAATTGCACATTTCCCTATTTTATTGCAAACAGATCGACCCACTTAATGTAATATAACTCTCAAATATATACTCCATTCCTTAACACAGTATCTTTCTTAGATCCTGGAGACTTCCATTTCATCACAGAAAATACATAACCCAGAAGAAATAATGGTAGTACTGATAGTACTTGGACAATAAAAAAATCCAGTCTGAGTACGCAGCTATGGCTACTATGTTTTGGTCATCGTCAATACTTTTAGTAAAGAAGGTTACTCTCCTGATTTTAGTTGTGCTGTTACTCACAATGAACTAATCAGACATCTTCACATTTAATGGTAACTCCCAATAACCAGCAAGTGAAAAGATCTCTCAGAAAATATTTGGCTAAAGTGTGATCTGACTGGTAATCCAATGAAGAGACAGGGAAACACCTGTGAGTCACACATTGTACAAGATGAAGGAGGCTGACTTTCATATGAAACTAACAAGATAAAGTAGTCATGAGTACTCTGAGTACTTGCTTCGAGTAGTTTTTGAAAATTACAATGTCTAGCACTTACAACACTGAAATTCCTTTCAAAGTCAATTAGGAATATAAGATGATGTGCGATCTTCTATAAAAATCTCACAAAATATAGACCAATTTGTGATAAATTTTCAGGGGCACAGCCCATAACTTCCTTATGGTACCTCTGCCATATTTCTAGTTCCTGATCCATACTGCTCAGTCAAAAGACCATTTCAGTCTCACATCAGGGAGCACATTTCTACCATTGGTAAACAGTATGTTTTCACTTTCCTTCTCAGAAATAACATAGCCATTTTTACAATAGTTTTAAATAAATAAATAAAAAATAAATAAAAGTTTGAAAATCATCTGAAGCTTGGATGCTGATATAAAAAAAATCGTCTTGTATGGCTTTTTAGTCTGGCGGAGTTATGAGCAAAAGAAAACCATGTTGTAATGGAAGGTATTAGGCAATCTATAATGACAGAAATTGCTGCCAGTTCTTCTCATAACAGTAATGATAACATCAATTTAGGAAGAAACAGCCTCCCACACACCCCCCTCAGCTTTGCCCCTTTCTTTTGAAGAGATTTTATTCACTGCACGGTAAAATTAATCCACTAAAAGTAATAATGCTAGCTGGTGGCATTTCTCCTTTGATGAATATAAATCACTTGAAGATATAAATAGGATTTTAAAAGGACAATGACATTTGGCAGATATTTCCTGCAGCTGTATCCAGGTAGAAATTTTCATTTTACCTCTAAGAAATAAAATACTGAACATTTTGAAATCTAATGACTTATCAGTAATATATTTTCTCAGAAATGAAACAAAGATACTAACACAGATTAAATAGAAAAGCTGATCATCTCAGTGACTATCTCTGTGTAGACAATACATTTGTCTGAATTGCAGACATCTTAAAAAATTACAAAATTGAAATAATTGATATAAATGCTCCATTAAAAATAACAAAAATTGTATAAAAATGGGAAGCCTTATTAAAACTGAAAAAGAATAATAAAATCAACTACACAATAAAGTAGTGGAATAAAAATCAGAGAAATCAGACTTGACTCTGATTAAATGGCTGATGGTTCAGAAAATGTCAGTAAACCTGCCATGCAAATGAAGAAAGGAGTGGGAAAGACTCAACAATTCCAGTAATTAACTATGGAATTTTCAAAAGCAGGTGAATTAAGAGAAAAAAAAAATCCTACTAAAGGGAATAAAAAGGTTAACATTTTTTTCTAACAGACGTGGTACAATCCAATACCATGCCTGGGCTTGTACTGGTAAATATTAGGAGGCCAACTTGGAAAAATGGGCAGTCACCATCAAAACTGCACAGATGAACAGTATTCCAGCTTTACCCACCAAACAATGAAATTAGACCAAGGGATATTGGTATTCCTGGTGAAAAAATAGGGGAGAGGCTCAGTAAGCCCACACTTGACATAGAAATTATGCCTGGAGAAAAAGAGAGAAAGAGATAGATGAAGTTATACAGTTGCAGCCTGCTGTTCAACCCACTTCAACGCCTATGTCATCCTGTTTCTGAAACAACAGAAATCAGAAATTACTGGATATAATTATTCAGTCTGTGCTAGGTTGGAAACAGGATTAGATTATCATAATGACCCTTGTAATTGAAAATAGGTCCAAGAAATATCTGATCTGAGCACCTCATTCAAGCACCTGTGAACATCCAATCCACTGTTAATGTTCAATTGTGTTTAAAAGAGTAGTAATAATTCAGTGAAAAATTAATGATACTTACGGACACAAACAGGAGTTTGTCCAGACCATTTGTGATCCTGCAGGCAAATTCTGACAGACGTACCAACAAGTCGAAAGCCAGGATTACACTGGTAGACTACAGTATCACGATAACTGAAACCATCTCCACTAATGTGACCGTTTACAATTGGATCCGGAGAACCACAGTGACCAGCTACAATAAAAGAACAACCCATCAAAACCATATATTTTTACAAACCTTGACAACATTTACAGGAATGCTGATAGGAAAACAAAATTTCATCCTTGCTTTCAATAAATTATATAATAGGGTCAAATACGGCACTGTACAGAACAAGTTCTGAGGTGTAAAAACTACAGGTGATATTCCTTCTACTTTTTTAGGGTGAAGTGATACTCAAATAGTTTTAATTTTCATATGTATAGTTTCTGCAGATTCTGATACAGAAATGTCAAATTTGTCAGAAAAATGCCTGGAAAATGTAAGTTGCAAATGTCTGAAATTACAAATCATTCAGTTTAATTGCTAGAAAACTGGCAATTTTAACATGGATAGTTTTTTCCCCTTTGCCTTACTAAGGTTGCCTGTTTACTCAGAGAAGTGTGAATTAAAAGGTCTTCTCTCAAACTCATACTATTATTTCACCATAGAGTTCTGATTTCTCTTATTCATTATTTGCCTCAGACTTCGTAAGTAGATCTCTACTAAAAAATTAAACATGGTTGGGACCATTCTCCAGCAGAGGCCAACCAGCACAGAGCAGTTTACATCCATAAAATGAAAATCTCCTGCCCTCCAGCCCAGCCCAGCTGCTAGCAAGCTGCCTACCCGGATCAGTACTGGTTTAAGCTAACTTGAACCGTTCTTGGAAACAGTCTTGGAGAATCTTAGCCAAAACCATGTCTAGGCTTTGTTCTGATGATATAACAGGATAGATGATCAAGTTTTATGCTCATTTGCATGTCCTGCTGTTGTTATTTTATTACAAGAAACACAGCCCTTGTTTTATACATATCCAACAAATAACTGATTTCTCACATGCAGGTCTTCAGACATTACTAGACAGATCCTAAGACTAATCAATTTTTTTAAAAAAACCCCAAACCTTATTTTTTAAAAAATAAACATAAATAATTTCTGTGGGATCACAGTGAGTCTGTTGCCTTCAAGAGAAAAAACACTGAAACATTTCAGATATTTATATATGTCCCACTTAGCTATAGCAGCCCCTTAACAATGTCATTTAGGTCCCTGTTTATATTCATATTTAAAAGAAATTTGCTGCAGTCTAATTTAAAGCCTGCAACAGCAGGTTTCTATCCAGACTTCTTGAAAAACAAATTATTTTCTACAGCTAAGCATGTCTTGTTATTGTTCAAATATTTCCTAACAGTCAGCTCCAGTTTCTACAATTAAGTTCACGTTTATTTATTAATGACTTCTAGTAATGAATTGTAAAAAGTGTTTTTATTTGTGTTTGCTCTTTCCAAATAATAATCACCTTTATGTTATTTTCAGCTGATTCTTAGCTAAACTGACATATTTAATGCTTTTTCTGTGCTTATAAATTCATATTAATGTCAAAATTATAATAAACTCTTCTTTATATTGCTTTCCGATTTTTTCAGTACACTTTGAAATAGCCTCCTTCTCCAGCTGTACGAAGGCATGGAAGGGAAGGAATGTCTGCCAGCACTGTTTCCTCCTTAGTTATATTGGCTGTTGTTAAACAATACAGAACACATTACTCCAGGGTAATAGCACTTTTGGCACTAAGGATGCCAAGTAATGATTTTATTCTCTCTAGATTACTCATTCTGTTTGAAAGCAGAGTTGCTGACCAGGAAACTATTTCTTTTTACTGATTAAGGAAGAGAAAAAAAGTTCATTTTTTAGTGACATTAACTACAACTGGCAAAAATTTCATCTGAAATTATGCTAAGTCCTCATTTTGAGATGTGGAGGACAGGGACCTGAGGATCATGACTGCTGCTAGAATGGGGGTGTGTGTGATGTTCTGTTTCGCACAGGCTGTATCCATCAACAGCAGGCTTGTTAGTAACTTAGCTGCTTTGGGATTGAATCTCCTTTCTACTAAAGCCCCTTTAATAATCCTACACTGTATATTTAATTTACACTTAATGGCTCTTCTAAAACCCTAGAAAGGTAAAAAACATGCCACTTGATTAATTTCTTCATATATATAGGATTATTATAATAATCTTAACTGTAGGATTGCTGATGTCTTGAAGCAGACATTATGATACTGTTCTGTAAAACTGTGGAAGAAAGTATGAATGTAAGCTTTTCACACCCAACTTCTTATACAGGTACTCTTCCCCTGACAAGGACTATGGCAACAGAGAGTAACAAGGACATTGAAAGCATATTTTTCTCCTTGAAATACCTCATGGAATAATTTACCTCATTGTTCTCAGTCCAAATTAGTAATATGATCCCCCTTACCATTTTCTCTTTTCCAGCCTTGCTCAGCCTCTCCTTGTCTATCACATACTCCAGCCCCTAGCCCCTTAATGGGCCCTTCCCCTGGACTTGCTTCAGTTTCCAAAAATCTCTCATCTGGTGAAGGACACAAAAACTACACACAGTTTTCCACATGAGTGCTGAAGAGGAAATAATAACCATGACCCACCGACTACACTGCTGCTCATACAGTCCAGTCTGATCTTCTTTACTGCAAAGCCACGCTTTTAATTCTTGTTCAGCCCCTCCACTAGGTCACCTGGGTTGCATTGTGTAAAGCTTCTTTCTACCTAGTCAGTTCCAAGCTGGTACGCATGAATGGAATTATTCTAGGAAAAGTGCAGGATTCTCTTTGTTGAACTTTATGAGCTTCCTGTTGCCCATTCCTCCAGATTCTCAGGGTCCCTCTGTACAGCAGTACTGTAGCCCAGCATATCAGCTGTTATCCCATCATTTGGTGTAATCCGCAAACTTGCTGAGGCTGCACCCCAACCTGTTATCCAAGTCACTGACAGAGGCCAGATAGTCTTGGCCTCAGTATTCATCCTCAGTATCCACTGGCTACCAGTCATACTTTGATTCATGAAACACTACCCTCAGAGTTTGGTGGTTCAATTAGTTTTCCAAACATTTTGTAGTCCCCTCATCCAGTCCCTGTCTTCTCAATTTGGCTACAAGGATACTATGGGAGATTGTTTCAAAAGTTTTGCTACAACAGAAAATGAAAGAAATCTACTGCTGACATCTACTAAATACTACATCTGATGAGAGAGTCATTGGAAAAGGTGGTAAGATTATTAAGGTTTGCTTTTGATTGCTCCATCCTATCTGTTCCCATTTATTTTCTTTTTTTGCCTATGCCAGGAAATGGACTTAATTCCTAATACTTGCATCCTAATTTTTTTCCGGGGACTGAGGTGAAATATCTAGCTTCTTGCCTTCTTCAGAAATCTGATGTTATACTTCTGGGTTTTTTCCAGTAATCGCAGCTGTTCCCACTTTTCAAGCATGGTAGAAAGCGGCCTCACAATGATAAATGCCACCACCTCAGACTTACCCAGTCAAATCACAGATATTCATTCCTTTTATTTGAGTAGTTCCTTTTGAACTCATCTCAGCTCCTCAACTGTACCACTAGGAGTAACAAATTCATGTTCTGGCTAATCTATGGACTAGATGAACCATGTACTAGAGCAGAGGTATACCTCAGTTTTAATTGGAATTTCTTCTCCTAAAGAAAACAATTCTGTATGGCCCTAAATATTCAGGCATTGGGACAATGAAAATTGTCATTCTGGCAATTGGGACAATTGCAGATTTTGGGAAAGCAAATCTGTGAAACAGATGCAAAATGGGAAGAGAAAAGCTATATTTATACAAAATAGAATGGAAAAAATTTGTATTTTAAAAATTTTTCTAGACCTAATTAGTGAAGAATTGAAAAACAGTTGCTGCACTGAAGCCACATAGGGAAAACCAGGAAATTTCAAGAAGAAAGTTGAGATGTGCCAACTGGCATAATGCAAAATATAAAATAGTATGCGCATTCTGTTAAACAGGGATTTAACAAGTTGCTGGACTTATTATGTGAGTCATTTAATTTACAGATCATTCCAGTTAGTGGATTTAATTATTTTTCTGGAAGTTTTGACTCATTTACATTAAATATTCCAATACTTCAAGAACTTAAAGAGCACTGCAGTAACACAAAATGTATGTAATTTTTCCATCAAGTAAAATTAGATTAAAAGAATAGTAAGGATGTTGCTAGTGGATTTTTTAATAAAATATGCTCTCAAGAATTAAGGTAATTTTTCACATGGCTCAAGGTTGGTTCAGTAGTTTTATTCTAAAACACCTAGAAAGCAAGATACAAATAATTCAATTTTATTTTAATAAGAATTTGAAATATAAGCCAATATTATGATATCATACTGAACTTTAGAATCATAGAATCATAGAAGGGACCTCAAAGATCATCTAGTTCCAACCCCCCTGCCATGGGCAGGGACACCCTCCACTAGACTACGTTGCCCAAAGTCCCATCCAGCCCGGTCTTAAACACTTCCAGGGAGGGGACATCCACAGCTTGTCTGGGCAACCTGTTCCAGTGCCTCACCACCCTCACAGTGAAGAATTTGTTTCTAACATCTAATCTAAATCGACTCTCTTTTAGTTTAAAGCCATTACCCCTTGTCCTGTCACTACACTCCCTGATAAACAGTCCCTCACCATCTTTCCCGCAGGCCCCCTGCAGAAACTGGAAGGCTGCAATTAGATCTCCCTGGAGCCTTCTCTTCTCCAGGCTGAACAATCCCAACTCTCTCAGCCTGTCCTCATAGGAGAGGTGCTCCAGCCCTCTGATCAGCTTCATGGCCCTCCTCTGGACTCGCTCCAACAGCTCCATGTCTCTCCTGTACTGGGGCCCCCAGAGCTGGACGCAGTACTCCAGGTGGGGTCTCACAAGAGCGGAGTAGAGGGGCGGATCACCTCCCTCGACCTGCTGGTCACACCTCTTTTGATGCAGCCCAGGACATGGTTGGCTTTCTGGGCTGCAAGCGCACACTGCTGGCTCATGTTGAGCTTCTCATCAATCAATACCCCCAAGTCCTTCTCCTCAGGGCTGCTTTCAATCCATTCCTCGCCCACCCTATAGTCGTGCTTGGGATTGCGCCGACCCACGTGCAGGACCTTGCACTTGGCCTTCTTGAACTTCATGCGGTTCGCACCGGCCCACCTCTGCAGCCTATCAAGGTCTCTCTGGATGGCATCCCTTCCCTCCAGCGTGTCGGCCACACCACACAGCTTGGTGTCGTCAGCAAACTTGCTGAGGGTGCACTCGATCCCACTGTCCACGTCGCCGACAAAGATGTTGAACAGCGCCGGTCCCAGTACCGACCCCTGAAGAACACCACTCATCACTGTTCTCCACTTGGACATTGAGCCGTTGATCACAACTCTTTGAGTGCGACCATCCAGCCAATTCCTTATGCACCGAGTGGTCCATCTATCGAATCCATGTCTCTCCAATTTAGAGGCAAGGATGTCATGTGGGACAGTGTCAAATGCCTTGCACAAGTCCAGGTAGATGACGTCAGTTGCCCTTCCCTTATCCATGGACGCTGTAACCCCATCATAGAAGGTCACCAAGTTTGTCAGGCATGATTTGCCCTTAGTGAAGCCATGTTGGCTGTCACCAATCACCTCCTTGTTTTCCATGTGCCTGAGCATAGTCTCCAGGAGGGTCTGCTCCATAATCTTGCCAGGCACGGAGGTGAGACTGACCAGCCTGTAGTTCCCTGGCTCTTCCTTTTTACCCTTCTTAAAAATGGGCGTTATGTTTCCCCTTTTCCAGTCGGTTGGAACTTCACCAGACTGCCAGGACTTCTCAAATATGATGGCGAGTGGCCTGGCCACTTCATCGGCCAGTTCCCTCAAGACCCGCGGATGCAACTCATCAGGTCCCATGGACTTGTGCACCTTCAGGTTCCTTAGAGATTCTCAAACCTGATCTTCTCCTACAGTGGGCGGTTCTGCATTCTCCCAGTTCCTGCCTTCTGTGACCCGGGCAGTGTGGCTCAAGCATTTGCCAGTGAAGACTGAGGCAAAGAAGTCGTTGGGTACCTCAGCCTTCTCCATATCCTGGGTAACCAGTTCACCCATTTCATTCCGAAGGGGACCCACATTTTCCCTCGTCCTCCTTTTATCACTGACATACCTATAGAAGCTTTTCTTGTTGTCCTTGACATCCCTGGCCAGGCTAATTTCTATCAGGGCTTTGGCTTTCCTAACCTGCTCCCTGGCTGCTCGGACAGTTTCTCTGTATTCTTCCCAGGCTACCTGCCCTTGCTTCCACCCTCTGTAGGCTTCCTTTTTCTGTTTGACTTTGCCCGGGAGCTCCTTGTTCATCCACGGGGGCCTCCTGTTGTTTTTGCTTGACTTCCTCTTTGTTGGGATGCATCGCTCCTGAGCTTGGAGGAGGTGACCCTTGAATATTAGTCAGCTGTCTTGGGCCCCTCTTCCTTCCAGGGCTTTGTCCCATGGTATTCTACCAAGCAGATCCCTGAAGAGGCCAAAGTCTGCTCTGCTGAAGTCCAGGGTAGTGAGCTTGCTGAGTGCTCTCCTCGCTGCCCTGAGGATCCTGAATTCCACCATTTTGTGGTCACTGCAGCCAAGGCTGCCCTTGAGCTTGACATGCCCTACCAGGCCCTCCTTATTGGTGAGAATAAGGTCCAGCATGGCACCTCTCCTCATGGGCTCCTCTATCACTTGGAGGGGAAAGTTGTCATCCACACATTCCAGGAACTTCCTGGATTGCTTGCACTCAGCTGCATTGTCCCTCCAACAGATGTCAGGGTGGTTGAAGTCCCCCATAAGGACCAGGGCTTGTGAGCGTGAGGCTGCTCCTATCTGCCTGTAGAGGGCTTCATCTGCTTGGTCCCCCTGGTCAGGTGGCCTGTAGCAGACCCCTGCTATGATGTCCCCTGCCCCAGTCCTTCCTTTAATCCTGACCCATAGGCTCTTGGTGGGCTCCTCCTCCATCCCCAGGTGGAGCTCCATGCACTCCAGCTGGTCATTGACATATAGGGTGACGCCCCCTCCTCGTCTGCCCTGCCTGTCCTTCCTAAAGAGCCTGTACCCTTCCATCCCAACGCTCCAGTCATAGGAGCTGTCCCACCACATCTCTGTAATGCCAATAATGTCATAGCCTTGCAGGCGCACACACGTCTCCAGCTCCTCTTGTTTGTTCCCCATGCTCCATGCATTCGCATAGAGGCATTTCAGTTGTGCCCCCGATGAGGCTGACTTATTGGCTGGGGTGGCTGGGACTCTTTTGATGTATCTTCCCAGTGTTACCCTGTTGGTTTCTGTTGCATCCGGGGCCCCCGGCTCATCTCCTCTAGGCTTTGAGCATGCTGTAGTGCATACAACACGTCTCTGAGCAGTAGGCTGAGGGCCCTCGTCAGCTCACCGTCCCTCCAACCTGGGCACATCGTCCCACAACGTGTCGCTGGCAAGCCCAATGTTATCCCCTTCCCCCTTCGAGCCTAGTTTAAAGCTCTGTTCATGAGCCCTGCTAGTTCCTGGGCAAAGATCCTCTTCCCCCTTTGAGAGAGATGAATCCCATCAGGGTTCATCAGGCCCGGTGCCACGTAGGCCGCCCCATTGTCAAAGAACCCAAAGTTGTGGCACTGACACCAGCCACGGAGCCATGCATTTATAGACTGTGTCCGCCTGTTCCACCCAAGATTGCTGCCCTCAACTTTACCTATGAGTTATTAATTACAGCTTCAGATATTTTTACACAAGTACAGTCAGCAGCAGCGTTTTTTCACACTGACAAATGTAGAGAATTATACATATTATAGAACTACATAAGATATGGAATTCTTACTTTTTTGGAAAAAATATGCTAAAAAATCATGAAAATGGAATGGAGTAGGTTATATTTAAGTTTAGATTTTAAAGTATGTCTTTGACTTGTTTATGTATAGTTTTTCACCTGAAAGTCATAAAAAGCCAGGAAAAAATATCTATTCAGGAAAACAATTTTGTCCATGATTAAATGCTACCAATAGTAGAGACAGAGTTAAGCAAATTCTTAAATGCTTCCAATTTGGTCTATGCCCTACATGTATGTATGGTCACTCACACACACAAAGTATGCACACAAACATGTTTTGTGACGTATAGGTGCAATTATTCTTGGAAGGAAAAAAGGGGAAGAGATATGAAATATCAGCAGGGTAATTGAGTGAAATTGAAAAAAATCTTGCCTAACTATTCATATTTATCCTTGCATAACTAAGAAAAAATACATATAATACTAACTACCTGAAGACTTAGATCTTATGTTTAGACTTGGACTCATTAACTACAGCCATTGGTTTTAGCTTTCTTCTGAGACAAATAATAAGGATTTGACAAACCCTTTCCTGAGATACAGAAATTAGTGTACTCAGCTGGCCTGAAATCATAAATTGATTCTACACAGACCAGTGGGTAACATAAAGTGATACCTATTTTCATCTATAGCTGTCCTGAATTACATTCATGCAGGTACAGTGGAGGTAAAAAGCATCCCTGACTCATTATCATTCCTTTGAAATGGAAAGGCTCATTCAGCACTCCCTGGGTGTTTGCCTCCTGATTTTCAAAGGCTTCAGGCAAGTCCTAAAGGCACCTCTGAAATAAGTTTGGTGCATGCTGTCCTTGAAATTTAAGAATACACAACTGGCAGCATTCACATCATCTAGCTTTAAAATTTAAGAATTTACCTTTCCTGAATTGCTCTCTGGAGGAGCCTGCATAGTTCCATTGACCTTGTTGGGAATTTAGGATCTTAGATTGCACTCTAAATTGCATCTAAATTAGGTGCCTAAAGTACATGGTGTGAATATTCCTTATGTGAGAGAATGTAGAGAGGCAGAAAGAGGTTTAGCAGCAGAAATACAACCTTCTGCAGCATGCATGTGATAACTCAAATTTATGCTTTCATGCTCATAGCTGTGCAGTATTTGTGGCACTACAGAGCTTATCTGATTTTGAAATAGCAAAGACTAAACAGGTATTAACAATCTTCTAGCTCTAAAGTGACCTTTTTTGTCTAGTGAGGTAAATGCATGCATTCTAGCTCTAAATGTGATCTTTTTTTGTCTAGTGAAGTAAATGCATGCATTTAAAAGTTCTAAGCATAGGGTGGCATTCAATACTGCAATTGACTTGACATGTCAAATAGAATTCAAAGTCCATCAAATTTTTTAAAAAAATAGTTGGGAAGTGTCATAAGACAAGCATTGCTCTTATTACAGTAATAGTTCCTGCAGGAGGTCCTGTGTTCATCACAAGAGGGAATAGACAATAGATCTGTAGAACTCATTTAAAAAGCAGTCAGGTGGGAAAAAAAAGTTATTAGTTAAGACCAAGAGGATAATAGTAATGGATATCAATTTCAATACGGATTTGTAAAAAAGTGAAACAGTCAAAATCCAACAGCAAATTACTCCTGGAGAAGAGAAGGATGAATTCATATAAACGAAATTCAAGCTGTATATAGAGAGTCTTTCCTAACCATGAGATCTAGTAAACTTATTAGCTGTTTCCCAAAATGTTAAAGGCTTCACTGTGTGTACTTTTTAAACCGACTTCGAGAATAAGCTGGTATTACATGTCACTATGTAAGTCACAACTACAGGCTGGGTGGAGAATGGATTGAAAGCAGCCCCGAGGAGAAGGACTTGGGGGTATTGATTGATGAGAAGCTCAACATGAGCCAGCAGTGTGCGCTTGCAGCCCAGAAAGCCAACCGTGCCCTGGGCTGCATCAAGAGAGGTGTGGCCAGCAGGTCGAGGGAGGTGATCCTGCCCCTCTACTCCGCTCTTGTGAGACCCCACCTGGAGTACTGCGTCCAGCTCTGGGGGCCCCAGAGTACAAGAAAAACATGGAGCTGTTGGAGAGAGTCAAGAGGAGGGCCACGAAGCTGATCAGAGGGCTGGAGCACCTCTCCTATGAGGACAGGCTGAGAGAGCTGGGGTCGTTCAGCCTGGAGAAGAGAAGGCTCCAGGGAGATCTAATTGCGGCCTTCCAGTACCTGAAGGGGCCTACAGGAAAGATGGTGAGGGACTGTTTATCAGGGAGTGTAGTGACAGGACAAGGGGTAATGGCTTTAAACTAAAAGAGAGTCGATTTAGATTAGATGTTAGAAACAAATTCTTCACTGTTAGAGTGGTGAGGCACTGGAACAGGTTGCCCAGACAAGCTGTGGATGTCCCCTCCCTGGAAGTGTTTAAGACCGGGCTGGATGGGGCTTTGGGCAACGTAGTCTAGTGGAGGGTGTCCCTGCCCACGGCAGGGGGGTTGGAGCTAGATTATCTTTGAGGTCCCTTCCAACCCAAACCATTCTATGATTCTATGATACTACAAGTCCTGTACTGACCTGTTCTTCTCCATCCCTACACTATTCGAATCTAAATTTATGGCTATCACTGACAGTCAATCTTCTGGGGTGTTCAGTGGTAAAATATATTTCTCACTAGTCAGAATAGAAGAAAAAAATCTTTTCCAGCCTTCCATGGGCAAGAGGTATTTATAATGCAAACAGAATCCATTGAGATTTGTATATTATTTAGTTTGTATACGTTGGCAGCCAAATTATCCTGTGTGTATAGCCTTTCAAAACAGAAAAGCAGTACATAAGTACTAAAGACTTATTATTGATCAGACAATGAAGTGGCATTTCAGGTTAGTTAAAATGAATAAATTCTAACACATATCTTCCTGCTTGAAATTATTATATGCAGGTGTCAGGTACTACACTGGCAATTTATGGTATAACAGGCTGCAAAAATCTGAGCGGCGATAGCTCTTTTTTTTACCATATAGCTTGCATGTTTTTTACCATATAGCTTGCTAATGCTGCCCAGTGACAGGACAAGGGGCAATAGGCACAAACTGGAACTCAGGAAGTTCCCTCTCAATATGAGAAAAAACTTCCTTACTCTGAAGGTGAGAGAGCACTGGCACAGGCTGCCCAGAGAGGTTGTGGAGTCTCCTTCTCTGGAGATATTCAAAACCCACCTGGACACGATCCTGGGCAACCTGATCTAGGTGATCCTGCTCTAGCAACTCCTGCCATTCTGTGATTCTGTGTTTGTAACAGAAGAAAGGGTTGAGTAAAATATTCCCACACAAGCAAATTAGGGGCTGCAGTTCAAGCATCTTGTTGGTCAGCCTCAGTCAAGGGATAACCTGACACCGTCGGGAAGCTGTTGCATCTTCACATACGAACCTCTTACATACTTCCATTATGAAACTGATGAACTGAATGTATATGAAAAAGTAATGCTGAAGCATAGCATCCCCCTAACCATCACCTCACTGGAATTACTATTCCTAGGTAAAAAAAAGAGATTTATTTTACTCCTTTACTTCTCTAAATATCAAAAGAAGTAGTAATTAAAGTATACTCCATTTATGCCATTATTTTCTGCATCAAGATGACATCATTCTTAATACAGCATATTTTAAATTGAAAAATAAAGTGTATGGAATTGAAAATATATCAAGCCAGAGAAGTGTTTTTACTTTTCACAAAATTTGCCAGAAACCACTACATCTTGCTGGGAACTCACTAATAACAAACTGCCATTTAGAAGCTAGGTTAGCTCTATGAGACAATGGTCACTACTTCTGATCACTCTGTATCTTAAGAGATGACATACTGTAAATCTATCTTCACAAATTTTGTGCTACAAACATTACTGTTGCAAAATGAAGGCATCAGTCAGGAATAATGATCAAAGGTTATCAAATCTTAATTCAGATCTGAATTACATGGTCTCATGCTATTTTTTAATTTTCTGAAAAGATTCTGTCTTCATTTTCCTTGCTGCTGCAGCCTAGCATCTTAATTGAAAGAAAAGGTAATCAACACAGCAAGTGGGACACAAGGAGTGAGATCTTATCCCTGCCTCTGAGAGAAGATTCCTACACTTCTGTATTTCACCTATGTCCCATCAAATTGTCTGTTCTGTACTGATGAAGAATAGACTTAATACACAGCTGATAACTCCACATTCTTTTTCATCAAGGTTAGATTATCACGCTTTTGTCTGTTAGTGCATTACTGTCTTGTGGCTTGCAATTTGTTTCAAAATATTTTGCCTAAAAGTATTTTCGGGCATTAAAGATATCCAGAAATGCAGGATGTTGTCACTCTGCTAACAGTACTCTGTTAAAAATCATGTTTATCTAATGATACTTGCTATTCCTTTTTCTTAATAACTTGCTAAGATGAAATTGATGATACTTGAAAATTGTTTTTCTGAAGACATGATTGAGTTGGTATGTGGTCCCATCACACCTGGTTATTGTGATGCAGATGTTCTTCTTTTCTTTCAATAGAATATTCTACCAGGGGAATGTTGATGTGTTTTAAAATGCAGCTCTGATTTTCTGTTTTGCTCAGGGGAACTGTAGCCAGTTTTGCACCTTGGTGAGAGCATGAACTCAAACGTCCATAACTGCAAATACCCTTTATGATGGTACTATGAAGTAACTCTGCTTAGAAATTTAAAACAACATAGACTACCTGCTATCACTTATATCTATAAGGTAATGAGCACTGGCAACCTGATATGCCAAAGATCATATGTATGTCTATCTGAACACAGAAAGACAGTGACACTGTTGACATTGAGAGAGTTAAGAATGGATTCAGGTGTCTAAGAATGCTCAGCAACTTTTCGTGATCAGTTTTTTAGGTATATGTAAAACTTCTTTCTCACAGATCCATATTGACACTGACTTATTGTAAATGCCGATGTCAGGGTTATTTTAACTTGGTTCATGGAACTGACAACATCAGGGATTCTTCAAACAGCATGAAGGTTTGAAGAAGTGATGCTTAGAAAAAGGTTATTTTCAGCTTTGATTTGCATTAATTTCTTCAGATGGGACAAAAGTATGTTCATGACATACCGTAAAACATATCAATCTACGTCTTTTTAATGGGATGTTTTGAAGATGCCAAGGTCTGAGGAAGATAACTGGCATTTTATTTTTCACATGCAGAATTTTCATGTTAATAATACTTTTTAAAAACTTAATGTTTCTACAGAGTGGAAGGACAGGGATTTTATAATTTAGAAATGAATCAGCACAATTTATTTAAAAGCTTTAAGTCAAATGTTACTGTTAGACATGTATCTAATTAGTCAAACATTGCTCTAGCCTACCTGAAAATTTTACAAGCAGTGAGTTCTGGATAGAGAACAATTTCTGACAATTCATGTTACAGCTACTACCATTTCCTTATAAAACAATGCTTTTACTGTTTCATTGCTGTAAAAACCAGTAATATGGGTTATTCTGGATAATGATATCTTGGTTAGTCTTCTTGTGGTTTTTTGTTTGTTTGTTTTGTTTTAAATCAATTAATTATTTCCTCTGTAAAACAATTCAGTTCTTGCATATGAAGGGTGGTCAAACTGTTTTGTTTAAAATATACTAGATAGGCATGGAATACTGTGTTCTACTAAAAGGATGTGGCTAGGCAGCAGAGAAGAAAGCTGTTTTTTAAGTGAGGTTGAACTCTGGAAAACAAAGAAGAGATTCCTCCTTTCCTGAGAGCAACTGAATACATTCAGCTGTGAGGCAAGAAGAGAATCTACAAAATGGGGGTAGACAAAGCAATTAATAGACTGTCCACAACCTGGAATACACCCACTGCTGAGCCTCGAAGGTGACTGAAAAAGAAAACAGTTTTCTTATGTTTGTATTGAGTGCAAACCAGTATGAGTGGATCTGAAGAATGAAAGAGTTAGGATGAGAACTTCAGATCCAAACTATACATAACTCAGGGTTTGAAAGGGTGTTGGTTTTGCTTTACTTCTTTGGGCTGTCTCTTGTCTACTTCCCTTGACTGAATGCTCAATATGCTGAAAGCTCATTTGTAGTTGGAATGCATCAGGAATACTCCTGAACTGAAGCTCATCTTCCAGCTTAATTTCATCTCATACCCTATGACTGTTCCACAAAGCAAATCAAAATATTGTGTCACTTAAAAAGCCCTCCTGGTCTGAAAAGCATTCCAATAACGTCAAATGTAATTTAATTTCTAATAAAAATTTATATGCTAGTACAGTAATATAAAATCATATGCAATAAAAAATATTTCTGTATTTAAGATGATACCTTTATTTTTCATTGATATAAAGATGGTTTTGATTGATAAGAACTGAATTCCACTACATGATACTGTGTTTGCTTAAAACAAAATAAAACAAATTGTAAGAAAAAACAGAAATTTGTTTTTTACCTAGGCATTGAGTTTCAGTACCACTCCAGAGACCGTTTGTCAAGCATTCTCTCACGTGAGAACCAACTAATGTGTATCCTGTGTTACAGGTGAATATTGCAGTAGCTCCATACACTGTTAAGGTTCCAATCTTATTTCCATTTGGTGGAGATGGAAGACCACCACAGGAGATAACTAGGAAAAAACCCAGACAACAGAACAAACTGAAATATGAAAATAATTTTCATAATTTCTTAGACTGGAAGACAATATACCACTTCACATTTTCCTAAAAAGTAAAGGCAATAGGAATAAACATAGAGATTTATATTCCACAGTAAGGGCTTAAAATTATGCTTGATTTGGCAACACATGTTCTAAATCTGAAAATTCATTAGGATATCTTCACATCTTGACAGCAGTTTAAACACAATTTGTATTTCCAGTTCTGAAACTAGGAAATTACATGAATGTCTGGGAAGGTTGCAGTTATATTCTATGTGTACATACTCCTGCCTAGTCCTCAAATATACTTTCCCTGGCCATTGTGTGATGTCTGTTTAAAGATACTTTTTTTAACACGTAATATTCTGAATTGTTATGAACTGTCTTTTTTCTTATTCCTCACTACTATTCATAATCGTATAAAATACATCGTAGTCTGCTTGCTAAAAATATAAATTTTCTGGTTTTTCTTAAGGCTAGACTTGACCCATTATCACAGAAACCTTCTGTAGCATCAGCTGCCACCCACAGCTATTGCAGGCATCACATGAAAAATTACCTTTTAAGAATGTATCAAAATCTAATTTAATTAAAACCGTTCTGTCATGTCTTTAGTTTCGAGAAAAATATATCAATAATATTGTAATTTAAGATGCAGACCAATGCCTTCAAAAGCTTCAACTATATTTTATTATATGTTAGCATAGATCATGGGTTTATTTTCAAAAGCATGTTAATCACAACTAAACTTCCTATCTGAAACCTCAAGGCCACATTCTTCTCCATCTTAAAAGGTTCACTATAGAAAGCAACATGGAATTGGGTAGAAGTTGGATAAAATCAAGTACATACCACTGTGCAGTTAACTCAGTCATAATCAGAATATAAGTGCTTAAAGTTTTTTATGCACATAAGGTTTCCAGAGGTGGATAAGACTCCTTTCGACTATAATCAAGTCATATTAATGTAATCTGTGGAGCAGCCTAACATTGTAACTTCTAATGCTAATGCTGACTATTAATTACACTTATGCATATGTTCAAAAAATCAAATTATTTTCCTAAAATGCAATAGAATCAGTTGTTCTAAACTTATTACAAATGATTTATTATTTATAATTATAGTTATTCCAATTAAAAATAACGAAACTATATTAATAATGAGACACCTCAGGATTTTTTAGGCAGCTGTTCAGCATATTCTTAAACAAATTAAATAAATTTACTAGTTAGGTCTCTCTTAATCCAGAACCCCCTTAATCTGATGTTTCACAATTCCTTTAGAGATACTGTTCAAAAATAGATATTGATAAATATGATCTAAATGCCTTACCACCAGTGTTTCAATTAGCTTTACTACTGCTTCAGAAATATTAACAGCTAGAATCTATATTTATATAACCTATCCTTAGCATATGAATGACAGACAGAAAGTAAACAGTAGTCTCCTCAAAATACTCTACAGTGTATTTCTGGATCTTAATGATCTATATCCAATGGAAATATTACTGAACATCTTTTGGGGGATGAAATTTGCCATAATTGAATCCTAATCAGTCCTCTATCAGAAGGCAAAATAATGTACCTGTCTTATAAATAACTAATGTATCTTCAATCAGCAACTCCTTGGGTTTCTGTATCTACCTAATACTTTGCTTCTGGTTAACTGCTTCCCATGTGGGTCATCCCATTTTCTACTTACATAAAAAATCTGTAATTGTAGAGGTTGATCAAGAACTAGCTTTTCAAAGACTTCTCAGCAGCTGAACAGTAGCTGCATATTAGGCAGCAAATACAAAACTAGTTTTTTTAGTATCTGTGCACAAAAGGAAAGGGGCACAATTGCAGTTAATAGAATAAAAACGTCATTAATTTTAAATTTGAAAATTGATATAGCTATTACTGGTTTATAAGAGAAATAGAGTCATATTATTTTTCCAACTGAATATTTTCAAAAGGAAATTTTCCCAAACCAAAACTAATGGAACAAACCAGAACCAACATAATTCCACAACTCATCATCATTTAAATAAGATCAAATACACTGTTTTCATGTTTGTATCGTATTGATTGATGATATAGGTAGGTCTCTCAGCCTTGCTCTAAAAACATCTTAAATATTTTTTTTCTTTTCTAGAAAATAAATATTATTTTATAATATATTTAGTTAAATGGTGTACATCCTTCTTTGTTCTCTTTTCTTTGTTCTTCTTTTCCCATACGAGCACCATTCTCTAATACCGCCTGTAAATTTTCTGTGGCTTAGGTTTATAGCCACACACTTCCCAGTACTGGTGAGAGATTGGGTCAATTTATACTTGAATCACCCTTGGGAGTGATTCAGTACCATCTGAGATGACTTTGGGTGTTCTGTCTAGCCTCCAGCTGCTGTTGAAGCTCCCAAGTTCTCTTTAGTATCTACCAGCTCAGATACTGTAATTTGTCTCATATGGCATTAGGAGCTTGTATTTAGGCAAATTAATTTTGTTTGTCACAATATGTACATCATACTGAAGGTTTTCTCAACCATTTATTTGGAATATGAAAAGCTATCTGATACTTATGTTCATTCTATTATCACTATCATAGAATCATATGAAATATTTTTGGTACCATTTATCATAAGGTGGTGCTTAGGGAGATGGTTTAGTGGTGGACTCAGCAGTGCTAGGTTAACAGTTGAACTTGATGATCTTAAAGATCTTTTTCAACCTAAACAATTCTATGATTATTGACATGTCTGCAGACTTAACAGAGTTTGACAGAGCAGAATGATTCTATTATCTTTGCTTAAAAAATACCAGAAGGTATAATTTAGTAAGCTGTCCACCTGATCCCAAGAATTCTTTCCTACAGTGCTGCCATAAAAAAATCTCTTATTGACTCAGCTTGTTTCAGAATAGCTTCTAACATTAGAAACTTCGCTGAATTTAGGGGAGGGTGGGGAAGTTACTCTCTAGAAAGAAAATAAATCACCTCTTTCAGGATGAAATACTAAATTTCAATATCTCATTGAAATTACATACTGCTCTGAAAAACTGAATGCCTAAATTTTATTTCCAGTTCTGCTTAGTATGCTAGGCCTGTCAGTTGGCCATTTTCCTTCAGATGCTGGGATCTTTCTGCCCTGGCATTTAAAGGGAGCCTATAAGTACTATCATAATGTAGGAAAACTTTCTGCTTTAAGGGCAGCAGAACTAGCTGTGCCAAATATCCTCTACAACCAAAGCAAATAACACATTGGAAAAAGAAGAAATTAAGTTTTGGGGTGATTCATTAAGACTGATACTTTGACAACTGTATGATCCCTCTGGGAATGTCAAGGTTCTCTAAATCTTTAACATCCAAAGTCAGGGTTGATGTAATTTATGATACTTTAGTATGAAGATATTATAAAAGCTCAGAAGTATGTTTCTCCAACAGTACAGTTTTCACGCTTCACCCAAGAGGTTAAAGCAATATCATCTTCTAATCTAATTCTAATCTAGAATCTTCTAAAGTAATATTATCTCCTAGTATTCTCTAAATACTTATGCACTATCTAGTTTACTAAATCCATAGTCCGAGATAGATCATCATACAGATTGATCTTCTGATGCTACTTCATTGACTCTTGTATGAAATATATTACACTTTACATATAAGGAGTTTGAATCAATTAATTTCAACAAGTTAGCAAAAATTTTGTATTTGTTTACCTATAGGAGATTGATAGCAAAATTTTTAAAAAAGCCCAAAACTTTAATCTATTAATAAAGCAAAATATATGTATTAAAAAGCATAGGATATTCTGTAAACAAGTATGTTCCTTACCCTTACAACTTGGCCTTTCATTGCCTACACTCCAGGTTCCATTAGTTCTACACTGTATGAGTCTTCGACCCAATAAATAATATCCAGGACTGCAGCTGAGCATCACTTGAGCTCCATACTCATTCAGTGACCCAGAAATCAGTCTCCAGACAACATGTTCTGAGAGCAGAGTCTCTATGCTGGGGCAAGTTACAGCTGTGAAGAAAGGACACCTAAGTATTAGCATTCTACACCTAAGTTCCTTCACAGAATATGTGTCTTGCCTTACTGGCAGAAGTTTTGCAATGTAAAATTGAGCATACCATAAGCATTTTTGACATACAAATTCCAGGAAAAATAATGAACATCATACATTGAGTATTACAAATTGCACAGGAGTTCGTAGTACATTTTCATTTAGTGAGATGCATTGGAACAATGACATAAAGTTATGCTCTCTAATGCAATTTATTTAAAAAATTCAGACACAAACCTCATCACAGACTACAGTGGATCTAAAAGGGAAAGCAAATAATGCTAGGTAATTTTTGCAAAGGTTCAAGTGATGCTTTATTTTTGTATCCATGATATTCACTTTAGAAAATCTCTAATAAGTTCTTAAAACAGCTTGTCGTAAAGGTTGTTGACACACATTCAAATGCTAATTACTATAAAATGGTGTACCTTGGGTATTCAGGAAAATTATTACATTCCAGTTTAGAACACTTGACATAAAAAAATAAAGATAACATTTAGAGAGATATTCAGAGTGATTTCAGTTCTGTTGCTTTTAGTATTTCAGATTTCATAAGAGAATGCAGTTACTGCCAGTAGACAAGAACTGTAGTTTATGTTTTTCATAAGGCTTAAAATAGCCTCCAATCATATACAGCATTTTTAAATGTTTTTCAGTTTCAAACTGGTGCTCTACAATTCAAGATAAAGTACACAGAATATTTACAATATTTACGACATTGACATGAATTCTATCTTAATGTGCCTATGTCTCTGTATAGATTAGACTAATTTTATGAAAATTATTTGATTATTTCATTTTAAAATTGCTAATTTCAGAATTTCCCTGCTACAGAAAAAGTCTGAATGAATTAGGGACTGATTATATGCCAAAGAATACTTTAGAAAAAGCTTCTACCCCAGCAATGCTTCAGAAAACTATACTTTTCAAGGAAAAATAAACAAACAAACAAACTTGTAACAGAAATTTAGTTCCTCTTCGTTTGCCTTATATGTTGCTTAAAAAAGGTGATCAATTTCCTAAATATTTGGTATACTTATGAATGATTACCTCTGATCTTTTGTACAATATAAAGTCACCACACTTTAGTGTAAGACAAAAGCATTAGGACGAAGTGTGTAAAAACTCCAAACTATATTGAAGAAATAAAAAAGAGTCCGATTCTCATTTATCCTATAATAAATTTACACCATTCTACCAGGGAAAGGATTCATAAAGCTGACAAAACATAATTACATATTCTGTAATTACACTGTCTGAGAGGTATATAAAGTGATTTTACCGTGAGTGTAAACGTGTGATGAAAGAGACTAGTTCAAGCAATGACTGAAATACAGGAAAAGTGATAGAAGAAAAATTCCTCTAAAAATTTAGATTTCCACCACTTTTCAAAATACCTTTGATAATGCTAGAATTATACATCTACCTTTTCCAATAGTTACCTTACTCATGGCAAATTTTAGCATCTAGGAAACACAGAGCTGGCACCACAGTATATCTGTGAAGATGTGTAAAAAATTACGAAGGGGAAATAATCTGAAGAACTTCCAAATGACCGATTATAAGGTTACGTTGAGATGAAATTGTAGAGTAGTTTCTTAGATTTTAGTCTTAATCATAGACGATATCTTAAGACACTTACAGATAACAGGCTCAGTTATTTCAGAATATGTAATTGAGCCACATAGATGTTTTCTCTCCATACTGAGGTTAGTATGCAATTTATTCTTTCTTTAGCTATAAATACACTTAGAATCTCATTGCAAGCACACTTTACAACCAACTATCAGATTCTGACACGATTGTACAATTTCTAGTTGAAGATGTTACTGACTACAGAATATATTTCCAGACTGTATTGATGTAATCAACTAAAACTGTTGCTTGAAAAATTTTAATTTTACAGGGACTGATTTCGATTTAATATTTTCCCTATCCTTCAAGAAACAAAAAAACCCCATTAACAGATGCTTGATTTTGTGCACATGGTTTATGAATGAGTGCATCAATTTGCCTCTCACGGTCTCCCTCTTGCAAACTACGGGCTGGGCACTATTTAAATTGTCATTTACATAGATGAAACTCTGTAAAGGATGATCTCAACTTCTTGCAGATGTGAAGATGTTCTTTCTTCCAGGTATTTTTTAATTCAGAAATATATCAATGATATTGCTTTACATAAAGTATAGGTCAGCAAACATAATTTGAAATTATGATTAAGATTATCCATTTTAATGACATAACATTACTGATGACATCTCAATATACTAATTCTGAATAGGTTTAAAAGCAGGCAATTCATAATGAGATATATCTACCATAAAAAAGACAAAAAATGTAGTTGGTCTGTAAGCCCAGGTATATTTGCTACTCAAGATATGAGCAAAATATGTTCACTATATGAACAGTGGCAATGAACAAAAAAATATAACAAGATCTTTGCAACTACAACAACTAAAATCTAACAAGAATTTGTGTGGTAATGTGCTCAGCTTTTAGTTTAAACTCTTCATAATGATTAATTCTTTGTAATTTCATTATTCTTTTCACTTGCTCTTCTTGTTTTTGTCAACAAAAACATTGCAATATCAATATTTTCCTAGAATCTGAATACCAGAAGACTGACTCTTCCCTTTTACTGAGTTGTTCTTCTGTCTACAAGCCTTTGCTTGTCTTTTCTTATTGCTACGTAAGCAAAAAAAAGCACATCTCATGCCATTCTAGTAATATCTTGAATATTGTGACTCTGAATGTAATTACTGTTTCAAGGGGGAAAAAGAGCAGTACAATGTGTATGATGGAACAACATCTCAATTACAGGAACTTGCTGTTATTATTTGCAATTGTAATGGCATCTGATACTTGGTTGCCATTCTTCAGCAGGCAGTTAACAATCACAAAGAATGGGAAAGGGCATTTTTGTCATACTGTATTGTGAGCTTATAATGCAATAATAAGAACTATATTGTTCAAATATATCCTTTTGACTAAATTCACTATTGGCTTAAAAAAAAGCAAGATTAAGGTCAAGTCATGTCTTATGCTTGAGACACAAGTGTGGTTTAAAATCAGCAGTATTAAAATAAGAAGACAGTAGGAAACCAAATAATCCCATACACCACAGAATCTAAGAACAATGACCTAAGAACAAAATAGGATCACTTGAACAAATTGATCATTTCAGCATGTTAGTAGAAAAAACCCACAGTGCAAAAAATTGAAGTGCTTTTGTCATTTGACATATTTAAATGGGAAAGGCTTCGAACCCTAAAAGTAGATAAACAAAAGGATCACATGGTATTCAGTATCAGTCTGTCAATCCAGTCAGCTATGTCAATTCCATCTGTTATCAGTCTAATGTATCTGGACTAATCTAAAATGCCTAAACTAATTAACTGTTTCACTACAGTTCACTGAATAAGTACTAACCCTTAATAAGTACTCCATGTCACATACCAAACCTTGAAAAAATACTCCAAAAACTACTTACTGACCTCAAGATTTATTAAAGAAAATTTTAAGAGAATTATTGAGTATGGTGTTCTAAATGTCCCAGCTAATAAAAACCCCAGAAATTGCAAAATATCTGTGATGACCTGGTGGTGAATTTTCACCTCTCTATATTAACAAATTCCTTTTTGCATTTGTAGTACTATTGGTGCTTTATTCCAGAGCCACTTATGATTCACAGTTCTATAACTAGACATTGTACAAATACATTGAAAATTATAAAAAAGGTTTCTAAAATTTCTAATTATTTTCCAACTAATTTCTAGATAAAAATCAGTGTCTGAACCATCACTGTGTTAGTTCAGCACGCCATAGCTTCCAAAAATATCTGAAGTGAAATCTGCAATATGCAAATTATGCAAAGGTAACTTTAAAATATTTGATATTAGAGAAATTAGCATAAAGCAATGAAAGACTGGATATAAATCTCTGAATGAGTATATTAAAGGAGTAATGGAAAAGAGCAATAAAATTATGCAGTTACAGGGACCATCCCAGGCAATTAAAATGTTAGAAAAATTAATCACCCACAAACTCAGTTTCCTAGGTTATGCATCTGCTTACTTCCATGAAAATGAAAGTAAGAACAGAGGCAAACAAGTTATCCTATTTCAGCAGGATTTTTGTTAATAAACATATACTGGTCCAGATTTTAGCACCGACACACGTGGAGTATAACCTATATGGGTACGTTTTATATGTACTTATATAGAAATATAATGTAATATTGTATACATTCATACACTTGGTTTACAAATTATGGTACTTAGCTTTAGAGAACTGGTAAGGTACCTTGGCATAATCAGAAAAAAAATCTGACAGTAAGTGAACACATTCAGATCTTGTAAAGAGAAACATGGAAGTAAATCATAACATTTGCTGTTATTATTTTTCCACCCTCTGGTACAATATTTTAAATTAGTTCCCTAGATCTGGTCTAAAACCACAGATAGTGCACAGAACAAAGTTGTGCATTGCATTAACTAGACCCCACTTTAATGCTCTTTGCTGCATATTTCTTAAAGCAGCTTTAGGCCTGCAGATTTCCTATGGAACAAGAAAGGTTATACTTCCATTAATGTCAAGTGGTCAGGTGTCTGTACATCTTTTTACTACATGTCTAGCAAAACTCTAAAACTGGGTATTAATCATTAATCATAATTATAATATTCTTAAGAATTTGTATTAGACATTTTCCAGCATGCAAAAATACTGCATTAAAAAAAAAATGTTTCCTGCTGACTCAGAGAACATTTCTTTTTGTGTTGCTTTGTCATGAAAAAATGATGCTTGACTTGTAAAAGAATTATGTGCTAATGTTCACCCTAGTCCTTCTAAAAATATCATACATACTTCAACTCTCCTTAATGCAAACACTGGGACTGTACCACATCTCAAACTAGCAGAAGTTTCTAGTACTGGAATGCACTATTTGTCAAAGCAAACTCATTACTGAGATTTCTTTTCATGGAACAAGAATTCTAGAACAAAGAAATACAAACGCTCTAATAGCATTAAAGTATACATACTAAACAGAGAAAGAAGTTCTCCTTTGCTTCAGAACAGGCTTAGTATGACCTCCTTTAATGATGCTGATATACCAATTTTTTTCAGTAGTTTCCTCTTATCACGTCATGAATTTTCTACTACTGACACAGTGAGGCACAACTCATTCTTTCTAGTTCTTTCAGTTCTTAAGAATGGTCTAAACCAACAGTTTCTCTGTATTATTCAGAGAAAAAGTAAACATCACCACATTCAAGCTATGAACAGACTTTAACAGCATCACTTAAGAAGTTTAATTGCTGTGGAGGGAGAACCCAAGATTTAGATCAGTATTTCTATTTCATGAAGAAAGTCAGTGTCAATTGTATTCATATGTAAAGTTACTACTATATGGTCACTCTCTAAAGAGTATTGACCTGACATAAAGTATTGTCTGAGAAAGGCTTTCAAATAGCAATACAGATAGACATCTCTAGTTTCCTTCATCATGTGTTAGAGATCTCTATGTAGAATAACTGAAGCAAGTTACTTATTCATCATTCAGTTAAGCTTTCTTAATAGATATGTGTTGATTGGTATTTCATGTAATTAAATTCAATAGCCTAACGTCCATGATCCATCAGTGTCTTGATGTATGACCAGCACGAATCATATTTCTGAAGATTCAAATCTGATGTAAATACTTTTCATTAAAAGAAAGGAGTTTCAAACATCCGCCTCAGGCATTATATTATGAGAGATACTTTGCAAAACAAACTGCACTGATTTCAACCTTCATTTTAATAGATCCAGGGATAAAATGTACTCATTTATTTACCATTTACCTTTCTGCGCTGTGTTTGCTTCTCATCAATTCTGAGTTGTTTCTATCTCTGGAGACTAAATACATTTATCCTTACAGCAGCAGTACTACAAAAACAGGTTGTTATGCAGATTGTCTAAGCTTTTCTGCACTTTGCAAGTAAGAAATCTTGGATAAAGCATGCCTGCCTCTGAGTAGCAATCCATTTTGAAAATATTCACTTTAATATTGTCATGTAGATCACTAGCATTTTAATTTAGCATTTCTGAGATTCTTTTTCAAATGGAATAGATTTTTATAAAAGGAAAAAAAGAAGATAAAAAAGCGTTATATATATTTTGTTGGGAAATTATAAATATTAAACAAAACTTTTTAATCTTGAAAGTTGTGCTAAATGTTAATAATTAAGCTTTGTTTTATAGGGTAGTTATTGTCTGGTTAACTTTGATCATTTTAATAGTACTTTTTTTTTCTTTTTTCTTTCACTACGGATATAATAATTGTTATTAATTCAGTATTTTTAATCCCCAGTTAGTTTAACTGGCCTTTTCCCTCCAAAAAATCTGCTGGTATTTCTGTTGTTTAATCATTCAACTTATGTTCTTTGTCAATTTTTTCTGAGAGAATGAAGTGCAGTTCAATATACTGGAGCACTGCCTTCCCTCCACACCTGGCTCTGAATTCAGAGCATGTCTGTGTGATCACAGCTGGTTTTGAATAATCCTTCTTATGTACTCTGTGGAACTGCTGTGTTCCTTCAAGAAAGGTGTAGAGCACTTGGAGATTGTCCAGAGGACAATAATGAGAATCACCAGTAGATAAAGTATGAAGAAAGAGTGAGAAAGAATCAAAGCAAGACAGTTATCTCTACAGAAGAAGCAACTGAGTGTATTTGGTGTGGGAGTTAAGGTGTTGGCGGGAGGTGGGGTGGGGGTGCTGCAGGGGTCGCCTCTGTGAGGAGAGGCTTGGGCTCTTGGACACAGTCAGTTCCAAAGGACCCACTGCAGAACATAGCTGTGCCCATCAGCCATGACAGTGGCACCTCTGGGAAAGTGTATTTAGGAAAGGGTAAAACACTGCACAGGCAGAGGTGGAGGGAACAAAAAGAGTGAGAAGCAGTGGAGGGAACACCAAGCTCACACAAGAAAGACCTGGTGCTCCAGGCACCAGAGCTGGTATTCTGCTGCAGCCCATGGAGAGGACCACCCCAGAGCAGATATCCACACTTTGGCCCACACTGTAGCAGGTGGCTATTTTCTGAAGGAACTGCAGCTGATGGGGGACCCACGCTAGAGCAAGTTTATCCTAAAGGACAACAGCCCATGGAGGAGACCCATGCTGAACCAGGGGAAAAGTGTGAGGAGGAAGGAGCAGCAGACAGGAGCTTTTTATAAACTGACCACAACTCCCATTCCTCATCCCCCAGCATTGCTTGAGGTGGTGAGAAGAGTCAAGAGCAAAGGAGTGAAGCTGACGCCAGGAACAGCAAGAGGAAAGTGTTTGTTTTTGTTTTTTTTTTTCCTGAAATGCACTTGACCCTATTTTAATTGGCAATACATTAAATTAAGTTTCCCCAGGTCAAGTCCTGTGACAGTATCCTCTGTCCTTATCTTGACCCATGAGATTTTTCATCCTATTTTTCCCCCTACCTGGTTGAAAAGGGGGAGTGAGTGAGCAGCTGGGTGAGGGTGTGGCTGCTGGCCAAGGATAACCCACCACACTGAAAAAAAACAAGTTTTCAAACACATTAAAAAGAATGAAATAAGAATAAAATAACTTCCATTTCTCCACTGTGGATTCAAAATGAAATAATACCTTTACACTACAGAAAAACAGATTGAGGTTATATATACTAGGAAAATCTTTGCAAGAGGAAAAAAGGTAAATTACTGAAATAGAGTACTTAAGAAGGTCTTCAAGGTTAGGTTAAATAATCATCTGTCAGGGGTGCTTAGAAGACCTCTTGAAGTAACTTTCAGCAATATTTTCTAACAGTTATTTGCTGTCAATTCTTTCAAATAAATGAAAACCATCTCACAGTCACCTATAACTTCACAATTCTCATATTCACACCATTTTACTCTTTCTTTAAAAATAAGTTGAATATTACTTGTTTGAAAATCTAAAGTGCTTTTCAAATTCAGAATCTGGAAAGCACGTACATAGACTGTTGATAAGTTCAAGAACCTCAATTAACTCTCAAAAATTTTAAGTACAGAATTATAGCAATTAATAATTTTAAGATTAGGTCCTAATCGGTATTTCAAGTCATGTACTCAAAGTCAGGCCCAGTTAATTATTGCTTTGAGCCAGTACAAAGACAGGCAGTGGTAGCCCATTGCAAATGAGAGGCCATGCCACATAGTAGAGGAGTCTGCATTACACTGGGTAGTTCTGACAGGAGGCAAAAATGAAGACTAAATGACTTTTATCCAGCTTAATTATCTACACTAGCAGTATTTTAAGAAATAGTTTTTGCTTTTATTACTTTAGAAGCTATATTAAAATAAATTACAATTGGTGGTTGTAACTTTTACTGTGAAAATGGAGAAGAGAACAATATTCATAATAAGAAAATATACATGAAACTGAATTATCTAATAATTTTAATTCAGATTTTTTGAAGAAGATAAACAAGGGAGTTTTTATTAAACAAATTTATAGGCCTCTTCTACTTTACCAAATGCTTAATAATTGTGTTTTCCTGAATGGCCAGTTCAGGGCACATGTATACATAAAACTTAAACATCATCAGTGAAGATTTTCCTGAGAAAATTCAAGGGAAATATACTTGAAAAATACATGCCCACTTACATTTGCAAACAGGTGGCCTCCCTTTGTTGCTCCATAATCCATCTTCTTGACACACTGCTGTTGCTTGTTGACTAGATTCTAGCTTGAAGCCCTCATTACATTCATATATCAATCTACTGCCCAAAGTGAATTCATTACCTATAACCGAACCATTCCCAGGGGAGTCAGGAATACCACAAGATACAGCTGAAAAGAAAGGAAAGAAAAAGATAAAGAATTGGCATTTTCTCATATATATTTTTTAAAAAATATTAATCTGCCACTGAAAAAAGAAACAGATTAGTAATTTTTACATATCCCATTCATAACAAATGAAATTAATTTTCCATTTAAAACATTCCAAAAAATAGCATTTAAAACATTGATAAACACTTCGAAATGCATCTAATATAGACAAACATTTTATAAATCATTATTTTGTTTAATCCAATCACTGTAGAGACAGAAATTTCAACATAGGTTACAGACAATGGTTTATTTGCTAGGGAAAAAATTAAGAAAGTGTCCAAAGTGATTTGGTCTAAGAAGCAATGAACTAGAAAATTCTTAAATGCTTTCTAATAGTCTGCTTTCATTCTCTAAGGATTTCTTTCATTCCTGCACTACTATAAACAAAACAAACCTTCATATTTGTTTGTTTTATACATATAAAATAATGTTATTTAAAAATTCAATTTTATCAATTTTGTCTGGCGAGAAAAGAACCTAAATATATGACTAGACAGACAAGAGTTCTACTGAAGTTAAGGGCATTATTCTTATATTTAAACACTTATTTACATACTTGACTAATTCACTTCAGAATGCTAAATATTATGTGAATTCAGGCTTATTCATTTCCCATATCATGAAGGAAATTACTTACTGAATTATTTTCACTTCTTTTTGCTCCTTCAGAATTTCTCTCCAGACAAGCTGTTATTCTTTCAAGCTCACAAAGTTTACTTTGCTGTCAGCTTAGTGAAGTTTGAGTAGCATCTAGTTTTTTGGCTTTTTTTTTTTTTTTTACCAGAGCTCAATACAGTTCATTTTTAGATAGATATATATATATATAAAAATATATATACACACACACACACAATTTTAGGGCAGAGTATAATTACAAAAATATTTCAGTCACTTTTAGGAAAGGCCTCCAAGGCAGGATTGCCTTCTGCTATCTGACTTCTCAGTTCCCTTGATTTTGATAATGAAAAGAAAAAAGGCAACTCTTCAGTCTCATAGAATCATAGAATCATAGAATCTTAAGGTTGGAAAAGACCTCTAAGATCAAGTCCAACCATTGACCCAACACCACCACGTCTACTAAACCATGTCCCGAAGTGCCATGTCTACAAGTTTTTTTAACACCTCCAGTGATGATGACTCAACAACTTCCCTGGGCAGCCTGTTCCAATGCCTGACCACTCTTTCGGTGAAGGAATTTTTCCTAATATCTAATCTAAACCTCCTCTGACACAACTTGAGACCATTTTGTCTTGTCCTTTCGCTAGTTACTTGGGAGAAGAGACCAACACCCATCTCACTACAACCTCCTTCGAGGTTTTAAAAATTTCCTTTTTAAAAATTTCTTTTAATGCTATGCTTTATGTTAAAATAGTTATTTATGCACAGAGATTAACTCTGGCTGCTTGAGTAAGTCAGTAATGCTGGTAAAGAGTTTATATGTGCCCCATGACACTTCTGAAGGGAAAGTCATAGTATTATTTTCTCTGAAAAGATATTATTTTCTGCAAAATGGTAACTTGGTGCAGAGAACAAATCACATTATTACAATAAATCTATTTAAAGAGTTCATATAAACCAATGTATGTGTGTACAGAATCACTAGCTACTTTGAATTTGGCATCCAGTTTATTGCTCTTCAGTAAATACCCTGAATAAAACACAGCTTTGAAGCTTTTATTTCTAAATATTTACCAATAAAGAGTGCAGTTCAACTGTAAGAAGCAATTCAACATTTTAACAGTTAAAAAGTCCTTTGGGTATTTGTTCCTTTCCCCTTGACATTGTGAAGTTTTATTATTTTAATAAAGTCAATACATTTCAAAAGAAGAAATGAGAGCCTTTGTCTGAAATCTGTTAAAGAAAAGTGAAAATAAGTATTTTTTAAAAAATCTAATTTTTATTATAATTTACCCAATTCAATGTAAATGATTAATGTCACAACACATTGTCATCATAGCATAAACACAACTCTCAAATTTGTTTTCAGTGTTCTCAAGTTGGCACATTTGATGCATTTAAATTAAATACAACACAGTACTTTGCATATGATTATAATGAGGAGAGGTAAGCATTATAAAATGATGAATGGTTAGTTCATTTCAGTTGTTTGCTTCCATCTGGAATCTGTCAAATTGCTAATAAAGTAGAACTGTAGGAATGTTCAAAAATGAGCTACTTCCTTTGTAACACAAGTTCTTGGCACTTTTTGCACCCTAATCAGTGCTGCTCTTGTCTTCTCAAAATTGAGTATTTCTCCCTCAGTGGGTAAGGGCTGAGCCTCCTGCCACTGGAAGGAGTAGTAGTGGGATAGAGAAGGGAGAGAGAGGTGATAAGGAAGGGGTTCTGGAGACCCACACCTACTGCTCTTAATGGTGTTAGAGAAAGTGGAGAATGGGCAGGATAAAACCAAGTTCTGCTGCTTCTGGGAGCAAGTCTTTGTATTAGGAGTCATTTCCCACAAGGTGACCACAGCAGGAGTGATAGCTTTTCAGGGCTCTGGTGTACTCGAAAAAGGCAGCAGAGCTGCCTCTATTGAAATGGTCTACCTAGTCCCCTAATAACCGATTTGTATTGGGTTTGCTTGGCAAGGTTTTGGTAGCAGGGGGGCTACAAGGATGGCTTCTGTGAGAAGGTGCTAGAAGCTTCCCCCACGTCCAACAGAGCCAATGCCAGCTGGCTCCAAGACAGACCTGATGCTGTCCAAAGCTGAGCCCATCAGCGATGGTGGTAGTGCCTCTGAGATAACAGAGTTAAGAAGGAATAAAAAACCACCTAGGAGCAGTTTTTGCATCCAGAGAGAGGAGTGAGAAGATGTGAGAGGAACAACTCTGCAGACACCCAGGTCAGTGCAGAAGGAGGGGGAGGAGGTGCTCCAGGCGCCTGAGGAGAGATTCCCCTGCAACCTGTGGAGGAGACCATGGTGAGGCAGGCTGTCTCCCTGCAGCCCATGGAAGTTGATGGCAGAGCAGATATTCAACTGCAGCACGTGAAGGACCCCACACCAGAGCAGGCGGATGCCCCTGAAGGAGGCTGTGACCCCGTGGGAAGCCTGTGCTGGAGCAGGCTCCTAGCAGGACCTGTGGCCCTGCGGAGAGAGGAGCCCACGCCAGGGCAGGTTTGCTGGCAGGACTTGTGACCCCGTGAGGAACCCACGCTGGTGCAGTCTGTTCCTGAAGGACTGCATCGCATGGAAGGGACCCACGCTGGAGCCGTTTGTGCAGAACTGCAGCCCGTGGGAAGGGCTCACATTGGAGAAGTTCATGGAGGACTGTCTCCTGTGGGAGGGACCCCATGCTGGAGCAGGGGAAGAGTGTGAGGAGTCCTCCCCCTGAGGAGGAAGGAACAGCAGAGACAACGTGTGATGAACTGACCACAACCCCCGTTCCCCGTCCCCCTGTGCTGCTCAGGGGGAGGAGGTAGAGAAAATTGGCAGTAAAGTTCAGCCCAGGAAGAAAGGAGGGGTACGAGGAGGTGTTTTAAGATTTGGGTTTATTTCTCATTACTCTACTCTCTTTTGCTTGGTAATAAATTAGATTAATTTTTCTAAGTCGAGTCTGTTTTGCCCGTGACAGTAACTGTGGAGTGATCTCTCCCTGTCCTTATCTCAACCCACGAGCCTTTTGTTATATTTTCTCTCCCCTGTTCAGTTAAGGAGGGGGAGTGATAGAGCAGCTTGGGTGGGCACCTGGCCTCCAGCCAGAGTCAACCCACCACACAATTTAATCCATCACCTACAAGTAGAACCAACTCTGACCTTCTGTCACATAAGCAGAATTTTACACTTGCAGAATGTTTGTTTGCATGCTGAATTGACAAAAAGTTAAACTGTCACGGTGATTTACTACATCATAAAAATGCCTATGCATTCTCCATTTTCAGTCATGCTTATTGTGAAATGTTTCAGTGTCTCCAGAGCCTTGCACTATGTTCCTCCCTGTCTTAACAAGCCTCTCGGTTCTCTTCTGCCTTGTGGCAATGTGTCTGAATGCTTGATGTAGAATGTAATTGGGTTAAGATTTAACTTCTTGTCAACTTCTTTTTCAGGTCTCCTTTCTGATATAAAACCAACAATATCTGTGTTAAGTGTGCATATATTTAATTGTATAAAACCAAAATTCAGAACTATCAGTCTATCCACCCGTCCATGTTTGTGTATGCCTGTACATATGGGTGTGGACCTTATTCTAGTGCCCTCTAAATACTTCAAACATGAATTAACTTTAAATAATTTAGTGGTTTCCATGGAGCAAGAAGAATTGATTATGTCATTTGAAACCACACAAAAAAAACAGGTCAGTTTATGTTAGAAGCAAATACTTCTGTTAGCATTTGCTCTTCACCTCTAGCAATAACATTTCTAGAAACTACGGAAAAGTTCAAGACTGAATAGCTCTTATGTCCAAGTTAGTTTAAAGAATAAAAGATGTACAATGCCTAGGTCACACCTAGCTGGACCTATCAGTTATGTCAAGTCTGATGCAATGTCCAGTGTACTAAAGCACCTGAAGCACCTCAAAATCTATGCTTACCTGTCACACTTCACCACTTTTATTCTTAGTATTGTACCTCAGTCCTCTATTGTCGCTCTTCCTTCCTCAGCTGCTGCTGAATCTCGTACTGCTACATTGTGAGGTTATTCTCACTGCTGCTTTGGCTACTAATCATAAAAGCAGTTTTGGCATTCTGGCACTGTTCCTGTTACAATCTATCTGTTTGCTTCTCCGCCAGAAACTGGGATTGGAAAGAAATCTTCCTGCTGCTACTAATTTCTTGAGGCTGCTAATGGCTTTTAGAGCAGTAGTGTCCAAACAAAACATATTAGCACAGCCAGTTTCAATAAATTGCAAGTACTTTGATATTCGAAGTAAAATTACCTGAAGTAAACTGACTGAAATGGCATATCGTCTTTGGAAAGTGGAAACAATGTCACTACTGTCCCACATCCAAGTATTTTGAAGCTCCCAGCTTCCCATATGATTGTAAAATGATAAAGAATGGTGTCAGGAAATCTTCTGACTTGAGGAATTGTGAACACGCTTCTTAGGTCAATGATTAGATGAGACTGCCAGGTTCCAGCTGGGAGATGTGCATTCAGAGTGTGAAAAACACATAACTCAACCTTAAGTTTCTCTATTATCTTGCACAGCAGAAAAATATACTTCTTCCAAAGAACAGGTAATCAACGCAAGTGGAAAAGCCTTTTACTACCTAGAAACTGAGATGCAATTTTAGTTGCTCTTTAATGTTCCACATGTGTTCCTGGAATTTATTTCTTATCAAAACTAGTAAATGTAAAGTTTATGGCAATACTTTAAAATACCTATACACCTATATAACTTTAAGATACTTACGGATTATTCATGTTTGAAGCATGCAAATTCATGCACACAGAAACAAAGCTGGAGACTGCATTACAGTCAGACATTGAGTTTATTTCCATACACTGGAAAATCCCTAAATTTAATGCACAAGCATTTATCATTTAGTGACCTGTTTCTGGCATTGTACGTAGTGCTGAGAAAAGCATGTAAATACCCTAAAATTAAAGGTAGCAATAGAGAAGTCCCTAAAAGTGGGATTCATTAAAAAAAAAAAATATGCTGAGTGGCTTATGTCTATGATATCCCATCAAAAACATCACGGAGAGCCATGCCATAGAAATCCTAATTCTTAGAGTTGGATAAATACAGAAATAACAAACAAACCAAAAACAGAGCTGTCTGGTCTAGGGCTATGGGTGTCAAAAGAGGTCATGAATAGTCATCTAGTCTATTCTCCTATCACAAGCCAAAATTATATTTGACTAAGGTTCATCTAATTTTTTCTTGAAAGACCTCCAACGATGACAATTCCACATTCTCCACAGGCAATCTATTCCAGTGCTTCCCTAGCCCCTCTGAGGAAAGAAGAGAAAAATAAAGAGAAGTCTAACTTAAAATCCCGTTGAAGTAAACTTAGCTGTAATTCCTCTATCTAGAAAGGACATAAATTATTTCATTCCTCTTTAGGGCTACTTTTAGCATATTAGAAGATTGTTACCAGGTTTCCTCTCAAACTTCTGATTTTTAGTCTGAAGTACTATACTTCTTTTACTGTTCTATATTTTGAAATATGATCATAGGTTTAGAATATGTTCTAAGAGGAAACTGGGATTTGGAACTCCTAAACTATGCTACCTACCTCACATTTTTATTTTAAGATCGAGTGTTAAAAAGGACATTTTTTGCATAATAACATTTATCAGGAAGGTAAAAAGCCAGAGTTTAATTCCATACTCAAACACACAAAACCAGCTAATTTTATGAAGAAGCAATTTGATGGTCCCAGAGTCATGGCTCTTGGGCAGATTGGAAATGGATGTTTTCAAGCCAGTTCCCTAAAAAAATTTAACCAGTCTTCTACACCCAGGCAGACATGGAAACCAGTTATGGACCTGGAATAACCTTCATTCAGCACAGCAAAAGTACAAGGATCTCTAGCTCAGCAATATGATTCTATCCACTTCAGCAAGCACAGAGGAATTAATAGTGACAGTACCTGGAATCAGGACTTTTAGGGAGGAAATGTTGGTGTCAGCTATATTTTTATCATGACCCTGTCATAGGCTTTAAGCCTTTCCAAGTACCCATGATCCAAACAAGAGAACTTCTTCATTAAAGTAGGTACCTCCAGTTTTCTTTTATAAACCTACTAGGGAGTAACTCAAACAGTGAAGAGCAGCTAAGTGTTCTTCAAGACTCTTTAAAATTATATCGGGAAGAACAAACTCAAAGGCTGAGTCCTGTATATGAAGAACAGGTGGGATAAAGAGGGATATTTGCTCAAGCCTCTCAGAGGAACACACATGCAATATTGTCTCTATTCTCACGCGCTCAAAGTATCTGAGCTCCAGAGTAAGATGACGAAATTTCAGTGCCTTTTGAAAACAGACACCTACTGGCTAGCTAGCGGAGTAGCTCGCAGAGCTTCACTGACAGTATTTACTAGATTAACTTCAACAGAGTTTAGCCAGATAGGGCTTGTCTCCTTTTCCCATTGTCTAGAGCTCCCTGACACATTCTTAAGCCTCCAAGACATCTGACAAGTTTATTGGATACAACGTAGGAGCTTGTGCCTTTCTGGACTGGTAGATGGAGGACAGGTAAGATACCTCAGGGCACCTCAAATATGGGCACCACTTCTATGTTTAAGCAAATTAATCAAAACTTTAGCTCACATACGGATGCTTAAATTTAGTCTTAATCTTGAACAGAATTGCATCCTCCACTTCCCTGATCTTCTGGCCAAGCTGTAGGCCTAATCATCATTCCAGGTTCTTTAGTGCAAAGTGTCTCTGAGCTTTCAGTGCCTATGCCAGCACTAGCTATTGCACCTAAAATGCACTTTAAGTAAGCCCCAAAGCAGCAGTTGTCCCTAAACTTACCTCATGCCCAGCCCACACACAGATCCACCCATGATTTGATGACCTTCAGGAAGGTCAAACAGCATCATATGCCATAATATTACAGAACACATTATGGCATATGAGATTAGAAGACATCCTGGAATCTGGAACCACAGATGCACAGATCCTGCACACTGGCAGCTGGATCTTTGTTTTGTAAAATATTCTTTGCAATGAAATTATAGAATCATACTCAAGAAAATAATATCTTACCTTGGCAGATTGGCACAGGAGAATCCCACTGATACATGCCATTTTGGTGACGCCTACATGTTGCATTATTTTGACCAATCATTCTATATCCAGGTTTGCAGTAATAGCGAACTTTACTTCCAGCTGGACCACCTGTTCTATTTACAATTCCACCATTCTTCAAGGTAGGGTTTAAGCTGCAATAGGGAGCTAAATTAAAAAAAAAGGAACATTATTAAAAACAGTGAAGCTTCTGACTCCTTATGCAGAAATACCACAAAGTTCAGAGTCATAGTTTATAATCACAAACCAGTTTATGCCATTGTACATGAGGAAGCTGCAATCAGGAAACATACAGTCTGTGCAGCAAGTTCACTCTTAATAAATAGACAACTTCAAATTTGATAAATGTATAAATATAAAACAGTTTTTGGGCTACAAAATATACAAAATTAATTATGAACAGTCTTACTAAAAAAATCCAGTGCACTGAGACATCTAAGTAAAAAATTAAACATTTTGCCAAATATGTTAAAAAATTACAGGGCAAAGTACAATAGATTGATTCATCAGATGCATTGTTTCAGATTACAATTAATCTAATTTTTTACATATGTGATCCCCCAAAGATATTACATGAAAACTGTATTAATTTTTTATCAAAAGAATGCAACTTAGGTGAGTGTAGCTTCTTATACGTTGAATTTACAGTACATCTGAAGTAAAGATAGAATGTACCACTTTAAACCTAAGTTTTGAAATGAAAGTAAACCTTGCTAAACCCTAATCACTACTACTATGAATACTGTTCCCAGATAGGTTTTCCTGACCAGTATGGTCCTCAAGAAGTTGTTGCATATAGATGAGATGTTTAGACACATGCTGAGGAAGTCAAAAAAGTATGACATCTATAGCTGTGCCAAAAAGTGAGTAACAAAGACCATTTTTTTTTTTTCTAAAACAATGTTGCAGCACCTGTACATAAGGATGGAATATGATTAGCCAGACTGGTTCCAGGTCAGGCAAAAGTACAGGATAGTTTGACATACATGTGGAGCCTAACACAAATCTATTTTTTACATCAATCATTTATCACTGGATAAAAGCAATGTGAAAAAATTACCTTGACTCCATATTGATGCACAAATCACTGCATATTTGCAGCAGCGTACCATGTCAAGCTTACAGACATGCATGGTAGGACAATGGCTTGCAGAAAATGAACCTGGCTGAACATCCACCATGGAAATCAGCTTATAAACATTCTTCCCAAGGAAGACAGGGTTGAACTCCACCCACTGATAACCAAACATTGGTACCAAGGACTCTGAGACTGTAACTGCTGCTACAATACTAACTCTACACCATGTTGAAATTTCTTAGGCATAATATCATATTCATATTATTTTCTATAGACAATTATCCAGTAGAAGTCATGGTTGTATTTCACAAGTGCATAATTACAGAATTTGGTTTACATCTATAAATATTTTTCATATTATTTGTTTCTTTCATAGAATCATAGAATCATCCCTGATTTCCTTCTTTCAGCTTTCAATATCTAGGTCTCTGGTTTTGTATGTATATTTCATCACCATAAGATGCACCTATGATATCAATTACCACCTAAAGTCTCTTCCCTGCCTGTAGAGAGATCACTGAGTTGATAAGACTCCTGAGACACTTCCTTTAAATGTATAGGTTTAGATGCAGTGTAACAAAGTCAATATTTCTAAGTAATGCCACCCAACAAAAGCAGTAAAACTAGGTCATACATTAAAGATGCTGAAAAATGTTGATGTCTGTTGACATTCTATTAAAGAATTATAGTTCTCAATTAAGCAATATTATTTCTACTTGAAATGTACTTTTTTTTTTACATTCACTTACTTGGGGGATTATTTGAAATAACTAAATCAAAAGAAAAAAAATGGGATAAAAATCAATAAGCTAGGATTGTTGTATTGGATTTGCGTGGCAAGGTTTTGGTAGCGGGGGGCTACAGGGGTGGCTTCTGTGAGAAGCTGCTAGAAGCTTCCCCTGTGTCTGACAGAGCCAATGCCAGCCGGCTCCAAGACAGACCCGCTGCTGGCCAAGGCCAAGCCAATCAGCGCCTCTGTGATAACATATTTAAGAAGGAAAAAAAACAGTTAGAGAGAGCTTTTGCAGCCAGAGAGAGGAGTGAGAAGATGTAAGAAACTCTGCAGACACCAAGGTCAGTGCAGATGGAGGGGGAGTAGGTGCTCCAGGCGCCAGAGCAGAGATCCCCCTGCAGCCCGTGGTGAAGACCATGGTGAAGCAGGCTGTCCCCCTGCAGCCCATGGAGGAAGGATGAGGGGGTGTAGAGATTCCACCTGCAGCCCGTGGAGGACCCCATGTCAGAGCAGGTGGAGGCACCCGAAGGAGGCTGTAACCCCATGAGAAGCCTGTGCTGGAGTAAGCTCCTAGCAGAACCTGTGGACCCATGGGGAGAGAAGCCCACGCTGGAGCAGGTTTGCTGGCAGGACTTGTGACCCCGTGGGGGACCCACGCTGGAGCAGTCTGCTCCTGAAGTTCTGCACCCCGTGGGAGAGATCTAGGCTGGAGCCGTTTGTGCAGAACTGTAGCCCGTGGGAAGGACTCACATTGGAGAAGTTCATGAAGGACTGTTTCCTGTGGGAGGGATTCCGTGTTGGAGCAGGGGAACGATGAGAGGAGTCCTCCCCCTGAGGATGAAGAAGCGGCAGAAACACCGTGAGATGAACTGACCGCAACCCCCATTCCCCGTCCCCCTGTGCCACTGAGGGGGGAGGAGTTTGAAGCCGGGAGTGAAGTTGAGCCCAGGAAGATGGGAGGGGTGGGGGGATGTGTTTTAAGATTTGATTTTATTTCTCATTCCTCTACTCTGTTTTGCTGGGTAATAAATCAGATGAATTCCCTCTCTAAGTTCAGTCTGTTTTGCTCGTGATGATAATTAGTGAGTGATCTCTCCCTGTCCTTATCTCGACCCACAAGCTTTTTGTTACACCTTTTCTCCCCTGTTTAGTGAAGGAGGGGAGTGAGAGAGCGGCTCTGGTGGAGACCTGGCCCCCAGCCAGGGTCAACCCACCAGAATTGTCCAGTAAAAAAATTGTTTGGGGTCATGTTCTGTATCCCTTATAAGAAGTGACATTCAGTTACTTGCCTAACTAAATGAATTAATTTACTGAAATACTCTTTAAATTTACAAGGGGATTTGACATTTAAAGAAGCACAATAAATGTGGCTTTAATTTTCTTTTAAACCTATTGAAGAACAAATGATATTTGTATTGCAACACAAGCTGGTTAAGACCAAAGACCGGTGGTTAAGACCACTGAAGTCACTTTCAGTAATCTCTTAAGCACTACTTAATTTTAAATATTCTAGGACACCTCAAGAATAGTAGGTGAGTCCTAAACATAATATGCCATTCAGATAAAATTCCAAATTGATCTCCTCAGTACTGCAATTCTGAACAGAAAATATTTGCCATATGATGTGTAACCTTGTAGCCCAATAATGCAGTATTGCCTTTGCTAGTAACAGGTCACAGACTTTGTATAGAGTTTGCAAGTCCTCAGGACCAAGCTTTGTCAGGTGTATTGCAGTATTGTATTTTGAGACAACAAAAGTGTGTTGTCTGAACTTTTTTTGACCCGCCTGTCTTTCCCTTGTTTAACAGATTTTTTTTTTCTTCTGGTCAGGTGAGTGTGCTTGATTTGTTTTACTTTTGAATTATCTTTGTAATTTTCTATTCTCTTTTTATGGTACAATAATAGTTCTATACAGGTACTTGTAGAATAAGATATTTAGGACTCCAGTGTGGTGGCATGTAGACAAACACAGGCCTGGTACAACAGCAGAGGCCTTGAGAGGTGGGGACACAGGATGCAGTGTGGAGGAGTACGGGCATGGTACAATAAGATGGTGACAACTTAGGGTGGGACAAATTGACCAGCAGCAGGGTGCAAAAATGTGTTAGCAAACAAAAATGACCCTAAGTGGATCCTAGAGTGAGGAAGAAATCATCAATATCACACTCTGCCTGTTGAAGGACTCCAGCTGCTGGTGACCTGCAGTATCTCCCCCAGCACACAAACACCAAACTGAAGCCATTGATCTGGGGTTCCAAGGAGCAATGGAGGCATGACTGTAGCACCAGGAAAAAGGTTAGTTGGAAGTGTGTCTATAACAATGCTAAACGTACTGTTTTACTGTATAGCAACTTTCGTTTATTCTTCTTTTTTCTTCTTTTTTTTTCCTTTAACCATTTAATCTGGACTAGTAATTATTTTATTACACTGCTAACATTTCAGTTATACTAACATCAAATTCTTGGCTAGACATATAAAGTGGGGGGCTTTTACCCCTAACAAGATTTTGAACATAACAGGTTGTACTTTGTGTTCTGATTACAAGGGAAATTATTGCCATTTTTTTAGCTGTGGTTAATTTTAACAATGTATAGTATATATGAACCTCCAAAGAGATCAGCTTTAAAATGCCATGAAATATGGGACATTCGGGCTGCCGAATTAGACAGAATGATGTTGAAATACTGAAAATTTCATGGGGGAGCCACAAGGGAAATCTATCAGTCATAACTGTTGCTTATGTTGTAAAAATTAACAATGCCCAGAGCCCAGAGGCATAGCTTAATCTCTCCAGTGAACTAAGTGGTATTTGGGGAAAAAAAACAAGCAAAAAAATATTTTTAACTAAGAATGAGAAATCGATACAAGAAAACAAGAGGAACGCAAACCAGCAATATCGCTCAGAATTTACTTCAACATCACTTTGGTAAATATACTTAAGTCCTAATGGCTATTATTGCAAATTTATAAAAATCCACATTCTCCTTCCCAAGCTACCTTGATGACTCCTGTATAGATATCTGCTGCTTGCAGCCACCACTGCAACCTACTGTTACTACTGATTACTTTTCCTACCAGCCCAAGTGTCTCACTGAGTGAGTGGCATCAGCTGCATGGGGCTGGAGGAAATTGGGAAGAGGAGATCTGGGAACTGAGATGTTTTGCTAAAGCTCTGTGGTCATCTGACAGTGTGAAAGTTAAAGACAGAGGTTCAAGTGTGAAAAGAAAACTATCAGCTGTGTTTGACTGGAGAAAAAAGAGAAAGAATATTTGACACAAAAGTATTGGGTTTAAGAACCCAGGGGAAGAAAAGTCATGACAGACTATAATGAGACAAAATGTAGGAAGGGAGGAATTGGAGGCTAAGAGTCAATGACGGAAACGGGAGAAAGACCTGGTAGGCTATTAGAAGTGGCATCGAAAGGATGGATGTATTAGAGACTGAGATTATGTTCAGAATAAAATGTGATGCAAGGAAAACATATGTATGATTCAGTGAAAGAAACTAGACAGGAAAATATATACAGCCATTGGAATTGACTAGTGAGAGACAGAGAAGGAGAAGATCATGGACTGAAGCAAGGAAGAAGGACAGTGAATTAGGGGAGACCTAAAGTGGAAGCAAGGAAAATGAAGATGGGGAGCTAGAAGGGAGAGAAAGATTGTCAAGAGCTGGATAAAGAACTCTCTTAAATTATCTAACAGAGAAGCACTAGAAGTAGACTGTGATTTGTAGGGAGGGGTGGAACAAGGATGGAGATCAGACAGAAAGGTTGGGGAGCACAGCTAGACTGGCTTGGCAGAGGTATTTTGACCAGAATGAGTGTGAGGACTGGGACAAACTAGATGAATGGGAATACATGAGGAGAGACAAATTCCTTGAAGTACAATGAATAGTTCAACAGAGAGCAGTACAGAAAGGATCCCACACATCAGAAGGGGGCTGGGCCCACAGATTACCATGGTTTACAATTCCATGACTGTTAAAAGTATCTTGGAAACCCATAATAATGTGCATTTTCTTTCCTTGAGCTGACCAAAAAGTGGAGGAAGCCTACTACTCTGGTAGGTACCTGTGTAGATGTAACATTTTAAGCATGGCTGACAAAACAATGTTAACCATAATAGCCCCACGTGGCAGAATACCTGGGATTTTCTGTTTGCTTTGTCATGAACCTTATAAGATACTTAGAAAATAATTGAAAACAATATATCAACAAGAAAAAAAACCAAGAACATCACTAGGCTGAAAAGAATCCATATGTTAGGAAATGTTGGAAGTTAAGTCTACATACAAATTTCAGTTGATTTATACATATGCATGTCAGTATTACACAGTCTGTAACCTTATGATCATACTCTGGTTTTGGATAGGATGTCTACTTTAAAGGATATAGGGAATAGACACGACTTATAGTTTCAGTTTGTTTGTTTATTTATTTATTTAACTGTAATTGTTTGAGATAACTTTCCAGGCCTTATTAGCTTCAAATTACTCAGACAAAATTTTCCACATTTTGTGGTGGTTTTTTTTTTTTTTATAATGACTGTCCATGTGTTATCTGGACACTACATGAATATTAACTAATTTTCTCAAAATTACATTAGAGCAAGAATCATTGTTATTATCCCCATTTTACAGTTAAACACTTCAAATACAGAGAAGAAATTAAAAATAGTAAAATTTTGACTATTTCTATAACTATGATCTGATTTTTCCAGCCTAGTGTTATACGTTCAAACACAATCCACACTGACTTCAGTTGCAGCAATATGCACTCAACACTTCTGTAATTAAAATTTAAAAGTATGACACCAAACAAGCTCATTCCAATTTCTGAGTACTTCATTTTGTGATATGAATCATATATGTTTGGATAACTTATGTTTAAAAATAGTTATTTAACATCAGATCCACCTCCTACTCTTACAGAAATGTTCATTAATTACAACATGTTAAGGCAGTGACATTAGGCAGTTAGTACGTCAGAAGCCAGCAACAACAGTGCAGGCAAGCACCACGTGTAGTCCTCACCCATGTAAAAGTCCTACCAAAACTCATAATATTATGTGTTGCAAAGGCAGTGAAATAGGAATAGAAAAGGCTGATACTCAGACAATTTAATATGTCTAAGCTATCCCACGCATGAAAAGAAAGAAAGCATTTGAAGAAAATTATTTAAAATTCTGAGGACGGAGTTTTATTTTACAACTCTGAAAAATCTTGTTGAAGACTCTAACATTTGTGAGACAGTGAAGGAATATTGATAAGACTCCGTACAATTCCCTTCTTAATCTACAGTTTAGTAATTTTTAATCTGTTCTTTAAACTGAACTCCGTTCAGAGTCCAGGATGAAGCATACGCAACATCTTCTAGGATCAGGTACTGACATATTAACAGAATAATCACACGCAAGGCAATAAATAAAAAATGTCTGAAGATCTGGAGGGTAAGCAAATGCTTGAAGAATGTCAGACTTAAAACTACAGCCACTGTCAGCTGAGTGAAAATTCTGAGTTTAAGCCAGAATCTCTATAGAATGCTCATAAAATATTGCAGTCTTGTATCATGGACCACTGGGATAAAATGCTGTTTTTCTCCCAGCCAGTGTGAGAGGGGATCTGTCCTGGAACTTCACAAGGCTTAGCTGTTATAGGTGCAATGACGCAGGAGTGCTCTCATCTAGGAATGACAATGTTTTACCACGAAATGTGATAAACCTCTATGAAGCCGTTCCAGTGACCTGAAGTAGCTTTACATTTACAGATTTAATTTACTTTTCTAAGTGACATAGCATCCACATTCTTTCAAGGCCTCTTAAGCATCAGTGTTTTTTTCCAAGGCAACACACTGAACATTTTCAGCTCACTTATAATCACGATGTCCGTTTGTCACTTGCAACTGAAGACCAGCAGGGTAATAACTGCCTGGCTAAATCACACATCACTAGTCAACTGATGTGTGGACAGCAGCACGGATAAGCACTGATTTTGCATTTGCAGGACCATATTCTTCCTTTCACAAAGCATATTCTCTTAAGAGCTGGAACATTTAAAAATTCATGCTGAGATTTTTTCAAAGCTTTTTGAGGCACTCGGTCTATGGGAAGCTCAATTAAATAATTCCCAATTCCAAATTAAAAACCTTTGGAACTGGATGTCCAAACCCCCCAGATGATAATGTAAATCTCAGTCTTACAGTGAATAATACAACATTTTCTCTAAGAATTTATCTTAGCAAAGGATTAATTTCCCAGCAGTATCTTTGATCAATAGTCCAAAAAATTATATGAAAAAGATACTTATAAGTATGCACTGAAACACTGTCCTACGCTTGAAACTATAAATAAACAAAAAGCCTCCTTTCAAATTCCATGATGCCTTTACTTAGTTTATATGCTAGATTTTTTGTTGACAGACAAAAAGTAACAGAGTAGTCCACCGCTTCCTTCTTTCCCTTTTGGATACTTGTTTGTCATCATCGCCTTATTACCAGGGGACCTTATGTCCTTTGTGCAGCTGTTCTTGAAATATCCAGTGAGGCAGAGGTTTACTATCATTCTCACTTTAGACATTCTCACTTTATAATTAAGATTCAGACACTGGCTTAAGTGATTAGGTAAGGTCACACAAGAAAACTAAGCATACCTCTTCTGATTACTAAACCACTTCCTTAATTAACAGACCATCCATTCCATATATTATTTTCCACTTTAAAATAGCCAGAATCAAAAAGGAGAACAATACTCAACCAAGTAACAAAAAAAGGGTTGGGCTGCCATTCTTTTTCTTTTGCAGTTTAAATCTAACATGTAAACAGTATGAAAACAGCAAAGTAAAGTTGAAAGGGTCTATTCCCTCTTTAGTGATATAATTGTGAATGTCTGCCTCATCAAAAATTAAATATCTGACTAAATAACCTGCTATTTATAGTACAGATATTCTTACTGATGGTTCAACATTTACAAATGATACTGCTTATATTGCTCTTGATTCAAAGTACTATGTAAACCTCCATTGTGTGACTTTCCTGCTGTGTTCACTACAGCAAATCACCATCTAGAAGTTTAGGAATCACAGAAGAAACAATTATAAAGAGTCTGATTAACTTCTTCATACAATTCCCTTGCCACTTTTAACCGGCTACTGGGAAATGTAAAGACAAACCCAAACAAATCACTAGCCTTTTCTTTTGACTTGAAATTGAGAGGAATTAGGAACAGTTGATTCACAGGTACAAAGCTTAAAAACACGATGAATGGTGAAGAATTAAGCTTCTTGCAGTAACAGATGAGGTTACAAGGGCAGAATAAAGGTAAAATAGAGATCTATGGTGGGGGTTTATATATATATATATATTTACAGTTCTATTCACACCCAATTACAAATTAGCCAAGTAACCACTTGCCTTATTTACTCTTGAATGACTAACCAAAAGTTAAACAAAAGCCTGTAAACATTATAGAGGTAATGTCAACTTGCAAAGTAGCAAGCTAAGTGCCCTTCTGCTTCCCAAATGGCTGCATCTCCAGCGGGTGTGCTAAGTACTGTAGTGCACTTCCATTCCTTCCACCGCTACTTTAAAAAAAAATCATCCACCTCTTCCTTGTTATGGTTTTATGCTATCTTTCTTGGGTAGTAATGTGCATGAAGGGTTATAAATTATTGAGGGAAAAAAAAGCCAAGAAGCAGATTCTTCAGGTATCTTCCTAGCCTGGGCTCAGCAAGTTCCATTTTCTGCATTTACAGATCTTCCCCATTTGTATTAAACTGCACAGTTTTGGTGGAACCCAGCTGCACTGGGAAGTCAAGTTCAAGCACTACAAAACAACAAGCAAGCATTGGGGGAAAAAAAAAAGAAAAAAAAGGGTATTTCAGCATGCAATACCTTTTCCTTATATTTTTGGCATCCATTTTAGTGATTTTACCATACTACATACCATTCAAAGAGAAAAGGGATTACTTCCCTAGCACTGCAAGAAGTTTTAACTGATGCTTCGCCTCCTAGTTTCGCTAAACTATACAGATACTCACCAGATTAAGGAAGAGAACATTTAATATCTAGGTGTTTGTGCAGTTAGGAAAATTATTATTTAGACTAAAATTATGCTAGTGCCTCTATAATATTCCAAGTCCTTAAAAGAATATCCCTCTGCTGTAATGCTATAGCTTTTTTCTACTAAGATCTAGCAAAAAGCCTTAAGATACAAAAACATACAAGTAATATTAGACAATTAGCTTACAGAAGTTAGCTCATATGCTAAAGGCAATATTAAGCCTTCTTCTGAAAGCTTCTAGCACTTTTTAAAAGTGAAGAAAATTTGTATCTACAAATGAAATCTAGTTGTGACAAAACTACAATTTGCAAAATTTTGTGCACAGGCATAGCTGGAGAAGGGGAGGGTTGTGAGAGGTAGTAATTCATTTCAATAGGGTCTTCATTATGAGGAAGCCTGCTGGCTCAGTCACAGCTGCCACGGTATCAATAGCCTTTTTGGCATCTTGTATTTTTCCTACTTTCATGATGTTGCTTTCCCTCATTAAGATTCAAATCCAATTGTTTATGCTGCCGCTCAGTGTTACTCTTCTTTCATGCTGATTATTTCCATTGAATCTCATGTAAAATGTACAGAAGTTTAGAGAAAAATGCAGGCACTGACTGTTAGTGAAGCGGAAAAAGCAAAACAGTTGTTTGTTCCTAAAACATAGCTATAAGGGTTGCATACCTCTCTCCAGTCCACCAATTTTATTATTAGTTGTGGCTAGTGCCATAATAATTGATGAATTGAGCCAGGCAATTAGACAGACCACTTCTTCACTACTGCAAAACATGTCTCATGTACACACACAGGTGTAAAATAGTTTCTCATTCCTTAAAAATCAGTCTCCTTAATAATTTGATACTTACAAAATAAATCTTTTACATGAATTCTATTCTTGTAACCCTGGTATTACTTCCTCACTTTAAATTCATGACAGAAGGCCCTGCCACACATCTGAGGGTTATCACGTGACAAATTCTCATTGTTTCTTCTGCCACACTCTCAGTCCATCTCGTAGGTCCTGCAAATGCCTTTTCCCTATGAAAAACTAAATGAATCTCCAGAATGCTTGAAAGCAACTTCCCCTTCCCTCATCACTCAGTTTCAGTTTGTCTGTAGAAATGCTCCAAAGGCTGCTTGCAAGGTGGAGATCATGCTTTTAGTAACTGGTTTGGGTTTTTTTCCTGACTGCTCATAGTTCTGCTCATGGTTCTTAAGTCCCCAAAACAACCATCATTATTATGCTCTGAGCCCTGATCTTCTGTTTCAGTAACAACAGAAACTTTCCAGAGGTTAGACAGCCAGTGCATGGATGGTACAGGAAAGGAGCGAGCTCTGCGAAAATCATCTCCCTAAATGGCATTTAGCATGACTAAATGGGAGATACCTGGTGCTTGATAAAACATTCTTCTAGAACATTCTACTAAAACATTCGTCTAAAACATTTCTCTACTTAATTTATATTGACAATTATTAGCCACCAAAATTAACACACACAACCTTTACATTGCTAATCAAGTCCAAACACAGAAAAACAAATGTTAACAACAGACAGTAAGTGTCACCTCTCTCACCATTTACATCATGAAACTGAGCCCTAAGCCAAGCCTTTTAGGAGCAACGTGTCTGCAGATATATGTGTGAAAACGTTTTAAGAAGGCTGCAAACTAGTAAGGATCAATATGTCTACACATAGAGTATAATCCAGTATTGCAATATTGGCAACTATTTTTTTTTTCTTAGTAAGGGAGATAATTTGTAACACTATTTAGATTGACTATTTACATATTTTCATGTCATCACAACACCAGATACACATACAGCCTGCTGAAGAAGTGAGGTATTCCACCCCCCTACCCCCCCAATTTTCCATTTATTTTACATGAAAAATAGCATAGTAAGAAGAGATGTGAACTGCAACTCAAGGAAAATGTAAACCTAATAATTTTGTACTGAATTTGGACTACCGCATACCATTTCAGAATCAAAAATTCTCACTCTTGAGTACTTCTGTGTAAATCTGAGGGCTATTCCTCCCACTACATTTCAAAGGCCTTCCTCCAGGTTTGGTAAGACAAGATAGCAGGTTGCAGAGAGAAGTATTCACTGGAGAAGTATTAATCTGGAGATCTTTGGCAAACTGGGAAAAAATGGAGAGTCCAACTCCTGTGCTTACCTTGAACTTGCAATAAAATGATTAGACATCCTCAAAATGTATATTATAATAAATTATCTTCAGAGAAACAGGCATTATATTACAAATCCTAATTTGATGCTAAATAGTACATGTAACCACAAAGTATAATTTAATGGAAATCATTAATAGTTACCTGAGTAACGGATCTTGAACCCTTTCTTGCTGGTTGCATGGTCAGTTGACCAGCGAAGATACAGCTGATTCATTCTGCTTGTAAAGTTCAGTTGTCCAGTGTGATTTCCACTTAAAGCAACAAGTAAAGGGCTTTGCCCAGAAGAACCTTCAGAGATGAATAAAGAAATGATTTAAATGTTAAAGTACTACCAGTTTAAGCAATCCTTTCCATATTTTAACTCAGCTATGAATGTGAATATACAAAGAAAGAATAGGAAATAATGTGACACATCATTGCCTGTGCAATAATTAACAGATCTCTGTTTGAAGTATCCATCTGGTTCTGGATTTTCACTAGACAGCACAATAAAAAATCTTGATACAAACAAGCTGAAATATAACACAATGAATGTTTTTGCCATAAACACTGAAAAAATAGTGGATTTTTTTTTAAAATTTTTTTTAAAATTCATTTCTATTTGGGACAATTACTTTGAATGAGGTAATGTTTCTGCTCCTTGTCCGTTTATATCTATTATTTATTTAAGCTCTTTTCCAACTTGTGAGAGGTAGCAAACCTATACATTCTTTGACATTATACAGCTTGTATAATTTTAAACACCACCATATTGCATAGTGAACACACGAGCTAAAAATGCTCTGTCACATATAAGATCACCACAGTTTCACTGTGGAATACCTATATGTACAGGTGCTATGAATTTACAATACATACTTTATTAGGACTCAGTTCTGTTAAAAGATAGTGTGTTGATTATAGTATCATTTCAGTGTAAAAAATATATATACTTATGGGAAATACAGGATGCTGAAAAAATATGTCCTGGCACTAGACCAATATCTTCACCACAGTAAAACCCTAGAAGCACAAATAATGATATAATAAAACAATATATATGCAAGAGGAAAAAAAAATCTATATATCAAACCAATCTCCAACTGAAAGTTTTCCAAAACATGAAATGGCATCTTCTTCCTCCATATTAAGGTTATGTTTTCTCCAGCTGAACTCCTCCCTTTCATATGCTCACTATGCCTTTTGCGCCATGTTTTTCAAGTTTAGGAAAGCCACGTTCAACCGTCATTATCTTGGCCACAGCAGCTATTTCAAATAAAGAGGCTGCTTCATTCATTTTTGCTGAGTTTGAGCAGCTGCAGCCTGATCAGCTTTTCTTATGTTACATGAAAACACAAAAATAAAACTGAATCAAATGACACCTAAAAATTGAATACAATTATTGTCAGCCTTCTCCCCCCTCCAGTTCAATAAAAAATAAGTATATTTTCTGATTGGGGCATTTCAGGTACAACAGGGAGTCTACAGAAGCCACAGCAAGCCATAAAGATTAAGCCAACCTCCTAGTTCTTAGGAACTGCAGTTCAGTCACCACAATGACAACAGTACAACTAAATAAGTATTACTAAATAAATTCTAAATAATAAATACATATACAAAATAAGAACAAATAAGCATAGCTTTAGGCACAGGTTGCCCAGCATGCCCTTATCAAAATGCTTTGTGGCTTGTTTGTTTTTCATATTAGGAAGATACAGTTTGATGATTACAGTGTAGGATAAATGATGAGGAATGCTGAGGTCAATTCCTGTTTTTGCTGAAAAAAATATTTAGAACATGACAATTCATTCAGTTTCTCTGTGCTTCACCCTGGGCTTTTTAAAATGTGTTTAATGCACTTGACTTGTTACAGTTTAGAATGTGTATGTTCTTTAAAAATTCTCAAATACAGAGGCTAAAAGAGTGCAATTACAAATAAAGATCTCCTACATACAAAGAGGTGAGAATCTTTCCTTATTAGTGATCACAAATTAGTTTGCAGCACCACATGCCACACTGTATTTTTTAGCCATTGGGAGATCAGAGGAATGAATCAATGTATTTTAGTTTGCTTTGTTTTTCCCGAAGTCGAGTTTCAGTTTCTGTACCCTACCTAGCAGGCAGCTCTCCAGATGATGGTCAGGAAAGTCAGCAGTATGACTTAGGTGTTCTTGAGTCTGACTTTTTAATTAGTATTTCAGAGTTTGTCTGTATAAGGAAATAAATACTCAACTTCTGGTGTGCTGACGTGTCATATGATGCTTTCCTGAATATTAGGTAAAAGTTGACATTTCCGTCTATTTCAATGACAGAATTTTGTTGGTTTATTTCAGGGAGGAAAAAATAATCAAAGAATATTTGTTGTATTAAATGAATGCCATTCAGTGTAAATAGCCTGAATACAGTGTTTTGAAGTTCAAAAGCCTTTAATAATTATATTCATGGTACATTTATGGCTTCTCTGGTTTAGAATACAGATGGGATTTCCTAAGGGTCTGAATGATAAGTGTGAATGGCTAATGGGCTTACTGCTCCCAGCTGACCAGGCTGGGCTCATTGGCTGGATACCTGTACTGATCATCATCCAGCTGCTGAAGCATCATCATTTACAATGTAGTCAGTTACGTGTAGTCACTATTTTGGTTTGTGTTCTGAAGCTGCCTTATAAAGTAATGAGAGACCTGTGCCTTAGCAAATACTCCTTCTCTAAAAGTTGTCTTGCCAATCTTTATATAGTTTCTGCATAAAGTTTGGTGATGTATCTTTACCTGGTGTATATAGATCAGTGCAGTGCTACTAATTTAAATAAAGGTATGCTGTTTTGGATCACACAAAGTCCCAGGATATGACATATATTTATTGCAAAAATGCAGCAATACAGGGAAATACCTAAGCTAGCTCTGAACAAACTAGTCTGAGTTATATCCATCGCTGGAAACAGTATAGCCACATCAGCATTGCCTTCCGCCCCAACAAACTCATCACGCTGAGATGTAGAACTAATTAGCATAGCAAAGCACATTGCTAATGTGGCCACAGGGACACAAGCAAGTATCTCTGCAAGGCACTACAATGTGCCATATTTGAATATCAACTTGTTGAGAGCTAGCTCAGGAACCTCTACATGGCACTGTATTGAGAGGTTATAAATATGCCATTATCTTCCTCATTTAAGTCTGCTGGTAGGTGGTAGAAAAATGACTTCCGTAGAGCTTCACTAGAGATGAATTTGTAAGAATGTGATTTCATGCCATGAAATGACAATGCTTAAAAATGTAGTAACTATGATAATTCTTCTCTCAGATCTATTACTGATAATCTGGTTTCATTAAATTGAAATGTATAAGAAAGAAAACAAAAATCTTCATCAGGAACATTAAGCAGTTTCAACAGAATTTTTCAAAAGAAAACAAACAATGTGATCAGACTGCTAGAAAAGTTCCAGGCTCACTACATATTGTCTTAATGTCAAATACAAAATAGAGTGGAGGAAAAGACAGTCTTAATAGATTTTTTCAGACTATTTTCTCCACTAATCTGACAAGGACCAACACAGACATTATAAAGAAAAAAAGACAAACTAATGAACTGACATTTTTAAAAGAATGGAAAACATTGTGTTCTTTTCAGAATGTTGTTATCAAAAATTGAAATTAATTTAATAACTTTAGACATTAAAAATCTACTACTTAAGAAAAATACTTAGAGATACCTCAAAACATATGACCTTTTAATATTTTTCACGTCATGAAACTCCCATAGTGAATATTAGTCAGTTCTATCATAGTTACCATATATTCTTGGTTAATGAGGGAACATATGATAATGATCTCCAAATAAATAAAAATATCAATCAATGAGAACAGAAGAAGTGATAATAAGCTCAGAATTCAGTAGAAAACAAGAATAGCTTGTTAATTAAATAGGGCCCTTTGAGAGGCTGCTGCTATGAGTAACACTAGAAATTGAGGTTTTGTCATTTCTCTACTCTTTGTCCCAAAACAGATGGTCAAATTCTTCAACAGGGATATATTCAAACGCAGTACCACGTTGGTTCTTCTATGCTAGGGAGAAAGTAGACTGGGTATTTGAACTCAAATTTGAGTATTTAGCCTCAAATAATTTTATTATACTGGACAAATGGAATTATACACCCAAAATATTTCCTCACCAGAAATGGTCTATTACAAAACAGCACGTTAACTTCTCCTTTCAGACACCTCCATACATATCCCAGGAAACAGAAAACCGTATGAATTTCATAGGAATGCTGCAGCTGCTACTGCTTCTCCTCTAACAATACCTAAGAAAATTTAAAAGCTTCTTTGTCCTGAATACATCTATAAAAACTTTCATTGGCTGACAAATTTAGACTTAAGGCAAAACTGATACAAATACTAGACTACTGTTTCAGTTTCAGATGTATCAATGCATTATGAAACCAACAACTGGAAATCAAGCTCAATTTGACCTGATATTTTTTCTTTTGTGGTTAGATAGAATTTAAATCTCTCTTACCATCAAATACCTCCAGCTCATCAAACTGCTTTTCACTTTGAAACATTTCTACAAAGATGGAGATGTTATATCCTGGCTCAACCTTTATAGTCCAAGAACAGGTCTGAGAGTTGGGATAGGTGCCTGGGTAACCTGGACTAAGGATCACTCCTGATGATTCTGTACGGATTTCATTTGCTGGACATTGTGCTAAAAAGGAGACAGCAAGAACAACAAGAACAGTAATGAAATAAAGTGTTTCTTTTCCATGAAAAAAAACAGTATTTTTCAGAGATATGTATGCTTCAGGTTCCATTTCCAAATGAAAAGATGTTTAAATCATCTTATAGATGGAAGGAACAATAATGTTCCCATTAGCACAAAGAGAAACAGGACCATCTTTATAAAACTTGCATTTATAAACGGAATACTAATTATAGTAAAACATTCATCCAGAAATATGTCACAGCCCAGAGGGTTTACAGTCAAGAGATTTACATATGCTGGTGTCATCATCCACATAGGTGAGGTAAAAGTTCTGGTAAAACTTTATCTGGAAACCTAGTAGCAGTCTTCTATTTGAGTTCTTAAAAAAACACCCACCTTTAAGAACGAAGTCTATTACATGAACACAAAAACATATTGGAGCTTCTAGGCACACCAGATCATTTGAAAACACACGTTTTGTGCAAAGGGTTTATTTTGGATACAGAATACTCCAAGTCATCCAAGTAAGACCTTCTCAGCAACCACTCCCCCTGTTATTTAAACTGAGCTCATAACATCTTACAAACAGTTTCACCTGATATTCATAGATGTTTATGATCTCTGCATATGACAAGGATTATATTATATTAAAATGCTGTAAAATTTATAGCCTAAATACTGGTTTTGATTAAGAAATTATTTTGTTGGTCCTTGTTTTTCTTTAACATTTTGCCTCTCACACAGGACTGATTTTTTCATGTCTGTTTGGTGTTGAAGTCTGATACATTTTATATACCGTTTCATAATACATGTGCATTTTAACAATTTTTTTTTGTGTAACACTCACGAATATATCTTGACAGAAATGCATTCCTGGAAACTGACTGGCACAGTACCCAAGTACTTGCATAAATTAAAGGTTATAGGAAAGGTGAAAAACATAACAAAGGAAAAATGATCAAGGGAAAAAATAAGTTACAGGGGGAAACCACACATAACTATCAGGAACAAACATTTAAAACTGGACCATTTCCCTTAGCTGGCCTTCTACAAACTTGGAGGTGAAATTTAGGTTCAGTTGTAGTCAAGAAGAATTTTGCTGTAAACTTCTGGAAAACAGGGTTAGGACTTCATCTTTCTTTTCTCAGAGAAATTGAGCAGAGAAGGAAATTATATCTTATCAAAGATGTCCAGTCTTTATTTTCTGTTCCATACACTGTGGTCAAATCTGAACCCTCCACCAGAAGCGACAATGGAAACAAAATAGTAATTTTATCAATTAATTCACATATAAATTAACCAACACTTTCCTACATAGTGCATAGACCTTTACCTTTGAGAAGCTGGCTTATTTCTGTCTTTTCTCTAACCTAGATTCAGTTTTCCAGACTTGTATGTGGAAGGTAAGAGAAAGTGTATACACCTGAGTTGGACAATACAATGTTACATTCACTGTCCCAGATTCTCTAGAATATTTTAAATGATGATACACTAAGTGAGAAAGAGATGAGTTTCAAACTTAACTTACAAACTCATTTCCTGAGGACTACCAATTTCTTAATGGCACCAAAGTTTAGGGGGAAAAAAAAAAATCAAAACAGTTCTTTTCTGACTGTTCCAATACTTCCCTAGATCTGACATATAGGTTGAGCCTTCAGCACAAAATTCAGGGCAATTTTTCTTCAGGTGTGATTTATTTATACTATAGCATAAATTATCTAAACCCCACTCTGATTACTTAGGGATATAAGAAAGGGGGAAAGTGAGAAAAAGTAAAAACTACTTATTACTCATTTTTGTCATAACCTTTTCTTCTTTGCTGTAATAGACTGGAGAATATGTAGCATTATAATGCCAGCAAATGCAGGAAGAAATATTAGATTTTTTTTTTAAATCCTCTCTTCCTCTTCTCCCCCTCATCTTGTTTAGCTAAAAATTTCTTCAATTAGAGAGAAAAATGTCAGCCTGTGAAAAGAAGGAATGAAATATGCAAGTGAGAATATACCATCAAGCAGGAAGAAAAAGGTGTGGGCTGGGGAAAAAATGGCAAACAATTTTCCTTGGCACGTGTCCCTTTCTGCTATTATTTGATAGCACTGGCTGTAGCAGAAAGTATCTCTAAGAGGTGAAGCTGTTTTCCATAGAAAACATCCTGGGAGACAGAAAGCCTATGGGGTAATGGTATATAAAGTAGTAAGAATCTTTTTGACAATTTTAATTCAGGGATTGTCTCTTGAGATAGAAACATCTGTAGCCAAATTACACCCAGAAATTTCACACAAGCTTCTGTGTAAGAATATGGTGTTGCACACATTTAATGATAGTAGCTTCTCTTTCTCATTATCTTAAAATGAAACACACTGTTACTTTGACTTCCTATATTCTTCAGAATAAGAGAAGAATAACTTGAAAAAATACAGTCAACAAATGCTCTGACTCATGAATCTGCAGCACGTACAAGTAAACCAGCAAATTATTGTAGAACAACCTTGGGCAGAAACATAGTCAGATGAATAATGATAACTATTTTCCCTTAGTTAAACACATGAGACTTATTCATGAGCAGAAGTTTGGCTAGCTACGTAGCATTTCCTGTCAGACATGCAGTAAAAGTGCTCATCAGTTATGAAGAGTAGCTGACATGACACAGTTCCACATCCTGCTTTACTCCGAAGTATCCTTCGCTTATGCTACAAGACTGTTTTTAAGAAGAGAAGATGGCTTTTACTGATCAAGTATCAGCTTCAATGGAATATTTGTTATAATCTTAAAGTCTACTAGAACAACTTGTGGATTAAGAGCTGTTCTTCAAAGCAGTAAATTACAAGTATCCTGGAGAAATCAGTAATGCTGTCAGACTTTTCACAGCAAGTGAGACACAGTGATTCTTTTCAACACTGGAAAAATATCACTTCTCTGGATAAACTGTGCTTTAAGAAATGCCTGTGATCAGCTAAATACGACAAAAAAGTAGTTGCAAAGCACAGGACATTTGGCAGGAAGATATGGGACTGTAGTAAGTACCTCTGCAGTGTTTTTTATTAAACATGCCATATCTAAAATCTGAGAAATTTAGCCTATGTAAAATACAAATTGCTTATTTAGTATGTGACTTTAAAAGCTTTCACCTTAGAAATTGAAAATGCTGGTTACCAAGCCCTTCTGCCTCAGTGAGGAACATCCTTTGCTTGCAGAGCCACACTGTGAAATGGAACACCTTTTCCTCCTGTTTTCATCCCTGACTTCAGAGAACCCAAAAAGAAGATGGATGAAGATGGCAAAAGAAGGATGTTAAAGATCTTCTTATTTCATACACTTTGGCTAATATTAATATATGTACTTAATAAACCTAGTATATTTAATACACTTATATTTTTCCATTGGGTCACCCTCTGCTATGTCCTTCTGAACAATGTAATGGGAGCTTTTTCATTTTATTTTTCACCTACCTGCAGAAATACGTATCTTCTAGTAAGTAAATTGGGCAGCCACCTTTCCAGCTTCATAGTTCCAGAAGAACTGTGAGAAGAACATAAGAAGGACATGGAGCTGTCGGGGTGAGTCCAGAGGAGGGCCACCATGATCAGAGGGCTGGAGCACCTCTTCTATGAGGAAAGGCTGAGGGAGTTGGGATTGTTCAGCCTGGAGAAGAGAAGGCTCTGGGGAGATCTAATTGTGGCCTACCAGTACCCGAAGGGGCCTACAAGAAATCTGGAGAGGAACTATTTACAAGGGCATGTAGTGATAGGACAAGGGGTAATGGCCTTAAGCTGAAGAAGCGTAGATTTAGATAAGATGTTAGGAAGAAATTCTTTATTGTGAGGGTGATGAGGCACTGGAACAGGTTGCCCAGAGATGCTGTGGATGTGCCCTCCCTGGAAGTGTTCAAGGCCAGGCTGGTTGGGGCTTTGAGCAACCTGGTCTAGTTCCACCATTCTATGATTCTATGACTTATGGGAATGATCATTGGCCAAATTACTCATGAAACAAATTATTTATTGGTCATTCGGACTTTGGGCCTGCAAACAAAATCTAGTTGTTACCCAGATGCAGTCCAGACACAACTAAATCCAGGTGATCTCATAAAATGGAAAGTGTGATGGTACATTCTTCCAGAAAATTTTACAGTTGGCTTAATCTAAAAGATTATTACCACAGCTCTTTATATGGGTGCTCTTTCATCTAAGTTCCCACAGGTATCATTTCCAAAAAGGTGCACTATAAGTATCTTCTTAACAATGTGCTGCATGAACTTGTGTTTACTTAGTGTAGTATATAAAGTTTTTGGAATCTGGGATGGAAGGTTTTCAAGAAAGAATAAGATTCAAAATTGCAGTTTGAAATACCTGAGATCAGTGATCCACAGAACATTGTCATAAAGTATTGAGATATTCTTCAATAACTAAAGAAACTCATTGCAAGTATGTGAAAGAAATGGAGCCAGGGATGGAAACGCAGTTAAAAAATAGAAGAAAGTCACCAATCCAGAGAAGTGAAAATTGCTAGATTCCTTTGGGAAAAATAAATGTCATAGAATAGGAAGAAAGACAATTACACTAAAGAAAGCACAGACACCTTGACTGTGAGCATCTCAGAAACCTCTGAAAGTGCTCCAGATGAGAATTGGCCACTGTAAGAATGGTGTGCAAAATGAAAAAGAGACAGGACTAGGAAATTGCAGGGAGAAAAAAAAAGATAAAACACCTACAGAAATTACTTCTGCCTTTTTCTTTCACCTGCTTTGCTCTTAGATCATCTATTTTTTCTTGTAAATGATATCAGAGACAAAAAGAGAAGCAGAAAGAAAGGTAAGGAGATAGCTCATTTGCTAGGTTTGAAAAAATAACAACAACAAAAAATCATTGTTTCAAAAGCAGATAAAATTATCAATAACAGAGAAAGACTGCTGCTAGCTTTCTCATTCCTCGCAACTGATTCTTAAGAAGGGACCTGAAACTAATTTATTTACCACAGGGGAAAATATTCTTTTGCAGACATTTCCTCATGGCCTTTTCTCGTAATTAAGGAAAAGTATGATGTTGCTTTGTAATTAAGAACATTTCTTTGATGGGTGAATATTAAAAATCAACAGCTCAAAGGTCAGAGAATTTCCTTGAACAAATTGTCACACATACACAACGTAAGAAACAGATCAATGCAGGATTTCTGTAGGAATTCTTTCCTCCATATATTCTATCGTATTCACTTACTGGACTCAAAACTTTACTAACAGAACAATTTCCAAAGGGAAGAAGTACTGTTCATGCGAAAAAAAATAAGCCTCTCCAATACAAATCAGTGCAAGTAGCAATAGAAAGGGTGAAAGAAGATACAAAATATTGTCCTGTGGTACTGAGACAAAAATAGTGTCTTGTGAGGCCTCCCTCAGCATATTCTTAGGGCAGAAAATTCAAGTAAAAATGAAACTCTTATGTCTTTCTAAGCTGTAAACAGCTCAGTACCTGTCCTGTGCTAGAGCAGAAGTTACACTTACACAGGAAGTCTCCTTACACAGCAAGCTATAGTTCTAACTCCTCCTGTGGCCAACATTCACTTCCTATGGCTAAGAGTCATTGGACGAGAGGACCCTTCCAATCTCAACCATTCACAGGAGATATACCACAGGGACTTATGAGAGGAACAGTTCTTTAGTAGTGCAGGGACAGGAGAAGGCAAACAGTGTATTGCTCCTTTGCAGTTCGGGAGGCTGGCTGCACCACAGTGTTAGGTGGCAAATTGGCAACGTTTATCTTGGCAACGTTTGATTGGCTCTCTTTCTCCACCATAATGAATTACTCACCAGCTTCCCCCCAGTGTAACTTAGCTGCTGATTACATGACTTAGTCTCTAGGGTGGATGCTAAACTTCTACAAAATTCACATGGTTAAAGACATAAAATTGAGAACTGAGACAGTGAGACTGCTTCGCCTTGCTCTGTAAAACAAAAGGCACATCCATTTTCCAATACCACTAATAACTAATATTTATGAATTGAGTAAACTCCACAGTGCTATTTTCTTGGTATAATACACACAAGTGAAAACAAAAATCTGCAATTTGGTTCCTTTTGTTTTATAATGTTAGCTATCCCCTTTAGCATGGTATTTCAAAACAGAATAGTCCTAAACACAGTCACACAAATTGCTTCAGTTGAGGCATATACATTCCACTGTTAATACTGTTTCTTTTACATGTCAACCAATTAATACATTAACGTTATTTTCTTCAGTATTATATTTGATACTTTCTAGACTCTCTTCTGTCACTGAAGTTACAGGGTGATTCAACTCCCTACACATTTCAAAGTTCAGTAATTGATGTGAAGTTTACTAATCAAGAAAATCTGAGCTGCAAAGCATGGAATTAGACATTCGAGCCTTGGAAAATATTTCATTATCATTTATTTATAAGTATATACCATGAATTTTAAAAGTAGCTATTGTAAAGTTGTTTGGAATGATAACAGGAATAAATATTAAAAAAATGGTTTAAGCATATTGGAGGACAAAAGCAATCTATATAACATTAATTTTTAATCATATTGTTGCACATGTAAATTCCAGGTACTGTTTTTCATTACTTTGCATAAATTCATACATACAGGCAATGCTTTCAGAAACAACAGCCAATAACAAAAATCTTTATGTTACACAGTTGCAGGTAATTGAGTGTGGTGAGGCAGTGTCATGAGAAAAGTAATTCTGTAGGACAGCATAGCACTGTCACCATATCCTAGTTTCGAGAAACAATTACCTGTCCTGGCTCTTGGAGAAATCTGATTCGGTTTTTTGGGTAAAGGTCTGACTAAGCTTTTTGTCTTAGCTCTAATACTACTTCTGATGTCTCCATCTTTGATTTCTCTTTTTATGAATAAATATCATCACCACAGAAGGACGACATTATCACACCACATCTCTAATTCAAGTGTTTTGAGTAGCCAGATTAGAGATCTCTACCTTACACATAATGCCCATTAGCTGTTTTACTAGTACATCAATTTTTGTGACCAATACAGGAGTATTTCTTATTGTTGCAATGTTCATCATGCTTTAATTTACATTTCTACATTTCCCTAACAGCAATCAAAAAATGAAAGAAATTAGTAGCTAGAGGCTATAAGGACAGGATGAGAGCAGAGGCTCCAAGTGTATAAATGCAAATCACAACTGGTGAACTAATGGTAAACATAAATTCATGCAAAATGAGAGCATGTTCTGTAGGGTGGCTAGGGCTCTGCACATTAGACAGTACCTGGCAAGTTATCACGGTACCAAGCATTACGAGAAAGTCTGTCCTCAGACAGACCAGACAGGAAGGGAAAGGGAGCTGTAAGAAAAGTATGGTCTGGTGTGATTACTGCTGGTCTGGAGGTCATTCATTCAGAATGGTGTAGAAGTGGTCACTGAGACTGATTTTGCTTGCCTGTCAGATATGTCATCAGCCTTGTATATAGTATCCTAGAACCTGGCCTTCTATCATATAAATATATTTCTTGCCTACTACAACATAGTGGCGCAGCTCAGCAGAATGAAAAGTTTTCTGGCATCTTTAAAACATGTGAAGCTCATCCAAGTAAGGACAATGTAAACAATTATAAACTACAGGTAAAATGCAGAAATATAAGAAGGCAGTCCAAAAATTAGTTTGAAATACAATATGCAAATTACACAGCAAGGAGCAATTTTTTTCCAGTCCATCAGGATCCGATTGTATTGTATAAATGCAGTTCTATACTGCATCACCTCAAAAGAAATAGACTAGAATTAGAAAAGGTATTGAGAAGGATGACGAGAATGATTAAAGGTATGAAATATCTTTTGGTCTATAGAATCATGCCATAAATATGTTGAATAGAGAACAACTCATTACTGTTTCTTCCCCATAAGAACTAGAGGACATGAAGTGCAAACAACAGGTGCCAAGTTCAAAGCAGAGAACTGGAGAAACATTTTCACGTATTACATAAATAAATTGTGCAACTTCTTGCACAAAACTTTTGGATTTCAAGCATTTACATGGGTTCAAAATGGGACTGAATAAATCCATTGAAGAAACAGCCCTACAAGTTTCAAAGTACAAAGAACATTGCTAGCTTAAGAGTGGCTTAGCCACAGTTGGGTGGAGGCCTTAATTAATTGCATGTGTGCAATGATCTTATGTTCTTCACTAGAAAATCATTATTGGTCAGTGCCAGAGATGGAACACAGGGTATATGGTCTGGTATATAGGATTTCTGCTCTGATCCCCCCTTCAGACACTTAGGTTTTCAGAATGTAAAATGAGTACTTTCATATATTTATCTAAGAGTAAACACGATAAAGATGGTAATTAAAACCACAACTTTTAAATGATCTATCAATATTTCATATGATCTAGAAGAAATATTTATAAATACAAGCTTGAGTGTTATCATAAAACAGGAATTCAATTCAACATTTATCTCCATAGTAATAAGCCATGTAGACAGACAGAGGTACTGGAGAGGCTGAGATAAGAATAAAACCAAGTAATTCTATTTTCTGGAAAGGAAAATTAAATTTATTTAAAGATACAACTTCTCTGATGAAAGGAAATCAGTTGCATACCAAGTTATCTAAGGAAACTCCTGTCAAGTCTGTCCAAAATAACTGTTCCAGAATCTTTACCCTAATGCCTCCACTTCCATTGTCTTCTGTCTCTGAATCACTCCAATTGCTTTTTTTTTTTTTTGGTTTGTTTTGTTATCAGGTTATTTAATTTGATGTCCTCCCTGTAACAAAGTTCTGCTGTATTCATATTAAAAGAATACAAGACAGAAAGATATTAACAGGTGGTAATCTACTGTTCGACTGGAACTGTGTTATTTAATCCTTTTCATGAAAAAAACAGCCATAGTAAAGATGTTCCTAATAATCACTTAGGAACAATTTATAAATGCGGGCATGGGTAGTCATATGGATAAATTATGTCAACCAATTAACACATTAAGATTATTTTTTAAAATTTAAAATTTGCCACATATTATTTTAGAACACATTTTTCATGTGACCTAATTGTACAATGTCAACATATTTGTGAAAGTAGAGAGAACAATTTCTTATTTTACTTTGAAAGCTTAATTTAAATACATATTTTTAAAACTCTTCAGGGGTGAAAAGAAATACTTGCTTTGATATGAAACAATGTTAAATAATTTAACTGAATTTTAGAAATCAGTGTTTCATTAATGGTGTAGTTAAGTAGTTAAAGCCACTTGTCTTTTCATTCTAAAGAATTGAATGTCTGTGCAAAGATTTTAGGGACCAATGTGAAAACGTGTGCACTTATATAGTGAAGAAATAAATGGAAACTTCCCTTTTAATTATCAATGAAAATACTGTGCCCATAAATTTGATGGTTAATGTTTAGGAAGCTAAAAAAAGATGCATACTAATGATATGCAGACCATGCAAGCGTATATTTACCTTCACAAAATGGAGAGGAACCTTCAAACTGCAACTGTGCATTCAGTTTGCAGGTTAATATATCTTGTCCAACAAGGGTGAAACCAGGATGGCACTTGTACTTCACAAAATCTCCTGAAAAAGTTATGGACAAAAAAGTTAAATCCAAAAAACCCCCTCAAACAGAAGAATACCAAAATCTCAGGTGGAAGACAAAATATATTAATAGTTTAGTTAGAATTCAAGTGAAAACATAAGAAAGAAAAGGAGATAATATTTTTTCACCTATTTCAAAGTCATCATCTTCTGTAAACAAATCTGCATGTGGTACTGTGGGTGGAGGCTGGCACTTCTTCAGCTGATAAGCTGCAAATTTAAGTGAAAAAAAAAGATTAAATACAGGTTGTTAAGAGTTATTTTACAGAAAATTCATTTCCTATTCACACTTCCCAAATTACCAAAGCTGTTCTGAACCTCATGGTCTCCCAGTTACAACATTTTCCAAGTTAAATGTCATGACATTACATATCATCTAAAAAAAACCCAACCCCAAAATTTTATCAGTATAGATAGTATACTACATTGCCTACATAGTTATAGATCCATTGTAGGATTAGGATGTACTTGTGAAGTTTATGATGAGATTTTTGCAGCTACAGGGCTGCTGTTTCATGTAGCTACCTTTGCACTATATGATAGGGCTAACGAAACACAGATTACTTAGATTTCCTGCAAAATCTGTAATTACCTGTCAGATACCTGACATGTCATATTCATTCTTAATTTAAGCATACTTTGAGCTAATCTTTTTCAGGATACAGGTATGTATATTTACTTTAAGAAGAAATAGCAGCAGCAGCAGCAGCAGCAGCAGCAGCAGCAGTAGTAGTAAATAATAATAGTAGCAATAATAATCATAAGAATCATAATTTTATGTTACACCAAAAAAAAACCCCAAACACAATGCCTTTCAAATGAAATCTTTCTCTGCTCTTCAAATCTGTTTCCATAAATTGTGAGCAATCTCATAAGGAAGGTGACCAGTACAGTGACTGACATGTTTCTAAAATAGAGCAGAATGCCTACAACAGTGGAAGAAGCTATTTCTGGATAAAAAATCCAAACCAGAGATTTAAGATTGTGATCAGAGTGTGCATACTATAGAAATTCTCTCCTCTTCATGGAACTAAATCATAGTCAAGAATACAAACTCTCCTAGTAACTCGATAGTCCTATCTACTTGCTATTTTTGAGAAGTTACACTGGGAATTAGCCTTTATCTTCCATATAAGCTTCTATAACCCATCACTATAAAGCAATTATATAAGAAGGAAAAAAAAAAAAAACCAAACACGGAGAGTTTTTCATCCATGGAGAGTTTCAGGTTTTTTCATCCATGGAGAGCTTCCAAGGACAGGGAGGAGAAAATACATGTATTTTCCCATGTACTTCTGTATTTGCGTGGTGTTTCTGATATATATATGTGTGTGTATGTGTATATATACACACAAACTCATACATATAGTTATTATTATATATACCAAATAGCACCAGTTTTTCTGGGGAAAAAGCTTTGCAACCTCCTTAGACACTTGTAACAGCAAGTACCTAAGAAACACACACTAAGCAGGTTTCCAGCAATAACATTTTCCAAGAACTTAAAAATTGTACTTATATGCATGTCCAGTAAGGCCCCTGAGTTCACTGAACTAAGATATCTATCTCCTAGTATGTGGGCTCAGAAAATGGGAAACTCTTCTATTCAGTCTCCAAGAAGCCCAGTTTGCAGGGTTTTCTCAGCAATGGCCTATATCACTGCTTTGAATTCAATTAAACATGGATAATGTTCACATTGTTTACCCATGGGACATTACGCAAAATATTATGCAAAATAAAAATAAAAGCATAATATCAGGTATCTTAACATTAAAGATAGAACATAGTTTATTCGACATTATGCAAAATATTATGCAAAATAAAAATAAAAGCATAATATCAGGTATCTTAACATTAAAGATAGAACGTAGTTTATTCAAAGATATAAATGAACATTCTTAAGATTTTTTAATGCGCTATTTTTAAAAACTAATTTATACTGTTTAAAAAAATAGCAAACCTATGAATCATGGTAAATTTATTTAAGATCATTCAGTACATCACAAAGTTAAGAAACATTTTTAAAATTCACAAATTGATTGTGGTAATTAGATGTTAATGATATAAAGCAAACTGACCATGAAAATTGAGGACAAAGAATCCTCCTGTTGAAAAATCACTGTGAAATTTGAGGAGGACTTGATTGGTGGAACTGTAAGCTGTTTCCAGAGCTGTGTTCCCACTGAAAACTCCCAGCTGAGGCGAATTATGGTCAGGACCATCCCTAGGAAGGGAAACATAAAAAATCAGCTGAAGAAATATTGTACTTAACATTTAAATTAACGGTCTGTTTTCTGTGGAGAGCAGTTTAAATTTTTGTAAAAGAAGTTATTCCTAATGATTCAAAATCAGTTTGTTTTCTTTATATTTCTAGCAACATAGAATATTCTTTCTAACTTCAAAGCCTAATACTTTTGAGAGACAAGAAATACTTTACAATTGATTTTATATTTCCATGGGCAAAAAAATTTATTGGCTGATTAGAATTTTCTGTTTGCTTCTGTCGAAAATTCTCATGTACACATCAGCTGAAAAAGAAATAATCTAGAAAACTCTTGTAATCTTATCATATTTCTAAATTTTTTTGACCCAGATCCTAAAGTCCTTACTCATAACTAGCACATACAGAGGTGTGGAATTTGCAAGTTACTCTTGTCATTTAAATTCATTTCAAAGACTCAGAAGTATCTCCTAAGGAAAAAAAAAAGGGAAAAAAAAGGGAAAAAAAAAAGTTTTGTGTTTCTGAACAATAGGATAGACACCCAAAGAGAAATATACTCCAGTAATGTCAGGCTGCATTCATTTTCAGTATCATCATGTAGAACATTCAGGACTGAACAGGCAGAATAAATAAATGAAAAAAAAAACCTGCTTTGACTACTGAAGAATTTTTTGAGCCCTGCAACACTTATTTCTGGTCTTTTTGTATATTACATGTAACGAATCTAAACTGAATAAAAAAGCTTTTGTGATATGTATTTTAGAAGGCTAGAGATTATATAGAAGCTCTCTGGAAATTGTTAGCTTTTGACTTTTTACTGTCTTTAAAGCAGAGGGATATTTGTTCACCTTAGTTGTACTGTTAAAAGCCAAGTATTAACTAATTTTTGTCTATCTCAAACCTATCAAGATAACATGTTTATAAACAGAAAAATCCACAGTAGGGACAAACTCTGGTTCAAGTTTTAAAAGAATATATTTCATGTCTATAATTTGTACTCAAAATTTGTATCTTTAAAATAGAATTTATATTAATTATTTTTCTCTTGTATAGTTTTTCAGGATTATTCAGGTCTCCAATTTCTACTCTGGTATTAGTGACAACAAGAAAAAATAAAATATAGGTGATTTGGCATAAAAATGTATTTTCTTCTTGCTGTTGCCTTGAAAACAAGAGTGAAAGTAATAAATATTGAATAGGAACTTGATAATCTACTTAGGTTTTCATTTTAAAAGTCTGATTCCTGGGGGGGGGGGATGGAACGGACGACACACGACACACCAAACCAGCTTTGATATTAAGATTTAACTTTTCAAACAGAAGTGAATGACATATACATGAATGACTTACTTAAACAAAATTACACTTAACAGCCTCCTCCCAGCAAATTCAGGAGCTATCCATAAGTGATACCTCAGAAAATAACTGTAAAGAAGGCATGCTTGTAATTCACGGGCAATTGGGAACAGAGAGAAATAAGCTGTAAAACAGTTGCTTTAAAATCTTTATTGAAAGAATATAAAAATTCAGGAATTCAGCACATACTTCAGCCAAACATGTTCAAAAAGCTGAGACAATTTTAGGACTTAATTGCTAAGGCAAAAAGAGAAGTCATTAATACAGTTAGATTTTTACCAGTGAAAGCTTTTTTTTATTATTTCACATGCCAGAGAGGAGAACTTCTGATGCATTTTAGACTTGAATTTATAGGTAATGCAAATACCAGAGGTAGCCAAACGGCAGTTCATAAACAGTTATGCACCTCTATAAACTGACTGGATTTTCCCTATATTATATGGACTTCAGTATTGCTGTCTGGAAAAAACTCACCCCAGACAGCAATAGGTACAGGAATAGTGGACTAGCTAGAAGACAGGAGCAGCTGACTCACACAGGACTAAGTGATATCCTACGTTATGTGCAAACTGTGCTTGTGCCAAACTATCTGTAGCGTATATGAGAGAAAAGTCACTTTGTACGTTATGTGGGGTAAGGACCAGGGTCAGCCATGATGAGAAAATATGTAACAACTTCAGGTTCATCTATGCCTGCCCTTCAGTGCAGCAAATTCTTATACGAGAATTTAGACAGCCCTAAGTTCTCTTCCTCCAGCTGAGGGACACAAAGTTGAGATGGGTTTGGGGGGTAGGAAATACAAGTTCAGAGAAGGGGAACATACCATATGAAGCTTAAAGACATAGAGGTATAAGGGCTGAAATCCTGGACTGAGAAATACAGAGAGTATGTCTATCAGCCGTATTAAGATATTAAGGCAATTTAAGAAAATCTTAATGCCTAAATTAGTTAATGCATGAAGATGTCAGAAAGTTTTGCCACAACTAACATATATTGCCTCATACGTTCATGGAACACATAATTCAACATAATTCAGATTATTACATCACTTTGACCTCATGTGGCCTCACTCAGAGGAGATCTGATGGATAACTGAGTTTGAGTTTCAAAGTACTTTTGGAACAATATTCTTAAAGAGTTCAGACAGTGATATATTTTTTTTTTTTCATATAATCATAGAACTTGTTTTATGCTGTTCTTCACCACACATGACAACATAAAGAGCGATACTAAGCAAAAGCTAAAGCTTGGAACAGTGAAATTTGATAATCAGAAAAAAAATCACTTTTGTTTTGAAAAATTGCATACCAAACTGCAATGTAGTCATTCACAGGTTCAGTCTGGAGTAAGGTAAAGTTGATATAAATCCCATGGCCCGGAGGTACAATAATTAACCAAGTACAGTCCTTGGAATTTGGGTATTCATCTGGAAATCCTGGGGAATAAACTGTACCATTCTGAGCAGTTACATTATAGCCACAAGGAGCTGAAAAGAAAACAAATGAAAAATTAGTAGAAGAAAATTACTTTTTCATGTTACAAATGGAATATCAAAATGCTCCCAAATTCTAAAAGTTCCACAGGACAAGACAATCTAGGTCTTAAAGACAGCATTTTTCCTTCATTGGTTGCTCCTCAGAGACAGAAAGTATTGATATTTCTAAAAAATAATTTATCCTGATGTCTTTCAGATTTTATTTCTTAAAATCCATCAAAATCTACTGGGAATATTCCTTTTATACAGAATTCTTGAAACTAAGTTAGCAAACATTTAAAAAGGGGCACCTTTTGCTTGCATTCAAGATTAAAGAAATAAACAAGCAAACAAAGCTTGCATGTTTCCATACAACTGGACCCTAACTGAACCGGAACACAATTCGGGGGGGGGAAGAAAGAGACTGATTTTTCATTCATTACCCCAGATAACATTACACTTTATTTCTGACATTTTTTAGCCATGTTTAATGGTACTTCAATTACAGTTTATATGTTGATTGCGCTTATGACAAGTAAAATGAAGATAGAGACACAAATTAGCATACACTTGCTGAATGAAATCTGTAGGCAAATCAATGCCATGAAAAGGTGGTTGATGAAGGTCTTTTCCAGCCAAAACGATTCTATGATTCTATGAGATCATGGAGTTCAGGATTCTGCATGGAAGAAGCAGGACAATAAGTAGGATTACAGCCCTGGACTTCAGGAGAGCTAAATTTGGCCTCTTCAAAGACATACTTGGAAGAATCCCATGGGCTAGGGCTGTAGAAGGTAAGGGGGTCCAAGAGAGCTGGTCAATATTCAAGCACCACTTCCTCCTAGCTCAAGATTGGTGCATCCCTATGAGTAAGAAATCAAGCAAAGGAGGCAGGAGATTGGCATGGATGAGCAAGGAGCTACTGGAAAACTCAAAGGGAAGAAGGAAGTTTACAGAATGTGGAAAAAGGGACTGGCCACTTGGGAGGAATATAGGAACATTGCCAGAGTATGCAGGGATGCTATGAGGAAGGCTAAGGCCCACTTGGAATGAAATCTGGCAAGGGATGTCAAGGACTACAAGAAGGGCTTTTTCAAGTATATCAGCAGCAAAAGGAAGACTAGGAAAAATGTGGACCTGCTGCTGAATGAGGTGGGTGCCCTGGTGATGGAGGATACAGAGAAGGCAGAGTTACTGAATGCCTTCTTTGCTTCCGCCTTTACTGCTAAGGCCGGCCCTCAGGAAACCCAGACCCTGGAGGCAGGAGAGAAAGTCTTACAAAAGGAAGACCTTCCCTTGGTCAAGGATGATTGGGTTAGAGAACATCTAGGCAAACGTGACATCCACAAATCCATTGGTCCTGATGGGATGCACCCACAAGTGCTCAGGGAGCTGGCAGATGTTATTACCAAGCCATTCTCCGTCACTGTTGAAAGGTCATGGAGAACAGGAGAGGTGTCTGTGGACTGGAGCAAAGTCCATGTCACTCCAGTCTTCAAAAAGGGCAAGAAAGAAGACCCAGGAAACTACAGGCCTCACTTCCATCCCTGGAAAAGTGATGAAACAGCTCATTCTGGATGTCATCTCTAAGCATGTGGAGGAAAAGGCGGTTATCCGGAGTGGGCAAGATGGATTCACTAAGGGAAAATCATGTTTGACCAATCCAATAGTCTTCTATGATGGCATGACCGGCTAGGTAGATGAGGGGAGAACAGTGGATGTTATCTACCTTGACTTCAGTAAGACTTTTGACAATGTCTCCAATAACATTCTCATAGGTAAACTTAGGAAGTGTGGGTTGGATGAGTGGACAGTGAAGTGGGTTGAGAACTGGCTGAATGGCAGAGCTCAGAGGGTTGTGATAAGCGGCACAGAGTCTAGTTGGAGTCCTGTAGCCAGTGGTGTGCCCAAGGGGTCAGTACTGGGTCCGGTCTTGTTCAACATATTCATCAATGACTGGACAAGGGGACAGAGTGTACCCTCAGCAAGTTTGCTGATGATACTAAACTGGGAGGAGTGGCCGATACACCAGAAGGCTGCATTGCCATTCAGCGAGACCTGGACAGACTAGAGAGTTGCATGGAGAGGAATCTAATGAAGTTCAACCAAGGCAAGTGTGGGGTCCTGCACCTAGGGAATAACCCCAAGCACCAGTACAGATTAGGGGTTGACCTGCTGGGAAGCAGCTCTGCAGAAAAGGACCTGAGAGTCCCAGTGGACAAGAAGTTATCCATGAGCTAGCAATATGCCCTTGTGGCCAAGAAGGCCAATGGTGTCCCGGGGTGCATAAAGAAGAGTATGGCCAGCAGGTCGAGGGAGGTTCTCCTCCTCCTGTACTCTGCCCTGGTGAGGCCACATCTAGAGTACTGTGTCCAGTTCTGGGCTCCCCAGCCCAAGAAAGACAGGGAACTACTGGAGAGAGTCCACCAGAGGGCTATGAGGATGATTAGGGGACTGGAGCATCTCTTGTATGAGGAAAGGCTGAGAGAGCTGGGTCTGTTCAGTCTGGAGAAGAGAAGTGGGCGGGTGTCAAGAGGATGGGGCCAGACTCTTTTCAATGGTGCCCAGTAACAGGACAAGGGGCAATGGGTATAAACTGGAACACAGGCAGTTCCATTTGCATATAAGGAAAAACTTCTTCACTTTGGGGGTAATGAGCACTGGAATAGGCTGCCCAGAGAGGTTGTGGAGTCTCCTCTGGAGATAATCAAAATTGCCTGGACATGATCCTGTGCAACCCGCTCTAGGTGATCCAGCTTTAGCAGAAGGGTGGGACTAGATGGTCTCCAGAGGTCCCTTCCAACCCCTACCATTCTGTGATTCTGTGATTCCATGATCATCTGTGGGCACTCCATCTAGCTCTAGAACTTTTCTCATTAGCTCTTACCATAAGGCTTATATTATTGTCAGGGTTCCTATGACTCTCCTTCAGACTCTCTTCATTTCTTGTTCACCTTTCAACAAGTGATGGAAAAGAAAAGGAAGAGGAAGAGGAAAAGGAAAAGGGAAAGGGGAAAGGGAATAGGGAAAGGGAAAGGGGAAAAAGGAAGAAGGACTGAGAAATGCAGAAGGATGTCACATTTCCCATATGGTTTAAAGCTGCTATACCATTGGGGTAGAAGGATCATCTAGCTAGTTGACAAGTACCCCTTTTTGGAGGAATCCTTTCAACAATCACTGGATTTATAGGACATGTTAAGGAGGCTTTAACCACTTCACTTCCTTCACCCATATCAGTACTAGCTAGTATGATGCACTTAGCACATCTCATCTTAGAACAGATCAGCACCCGCTCCTGAACTGCAACTCTTTATGCCCAACAAAGGGTTCAAGGTAAGGAAAATGAAGGGTTGGTTCCATCTGTCTGATTCCCGGTTGCATGTACAGGCCAAGGGCAGCTGGCAATGTCTATCAGCTCTGATGGTTCTATGATGAAAATGTGACTTGAGCCCATTTTTTACTGTTCCCTAATGCCCTACATTTACGCCATGCTCACATTGCCTGGTCTCAGAAATCTAGTCTGTTCTCTCCACAGTACTCCATGTTTACAGCTAAAAGACTGCTTTGACAAGTATGCTTACTACATTGAAATATACTTCCTGACACTAATATAACAACAAGTGGAAAATCCTTTAAGTTCTAGTTAAGATATAAGATTTTTCTGGTAATTTTTTATACTTAAATATATTTGGAGTTTATTACATTTTGACAGATTTATTACTGTTGTCAATGGTTGCATACATTTTTTATTTTGCCTCCATTATTCTCTAATACTCTATGAAGAATGCAGATTGATTGTATCTCAGTACAGATAGTCTAATTCCTCTTATATCATTGTTAGCCATGACAGATCAATAAATTGTCTCAGAAAAAAAGAAGTGTCACAGATAACAAAACTCTAATAGAATAAGCAATACACACAGCTGATACTGGGCTTTCTCCAAAGATCCTTAAAAATCACAGGAGACAGAAAATTAAACAGAAACAACAGGCTATATTTCACACAAGACAAAAAATAGCTTTAGTTTGAATAAACAAATCACTCTAAATTAATGAAGTTATTATCTTGAACTTTGAATGATAGGTATGAAGAAAAACAGATATTTGAAATGGAGAAGCGTATAACAAAGTCTTCTAAACTTTCACATCCTAACAGTAGACCACATGCTGATTTACTAATGCATGAATACATTGCTATGTGCTCTCATGCCCATTCATACCTAATTCCAGATACAACATTGTGCATGGAAGGGCAGTAAACATTTTTAAAGATCCACTCAAAGGTGTTCAAACCTAGTTAGTCATTTATTGACAGCTATATATGTTGTGCAAAGACAGCTATGGTATATCATTAGGACAACCTGATTGCCGAATAGAAAGTCTAAGAGCATGACTAAATGACAAGTTTATACTATGATCTTGTGAGCAGAAATTAATCTAAGTTTCTCCCATATACAGATTAAGCTCTTTAATATATCTTAAATCACTGCTACACAGTGGAGAATATGATTTAGAATGGGGATGGCTTCGAAAAACATGCATATCTTTGCTCCGTTCAGACAGTCCTCTAGTGCCGGACTACAGTTCTGAATCTGTGCATTCCGCTCAACATGCAGAATCTCTCCGTCCAACATGCCTATACTAGAATCTGGTTGATAACTATCTAACCCCTTTGTTGTATGAATTTCCACAACTGTTCACAGCATATATATATATACACATCAAGCCCTGTTTGATGTAACTGTTTGCCTTAGAGAAGTAAGGATGGCTGACTTCAGGTACCATGATCTAGAATGAAGCAGTGGAAATCTATATGGGGATGAAAAGGCTTATGAGTATAGGGATCATTTCATGGTACAGAGAAGCCTGTATTGTCAAAGTTCATTTAAACTCATCTACCTCAGGGACAACAATGTCAGTTATGAACTTGGGGATGCCCATTTTCATTCTGATGATACAAGAAATTTATCCATGTGTGCTGTTCTTGGCTGTGAGAGTTATTTTTTTTCCTAGTAGCTGGTAGAGTGCTGTGGTTTGGATTTAGTATGAGAATAATTTTGATAACACATTGATATTTTAGTTGTTGCTAAGTAATGCTTACATTAAGTCAAGGATTTTTCAGCTTCTCATGCTCTACCAACTGAGAAGGCTGGAGATGCACAAGAAGCTGGGAGGGGGCATAGCCAGGACAGCTGTCCCAAACTGGCCAAAGGGATATTCCATACCATATGATGTCATGTTTGGCGTATAACTGAGCGGAATTTGCTGGGACCGCTGCTCGGGGACTGGCCGGGCGTCAGTCAGCGGGTGGTAAGCAATTGCATTGTGCATCACTTGTTTGTTCTTTTTTTTTTTTTCTCTTCCTCTTCCTTTTCTCTCCTATTAAACTGTCTTTACCTCACCCCATGAGTTTTATCGGTTTTTTTTTTCTTTTTTTTTTTACCATTCTCTCACATATCTCACTGTGAGGGGAGTGAGAGAACGGCTGTGTGGTATTTAGCTGCCTGCCGGGTTAAACCACAACACCATGTCATCCTTTCATCACAGAGCATAAAGTCAACAAATCTGTCTTCTGAATGGGAATAGAACTGTGTAGACCAGAGGCTTGGTTTAGTAGCTTAAGATAGACAACTGCATGACCTAGTGGGTGCTAGACAGCCATACACCACAGAAGTTCTAATGTTCTAGCCACAGTGCTCTAGATGGCAACCACCAGCCTTACAATTAAAGAAAAAATTGCCCACGAAATCTCAGAAAGTTTCAAATTTTTAACAATTCAGTATAAAAAAATATATGCAAAATGCTCTTTTTCTGGGACAGGGCAGGGGTTTTTTAATTCATTCTGCTGTTAGCAAGCACCTGCAGTTTTGCTAAACATTACAAGCACACTCATTTTCTCTCATATGATCAGATAACCCCCGAGATTTGTTTTCACAAGACTAACACGGATATCAGTGAGATGATAGTTAGAAGGGCAAGCTTCTAGCCACAATACTATCATTTACCAGCTTTTTCTTCTGATGACCCTGATATTACTCACCAGGCAAAAAAACCAAACAAAACCAGACCATATACTCACAACTTTTCTTTAGCATAAATGGAAGGAACTCTACAACTACCCTGGAGAAATTCTATCAGTGTAGGGCTTCTAGGAATTTGACATCACCCCCTGTCTTCCTAGGTTCAAATATTTATAAAAAATAGCACTGCCAAGAGCCACCTAGTCTAACTGTTGTTATCTTCCCCTAGGTCCCAGGTTTTTTTGCAATTAATTAAATTGGATATCTTTGGTCTCACTAGGAAATACTAATATATGAAAAATTGGTAACAGTACATCAGGTGGCTAAACATATCAAACTATGATTATACAGAACACAGAAGTGGGGAAATTTTTAATTCCAGTAGACAAACAACATACGCTACTTCATATTTTTGAGAGACATTCACTTTGATATTTCTCTTAGTCCATATGAGAAGATTGAATTTCTCTGTTACTACTCTGAATCCAATGAAATCAGGGAGTATAGAAAAGATATGGAAAGGATAAAAAACTCTTAACAAGTAAAACCTTAGCGCTTTGTACAACCGTGTGATGTAACATAATATTTAATATATATATGTGATTATGAATAAAAGATAGTGATAACAAAGAGGTTTTCTGCATAGAATGAATGTCTTGTAGCCTTTCTCCCGGACTGAGACCATTGACCTTAAGACCATATACGCACTGGAAAAGTGAATGTACATCAGAGAAAGGGGTAGATATTAGATGTTTGTCTGTATATCATTCTAGCATCAACTAATTTTAAATATTAGTATCACTGCAACTGGGCTAACAATAATTCTTTGATTAGACTGTTAAGATTTTCTTAAACACTAAAGCCTTGGCCTTGCATCTATGGCATGCTCCTTTTGTCCAGACCAATATTTTGAGTGTAACAGACTGGTGAGGATTCAGGCAACCTATTTAATAACTTGGATGTAACAAATTCTTACCAATATATTTTGTCAATAGTGGAAAAGCAAGAACACCTAAAGATAACAATAGCAGAGATATTGTCACGATGATTTTATTACTTGAAAGGAACAAACAGAAAGACCAGCTATCTTCGATATTCTGGAATCACAAACCTATTTTCCACATTTACACACAAATATTCATAAACTTTTTTTTATGAATTATTTATGGGTGACATATTCATTGTCAGATCTCCATGGGACAACTGCACAGACAACCCAACCTTGTCCTCTGAAGCAGTGTCAACTTTATTTTGTGAGCCACTACTAGACCCCTTATTTCCCTCAGCTTTCCGAAGTACATACAATCTTCTGTAGAAAGGTTTTGATTTGAACTTCTAAGAATACTGGGCACAGCTAGAAATGTGATTTAATTCTTCCATTGATTTCCCTCTCAGACCCACTGCCAAATTCCAACAATCAAGGACCTTATAACCATTTGTTTTCCTTACTGCAAAAATATTTATACATCATAATAATTCTTTTGGCAGTGCTAGACTGAGCTTTAATGTACAGAAATGAATTTGGTACAAAGCAAGTAGTGTGATACCTGGGAGACTGAGAAAACTGCACGCTCAGCCAAAACACTAAGAAACTTGCTTTTTAGTCAGAAATCATAGCTATAACTGTACACAACTGCACACAATGGAGATACATGCATTCAGGCCTCAGCTGTGTGGAGCTGTGCAATGTAGATGCCTGTGGGTAGGCTTGGAAGATAGGGTTCACATGCAAAGGAACCAGGACAAATGTACATTCTGAATTACAGACATACATCAGTAACAGAGAACAGAGGAATGTCTTCTTTGATTTAGGAAATGAAAATAAAACTACTGAATCTGAATTAAAACTGTCTGGGGGGACAGAGAAGAAAAAGAATTACTTTATCTTCATGTCATTATAAACTAAGTATTGTTTTTTCTTCCTGCATGTTAATTCAAACAGAACAAATATTTCTTTACTTTCACTTCATCTAAAAAAACATAGAAAATGGTAATTTGTACTATAAGAATCTGTACTACTAATGCAGACCTCATATCATTCAAAGCTTAATTAGTGAGAAAAGAGGGACAAGTGGTCACTGCAGATACATTACCACAAAACTGCTGTGGAGGGAACCAAAATCATGCTAAGGCATCTGACTCAAAAAGCTTAACCTAGAATAAGGAAGAAAGGCAGAAAGGAAGAGCTGTATAATTTATACAAAAACAAAAAGTGTTGAACTTTGAAGTTAGAGGCTTAGGTTTCTAAAGAATTCTAAAAACAGTGTTAAAGATTCTGCTTGGCAAATTTCACAGGCTTTGGAAGGTTCCTACTGAAGTGTTAATGCTGAAGTGCTGTAATGCCAGCTAGCGAAGACGCTTGGGGTAGCTTCTTCTGTTGCTTTGATTCAGGAAGAGAAATTAACTTCTCCATATGTTCCAAACCCAGAGAAATCCCACAGAGCATTATTAAACATGAAGCAGCCTATTAAACATGAAGGAAAGCCTTTAATTTCATGACATAAAAAAAAAAAAAATTAAAAAAGCTTTATTACAGGCCATGATAACAAAACAGAATGAGTTGTGAAATTGATTCCGTTTCTTGTCAAGTGAGGAGATAGAAGATTACTTCTCAAAGCAAAGGTGAATGACATAGAGGTTGGCTTTCTTATCTATCCTCTCAGTTTAACTTTAATTTATACACTTTATTCTTCTCATTTCTGATTTACCACTATAAAAAGGATCCTAAAAACACATGGTGTAAAACATCATATTAATTGCTCCATGTTTATCTTATTAAGATATCAGTAGGTTTACCCCAAATGCCAAAAGTTTAATAATAAAAAATAGTAATAAAAAGAATGAAATATAGCTAGAAAAATGTCTAATGCTAATACTACAATAGCATTTAATGAATCACTACAAAATACAGTGAGTGTCAAAACAATTTTCAAAGAGAACAGATAATAAAATCTAGAAATCTAAGAATCTAGATTTCTAAGAACATATGCAAAACAAAGTGTTTTCCCACTGATAAACATTTCAAATTCCATATCTGAAATTAATGTTTGTTAAAATTCATTTTAATTAGTAAGCTAAAAGGATATAGGGAGAATATGGATTTGGTATCTTAAATGTCTTTATTATAAGAGTGCAAAAAGTGTAGGTCAACCTTAATGGGAAGAGAGCAAAAATATATATTCTCTTATCTTTTTATGTCCTTTAAAGAATTTTCTTTCTCTATTCTTATGTGAGATAATATGGCATATTGTAGCTAACCAGCAGAAGATATCATAATGAGTTTTAAAAACCTGTATCATCAGGCAGCAAGACTTAAAAGGACAAAATACACTAATATTATCATTTAGTAGAGCAAGTCATATTCATATCTGTTATATAAAGACTGCACAGAAATTACTTTATCAAGTAATTATTCCATATATTCCATATGGTCTTCAGATTTTTTTCCCCACATTTTTTTGAAAGTGGCATCATTATATCCAGACAAGATAGTCCCTATGCTTACTTGATATTCTGCTTGTAACTATAACTGTTCTTTTCACCCTAGCATTGTATTGTATATAGAACATATGTTAATAATATTCTGTCATCATCGTTTACACTTTTATATCACTCTTTAAAGGATATTGTAAAAATTTACCATATGTTTAATGAGAAGAAAAATATTTAATATTTGTTTATACTGCAATTTTATAATGAATAACCTTGTATTTTCTTTCAAAACATTGATAAAGTTGAATCCATTACTCGGTCTCCTTTGAATAAAAATATCTTCTTTAGTATTTCTTCCTCTTTGATTTTTTTTTGGAACTCAAAATTAATTACTTCTTATTAATTCATGTGATATACATTGAAAAATATTTTGTAAAGTGCCACAATTTTTAATTAAAAAATGACATGGACCTACAGATCATGTTCAATATAAGGTCTTATATACCTAGAATAGGACTTGTAAAACATTTAAGTGCAAAACCAAAATCTTCAATCCTCCCTTTCATTTACAATCTAATTCAGGAGGCACTTAAAGACAGCACCCTTGGGAAAAAAGTACACGAGTACTAAGTACTCACGAGAACGTGAGTACAAAAAGTACTGGAGTACTAAGACCATGTTTTAGGCTGAATGAATTCTCTAAAATAAGTACAGAAGTTAGCTATAATAAACAAGAGAAAGAGATAGGTGGCCTGAATAGAATCTTTCAGAGCAAGATTTGGCAGTGTTAGGTTTATGGTCGGATTCAATGATCTTAAAGGTCTTTTCCAACTTAAATGATTCTATGATTCTGTAAGATTAGATATGTAACTTGAAAGGAATGTTACAGACTCTTTTAGTTAAAAGATATGGGAGATGATGGTTCACATCTTTAATCTAAACATGCCAGTGGTAAAAGAGTTGGGGAAAAAAAAATACATTAAAAAAAAAAAGAAAAAAACAATTATGAATTATACCAACCACTTTGACAAAGATGAGATGAATTACCACATTGTATGTCTCTAAGGAAAGCATTAGCCCTACTCTCACAAAGAACTACATTTTCTCATGCCTCTCCACTCTTATTCCTTTGGGAGGCATAGTTTTATAAAAGAAGCCTATATTGCCTATTGCAGTGTGGATGAATGCAGTTGCATAAGGCTCAGAAGGTGTTTCACAACACATTTCCAACTATAGTCTCCTAAAATAATATAATTATTTAACAATTATATTAATCGGTTATGTTGCTATTTCTTTTAATTATTCTTCTCCCTAAAAGATAAATTAATAGTCAAAAAAAGTTTTAAATTATTTCCATGCATTCCTTCTTACTTAAATTCAAATATAAATTGTTGCAAAATGTGTAAAGTGTCTTCCAGCTGTTCTGATGCACAGATTAAAAACTAAGAAAAAATGAAAGACAGCAGACACATCTTGATAGCCATTTGACAGTAAATGTACCCATTGATTGTACAGAACTTACACGTTGTCTCATATGCTAGAAATTTTCTAATGCTATTCAATACTGGAAATATAATTTTAGTACTTTTACTTCTATATTGTCAAAAATGTAAAACAGTGTAAGTGCCTGGCAACAAAACTGTTCTTCAATTTGAAAATAAAACAAAACTCAATATTCTCATTTGTTCAAATATGCAGTACATCTTAACTGAACTGTTGAAGTCAGGGGACATGGCCTTTCTCATTCCCAAAGCCAAATGTTCTGTCCAGTTATTGTCTTCTTCCTTTGGCGAGTAGGGCACGTTCATGTTTTACTCCTGAAGCCTGTCAGACTTCTATAATGTCTATGCAATAATGTGATAAAATATGGTTTAAATTAAAATTTTAAAAGATAATAATGATATTAATAATAATAGTAATAATAATAAAAGAATTGGGGGCTTGTAATTGTTTTTATGCTTTAAACAGGTCTCAAATGGACAAAGATTCGTATCTGTGAAAACCTTCACCCAGAAAATTAATTTTAAACTTTATTTCTTCCTTGTAAACCCTTTGCATTCCAAGGAATATGCAATACTTTCAACCTTCCCTAAATATTTATTATACTAGATTTCTGATCAATTTATGGTAATTTGCATTAACTATTAGGGAAATAGAACTTAAATTTTATGGATTCTTGTAACACTGGATTTAAATGACAACATAAAGAAATAATAAGAAAATAATTTGAAATTATTATTCGTATTACTAAAATCTTCATTTGTGAAGCAAGGAATTGCAGTGCTGAAGCAAACCTTTAGTTTCTCTGGAGTAGTTTTTGCTTTTGCAATATTCAACTCTCGATGTCTAATAAGTATGCATAAAAGAATCCAAAGTAGAAAACACTATGTTAACCTGTTCCACTGGAAAATTTGTTTCTAGCCTCTAGCCGTCTGTCCTGAAGCAGAATGACTGATCCTTCTTTCACAGTTTTTTTTATGGCTTTAATTCCTCACAGCCTTTTCTGGTTTCACTAACATAAAAGCTATTGGGTGGTTTGTGTAGAGAAGCATCTGTCCCATCTTTCAAGATCAGTGTCACATATACAGAACATACATTCTGCAATGAAAACCTGTAGCACCATTAGCCTCTTGTTATGATGGAAATAATTTATTTCAATCTATTTTACATCTTCTTAGCTGGTTGATTATCTATGACATCACTTCTGTTCTACACAATGGCTACCATATTTTGTCATAATATCCTATACGAGACTTTATCAAAGGCTCTAAAGGGCTAAAGAAATTTTGTTTCTGCACTTGTATTTTTTAGATGAAAGTCCAAATAAAAGCTTTGCAATGGAAAATTTTATATGTTACATTGTGCACTGCCCCCCTCACCCCCAAATCAGAAAAAAAAAAAATCACATGGAGCTTAAGATAATTTCTGACAGTATCATGAGTTCTCATAATCAATACAACTGACAGATATTAACAGGAACAATAAATCACTGCTGAGGAACATGGTTCATGAAATATTTATGATTTATAAAAACATACACTATATTGACTTTAGCCGCTTACATTACAGATTGGGATAAAGGTGCAGTTCTTGAGCAAAAGCTGTTATACACACACACACACAAACAAGTAAACAAAAATCAGAAAATATTGTGAGTTCTGAAGCAAAGGTACCAGCAGAAAGTTACCTTCACATCTGGGGAAATGATAGTTCCAATTCCTGTTGATTCCATGTTGGCATGTGAGAACAGGTTGACCCCTCAAAACATATCCGGGATAGCATTCAAATGATACTGACTGACCCACGCTGTAATCGGAGTTGACTATATAACCATTCAAAAAAGGAGGAGGATCAGGGCAGTTCTGTAACTCGTAAGCTGGAAGAGAACAGAACTACTTTTTATTGCTTAGTCAGCACTCAACATGGGAAGTAAACATTAATATAAATTCTGAAATATATTCCATAATAGGTAAACATTGGAATGCCAAACTCCAGTAATAGAGTGATTAACATATAACAAGAAATAAATCATCCATTTTGACCATCCAGACCTTGATAAAGGAATGAAAAAATTAGCTCTAGACACAAAGCACAGGAAAGATCAAAATCTGGAATAGAATGAATTGCCACCTACATGAGGAATTTAGAGAGGAAAGTCAAGAAAGCATTGAGCGCAGGGCATGAAGATGGAATATTCTGTTTCAGTAGTTAATGTTGAAGTTTCAAATCAGGATATTATATAAATTACATCTTTATTTTTAAATATATTTCTAGGCTCAGACCTAGTGTCTAAGTTCTGAGAAGTAATAGCTTTATAATAGGATAACATTTTTTAACTGAGTTACACAGAATTATTTAATAAATAAGATGGATAAACTTAGTGAGTATGTCACTAAGTGACATAATTTCATGAGTACATCAAACATTTTCATAAACTTTATTTATACTCAGTTTTAATTTAATATGCTAAGTCTGAAATATTGTTCTGAATGCAGCAATATTGAATCCAAAAGCTGCACACAGTGATATTAATAATTTAATTGACCAAATTTAATAGGTGGTTCAAGATTAAAAATTATCACAGAATTTTTCAAATAACTTTTTCCTATCCCGACATATAAGAAACAATGCAACTCTTTCAAGTAAGAAACAGTAAAAGTATTTAGGAAAATAAATTTGTCCATGATGCCTGAAATAAAACTGTATTTATAAAAAGTGCATATCCATTGAATGACCATGCACATAGTGCAATTTCCAAAATTTAAATATGTTTTATTAATATACAAGTATACTCATACAATTAATGGTGGCATAAGAACGTGAGACAACTTTTTTCTGATAACATTCATATATGTTTATAACATTCTCTGTGTCACCAGCTAGGACTAGATGCAACTGCAGCACAACAAAAAAAGGAGTTTTGCAGCACTATGAGCACCATGTAACTAAACAAACATTTCAAATTGAGGATAAGCATATATATTACTACAGTGCCTTATATTTATTTGACTGGCAATATTCCAGTTTGTTCATTACTGCATCAATAAAATTGTCCAATGACTTCAACAATAAATCAGCACATAACTAATCACAGCAATTGTTTAAATGTGTTTTCACACATTTAAATATGTTTTCACATTTAAACACTATAGTAAGTATTGTAGTAAGGTATTACAAAGTCATTAATTCATTAAAATTTTAGGAAACGCAAAATTTTCACAATCCATTGGATTTTTTAATGTGTATTAAACTATGCAAAAAAAAAAATCACTTAACAAAAAAAAAAAGAATTAATGAAAGACTATAAAGTCAGAGAGCATCAGAAAGATCTAGAAAAATGACAGAGGTCTACCAAGGAAAAAGTTCCTTCTAGATATATCTCCATACAAAAAATTGCATTAATGATTCATCATATTTAATGTTGAGGTTTATGTTTTCAAAGACCTCAAAATACTATTCAGTTAAACATATTTAATTCATACAAAATAGTTTGATGAAAATTCTGAGGGAGCTTTCATTAATTACTTTTACCTAAGATATAAAGATGATTTAAAACTACATTTCCATATTGAAGATATATTACCTTAGAATATTTAAATGATAAGTAGTTCCACAGGAAGCAAAAACGAAGGACATTTTTATAAAAATGTTATGTAGAGTAATTCACAAACAACTTCACATAGATTAGATAGCAAGTATCTGTCATTTAAGAAGTAATTATTGAGAAAATGAATGCCCTGCTTTCTCTAAGCATTCCATTTACAGTTATGAAATACTTCTGTCAGAAGATAAGAAAGTCCAAATAAAAGCAGTAATACCAGTGTACTTTATAATCTTGAAAAAAGTATTTTGTTATTTTTTCCAAGCTAATCATGACAATATGGACATGTTCATCCTAGAGGTGTATACTTATTATTATCAATTAGATTATTTAAACAAGACATTTCGGCAAGATTAAGCTAAACATATAACTTAGGAGTGTTAAGTGCTTACTTAAAGTGAAGTTTGCAATTAATTGCTTCACTGAAGTACAGCTACTGTAATGAGCTTTTTAAGTCATTGCTGATTACAGTCATGCTATGGAATAAATAGAAGATGTATTTTAAGAAAGCTGCCTTCTTTTCCCTAATTCATTCAGTGAATCCAGAATCCAGTGTTTGTAACATTACAAAGCTGGAAGAGATGTGGAGGTACCAGAAATATTCTGAAATCCTCTAATAAATCAGACTTCCCTTCCTCCAAATAACAAAAAAAATAAGAAAAGAAAATGAAAACTTAACAATCGGAATTAATTGCTACCGGAAAGAAAATACAAAAAGCTTTATTCTACCTTAATTATGGTTCCTTAAAATTTTGTGCTAAATCTAGTAATGGCTTATTAATTTTTAATGCTATTATTACTCCTACTATCATTATTCATAAAGTACTACTACAGATAATATCATTATTATCATAGGATTATCATCATTACATTATTATCAACATCTTTATACAAAATACAGTACTAGAAATATTATTTAAGAGTACAGGACAGATTAAGACTAATATATTACATTATATAAAAAGCTACTTAGCAAATTATATTAAAAATACAATGAAAGATTATTCTGGAGGGTCAGAGGATCTCACAGATTTATTCAACAAGGTGCAGCACATTGCCCAATAGTTACAATGGCAGTGTTTTGGAACAATGATGATAAGTATTGCAACTTTGATGGTACATCCTTTTGAGGAGATGAATACACAGGAACTATATCCTTCCTTACTCGTTATTTTGTTGCAATACAGTATTCATAGGTTACATTTTAAAGGTGCTTAATATGGTCTCTGATTTTTTAAGTTAGTCCTAAAAATTCATTTCAGAAAAAAAACTTATCTCCCTGATCTACATGAGAAGAAAACACAGGAACAGCTCAGGTGAAAGAGGAAATCCTGAAATAATATCAATGTCTCTCTGTCCCTCTAATTTGCACAACAACCCTTGAAGTTCTTTGGATTATTAATGGAAAAAATAAAGCCTACCTTTTAAAATTCTAGTTAGTGTTTATTCAGAGATACATATGCTTTTCTCCTATTGTAAGGTAAATAAAACACGTAAAAAAACTTTTTGGGTTTGTTCTGGTATTTTTTTTAGTAAGAATAGAATCTTTGCCTAAAGCAGATTATCATAAATTTGATGGTCAGTCAGTCAGGGGTGAAAGCACTTGCAAATGAGCTGAGCACAGGTTTGTATTTTTTTTTTTTAAAGGTGTAAAATATGAAGATGCATGTGACTTTTGGTATAAACCCTATGAATGACTCATAAATTACTGGAGTAACTATAAGTCAGGTGATCCATCTGACTATGATATCATGATTTATAGGCCACTAAGGGAATATGTTTTATAGTTTTAATGTAAATATGAATTATATTCTTCTCTGTTCTTTTGATATATGCAACAACTATACCTGATTGAACAGAACAATTCATTATTCAGTCATCACTATCAAATATTACTCACAAATCCTGATGTCACACCTCACGAAAGAAAGCTTTTTTATGAGTGTCATGCCCAAAGACTTGTTTGGTATTGAGCTTTAAAAAACGATATGCGATTTCACAGAAGAAAAAAACTCTGGAGAGACTGAAATGAAGCCCAATGTAAAGGAAATTTGAGAAAAAGATTTAATTCCAATGCTGGCAGCAGTCAAATACTTGAATTTTAAAATTATCTCGTATTGACAATTTGGCATTTCTTTGTGCAATATATTTTCCACTGGCAAGAAAAGACTGTAAATCACAAAAGAAATATAATTAATCTTCTGCTATCTTGTTTTTATGATTTAAATGTATTTGCCTTCTTACCTTAAGAAGGTGACTTACTGCCTTTGCAAGTGTGATACATCTATAACACTTCAACACAGAAATAATTACTTTACAGAAAAATTGTATTAGCAGAGAGTTGAGCATGCAAAAACTCAAATGTTAGGAAAGCTCACAATTAAGCCTACTTAAAACTTTCATTTAGTCTTATTGTACATTCCTCCAGTATCATGCTGTGTATAAATACAGACTCAAGAACAAAATCCATTTCTCAGACTAGAGTAGACTAGAGTATAATAGCATGGGTTGGCTTGGCTTGGAAGGGACTTTTAAAGATTGTCTCATTCCAATGCTCCTGCCATGAGCATTGACATATTTCACTAGATCAGGTTGCTTAAAGCCCTGTCCAACCTGAGTGTGAACACTTCCAGGGATAAGGCATCCACAACTTTGCTCGGCAACCTGTTTCACTGTCTCACCACCCTCATCTTGAAATATTTCTTCCTTATGTCCAATCTAAATCTCCCCTCTTTTGGTTTAAAACTGTTGCCCGTTGTCTTGTCACTAAAGGCCTTGGTAAAAAGTCTCTCTACATCTTTCTTACAAGCCTCCTTTACGTATTGAAATGCCACAATAAGGTCTCCCTGGAGCCTTCTCTTTTTCAGGCTGAACAACTGCAAGTCTCTCAGCCTTTCTTCGTAGGAGAGATGTTCCAGCCTTCTGATTATTTTTGTGGCCCTCCTCTGGACCCTCTCTAACAGCTCCATGCCTGTCTTGTGCTGGGAGCGCCAGAGCTGGATGCTGTACTCCAGGTGGGGCCTCACAAGAGAGAAGTAGAAGGGAAAATTCATTTCCCTTGACCTGCTGGCTACACTTCTTTTTATGGAAGCCCAGTATATGATTTACTGCAGCCCAGGATAGGACTGGCAATCTGGAGCTTCACTTTATTGCCTTAGGCACCAAAGAACGTAATTTTTCCGGATGAAATGACTCAGGATTAGAGTCACGAAAAATGGCTTAATTTTGTCACAAGTTAGAAAATCATTTGCTATGAGCCCCCCCCCCAAAGATCTTATTTTATTTCCATTATTATTCACCCCTTAGGACTTAATCTGAAATCATTTTAGAAATATAGTAGTTTTTCAACAATCCCTTTTTCCTTCCAGGATTACTATGACTGAGAAGCTCCATCATAATTGTCCTTTTGCTAGATAAAGATCATCAGATTTAACATGTTCAAATCATGTGTATGTTTATTATTGTGCTTGTGGAAGAAAGGGAGTGCAATTAGAACATGTTTCTGTGCTTTCTGGAATACCTTGCTTTCCAAGTACAACAAGGTAAGATTCTTACCTCAGCTTTATGCTGCTACATTAAAATTCACAACAGACTAAAAATGCTTAGACTTCTAGTAATAGGAACTATGATTCCCCCAGTAAAAATAACGTAAAGAAAATATTTTATCTGCTTCCCTTAAAGAAGCCATAGTCCTAAAGGGAAAACTGTGTGGAAAAAAAGATGTTCCAGAAATATTAAGTGACTGAGGTAACAGTCATAATGTAGCAAGGGATTAAAAACCACAAATATGTCTCACCAACAGTTAGACTAAACGTATTCTTCTGTGTACTAAATTCTGTTATGAATCTCTCAGAGGCCATAAAAGCCATTTATTTCTTCTGATCTAGTATATATCTCCAGTCATTCCAGCTATATGCAGAGTATCCTGAGCCTGTAATTAGCCAACTTGGCTTGCCAAACTTCTCTGACAGTTCTTCCTCCCCTCAGACCTAGTGTGCACAGGCTGTTTACAACTCAGATACTGAGATCTGACAGATAGAGAGTCTCAGAAACTCAAGATTACCAGTCAAATGCAATTTAGAAATGTTCTTCTAAGTATTTCCGGTTGCTTCCTGTCTTTGCTGCTTTTTTAGGTGGCAAAACCACAGCAGTGATAACAAAGAGACATCCTTTCTCAATGCTTCTGTTTTTTGAAACAAACAGTACAATATTTATTTCAATAACAGAAAAAGTGTAATTAAACTTAAATTTTGCTATTTTAAAAATCAAGCACTTTTAAAGTCCTCTCATTATCTTAGAAATAAATAAAAATAATATATAATAAAGGTAATCAGTATGAACTTCCTTCTTGCCACAAGTGAAACAAAAGGTTTCACAGCACACACAAATTCAGTAACTCAGTCATGAACACGATGGAATCCCCACTGTTCCTTATGTAGTGCAATTGCAAAGCTGAATTGATAACTAAACATGAAAACATCAGAGCGTAAAACAAGGAGCTGACCGGCAATGGTGCTCAGAGCTGCATCTTCCCTAGGGTTCTGGTAAGGAGACAAACTTTTTGCTATATTCAGAAATACAGAGTACCTAAGCGATTCAGGTTATATATTCAAACCCTGTGCTGTGAGACTTCACAGAATAGTACTTAAGATGCAGCACTAGCTCCTTGCAAGCATGGGAAGCAAACATTTTACTGTTCTCAATGTGCATACACTTTTCTTCCTCCCCAAAATAATGTGCCCAGAGAACAATCCCAGGCTATATTAAGGTTCAATCTCATAAGTATTTTTCCGTCGTCAGAAAGTCAGTAGAAAAAATGAGAAATAGCATTATTAATTCTATCATTCACTATACAATATTCACATTCTTTTCTTCCCCCTGAGATGAGACGTTATCAAAAAGCCTTATCCTTCATAAAATGCTAAGATCTTCATTTTTTTATGACATGGAAATTTGCTTGAATAAGCATACCTATTAGCAATCTCCCTTTATTTTTAGATTGGTATCTTTATAAAAAGGCATCTACTTTGCAAAAAGAAGTCTGCTACCTTAATGCCATTACTTGTTATACTCTAGTTAGTAGAAATGGCACTTTTTTTCTGTCATGAAAAAGCAGTCTTTGAATCGAACCAAGCTTAGTACCATTCAGTAAAAGGACAAATTTAATCTTAAATCCATTTTAATGTAAACTTAAGAACATTTTAAAAAATCAGACTAGGATTTACCAACATCTGGACACTACTTTCTTATAAGCAGACAACACAATGATTCAGTCTTTTCTTGATTACCTTACCTTATTTGCAGCATCTTCAAACCCTTGAAACACAATAGATTACATTTTCTGTCACAGTAAAATGCCATAGACTTTATGCCATTTATGCACCTGACAGTACAAGATCTCAGAGATCGGCAATATGTCTGGACTTGCCTTGGCCTGAGCTGGTTTTAGCTCCTTTTAACAATTCCTAGCAGTCAAGTGATTATTACCTACCATGTTTTAGGTTATGCTCTGCAAATCCCATGTATGCTAAAGGCCTGTAAAGCCCTGGCAGTTACTGCTTAACAGACAACAGTACGTTATAGTAATTGAAGCTGGGGAAAGGAACTTTCAAAGTTTGGCTGGGAACCAGTATGAAAGAAGCAGACTGTGGTAAAAAAATCATGTAGAAAGTAGTCCAAGTGGAAGCCAAGACCGAAGAGTAAGAAATCCCTATCATCGACATCATATCTTACCCAGCAAAGAGCTCGGGATTCCTATGGCTGCCTCTTCCGTTCTACATAAAAAGACAGAAGCTGTCAATGTCACACTCCGTAAGAGCACTGGGAGAGTGAACATAATACAACAGAAATGGGGTAGACAGGAGGAAGTTTTTGCATAACAGTTTCAACTGCATTGCTTATGATTTTGTTCTGACTTGGACAATTTAACTGTGTAAGCATTAACTGGACTAAAAATAAATTCTTAGCTTTCTATATATGATATGCTTCCTTTCGCCCATAAGATTTTGAATGTGACACCCATGCCAGCCTCTCATATTTTATCTTCCTCCAACATCTATATCCCATAAATAGCAGTTAGGCAAGACACAGTGTGTATTAAAATGAGTTGTCACAAGGAATATGCCAACTGGGTAGCCAGCAAGCCAAACTGATCTATGGAGCAATGCTGCACTGTTCCTCTGAATAAGGGCACTATTTCAGGACTCTTCCATCCATGTTACTAATATTGCTTTTCAAATATATCTAGGAACTGTGAAATTTGACTGAAAGTGGCAAATGGTTTCAAAATTGCATAACAGAAGTATATCAAGGAGCATGACAGTCAGACATCACAATAAGTCTTGTCATCCAAGCAGATCAGGTAAAGATTTATTTAACGTTTGACTTACTGAAATGAAAACATTTCTAACAGGGAACAAAGGAGAAGGAAAGAGAAACATTTTGGAGTAGTGAAGAATTATTTTTAAGTTCCGTTTCAGCAATTGCATACTGACTAAGAGGAAGAGAGTGAAATCCAGAATTACAATATCAAAAGAAGTAGGAAAATCCAGAGATGTTCTGGAAGACAAGATAACTAAATATCAAGGGCAATAGGTGTGGGGCTAGAAAAGAAAAAAGTCAGCTATCAAAAGTAATATATAGTTTGTATGAAGAAAAATAAAGCAGGTATTAAAATTGCTCAATTGTAAACCACTGGCATTTTCTGTCAGAGTATGTCAGAGGAATGGTGAATACACTGAAACACAATACTTCCAGAAGTTCTTCTTAGATTATGAGTATCTTGAATCGACAATACAATTTCCTACATGTTCTAAATGCTGCTGAGCAAGTTACTTGTGCTTAATAATATTAAGCTTAGAATTACCAAAGGAGAAAGGTTATCAACAGAAATGGCTAGTGCAATCTGGGATCTTAGAGGCAAAAGAGAGAATTTGTGCTATCTGAAGAAAAATAAGCACAGTCAAGGTGTTCATATTTAAAGAACAAAAGTCCAAAATCTGTTTCTAGAATGCAGAAAAGGAGGTAGATGGAAGAGGGAACCTAAGTCAATTAGAAGCTCAGTACAGTGAGCTTAGTTTATATATCCTAATCACTTAAAAATTGAACATATCAATGTTAGCAACTTTTCACATTAGAAAAAAAAATCAATAAATAATAAGTACCTTGTAATAATTTTTTTCCCACCATCTTTTTATTTGAGTAGATTATGTTATGGACTTTTTAAAGTTTTAAAACCATGTGTTTTTTAATATGTAGATTAAAACACTGTGCTTCCTCGAAACAGTCAGTATTCAGGAATGAGTCACCCCAGAGTCTCTTTATAAGTAAGGAGTATTACATAAAAATGAACTGTGTGAGTTGCCTTTACTGGAGAAATTGTTTTCCTTTAAAGGGAATGCAAAACCTTGCTGAGCAAGCTGGAATATTGCCTCTAGAAGAATGTATTAGGCAGCCTACAATTTAAGATTTAACTATTAATTTCATGACAGAAAATGCTGTTAGTCAGGAGTTAATCACATGTAGTTGAGCCTATAAAGACTCAATGCCATTAAGGAAGAGCTTGTAATAGTACAGAAAAACACACTAATTAGAACCAGAACCAAGATTATTGGAGAATATACAGAAAACATACCACATAGCTTTGTATTTTATTTATTTTGCATTTCTGCAATTTGCCACTTTCCTCTCTTTCCAGAAAATTCTAAAAATCACAATTACCTTTGCTCAGAATAAAAATCACACCAGGTGGGTGTGCTGTGAGCATATTCCCTACTTCTAAGACTATGTGACAGAACAAAACTCCACAGGCAATACAGAGATGTGACCTCTTTGTGGGCATGCTTTATGAGCATTAGCCTAATTCAGGTGCTCAGAATCATCTGCCAGAAGATTTTTCCTCTTTATCCACTGACTCCGAAGATATGGTCTAATTGTAACTGTATATATGTATATACAAGTATATATGTGTATGCAAATAAATACTGTACTGGGCCTGGCTACGATAGAGTTAGTTTTCTTCACAGCAGCTCATATGGTGCTGTGTTTTAGATTTGTGACCAAACCAATACTGGTAACACACTGATGTTCTGGCTTTTGCTGAACAGTGCTGGTACAGCATCAAAGCCACCTCTGTTTCTTGCTCTGCCCCACCAGCGAATAGAATCATAGAATCATAGAATGGTTTGGGTTGGAAGGGACCTCAAAGATCATCCAGTTCCAACCCCCTGACATGGGCAGGGACACCCTCCACTAGACCACGTTGCCCAAAGCCCCATCCAACCTGGCCTTGAACACTTCCAGGGAGGGGACATCCACAACCTCTCTGGGCAACCTGTTCCAGTGCCTCACCACCCTCACAGTAAAGAATTTCTTTCTAACATCTAATCTGAATCGACCCTCCTTCAGCTTAAACCCATTACCCCTTGTCCTGTCACTACACTCCCTGATAAACAGTGTCTCTTCATCTTTCCTGTAAGGCCCACTTTAGGTACTGGAGGGCCGCTATAAGGTCTCCCTGCAGCCTTATCTTCTCCAGTCTGAATAGTCCCAACTGTCTCACCCTGTCGTCACAGGAGAGGTGCTCCAGCCCTCTGATCAGCTTCACGGCCCTCCTCTAGACTTGATTCAACAGGTCCATACCTTTCTTATGTTGGGTCCCCCAGAGCTGGACGCAGTACTCCAGGTGGGGTCTCATGAGAGCAGAATAGAGGGGCAGGATCACCTCCCTCGACCTGCTGGTCACATTTCTTTTGATGCAGCTCAGGATATGGTTGGCTTTCTGGGCTGCAGGTGCACATTGCTGGGTCATGTTGAGCTTTGTTGAATAGATTGGGAGTGTGCAATAGGTTGGGAGGGAACACACAACCTGGTAGATGACCTGAACTAAACAAAGAGATATTCCATGCCATATAAAATCATGCTCAGCAATAAAGGGAAAAGAGGGGAGGTTAGCCATCTTTTGCTTGGGAACTGGCTGGGCATCGGTCTGCCTGTGGGAGGTGGTGAGTGATTGCCTTTGCATCACTTGTTTTGTTTTGTTTTCTTTCTCTCTTCTTCCTCTTATCCTTCACTTATTAAATAATGTTTTTTCACCTTGGCCCCCACGTTTTCTTGCTTTTACTATTCCTTTCTTCTTCCCTCCACCCCACTGGGATTAACCCACAACACATATGTTTATACAAACATATAGGCTTATATACATATTTATAAAAACCTAACCAAGTTACTTAAATTAAGAGCCTAGAATAAGGTGGCATGAATCTCCCTCACTGCAGTTAGATGAGAATTCAACTAGCTGTTCCGTTTTGTTAAACTGTTCAGATCCTGCAATGGGGTTCAAACAATGAAGGTGAAGAAAAAAGCCAACAGTAGAAGACCACAAAAAGTTCACATGTTCAAATACTGAATTTATGTATTTTAAAACACAGATACAGAATATGTATTATCTGGTGTCTTTTAATTTCTTGTTAATTTTCACACAAGTCTAGACTGCAAAAATATAACATAAGAATTATAAAATTTTTCACCTGAATATTTAAAATTATTAATACTATGTTTTGAAATCCTCATTCATTACAATAACAAGATTATAGAAACAGGAAAACAAGACAGTGAATATTAGCAGTATTGTCCAGTAACAGTACACCTTAACGGGATGGAAAAGAGTATCAGCCATATGACCTTTGGCAAATGACATCACCTTGGCTTCAGTTTTTTATATCAGTAAAACAGATTCCAATTCAACACAATTTCAGTTGTAAAAAAGTTCAACCTATGGATTAAACCACCCACAGATTTAAAAATGCTATATAGTATATGCCTAGCATTTTTAAAAAATTAAAATAAATAAATGACATTTTTTATTTTTCCTTTTTAACCATGAAGTTGTGCTAGTTCCTCTCACCTTGGTATGTCAACTTAAATCCTTGCCGGTTTTCTGAGTGATCACTGTAAAAATGGACAAGTGTTTCATGAGTTGTACTTAGCAAGGGTGATGGGAGGTCCATTCCACTAAACTGGCCAATCATAGAGCTGGTGTGGTGAGGCCCATTCTGAATTTCAAGGAAATCATGATTTGCTTCAGTAGAGAAATTCAGAAACTGAATGTGTGCACCTGCAGCATTGAGAAAGCAAGAAAAATTAAAACTAGAATTTTGTAACTCATATTGCTTTATGCTACAGTATGCAAATACAAAAAAAAAGGTCATAATAATTGTTATTGGCACATTTATATTTTAGTCATCATTCAAAGTGGGATGCTTAAATTTAGAAAATAGCCGCTGAGTATTGCAAGAGTTGGAGCTTCTAACTTTTTGTTTCCCAATAAATATCATAACCACACATGAAGGGACGAATGAAACAAAGTCACTAAGTCAACAATCAGATATTTGTCAGGTTCCTAAAACAGCCAGCAGAAACACTCAAGGGAGGGGCATGTCACAAATCCTGCTGTGTCACGGCATGGTCAGGACTCTGCTGAAAGAGCACTACTGTAGCTGGGCCAGGCCTCTCATAGAGGCTCGGGATCAGCTCAGCACCCAGGAAGGTTATTCACAGAGTGACCTTTCAGAGGCAGAAGTTCACCTACCTAGTTCCAACTATCTAGTCTACCTTGTTTTTCCTGAGCCAAGTCACCTATATACACCTCCTCTTCCCTCCAGCTTGGGACAGTGTGTCTTTAGAGCCATTCAACTGCACACAGCACTGTAAGATGCACTGAACTCTGGACTCGTGACAGGTCCTTGCTCAGGATCATTTACCACAAGCCCTCTCTGGAAGTCTGGTGGTTGAACCAGGGCTTTCTCGCAAAATCAAAGGGAGAGAGACAACTCCTGAAATCCTGAACAGTCAGAAGTATAAGCTTAATCTCATGGGAAGAGCCGGTTTTAAGTTCTGGCACTACTTCATGTGGACTAAGGACTTGGAATTCATGCTTCCCAAATTGTGTGTATATATAGTATCACAAGAGGGATAGAGGATGAACTCCCGTTTTGAAAGCCAAGTGGTACCAAGTAACTTGTAACCGTGCTGCTTGGGCCTAATCTTGCTCTGGTAGACTATGAGGAACTTAGCTGGAATGGAATAAAGCAGAATTACTGAATTAGCCAACAAAGCAATGTGAAATATTCAATGCCTTAACTCTCTGCCTCACATTCTTAAACACCAGTAGAGACATATTGTTCATTCTAGGAGAATACCTTATAGATTAATCACCAGGGTACACCATTCACTCAGTCTTGCTCTATAGCTCCTTTCTTTGCATCTGTGGTTTGATATCTAATCATTTATATAAAATGGATTTTTTTTTTGCTACAGGAGAAACCAAAGAACCTACTGAATAAACCAATTATTATAGAGCATTTATAAGAATATGGGTTGTTTAGCTCTAGCACCTTCTCTGACCCACGCAGAGTAGGAGATATGAAAACAAGTATTTCAGTTGCTGAATAAGAAAATTTGTTCTGATGCTATCAATTGAGAGACACATACAGAACATATCAAAGTCTCAATGTCAGCCATGTCACTATCTCGTATGGTGTCTGATATGGTTAGTCTGACTTGGGTGAAGTCACTAATGCTCTCGGGATTTAAGATGAGGTAGGACACCAAGCAGCTCGGAAACATCTTGACTTCACTATCAGCATTTAGTGATTCCCACCAGAGACTGGATGTAAAAGTAGCCTGCTGTTCTGAAATAGCCTCTGATGAGCCACAGAGTACCTTTAAAATCGAATCATTCTTATTTAATTACTGAGAAGGAATTTATATGACTATTTGTAAATATTCAGTATAGAAAAGCTTTGTATTTTAAAAGTAAAAAGTAGGATTACCAGTATCTTTTAAAAATTTAAACTGCCTAAAATAGCCACAAACATAAACATTTTTTTTCTAAAGGTTTTTCAAAGAAAGATACTCATTTCAATCAGAGGACATACCGTATGTGTCACTGAAGCCTTAACTCTAAGTTTATACAAGTTACAATTGTCAGTTTGATATGTCAAAGTTTTCTACACTAAATCATTACTTACATAAAACTATACAGAATAAAACTGATAGTTATAGAAAATAAATCATTATTCGGTCAATCTATAATTATACTACTTCCTGCTCCAATCTCAACAGGATTTCCTCTCTCACTTGAATAGACTCTAAATAATGAGAATTCCAAGCTGAGATAATCTTTTTTTACAAATGTTAATCAATTAACAGCTACCTGAAATCACTGCGAAATCACTGCAACTCACTTGAAAAGATGTACTTTCCATCTGTTTAAAATGTTTGGATTGTAATAGGGTCTTCTTTTATATATATATTTTCATGCAACGGAGAGACCACTATACTTTGGGACACATTTAGCCCCCACGATTTTATTGGTGGACTTTATTTAAGCACACCTGTGTGCTTACACAAAGTCGATACCATGGACTTTATTCAGTTAGAAAGTTTGAATAAATGGATGGGAATAAAGGAATATTTACTGAGAGATGAAGTCACGGTAAGGTTAATTATTTCAGTGGAGTTTGAATCAATCATTACATGTCCGTGAGTGTCCTCTGGATCAGTTTTATTCACAGTGCTAAACTCTAACTCAATCAGTACCACATTAAAATCCTTAAAAAAAAATAAAATCCTGGACCATTATTCAATTTTGGAAAAGTTTTCTATGTTTCACTGATTTCATGTATTTGTTTTGATACAATAGAATGAATGTAGACAAACAGCTCTTAGGTAGACAAATTTATACTCGTAACTAAAATAGTATCCAAGATTTTGCAGTGGAATTTCTATGTGAAACCACATCAATCACATTGTTTAAACCTGGTATAAAGACATTATCTGTGCATTAACTGACAGAGACTTTGGGGAAAATATCCTTGTAGCGACTTTATGATAAAAGTTGTCCTCTTCTAGTATTTTTGAAAGCAATGATAGATCAATGGTATGAACACCTTGTATCTGTTAAATCCCTTGTCAAACAAAATCTTTTCTATTTATAGGATTACCACTACCAGAGACTTTCTGAGAAGTGAGAAGGATAATAATAGGATACAAGACTCTTGCATAATTAATCCATGAAACATTGTCTACATGGAAAAGCTTAAAGAAAAAGAGCAACTCTGAGAAATATGAAGGATTGTTTTTAAAAGGCCATATTGTAGTAGCCTAATCAGGATGTCATCATTCCAGAACAGTTGGTTATCATTTGTGTTTTCTGCAAATGTAGCCTTAGAATGCCCAAATTAGCTAAGGTTGTCCTGTCTATGGTCATCCTAAGGCTATCTAAGGCTACTAAGGCTGTAAATACGATGAATCAATTTTACCAGGTATGCACTGATAAAAAGCACTGTTCTAAATAGCAGCAAAGTATTTCTACAAATAAACTTAGTATAATACACTCTACGTAAGTAGTACATCTTATAGAAAAATCCCTCATATGAATGCAATGGAAAACACAGAAAATAAATTCATTTCCAGAGATGGGTATAGTGAATTTAATAATAAGCTTTTAAAATTAATTTTCTTATTTGAACACTAGCACTGAATTCACAGTATGGGGCATAATGTTTCACAGCAAGAAAACTTATTCCTTTTTGACTTCTGATAATGATAAAAGATAGTGTTTTATACATGGACTTATAGATCCTTTATTATCCATGATTACCTTCTCTATCTAATTATTATTTCTTTGTGAAGACATTTTCCATATGACGATAGATTTAATGCAAACCTAGAAGCATTCTAAGTTGGCAACTGTTACCTGGTATTTGGAATATAGTTTTAGAATGGTTTTAATCAAATTCATAGTGCTAGAAATGACGTTTTGTCCATTTTCATAGAACATAAAAAATACTGTTAAAAAGTCACTTGGGGGAAGATGAAAGGACATTAAAAAGAAGACCAGTGATTAATTTAGAAGTTACATTATCTATTTCATCTGATATATCTTCATACAGCAGATTTTATTTGCTCTGAAATCAGTTTCTGAGAAAGGCTGAGTTTTACAAATAACAAGTTGCTTTCACAAAGACATATTTTTAAACTGCCAATCATCTTCAAATCAAAAGATAACACCTACTTATGTACGGGCTTTACAATACATTGGCTGGATAAAATCTATTCCATACTGGAAATTAGAATATTCTTATATATATATTTAAATCAATTATTACAAATAATTGCTGTTCAAATGTAAGTTTACTTACCATATCCAATAGGCAATAAAATTTTCCATGTACAATCTAAGTTACTAGGGTAATTTCCAGGAAAACCTGGGCTCAGGATCACACCACCCATGTTTGTCAGTGTTCCACCACATTTAGCTATTAAAAATAAAAAGAAAGTTACTGCATCTTTTAATATTATTTCTTAATGTTTGGCATATGATTAATTCCAAAAATGGATTTTCCATTTTATCCCCATGACCCCCAAGCAGTAAAATTTATCACAGTCAAAACATTCCTCATGGAGGAGAAAAAAAAGAAAAGAATTAGAGTAAAATTCTTAATGCAATATGTTCAATGTGATTTTACTGCAAATGTGTAGTTGTACATATAGACTGGGTAACCCATTGTCTCAGCTTGCCAATTATGGTTAAAAATGTCTGGTGCTATGTTGAGATAGGCTTCATAATCAGAGGAACAAATCTGGAATTAAACTGAATTATGACACTGATCTGTGATGTAGCTGCAGATCTGCTAGTTAATATAGCCAAAATCACATTTGAGTTTAAAAACAAACAAACAAAAAAATCCCACTGCATTTTTTCTTTAATTCAGAAAGAGGACAGATTAGCTGCATAACAGAATTATTCTTTGCTTACTATCTGTATGATATTCTTCAGCAAATTCATGTGTTTGGAGATTAAGAAGCCATTTGCATCATTTAGGATGACATAAAGCTAAACTATAAATATGAGAAGCAACTTGTAAAGAAGTGCCTGAGTTTACACCTTTGCTAGGACAATAATATGAAGGAAGAGTAAGTTCAAGAAATCAAATTAAAATCTTATAATTTATATTTATTATTTGAGGAATGACAACTTTAAAGCCTATGAGCTGTCATGCCAGGTTTTACAGTGATGTATGATCTGGTAACAGAATTGTGATACTGTGTGTGGTGATAATTGTACTGAAAAAATGAAAATAATCTACTAGTTAGACGACACAATTGAATCAAAATAGGAAAAACTCCACTAAGAAGCTGAGAAATCCCTCTCAAACTTCTCAAATGTCTCTACCTTCCTGCAATATTAAATACACTATTTAGTGAAAATAATAGATTTTGCGTTGCATTTCTATAAAAATCAACATTTTAAGGGTTGGAAGTGAGAGAGGGTTTGTTTGTGTGTTTTAAGTGTTTGTTTGTTTGTTTTCTTGGGGGTATTTTATCTTCCAGGACAGCAAAATTTCATGAACTAAAGGAAAAAAAAAATAATTCAATGAGCACACTTCAAAATAGGAACTATATTTAATATATAAGGTGAAGCATAAGATTAGCACCAAAAAAACCCCACCCAAATCTTGAAGTACACCTTCCTGAATAAATTTTCCATTTCTAAAATTGATTTGAAGGAACTGCACTCCTTTCATATTAATCAGAAGTGACTGCCTCTTTAGAAGTTGACAATAGAAAATAATATATAGACCCAACCTGACAAGGAATCTTTAAAACCATTTCATGTTAATATTGCTTGATATCATCCCAATCTTTTAAATTCCTCTTAGATATGAAGCTAAAAGAAACAGCTTTTGCCGACTGAATATTAAAGTTAAAAGCATTCACTGAAGAATGCACTTCAAAGCTGAAGTGATAGACCATTATGAGGGAGCTGTACTTCCCTCCTGTCCATTCCTGCTTTTTCTTGAAATAAGCATCCAAAAGACACCAGAATCTTGACTCTCTTAAACTTCATTTAATCAGGAAGCAGTATAGTAGAATAAGATTATTATCTACACAGGGAAAACTCAGATCTGTTGAGTAAGGTCTCAGTGTGCTTAAAAGGGAAATTCTTTTCAGCTTTGCTTTTTAACTCAGCATTGTTTTAACAGCTTTCTCAGATAAAGAGAGACAGCCTTTTCTGGATCCCTAAAACTCTTTTTCACTCCACTACCCCTGAAAGCTTGGCTTCAGAGCTGGTCTTCACCGCAGACAGGCTGCCTGCTTCTTTGAGAAGTCTCATCAGCTTCCTGCATGACTTGCCTTGTTCTTGAGAAGGTTCTCCAAGCTGAGCATGCTGCAAAAGGAATCTCTTAACTTCCTCTCTCATCTGAAGAAGACTCAGCCTGATTCAAAGCACACTATTGAGGACAAGCTAAACAACAGTAAACATCTGGGTTTCCTCCTTTGCCCACTGTCACAATATTTTTTTAATTAGCATATACTTTATATATGAAGAAAAAGCTTATTGTAATTTTTCAGTATTTCATAGATACACATGGAAACTCAAAAAAGTTTTGAATGAAACAGAATTAAGTGAAGGAACAATAGGCATGACAAAGCCAGGATTTTATTCTGACTGATATTCAGAACACACTGAAAACAAATAAGTACCCATACCAATGCAGAGAGGAGATGGATAGTTCCAGCGTCGAACTGTTCCTGGCATACAAGAAATATGAGAACGGCCCTGTTTGGAAAGGGCAAAGTATTAGATTACAGATACTCATTATGGGACTTTCCAGGAAGGCTGACCTACAGAGGACCTCCTGGATCATCTTATCTGTGTAGGTTTTTTATATCAATCAACTGCATTATAATTACTTTTATGAATTTGTTAAACTCTATTTTCAAATACTTCAGGTTTTATGTTCTTATTTTTCTACTGGATAAATGTTCTAAAACACTCTTCCTTTGATAACTTGTAAACCTCTTCACATTTTTTACTAAATATAAGGCTGGTTACAGGACAGAATCAGCTGACTCACTCCCTGTTTCAATTCCAGGGTTCTCATCCACTAGTTCATTTTCAGGCTGCAATCTGGAGTGAATCAACCATTGCTCTGAATGAGTAGTATAGACCCAGAGAGGAATTTGTTTCACATCTGCTTGCTACAGATGGTATAGATATGGACCATACCAAGACTCATCCACAATTACCAGCAGGCCTTGCACTCTCACATGGCCTCACAACATGACCCACTGCATACGTGCAACATCTTGGCAGACAGCTGTAAAAGTGCAAGTGCCTCTTTATTTAGCTGTCACGTTTAATTTACTCTGTTTTTAAAAACATCACAAAACCAAGCAGAATGATGTAGCTGGAAGTGACCTGCAAAGCCTATTTCTACATACTTCAGGGTGGCTGCCCAGGACCAACTGCAAAATGCTCCCAGGTTTGCCTGCACTGGTAACAGTTCAAACTGAAAATTAACAGTAGCACAAATTTTTATTAATTCTTTCCTCTGAGGAACACAGGTTATGCATTCTGCTGTTGGAATGTGAAAGCTGAATAAACTGGCAGGAGTGAGAGAGTCTGATATAAAGATTGAAGCATGGGAGTAAGGTTTAGTTCCTGTTTTAATAATTTGGTTATACAGACTTGGGCAAGTCACTTAATCTCTCTTGTTTATTTTTATTAAGTGTATTAAGGGTCTAATATTTAGTAAGGTAGCACATTTTATCAATATAATATGAAGATTCATTTAAATATTATTTGTCCATAGCACTCAAATTTTCATAAAAATAAGAAAAAGATAGAATAAGTAAACTACAGTAAAGGAAAATCCATTTGATGAAATTACTTCTGCATCATTTGGTATGTTTACAAAAAAGAAACTATACACACTACCTTGAATAAAGTTCATATAGAATTGTATGGAATAAAACTACTTTAATTAATAATTTATTTAAGTAAATTTAAAGAATCAGCTTCTGAAAGGCAAACTGAAGCATTTCGAAAAAATGGTTTGGAAGGAAAAAAAATATCAGTTTTCCTTAAAAATATGAAAAATTAAATTTTTTTTTCTTATAAAAATACTACAAATTGTTAACAATTCAATAAAATACCTTTTTAAAAAAAATCCTTTTTCTTTTAAAGGAAAAATGCATTTATTGTGTCATCTTAGTTACTTGCAAAACGGATGAGGTTTTGAATAATTTACTTAATGCAATATTCCCTGTTTTACTTTATTCTCTCTTCCTAGTCTTATATGATTGCATGTCTCTCATGTGAGTCGGGGGGGAAGCCATAATTTAACTACCACAGTCAGGAAAAAAAGTAGAATGGCCTATAAAAGATCTTTTGAAAAATAAAATGAAATGATTCCTCTGGCTTCAAGCCTCTTCCCAACAAGAGCACACTCTGATTTCAGTCTTTTAAAGTCCCCTCCTGGGGGGAGACACTTAATCCTACAGCTAGCAATTACCTTTCTTATGCATCTCCAGGTAGTAGTTTGAGCTCTATGACTTTTCTCGTAAGTCTCAATTATAAACTAATCCACACCTGATTGTTATTGCTAGCTGTGAATATGTTCTCTAAAGACTGAGGGTAAATTCACAGCTAGAGTGAAAAAAAAAACCAAAAAACCCAACCCACAGATCTGCAAAGTTATGCTGATCTATACATGTTGAATAGCAAACATACTGTGCCTCGTAAAACCTTGTTTTCACTATTATTTCTTTTTAATTTAGAGCTATTTTTACTTGTCCTGTCAGAGCAACATACTATACGTACATGTGTATGCACTTTCTTACAGCAGAGTCTATATAGCATAGAAATCCTCACTAATATTTTGAAAAGATTCAGTCTTTTCTATTGAATTTGGATATTGAAGGTCTTCTGTTTTACACTTGAGACAAGATCATGAAACCAGTTTTTATGTAAGTCAGATTCCACAGTTAGGATTAAATTAATATATGTATGGAAATAGAGGTAAGAAGGACAGTTAAGGAACAATATGCTATGAAATTTTAAGACAGCATGTTATTATAGATTCCCTGTAAGTATAAAAATAAAAGTGCAGTTAGTCATATTCGAGGATTACAGAAAAGACTTGCATAAAGACAAAAGACGTTCTGTGGTTTTGTGACAGTGATAGACACAGTGTAGTAAAGTTTACTATTAACACAGATCAGTTTCTTATGTGCAGATCTCTTCCTCACAAATACATGACTGTTTTATACTAATACTGTATTTATGAGCTCACATTTGTGATTTTTTTTCTAAGTAAAAATAGATTTAAAACATCAATTCAGGGCTAGCAATGTGTATCTTCAAAAGGTTCCCTGTATTCATTCCAAATACTTCTGAGGTATTCATATTCACCTCAATATTTCAGCTGTACTATTTTAAGTATGGACAGAAAATTTAATGATGCTGTATCTTGAGGGTTTATCTATTTCTAATCCAGGTCATAAAAATGTAATCATGCCATTTTTTTCATAAGCAAAATTCAGATGTTTCATAGTTGAAAAAGTAGGGAGAGAAGAGCGTGCAATATGATGAGCAATAAAAGTAGGAGTCACCCCACCAAACCTAAGCAGTTTAAAGTTAGATACCCATGTTAACCTTTTGATATCCTAATCAGTGAAGAAAGACAATACTTTCAGAGTAAGGTACCTGTCCTAACACAAAATTTTAGTATGAATCAGCCCTTGGAGGTGTGTGGCTGTTTATCTGTAGTTTCACAATGACAGCCTAAATAGCCGACTCAGATTAGATAGCTGGCTTTCAGATGGAATAAATTGGATTAGATGCTATTCCATCTCCAGAGGAAACAGTTAGTATATAGGAAGTTTTTCACTTTTTTCTATCATCACATCACTGCTACAGGCTTACCCAACAACCAGATGTTCACCTATATATATTTCAGTCTTAATGGCTCAGAAGCAGTGACCTGTATCAGAGCAATGAGGTGCTAAGATGAACAGCAATTATATGACAGGCCTATCAGCATCACCATCAGATCCTGATCCTTTCACCATAGGGTGGAACTGAATAAAAATACATAAAGAATTCCACACATTTTTTTCTACAAATATTCAAAATAGAAATCTTTCTTAAAGAAGCAAAAAAAGATTACTTTTGATTTAATCCAATAAATCTTAGAATACAATTATATTTACTGTTGTGTAACCAAGTTTATTATAGGCTGACTTCCAGATAGATTCTGCATTGAAATAGAATGTCCTGAGTCTAGGGATTAATAACAATAAATTTAGCTCAACACATACAAAAAAGGATTATAAGAACACATAAGCTACACCCGTACTAGTAGAAGTACTTGGCTCGTTTTCTAGCCTTGAGGTCAAATGCACATTCTTTTGTATATCTTACTCCTTAACTTTCTTCTTCCAAATTCACCTCCAAAACAAAGTGCCATGAAGGAAACTGCCTATCAGGAATACTCTCTGGCTTATCATAATTACTGGACTGTGATACTCCACCTAGGCCGAAACCATGCCAGCACTCCATTCTTAGCACTGAAGATAAAGTTCAGTTCTCAAAACTTTGCCTTGGCTATAGCAATATAGATAGATCTGTAGAGTATGGCATTTCATCATATACTTAGTTTAATGCTACTTTGAAATAGAAAAAGGTTAATGGTTCATCAGCAGTCTTTAAATGGAAGTCAGAATCTATTTGGGAATCAACCTTTAATGACAGCCAGTCCTTCTGAAGGGACCAGATAATAAAAATATGATATCAAATTTTGTATGTCTCTCATTTTCTTACTGACATTACTGCTACCTACAAAGGATACTGTAAGGGAAAGATGAAATAGGGAAAATAAAGTTAATAAAGTCCAAAAGTTAAAAGTTTTAAAACAGTAGGTATTTTCAAAATAATATTAAATTTTCCTAGGAGAAAAACTTAAGCAGTTTATATATGAACCGTCCGCTTGTTTGTAAGTAATCCTCGAACCATTAAACGAGCAGCAATTGCTCAGGATGGGTAGAGTAGGCTTTATTGTGCACAAGCCTTGCATCTTTTCTAATTCGTAGGATATACGTATGATGGAATCTTTTTTGCTATGGATATGGGATGCTTCTGAAACAGGTTGTTTCAAGTCATGCTATAAATGTGAAGAGCATGGATTAGGTTACAGACTTGACCCTATATCTGTAGTACATGACTGAAAAGGTAAGCATATTGCTGATTACCTAGAGAGACTTTTCAAGTGCAGGTGTTCCCACAGATAGCCTAGAGCTAAGATGTTCAGTCTAAATCCTGTCTGAATTTTAGGAGAATGGTAAAGAATACTGAGATGAAAGAATAAGCCTATGTATGCTGAGGGAGCACTGAACTGACAAACATCAGATAGGGAGTCATGACGTTATCCTTCTCTGGAGCCGAAGTTGTGACACTTTGCTTTCTCTGATACAGTGATATGGTTTTACATTGCCTTGAGTGGGACCTCTTATCACCCAAAATATTCTGAATTCAGATGTATTCAATGTATCGCACCAGTGGTAGAATATATGCAAATGAATTAGAGGAACTAATGAGGGAAGAAAAAAGCTTTCAGTCTTAGATTTACATAGTGCTGCGACATTTACAAACAATAGCTCAATAACATGTCTACCGTGGGAAACTAAAACAGCGTGTGAACAGTGAACATCCCCAATCTGTGAACTAATTTGCAATATTTCTTTCCTTGAAAGATTTTTCTGAGTAGATTTAGCAGGAATAAAATTTGCTTTAGAAACTAAATTTTATAATTTCTGAGCAGAATATGAAATCCCATGACGTATTTTACCATTGTGGTTAAAATTTCACCCAGAGGAACCATTTCCAAAAATGGAAAAACAGTACGGTTTTAATAAGCATAGTACTAAAATAATTTTCTAGAGAAAACATTTTAACCATGTTATTTCCTTGTCCATTTGATGGTTTTTACTGCTCGATGATATGTTCATCTAAGACAAGATTCGCCAGCCCAGAAATTACCGAAGGCCAGACATGCTACACATTCATAGCTTTATAATGTGGGAGTACTCACATAGGCTCTACTTAAATCACCTCTATGGACACACTACAGACTCTTCATTAAAATAGGTTTTGTGAGTCTACTGAGATTTTGTTGCAATTATTCCACAGTGTATAATTCGAAGAAGAAAGAAAGAAAGAAATACCTGTAATGTATATCCTGGCTCACACTGAAATGACAAAACATCATTCACCATATATCTATCTCCTGATTTGATCCCATTGCTAGGAATTACTGGTTCTGGACAGGCAGCAAGGCCTACAGCTGAGGAAAGTAAACAGAAATATTGAAAAAACATAGATAAGTGGACAAAAGCTCTTCATTGATATTCTTTGCTCTAATGAATTCTTTCCACAGCATTGGGTGGAAAGGGAAAGAGAACAGTAATTACAAATTTATTTCAACATTAAACTGAAACTTTGTTTAAAACACAGAAGTTTTCAGGACTGCCCTGCAGAATACAAATGTTATGACTGAAACACAAAGATTATATACTGTGACTGTACCAATTATTATATCATGTTGCTATCACATACTATGCCATTTTGTTGTCTTCAACCAGTATGGTAATTCTAGTATATTAAACATCCTTTTTTTTTTTTCTTTTTTTCTTTCTGGTCCTTGTCAAGGAAATGGAGAGAGAAAGAGTGAACACACTTTATGCATATTCTCTCTTTTCAACAATAGATGAGCAGAACTACTGAGGTTAGGTGGTAGAGCCTTTTAGAAGAGCAGCTAAAGGCCATGGGTGTTCCTTATGTTTAGACAACTCCATTGACTATAAAGAAGTTCAGACATCTGAAATTTAGTACTCTTAACCTAAAACTAAATCTTTGCACAGGTGTGACAGGACAGCCTGTTCTTAACCATTTTTAAGCCAAATGTTAGCAAACAGATTAGTTTTATGAAGCTTCTCCATATTAGTAAATTCTCAAATGTGTTCACTTAAATTTGGCAACCTGAAGTACTAGTTTCTGCTTTTAGCCAAGCGCATATCACACTTCTTTTTTTACCTAGTGTGCTTATCTAAGGAGTTTGTTAGTCAGTACAAATGAAAATTAAATATCTCCGCTATCTAAGCTAAAATGCTCCACATGAACACAACAGTTGAGAAACGGATTAGATTCAGTAATTTTGTGCTTTCACGATTTTCTTTGCAAACAGAAAGACCAGCAAAATTAATTTGTCAGTTTATGGTCTGACAACAGAATCTCATTTCCCTTATAAAATTAAAAACTTTCTTTGAAGTAAAAAATCAGTTTAAAATGTATAATCTTAATCATGAAGTCATATATTAATTACAGAAAGTTACTACTGAAACATAAATATGTAGCTGTTATATTTTATTAAAATATGATATGTAGAAGCCAGAACAGAATGGGAATTATTTCCACAATGTGCGAGAACAGATCTTTAGAATTTGTTAGCACAAAATTCTGTAGAAATCAGATAAAAATAATACATTTCTGAATGTGCTACTGTGTGTCCTTCAGTTCACTTGTATGAATAAATAACTGACTAAATGCTACAATTCTCGTCATCGTCTTATGAAATCTAACCCCTTTGGTGACAGTAAGTGCAACTTGACAGAGTGTTTAGTACGGAAATTACATGATATTTGGCTTTACTCTGATATCTGACATTTTGGAGTCTGTTGTTCCAGATGGTTCATCATGAAACAATATCTGATATTATTCACTGAGACCCTAATCTTTCTACGGAAATACAATTTTCTTTCAGATAATACTATTTGCACATTTTGATACAGATAGGGCTTTAACTTTATGCCCTAAACCTTTACGTATCTACTTTTCATCACTAAAATATAAATGCTTTACAAATCTTAAATACACATATAACAATTTTGTGTTTCCCACTTCACCCACTTCCAGTCAGTTTTTTGCAGCTCAAGGTTTAGTTGAAGTAAATATATTTTTCCTAATGAAACACAGAGAAATTTGGAATAGTTTTTATACTTTCACCTGAAATTGTGATTGCTGAGCCATTTTTTTTTCTTTCCTGGAAATACGTTCCATAATCCTGTATGTTCTTTCTATGTCCTGTGCCCTTGAGTCTTACTACATTTCACTTTTTTCAGGAATGAACAGTGATAAAGGCAAGCCATTCTAATGCTGGGTGACAGCTATCAAGCTATGAAGTGCAATCTTCATAACAACTGATGCAAGAATTATTAAATTAAATATTTTCTAATTAGCACATAAAGAATTATTTAATAGTTGCAAGCTACAGGATCTCCCTGAAGTAGTTCCTTTGTGTACTGGAATGTATAATTTAGGAAAATATCTAAACATACTTTAAGATTTTCAGCAATTTCTACCACAGAATTTAAAATTTTGGTGTTCTACCAATATCATCAACTTTCAAACGATGTTACGGTGACTTCATGTGGTCACTAAGGACTTCACGTGGGATCATTATGTGGAGCTGTAATGTTCCAAATAGGTATGAGGATATCATCATTAACCCCAGTGGTTTTGGTTTTGTTGCAGTTCCCTAGGATGTATCCGTGTCTGGAAATTTTCTTTGAATAAAGGTACTAAATAATTGTGATCTGCATCCACCAAACTAACTGTTTGCTCCAGCATTAAGTGAAGGGTAACATCTTATTTCAATAATTCAGACTACAGTTTATACACTATTGTTTACTAATTTGAGAATCCAGTGTTCAGACACAACTTAAGTGAACCAAGCCTTATTTCTGCATTTCCTTACCATTCTCACTCTTGAATAGAAAATAAATTTTAAAAAGATCTGCTCCAAACTCACCCTTAAATAAATAAGCACCTAACAAACATGTGACTAAACTGCTTACAGATAACAATGTACTTGCTGAATTCCGTGAATATAAATTTAAGGTTCACTTGCTGTATTCAATAAATTTGTATTTTGGTTGACCTCAGTATTGAGAGTTACAGGCCTGTGGTCTTAGATGTGTATAAAGGAAGTTAGTTTTGCAGATTTTTCTGAGCCACAGAAACAGTTTTATAACAGTGACTGCATAGCAATACTAATAATGTGCTTGTAATGTAGTTCTATCATTAGTTAAATAGCATACAGAATTTAAATAGACTATGATCAAAAGAAAATCTTCAAAGTCATTTTCTGTGCAACTGTTAGATACGGTATTACACTATGTATTTTATCTTTAACAGATGTTAATAACCCGGTAAAAACTTTTTCTTTCTGCTAGCTGCTTATACTTTGTGTAATACTTGGTATATACTACTTCTTTGGCCTGATGATACAACTTATAATATAGAATATTCTATCAGAGTATCACAAACCACTATGCAAAACCCACTCATAATTGACTTTATTTGATATACCTGACATTAAGGAGCAATATTACCTCCCCAAAAGCAAAGAGAAGGTCAGAAACAGAGTCAAATATTATGGTGAATCCTCACCCTCATCATTCTAATCATTACATAATACTAGCCTAGTTTAGTTAAATAACTAATTTAGCTAGAACCAGTCCGAAAATCTAAAGAAAGCTTAAGAGAAAGCAAAAAATTCTGTTATCCAGGGACAAACTAGAGAACTTAAATATTCAGAGACTATGAAATACATTAAACTAGATTGTATGTGAACAGTCAGTAATAAAGGGAAAACATGTTAAATGTCAAGTCCAAGCAATCAAAAAAGGACAAGGATTGCTTAGTGCATGCTCTTCAGAGCTCAGCTTCTGCTATGCAGTACATGAGAGAACACATCAATGTCAAGAATGATAACCCTCTCCCTGACCTTCTTCCACTTACTGCCTGCTAAATACTTTCTTGGCTTCGCTGTGGCATAAGACAAATACGCCTCACTTCCATAATTATATACATGCCCACAATTACCTCAAATTCTGTCCAAACATCACTGCCATTGCTGGCAGAAAGAAAATCCTTGCTGGCATATCTGACAATGTGAATGCCCATTAGTGTCCAATTCAGAAAGCTACAAACTGAACAACACAAGAATTTCTTGACAGCTTGACCAAAAGTCATCAGGCTTTCTTTTTTGAATTCCTCCCTCCCACCCCTATGTGGCTAACTGAAATATATTGATCTTTATTATATTACAAACATCAACCAGGAGTGAATTGGTTTTTCCGTTTTGATGGTGGTGTATATCAAAACCCAAGCTGTCCCTTCCAAAATGGCATGCTTCAGACACCAGCCTAGAAAATGCATTTATCGCAATGAACTACTGCAAGAGGGGTCAGATTCATATCAACAGCTAGCAAGTTGTATAGCCATAATGATAGGACCCGCTAACTTAAAAATGGCAGATTTGTGATTCACACCTGCTTTAATACAGGGAAAAAGAAAAGATTGCTGCACTGAAGAGCGGCATTAAAGATCAAATTGCATGAAAGATCTTAATCTGGACCTACAAAAACAATATGCTACTTGGAAGAATAAATTTTCTTCTCTGCTAGTCTGATTTTTATCTTCGAATTTATTAGAGATCTTTATGATAGAAAAGTACTGCAAAAGATAGTCATTGCTGTCTAGTCCCCTTACCAGTGAATCCATTATATCAGCTCCTGAGAACCTTTAGTGCTTGAAAACATGCAACAGAGAAGCTTCAGAAAAGGTGACAGCAACTAAAAGGAGGCTTATGTTCTTACACATATAACATTATCTTGGTATAGTGGTAAAACAAAAGCTTACAAAGAATGATGCTGAATTGTGCCATATATTCTAATTCAAGGTAATAAGGCTAGATGACATTGTTAAAATACTGATTGCATAAAACAGGTTTTTTACTGAAACATTTTAATTCTAATCACTACATTTGGATATATTCACACATATAGACATTTGTGGTGTAAACCTACATGCCTATATTCATCATACTCAGTTCTTACTAAAACAAACCTGACTTTAACTGAGGTTTAAGCAGCATGCAGTATGAGCACTCACTATTTCCAGACTTTCTTTTAATTTGTTTGTACATTAAAGAAAATATTGAAACTACTACTGAATTAATCAATGACATTTTAAGACCAAGCTTGAAACATCAGTGACGACAAATGCAATTGAATTAAACAGGCACATTTCTAAACCATACCATTTGGATAGTTGTTTCCTTTGTTCATTAACATTAAAAGGAATTCAAATAGCAGGAATATTTATTCTTCCTACTGTTGTACATATTAGAAATGCAACAAAGCACATTTTGATTGGACTTACTGGTGGTTATGAAAATAAATATGTTATTTATTCTGCCACAGTTTGGGGAAAAAAACCCCATGCATATGAAGGATTAATTTAAATTATTAATTCCTGTCTTTTCTACAGTTACCTGTTGCATATTTTTACGGCTTTGCTTCTCATCATAGGTTACTGCAACCAGTTTAACACCTACAACTCTTCTGAAATAACAAGAAACAATGCCACACAGTGGCTCTCAACAATATATACAATTCGATTATGACCAAAATGATTTTTTTCTAAGGCACTGACCAATTATTTCTTCTAATTTGAATGAGTTTGTGTATCTGAATTAAAAAAATAACAACACAAAACCCCCTGCAAAACTCAAAGGAAAAAAACCCATTTAACTCATCGATTTGATGGTAGCATACAAATTGAGTATGACCGCTCAGCTTGAACAACCAATTCATACCTACATGCTTGATGCCTAACACAAAAACATCCTAAAGTAAATGGCAAAATTACATTATTCACCAAAAGACTTGTGTGTTTTTGAAGGCTACAGGGAGAACATGTGCACTGCCTAGGATAGACATGAACTTAGGTTTTCAGGAGCAGACTGCCCAGATCCTTCCCATGAAAATAAAGACATACATAGAAAGAACCCACAAATAGGGAGAGCAAGAGAAAGACACACTGCTAAAAGGAAGACAAAATTTCAAGAAATAAAGCAATACTTATTCATTTAGTTAAATTATCTTGGAATATTTAGGATTAAAATAAGCTGTCATCAGTGGCTGAAGCTTTTATAAAGTATTTATGGAGTTCTATGAAGTTATTTTAAAATAGCAATACACAGTGTTGAATATAAGATATGTGATCAAATGATAGCAAACTAAATATATTTTACTGAAATAAAGCTGTTTTCCCTAACTTACTGATCTAAACCCAGGCATAGTTATAACATTTATACTGGTGAAAATATCTTTTAAAGTAGAAACTCTCATCTGTTTATTCTAAAATACTAAGGTGATGCACAAATTCTATTCCAGAGACATAATTTCTCTTCTGCATAAATAATTTAGTAGTGACTTAAGGATACTCTCCTCTATCACTCCTTGTTCTTCGGAATTTCTTCTGGGATGAAGAGAGTGTTCCTAAGTGATCCACATTTCCTAATGCTTTTTTCATATGACATACGGGGTCTACAGGATTCCGGAATGGCTAGTTTAGAGCAGTTTTACCTATTACTCTAATTTGAAATGTATGCAGAAGATAAGGCTAGATGAAACACTATTAGGTCCACTTTGTCTCTTCAATCCCTGCTGTAGCCTGCTGATGCAAGATCTACAGTTATTTGGACCTGATAAGATCAGCAGCTTCCTAGTGCTAATTGGCATTTTTCTGGTAATATCTATAGTTGGAAAGCTAATTGTCTTCACTGTAATTCCTAAAGGTCTTCTCACTAGAGAAGAAATTTGCAAAATTATGAAAAGCATTACAGATTTCTCAGTTTTGAAGACATACAGCTTTTTTTTCTTTCCAAAACACTTATATCTAAAACCATATTAAAGGATCCAGTGTCCTCTGATACATACTTACAATTTCAATTAATGCTAACTGGAAACTACGTACATGTAGCAAAAGAAAAGAACTCTAAGACTGTATACCATGAGGGATGTAGGTAACTATGAAGTTTGGTATTTTGGTTTATTGTTCCTGAAAATAAAATTAAGTCATGATCTCTGTGGATTTCCCCAAAATACAATGAAAAATCAGAACAACTGTGAATTTTTGCTGTTAGTTTTGACTGATAGCAATTGATTGCTCAGGAAAACAACTTAATTCCCCTTCCATGAAAGAGCAGGAGCTATACAGAATTGCATTTGGGTTCATGAAAGTGTTCCTCAAATACTAAAATAAGCATAGCTATAAATTAAATACTTAATAAAATCATTATTAAATTTTAATCAGGGTCACAGAAGACCCACCAAATTTCTATAGCAAAATACTTTAAAGAGGAACAAAATGACCTAGCTGAAAATTAAATAAAAAGTGTGCCCACTGATTTCAGTTCTCTGAGGACCAGATAAATTTATATTTTGGACTCTTTCTTCCCCATGAACTTTCTGTCTATCCATAGGTAAGACACCATTGAATAACTAATGCCCTGCATCTACATTGCTGAAGTGCTGTGCATAAAATACATAAATACATATTCATTCTGGTTTGCATGCACAGTTATATTATTGTCATTTATTATTATTTCTTTTTCTTTTCTTTTACAAAGCTAAGGGACAGTTTTTCAGCTCAAATAAACTGGTGTAATTTTGTCATTTTTTTAAATGAATCTATACTGATACTAACTCTTACTTATCAACAATATTTCCCCGCAATTTTGTGCTCTCTCTTCCTCTCTCTAATGTAGTGTGTCCCCTCCGTTTGCTTTCTGATCATGAAGGGATGTTATATAAATCTTTCTGGAAATCTGTCATCGATCTTTGAAATACTATTTTTTTCCATACGTCACTGAATTTCCTTTTATTATGACTACATAGAATGAAAGAGCAGTGCTACAATAAAAAGCAGGATCGATGAATGTGGAAGAAGGCCTTTCTTACTGCAGGGTTCAGAATCCATTGCTTTTCCTCTGGACAAACTGAAAGAAGACAACAGAATGGATTCCTGCGATGCAGCTGCTAACAACTTAGAAAAAGTAAGAGAGAAGGTCTTTGTTACCTGCAGTGATTTGAACCCACATTGCTTCTACTCAGAGGACTATCCTTATAATGAGGTATACAGAGAATTTCAGCAAAGGAGACAGACTCCTAAGCTCTATTCTATAATTCCATTCTATAAACTTCTAAAACACATAGTTGAACAAGAACTGAAAACCTACATCCTACATACATCCAATTCAGCTCTGTCCTCTAAGTGAAAACATTAAACTTAGGTCTCTGGCCTCACAACAGCGGTGTATTCTTTATACATCTGATCTTAGTGCTCTACTACTTTTTACAAAGTGTTTATATAAAAGTTGAACTTGAATGATTGACCATTTTTCCCAGTAATTAGAATGCTGACACAAATCCTGCTCCAGCTGCTTAGCAGAAGAGCCTTAAAAGTAGGTATTTAGGACCCCCACTATGACTACTCAGAGGTTCAAATTTCTGCAAGAAGATGCAAGAAGGAACTGAGGCCTCTTATACTATAGCTGAATGTTACAGCTGCAAAGCATTTTATTTAGAAAGCCTATGAATCTAGTCTTCCTTTTCCTTTGCTTTTATCAAAAGTACCTAATGTTCTAACATAGCATTTCATGTTGAATGTTTTTTCCCAGATATCAAACATTTTTGTGTTTACTTTTTACAACCCCTCAACAAAAGGACATCTTTATTCCAATTTTTAGACTGACTTTTGAACCAAAGGTATTTATTTTTCCGATGCTGCTTCAAACAGTAGATGACCAAATGATCTCAGGCTTCAGAATTCAAAATCAAACACTAGCAATATCTGCATCTTGTTACACAGAAGAGTATTTCCTTCTTTGCTTCTTTCTTGATCTAAAAAGGTGACTGCTCAATATAAAACAGTAAATTCTTGCTGTGGGAATTTGCTCAGTTTCTGTATTCAGAGACACGGACAGAGGTACTGTATTCCTGCTGGCCCTGCAGAGACCACATAGCCACATAAAAAGGAAATTATTCTTCCCTGCCAGACTATCAACAGAATAGCTAACTAAGCTCTGGAATGTGAATGTTGCTACCTTGACCTGTACTAAGTTGCACTTCTGAAAAACCCTGGCACTGAAATATTGGAACCACTGAAGTCAATAGATGCTTTAACAGAGCACAGTGGTGGGACTGGCAATTAGGAGACAAACAAAAGCATAAATCCAAGAGACCTTGCATGCTCCCAAATACTTTTTACTTGTTAACAGAACACATTTCTTTCAGGACTCACAGGGATAATAAAACTGATACAGTAAAAGATAAAAATTGAACTTCAAAATGTTCACTGTACAGCAACTTCCTAGAATAAATTTATACTTTTTCACACTTCAAATGAAATCAGACTATCACTGCAAGTTAAGGGGAAAGGCTTGGGGAGGAAAACAGGCTGACCATTTGGGGAGGAGGGTTCCCCAGACAGAAAAGATAACTTTGCCAAAAAAGTAGATTATAAAAAAATTCCTGCAGGAGCATATTGTCATTCTACATCACCATTAGAAAGATTATATTAAAAAAAAGCTACAATATGCTTGCATGTAAATGCTTGAAATAAACAGGAAACTAAATGAAAACATAAGACTATCTTGTGGATTACGTTTACGTTAAAATATTTATGAGCTGAAAATCTGGTCTTTCAAAATTCTGTACATATTTATACTTGATACAATTTGTAATTTGAATCTGAAATAGAGCTTATTAAAAATCATCCATGTGTTTACCTATGTGTACTTCTTAAAAAAGATGAATAACAATATTAACATTTTTAGACATTAATATTGGAATGCATGTAGTACAAAACTCAACTCCATTTTCAAGAAAATTCTTGAATGCCCTTTGTAAGAAAATAGAGCACATTCACATATAAAAATTAAAGAGGGTTTACTCTGTGACCTTCACGAAAGCATTCATCAGACTGTTAACTCATCATCACATTTTTTTTTAAATAGAATATTCTTAGCAATAATTATTTCCAGTGAAAAAGCAATACTATGCAAGCACATGTGCTGAATTTACTGTATTCTATAGCATTTAAAGTTTTTGAGAGATGTAATAATACAAACACACATGTTTGAATTAAATATGATTATGTAAGGTAAGCTATTAATATTTATAACACCAAACCTTTGTATTTTAGAACCAAGCTGCTCACAAAACATATAAAAAGTTGATATATTGCAGAATTTGGCATTAATCTTCTTAGGTTATTCTGCTCATACCACCAGTGATTTACCATAATAACTGCAGTGGTTTTTTGCAGCTCTAGGATTATAATGTTGTTTTTTTGTAATTACAGCAATTTGTTGAGGGAAAAGAATTTGAAGGAAAGGAAATAACAACAAGGAATAAATATATACATGTATAAGTAGGAAAAAATGTGTTATCTGTTCCAGTTTTATCTATTTCCAAGCAGTGAAACTAACTCTTACTTTTCTTTGCTACCTAAATTTCAAAACTAAACGGAAACAACTTGAAAAAACCACCAAAGCATAATTAAATCCCACATTTTTAAAACATTGTTCTGAATTGCTAGGTTGATTTTTTATATGCTGCTAATTTGTGAAAGCTGGCTTTCAGCAATTTCAAAGATTGCTTCATTTAAAATTTCAGTTTAATAGTAGACTTTAGTAGTCAGGGGGAAAAAAAAATAAAATATAAACCATCTCTTTCCCTTTCCATACACATGCTTTTTCCTGAGAAAGTTTCAAAAATGAAGCAGGCTTACTTTTGTATTCCAGGTGAAAACCAGCTGCTGCCACACTAATGTCAGAGTGAAAATGCAGGTAAAGTTGATTGGAGGTGCTATTCAATAATGCTGGCACAGTTGTACCTGGAAAAAATAAAAGTTATGGAATAAACTGTAGCATGCTTATATATCAGAGTTTATATTGAAAAGACATAACCAAGACTGAATCAGACAGACTCATTTTCTTCTCATTATGTGCACCTCCAACATTCTGCTATGTCCTGCCTTGTTTTCTCCTGAAGCTGCAAGAAAATTTTGATGACAAGTCATGATACTAAGAAGCTATATAAGTACAATCAAACAAGATCCCATCATGTTCAGATGAAACTTTATTGAGTTGGGTAGAAAAAAGAGGTGCAAAAAAAAATAATCACATAAGTAAAGGATTTGATTACGAGATCAAACTCAACTGCCATTTGACTTTTGTCCACATGTATAAAAAACCTGCAGTATAGAACAGAGCAGTCCAGATTTTTTCTCTGGGTCCACTCCACACTTTCTTCCTCCAATAATACTTCAACTATTTATCCTAATTATGAGTGTATGACAGGAAATGAAGAAGCAAGTGCAACACATTAACAAAAAAAAGAGACATTCTAGCTTTATCTAATTCAAATAACTACAATAAAATTGCGCACCCCTGACTTCAGTCTGCGCTACACAACAAGCTTGTCACTAAGCCTGGGCGCGTTCTTTGCCACTAGCATTGCTAAGTCTGACGTAACATTTTCTTTGTTACCAGATGACTGCTATGTAACTCTCATTCTACAGTGTAAAGCTGGAACATCTACCGAGGCTAAAAATTACATCATTTTCTATGATTACCCTCAAAGACAATATCAAGTAGCTAACGAACTTCAGCGGTGGTTGCATAAGAAATATTTTCATTTCCTTTGGGGCATTTGCTGTTTCTATAGTAACTGTGAGCCGCCTCAGTATGACATTGAAATTTGGGCTTAGAAAGAAATGCTGGAAAGAATTATCTTCATAAGTCTACAGTCTAAACTAGGAAATGGTAAATATTTTTAGATCCAAAACTGTATTAAGCAAAATCTTTATATAAATGATGACAAGTTGGCCTTTAAGGAAGGTTGTACTGTCTGACATGGAAACTTCAAGTATGGAAATTCACAGATGGTACAGAGCATTCACATCACACAATACCGTGGAATACAGAAAATAGTGAAACATCTTCCTGGAGGGAGGACTTGTCACAGTATCCATATGGAATTTGAAATACATTTAAGATGTTTAAGCTGTCTCATTCTGTAAGAATGAGGATGTTGACTCAGAATGATTATATTCTTCATTGAACAAAATTGGTCTTCTGGCAGTTCTGTTCCTTTGTAGGATCTTCTAACATTTAACACCAGTCTTTTACTTCCTTAAAGGGTGATATTCAGTAAGATGAGAAACTATAGCCTATTGTGCTGTGAGAAATAAATGAGGCTAGAGTTTTTAATTCTCATAATTGCCACATTCAATGGCACAGGCCAGGCTGGCAGCCTGTCACAAGTGAGGTCCCCCAGAGGTCAATACTGGCCACTATGTTGTTTCAATATCCTCATAAATGATCTGGATGATGGGACTGAAAGCACCCTCACCAAGTTTGCTGATGACGCTAAACTGGGTGGTGAAGTTGACATGTCAGCCATCTTACAGAGAGACCTGGACAGGCTGAAAGAGTGGACTAGCAAGAACAGTATGAAGTTCAACAAAGACAAGTGCAAAGTCCTGCACCTGCACTGGAATAACCAAAGAGCGCAGTACAGGCTAGGATCTGTGTGGCTGGGGAGCAGCCTTGCTGAAAGGGACCTGAGGGTCCTAGCGAACAAGGTGAACAAGAGTCACCAGTGAAATGCTGCAGCATCAAGGCAAATAGGTTCCTGGGCTGCATCCAGAGGGACTTTACTAGCAGAGATAGAGATGTGATCATCCCTCTCTACTCGGTGCTTATCAGGCTGTACCTGGAGTAATGTGTCCAGTTCTGGTCTCCGCAATTCAAGAAAAACATGGACAGACTGAAGAGGGACCAAAGGAGGGCTATGAAGATGATCAAAGAGCTGGAGAACCTGCCCTATTTGGAAAGGCTGAAGGAGTTAAGTCTCTTCTCCCTGGAGAAGAGCAGGCTCAGAGAGGGACCTCATCACAGTATTCCAGTACTTAAAGGGCAGCTACAAAGAGGATGGAGGCTTTCTTTTCACAGGGAACCACATGGAGAAAACAAAGGGCAACAGGTCCAAGTTGCACTGGGAGAGGTTTCATTTTGACTTTAGAAAGAAATTTTTTACACTGAGAACAGTCACTGGAACAACCTCCCCAGGGATGTGGTAGAGACTCCATCACTGGAGGTTTTCAAGATGCAGTTGGATGGAATGCTGGACAATGTCATCTAGGGTCCCTTTCCCACAAAAGGTTGGACTACATGATCTTTTGATGTTCCTTCCTACCTGGGCTGTTCTATGTTTCTATGATCTAACTGAAATTTTATTGATCACTTGCCAACATCTGCTTCTTCTGGGATTGGGAAGCATGGAAGATACATTTTAGTGTGGTGACCAGATGTAGTGTCCATAGCATCCTAGTTGTTTTGGACTTCCTTTATTGTCAATAGAGAGAAACGGTACTTAAAGGACCAGATTTAGTGGTAGACATCTAACACTCATACAGATGGATACCATGTTACGATAGTCTGATTGACTTAACCTCTTAATTGAGAATCTATAATGTGGAAAATAGGGACCTCTCCTAGGAGACAGTAAGTGAGTGTTTGCCTCCTTAAAGGCTTAAAAGGGAATGAGGACAAGTTTTCTACTTAAATTAAATTTAATTATGATATTATTGTAGAAAGTTATGCCCATTATCCTTTTCAAGTGTTAGCAATGACAACCAAGAACAATGTAGCTCATTCCAGAGGTGAACATTACACTGCATATGTGAAAGACTGCCTAGGTATATAAGAAATTTCCAGACCAAGAATGGAGATTAATGGTCATTTTAGGCATTTCTTGGGTTAACACAAACATAGAGCACAGATCACATTCAGGACAGACTTCACTTGGGTGTATTGATGAAAGCCTTTCTGTCCTTTCATCCAAGGAATTTCCACTCTCTCATAGTTCCATTCTGTGACACAACTGGCAGCATAGCATATTTACAAATACTCGTGGGATGCCTGACAGTTATCCAAGTTTTATAAGTCTTTTTGCATTTTTGGCTTAATGGATAGGCTTCATATAGTAACTGCCATTACTGAACTATAAGAACAGAGTATCTCTAAGTTTAGTTGACAATTTTGTAGTCCTATAATAAATGCAGGCTTTAGAAAAGAAAAATGTTCTTGGATGGAAGATGCCCATATTGTATTGAGGAAGTGGAAAATATGAGACTACAGCTGTTAGGGACAAGCATGGAAGTTCAGACACTTGGTAAACTTAACATGCATATAACCTGATTATCATTTAATGAAACTCTTTTTTTCTTTAACATCATATCTTTAAATAAATTCACCTCCTTTTGGAAAGCAGGATGGCTATTGAAAAACAGGGAACTTAAATTACATTTCCAAATGAAAAATGAAGTATAGTTCCTCTGCAGGAGAAAAATCAATTCTAGTTATGGCTTTTTTTTTTTTTTTCCCCTTCTGAATATAGCAAGTAAAATTCTATCCTGCTTGTAAAAACTGTGACCTTCCCAACTAAGAAAGTTAAGAGTTGATCTTTGCAAACAGTCCCTTAATTTTATTAAAATATTCCAGGTATAACTTTATTATGTAAACTCGGAAACATGTCTACTTATCATGAAATTGATCAGTAATAATATGAAAATAATTAACTCTATGTCTCATTAATGATCCTGTTTCGTTCAAGCATTTGGTAAGGTGACTAAGCTTCATTCATTAATCAAAAATCTGCTATACCTCCAAATATTCTGTAAATGGTACAGTAACTGTTGTAAAAAACTGAGAAATTATTTTGATGGTTGTCTTTTAAAGGTAACGTTATTTGTTTCCTCATGAGCCATGAGCACTACTTTCATGAATGAGTAATATTGAAAGCAAACCTAATTCATCATTTTCCAATTACTCTGAATGTCTCTCAACACTTTCTAATGTTATCTGGAAAACTTGGTCTTAGAAAGAATCAGTCTGCCCACCAAAAGGCATCACCTGTCACTATTAGGCACAGGAAACTAACTGGTTCACTAGTCCATGGCATGCCACAAGAGCACACTTGCAGAGAATCTCTCCTGGCATTCAACACATCAGTCGTACCCACAACAGCTTCTTTCCAAGATGGCTGTACAAAACTTCATGTATTCTGCCACCAGGAAGACAGTAGCACAAGATATCTTTATGTCTGTTAGCACACGATCTCAGGATTTTTGTTATAACTTTGTTTATGAAGCCCCTATCACTTTCCCCTAAAATATCAACCTCTTATCACAAGCATTACTATAGCATAAAAAGAAGAAAAATGCCCTGGTATTTCTGCCATTCACTGATAAAAGATGGCCCACAGGAATAATCCAAAAAAAGGACAAGACAATATGTAAGGTCCCAGATTGCTTTAGCAGACAGCCCTTACTGTCCCTGCCCAGACCCCCAGGGCCTGCCCCCACCTGCCCACAGCCCAGGACCCCATTTCAGCCCCGGGGGCCATCAGCCCCTGCCCCAGCAATGCTGCAGCAGGGCTGGTCTCCAGCTCCCCACAGCCCTGCCCTGCCCTGCCCATGGGCCCCACTGAGCTGGGCCCGGCCACGGGCCCATGTCCCAGCCGGGCCTCAGCCTGTCCCAGTTGCCAGAGAGATACCTAATGCCTGGGACTAGGGCTGCCCCCCAGCTGCCCTGCTCCTGGCTGGGGCGCTGGGACAGGCTCTGGCTGCCTGGCCCTGCCTTGCCACCCCAGAGAGCCCCCGTCACTCCTGGCACCCCAATTCCAGGGAGCAGCTGGCCCCTGTGTGCCCTGACACAAGGAAATGGATTACTTCCCTATCTCTGTAAAGTCTTCCATAAGAAACAGACTCCAGTGAATTCACCTTTCCAAATCAACTCTAGGAGATAGTTTAGCAGCATAGTTTAGTAAGTTTCTACTAATTATTTGTACATCTGTGCATCTTGAATGCTTATTTAGAAGACAGATGAGTTCACAGAGAGTGAATCAGAAGACAATGGTATTGTACAAGATTTAGTAAGAGAGAAATGATACCTGCTGAATTTTACCACTTATGAAATTATGCCTGGAATTCAGTTTCAATGTCACATTACTGGTTCGGTTTTGAGAACAGCAGATTTCATGTCATGTTTAAATATTCTTCATTAGGCATTTCCCATACACAAAATAATTCTTCATTTTAAGTCTGACATTCATTATACAAAAGAAAAAAATCTACAATAAAGCTGTGCTACTCTATCTTCAATGAAACATTTACAATACAAATCACTGTCTTTTTCAGTTTCCCTGGAAATTAGGAAAGTTTTTAAGCTAAAGCAAGATGACACACTTTTAGTACAGAATAAGAAAGTGTTTGGAGTCTTCAGTATTGGTAAATACAATATTTTTAAATTGATCATTTCATCAGTTCTTTATCGAACGGGTCCAATATATTTGCCATGTATTTTACTTGTCAAAAGCTGATTACATTTCATAATTTCCTTCTTCCTCATTGCCAATTTAATATACAGCATAGTTACTAGCCTTTAATATAAAATGTTATAGCCTTTTGTACTGGGTCTGGCTGGGATAGAGTTACAATTCTTCATAATAGCTGGTATGGGGCTGTGTTTTGGATTTGTGCTGAAAACAGTGTTAATAACACAGGGATGTTTTAGCTATTGCTGAGCAGTGCTTACACAGAGCCAAGGCCTTTGCTGCTTCTCACACCACCCCACCAGCGAGTGGGCTGGGGGTGCACAAGGAGTTGGGAGGGGACACAGCTTGGACAGCTGACCTCAACTGATCAAGGGGATATTCCATACCATATGCTGTCATGCTCAGCATATAAAGCTGGGAGATAAAGAGGAAGGGGGGGATGTTGGCAGTTATGGCTTTTCTCTTCCCAAGCAACCATTATGCGTGATGGAGCCCTGCTTTCCTGGAGATGGCTGAACACCTGCCTGCCCATGGGAAGCAGCGAATGAATTCCTTGTTTTGCTTTGCTTGCACATGCAGCTTTTGCTTTACCTTTTAGATATTAACCCACAAGTTGTCTCACTTTTACCCTTGCGATTCTCTCTCCCATCCCACTGTGTGGGAGGGAGCAAGTGGCTGGGTTGGCCTGAGCTGCCTACTAGGGTTAACACACATTTTAATATGTAAATTTTGAGGTGCAACTTATTTAATTCAATATCCAAATAAATAATATGGGGTTAATTTTTTAAGTTGATCATTAATTTCCTTACATAATCCAACATACATCTATACTTTAAGAGTTCATGAAGTCACAGGAGCGAGAGTGGCCAAATTCTACAAAATGCTTTAGCTACACCAGAATTAGTTCAGGCTTGTGATAGAGTTCACGAGTCTGGGATATTATTCACAACTTAATCTTATATGAGATATCTCTTTCTCTTGGTTTGGTTTATAGAACATACTCTTTCTATAAAAATTGTTTTATAAAAAAAGAGTATAACTATATATGCCTGATGTAGATGTGAAACAACAAATTACATGGTTTGTTATGTCCCAGTTGTAGTAATTTGTTTTGTTCTCTGAGGTCTGGTGAGTTTGGATGAATACTGAATGCTTCTTTTTCCTGAGAAAGGGAGGACAACAAGGATAAATTAAGTCTAAGCTATCAAAGGAAGCTCCTTGAACATTAGTACCAATTTGTATCACTACATCTTCTCTATGGGAGGGGTAGGTAAGAGAAAAGAAAAATTTTTTTGAAAGTAATATCACCTAAATCCCGCTAAACACTTTAGTATCATATTTTCTTCTGAAAATCTCTCTTTGAATTTGAATATCGACACGTTTACAGCACCTGAAATCTCCTCCCCAAAATGGGAATGTGTCTTAATGATATCATGAAAGATGCAATACAAATATACTTTCTTGTGTATATGTGTGAACAAAGAGACATGTTCTCTCACACACCTATATATAGACCTGTATGTTTAAATCATCGTGTATCCTCACCTGAAAAGCTCCCAAGACGTGGTGCCGTCATATCTCCACCATCATATATTTCAAGAGAGTCCCAATTATGTTCAGTGGCAAAGCTGATGACCTGGATCTGTAAAACATCACCACAGAATTTTTTAAACCAACTAGCCACATGTATTTTTGAATATTCTAGAAACAACAAAATAAAAAGAGAACATGCCCCAAAGAAAATATAAGTAGATCCAAACAAAAACATCTGAGTGAAAAAATGTAAATAAAACATTAACATTCACTTTTTAAGTTGTCTTAACTTTTAGAAAATATGGCACTAAATAAGTAAAAAGGATTTTGCACATATGTTGCATGATTATAAATAATTAATCAAAGTGTAATGAGCAGATAATCAAGACAGTTGCAGACCTCTCAAGTGCCTCAGTGATATCCTAGCAGATAGAAAGGGTTGGCATTTGCATACCAGATTGAAGGATCAGGACCTGTTTTGTATATTCTACACAGTTAAAAAACAAAGCTGCTTGTTAAACATTTCTCATTCATATCCCCATGTAAAAATAAAGTAACATAAAGCTAACTAAAGAACAATACTGAGAAAAACAAAGCACAAATATTTCAAGTACCCAAAAAAATGATCTTACTGATTGCTATTTTCTGACACTCCTAGAGAAATAAAAAATTACTTCTTAAACTGAACAACAAAGTAGTTAATATTCCATGCTTGACAGAATATAGACTTGCCTGAATACCTGATCCCTCAGTCACTATGATTTTCCATACACAATTCAAGCTGTTACCATAAGGTTCAGGGTAACCTGGTGAAAGAATAGTACCTCTCCGCTCAGTAAAATTCCCACTGCATGGCACTGAAAGAAAGTATTATCATGAATTATTACAAAACCTAAACCACGTCAGAGAACAGAAAAGTAATAATAATAATTTTACTAAGCTAATTATAATAATTCTCTTTTGTAGCATAATCACACAGATGTGAAGCAATGATCTGAACTTACAAAGCAATTTTATCTAAAATATATAAACAATATCAAGCATAAGATACAATTCAGAAGTAAACTTCATTTTGAGTATGTGCAGCCTAGAAAAGCCTAAGAGCACAGCCTAATTATGTCTTACCTGAGAGTAACAACAAATTGTGAAGACATAACGTTAAACACAATCATGACTGACAGAAATCATGTGAACATACCCACAGCCTAACACAGTTCCAGTATTGGATCTAGCTGGTAAAGCAGTGTGGTACATTAAATATTTTTACTGTATATGCTATTGCTTCTTTAAGGTTGAAGAAAACAGAACTAAACTAAAAAAAAAAAATCAAGTCAAAAACAGAATACACAGAAAATAGGACACCTACATTTATTTTTAGAACACTCTAATTAATTATAGAGTAAATTCTTATGAACAGCAATGACTTTGGGATATAAATCCAAGGAGGGAGAGAAGAAAACCTTTCAATATTAAAAAAAAAGAAAAAAACCTGAAGTGCTAAACATCATCCCACTGCAGGTCTGTTAACAGACTGAAGAAAATTAGCTATACTTAACATTACTATCATTATTCAATGTACACTATGCTTTTACTTGAAAAAAAGAAATCATCAACCTATGTGTGGTAGAAATATACATCAAGTACTGTGCAATCGAACAGGTAAAGACACTTCTGGAGAATTAAATTCTGTCCTGTATTTCAAGCTGTAGATGAGTCATGAAGATAATGAATGTTCAAGAAAATGTGCATCACACTTGTTCATATAATCTAAGTCATTATATGAAACACTATACTGCCTACCAGCCAGCTGGTACTCAATTACTTTTTGATATGGAAAACTGCTCTTTTAAATTGGGCATGAATGATATTAATCGAAGGAGAGTCAATATATGTGTTAAATACTATTTTCTAAAACAGTTCCTGAATTCTGATTCAGACACATGTGTGACAGAACAGATGATTTAAATGTAATTGCTTACCTACACAGCTTGGTACTGTGTCATTCCACTGAGCTAAGGCATTAGGTACAGACTGACATCGGATAGCTTTTGAGCCTTGTAGCAGATAGCCAGGACTGCACTCAAATCGAACCACAGAGCCTGCTGAAAACTCAGAGCCAATTCTCCTTCCATACCTAGGTTCTGGAACCGAGCTACACTGCGTATCACTTGTACGTGGAACAGCTGCATAAAGAGAGAAAGAACAGAGAAAAAAAAAAGCAAAAAAGCCATGAATCCAAATAATCTAAAAAATAAAGACACCACTAAAAATGCTCACTGTTTCTTGTAGGACAGAGTTCAACTGTATTTGTTCCTTTTACTTGCTCTGCTCCTGCATTCTCAAAGAATGGCCTAATTATACCTACCACCTATTTTACTTATTAAATATGAAAGTTTTGGCTTCTCATTAGAAGTTTCTCATTAGAAGCCAAGAAAAATATTAGGTTGCAAATAGTCAGATATAAACCCAATGTAATATTATACAAATACTTGATTTATCACATTGGAATATATTAAGTGATAACAATGTACCCTCAAGACTATTTCAGTGTTTACAGTTGACAACAATTATTTTTACCAATACTTTCTGAGAATTCATAAACTTGATGTAATACAAGAACAGTTAAAAGACTGTAAGCAACATTTAAAGACCAAAATAATAAAATTCATTAGAAGCCCATGGTTTTATTTTCCCTTTGGCTTTGTTATTTATAGCCACCTCTTTATAGCAGGCATTTTTTGTATTTATTGACTCTTAGTATTGTGCATGTTGTTTGTGTATCAAACTTGTACTTTCTACATTTAATTTTGCACTTAGCAAGTAAATGCCAAATTGTTTAACTATATATGTATATAAAAAATGAAAGAAGTATCATTTGTGTGCAATATCATCTATGTTTTACACTATAATAAAATAAATGTACATTAAAAATAATCTCATCAAATATAAGCAATTTTTTTGTGTGAGTGGCATGTTCAAAAGCTTTGTTTGATCAGTTTGGTTTCTTCAAGAATTAGTTTCAGGAGATCACTTCATCTAGATATGAATAAGTAACACCATGAAAATTGCCTGCCATTTGGCCCTTAATTAACAAAACCACAGAATGGCATAGGAAAAAAAAAAAGGGGGGGGGGGTGTGTGTTTAGACTTTCTTCCTGGCAGATTTTCAAACACGATGTTTCTGGCTTACTAACCTATTTTAAGAATAGTGTAAACAGAATCACAGTTATATTTAATTTCATTTTCAATACTTATATTTAATTTTCTTTGCTGGTCTGTAACAGCAAAGAGCAATATTCCCATCTATTCATGTACACACACACGTGCACGCACATTCCCCCCCCAATTTGTTCAGCTGCCCTGGTCACTAAGATTTGCTCTATTCAGAACCATAATTATTTAAGTACAGTAGTTTTAAATACTGGTAAGTGCTCTTGAAGTTAACACTTGTTGACACGTTGGATACAGAACACTAATTGAAATCAATCCTATCTTAAATCTAGTATGAAATATGCAGCACATTTTAGCAAAACATTGGAAGTTCTCATTTATGAATACATTACGTTCTACTAGTTTTCTGTATTGCAACTAACAGTTAAGTTTATGCAAGTATTATTGAATGTAGAGAAAAGCTTTTTCAAAGAAGGTTTAGAAATAATTGGTGCTAGCAATAGCAGTAGAGTACATGCTCTTTTTATTAATATGCAGTGGGTTGATTTGTCAGACAAGGTCATACAGATACAGTAACACATATTTTCTTCTAAATCAGTAGGTTAGATGGTTGGAGAAGATTTTAGCCTTGAAAGCTTAAGAAAGTTATAAAACGAATCCAAGATTGAAAGACATGGTCAGAGGTAAACTACCATACTCCTGGAATGATAACTACACAATGAGGCAAAACAAAGGAAAAAAAAACATTTTTCAAGTTTTTTAAATGGTTAAATACTTCACATAGTATAAACAAACCACTTCCCTTTCAGTAAATTTAATATACCTGCCTTTGTTTTAATAAATGGGATTTTGTGATTAAGTTTTCAACAGGACCTCAGTATCACCCAGCTGCTCTGTGAAACTTGTTCATGCATACAATTCTAACCATGGCAGGAAATTGTTCTGTACTTGTGGAAGGGTAACAAAGAAACTATAGTTCAAGGATTTCACACAGTTACAGCTGTTGCTGATCATAACCTGCAGACCAGATGCAGTCTGACAGGTCAATTCAACTGACTTGGCCTGCTCTTTTTTGTTCTCTTTTATTGGGACTAATAGCCTTTTCTCTATGAAATGGTCTACTGTACAAGCACTATTTTATTCAAACTTTTTTTTTTTAATTGTATAATAACTTTACAGCTGACTAGGTTATGATGGCTGCTCACGCATCCAGCCACATGACTGTCATATGCCTCGAACTACAGCTTCTACCACATGATTAGGCTTTAATCCATCCCTTGGTCAGGACTATTTGCTCAAATGGGAGTTTTGGTCATGAGATAAATCATTTGCCATTATGTGATAACAAAAGGTTCAATACATTGTTGTGGACAAACCAGTTTTGATTCAGGAATTTATACCTAATTATGCTTAATTGAATTTATTACCAATTAACACAAACCTCTGATCACTGATTCAGGAGTTAAGGGGAAAGAAGACACAATTAAACAACCACTTAAGTAAACAGCTTTCCTTCCCTCTCCCCAGGCTCAACTTCAGTCAAACATCTATCCTCCACCTTCCTTATCTCAACTTCCTTGTGTCCATCTTAGTTTCACCAGTGAGGTGAGAGGCAGCACAGGAGGTTGGGGTCATGTGCTTTCTTTTTTAATTATTTGTTTTCCTCTGCTGTACTTAGCATTTTACTCATTTTCTCTCCTGCTTTTTGCTTCTTCAAGTTTTCATGTCACTCTGTTTCTTAGTATTTGTGCTACAGCGTGGGTCAGCCATGGGCTGCAGTCGCTCAGAGACATCCTACTACTGCAGAACAGGTCTTTCATAGGCTGCCGACCCCTCCAAGGTGTTCTCACTCCAGCATGGGTTACCCACAGGCCACAGTCCCTTTATCAGTGCTGCCCCTTTGGCATGGAGAGCTTCCTTCCAAGAGTGTGTCTCCAACAGTCCTTCCAGCAGCACATCCCCAGAGGCATCTCTGCCCCAAAGCAGTTGACACTTTCCCAAATACCTTTGAGCAGAAGCACTACATGCTGGTGGAAGTTTTGGTATGTGGGAGGTTTTTTATACTAGCTTCAGAGGAAGCTGTTTGTGAGTGGCACATAGTAACTCATGACTTTCTCCCACACAAGTCACTACTACAGCCCCTTGCTAGTTAAACTTTTAGCATTACATGTGTCTAAACCTTACCCATCCTCCTAAGAGGCTATATGACCTGACTGAAAATTTCAACACTGCTCCTGGAGTATTTTTCATTCACTGTGTGGAAGAAACTCTTGCTCAGCCTTTGGTGGGAGCACTCCCTTTCGCTATTTATTTTTTCACTCACTTCCTCAAAAGGGAAGAAGTTTCAGAAGAAAATCCTTGCTCAGATTCTCTAACCTTCACCTGGAGTCCATCTGGAGAATCTCTACAACAGCTGTGCAAAGGTAAATGATGCTTTTTAAGAATCAGATTAAAGAATATCCTATAATTGTCAGTAATCACAGCTGGCAATTTGCATACATGCATTTGTAATCCAAACAGATTTTCTTCTGTAACTAGCATTTTCATCACCTCTCAACAAAGGATGTCAAATCATCTGGTTTCATTATAATATTGCCTTAGGAAAGTTATCTTCCTCTGAGCAGACTATCTCTGCCATTATAGCAAGTCTAGGGACAGTTTACTAACACTCTTAAATTAGTTCATGTAGCAGAAGTACTGCTATGCGCTTCCTTCCTTTTCAGACCGAAAGCCGTCATTTTACTGAGAGCAGCCAGTAAGTAAAACAGCCATGGCAGCCACCAACATCTATGGCTACAGTTGTGTCAGATTATTCTGCTGTCATCAGGAAACACTCAATGCTATCTTAAAATTGACATTTTTCTTAGTTTTTCACAGGCTTTACTAATACTGTATTAATAGTTACAGTGAGATAAGAAATGCTAAAGATGCACAAATAAACTATGCTATTTGCTATAAGACACACCATTTTTCTAATGCTTCCCCCCCCACCCTTTTACGAAGAACTGTCTTAAGAATAAATGTAATGCAAGCCAGACATAACAACAAAGTAAGGTACTCCCATACTGCTTAAAATGGAATTTAGATTTAAGTAATCCATGGCAAAATGCAGTACAATTTCAAACATCTATAAGATGTGTTGTAAATCAGGATATAATGTGACATGGTAACACATATGGAAAATAATACTAACAGTCTTCGTTCTGCTGTCTAATTACACTCACTAGTAAGTGTGTGGCTATGTATTTTATTCTTGTCACAGATTAGATCAACTTAATTGTTAAAGTCACATTCCTGTTTTATTCTTGTTCCTCTTTGTCTTTCTTCCACAGTCCTTCCTCATCCTAGTATGCTAACTTTCTTAATAGTCCTCTTTAAAATCTCATTTGACCTCATAAACTAATTTGTGTATTTGTACGGTAGAGCAAGTAAAGGAAGACAAGCATTAAAAACCCATACATTTTTGGGTGGTAGAAAGGTCATTACTATGCTTTTTAGGGAAAGAACTCTGTACCGTTGCAGCCTTAGCTATATAAAAATATATGCTATTGTTTCTTAGGTGATATCATAGCAGGAAAACAAGCATAAGATTAACCTGAAAAAATATAATTCCCAGTCTTCTTAAATGTGATTGTTCCCAGCATATTTCAACACACCTGACCCTAATATTCTGAAAGACCGGATATTCATTCAATCTGATATTACAGATACCCTTTACCTATTGTATAAAATACAAGGAAATGTGGTCATCTAAGAAAAAGAAATGAAGGCACAGATGACATGCAGAAGTTTTTGAGAAAGTGGCATTGCAAAATCCATTAAATCTGAATCAAAAGCTACAAACCTTATCTGTTGCTTGCTCAAACCAGAATGTGAAAATAATGCAAGCAATAACTTTTTTTCCCCTCTAGCCTTCCAGCTTTTGGGCAACCTAGACTTCTCAAGCTGTATCACAAAGACATTCCATTTTCTATAGTAATTATCCTCCATCTTTTAGTAAATGTTTCATACTGCTGTGAAACAAAATTGAAATCAGCCCAGTGGAAAAATGAACAGGGAAGAAGGTCAACCTGGAATAGAGGGTGATAAATAAAATGATTGACTTTGCAGACCAGATTACTGTGTTCAATGTGAGAATGGATGTTATTCTCTGGGGTATTTAAAAGGCTAGCAAGCAGGCGGTCATTGGAAGTATGATCTCATGCTTCAAAAGAAGAGAGAAAAATCTCAAAATGATAGAGCTTATTAAATACCACTAACTCATTAACCAATACGTGTATACATACATGTATTAAATAAAGCTCTTAAGATACATTTTAAAATGTATTAGAAAAACTGGATATTCAAATGGCTTCATGATTCTCCTGAGACAAAGTGACTCATTTTCTGCTGCTGCAGAGAACACTTCTCATTTGTTAAAATCTATTTCTTACAGTTACTATAAATAAGAGTAGTCTAAATAAATGACTGAAATGAGGCATATCATTGTGCTCACCTGGAGACTTACTGCTCAACAGAAATATATGTGCGTGTGTATGCACATACAGCTAATAGAATTGAGGTTTTGTATCACTATGAATTCTTTAAAAGCAGCAAAAAATAACTAAACACTCTAGGCATATGAAAACCAAATAGAATAAGAAAGAAAGGTGTCATTCATATGCAAATAGCTGATAAGAAGTCAAACACTGAAAGCTGTTTTCTAATTCCAGAAGTTTATATTCCCCCTCTTTTCCAATTAATTGTGTATGATAAATTTAAATGCAAGTGATGCTTTTGATGTGTAAAAAGGGCAGGTGCTGATATCTTGAGCTATATCCAAAATAGAATGTGCAGTCATGGTGATATCTTTCTATAAACACAGAAGTAAAAAGGCTTAAAAACACCATCCAGAAGGAGTTTGAACAGTCCCAACAAGCTTCTTTCAACTATGGAAGTATTATTGCGGTGAGACAGTTCTTTCCATTAACTGGCTGTGTCAAACCATGACTGTGCTCCAAAAAAAATTAAAAAAAAAAAAAAAAGAATCTTGATAATATTATTTAAAACTATCCAAAACTACTATTACCCTTCAAATTTTAAAGCTGAAAAGCTAGTATATAATAAACCACAGTATTCAATGTCTGTCTCATTATGGGGTGTGTATGCGATACATCTAGCGAACTGGCCAGAAGCCCCTTTGGGACTGCATTTGTTGCCTTTACAGGCAATGGACCTGTAAGCACTGCTCCAGGTGTCACTGGACTGCAGACACATGGATCAACTTAGTGTACTAAGCTGCCTAGCTAACAGACTTGGGCGTGCTGTCTCATTCCTGCATTTCAACTGCAGTGTGCAGACATGCACATAATGCATCCTCAAATTCAGTTGTGTCAGGAAGAGACCTGCCAATCTTACATCTGCCACCCACCCTTCAATACTGACACCGCTTCATGGTCTCTGCCATACCAATTTTCCCTCTGAGCTCTCCAAGAAGATAGAGTTTCTTAGCAGCCTGAACAAAAACTCTTGAAACATCAGCTGGGAGTACTGATCAATACTAATACAATTAAGTAAACTCCCCAAAACCTTGAGCTGAGTACAGATATTCATGAGGTAAGCTTGAAAGTGTCTTTGTCGCTTTTACCGTCTCTTTATACCATTACACTGAGGAATAGTGTGTGATGCAGAAGCCAAGCTAACTTCAGTCAAAATAACTCTGAAACTGTAGGTGGTAAAAACACGTTGAAGCACAGTTATATTGTTTTGACAACATTATGCTGCCTATACATATTCAGAACTGAGATTTCTGTGAGTACTTGAAAATATTTTCTTGATTTTTCTTTTCTTTATGTCTTGAGAGAGCCGAAATGAACAGTACTTCCGTGGGTAAAGGCTTTAGGCAAATGTAACAAAGATTCTCATAACAGCTCTTATGCTGTACTCACTTGTTAAGTGAGTAACTGTCAGTATTGAACAAATGCCAAAATATATTTTTTAATTGTTTTTGTTAGAAAATGATCACTATTTCATATTGTAACTGTAATTGGATGGGGCAAAAATTAAATAAAAAATAAACATTAAGTATACAATTAGGTATAAAAGTATAAAATCTTTCATTTTGTTTTTAATATCTCTTTCAGGTATCTGGATATTTCTTCACCAGAACCACAAGACCTATTTTCTGTGTCATTATAATATCTGAACAAAAATCAGAAATTGTTGCAATGCTGATATTGTGTAACAAATCCACTGATTTTATTTTTACTGATTTATTGAATTCCAAAATGCAGCTAGCAATTCTGGGTGGATTTCCAGTGCCCATTTCAAATGCTACCCAGTGGCATGCTTGTTCTTTCATCTCAGGGAAATCTGGCTTTTAAAACAGAACAAATATGTGTCTCCTCTGGTCCACAGCAGTGTAGCGACTTACATCCAACTTAATACAAAATAAAGATGTATATCTCATTTTGCTCAAAACTGAATATAATAATCACTGTGTGTAGGAAAAAAAGTCCTCTGGTCTTGTCCCTACTCATCTGAGTCAAGCAAAATACCGGCTAGATTTAATAGATATTTCTATTGGATAACCAAGTTAAATAGCTACAACGTGGCCAGCTGCCCACAGACAGAAAAGAGCTGCTTGTGCATGTGGATATAGATGCCAGCTTGGGCCACAAGGACCACAAGATGATGAAGCTGAGGAACAGGCAGAAGATTGGAATTAAGGTGAGCAGACTTTGGCATATTCATGAAGTTGGTACACAGACTCTCCTAAGGAGGGGCATGAAGGGGAAGGATACTGGTGAATTTTTTTAGAGAGATTTGAGAGCCTTGGAACAAATTATCCCATTGTGAGGGAAGACTGGGAATTTGGGCAGAAAGACGGCAAAGCTAGACCAGGAGCTTTTCTAACAATTTAAATACCAAAAGGGAACATACCACAAGAGGAGGCAAAGACAGGCAGTAAATCAGGAGTATGACAGCATTGTTCAGTTACTTAGAAACAAAAATCAGGAAAGCCCAAGTCCAGCTTGAGCTAAAACTAGCAAAGGACATTAGGGAAAAAGAGTCTACAGGTAGGCTAATTACAAAGGGAAGTTCAAAATATATGTGGGTATGTTGACACATTGGAGGGTTGTGCACAACCTAATGATGAATGATGCAGAAAATATTTAAGTATTAAATGCCTTTTTTGCCTTGCCTTTACAGTCCTCACCACATACTTCTACAGTCTGAGGACAGCAGTAAGAGAACCACAGGCTACAGACTACTAAGAGAGGCTGCACATATTCAGGTCCACAAGGCCAGATAGGATTCACTGAAGACAACTGCCATTATGAAGACAGTCTACCATGAGGAGAAGTCCCTGATTGCTGGAAAAATGTTAAGAACACACCCATATTTAAAGAAATACTTTAAGACCTAGGAAGAATTCAAAATAATACACTGTGAGACTGGCTCCAGTGTCTTCTACCAAAAGCAGACATTTTTACCTTGGTAAACAAAGTGGAAGCCCCTGGCTGATGCCCCACTCTTAGCACTGAATCGCAGAAGGATTTGATTAGATGTAGCCAAAGGCAATGTCTCTCCTATAAATGAAAACAGAAAATAAATTAAATACACAAACCAGAAAAAACAGTTACAACTCTTCAGTATGTAATCAAATATACTGTTAAAATACATAGTTTTATTTTATCCTCTACAGTTACATAAATAACAATGTATAAAATAAAATTTGCCTTTGGAGGTTAGAAAACTTGTCAGAATCAAAAGACTTAATGATTCAACAACATAAACTTTCTGACATTTACTGCAGCTGTTGGAACTACAGCTCCAATGAACTACTTGTCTGGGGAATCCTACTGTCATTTGGGGCCAAATTTTTTGGTTAACTTTTTTCTGTGACTGACAGCTTTACCTTGACTTGCAAAACACATTAAACAATTAAAAGTATTTGAAAAATGACACAGGGGATCTTCATGTGATGTTTACCATTTCAAAACTAAAACTGAAATGAGAAAGAACAGATCCATGACTCATTTTATGTAGCTGCTTCAATAAAATATATGGTCACATATGAACTATATTACATTATTAACTTTCTAATAGCATTTCAAATTTTATACATTGACTTGAGGATTAATAAAGATGTTAAATATACTTCATCTCCTTTCCTGAGATATCTACCTACAGTCATGATAAAAGTTCAGTAATTAATCACTACAGACAAAATTATAGTACTTTTACACTGCAAGGATGCCACACAATATGATAACTGGTTTTATTCTCATTGCATTATATCAATCAATGCTTCAGGAAATTCCACTGAAATGAATGATAATGCACTCATTTAAAATATCTTAGTTAACTAGATAAATAGGATTTATAATTCTTTCACTTAAATTAGTTTTATATTATTGTAACTAGCAATGCCATGTAACAGAATCCTATCCTAAACCAATGTAAATCAGATACGTCACAAGACATACACAAGTAAAAATCCTAACTTCAAATTCCCTTCAATTATTTTCAAATGTCTGCTATGAAAACAGACATTAGTTTCAACTTTTTTATATGTTTGGTGAAGTAAAATTGCATCTGTAGATCAGCTGTCTCTCAAATTTAAACATTAAAAAAGCAAATATTTTATTGCTGAACTTTTGCCAGTAATTAAACAAATTTTAAAATTAATTTGTGAACTCTTATTATGACACAAATAGCTAGGATTCACCGGAATAAAATGATGAGTTGAATTTTTCAAATAATAAAATGTTTTCTATAAATCAAATAGATATGTTACATTCTTTTAATATCAAGTATTTATCCAATCATTCAAAGTGAAAACCAAGAAGCCATCGAAAGCTCTGGATTGCAAAAATCTTAAACTCATATACAAAGTCTCTTAAATACTAAGAGTGTACAACAAAACACATTCATAACTGCAGAAATTTATTTGTGTATTATCCACTTGTGATGACCATAGTCATTATATATGCATACACTGGAAATTCTGGCCATGCTGAAGTCCATAGAAGTTTAATTATGATTTCACAGGGTCAACATTTCGCTATAGTTACCTGAATGCAACAGCTGGCCTGCTTTTAGTCTAAATGCATGTTTGCATACAGATAATTGTCTTTTGTGAATACAAGTAATTTGTGTTTAAATTAGACATTCAGAAAATGTATACGTGTAATTCACAGAGTTTAGGGGCAGAGACTATAATTATACTATCCAATCTCCCCTCAAAGATCTGAGAATTTCATTCAATTATTTCTGCACTCATCCCAGTGATGCGTTCTTGCCTATAGTTCATATGTTCCAGAAACATGTCTTGATTCAGAGATTTAGAAGGGTCTTCCCTTTCCCTTGACATCCAATGTCATTCCAATGACTTTATTGTTATATTTCCAAATGAAATTCATAACATTATCCTGATTTATTTTCTCCATACTGAGCTGTGTAAGAAATGTATACTTCTTTTCTTAACTACTTACCTGAGTGTGATCCAGACAGTGAACTAAGAAGTCTAGCCTGAGAGTTTTCTCCATCAAATAATTCTGCCACATCATTCAAAGCTGTCTGAAAATAGGCAAATTGTCCAAACACAACTACATTAAAAAAAAGAGAAAGAAATAAAGTAAAAAAAGGGAAGATAAAACCAGAACCTAGTCTTTAAAAACAAATTTAATCCGATATTTTTGCTTGTCTTCATTACCAGCAGATTCCTGCATGAATCCTTTCCAAGTTGATTTATTGTCTACCATGATAAAACAGCTGTATTAAACATTAATAAGAATCTGATGTGCTTTTCATTATTTCTTTATTTTTAATTTAAAATAAAAAAGATAATTAAATCACTCTTTCTCCAAAAGTGTGGTCTCCCCTCAAATGAGTCTTGTTTCTTATTGAATGGGTACCTATGAAAATAAGAAAATGGAATATCTAAAAAGGAAAGTTTTTTAGCAAAATTTCATTTCCAACCTTAGCAACTGTTAGGGAGCATCTACTGTCACACATGATTAGTGGCTTATCCAGCTTTAATCTGAAGAAGATATTTTAAACTTACTGATTTGGCTACTTTTGTAACTTTGTATTAGTACTTATTTTATCAGAAAGAATATAAAAACCATCATTATTAAAAATATCAATGTGTTACTGGTTTTGACATATTGCTACACTTAGTTTGTACTTCAGCTGTAAGTAATTTAAAGTGTATTAACAAATAAATCATTTAATTATATGACGTCTCACCAGTAAATATCAAATGGTTCACTGAATTCAAATATCAGATAGCAACAGAAACATGAAGCAATAAACCAGTAAAATCAAGTCAATAGAAATATTACTTCACCACACATATATTATTGACAAGGGAGGAATCTGTTGTAAAATTATACCTATTCCAGATTCTGTATACAAACCGCAGGTCTTCAATGCAGCACAATTTCTGTACAGATTGCCTAGTCCAACCTCCAGATTTTTACAAGCAAGACTAACTTTGAAGTTTGATTAGGTTGCTCAGGTCTTTTTCTGAGCAAATTTTGAAAATCGGCCAAAATTCTTTTTCAAGCTACCTGTACTTAATTGCTGCCACGGTGAAATTTTTTTTCCTTATGTTCAGTTGGACTTTATTGTGCTACAACTTGTGACTACTGCCACTTGTATTTTCACTGCATGTTTCTGGAATGAAAGGTCCTCCTTCACTTATCTTGTCCAGGCTGAACTTCCTTCAACTTTTCCTTGTGCTGTGCATCAGCCTCCTAATCATCTTGCTGGGTCTCTGTTGGACTTAGTCTATTTTAGCAATTTATGCCTTGTAATTTGGAAGCACAAAACTATAGATATAGTTTCCAGACACTACTTCGTGAAGGCTACGAAGAGGGAAACAGTACCTACTCTCAACTTGCAGACAACATCCTTGCTAGTGCAGCCCAGTGAACAGTTTTAGTCTTCATTGCCGCAAGGGCATCCTTTGTGCAAATTATTATCAACTAGAAGTAAAGTTATTGCAATGTTCTTCAGTCCCTAAATGTATTAGAACTGCTAAAAACATGTATTTTTGTATATTTTGTGTATTAAATCATCTTGCCCTTGTTAAAACATGAAAAACAAAAAGTTAAAATATAAGAGAATACTTGATGCTTGTTTTTTGACAACTGATTTTACTTTGCAGGAAGCTTGAACAAATGATTATCCTATGACGATGAATGATGTAATCAAGGAAAGTGTTCAGGATATACTTGGATAGCAGACACAGGTGGCTTAGTTGAAGTCTATTGATTACTCTAGGGAGAAGTAAAAGGTCAAAGCCTTAAAATCAATTTCTCTGTCAAGAATACATTTATTTTTTATAAGCAATTTGCAATATATTGAAAATCTAAGGCCAGTATTACACATGAAGGACATTTGAACAATACAACAATGATTAATGATTGAGAAATCAGTTGAAGAAATTCTTACCAAATTCTTTAGGTACAGTTATTGAATAATGGCAAGTCTGTCCAGCAGTGTAATTATGAGGATAACTTGGTGATAAAACCACTCCCTCTGATCCCGTATACTGTCCTCCACATGGTGCTGGAAACAAGACAGAAAGAAACATACATTAATTACAGTTGCCTGTATTAGTTCAGTCTGGAAATGAAAACCTAAAGATTACAAAGTGACAGTTTAGTGGGTTTGCTTTTGTTTGGTTTTCCTGTAATGACATATTTAATGGTTCTTTCTCAGGATATAATTTTATTAAAATTTCTTTAAAACTAGAATACATGCGAGTTTTACCTGACTACAGGTATTCATATAGGACTGGAAGTATAAATTATTTAGTTGAAAGAAAGTGTAAACACGAAATTTTGGTGGGTTTTTTTTTTATTTCAATATATGTCTAAATATAGCTATCTATGTATCTTTGTAAAAAAGAATGTCAGGAAAAAAAATATGGTACTGCATAATTAAACAGCACAACACAGTTTTCTTGGGTGTCAGAGGGATACACAGATATGTTAACAGTACCCTGCACAGAATGCCTTCGATTCTGCTTTGTGAATGTATGCTTGAATTGCCTTGCTTTTCATAACTTCCTAGGTGTTTATCAAAAGACTATACAGATTATATATATAAAAAATCTTTGGATTCATGTGTATACAAAACAGAACAGAAAGAGTAGGATAAGCTACAGATTAGAAGGGATATTTAAGGACAGTGGAGCCTCAACTTTCAAGACTAGTCAGGCATTATGTAAGTAGCAGTTCTGCTCATATCACGAGAAAAAAATGAACAAGCATGTGTGGTATGTTCCTTCCATGTGCGGGCAATAAATGTGGCATGCTGAAGGACTGCTGGATTTAACAATTATAAGTGAAAGTACCTCATAGGAAATCTATGTCTCAAGGATTTCTCAGGAAAAGCCAAAGCAGGGAATGGATTAAAGGGATATATGCTTTTGAAGAAATAGCAAACATAAGGAGTGGCTGTTTTTAAGTTAAAATATCTCCATGTGTTGGATGTTGAGTAAATACATCTCTATACAATCAAAACAAAATATTGCTGTCACTCTTCTCAGCTTTTGAGAACTAATGGAAAGGTTTGGCTTCCTATCAAAATTTTGGTTAAAATCTAAGTCTTATAATAATAACATTAGTTACATGCAATCCAGTGCTCTTTTGGTTTTTTTGTCAAATGATTTCATAAAACACTACTACAAACTATAGATTTTACAAGAATAAAAGATTGTTGTACACTCTTATTTTACTCAAGAAGCCAATGATGAAAATATTTTAAAAATAAATAGATAAATTAAATTATTGAAACCTTTTGGGTTTAAGCAAGGAAAAGATCATTGCATAATCTAAACAATTACTTTCTACTATAAGGAACAAAGTAAACCAACATTACTCCTCTCTGGGAATCTTACACATAGCAGATTACATTTTAACAACTGCCTGGAAAGCAGCTCTGAAGAGAAGGACCTGGGGTCCACGTGGACAAGCTCATTGGTCTGGGGCTATCAAAGGACCTTGTTACCAGCTCCCACCTCTGCTGACCCAGCTCATGTGCTGTGGGACTGTGCCCAGTGAGTGAGGGCACAGCCTGCGCTTTGGTCATCCTCGGCTCCTGGCTCATCTGGCCTTGTGAAGCAGACCTGCTCTTTTTGCTCCCTGACAGCAACTGGGCTTTAAAATCACAGTTGAAATATCTTTACAAGTTTAACTTCCTTATACAGGCAGCAATTAATACTACAAATCTGTGTCTACTCTTAGCTGCTTATATGAATTATTCAAAAATCCAATCTAATGATAGAAGATGAGAAGTTTAATGTATCAATAGGCTGAATAGGATTATGTGGCTGAGGTGAAAATCAAATATCACAAGGAATCAGTTCATGCCATAAATTTAAAACCTTTATATTTTTTTCTCTTCTTGCTCTGAGGATATCAGAAACTAAGCCACAACGTCTATCTTCTAATTACCAGATGACATCTCAACTAACGAACATTTCACTGGAATGAAAGTATAGCACTTACGCTTAATTTAAAACAAATTCCAGATTTACAGAGTCGTAAAAATGTTCCCTTCTAAAATGTGTTTTCCTATTTTTAGGATAGTTTTTGATAATATCTTTGATAATATTTATGATAACAACTTTGTAGTATATCCACTCTGTAAGGAAAGCCTGTGAGTGCTTAGGCTAAAAAAGATGCAAGAAAAGTTCTCTTTTAGGTTAAGGCTGTGAAATTTATCATGCCAGTGCTGTGGCAGTCAAACATATCCTAAACTGAGCTCTTAGTTTTGACTATAAGAAATGTCTGTTTTAGTGAGCGAAAACTACATTTTCAGAGAAAGTATTTTAATAACTTCATTAAGGATTGTGAAATTAATAATGAAAACAGTATGCCTGAGACTTTCCATTGGTGTTTTGGAATATACCTATGGGCAGTTGCCAACTTTTACCTCGATAAATACGAAATTTGTTTTCATCATGTCTGATGCTACCTTAAAATGCTACCTTAAAAAAACCCACAATAAAAACCACACCACAAAGAAATAAAGTTGAATTAATTCATTTAATTGGGGTAATTACTTAAAGAACTAAGTGCATAATTTTCAGAGATTCTTAGGATGTACTATACAGCACTCATTTCAGGTTCTTCATGCTTCAAAATTTGTGATGTTTTTTCATCCAATATTTTAAAGAAATCCAAAAAGAGGCAATTAACTATCAATATAAAGAAAGAAATATAAACTCAGACCATTGTGCTGAAATTGCATTATAAGCATTTTTGTTTAATATTTTCAGTTTTGATTGGGCTAAGTTGTATATTACAAAGGTGATCCTGAGTGTACTTTGGTTCTGGGCTCCTATAAGACTCCTACCAAATAATAAGACTCCTGCTTCTAAAATAAGACTTACAGGGATTAAAAGAGCTCATGCAGTCCTCAGTAATTCATGGTTCCATTACAACCCACAATTTGAGATTTTTGTCCTCCTCATAAATCAAGTCTATTTCATTAAAGAGTTATTTAAGATTCCACAAAGGAGTATAAATAGATACATATTTATGGTTTACTCCATACTAGAGACACAAATGTAGAAGCCATGTAAATGATACTTTAAAAAGCTCCATACCTGAACTGAAGTCGTACGAGTATGTGCTTTAAAATGGAACACACAGTAAACCATACTAGATAAACACTTGGAGTACTTCCATAAGCATGTATTCCAGTTTAGTTTTACTCAGAAAGTGTGTACTCAGTGTCAAGATACCCAGTCTTTCAATTAGTAATTTCTGCTTCTTTAGACATCCAGTGTTATTTAGAATAGGTATCACAAGCATCTCAATATTGTATTAATTGCCGCCTTGGTATAAGAATTATAATTATGGAGGCAGAAAATTAAAATGACGTTTCAGAGCTATGGCTAACCAATTTATTCTCTATCCCTTGTTTCAGCATTTGTATTGTATAAATATAGAACAATGTTAACAAACCAAAAGGAAGTTACATCTATTAGTTATTTTCAATAAAGTACTAAATTATTTATATTGAAAAATAATCTTGTGTAAAATTTTAGGCTTTTAATTATCTATTGGATGATCCTCAAAATGAACTCAATATGAGATATTGATGTTTAGTTTGTTAAAATGTAAGAATTTGTTTAGCAGTTCTGTCTGTTCTAGACCTTTATTTTTGGTGTAAAAAATAGAGGATTCAAAATAACATTTCCCTTAATTTTTTATTTCATAAAATGTTATGATAATAGATATTATTTTAATAGACAATTATTTCTTAACAAATAGGATGTTCATTCTGCTTTACAAAAATAAGAAACAGTTGATTTTTAAATTTAAATTTGAATTTTGTGTTAAAGACACAAAAAGCCAATAAAATAAGATGAGGAGTATACCAGTTTGCAAGGTGAACCACAGGTCATTTTTCTTTTTCTACACTACTCAGTGCTTTATAAAAACTTCTTAAATAATACAAAATATAACTGTTCTACAAGTGTACTTTAATAAGGTATTAAAGCTAAGCTGTTGCAATGTCACAGCAAAAGCTGCATTCAGCACTCTTTATAAGTAAAACAATTCATCCTGCTGTTCAATGTTGTGCTGGTTTTGGCTGGAATAGAGTTAATTTTCTTCATAGCAGCTGGTATGGGGCTATGTATTGGATTTGTGCTGAAAACAGTGTTGATAACACAGGGACATTTTTGTTATTGCTGAGCAGTGCTTACACAGAGCCAAGGCCTTTGCTGCTTCTCACACCACCCCACCAGCGAGTGGGCTGGGGGTGTGTGGGATGCCGGACTTGTTCAGGCTTGTTGGTGCCGAATACAGGGCCATTATGACCCAGCAGAAGGGGCCCTGGGGGAGTCCAGCTTGGGCGAGAGCAGGGATTGAGCAACTTGCTTATCTTGCACTGATAAGCACCGGACCTGATCAGGGGCAGCAGATGAGCAATTTGTTCATCTTAACAAGCTGCAGTGTCTATCTTAACAAGCTGCAGTGTCTGACGTCTGACGGGTCTACTCCTTAATCAACTAAGTGAGGCCTGGGGTGAGGGGGAGCCTTCACAGCTTGACGTTACTTTGGTAAAACTAAACAGACCACTGCACCTCTGTACTGAATGCCTTTGTTCTCTGCCACTTCCCCCCCCCAGCCCCGATCAACTGCACAACAAGCCTTGTTAAGGGCCAATCGGCATACGATACCTGACTTAGTCCCACCTCGCCAAAAGTATAAATCTGGCATTTAGAATCCTCTTTTTTGAGGACGAGAACTCCAACTATCCGGACGGGTCGATGGGCCTGGACCTCTCTCCTCCCCAAGCAGGGATGCCTCTTTGGTAAGATTTGCGCCTCCGATTATGTCAGATGTTACCCCGGGAAAACTATCATTAACAAAAGCGCTGAACTATTGACTTGAGCTCAAAAGTGTTGCAGTAAGTGCATTTATCAACGGCAATTCCGAACTTTTATATCTGTCGCCTCAATACATATTACTTATTTTTCTTTTCAACTTTGCGAAACTGTTTCAGTGAAAGTCCTTAGTGGGGCTCTGACAGGCAAACGTTGACTCTGATATCTGGCTACACATAAAATCCTTAGACATAAACCGTTGACCAAGTCTGGGACTAAGACTGGACCTAGCCGCACCTAGGCTCCTCTCTGAGAAGGAGTTTAGAAAGCAAGGAAGTCCTTTCTGAACCTCATGACTCAACGGGAGGGCCTCCCTCAGCCACACATCAGACTTGTACCCTTTCACGCGACAGGGTGCACAAGGAGTTGGGAGGGGACACAGCTGGGACAGCTGACCCCAGCTGACCAAAGGGATATCCCATACCATATGCTGTCATGCTCACCATATAAAGCTGGGGGAAGAAGAAGGAAGGGTGGGAATGCTTGGAGTTACAGTGTTTGTTCTCGCAAGTAACAGTTACACGTGATGGAGCCTTGCTTTCCTGGAGATGGCTGAACACCTGCCTACTGATAGGAATGAATTCCTTATTTGCCTTGCTTGCGTGTGCGGCTTTTGCTTTACCTATTGAACTGTCTTTATCTAACCCACAATTTTTGTCACTTTTACTCTTCTGATTCTCTGTCCCATCCTGCTGGGGGGGGAGTGAGAGAGTGGCTGTGTGGTTCTTAGTTGCAGGCTGGGGTTATACCATGATACAAGTGCTCTAAATATTCCCCATATGGAGGGCAAAAAAACACAGGGGTTTTTTTTGTTTGTTTTTTAGTTAAAAAAAAACAAAGTTACTGAACCAACAACCCCTGAGAAAAAATTCCATCCTAATTCCTCTTTTTTGTTGATGGTGGTCACCAAGCTCAACATGAGCCAGCAATGTGCCTTTACAGCAAAGGTGGTCATCGGGCTCCTGAGATAAGTGTTAGGAAGATCATTTGCCAAAATATCAAGGGAGGTGACCCTTCCCCTCTACTCAGCACTGATGAGGCTATATCTGGAGTGCTGTATCCAGTTCTGGGCTCCCCAGTACAAAAAATACATGGACTTAGTGGAGTAAGTCCAGTGAAGAGCCACAAAGGTGATTAATAGACTGGAACATCTTTCATATGAACTGATGCTGAGAGAGCTGAGACTGTTTAGCCCAGGAAATAGAATGCTCGGAGGGGATCTTATCAATATGTATAAATACTCAATGGGAAGAAATGAAGACGAGAGAGGAGCCAGACTCTTCTTAGTAGTGTCCACTCATAGAACAAGAGACAATGATAACGAATTAAAACACATGACATTCCATCCTAACACAAGAAAACACTTTTTTACTGAGAGCAATAAAACATTGGCACAGGTTGCCCAGAAACGTTGTGGAGTTTCCATTCTGAGCAGTCTGTTCTAGGTGACCCTGCTTGATCAAGAAAGTTGGAGTAGGCGATCTCCGGAGGTCCCTTCCAACTTCAGTGACGATATGTAGAGGGGTCCATCCCAGAGGTAAGCTAATTACAGTGTAGGTTTGAGGACCATCCAGGAGGCAGGGTCAGAAACAGAACTTTAAACAAGTACATATAACATAATTAAGGCAGGGAGTGAAGGCCCAGGGCAGAGTTTAAATAGATCTCCTCAGCCTTTGGGCAGGGATTGTAAATGGAAATCCCAGCTGAGGCTTGTCAGGGGAATTAAGACCTGTCTGTGCTCTCAGGGCCACACTTGCAGGTATTAAATTGAAATCTACAGAAATTGATACTTTAATACCCTGTGATTCAAATAAAGAATAAGAATAATAACAACAAAAATAATAATATTAATAATAGGTGTGCAGAAATATAAGCATATATAATAACGATAGGTATGTAGCAATTATATTATAAATAATAAAAACATGTCTATAATAATTTCATTTTTTTGTGGGCAAATCTGTTTAGCGTGCAGTGATTGACCTGTTGCTCTAATCTGAAAGGCTTGAAATTAAATTTTGCATACTTTGGCGTTATTCTGGGTTCTCTATTTCATTGGTAAATTACTAGTTTTCTTTACAGAGTGGTTCTACAGTCTCCATACCTTTCCTTAAATTGGCATAATCCATAATTCTGTGGATATTCTGCCCACCTCTGAAAAGATGAGTTTAAATTATATATACCTAATGTGTGCGTATGTATGTGTGTGTGTATATATATAAATAAAAAATGTATGTGTATGTATAGGCATATATTTGCGCTGGTGAAATTGCACCTTGAATACTGTGTTCAGTTTTGGGCCCCTCACTACAAGAGAGACATTGAGGTGCTGGAGTGTGTCCAGAGAAGGGCAATGAAGCTGGTGAAGGGTCTAGAGCACAAGTCTTGTGAGGAGCAGCTGAGGGAACTGGGGTTGTTTAGCCTGGAGAAAAGGAGGCTGATGGGAGACCTTATCACTCTCTACAACTACCTGAAAGGAGGTTGTGGTGAGGTGGGTGTTGGTCTCTTTTCCCAAGTAACAATTGATAGGACAAAAGAAAACGGCCTCAGGTTGCACCAGGGGAGGTTTAGATTGGATATTAGGAAAAATTTCTTCACTGAAAGGGTTGTCAAGCATTGGAACAGGCTGCCCAGGGAAGTGATTGAGTCACCATTCCAGGAGGTATTTAAAAGACATATAGATGTGGCACTTAGGGACATGGTTTAGTGGTGGACTTGGTAGTGTTAGGTTAATGGTTGGACTCAATGATCTTAAGAGTCTTTTCCAACAGAATGATTATATGATTCTTATTTTATGTGTTTGTGTGTGTGCATCAGGGCAGAGATTACAATCCAAAACGCCTGAAATAACGTGAGACTTGTACTGAAGTCTAATAAAGTGGTGTTTTCAGAGCAGAAGTCATGGAGAGAAGTAGCAGTTAAGAACTATGGATAATCAGCAACCCATTGCATCAGCTTCCCATGTGTTTTTTCTTTAGGACTATAGACAGGGACTCAAGCTATGGCTACACTGGACACTAAACACCACAAGAGCCTGTTCTTTGGCCTTGAGACCAAACAGCATGATTGGCCACAACTAATACCTGTAACAGTACCAGTACTAATACCACTACTCTTACTTTCAGAAACATATGTAGGTGGCCTACTGGGAACAGCCTCTGTCCCATTCTTACTCCTGCACTGTGTTAAAGAGTGTTATAAGGTCTGGACCAAAATAATGCCTGGAAATAGTCTAACAACTTAAGTCTAACAACTTAACCTATTTCCAATCCCCAGCCCTCGCTCTCAGCACAATTCATATAGTATAGGCATAGTCTAAGTTGCTATATCCTTTTAAAATGGAGTTCTAAATTACTATCACTAGGAAGGTAATACCTGAAAATAATACATTGAGACTATGTGGGAGCACAGCTTCAGTCATATATTGAAGCTCCATTTTGTTGAAAGGACTGTCCCTACTTGCAGTCTAAGAAACAATAAATTGGCAACAGACAATAAAAGAGAATAAAAAGAAACAATGGATAGGCCACTAATACTTCATAATTAGTATTTAGTGTATTTTATATAGATTCTCATAAGATCACAAAGCCTTCCACTAAAATTGATATAAAGAGGAAACCACGGAAACTTACATTGTAATTATTCTTATGTGTGTTGGGTTTGTGTGGCATGGTTTTGGTAGTGGGGGGGCTACAGGGGTGGCTTCTGTGAGAAGCTGCTAGAAGCTTCCCCTGTGTCTGATAGAGCCAATGCCAGCCGGCTCCAAGACGGGCCCACCGCTGGCCAAGGCCAAGCCAATCAGCGCCTCTGTGATAACATATTTAAGAAGAAGAAAAAGTTAGAGAGAGAGAGCTTTTGCAGCTGGAGAGAGGAGTGAGAAGATGTAAGAAACTCTGCAGACACCAAGGTCAGTGCAGATGGAGGGGGAGGAGGAGCTCCAGACACCAGAGCAGAGATCCCCTTGCAGCCCGTGGTGAAGACCATGGTGAAGCAGGCTGTCCCCCTGCAGCCCATGGAGGAAGGATGAGGGGGTGTAGAGATTCCACCTGCAGCCCGTGGAGGACCCCATGCCGGAGCAGGTGGAGGCACCTGAAGGAGGCTGCGGCCCGTGGGAAGTCCACGCTGGAGCAAGTTCCTGGCCGGACCGGTGGACCCGTGAAGAGGGGAGCCCACGCCAGGGCAGGTTTGCTGGCAGGACTTGTGACCCCGTGGGGGACCCCATGCTGGAGCAGTTTGCTCCTGAAGGTCTGCACCCCGTGAGAGGGACTCCATGCTGGAGCAGGGGAATGATGAGAGGAGTCCTCCCCCTGAGGATGAAGAAGCGGCAGAAACACCGTGAGATGAACTGACCGTAACCCCCATTCCCCGTCCCCCTGTGCCGCTGAGGGGGGGAAGGTTGAAGCCGGGAGTGAAGTTGAGCCCGGGAACATGGGAGGGGTGGGGGGAAGTGTTTTAAGAGCTGATTTTATTTTCTCATTCCTCTACTCTGTTTTGCCTAGTAATAAATTAGATGAATTCCCTCTCTAAGTTTGGTCTGTTTTGCTCGTGACGATAATTAGTGAGTGATCTCTCCCTGTCCTTATCTCGACCTACAAGCATTTAGTTATGCCTTTTCTCCCCTGTCTAGTGAATGAGGGCAGTGAGAGAGCGGCTCTGGTGGCCACCTGGCCCCCAGCCAGGCTTAACCCACCACATTATGAACATAACAATATGTGTTGATTTCAGAATTTAAATATATATTTAAATATTTAAAACAATACATCACTGACTAAGCTACAGTCAAAACTCATATCACCATAATTTTTATCTTTTAACTTCAGATTGTTTTTTTTTAATACAAGCTACATGCATAGAAATAGTATAAATAGCCTCAGGGACAGAGAAACTTGGAATTCACTGGCGGGGACAAGGGAAATGGTAAGAAAACAGTACATACCATTACAAGATGGCAATGCTCTGTTCCATGCTGGCTTTCCATCTGCACCAATTACACATGTTATAGTTGAAGGATCGATAATCTTATATCCAGAATCACACTGGTAAGTAATAGTTGAACCAAGCTTAAAGTCTGTTCCAATTCTTGTTCCATTCATGATGTTTCCAGGATCAAAACAAGCTTCCCGTGGCTTTTCTGTTTAAATGAATTAAAGTAAATCTATACACACTATCAATTAAAAAAATACAATAAAGTTGAACAATTATGAGTGCTTTTTTCCAGTCAGTTTACATTTTTCAACAGCTTATTAAAATATTTTTCTTGTTTCTGTATGCTTACTACAAGATCATGGAAGTTTGCATTAGATTTTTTTATCTGGCCAAGGAAATAATATTGAGAGGATCCAACTGACAGCATTTTCTTCCTGTCTTTTGTTTGTAGAACTTTCCTAAAGCCAAATGACTCCAATGAAGTTTAGTCATGTAGAAGAAAAACTACCATTTCTAGAATTCACCACTTAACACTATTATGTTTTTTAACTAAGTATCATGCTCAGTATTTAATAACTGGTTAGAAAGCTGCTGTACCATGGAATAATTTAATCATTAAAACTGTATTGTTCCTTTATGCTTCATATTTAAGAAGATCTAGTGATAACTGGACCTTGAAGGTTGATAAAATAAGCACAACACCAGTTATTTTCTGGCATGAGCTAATAGGTAAAAAATCTTTAAGTCAATGTGAGTATGGACATTGATTTTAACAAGACTAGGATTTCATTCATCATCTTTGGCAAGTTAAAATACAAAGAAATGGGATGAGAGACATCATTCATATTATAAATTACTTTGTTTCAAGAATATGATTGAGATGATCTTCAAATAGGAAAGATTCAGACATAAAACATTATAACTAAATAAACGAAAACAAAATGTTAGTGTTACTATACTGTTGATAACTATGCAATACTTTTTCCTACAAAAGGTTTAAACAAAACTCAGTCCCTTTAAAATTTATGAAAATATTGTGTAATTGTACTTCTATAAACAATATTTTGCTAAATATGTCAACTCTCTAGGAGGGAAAGACACGCATAATATAAGTTCATTATAGGAGGCAAAGATTTTTTTATTAAAAGATTCCAGAATCAAATTCATAGTCAAAGTTTACAGCATGCCTCCTTCCCTTATTAAATGTTAATAAAGCACATATTTTAATGAAATACTCAAGGAATGTTACCAGAAAGCAAAACTGGATGTCCATAATCAGAAATGTAAAGTAATAGATTTTATAAAATATATTAAATAATATACTTAATAAAAATATTTAATTATTATGCACAAAAATACTGCCCATGAATACAATAACTTTTTAAAATACACTGTTCTACTGGTATATGTTATATTTTTATTTTCTTATTACTTCATTTAACTTCCAATTGCATAGCGGCACATATATCAGACGATGCTGAGAACAGAAAATAAACACACAGCAAAAATGCGTATGGCATCTTTTTCTCTTTATCTCCTTCTGCTCGACTTGTAATTTTCTTTCCTTGCAGGCCAACAAGACTTCCTGGAACAAATTGTTTTCCAGTTTTATTTATATTTTGTTACAAGTTAAGATAGGAACAAATAGTCTAAGATTTCATCTATGGCAATATGACAATTACTTTGAGAAGAAAATATGTGGAGAATAATGCATGATGCTGGATGAAAGATGAAGACTAAATATAAAAATGATTTAATAGTTCTTTTTAACCTCTATTTCATTGATATTTCTATATTCTTTAGATATTTTTGTCCCTTCATTTTTGACATGTACATTATTGTGGTTTGCTTCCATTGTCAAGAACAAGAAGCTGAGGCAGCACCTTTGCTGATGAAAAACAGCTTGATAAATCTCAGCAGAGATGACAATCAAGCCAGTGAAAGAATGTGCGACCAGAAAAGAAACCAGCATTTAAAGTGAGTGTGTGTCTTTAACAAAAGAGTCAGTGTAACCCATTCTCTGGCTAATAATAAGTACTCCCCAAAAATGCAAATATTGCCCTGCAGTAGTTTTTCAAAAATGTATATGTAGATTCAACAACAAAGTGGAAAGGAAAATGTATCGGTATGTATCAGCAAGGAAGCAGCAGCAGTCACGTATTCTAACTGGGCAAGAAAATTCCATTATTCTACAACTCTTTTCCAAGTGCTACTTTTTGATGTGAATCTTCTATTTCTACTTTTTTTTCTGGAAGATGAAAATGTGCATAAGTAATATGAAAAAGATTTCATGAAAAAGGATTTCTCTGCTCCTCTACACACTTACAGAAAATAGTTTTAAAAACCTACACGGATGCAAAGAGGTATTTGGTAGTTCAGTATGAATACATCTAGAAGTAAACTAATTTGAGCCTCAATTAATACTAAATAACACTTCTTTCCCTTTGTTTCCATAGATTATGGTGAGAACAGTACCTTTATAGTCAATGGCAAATCCTGACATTCCAACAGAAGCATCACTGCGAAAAGCCAGAAACAGACTGTTACCACTGCTCTCTATTCTTTCAGGAGCCTGCGAGCCTTGAAAACTGCCAATTAGAGGACTGTTGGAATCTTCCCCTTCATAAATATGTAGAAAATCATAACTGGGTTCCATATTGAAACTGAAAATAAAGGAAAAAGAGAATTAAGTCTTCATTTCTTTTTCATGAGTTAAACGCTACTATGACTGTGGCTTCCGATCTTCTGCCTAACACATTTTCTTCTCCAGAAATAAAAGTATTTCTAAATATGATTCACAGTGAAAATTTACTAACTTCCAGTGGAGTTTTCTTTACCATTGATGTGAACACCTTCAGCTTTCCAAAAGATCTACTATCAGGCCATCATGCAGGCTCTGTCTACAGTCAATGAAAAAGAAACAAGATGCTTGCAAATGGACAGACCACTATCCTCGAACTTGCCTTTGTTCAAAACCAAATTATATCAGAGAATTATGATATGTTAAAGTGAATTATCATTCTCACTAAACCATCTATGCTATGCCATATTTGATGACATTTATTTGTTTATACAAACTAATTATGAAGATAATATTAATGGCATGTCTGAGGTATTTAATTGAGATGAGTTCTGAGACAGTATAGAGATAAAATCACAGGCATTTATATGAGATATTTATACAGAGCTAGATAAAAGGATACACTGAGAACACAGAAGAAAATATAAGAAATGTAAAACTGCATTAAAAAAAGCAGTCAAGGACTCCATCAAGTGGGAAGATTTTTTTTTCTTTCTAGCTATCTTTGTAAAACAAAAAAAATAAATACTTGGCTTTTTTGCAAGTGTGGTGGTCAGCTGTTTTTCTTTCTACTACATCAGTTAGTAGTTAGACACAAACTTTTCCAAATCATGTAAGACAAAAAGGAACAACATTTTTAGCTAAGAAATCAGCAGAAAATTCCTAAGTCAAATGGAAGTGGTTTCACATAATGAATAATATTTTATTTCCTATTTTCAAGAAGTAAGAGAAGCCAGAAAAACGTTTTTAACTAAGACAGAGAATTTTTAGTTGAGAGTTAGAAGACTTGAAAGAAATAGCAGTCTACAGACCAAAAACAAGGAAAAGCAAATAGTACAGGGCAATTGTTTTCAATTTTTTGTAGCCAACACATATCAGACAAAATATATTGCATCTCTGTTCTCAGCCCACATTCTCATCCTATGCAGACACTGTTGTCTTCTCAAGGCCAGTTCCTTGAGAATAGTACAGGTCTTAGCTGTAGCATACTACCTAAAAATGACAAATTTTAGATAAAATGAACAGAAAATGGATGTTAAGGAAGTAGAACTTGCAGATGTCAAAGAAACATTACCCCTCTCAATCATCTACCAAAGGTCTTGGGAGTCTGGGGAGGTCCCCGCTGACTGGAAGCTAGCCAATGTTATTCCAATCTACAAAAAGGGTGTGAGAGAAGACCCAAAGAACTACAGACCTCTTAGTCTAACCTCAGTTCCTGAAAAATTATGGAGAAGATTATACTGTGTACTGTTGAAAGGCATTTAAAGAATAATACAATCATCAGGCACAGTCAACACTGGTTCATGAAGGGAAAATCCTGTTTAACCAATTTGATATCCTTCTATGACAAGGTCACTCGCCTAGTGGATGAAAGGAAGGTGGTGGAGGTAGTTTTTCTGGTAAGGCTTTTGATACTGTCCCTCACAGGATCCTTCTGGACAAGTTGTCCAACTGTGAGATGAGCAGGTACTGTGCGCTGGGAGACAAACTGGCTGAAGGGCAGAGCTCAAAGTGTTGTAGTGAATGGGGCTACCTCTGGCCAGCAACCAGTTACCAGCAGTGTTCCTCAGGGTTCAATCCTAGGGCTAGTTCTGTTCCATATATTTATCAACAATCTGGATGCAGGAGTTGAATGCACCATTAGAAAGTTTGCTGATGATACCAAACTGAAAGGTGCTGTTGACTCTCTTGAGGGACAAGGGCCTTGCAGAGGGATCTACGTAGATTGGAGCACTAGGCAATGATTAATGGCATGAAATTTAACAAATCCAAATGCCAGATTCTGCAACTAAGACAGAATAATGCTAGGCACAAGTACAAATTGGGAGAGGAGTGGCTGGACAGCAGCCCTGCAGAAAGGCACCTGGGGGTGATGGTCCGCAGCAGCTCAATACAAGTCAGCAGTGTGCCCTGGCAGCCAAGAAGGAAAACTGCATCCCAGGCTGCATCAAACACAGCATAAGCAGCGGGTCAAGAGAGAGGATTATCCCACTGTATTCAGTGTTGGTGCAGCCTCACCTTCAGCACTGTGTGCAGTGCTGGGCCCCACAATTTTAAGAAGGATGCAAAGGTACTCAAATGCATCCAGAGGAAGGAAACAAAGCTGGTGAAAGGGCTGGAAGGAATGTCCTGTGAGGAGTGGCTGAGGACTTTGGGCTTGTCTAGTTTGGAGAAAAGAAGGCTGAGGGGCGACCTCATTGCTCTCTACAGCTTACAGAGGAGGGGAAGTGGAGAGGGAGGTGTTGAGCTCTTCTCCATGGTATCCAGTGATAGGACGCGTGGGAATGGTTCAAAGCTGCACCAGGGGAGTTTACACTGGATATTAGGAAGCATTTCTTTACCAAGAGGGTGGTCAAACACCGGAACAGGCGTCCTAGTGAGGTGGTCGATGCCCCAAGCCTGTCAGCACAGCATTTGGACAATGCTCTTAATAACATGCTCTAACTTGGTCAGCCCTGAATTGGTCAAGCAGTTGGACTAGATGATTGCTTTAGGTCCCTTCCAAGTGAAATAGCCTATGCTATTCTATTCTGTTCTAAAAATCCAGGAAGTTATTGAAAGGATCGAGTTATTTCAGCACTGACATTTCATATAAATGATAGTGCATTAAGTTATTTGCATTCTAACATTAAATATATTTGTAAAACTATCTCAATTTACTTCTCTATTACAAAGTTAACAGAATGTATTTGCACATGTTTTCATTAAATATCAATCTATATTACTCTTACGGTCTATTTATACTAAAAATACAGTATTCATTAAAAAAGAAGTTAGAGTGTTCCATTTTGTCTGTTTGACACCCACATGTATATATATATTATACTGTTGGTTTTCCCCTCCTTAATTTGTATTCTAATTTTCCTTTTTTTTTCAGTTTTCTAAAAATATTTACAAGTTTAACAACCCAACAAGCTACATCTTAAAAGGCCCTATATTGCCATCAGTCAGAGGATGGATGAGTTTCCAAGAATATTCTCCAACATCAGACAATTTTGTAAAAGGCAGTGCCAAAAACCCTGGAAGCTATGGCATAACCTTTTCTTTCAGATTTCTAAGGAAGATTTCTGTCTGGAGAATTTAAGAACTTCTAGAACAGAATATCAAATTTAGGAAAGACATGGCAGTACAGTATGTATTATTGGACTCCAATAACTTATAAAATGTACTGGAAGTATAGGGTAAACCACAAATTCCATTATATTGCTCATACTTGTATTTCTTAAAATAGAATTCACAAACAAACCTGAATACTGAGTAACTATAATTTTCTTTTGTCTTACTTGAAATGGAGCATTTCAGCTGATTATTTAGGCAGTCCACAGAAATATGCTGCTTACCATACCTACCATGTGACATTTTCAAGAGTGTAATTAGTGGAGAACTATTCTCATCCCTTAATGCTATTTGATCAAACACCTGAAGAACAGAATTATCATATTGTTGATTACATAACTTCAAGTACCTCAGGCTTTGATTCTTTAATTTGTTGTGTATCAATATTTTATTAGAAAACCCATTGCAATCAGTCAATGAACGAAACTGTTGGGTTTTTTGTTTTGGTGGGTTTTGTGGTGTTTCCTTTTTTTTTTTTTTTTAAAGGGTGCAAATATTACACAACAAAATTTTGAACATGCCATCATCTCTTCCTAAAAGAATCAGAATTGATCACCATCCCAATGAAGTCAACTGCAATGTTACCACTCTTATCTTAAAACTCATACTTTGGACAGAAAATCAAAAGAAGAAAAAAAAAATGCATTTGCATCCATAGATGATTACATACGCCTGATTCAAATACAAAAGATAAATTGAATACATGAATATGACTATATCCCTGAACATCAATTTGTGTTAAAAATCTATGCAACACATATAGGTTCATGATGGAATGTTGAGTAAATAACACTTTTTTAAAAATATGAGACATTATCTATATGTCTTCTATCTCTTGAATAAGTAGATGATTTTTTTTTCTGATCTGTGCACTCCAAGCAAAATGTATTTCACCTGTCTTAGTAAAAATCTTTAAGAACTGAGTTACAGACAGTTTCCACTACAGTTCAAGTCTCTACTACAAGGTATAACAACGTAAATCAAGCATTTCTACAAATAGACATTGCTTTTCAAAGATTTTTATTTCACAGGGCACAGAAAGTTTTGTTGCTCAGGAATATATTTGATATCAGAAGTGCCATATATCTATATTATTTTCTTTTACGTTATTTGGAAGAAATGATATAGCACATATTAGATGTACGCTCCAGGACTTAGCCCGAGAATATAATTAGAAGCTTTAAGAAGTGATAAATGATGCCAGTTTTAGATGTGACATTTAAAATCCTGTTAAACAGAGGCATTCATCTTGAAATGGTACCTTTTGAATATCAAGGCAATGACAAAGTCAGGGTTTACTTTTATTCTCCAGTCACATTCTTTCCCAGGAGGATAAGGCTGTGGATAGTTAGGTGATAAAATAACTCCTGCTGGGCCTGTCAGGTTTCCTCCACATGCAGCTGTCACAGTGTAAAAAGAAATAGGAATATGGTCAAAGGAATATGGTCACATGTTAAATTCACAAGCATATATTAGCTGTTAAATAGGAGTAAATTGACTTTACATTTACCAAAAATAATAATAAATTAAAAAAAACCCAGAGCTTGAGGCACATGATGTCTTATTTTTTACTTTTATTTAAATATTTTTTAATTTCTGAATAATCCCAGTATGTTTAGTAAACATTTTCATACTGTTATTTATACATTGCACACAATGTATCCAGAAGACAATGTTCAAATTATATGCTGCTCCAATTCTGCTAGATGATACGGAGTTAGTGACATGATCCTGCATTATCCTGAATCCTTCCTAGTATTTCTGAGATATCTATAAACAGTTTAAAGAAATAGAGGGACTTCTTTTGGGGGGATTTGCTGTTTTGGAAAGAGCCTTTCCAAAATGGCTTGTAGAAAGAAAAATCATTATGCTTATTCCAGTGCTATTAAAACATATTGAATCTGGGTTTGGGGATCATTAAAATAAGTCTTCATTTAACTATAAATCAATAGGCAACAAAACCAAAAAGATTTTGAAAAATTACTATACTTAGCAGATAATTTTTCACAGATATTGGTTAAGTCTAATCTTAGAAGAGCTACACTGATGACCTTAAGATACATTTCAGCAAGACTTCTAAGCCTGTAATTATTAGTCTACTGATTGGAACCTCAGAGAATCCTTTATGCCATATACGACTATGGAACCAAGAATCAAAACTTGCTTCAAAGAATGATGTCCCACCCTCTCCTGGTGTTACGGAAATATATCTCATTTCTTTCAACAGCATTGTTATTTGAACCCCCTTCTCTGCATCTACCTTTCCCAACAAGCATCCTGCTTCAGAAGAAATATCCTTAGCTTCCTAAGGATTGTACAGGATGAGAATATATAAGAGAATTCAGAAAATTTTCAAAATAAATAATGCACCCCAGCTTATGTAAATAAATTATTACATAGGAGACCATTCTAATGAGACCATTTCAATGAGAATTTTTTTATCCAAATCACCTCTTCCATTTATTTCTCTTAGACTTTGTCAATTTTAAACTTGTATGAAGTTTAAATAGAATAGAGTGAGAAAATGACATCCAAAAGTAGTGTTAATCTGATGAGGCTGTCAGTAACCATAAGTACGAATTAACTGGGTTCTGCTAAGAGCATCACCCCAGCATGAGCATCTGTCCTGGTTTCAGCTGAGACAGAATTATTTTTTCTTTCTAGTAGCTGGTATAGTGCTGTGTTTTGAATTTAGCATGAGAATAATATTGAATAATATGCCCATTAGTTGAACAAGAAATCTGATCCGTATTTTAAACAGAGACTAACATTTCATCTTATTACCTATGCATGTAGGAGGATCAGGTTGCCAGAAGAATCGGTTATTCAGTTGCACACATGTAATTTTGGCCTGTCCTTGAAGTTGATAGCCAGGGTCACACTGAAAGGTGGTAGTGTCTCCAGGCTCTCTGCTGTCTCCATATCTAGTCCCATTCTGTGGTGTGCCGGGATCGTTACACGTTGATGCAATAGAAGCTGTAAGGGAATGATGATATAAAAGCTTTAAGGTGTAGATACTAAATATCCGTAATTAAAAGCACAATATTTTTACAAGAGCATTCCAACCAGAGGCAATATTATTTACTCATCAGTTAATATAGGAAGGCATTTTGTTTCTTTATTTTTATGGGAATCTGCCCAGTGAGATACATCATGATTATGTTGGCTTCCTGCCAGTTTCCTTACTATAAAATATGGCCTGAGAGGAAATAAACACAAGCTTTTCTTTCTTCCCCTCCCTCCCCCCCACCCCTCCGCCTTCCCTCTTTATTTGGGTTTGTTGTTTTTTTGGGGGTTTTTTTTGGTCTAGTTAATGCATCAAAAGATCTACTAACTCCTTTCCTCACTTTTATGTTCTGGTTATCAAAACAAGCTTCTTTATGCACTCTGATGCCTTTTGCACAATATGGTAAGTATCGTAATATAAATAACATTGTTTTATAGTCTTAACATCCTGCAACATGCAAATGCTATATTTACCCAGCTGGCTGAATCAAATACTGGTTTTATGTAGCACTGAATTTCCCATTTCAGAGGCAAACAACTTTCTCAGAGTACGCTCAAACTGAATCTAAGCACAATATCTCACCTATGTTCACTCTCTTGAGTTTAGATATGGATTTTGCTTTGTAAAAAAAATAAATTAAAAAAGCAATGTTAAACTGAGAACAATCAGTATGTATGACTTAAAGGAAGTAATCATCCAGAAAGTGGATACACAGATCTACATCCACTATGGATTTGGTGAAGATGCCCGGTCTCTTCTACTGGCTTCAGGTATTCAACATCCTGAGTTGCAGTAAACATTGAAGTCTTCCCAAGGAAAGAAGGTCCCGTCTCTGGAGGCTACTGTCCCTAAATCACTGAATTGCACTCTGTTTCCTACCACTCCAGGCTGCTTCACCCAAACATGTCTTTTTCAAAGAACTTAACATAATTGTGAGCAAAAGACAAAACAGGAAGTCACAAACCCAGTGTCACAATCACCGTTAATGATACTGGTGTGTACCTACAAGCAAGTCCCTCTACTGCTTTCATCATCTTCATTCAACCAAGTTTAAACTTCCTGAATCCAGACCAAAGACCTTTTTGAAAAACTGCTACACTATACCCTTCTGCTCATCTCCAGTACTGCAAAGGATAATCCTTGAAAAATGTGAAACATCAATATTAATTTCTTTTTTTCTAATATGAACTATGTATACTTTCTTGTGTGCTCACACATCAGACAACTGATTCATTCTTAAACCAATTCATAACCATCTCAACTCTACATCTGATGTCTTTTCAACGTGCAATTTTGCTCTGATGTCTGTAAGACATGATCAGACCAATGATGAGCATTCAGAGAAAAACTGATGTAATTTATTAAAAGCATATATGCCATTGTTAAAACTATTTTTTACCACTTTGTTGGTTGATGAGCTAATGTTACTGTTACTCATCATATCTGGCTGTGCCATTCTCCAGCAGTCTCTGGGAAAGCAGTGATTATGTCTTTCTGTATTTTGAGCAGTATCTAGCACTTCAAGTCCTTTGGTTTTAGGACAGCTTTACAAATTACAGGCCAAAAATTACTAAGAACATAAAATATTATTTCTTTATGTTTGATAATCCCTTTCTGTTGTTTTAAATAGAAGGGTACAGTCTCTTCCATATCTCCTACAAATGATGTGTCTTAGTGACAACAGTCCATCCTCCTTGCTCTATATTTTGGGGGTTTGTTTGTTTGTTTTTATTTATTTATTTTTGCTGTTTCAATCCCAGGAAATATTAATATTTCATTAAAATGATTTTGTTAGCTCATTTCAACCGGTACATCCCAAAGGCTCTCATAAGATAAAAGAACTCCATTACTACCACCACTATGCAACCTTTATGACCATAATGTGCAGGTAATTCATTTTCTGTATTAATAACTGCATCTACTCCTTTTGTCCACATCAAAAGAGTATCCCACTACATGAAACAGCAGGAACAACTAAACACTTGCAAAACTGAAATGGTTACCAAGTTGTACAACTGGAAAACTTTTTTTTTTTCTGTGTTCTAAATTTGCAGGAGACAAAGGTTGAAAAAAGAATGATCAAAATGAGAAACAAACATTTTAGAATGGTTTTATGCGTGTTCTAGCAAATAGGTGGTCACTTAGAGAAATCACAGAAACTGTAAAACATCCCTATATAAGAATTCATGAATTATGATAACCAGCACACTACAAACACAGGACCTTTCATTAACATTTCATTATTTAAAATTTGTTGACCTTGTTTCCACTCCCAAATAGAACAACTCATACCTTGGGATATGGTTACCATATCTAAATGAAGTAAAAGACATGTCAGGTTTTTTTAACAGTGGTGGACTTTTTTCCAGCAGAATTTATAAGCATCAATCCAAGAATTAAAGTAACGGCTGTCACTACTAATGAGTACTGTGTAAGCACTCCCCAGGCACCACTCTGACAATTTACCTGACATCCCATATTAGTGCAGTTTACTAAATGTATACTTGGCCACAGGGGAAGGAAAGCATGGTCAGGTCCTCAGACAAGTTATTTCTTATTTGACAGACAATAACAGCTCTAAAAAATGGACTACTGTAGTGTATACCTGTTAAAGAATCATAATGCTTTCAAGTATATGAACATAAGCCCATCTCTGTCATTAATTAGTACCTTTTTTCAACAAATCTCTGAATATAATTTTCTCTTTAAAAGGTTATGCAATATAATATCTCAGCAAACAACATTTTTCCCATTTTGACTGTGTCAAGTATCCACCAATTATGAAGGACTGATGCTTTTTAATACTCATTTCACTGTTAATCTCCATTTCTTATATATAACGTTCTAAAATTTAAAAACAGTGACAGATGTTTAACAAGCACCAAAATGTTCTTTATATTTTTGTTCTTGCAGCCTCGGAAGTTATTTTATGTATTTGAAACTAACAACCTTTTTATCATGCCAACTACACTTGATCCTAATTAAACAAAACACCAGACATTTAAGCACTGATGTGTCATCTAGTAAAATGAACATTTAGACAGACTGTCAACTTTTCAACTCATCTCCTTTCCAAGTCATTTTACTTCTCAAGATTCCCAAAAGGTTCTGTAACTGCATAAAAATCACAAGTCTACTACTATTTCATTTGGCGTTGTGCAAGTATCTAAAGGGTATAGAGGTTATATGCATTAATAAGTAATCCAGACATTAAAAATACCCAGTTTTTCTGTCATCACTCTTTTATAACAGGCTCTTTTCTTCTTAGCCCCTACACTAATATATAGACATGCAATTAATATCTAGCATACATACTTATGAGAAAGGTTATGTTCATGCTGTGATGTAACATTGCCATATGCATTTAAAAAAATATAAATGAGGAATTCAGAAACTTAAAGCTGAACAGAATTAAAACGTTTATGTTGTAAAGCAGGGAAAGCAATAACTACATTTTAGACTCAAGGATGCTAAATCAAGCCAACTTCCATAGTTAGATTTTTTAGAAATGACTGAGAAAAATTAGGTGCCTAAAATGGCATAGCCAGGAGAGGGAATTTGAATCCCATTAAGCTGGAAAAGAACTAAATCACTGCTTCTCAGTTCTTGCACGTGTTCTAAGCAGTAAGCTGCATGACACTCAGTGGGTTATAGAGTAACACTCTGTACAGATTTCCCATCTCCTCCTGCCTCACCTGCTCAGAGTGCTTCTGTGTACACAAAAGATGGAACTAGAGGTAGGTGGCAGAAGAATGGGCAGCTGGAAAAACAACAGATTACTAGGGAGTTTTCAGACCTCCATATGTCAGCAGTCACTGTGTTAAGCCTCTCTGTTATTAATTTAATAATCTCCCAGAATCCCTTTTTAGATCTTATTTTGGTTTTGGCTCCCCCAATTACATTTTCAAAGTTGATTTAAAACCACTGAAAATCAATAGGAGACTGTTTTTGAGAATATGACACACTATTTATTTGTGTGTCTGTAGCCTTGTGAGCAATATGTTAGATTTGTGCCTAATTTATCTTTCAACTGAAGGACATCTCTTTTTTTTATCAGTTTGTTTAGCCTGTAGTCTATTGTAGCTCAAGAAAAAAACAACACATCACCTTCATCAATATCGATTTCACTATGTCTATGGTAAACAATCATGTAAGCCATTTGCTGTAGTGTTGTGCTGAAGAGACTCTTTTTTCTGCTCCACATGGTTATAAAAATAAAGACTTTTCAGGAGCTAGGCTTGTAAATTGCAGGCAATGCACAAGCTTCCCCTGTTTAGTGCATTATGCTTGCTTAATAGGTTTGAGAAGGATTTTGGCATATCCAAGTTGAGACATTGTACATAGGATTTGCAGTGATTTCAGACTAACAAATATTTCCAAATGTGAAAGAACAGTGTTTGCTCTCTAAAAAGTATCTCATGTAATATATGTAAGTGTACAGACTAAGAACTGTGCAAATTAGAATCAAACACATATTTAAATATCTTGTATTGTCCGAGAATACAAAGAAAAACGAAACCCAAATGCTAATGCAGCCTCTTTCATTAAGTTTGAAGTACACAAGCTTGCAACTTTAGAGATAACCAAAGTAACCTACAAGCTTCACTTCTGCTTAGTTCCACAGGAACCAAATAAAGAACTGCTACCCCTATGAGGCTGAGGATGCCTTGCCCAGGCCATGGATTAGATGATGGATAGGAATGCTATGACACAGTTTCATGCTAATAAATCTGTTTCATGCTAATGAAACTGTGTTATTGTGAGCATGCAAAGCAACATTTATAGCATCACAGAATGCAAGAGAAGAGACTGAACAGAGAAATGATTAGGTTACAGATTTTAAAAGGGAATCTTGAATTCTTGTGTCTTGTGTCCTTTTATTTATTTTAACAAGGGTTGTCTTAATGCATTTCATTTTCTTTGAACTCAAAATTTTATTAGTTAGTAAGGCAGATATGTGATTATGCACGTGTTAATTTTTTTAAAAATATATTTTTGTGCTAACCCCCTTTTCTTGATGATTTAGTTGTGAATCAAACTGCAACGACTGCAGGACAAATCCTAGCAATGGAATTTCTGCCATGGAAATGCTTATACTACTAAATGTAGTAGCTCAGGCCATTAGGTAAGTGATTGAAAGATATCTCAGCAATAAAAGAGAAATAAAAGAACAATTTACAACACAACAGTACTCTAGCAGTTCAAGATAGGTGACAGTTACGGTAAAAATTGCTGTAGACAAACAAATGATTAAATGGATTTACAAAACTGGACAGAAGCAGGTATCATTGCTTAAACAGATTTGTCAGATTAAGCCCAGTGTCATTAGGAACTATATCAAACACAGAACCCCTGATGCTTTAGCTCTTGTCAGAAGTAAGATATGAGCAGATGTGTCAACATCAGACACAATTTCCAAATTATTGTTCTAATTAACTGGTTGGTATAAGTTGTTTATTTTTATTGTCATAATTGATGACTTGTGTTGTTAAGAAAAAAATTTAGTCAGGCATCTTTATTCTTCATTGCTTAACTCTGCATTTACTTCAAGAGTAAATTTTAGAAATATTGGGAGAGCAAGCAAAAACCAGAAAAACCAAAATTGGACTAAACCAACTATACAAATGCCTTCATTTAGTATCTTTACTTTTAATGAATGTCTGATGTTCTTGTAATAAGATAGAAATATTAGAAAGAAATTAGAAAGAACCTCTTTGCTACTTTATTAACTTCTTGCCAGTTGTTCTGTATTAGCAAAAAAAAGATAATCTTTATGTTCACATGAAAGCAGAGATAGCTATATTGTTAATTATTAATATTATATATTGTTAATTAAAATGTATGCTTACAGAATACTATGACTAAAAGAAAATAACAATGCCATACAACCAGAGGTAGGCATTGAAAACCATCATAGACAGGTCTGACTCTAGAAAAGCCAGACATTTCCAAAAATGTTTTTTCCATTATAAGAAGAATGAGAATAATTCTTTGATGTATTACAGCCTGGAGGAGCAAAATCTATGAAACCAGCTGAGGAGCTATGAATGCATGATTTAGTTTAAGAAAAGGATACAGTTTTCTTAAGTTACAACGCTGAGAATTTAGTTCAAGAAAAAAGGTTAAACTGCAAGGGTAGAACGACTATTAGGTATTGTTAAAATAAGGCTAACAGTCTGTAAGAATGATAATATGACTAGCAACTACCAGTGTTGTTCCTATCATCTGCCACTTCTATTGGTTATGTTAAATATCAATGAAACAAATTATATGGTTAGATATAAACAAGCTCTCAATAAAATAAGCTGCAGGTCAATAAAAGCAACAGAACATGCACTAGCATGGGATACAAGTGCTTTCAGAAGTCCAGAGCAGCTGAAGATTAAACCTTCAGGAGAAGATTGATCTGCTTCAGCATAGGTGGCTTGTCTCATTCTAGATGCCTAACAATGTATCTTAGTATAACTAGATTTGTAGCTGATAAAAAGTAAAAGGCAACTTAAGAGAGAAATTTATCCCATTTAACTTAGATATGTAGGACAGAATTAAGCTAGGCTAGAAAACTTATTTTTATGGTTAACTTAGGCAGGAAGTTTTTGCTGTCAGTAACTTTGTTTCTTTGCAATAAAGAAGCCAAACACCAAATTTGCCTATACCCTCCTCGTGTTCACTTTTTGTGTGGTGACCAGAAAGCGTTGGTTGACATCCCTGGCTTGTAATACATAGTTTAAAAATATTTAACCCCCAGAGTAAATGTCAATTTTGTACAGTGAACTCCATTTTTTTGTCCTTTTATGCATGATTAAATGGTAATTAAGTTTTAATGAAAAGCATTAGGCTGATTACAATTAACATAATCACTCTTGTCAGTTCGTGTCCTCATGCTCTGTATGCTGAGCTGAGTGGGCAAGACAAGGCACTTTTAATAGTGTTCAAACATTTTGTAAGCTACAGCCACTTACATTTTTCCATTAAAAATACTTCTAATTACATTTACAATCAACAGCAAGTAATTTATATGTGATATTTTCTGATCTACCTGACACTATCCTTTCCTAACACCTCTTTTTCAGGCAGATGCAATAAGGGCATTCTAGAGTGCAAATCTAAGAAGTAATCAACACATCCCCAGCACAGTGAAACAAATTCTCCAGCTGAAGGTTAGCACTTTAATGCTTTGTCTTTAAGCTGTTCATTTGACCTGATACTCTCAGATGTATATACTTTGTATGATCCTATCATTGGATGTTCACTGATACACTGATCTCCATTGCATAATCCAACACAGAAGTTGCATGTGTAAGAGGTCCAGATTATTGAAGGTTTTCCAATCCTGTGCAATTCTGCACCTGAAGTTTACTTCTTGGATTGTAATTAATATTTAAATAAAACATACTCGTTAATAAATGCAACACTTGAAAATCCTTCAAGTGACACCAAGACACAACACTTGAGCAGTTACCTTCATAGGACTTGTAATAAAATATCTAGATCTTCTGCAACTACCACAGAAAAGTTTAAGCAACTTGAGACTCTCTTATTCATTGAGTTACAAACTACTAAAGTAGTGACATTTAAATATTCTGTGCAGCTTTTCTATAAACTAGCCTAGAGTTTGAACACACAACGAATGCTAAAGCATGCAAAGATCCTCACTTAGACATAGATTAATTAGTTTAAATCCTTTACATATCAAGGCCACAGTGGTCTGCCCATTGCCTCAAGGAGACTAAACAAACTAAGCTCTGATTTTTAGATGAAATAATTTAACATTTACTTTAACATATTCCTTAAATCGTAGTTTTTACTCTTTACAATTAAAAAATTAATAAAACATTCCACTTGTCAAGCAGGGTGAGTGAAACTTTAATATCATTTTCCCTTTACTTGAGCCGAGGCATTCAGTTCTTCACCACTAATTCCAATTAATTCCCGTAAGACATACACTGAAATTGCCAACATGATCACTCAGTGCATCCATCAGATATTATACTAAGATGACAAAATCAGTTCTTCACCCTTAAAGCATTAAATTGTCTTCTACTTACTATAAGTATCGCTGAAGGTCAAAGAATGTGTTGACAAATCTAACTGCTTAAATATTTTTCTCCTTTCAAAATTTGTGCATAAACTTATAAACATTTTCATATAATAATACAATATAAAATGTGTTTGCTAACCCTAGCAGAGTTAACCCCCCGCTTTATTTCCACAAATGTAAAATTTAACTTTTTTCCAACAACATGAAAAGCAGCATATTATATAGCACACTGGTCAGAAATTTTAGAAACATTTATTCTGCTCTTTAACTCTTTTTGCATACTTTTAACTATATGTCTTAGGGCTGATGAAAGAGCCTGTGGTTTGGAGGGTACAACATTCAGAGAAATCAAGCAAAATGAAGTAAACAGGTAAATGTAAAATGCATTATTTAGGGACCAGGAAACCCCCAAAGTATATTTCCCCGTGCAAATAATAATGACTGAAAGCTTATTAGTGCACTTTACTTCTGAATTACAGCACCTACAGAACAGGTTTTAAATAATACTTCTACTCTCACATATTTTATTAATTCATAATTTTCCTGTGTTCCTGAGCAGATATACACTGACATACATTCTAACTAGATATATAAAGATGCAACAACTGAGTCAAAGACAATGATACAGTGTCCCTGCAGTCCTATCCTCAGTCTTTAACACTTCAGTCATAATATCATTCAAAAACTCCACAAACTCAGTTTTACAATATTGACCACATACACAATATTGATCACTTTAGACCTGAAGATTAATGTAGAATCATAGAATCATTTTGGTTGGAAAAGACCTTTAAGATCCAACCATTAACCAAGCACTGCCAAGTCCACCACTAAACCATGTCCCTCAGCACCACATCTACGCGTGTTTGTCATGGTTTAGCCCCAGCCGGCAGCTGAGCACCAGGTGGCCACTCGCCCACCCCTCCCTGGCAGGATGGGGAGGAGAAAGGGAAGATAAAGGCAAAGCCTCGTGGGTTGGAATAAGTCAGTTTACTGCGACAGCAAGGGAGAGGGAAGTAACAACAACAGTACGTAGAATATACACAACGGGTGATAACACAAGGCAATTTACCGACCCGAGGACCCACAGGATGCTCAGCCCTCACTCAGACCGTCCCGGAGCCGCGCAAAGCTGCCTCTCCCCGACTGGCCCCCTTTTACAGTGAGCATGACATCACATGGTATGGAATAGCCCCCCTGACCAGCTTGGCTCACCAATCCTGGCTGCTTGTGAAAATTAACTCTATCCTAGCCAAAACCAGGACAGTGTTTTAAACGCTTCCAGGGACGGTGACTCAACCACTTCCCTGGGCAGCCCATTCCAGTTCTTGACAACCTTTTCAGTGAAGAAATTCTTCCTAATATCCAACCTAAACCTGCCCTGGTGCAACTTGAGGCCGTTTCCTCTTGTCCTATCGCTTGTTCCTTGGGAGAAGAGACCAACACCCACCTGGCTACAACCTCGTTTCAGGTAGTTGGAGAGCGCGATAAAGTCTCCCATCAGCCTCCTTTTCTCCAGGCTAAACAACCCCAGTTCCCTCAGCTGCCCCTCACAAGACTTGTGCTCTAGACCCTTCACCAGCTTCATTGCCCTTCTTTGGATGTGCTCCAGCACCTCAATGTCTTTCTTGTAGTGAGGGGCCCAAAACTGAACATAGTACTCAAGGTGCGGCCTCACCATTGCCGAGTACAGGGGACAATCACTTCCCTACTCCTGCTGGCCACACTATTCCTGATACAAGCCAGGATGCCGTTGGCCTTCTTGGCCACCTGGGCACACTGCTGGCTCATATTCAGCCAGCTGTCGACCAGCACACCCAGGTCCTCTTCTGCTGGGCAGCTTTCCAGCCACTCTTCCCCAAGCCTGTAGCGTTGCATGGGGTTTTTGTGACCCAAGTGCAGCATCTGGCACTGAGCCTTGTTGAACCTCATACAGTTGCCCTTGGCCCATTGACCCAGCCTGTCCAGATCCCTCTGTAGACCCTTCCTACCCTCAAGCAGATCAACACTCCCACCCAACTTGGTGTCATCTGCAAACTTACAGAGAATGCACTCCATCCCCTCGTCCAGATCATTGATATTTAATTTTCATTAGTTTAATAGTAAATATTTAAATGTATTTCAATATGGTAAGATATATTTCATCCTTCAGTTTAATCACGTACACAAACAGTGGTTAAGGTCATAAAAATGATGCATCATGAGACCAATGTTGTGAGAAGAAAAAACCCAAACAACATAAAGTATAAACACAAAATAATATATTATTAGCTAGCACTGACGGGAACATTTAAAACTATCAGCGCAGAAGAAAACTTATGTTTGTTTATTTTGACTTCTTAAATAATGCTAATTATATAATGCTAGGCATGTGGTTGTTGTACAAAACAAGGAGTAAGAAAACTTAAACATTCAAAGGAAATCCAAAAATTCACCCTAGTCGTAGTTATTTGCGTAAATATATAAAATAATTAAAATATTTCATTTTTAAGACTGAGGAAGCTGTAAGATAAATAGTAAATATATATAAGATTAATGTATATAAATAGCATATAATTATTGTATTTGAGATGAAAAAATATTTACATACTTGAAAACTGAATGGAGAAGCCTGATTTGCTGATGAAGAAGTCACTGTCAAATTGTAATGATAATGAGTTGAAAGTGCTGTGAATGTCCTCTGGAAGGGCTGAGCCACTCCATTCTTTCAGAAGTATGCTGCTCTCAATAGGCCCATCCCATACCTTCAAGATGTCATGAGCAACCTCAGTGTCAAAAACAATAAAATGCAGACTGCAAAGAGAAAGCAAAAGTGCTGTACATTACTCATTAAACACAATTATGCAAAACTCCAAGCAATCATTCCCAAACTGTACTTAGTTTTGAGATGCTGTTTAGGACTGAAGAAGTGCTGGTGATCCTGAAGGGTTATCCATTTTTCCTGCTAGATGAGCTGATGTTGTAAGAGAGATGTTATTCTGTTCTATAAATGGCTGAATTACAGAAAACACCATTATAGGGCATATAGTACTTGTTCTATAAATTAACTTATTATGATGGATATTTTAAGGGACAGGAACTATGATTTCATTAAAGATTTCCTCTATTCAAAGGATACAAAGAACACTGATTGGCTTGAATTATATGCAATTGAAAAAAGCAGTAGCTACTGGACAGTAGTATACATAGCACAGGGAATTTTGTCAACATAGCACAGGGAATTGTGTCAGCATGGCATTGTCTTTCCTATACAAAACCAGAAAATGTATTATCCTATCTTGGTCTTATGCCAAAATTCATAAAATACAAAACCGTATTATAATAAAATAATCTGTATTTATCTCCAAAGGAAATATTAGATTTAGAAAGGTATTCAAGAATGCCATGTTATTAGTCACAATATGTGCATAGGCTTCAAGTTCTGACTGTCTACATTTTTAACATTGAAGAATTCTTATAGGTAAATATCAAAACTTTTTTGTTTCAAATAGTTGTGTGTTGATCTTTCTTCATTACATTTGTCAATAATTGGAAATCATTAATTTTAAAGTTGTCATTTAAATGTAAATGATGCATTGAAATCACCTATGATGGAGTGAATTCATTATTTGGCTTAGTGAAATGGAATTGCTAAAAATGAAAAAGGAAAAAAACCTCAGCGAATAACTTGCCATTTTCTTATATTTTTGCCTGTTTAATTTTAAAATGTAATAATTTTCATTTATGTTATCAGTTAAAACTATTGTCCACATAAACTGAATAATGAAACAGCTTACTAGTTGCTAACTTTTTGCTCTAAATAAATAAATAGCTAATATTCTGAAGTAACGTATTTACTGGAAATCACACTTCTTTTCTGTCAGTGGAATATAAAACTAATCTCTGTTGCACATAATTAAACATATTAGTATCAATAAATTGTTTTAAAATGACAGAAATTAAGATTATCTATCTTGATTAGAAGTTAAATGTTTTTTGTTACATTCTTGCTTTCACAGCAAATTCCTGTTGGGAGTAGACAAACTAGCTTGAATATTGAACAGAATTTGCCAGTTCAACGTTTCTAATTCTGTGTGTTACTACAGCAAAACTAAGCTGAAATAGTCTTTAAATATTGGTATTCCTTCCATTTGAGTGACTTAGATATACATCAGTAGCAAAGTATGATAGTCTTTCTTGTCGGTATGTCAAACTGATGAGGAAAAACTGTTTTAAAAGTTCTTCTTGTATTACTAATTTCCTTCTGCTGAGTTCTTGAATCCTTCCACCATCTTTCCATAAATCATTATAGAAAATAAAGCTCTAGATTCCATCAGACAGTTCTTGGCATGTACCTTTATTTTGTGCATTAGTCACAAGTTGTGTTTCTCTAATTTTCTGCACTCTTCTAATTTATTCCTTTTTTTGTTATGCTGCCTACTCTATGTGGAGAAATCTTCCAGTCCTCTTCTATTAAGTATTTTCCCAGTCCTGTATGCACTTATTAAAATCCCATCATTTTTCTCAAATTTGATTATTCTTCTGAGATGTTGCTGGTCTTATTATTCAACTGATTATGGGGAAAAAGTCTGATACTTACATAATTCAAAATGTTATATATGATAATAATGATATGACTGAAGAGAGCAGAAATGGAAAATGAAAACCCTTCAGAGTTGTATATAAAGCTTTATAGCACTAATCTTCTCTGCTGCTGCTGTCAATTGTCAAATCCTCATCAGATCAAAGCATTCATGACAAAAAGACAGTTCCTAATAAGATACCCAACAAGGTCCAAGATGCCTGCTGTCTGAGCACTCCTGGCAGAGAGTCAGGAACTCTACGGCTGCTTGAGGTAATGTATTTAAGAAATAGTGTTGAATAATTATATTTGATTTAAAACAAATTATTACATTGAATGTGACAGTAAGATATAAAAGAATAGCATTACAATGACTCAAGGGAAGAACTTTGAAACCACAGCTGGCAGCTTGGCACTTTAGATTGTTTACAGCTAGAAAAAGGCATAGCAGTGCACCGCTCTACCACCCTGAAGATTTATAGGCCATATTATCTAACGGAATTCACAGTTCTGAATTACATGCCTAGCTGTCCCCTACACAATTTAGGTAGCCAAGTTCCCTAGAGGAATGGCACTCATAAATGCCAGCATGACAAGCATCAACTTTATTAATGTAAAGAAGAGTTAATAAACAAAAAATTGCATAGTGTGAGAATGTAAGGCACAGATTATAATTTATAAAATACTGAAGTCAACAATAAATATTGAAATTAAACATGTACCTTATTGTCTTTCCTGGATCTGCTTCGATAATCCAAGTGCAATGAAGATTGTTGTCATATGGTGCTGGGTAACCAGGGGACAAAATGCGCCCCGATGTAGCAGCATGAATTCGACCACCACACTCAGCTACAATATAAATAAGGATTACATTTATTTTTAACAAGACCATAATATTTTGCCACTTCCATTATCTATCCATTCCACATCTCTCTGTCTTCTAAAAAGTTACCAGAATGACCTAATATCTGTGCAGTAGTACACATACATATAAACCAGGATATGTACACAAGTTAAAAACGCACATATAATGATCTCATTCCTACCTTGTTATCAAGCAAGGAACCATACTTCTGTGATTATGTTATTTTACCGACAAGAGTAGTTGAATATGAATTGAGACTACAAAAGCACAATTCTAGCATCAGCAAGAGAGTAAAGAAAGAGCCATGGCGGTTGGACCAAATAATCTATCAGCAACACTTCTAACAAATAATAAGTCTTATGTATAACTACATTTTTCTTATATAACATAACTATAGAGGAAACAAGATTACTGATTTACTTACCTATTCTGCTGGTTCGATCACTCAAAACACTACATATTATTTATAGAACCACAGCAGAAAACTGCTTTAGTACATAATTTCTTCAAATGTAACCTTTGCCTAAGATTTCAGTTAATTTTCATTATATAAGGAAATTCAGAATGCAATAATTGCTGTGATAGATAACTAGATATAAAGAAATGACTGGTACAGTACTGTATAAAAGAACTTAAGATAACTCAGTGAAATCAAAATTATTTAAAATCAAACTAATTCACAGATTTGCTTTAGAATTCAAAGAAGAATCATTTAAAAACAGAATACATGATAAAATTTGGGATGATGCATTATATAGCTCATATACCAAAACAAAACAAAACAACCACAAAAAACCCCACCAAACCAGAACATTTTAGGAGAAGATCAAAAGTAAAATTTCAAAAGTGATTCTAACAAAAAATCCAAAAAGTTTGTTTTTCAATATGCAGAAATGAGCACACTGTAAAATAACCTTTTAGGTAATAACCTTCTAAAATAATCTTCTAGAGAAGGAATTAGAGTTCATTGGTTTTCTTCATTAGAACATAGAGAAAATGAAAATGAATGCTACGAGCAATATAGCAGTGTATTGCTGAAGATAACTAGGTGTAGAATATGTGGAATATGTCCATGTGTGGGCTTGAAATTTTTTGTGAATGAGACTGAAATAATTGTAAAGACAATGATGAATGTAAATGTCACTAGAGACAACAGCAAATACCAAATGCTGATCTAAAACACAAGAAGCCAAAAATAATAGGTCTGCACAAACAGGAGGATATTAAGAAAATGTGTCTAAGAAAGTAAGTGATGCTTGGAAGTTCATGACAACTTAAGAAAAAGGAAGAAAAGGAAGCCAGTAAAATCAGAGTAGGAAGAGATAAAACTGATAGCATAAGATAAAAACTGAAGAAAGAAAGGATTATATAAGTAACACTGGAGGGGGAAAAGAGACAGCATGAAATGATCTGTAGATGCTTAACTGAGTTTTCAGGGATCTTCATGACAAGTTTTCCTGTGTGTAGAACAGTAGAAAAAACATAAGAATTTAATGAAGATAACAGACTGTTTGTGAAAGACTGTTTGTTTAGAAAGATTCACCTTTAGAAGATTTTCAGAGAGAATGGTGAACATTTGACTTCTTGGGGAACTAATAAATGTTTCAGAAGAGTTCTAAATTGAGAAACAGGAAGAGGGAGTTTATACAAAACTGATGCATTTCCCAAATTTGATTTTAAAGATAGGAACAAGGACAGCAAATAAAAAGAGATAAAGGTACATAGAAAGATAGCTTTGTGGTTGAACAGACCCAAAGCAAGAACAAAATCTGTCTCTGGATACTAAAAGAAAATTGACTCTTCTACTGATATCGGGACATATTCCACTTAGAAATGAAGTGAGATCCTCAACAAATAAGAGAGTTTGGTACAAGCGATTCCAAAAGCTAGCAGCAAAATATGGAAACAAAATCTAGTAATGCAAGGTACAACATCAAAGTATAATAATAACAAAAAAGATAGATTAGCAATCATAAGTGGAATATAGAAGCTTGAAAGTACACTGTTATCAAGAAAACTGGAAATACAGGTAGAGATATGGGAGTGGAGGGAGCATAACATAGTAGTGATGCAGTAAACTAAATGAAGTCAGCATGAAAAAACATGCATATTGGTCAAAAATATCTTGGAGAAAGGTTATGAAAGATGTTCTACAGGTACGAAGATGGGAATTTTCTTTAGATTCACTTGATCCTATCTTCCTACCTTCCTTCCTCAGGTCAGACTGGAATATACATGATTTTTATTTATTTATTTTTAAATACTGTATGGTTGAGATTATAACATCTCACACATAGATTAGAGGACAAATCATCATACTAAGAAAAGGAAATAGGTAGACAGATAGATTATTCACCTAATAGACTTGGAACTAACAAGTATTTTAGACTTGATTCAAATACTTACTTGATGGTGAACACAGGCACAAGAAAATATCACAGAAAATTACCTTAGAGTAATGACTTCATTTAAATCAAATGAGGAGATAGGCAAAGCTAGGACTAATTATGGCTCTTCTCTACAAAAGGGCAAACTTAGTGGAAAAGGAAGCTAGCCAATTAAACTGAAGAGCTTCAGGACATGAATGTGTAAAAACCTGGAAGAGTCTTTAAACCAAAACTGGAAGGAGTTGTTTTGACCTGTCATGTATATAAGAGAAAACTTACAGATATAATTTTGGAATCAAATAGGAAAAATAACATCTCTACTAAGAGAGCAGAAATGCTGTTCACTGATGGTTTTTGGCAGTTACCCTCTGGGTAAGCTGAATTTTTGAAAGGAAGGGAGCTTGCTCCTTTGCAGACTGCAGGTCTGTGAATGTGTTCAGCAGGAAGCAGCTCCTGGAATGGAGAATGTAGCACCCAATACAGGACAGAGGCAACAATCAAGGGTCTTACAGATCAGATGAGTGCAGAAACCAGTTGGTAGCCTGCCTGCAGCAGGCAGCAGAGGCAAAAGCTAAGCATCAGAAGACACATAGAAAGAAGGACTTTCCCAATGACTCATGGGAACTCCATGTGAAACTTGAACTCAGGAAGTCACTGATAATTGCTGGACTGGAAAGCACAACTGGAGAGAAACTGCCTAGCAAAACTACAATGGACAATAGCTATACTGGTGTCCAGTTATTTTATGCATCTCACCTAGTACTGCTCTATCTAACATTTATGTTGGTTGTAATGATTGTAATGAAAAACAGTTTTAGAGACTTGAAGATGTGATATTTAAAGAAAAAGTCTACCTCAAGGCTCTGACAGATGGCAGCAATGACTCAAGAGCAAGCAGATAAAACAATCCATCAATGTGGGGTGAAAATTAGAAATTAGCTTCATCGGAATGAGATGCTGAAATAATTTCTGATGAAAACAAATAAGGTAAAAGAAATCTTAATTTGCTTTACGATTGTGTTTGATTAGTTTGTGAAGTGTTTAGATAATACCACTGCCTGTGATAGCATATCAGACTCGATGACTCAGGATATCATCAGAACCAAAGCGGTGGTCTTTCATCAAAGGCTGCCCCATAGAAAGAAGTGTTTCCCAGCAGTTTTCTAGCCATTACTAGCCAGCCATCTGTTTCAGCGAAGTTATACGTGGATATTCACAGTAAATCGTTACTTGAAATTTAAAGTATGTTTACACCATTATCATATGATAAAGTACAGAAAGACAGAGTATTAGATTTTTTTCTTGAAACACCAGACTGAAATCTTTCATTGTCACAATCCGTATTACCTATGCAAGTAGGCAAAGGTTTGTCCCAAACTCTTCGATCTCCACTTAAGCAGGTCATAATACTACTACCATGCATTGTATAGCCAGGATTACAGCTGTATAAAATGGCAGTGTCTATAAAATGTCCTTCATCTCGGATCTTGTAGCCATAGTTTGGTATGCCGGGATCTTCACACTTCACTAGGTCAAAACCTGCAAATAGAAATGGGAAGGGAAGAGAAGAAAAAAATACACAAAGATATAAGATATCGATCAAAATATAATGCCCATGAATCTGATCTTGATGCAAATTATATTCTCATGATTCAATTAGATTAGATGTCTCCACAGTGACCAAAGATAAATTATATATAATTTGAGTAAATCAGAAACTGAAACACCAAGAACTAATTATTCTTTTGATATTTGATTACACCATTATTTTATTGAAGAAAGCATATTATCTACACTATGCCAAAAGAGATTAGTGAGCAATTTATTAATTCATACTTCTATTCTTTCATTCTTTTTTATTCAGAGGAAAGGAAGCAGTATCGACCCTGTATTTGGTGCTAAGTGGGAGCTTCACCTCCTCATCTAATTTCCATAACGAAACCAGCAGATCATAGTGGGAACTCAGGAAGAAAATGCAAATGTTATTTCATCCATCCTAGGGTCGAGATAGCATGGCTTCAGTTTCTTCTCTGCTGAAAATGAAGAAATATTCCTACATTCATTTTCAATTAGCATTCCCCTTTTTGGCCTATTAACATGCTGAATGGGATAAACAGCTTCTTCTGTGCTCCTTGGAATGAGCAGTTCTACTCTGTGCAGCCACAACTCTTTCCATATTTTACCCTTTCCTCTTTGCATTGTTAAAATGTAAAGATGCAGTCTAAATCACTCCTTTTGCCTTGAGGTCCAGTTCTTGGAGCAATACAAAGAGTGGTTCCAAATTAATCTTTCTCAACTCCAGTCAGATTTGTGGATTTTTCATTAATTACTGTCATGTCCCTGGCCCAATTCTGACTCTACAAATAGTTTCCATTTTGCTGTCCTTATTTTACTGAACAGCTTCATTATGTGGTTCTGAATGAGGCTGCTGGTCTTCCCTTCAGTTTGCTATTTTCAGCTTATTCTCTACATGAGACCTTTCTTCTAATTAGAAGAGAATCAGACATCTTTATGGTAAATAACATATCCATAGACAACCTTTCATTATTTTACAAATACACAAACTAGAGTTGGTATCACACTTTTCTCATTGCCTTTCCCCTGATGCTGAAAATATCAACCTCAGTTCAAAAAATGGCAAGTAGTCTACAATACCTTGTTTTATCTCCTGTACAGATGCTAAAGCTGTCCAATAACTGATTCCTCTGAAAACACAAAATGTCATTGTTTTCTTTGTTTGTAAACTGGACACAAAGTTTGGGATTTACCTGTCATAACTCAGGCTTATGAAAATTAGAGGGCTAAATTTGAACTAGTTAGCTTAGGCTACTTTCATAGTCAGTAGAGAAATATGAATCTCTAGAAAACAAACCAACTTATACTTAGATAGCTGTCTAAGATCAGTCAGTTCAATCAGCTTCTGGAAATACTTATATTCCGCTGTTACTGTAAACTGAACCTAGGTTCTCTATAGTAGGCTATAGTAGCTCAGAATTTTAAGTATCTAGAATTACGGAAAAGAAATCCCTCTCAAAAAAGAACGCTATTCCATCACAGAGACACTGCATCCCTATCTGTGTTAATATCTTAAGAAACACAAACCCCCAAGACCAGTGAGCATGCTCTGACCGCAGCCATGCACTGTTAAACTCAATTACCCTTCAAAACAGCATGGCTGTCTACAAGCCACTTCCTGGGAATTTAACTCACACTGCCTAAACCATTACACCTGAGATTGTGTGGCAGAGTGCTACAACCCAAGCTAGAAGCATGCTAGCATTTACCCTAACATATCAGCAGTCTGGATAATCACTTTCCCACACTCAGTCATAGAATCACAGAATCATAGAATCATAAAATGGTTGGTGTTGGAAGGGACCTTAAAGATCATCTAGTTCCAACCCCCCTGCCATGGGCAGGGACACCCCTCCACTACACCAGGTTGCCCAAAGCCCTATCCAACCTGGTCTTGAACACTTCCAGGGATGGGGCATCCACAGCTTCTCTGGGCAACCTGTTCCAGTCCCTCACCACCCTCACAGTAAAGAATTTCTAACATCTAATCTAAATCGACCCTCTTTTAGCTTAACCCTATTACCCCTTGTCCTATCATACTTATGCCTTGACAATGTTTAGTTTACTAACAGAGGAGTAGACTATGCGTCAGAAGGAGTATGTGTAATCACACACAGTACAAATGGATTAGAGAGATTTATCATTATTCCCTTGCTAAAAGATTGTTTCCATGTGAATATTTGCACATCCCTGCAATTTCATTTTGTTGACAAAAATGAAACAAGCAAACATGCTCAGTTTCCAGACAAAAGGGGTGGCATTCATTTTAACTACCTCTCAGCATTAATTATATAAACAGCCATATCTAAACCAGTTGTGTGTCTTTTCAAATTAATAGTAACTTATGGGGTATGACTAATCTCATCCTAAAGTAGATATCTAAAATAGGTTGTATGAACTGTGCAATTCCAAAAAGGTCTATTTCTCTTCATATACTATAAAAAGAGTCAAGATGATTAGGTCATTCAAACGAGCTGAACTTCACAAGAAATAGCGGTATTTCATTATTTTAATCTCCTTATTAAACATACAAAGACATTTATTTAAAAAACTTATAGGAATTTCTCAGCCTGTGCATGTGTCAGAGGACATGAAGTCCTGTACAGAAATACATTGCTTTTTTAAATCTTATTTTTGAGACTCTGTGGGAGCATTTATATCAATAAAAGAGTTGAGATTTTCTGTCAGTCTATTTTAAACTCATATCTAATCAAATATTTATTTGGGGTAAAGTGTTAGATAAACTGATGGTAGAAAACATAACCACTCACTATCTGGAGTATCAGAATTCAATTTCCTATTTCATACACAATACAGAAAAAAATAACATGCAAGTAAAAATATCTAACTGGAAGCAAAAATATAAAATCTAAATGTAAATATCCTTGAGACACTAAACTCTTCATTTTCTGTTTTGTTTAGATTATTCAGATATTTTTATCAAAGGACCACCTTTGGAAAATTAATATTGATCTTAATTTCTTCTAATTATTGCTAATTCAGGAAAAGTCCAGTGGTAGTCTCAGTTTTTAGGGTTATTTTCACAATATTATGCCTAGGAAAAAACACTAGGTACAAAGATTCAGTATGACAAAATAAAAAGTATTTTTGCTTTTTGTATCTGAAAAAATAGAATTATTACCTGTAAGGACATCCAACAAACTAATTTCTGGCTTTTACACCAATTTTTAAAATGCCACTTTGAATACTCTAGAAAAAATACAAGGATAACAGTACATAATTTGTGGTCACACGTTCACTACACTTTTCCACAAACAAGAGTATCTCTGTTTTTCAGTAGGCCTACTAAAAATTGGGGTATTTCACATGCAAGCAGGTCATGTGAAAATATAGCAGGATCTTGTCCTTTGTATTCACAGGCAGGCTGCCTTTCCAGCTCTTCTTATCCAATTTCTTCCTGTTCTCATCATATACAAAAAATAGAACTTTCCATTCCTTTTTTCCCTGATGCTCTTGTACATCTGGTGCAATTTGTCATAAAGGACCATCTTGTTGTGAAATCTCATTGTCGAAATGTTGCAACAGAACTTCAGTGTTAAAGTAGATGCTGTGAACTTTCACAGTGGGGAAATCTGGTCACATGGAAATATGAGATCCATACAATCACAGTACTCAGCTTTACCTGACATTGGAATGAGCCAGCAGTCAGAGAAATTCTGACAATATTCTTACTGCTGAGAAAGATTATTATAATGGCAAATTGCTGCCAATTATCTTATACCTGAGTTTCGTTACAGGATTATTAGAACAATGAATGGATAAAAGCCAGTTAAATTAAAACCAAACCAGCCAGAATACATCTTGATGATTCGCTATCACCTCCTGACACTATTTATCCAAAGTGATTTGTTCTGTCATATTTGATATAAATAATCAGGAATGTAGAAATACTAGTTGTCAGGGCAAAATTATCAACATGTCTGTAATGTATGTAGACTATTAATTACAAGTTCTTCAACTCAGTTTAATTATTATGGGTACTGTGGTTCTATCTATATTAGTAAGTAGTGCAGTACAGTAGAAGCTAATCTGGGCAGTGAAACAATGAAGCTGAGCACACAATGTCCACACTATCTGCACTGAAGTGTTTTTACTTTGGACTAGCTTTTGTGTCCATTAGTGAGTGGAGTATGCTAAGTGCATTCCTGGAGCACACCTTTCAGTTCAGCTTCAAGTTCGTACCCTCCAAAACCTGTCTTCAGTATGAATTCAGGTAGAAGAAGCAAGTGTTCATTCTATGTCCCCAAGGGAAATTCTCAGGGATTTTATATAGTACAATGTACTTTTAACAGAAGCTGATGAAGTTGAGATATCTGCAAATGTTCTCTTCCCTATTTTGAAAGGAAGAATACAGTTTACTTACCATATATATATATGTGCATTTACACTGTGTGTAAACCTACAGTGGCTATATGAAAAATAAGTAATCTAAAATAAATAATTTCCTACTCCTATTTCTGGAAGAAGTCCTAAGGTATTTTGAAATAATGATTCTCCTAAAGCCAGACACACCTAAAAGTCAGAGTTCAATACTAAGACTTTTATGAAGAGTGTGAGGAAAAAAAAAAAAAAAAAAGAAGCTATGAGTTCCTGGTCTAGAAAGTAGACAAAAGCAAGAAAGACACTGAATTGTGAGCTATGGTACTCACACAAATTTTACTTCCTACACGAAGGAATGCTGTGGCATGTTACATTATGTCTTAGTAGAACATATGAGCACACTGTTATTAGGGACCAAAATATAGGTCTCCTATAAGCCTCTAAGAAATGAGGCTGCAGGGGTTTATTCCTTCCTTTTTTCTCTCTGGCTTAGTAAACCTTGTTCATGCTTTGGCACAAAGTATACTATGGCAATTAAAACATTACCCATGGAGAGGGAAGAGAACAGTTTTAAAACAGAGGAAATAATTGATCTGACAGTAAAATAAATGTAACATCACAGCCCTTACTACTGTGGTCCCATGGTGCAAATTTGTTCAACAATTTCTGACAGGTTAACTTTATTTACAAGCTTTATGTTGGATTAATTATTGTTTGTCAATGCCATTCTGACTTTATGACAAACCATATATGAAACTGGCATGAGTTCAAAATGCTCATAAGTTTCCTTCTGTATGCTCTAGTTAATTTTACAGGAATTCAGTCATGTGTTTGTGCTAGATTAAGATCACATTTGTACTGCTGTGTGTTCTGATGCTACACAGATTCATTTTTAATCATCATGGAACCTTTGCCTCAGATACGGTCCCAGAACATTGTAACCACCAAGTAAAGAAATACTGTAGCCCTCGAGGGCATTTCTTCTCATAAATTCATAGAATCATCGAATCATAGAATCACAGAATCTTTAAGGTTGGAAAAGACCTCTAAGATGATCAAGTTCAACCATCAATCCAACACCACCATGTCCACTAAACCATGTCCTGAAGTGCCACGTCTACCTCTCAGCCTCCTCTTCTCCAGGCTAAACAACCCTATTCGAAACACCAACCTGTGTTGTAACTTCTGTGGACTCTGGCAGTTTGTAGTATGAACTCTAAATAGGAAGTCTACCAGACGAAACTGTAAAGACATTTTAAAAGAAATGCCAGCTGGGGTATTTGGAAAATTTTAGATGTCTAATTTAAAGAAGAACAGGTCCTGAAAATATTATATATAGCATATAGGTATAGGTCAACACTATCAATGATCTCAGCTAAGATGAGTAAATTTACATTCATAATTCCTATTAATATCACTGTTTGTTACAGATGGGGAAGTACTATTAAAAAAGCAATACCACTAATCCCCATAAAAGCTTCACAAGACAAGCCATGAGGGGTTAATTATTCTGAATGTAAAAAGTTTTTGCAGTTCATATATTAAGCAAAAAGGATTATTAAATCACACTCCATGGGACTCCAAATAGTGTTTAATAATCTCTAATAATTATATTACTTTCTATACCTTAAGTATAGACTCGGTGGGCCCCGTTCAGTGAAAAGTTAATATCTTTTCATTTCTAGTTGCCATGGAAGACAGACCTCATAAATTATGTATATTCTATCTTCAGCTTCTGAAAGCAATTTGGTAAAATATTTTTGGATAACTCAAAAAAAAAGGGCAAATACATATAACAATCCTATTTCACTACATACATGGAAATATTAACAGATGCTTTAATATTAAAAAAGGTAATGTGAAAACATTGGAAACATCAAGAACTCTTAGTGTTATCTAAATCTCAAGTACTTTAAGCTCATAAACATAATCTATATGTTTTACACAAAATCATTTTTGAACTACCAAAGAGTAATTAAAAGTATGAAATGGTACTTGAGTTAATGTTCAGAGTCTGTAATGGATTTCTAAAGCATGTAAATGTAAACAAATACTCATTCTGCAGTTGTTGCATCTTAAGCATCCATAACATCCATTTAATTAAATCAATGCAATTCAAAATGAGAGTTCCTGGCATTTTCATTCTGTCTTGGAACCATTTATGTGCTATTGAAACCTACAGTTGTAGAGGAAAAAAAAGGTCTTTATTATGTACTGGAAAACGTACCAATTACAAAATCTCTACCTAATTAGAACGATAGAAAAGTCTATAGAAAGAAAAGTGTTTGGATAATGTAGCTATAGTGAGGTATCAGAAACTTGCAGGAACTTTCTAAGAGCCTAGGATGACAAATCAGCATGGGCTGTGTGCACTGGGAGAAAATTAGCTCCAGACCTCTTTTTCTTGGATCTGTAAAGTTTTTTAAGGAGGGCCAAAATATTTTTATGTCTTGGTGATTGAACTTTTTACATTCTAACGCAGATCATCTGAAAGAGACAAAAGGAGCCATGTTTTTCAAATAAACTGATATATTTCTACATGCTTGTGCAGCAGAATGAGTTCACAATAAGTAATGATACCTGCTGCTTCATATCCTTTGGAAATTGAGAGGTACACTTTCAGTTTGTCAAAAGTTTTGCAATCTACTGGCAATTCATATTTAACTATACTGATGAGACAGTCATTCAATGGATAATACTTTCTAATAGGACTTTCAGCACTTTTTCTTGACATAAGCAACATGCAAGAAAATTTATGTAAATGTGTAAAATAGTGATGTTAATATACATTGTCAGTTACAGGTCTTTCCAGCATAAAATGAAAAAGAAAAGAACTCTTTTCTGTAATTTTCTTCTGTAGTAAGTATATTACAAAAAGTTATAAGGCCTTTCCCCATCAATTTCAAACCAGATTATTTGTGTTCATATGTCCTATTCAAAGTTTCTATTCTCCCGTTTTCTGCTATGACATCCACACATACAAAAAAAAAAAATTAAGAAACAAGTTAAATACACGTAAACAGGTAGTAGAAGACAGCTTTTGTATGTGATGATTTTAGCGAAAAAAATACTTTTAATAAGTAACAATACTTGCAAGAAATAGGTATGCAAATACACATGCCTGTATCAAGGTGATTACTGTGCATATATAGAAAGCATCCAAGTAAGCTTTGCAATCAGCAAGCAAATGAATAATTAACTACAATTTATACTCAATATAAGAGAAGCAGTTATTAAAGGTGAGATTCCATGTGAGTTTAAGAATTCTAACTTCAAGTGTCTATAGAGAGGTATCTTCAGGAATGCTCCATGTCAAAGCCCCCTTTATAATCAGGGGGGAAATGACTGATACAGTCAGTACTTAAAAATATTCTGTAGGCTACTTGTGAGATGAGCACTGGTCTGACCTATTTTTTTTCACGGGGGAGAGGGGGCAGGGCAGGGGAAGAAAAGGAGAAGAAATAACATGAACACATACGTTTTTCCTTGTGTTATTTAGTGCAAGGTACTTTGACTTAACACCTGCTAAACGCTTCAGTAATTACAAATGCATTCATTTCTTCACAGTCTTTTCTAGAATACTCACTCCTAATCAAGTCACCGTAAATATAAAGGACCAATTGAAACATGGAAAAATATCTGTACAAGCTTACAAAAAACAGTAAGGCACAGACAGAACTGAAAGTTAGAGACCTCCCTCATCTGCAGCTATGCTCTTTCTTTCACACACTGACAGGGGAACAACGTGTACACATCACCTCTTATTCTGGCTAGTGGTATTGATGCCAAACACTTCTGAAAATCAAGTTCTAAATACACTATAGTGAACAACTTAGATAATGAAAAACACATAAATCTTGTCTACCTTTCATCATTCTGTCTTAAGTAACTTTCCCCACCTAGAACATGTATGGAAGCAGAAGGAATAGAAATAAGTAAGTTTACAGCGTTCATCTTCTTTAACTATTTTTCTTTCAAATACTCTGCTGTCTACTTGTATCCCTAATTCTACTCATATATAATATACATATAGTTTTGGCAGGGTGATTTTAATACTATGCATAAACTTTTGAAGGAATAAACTTAATTTTATTCTGAAATAACTTTCTTACATTTTTAAATAATTGGAAACACAGCTTTAATGACTGAAAAAATTGTTCTCTATTTATTGCTAATCTTCAGTTATAAAAAATTACTAGATTCTTGGGCAACAAGCTTAATCTGCTGAAATGTAAAAAATTCCCTCATATAATGAGGAGAGGGGAGAAAACAGACACATTCCTGCATCTGAACTGTTAATATCCTTACAAATTAATTCTGGATTATTGCTTTCCTGAAAATTCATGTTTTCATAAATTCTACTTAATTTCAAAATTTAAAAAGTGGTTATGTAATATATTTTCCATGAGCTATTTTAGAAGATGTCATTTCAACAGTTTTCAGAAAGGGAAAAAAATCAGTCAGAAGAAAGCGAAGATCTAACTTTGATGTCAAGGGCATACACAAATGAAATGTCTAACATTAAAAAACCCCATAACCCTATAAAATGTATTAATTTTGTATAACAGTATAAGAAGTATGGAACAGAATAATATCTTTACATGTGTGTTGCTTAGATTTTATAATTAGACTGTGATAGCTTACACTTTCATAAATTTAACAGTTAGCAAATCAACAAGGCACCTTAAAGATCTTACATTTGAATTGCAGCAAGAAGGAGCTTGCAACAAAGATCAGTCCATCAGGTTTCTAAGTGCAGATCATCTACCTGACCTAAGGGACTTCTTACCAATAAGACCATTAGTTGGATAATAATAACAGTTGTTGCCCTTGTCTCATAGTCATTAGCTGCAGCTTCTCTTTCCCAAAACAGAGAGGGTTGAGCCAATAATCCTAAACTGGAAATAATTTTTCATCCAACGTGAGGGGAAAGTAGGTGAGAAGGCCAGGGGTAAAGAAGAAGATATTGGCAGTTCTGTTCAAGTGTTCTAAGCTTTCAGACAGGAATTTTTGCTCGTGGGAAAATTCTGGTAATTACAGCAGTGGGAAAAAATTGTCAGTAACACTACTGACTACTCATGTAAAACCTGGAAAAGAAGAAATTATTTACTGCAAACTAACAGGAATCTTCTTGTGAAAAGCAGAGGAAATGAGCAAAGTTTTGGAACAAATCCCAGCTAAAACTCACTAAATCCAACTGCACATACATATAATGGCAAAGTCTATAATGGCTTCATAGAAATAGATTTTTTTAAAATATATGACAGAAATATTTCAGGCTGAGGTCGCAAAGAAGGTAAAGAAGTTCTGTCCTTCAAGCCATGGCATTGACCAATTCATGGAAACTCTGTGTCTCCACTAAGGTCTCAGAAATAGTGCTTCAAATATGATTGCTTCTTTAATACTAAAGTAACATAATCTTTAGGCCAGCACTTGCAAATTTCAATCACATACTATAGCTAGGCTGCATACATCAGCAGATGAGAAACAAATACACTTTAAGAAGCATACCTGAATTGCATCACTGAAAAATCTTACTTTCATATTCTGAAGATAGAATTCTAATATAAATGTAAACCAAAACATGTATATGGACATCTATCATGATCTGTGCTACCTCCTCTCTCTCTGACCTTCAAAGCATAACTGCATTTTAAACTTTATAACAGGAGATTTTAAAAAGCAGCTCTTTTCTTGATAATAGTTGTGAATTACAACAGGGAAACCTAGACTGGATGAGAATCTCTGACCCATACACAGAAAAGCCAGGACTCCTTCAACAGGTTATAACTGGCAATTATCAGAACCAAATCAAAGTAACTTTTAACAAATTACCTTTTTTCACATGTTCTAATAACTCATATCAAATCTCTTTTTTCCTTAACAGAAAATGAGAAATACTTAACATCTTTCTGCTTTCTAACCCCATGCACAGAGGGATAATTCAGTGATTTAAGGATAATAAATTGTGTAATTGTTGGAAACTAAATAAAATGTTTTTCTTTTGATATGTTCAGAGAGCTTTTTTTAAAAAATATTATTCATCTCGTGTATGTATATTTGTAATACACATATTTTAATTCAAACAGAAGCGTGGCTTTCACTCCAAGTGTTTTTGGAGAACATAGTTTAATAATCATGTACTCCCATCACAGCATGCAACTACTGTTCTATTTTTTGTGATTCTTCCTTTTCTCAGTTTAATTCTTGCAACCTTCTTACCAATGCAGTCTCTGTCCTCCACTCCATATGCTTCCAATGTTTCTTGGAGAGCTCGTCTTGCTCTCCACCTTACTTACATGTGTATACTGGTCTTTTTGTCTCAAATATCATCTTTCCCAATAACCCATGGTGATCTTCTTGCCTGCTGCACTGCTCCTCAAGTCTCCTTGGTTTAATAATGCAGCTTCCCTTATTCCAAGCTGCAGACACAGAAACATGAGAGGTGCCCTATTCCCTTCTTTCCCTCCTCTTCCCTCCTCTCCAAGTCTGGCTTTTATTTCCTTGGTATTGCAACCAAACAGCACTATCCTCACTTACTCAGGCTATCCACAAGACAGCAGACACTGAGAACACAGGATGGTTGGTGGCTTGACCAGCTGGCAGGTAAGCCCCCACCCAGTCACTCTCTCACTCCCACCCAGTGGGATGGGGGAGAGAATCAGAAAGACGAAAGCAAGAAAATTAATGGGTCAAGATAGAAACAGTTTAGTAAGTGAAGGAAAAGAAAAAGGAAAAAAAATGACAAATAAGTGATGCAAAAGCAATCAGTCTATGCCAGCAGACTGATACCCAGTCAGTCCCAAAGCAATGGCTACTTTAGAAAAACTTCCACAAAGTTTTATAGCTAAGCATGATGTCACATGGCATGGAATATCTCATTGTTCAATTCAGGTCAGTTGTCCCTGCTGTATCACCTCCTACCCTCTTGCCCACCCTGAGCCTACCTGCTGGGGCAGCAGAGTAAGTAACGGTGAAGGCCCTGACACTGTGCAAGCACTGCTCAGCGTTAGCTGAAGAAAATTAACTCCATCCCAGACAAATCCAGTACAGATGGACAAACTGTTTACCTCCATCCTAATCCAGGACCATTGAGAGAGGTCATTAAAGAAAAGATATTTTGGAGTGCTAATTCACAGAGTAAGACTTGTTCACATAAAATCTAGCTACCTAAAGATTTATATCTTCATAAATTTGGGAAGATTTTCCTGAGATGGTGTATTGGGTTTGCGTGGCAAGGTTTTGGTAGCAGGGGGGGGCTACAGGGGTGGCTTCTGCGAGAAGCTGGTAGAAGCTTCCCCCATGTCCAGTAAAGCCAATGCCAGCTGGCTCCAAGATGGACACGCCGCTGGCCAAGGCTGAGCCCATCGGCAGCAATGGTAGCATCTCTAGGAGAACATAGCTAAGAAGGGGGAAAAAAAAACCCACCAGAAGCAACTGCAGTCAGAGAGAGGAGTGAGAAGGTGTGAGAGGAACAACTCTGCAGACACCAAAGTCAGTGAAGAAGGAGAGGGAGGAGGTGCTCCAGGCAATGGAGCAGAAATTCCCCTGCAGCCTGTGGAGAAGACCATGGTGAGGCATGCTGTCCCCTGCAGCCCATGGAGGTTGATGGTGAAGCAGGTATCCACCTGCAGCCTGTGCAGGATCCCATGCCAGAGCAGGTGAATGCCCAAAGGAGGCTGTGACCCTGTGGGAAGCCCACGCTCGAGCAGGCTCCTGGCAGGACTTGTGGCCCAATGGAGAGAGGAGCCCACGCTGCAGCAGATTTGCTGGCAGGACTTGTGACCCCGTGGGGGACCCACGCTGGAGCAGTCTGGTCCTAAAGGACTGCACCCCGTGGAAGGGACCCACACTGGACAAACTCATGGAGGACTGTGCTGCATGGGAGGGACCCCAGGCTGGAGCAGGGGAAGACCGTGAGGAGTCCTCCCCCTGAGGAGGAAGGAGCAGCAGAGACGACATGTGATGAACTGACCGCAACCCCCATTCCCTGTCCCTCTGTGTTGGTGCGGGGGAGTAGGTAGAGAAATCAGGAGTAAAATTAAGCCCAGGGAGAAGGGAGAGGTAGGGGAAGGTGTTTTTTTAAGATTTGGGTTTATTTCTAATTACTCTACTCTGATTTGTTTGCCAATAAATTAAAATTAATTTCCCCAAGTCTGTTTTGCCCATGACGGTAATTGGTGAGTGATCTCTCCCTGTCCTTGTCCCAACCCACAAGCCTTTCGTTATATTTTCTCTCCCCTGTCCACTTGAGGAGGGGAGTCATAGAGCAGCTTTGGTAGGCACCTGGCCTCCAGCCAGGGGCAACCCACCACACCTGTTATATATATATATGTATAGGTTAAGACATACTCATTTAATGATTTTTGCCTTTTGTTTATTTTAATTTAATTTTGTCTTACATTTTTACTGTAGTGTGTGAAGGTTCTCTTTGGAACAGATCTTATACACCAATTAGTTACTGAAAGAAAACTGCAAGAGCGTCTTTTCATTACTGGATTGTTCTGCTCAACTGACACTATACAGCCTGAGGCTAAGCCACTATATTTCTGAATTTGAGTCTGTTTGTGTGCTAGAATAATAGACTGAGTTTGCAGTTTCAGAACATTGTTTTCACTGACATTCTGTTAACACTTTCAATTACTGTAGAATAGGAAATGAATTAAATGAAATTTCAGTTCAGGATTCTCTTAAATTAATTTCCAGGTTTAAACGATTTATATAAATTTAGATTATGCTAATTCAGATTCACCTTCCATGCACTAACTTTCACCATCCCATGAAAGATGTAGGTATAGAGAATGTTCATAATACAAAACTTAAACTGAAAATTGTAACTAAGTCTTTAGCAATAACAGAATAGTATGAATGCCAAACCAGTGCATCATGTCTCAGAAACGTATTTCAAAATTTCTTTTCTTAAACTGAGAAGTATACCTTGAGAGCAATGAAAAGAATATTGTAAAACTGCTAGCTATGCATGCTAAATATAGAAGATAAATGCAAATAAAAACATTAAACCTACATTTAAAAAAAATAAATCTATCCATGCACAATCCTAAATCTGTTTTCTTATAGAAACACTAGAAGGAATTTGATGGAAGTTCTATGGAGCTGAGTACAGTGCAAAGGCCTGAATCTTGCCCACTCTTGGGAGAAATGATAGCCACACAGAATTCTGCTTTCAGTGAAAGAAATGGTCATGGATTCAAGATTGTCAGAAGTTAACATTAAGTTAAGATCTGAGCCTGCATAACATTCACTCTCAAAAAGGCAAATCCTTAGTGAGAATTTTTGCAGCCCTCATTTCCATCTTAGCACAGAAGTGCAGGGAAGTATCTAATTTCACACCATAGGGGAATGGAATATACGAATAAAAGACAAGTGTTGAGGAACTAACATGGAATTTCATTTTAATCTACAGCAGCAAATCAGGAACAGGTGAGTGAAAGGTCTTAAAATCTAGCTAGAGCATGCCACAAATCTCTGAATGGTTTTCAGACTTTATAAAGTCTGTAACTAGTTCTGCATGTTTCTGAAACACACAGGAGTCTATTGCGAGGCAGAAGACACTGCTGAGTGGCCAGTGCAGCCAGGCACGGTCCTACAGATAATATCCATCAGTATTCCTGGATGGACCCTTCCCCTGATTCATTACAACGGACTTCAAGGCTTATTCTGCAGATAAGTGAAGCTTTTGCTTCTATTATATCCTGCACAGGACTGAGGAACCATGAAATTGCCATAGGGAGCTAGATAAGCTGCTCCTAAAAAAGTAGATGTCTGGATAAGGATCGAGAGTAACTTCATGCTATCTCAAACAGGAAACCACCAGTGCAAGGAACTTAGTAAAAGATTTCAGGTCTGAAGAGAGCCTAAAGAGCAATTCTACATAGTGGTAAAATTCCTTACACATCACAACCCCAGGATACTTTCTAAGGACATGGGTGGATGGTATCATGAATATAGACACCCATCTTCAGGCACCATGAGAAAAAGTTAGTTCTGAGAGTTCTAGTCAGTAAGGTGAAGGGAAAGAGTATTTTCTTCTCAACTGTGTGGAAACTTTTACTGAGAAAACAAGGGTACGCAAGTATTTCAACAGGGAGCACAGACGCTGACTTGATTGTTAAAAGATAACCAACAACACAGCTACTGGCAAACACAAATTGTGAAAGTAATTTTTGCATTGACATCTACGTGCACCAAATATGACACAGTGAAATTACTGTACAAGTTATCTTGACAGAAGTTAAGAGGTATCACTGTGGAAGTACAGTATAGTGCTGAGTACTCTGTGATCTGTGCAACTCCATACAGACCATAAAGTAGTCAGCATGACACAGTACTCAGAGTGTCACAAAACATTTGTATATGGCATGAATGATAAAGTGTGGAGAGACTGGTTTCATTCTTCCAATAGCTAAGAAAAGTGAGACTATATTCAAGGAATGAGGGTTGAACAGCAGTAAGGAAGTACTTGTGACACAAGTGAGAGTAAGTTCAGTTCTCCACATGATGAGTGAAAACAGCCACTGTTAAAATTCCTCTTGTGTCAGGACTGTGATAGCGGAAGCGGAGTGGTTAGACACCGCAGGGAGACTGCCTGTTTGCTATTCAGAGGCTGTACAGCATTGCTCCTTATTTAAAGTTGCAGTCTGTTACTTTTACCAGACAGCTGTGTTTTGCTTTTACTGCCTGTCACTGTGTGGCATCAATAAGATTTCATTTTAATTTGAATGTCAATTTAATATTAAATATTACTGATATGACAGCACAAAGAACTGGCATCTCTATGCCAGAATGGCCCAATCTTCTAACTGAGCAGTGAAAAGGAAAGGTAGGTCCAGCTACATCTTTGGCTACATCTTCTCTTCCCCACTCAAAACTAGAGCTGTCTCAGGCAGAAAAGTTCTAATTGGACAGGGGAAAAAAAAAATCCCCCAAATTATAAAACTAAGACATGTTTTGTTCCTTTATTTCAAAGGAAAAATTCTACAGTCTTTACAGGCAAATCAGGGTATATTTGCCCAGTGGTTCTTTCAGGATTCTGAAACAAAATGAAAGAATATATACTATCTAGATTAAAAAAAAATTAAAAAAAAGTAAAAAGAAGACTTTAATACATTTCATCTAGCCAGAGAAACCTTCCTTTCCTTTATGGAAAAAAAATGCTAAAGGTAGGATGATAAAATTTCAGATTTACCAGGCACAGCAGAAAGACAGAAGAGAACGTGAATGACTTCTGCTTATTCCACAGCTGGCTTCAATCCAAAGGGAAACCAGCAGATGTACTAGAAAGAGCTATGCTTCTATTTCTGTGTCACAGTATGATGTGGTGCTCTGCTCTGCAGGATTCAACAGGAGCTCATGGAAGGTGATGTAAAAGGCAATTAATTGAAAGCAAAGGGAACTTGGAGATTCCTTGAAACCTGGACAAAATATCTCTTTGTGTTGGAAACAAACTAGTTATCCCCAAAGTTATCCTCCCCAAAAGACTAATTATTTTGCCAATTTTACTTAATTAATTACATGCAAACCACATGACAAGTGCACTGTTTGTCAAAACTTGTTCACTCAGGTCTCCTTCCAGCATACTCCACCCTGATCCTGACAAGCAGTCAGGACACATTAAGAGTGTGCACCCAGGCACACTGTATTCTTTTTAATCTCATTTGTACTCTTTTTTTTTTTTAATTTGACTGTAGGGATTGAGTGTAACATTTTTAAAATACGGTTCTGCATAAGTTTTCTGCTACAGTATAATGCTAATATATTCAACCCACATATGTCACAATTCACTCTTTTCCAAACCCCTCTGCTAAGTCTTCAAAATAATAATGCTTTCTAAATTTGAAAGGTTACAATTTTGCTTTTTGTAATGTTCTTAAATTACTAATACCTATACAGCCATGTAGACAAGTAAAATTCAGTCTAACAGTACATTCTAGGAAATTATCTTCACCATTCCATAAGAAATAGCTGCAGCTGAGAAATACACATTTCCCCACAAAACAGTCAATCAGATCATATTTGTAAGCTACTTACTTGTGTAAGTGAGCTGAAATCCTTGGTCAGTATCAGATCCATTGGTATTAAACTCTACCCACAAATGGTTAGATGTGCTATTAAGGATAACTCCCATCATGTCATTTTTGGTGAAGACTCCCAGAGGGCGTGAAGAACTGTCTTTTCCATCATACACCTTACAGAAACAAAGTAATAGCATGAAACTGGACATCAAATCTAAATATTTGAAAAACATTAGTTTATCTTTATACAATACTTCCAAAGTTAGCTATCTATTGCCCATAGTTTATCCAAAAAGTAAATGTTTCCATTTTGTGAGGTACATATCACTTGATTATGCAGTTCAGTGAAATACAAAATATTCTGTCACCCTTAGGGTGTTTTATAGTCTTTTTTTCCTTTTCAATTTTGTGAGCTCATCTTGAATGAAATTAATATTTATACACAACTCTATCTTCTGTGGCTTCATAATCTCAGATTATTTTTCATGATCATTCACAAAGGCTAACAGAAGTATAATTTTTGAAATCATCATTGAAGTAAGGTTGCAAGAGGTAAACCCTTACAGCCTATGCTGCTCTCCTCTGTCTGGAGCTATCAACAGCCAAACTGAGGTATTAAAGTCAGTCTGTCACCTTTTATTTCAAACTCAGCCTGCAGTAATTTTTGTTGTACCATAGGTTTTAACAAATAAAGATAGATCTTTAAAAATACGTGAGTCTATTTCCAAAAAAAGTGTAGAAATGTTCTTATTTACAATGTATTTTTACTGAAAACTTTCAATGGAGGACAAAATCAACAATATTAGCCTCTGCAATTTTTCAAATGCTAGAATGAATAAGAATATTCTTTGATTGTTCACCAATACAGGACAAGTACAAAGAGTTGGCTAGGGGTGAAAAAATATTTTTGCTTATTGCAAAACCTTGAAAGCCATAAAGTGCCAAAATAGTCTTCTGTGTGGGGTTTGTTGTGGGTTTTTTTAATCTCAAGATGAATTTAAAAAAAAAGCTAATTTCTTCTTTAAACTAAATAAATAACCTGTACTTTCTCATGAAAAAAGAGGCAAATATGAAGTGCATTTCATACTTCCAAAACATATACCATACTTCATGTGTATATTTATACAAAAGCAAGTAATGAATCTGAACAGCTGGTTTCTAATATGAAGTAAAAGATAGTTTACCCTGATCTCATAAGTCCCAGAGTCACTGTAGGTAACTAGTGCAAAAGCTACAATTGCAATAACATCTTAAGCTGTGGATCTTCATCTCTCCATCCTCAGACCTTCTGGTACAGTGAGGATTTATACTGATTCCAGCCAGAAGCAGGCAGTGACCCATTTACAATCTAAATTGATACATTTGAGTCACAGACTCTTCCTCCTATTTTAATGTCCAGTTAGATTTATTAATGAAATTTAGAAATATACATCTTTTGAGAGGACAGACCACTGCAACTATGTTTATGGATGATGAGCAACAGTTAAAAGCAGAGCTGTTTTCTCAGTGGAGAAAATAACCAGCATGCCTTCAGTATAGGTGAATGTCTGGAAAGTACCTCATTCATCTCAAGTGCTGTCATTAACAATATAAAATGATAAAAACAATGTGCATATAGATTTTTTAAGATAAAAGCATAAATTTAGTTCAATAAACATACACAGATATAAATACCTTCATAAAAAGCAGCTTTTGAAAAATAATATATTGTGCTAGCCATTGACAGAACAATATATTCTGTCATTATTAAGGCAAGGATTGTCTTATATCAGGGGACATAGATGAGCTATTGGAAGACACAATCAATTGTATTTAAGATTCGTACAGTAACACATACTTAATGTCTGCCTCTTAGCAGAAATATGACTGTGCTAAGAATATCTGAAAAAATGCTTCCAAGCTTCTACCATTGTCCTGGGCCAGAACTACAGATCACTTTCATGGACTGATTAAATTTTATTTATCAGAGCTGCAAATCTATTGTACAAAATAAATAAGCATTCGTTCACCACAGGATTTATGTTTTAATAACATTCTGATCATACATATTATGCAAAAGGCACAGATATTTTTCACTTGGTTTGAGAGATATTGCTTTGAATAGAATGATCTGGTTTTAATGGTCATTAATAAAAAATGCTATGTTAGAAAAAAAGTGATTTTTATTAATCTTTTTAAAAAAACAAAACAGCTTATTACTACAATTTTCCCTTAGCCACCCTGTTCCAACAGCATTCTGCCTCACAGACTGTTACAGATACTCTTCCTACCTGAGGATCACCAAGTTAAATAATAGTACCTCTCGAGATGAATCCAGACACAAATGAAAACATTGGCTTATGAAATAAAAATAAGGTAAGAGGGATCATGTGAAAGAAGCTCTAAAAAAAGCTGTGACATTTTTTAATTGGTGACACTTGTCCAGCTATTGTTAACGTTACAGACATAAGTAGGTACATGTCTACTCTAGTAATTGAAACAGTGTTAGTGAACAAATATAAGCACTGAATCTCCATTGTCTATACTGATAACTTGTCTGAACCATCCTTGGGAAAGAAAAAGCATTTTCTCTAACAATTCTTGGTCATGGTTTGGTAATTAGTATGGGCCAAGGACCATTCCCAATAGGCAGCTTGTGTGTGCAACCATTGTGTTCTGTCATATGTGACTGTCTCCTGAGCCAGAGAACACATTTAATAAACTAGTCTAGACATTATCACTATGAAGTCATATATAGTGTGCACGTTGAACTCATTTAGAAGAACCCATTTGAAATATAATTCACATACTTCAATTACTATTTTCTCTGCCATGAAGAAAAAAGGAAGGTCTATATAGCCAAATAATAGATAAAAGACGTGAAATTCCATTCTAGTTTTCCTCTTCCCTCTAAGAAATTCACAGTGATTGCATTATAAAGATTTCACCATAGTAGCCACTTTAAAGAATTATGAAATTTCATGTGGCAGTTAAAGCAGAAAGATTGGGAAGCTGAAGTGTTAGTGAGTAAGAAAGGATACGCTTTAAAATAAACAGATAATCCAGGTACCATATGTCTCAAAATGGTGATTGTGTTTCTATTTCTTACTTGAGTTCAGATATCTTTCCCATTAATTCAAGTGCAAACTTTTCCACAGCTGTAGAAAGCTTTGCCCATGACTTACAGTCATTAACCTGCACGTATTCTCCTTGAAAGCATCAGTTTTGACCCTTCCTCATGCACATGGTCTTACTGATGTCAGAAATACCCTTGCAAATTTTGTTACTTCCTACGCACCACAGCCTCAATAATCAGCCTCAACATTCCCACTTGTGCCAACAGTAAGCCAAGTTGAATATATACATCTAAAGGTGGTTTATATTTTCAAAGCAAGTAAACAGTGCCAGAGTAGGACTCCAGTCACCATAACTTGATTGTCTGCGCAGTATTTATCGTCAGTACCTCCCTGGCATACATTTAATGCAGACTTACTAACACTCTCACAATTCTTTCCTGAGAAAGCATTAATCCAGGAGCTGCATAGGCCAGGGACTTTCTGGGAGACAGTCTGAGTGAGCCACCTTGTTTTGTAAGATTAGAGATTAACGTTATGGATGTGGTCAAACTGCAAAAGCTGGCCTTGGGGGCAGCAGGGAATAATCACAGCATTGTTTGCAGCACTAGGATAAATGTAGCCAAAGCATTCAGGGACGCCCCATTTCACCTAAATATTTGTGAGGAAATAAAAGGGAAGGGCTTGCTCTACTGCTGGGATTAAAATATGCAGGCAAGAGAAGAGGACAGTGCTACAATGATTCATGAGGCAAAATGCTCTGGTAACGGTGCTAATGTATCTGCACCTGCTGTGGGAATGTAAAACAGATGATCACCTGAAGGAAATGCTGGCTAGATTTTCTTAAACTCCAGTTTCTCATTCTGACAGTAAAAAGAAATTACTTATAACTAAAATTTGCGATTTTCCTTAATTGCAGAGATCTTTATGGCATTAAATCATTCCAGGGGGAAATGCTTTTAAAATATTGCTTTTATGGTTTGAGAGATAATTCCTGTATAGCTTCCTGACATTGTTATGGCTCTTCCTACATCTATTCCCAAATCTTTTCATAACATCCTGATGGAATTCTTAGTGATCCTACCTCAGACAAATAATGGTATTCTATACTTCGCAAGACATTCATGGTGGGTTGACCTTGGGATTATCAGGATTGTTTCTCACACTTTTTTTCCTCGCTCCTCTTTCTCACATGCTACTGTGCAGCATTTTTTGCTTTTTCTTACATACATTTCCCCCAAGACACCCGCACCTCGGCTGCAGTGCTCAGCTGTGCCCTGCAGTGCGCAGGTCGGAGCCGGCTGGAACCGGCTGTGTCCGGCACAGGGCAGCTGCGGCCTCTCCTCACAGCAGCCGCCCTGCAGCCCCCACTGCCAGCACCTGCACCTGGGCACCTGCACCCAATGCAATATTACATATGTACATGTTTTCTTTAAAAACAGAGTAAGATATTCAGGTGAGGAAATGCCCAGCACAAGGTTTATAAATATTCCTAAGCCTTAGTGCATTCCTCGCAAGCTGCCTGCAAGGCAGTCTTGGGGCTTTCTTCTGTGCAGACACAAGATAGAAGGCTGGTGTTTATAACGTATTTTGCTCATATTTAGGGTACAGATAGGAAAGAAAGCAAACTTCAGAAGTCCACAGCCCTACCAAACCTGTGGGAAAGGTAAGCCTTTGGAGAGTGTCTTAATTTCCCAACTGCTCAGATTGTAGATCTGCTCAGAGCACATGAAAATTTATTTCTGTCTCACATGCTCAGATCTCCTTCCCATGCAAAACAGGACAGGAAAGGGAACAGGGAAAAGAGAGTAGATAGTATATATTTGCTTAAATTAGGCTATAACCAAAGCATGCAACCACAGTTAAGGAACATTTCTGAATAATTTAATGAATTCAAATTGAAATGTCACACTTATTTACATAAGGAGTCTCTTAAAATGACAAAAAAGATAAAAGTATGGCCACCAAAATTTGATCTATAACAATAGTATCTTTAAACTCCTTGTGGAAAGCATTCAATGCAAATAGAAATAGTAAAATCAAGTCGGAAACTTTGACAGCAATTTCTAACATGTTAAATGGGTTGCTGTGAGATCCCCAGAGAGCAAGTTGCTAACTGAATTCTGAATACATGGTGATTTGAAGTATCAATTAACTCTGAAAATTTAGAGACATGAATTTCAAAGAGTAATTTCATGTATGCTCAACACTTCATATGAATGTCATGATTTTCAGTACATACAAGAGTGCAGCAGCTGTTATTAAGACAGATTATGGCCGTGCTGTAGAAAAGAAGAGTACATGTTCAAAATCTGTATACATTTAGGCCAAGTTTCAAAGGCTACCTACAACATAAAGAATGAAAACTGTCTTCAGTAATTAGAGTTTTAATCAATATTACAATGCTATATGTTAGCTAGCTTCTTTCTAGTCTAATGGGCAAATTAATTAATTTGGGGAAAAAAAAAAAGTTCTGTGCGAGACAAATAAGAAACTAAAAATATACCAAAAATGTACCAAAATTTAAACCTGTCCTTTGTTAAGTAACCACCATGGCACATTTATATTACCACAAGCAGAAAATAATACAGACACTTTTGTATTCCAAATCCAAGTTCACATTTTAGGCTTTCTTTTTAGATCTTAAACCAATATAAATGTAATTGAACTCTTAATATCACCTACAGTTTCTTTGAATCTAGTATAAATAATTGAATCTAGCATAAAGAAAGTGATGCTACCCACATAGAATGTATTCATTTTGTATGAGAAAGTGAAATGAAAATAAAAATAATTTGTGTTAAAAGTGGAGTCGTTCATGCAATATGAATGTTGAGCATGGTAGAAAGTGGAATTATTTTCTTTTTACCTTAACAATATCTCCCTCACGCAACTGAAAGCTCCTGGCTCTAAGATGGATCCCTTTTCCAGCTTCTGTTTCAATTTTATAGATACATTCATGGTTGTTGTCATAATTAGATGGAAAATTTGGAGACAGTAACGTTCCTTCATTTCCAGAGACAGTTGCTCCACATTCAGCTAAAGAAAACAGACACATTAAAAAAAAAAAGTGAATTATCCATTTCAAGAAAACATGGGTTATTTGTAGCAATATTTAGACTCTATGAAATAATAACAGGCTGTCTAGAAAAGCATGTTTCTGTCGGATTTCATCTGTAGGACAAAATCCCAGAAACCCTACCAAAGTTGCTGTCTCCTCCATTTCACTGGGTACATTTATTATGTGCACTTAGGTGCTTTTATGTAATTCCCTTTGCCTCCAATTTATCCCTTGGTCCTCCCATCAGACTCATCTATAATGCAGGTTAGCCAAATTGCACAAAAAATTGGATGTTATGTTGAAATATAGTCATTGTGGTAACATTTCAAATAAATGTAACATTGATTTCACTTACTACTTTGTTCAGCTTTACAAATTAGTACTAGAAAAAGCAGACAATGAGCTGCTGACATAAAAGAATCTAGCAATAAATCAAGAGCACTCAAATAATTTTTTTTCTCCACCAGGAATAAAAACAAAAAGCTAAATAACAAACCAACATTTATTGACATCAGTCAGGGCCAAGCAGACAGCTCCCTTCTTTTCCAGATATAGAGTAGGTGAGTCTTTTTCACAGCCATCTGTAGTAAGAACCTATTGACACCTTCAGGAGTAGACATTTTTGTCATTGCTCCGCAGTATAGAAAATAATAAAATGTAGGAAGAGTGGTATATTTCAGCTCATGGGCTCAGTTTGAATTCTGAATAAAGACTAATAAAATTATTCCAAATGTGCAATATATATTTCAGCACATAAATGACAACATCCAAACAGATAGAAAATAATGTTAGTGTACTGTTCAAACAACTATTCAAAATGCTTAGAAGTAGCCTAAAACACCACCTAAAACTCCACAGTAACAATAACGTACTAATATTAATCTTTTCTTTTTTTAAAGTGGATGAGATTGATATTTATATCTCATCGTTCAGTCTAAAGATAAAATATACTGTGTTAAATACAGATTTTTGACATAAACATCATTCAGACCTCATGCAGAGTTTGGTAAAAACCTGCTAGAACAATTAAAATAATAATGAATAAATGTATAATTGTAAATCAACAGATATTTTTTATTGAAGATGTGATAAGTTAAAAAAATTTTGTATTTTTTCTATAAATGTTAAGTAGATTTTTAGGGTTCATAGGACATTAAAATACTCATTTTTGGAAGTGTGTGGGGTTTACAATTTTAGGTAAAACTTACAGTAGTTTAACAAGTATATATGTAAAGAATAATTTTGAAAATATAGTGTAAAGATAGACATATTCAAGGAGAAATGTATGTTTTATATTTACAAATAAACAATCTAAAAAAAATTTATTTACATTTCCAAGGCCTTGACAGACATCATCAAATTTATGTGCTTCTTGCATTTGAAAAGCCTAAAACCAGTGAAATTTTCTTTATTTTAGACCTCCTCCTTTCAATAAAACTGAAGAAGAAAGAGAGGAAGAAGGAGAAGGAAAGGGAGGCAGGGAGGGATGGAGGGAAGCGGAGAAGGAGGGAAGGAAAGATGAAAGAGAGGAAGAAAGGAAGCAGGCAATGAGATAGTCACAGTCTTATTCAGAGGCTTATTTCTACTCTACATTTGGGCTCTCCTTAGGCAAAGTGAAGAAGGAAATCAATAAGTTGGCTCAGGATCTTTGATTTAACACATAAGTTAGAGTTCATTTGCTATTTTAAAGTAGAGCTTTATGTTCTTCCCTCCCTTAGGTTGCTTAGGCCCTGGGCTGCATTCTGTTGAACAGGGAGAAGAGCATTGGGGAATAAGAACCCCTGCACCAAACTTCAGACAGCTGAACTCTTCCTTTGTTGGGGAGTCTGGGATGCACCAGGTATTTCTGACATGTTTAAAGTCACTTTACTTTGTCTAAATGTTTCAAAGAACTGTAGCAGACTGACAAATGAACTAGATTTTAATTTTTATACTTTGGTAAAGGATCTGAAATATGTGATACATATTACATATGGTTACATATATATCTCTCTATATATTTGTGTGTACATGCTCATATATAGCTATTTTTGTCTTTTTTAGGAAGAAGGTGGAACTAATTGAGTTTATAAAATATAATTGAAAGCAATGCCAACATTGATGCCAGATGTGTTTAGACCCATACTACTTGATGTCTTCTTGTGTTTATGACACCAGTACTTTATACAAGTCTTCTGCAGACAAGTGTTTGCCCAAGTAATGATCCATGCAAAAATATCTATGTTCCCTTAGGCTGCATTATCTACCTCCTTCAATGAACTGGAAAATATAGAAGTAAAATACTGAGGAGAAGACAATAAGAAAACATTATGGAAGCAAAGGGTTGTTTTTTTTTTACATAATGTTCATGCAGTATTCTACATTTTGTTTCAGTGATTGACTGTAAACCACTAAGACATATGCAGTAATAGAAAAAGTGTACAATGAGATTTTCCTTATCTAGAACTGGCCAAAATCCTGTTTCAATAAATCTATGTTCCAAAGTTCAAAACCATGTCAATTTAAATCTGTGAATAAAAGTAATGACCTATGAGATCAAGGATAATGAAGGTTACAGACTAAAGTTAATATAATATTACCACCCTTCTAAAGTATACTACATTCTGCAAGAAGCAGGCATGCTTTCTGCTATGAACAATTAGTTACTTACTAAATTTCAATTACATTGCAAAATTCTTCAAACTCAAGTTGGCACTTATACACCTCCAAACCATCCCATACAACCATGTTCTGTTTTCAGTGTGTACTACCCCTTCTCAAATACCTTGCAAATATTTGACAGCTATGCAGTTTCACCAGGCCCTATCATTCCCTTTGTTATCGTGATAAAGGGTTGCTCGTGTCCTCTGACCAGTCAAGTTTCCCCGCTCATCTCATGTCAGTCAGTAAATCACTGACACAGCCCCCAGAAAGAGGTTTCCAAAGGAAAGCAAGCCCTTCTTTGTCAACTTCCATCCCTCAACAGGAAAATTATACAAAACATGTTACAGTTCAGGTGAAGGTTTTCTTGACACTTTTTGCTAATGGTAGGATATAAAGTTAAGGCCATGTCTAAATAGCTCCCCCAATTTCTTGGCATGGAGATTTAGGTGACTTTTTCAGAGAAATGTTGGTCCCATCCATGGAAAGATTCCTTTCTCTCCAGACCATCGGAGCTTTTGTAGATCTGGTGTCCTAACACCTGAAATCTCTTTCATTTGTGATCAATGCCCAGATATACAAAGGACCTTGTGCCCCTAAGGACTTGAGTATTTTTCTAACTGTTCTTGCACACTGCCCTCCAGAACTGCAAGAGCTCCCTACGCATAATGAGGGACTAGAAACTGAAAAGAGCAGACATGAACAGCAATACTGAGTCCGGTCTCAACAGGAAAAGCTTATGCAGTCAAAGGCATCTCTCCCCTTCAAGGCTCTAATATTTTACTCAGCAGTATAGGAAATGTCATGGTTTTTTCTTTAAAAATATCTACAATAGCTGATACTGTTGCTGCTTTTTTATACAGTAATTAACACATGCAGTCAGAATGTGTGACACCTAAATTCAATTCACTTTGCCTCTGGGGATTTAAACATGCGTCTCCTGTGACTTCTGCTCCACATAAAGGGATAAGAAAATCAGTCACAAAGTGAGCAAATGTTGGCTAACCTCTTTAGCATAAACAGGAGAGGAGGAACACTTCTTCAAGGAAATTCATACATTAAACAGTTGGGAAATAAAATTCTGAAATAACCCATGAATCAACATTCACTGTTACCATGTGAGTACCAAACTACTAGACTGGAAAAACACATTCGTGTTCACTTCCATTTTCATCACCTCCAATTAATCTTTAATTCTTTATGCAAAATGAAACAACAGGTTTTAGCCACATGGGCAAGATCATTCTGCTAGGATATAATTTAAAATTCTTTTACAGAACCAAAGGAATGAAGCCACGTTTCTTACACTGTTCATGAAAGATCAAGTGTTGAAGTTTTGCATAAGGAAGCGATATGGCTCATACACCTATGGTAACTGAAAAATAAAAACCTGCCAATACTCTTGACAGATGTCATACAACATTCCTTATATAGCACATGTGCTCTATGGGTAACTACTGATTTTAGTACCTCAAGTTAAGCAGACAAATCTTACCATATGATCCTGAAAGAGCTCTTTAGTTCTTGGCTACAGAGGACTTTCTTTTACTCTTTCATGCCACTACTCTACTTCAATGCCTTCCAGATTCCTTCTGAGTTCCAGAGACCTGCCCTCATCTTGGGAGAATGATCTGCCTCCCCAGCCCAGAGAGATGAAAGAGAAAAGATTTCTCATGCCCCCTACATGAGAAAAAAATCTCGTATGCTTGTATTTTCAATTGTTAAATATAATTCACTGAATATTAACCACATGCACTGTTCCTCCAATAAAAGTCAACTATTTCAGTATTAGTATCTACAAGTCTTCAAATTATACAGACATTGACAGGTACAGAATTTACCATGAGAAATAATCTTTACTTATCTTAAAGCAATTACTGTTGATATTCTGTCTGCATACTTTGGTTTGCAACTTTACCTTGGAAAAATCAGTATGAATTTAAATGAACAGGTATACTATAACATATCCACTGAACATGCTCTATGTAAATAGTATTTTCAGGACTAGCTCCTCCAGCTGTAGCCTTTAACGAAAAGGAATATATTTCATAATGCTCTTTGTCAGATTATGTGATGTGCTTAGACTAGTATAATAGTATTAATAGAGGTACAATTTAAGAACTTAAAATCTGCATAAGATATAATACATAAAAATTGCTATATAAAGATGCAGCACTGAAATATGTATTATTGATGTAATACAGATCCCTTCTTTTGCTTTCTTACCTCTCCTTTGTTTCTATAGTAATCTATTTGATTTTTCAAGATGCAAAGTAATTTGATTCAGTTTCCAGGTTTTTTACTATCAATATGTTCAGTGGCACCTAACTCCACTCTTTAGATTAAACAGAAAAGATTCAGTTGTCACTTTATCATAATGTTTATCTCAATTTACTCAGGTATTTGACATATATTTTGTGGCAAAAAAAACCCAAAATATAGATAATCCAAGAGATTTTTCAAGAGAGAATACGTACACAAGCCTGTTTTGAGCGAAAATAGACAAACAAATAAAGAAAACCAGAATGAAATTTTATCTCAGTAGATGTCATAAGAAATTACAAAAAGCTTCCATTCACAAGGATAGGAGAGACTTCTCTTTCTTCTAGGAAGGACATAAGGGCATTGTTACAACTTGTACACAATTGTTTTGAGTCTGAAGGAGAAAGAAATAAAGGTACATTCTTGCAGAAGTAACATGAAATAGTGCCTACTGTGTTCTGACAAGATCTATAAAATTAGGAGGTTGCTTTCATATTAAAAGGATCTGATTGATTGGAATTGGACTATAAATAAAAAGTGAAGAAAATTTAAATATGAAACTTCATTGAAACTGTAAAAGAATTTGATTCTAAGCACTGCAATAGCACTAAACACTCAGATGTTAAAAACATCATAGCTAATCTAGTTCTCTAATTTGAAGAACTACAAAAGAACCATTCAGACATGGAAAAAAAAAAATGTATTTTTATTTCCATTATAAGACATTAGATTTTAAGCATCTGTATCTTAAGAACAAGGGATACCTTTCTGATGTCCTCACTGAATAGCTGTGCATAGAATCATAGAATGGTTTGGGTTGGAAGGGACCTCAAAGATCATCTCGTTCCAACTCCCCTGCCATGGGCAGGGACAACCTCCACTAGACCACGTTGCCCAAAGCCCCATCCAACCTGGCCTTAAACATTTCCAGGGATGGGGCATCCACAACCTCTCTGGGCAACCTGTTCCAGTACCTCACCACCCTCACAGTGAAGAATTTCTTTCTAACATCTAATCTAAATCGACCCTCCTTCAGCTTAAACCCATTACCCCTTGTCCTGTCACTACACTCCCTGATAAACAGTCCCTCTCCAGATTTCCTGTAGGCCCCCTTCAGATACTGGAAGGCCGCAATGAGATCTCCCTGGAGCAGTCTTTTCTCCAGGCTGAACAACCCCAACTCTCTCAGCCTGTCTTCATAGGAGAGGTGCTCCAGCCCTCCAATCAGCTTCGTGGCCCTCCTCTGGACTCGCTCCAACAGCTCCATGTCTCTCCTGTACTGGGGCCCCCAGAGCTGGACGCAGTACTCCAGGTGGGGTCTCACAAGAGCGGAGTAGAGGGGCAGGATCACCTCCCTCGACCTGCTGGCCACACCTCTTTTGATGCAGCCCAGGACATGGTTGGCTTTCTGGGCTGCAAGCGTACACTGCCAGCATCCTTAGCTGAGGATGAGGAGCAAGGAATAATGACCTTCTTTAGGAATACACCCTTATGTATGCAGCACAATTGTGTTGTAACAGAGTTGTAATGCACACTAAGTTAATGTAGCTAATTTAAATAAAAATGTGCTCACAGTGCTACAGATGTTTGTGCTTTTTTTTCTAAATGAAGAATAAATTCTCTAAAATCTCAGTTCTGAAGCTCTTTCTACATAGTTTGGCTGTTAGTGCTTAAAAAAGTTACTATAATCACATCTAAATGGCTTGTTACATAGCTTAACCTAGCATGTACTAAATGAAATTTGTTCTGTAAATGTCAGCTACTTATATGGTTCCAATTCAAATCTGCCAGACTATGGAAGTCTGCCAAACCACAGTATCCAAAAGACAAGGTCCCTTAAATTCATCTTCTTTTAAAAGAAAAAAAATCTCTATGATCCTGGTTCTGTTTCAAAAGGTTGAAAGCAGATGAAAGCATATTAATCTAATTCTCTATTACAACTTTTGAATCTTGTCTGCTTTTTAAAGTTAATTATATTTATTATAAAATCAACAGTATACACCTTAGAATTCAAATGTATACTCTTATTCAGTATATACCATCTATGTCCACACATAAAAGGCTTTAGAGGAGGAATTCCATGCTTTATTTTCACTACAGTTTCTGAGTTGTCTGTTTTAACTTTGCTGAGGACTGCATCAGACTGGAAAATGCTACCTTATCAAACTGTTCTTTTATTTCTTTGCAGTGAGAGCAATCTGTCTGGAACAGATACTTGACCTCATTCTTTGTTCTTTTGCTTAATAAAGTCACTTAAATTCTATTTACATAACTGTTTTTCTTCTTTCATTGTCTCGCTTGAAATTGGATAAAAGGAAACTGCAGAGGGTAGATCTTTTGAAGATCATCAAACACTTCTTGAATATGAACACAAACTCTACAAAACAATCAAAATTCAGGAATTCTTGAAATGCTTTGAAATACAGTTCATGTAAAATGTAATGATAACTTTGTTTAATGGAAAAGTTTGCTTTATTATTTTTCTTGCATACATCTTGCTAAAAGGTTTGACAGGATTTTAAGCAGATCTCCAAAGCAGAGATCAAATAAAAGTAGTACATTGTCAGTTTAAAGGTTTCCCTGCCACAAAGCACTCTACTGAGTGCAGAATATCTTTGTTGTATTTACAAAATTGTGCAGCATTTCATAAAATATGAGAAGAAGCTGAGCTCAGACAGTTGATAATTCTTCATGTTTCTGTTGGACAGTATAGCTACCCAGTAGGATGGTCACACAACACGACAACAAGAGCAAAGGGGACCATGGATAAAGCTGAACCAAGCATCATGTGCTCTCTATTCACATCATAGCAAAAACTTAGGGTTTCTCCACAACTGTTGATTGAGGGGTCTCTAAAGCTGAGCATATGACTTCTGCAGGGCAGACACAATACATGACTGGACTCAAGCACAGCTTCACATACAATCTCAAATGCAGCGCAAGGAGATGAAACTTCCCGTTAACTGGAATGCTGCATCAAGCCAAGGTGCACATGGAGTTTCCACACCACTGTTACACAGCATCTTAATCTTTGTAATGTCAGCAGTCCTTCATCTCCAGTTCTGCAGCCAGCCTTTCACTTTAACCTTTCATCTACACACTGCCAGGCTGCTGTAGCAGTGCCTTCACTCTGGTGCCACAAGTGCTCTTGTTCTCACTTGGCACTGCTGAATTCAGAACCACTGTTATACTGGGTTTCTCCTAAAAAGTCACTGCCATTGATTTTTAAATCATAGTGTTCTCACCCTACTTCTCGCTCCTTTGCCTTGTAGCTTTTAGCTTGTAACTCTACACTAAAATCGCATCACTCCAAATCTGGTGGCTTTTGACCTGTAACTTCATATTGGAATACAGTCTAGTAGATAACAAGCAGATAATAGTTATTTTAATATATGAAAATATTACACAACAATATACACGCACAAAGCATAACTACTATTTAGTCTGCAGCACCCACACATATTCCATTCAGTGCTAACAGTATCATAAGCTACCAATGAGGAGCTTGAGAAGGTCTGCATGAAAAATATCACTGTACTAGTGACGTGGTTAAGCCCCAGCCGGCACGCGGGGGTGCCACGCGCCGCTCACTCACCCCTCCCCCGGCGGGCTGGGGAGGAGAACGGAAAAACAACGGCAAAGCCTCGAGGGTTGGGATAAGGGCAGTTTACTGGGACAGCAAGGGAGAGGGAAACAATCAACAACAGTACTGATAACAGATATTCACAGTGGGTGATAACACAGAACAATTTACCTATCCGATGACCGACCGGACGCTCAGCCTGTCCCGGAGCCACCCCGAACCCGCCCCTGCCCGACCGGCCCCCTTTTATGGTGAGCATGATGTCACATGGTATGGAATAGCCCCCGGCCAGCTTAGGTCACCTGGCCTGGCTCTTTGTGAAATTAACTCTGTCCTTGCCAGAACCAGGACAACTAGGGAGAAAGCAGGAAGATGGGGCATTTTTTTGGCATTATCATCATCATTGTCACCACTACCTTTACTGGAAAGATATTTGTCTGGGGACTCTCTCCTTCCTTTTCCCAGCTAGTGCCTGAGGAGTGGCTTTCCCTTCTTTCTCTCCTCTTTTTTCCCGCCTTGTCTGCTTCTCTAAGATAGATTTCAAGTCAAGGTAGATCATCAGCTATGGACTGCGCCAATAAAGCATGTAAGCCTCTCTCACCATTCTTTAAGCAATACCTGTATGATGATCGTAAAGTTTGAACACCTCACTGAAAACCTTACTGAAATGGCTTGTTGAAAACAAACCTTTTATTCCATGTTTTTTGGTACCATTCCATTGCAACGAATAACGGAGTAGGAAGGGAAGGACTAAACAGCAGGTAAAGCTTTTTCTGAGGATTGCTTAATTAGTTTTCAATCCATATGCCACTGACATAAGACACTACTCAGGTTCTCAAAACAAATCCTATGACATTAATTGGCCTCAGGGGATTATTGGCAGAATCCAAGGTAAGAGCATTTTTTTTTTTTTGAGATATTTTTCTACTCTTTTTGGTATCACTGATAATGAGTTATGAAGATAACACCCCTACATTATTTGTCTTATCAAGAAAAAATGTTTAGCACACACAACCTGAAAATGTATAAAGAAGGCAAAAGGGTGACCTGAGGCAATCATTATTCCTTCTGACTATAGGTGATTAAAATTTCATACCAGGTCTCACATTCAAATCACTCCTCCTTCTCATTTTGAAAATAGTTAGAGTGCCCACTATGCACCAGCTGAACACAGTTAGTGTTTCCTGAATATTAAAGTTGCAGTTTTGAAATAGAAACAACTCAAACCTGTAATTACTATATTGCATCATATTTTGAAGGTTTTTTTTACAGTAAGACTCAAACACTAACTCGAACAAATCTTCAATGTTCTGTCAAACATTGACAGAAAAGAGGGGTTAAAAAAACACCTTTCAATTGTATTTATAAAAATACAATGTTATAAGATAAGGAAATAGAAATTATTAAAAATCTATTAAATAACTTTATTAAATATGTTGTATGAAATAGAAAACAACCTAAAGATTTAACAATTTAAATATCAAATATTAAAGCATTTAAACATAGAGTTCTGAAACACAGTGGATCCTAGATACTGTCTGAAGATTCAGAGATTCAGCTAGTGATGTTATAGAAGATTTCTGGCTCATGAGCAGCTCTTAAATGAGAGCTCTCTCTGCCTAAACACTAGCTGAAAATGAATAGCAATTTTCAGACTTAGTTCGACTTCTCAAAGGTGAACTCAAATTCAAATTTTATGCTACAGAGAATTTAAAGAAAACAATGAATGCCAGATCTCAAGGGTCTCACAGAAATCTCCAGTGCTATTCAGGCTAACAAGGTTCCCACTTATGTTTCAATCTCGATGGAAATTAACTCAATGCTACAACATGACAAACTATATTAATTATAATTGATGATTTTGCAATGAATACTAACTAAACTATTAAAAAGAAACAGCTTATTAAAGTGTCAGCAATTTATTGTAGCTCCCTATCATTAATTATTCATGTAGTATTTATTATAACAACTGAATATGATAAATTAATGTGATATTAATGTGAATACCAGTGAACAATACCTCAGTGAAGATTTTACTCAACTACTGTATTAATGCATCATTAAAAATCAAGTGCCATGTAAAATATAATAAAGGAGCAACACCACTTAAATATGAAATGGAAACATTAAATAGCTATTTATTTTCAGCTTTATCCTTTAAGTTTTTCACATCTTGCCTTAGGAACACTCCATACAGTTGAAATGACTAACGAGGGACAGGAAAGTAATGCAGGTTAAAAACCAAACCATAAAAAAAAAAAAAAAGAAGAAAAGAAAACACTTAAAACTAACTTTATTGTATTAATGTGTTACACTTGATCTCTATGCAATGTTTACCATGAAAGGCCAATTTGAACTGAATATAGTGTACACTGTATAGTGTACAAATAATATTTTCATGATATAGCCTAGGTAAAATTTATCGCAGTTTCTTAAGGGGATAGTGAGCAGCGAAAACCCAGACAAGTAGACAGAAGCAGTGTGCAAATCAGGCAATAGAATGAAAATTTAAGTTAAGACAATCCTGGAAAGGAGAGTTGAAGAACATATCTTCTATGATCTAATCACAGAATTATGGAATATCCTGAGTTGGAAGGGACCCATAAGGATCATCGAGTCCAACTCCTGGCTCCACACAGGACCAGCCAAATCAGAGCATATGACTGAGAGCATTGTCCAGACACTTCTTGATTTTTGTTTCTAATAAACATACATTTACTGTATTGAACCCCTCAGAGATTAATAAATCCAGCAGGGTGAACTAATGATTTCTGAAATGTGTTTTGAAAGGAGAAGGTACCTACACTTGGGCACTGTACCTTGCAATTCACTGTAAAGGTGTCTGCTCAGGTTTCTACCCATTGCCTGCAATACCCAGTGAACAGCACATCTTTAGCAAGTAGGAAGGAAAGACTGAAATGTCTCCCCTCTTTCAGAATTTCATCAACATAGTGCACCATAAAGGAATGCCAAAAGTAAAAGGCTCATTCCTCACCTGTTAGAGGATCGCTGCAAATGATAAGGTCACATTTCAAAAAGTACTTAGGAGATGATTTAGGTTTATATCAGATGCATGAGTTCGTTGCTGCAATCTGAACTCCCTTCTCTCTCCCTCTGCCTCTACTTATCAGCCACCAATCTCTGGAAATGTGTATACTCACCAGGTATCTTGTTTCATGTCATAGTTCTGCTTTTGCACATACCCTACTCTCTGCCAAGCCTGAGAAGATGCTTGCCACTGGTACCCAAAAAATGAAGCGAAGCAGCATCTAACTTCACTCAGTACTGACTCAGTACTGCCTTTGGAACAGGCTGCCCAGGGAAGTGGTTGAGTCATCATCCCTGGAGGCATTTGAAAGATATATAGATGTGGCCTTAGGGACATAAAATCATAGAATCATAGAATGGTTTGGGTTTGGGTTGGAAGGGACCTTAAAGATCATCTAGTTCCAACCCCCCTGCCATAGGCAGGGACACCCTCCACTAGATCAGGTTGCCCAAAGCCTCATCCAACCTGGCCTCGAACACTTCCAGGGATGGGGCATCCACAACTTCTCTGGGCAACCTGTTCCAGTACCTCACCACCCTCACAGTAAAGAATTTCTTCCTTACTTCTACTCTAAATCGACCCTCCTTCAGCTTAAACCCATTACCCCTTGTCCTGTCACTACACTCCCTGATAAACAGTCCCTCTCCAGATTTCCTGTAGGCCCCCTTCAGATACTGGAAGGCCGCAATGAGATCTCCCTGGAGCCGTCTTTTCTCCAGGCTGAACAATCCCAACTCTCTCAGCCTGTCCTCATAGGAGAGGTGCTCCAGCCCTCTGATCAGCTTCGTGGCCCTCCTCTGGACTCGCTAGCTCAATTTCTCTCCTGTACTGGGGCCCCCAGAGCTGGATGCAGTACTCCAGGTGGGGTCTCACAAGAGCGGAGTAGAGGGGCAGGATCACCTCCCTCAACCTGCTGGTCACGCCTCTTTTGATGCAGCCCAGGAAACAGTTGGCTTTCTGGGCTGCAAGCGCACACTGCCGGCTCATGTTGAGCTTCTCATCAATCAATACCCCCAAGTCCTTCTCCTCAGGGCTGCTCTCAATCCATTCCTCACCCAGCCTATAGTCGTGCTTGGGATTGCGCCGACCCACGTGCAGGACCTTGCACTTGGCCTTGTTGAACTTCATGCGGTTTGCACGGGCCCACCTCTCCAGCCTGTCAAGGTCCCTCTGGATGGCATCCCTTCCCTCCAGCGTGTCGACCACACCACACAGCTTGGTGTCGTCGGCAAATTTGCCGAGGGTGCACTCAATCCCACTGTCGATGTCGCCGACAAAGATGTTAAACAGTGCCGGTCCCAGTACCGACCCCTGAGGAGCACCACTTGTCACTGTTCTCCACTTGGACATTGAGCCATTGACCACAACTCTTTGAGTGCGACCATCCAGCCAATTCCTTATCCACCGGCTGGTCCACCTAGTTTAGTGGTGGACTTGGCAGTGCTATATTAACAGTTGGACTCAATGATCTTAAAGGTCTTTTCCAACCTAAATGATTCTATGATTCTTGTGACAAATACATGCCAGTGTGCAAAAGGGAATATGAAATTCATAAGGCTAGGAACAGCATTCTGCACTGCAGTGTGACAATGAAACCTTTGGAGTATGGCACTCAGCTGGGAGAATGTATACATTGTGGGGAGCTGGAGCATCTTCTGGATTCAAGATATATTTCTACTGTACATTGTGTTTGTTCATTGAATTGTTACATTCAATTTTTAAAAAGTAAAAATATTATAATAATGCTTCTTCTCTTAACCTACTCCTTTTTTAACAGTAGCACAATCTCAACACAGGGTGGTAGAAAGCTCCTGACTAGTTTGACTTAAAGCAAACTGGAAGGTAAGAAAAGTATGACGAAAAGCATAGTCTTGGTTTGCTAGATGAGATCTAGGAAATCTGCCTTAGTAACAGATTTCTCAGACAAATTGCGTGGTTCCTGTTTAAAAAGCTAGTGAAGGCAACAAGATAGCAGCCAAAACCTGATTGTGATGATCTCCTTTTGGTGGACATTAGCCTCAGTATCAGGGACTTCAACAGACTAAGGAGTTGTTCCACCTCATCTCTGGACCCCAATATACACCAAGATTCTGAGATTCACACAGTTTTAGGGATGCGCAGAAGTGCACTAGGCTGCCTAGGAGCTTTACTCTTGGATCTGTACTCTAGGGGGACCAACTCACTAAAAGCTGGGCTTTGTCCTCAGGAGAAAGTAGTCAACTGTGAAATGTAAATGAAACTGTAATAGAATTGTGTAATTATAGGTAGAGAAAAAAAGAGCTATTGCTGGAAGGAAGAAGTGAGAAGAATATGTATCCACACTCTTGGGCAAATTTTGTTCACACAGCCATGAAATAAGTATAAATGTATATTTACATTTGCAACTATGTAAAAACAAGTGACATAATGGGAATAAATTATATATATGGCAGTAGTGTCAATCCATCATAACAACAATTAGTAATCAAACACGTTTTTGAAAAAAATATTTTTTTCTGAAAAACACTGGAATAATAATTGAAGCAATAATAACAAAACAATGAAAAATAACACAAGATGAGATGTCAATGAATGAAAGGGAAAGAAATTGTTTTCTGTTTTCAAATCTCAACTAGACAAAAGATAATCAGGACAAGCTTGTCTGTACTCCAGTAGCTTGGTTTTTACCCACACACAAACATACCAACAAACACAAACCCAGTAATTTTAAATGATAATTAAATTATTCGGAAGTAAATTTGGGATATTAAACCTACAACACATAGACAAACATGCCAATTACAGTAACGTTCCAGATGACAATGTTAACAACCTTATAGGTGACAAGCTGTTTCAGAACAGTAAAAAACCCAGATGCCTATTTCAGTACTCTCAAACCTAAAGATATGGGTTATTTTAGAGACATTTTAGTGCCATTTCTTTTTGAAGACACTGTGCATGTTTATTTTCCAGGTAGCCTTGTGTCAGGATTGCTAAGAGGATATTTTTACCTTGACACTATCTATAGAAATTAATTCCATTAATTCTGTGGATCACACAAAATAGCAAAGTAGCAGAGTGTTTCTCTCTCTCTCAGTTCCCCTGAATATAGCATTCCTCTCAGTTACAGGAAATTTTGAGGAGAGGAGTAAAAGAGGACACTGTGAATGTACATTTAGACAACATATCTCAAAGAACAGTTACATAAAGGTAGCCAGCCAGTTTTTTTCCTTCAAAAGACTGTCTATGTCCTTTTGCTGTGGGTAACTGGAGAAAAGCCTTACTGTAGGATACTGGCTGGAGTGAATCACTAGTTAAGTAAAGACCGCAGGATAGCTCATCCAAATGCAATCACTGTGTCTAGAAAGACGGGAAACAGTTAGTACTCTTGTGTGAAAAGTGTCTCATTCACAGATATCAACTACTAGCACATTTGACAGGGAAGCCATCATTGTTATTTGAGTGCATTTGAGGAAGCTTTTACAGGAAATGAAATTTCTTTATGGATGACCTCACTACCTTTATTTTATACAATTCAATGTAGAATGTGAAGTTCTTTGTGGGGAGATTGGCAGCCTCAGTGTTTCTACAGTTGCTATGAAGAGGTGGAAGGAAGGGATCTTCCTGAAAAGCCACATCACGCCAATGTAAGCAGAGAATTCACCAGACAGCTACAGTATGGGGAATTGCTTTCATAGGAGAAGCACAGCTTTAAGAGAAAAACAAAACAAACCAACCAAACAAAACCAAAACCAAAACCAAACCAACCAACCAAAAAAGAAAAAAGTTTAATCTCCCAAGATGGGGGAAATTTGACACCACCTTGGGTAATGGTGATGTCTGTTCTTTAAACAGCACAAAGGTAGTCAGCCCTAAGGGTCTGAATCTTCTCCACTCTTTTAAATTGTTAGCTGTAAAGCTCTTTTCATCAAATAGTAGCAAGTAGGTGGCTGTAGGCACAAACTGCTTTCTACTCAGGATGGAGAGATCCAACTGGAAGACACATTTAGAAATGATGACCCAAAGAGAAACTCTAGGTAGAGTCTTCAAAACTCTGATGAGCTGTAGTAATTCTGCATAATCATTTGAGGTGCATGGCTGAGATAAACATTATAATCATTCTAATTGAAAAGACAAGAGAGCGAAGGGTTGACACAGGGAAATAAGATTTACAAGGACACCTGTTTATGAATGTCTATCTGATTTTGCAGATAGACTTGGCAGTGTCTTTTTGCTGTGAAAAGGAAGCTCCTTACTGAAGAAGAAGGGATGTTGCCTTATTCTGAAAGCCAACCAACTTCCAGGCACTCAGATAAACACCTTTGAAGTTCAGTTCATCTACCTGCGCAGCATGAAGAGAAGGCCAGTGAAAATGATGATAATGCAGTCTCTATGGAACTCAAAGTCTTGGACTGAAAATGCCAGTGTCATGATGTTAGGCTAACCAGATCTCCCAAGCTCTGCTTTTGCCTTACCTGGAAAATAACTCCTAAAAGGAGAAGAAATGGTGGAAAGGCACAAATGGTTCTCTGACCAGGAAAATTTCAGAACATGTTGAAGAAGAACCCTGGAGGAAGGACTTGAAATGATTTACTTGGTTGGAGAAGGGTGAATGGCAATACCTTTGGAAACTCTGTTGGTTTGTTGGTTTTTTTCACCAGTAGATGAAACTGAGTACTATTTCTGTGATACAAATCCGTATGTGCTTGTTTATAAATTAAATGCAATTAAATTTGAAGGGCTTTCATCCTGAATCTGATAAAAAGAATCATGAAAGTATATATTGTCATGTGTCCTGGAAGGACCAAAAAATCCTTGTTGATATCTGAAGGCTGGTGTGTATATATCGTATAGATGAGTTTGGTAGGTGTGGAAATAATAATGAGGAAGAAATAATCAAGAGGCTATTGAACCAACTAAAGTACTTAGGAATTTATGCCACTGAGTTGAGACTAGATTTAACTTCTGAATGTACACTCTAAAGCCAGCAGATTTCAGGACAAGTAGTTTCTTTTCACTCTTTTGAGAAAGAAATAGTCTTTGTGTGACCTCCTCTTGAAGGTAAGAGGATATCTTCACCCCTAATGTCTTAGGTGCTATGGCAACCAGAAAAGTTCTGCTTATGTGGTACAGAGATCCTCCTCGAGAGGAGCTCAAAAGTCCAAAGGATTCACTAAATGCATTTCTCAGAAACTACAAGTGATTTCAAGATTGAAATTTTATACCTTCAACCCCTGATCTTTGTCTAGAAAGTCTAGAAATCCCTCCTAAAGCATACCATCTTTCCATCTATACTACATGCAGTATCAATTCACTTTTCAGAGATTATCTCAGAATAGAAAAATAATAGCACACAGGTATGTAGCAGAAATGGGAATTCAAAGTAGGTCCAATGAAACATAAATGCAAGTAACCAAAGGTGATATGTGCTGGATCACAGAAGTACTTTAGCTCTGGAAGTGACCTCTTGGCCGCAAGGCTTCATACTTGCACTAGCAAGGTATATGATAAAGTAGCAATAAAGATGTTGAGGCGAGACAATAGGAACAAGCAGGCCAACTGGGACACTTTCATCAATGACTGTCTATAAATAAATAAATAAACAAACAAATAAATGGAAGTAATTCCTCTATTTAGGCATCTAAAAGGTGCCCAGAGACTGATTCATCTCAGGTACTTAAATCTATTTACTTTATTGACTTAGCTATCTATAATTAGAGCTTAAAATTCTTGCTCACATATATGCAATAACACTGCAAACAGTCAAATTTAGAAGTTTGGATCTGGATCTGAGTCCCATCCACTATAAAATACCTGCAGACTGAGAACCCCTGCTGACAACCCATAGTAATGGAACCAGTTAAATTCTTGGTACATAACAGCTGGTGATGGACACATAGCTGTCCTCTGGGGAGTTAGATAATGAATTTGTAACCTCTCACTTTAATACCACTTTGTGTCTTCTAGTAATTTGTCATAATATCCAGTCATCTTAAAGTCTTCTAGGACTGTATTTGGGGTTTGGGGGGGTTCTATATTGTTTGGGGTTTTGGTGTTGGGTTTTTCTGAGACAAAGACTATCATTATTTAAATACACAAGTATTTTTCCCTTACATCCCTTTAAAACAAACAAAAGAAACAAGCCAAAGCTGAGTTTCTCCCTTAATGAAATAAAATCTTATTTAAAACAAGAACCCTCTTAAGGAAATCCATTTAGAGGTGTGTGGAACTATTTGACATTTCAGAAGCATTATGTCAATAGTATCTGATCAGATTCACTTCACATGGTGGTGATAAAGCCATCTCACAAATCAAATACAGCAACAGTACAAATTTTATAAAATCCAGTCCCAGAGCTTTTCCCTGAAAAGAACTGTTGACTCGATTTGAGCTTACAGTTACTGATTTTTAACAACAGCACATTAATTTTAAAAATTACACTTTACAATGCTGTAATACAGTTTATAGTTTATAAACTGTAAAAAAAAACAGTGTAGGGTTACAAGAATAAAAACATAATATGAAAAAACCACCCTTAAAACCAGACGGGGTCTCTAACAAAGGCTATTTTCACCTAAAAGCTCTAAACATTGTTTCTTTACCCTGAAAGACAAAGTAAGAAACTTATATCTTAATTACAGCAAACATACAGTTCAATAATTAAATTTACAATTTATCTCACAAGACATTTTGATCTTATTTTGTATCACAATTCTAACTATTCCTCTTTCTTATTTTCATTCTCTAAGTAAAAGAGACATGCATTACTTAAATCTTGCACTGACTTTAAGGTTTGTACAGCTTGGGGATCAATGTTGTCAACCCAAGCCCTTTGTTCTCTAGCCAGTATTCTGATACATGCCATGTGCTATTAACGATCTGATGAATGAAATGAAAGCATGTGACCACCTACCCACACACCTTGGCAGAGGTGCACTCCACACACGCCGACCACCTCCCAGGCAGGTAAGTTTATTAGCACCTTCCAGGCGATATCCAGGGAAACAAGAAAAGATCAAGGAATCTCCAACACCAAAATGAAAACCAATTCGCCTACTGAAGGCGGGAACACCAGGATCATCACATGGCTCCAGATCATATTCTGTAGACAGTAAAATATAATCTATAAATAAATGGGACAAGTTGTCCTCATGGGGGGGGGGGAAAAAAAGCTTTACCAAATTAGTTGCATTCTGTCAATATGGAACACTTGGAAAACATGTAATTCAGAGTTGTGTTCTCTACTAAAACTCAGCACTGTTTCTGTATGTCTATTATGGCTACATATACAGTAATTGCGTATCTACTGTGTCCCACCCACACTACATTTATTTTCTTAATTTCAAGGGCTGTAATCAGTTTGTACTATAAGTGGTTTACTATAATTTTGTTTAATGACATCCTTTGTATATAATTCTTGGTTCATTTCATCTGAACTCCCAAACAGCTTTAGAAGTGAGACTTACAGTTAAAAAGTCATTATGTAATGAAGGAAATCTAACAAAAAATCAAAACAAAGGGTCAGATGAATGAAAAGACATATGACCACATTTTCAAAAAGTGTGCCTGAGTTTTGTAAGTAAAGCTATACTCCGAATCAGGCAATTTCTATTTGCATGCCTTTTAGAAATCCTACAGTTATCACCCTGAAAACAAACAAACAAACAAATATATTAATGAAGTCTGAAGTCTGAATTTTTTTGTCTCTTTGGCAACACTGCATCAGGAATAATTCAGGTGGAGTCAGAACAAATTAACGTGAAAAAATCAGGCTGTTACATACAGAGAGACTACACTGAAATCAGGAAACATCTGAGTCACACATTCCCTCATCTTCACAGAGTATGCTGGGTAAGTATCTCTGTATGTTTGTCCTGTTTTGTGGGGTTTTTTCTTAGATATTCACTACTGACCACTGTTTGAGAACAGATGTTGAAAAAGATCAACTTTAAGTCTGACCCAAAAAGTCTGATTTTATATTCTTCAGGATATGATCCAAAAGACCCAAGAGGTCACTTAGAAGAGAGACACTTCTGATAACTGTTAAGAAAAGCCATTTTCTAAACTGTTTGCCTCAGAGGTTGGTAGAAGGTAGGATCAAATCCACTCCACATGGAGAAAGAACTCCATTTAGTCAGGGGAAGAAACTAACCCAAACCTTCTGAATGTTTAAACAGCTGACTTACTGAATAAAACAAAATAAAGCATCTTTCCCTATAGTAACTGCCTTGTGGGAAGGTCCTAAATAGTAGAAGGAATCTGTAAACCACATCAGTTTCTGCTGGCAAAAATTGGAAGTTGTGAAAACACATGATCTACTACCTCTTTTCAGCACTATAAAGGCCGGGGTAGACATGGATATACCCTGTGACAGACCTTTAGGCACCTGGGAATTTTCCTGAAAAATTTCCGTGTTAGATGACATTCAAAACAGGTTAAGGTCTTCTCACTAAATAATTCTTACTATGGAGAAATACATTCTGATTGTGTGAATATAAGAAAACAGACTCACCTATTTGTGTCACAAAATTAATGTACCTGATATTTCTCAAAATATTTACTTAATATAAATGATGGCATATGATGGCTCTCTATGTGTTGTAGATAGAGCATAAACCTTTGCTGATGCTTGAAAAATTCTGTGATCCACGTATTTTGTAACTCTATATTTTTTCCCCTTGCATCCATAATGATATTTTGTGTATTTTTCTACAAGTTACCTAGCCCCCTACCATTTTGAGTTATTTATAAATAAACTATCAGAGATATAATTTAATATTCACATTTACATTCCAAACTTGCAAAACTGCTGACCTCTGATTTGGCTAGTGCAAAGTCTCCAGAACAAATGTAATTTAGCATTTGATATGAGTAAATCCAACATTATTGCTCTACTCAGTGAGGGTTGGGTGTTGGGGTTTTTTCCCCCTTTTTAAATAAGTAAGCTAAATGAGATACATTATTCATAAATAGCATGGTCGCCTGTAAACATTGCCAGATCTCAACAAAACTTATTAATTGTTTATCCATTCTTGAAAAATTATTTAAGAGGGTTGGATATATGAGTTACTTATGTACTTCTTCCACAAAATATCCACGTGCATCTCAACTAGCAGTTGATTCATTCATATACGTGTCTGTAAATATTCTAAAGTCCAGTAATAGAGACAGGCAAAGAAAATGTATTTTATATGTTGTCTAGTTTTAGAAGACTGTAAATAAGAAGCAATAACTTAATTTTTTCAGTTATTTTAGAGGAATTTGTAAAAATTGTCAGAACTTCTTTATATATCAACAGCTAATAAATATTTTTAGGTATACATTTCCTATTCCAGAATCAGTCTTCGAATTAAACTCCTTTGTGACTCTGAATTAGAACACTACTGCTAACTTACAGTTTCTATACTGCCTTTAATAAAACAGTACCAGTTAGTTTCTTTCTTCTGAGGCAGTACCTTTTATCTTTGTACTTTTTGTCCCCTTAATTTTTCTTGAAACTTCTTTTTCACACTGTTGATGGTTCTCTGAGAGCAGGGAAGACTTCTTAAAACAGTCACATCACCAACATCCTTCTCAATCTGTTAGCCACCTTTATAAACCTTAGCCAGTTTTCTATGATAGAGGTTATACAATTTCTATTGACTTTTTTTACTACTCCTTCCTAATGTTTCTGCTATCTACAAGTAAAAATATTATCTGGAAACAGTTTCTGAATATTTAGCAGAATGGAATTTCTTACCTGAAAATGTTATGTTGAAGCCTTCATAAGAAATTGAAAAATCAGATATGAATCGAAGCTGTGCAGTAAAATTTCCAAAGAGGCCAGCTTTAATTGTAGGGGGTAAGACTGAGCCAGTTAACCTAGCTACTGGTTCTGTGAAGCTGCCGTCTTCAGTGATGAGCAAATAGTCATGAGAGCTCTCAAGATGAAAGGTATGAAAAACCAGTTGTACACCTTTAAAAACATTAAAAAGGAGGAAAAGAAAAGCATATAATAGGAACTTTTTCTCCTCCTTTATACACAGGTGACACAGAAAATAAGTACTATATTATATGGAAAGATTTTTAGAAAAAGTCACAAATGGAATCAAAACCTGAAATTCAGAAAATAAAACTTGCAGAAAGCACACAGGCTCAACCAATCAATACGTGCATTTGTATGTTTGTTTAGCTTACCGTAAATCAATAGCCTCCATAAGAAAATTGATGGGATTCAGTGTTGTTTGTAGACAGCACTCTGAAAATCTAAATTTGTATTGTATAGACTATTCAAGTTCTTGTATGTCTCTTATTTATAATCTCTGCAAACTAGGAGACATACTTTAATTGGCTAAAATTTTGTATTCATGTTTTATTTTTGCATTTCCTCCAGAACAATTCTGGTTTTTACTCTAAACTTCAGGGAAGTGCCCATACACAAGGACAAAGCAGATACAAGTTTTTTGTACGGTCTTCCATATAAACAGACTGATATTTTCTGGGATCAGTCCTTTACTCAAGTCATGACTGTTGTTTTCAGTTGCCAACTTCCAGTCCAGCAATGAATTAAATTTTGAATTACCGTTAGGTTTTCAAATACAATTACTTACTGTGCGGAACAACATTCTTCTTAGATAGCCTTCTCATGTATTTTACATTTAAAATGCCATAGGAGTTTTAAACAAAAATCCAGTCCGTAAGAAGATTTTAAACAGTAGAAACTTCCAATATACTTCTCAGACTATCACATATAACAAAGACTTTTCTTGTCATATAAAGGAGATTGAGGAATATTTTTATTATGTTTTGATTCAGTGGTATGTAACACATCATTAGTACTTTCTAGGCTTTTTTTTCCTTAGTTCTTTTACACATTTCCCTAACCGATAAGCTGCGAAGCTTAACTGTGTATCCAAATGTTACTCTACTGTATATATAACATAAAGATATATAATTTTTGGCCCTAATGATTTAAGTCTGAAATCTAAGGTTACTAATACACAGATTAAATCCACTTTTTCATGCTTAATAATGGAGAAGAGCTATCAACAAGGTCCTGACAGCTTTCACTGAAAAATGTAGTGCTATTTAACAAGTAACTATTATTTTCATATATTTTATCTCTTCTACTTTCTGCCCACTTTTCTAAGAGAGACTGAAACACATTTTGTCTGGTAACTGATAAAAGACTGTTTCTTTAGCAAAATAAAAACAAACTAGAAACACCACATTTGGAGCTATTTCTTTCGGAAGATTAAACTTCTTCCTCAATGAATGGCAGAAAGTACTCAATTCATAAAAGGTATTTTATTGATCTTGTGTGTTTGAATTTTTTAAACACAGACATTACATATACATATGCAATTCATATTAGATTCTTACCCTTGCCATGTGACACTTCAATAGTCCAAGTGCAGTTTAGAGAGTTTGGATAAAAATCAGGAAAACCTGGAGAAAGAACAGTTCCACTCTTCCCATGAATATAGCCACCGCATAAAGCTTATCAAGAGAAAAAAAGGAGGGAAAAAACAACAAAAGTCATCCCATCCTGATTTTTATTAAAAAGAAATCAGTTCACTTTATGAACTACCTTTAAAATTAAAAAAGGGTCAAGTATTAAAAGAAGTAGTTAATTTAGCCAAAGCCATGACATTAACATTTGAAAACAATTTGTTTATTCCTAAATTAGTCCTTGAAAGGGAGTTTATTTTTCATCCACAGTCTCTCCGTTAGTTAGCAGAATACAAAAAAAAGTAAAATTTTGTTCCAGAATATTGCAAGTACTAATTCCTATTTCAGTAGTATTTAAGATTTTTTTTGTGAACTAACTAAAAAATCAAATGTCTTGCAGCTATTTTTCTCGCACTACATATTTACAAAGGTATATATTTAATCCCATTTTTATAAAACAAAAATATTAAGAAACAAAATGTTTTTTTTTCAAACAACAGGAAAAAAAAAAGTGTATTTTCCTCTTTCAAAGATGCAGATTGTCCAATCATAAATAATTTATTTGGATCTGAGCATTTTGAAAGACACAAGAACTACACTAGAAAATATTTTATGCATACCAGCATTTGCTAAACTAGGCTGCTCAAATTTGCATAGCAAATTAATTAAAGTTTAAGATTTGCATGCTGAATTGCTCACTGATCTTATAAATACAGCATGGCTGTGCTTTTCACTCATCTGTTGTTGTCCAGATTTTTACGTTGTTTTTTAAAAATTTTAATAAACTAAATATTTATCAATAAAACAACAAATTCTTAAGATGCTTTTAGTCTTCTTCCTCACATAAAAGCTATACTTTGCCATATCTCGATGGCAAATATACATGACAAAATGTTCAACAAACTTGCAGTACTTGCATGTAAATGTATATATAAAATATATATGTATACATACAAACATGCTGGCATTATATCTAAAGTTCTTTTTTTCATTTCTTATTAGACTAATGTGTTTGTCAAAGTTTTTAATGGTTTTTGAATTTATATATTATATATATTTATAAATACGTAGAAGAAAAGGAAATGTTTTTAGCGTGGTTTTGCACGCATATATTTCTGCACATAAGCATGAATGAGAATATGCATTGCTAAAAACACAGTAAGTATATGGTTGATAACATTACTTAATAATAAATAAGTACAGATATCAGGTTCATAATGCCAGAAATGAATGATAGTATACATTCATTCAAAATCCCTCTTATTCTGTAAACATCATAGAAGGAAGAAAAATATTTGATTGTGCAACATTCCTTGAAACAGATATTAAATATTTACAAATAATTTACATAGTTTTAAGTTTAAAATTTAAAATATTTGTAAATGAGCTGGGTTTAGTTAGCTCTCCCTAGAAAATTATTTTCATTCTCCACCTTGAGATTATAGTATTCCGAGAATGACACACTACTTAAAGGGAACTTTAGCCACTATGTCTCTGTAGATCATTCTTTTTCTTCTTTGTTGGCATGAAACAAAGCAACATGCTTTTCCCTTAGGGATTTATTCTGCTGATTTAATTTCTGAAGTTGCAATTTTGAGAACATTAATTTTGCAGGTGAATGCAAAATGGTCATTTCAACCTCAGTTAAAACTGGCACATTCCAAAAATTTGGGTCACGCCTTTTTGAGCCTCGAAGACACTAACACAATGATTACCTAAAAGAAAGTGAGTTTTATTTCGTCTTTTTAGTCTAGTTAATTCAATGTAGTTGAATACTATAGGAAAAAAGAATACACCAAGTGTAACCCTTGTATGCTGCTTGCCTAGAGGCCCTACTCCAGAAAGGCTTGAAATTTTCTATTGTACACTCTATGCTGAAAGTGGATGAAGGAGCTGGCAAATAAGGTCTCTCTTTCAGTGAGTGAAAATTAACTAAATCTTTCTGCAGTTCAACATTCATATGCAAACAAAAAAAGTTGAATATTACTGTTTTAACTCAAAAATACATTAATAATTTTTAGTACAAAATGAATTGGAAAAGAATAGGATACTATTCAAAGTTAAGATTCCTACAACAGTTTTCTTCAACCCATTGCAGCAAACAAGCAAAAGAAACCCATAATACCAACAGAAGAATACTAAAAATGCTTTGCTTATTTTAGAATTACAGCTTTTAGAAGATTTGTGACACTTCAAAGTTTATCAACTGTGCCAAGAACATCCAGTCTAAAATTTGATCAGAAAATGCAATTGAAAACAATAGTTTGCTTCTATCCTTGCAAAGGAGGAACAAGTTGTAATGCTTACAAGGTGAGTGAGTTTGAGTGGCAGATTGCTTTGTAGTGATTAAGCGCTTTTAACTATATACTAATCTTTTGGTAGTTTATAAGTTTTGTGCTTGGGGACAGAAGGGTGTAGTGAGAATTAGAAGCCCTTTGACATTCCACTGTAATCAAGGGAAAACTTGGACCTGAAAAGGGACTCAGAAATTCACTGAAGTAAACAATTCAGTAAAGCAAGAGCCTTTGTTGGTATCAGCTCAGGTCTTCTCCCTTCACACATTGATCTTCCATCACTGCCTTAGAACGCAGTTATATCTTAACAAGAAAGAAGCCTGATCAAGACAAACGTGCTTTTAAGGGTAATCATTTAGCAACCAGAAGGGAGACAATAGCAAGTTTTAGCAGGAAGTTTAACGAAAGGAGCTAATGGAGAATTTTCAGAGATGCTAGATTCTATCCCTATTGAAATACTTAGCTACACTTGGATATTATTTTCTGTGGTTTCTAACAGAGGGATTTTGTAGCAACTATACGAGCATTCCACAAAAAAAATGATTTGATTCTGTAGTTCGCAGAAAAGGAACTTTAAAAAAAAAGATAAAAAAGAGCACAGAAATATTTGCTAGTACAGTTAAGCATTTAAAAAAATGTTTCATGAAAGCTCTAGACAGTTTCATATTCCACAACCTGCAAAACAATTAATGAACAAACCAAAGTTTCAAAACAAAAATATGTCAAGAAAATTAATTACACAGACTGATAATGATCTGTTTTGGTACTGAGTATCCTAAATTTTGAGCAATCATTTTGGTATTCAGTATTATAAGTTTAAAATGTAAGTTAAGTTTATTGGCTTTGCTTTGAAAATATTACTTGTATGGCACCATTTTCCTTCACAGTTGAACAGTGGCACCCTCTGAGAATTCTGGTTTTTCTATTGGTAAATATATACCTCTCAATTTCACTGTACCTTATAGTACTTGATTAAAAGTTGATAGATGTAAAATATGGCTTTTATTAACGGCAAAATCATATTTTAAAAGTATGGATCTTAGTGTAATTGAAGGGAGGTAGTAGCAATGATAAGCTTAATTAGTTCTCAAAAATGGGAGATTAACTTCCTTGGACTTTAAAGCTGCCATCTCAAGAACTTGACACTTACCATCACAGCTGGGTAATGCATGATTCCACTGATGGTTTCTTTCACATATGAGTGGTTCTTCATCACTCAGTGTATATCCTGGATCACAGCTAAAAGTTACTGTAGAGCGGATATTAAAGTTGTTACCATGGCGATGGCCATTCACAGGAATCCCTGGGTCAAGGCAGGAATCTGATTCCAGAGTAACACCTGAAACACACAGATTTAATTTGTTTATTTCTCCTTTTTTTTCAGATAGTAAACAGAAAAACTCCCAAACAAAACACAAAATGAGTAAGACATGAGGAAGAAAAAGCCTCCCAAAGATACTTGTTAGCACTGCCTGAGAACTGATGTGGGATATAAAGCACTTTTTCTAGCTGTTGTCACTGACTCAGAGCACAGTTTTTCAATTTTCAATCTCATAGAACAGAGAAGCCCAAATGAAGTAGGAAAAGATTGGAGCTTTAACATATATTTTATCAAACAATGAAAAAAGAGCTAACAAAAGCACCGAAGATCTGAAACTATAGGAAGATATTAAGGTTCAAAGTATGAATACAAATTTTGCTAGTATATAAGTCACATTTGATTATTCCATTTCATGTATTAAATTTCTGATACTGCAGGACAATTCAACTTCCCTCTGTCATAGCAATGGTTATTTGACTTAGCAAAAGGCAGTATCGAAAAACTACAGTTGATGAACTCAGAAACTACATGTTAATTCCTACAGATACTATCCTATGCATCAAAAATAGACAATGAACATAGCTTACACAATTGTATAACTCTTATCTGACAGAAGGAGTCTTTAGTAATTATATCTTATAGCAGAGATTGAATAGTGTTTGGTAAATAAACCTGGAGCTATACACTGAACAAGGAAAAAACCCCAAGATTATCAAATGGAGGCTCATTAACTGAGCATTATCCATTATGCTTATAGTGATAGCAAACAATTGTGGAATTTAATCATGTAATGAGCTATAATGGATACATGCAAGGGAAACAAATAAAGACTCTCTATTGGGATGAAAGGATTTTCTTTTACTTTCTGTTACTACGTGTGGTGGGTTGACCTTGTCTGGTTGCCAGTCCCCTACCCAGCTGCTCTCTCACTCCCCCTCCTCAACAGGGCAGGGGGAGAAAATGAGAGGATAGAAAATAAGATGAAAAAGCCCATGGGCGGAGATAAAGACAGGGACATCACTTATCAATTACCATCACAGTCAAAACAAACTCAATTTGAGCAAAAATTAATTTAATGTATTGCCAATTAAAAATAGAGTAAGATGATGAGAAACAAAGACAAAAACTAAACCACCACCACCACCACTACCCTTTCTTCCCATGCTCAACTTCACTCCTTCATTCCCAACTCCTCTACCTTCTCCCCGTAACCCCAAGTGAAGCAGAGGGATGGGGAATGGGGGTTGTGGTCAGCCCATAACAGCCCCGCTCTTCTGCTCCTTTGTCCTCACACTTTTCCTGTGGTCCATCATGGGTCTTTCCCACAGGCTGCAGTCCTTCAGGATAAACCTGCTCCTGCATGGACCTGCACGGGCTGCAGCTTCCTTCAGGGAATATCCACCTGCTTGAACATGGGGCCCGCCATGGGCTGCAGGGTGGATATGTCCTCCACTGTGGTCTCTTCCATGGGCTGCAGGGAAACATCTGCCTGGGGCACCTCCTTCTTCCTGACCTTGGCCTTTGTAGGACTGTTTCTCACACTTTCTTTTCCTCACACCTCATTCACCTACACAGCATTTTGCCCTTTCTTACATACGCCTTCCTGGAGACACCCCCACCTCTGCTGCGGGGTTCAGCCATGCCCTGCGGTGGGTGGGTTGGAGCCGGCTGGAACCGGCTGTGTCCAGCACGGGGCAGCCCCGGCCTCTCCTCACAGCAGCTGCCCTGCAGCCCCCTACCGTAACCAAAACCTTGACACCTACACCCGATACAGTGTGTCATGTGCCTGAAACAAGAATGACTGAGTTAGAACCTCTTCAGTGGATGGGGACATTGTTCCTTCTTCTGTAAGAAGCTGAGCATGTCCAGAGAAAAACCTTGAGAATGCTAGCTGTGGTAGATAAAAAGAGAACTGAGAATATGAAGGACACAGCTAGCAGGAAGCCTGCAGTAAAAGGAAAAACTAGAAGCTGGCTGAAAACAGCAGGTGGCAAACACATAGTCAAGCCTCAGAGATAAGAGAGAGACCCAGAGGAGCCTGCGTAGCGTTTTTTGCAACCCAAAAAATCACTGACTTGTTAAAAAAAACTGTCCACAAAGTGACAGGAAGTAAATGTGTGTGTGTGGGGAACATTTATAAACACTTTAATGGTTTTCCTCATGTAATTATTTTGATCTACTTTGTTTTGAAAAATTATCTGTTTTGGGTCTCTTTAAATAACACTGGACTTTTCAGTTGAACATCCTTGTTAGCTTTTGGGATAAAACCTAGACATATCCACCTCAAAGCTCTGGCACCCATAGCTTTAACTTAAGTATTTTCACATTAATTTTCACATTAATTTCAGTATTTTGGTGCTGGGTTGGAAAGAACGCTGTAAATTGGCATGATTTCATATGGGTGATGTCATCACTCATAGATGCTGTGAAAGCCTTAAGCAACATTAGTTCTCCTGGGGTCTTTAGAGATTTTAGGTTCTTCCTCACAGGTGACCTGAATTTCTAGCATGACTCTTTCCAGTCTACTTTTTACCAAAGAAGTTCCTTTCTCAAAGCCAACTGCTGACAGTACAAAATTCTCTACAGCAGGGCGTTAGGCATTTCCTAGCTCCTTAGTCCCCTAAACACATCCTGAAGATGCTGGTCCTCTCAGCTGCCCGTGTATCTATAACCATTTCTGTGGATGTTGTACTCTCAGTTTACTGCTTTTACCCTGTTTTATTTATCCAGGACTACCACAAAACCTTAGGAATGAAGTACAAGGAGTTCAAATCTAAGGAAAAAATTATTTATCAGGGCATAAAGTAAAGGTTTTAGAATTATAGATATGAGGGTTGGAAGCAGGACTACAAACAAAAACAAAATCTCATAAATATTGACTAGCTTGCACAGAGAAATATTCCCTGTACCCTCCAGCTATTCTTTATCTCAGTTAGAATTCAGATTTGAAAGCTTATAATCTAGTTTTCATGAGGTATCCCTGCCATACTTAAATTCTAGATGAATAAGTTTCTTCTAGATTTGACTGCATGTTCTTAATGCAAATGTACCATGTGAGCTGACACACTACATTTTTAGATTCCTTTCACCTGTGTATTGGTTCTGGCTGGAATGGAGTTAATTTTCCCCACAGAAGGCCTCACAGTGCTGTGCTCTGTAGAAAGGTGTTGATAACACACCAGTGTTTTGACTACTGCTAGCAGTGCTGGCACAGCATCAAGGCTGTCTCTTCAGCATTCCCCCCTGCCACTAGTAGGCTGGGGGTGGGCAAGATCTTGGGAGGGGATGCAGCCAGGACAGCTGACCCAAACTGACCAAAGGGATATTCTATACCATATGACATCTGCTCAGCAACAAAAGCTGAGCGAAAGGAGGAGGAAGTGGGGGCATTCATTATTTATTATGTTTATCTTCCAGAGCAACTGCTACACATACTGAAGCCCTGCTTCCTGGGAAGTGGCCGGACATTGCCTGCTGATGGGAAGTTAGAAAATAAATTTTTTGGTTTTCCTTTTCTTCTGCATGCAGCCTTTTGCTTTATTAAACCACCTTTACCTTGACCCATGAGGTTTTTTCCACCTTATTTTTCTCCCCTCCCTGTCCTTCTGAGGAGGAGGGTGATAGAGCGGACTGGTGGACACCTGGTGTCTAACCAAGGTCAACCCACCAGAGTCCTTTTTGGCACCCAACATGAGGCACAAGACAATGGCAGTTTTGTATTAAGCATGCTATAGCTATAGTAGTTATTAAGTGGCAAGCTCCTGTGTGGGTCACAGAGTTTGTTGGCTGCACTGCTTATGTTTTTATTTTGCTGAGCTTGGGAACATGTTAATACAAATAATGGCTCTGTGCTCTGCCCTGGCATTGATGGCCTTTCTGTGCTGGGAGACCTATTTTGTGGGGATGATGAAGGAACTTGGGAGCATGCTAGTACAAACAATGGTTATGCGCCTGGCCCTGGCATTGATGTTATTGCTGTGCTGGGAGAGCTATCTCGTGGAGAAGGTGACGGAATACATCTCCTTCTCCCTACCCAGGATTGATGTGGATGGTTTTATTATGCAGGCTCCCAAGGTCCTTGTTCACCCTTATGTGAGCTGTTTAATACTACTAATTAATACTGTTGGCATATTATGGGTTTTGTGGAATCCAGTTTCATCCTGGTGTAAGAGAAGACAACTTTTGAGTGAGGTGATACTGAAATGTGCCCTGAGGCGGCCAGTTCCTGGGTGGCAGGGTGTGTGGAAGAATTTGAGCAGGTTCCTGGGATGGTTATCAGCTCCTCTAACCTGGGACTTTACATCTGAACATACAAGCAACCCTGGCAAACTGACACACCACCTGATAGAAGGGTGCCTTGCCTACCCCAATGAAAACCAGCTGCTTCTGTCACTGTACTGGCGCCTGGCCTGTGCCTGTCAAGCCGTAGTTCAGTACTCTCAGAGGACTGTGTTTGGAGCAGGGACCAAACTGCATCTGAGAACATCCTGGCTGGGACAGGGACCCAAACAACTACTACAGTAATTGCCCCAGTAGTGAAAAAGAAACAGTGGACAAGGAGAAAAATGGGTCCCTATCATCAATTAGTAAGGGAGGAGGAAGAAGAGAAAAGGTTTGATCAAGAAGCTGGTCCTTTGACAAAGAAATTGGAGGAAGGAGTGAGAGAAATCAGACAGGAAGCAGAGATTACCTGGTCCCTGACCTCATCAGAACTTCGAGACGTGGAAAGGTTACAGCCACCAGCCAGATGAGTGGATTGCTGCCTTGGCTGCTCTGATTCTGGGATAATGGGGCCGACAGTCAGCAATTGGAAGGTAAGGAAGCCCAACAGCTGGGACACCTTGCAAGAAACTGAGGAATTGAGAGAGGAATTGGAAAAGAGGCAGAAATTTGCAGTCTCTGGAGATGACTCCTCTCAAATTTGAGGGCAAGATATCCAGTCAAGGAAGATCTTGTGAACTCTCCAGGGAAGCTGACTACCACAGATGAAGGCATCCAGTACCTGAGCGAATTAGCAGTGCTGGAAGTCATCTACAGTGGTCTAGATAATGATGAGGTCTCCAAAGATCCAGAGGATGTCCTGAGCACATGGGTCATGTGGAGAAAGGTGATTCAACGTGCCGCAGCTTCATATTCTAACAGCTTGGCATCAATGTATTGCCTGGATATGGATACACCATCTGTGGAGAAAGTGTCTTCTTGGCTCCAAAACTTTGAAGAAAGTCTCTGTATCTCCTTATCCCTACAGGCCAGTGCCTTGGCTGTCAGGGATGCCCCAAGAAATCAGTCCTGTCCTGCCCTAATCACAGGAAAGGGAGCCCCAAGCACATGGTGCACTCTGGTTCTTCCTGCATGACTGGGGGAGGACATGAGGAAGTGGGATGGTGAATCCACCTTTAAGCTGGAAGCCCACGTACACGAACTGAGAGGGAAGACAGCTGTTAAGAAGGGGTCACCCAAGAAGGCTGTCAGTGTAGTTGCTGCAGAGACACAAGAAAGCAATCAGCGATCTCACAGACACAGAAGAACTAAAATCACCTCCCTTGATCCTGGCACTGCAGGGGTCAGACAGTGAATACTGTGACCAGGAACAAGAACAGAGGGTCTCTGCCCTTGGCCAGGAGGAGGAACAGGGATGACTGAATATACTGGACTGTGGATTCAATGGCCTGGCATATTAGACCAATAGAAGTATAAGGCTTTGGTAGACATTGGTGCACAGTGTACACTGGTACCATCAGGGTACAGGGGCACAGAACCTATCTGGATCTCTGGAGTGACAGGCAGATGCTAAGACTTGTCTGTATGGGAGGCTGAGGTGAGCTCAACAAGGGACAAGTGGGAAAAGCACCCTATTGTGAACAATCCAGAGGCCCCTTGTATCCTTAGCATAGACTATCTCAGGACAGGGTACTTCAAGGACCCAAAGGGGTACTGATGGGCTTTTGGTTTAGCCACTGTGAACACAGAGAAGATCAAACAGCTGTCTACCCTGCCTGGTCTCTTGGAAGATACCTTCGTTGTAGGATTGCTGCAAGCTGAAGAACAGCAGGTGCCAGTTGCTACCAGGACGGTGCACCAATGGCAATATCACACAAACCGAGACTCCCTGGCTCCCATCTGTGAGCTGATTCATCAACTGGAGAACCAGGGAGTCATCAGCAAGACTCACTCACCTTTTAATAGTCCTATATGGCCAGTGCAAAAGTCTGATGGAGGGTGGAGGCTAACAGTAGTCTATCATGGCCTGAATGAAGTGACACCACCACTGAGTGCTGCTGTACCAGACATGTTAGAGCTCCAATAGGAACTGGAGTTGAAGGCAGCCAAGTGGTATGCTACAATTGACATTGACAATGCATTTTTCTCAATTCCTTTGGCAGCAGAGTGCAGGCCACAGTTTGCTTTCATGTGGTGGGGTGTCCAGTACAGCTGGAACTGACTGTCCCACGGGTGGAAGCACAGTTCTAACCATTTGTCATGGACTAATCCAAAGTGCACTGGAAAAAGGTGATGCCCCTGAACATCTACAACCTGGCTTGAATTGCTTAATATAGACTCAAAGAACCCTTTTAAGTCTATAATATTATCCACTGTATGTGCCTTAAATAAATATTAATTGTGTATGAAATTTTAACTTTGATACACAATACATTTTTTTCAGACAAACTGTACTTCATGTTTTACGGGATGTTAAAGTAGATGGAGTAGCGCTCTTAAAATTCCTTCCTCTTAGGGCACCCTTCCACCCCTGCCTCAACACATCAACTGCTTTGGGATTCTGAATCACATATAACAGGTAAACTTATGAGTTTCTTTTTGAAATGATAACACTAGATTACATTGATTACGTTGTTTCAGATTTTTGCAAGGAGACCAAAAGCTGTAGCAACCCTATCAGCTTCCAAATTCCTGATTGAAATAGTGGTGCTATATAAATAAAAAAGTCAGCTCAGACAACAGAGCTTCATTCTCAAGGGAAATTATTCAGTATGTAAGATTTAGCAATCATAAACATAGCAGAAAAGAAATATTTTTTTTCCACTTCTTTGGACAATGATTTGGGGTTTTTTTCTTAATAGGAGATAACATAAGAAAAGCTTAACAATGGGCAGTACTGAAAGTCCTGACTACAAAAAGATAATATTAAACTATATATGAGAAATTCTGGCACCACAGTGATAAATTTTGGGCTCATGGTTGGAAAGAGTGGATTTAATACTATTCATAACAATTAGCCTATTAAATATAAGATTAAAGTCTGGGTGAAATCCATGTCTTTTCTCTCCCACCTCACATAATGCAATATTTCTCAAGACCATGCTCTGTAGCTCCCTCAATAAATGTTCCTTCCACTTTACTCCACGTAGCAGTGGCAATTAGATCAGCAAATAATTCTATCCTACAATTTAACCATTCTCTTTTCAAAGGAACATAACACACAATTCAAAGTAAACAGCAAACATACAAACAAAAGATTTTGTACATCACTGAATAATTGAAAAATATGGACAGTCATCCTCAAAAACTTCACTCTGTCAATATTGACATTTCATCAAACATTTATCAACCTGTTGTTAGCTATATTAGATGCTTCGTTGATTATTAAAATGCATGTTTTGCAAACAGAATTATAAGTGATTTTTAGAAACTGGTTTAATCATTAGATCCCATTAGATCTCTAAAGAGGAAATTAATTTGTTGCTGTAATACATGACGCACACAACAGCTGTACAGTCTTATATACTGCATACTCATACATATAACACACCTATACTTTTCACAGATCAAATCATTACAATAATTTTTTAAAATGGAATATTAAAATGTAAGATTGCTAAGAGGTTGTCTAAAGAATGCTCATTGCACAAAATGGATGAAGAAAATAAGTTTGGTAAGAAAACCAGAAAGCAAAACATGGCTGTGTGCTATAACCACTATGTTACTGTGTTGGGTTTGCGTGGCAGGGTTTTGGTGGCGGGGGGGCTACAGGGGTGGCTTCTGTGAGAAGCTGCTAGAAGCTCCCCCTGTGTCTGATAGAGCCAATGCCAGCCGGCTCTAAGACGGACCTGCCGCTGGCCAAGGCCAAGCCAATCAGCGCCTCTGTGATAACATATTTAAGAAGAAGAAAAACACTTAGAGAGCGAGCTTTTGCAGCCGGAGAGAGGAGTGAGAAGATGTAAGAAACTCTGCAGACACCAAGGTCAGTGCAGATGGAGGGGGAGGAGGAGCTCCAGGCGCCGGAGCAGAGATCCCCCTGCAGCCCGTGGTGAAGGCCATGGTGAAGCAGGCTGTCCCCCTGCAGCCCATGGAGGAAGGATGAGGGGGTGTAGCGATTCCACCTGCAGCCCGTGGAGGACCCCACGCCGGAGCAGGTGGAGGCACCTGAAGGAGGCTGCGGCCCGTGGGAAGCCCACGCTGGAGCAAGTTCCAGGCCGGACCGGTGGACCCGTGAAGAGGGGAGCCCACGCCAGGGCAGGTTTGCTGGCAGGACTTGTGGCCCCGTGGGGGACCCCACGCTGGAGCAGTTTGCTCCTGAAGGTCTGCACCCCGTGAGAGGGACTCCATGCTGGAGCAGGGGAACGATGAGAGGAGTCCTCCCCCTGAGGATGAAGAGGCGGCAGAAACACCGTGAGATGAACTGACCGTAACCCCCACTCCCCGTCCCCCTGTGCCGCTGAGGGGGGGGAAGGTTGAAGCCGGGAGTGAAGTTGAGCCCGGGAAGATGGGAGGGGTGGGGGGAAGTGTTTTAAGAGTTGATTTTATTTTCTCATTCCTCTACTCTGTTTTGCCTAGTAATAAATTAGATGAATTCCCTCTCTAAGTTTGGTCTGTTTTGCTCGTGACAACAATTAGTGAGTGATCTCTCCCTGTCCTTATCTCAACCTGCAAGCATTTCGTTATGCCTTTTCTCCCCTGTTTAGTGAATGAGGGGAGTGAGAGAGCGGCTCTGGTGGGCACCTGGCCCCCAGCCAGGCTCAACCCACCACAGTCTTTTTGGCGCCCAACGTGGGGCACGAGAAAATTGAGATAAGGACAGTAATTGGAGGAGGTAACGGGCAAAACATTGACTGAACTTAGCTTGAGAGCAAAATAGCGGTGAAGGGACGAGAGGTGGATTCTGTGTGTATTGTCTACTCTTGTTTAGTGTTGTGATAGTGTTGCTTTGATTCTGGTGGGGGGAATTTTTTTTCTTTTTCCTTGTTGATGTGATTAGTGTGTGTGTAGTTTTTCTGTTGAATGTATGTTTTAATAATTCTTAAATATGTGATTCACAGAGGCGAGGGGTGGAATGTGTTGGGTTTGCGTGGCAGGGTTTTGGTGGCGGGGGGGCTACAGGGGTGGCTTCTGTGAGAAGCTGCTAGAAGCTCCCCCTGTCTCTGATAGAGCCAATGCCAGCCGGCTCTAAGACGGACCCGCCGCTGGCCAAGGCCAAGCCAATCAGCGCCTCTGTGATAACATATTTAAGAAGAAGAAAAACACTTAGAGAGCGAGCTTTTGCAGCCGGAGAGAGGAGTGAGAAGATGTAAGAAACTCTGCAGACACCAAGGTCAGTGCAGATGGAGGGGGAGGAGGAGCTCCAGGCGCCGGAGCAGAGATCCCCCTGCAGCCCGTGGTGAAGGCCATGGTGAAGCAGGCTGTCCCCCTGCAGCCCATGGAGGAAGGATGAGGGGGTGTAGCGATTCCACCTGCAGCCCGTGGAGGACCCCACGCCGGAGCAGGTGGAGGCACCTGAAGGAGGCTGCGGCCCGTGGGAAGCCCACGCTGGAGCAAGTTCCAGGCCGGACCGGTGGACCCGTGAAGAGGGGAGCCCACGCCAGGGCAGGTTTGCTGGCAGGACTTGTGGCCCCGTGGGGGACCCCACGCTGGAGCAGTTTGCTCCTGAAGGTCTGCACCCCGTGAGAGGGACTCCATGCTGGAGCAGGGGAACGATGAGAGGAGTCCTCCCCCTGAGGATGAAGAAGCGGCAGAAACACCGTGAGATGAACTGACCGTAACCCCCACTCCCCGTCCCCCTGTGCCGCTGAGGGGGGGGGGAAGGTTGAAGCCGGGAGTGAAGTTGAGCCCGGGAAGATGGGAGGGGTGGGGGGAAGTGTTTTAAGAGTTGATTTTATTTTCTCATTCCTCTACTCTGTTTTGCCTAGTAATAAATTAGATGAATTCCCTCTCTAAGTTTGGTCTGTTTTGCTCGTGACAACAATTAGTGAGTGATCTCTCCCTGTCCTTATCTCAACCTGCAAGCATTTCGTTATGCCTTTTCTCCCCTGTTTAGTGAATGAGGGGAGTGAGAGAGCGGCTCTGGTGGGCACCTGGCCCCCAGCCAGGCTCAACCCACCACAGTTACCCATTCATGCTAGCCATGGAGCAGTTGCTGTGTTATGCAATGAATCTCAAAAACATTTTGAACAATGGAAGTGTTTCACCTGGAAGCTAGAGTGCTATTCTTTGTCATCAGTATAGAATCACACAGAACATAAAAAAGGCAGATGAGAAAAGCAATTTTTTGGACAGTAAGAAAAGAATATTGCCTAATAAAGAAGTTGATCATATAGGTAGGCTTACTCTAACTATTAAGGGAGAATAGTGTAAATTATCTTTGTTTTGAAAAATGCATTTTTTTTAAAAAATAGAATAGGTGCTTGCTTGTCAGAATGTGATTCCAAAAATTAGAGACAGAGGCCACACAGTTAAATTAGGAGACAGCCCATTCTCTGGCACCAATTTCAAAGCATGATTCAGCTAACATTCATACAGATAAAATCTTGCTCACTTTTAGTAAGACTTGCCTTTTGAGAACAGTCTCTGGCTGAAGTTATTCCTAGAACTATGTCCAGGTACTGTATGGGAAGATGCTAGCTGGCATGGGTCAAAATCTTACAAGGGATTGTGCTCAAACTATATGAATCACAGAATCATAGAATGATTTGTGTTGGAAGGGACCTCAAAGATCATCTAGTTCCAACCCCCCTGCCATGGGCAGGGACACTGCAAGACTGAAGCTAAGACTTGAGATTTTCTAACTTACTGGATCAGATATAGCTCAAGAGGGCAGAAATGCTTCCCTGTAATTTTGCAAGGGTAAATTAGACTCAGAGAACTGCAAGCTTGCTTACACACTTAGTCCTGGTGTTCTTCCAGTGGCTCCTAAGAGTGCAGTGGTGAGTGACTGCATTTGAATTGTTGTCACAATAGTGACACTAAACCAAAATATTGTTACATCACTAAAAACTGTGATACAGTCAACAGATTTAAAAAAAATTGTGTTAGAGGAACATATTAATGATGTTATAAAGGAGAAGGGGAAGCAAAGGTGCTTGAAAATGGGAAGAGAGAAGTGGGAGAGTGACGGTAGTGGAAGGGGGCAGAGGTAAAGGATGAAAGGGAAGAGGGGGGGTCATGCTATTATTGCAAGAGTGTTTTTTCATTCCTTTTCCATATAAAATTTGAAAAAATCTTTCTCTAAATAATTTCTGGAGGGTATTTCCAAGTGATAGAGCATAACATAGTCAAATTTAGGAGAGCACTGGGGTGCATATTATTTTTGTTAATGAGCAATGGAAATCATTTAGAATGGCAGAACTAGCAGCATGTCAACTCTGTCCTGCTCACTGCTTACAGGGAGCACAGGCATTTTAGCAGAGTTCTAGACTGAACTCCAGGGATAGCTGCAATTCTTACCTGCTAGACACACAAGACTGTTACCATGCCTTCCCTCCTGCCTTCCAAGTCATCCTTTTTCTAGACTAAACAAGCACAGACCTTTCAATGACCTCATATGTGTCATGTTTTCCATGTTAACAACCTCCTACTTCTTTTAAACCAGGTCCCAAACTGAACACAATTTTCTCTTTGGTCATAAAATGAAGTGAAATAAGTATTTTGCAAGTCCTAGGTAAAATAGTCCTGTAAACAAAAATTGTGTTTCCTGTATTTTTTTTATTATTATTAACTACAACAGCCAGAAGACTTTTTGCATTACTACTACATTTTTCTCTAGATTATGTTCTGTGTTAAAAACATATCCTTTTCTATTATATTTCTATTTTGTATTTGTGCCTGTCATTTCTCCTTCCCCATTTATGGTTAGCATGTTTCTTTACAGAATTTTATATTTTTTATTTCTTCAGTTCATCTAGCTTGTTTTGAATTCTAACCCTCTCCATCATAGTGCTTGATATAATTGTAGGTTGGAATCCTCCTCAGAATTTGTAAGTGTTCTTCTTATATTATCATCAAAACTGTTAATAAAAATATCAAATAGTTTTGGATCTAGGCCAGTTCACAGCAGGATCCCTTCAAATTTGAGTTAGACAATGAACTACTGTGGTGGGTTGACCCTGGCTGGACGCTGGCTGCTCTTGGCATAAAAGTTTTTAAAATTGTTCACAGCATCAGAGAAGCACGTAACGGTTCAGGTTGGAAGGAACCTCTGGAGGTCATCTGGTCCAATCCCCCTGCTCAAGCAGAGTCACCTGGAGCTGGTTGCACAGGACATTGTCTGGATGCATTTTTAGTATCTCCAAGTATGGAGATTCCACAGCCTCTCTGGGCTTTTCCCAGTGCTTGCTGAAGTGCTTGTTGTGCCTGTAATAATTTAATCTAGACCAAATTTCTATATTTTCTCTGGAAGACTTCTAAAAGCCTCATAAATGTCAACACAGAGCTGTTTCTTTCCCTTTCCATTTCTAAATCTACAAAACCAGTTAACCTGTCAAGAAAGAAATTAGATTGGCTTGACATATCTGGTCTTATCAGATACAAATCGTTTGTTCCTTATCATCTTGTTTATCAGCTTGAAACTATTATCTTTAAAGTGTGAAGATAAAACTAATGTCCTTGATCCTTCTGGTCCTCACCTTTTCCTTCTTTTTTTTTTTTTCCCCCCTCCTTTCTTTGAAAGGCATATGCCCTTCTGCAATTGTTTGAAACTTCCCTACAGTTTTGAATTTTCAGACAGTGAAGACTGCTTCTGCTTTGCCTTTAAGGATAGCACAGGGAATTTCAACAGTCCCTGATGAATAAAGTATATATGTATTATCTCAACATTGTGTAGTACCCTCTTCCTATATTCTGTATTCTTACCTTGTAAACGTTCACTTAATTGTGTTAAGTACATGGTCAAAATTAAGCTTCTCTGTAAATGTTGCAAAACAGAATGTTTAGTCTTTCCTGTGACATTTGATGTTTGCTCAAATTCTTATTAAGTGGTGACTTTTTTCCCCTCTTATTTTTAATATATTTATAGATTTTTTTTTTGTTACTGTCTTTCTGTCTCTTGCTTCTGTATAAATATGTACTTTGTATTTTCTGATTTTATCCCAAGAGATCTGTGTTATTCTTTGATGGCCATCTATAGCAATGTTTGACTACATCCAACATTTACATGATTAACTTTTCATTTACACATCATTAAAAGGAATTTTTAAATAACTACAGAAATTCATAGTAGTTTTTTCTTTCTCTCCAAAAAAATACCATTTGCTGTTGGGCCTTAATATCATCTCTTTTATAAATGACTTTCAGAATTCATTCTTAAGAACATTTACCTATCGATTTCTCAAACTTGGTGAAGTTTAGATTTCTGAAAACCATCGACTTGATCACAATTGTGTTGCCTCATTCTTTCATTTCTTAAGAATCATAAACTTTGCTATTTCATGGACACTTTCACAAAATTCGCCTTTCTTATGCAGACTGTCTATTGGTTCTTCTTATCAGTCAGAGTAAAATCGACTGCTGAAACAAAAAGTTCTTCCCCAACATTCCAAAAAACTTTTTTCAGTGAGTGTGTCCTGCCAGTGAAAAATTGACGAATCTTTTCTTCACATCCAGACTATTCACAAGGATTATTTTTTCTTCAAATGAAAAACTGTAAGGGAGTTTTTTGTTTCTATGTTATCCTTGCTAGAACTGATTGTGGGCTGTCTGAATGATCTTGACACTTTAAGTCCATGAAGATTGCATACTCGTGGATTTAAAAAGTTATTTTCCAAAACCTAATCTAAATAAATATCTAATTTTACACATTATGAATGAAGTATTACCTTTATCTATTTATTATAGATAACATTTCATTAAAGGAAAATCACAACACTAATTTTACTAGATTTTTTAAATTACCTAAAAGGAAAGTTTTTACAAAGGTGAGTGGCTTTAAACAATTTTTCCTCACTATGTACAAGAACTGTAATGCTTATCAAATGCATACTGATGTACATGGTAATATGGGATGATTACTGTCTCAATGCATAACTAAGATGTCTGTTCCATTTTTCAGATAAATTTTAGTATAGAAGGAAATGTTACTCCCTAAATAAACACAGACTGTAAAATTATCTGGATTTAAGAAATAATTGTTCAATTTTCTTTGAAAATTATCATGTTTTCTTGTTTAAGGAAAGATACATTTCAAAAATACTTTAATAAAAGGTGGCTTTACATTAATGGAATCTGTGCATAAAGGTATTTCTATCTGGTTTGGTTTAAGAAAAAGACTAAGATTTCACAATCTACCTCACAGAATGAGGAGCTGCAAAAAAACCCCAAACCCACATAACTAGGGAAGTTGAGAGATCAGGGAGATGTGAGGCATGAGGCAAGGTGGTCAAAAGAATATAGATGAATTATTCTTGATAACATCATTGACTATTTTATCAGTAGTTTTACTTAAAGAATATTATGGGCACTTTATTAATTTTTCAGATGCATAAGAGTTGACCTACATTGTCTTGCATTAGCTATGTTAGAAGTGTCATCAAAAAGCTGAATTACAGACATTTAAGGCAGGGAATTAACAAATTGCCTTCACATCTGAAGTACCTTTAAGGGGTCACATTTTTATTAAAGCTGTATTACGGGCATATTTTAGTTTAATAGATTATTACTGCCATCTCAGTAGCAACTCAGTATAGCTTATATTGAGCTTTTTCTTTTAAGCAAGATTAAGATCCTTCTGCTTCACAGTTCCATGATTTAATTTATCTTCAAAGTTATGACTATAATTGGAAGACTTTTAGGACACTTCCAAATAAGATAGTTATTTGAATTTCCAAAGAAAATATTCAGAAACTTTTCTTAAAACTTACAATTGACTGCCTTTCCTTCTACAAGTGGAAGAAGTGTACAACAAATAGAAGTTCCATTGTGATATCTTTAACATCACCAACTTCTATAGTTAAGCCTGCAAGGGCAATCAAAATATAATTTGGCTCTCCTCCGTTTCTGACAGATGACTCAGCATCTCCATAGGGTTTTTCCACCCAGTTTTGTTCTTTGAAAACACTGACTTAATCTGCTTAGTACTTCTATGTTACTGGTTATAACTACCTTCCCTCTGGCACATGCACATTTGTCAATATAGAGGTAAGGATCAAGGAACGATGTATGTCTGATACCCACTACGGAAATGCTTCAGGAGCTCTCAGTGCTGACTAGCACGAGAAGACAGGTTCTGTGACAAATTCCAGTTGCATTACATGAACATTTACAACACAATACAACATGGACACAATTTTTGTTCTGTGAGAAACCCAGTGTGAGAAGAAGCCAATATAAACAGTGAGGCTGTGACTGACTTAAGGAGCCTTGTGGAGCAAATGCACTGACATAGGTATGAAGTGTTTAGCAAGCTTTCTCTGTACAACTTATGCTGTGAATATGGACATACCCATCCAGTTGGTGAGAGATAAAAGGTCTCTGTTTATATTGCATTTTTTTTCTACAGTGTGGACATTCAGGGCTAGGTTCGATTTCAGTTTATGATGTTTCCATTGATGTGTCTATAGGCTTGTTTGGTCTTTAAGCTCCTTTCATAGTCAAAAGAGATTGGATCATCCCAGTCAGGACAAACTAGGGAGCAGTTTATTCAGCAAAGTTAGAAGGATAGAAATTTTCTTGTCTCGATATATGTTTCTAGTGCTATCCTATCATAACCAGGATGTCTCCATGGAACTGGTAGACATGGCAAAGGACTTGTGAAAGATCCAAATCAGTAGTTCAGTACTTGGCAACTAGCTGGCATAATACCTAAAGTAATTCTTACTCTCCATGCTTATGCAATCAAATATAGCCCCTGGATTCTAATTCAGAGTTTACTGAATTGCTTCATGGACTCTATTTATTGCATTAACCAGATCTCCGTTGCCCAAAATGTAAGCTTCAGGCTCTCGACACTTCCATGTTGACACAAATGTATATGTTTAATCTGCCAGCTGAATATCATTCACAATGACACAAAAGCATAAGAGAAATAGGAGTCACTGTCTGTAACTAAGAAAGCATGTTAAGCTTTTTGTTAATACCTATTTAAATTCAATTTTCAGATAACTATTTAATTGGAAATGTAATTCACAGAAAAATAAACAACCTCACCCTTGAACTGAGAACTTCAAATCATTTACTCTTTCTTAATTTGTTTTCATCTTCTTACTCATTTCTAAGCAAAAAATAATACAAGCCACCCCTTTAAATGTTACTTCTACAGAAAGAGAAAGATGCTTTATTCAGGGAGTCAATCTGCTCAGAAATAGCCTGTAAAACAAAATTTTTAGCTTTTATTATGAATTTTAAAATTGGAAATTTATTAGGGTTTTTTATAGAAAAGGCTTTTTTAATATTTTGTGCATGGGAATGATATGTAAAAGTAGAGGAAGATAGTTTACTAGCCTTTTGTCATCTTTACTTGTTGAAGATGTAATCAAGTTTCAAGGTTTAAAGTGCACTAATCAAATCTAATGCTGACATTTTGTCAGACTACCAAGAGAAATAGCACTGAAAAACTACTGTCATGTGTGTCTGAGATGATAGTAAATTTTTCAACAAAGATAAAAAGCAAATATATAAATATTGTTCTAAATAATTTCATAATTAAACTTTCCTCTTTAAGAATGTGTAGTACAGATATTTTATTACTAATTGTTTTAATTTTTAACAGAACAAAAGACATCTACCTGACAGGGGGCTTAAAATATAAACACAAAATTATAAATATTTAAGGACTGTATTACAAAATGTAACAGCAACATTTAGATCCAATACAATCAGGGAAAATCAGCATCTGCACATAACTCATGCAGAAACCTACCTACTGTTCCTTGGCTTTACATGATTTAGCAGCCTTGCAGCTTACCATACTATCGTCTGTTCAGCCATTACCACCACGCCTGAGCCAAAGGTAAAAGAAGCTATGCAGAATTTTCAAGTTATGATGTAGCTATGAAATATAAGTTTAGGCACTTATTCCAGAAGCAATATGACAGCAAATTTACTGGTTAGTTTCCAGATAAGACCAATTGATAAAAGCACTGTTATTTGTTTAGCACGACCACACTAAACATGAGCTTTCTTTATTCAGTACTTAAGTGAATGGCTATACTATCATATACAAAGATCAGTATGACCTCAGAAAGTTTAATACATGTCATTTTATATATATATAATTTAAAAGCAAATGCTATTATAATGATTCTATAGTTCACATGGAGATATTAATTTGCATTTATTAGCATTTTTTAATCATTGTGGATAAGTCCCAATTCTGCTCAGTACTGCAAAAGTGTTTTAAAACCAGAGGAAAAAAGGGAGAGAAAGAAAAAGTGAGAGAGAAGGCAAAAAACCCCAAACCAAAAAAAAAAAGGACAATATATCTTTACCCATAAGGGCAAGTTTCTAAAATTACTCTCCATTTGATTAAACACTTAGGTCCATAAACATTCTGAATAACATACAAGAACTCATTTCCAAAATGAATCAATGGTTTCAGAGTTATCTGTCAGTACAGCATAGAGAAAACATAATTTGTTCTTATACAAATATAATTACTGAAGTTTATTTGTTCACATTTGTTTGCCAATTTTAAAATTTAATGTTATTTTCAAAATTAAATAAAAATCTATCAGAGAAATATCAGACTTACTTTCATAGTGAATTAGGAAACCAACACTGGAACGACTGTTGTCCGTAGTGAACAGCAGATACATGTAATTTCCAGTACTGATAAGGAACTGAGGTGCTTGTGTTCCATGGTATTCTCCAATTAATGGTGATGAGTTAGCTGGCCCATCTCTGACTTCCAAAGTATCATAATTAACTTCAGTCTGAAATCTAAAAAGGAATATGTAAGTCAGCTGGTAGGTAGGTAAATGATGTTATTTTCTTTAACTGTTAGAAATGCAACCCATGTGTAACTGATCAAGTATATCATATGTATAAAATTTCACGTATCTACGGATCCATCGGTATATTACTGAGGATAACAACTAAGGAAGGTTTTACACATTTTTTTCCTTGCTTTGTTGTGTCTGGTATCATATAAAATTCATAAGGGATGTCATATACTTCAGATCAACCATATGACTGGGCTTCAGAAAGACATTTAGTGGGGAATCTGGGTACAAAAATGCAAATTGTCTCAAAGAACACTGAAGATCTAAGAAATTTTTTGCCCTCAGGTTAAGTAATAGTTGGACATCCTAGTAACATCTTCAAAAATATTTCACGATTTGATCTCAATAATTTCATTATTTGATATTTGACAAAAGGTGTTTTGCATATTCAACTGTTTAATTTTTTAGCCAAAGATTCTTTTCTAACATAGTTTGCTACTTTACTATTAAATAATTATTTTTGTCCTATGAAGTAAAGCAATGCAAAAATACTAAACAAATCTAGCCCTCATTTAGAAATTTGTTTCAGTTATAACAAGCAGAATTCCTTAGTTTATCTCAATGTGTCAAAGAAACAGATAATATAGACAAGGATGGAAGAAGAGGAGACTAACGAGATAGTTGATTTACAAGAACAAATAACTTTAAAATCAACAGCAGAGTCAAAGTCTGTGCCAGTCACAAAACCACATCACAATTCTCCAGTTCATAAAGGATGTCTACATGTGCAGTCATCCACTACTAGTTGTTCTTAAACAGCTCAAATCTGTTCTTTCTGCAGATGAAACTTTGACTGGCATTTTCACATCAGATGCTTTTCAAGAGAGTGGTTATATCAGATACTCTTGCAAACTGCAGCATCTAAACCATGGACACATCAATTTTCATGTCAACAAAGTTTGTGCTATTACATAGATATCTATACTGGTCTAAATATATTTGCCTGCAAACCCAATATTCTTATTTTCATAAGATGTTTATCTTTCAGAAATGCATATGTTCTGAGATTTTCTCTTCTTTTCCCATAAGGATTATTAGTTCAACTTCTGAGAGCAACAAACTCTGTCCCTATGCAATACACCACTTTGAAAAAAGTGAATGCCCTTAAGCTGTCTTGCCAATATGGGACACATTTAGTGGATCTGGAGATAAGAAACTGTGTTCTTGTAATTAAAGAAAACTGAAAATTATCCGACATTCAGAAAAGGGGAAATATATGGGACATTTCTTCAAAGTGTAAATAAACTGTATACTTTGTTAGGTAATGATGACAGAATGAACGCGTTCCGCAGCCAGGCCATTATATTTTACAGACCAATCAGCATTGGACATGTAAAATTATCTTCACAGACACATCAGAATCAGTAACAGCAAGTTCCAATTTAGCAAGTGTTTAGTAGTCTCTATAGTTCTTCTCTCATGATTGCCTGAAAACAAAAGCACATTCAGAAATCGGAAAGTATTTGCTTAACTATCAGAGCTAATCACTGCTTGGAAACCAGCTTACGCCCTTCATATCGTTCCTTCTTCTTCGGATAGAAAACTCTCTAAATTTATGGTGCTTTCAACCTAGCTACCTAGTCTATTTGGATTTGTTTGCTAAAGTCCCGATGATTGCCTTTACTGCTATCTATCCACTCTGACAGTGGAATACAGGGCTTGCAGGCTTGCTAATACATTAAGCATTTTCAGGACCAGTTTCTGGCAGCGAAGCCAGCTAGCATGGAATGGCCTATATCCATACTATTAAATACATCCTTTAGCCTCTCAAACAGGGAGATATTATCCAAATTTCCTATTATGAATGGTTGCTTGCCCACACTAACTCCTGACCATGCTTGATAATTATTTGGGAGAATGCTAGTTGGCAAGCTGAAGAAGTATGTTAGAGACTATTTCAGCAATTTAACTGCACAAACACATGAGTTCTTGTGTCTGGGAAGGTTCTCTGGTTCTGTTTAATTTACCAAAATAGACAGTCACAGAGGGCATCACTAAAGTACTTGACAGATTTTCAGTACTTTACTATAATTTCAGAGATTATACATTGATTTACCCTGCAGCAGAATGAGGAAAACAGACAGATACCCTAGGCTGGTTTAAATACTTTATTTGTACTCATAATGAATGGACTCAAGATCAATAATTCAATAGTTCAATTATTTTGACAGTTATGTTTGTGAGTGAAACTAATTAGGAATAAAGTGCTCTCAGCCAGCAACTGCAGTTTTCTTAGCAGGGTGGTATTACAACAATGGGTTGCAAACCCTTGCTGGAGACAGAAAACTTAAAATAACTCCTACAGGAATTGCTACCCATTACAATGATCTTTATTCCCAGTAGGTTCTTGCTCATGTCAATATTTCTAGTCCACTTGTCTGTTTTGGGGGCGGTGGTTTTTTAGGTTTGTGTTTGTTTTGCAATCTTTGCACTATCACTGAAATGATAAATAAAGATAATTTATTATTGGAAGTTCTGCATCCCTGGTGAAAGTACTTAATTAAGAGTTACTTTTTGGTTTTTAATTTTATTTTAACTTTTATTAGCAGACTTATGTTAGTAAAAGGTAGAACATTCTTTAAATGTTCACAATTTTAAAAAGACTTCAATAATGCTATGTTATACTATTCTTCATATATAGTTAGGTAGGTTTCGAATAAGGAGACTTGTTTTATATACAATCCAATGAGTTTTCATCAATATTCAAAGTACCAAAAATCTTCCAGTCAGCAGTTATCATTCTAGCCCTTTTCCTTATGGCTCAAATCAATTAGAATCTACGTTTTTGTTACCTTTCCAGGCATTAGTCATGATGTGAAATGCAAAATGTTTCAATGCAAAATGTTCACTCAGTCATTTGCTGCTATTTCTGGAAAGTTTCGATGTACTCTGGTAAGGGACATTTGTCTAGCAACATTAGAGTTTCATTAGCTCAAGAGTGAGATAATTTATATCATGAATATCACATTTGTGCAAAGTTTCATTCTGGCAGCTGTATCTGTGATGGCAAGTCATACAGCAAAGTATAAAAGACTTGGTGCCATGACTACTTCCCTGGGGAGCCTCTTCCAGTGACCGACCACCCTCTCAGTGAAGAACCTTTTCCTAACGTCCAGTCTGAACTTCCCCTGACACAGCTTCATTCCATTTCCTCATGCCCTGTTGCTGGTCACCAGAGAGGGCAGATCAGCACCTCCTCCTCCACTGCCCCCCTTGAGGAGGCTGTAGATTACAACGTGGTCACCCCTCAGCCTTCTCTTCTCCAAGCTGAACAAACCAAGTGACCTCAGCTGCTCCTTGCAAGTCTTGCCCTTTCACCATCCTGCTCGCCCTCCTCTGGACACACTCTAATAGTTTGATGTCCTTCTTATGTCGAGGCACCCAAAAGCACACAGTACTTGAGGTGGGGCCACATCGGTGCAGTGCAGAGTGGGACAATCGCCTCCCTCGACCAGCTAGTTACGCTGTGCTTAATGCACCCCAGGACATGGTTGGCCCTTTTGGCTGCCAGGGCACACTGGACTCATATCCAACTCACCATCAACCTCCAGATCTCCTTCTGGGGGGGCTGGTCTCCAGTCTCTTGTCCCCCAATTTGTACATATACCCAGGATTACCCCATCCCAGGTGCAGAATCCAGCACTTGCTCTTGTTAAATTTCATCCATTTGGTGATTGGCGAGCTCTCTAGTCTAGCCAGCTCTCTTTTTAAGGCCTTTCTACCACAGCTCCTCCTAGTTTAGTATCATCAGCAAACTTACTTAAAGTCCATTCGATTCCTGCATCCAGATCATTTATAAAAACATTGAAGAGCACTGGGTCTAAAATTGAGCCTTGTGGAATCGCACTGGTGACTGGCTGCCAGCCTGATGTAACCCCATTTACTGTGACTCTTTGAGTCTGTCCCAATTGCTCACCCAACATATTATGGACTTGTCTAGCTATGCAATGTATGTTGCATCAGAAAAAAATCCTAATGGGTAAAAAAAATAATCTATCCAACACGCAATACTCAGAACTTTTTTCACCAATCTTTTTTTTCCCTAGGAAAATTATAGTCTCTTATAGCAAGACATGGTCATCATCAGCGACAACATATAGTTGTACCTGAATACAAAAGTAGTCAAAAGTCCAAAAGACATCCCTATTTACATGCTAGGAAGTGCAAATTGTTTCAAACATAAATAAAAACAATATAAATACAGCTTTAAACTTTAATTTTCTGCTTGAGGAATAGTATTATGAGTGTTGCATTGCAAATTTCTTTCTGGTTTGGGTTCTTAAAGAATATTTTTTTTTTCAATATTAAAAGAAACATTTGTGCTTATACATTACTAGTTGTTTGACTTCATGATTCTCACCTGTCAAAAGTGATCTTAATGGAATGTCCAGGTCTTGCTTCAATCACCCATTCGCAATTAAGCGAGTCTTTATAATATCCTGGCCACCCTGGTGGTAAGATAACACCACTTGATGCTGTCAAATGTCCACCACATGGTGCTGAAAGAAAAAAGCATGTACATTTAGATCATACCTAGTATTTCTAATACAAGATTGTACATTCAATGAACTTACAAAAATTGAATTAAAAACATAGAAAAATGTTTCATAAATAACTAAATTTTCTATATTATTTTATGAGCAGTTTGTTTTCTTCAGAATCCTAAGTCCTACAATGTATCTTATCACAGCTTATTATGCTATACATATCTTAATACACAGAGCATGGCACTTGATTCTGCCAGCTTTCCTTCTGTTGAAAAACAAATTATCTCATTCAAAAATAATCTATCATCATTTTTTAGCTCTGGTATGATTCCACATTTATATGGAAATATCAGACAAATTGTTCTGAGTAATTTATAGTTAATAATTTTCATTGTATTGTGCCATCTAATACCTTTTAGAGTAATCATTCATTTCAGTGGAACTGATTGTTGTAAATATTCCATTGAACCACAGAACAGTTGAAGTTGGAAGGGACTTCTGGAAATCATCTAGCCCATCCCCTGCTCATTACAGTAGATTGCATAGGACCATATCCAGTGAGGATCATACCCTCCCTCCAAAGGCAGACACTCTATAGACTCTCTGAGCAATCTGTTTCAGTGTTCAATCACTCTCACAGTGAAAGTTTTTTCTTATGTTTAAACAGAATTTCTTGTATTTCAGTTTGTGTCCATTTCCTCTTGTCCTGTCACTTGGACACCACTGAGAAGTCTGGCTCCATCTTCGTCACACTGTCCCATCAGGTATTTATACACATTGATAAGATCCCTCCTGAGCCCTGAGCCTTTTCTTCTCCAGCCTAGACAACTCCAGATCTCTCAAACTCTTCTTGTATGACAGATGCTCCAAGTCCTTAATCATCTTTGTGACCCTTCACTGGACTCACTGCAGTATGTCCACATCTCCCTTGTACTGAGGATCCCAGGACTGCACACAGCACTCTCAATGTAGCCTCACCAATGCTGAACAGAGCAAAAGAACCTGTCATTTCCTTTCAGCCCAATTCTCCAGCCTGTCAAGGTCCCTTTGAACAGCAGCACAAGCATATGGTGTATCAGCCACTCCTCCCAGTTTTACATCATCTGCAGACTTGCTCAGAGTACACTCTGTCCCAGCATTCAGATCATTACTGAAGATTTTAAACAGTATTGGACCTGTTACTGACCCCTGGCGTATACCACTACGGATTAGCCCCCAGTTGGACTTTGTGCCACTGACTACAACCCTATAAGCCCAGCAGTTCAGTCAGTTGTCAGTCCACCTCACTGCTCACTCTCCTAGCCCATACTTCATCAGTTTGTCAATGAGAATCTTATATGATACAGTGTCAAACACCTTAGTAAAACTGAGATAAAAAATATCCATTACTCTCCCCTCATCCATCAGGCCAGTCACCTCATCACAGAAGGCTATCAGGTTGGTCAGGCATGATTTCCCCTTCATAAATCCACGCTGACCGTTCCCAATCACCATCTTGTTTTTCATTGTTTGCAAACGGTTTCCAGGCATATTGCTGTATCACTTTTCCAAGTGATCAAGGTGAGACCTGTAGTTCCTTGGATCCTCCTTCTTTCCTTTACTGAAGATAGGAATTTGCTTTCTTCCTGTCGTCAGAAACCTCCCTAGATTAAATGACCTTCCCAAGATAATTGAGAGTGACCTCGCAATGTCATTGGCCCGCTTCCTCAGCACTGTTGGGTGCATTCCATCAGGCCCATTCCTGTATGCCAAATTTGTTTAAATGTTCTCTAACTTGATCCTCCTCTATAAAAGGGAAAAAAGTACTGCAAGAGGGCTATGAAAGTAACAGGGCTAGACAGGGAGCATTTTTCAAAGCAGGATCAGAGGACTTTGGTGCAGGATTAAATAACAGCAGAAATGACTGAATAAATTTTGGGAAATATGAGTCCCTTAAAAAATTAAGCTGTCATAGCACAGGGCTTTGGGATGTAATATTTTACCAAAGGCTATGGAGCAGTCTAAAACAGGAAGGCTTTCAAGGTCAGGTAAATTTATCTTCATATCGTTTGTATTACCCTCAAGTAGTCAGTGGTATCATTATCAGCAAATTCCATATTGCAGTGCAGGAAATCTTGTCACTTTTCTTCTGTTTCTCTAAGTAGTGACAAGCAAACTTATTATGCCATATGGAAATGAATAGTAACATAAATTTGTGAGTAGTAAATTAATATTCCTAGTTTTGATTCAATATTTTTAACAACAAAAAAATTGAACTCAGAGAGGTTTTCGATTTAATTCATGACTTGTACTTGTCTCTGGCAAGTCGTTCCAGATTTAAGAAAGTAGGATAAAAAAGCAACCCACAAAACACAAAATATACACACTGAATTGTCTCTGGGGCAAAATGATTGGCCAGGAAAACGGCACTTACATTACATGTGGATAGTTAATGAAGAATGAAATGTATTCCATGGTGGGTTTTTTAAAAATAAACTTTGTCATATTAAAACTAAGAACAACCAGAACAGTGTTGATCCTCACCTGACTGTAAAACATCACTTACTTTACGTATTTCAGTTGTTGCTTATAGATATTGTTAAGTATACAAAGACACAGAGCAGAGCAACAAGAAAAAACAACAGTTGCTCAGAAATCTCAGACACCTACAGCAAAATAAATTATCTCTAAACTATCTAGCAAGGATGCTTGGTCCATACTGTCATCCAAACCCAGAAACTCCTTCAATTATCAACTAGAAATCCATATCAGAAAGGAACACATCCTGAATTTAACTTAAAAGAACTATACTTCCTTTTGTACCAAAACAAATAATAGGCAAAATCTAAAAAAAAGAGTCTAATAGTTCAATCCTTTCCTCATTAAAAACTGGGTAAACATCCTGCAAGGTTCAAAGAAAGGAAAACTGAGCAGTACTTATGTATTTTCTTAAATATTTATTTCTGTATTTGTTTTCTCTATAATTTTTTTCTCAAAGTGCTCATCTTGAGTCCTTTGGCTATGTGTTTGTGGAAATAAAATTACGCAAAGATTACATTGAATACTTTATCAATTGTGTATAGAGTTTCAAAATGAAAAAAAAATCTTTTAATGAAGAACCTGGCCCTACTGCCAGCTTTAGAGCGGTAGGCAAAAAAACCTGTTTCACTGTGTAACTCATTACATGGCTTAATCAGGATAAGAAATCCTGCTAGTACCTGCTAGGTTCACACACAGTACTTCTAGCAGGCTATTAACATGTTTTTTCCAGTATCTCTAAATTTTCTTAGGAATGCACAGTCTTATGAGAACTGAGTTCTCAAATTGCACAAATAACAAAAGCCATAAATAGGTATGATCCAGAGCCTTAAGTTAATGCAATGACATTAATTTCATAATAGAGGTGTGAGATTTACACCAGTTAGGTTTGGATTAGTTTCTTCAAAAAGGTATAATTTAATCGAGTGTCTGACTATATATCTATTGTTTACTAAATTATATACAATTTTTTGAACACTGCTTTTAGCAGACACACTCTAGTTGTTTATTAAATATATTCATATGTCTTGCCTTAGAACCCATCACTATTAAGCTTCAAGGAATCAGCCTACTTTTTCTTTTTTTTTTCTCACTGTATTTCATAATTTAATCCTAAGTATAGCTCATCTTAGTCTGTTTATTCACCTAGACAAGAACAAGAAAACAAATCTGGATTTTTTTTTTTTGAATAATGAATATTAAACATAGCTCTGATTTTCACTATATTTCTCAGGAAAAAATGTACTGCAGTTTAATATGTTACATACAGAAATTCAGGTATACTTTCATTCTGAGAAAATTAAAAGTGCAAATTTTGAAAAAGGACTTTTAAATAGAAACTTTACTTCCCTTTTCTATGTGGTAGATAATTACATTTTTCAGTATGCTACAGCCAAAACTGTTATAACAGCTATAACTCTCAACCAAGTAATGATGGTGACAATCAAAACTAGAAAAGAATAGCAACCAGATTTTTAGAATGCTAATTTATTCCAAGAATATAAAAGTAAGCTATCCTGTTTCTATTATTGTTCTCTCATTTGACTGGTAGAGTGTTAAAATAAGACAAATGAATAACTTCAGCTAAAGCAGTCTTATTTATGTGTGAAATGTAAAAAGTAAGCTAAATTTAAATAGTTTCATTATTCAAACTGTAGGTGCAAAGTAAAGATTGTGCTCTTACCTTCACAACGTGGGACAGTAGAGCTCCATACTACATTTCCATCTTGCATAATACATGTTATGGATTCAGAGCCTTGGGTCTTCACAAAACCATCATCACAGTGAAAGGAAACAGAACTTCCCAGAAGGAATCTGTCTCCAAAACGCCTCCCATTTATAGGAATGCCTGGATCATGGCACTCATTCTGACCAAAGGCTGATAAAAATATCATCAACATAATCACCATCATCATCATAACAACAACAGCAGTAATAACAACAAGACCAATAATAATAATAGTAATAATAATAAAAATAGCAACAACCCCTCTAAACTTTTTTCTTTTTTTTCTTTTTTTTTCTTTTTTTTTCTTTTTTTTTTTCTTTTTTCTTTTTTTTTTGCTGGAAGGGGAATAACCTTTGAAAAGTAGTAAGAATACAATATAACTGAAAGTATAGAAAACAATAAAAAGTCAGCATTAAATCCAGTGACATTCACACAGATGCAACATAGTTCAAATTCTGAAGCTTTTTAGTTATTTGTGGCTTAGATATGCAAGAACACTTTGCTTAAATTTCCCTCTGGACAAAATCCAGCTGTTTGCCTCTAACATGAGAAGTGTGGCAACATGGGGTGGAACCCACAGGGACCCACACCTTCATGTGCATGTGTGACCTCATGGGGGGGTGTTCTCACCAGTATGTGGATCAGTGAGTTGCAGAGAGCAGCAGTCCGTGTGCACGTAAAGCTAGGGGACCTCCGTGTCATTCAGAAGCTGTGTGCAAGTAAGGGAACCTGCTTCAAGGAAAAGGGCTGAGTGCTTGTAACTCATACGTCCTGTGAGGGGAAGGTGTGTGTGTAAATCTTGGCAGAGCAGGATGAGGATGTATTAGAGTGGAAAGGTATTTACAAATTTACATGTGTTAAGATAAACCAGGCAGCAGAAGGAGGCACCAAGTGTGATCATGACACCAAGCCTGTCACAGTTCAAGGAGTGTCTGAACAATGATAGTTTACTTTTAAGTAGTCCTGCAAGGAGCAGGGAGTTAGACTCGATGATCCTTACGGGTCTCTTCCAACTCAAGATATTCCATGATTCTGTGATTCTATGATTCTAAGATTTTGTAAGTGTCTAACGTTGTGGTTTATCTGTTGAATTGCTGATATTGATCCTGAATCTATGGTTCACTGATTGCCAGTTATGTTTCATTAATAAATCAACAAACTATTTTGATGATGAGTGGAGCACTTCTCCCTGCAACACACAGGAGGTCCAGAAGTACTAGCACTTTGGCTGAACTCATAGTAAGCATTGCCTATGAACACGAAGGATTCATAAATTAGGGACACTCTTATTTGGCATCTCAGTTTCCCACTATGGAGAAATACGTGCTCTTAGATAATTCTAGCACATAAGGCGTGCATCCAGCTCAGTGGTAAGACCTACTCTAATAAGAAAAGTGTGGTGGAAAGTTCTTTTGCATAATACCTAGGTGATCACCTAGGTGATCAGGACTTTCAGGGAGTTTGATCCATGAGTATTATATTCCTGACTGCATAATTCTCCAGCTGCAAATAGAAATAGTAAAGATTGTCCTTATTACGATCTGTCTTTACTTTGGTAGAATAGCATATGGAAAAAGGGATCTGAATAATCTCAGACAGAAGTAGACCTAGAGTTCAGGCCTCAAATTTTCTGGTAAATCTTTTAATCTCTACAGTCTTAGTCAAGGTGAATATCTTAGTTAAGGTGAATATCTCCCTTTTCTATTCCTGCCACTTTTCAAAGGACAATAGTTACCCCTTCCTCTGAAAGCAAAGGAACAATTGAGTCATCTAAAACTTAAAAAGGGATGCAATCCATGAATTCCAGTTTTATGAGGGGTATCTTTGTAAATACTGGAAGGAAACACCTTGGTCCTGAACAAACACTGTTATTTGCTTATCTTAATTGACAGGAACAAAGCAAGATGTGACAAATATGACTTTATTGTCAATTAACTTCTTCTATAACCTTAGAAGATAATTTCTTTAACTAAAAAGATTATCTTCATATAAGTAATGTCTTTGAATGACTAATAAAACTTCTAGGAGAGTTAGCAGGCTATGGCAAATGTAATAATGTTTTCTACATGGTGATGATGTTACTAGAGTTTTCAGTTGAGAGTACTGTTGAGTAATATCCTTTCATATAAACAAAACAACAGATGGCTATCTGTAGCCAGATATTTTTTAGCCTGGTTTCCCAAATGGGAAAAATTTATGCTTTCCATAGCCCTCAATATGTATTTGACTGCTAGGTCCACATTTAACAACTTTTGAACTTGTTGACCGGTTGCAACTAAATTTTGTACATTTGAGAATTGCATTCCTGGAGCTATTTATTTGCAATGATATTCTAGATGCTTTTTATACTTCTATGCTTTTCACATGAACATCTTCATATCTGGGATCTAAGCTTAACACCTTTGTGAACTTACTCCTGCTAGTTCCATTGAGAAGTATATTAAATCACTGACACTTAAATCAGTGTCAACCAAAAAGGCCCTTAAATAATGAAGAGAATTCCTCAGCACTATCACAATTAAAATAAATACAGGGAAAAGATTCAGGTAAGCTAATGAATATCAGTAAGACAGCTGAAAGCAGTGCAACTATACAAGCATTACAATTTACTTCTGTATTATAAAAATGTTCTATTTTTCATTATTATGAAGAAAGATAGCTTGATTTTAAGACTAGGCATAAAAATAAAAGCAGAGGTTCTTACTTGTGTAAGTGATATTAAATCCTCTTCCAGTGGTAGAGTGATCTGACTGAAATTCAAGTCTGACTATGTGCCCACTGCTAGCCAGCTGAGAAGGGACCTCATTGCCAGAAAAAGTGCCCAGAGGTGGTAAATCTGAAATCCCATCGTCCTTCACTGTAAGGTAGTCAAATTGAGGTTCTACATCAAAGTCGTTGAAAATCAGGTGGATTCTGCTTCCTGGCTCTGAGATAATTAACCAAACACAGTTCATATTGTTCCCATACTCCTCAGGATAATTTGGAGAAAGAATAATTCCAGATGGTGTGGTGAAGTTGAAGAAACATGAGACTAAAGAAAACAACAACAGATACTCAAAATACTATCCATAAACACTACAAATGCTTGTTTTCGTATTTTCTATTCTTGTGGAAAAGGATGCTTTTGAAGGCTGGATGTCAAAACTACTACACGTGCAACCTGGAAATGTTTTAGACTGTCAGAACTTTTCTCCCATATAACATGTCAGCCTTTCATGGTTTTATTTCTCCAAGTGAGGCTAAGTGACTGCACCAGGGCCTGCAAGAGATTATTAGAAGCGTGTAGAGAATGCCAAAGAAAGCAAAAGTAATGCCTGAAGTGACAGAATTTGGAAAAATTGGCAGGTTTGTTCTGAAATGAAAATGAAACATCCAAATTTAAATGTGATTTTTTTTCTTAAAGGTATTTGCCCAAAAATGTATTTAACAATCCAAAAAATCAAGCACAAGGGCCAGTGTTGTCTGTAGTACCCACAATTCATGCTGATGCAAATAATAGTAGAAATTTAGATGTGTCCCGATCAAGAATTCTTTAGAGTATATAGTGCAAACTTATTTTACCTCTAGTTTCCCTTCGATAGCACAGGGCAATTAAACAAAAATGATTCCATAGCTCTCCTCCTTTTTCACTTCTTTGGGCTAATTTTCATCAAGAAAATTCCTAAGTGATTTCAGAGTCATGAGCTTGTGGCTGGTACTTTAGTGAGAAGTACAGCACATGTAGAAAGAGGAAGGTTCACTGCATATTAATTAACACAAAGGATAACCATTAATCAGCTCTTCAAATGTGTCAAACTGAATTCAATATTTGTAAATAGATGTTGTAAGTTTAGGTTCCATTATCTTTCACAGGGCATGTGCACATCAAACAGTGGAGCACAGTAAAATATTCCACACTATTGCCAACCGAAACTAATGGATCAACCCAAGGCAATACAGCACCATGAAGAAACACAACTTCTGTCTTCAGAGGGAATTGCAGGTGCATTGTCTCCATGCTCAGGCCTTATGTGCTTAGACACATTTCAGTATTGCATGGCCATATAGAGACTTCTTCCAGTCCAGAGCAAGTTACTCAGCTTGGTAAGTCCTGTACCAACATGGCTGCAAAATACATATATGTCCAGGGAGAACTGGACACCTCACTAACGTTGCTTAAAAATCCAGTACTGAATTAAAAGACTTTTTATAGGAAAAGGTAGTGTGGTCTGGAGAACTGAAGTGCCTACTATACCTGTGTACTACAAAGATTTACTCTGTTTTACCATAGAAGAAGAAGAAAAAAGAAAAGTAAAAAAAAAAAAAATTCCTCTCTCAATCCATCTAAAAGCTTACCTACAAACATTTTATCTTTTAAAACAAAATTCACAAGTAATGATCTTACCTACCCTTTTTATGTGTTAGATTTCCTTATATTTCTTATATTCATTTCAGTGCTTTATTAGGATATCAGAAAAAAACACCCAGTCTTTTCCTACATGGATCTGCAGACTGCTTTGTACTGCGAGAATCAATGTGTATGTGCCAAAGAGTCCTTTTGAACACTTATATGCTAGTAGGATTTGCTCATTTAGATTCTAATTCAACACACATTTACATTAGGAGTGTTAAATGGTTCAATTAAATATAAAACAAGGGGAAAGAACATTCTAAAAGAGTCCTACGTGATGGTCCCCATAAATGAGCTACTATTGAGCCAACTGAAAAAAAAAGATGTGACTGAAAAAGTCTTCAAGGTATTTTGAAATGTTTTCCCGCTGGCTAGTCACAAACGCTAAGAAAAGCAAGTGGCTAAGGTCAGAAAAATAATACAGACAAATAATAATAATTCTTACAAACACAGCTGGGTTTGTTGCCAGACCACTGGTTGTTTTGTTGACATGTAATCGTTCTCTCTCCCACCAGTTCAAAAGCTGCTTGACATTCAAAAGTAAGCGTGTCTCCATGCAGAAAACTGCTGCCAGTCCTTTTTCCGTATGATGGAATTCCAGGGTCTCCACAACCTCCTTTCTCAATTTCTGAATATGAAAAAAATCAAACACAATAATAAGAAATAAATTTGCAAGAAAATTATATGTCAGTATCAGAAATGCATTCAAAATATTTGGCATTATGCCTTAAGCTAATATTTACAGCTGAAAGTGAACTAGAAGTAAATGCTGTAAAACCGCCTCTAAGATGACTTAGAATCTAAAGTCCTCACAGATAATAGCTTCCATACCTGCATTGCTGAAGATAACAAAATACTCATGTTTAACTGCATGGCTGCACTGAATTACAGCATATTTGAAGGTAAAATTATAAAGCTATTCTAAGCATGGAGAGATACTATGTGTAGATCCTATTTCTGGTAATGAAGTGCCAGTAATAAAGAATCTATTTTAACTCTCACATCTGCAATTCCATTTATAAGGCTATTAGCAATACGATTAAAAGTATATAAAGAACTGATTTGTCAATGAATTTCATTTTAAGCACTAAAATATAATAAAAACAAACCTGAGGAATTATATCTTAATCTCATACTTCTAAATCAGAGCCACATTTTTGCCAGCTACACTGAAAAGAGATTAACGCTTTGTATTATACTTCCTAGATATTGTCTAGGAGATCTGCTATTTAAATTATTTAATTTGTAGACATTGAATGTACACATACAAGAAAAGAATATTAAAAAACCCCAAGTCTTATGAAATTTATGAATAACAAAAATATTAGGAAATGTAATTATTAATTGCCTGTGATAGAAATGCTGAATCATCTTACAAATTACTATATACTTCTCTGTCCATCAAAAATGAAGGTTCCATTTCTTTGCCATTGAATTTAAAGCAATTTTTCTATTAATTCTCATTTGAGCAGCAAAAATAAAACAACACACTTCTGGTTCTATAAACTGTGTTGCTACAACTGTAGAAAAATGATGTAAATATCATTCAAATTAAATTAGTGATAAAATTAATGTTATTTAAATATTTCCCAGTTCAATCCAAGGTATGAAATCTGAAACATTCAGGAAAACAAGAAAATTCAACTCACTGAATAGTATCAAATATTAATATAATTTAACACCATTGAAAATGTCTTCTGTCAAATATTGTTAAATCCACTAATGTTAAATCCAGGTAGAAGAGTATATCTTGACATGATAACTCCAACAGAAATTTTAAGATGCAGGATGGCATTATTATGATATGTGAAGTCAATCCACTATCTTTATACCCTTACAGCAGGTGTGAACAGATTGTTGACAAGCATGTTCAGAAAGGTATGCCACGTATTTTACAAAAGAACAGGTCATTCATTAGGATAAGAAGAGGTATACTTTTTTTTCCTCAGTAATCTTAAAATCAGACTTTGAAGAGAAAATTAGGAGTAACTGTTTCATATATGAATTCAAAGCAGATCCAGTCAGTTGTTTTCTTAAAATAATTTGTCTTACCAGAAAGCTAGAATGTATCAAATGAATGAAAACATCTTTCAAAGAGTCCAGTACACGAATATAATAAAATACCAGTAGAGTAATATCATAAATAATATTTATAAATAAGGATTCAAATGATATGTATCTACAAATGCTTTAATGTAGTTTCACCTGCCTGCTCCTACTCAGACATTGATTCCTACCACCACAGTGGAGCACTGGAAACCTGCGTATTCCCAGTTATTCACAGCTCCACATCCTACAAGAAAATGTGGGGAGCTACAGAAAATCAGAATTCACATTTTAATCTCATTTTAAAAGTTCATCTCCTCGACCGATAGCAGAGCTATATCTAATCCAGCATCTAAGAATGATCATGTGATATAAACACTCTTTTTCAAAAACCTGTTGTGTCTCAAAGACCAGGGCAATACTGTTTCAGGCAGAAGTGTCAGGAGGCAAACTGTCTGCAAGGTTTTGCAAAGGCATTGCTGAAGATTTATCCCTTAAAAGAAAGCAACGTGTTTCTTTCCATGGTCTACAGAGGAAGTATCAAAATATCTTTCATTAATGAATTCACTGAAATAGAAGACAGACCAGGGTGCTTTCTAACTCTCAGGAGATACACCAAGCCCTAGGAAAGGGTTATAGATCAGTGAACCAAAACTTTTAACAGAAATTACCATGAATTAAGCTTTCTGTCAGGTTGAAAAATCCATTTTTGTAGGAAACTAGTACAGTATGTCTTTAGTCAGAACCGAGCTCTTACTGAGGAAGGTAAGAATGCAGAATAAACTTTAGAGACTAAGTGAATACTTTGTGCTTCTTAATATATCACCCTTCATCCAAGGATGTCCAGTTTTACTTGTGGAGATATAATTTGATTTTTAAATATCTGATTTGCAAGCACAAACAAGCAGTTAAAAATACAAAAGCTAACTTCAGGTCAAACATTTTTTAAAATACTTTTATTCTTTGGAAAAATAAAGTTTAATAATATCTGTGTCATAAAAATAGTCGTTAAGATGACAAAACTTCCCTTCCCCATAAAAAGATATAAACTTCTAGTAGAAGTTTCAGTTAAAATGGCTGAATTTTCAAAATTTTTTATTAAAGTATTGTAAAATATAAATCCATGTAAAAATTCTGCCAGCAACAGAACACAATAGCAAATATTCACTTTCTTAGTATTCAGGAAATCATAAGGGAGTGACAGAACAGAGAAGATTAAGTCAGATGCAAGACTGTCTGTATGTTTCTCTTTACGAAAGAGCTAGCTTTCTGTCACATATATTAATGACAGAGCAAAATTTAGGGAAGAATTTGGCCTACTCAATTCAGGCTTTTGTATTTATACATGAAGAATACTATTTGTTCATATCTAGAACTAGGGTAGTACAGGGATTTAATGATTCCCAACATTTTTCTGTCCTCTGGGATTTAACACAGCTTTTTCTTTTATTGTGTCTTCTGGTACCTGTCCGACTTCCACTGATTTGATCAGAGAACAATTTTTTTAAACATCTAAATTCAGTTGAGGTGCATTGTGCCTATTACTTCAACACATGCACCAATTATTCTGCTTCATAAATTGTAAAGAGGCTATATATCTGTTTGCTAAAAAGAGAACATTCTTCTGACCAAGTTAGTTGGAACTATATTGAGCTCTTAGAGAAATCCTATGGGACAGAAAAGGTTTTTAAAATGACAAATATGAAAATAAAAGCTATGCTAACCTATTTAAAGTGTGGCAATAAAAACCCTGTTCCTTTAGGATTATTCTGTGCATTCATTCCATGTTGAACTTCTTTTGATCTCAGTCCTTAGAGCTGTGTGAACATCATGAAGTTTGCAAATAAGCTCTCAAGCTCAAATTTAAACATCAGCTTCCTCTGGTTACCAAAATATTAACATTGATCTTATTCAATTGTTTCTGGCTTTCATGTACTCTCTTTCAGTAGCCTGGGGAAAGAGACTTTTCATCTTGTTTGTAAACTAGAAATATTTACTCAGTTTCAGGGAATATTCTCTCTTTAATGTTGGGAGAATGACAAGATTAGATTTCTGACGAGATGATCATATCCCTCCGAATTTAATCAAAGACTTTTTTGTTGCTGTGTTTTCTTTCAAAGGAAGAAATATGACAATTCTAAAGTGATATTAAGCATCTAAATAAGTATTATGACTACTACTTGAAAGGTGTCACATTGCAATTTAAGTCTTTTTGATGAAAAGTTTTTGCGTTACTTTGACACAGGTATTTGAAATATATAATAAAATACTTCATAGTTTATACCATTAGGCAGTCTTGAATTTATTAGTCCTGGTAATAATTTGCCTTTTTTTATCCTTGTTACTAGATTACAAATACATAGTTATAATGAAATTCTTAATGCCAGTATGTTTTCATTCATGCTACCCAATATTCTAGCTTAGATGATTAGTGAAACATCATCAAATCAATAAATCTGCAGCTAGGTACAACTTTTATCAGTAAAATATTAATAATATCCTTTAATAATAATTCAGATATATAAATACAATTTCAATTAAATAAGTGTTTTAAATACATACACGACAATCCATTATTTCAGAGATATATAAATAAACTTCAGTAATTCATGGTCTATCAGAAAGTTGAGGTCAATACCTCTAAAACCTAAAATCACGAATTTGACAGCATTTCATAATTATCATCTTAGCTATAGTCAAGATAGATAGATTAAGGGAAGCTGAGAGCTGACACAGGTATACATTTACACACACAAAAAAAGAGATAGTTTGGAAGTTTATTTCCATGTCAGATAGGACCTTTCCAGTTTAACATCTATACTCTTATATGACAGTTCACAGATATTCATGTTTTAAATACAACAAAATACCTGACACATAACACTTTCTTAAATTTAAGAGAGAGACAGAAAAAATACTGTTACATAGAACAAACTGTGATATGACAAATGCTGTGTTCTAATTATTCCATGTTATACTATTTATTGTATACCATAAAGCTTTAAGGTGATCTTCTTACTGATATAAAAAAATAAAACCTATTTGGATCAGCAGCACATTATGACTCAATATCTTCCATCTCACTGTTAAAATTTCACTGCTTAATGAAAGGGAAGTAACATATAAAGACAAAGTCTGCAACTGTGAGGTGACATATAAAGCAAATACCTCTGTTAAGTCCATCATTTTTGTTAGGTCGATGAGTTATAAATGGACAAATTACAAATGGGCTACACAGCCATTACTTCTATCTATGCACTTGTTCTCCCCTGTCTTCAGGCCGTTGTGGCTTCAATGCCACTATTAAATTATACAGCAAATACTTAAAACTGTAAGTACTTCTTCAATGGCAGGAACAGAGAGCTTGGCTCTCTAGGACTTCAGCATAGGAAAAACAGAAAGCAGAATCAGCAATGGTTTTACCACCCCTCAACAGATTTATAGATTACAGTTGTTGTAAAAGATTTGCACAAGAAATGTAAGATAGAGGAGAGAATTAAACTGGGTATCCAAAAATAATACTGTATTCCTCTGAAGTATGCTTTTTCTTGCTTCACTGGAAACCATGGTGGTCTGTTAAAATTAACCAGCTGCAAAATTACACATGAACATTCAGTACTATATGGCAATGGTTTCAGTTTAGGATAAAGAACCAGACATTATGGAAGGTCCCTTCTATTCCATAGGGAATACTGTTTTAAAAACAGACAAAGAGGTGGCAGTACAAATAACTAAGGAAGGACAAAATTCTACTGTTTTCATAAATAAACAGTTCAGCCTTCTTTGAAATGCATGTGTAATACTGTTTTCTAATTTCAATAACATGTTTAAAAATTACAGGAATTTAAAAACACAAATGGAGAAACCCTTATATAAAGAGAAACCTTTATACAAAGTGAAGCGATTAAGAGATATGCTCAGGATTGCAGAAGAGGACAGAAGTAAAAGAATAAAATTATATATATGATTCCTGCAAAGGAACATGGGAACAACTGCTGAAAGTGAAAATGATAAATCAAAACTAATAGAAAAAAATATATCAGATAGCACATAATTGGACTGTAAAAGTGGCTATTAAAACTAAAATGAGGTTGGCCTAAAGCTAAAAACAGGGTGGCCTTAAATGATAATTTTATAGATGATCACAATTTTATCATTATTCCAGTAAATTTCTTGAAAGAAATTTTACAGTACAATTTATTATCTGTCTCCAACTATAAAAAGAGAAGGCCTCCTTCACAGGTCATATAGTTCCCAACAGCATTCTAAGAGATGTCTCACAATTTCTCTTAAATTTTTTGTCCTTGCTGTTATCAAAAAGTCCACAGATCATATCCAGTAGATTAATTTTTGTTGCTTCTACTTTACTGCATTCTCTATCAATATTAAAAACCAAACATGACCTTAGAATCAGAGAGATGGAAAACTAACATGAAAATTTTTTATAGGAAGTTCATTTAAGCTAACAGTTTACTATCATAGCATATGGATGGCTTGCTGGTAATAATAACATGTCAAATTGTGTCATATCATATAATATTCATTTCAACGATTTTTATAAAACAATTCAAGAAGAAAAAAATCAAACCTTTTCGACAAATATGTTCCTTAATTTTAATATTTACCATGGAATGAAATATTCCATTACAGAATGCAGAAAAATAAAATTTCAATTTGTTTACAATCAATTTTACGTGTCCAAGAATAGATGCAGACCAAATCTGAACAGAGATGAGGAAGAAGCTTTCTGTTACTTGTTGCAGAAAAGTTTATGATACCAACTAACTAATAAAATAGCAGGTGAAATTCATTATTGATAATTGTAGAAAAATAAATCAGGAAAAAAATTATTATGAGCTTGCAGAGACAATGAAAGGTTGTGAATTGACAGTTACTACTCAGGAACAAGAACTCTTGCATACTAAATATAATTCTATGAAACTGTAAGCTGTTGAAAAAGTTAGGAATTGCTAGGAAAGGAACAGTGAACAAAACAGAAAATACTATTCTGACATTACACAAAAACCTATTTCATTTGCATGTTGAATATTTTACGTAGTTCTCCTCCTCCATATTAAAAAGGATACATTTGAACTAGGGAAGGAAAACAAAAGATCAAAGTTACTGTTTCTGAGGAATGGAGGACCAATTAAATAGATTGGAAATCTTTCTTTTGGTAGGTCAAATATATGTATTCAAAAAGTGATTAGACAAATACATGGAAGAAAATCTTACTGAGAGACAAAGGCGAAGTACTTGAGCCATATATCACTGGAAAGAGGGAAAGTACTCTGGGATTATCTCTGTTTCTTGATTTATCACTATACTTCATCATTTTTTTCCTTAAATATTCATTATTGTCTAGTATCAACATGCTATGGTCTTTCAATCTCACTGTAAATTTTTATTTTAATGTTTTGTGATAAGGAACATCATATTGTTCAAATTGCAGAGCTTATGTTTCTTTACTAACAGAAAGAGTACAATCTGTCTATACAAAAGGCTGAGCACTGCCCTGGACAAAAATTAGCCCAAAGATATCCTGGAATGCAAATTAGCATGTTATGGTGGAAAACAGGAAGTACAGTAAAAAGCAAGTGCAGCTGCCTCAGAAATTATCAGAGTAACATCAGGATGAATTTTGTGAAAAGGTGAACCATGGAATGAGGCAAAAGACAATAAAAGAATTTGTAGAAAGTCATTAAGTGTAAGAGAAAGAAAAATAGCTAGCAGGAAAGGAGAATAAGGAACACCTTCTTCACTTTTCCAGGGAAAAAAAAATCATAGTTAAATAACAAAAGTTTAAATAAAATTAAGTAAAGGGCAGGATAGGAAGAGAACAGGTTAATGACTATTTAGAAAATTTAGACACATTCAAGGGAACAGGGCCTAATTAAATTCACATTAAAGTACTTAAACTGAAGCAGTTTATGAACTATTAATAATTATCTTCAAGAACTTATGGAGGACAAGGGAGGACCCAGCTTACTGGACAAGGTCACACGTAATAACTGTCTCAAAAACTGGAGAAAAGAGGACCCAAGGAATTACACAAATGCATGCGTATATAATTTGTCCCCTCAAACTGGGAAAATGATATGCTTTATCTTTCTTTACAACAGAATATCCTTGAACATTTTTACTTAAAATTATCTTAAGTCCTGGAAAGGAAGACATGGTAGTTTTCTAGCAAACAATCAATGTGCTACAAATACTTTAAAAGTGCAAGTAAATTGACCTGTGTAATTATAATATCGTAAAGCCAACACTGATCCTAAGCAAAGTAATGGAACAGCCAACACAGGAGTCTATTTTTAAAGTGTTAAAATTGAAAATATAATTAACACCAGTTAACATGGTTTTATGGAAAATTGGTCATGTCATACAAACAATATGATTTTTAGATTATAAACTTGGTTGACACAATATATTTGGACTTCTTTCAACCATTTAAATTAGCAACACATGACATACTAATTAAGAATTGACATCATAGAAAATCAATTTAGCTCATATTAAATGGATTAAAATTAGATAATAACAGTATCTCAAAGCACAAATGTGAATAAAGAATTCTCATTAGGCAATAGAACTGCTTCAACTAGCTGAGTATATACTTTTTTTAGCCCAATCCTAAAAATTTGTTATACAAATGATATTACAAAAAAATGGTTAATTGATAGTGGCCACATTATTTTCAAGATGCTGTAGCCCTGTGACATATATTGTAGGTGGACATCTTCTTGCGCATATGTATCCACATAAACACTGCTTTTTCTCATACTCTTCAAAGGAAAAAGCAAACATCAAAATTTAAAATCTGTGGCAGATGAGAATTTTGTAAAATAAAATCAATGTTAGATGGAAGGACCTTATTTTTCCAGAGTATCCACTTCTGTAGCTTACAATGGGTGTTCCTCCTCTTTAAAGATCAGGAGTGGAGTCCAGTTAATGGAAGATTAAAAGGGATGTCATGCATAGGATGTGTTGGAGCTTCAAGATTGCTATGCTTCTAATGCAGGTCATATAAGAAGTCAGTGCTCAAATGAAAAATGTTAGCTTTGGAAGCTATCCATGGATATGGATAAAGATGGAGAAAGATGACTTAGTGGTATTTGAAATAGGAAAAGTGACTACACTGCAACTGAACCTACTAATATTAGTGTAGTGTGGACTTCCGAATAACTTAATTTTACTTTATTTCAATGAAGAAGCAAAAAGGAGGCAGTGTTGCTCTAAAAACATTCTTCTGAAGGGGAAAAGAAAGAACAAAAAAAAAAAAAAAGAAGTATCTTTAGGCCCTACAGTCCTATATTCTATCATTGCAGGACAAATCCTGCCCTCCAGGGTTGCACTCAGTTCAGTAACTTTTAGCATGTTTTGAGGATGCACAATTTCCACTGATACTTCTAAGAAAAAGTTTCTCTCTTTGATTAACTTTGAGACTTTATTGCAAGTGCCCCCCTTCCATCTACAAAGAGCTTCCTGTTATTCTTATCTGTATCTTGTATGACTACATTTTTTTTTGCTGTGCCTCCTTCCTTCTTTGTTCCTGTCCTCTCATCCACCTGTGAGTCCTGGGCCATGCATAAGGAAGACACACTTTCCTTCTCTTTCCAAAGATGTTGACTTGACCAAGACTTTAGCAGCAAGGAAAAGGCAAACAAAACTTTTTTCTCCCTAATATAACACACTTTCTGAGTAACAGAACTTAACATAAAACTACTCTGCAGACAAATAAAAGAAGCCTCACAGCTTAGAATTCACTCTGTAAAATACTCCATATAACCACACCAAAACAGTGCATACCTGTATGTTTATGTAAATATTTTGTTGGGATAGTATGCATATAAAGAAATAAACAAACAAATAAATATTTATGTGTTCCTTTCAGAGTAATTAACAACTGAAATTTCACAAAAGCATATTACAGAGTCTTCATGGGCATTTTTAGCCATCTATTTGACTTCACATCGATACACTGCACTTCTCACACCCAGAAGAAAAAGGAAGGATTGCTTGGGTTATGCTAGGAATTTAAAAATGGGTATTTTAGTGAAAAAACAAAACTTCCTCTGAATATTGCTTGTGTCTGGAGTTTAACTGCGCAAACCTAAAAAAACCCAGAAAATTGCTACAAGAAAGTCCTGTGCCTGTTGCAATTATGTATAATCAAGCTTAACTATGACTATCATAGAATCACCAGGTACAAGTAAAATACTTTACTTGTTCATCTTGAAGATATTTGCCTAAAAACAAAAATAAGTGACTTCAGTGTTTGACAAGTAAAGTGTTAGTAACATTATGCCCGTTATTTATTTACTTAATTTTTCCATACACACTGGAAAATACTATGATCTTACATGATGTGTGTCCACAACAGTAGAACTGTTATGTCTTACTTGTTCTGTCCTGACATTTAGACCACTTAGAGCATCAGTTTTGTAGTTTCCAAATTATTATAATCATTAGTGAAAATCAGAATATAATGTAAATGCTACAGTGAAATAGAATCTAAAGACAAGAATCTAAAGACTAGATCTCAAAAAACACTTATTCTGATAGCTTCCTTCAAGTGTGTAAATCTGCCATGCAACACAAGTCTTGAGTTCTTGAGAAAGTTGTGTAATTTCTACATATATTTACAATTTGATGAAATGCATTTATAGAGAAATGGTAAACTATTACTAACTTCCAGTTTGGAAAGAAAAGTTCTAAATGTGTGCTGGGGTCATGGCCACCATGCTTTTCTGATGACATTTCATCCTGAACAGAGATGATATGTGTTGCTTTGAATAACACAATTTTGTGTACCTTTAGTTAAAGTGATCTATTCCAATCAAATTTAAAAAAAAAATTAAGGGAATCTTTCTATGGCTTCTAAAATGAAGCTCATAGTCCTTTGCAGGGGGTGGGATGTGACAGGAAAAGATTTATTATAAAACATGAGTGAAAGGCAATGAGTTAAACTCATTGTAACTTCCTGATAGCTTGGACTTACATTGGGGGATGAAAAAGATGATAGCTGAAAAAGATGATAGCATTTTGTTTTTTTCAAAAAGCACAAGTAAGGGGGAAAAAATGTAAATGTGTATTTATGTCGTTCCTGTCAGGTTGCACGTTGTGGCGAAAGCACGTCAATACTCCATCCAAATGTCTACACTATAGAGAAGCAAACAAATCAGATATAATCAGTTTATTTTATATAATTGCAATCTTGGCGGAGGATAAAAGAATACCGTGGTGGGTTGACCCTGGCTGGTGCCCACCAGAGCCGCTCTATCACTCCCCTCATTCACTAGACAGGGGAGAAAAGGCATAAAGAAAGGCTCGTAGGTTGAGATAAGGACAGGGAGTGATCACTCACTAATTATCGTCACAGGCAAAACAGACTGAACTTAGAGAGGGAATTCATCTAATTTATTACCCAGCAAAACATAGTAGAGGAATGAGAAAATAAAATCAAATCTTAAAACACCTCCCCCCACCCCTCCCATCTTCCCGGGCTCAACTTCACTCCCGGCTTCAACCTCCTCCCCGCCTCAGCGGCACAGGGGGACGGGGAATGGGGGTTACGGTCAGTTCATCTCACGGTGTTTCTGCTGCTTCTTCATCCTCAGGGGGAGGACTCCTCTCATCGTTCCCCTGCTCCAGCATGGAGTCCCTCTCACGGGGTGCAGACCTTCAGGAGCAAACTGCTCCAGCGTGGGGTCCCACAGGGTCACAAGTCCTGCCAGCAAACCTGCCCTGGCGTGGGCTCCCCTGTGCACGGGTCCACCGGTCCGGCCTGGAACTTGCTCCAGCGTGGGCTTCCCACGGGGCCACAGCCTCCTTCAGGTGCCTCCACCTGCTCCGGCGTGGGGTCCTCCACGGGCTGCAGGTGGAATCTCTACACCCCCTCATCCTTCCTCCATGGGCTGCAGGGGGACAGCCTGCCTCACCATGGTTTTCACCACGGGCTGCAAGGGGATCTCTGCTCCGGCGCCTGGAGCTCCTCCTCCCCCTCCATCTGCACTGACCTTGGTGTCTGCAGAGTTTCTTACATCTTCTCACTCCTCCCTCTGGCTGCTAAAGCTCTCCCTAGGTTGTTTTTTTCCCTTAAATATGTTATCACAGAGGTGCTGATTGGCTTGGCCTTGGCCAGCGGCGGGTCCATCTTAGAGCTGGCTGGCATTGGCTCTATCAGACACAGGGGGAGCTTCTAGCAGCTTCTCACAGAAGCCACCCCTGTAGCCCCCCCACTACCAAACCTTGCCACACAAAACCAATAGAAATACCAAGAAATATGTTGTGTCCACTTTTCTTGAGCACATTTTGAGAATGAATGGAAATTTAAAAAAAGTTGAATGTTTTATTTGACATCCAGTTCTTGCTAAAATCCTTTAATATTCCTCCTCTTTTCTCTACATGCTACTGTTTGCTAAATAGCACAAGATGATCCTATGGCAGTGGTTCCAAACAGTGGATTAGATTTTGAAGGAAACTCAACTATTTATGATAATATTTGGAATCAGGAGTTGAACAAAGTTCAGTTGCAAGCTGAATAAGCTTGAGAAATGCTACTCAACAAAACTCAGTAATCTTTTCTACAGCATATTAATAGAACACAATAGATGCATTAACAGATGCAAATTTTTTATTATGTTCTATATAAAGGTCACTGTATAAAACCATTTTTGCTATTTCATGCTGAGTCCATATAAATGTTGGAAAATAAAAAGTGGCAACAAATGTAAGAGCTTGGAATCAAAGACAGATAGATTGAAATGTGGTGAGTTCTGCAGATGATAGGAAAAATCCAAAAGGTTTACTTTTTTTTTTTAAGTATTTGACCTCTTAGTTCTGTGAGGAAGGCTATGCAAGTACACACAGGCTAATGCCACTCCCTGGCATCTAAACAAACTCAAATATACTCACTATCTGAGGGAAATGATCCTATGTTTTTCTTTCAAAACAGAGGAAAAACACATCAACAGGCATACCTCAAAACATAGAGTGGAACCAGTTTACATCTATATTTACAAGGAGTCATGTACTTCATTTCTTTTATATATTACAACTGATAGTGCTAGAATAGCTGCAAAATGTTAATTGCTTTATTGTGTGTTCTAAGTGTAAGGATTTTGTTTTAAAGTAAATAGTACTCTTTCTAAAAGTTCCTTTAGCACAAAGTCATTCCTTGGACACTGAAAGGTGTGCTGGTTTTGGCTGGGATAAAGTTAATTTTCTTCATAGTAGCTCGTATGGGGCTACATTTTGGATTCGTGCTGAAAACAGCGTTGATAACACAGGGATGTTTTCCTTATTGCTGAGCAGTGCTTACACAGAGCCAAGGGCTTTTCTGCTTCTCACACCAGTCCCCCAGCAAGTAGGCTGGGGGTGCACAAGGAGTTTGGAGGGGCACAGCTGAAACAGCTGACCCCAACTGACCAAAGGGATATTCCATACCATATGACGTCATGCTCAGCATATAAAGCTGGGTAAAGTAGAAGGAAGGAAGGAAGGGGGGACATGGAGAGTGATGACATTTTTCTTCCCAAGTAACTGTTACACATGATGGTGCCCTTCTTTCCTGGAGATGGCTGAACACCTGCCTGCCGATGGGAAGTGGTGAATGAATGCCTTGTCTTTCTTTGCTTGCATGTGTGGCTTTTGCTTTACTTACTAAAACGTCTTTATCTCAACCCATGAGTTTTCCCACTCTTACTCTTCTGATTCTCTCCCCCATACTGCTGGGGAAGTGACTGAGCAATCAGCTGGGTGGTGCATAGTGGCTGGCTGGGGTTAAACCATGACAAAAGGAAAAATAAAGTTCCTTTGAAAACACTATACTAATACCAAGTGTACAAGTGAATTGTAAAGAAACTGCTCTTTTAAAATCTTTCTATGAAAGGTATGTTATTTCCTACTCAAGAAAGGATTGGCCATGCCTATGCTGGCCTGGAAAGGTCAGAGGAGAGGGGACGGTAAAAGACAGTAGAAGATTGGTCTGTAATTAACCCCAAATTTATTACAAATGCCATAAAATAGATTTTTAAAGGTACAATATCATATTACAGACCAAATCTGTGGGCAATGAAGGTCATTTGTACTGTTGTCCAAATTTCATCCCTTTCTGAAAATACACTATATTATTTACTGCATTAATATGATGTTTTTCACCTACAGTCAGCACATATTATATGGCTTCATATGCACAAATACCCCATGGAATGTAGTTCATTACTCTTTGCACTTAGAAATCCTCACTGTACAATGTTCTATGAGCTATGTTCAGAAAACACCAAGACTGCACATTTTAGGAGATCCATTTTCACATAAATGTCATTAATTCTTCATGATTAAAATAAAATTTAGTAGTACTGTACATTCAGAAGTGTTTAGATGCAAAACAGAGCACACAAACACGCACAATACTAAATTAGGTATCATTATAGCTTTTTGTTAACCTAATTCAGCAATTCACACATTTAATATAGAGCCTGAATGGATCTTATTTTTATATACTACCATATATACAACAAATATATTAACTGAATAAAGCCTAAAAATTGTTCTTGACAATGGTTTGGATTATGAACAATTCTTTTTCTCAAATTGCATAGCAATATACACGTAAATTATTATTTCATCTTGAATAATAACCTGCTTTAATTTATATTCCTAATAAAACAAGAGAGCAATGTAAAAAGGCTGCTCTGGAGGATATGCTGACTTTGTAACAGGTGGAGGTGTTAGCATGTCAAATCAATTTCAAAGTGTGAAATTAATGTCTGTTTATGAGCTGAATGGATAAATCACACAGCTGGTGAAAAGACTTGGAAAGAATAAAGCACTGAAGAACTTTGAAACAACTCTTCAGTGAAATAAATCAATTCTTTACAGAAGATCTTACTAATAGGTATCAGTATGTCTGAATGAAAATCTTCATCTGTTGCTTAATATTTCCCATCGATCTTACTTCAGTAAGAGCTACCAGTATGAGCTGTGCTTTTAATAGTACTTGGGATTCAAATTAAATTGTCCATTTGAAATCATGTGACACTAGGAATTATTTCCATTTGTCACTTGGTAATCAACAAAGTGACATTTAAGAAATTGAATAAATGCTATAATGAAGGTACAAATGGTGCAGAAACTGTTTAATGACCCAAACCTGACTACATCTTCTATCTTTTAATGGTGAAACTATTAAAAAAAAAAAAAGCATATCAATAGCTTCCCTGAAATCCTAAAAGCTCCAATTGATTTTAATAAGATGATAATAGGAGTATAGTTTAACTTCTAAAGATGGAAAAATGCATATGAACAAGAAATTCGAGATTTTTTTTAATCTCAGCAACAGCTAAAATTTTTCTACTACATAAAAATATAATGAAGTGGGTTGTTTTAAATTCCAGTACAGCATTTATAAGACACCAGTTTTACAAAATAAGCTTACACACTGTACTGGGAATTAGCAGTGGTGAAGGAGTTTGACACTGGATGTCCAATACTGCATAAGCTTCACCATGCTTCAGGGTGATGCCTACCAGCACCCTCTGAGACACTGCATGATCATGATTCAGGGGACGGCAAGCACCATGGACTGTTCCAGAAAGACTGGATTGACAAGACTGCATCAAGTTTTCATCCCTTTATTCTACAAAGTCCTCCAGCACCACTCCACAGGCCTTCTATCTTCAGACATACCCCACCACATCCCAAAGTGTTCTTTATATAATCTCAGTTTCTTGCTAAAAACATGAATCATGGCCTGGATTACAGTATGCATATCACTAACACACTGAAATAACACCTTCTTGCCCTGCTCCAAGACACATACATACAAATACACTCATACACACACAATTTGTCTGTGGTTAAACAAAGCCCCTTCTCAGGACCATGCTATGTGGATGTATCCTCAGGACATGAACAGCCCTTGGCCACATTTTATTTAGTAATACAAATGCAGTCTCAAGGTACTTTCTGGGTTGCAGCAAACTCTGCATTGTGTCTTCTGGGTCTTTATGGGGGGGAAAAAAAAAAACCAACAAAAAATTGTCAGCCTTTTCCTGTAAGGACTCCCCAACCCCTGCTGTGCTCTAAGGTTCCTTCCAGCTCTGTGCATTCCAGCTTGCTCTGAGCTGGTTCTAGACTGCATTATAGAAGTTTGTCATAGGAATGGCAGCTCAGTGAAGGTGTTTTCTCCCCATTCTTACAAATTACTTCTTTTTTTTTTCTCTTTAATGAAATATTATTTACTAACATACTGCAAACAGATAACAAACAAGGTATCATCACAGTTTCCTACATTATTTCTCACAAAATTATGAAAGTCAGTGCCAATTTTTAAAAGTTATCTTTTCCTCTTCATTTTTTGGTCAGGTGGCTACCCTACAACACATCATTTTTCTTTATCTGATATTGCTATGTTTTATTATATTGTATCATCACATAGAATAGATTTCTAATGATAAAATACACATGTTCTGTTTGTCACATGTGAAATTGGAAATATTATTGTGTTATGGATTAGTAAAAATATTTACTACATTAAATAATATACAGGGTATTTTTGTTAGCAAATAGAAAGTGGAAATACACAAAACAAAAATGTTATGTTGTAAAGTTAATGGGTGAAGAAACTACTTACATTATAGATATAAAACTAGTGAAGATCAAAACATGAATTATAAGTCATGCCAGAACATATCTGCATTCAAAACCAAATATGAATTATGCTAATTATCAGATTAATTGCTAAGAAATACAATAAAAAGGGAATCTATTTTATAACTGTTTCTATTAGTCCTCTTAAAGCACTGCTGTTATTTTAAGTATTGATCTGTTTACAAATAATCAACACAACAAAATTACAAATAATTCTACACAACATTGAATGGAAAAATATTTTTCTAAAGTGATGTCAACAATACTGTATTTTTACTTTTCTTTGAAAGTTATTTATCAAACTTTTAAAAGAATTAAAACCCCCAATCTTTAAAGGCGGAGACAGAAAGTTGCATAGGATCTGGACATATTTTGATGAAAAAGTGAAGGAAAAAATCTCTTATCTTTGAATAAAATTTGGGTGGACTTCAAGTCTGTAAGCAGAAGGTGACAATGAATAGATTTATATATGTAAATATATAAACCTAGATGTACATACATGAATATTTATATTAATTTTATTTAATAATGCAACTACTAAACATTGTTAAACTATCCACTTTGTCATTATTTGCTGATAATTAATTGAAAATATATCATTGCTTGCAGGAGAACTCTTTCATCAGGTGCAATAACCAAATAAGGTATCTTAATCATGGCCTCACATTGTGATACTCAGAAGTTCACAGGAAGTATATTGCTGGAGATGATGCATGCGGTTTTTTTAATATTACAATTAGTCTTTATTTACAAAGATCTTATTTAGGGTGTTCCATGTGCATTAATTTAAAACTTGGCAAAATTGCAATGAAAAGTTTTTCTAAATGTGGCATTTAGAAAGAATCATTAACTAAAGTCACAATCTCTAGGCTCATAAGTCACAGTACAGGACATGTAAAACCACTAATTGACGTGCATCATTGTCCTCAGATTAACGTAGTTTAATCCTCCTCAGAGGATTTGTATTATTCTTCTTTTGAAGATTAACTTGCAGTTATGAAAGGTCATAATGTCACTGAAGGAGAGCCCTTACATAGGGATTTAAGGTAGATTACTGACGTGGTTAAGCCCCAGCCGGTAGCTGGGTGCCACACACCGCTCACTCACCCCTCCCCCGGCGGGCTGGGGAGGAGAACGGAAAAACAACGGCAAAGCCTCGAGGGTTGGGATAAGGGCAGTTTACTGGGACAGCAAGGGAGAGGGAAACAATCAACAACAGTACTGATAACAGATATTCACAGTGGGTGATAACAAAGAACAATTTACCGATCCGACGACCGACCGGACGCTCAGCCTGTCCCGGAGCCACACCCAACCCGCCCCTGCCCGACCAGCCCCCTGTTATGGTGAGCATGATGTCACATGGTATGGAATAGCCCCCGGCCAGCTTGGGTCACCTGGCCTGGCTCTTTGTGAAATTAACTCTGTCCTTGCCAGAACCAGGACAATTACTCAGTTAAATCTGTAGTTTAAATTTATTGTACTTTGTTAATTTTAACTTTCCTGAGCATCTCCCTGCATACATGACTTCACAGATATTTTCAACAATAAGGCAAAAAATAAAGCAAACTCCTATTCCCAGGGTTTTATCATTGGCTTTGATCAAGAAGAACACCAGTTTTTATAGCTGGGTGTATCTTACGAACAAGAATTTGTTATTTATATAACAATAAATACAAATTAACCTAAAATATTTTAAAGTTTTATGCAAAACAAGCAGAATTCATTTTGTACTATGCAATTTATTCTAATACACATACAAGAAAAATGTGAAAAATTTTGGGTAAATTTTGAGGTGAAAGAATATTCAAATCTTTTCAAATTCTATAGAATCATAGCATCTTAAGATTGGAAAAGATCTCTCAAATCATCAAGTCCAACCATCAACCCAACACCACCATGTCTACGAAACCATGTCCCGAAGTACCACATCTACATGGTTTTTGAACACCTCCAGGGATGGTGACTCCACCACCTCTCTGGGCAGCCTGTTCCAATGCCTGAGCACTCTTTTGGTGAAGAAATTTTTCCTAATATCTAACCTAAACCTCCCCTGATGCAATGTGAGGCCATTTCCTCTTGTCCTTTTGCTAGTTACTTGGGAGAAGTAACTCAATGATCTTAAGGGTCTTTTCCAACCTAAATGATTCTATGAATATGGTCCAAGGTGTATCAGCTAAGACATCATTTAAACAATTATTTCATTATCGCTGTGAAAAGGATGGTTACCTAAAGTAACGTAGATAAGAAAATAAAAAACTAAGTGGTACCACTGGGGAGGCAATATGAAAGGCTGATTTATTGCTCATTTAAAATCAAGTGTTTGATTTTTATAACCAGAATGCAGGTGTCAGGCATCAAAAGGCTTCAAAATTAAAGGGCAATATAATTCTCATGGCTTGATCCTTCTAGTGAAAAAAATACAGAAAATCATCACAAAAATAAAATACGTTTATAAGAATTTATCATAGTATTGCTCAAAAGAAAAACTCATAATATCCTATCCATTGCTATTTAGCTGTGATGTATCTTTCATTCAGACCATCATTTGCAGAAACTTTACAAAAGGAGGATGTTTAAGAATGCCAGACAATCTCAGTTGTAGATTTTAACAAGACACTCTTAAGTATTTCACCACATTCTGGAATATATAAAACAAATTGATAAACTAGAATTATTTTGGCTTAAAAGAGTGAAAGGACTGTCTTTCTAGGTAATATAGGTGGGCAGATAAGCTCATGGCGCATTCACTGTGCCATTTTCTATTTTAATAACAAGTATCTAAAAGATAGCAAAGGGAGGAAGTTTTAACTGGTAAAAAGCTGTTGCAAATTTCCATTTACTTAAAATGATTAAGCTGTTCTATTAAACTTTCAACTGAGCTGTATCTGCTAAGAAGCAAAGACTGTGATTTATCTTTCAAAAACTTAGGATTCAACTCTGTTCACTTACATTGTTGTTTGGGGTTTTTTTCAGTGAAAGGATCAAAGTAGAAAGAAACACCTGCCAGAAGTGAAAAACAAATACCAAAACATCCCCAAAAGATCAGTTAATGCTTACAATTAATTCTTACGTATGTCTTATTAGAAACTTATTAGAAAATGCCAGTTTTATTTTTAAAATTTGTTGCTTTCTAGTCTTTAAGGAAAAAATCATCAAATGTTAATAATGTTTTTAAAATTACAGCCATGTTAAACCTTTAATTAAAGTTTAATTAAAATCTGGAAATAACATTTATGTTAAATCAAACATAATGAAAAGCTGGATGAAAAGCTATATAACATTTTCTATAATGCAGTAAAAATGTCTGAGGTGTTTTCTACATGGAATGTATTTAATTCTGATGTGAAACTACTTTCCAATGAAGCTTGACTAGAAGAATAATCTTCACTGGCTGAGGTAAAACAATTCTCTCTCATTCAGAGTTGACATTATTGTTTCAATGTATAGTATTTTTATGCAAAGAGGTGAACAAAGGCTTTCAGCTCCTGATAAGGTCTAACTTGTTCAATAAATCGCTGAGAAGATATGAATGCACTTGTGCCTAATCAGTCAGACAGCTGCAGTTTAGAGAGGAAGGGAGAAGGAAGCTTCCCAGCCACGGTCATGTCATATAACTAAGAAAGAATACACGTGATGTATACCGGCTGTACCTAACCAAATTTTAAATGTTCAGAGTGTTTAAATTTTTTTTTTTATTTTTCACTTCTTAAATTCTGAAGTCTAAATAATGGAGCATATGGCTGGACGGTCACACTCAAAGAGCTGCAGCCAATGGCTCAATGTCCAAGTGGAAACCAGTGACAAGTGGTGTTTCTCGGGGTCAATATTGGGATGAGCGTTATTTAACACCTTTGTTGGTGACATGGACAGTGGGATCAAGTGCACCCTCAGCAAATTTGCCAATGACACCAAGCTGTGTGGTACAGTCAACATGCTGGAGGGAAGGGATGCCATCCAGAGGGACCTTGACAGGCTGGAGAGGTGGGGCTGTGCAAACCCTATGAAGTTCAAGAAGGCCAAGTGCAAGGTCCTGCACGTGGGTCGGGGCAATCCCAAGCACAAATACAGGCCCGGCAGAGAATGGATTGAAAGCAGCCCCGAGGAGGAGGACTTAGGGGTGTTGGTGGACGAGAAGCTCAACATGACCCAGCAATGTGCCCTTGCAGCCTAGAAAGTCAACTGTGTCCTGGGCTGCATCAAAAGAGGAGTGACCAGCAGGTCAAGGGAGGTGATCCTGCCCCTCTACTCTGCTCTCGTGAGACCCCACCTGGAGTACTGCGTCCAGCTCTGGGGGCCCCAGTACATGAGAGATATGGAGCTGTTGGAGCAAGTCCAGAGGAGGACCACAAGGATGATCAGAGGGCTGGAGAACCTCTCCTATGAGGACAGGCTGAGAGAGTTGGGATTGTTCAGCCTGGAGAAGATAAGGCTCCAGGGAGACCTTATAGTGGCCTTCCAGTAACTAAAAGGGGCCTACAGAAAATCTGTAGAGGGACTGTTACTAAGGACATGTGGTGACAGGACAAGGGGTAATGGCTTTAAACTGAAGAAGGGTAGATTTAGATTAGATATTAGGAAGAAATTCTTCTCTGTGAGGGTGGTGAGGCACTGGAACAGGTTGTCCAGAGAAATTGTGGATGTCTCCTCCCTGGAAGCATTCAAGGCCAGGTTGGATGAAGCTCTAAGAAACCTGGCATTGTGGAAGGTGTCCCTACCTATGGTAGGGGGATTAGAACTAAGTGATCTTTAAGGTCCCTTCCAATCCAAACCATTCTATGATTCTAGAGTATTCTGTAAAGATATTCCTCAATGAAATCAGAAAATTAAAGATGTACACAGGTATCAGGTCTGTAAACCACACTATTTTTAACATACACATTCTTTTCCAATATATTGAGAGTCTCCATTAATAGCACAAAGGAATGGCTTACATTAAAAGTTATAGTGAAAGAAGGTAATACATTGCTTAAACATTATAACTGTACAGCTATACGTTAATCTGTAAACCGATTGAGTTGAGTAACAGACATTGATTGTCAGTATGTGGAGTGTAATTGAGCATAATGATAGCAAGACCTGGTTGAAGACTCTGAAATGTGCTCTTATAAAATAAGAATAGGACATTAGAAGCAGAGTTATGCCATTAATATAAAAATAATAACACATAAAATGCATTTACTTAACAAATTTGTACTCAAACAATCTAGACTTTTTGGGTTTGTTATGACAGAGAAGAAGAGTTGTGGTGTTACATGCTTACCCCTTTTTATACTCTTCACTAATCCTCTATTGTTTGCTATTGTTTAATAAAGGATAGCATCCTAGATGGAAATTTGATCTTACCCACTACAGGCTGCTAACATATAAATATGCAATACACTCAACCAATTAAAGCATATCACCATGATGTTAAATTCCTCAAGTCCATGTGTATTTTCTAGATGGAAAGTGGGTTCTGTCTGCCACTGCAAACATTAAAACTCAGGTAAATATATTCTCCACTATTAAAAATCACTTTTAAAATGTTGTGGTAATTATCAGTAACTTAGCATATCTCTTTTCACTCTATTGGTAACCTACTGATGATACTATTTTTTCCTTGAAAGAAAACTCAAGGAAGTTGAAACTTAGAAATGCCTGCTGTAGGCTTACCTGGACAATACACTCTAAAATGGTCAGAGAATAATATAGGAAAGCTTCCTTATCTGAAAATGATTGATAATATGTTGTGCTGGAAATTAAATGACTGACATTTGTCCACCCACAAAACTAACATGCACTGTATGGCACTACAAAAAGATTCATTCGTACAATATTACTGTGAAACTCTGGCAGTTCTCCACAGAACCAAATACCTTTAAGATACAAAAATATTCACATAAAATATGAAATATATTTTTTGCCTGTCCTCCAAAAGCACACAATTGAATAATTTGTCTGAATTATAATACATAGGAACAAAATGTAAAAATAAAAATTAATGTACATGAAATAGATGAAAGAAAAACCTTAACAGAAAATAGGAAGCTCAAAGTTTTCCTTGAATGACTTCTGTGTTGTTTTCTTTCCAAGCATTACACTGTACATAATGATTTCCCTGAATGCATGTCTAATTGAGAGAGTCCTAAAAAAGCTTAATACCATTAATTTCTTTCTGCATAGGTTTTATCAAATCTCCAAGCAGTAACAAAGTTTTTTATCAATATTGGTAGTTCAATGACATTTATAAGCTAGTTGTGTGTTTGTAAAAGACTGCTCTGATTTTGGGTTTACTAAATACTATAGCTGTATGCAAAAAGACAACTGACATTTATCTGAGCAACTGAAATATGTTTTTGAAAGTATTTTTCTACTAGTCTGAGGAGGAAAGAAGTATCCTCTTCCAAACAACAACATAATGAAGAGCTTATAGCTTTACTGCTCAGTTGAGCATCAATACAAATTAAGGTTGTAAACTTGACATTTTCAGCTGCTTGCAGGGGCTGATATACTTCCTGACATCTCCAAGAATTCTTAATAACTTCAAATTATATAAAATGCTCAGGATTATATCACTGAGTCACCAGGTTTCTTTTATAACACTGTTAAGAACTAAAGGATAGGCTAGCGAAATAACTTCATTAGTTTATATAACCATCTAAAGGCAGGAATAAAAAGTGAGTTCTAAACAGGCTACAAAACAGATGCTGTTGCACTGGTTATCAAGAAGTCTGGGAGTCAAAAGATTAAATATTTTTATTAGACTGACAGGTTTACAGGCTTGAATGGGAGAAAAATATCAAGCTTAATAAAATTCTAAAACATTCACACCTGAAAGTTCAAGATTGTCATCTTCTTCTACATCACCGTGGTACAGCTGATGGGAACACAAGCAAGGAAGCAGCCTAATGATCACCTGGCTGCATGATCCACCTTGGATCTTAGCAGCCATAAAGCACCTATTTTTAGATGTGGCACACCCATAACATTAATGGAATAAGCCAAATTCAAGTATATTATTCACCTTATCATTCCTTTCTTTGGCTGTGACTATAGGCCCTATCAGGAATGTGTCCATGGCCAACTTCTTGACCTGACATCAGTCTTTGATACTGTTACAAGGCATAATGTCTTATTAGCATATTATATTATCCTGACCTGGATATGCATGGCAATGACTACGTCTATTTCATCCATGTAACAGGTAAATGTATGCTTAGACTATGTTAAGAAATGGCATAAACCAATTCTTTATCTTGATTCAAATCTGCCTAAACACTATATCAGATCACAAACTGTTGGGCAAGTTTGGGCATGAGTGATCTTCACTTGTGGTCAAAACACAATGAAAATGCAGCCCAAGAGGAAAAGTAATTAAAAAAAAAAGTGCATTATTTAAAAATTACTTTAATGAAAGATTCTTTACCATTGTATCTAAAAAATTCCCTGCTTTAGCCCATGACCAGCAACAGATTTGAATAAAAGTTTCCTTGCAAAAATATAGTCTTAGCATGTCATTGGTAGAAATATACTTTGTTGGTGTTACAAGGTTAACCTGTAACCTCAAAATGGTGGTATGCTGATATTGTTTTCATCCTCAAGATTACACTGTTGAAGTGTGTGTGTGTCATGTTGTTCTTTATATATACAGTAATATTAAAAAAAAAATCAGTCAGGTTTTAGAGTCATTGCATGGCAGGACTGGAATTTAAGCTAGAGCTCAAAAAAATTTCTTTCAATAAACAGTTTACCCATTTAAAATAAGGGTTTTTTTCGGTCAACCTACACCAATTTCATCAGAGTGCTCAGAAGATACCAGATCCTGTTCTAATGCATATTTAAAACTTACTCAGACTGAAGCAACTTCAACAAGGGAGACTGGCAACAACCTTCAACAAGATTACCATTCAGCATGGCTATGTTATTTTTCCAGGAGGTGACATATGACTCCTTTGTATGAAGAAATACACTGAAGTCTTTCATAACCTTACTAAATACCCAGATGAAAGAAAAAAAATATATTAGAGACGTAACTAGAACTTACAGTCCAGTCTTAACTCCTTTTCTTTCTAAACATGTCTATGGCTGAAATTCTGAAAACAGTCTTAACAGCCTAAATCTGTTATTTTTTACTCTGAGTATGTTGTTTTCCTTCACTTAATGAAGATGTGTGGAGTAACACCTGGTCATAGATTATAATGAAAAAAGGATTTCAGTATAGATCCTTTGATATACTTAGGTGTGGTATTACAATATATTTATTCAAGGACAGAACAATTTAAATTTCTGGCCTTTTCACAGAAACTGTAGATGCTTTCAGAGAATTCTTTCAGAAATGTATTGAAACATTCTGTTAAGAATTCTGGGGATCAATAACAAAGAATTAAGGACTTTCACATACAGTCTATAGAATAGCTTCTTAAAAAAAGTAAACTTAGGTGCAGATTATTCTTCAGCATTTAAATTTTTTTAATATGGGTTAATAGCTTTCTCTTTTAAGAATAAAAATATTATTCTAATATGGTTTAAAAAGTTTAACATCAAAGGTAAGGTTGCCTGTAGCATCTTGCATTTTACTTATTAATAACATACTTAAATATAGGCAATGTTTAAAATATTTTTGTCTTTATAATACATGACAACTGATGATGACTTATAGAAAAAATATCAAGGCAACTATTGTATTTTCTAACATAGTAGGTGTTTATCAGCATTGTCAAGTCAGTAAAGTAATCTTAACATTAATTTTACCATCTGTGTTTCCATAGCTCATCTTCCATTGCGTACAGTGATACAGGTACAGTGCTATTCTTCTGTATTCAAAATGATTACTAGTAACCATTTCTTGAGGACCTATGCCTGAAATCTTTCATGTGGATCCTACTAATGGAAAGCTGCACATTTTTCTTCTTCAGATTGCATTGTACAGTCCAAGAAGCCTGACTAATTAGGCAGACTACAGAACTTTTCTTAAAGTAAATATCAACTGTATTCAAAATCAAGAAAATAAATTTGAGTAATAAGAATATAGATTGCATGTTTTTAGCAGCACTACATATTTCTGACAAAATGTTTCTGAAGGTGAGCCACAGAAGAGGCACAGGACTATGGAAAGAATTTTTCCTCCCTTAATCCCTTAGGCAAACTGTAAACAGGATTAAATTTACTACTCATATACAAAATCTGGGATGCAGATCAGTTCATTTACAGGCATCTTTTCATGCCATTTTTAGGTGGACATACTAATGTAGGATAAGTGAATTGCATCATCAAAATGCTTCTCTATTTCCTAATTAAAGTGAAACAAAGCTCAGCTAAAGTAACAGTTTTCTATAAACTGTAGTCTATGACACTTTGTAAATATTAATATAGAAATTGATTTTACTATAATAGATACAAAGTCAAGATTCAGTTGGTCAATTGGAAAATATTGCCCAAGAGGCTGAGGTGTCATGTTCTAATCCTGAGCAAGACTCAAGAGTTTTTGGGAAAAAAAGATTCAAGAAGGATGCCCTTTACTTTGTCTCTATAGACCACATGTAAGCCATCAAAGCCTGCAGTTTGCCTTCTTTTTAGCTAACTACAATCATAAAGACAGTGTCTTTGAGGTCACATGTCACAATCCATTAACTTTCTCATCATTAAAATGAGATTCTATTTTTGGACAGCTACTTTGAATGTTAAACAAAGGGGAAGCAGAATCATTGAGGTATCTTGTGACAAGATAGAGGTTTAAGATTTTACACTTGGCCTACAGCAGGAAATTAGTTGAGAGCGAGATGGATAAATTTTTTCTCAAAAGTACAAGACGATGAGAAAATTTTAATAAAACTAATGAGAGCATTGAGGTAAAACAGAGAAAAAAGTTATAATTCACCTTTATATTAAGACATTCTCTACACTTCTGAAAATGTAAACATTTTACATTTCACAAATCTGGAATTAATTTCCAAAACTACAAAAACACAGAATGACTCAAAATTGGTTGTAAAACAAGACTGAAAGCCAGAATCCAACCATCAAATGATAACAATGTACTTCATAACAGAGATGCCACTACTACTACAAAATTCACAGTGTATACTTCAGGTGTTTTCAGAAAGTCGCCAGAAGTAAGAGGTTGAACTCCTTAAATGAAATAAGATATCTTCGATAAGTTAGACAAATACAGAAATGAAAACAGATGCCTTTAGATTAGAAATACTAGAAAGAGAAATATAGCAGGAAAATCACTCAGTAGATAAATTTTTGAACTTTTTCATAGAGGTACGATGAGATAAAGTTCATAATTTTGGATTGAGGAAAAAATGCAGTATTAGATCCATAACTTATGCCAATACTCTCTTTCCATTATATATTCACTATTTCTACTTTATGTAATTCACAAATGGATTCTATAAAGAAAATACATTGTCTTAATAAACACAGTCCCTAGAAATAACACAAATAAAAAAGATGAAACCGTGAAACAAGGGACGAGAAGGGGCAGGATTAATTTAAATAAAGAATATGTCATTGCCCTCAGGCAACACAACATAATTGAGCTGTGTAACTGTATAGGCTGAATGTATTGCACAATGTCTGAAGATACCTTAATGTCTTAGCCATAGTAATGCTACGGGCCTGCATCTGGTTTTTCTACTCACAGCTCTGTAACATCTCTCTTAAGCAATTGTGATAGTGTCTCAAGACCCTCTGTGATGGTACTTTTTCCTTGTTGTTCTCATATTGTTAGTTGCATGGCCGTGGACCTGCAAATCCCAGTAGTTTTGCTATGGAGGATTCTCATGGGAAGCGATTGCCACTGTTATGAGAATCACCCCTTCTTTCTCCCCCTCTCCTTACTTCTTGCTGTGTTGATATCAGTGCACATTAAAGAAAACCAAAACAAGATGCTTAAAAAAGTAGATTACAGTAATTTAAATAGTCAATACTATTATTCAACAATATATGCACACAGAAACTTAACCTATGAATGTACAATATTTGACCTAATTAGCATACTCCAATCAGTACTGTGAGTCGGAATAACCAATGGTGAGTTTGAGTGAATCCCAAAGAAAAGTATATAGTACTAGGGAAAAATCATGGTGAAAATATAATCCTAATCACCATCATCATCATCACCACTTGCTTCAATGGACAGACCACCTGTAGAAGGATAGTGGTGTGGAGAACCAACATTGGGTTTCCTGGATGACCACTGGGAGCATTTTTCCTTGTTCCTTTCATCATTAGAATTCACAATATGCCATCAGCGACAGACACCACTTATAAAAACCCGTGCAGGCAAGCCTGTCTTAATGCCCTCAGTGCAATAAACTAAACTTGAAGCTAACATCTACGTAACTTTTTAGTTTATTTTGCATATTTTGTTGTTGAAACAGTAAGGTAACTACGAGTGAAATCAAACATTCAGATAGGGTGCTTCAGTTTATGGAAAATGTTTAGGGGAAACTCCCACTCTTCTACTCAAGTTACTTTCAGTTACGGAACAGTAAACAGTATCTCAATGTTTTGCAGCATCTTTTGCACAAAAGTAATTTTGACAAGTCTACTATCAAATCATTTTCACCATATGTGCCCATAAGAAACTATTGAAAATAGTATTAACTGTCTCTGTCCTTATCCTTAAGGTGAACTAATTAACATGGAAATTAACCAAGAGTGATACCATATGTTAATAAGCAAGAGCTTTTTCTAGCTGCGGGTCTATGCAACCTATTAAAATGGAAAATTTCAATACATGCATACATACTAACAGATATCAGGTATTTTTTACTAGAATGAATCAACTTGAGAACTGACGCTCACAGTCAAGAAAAATTAAAGATGCTTATGTTGCCAAGGTTCTCATCTCTGAGACAGAAGCAACACAAATGAGGGTAGGGCAATTTAAATTACTGCTTTGGGTTAAAATTCCACAGTCTTATCCATCTTCTTAATTTCCACAATCATATACAGTATACCTGTTCTGTTGGTTTTCTTACCTACTAATTTTGACCTATGTCTGTGAAGATTCTTGGCGAGGCATGAAAACAAGTTTTGTAACTACCCCAATGAAGTCTGAGAAAGCTAAGCATAATTTTCAAACAATATCCAATATAAGGAATCACACAGGTTAGCAGAATTTAACATTTGATTTTTTCCTATATGATAGAAGTTTGTATTTCTACAGTTTGTATTGACCTTCAAGTAAAAAGCATTAGAACAATAACTTTCATTTTTACTTCAGATTCTTTTTAGTTATTTTGTGGGTATTTACAAATCCATATCTCTATTAAACATTAATTACCAACAGAAACAGTATAAAAACTCTAAATTTGTGAAAGGACTGAATGCCTATTTGAAATAAATTTGTTGGGATGTAATGAAGGAAGTTACAACATGAATTTAAAACAGTTAATTTAGTTCATACCTTGATAAATAGCTTTGAATCCCGGTGAGCCAATGCTGTCATCAGATTGTAAATGAAGCCACATCTGGTTGCTCATGCTCACAATAAGATCAGGAACGCTAGATCCAGTGAGTCTGTATGTAGGATAAATTGCAAAGTCATTTGCAGAGGCATAAATTAATATTACTATTACTACTCCTCCTCCCTCACAGACTTTTAAGCTATTAACATAATATTTAGGCCTATTTACAATATATTACTTTAGTGTTCTGATCAGCTGTTTTTGATAAAATTAACTATTCTATATGGATTAGAACAATGTGAAGTCTTAAGAAAAAAACATTTTGAATTACTACATTCAAGTTAATAACGATCAAACATTCTTAATAAAGCTGTTCCTACTTAAAGGTTTCATTAAGTAATTAAGCTATTAGAGATGTGAGGGACTGTATGAGTTAAATAACCTCCCCTTGTTTAGATTAGTAGTGCTTTTTTTGCCATGCTTTTTGAAAGTAAAGGAAGTTAGTTTACATGCCTTACAGCACATGTGTCCAGAAGAACTTACTAGAACCTCATTTACTCCATTCAAATAACTCACAATGATCTCTTGAGTTTAAGGGGAAACTGCTATTTCGCATACAGCAATGTGTGATAACTATGTATAGACATGAACATTTCAATACAAAACATATAAGGCAAGCTGGTGAATCCCACTATAAAACCTTAGACCTTCTCAGGAATATCCTTTGTTTATCTATAATTCTGGTATCTTAATGTAAAAAGATGTATGTCAAAAACTGATTAAGAAAAAAATATCTTTGTAGATTACTTCTTAATGGTGAAAAAGGCCTACCATGTAATCAGGTTCCAGTTCTGTATCTGAACAACACTCAGATCTTGGTGATAGCTATGCACTCTTTAAAAAGGTAGTGGCAAAAGTCACACATAAAATGTGGCTGCAGAATGTCTAAGCTGGTGTCAAATACGAAAACAGAAAGTATCACAAGAGGACATCTGCCTTGAACTCCACATAGACCTTTGCAGATGGAGGTTGCAGGTACTGCAGTAACTGCAGTTGATGTAAGGACATAGTAATGACTTTTTCGTTTATGTAGACTCTATTTTGCTTAAATGGGTCACATACTGGACTCTCTGTCTTTCTTCCAACTCTCAGCCTTGACTATGATAAACAAATACATGTGAGACAAGGAAAACAAATACCATGCAAAATTGAGACAGGGTGTCCCAGAAGCAGAATTTCTCAAGAAAGAAGCTATACAGCAAACAGAAACCAGTATTTGGATTTCTCCACAAACATATTTAAATATAATCAACCAAATTACAATGTAAATGCAAAGACATAAGAAAAGGACAGTATGAGCAGAAATAAGGTGAGAACTGAGGAACCATGAGGCAAGCAATAAGAATCCTCTCTGTCTTCCATCTAAAAGCTCATCCATCAAGGTTATGAACAAGAAGCTGTACATCCCATATCTAAAATATTTTGGTTTATTACTCTGATATATTGAAAATAATATAAAATAAAAAAAAGTTTCCCATCTGAGTGGAATGGACTGCGGTCTTACTAATTGCTACTGCCTGTCCACCTAGAACTGCTTCTGTAATGGCTGACTGTGCTCTCATATGGTCTAGAAGATTTTTGGTTATGACCTGGTAGTAAGTAGTCTACAGTATTATGATACTATAGGTGCAGAAAAGTAGGTGAAAAAATTAAACCTAATATAGCTCAGCATAAGTAAAATCACAAACAGAGCTTAGCTTGGATAAGTAAGGAAGTTGATAAGACACAGTGATATGTAGCTAAGTATTTCAGTTTGTCCTGTGTTAAGAATACAGATAAAGTGGCTGCTTAGTCTGAAAATTTGAGTTGCTTACCAAAGTAACTAGGAACTATATAGATTCAAAAAGAAAGATGCTAGGTTATAGCCAGAATAATTAATATACTCTTGCTGATAAAATACTAATTGTTGATAAGGTTGTGACATTCATTTCAACAAATAAGTAGCCCATAAAAGGAAGATACCTCACCATATATTGTGTTACAGAAACAAAAGTAGTTTAGGAGATGCCTGCAGCAATAGATATGTAAAGATAGAAAAAGTAAAGAGTGTATATACATATATTTTGAGGAACAACTTCTGAAACCACATCAATAACTATTCATTTCTAACCTATCTTTCCATTTAACTAAAATACCAGGCCGTAACTGCTAAGCCATGCACTGTATTCTGCACTTTGCTGTAAACAAAAGTTTGAGGGTTTTTAGCAATGAAGAAAAATTCACTGATGTGTCTTGACGATAGTGGAGATCTGTTGGAAGGCATCTGGAAACCTGTGGTTATCCTGGAAGAATTTCTAAATGGCTATTCATACATGTAAACCTATTGCCTAACCAAGTAACAAGTGTTTAAATGGCTCTGTTTATACACAGTAACCTGATTAATGTATGAGATCTGCATTGATAATTTCTGAACATAGATAAGATGAACTCTAAAATTCGAAGTCTTTATGAGTAGTATGGAATATTTCTACTGTATGTAAATGTCTGTGCAGCATGTAAATAAAATAAAAATAAAAATAAATAAAAACCCACAACAAAACAGAATAAGGTATAATCACATCACACAGCCAGGCATTTTTCATCATAAAAATAATCCAAGAGATGTGTTTGTTTTTTTAAACTTGTTTCCCAGTGAAATGATAACTATACATTCACACTACCCATTCATCTGATCCTTAGTTGTCTCCCTAATATAACTTGAATTGACTAATGAATATGAACCAATTTGGTCAGAGGAAGGAGATAATAAAGATATCTAAATTCCCACAGACTTAATGAAAATTACCAACTGGATAACAGAGACTGAAGTTAAGAAAGTCATCCTTCAGCTTAATGTCATCTCCCTTCAAAACGCCAGTGGCCTATCCATAGATGGTAGATATGAACCAGCCAAAATGCATGCCATTACTGGCTCATGTTCACATCTAGAGGATGTAGGAAGAGACCCAAAACTGTTAGAAGGAAAAAGGAAGGGAACGGGAGAAACCAAAACCCAAAGAAAAACAAAAAGGAACCCAAAACCCCCAGAAATCAATAAACAGCAGAGTAGGTTTTGTTGGTGGTGGTCCTCTCTCCTCTCCTCTCCTCTCCTCTCCTCTCCTCTCCTCTCCTCTCCTCTCCTCTCCTCTCCTCTCCTCTCCTCTCCTCTCCTCTCCTCTCCTCTCCTCTCCTCTCCTCTCCTCTCCCTTTTTCCCTTTTTTTCCCCTTTTCCCCTTTTCCCTTTCCTTTCCCTTTTTGCTTTCCTTTCCACTTTCCTTTCCTTTCCCTGAGATTACCCCTGTATATAGAACTGAGTCCTAGGAGGATGGCAGATAGGGTAGATCAGATGTTTAGGAAATGGAAGTCTTTCTGACAACTAAGCTGTTGCTGACTCACAGTTTGTCCCAGTCTGTAGCCATCTTAAGATCACAGAATCACAGAATGGCAGCTTTTTGAAGGGACCTCTGGAGATCATCTAGCCCAACCCCTCTGAAAAAGCAGGATCACCTAGAGCAGGTTGCACAGGATTGCGTCCAGGTGGGTTTGGAGCATCTCCAGAGAAGGAGACTCCACAGCCTCTCTGCGCAACCTGTTCCAGTGCTCAGTCACCCTCAAAGGGAAGTTTTTCCTCCTGTTCAGATGGAACTTCCTGTGTTCCAGTTTGTGCCCATTGACCCTTGTCCTGTTGCTGGGCACCATTGAAAAGAGTCTGGCCCCACCATTTCGACACTCACCCTTTAGATATTTATAAGCATTGATATGATCCCCTCTCAGTCCTCTCTTCTCCAGGCTAAACAGACCCAGCTCTCTCAGCCTTTCCTCATAAGAGAAATGTTCCAGTTCCCTAATCATCCTCGTAGCCCTTCACTGGACTCCCTCCGGCAGTTTTGTCTTTCTTGAACTGGGGAGCTCAGTTCAGATTGTTTGCTAGTTTGTGAACAGAGACTTGGAGAACAACAATTCGGACAGATTGGGTGGTGCTAAACTCCTTTCACGTGGAGCTGCACAATCCTAGGTTATCTCTACATGACAGAATTTAAAAATGGTGAGGCGATTGGTGCAACTGATGAAGTAATGGAAGTCAAACTCAAGCCAAGCTTCTCAGTACTCTGAACAGACTCATGGGTCAGAAAAGACAACTGTAAGAGAAAGAAACTTTCTGCACTAGTTTGCTCTGATGTTAGCTATTGAAATGAAACAAGAGCCAGGCTTTTGAGAATGGTGTCCAGGACCAGAAATGCTGTTTGGTACTATATAGTTTAGGATAGATAAGCAGCACAAAATGGTCTCAAAAAATACTTCAGTTTAAAATGTTGATGGTGCAAGCATGACACCAAACTACAAGTACATGTAAGCAGCATGGTCATAAAAATAATACATTACTATTAAAAAATATAGAAAGTATGTGATTAAAGAGACATATGTTGAATTCTAAAACATTTTATTGCTGATTTAAATAAACAATTAAAAAATATTCTGTTTATTGTGATTAGCTGAGCATGAGAAGACTGACTCGTATATGAAAGAGAGTGAGGTCTGGATTTTAGGCTTGAGATGTAATTTGTAGGGGCCTGAAATAAATTTTTAAAATATATAACAGCAACTATGTTTTCATTATGCTTTTTTCCCTCTTATGACCTCATCAAAGACAAATGCCAGTGTGCACTTTTCATCTATATATGTATTCAAATACCTATGCTACAATATCTGTTTCCTACAAATGTTAATTACTCAATAATCTTTAATTTGAAAATAAAGTAATACTTTAAATTAAGGATATTCCACAGGAATGTGAAAAAGCTTTGAGTCCTTTCTACATTTTCTTTTATTTTCCTTGTTCTTTTACTGTGCAGAATATGTAAAAAAAAGTGATTTGAAAGCATTAGAAACATAAAGTAAGCTGAATAAAGTACAGCATTCAAAAGTCAATAAAACTGCCTTTGTAACATTAAACTACTATATAAAACAAAAATTCTTTTTAAATTCAATCATAAACTCTTCCTGAGTTTTCAATATGTGAATATATTTTCCTTCGAGGTAAATCCCTTTTCATTGTTTGTCTAGGTTTTCTTGTTTTAAAGAAATAGTTTTACAATATTGTTCCATCCTTCAAAGATGACAAGTCACTATGCTATTTGTGTGCTTAATTGCAACCATATCACAAACTAAAGCTCTGAAGGTTTGACTTTTAAAGCTGTGACAAACAGTAAGTGTCAGTAAAAATCCCTAATTTTACTTAGCTTTGTTTTTTTTTCTTTTAATACTGCTAATGTCAACTACCTAGCTAATCATGGGAGAAAGACTCCAACACAGTATTAAAAAACAATCAAAGACAAAACTGCAAAACCTGCTTTCTCTCCTCAATTTTACAACTTCTAAAATATTCACTAGGAAGAATTTTTTAAGTAATGTGAAATAAAATAATTTGCTAGGAAGTCAGATTCACTAAAGTTTGAGATATATAAAAAAGCAGCCTGTTGGGGTTTTTTTACCAGTTATGGGAGGGTAGGCTGTTTTTGAAGCTCCCAATAAGTTTCCAAACTGTGTGTGAATAGAACAGAAGGATAAAGGTTTACTAAAAAAGCATTTCTCCGTGTCTGTGTACCGAAATACTGACATAAGCAGCTGGCTTTGAAACACTAATGTGTGATTTCTTCTTTGTATCGGGGGAAAAAAATTACAAGAAAAGTTAAAAGATTAATATTTTAAGGGCATTTCACAAAAGGAAATTAAGTTTTAATGTAACTGCTGCAAGAGAAATATAAATCATAGCGTTTGAAGGCAAAGAACACTTTCTAAAGCAAAGTGTTAGTTTAATTTACAAGAATTTAAGAACACAAAACAGGGCATTGCAGAAAATGTTCTGACTGATAATCTTCACATCACACATGATTATTGCTAGTAAATTATTTTGTAAGGGTAGTTACTAGCTTCTAGCCAAACTCTGTTAAATATGAGAAATAACTGCAGTCAAAACATTATAGCCTAAACATATTTAGATTAATTTTCAGTAAGTTGCGTTGCTGTATTTCCAGAACTAACAATCTCAGCATACATATCCTATGAAATAATATTTGTGAATTTTCAACAAGTAAGGCTTACAGATGAAGCAATTGTTAAAAATCATAAAATTAATGGGAATATCCCCCTTTAATTAATTAAGCTGTTGATGATAAGATTTTCTAAAAGATTTACTATAAATACAAAAATTAGACTGCTTTAGTAAACTAAAACCAACATATCCCTACTCAAAATGCCAACTACACTGTCATAGAAATGCATTAAATTGATTGTAAATAATTTGCTCTTCATGAAAGTATATTGTTTGTTGTACCATCTCAATGCTATTTTACATGAACTTAAAAGACTATTTCTAATTATTTTTCCAATTTATTCAAAAAATTAAATTTGAGCTAGATGATAGTCTATTTTTTCTCCTTTTTAAACATCAGTATCCATTCCTATTCCCCTCTAGCTGTAGTGCCACAATTTTGAGGTTACACACATAATTGCTAATCGTCGAGAGTTTAAACGCTATAGAAAGCTTGTGCTAGGACTGATCATTTATACATGATTATTTACATATCCTTGTCAACTCCCTCAATATTCTTCCCATCAAGTATTTAAAGGTACTCTGTTTACTGACCTGCCATTAGCCAGTTTCCAATGTTCACTGGCTGGCTGGCTGATAAACATTTTGGCATAACTGAGCTCATTGTAAAGTTTGAATAAGTACCCAGAAGTAGCTACTAAATTGAGGGCTCTAGCAGCTGAGAGGTGGAAAATTTTGCATGGGGCTGAGGGTTCTGTGTTCAGACCTGACAATTTTATATGGAGGGGAAAGATTCAAATCACAGAGAAATTAGGTTTGGATTTAGGAATTTATTTATTTTTGCATTTTTAGTTCAAACTAAATTGTAAAAGCTGTGAAACCTTAGAATCAAATGCATGAGTTTACACAGTGATTTTTTGTAGAATTTCTGCAGATATGCTGGCATTTAAGCTGCTAACAGAAACTTGCTCAGCATAAGAAAAGTTACATTATTTTTTAAGAGATCCTGAGAAATTATAAATTAAATCTAGCCAGAAATGTCTTTGCTATATGCTGCTTCATTCCCCTGAGAAGAATAAAAAACTGCAAGGTGCTGCTCAAACCTCATTAAATACAATAGAAGTTATTAAAACTAACTAATAGAAAATTTTGGTAAGAAAATCACTTTGACATTTAGTTATGAGCTTTCTCATGATAATGTAGTCTACAAGTTGACCTAGTGTTTTATGAGAAAAGTTACGTTGCATCCACAGAAGACCTTTCTCAAAAGTAAGTGAAATGGAGCATATGTATTTCATAATGTGTAATACAATTCGGTGTTTAATAACTGCAAAACCAGTGTCAAAAAAGAAATTCAGATTCATTACTAATTATTGTGACACTGTAGTTTCATACTTGGGCCTTTCTGTATTTCCACTGTATTTAAGTTATTAATCATTAACTTTCCACAAATGATTTTCAGGGTAATGCTAATGTGCAAAATATTTCAACCCAAAGGGCAGATAATTTTAATTGCATAGACCTTGTTTTCGTCAAAGATACAATTTAAAGATGGAAGGATCAACGCTATACTGTAATTCTAAGTTAGGTTGTAGAGTAATAAGGATAAAACAGTTGCTATTTTAGTGAAAAAATCATACTGGAGGAAGGGCTAGAAGAAGTACTGCAAGTGTCTAGTGAGAACATTGTACTAGTGCTAGAAATGCCAGCAATAGATTCTGAAGTGGATGTCTGCCACAGAGATTTTCGAAATGTTATTAAAGTGAAAAATAGTAATAGGAGGTGATCTGACTATGGGGGCCTGCCTTCTTAAGATACCAAAAATAGCAATTAATATGAGCTAAGACTATTTTAGATTTTTTTTTTTTAAGGCAGTCATGAAAAGTAAATGTAGAGTATGTAGCCGCATGCTAAATGCCTTCAAATGGAAAGGTAAAAAAAATAAATTTGAAATTTATTTGATAAGTAATTTTAAAAAGGCAAATTTTTGATATGTGAAGTACTCACAGTGTAACAAACAGAATAAACAATTCAGGATATCATATTTACTAGGTTGAAAAACCTGACTCTGAAAGAGTTTTGGGATCCCTGTAAGCCAAAATGTATCCCAATACAACAAGGAAATACTGCAAAACCTTTTGTCAGTCACAAGCAGCTAAATTAACATCCCCAGAAAGATTGTTGCAATATTTAATTGGTCTGCAAAATACAAGAAAAAATAAACATGAGTGCTGAAATTGTCACTCCCAGTTCAAGACTTTTCTTGTTAGCTTAAAGTCTAAGCTCTTAAAACAGGATTTTTTTTCTTATTTTCTCTTTCACGTACTCAGCATATGAAATTCAATGTACTCAGTACAAGCTAGCTGCTATGGTAATACAGCACATACATCAGACAAATTATCCTATCATTTTCTAGTCTTAGCTTTCAAGATAAATATAACTAGAGGTGTTCTATGTACTTTGATATCATAGTTCAGAAAGTAGCCATTAATAAATATTATAAATTCATAAACAAATAAGTAAAATTAAGATATTGTCCTGAGACTTGTCCCTCCAAAAATATTCTAATTAATTTAAAATAAATTATGTGGGTGTTAAGTGCACTTATTTGTTTTAATTATGTAAAATGAACACTTCAATAATTTATATGGATTAAAAACCTCAAAATATAAAATTATGATGGATTCTTTTCATTAAATGTGTTCAATACTGTCTTTATCCAGTAGATTTCTGAGCACTGTCAAGTAATGTTATGAAATAAATGCTGCTACTTTCTCTTATTTAGTCACTGCTGATTTATTAACCCTGTAATTTTGTTTTGCATTCTCTGATCAGGATTCATATGCTAACTTAACCCTCTAAAAGCTACAACTAAAATATCTTGTGACTACAAACTCCCATTATGAAGCAAGTAACATGAGCATATGCAACCAAAATGAGATGGTTAAGGTAGATGAGATGAATCAATCTGTACAGGATTCTATTATTTCCATTAGCCCAGACAGTATTAAAGACCCATATCTTAAGATTAGCATGTTTAACATGAGGCATGTTTAACTTTACTGAACAGTGGCCTATGTGCTTTCATGAAAATTTTGTTCACAAATCCAATTTTAAGTATAAAAATTTTGAAATTATTCAACGGGTATTTATTTTACACAAGTTGTACTTTCTGTTTGCTGAAATCTGAGCCTTCTTTTATTCCTTTAATTTCCTGTGAATTCAATTAGAGTTATACAGCTAGTACTTGTTTTTTTAAATGAAGGTATTTTGCTTAAAAAAATTCTAATCTCAGTTCTCTGCAGTTTTTAGTCTTTGATATTAATGTCTATAAAGATGTTACTAAAGATCTGGAGTGAATTTTGTAATGAACAATTTTTTTTGACAGTACCTGAATTTTAAGCTTAGATTATATAAGCAAATTGCATACATCAAAATTGCCAAGTTAAATAGATATCTCATGACCCAGAAGAAACAACATATGACAACAAATTTCCCAGGAAAACTTTTGAAGTTCTATACTTACACATACAACACTGTTCTGGTATCACCAACTTTCCCAGCATCTCCGACAGTAAGAGTATCATAGCCTCTTTCCAGCTCAAACTCTTCAAAAGCAAGCTTTATGACCTATTAAAATTAAATAAATAAGTTATTTCACAACATACCGACAGATTATTTGGCTACCATAAGTCAAGTCATGAAGCACTCACTCATGATTTCAGTTAGTCTTATTTGATTTGAGAAAGATATATAGCTGAAGGAGGGTCGATTTAGATTAGATGTTAGAAAGAAATTCTTTACTGAGGGTGGTGAGGCACTGGAACAGGTTGCCCAGAGAGGTTGCGGATGCCCCATCCCTGGTAGTGTTTAGGACCAGGTTGGATGAGGCATTGGGCAACGTGGTCTAGTGGAGGGTGTCCCTGCCCACAGCAGGGGAGTTGGCACTAGATGATCTTTGAGGTCCCTTCCAACCCAAACCATTCTCTGATTCTAATATCAAGAACAAAGTCTTTTCCATGGTCTTTCAAATGTGTCATATACTAAAGATGCCAGTCACCTCTAACTGGTGTTAATTGTTCTTATTATTGAAAAATTATTATAAACAGCAGTAAAACTTTTTAATTATAATAATAATTATATAAAAATTATATAGCATAATACTGTAAGTATATGAAGTTAAAACCTTCTCATCTGTTGAATTATACAATAAAAAGTTGGCAGGTTTGAACTATCAATTCGGAAGAAGGTGGAGGAGGATAGTGCACAGAAATACAAAAGCAGACATTTCCTTTACATAAATTTACTAACACTAAACTATGATTTCACTCAGTGTATAATCATGAAATGCCTGGGAAATTAAGAAATTATCCCTCAGAATTGCTAAAAAAATTATTTATAATTTACTGATCCTGTAATTTTATATGATAAAATAAAGTGTGAAAATGGATTTAGTTTTGTACAGCAGAACACTTCTAAGACAAATACTTTTTAGAGTTCTGTATTGGTGAGAAGTAGTTGGGGGTTATATGTACGTATACATATGCACACTGTACTTTTTGTATTTTGATACCAAGGTTTCTGCAGACAACTTGAATAAAAGTGCAGAGAGTCACAGGGATCTTCCATAAAATTACTAACTTTATCTTTATACTAAACTTTGCAGATACCCCTGAGCAGATTTTCATACAACTTAAGCCATTGCATGAAAATGCAATTAACTTTTCTTCTGTTTTGTGGCTAAAAACAGTATTTGGGTCAGATTTGGGCTTTCTGTATTAGCCATATCATGCTGCTACTTTGGCAGCAACATGTGAAATAACAATGGTTTCCACCCACTTAAGTTTATTTCTATGTGATCTTCAAGGCAGAATTAATTTCATCCAAATCTTAGCCCTGTAAAAAGACAGCATCCAAGCTAAGCTAGTTGTTTAAACTTTCTCAATATTAAAAAAGAAAGTCAGTAAATCTCATTTCTCTGTGTAGGAATGGGAAGAGTCTAGTTCTATTAACTTCAGAAAGGAATTTACACTACTGGAGTAGATGAACAATCTTGCTTCAGTTTTTAACCCAAAGAAAACCCATTGATCCAAGATAACGTATTGCCTCTTGCTATAAATTCATGTCTTGCTTTTCATACCTTCCTTTGCCATCTCTGCTATTTGTATGTTTATGTTTTTAAAAGTATGCTAAAATTGACTCCAGGAATAAGACTCCTTGTATATTTTAAAATGGACTTAATATTCACAGAAGTGGCATTAAAAGGTAAAAGAGTGGGGAAAGGAAAGGTAAATGGTCCTAAGATATCCATGGCTATAAAAAACATTACTAACACAAATATCTGTATAATTATTTTGGCAATAGGTCAGAGGGGGGGTTTTGTCATCTAATTCAGGTCCTTTACAGCATATTTTGCAGACCTGCCACATTTTGAGATAAAGTGTACTGCATTATACCCATTATGTTTCAATAATCACAAGAATTTCAGGCAATATGCTGTAGATAAAAGAATATATATTTCCATCTGCTCCTGATGTACCTTCTAGTATTCTAGAATCCTACAACAGTGGTTAACATGCAAAATTTCATTACCAAATCAAGACTAATAAAGCCAAAGAAAAGCATGAAAAATGTTTAGAAGCATAAACCCCAGAGTTGTTTCTGGCAATAAAAATAACTACATATATGTACTTTTATTTTTAATTAACTTTTTTTTTTGGGGGGGGGGTGTAACCTGATTGAATATTCCATGAGAAAATATGGTAATGTATTATTTAAATATACTCCATTTGGTTAGACTCACAAACTCTTTTACATTACAATTTAAAACCAAATATGCATGTTCACATCTTTAATTATAAAATAAGTTACAAAAAAATAATTGGATATAAACCATAAATGAAAGATTTAAAGACCTGGTTAAGCTTATAGGAAATGTCACAAGAAAAGTTTCTTTATGGGAAATACATTGTGTGTGAAGAAATATTAGACTATGAAACAAAATCTTGTTATCTTCACTTCCCATGCTAATTGTTATTCTATGCTAACACATAAAATGTGTTGGAGAGACATTGACATAGTTGAGAGTTAAGAAGTCTAACTTAAATTCCTTTAATCTGATTCATAAAACCTAAATTTTACCATGTAAACATTAAGCACCCATTCTAATCATGGCTCCTTCTACAGTCAGTCGAGAGAAAACAGCACTTAGAACACAAGTCACATTACCTGTATTAAGGTGGACCTAATTGCCATTTAGAGTTGCACTTTCCATTGACTATATGGGGAATTTGGAGACTAATGCTTACATAGATATATTCAGATAAAATTAGTTCCTCTGTAAATAAAGCTCTGATTCATCAGAAGGATTTTTAAGATTTGTTAGATGGAGGGAAGGTTGTTTGTCAGCTTATTTTTGAGAAAGAATATAGACAGTTTTGTATGGATATAGATATGAATACCGCATGGGAAAAACTTAAAAGGATTGAGTCAGTATCAGCAAGAACAATACACAGTTACATGGTTAAATAATATGTTATATACACTGGGGGGAAAATAGCAGGTCTGAGATGCTTCTCTAGATTCAATGTTGTTTTGCAATTAAAAAAAGCCAGTAACACTAATCTGATCATCATCATTAAATATGCTTAGTCTGAACTGATTAAAATAAAGAAAAGAATTAATTTTCATTAAGAAAAATTGGAAACACAAAATTTACTTCCAAAGCTATTATATTTGTTTCTAGATGATCAATTATAATTCTTACAGAAGAATGATCCTGTTTGCTGTCTGACATGTATGAGACAAAATTCCCTTATAAGCAATTCAGAATGATTACTTATGATTAGATAAATAGACTGTGAAAACAAACCAGCTTAAAAGTATGAGACACCTACAGGGGTACCTAATGGAAGCTCTACAAGTGAATTTTCTGTCATAATTACTTTTTCCTTCGAAGCATTTTCCTTTATTCTAGCCACTCCCACACTTTGTGCTTCTGCTGGCATAACTGCTATAGCAAGCAATGGGGAAAGGCAGCACCGGAGTTGTATTAACAGAAATTTCTGTATGGACATTCTTCCTGGCAGAAGCAGCAGGGAACATGGCAAGGTAACGTTTCCAAAATGCCTTGGTGTACACATTCTTTTCACTACTACTAAGACCTATTTTATTATTTGTTAAATATGTAAGAAATTTATGCATTCAATACAGTAAATATAAAGTAAAAAGTGAGAGCAATAAATTTTGGTTTAAGATGCAAGCAGAAAAGAGAACTACCCGTAAGATGTCTCTTACATTTACAAGAATCAAGCAAACAACTTCAAAAAAAAAAAAAAAAAAAAAAGGACACGTGCTAGTGGAAACGTGTCTTCTACAAAAAGAAAAGAAAAAAAAAAAGAAACAGGGCCTCCTTAAAGGAGCTTCTCTTAAAGATGAGAAAATGAAGTGAGACAATTTGTTGCCTCAGTAAAACTACAGCAAAATATATGAAGAACAAGGAAATACAACTGAGGGTCCTGTACCTAGGGAGGAACAACCTCAAGCACCAGTACAGGTTAGAGGCTCACCTGCTGGGAAGCAGCTCTGTGGAGAAGGAATGTGGGGTCCTGGTGGACAAGCTCTCCATGAGCCAGGAGTGTGTCCTTGTGGCCAAGAAGGCCAATGGTATCCCGGGGTGAATTAAGAGTGCGGCCAGCAGGTCGAGGGAGGTTCTACTCCCTCTCTACTCTGCCCTGGTGAGGCCACGTCTGGAACACTGTGTCCAGTTCTGGGCTCCCCAGTTCAGGAAAGACAGGGAACTACTGGAGAGAGTCCAGCGGAGGGCTACAAAGATGACAAGGGGACTGGAGCATCTCTCTTATGAGGAAAGGCTGAGAGAGCTGGGTCTGTTTAGCCTGGAGAAGAGAGGACTGAGAGGGGATCTTATCAATGCTTATAAATATCTAAAGGATGAGTGTCAAAATGGTGGGGCCAGACTCTTTTCAATGGAGCCCAGTGACAGGACAAGGGTCAATGGGCACAAACTGGAACACAGGAAGTTCCATCTGAACAGGAGGAAAAACTTCTTCCCTTTGAGGTGACCGAGCACTGGAACAGGCTGCCCAGAGAGGCTGTGGAGTCTCCTTCTCTGGAGATATTCAAAACCCGCCTGGATGCAATCCTGTGCAACCTGCTCTAGGTGATCCTGCTTTAGCAGGGGAGTTGGACTAGATGATCTCCAGAGGTCCCTTCCAACCCCAGCCATTCTGTGATTCTGTGATCCTTAATCTGAAGTTTTAAAATCATAAACACAAAATATGTTCATTATAAAGGCTTTTGATGAAAGATGTTTGCAACTGTTACAGGTTACTCCATTTCATTGACATTAGCTTCAAGTATAACAGTATTCTCCTACTTTGCATCTTCTCCCTGTTGCTATGTAAAATTTGAAGGTAACATGATCATTCAAATAGTTTTGACTCTGTCATTTCACTTACAGACACCTCATGCTTAAAGAGATTTGGAAGAGAAAGGAGCCATTGCTACAGGCACAAACATGGAAATATTGCTATAGTCTTTCAGATTCTTAATTTTTTAAAAAAATTCTAGAAGAGATGAGCCAGATGCTTAAACCAGAGATTTAAACCAGGTTTTGGAACATCTGTTTCACTTAGAGAGCAATATAATATAAACACAATGTCAAAAGATGATACCAGCATTAGAGAATACATAGACAGATTCAGTATTCCTTAAAACTTTAAAAAATGTACTGTTTCCCTAGCCCACCCCTCCTACAGTGAGATGCTTTCAAGTCTTAAGAGTCATTGCGACTATGCCCAAAATCCTGCGGAAGAAGAAACATAGATCATTGACTAGAAACGGCAATAAAACTAGGTAACTGTGCAAATTCTATGGATTATTAAATTTGAACTACAAACATCTCCTTTTTACCAACTCAAAAAGCCACAGGAATGTCCATATCAAATTACTGTGATCAGAGAATAATCATTATTTTTACGTACAAGTTATAAATACAGAGGAATGTCTTATAGAAATATGACCACAATACTGAGACCATGGCAACAGTAAGCAGGAAGAAAATATATGTATGGGAACATTTTCTGAAATATGAGGGAGTTTTTGAAACACAACACTAAAGACATTTTCTGCAAAGATTCTTTAAGAAAGTAACAGCACTTCTCTCTTCTCAGGATCATACAAATACAGAACTTTTTAAAATAATGCTAACAATGACATTATAAATATAGGTCTTAGGCATCTCTTTTTGCAAGAATGTCAGTTTGTAACTGGGTTTCAGTTCACTTAAGTCACCAATGAAAACAAGAAATTCTAAAACAAAAAACATCAGAGAAAATGTTTAATTAAACTACAACTTTATTAAATAATGTATTAGGAACTTTCCAACATTTTAGGTGTTCACATGAGAGATGTGGCAAAGAGTTAGTTAAGCCCATAGAGCTATGCTGCTTGCTAACCAATTATTTGCTATATTTACTTCCCCATATGCCAGTAACTAAAGCAGAAGCCTAAGGACCCAATGTATCTGCAGACAACAAAGTAGTGTTTTAATTGGAACCTGAATCCAATCCCCTACAACCATCATCCTTGATAACACAATCCACTAAGTAGTGTGAAACTGGTGACTGCCTGTACTGGTTTTGGCTCATTATCTTCATAGTAGCTTGTATGGGGTTATGTTTTGAATTTGTGCTGAAAATAGTGTTGATAACAAAGGGACGTTTTAGTTGTTGCTGAGCAGTGCTTGCACAGACAGCATCAAGATCTCATTGCCCCACCAGTGAGTTGGCTGGTAGTGCACAAGAAGCTGGTGGGGGACACAGCTGGGATAGCTGACCCCAACTGACCAAAGGGATATCCCAACACCATGTAATATCATGGTCAGTAGTAAAGGCTGGGAGAATAAAGAGGAAGGGGGGACATTCGGAGTTATGGTGTTTGTCCTCCCAAGCAACTGTTATGCGTGATGAAGCCCTGCTTTCCTGGAGATGGCTGAACACCTGCCTGCCGACTGGAATCAGTGAATGAATTCCTTATTTTACCTTGCTTGTGCACGCAGTTTCTGCTTTACCTATTAAACTGTCTTTATCTCAACCCAGGAGTTTTCTCACTTTTACCCTTCTAAGTCTCTTCCCATCTCACTGGAGGGAAGTTAGTGAGAGGCTGGGTGGGTGTGGTGGGTTGACCCTGGATGGAGGCCAGGTGTCCACCAGAGCCACTCAATCACTCCCCCTCCTTAACTAGACAGGGGAGAAAAGGTATAATGAAAGGCTCGTAGGTCAAGAGAAGGACAGGGAGAGATCACTCACTAATTACCATCACAGACAAAACAGACTCAACTTAGAGAAAAATTCATCTAATTTATTATCGGGCAAAACAGAGTAGAGGAATGAGAAATAAAATAAAATCTTAAAACACCTCCCCCACTCCTCCCTTCTTCCTGGGCTTAACTTCACTCCCAGTTTCTACCTCCTTCCCACTCAGCGGCACAGGGGGATGGGGAATGGGGGTTACAGTCAGTTGATCACATGTTGTTTCTGCCACTTCTTCATCCTCAGGGGGGGGCCTCCTGTCATCATTCCCCTGCTCCAACATGAGTCCTTCCCACGGGCTACAGTCCTTCACAAACTGCTCCAGCCTGGGTCTCTCCCACGGGGTACAGTCTTTCAGGAGCAGACTGCTCCAGCGTGGGTCCCCCACGGGGTCACAAGTCCTGCCAGCAAACCTGCTCTGGCATGGGCTTCTCTCCCCATGGGGCCACAGGTCCTGCCAGGAGCTTGCTCCAGCATGGGCTTCCCACAGGGCCACAGCCTCCTTCAGGTGTCTCCACCTGCTCTGTCATGGGGTCCTCCACAGGCTGCAGATGGAATCACTACACCTCATCATCCTTCCTCCATACACTGCAGGGGAACAGCCTGCTTCACCATGGTCTTCTCCAAGGGCTGCAAGAGAATCTCTGCTCTGGCACCTGTAGCACCCCCTCCCCCTCCTTCTTCACTGACCTTGGTGTCTGCAAAGTTTCTCACATCTTCTCACTCCTCCCTCTGGCTGCTAAAGCTCTCCCTAGGTTGTTTTTTCCCTTCTTAAATACATTATCACAGAGGCGCTACCACTGTCACTGATTGGCTTGGCCTTGGCCAGCGGCGGGTCCATCTTGGAGCCAGCTGACATTGCCTTTATCAGACAAAGGGAAGCTTCTAGCTGCTTCTTGCAGAAGCCACCCTTGTAGGCCCCTCACTACCAAAACCTTGCCACGTAAACCCAATATAGTGGGGCTGAGCTGCTTACCTGTGTACCAGAGATAATGCACAACCCTGCCTTACATAATGCCCAGCTTGTTCCTGCATTGCTTCCCATTGCCTATAATTCCCTGTATAGGCCTTTCCAACTCTACTCACATTAAAAGAAGGTAATTGTCCAAAAAGATATGAAGGGATTTGTTTGCTTGTTTGTTTTCTTTTTCTTTTAATTACTCTGGAATGTTAGATTTTTTTTTCTTTTTCTTTTTCGTGGGGGGGAGGAATGGTAACAGTTGGGTTTACAACGAATTTTACTCAGAAGATATCAACATGCTTTACAAAGGAGGGCAAGGTTGAAATGAAGGATATTTATTTTTACATATAAAAATCTCATTTATTTTTACAGTTCTGCCAAAATTTCCCTCAGTGGTCAGGCTGGCCCAAGCTATACCAGTGTCTGATTCACGATTCCTAAGATATACACCTCCACTGTAAATGGACAGGAAAAAAATTAAGAACACCAGTTGTACCTGAAGGCATAAATGCCTGTGCCCATGCATAAATCATGGGTATATATATCACTCATAGCAAATTTTGCATACCAATAATGAAATTTTTGTTAGCAAGAGCTTCCAAAGTTAGATACAAATTGTACTCCAATTGTAGATCATCTGCTGTTTTCCAGATAGTAAAGATGATTCAGCATAATTTTAACCCATTAAAGGCAATAAACATTCTGTCTATGCACATTTTCATCCTAGCAAGGAATTTGCTTGAGATTCAATGAAGATATTTCATCTCAGATATACAAAAATACATATGTAAAATGGTTATTAATTTAGAAAACATAAGTTGTTTTTAAATATAGAATACCTAATGACCAATTTTCCTCTTAAACCACTGACATGATAGAGTAGCTGATACTCTTGAGATTGAATTTTGTAAAGTGAAAGACAGCAAAACATTTGTCTTATTCCTTTATGAAATGAGTTATTTCTTTTGCCTCAAAGCCCTTAAAAGGTAAACCATTAATCACATTCAGAATTTGGCATAGGTACAGCTGCAATTAATAAGATGCAAAATGAATAACTCATAACTCCGAGGTTGAAATAGGCTGTCTCCAAACAGACAAAATAAAGCATAGGCCAAAAAGAAGGCCCTGTCCTGCAAAATTAGAATTCCTCCAGTTTTTGCTGAATGACAGCAAATTTACTGAAAGCATTCAGATTATTCTGTTTCTTATTTTGAAGAAAAGTTGAAGGGTTTTGGTACTACCTTTATCCCAAGAATTGCAGTTACTTAAAAATGAATTACAAAAATAAATGTACTTATTTTTCAATATTGGCATTATGATTTTTATTTTTCATTCTCAGGAACTTATTTCCATTTTAGCCCCAATAATGATTTGAAAATGAACCTAATAACCACATCCAGTGGAAATAAAGATAAAAAGCAAATAACAGTAATAATAAATTAAATAATAGTAATAATGTAAAAAAAAAAGGTGCTGATGCTGTTTTAAAAAGAAAGAAAAATAACAGTATAATCACAAGTATAAAAAAAAATCATAATTCTCGAATCCAATTATTTGTTTTATAATGAGTATCACCAGCTGCCCTCCCCATGCCCCAAACATTTTTCAGGTAAGTAAACATAGATTGTCTTTTTCCCCATTGCTTTTCATTCTTTGGATTGCCTATGATAACATAGTCATTCCTCAGCAAGTTAATTAAGACCAAATAATTTGAAATATTTAAAAGAAAACAATAGCAATAATCTTAAGAAAATCAGTTAGTTTTGTTTATGTAGTAAAGGTTAAGAAGTAATTTGACGCTGATCTTAGAATAGTCCTATAAAGAAGAACTTTCTGATAATGTATATATATATAGTAAGAATGGACATAGAGTGGCTGGAAACTACAATTAGAAAAAAATACAGAATTAACCGCAAAAATTAAAATAATAAAATTCTTGTTACTATGAAGTGCCATTTTTACTGGTAGCTGTTGATTATGTAAAATAGTTCTATAACTAATTGTGTATTTAAGTAATTTAAATAAAACCACAGTAAGGCAATGAGCACATTACTAAACACAGTTTTGTTTCTTGTGTAGAGGAAGACACACAAAAACCCCACCATAACAATGATTTTAGAGTTAACAGAGCTGCCACAATCTGTTAGTCAGTCAGATAAGAAGCTTGTTGCCAAGTTAGATTTTAATCTTCAGCAATAGTGTCTACACATCATGTCCAGTTTCAGTGTACCATCTTAACCATTAAGATATTTTTCCTTCTTCTCTTTTTGCTTCATTTTATATATATGCAAATATGTTGCCATTTCTAAATACACAGAATAGTATAAAGTTTTAAAAGTTAATTTTTCAGTCAAGTACCAAAGCACAATGAACGTTTCACAATTTTACGTGAGGTATATTTTTAATGAATTATCAATCAGCTTGATTTAAGTCTGAAAGAGAAAATCAAAATTAAACCAATAAAAAGCAGAATTGCAGGAGGAGACAAACAATAATTCATATGTTCACAGTAAAAGGTTGAAATTCATAACTTTTGACAATTTTAAAGACAATTCTCTGATATAGTAGCACGTCCTTCTATTTCTCATTTTCTGCCAAAGAAAATGCCAAGAATACGGCTTTCATTTTTTCTCCTGCTGCTGCTCCAACTGTCAGAATATCAGCAGGAAACAAATATGGGAATATAAGCTTTAAAGAAACACTATACGTTATTATAAATTCTTTTTAACAGAATAATGGAAAGAAAGGCAGAAAAGCATGCATTCATTAAAACCTTTCCTTGCCATTCATGAAAAATAATTCTAACCGTGTTTTTCAAAACATTTTAAGCACTTTTTCTAAAATGGTGAGCAGCACTCATTGTGGAAGACACAGCAATGATAAAAGTTAAAGAAATACCTTCAGATTTGCTGTTCAAAACAAGCTCTGAAAATACTGTTCTTTAAATTTGAAAATTAAAAGCTCCCAGTTATCATTTGTTAAAAACAAGTTATATATAAACTAAGAGTCAATGAATCATCATATTAGAGCTCCAAAAGAGCCGAGAATTTTAGTTGTTAAATGAGCAAATTTACTTGTTAAATGAGTTAAATTTTTTAGGCCTCAGAAATTCAAGCAGGGGAAACATACATAGTTTACCCTGTTTGACTGTTGTCTTACTTCCTACAGTCTTTAAAGAATAGGTTAATTTTATGAATTAATCCAAAGTGGATATGTGGCTTGACAGAGCACAAGAAGTAAAGGGCTACATGAAGCAGTGGTTACATACGAAAGGTGCACATCCATGTATACAAACACAAATCATTCTCTAGACAGAGCCCTTGGCAGGCATCAGGAAAGTTAGAGCTCAGCTCTGCTATTATCGTGTAGTACTTCAGGCAATTCATTTCAGGTCCTTAAATTACTTATTCAACAGCGTAATTCCTCCAGAGTTTTCTGACATTTTAATTCTTCTTACTTAAACTTCATGTAAAACATGAATAAAATATGACATACATGCAAACTTCAGAAACAGTAGAATGCTGGAGAAAGGCAGAAAGCAGGACTGTTTACAAGGGCATGTAGTGACAGGACAAGGGGTAACGGCTTTAAACTGAAGAAGGGTAGATTTAGATTAGATATTAGGAAGAAATTCTTCACTATGAGGGTGGTGAGGCACTGGAACAGGTTGCCCGGAGGGGCTGTGGATGCCCCTCCAGCCCCAGGTTGGATGGGGCTTTGGGCAACCTGGTCTAGTGGAGGGTGTCCCTGCCCATGGCAGGGGGGTTAGAACTAGATAGTCTTTAACCTTCCAACATAAACCATTCTATGATTCTATGATTTTATGATTCTATAATTAAAAAAATAATCTAATGAATTCCATATGTCCCAATTCAAACAGCACTGGACAAGATAAATTGAGGGAATTCATACACCTTTGTAATGATGTGCTGGGCAGTGGAGATCCAAAAGATAACAGTAACGTGATAACAAAGCAGTGTTTGTGTTCATGACCTTAAACAAAAATTCATTATGGGAAATCTATATCCTTATAACCAAACTAAGTAGTTCTAACTCAAATGTTACTTTTGGCTGAACATGTTGGGTAAAGCCTATACCTCATGCATTCTACAGCTATGAAATTAATTTTAAAGATATTTTCCTTCAGTACTAACAGTCTGTCAACAGTAGCAGAAAGGTCCATAGGCACCTGTTTTCTCTGAGAAGCAAAGTACTTCAGCTTGAGGGTTTCTTGTTACTATGGCAAAATAGTTCCAATGGCACGAACTGTTTCATTTAGAAGGGTGACAGATCTTGGCATCACATTGTATTGTGCAACCAGGCAACTGAAGTGAATACTGGAAAGCCTCCAGAGGTACAGGGAGATGTCTAAATATTTATAACAGTAAATGCCTCAGAAAAATATAACATATCAGTGGAATTATTTGGCTAGAAATGTATATAAACTCAGAGTTCATCTACTGTTTAATGCTATTCAGAATAGAAAATGGAAAAGTCTGAGCCACACTGAGCCAAGTTAGAAACGCTGATAAAGCAGGTATGTTACTGTTACTGTGCTAATGGCAGATTGTATTTATGGAAATAAACTTTCAAAGGAAAAGCAAACAATAACTCAGGATATAGTGTATCCTGCTTTGGGCTAAATTTAGATGCCAACACTCAGATATTTTCTGTCATTTAAGATGCCTTTGCATCCTACCTGACTTCTAACTGCCTCTCCAGAAGGGTATGGATTTTCCCATGTCATCCCTGCTAGCCTTGCATGGACATCTTGAATACCTGAGCACCTCATACAGTAATACATACCTGAGGATGGCCAAATGAATTTTATCCCTTGTGTCCTGAAGTGTTTGATGTCATAAGAAAGGCCCTGCTTCATACAGAAAACCTCTTAATTAAAATAAGGCATATAAACTGCTTATATATATTTATACATACAAGATTTTTTATGTACATGATGAAAATGAATGAACTATGGCTGAAAGTATATTCCTGTAATAAAAGCATAGTAATTTTACATGGACATTACATTATCATAGCACCAAGGTTTTATATAAGTGGACATTTTTTAGATAATGTTATATACTACAAAGAAATTCAAATATATTGAGGCTAACCTCATTCTGAATAAAAACATGCAAATAAGTTTGCCCTGTGTTTAAATTATGAATAAAATTATGAATATGAAATTGTGGCATTGATATTTCCAGATTAACTTAAACTAACTTTGAAAGTTGCATTTCCCCCCCAAGCTTTTCTTTCTACTGTGTTTTTAAACATACAGCTACATAGCTTGTTGGCTCAAGTGTGCTTTTGAAATAAGAAACAAATTGTTTTCTAAATAATTCCCTGTATTACTTTAGTAAACCAAAATTGAAGGCTGAAAAAGTTGAAGTAAAAAGAATACATAGGCATTTTCACATTGAAATATCCTCCTATCACTTTGTATAATACCTCAATCTATTAAAAGGAAATTGTTTAAATTATTATCTCACAAATAAGTTAGCTTTCAGAAGTTTATGTCATGCCTGTTTGCGTTTCAGCTCACAAAAGTACATTTTTTCCAATAAATACTGTAATAATATTCTAAATACAATAAAATTTAAGTAACTTTGTATTAAACTGGAATGTATATTTTGAGCCAGGAAAGGAAAGGAAAGGAAAGGAAAAGAAAGGAAAGGAAAGGAAAGGAAAGGAAAGGAAAGGAAAGGAAAGGAAAGGAAAGGAGAAAAGAAACAGTCTTGCTATTTTGGAGAGATTTGAATACCTACAATTTAGGAAGTAGTAAGAATGTTAGCATGTGACACCAAACTTTGTAATTTACTGGCCACAGATAACAAGGAAAGGAGCCATGAACTCCAGCCCGTGGGAAGGACTTGCATTCAAGCAGCTTATGAAGGACTGTATCCCATGAGAGGGACCCTGCATGGGAACAGGGGAAAAATGTGAGGACGGAGTGGCAGAGAGGAGCTGTTAATGAACCGACTGCAGCCCATCTTCCCCACTCCCCTGCAACACTTGGTGGGGTAGGATGTAGAATAGTCAGGCCTGAGAAAAAGTTTTTATCGTTGTTTCTCACCATCCTACTCTATTTTTAATTGGCAATAAATTAATCTTCCCCACGTTGAATCTATTTTGCCCGTGAGGGTAATTGGTGAGGAATCTCCCTATCCTTATCTTGACCCATGAGCATTTTCATCTTTTTTTCTCCCCCTGTCTTGATGAGGACAGAGATTGAGAGAGCAGCTTGGTGGGCACCTAGCAGCCAGTCAAGGTCAATCCACCACAACCATATAGGAGAATTGTCGTGACATTATAAAATAAAACATTAAAATTACTTTTAATAAAATTCCTTATTAAGGTATTTGCATTTAACTATGTTAAATATTAATATTCTATGAGTTATCATGGTGAGAAAAGAAAATAATTTCTCCCAAAAGCCGTAAGAATAATGACAGTGATGACAGCACATAGATTCTGAGCCCTGTTCAGTAATGTTTCTCATAGTTTAGATTTCCAAAAATAAACAGCACAACACAAAAACTAATTACTATTTCATCTTTTCGGTAATAAAAGTCTACCTACCTCAGTTTTAAAATCTAATCTCCCACACCTGAGTGTACTTTCTCAAATCCTATACTTACGTTGAAAATGTCCCTCATATCTCAGTGATAATTGATATATTTATTTTCATCCTGTGCCATTTTGTGCCATGAAATTTATCTGTGTTAACAGAAAGTGGTAAATATGATTGACTTTAAGGATTACAGGCTTGATTCTTCTATTATCTACCTTGATTTTACAGCTTTGCATCTGTAAGCACTTGAGTAGAGCTATTCTTGATGTATATTGGTAAAAAATGATACCAGAATCAGTGAAGATAATCTCTAGTCATTAGTCTCAAAACCATATTGCAAGCAGCTCAAATATGCAGGTAATAGTGCCCTGTAAGAACATATTGGGGCAGAATCCATTATTTAGATCTAATTCAAATTAAATATGGGTAAACAGAACAGTTTCTGTCAGTTTTCTTAGGCATCATCTGTAATGAATATACAGTGAGGACATCCTGTAAAAACATTAAAATGTAAAGATAATAGTAGAAAATGGTAGCTGCAGATTTCCCTCTGTAGTATTATGTGACTTACTTTTAAATCATAGTGTATATTGTATAAATAATTTACTCTGGAAAAACTATTTTAATTTTACTTAATAGCAAAATGTACTGTCAATAAAATAACAGGGAAAAAAAAAAGGAAGAATGTCTTTACAGATAAATTTCAAAGACTTTTAGACCAGTTTTAAATAAGAGAGCTTGCTTCCAAAGATGTGCGCTTAATGACTTTCTTGTTGAAATTATTATTCATCCAGAAACATGAAGATATTGGCTAGAAACTTAAATACAGTATAAAACATTCTTCAGACAATCTGAGCCAGTGACCAAGTAAAGTAGATTTTAAGATACGAGAATGGTACAAATTTGACTTAAATGTCAATGAAATCTGCAAAAAAAACTTAAGAGGGAGTTACAGGTTTACTTTTGCCTTTTTTAGCTAATTAACAAAAAGTTCTTATCTTCCTGCAATTTCTTCTTTTGTTTATATATTACTACTCATAAGCCTTAAAAGCAAAGTGTAATCACTGAACATTTTAGAAATATAGATTGTCATATTAGTTCTGATTTTGAAATTGTAAGGAAGATCACAGTAATACATTCCCATATTTTATTATCATAATTTCCATGTGTCTATACAAATAACTGTAAAGATGCAATATATCATAAAATACTGTAGAATATCCCCAAAAGTATAAGCACAGTATGCATTTATTACATTTAGCATAAATTCTGACAGTGGTGTTATATTATTTCCTCTCATACAGCTCCAGAATGAGACTTTGTAATGCAGTTTGTGGAGGAGGGAGGCCATTGATTTGGATAAATAATGTTCAGGATTAGTGCTCACTAAAACTGATCTTCTTGAACAAAAACAACAGCATTGTATCAAAGAGCTCGAGAAAACATGATAAAACTGTGTCCCAGCACTTCATAACAAAAGCAGAGCACAAAATATCCCTGAAGACTAGAACTATTTTTTAATACTTGACTAAGAAAAGGTATTAAGTCTGAAATGAAAATGAAAAAAAAAAAAGAATTGATCAAGACAAATGAAAACAAATACATTTTGAAGTGTAATAAATGTTATCCTTTGACCTCTTCTATGTTTAATAACATATTGGTGGCCTTTTTTACATGAAGACAAGAACTTACGGCAATACATGTAATAAAGCCTTTGTTATCAGGGATAGCATAGGGTAGACTAGAGTAGACTAGAACAGAATAGAACAGAAAAGAACAGAATAGACTATTTCATTTGGAAGGGACCTACAATGATCATCTAGTCCAACTGCCTGACCACTTCAGGGCTGACCAGAAGTTAAAGCATGTAATTAAGGGCATGGTCCAAATGCCTCTTAAACACTGACAGGCTTGTGGCATCGACTGCCTCTCTAGGAAGCCTGTTCCAGGGTTTGACCACCCTCTTGGTGAAGAAATTTTCCCAATATGTAGCCTAATCCTCCCATTACACAGCCTTGAACCACTCCCATGTGTCTAGCCACTATATAGCAGGGAGAAGAGAGCAGCACATCCCTCTCCATTTCCCCTCCTCAGGGAAGGATAATTTTAAATCAGGAATAATAAAAGAACTATGATGTGAACTGAACAATGCTACCATACACAGGAATTAACAGGAGTGCGATATCTTAAAGCCGTATTTATCTAAGAGAAAATACTCCAGGCACAATATCCTATGTACCTTTAAAGTAAAATACGAAAGGGGAGCAGCTCTGTAATAATTAGTGTCAGGAAGATAATATTTTTTTAACATTTTATCAGGTTACACAGGTTGTTTTATAGTGAAACAAACTTAGTGATTATGATTTTGAAAATTAGAACTGTAAAATTAATTTGCATTTAAATAACTGTTTTCTTTCCTCATTAAATGTGTATTTTAAGTACAAATTTTAAAATATGATTGCTTCAATAGGTGAAGCAAAGGGTTCTCTCCCCCATATGAATGCTCTTTCTACAAAAAATAATGTTTTCTATAAAACAAAATGGAAAGGAGTAAACCAGAAGATGCTTAGATCTTCCAGTATTTCACTCACATTCCATTAATTACAAATACTTTTTTCACTTAGCTATTTCCCTGTCACAAAATATTTTTCATTGACAGTACAAATAATTTTATTAATATTTCAGCTACCTGAAATCACAAAACTTTACAAAACCAAACTAAGAGCAAAATTAAGAAGTCAGATGTACCAGAACGTACTTCAAAATTCAAAGAAATAAAGAAATCAAAGCCATGCAATCATATAGCACTCAAGTTTTGTGTTACTATGTATGACATTATGCAAAATTTCAGAGATTAAATTTTTATCTGCTCCTTCCCAATGGCTGAAAAAAATGTAGATGATTTAAACAATTATGTTAGCCTGGGGCAAAACTAGAAGGAAAATCTATGTGCTGGAGGTTGATACTGTGGGATCCACAAATTTTTCTTTAGGAATTTAGTGAGATGTTGAAAGGAAATTTGATTACAGCATTGGGCTTCCCACCTTCTTCTAATTATGCAACATCTCACAGAATCACAAAGTGGAGGGGTTAGAAGGGACCTCTGGAGATCATCTAGTCCAACTCCCCTGCTAAAGCAGGATCACCTAGAGCAGGTTGCACAGGATTGCATCCAGGCGGGTTTTGAATATCTCCAGAGAAGGAGACTCCACAGCCTCTCTGGGCAGCCTGTTCCAGTGCTCGGTCACCTCAAAGGGAAGAAGTTTTTCCTCCTGTTCAGATGGAACTTCCTGTGTTCCAGTTTGTGCCCATTGACCCTTGTCCTGTCACTGGGCTCCATTGAAAAGAGTCTGGCCCCATCCTCTTGAAACTCACCCTTTAGATATTTATAAGCGTTGATAAGATCCCTTCTCAGTTCTCTCTTCTCAGGCTAAACAGACCCAGCTCTCTCAGCCTTTCCTCATAAGAGAGATGCTCCAGTCCCCTTGTCATCTTTGTAGCCCTCCGCTGGACTCTCTCCAGTAGTTCCCTGTCTTTCCTGAACTGGGGAGCCCAGAACTGGACACAGTGTTCCAGACGTGGCCTCACCAGGGCAGAGTAGAGAGGGAGGAGAACCTCCCTCGACCTGCTGGCTGCACTCTTAATTCACCCCGGGATACCATTGGCCTTCTTGGCCACAAGGACACACTACTGGCTTATGGATAACTTCTTATCCACCAAGACTCCCAGGTCCTTCTCCACAGAGCTGCTTCCCAGCAGGTGAGCCTCTAACCTGTACTGGTGCTTGGGGTTGTTCCTCCCTAGGTGTAGGACCCTACACTTGCCTATGTTGAACTTCATTAGGTTCCTCTCCATCCAACTCTCTAGTCTGTCCAGATCTCACTGAATGGCAGTGCAGCCTTCTGGTGTATCACCCACTATCAACAGTAAACTCGCTGAGAGTACACTCTGTCCCCTTGTCCAGGTCATTAATGAATATGTTGAATAAGACTAGACCCGGTACTGACCCCTAGGATACATTGCTAGCTACAGGCCTCCAACTAGACTCTGCACCGCTTATCACAACCCTCTGAGCTCTGCCCTTCAGCCACTTCTCAATCCACCTCACTGTCCACTCATCTAACCATCACACTTCCTAAGCTTACCTGTGAAGATATTATGGGAGACCGTGTCAAAAGTCTTACTGAAGTCAGTTCTTTTCTGACTGACATGTGAGATGGAGAGCAACAAGAACAATGACCCAGTTTCCTGCTCTGCTCAGGATGCACCATAATCACACCTTTTGATGAAAAGTGCAGGTCATCTACATCCTGGAAGAGAGTTACCCTCAGGATGAGTTGAAACACAAACATGGTTAAATGCATGCCGGTCACTTAAGGGGTAGATGATTAGAGGCCTGTTAAAACATGTACAACTGTACATGAAAAGGTGTAAAGCAGGCATGAATCAAACCCATTGTGGACATGTAATTGGATTTTAGGTGTGAATTTTCAAGCCTTGAAAACCACATCCCTGCTCATTCCCACTGAGATCTGTGTTCCCTTGGGTGGACTGCATCAGTGCTCACTTGAGATATGTACACTGAAAAAGTGTATTATTAAATGCAGCAGATTGCCAGATACGCATAGCAGAAAGAAATTTTGGTCTTCAGAATACAATGAATTAGTATCACCAAATGCAATAGCCTTACATACCCATACATATATAAAAACATATAGTACGTATATACAAACATATAGTCAAATAATGCATACATACAGATAAATACATATAAAAGCTTCACTAGGTATTGAGGGTTGTTTGTTTTTTACAGTGCAGTGATCATTACGAAATATTTTACTGCTGAACATGGACTCCTGGAAGACTAATTTCTGAGAAATAAATATTTACTGTCATCCTTTAGCTGAGAAGTGCAAAACCTTACAACCATTTAATATGTGCTGTAAGAGAAGTGAATATAATGAAAACAGTCATTTAGTTATACTATGGATGTTTTCTTACACATATAGTAAGTTTAAATACACCTATATATTAATAAGTCTCACTAGACCCAACGACCACTACAATGGCTAGTCAGTCACCTAGAATAACTCTCCGTTACAGCTGACTTCACTGTTCCACCTCTGGTCCCCTACTACCTTGCAACCATGTAGCCCTGTAATGCAGTATTGCCATTCCTAGTAAGAGGCTACAACCTTTGTATGGAATTTGCAAGGCCTCAATATTGGTGTTTGTCAGGTTTACCCTGCCTGAACTTGGTGTGGCTGCAGCTTTGTTTTACTTCATTTCTATGACAGCAATTTCTCTTATTGACCAGGTCTCTATGGCTAGTTCACTTTTGTTTATCTTTGCACAGTACAACCACAGTTTTATACAGATCTATTAGAATGAGGTATTTATGACTTTTACAAAATTATGTGGGATAAGGGAATGTGGGTTTCATATAACTGCAGAGGCCTTCAGAAATGGAGAGAGGGGATGCAGTCTACACGGGTGGACAGCATGGGATGATGAGACAAGTTACAGGCTTGGCACTGGGGACCCCACAGCTATAAACCACTCTCCATAGCTCAAGAAATGTGGACTTGGAGCTGGACAAAATTGGCTTTAGGGGTAACAAAGAGAGCAAAAACCCAGTATCTAATATAGATAAAACATACCATATATAGTACATTTGGATGCAATTTTGGATGCAATTTGGATGCTGCAGATCAATAAAGAAAGATAAAGGTGTAAAAGTGTGTCAGCAAACATAAAAAAAAAGACCCAAAGTGGGTCTTAGGGGAGCAAGAAGAAAGCAGCAATATCATCATCATATTCATGCCAATGAAAGACTGCAGAGCCTGATGACTTATGGTGTCAACCTCTCCAGCAGTCAAAACCTACCAATTTTAAGACCTAGAGGAGCGATGGAATGATGAGCATAACCCCAAGAGACAGAAACTAAGAACTATGTTACAATTTTAACAGTGTTATAGCTATTGTTATTACTATTACTATTGAGACACTGTATAACAGTACTCTAACTGCACTATTATTCTTTCTTTTTCGGTAATAATTAGATGTAGACTAATAATGTTTCTTGAATTAAACTGCTAAGATTTCCATTATACTAACAATTAATTCTTGGCTTTACTTATATATATATTGTGTGCTCTTTGCCCATGAACAAGATTTTGACTTCTTATTGCTGACTTACCATTTTGCAATCAGAAGTTCTAAAAATAACAGTATATTCAGCCTTAGTAGATTAAATTATACTGCATTTCTCGGACATACATTGCTCAACCTTTACTTTCATTTCAGTGGCACCATGATTAATGGTGATGACTACTTGTGTTTCTATAGCAGAAGATTACAATTACAATAGAAATACTTGTAACATCTTGTTACCATTTTTATAGTGAAAAACCCTTTTATCTACATATTCAAAACAGAATTACAGAGTTCATTCTTTGATCTGATGTGAGAAGCTGTAAATTGGCCTCTAAAACCTGTGTTCCATTTAGTCACAAAACTGTTTTTCCTACTTCCTGTGTCTTAACAAAGACACAGCTAGGTGTACCTTTAAAAACACTTAATTCAAATTGAATATAAATATGTTATTGGTCTTTAAAATTATATAGATAATATGTACATGAGACAGTAGAATTGCAAAAGCATGCATATCAGAACATGATCTATTACATTTGGAAATTAAGAGGAGTTTAATCAGAAACATCATGGCTAGCTATGCCATACCTGAAAACATCTGGAAACAGTTTAGAAACTAACTTTCAGTATCTGATTTTTCTATTTATAAACATACTATCTGAAAATATTAATTTCTCCACTATCAGTATGCACTATTCAAATTTCTTTTTATTTGCATGTGTATACACATACATATAAACTCATTCCATATTCATGATCCTTGATCTATCTATAATTTATGATTTGGATTTCAAAATGCATTAAAAGTTGAAAGAAATATATGGAATAAAAGTAAAGATTTATATTTTAGTTTAACTTGTGAAGTAACATTTTATAATAAAAAGTGTCATACCTATATTATAAATCTACACTATTTACCCCTCAGCAAGCAAATTTTGTATTCACGATGAGCTGATAATAAAATTCCTGATCAAATATTATCTAGTGTCATCTATGAGGGTAGCTGACTTATACTAATAGAATTCTGCTCCTGTTTTTCTGGATGTTGCAAGTATAAATCAACAAAAATTCTACTCTATTCAAAACAAAATCTAAAGTCACATTTTACTTAGTCTCTTTGGATTTCATTTGTATATATTTTCTTTGCACTTACTGAAAGGCTTATCACTGCCTTCCTGTTGATTCCTAAGTCAGGATACTCTTATTCCTTTTAATAATGAATCTATTTATTTCTTACTGTAAAAGACTTTAAACATATAAAAACATACATGCATCATATGACAAACAATTATTCTAAAAATATCAACATTTCTAAAAGGCCTTTTGGCTAATATGTTTGTTTTATTAGATCTTCAGTTTTCTTTCTTTTTCTCTTTCCCTGTACCTCCTACTTGTGCAATGTTCATGAAACCAAATTTTTTGCACTAACAAGTGTAAACACTTATTAGTGAATACAGCTAGATGTGAAGTACAGTTTAGTTATGAAGATATTAGATAAAAAGTTTAAATTATCAAAACATCATTACCTTCTATTTGTGTTTTAATTCTAGCTGGAGATATAGTATGCTCTTTTTTATTTCATTCACAACAGATGTCAGATGTGAAGTGGTCCAATTCTATGCAGTTAGCCATCTAATAACTGATTACTTAACAACTGATTATTCAGCAAAACATAACTCAATTCATGTCTGTTAATGGGATTTGCTGTTCTAACCCATGCAATTATTTTTAGAACTCCATCAGCTTTCATGTCTGTGTTTTTATATTTACTTTGGCTGTTCAAAACCCTTTACCATTCTCTACACAGCTCCTCCAAATTAATTTTTTTCATGATCACTTTCTTGAGAAAAGCTATATTTTTGAAATGCAAAGCTGATCTTAAATACATTGAATTTAATGTATCCCTGCATAAAGAGGAGACTATGTCTTTAATCATGCACATGATTCATTTAAAGTTTTAGCTTTCTTTACAATTCTTAGTCTACAGAACTGAAGGGCTTCTAACAATAGACAGACTATAGACAGAGTACCATGAAGAACAAGATTATGAAAGGCACTACATTTATGCATGCTTAATATTGCCTACTAATGAGAGAAATGAGATGGTTGCCTTTCCTAAATTTGTGCTGCAAAGAAGTGTACATCACAACAGACACAACATAATCTGAGCAGACAGAAACACAGGGCATAAAATCGAGTACTCTTCCCTGAGTGTGATACTTCTGGTGTGGTAAAGTTTATGGCAAGATGTATTTAAGAAATAACTTGTTAGGAATGAAGTCATACACCTAGCCACCTAGAACAAAAAGATTTTTTTTCAAAGGCAATACTATTTCCCTTCCTCCTCAACTGCATAAACCTATATCAAGGAATTAAAATAAGGATGCTGAGGGAATAGAAAAATTTAACAAAAAATGAATACAGATATGGATTAGTTGTCTCAAGTATCTTTAGATATTAGCTGCTGTGTTTGGTTTGTGTTTCAATAGCAAGGTTTTGGTAGTGGCGGGCTACAGGGCCCTGCTAGAAGCTTCCCGCATGTCCAACAGAGAGATTGCCAGACGGCTTGCTGTTGGCCAAGGCTGAGGCAATCAGTGATGCTAGTGGCACCTCTGAGATAACAGAGTTAAGAAGGGGAAAAAGTGCTACACAACAGCAGCCAGGAGAGAGGAGTGACAACATGTAAGTGGAACAACTGTGCAGACACCAAGGTCAGTGAAGAAGGAGGGGAAGGAGTTGCTCCAGGTGCCAGAGATTCCCCTACAGCCCGTGGAGAAGACCATGGTGAGGCAGGCTGTCCCCCTGCAGCCCATGGAGGTTGATGGTGGAGTAGATATCCACCTGCAGCCTGTGGAGGACCCCACATCAGAGCAGGTGGATGCACCCAAAGAAGGCTGTGACCCAGTGGGAAGCCCACGCTGGAGCAGGGTCCTGGCAAGACCTGTGGCCCCATGGAGAGAGGAGCCCACGCTGGAGCAGGTTTGCTGGCAGGACTTGTGACCCCATGGGGGACCCACACTGGAGCAGTCTGGTCCTGAAGGACTGCACCCTGTGCAAGGGACCCAGACTGGAGCAGTTTGTGAAAAACTGCAACCCATGGAAAGGACCAATGTTGGAGAAGTTCCTGGAGGACTGTCTCCTGTGGGAGGGACCCCGCACTGGAGCAGGGGAAGAGTGTGAGGTGTCCTCCCTGTGAGGAGGAAGGAATGGCAGAGAGAACATGTGATGAACTGACCACAGCCCCCTTCCCCGTCCCCCTGTGCTGCTCAGGGGGAGGAGGTAGAGAAAATTGTGAGTGAAGTTGTGCCCAGGAAGAAGAGAGGGGTGAGAGGGAGGTTTTTTAAGATTTCTTTTTATTTTCTCATTACCCTACTCTGATTTGCTTGGTAATAAATTAAATTAATTTTTCCCCAAGTCGAGTCTGTTTTGCCCATGACAGTAATTGGTGAGTGATCTGTACCTGTCTTTATCTCAAAACACAAGCCTTTTGTTATATTTTCTGCCCCCTTGTCCAGTTGAGAAGGCGGAGTGATAGAACAGCTTGATGGGCACCTGGCCTCCAGCCAGAGTCAACCCACCACACCCTCCAATCTAAAAAAGTAAAAAAGATGCAATATAATAGCTATAGATCTTGACTTTAGTAAGGCTAATCAACATATGAGAGTCTCATAGGCAACCCTGGAAAACATTGTCCAACTTAAAATGTTATGGGACAGGGTCAGAGCTGGTTGGAGAGTATGAATAGTTAGTGTTTTCAACTTCAGATTTGAAAGATGTACAGAGACTTCTACAACTCCTTTCATGTGCATTTTTTTTAACCAAAGTGTATGTTGAATCATCAAGTCTGATATTTAAGCTTCTACACTAGGAATGACTGTAAGTACACAGGTTTAGAAAGCAAACTGGTCTTGAGGAATTGGAGAGATTGCCTTAAAAAAACACACACAGACACCCCCCAAAAAAACCAAGCAAAAAACCCGAAACAAACAAAAAACCAGAAAAGTGCCATTAAATAGGATACTGCATTTAGAAAGGTGTAACACACTACTCAGTTACAGACTGAGTGACATCTAGTCAGGTAACGGCTCTTTAGACGAGGATCTGGATGTCGTAATAGAGCATGAGCTGAACACAAATCATCAGTCACCTCTTTGAAAAAGTCAGATGGCATAATAAAGTGTACATAGTAGTCTGCAACAGATAAGGAGACATTTTTTCTCTTTAATCAACATTTATGAGACCTCATCTGTAAAGCTGTGTCAATTTTTGACCTGAATAGATATCAAACAACTAGAGCCTATTTTCTGATTAAAAAAAATAATTATATTTATAGTTGATATAATTTAGTTCTCAGAAATATAAGTGAAGGGAAAGTACAAATCATTTAAGTATTCAGTTTGGGTTTTTAATAATATCAAGATCGGAAACGTTGTTTAAACTGTGTAATATATCTAGCCATAAAGAGAAAACAATAAAATTAATAAAACAAACATGAAAGGTTGGTGAGTATGGGGTGAGGTGGAAGTTTGAGGGAGTCCGCAAACTCTTGACTCTATTCAGCATCCCATAAATTTGTGTGAAAGTTCCATTCCACTGTTATCTTAAAGATAGCACATTGTTTTGGATGCAATATCAATGCAGCATGCAAAAAAAACCCAAGGCCAAATCAGCCTTAAATTATTTTGAACTTGCATGACATTTGAGTAACAAATAATTTGTGCTTCAGATCTGACTATATTTCTGCTGATAGATGATAATGTAATATCTCTGACTTAAAATACACTCAGAGAGTCCATACTTAAACCCTCTTTCTTTATAAAACTGATCAGCAATAACTCCGTCTCCATGTGTGTTGGGTTTGCGTGGCAGGGTTTTGGTAGCAGGGGGGGCTACAGGGGTGGCTTCTGTGAGAAGCTGCTAGAAGCTCCCCCTGTGTCTGATAGAGCCAATGCCAGCCGGCTCTAAGACGGACCCGCCACTGGCCAAGGCCAAGCCAATCAGCGCCTCTGTGATAACATATTTAAGAAGTAGAAAAACACTTAGAGAGAGAGAGCTTTTGCAGCCGGAGAGAGGAGTGAGAAGATGTAAGAAACTCTGCAGACACCAAGGTCAGTGCAGATGGAGGGGGAGGAGGAGCTCCAGGCGCCGGAGCAGAGATCCCCCTGCAGCCCGTGGTGAAGACCATGGTGAAGCAGGCTGTCCCCCTGCAGCCCATGGAGGAAGGATGAGGGGGTGTAGAGATTCCACCTGCAGCCCATGGAGGACCCCACGCTGGAGCAGGTGCAGGCACCTGAAGGAGGCTGCGGCCCCGTGGGAAGCCCACGCTGGAGCAAGTTCCAGGCCGGACCGGTGGACCCGTGAAGAGGGGAGCCCATGCCAGGGCAGGTTTGCTGGCAGGACTTGTGGCCCCGTGGGGGACCCCATGCTGGAGCAGTTTGCTCCTGAAGGTCTGCACCCCGTGAGAGGGACTCCATGCTGGAGCAGGGGAACGATGAGAGGAGTCCTCCCCCTGAGGATGAAGAGGCGGCAGAAACACCGTGAGATGAACTGACCGTAACCCCCATTCTCCGTCCCCCTGTGCCGCTGAGGGGGAGGAAGGTTGAAGCCGGGAGTGAAGTTGAGCCCGGGAAGATGGGAGGGGTGGGGGGAAGTGTTTTAAGAGTTGATTGTATTTTCTCATTCCTCTACTCTGTTTTGCCTAGTAATAAATCAGATGAATTCCCTCTCTAAGTTTGGTCTGTTTTGCTCGTGACAACAATTAGTGAGTGATCTCTCCCTGTCCTTATCTCGACCCACAAGCATTTCGTTATGCCTTTTCTCCCTTGTTTAGTGAATGAGGGGAGTGAGAGAGCGGCTCTGGTGGGCACCTGGCCTCCAGCCAGGGTCAACCCACCACACCATGGAAAGAGTGTAGTGAAAGAAACAAACAGGCAAGCATAATTATATGAAATTACATAAGCTGGTAGAACCACAATATGACCTGACTGTGTTTTTAGTTGTCCTGGTTTCATTACGGGTCTTGTGACAGAAAAAAAAAAAAAAAAAGAAAAAAGAAAAAAATAATGCTGAGACAATATTCAGGTTTCTTCTTAGAATCACAGAATAATTCAGGTTGGAAGGGACCTTGGTAGCTCAATAGTCAAGCCTGTGGTTCAAAGCAGTCAACAAGGAATTCAAACCAGGTTGGGCAGGGCTTTGTCCAGTCAGGTTGTGATGGAGCAACTAAACATGGAAACCATTTCCAGGCACTTGAAGGACAAGAAAGTCATCTGACATAGTCAGCATGGACTAAACAAGAGGAAATGATGTTTGACCAACTTGATTAACTTCTGTGACGAAGTGACTGGCCTTGCAGATGAGGGAAGAGCTGTGTATGTTGTCTACCTGGACTTCAGTAAGGCCTTTGACATGTGAAGAATGAGACTGAGTATGACAAGGTAGCATGACTGTAATGTCACCAACCCAATGTTGTTGGACTAAAATGATACATCTGTAAAATTTCTTTTGGAAGGACTTTTGTCCTCTTCAATACTTCAACAGCTTAGCTACTAAATATGTGTTGAAAAGTGACAGATTTCAGGAAATGTGGAAGTATCATGTAAAGCTGAAATCTGGCAGATAATGAGATTTGTAGGTTTTGTTTCATAGCCACAGGTGACCAGGAAATCGAGCACAATGCAGTTTCAGGTTTATTTATTTATTTATTTATTTATTTATTTATTTGTTATTTCAGCAGTTCTGCTCTGCAAAACATCTACAAACTCCCTTAGTGGCTATGTCTTATATGCTGAATAGGAAAGGTGAAAAACTAAGACATTAATAACTTCTTCCCTTTGAGAGTGACAGAGCACTGGAACAGGCTGCCCAGAGAGGCTGTGGAGTCTCCTTCTATGGAGATATTCAAAACCCACCTGGAGACGATCCTGTGCAACCTGCTCTAGGCGATCCTACTTTAGCATGGGAGTTGGACTAGATGATTTCCAGAGGTCTCTTCCAACCCCTGCCATTCTGTGATTTTGTGATTCTGTAATATGAAAGCTTCAGCAATAGTAGGAGTTTGTACATACAGCAATCTCTATGCTTTATTTAAAATAAATAAATAAATAAATAATTAAATTGGAGCTAGACAAAAGCAATTATGTTCAAAGTGGGCAGTCTTAAAACCAAACTAAAAATATGTCAAGTTTAATGCTGATATAATAAAAAAGACCAGGTATCTGATTTCTACCAAGCACCAAAAGTTCTTGATAAATATGTAGCCTTTTTAAAATCTGAACAAATAAACAACACAGAAACTATGAGCATGTGTATCTCATTGGTAAGAGCAAATACATGTTTACTAACTAATGCTCACTAAAGAGACACTAGTAGAAAAATAAAGAGCAGAAGTAGAGGACATTTGTTAATGTTAAGTTATTTTTGTTTTGGTTCCACTACTACTACTACTATTTCTGTTTGGTTTCCACTACTGTTTGCTTTAACCGAGAGTTAGCTTGTGTCTAAAGGAAGGACTTAATATATGCTAATAACATGCCCAAAATCTTATTATGCAGGTCTCTTTTGCCTGTTGTTAAGAAACATAAGCTGTCAGTAAGATTGAGTGAAATGAAAAAAATATGCTTGACGCCAACTCAAAGTCCAACATTTGCTTTTGTATCACAGGAAATGGTATTTTTACATGTAATAATTTTTTCAAGAAACATTTCAAAATGCAGATGTGACATAATAAAGGAGATTTATTCTGCTTATATTCCGGCCCATTAATCAGTTTTTAAAAGAAAAATGCAAAGTTCTTTATGAATTACAAATCTAGATAAAAATACTAAAAATAAATACATTTGAGACTACCCTAATGTTATTAATTCTAAATGTGGATCTCTAATGACATTTCCGAACTATTTTATTCTCTCTTTATCACTATCAGTGTCTATTTGGTAGACATTTTTATTAGCTAAATAAAAATTGCTTGAGTTACATCTATGGATATACTGAGCCTCCATAAAAAGGTTATAGCTAGGTTTAGAGAGTTAGATTTATTCTAATGATTTCAATAAAAGCTTTACTAGCATATTAATTCTTTAGGGATTTTGCATATTACTTTGTATGAAAAATATATTTGAATCTGGTGACCATCTGGCAGCTGCACAAAAGACTAATTTTGTCATTTTGATACTAATGTTCAGGGGGTTTTATTTAAATTACACATTTTTTCTAAGGAAGATACATCACAGCAATATATATCACAGAGAAAAAAAGCATGAAATGTTAGCATAAAACATTTCTTATTTTTCTAATACATACCGTATGATCTAGAAGATTGTAGTGCAAGCATATATCAATTTGGGTTCTATTACTACAAACTGTCCAACTGTTATAAAACACTATTCAGAAGTGCTACTATCAAAACATTTGTTGTAGAATTTTTTCTTTGTCTCAGTGTTTCTGTACAGAGTAGCACTTCTCTCTTTTTATTAAAAACATTTTTCATTCTGTGATTACAAAGATAATCTAGAAATGTGAACCAAGGGCAAATATGAATATGTAGAAAGTCTCAGAAAATGGCTTGTGGTGATTAATTCTGCCCATTATGTCTCATCAGGGACCTTTGGACTGTGATATTAACATTTTCCCACAGCACCAAAAATGTTGTAATTTTGTTAGACAAATCAATGTTCTGAATGTCAATAATACCCATTATCTTTTTTCTGTCTCCTTGTTTCATTGTATTTGATTCATACCATACCAATCTATAACTGTCAATAGAAGGTAAATTCCATTAATTACAAGGCATATATAGACTGATCAGTTTTCTGCCTCAGGTGGAGGCACTAGGATTCTGCTTAAAACCAGGAAGAAGCAACTTAAGATTTCCTAAATCCTTTAGAATTTAGAAGATTAATTTGTGAGGCTAACTACAGATTCTCTGAATTCTAATGCATGCAGACCAGTGGGGGAAAAAATAAAATAGATCCATATAATTTTGACAGTTTTTAGCTGCTAACACCCACAGAGCTCTATAAAGAACACAATAATAATGATAATGATAATAATAACAACAACAACAATAATCACTACCCCAATTGTTGAAAGCTAGTACTGCATATTTACTGCTGCAATTTTGATCTAAATGTCTTGTTCAAGAAGTATAAGAAGGAAGGGTATTTCTTGAAGCTGAACTGAACTAATTATGTTTCAAACTGACATGTAGCTATTCATGTTGGAACAACACTATAAGGGTCAAAAAATACTCTGCAAGTCTTTGATCCCCATATGATGAAACTGTCCAACAGTGAACTGAAAAAAAAGTTGAAGACAATAATGAATTTATTAAATTATTAAATAATTAAACCATATCTCTAAATATTACTCATGTCTATTATAGCTGTCATATAATTTTGAAAAAAACCTGTCCTTATTATTCTTTGGGTTTTGGAAGAAAAAAACCATTTAAATATTACTATAATGGCTTTCCAAAAAAAAAAAAAAAAGGATCTTAGAGATATTCTTGATTTTTAAACGCTCATTTCTTATCTGTTTAAACAAAGAGAAGACCAGCCACATTAAAGTCCAAATTCTAGTGGCAAACCCAGCTTTGTGACATATTTACAGGTAAAAAATCCCTACATAATGTCATATATTTATTGTAAAGCATTTTTAAAAAAATTAAATAAGATACTTTTTGGCCCTTTTGTAAAATTCTATTTGTAATAATCAAATACCTTTAGGAATCATAATTAGCATTGTACAGAGCTTAAAGTAAAAGTTGTAAGTTCTTTAAAATTGTCTATAATCATACTGCTATACTTAAAATGCCAAGCTTAAAATAAGCTTGATAATTCTTGTGTCTGTAGGAATAGGAATGAATGTCTAGTACCTGAGAAATTTGTGAAGTACACATATGAACACATAAAATATTCCCAATGTTGAAATCATTTTGCTCATCAGAGTATCATTTAGGTTGTAAGCGACCTCTGGAAGTCATCTAGTCCAACCCCTGACTCGAATAGGTACAACTAGACTATAAAGTTTATCATATTTGAAGTGGCTATACTGAATTACCATAAAGCTAGTGGTGTAATAAAGACATCACCTCTGTCATTATTTTACCACATTACTGTAAATCCAGTTCAGGTATTGTATTTTGATTGGCCTAAATAAAAGAATATGGATTGAACTAATTATGCTGAAAACATAGTCTCTTAGCAGCACAGATGTAATACAAAATGTTTCAAAGCTTAACCAGCCGTAGAACTCTGTAAGAGAATTCTTCAGTGAATATCATTGAAACAGCAATCAAGAGATACACTTATTATATCCACAGGACTTAGAGCGTGACAAAAGAAAACAAGTAAGCAAGCAAAAATGACCAAACAAATGTTTCTCAATGGTCCAAATATTGTCCAAACTCAAAGGATTGTACAGAAACTAGACACACCAAAAAGATCTGCAGTACGATTCTTCTACCTCTTTTTTATAGAAAAAAGAAAAAAAGTTTAAAATAAATAGAAACTTCTGGCAGACATCAGTACTAAGGATGGAATTCAGTATAAATCTAAATAGTTGTCTAGTGTCATTTGAAAGTGTAAGGTAAAATCCACACATTGCCTGAAGATAATGTATCTGTGAGATGTCCACAATTTTCTGAAGCAGCAGCTGGAGGCCAGGAACAATTACTTACGGCACCTCAAATGGTATTAGAAGCCTGTGGTGAAGTAGCTGAAATGAGCTCTAAAACACCTAAATGTAGATGTTTACCTGTTTGTGTCTAAAGGTGCTTTAGGTATCTAATTTCTCATTGCAGTAAATATAGATAAAAGAGTTTTTCATCTGACTGGCAGCTAGGTGTCTGCTTCAGGCTAAGATGAATTGCTGTGTAGGTTCCCCTGGTTATAACTCAATTAGGCATTGAGGGCTCAGTAAGGTGCCCACAATTAAATGACTAGTACTAACTGAGATGGTTGAGGTATCAGAGACATATTCATGGTCTGGCTGATAGAAAAGGATCTATGGGAACCTATGCCTTTCCGGATCCACACCTGGAGGGAAAGCAGAACAACTCGAAACTAGAGATTTCTCTGGTGGGCAATTGAGCCTTGAGACTGCCTCCAGACATCTAACTGTATATTGACCAATACTGTTTAACATCTTTGTCAGCGACATGGACAGCGGGATCGAGTGCACCCTCAGCAAGTTTGTGAATGACACCAAGCTGTGTGGTGTGGTCAACATGATGGAGGGAAGGGATGCCATCCAGAGGGACCTTGATAGGCTTGAGAGTTGGGCCCGTGCAAACCTCATGGAGTTCAACAAGGCCAAGTGCAAGGTCCTGCACATGGGTCAGGGTAATCCCAAGCACAGCTACAGGCTGGGCAGAGAATGGATTGAGAGTAGCCCCAAGGAGAGGGACTTGGGGGTGTTGGTTGATGAAAAGCTCAGCATTACCCAGCAATGTGTGCCTGCAGCCCAGAAAGCCAACCATGTCCTGGGCTGCATCAAAAGAAGTGTGACCAGCAGGTTGAGGGAGGTGATTCTCCCCCTCTGCTCTGCTCTTGTGAGACCCCATCTGGAGTACTGCGTCCAGTTCCGGGGGCCCGAACACAAGAAAGACACGGACCTGTTGGAGCGATTCCAGAGGAGGACCACAAGGATGATCAGAGGGCTGGAGAACCTCTCCTTTGAAGACAGGCTGAGAGAGTTGGGATTGTTCAGCCTGGAGAAGAGAAGGCTTCAGGGAGACCTTATAGCAGCCTTCCAGTACCTGAATGGGGCCTACAGGAAAGACTGAGAGGGACTGTTTATCAGGGAGTGTAGTGACAGGCCAAGGGGTAATGGCTTTAAACTGAAGGAGGGTCGATTTAGATTAGATGTTAGGAAGAAATTCTTCACTGTGAGGGTGGTGAGGTACTGGAACAGGTTGCCCAGAGAAGCTGTGGATGCCCCATCCCTGGAAGTGTTCAAGGCCAGGGTGGATGGGGCTTTGGGCAACCTGGTCTAGTGGAGGGTGTCCCTGCCCATGGCAGGGGGGTTGGAACTGGATGATCTTTGAGGTCCCCTCCAACCGAAACCATTCTGTGCTTCTATGATATATTTAGTGGTGAACTGGGTCATGTCCAGATGGTCCATTTTTAAAAGTGACAACCAGCTGAATGCATTGTTAGTCTATATATTAAATCTTAAGTGTAAAAACATACCATTACTCTCATATCTTCATTTGCTCTTGATGGAACTAAACTGTGCAGAATGAACAAGTGGAATCAGCGATGACTTTCTGCAGAGTGCAGCAGTAGAGCGTTTTGTGGAGTAGCTGAACATTTACCTTAGAAACATTAGAATCCTACTGCTCACTTCAAGTGGAAGTAGATATTAGTTTATTTACTAGATTTTTTTTTTTTATTTAAATGGTTGTTAGCATTGGGTTTGCATGGCAAGGTTTTGGTAGTGGGAGTGGGGGCTACAGGAGTGGCCTCTGTGAGAAGATCCTAGAAGATTCCCCTATGTCCAACAGAGACATTGCCAGACAGCTCCAAAATGGACCTGCCGCTGCCAAGGCCTAGTCAATCAGTGACAGTGGTAGAGCCTCTGGGATAACAGAGTTAAGAAGGGCGGGGGAAAGCACAACAAAAACTTCAGTCAGAGAGAGGAATGAGAATATGTAAGAGAAACAACTGTGCAGACACCAAGGTCAGTGAAGAAGGAGGGGAAGGAGTTGCTCCAGGTGCCAGAGATTCCCCTACAGCCCGTGGAGAAGACCATGGTGAGGCAGGCTGTCCCCCTGCAGCCCATGGAGGTTGATGGTGGAGTAGATATCCACCTGCAGCCTGTGGAGGACCCCACATCAGAGCAGGTGGATGCACCCAAAGAAGGCTGTGACCCAGTGGGAAGCCCACGCTGGAGCAGGGTCCTGGCAAGACCTGTGGCCCCATGGAGAGAGGAGCCCACGCTGGAGCAGGTTTGCTGGCAGGACTTGTGACCCCATGGGGGACCCACACTGGAGCAGTCTGGTCCTGAAGGACTGCACCCTGTGCAAGGGACCCAGACTGGAGCAGTTTGTGAAAAACTGCAACCCATGGAAAGGACCAATGTTGGAGAAGTTCCTGGAGGACTGTCTCCTGTGGGAGGGACCCCGCGCTGGAGCAGGGGAAGAGTGTGAGGTGTCCTCCCTGTGAGGAGGAAGGAATGGCAGAGAGAACATGTGATGAACTGACCACAGCCCCCTTCCCCGTCCCCCTGTGCTGCTCAGGGGGAGGAGGTAGAGAAAATTGTGAGTGAAGTTGTGCCCAGGAAGAAGAGAGGGGTGAGAGGGAGGTTTTTTAAGATTTCTTTTTATTTTCTCATTACCCTACTCTGATTTGCTTGGTAATAAATTAAATTAATTTTTCCCCAAGTCGAGTCTGTTTTGCCCATGACAGTAATTGGTGAGTGATCTCTACCTGTCTTTTTCTTAAACCACAAGCCTTTTGTTATATTTTTTGCCCCCTTGTCCAGTTGAGAAGGGGGAGTGATGGAGCAGCTTTGGTGGGCACCTGGCCTCCAGCCAGAGTCAACCCACCACACCGTTATAGAAAATAGATGATCTAGAACAAAAAATGAATATATTGTTTGATGCAAAAATTAACAATTCATGTTTTCCTTTTAGATAAGGTAAGAGCAGAAAGGCTACTCATTTTAAAGAGTTAATAGCTGGCCAATATAGAAAAAAAATAATTTGTAAGAATTTAGAGTTATACACATAGAACTTCACATATGTAATAGCATGTATGCAATACCTTCTTCTGAGAGATACCGTAAGGCAAATACAATCTACCACTAAGTTTGTTTAAAATCAGTGAGGGGAAAAAAATACCCAATTACAGAGAAAAACAATGCAGACATCTAAAAGTTTCACAATATCTAAGCTACAATTAAAAAGAATGGTCATTCAGGAGGGTGTTAACTTGACAGTCTGATAACACAGAACAGTATTAAGAATTAAGAATTAACTGTGTGAAAAACTGAATTAAAACATGACACACATACTCTGCCTGTGTTCATTCTCCACCTGAGTGACGCCTTTTCCTTGGAAAAAAACAAACAGCTAGTGGCTAGCAAGAATATATTCATCGTAGGCCATGTCCTGAGTAAGGCAGCTTTTCAAACCACTTTGTTGGGTGGGATTTGTGTCTGAATTTCATGAAAATAATATAAAATCTTAAAAGGACATTTCTGAGCATTCATTTGTTTACCCATGGACCCAAGTCAATCCTGGATGTACAAAGTGTCTGCAAATGTCAGCCTTCTCTATGTGTTACAATAGTTGCACCAGGAAATTAAAAACACATTCACATCAAGGCTTTGATCGATGGCGCACTTCTGCAACAATCCCCATCCATCTCCTCTTACTGTGCTTTGGTTTGCATCACAGAGCAATTTCAGAGCAGATAAACAGTTCTTTTTGGATGAAACTAAGCTGGAAGGTGTTCTCCAGCCACTAAGAGGCATTCAGCCTAAAGAAATAGATTATAAATAGTCCACAGCAAAACCCCTGAAATACACAGGTAGTATGGACCTCAGGCCTTTAGCACCAACTGTTTTGCACTATTAAGCTGCTTGTGGTGCACTGCACTATTAATGCTAATGTAAACATAGTCTAATTTATTCTCTTGGGACAACTGGAGGCAATACTTGGATCTTGTCCTATCTCTCTCTCATTTTCCCATCCTCTGAGATTCTGTTTATGCTCTGCAGATACAAGTTTCTGCAAGATATCCATGTGAACTCAAGAATGGTGTTAAAAAGACAATGTGTTTTTCAGCTTTACCTAGATTTGCCTTCTAGAAATTTCTGAATTTTGACTGAAGAAATAAATCAGAATTTTTATCTTCTTGACTACTACTTTGTTGCCAGGTACTTATGCTAACAATGAAATAAGGAGAATGTTCCTTAGAAGAATGACTTCTGCAGAGAGGCTAAAATCTGCATGAAAGAAACTCTCCATTCACAGAACCTGTGAACTCCATGACAACAGAGGCCCTGTGCCTTGCAAAACAGAACAGCCGTAAGAGCAGAACAAGAGTGTTGATGAAGTTCAGAGAAAATGTAAATTTCCTATTTCCATGGCTTCATGCTTCACATGTACTACAGGATCTGTCATTTTCTTCTGCCATTTCAATAGCAAATTTGAAATAAGAACTGATTAGCAATGAATTAACTCCTCCTAACATGTTTTCCTCCTTAGGCAGAAATAAGAGTTTCCGCTGTAATGAGCTGGTCTCCCTTTTAATCTTTCATAGCAACTAGAGTCACCTACATCTCATTCCTGTGGTGAAGCCTCTGTTTATGCCTCACTTCAATTGTGAGTGCTTTGCCATGGTACACAGGTGATATCTTTGCTTATGTGTATTTCAGGAAGGTTAGTAAGTAAATTTTGTTCCACTGATAACTCATTTCAATTACTAAACTCCACTAGGTTAAAAATATTTCCTTTTGTCATAATGATGAAGTTACCACCTATGGGGAAGAAGAGAAAAACCATGCTGGGAAATCTCATCCTACTTACCTGCCATCCGGAAAGGAAAGGGATGATCATCCTAACAGGTGATTCCTTTTCTGAAAGGCATGAAAAACTCAAAAGGCATGATGACCCTCTCATGATTTTACTGTTTAAATAGTAAGCTACCTGGAATGTTTTAGGCTCAATTTTCCCTCTTCTTAGAAAGACAATTGGAAGAAATGAAATGCCTTTCTATGTCCAGTAAAAGAAGGTTCTTCACCATCCTCCCCTTCTTAAGGTAGGAGCTTGTCCTATGGTTCCCTCTCTGGGCATGTGCATCAGCTGATTTACTACACAGCTCTTCATTAACATCTGCTTCCTTTAATCTAATACAGGAGTTACTATAGTTCTGGGACATGATGAAAGGTGCAAAGAGAAGACTTTTGAAAGCAGAAATGTGTAAACAGCTTAATGTAGTTACATTAACCCTTTAAACAATTTACAACTGGTAATCAAGAAGAGGATGCCCCACAGTGATAGCCTCTAAGAACCAAATCTACATATTGTTTTGTGATTTCAACATTGATTAAAGTCTGTGAACATGAACAGCCAGAGAGCTCTTAAAATAAGCTGGGAAAGACATGAGTTTTACACCACATGGTACAATTACAATTGATAAAAAACCATTCAAAAATCTTAAAAAATAAAACAGACCTTATTTCTTCTCTAAACCAATAGTTCATTAAATGGAAGGTGAAAGAAAGTAGACTACAATTACTAAAGTAGAGGTGATCCAGTAAATGATCTAGAACAAGTTGTTTGAGTAAAGACTTTGGCACCATTTCCCACAGGAGAAATTGGCTTCTTAAGGTTTGGATGGGCGTACTGTTCACTGCGTAAAAAACTGGCTGGATGGCTGGGCCCAAAGGGTTGTAGTGAATGGAGTTAAATCCAGTTGGTGGCCAGTCACTAGTGGTGTTTCCCAGGGCTCAGTATTGGGCCAGTTCTGTTTAATATCTTTATCAAAGATCTGGATGAGGGGATCAAGTGAGCCCTCAGTAAGTTTGCAGATGACACCAAGTTGGGCAGCAGTGTTGGTCTGCTTGAGGGTAGGAGGGCCCTACAGAGGGATCCGGACAGGCTGGATCGATGGGCCAAAGCCAATTGTACAAGATTCAGCAAGGCTATGTGGCGGGTCCTGCACTTGGGTCACAACAACCCCATGCAATGCTACAGGCTTGAGGAAGAGAGGCTGGAAAGCTGCCCAGTGGAAAAGGACTGGGGGCGGGGGGGTGGGGTGGTTGACAGCCAGCTGAATATGAGCCAGCAGTGTGACCAGGTGGCCAAGAAGGCCAACAGCATCCTGGCTTGTATCAGAAATAGTGTGGCCAGCAGGACTAGGGAAGTGATCGTCCTCCTGCACTTGGCACTGGTGAAATCGCACCTCGAATATTGCATTCAGTTTTGGGCCCCTCACTACAAGAAAGACACTGAGATGCTGGAGCATGTCCAAAGAAGGGCAACAAAACTGGTGAAGGGTCTTGAGAGCAAGTCTTATAAGGAGCAGCTGAGGGAACTGGGGTTGTTCAGCCTGGAGAAAAGGAGGCTGAGGGGAGACCTTATCACTCTCTCCAACTACCTGAAAGGAGGTTGTAGCCAGGTGGGTGTTGGTCTCTTCTTCCAACTGATAGTGATAAGATGAGAGAAAACAGCCTCAAGTTGCACCAGGGGAGGTTTAGATTGGATACTAGGAAAAATTTCTTCACCAAAAGGGTTGTCAAGCACTGGAACAGGCTGCCCAGGGAAGCAGTTGAGTCACCATCCCTGGAGGTATTTAAAAGACGTGTAAACTAGGCACTTAGGGACATGGTTTAGTGGTGAAGTTGGCAGTATTAGGTTTACGGTTGGACTTGATGATCTTCAAGGTCTTTTCCAACCTAAAAAGTTCTAGGATTCTATGATTCTATCGTCTAAGATTTAATCTTAAATTTTTTTTACTTTATCAAAATTAGATTTTCTTGAGATGATAATTTGATCAGATGAAAAGTTTCACATAGCATTGTGGATTTCTCTATTACATATAGCTTTTCATTACATGAAAATTGCAGTAAATTGTAAGAAATATTTTAATGTACAAAGGTTATTATATTGATGTGATTCAATGTTTCAATAACTAGGAGGACTTGCAAAGTTATATTTATGTATATCATCTTTAAACACTACACGATACACTCAGGTGGAAACAGTACATTTCTCTTTGAAATATGTGCAACATTGGGAAAACAAAATTTCCCAAACAGTCTTAGAATATTTCGGAACACAGATTTGTTTTTACGTACGGATTTACCTGAATTCAGCCATACGGCAAATAACACTATCATTTCTTTTAACCAAATGTCATAAAAACAGCCACCAGTTTTTCTTCATATCATAATAAGCAGGCAGAAAACAAGAATTGTACTTAGCATAGAAACACACAGAGATTTCCTAATGACAACTGCTAATTTGTTTTTTGTTCTTACATTATTTCCAAGATTCTGACCAATCTTCTCTTCTTTTCTCCACAGAGACAGATTACAGTTCTCATCACCATGTTCCAGTACTTAAAGAGTGGCTACAAAGAAGATGGAGACTCCCTTTTTACAAGGACTCACATGGAGAAGACATGGGGTAATGGGTGCAAGTTACTCCTGGGAAGATTCCGATTGGATACAAGAGGAAAATTTTTCACAGTGAGAACAATCAGCCATTGGAATATCACCCCAGGGAACTGGTGGATTACCCAACACTGGACATTTTTAAGACTTGGCTGGATGGGGTGCTGGGCCATCTTTTCTAGGCGGTGCTTTTGTCTAGATGGAGCTTTTGCCAAGAAAGGTTGGACCAGATGATCCTTGAGGTCCCTTCCAACCTGGTATTCTATGATTCCTTCTGATATGCATGAAGGCACAATTAATTGAAAAGGCATCTGGTCATGTCTATCCAAACTATTTTATTCGAGTTCACTTATTGCTTCCAAATAGAAAGTTTGGATTTAAAAAAAAGAAAGTATATATATTTGGAAGGGTAGCTTCTGCTGCCCAGTTATCAAAACATCTTCTTTTTCCTAAAAACAGAAAAACAAAATAGCAAGGCCTACAATTGAAAAGGCTAGAGAGGGAGTAACTATTCAGTTTAAGGCATAAATCTCTCTTTGGAAGTAAAAAAAAAAAATATAGGTAGCAAAAAAAATTGGGAAGGAATAGGAAGCAAACCTTCAGCGACATTATTTCTTTTGCTTTATTTGCATTTATGATATGAATGTAATCTCCTCTGGCTTTGTGAAACTGTTCTTCCTGTGACTTTGTGATTAAACACTGTTTCAGGAACTCTGGTTTATACTGCTCAAATCCATCATGAAAGAAATGTGACAGTGCAGAAAACTGCAAGGTTCCCTGCCTTCCAGCCAGCACTCTTCACTGGTCTGTTTACATAGAACATCTGTATTATGCTGCAACCTCTTTACTTGTATACTTTCCAGTGAGCCTGCAATAGTGGTAACAGTTACCTGTTAAATAAATGAAGAGTACAATGTTGAGATGGTTGCTGCATGAAAAAGGGCTGGCCAACCTGACGAGCTCTGTCTAAACCATTCTTCCACTGGATACAGAGATGAGACTCAGCATTTCATTGCCTGTTCTATCTCATAAGAATACTGGAAAAAGTAAGGAATGAGGAAAAATTCTTCAATCAAGTTCCTTCCTGCTGAAAACACTGGACATTTATGCAAAGTCAAATTCTGCACAGAGGCAGAGAAATAACCAAAGATGTGATAAGCAAGCACGTGATGTTATTTTCTAGTACAACAGATGATCATGAACCATGTGTAGATCTGATGCCTAAAACCTGTTCTCACTTTTGAACATTTATGGGTGACATTTTTGGAAGCAAATAGGGCCATGTTTAAAAGGGCAGTTAAAGTTTTGCTCTGCATAGTGTTCCAAGGTTTACTTATTAAGAGACTTTTAAAAAATGACTCAGACATAGACATGTGACAGACTGACTGATATAGACCCTAAGGTTCATGATAGTCCTCAAGAGGTGTCAGAGATTCCCTGCTAAATTGAAAGCTATGTTTAAAAGGTGGTGTAAAGGGTCTGCTAACTGTACTGTGGATCTAGTCAGATTGTCAATGTTCGCATGCTAAAGTAGGCCAATTTGAGCTGAGGATAGGAAGGATCATGGTCTTGGTTTTGACTGTTTGTGGTAGTGCATCTTAGCTATTATAAATAAATAAATGGATACAATTCACCAACCGATGAACCATTTTTTTTTTCTCTAACATACTTCATATCTATCCACATCTTAACTGGATTGAGAAGCTAATAAATCAGCTTGCTAATCTATGCTAATACCTTTCACAATATACAGCAGGTGTATGAATACCTACTTTGATTCTTGCTGAGGTCACACTTTAGGACTGATTTTTTTTTTCTCTGTATGCTTCAAAGTAGCATTAAATTTGTGTGGTATTTCTTATTTTCTAAAGAGCTCCAACTACATTTTTTAATTTACATTTCTGAAATTGTAAAACATTAGTTTATTAGACATTAGTAACCCTTCATATTATGAACAGATATATACAAATATTTACATATATGAGAAGTTCACTGTCCACCTGTCACAGTCAGTGCTGATCATTCCAGTTTTTCTGTACTTAATGAGAGCCAGGAGGAAAATTTGATCTTAAATGGGCTACAATACCCTCTGAGGTGTTTACTTTGAAGATAGAAAGATCTTAAAGAAGTAAAACTAATTTAGGCACTGCACTTCAAGGCTTTAAATTTTGGAGGAGTTAATACAGGCCACGTAGTACACCCTTGGAGGTTATTTTTCCCATGCTGAATCTCAGCTATCAAATTAGCCCAAGTGTTATTTTTGCTGCATGACACTTTGAAAACCTTCATATTCTGTAATAACTTACTGCAAACCCCTTCTTTCCCATACTAAGTAAAAATTCCAATAAGTAGAATTACTTATATCCTTCCCCTTTAACATCATCTTCCCAAAATCTGAGATTTGCACACCTTAACGTATGTGTAATGATTTGGTCCTCCATTTACTGTTCTCCCCAATGGCTCTTTACTTGTAATATGAAGCTTCTGTTTAGTAATACACTGAAGTGAGTTAATTAAATGAAGTGCTGACACTAATTTATTATGTAAATATCTGGAGGTTTCTATTTGCCATGATGCCAAACACCAAATCTATGGTATTGCTAAAGAAAACTGAAAGGAATCATAGTAACTTTCAGAAAATACTAATATATTTTTAAAATAATCTAATGATTTTTCCATATATATACACTTCACTACGCAGTCTGTGAATTTCTTCGAATTTTCTATTATTTGCCTATAAGTTATCAGCTAGTATTTTTCCAGTAGAAAAGGTACCCAAGAAAAGATTTTAAAGAGAAGATAAACAGTGAGCACCACGTACAAAGAAACTTTGACCACCTATGTTTCAAGGCAAAGTAAATGAACATGCTCTGTGAGGTAACCCAGAACTGTAGGTGCATAAATTATTCTGTAGCACTTGTGTCCTTGTGTAGTAAATGTGGGTTTATGTCATCCTCATTATCAACCCCATCAGGCTTCACAGGGTCTGCACAAAGAAAATTTATGTAGAATACCTGATAAATGAAGAAGAAAATAAACAGGAAAAGAAAGAAGGAAAGAAGGAAAGAAGGAAAGAAGGAAAGAAGGAAAGAAGGAAAGAAGGAAAGAAGGAAAGAAGGAAAGAAGGAAAGAAGGAAAGAAGGAAAGAGAAAGAAAGAAAGAAAGAAAGAAAGAAAGAAAGAAAGAAAGAAAGAAAGAAAGAAAAGGGTATATAAACAAAGACAACATCCAAGGACATTGTCAGGTATGATATACTATCAATAGTTGCAGACACTTTCAACCGCCAGGGAAAAATATCTACACATAAACCTTGATATCTTAGATTTATACATTTGACAATGTAATACTGAAGAAGCCTGATAGTTCTTAGCAAGAGAATTGGCAACTAACTTGTAGAACAAACAAGATAAGAAAAGTATGTGGAGATTTGTTTAATTTTTTTTTTTTACACAGTAGAAGAATGTTCTCATCTAATGCATGCTCTGTTATGAGTTTTTTCTGTCAGAAGACATCCTGAATTAAATAAGAGAATAGTAATGATTTTATGTTGCTATATTTATGTGTTTTGGACTGTGCAAGTAGAACATTCAGTTGTATTTTACATGTCTCTGTGTGAGAGTGCATGTGTATGTATGTGCAGGAGCAATAACTTACATTGATTTGTCTTCTAAAAAGTGTCTTATATTTAGGTATATTTAATGGGTATTCACCTATGGCTCGAGAAGTCTGATTCTCCATTTGGTAAAGTTTCACTATAAAGAAATTAAATTTATATATTTTTTGTGGAATAATATATCACTGTACCAAGTGGTACATTCTTATGCTGAATAGTATTGTAATTACATTAAGAAACTATGAATAAAAACTTACTGTTTTCTTCTGGTTAAAAAAAAAAGTTAAAATTTCAGTTGACCATTCATTAACTGGGCTTTGAGCTCTATTTAAACCATGAAAACCATTAGGATTCTATATTTGAATTTTGTTATCTGAATCTTCTCCTTTCTGAAAATATATAAAATTAAAAAGAAATAAATGTGAAAGCTGAAAGAGAAAAGAAATGCATTGATGGAGATCAAAATAGCAAAACAGGAGAAACGGAGGCAGAGGAAGTTGAAAGGACAAAAAACACAGTGGAGGAAGGAAATGATGGCAGAATTCTAAGTACACTCACAGCAGATAAGTTCCTCTAAGAAAAAAGCTGGAGGCAACAACGCAGCTTTCAGCAACAAGAGAAGTACATATATGGTAGTGGCTGGAAAACGGTAAATGCCAATGATGAAAATGTAGTTGCTGCAGTTGTTGGGTTTTGAGGTTTTGTTTTGTCGGTTTTTAACCTTTAAAGACTGCCTCTGGCAATTGGGAAAAAAAACCCAAAACCAAACAAGTCACGTTTATGTGTTACACAATTCTGCGTGGGTTTTTTGTATTTTTTTGAGTAGGGGATTGTTTTACCTATAAAATAAACAAATTCAAAGAGGAATAGCCTGTTTTCGTTTTGCAAGATATACGCTAAAATAATGAAGAATTTAACAGCCATCCAGGCTGGAAAAGTGTATCTATGAGAAAGGCAAATATGGATCACTTTCACTGCAGCAAGTATTCAACAAAATAGTAACAATAATGGATTTGTATAATTCTTACCCATGCAGATACAGTACAAACATATCACAGTGAAAATATTATATATTGCCCTGTTTTGAAAGGGAAAACTCTTTTTTCTTTGTCCTTGACCTGGTATTAGAGCAAGAGGAAATAGAAGCAATAGAATTTTTAAAAAGTCATACTTTCGTATTTAACAAAATTGTCTTAATAACTGAAGGTTTTGAGGGTTTTTTGGTTTTTAATAGTTTCCATTAAGACATGTATATGTGGCTTATTCTTGCCAATTAAAACTGTGCCACATTCTAATACATTCGCTTTGTTTGGAGGCTGAATCTTTTGTTTTTCTTGAGCATTGCATTACCAGCTAATATATTCCAACTGTCTTTCTGAAATATGGATGTATTGTAAAATCAAAAACAATATCACAATAATTTTACTGCTAAGTCTCCTCCTTCAGTTTTCCATTCCTTCATGTGTATGCTTCTACAGTTTCTTTCTAAGAGTCCCACTCCCCACCCCACCCCCCAAATTGCCATTTCCAACACAGTATATCATACTTGGATCCATCTGAGGTTCATACAATTCATACCTCACAGCTAAATCTTGGTAGAGTAAACCTAGCTGATATCCTGAAAGCAAATCTGAGATACTGAACACAGATAAGGCTCAGTAGTTAGTCTCCTTCATTCAAAAACAGGATAGAAGGAGGAATGTCAGAAGGAAAGTAAGCAACAAGGAATATAACTGTCAGCCTGTATTTGTGGCAATTGTCTTAGAAGAGAAATACCTAAGAGTTGGGTGTGTATCTGCATTTAACGTTATAAATTATCTGAGAAAAATAAATTAAGAAAATGCCACCAGAAATAATGCCAGAAGCATTAAGAGTGCTCCTTCAGGTAGCTTTCCCCACAAACCAGGAAATACAGTACTTTCCTGTGCTGTGGGAAAGTTGTGCTTGGATCCTTTCATCATGAGACAAGTGCTGATCCCAAGTGTCCCTCTTCCATCACTATCTCCAACAGTCTTTAAAGACAGCAAGAGTCAAAACTTCCTGTAATGAATGCGCAAATGAGACATCTAAAAACAATACAGAAAGCAGTTTGGATTTGGGTATGCATATTTTGGATTTGGGTTTTACTAAAAGGCTCACACTTTTATTAATACAATAGATGTATTAATGTAGGAGATTTTTTTTTTTTTTAGTTAATTCTGGTATACCCCTACTCCAAAGTTATGCTTTTTCATTCAACATATGGCCATTGTGAGACCCTCCCCATTCAATCTATGAGGCATGTCCTTCATCTAAAATAGCATTCTTCATTCCACAAAGCTGTGTATATACTAAACATTGCATGCTGAAATTTAAAATGTCTAAATCCCTTTTGGTTCTGATCCAGTGAGAATGAACAAAGCCCAGACAGTGATTTAGGTGATCAGCCTCTATTGGACTGCTTTATGGTGAGATGAAGCACTGTTTTGACTATACGATTTGACAGATCTCCATCAAGTATAATTGGAGTTTAGACAGGTAGCACCTATATGTGCAAATCAAATTTCATCCTAAATGTCTGCAATGCCGGAACTAAGTCTTCTGTTCCAGCCCTACTTGTGTTACAGTATAATCAAATAAAGCTTCAGTAAAATTATTAAGAAAATATTATATAGAAGCTATGCTACTACTTCTAACTCACATGGTGTCTTAAATGGTAGAAATATCAGCATTATTAATAAAAATCATAATGTTCTAATAAGTATACACGAAACACGGAAAGCAACACAAAGATACAATTTTTAAAGAATAAACTGCTTGCTTTTGTGCAATATGTGTTTTTTTCCTAATGTCAGTTGTACATATATAGAATTCTGTGATACAATTTATGTATTTAAACTTAAATTGAGGATGAACATATACTGTAGTGAATTATATATAACATGATTTTTCCAGTAGGCTTTTGAGTATATTTTGCATATTCTATTAAAATATACAGATTCTTTGTTTTTGAAATGTATTTAAAACTGTTCAGAATCAAGGCTACCCAGGAAATCTGGTACAAGATTTTAGGACACTGGAAGTTTAAAATCTCATCCTTATACTGCAACAATAGCTTTCTCATATAATTGCTTTAGTTATACTTTGTGTTCTAAATTTTACTGCTTGATTATGAAAAAAAAACCCACGCAAGCCTATTTCAAAGCAAGAGGGAACTTAAAAAGTATTTGTTTGTTTCATAACTGGAACCTTAGTAATTTTAATACTAAACTGTGTGAATCCTTCATCAATGATGCCATATTCCTCTAAAATTCAAAACACTGTTCCACCAAATAGAAAATAACCCAATTTAAATGCACATTTCCATATGGCACAAAATTCAGTTTTACCACTGTGTGAAGGACAAGAAAGCATACAAAATTGTTCTTTCATTTTCAACACACCATGGGAAATTATCTGTTCAGGGAGTTCTTAGTGTATTTGTATGATATAGATGGCACAGGAATGTACAAATGAATCAATTCTAAATTCACAATGCCCTTTTCCACCAGTCTATTAAATCTATCCTGACACTTAGGAAATAGGAAGAATTGAGTAAATCACTAGCATGAGGCTGTGCATTGCCAAGAATATGCAAAAGTTTAGTGAAAGTAGTTCTCAAATCTACATATTTTTGGTGATCAAGATCTCTGCCTACCAAAACGGTGTGGTATAGTAAGAGAGGATAAGTTCTACAGATAAAAATCAATCCTGTGGTAGCACTCTGGTAATCTCTGTAGCAATGAGATATATGGTGCTCAGCGAGCGCTTTCTTCCCCAGAGTATAGTGTTAAGACTGCATGTGCTGTAGGTGTCAGACATGCTGACAAACATCCTATTTCTTGTGGCAGGTTGATCTGATCAGCCATTCAGAGGGAGAGGAGCCCTGTCTGTAATGAAGCTTTGAAAAAACAGACTATTTATGAACGCACTTTCTGAAAAACACTCTCACATTGAACGATGTAATACAATAACGCCATCTAACTGGAGCAAACTTGCCTATTGAAACAAAGGTTCTGAATCCATTGCAAATTATTATATATGCATAAGCTACTTCCATGGAAGTAAGAATCTGAGGAAGACAGGGATGTTACTAATGGATCAGATCTGAGCTACCACAAACGTTGAACCAATCCATGAATCAGCAAAATAACCTCATTTCAAAAAAATAGCATATTATCATAGGCTACTTAGTAAAATTGCTCTTTTAGAGCATATTGCAAGAATGAATTATCTTAGAAGCAATTATGTCAAAATCAACCTTAACAGTATGTGGATTCCCTAGCTGTGATCTGGGGAAAGTTTCCTGAGTAAGAATGTTCTCCTGAAGTTCCCCAGCTAAATGCTTTGAAAGGCAGTAAATAGAAATACCATTTTATGACAACATATTAAGGTATAGTCCAACTTTATGCAAAAAACCTGAGGGCTCAGCTGTATAAAACTGTATGTGAAGTTTCCCACCCTCCCTCTAATTAATTCCAATGTCTTCAATTATGGCAACTGCAGTGAATAACTTTTTTTTGTAAAGAAGAAAGTTGTTAAGGCACAAAGAGCTACTTACTTTGTACTGTGGAGAAAGTACATTCTTCAGAAAAAAACCTGTAATTGGGACACAGTCTTTATTTACCAGGTCATTAAACTTAGAACTGTTGCAGCCCATGGCACATCTACTATACCACAACCTGCAATCAGTCAGGAAAATATTGTGCAAAACTAGGTATCGTTGCTGAAACACCACCAAACTTTGCCCTCCTGTAGACACTGAAGTTGAAAACTGGAGCCCTTGCATCTAGCAATGTTAGCAAAAGAGTGAAAACAGCATGAAACCCAAGGCAGTAAGTCTTATGAAAAAGCCCACAGCCTGGAGAATGAATTGAAACAGCAAGGGATAGAGGCATGCTTGGAACATACTGAAAAGATTATACTAACAGCACAAAAGAGATAAAACCAACACATCAGTAAGACCTCAGAAGAACCGTCCAAACTAACTGATTCTAAAAAATTGAGAAACTGCAAAACAGAACAACTAAACCAACGTAGAGTTACGAAGAATTACAGCATGTACTTCACAGAGGGTCAGAAAAGCACCATAAAGTTGTATTTGCAAGTACTAAAAGTCTAATAAATGACTCAGTAGGATGCTGATCAGAAGCTACAATAGTGGGACCCAAAGGAAACAAATAAATGTTAAGGGAAGAAAATCAAGTCTTCAAAATAAGCAGAGCATTAACAGAAATACCTTTGAACAGGAGAAGAATCAAGTCTAACAGATTTTTGTGTTGCTCAGGAAAAGGAAAATAAATGTTAGAAATACATTTAACTAACGACAATCTTGGTATGGTTGGTTAAAAACTGGAACTATGCTACTGTCCTCATAGGAAGTTGAAATCTGTTTTCATTTTGAATTGGCATTAAAAATCTCCCCCCAACAGCACCAGAATGCAAAATTTAGAAAATGTTGTCTTTGTTTGTTTGTTTGTTTTTAATTTATTCTTTAAAATATCCCATCACATTATGTTCCAATTTTTGTGCAAAGGCACCTCTTTAACTAGACTATCTTCTTTAAACTGCACTGAATGTTATGTTAAGAGGAAACGTTGTCTTATCTTGTAAAATGCTATGTGTAAAGTAACCTGATGAAAGGACACAAATTCACTGCTAGATTAAGTCAAAACTAATTTAAAATACACAGTAACAACATGTCATGAACTGTCTAGCTTCTTGGAAAAGAAAGTCAAAGACAGACCCTAAGCATTCTGATAAATATGTTCTAACCTGAATGGCAAAAGAGTAGGCTCCTCAGTCTAATCTTAAAATCAGACCTTCAATACACAGTTCAATTTTCAAGAGTTCTGTCATTCATAACTCCAAGAAAAGTCAGGGATGAAAATCTGCACAACTTTCAGCACATCTTAAAATCAATTCATTATTTTGGAAACCTAGAAATTATTTTTGCAATTGATTTTTTAAAGTTCACAGGTTTCAAAATGCTAGCAAGGTTTTTTTTTTTTTAGAAAATAGTTCCATTTCAGTCAGACAGTTTGTAAAGTAAAAGCATTTTCCTACATAACTTTTATTATTCAAAAGGATATCTTTTAACTCCAGATTCAGTTATTTAGGCATATACTCCTAATATCAGTTTTGTATTAATACATACTGATAAAGATGATGTAGATTTTATGTCAACGCAACTTGAGGACACCGTAAGACTTAAACACTTTTGATTTTAATACTTCACATTCACAATTGCCATGGCCCTAAAGTAAATACCCATCTTTCCAAGTTAGAAAATAATCCTTCTTCATTGCACTGCTAGACGAATCCAAGATTAATAAAAAGACAATTTATTCCCCATTGCCCACTTTGTCTGGAACGAAGAGACTTGAAGTTCCACCTCTTTTCCTTACATTGTGATTATCAAAATGACTGTAAGCATATCTCTTTACTTTCCACCCAGATGGATGTAATAGCGTGGATCTTTTTCTGGGTGAAAGCACCGAGTCTTGTACTCATACCTCTTCATTTTGAACATAACAAAAGAATTGATCTGTCCGGGTGTACAATTCCTTCAGCATATTCTTGTGACTGATGAACTATCAACCTGCCCACAGAATACTACTTAAGAGTGCCTTTTTGAGTCCAGTGAACAGAGTAATAAATTAATCCACACCAATCTCATTAAGCTCTACCCTATTAAAATCCTAAATCCATTGAGAAAGATACATTGTATAGAATGAATAGAACTTGTGTGGTAGTGTAGTAGACTGAGGTTTAGTGTTTTTCACAACTCTGAGCCTCCATAGAAAACATACACTGTGCAGTTTAATAAATAGCACTGCAAAGTCAGTACCAATTTTTATATTACTACAGTTAAACTTTCTTGCAATCAGCAAGGAGATTACTATCTTTGTTTTATTATAAATATGATAAACAATGCTTAATTAAAATTCTTGAAAAGTCAAAGGAAGAAAAATAAAAATGAAAAATTAATGGAACAGTTTTGAAACAAGAAATCATTAAGTTGCCAAGACTCTTGTACTAGTAGTAACTTCACTTACTTACTTTTGATGCACATTTAAATTTTCTCTAATAAAACTATACTGCATTTTGCAGGATCAAAGAGACTACATATTATGGAATATAAATTTGAGTAGAAGCATTTGTCAGACTTGTCCGTAATAAAAAATGCAAAGTGATTTAATACTTTCCATAAAATTTAATGACTTCAAAGTCAAAGGTCATTCAGTGACAAATAGTCACTTCTAACTGCTATACTAAATAAAATATAAAAGTTCAGTTTGGAACTGAAAAAAAGCCTTCTCTTCAGAGAGAAGTCCCACTACAGTAAAATGTTCCACAATGTGATAGTTTTGTACTTTTGCCTGTTTTTCCTTAATACGTACCTTTACTGAGGCACTGAATCTCCTTTAAGGAAAAGTGAACTCAATTGATTTTGCAAAGAAACACTGTTTACATCTCAACAATATGCTATGAAAGCATGTAGTAAAATTATCTTTTCTGCGGCTAAATATTTGCATTAGTTTATGGTGAGATAGAGTTAAACATTTTTTCCTTAACTATATTAAAGAAGTCAAGAATACAGTCTTCCAAAAACTTGCATAGGAAATAGATGTTTTGTGATTATGAAAGTACATATAGATTGTACACTCTTCAACTTACTGTAACCCATTTATTTTGCATTTTGCTACAGAACAGTAAAATATAAGTGAAAGATTTTTTTTTTCCTACAGGTAGGGGGTGTTTGTCTTTTGTTGAGGAAGTAAATTGATTTTACAGAAACACAAGTAAAAATGCATTTCAGTACACTGCAATGTAATAAGAATACTTAATTATTACAACTATTTTATGTATAATTATTCATAGCTATGTATTTAGTATCATTATTGGAAAACAGTGGATTTAAAAGAGAAATGAGGTAGGTAAAAAAAGACCTAGCAAGATCAGCTAAAGTACTTAGAGGTATGTCTGGTTTTATGCTAAGATTCAGCAATGAGCAAGTACCAAGATACTGCTTGAAAAATCTACTATCAACTCATTCAGCAATGTGTGATTTTGAATATGATTTTATGTATTTCATTAGAATTTTTTTTTTTAATAACTTGGAAACTGTAATTGAGACCTATTACTCTGAGCGGACATTTTCAGAGATATTACTAATTTATTTATTTTTCCTAGTGCTCAATATATTTTCTTAACATCTCTACTCTGGTCATTTTAGTGTTTAAATGAACATAGACACCTGCATGTGTTAATGCATTCATGTGAATATGTATGAAATAATTTTAAGATAGATCCAAAATTCTACAGTTTGAATTGAAACAAAGAGAAAAAGTTTACCTTTTCTGGATCAGTTGTTGTAATGACCCACACACAGTGTGCGTTGTCTTCATACTGAACTGGATAATTTGGTGATGTAATAATCCCACTTGGTCCACGTAAATTAGAACCACATGTTCTAGCTAAAATGATAAACAAATTGCTTTTGATCGGTTGTTCTGTTTAAAATAAACATTATAAAATTGCCACAGCATTATTTACAACTTGCCATGAAAGTATTATTATGCTGATATATTCTACAACAATCTGCCTTTGAAGATGTTTGAGCCAGTCATAAAATCCTGAAAAGTGACGTGCAGAGGAAGGAAACTGGCACTTTTCAATTAATCAGCCCAACATTTACAGTACTTTATTCTTACTTTATGTAAATTATTTTCTCAGAATTATCATATCAATATTCTGTTTAGATGGTGGATTAAGGGAGCCTTCTATGTATGAATCTAAGAAGGGCCAGCATGTGGTCTCCTTCATGATTTCTCCACGGTTGGGAAGAAAAAACCATATGTATCACAATGTTCAACTCTCTAACAGTATATCCTTAACCTAAACTTGAGCTTCTGTGCTGCCTTAGCTCTTTGCACCAGAGGAAATAAAATTATAATGAAAAAAATATAAATGGTTCTAGCCTGATTTTTGTAAAGCAGATTCAGTTGTAAAACCATCACAATCCCTCTGTCACATTCAGTAAATCTGGATAGCTAACATCTTGAAAATAAATTACTTTACATATTATTTTTCAAAGAGCATTAGGGACAGATTTTCTAAAATATTCAAACTTCTCAAAATATTTCAGTATCTCAAATTATTTAAAAATACTTAGACATATAATTGCCAGTGACATCAAATGGAGTTACAGAACTCAGAATATTTTAATAGAAGTATGACTGGTATAAATAGGAAATTAAGAAGTTAGAGGAAAATTACATTTAGATTTTCTATCTTTCCATCACAATCTTTTACCATCTATGTTTATGATAGAAACTGTCTTAATATACTTCCATGAATTTCACGTTCCAGGCACATCACATGGAAATCTTCCATAATGATCTCAGTAGAAGCCAAAAAACCCATCATCCACATAGGTAATTCTAACAAAGCACCACTGACAATTATTAGGAAGCTGTCTGCACTTAACATGGCAAAAAAGAACTAATCACATTTACGTATGCCACTGTGTGCTGCCTACTAGCAATACAGAAAGCTTGGCATGTTGCTGCTGTATCAAGCAAAACACATTCTTTTTAATTGCTAGAAAAACTAGAGCACATTCATAGGATCTGAAGTAGAGGGCATTCTCATTCCAGTAACTAGTAGAAGCACCTCCAGCACTGCAACTAGCAGGCAATATTTATTAATTTACTCTCAATTCACCTTGCACAAGGTCTGGTACAGTAGGAACTAATCCAGAGGTGCAACTTTGTAGCAATAAGCTCTTGAATACAGTTTGTACCTTCTCTAGCTATCCACAAAGAAGAAAGGCTAGGAAACATCTCTCTTTCAGGTCTTTTTTCAGTCAAGCTGTTTTTCTCTCATCCTTCTCCTGTTTGAATTTTGGGGGCAAGAAAACAAAAAACGGAGGGGGGGGGGGAAGTCAAGCAAGAGCTACAATTGAAGTTGTGCACAGAGGTCTGTTTAGGAAATGGGAGTTACTGCAAAACATTGCACAAAAATTGTTAGATGGCCTTGTATATCATTTACAAAAAACAAGAATGAATTGCTGTAAGTTTTTTTGTGTGGAATTCAAGAAAATGTGGAACATTTACATTAACACCGTTCAGTTCCTGAGGGCACTAACAGGCCTAAACCGCCCTGACCTGTGGCCTCCCACCACTCCTTGCCTGTGGGCCCAGGGGATCCATTTCATGGTGGGATTGGACTGTCAGTCTCTGCCTGATCAATGCCTCAGGAGCAGCTGCCTGCAGTTCCACCATAGCCATGCCTCTGCCTGCTCAGAGACTTTGTTGATTCCCCATCCAGGCTCTGATGTCTCGGCCTGGCCATGGCCTGTCCCTATCCCCAGGGAGGTGCCAAGGCTGGGGCTGCCCCGGGGTCGGCTTTGCTCGCTGCCTGGGGTGGTGGGATGGGCCCTGGCCTTGAGGTCTGGCCCTGCACTGCCACCTCAGGAAGATACCCCTGCTGCACCCTTGCAAGTAAGGTCCTTACGTGGATACTGTTTCATGTAAATAATAAAGGAACTTGCCAACAGTAAGATGGTTCCTGTGAGTATTCATCAGCTTCCTAAATTCTGAATTTTGTTCTTCACCATTCTGGGGTATATGCTTCTTCAGTAAGTCTCACAGGCCTGAAGTCATTAAGCCCATAGTAGTTGCATGTGGTTTATCAGCTTTTCCACTTCAAGATGATGATCAATTAGAAAATGTGATAAACAGTTCTTTGTATTATGTATTTTATTATTAAATGCTTGGTATGAGCACTGTGAATGTTGGTATCTTGAAGGTCAGGAAAGGGACTGGAAAGAATATGGACTACATATAAAACTTGTATCTTTCACTTCCTACAATCCACAAAAGTGCACCACATGCAATGTTAGAATATTAGACCAGAATTATACACCATTCAACCTAAACAATGTTAATCTGTGTTTAGAAAAAAACAACTGATAGACACTAGCTGATGTGACCCTCAGACTGTTGGGAAATTTTAGCTCCAATTTTGGAGCTAAACTATGTTTGAGGAAAGTAACTTGTTTTTCCAACTGAGGTTTTAATGGAAGTATAGGACTAATTTATCCTATTTTGTTAGACGTTTACTGGAGGGAGTAAAGCATAAGAGAGATATTAGCAGATAATAAATTGGAAGGAACAGCAAACACTAGTAATAACAGATAATTCAGCAGCAAATAGCCCCTTTCTGCTGAGCATTACTTTTACTATGCGTAGATTACTTCAGCTCATTTCTGCAATGTATTAGCAAACAAGAATAAATTCAGCAAATGAAAAAAACCCCACCAAATGAGTGAACAGTGGAGTTGGGTGGACACATTACTCTGCAGTAGTGTGAAACCAAGTACTAAGAGGGTATATTTAGATTTTTCATTTAAATACACTGAGCTATAGAGACACTAATGAATCAGGGTTGCTTTGCTTCTCTGCAAAGAGTAGGAGGTATAATTTTTATTTATTTCTTTTTTTTACTATGATTTAGATTGCCCAGTCTTTACATTGATGTGTCTATGTAGTATTACCCATATTACATACAGCTTGTAATAATTTATCCAAGAGTTGCCTTATGGACTTTTTTATTAGATCTGACTGGAATAGAGTTAACTTTCTTCACAGCAGCTTGTATGGTGCCGTGGTTTAGATTTGTAGCTAGAATAGTATTGATAACACACCAGTGTTTTGGCTATTGCTGAGCAGTGATGGCACAACATCAAGTCCGCCTCTGTTTCTCACGCTGCCCCGACAGCAAGTAGGGTAGGGGTGGGCAAGAAGTTGAGAGAGGACATAGCTGGGACAGCTGATGTCAACTGACCAAACGGATATCCCATACTATATGATAACTTGGGTCAGCAATAAAAGCTGAGGAAAAGGAAGAGGAAGTGGGTATGTTCACAGGTACAGGTTTGTCTTCCCAAGTAACCATTGCTTGTGCTGAGGCCCTGCTTTCCAGGAAATGGCTAAACATCTGCCCACTAATTGGAAGTAGCGAATAAAATCCTTATTTTGCTTTGGTTGCATACACAGCTTTGCTTCATTTATTAAACTGTCTTGATGTCCACCCACGAGTTTTCAGCTTTTGCTCTGCCAGTTCTCTTCCCCATCCTGCTGGGAGTAAGTGAGCGAGTGGCTGGGTGGGTGTTTAGCTGCTGGCTGGGGTCAATCCACCACAACTGTTTACACTCTTTAATGAAGAAAGCATAATTTACAAGTAACTCACATATGTAATTATATAAGTTGAAAAATCTATTCTGGCAACAAAAGAAAAATGTTTTTCTTTTGGTATTATGAAATAATTAGGTAATAAAACTTTTTTTTTTTTTTTAAATAAGAATGAGTTTTATATAAGTGAGATTATGCTTTAGCTCATTCTTGAACCAGAAAAGTTTAGGTCTGGGTGTGGCAAATCCTTCCTTCCATCATGTCTCTATCATTTGCATTCAGCAAAGTACCTCTTTGATCTACCTCAAAATGACAAATAAAGGATCTCAAACCATTTATATGTTTGGGGTTTTTTGTGGGGTTTTTTTTTTTATATTTATTTAATGGTGCTGGTTCTTCTTGTTTTCCAGTGCCTGTCCTGGCTGGATTGTCTGGTTCTAGGAGGACATAAGGCAATCACATTTCTAGGGTTAAGACTTTCATTAACATGTACAATCCAAATGTGCAACCCAAATTATTTTTCTACTGAAAAAAGAAATAGTTCTGTACATAGATATATACTCTCTATTTTTCCTATATACATCAGTTCTGGAGTACTTTGACAGGATTTACATATTTTTCTGTGCTTTTATCACAGGCAGTAAATTGCAATGAAAAAAATACAAACAACCAAAAAGCCACATCCCCCCCCTCCTTAAAAGTAGGGGGAGGAACTTAGTAATTGGTTCAAACCATAATGAGAAAACATTTAGAAGTCAGAAGGTGAAGTCATTTGTAAGGTTGAGGAAAACAGATGAAAGAGGAGGGAATTTACCGAAAAATGAGGACTATGTAAATATCTGGGACTGATACGAACACAATATGATTGCCCCTATGTAGGAATTTAATTAGAAGAGTTTAACCTAAACCTAACTAACTAGTTCTACTTAAAATATGTTTAACATAACAAAAAGAAGATTAAGTCAAATGAAAGCTATCAAAAGGAAATTAGCTCCCTAAATTCATAGTTTCTACATCTTTGCTTGTGTGCTTCAAGCTACAGAAAGATCATTGGATATATATAATTGTATATATATAGACACATATTTATGATTTTCTTTTCTTTTCTTTTCTTTTCTTTTCTTTTCTTTTCTTTTCTTTTCTTTTCTTTTCTTTTCTTCTCTTTTCTTCTCTTTTCTTCTCTTTTCTTCTCTTTTCTTTTTCTCTTTTCTTATTTCTTTTCTTTTTTCTCCTTTTCTTTTCTTTTCTCTTCTCTTTTCTTTTCCTTTCTTTTTTTTTCCTTTGTTTTGAACATCTTTTTATTGCATTTCTAAACAGAAATTATAAATTATCCTTCAGGAAAAATTCCAAAGAATAGCACCTACCTCTGCAAATTGGCCTGTGGTCACTCCAGGCAGCCAGTGTATCTGTCACTCTCTGACAAGTGATGCTCTTAGAACCTTGCAGCACATAATTATCTTCACAGGAAAACTGTACACTTGCACCCACCCTGGGAGGAAAATGGGAGGAAGAAGGAAAGAATTTAAATATATTTTAAATATCAACACCCACAAATAAATGTAAATGTCACCAAATGACAATATTTCTAGGTCCAAACAAAGAAATTAAGATGGGAAATTCGACTCCATCATTACTATATTCATAAGAAACAACTTATACTATAGGGCATAGGTCTACTATTTAGTTTGTCCACTTTTTAAAGAAGTAAGGCCAGGAATATAAGCAATTGTGATACTAAGTTTCATCCTTTATAACTTCAATGATTTCACAGAGTTATATATTTTTTTAAGAAAATATATAATCACCAATCTATCAGGCAACAAAATTTACTTCATGAATAATTTCAACCTCTCCATATTCTCTTAAACAAGAGAATAAGCAGTTAGATATGGTAATTTGTCAACACGTATAACCACAAAATAATAATTTCAGTAAATTGTGATCATTCATTAAATATTCCTGACCTTGTTGAAATTTCCTTTTAAAAATTTTGCTAAATGATAACTTTTACTAGGACTGAAATTTGACTGTTACACTTGTAACTTTGAAATCTGTCTCTTTGGAGTGATTTATAACTTTTTTTTTTTTTTAATAAATAATTTCTTTCTGATCAATGCTGACCAATATTTATTAAAGAATTAAAAAACTGTATATATTACTGTGTATCTCAAAGAAAGCTTTCCTAAACAATACTTACACTTCTGCTTCCATTTACTGTTTGTGACATTCTTTGTTCCCCATCATAATCAACTGGTTTTGTTGTTAGCTTTCTTGCACTTTTAAATCTGTATCTGTTGTAAACTAAGTGATCTTGATAAAGCACATTTCTCAGGTTGGTCTTTCTAAGTCATTGAGTCCTAAACATCAGGGGACTGCTAGACGGCAGTCAGAAAGCTCAGTGGTTAAAATTGTGCTGTGGAGAATAGCAAATAATCTCATTCACTAACATCCATCTCATTCTGACCCTTCATGAACAAGTATTCTATTAGGTTCTCAGAGGATCTCAAAAAGAAAAACTATATTGTTTATCAACAAATGTTTATGATGTACTTCTGTAGGAACCTTTTTTTTAAAATTAAATTTGAATGTGATTCTCCAAATTTAGGAAAGGTTTAAAAACTACTTTTCTTAACAGTTGGTTCTTGAGCTGTTAAATGTGAAAAAGTCAGAAGGGTAGGGAAAATACTGGCCCTTTCCTTCAGTAGTTCATGGGAAATCCGTAATATCCTTGAAGATTAATATAATTTTCTAAAACTGCATTTATTTTATATTTGTCATAATCTACTATCCTTCAGAACATTCTTAAAACCCTCAGAAAAATACACCAAGCATGATTCCAAATACGTACCTCAAATTAATAAACAATTAGTTTCTCTTATTGGTAAAGAAAATATTATGATTAATTAATCTGACATGTTAATGCTCTAAACACCTATTTTTAAGATGTATTTTCTCATATTTTCTAAATTATGATCTCTGAAAATTCATTCTATGGAAACAGGAAAAAAACTACCAGTTACCTAATTGTGATAAATGTAAGTTGAGAATTGAAGTATTTAAAAATCATATTGGATAAAGACTTTCCCAGAAGTATAATGATGTGTGAACCAACATGAAAGCTTCAACATTTCCCTGAAGTTTTCTACTATCAAGACATGTAAGGAGAATTACGAAACTGTGCACATACAAAAAATTAGAGTGAAATGAAATGTATAATTATTGGATGTCTACAATTGCAATTTATAATTTAACATACTTGATTATTTCCCCCAAGAAAGAAAGAAAGAACGGGAAAAAAACCCAGGAGGAATACAAATATTCTGACGTCTGATGCAGTAAGTGAAGGATTTCATGTTTAGACGGGGTTTTCATCATTACAGCAATATTTTTAAAAAATTAAAAATATTAATGGATACATAAAATGTTACACACTCATTTAATCTATACACATGATGATTTAATTTGTTTCACTATTATTCTACACAGTATAGTGTATTTTTTTCCAAAGCTCTGGAAATAGGTTGTATCTAAGGACTAATAATATGAACTTCATATATTTCACATGGTGGATCTCATCTTTTGAAATGTTTGATCACAAATGATGTGACACAAAATAAATACACTGACTACAACATAATAAAAACAAAAAACGTAGCAAAACCACCAAATTAAAGAGCAAGGTAGGAACATGAAGTACTCAAAAGCTCCTGAGTGTTAGAATTCAAGGTGGAGAGAAACCTAAATGCCAGCTATAGGCACTGAGAAGTACAATTTTTTGAAAGTAATTTCAAGAATTCTAATTAAACTTCAGGTAGACTACAGAACACTAACAGGTTTTATCAGAATGACTGACATAGTTCTGTACACAGTTTATATGTGGCCACAATATATGCTATGTCTGCTTTAATATCAGTCAAGAGCCATCCTTTTCGAAACACCTGTTGTGAGAAATCAGGTTTATGCCATGAGTCTGACAAACGATACTTTCAAGAAAATAATTTTAATGCAATTTTAATTCTGTCAAGGCTTACAAAAAAAAAAGGAGAAAAGTATTGAAAAGTTCTAAATACTGCCGAATGGAGGTATGGACTGTCACAATATAATATATATGAAGGAAATTAAAAGTTTTTGTAAGTAACCAGTTAATAATGAAATGTGTGTGTGTGTGTGCGTGTGTGTGTGTTATATAATACATATGTTGCAATACATTGCAGATATGTGAATCAACACATATAACTTTAGATGTTTAAGAGATCAGTGCATACTGAGAAATCTTACGTGATCTGAGTCACTAGAGTATTTTCTGTTTCTAGACAGCTGGATCTATCTAAATAAGCATCTTAGGGGAGGGAAGACACCTGGGCCACAGAGTCTACAATAAAAGTCCTTATCCTCTAAGCAACATCCAAATTGCTGAGTCTCTCCATTGCTTCTGCTTGACATTTTTCCATTAAAAAAGGCAAAAGCAATATTTTAACTTATTAGATCTGTGATTTCAAAGGAAAGTATTACATCATTTAATTTCCAATCATTAACAATGAATGTTTTTCAATTCTTTTTTTTTACATATTTACCTCCCTAGTCACTGAGCAAATCTGTGGGCACTGGAGTCTCTTGTTTTGTTAATTCTCTATGCAGACTTTCAAAAGGAGGAAGAAATCAATTTCCTCTTTTTTATTTTTCTATTTTAAATTTGAACTGTATCAAAGCAAAATTTCTGCTTTTATAAATAAGGCTGGAATTTGATTGAAAGAAACCATTTTTAAAAAAGAAAAAAAATCTGTAAAAAATACTAAGCATAAGAAAGTTCATTTAATTTTAAAAAGCTGTTTTGAAAATTTAAAAGCTATTCTTACTACATATAGTAGTGGAATTGTGGAAAATGATTGTATTTTCACAGTACCACACATACCATATAATACTTAAAGAGAGCTGAAATTTTTTAGTTTATCTCCATTTCACATTTCATTTAAACAATCTACTGTTCTGAGATCTCACAAAAAAATAAAATGTGATATTGACCCCAAAATTGTATTGATTATGTGCTCATGCATCTAGCAAAATCTGAGTTGCCATTTCTCCCTCAAAAGGAATCCACTGGATTTTTTTGAAATCATTGAAAATCACCTCCTCTACTTCCTGAACTGAACAGAGTAAAAGCGTGGCAGGAGGACAGAATGAAAAGGTTAAGATTTCAATACCTTTTTGTTTGCTTTATGATATTAGAATGAATACCATTATTATGCTGAAAACAATGAAACCCTTTTCAAAGAACTTGTCATCACTGAATGAGTTGGGTCTCAGGCTGTCTTGAAAATAAACCCTCTACCTTTCCATCAAACCCACTCACAACATCTTTCAGTAGCCTGGAAAAGATTTTGAATAATGTGCATTTTCACATGTTTTAGTTCAGATTAATATCCACAGTTGTCATTCTCCTGACAAGAACAATAGCTCCTTCTGGTGTCTATACTTGCCTCTTAGAAAAGAAAAAACATTGCCTTTCTTTTACTCTCCACTGTATTTTCACTACATTGGAGAAATGCAAGCAACAGCAAATATTATTTTCCCTACTCTTATGGTAGAGCTTGATTTGTCTTTTCAGAGAAAGAAAAACTAAATTCCAGCCAAATTCTCTATTTAAATGTCAAGCTATATATAGATAGCTAAACTTTAAGATAGCTAAGATGTTTTAAATAGGTATAAAAAAAGAAGTTTACAGTACATGAAAAAAGTTGCTGTTGCATAATCAGTTTTCAGATAACAAGTGAGGTTTAGGAGGAAAATAAAATTGTATTGTTTCTCTCAATAATGTTCAGAATTGGAGGCCCAAAACACACACACAAATAATAGATGATCAAAGTATATAAATGTTTTTTATTTATCATCTTATATGATGTTGCTTGTGCTATTTTTGAAGACTTTATGCATTCACTTATCCCCATGAACAGTAAGATACATTAGAGACTGTGTTCAAAATATAGTTATGTAATTTTGCAAGATTCCTTGACATTAGATTCCCTCAGATATCTTAAAATATACAATGACCTTTAAAGTTCTTGCACACTTTCCCTCCTGATATTTTCATGTACTGCTGGGATTTTTATTGTTGGGCTCTCCCATGTTCGGCCTCACACATTTGGATCTTTAGACCTGTTTCACCAAAATTATTTTAGGTCTCTTTCTCTTTCAAATTACAGACTACAGTCTAGAGAGGAAAAGAAGTAATTGTCTCTCTCACCCTATTTCAGCTTACCAGTGCTCTTAGACCTGCCAGTCAATGTGCATGTGCTATTGTTTCTCAAGAATTGTTCATACACCACTGACTTGGACCATAACTAGATAAGAGTCTGCTCGACCCACAGTGTATCATGAAAACACATAATCTGTAGAACGTCATCCAGTCCAATGCCCCACTCCAAGCATGTCCAGTTGGAACAGAAAGCTCAAGGCCTTCTTCAGGTGAGCTCTGAATTCCTCCCTGGATGGAGATTCCACAAAGTCTCTGGGAAACTTGCTCCAATGTTTGACCATCCTCATAGTAAAACATTATTTTATTTTATTTTTTTAAATCCTGAATCTAGAAGTAATTTATCATGTCCCGACTTATGTTCATTGCCTCTAGTCCTGTCACTGTCCACCTCTGCGAAAAGTCTGGATTTCTCTTCTCTTCTCTTCTCTTCTCTTCTCTTCTCTTCTCTTCTCTTCTCTTCTCTTCTCTTCTCTTCTCTTCATTCTCCTGTTTAGCAGCTGTAGACAGCAACAAGGTCCTTCAGATTCTCTTAAGGCTGAGCACACCCAGAACTCTCAGCCTCTTCTTATATGTCGTGCTCAGGCTCCCTCACCATCCTCATCTGCTGAACTTACTCTGGTATCTATATTTAGTGGAGTGAGAATGGCCCCTTCAGGTGTGAACTCATACTATTTTCCATTAAACATTTAGGCTATGGGGTTAACTCTTTCCAGAGATGCTTTTTCCTCTCCACGAACAGAGTGATCCTAGAAGCTGCCCTTAATTCTTTCAACTAAGTATTTGATTTGGAGGAATTCAGAAGAGATATGATCTGAATCCTTTATGGTTATGAGGAGAGACTCAAGTGGAGGAGGGAAACTGAGGCATATCTGCACAAATAGTAAAGTAAAATACTCTCCAAAATAACAGTGGAAGTTTACAGGTATCCCTCAGATGAATACCCTCAGACACTTTAATACATCTTGAGAGAGAGTTATATTTTAGTATTCCATTTTTACCTAGTCTTCTGCCAAGTGATGTTTCTCTCCTCAATGCATCAAGCATTAATAAAGACCTAGATAAAAATTACATTTTGTGTTCCTAAAACAGCAGACCTTTCAACAGCAAGTGCATACTATAGTATTGTATCATACAATTTCCCTTGCAGCAGCTGTACTTTCCAAGTTGAATCAGAATATATAGAACAGGATAATAGTAAACATCTTCTGGACAGTTTGTCTCTCTCTAGCCTATTTATTGAAAAGGTTATTTCACTTCATTATTTTTTAAAACACATTTAACTGCTGCCCTGTTTCTAATGAAATCATAACTGCATATAACTAATTCTCTTAATGTTGGAGTTGTTTATGAGTCCTCAAACTCCTTCGAGGTTAAATAGAGAAAAATCTAAAAAGAGTAGGTCAGTGAGAAATAGAAAAGATTTTTAAATCATTTCCCCCTTGTCAGTTATGCCTTAGCTTGAAAGAGCCTTGATTCAGGAGTTAGGTTTGATTAACTTGTTTTCTGGAGTTGCAGTGAACTTTGCACAATTCCTTCTAATTCCTATGAAGTTTTCCTTTCCATTTACTTGTAGGTCTGCCTGTCCATTCCCTGCTGAGTAATTTATAAATCTCCGCATGAGCTGGAGGCTCCCATCTCCTTCCTTTGACCCTCTTCTCTGCCACACCTTGAAGTCTTTGCTTTTTTTCCCCAACAGGGGAAGAGCAACCTTCCTCCTTTCCCCATAGGGGTCCATTTGACCTTATCTTCTTTTTTTTAATGAATATAACAAAAGCTCAGTACTAAAAAAGCAAGGAGATGGCACTCATCACAGCCTCAGACAATGAATTTGCCATGTTTCCCAAGCTTTTTAACAACTTTTATATAGTGGGAAAACGGAAAATTCTCTCTGCTTCTTCTTCTATGCTGTCCAGACAGTTCTGCTTTTCCTACAGATGCAAGATTATTAAGTTCTAAAATTCCTATTTAAAATGCATTGATTTAAAAAAATAAACAGGAAAAAACAATTCAAGATATGCAATGGACTGGAGCTATTTTGGCAATGACTCAGCACATTTAAAACTAGAGAAAGAATACATATCTGTAGTCTCATGTTCTGTATATGTGCAACAGGAAATACTTTCCTTTTGGTCATGTAGAAAACTAAATGTGCTTACCTGAAGTCAGAGCCCACTCTTTTCCCATTTTCAGGAATTCCAGGATCAGGACATGTATCGGATGCAACTGCATCTCCACCCTGGGTCACTGCAAAGTAAAGGAAAAAAAAAAAGTTACACATGCAGCTGTAAATAAAGATTGACTCTTTACTTTTCCCATACATTAACTTCCATGGCCTGAATTTAACCATATGCATATTCATATTTTTTTTTTTCTTGAAACAGTATAAATTATGACTAAAAAGAAACCCTATATAATTGATTTCTTGGTTGTATTATTTATTTTCTTTGGTTATGACAAAAAACACGTTTTGTTTCTGTGGGAAAATAAATGATTGATTTCCCATCTTTTTATGGATCTACTAGGATCCATGGCTTTTCTCAGGGAAAACAACATTTTGTAAAGTCACCTTCTTAAATATTCACACCACACCATTGTAAGATTAAGATAGTATAAGAAAATAAAATCTCATTTAAGCTTCTGTTCATAATAAGACATGAAATAGACAAAAGCCAAGAACACAACTGTAATACAGACATATTTTTATGAAGATAAAGTTCATCTCAAAAATATACCGAAAACCCCACAGAGCAATGCGTTTGTGAACCGCTGAATATGTAAACAAGGCTCAAAATCTCTATTTTGTGCTTTCATGTAGGAATAGAAAGAAAAGGCATCCTATACTGTTCCATTCCTTTTGTCCTCTGTTCTTTCTCCTACCAGACTGTCAGATATTTAAATAATACTAGGTATATAAACTTATAGTCCTTTCAAAACTCAAAACAATTTGAACATTCAATTTTCACTTTTTTCCTTCTTCATTTGTAAAGAGGTATATAAGGAATATGTGGAAATACAAGCAATTAATCATAAAGAAAAGATATAAACTAACAGAGCACAACGCTGTGAATATAAGAAAACCTGAATACACATGTGCTTTCTATCCTGCACATATGCACGTGTGTCCATACATAATTACATGCCTCCTGTTTTTCTGTTTCCTCCACAGAAGAATGGTGTTAGTAGAAATTTGTGGATCACATTTTTAATCTTAAAAGATTTGTTGGAAACCCTTAAGGACAGGGCAGAACATTCTTTCTGAATAATAATAATTAAAAAAAAAAGTTAGTTGGAATATTTTGGCTGCACAAAATGAATTACACAAGCCTGAGTGGATTACGGATGACAGCGTAACAGCTGAAAGGTGGTGAAAGATTAGATGTAAAAAGTGATATGCTTTCAAATTGAATACAGTGGCAAGAGTGGTGACAAGCAGGATACATACAATCAGATGGTAAGAGCTATAAATCTTGATGTCTGTTTTGGCAGCATCAGGGACAATTAATTTATATACAAATCCAAAGTTTTACAAGTGAAAATTTAAAGAAAAAAAATCCAAACAAAACAACACCTGCATTACAATACTACAAAAATATCACTAAGGCATGGCACTTGTAAGTACCAAAATGCTTGACCTGAGCATAGATTCTTCTTAAAGTAGAGAAACTGCAATAATTACAGTATATTTCAACATTTGTCTACATTCTTTTTTTTAATTTAGTTTGGTATATAGAATGTTTTAAAAATATAGGAAAGTAAAGGAATCATCTCTTTCTTCCTATCTTTTTAACACTACGTATTGTGTTGTATACTGTTTGTCCCAGAAATCTTTCTTTAAACTAGATGAAGAATGATTATGATAATATCAGAAATGTTTTTGCAAACAAAATTAAAAATATGATGTTTTATTAAAAAAAAAATATTTCCCGATAAATAAAAAACCCAAGTATGAGTAAAAATCCAGTTCAGCTGGACAAAAGTATAGCATCTGGAATTCACCATCTTGAAAACACTCCAGACCATGAGCCAAATCCTGCTAATTTCACTAGTATTAGATTGATAAAGATTTGTGTGTGCATGTGTGTGCATAAGGGCTTTCATACAAATTTATACTTGCTAGTAAACACACATTTTAGTCTAACAATTTAATTTTGTAGTTTCTTGGGAAGCGTCATCACTGAAATGCTGTTACACAGTCAAAAACTGATCTTGCTAGAAAAGCAGCATGCTTGTCCACTTATGTTTCTTAAATTATTTTCCTACTAAAATTTATTCAATTTTCTCTGAAGAAAAAAATCAAATATTCACTACTTTTAGCACAGAATTGTAGCTATGTTAGGAAAATGAGGTTCAATTTTAACTACTGAATCAACAAAACACAAAAATAAGCAATATGACTGGTACGGTTATTCAACATATCGAGTTTACTAAACTTGAACTTTATGGTAACTACTGTAACACCAGGTGTAGAACACTGCCTTTGCTATCATGTTTTAAGTACACATTGCAGTGAAGCTACCTCCTTTTACAGACATACATACAAAATGCGTAAATATTTTGTTTGGGACACCAGTAAATGTTGACTGAGACCTTACTCATAGCACAGAATGAAGTGATCTCCGCAGATAGATGATGACCTTAGCAAAATTTTCTTCTCAGCCACTACCTTCCTCTGTCAAGACATCCTCACACCAGTATCAGGGAAGGGTGATTCAGGCTATCACTTACCCAAAGAAATAATGTCTCTCACAACAGAGCAGGTATTATATGTCTGGGACTCGGCACATCTTCCTGGATGTCTCCAGGCCTTGTTAAACATGGCCCAGGTTTTACCTTCTACTTTCCCCAATGAACTGTCAAGTGTTTTTTAACAGATGGTGGTTGCATGACATGCTGTCATAACAAAATAAATCCAATTCCCTGTAAAACAAACCTGTCTGATTTTATCTTTCCGGATGGGAAAAAAGGAGCAAATTTCTCAAATCAGTGAAACCATTTATTACCTTTAGTGGTTAAGGGACACCAGGGACTTTAATGCATTAGTAAATGTATGTATATACTTCTACACGTATACGCTCAAAACCTTTACCTGCCAGTATTTTGGAATTTACTTAAAAATCAGATTTTAAGAGTTTTTAATCTCCAACATTTGTTATCATTCAGACTGAAAATAGATTAAAAGATGCCCAGGTGAATCCCTGTCAGAGACCTTTATCTTCCTGTGTTTCAACCCTGTCAAATTTCCCCTTTATCCACCACTATGAAGTATTATCTACTGCTACTGAGATCTGTAACACATCCGAGGAGAAAGTATCATCTTTGATTTGAGTATCTCACTTCCAAAATATGTTTAAACCTTGCAGTCTCTTTCTGAAAGCATCTCTTAGACATGTCATCTACTATTCATCTAGTCACATGGCCAATCTTTCAGTTTTACCTTTAAAGAAGAAGACTTTTGTATGCCCTTGAAAGACCAATGTCTTACCTGTTCGTACTCTTTCAAAATGATACAGTATAGAGTTTCATTTATATAGGGTATTATAAAGTGTTTATGTGCTTTTTGCATCGTTCTTCTGATTTTTCCTTCTTTATCGAATCAAACTTCAATTATCTTTATTTTCAAAGCTCATTCACAGCCTATATGTATTTTAACTATCATCTCAATTTTCAATTTTACAATTTTAAAATTTTGAAACAATGAAGGTATTAAGGGCAATGGAAGGTAATTTTCCTATTTAAAGCTCACAAAATTTAGATATAAATATCAATTATGCAGAAACTTTGGCACAGCTATGCACTAATTAGTAGCATTTATCTTAAAGCATTAACAATGTTCCTCTGTATTGTGAATATAAACTAAACATTTATAAGCCTGTATTTATGATAAATAAATTTAGGATCAGTCTATATAATACCAGTCTCTCTCAATATATTCTTAGTACATTCTCACTATACCCGCTCTGTTTTAAAAAGAAGTTTAAGAGTATATAATCCTGGCAAATATCAAAGTAAGCTATTGCTTGACATAGATAATTCTTCACGATGTATCCCAGTTGCACACAGTTCTTCAATGAACCATCAGCTGGAGAAAACAGTGTGTGTTCCATTAGAATAACATCAGAAAAAGTATTTGAAGTCACAGGGTATGGAGAACAGTGAGGAAAGATTCTAGTCAGGTTTTGGGTTTTGTTTTTTGGTTTGGTTTTTTGTTTGTTGGGGTTTTTTTAATATTAGTTACTGCAGAGTCTAACAGAACTCTGTTTTTCTCTTTTTTTAACAGAGGGTTTGAGAACATCAAAGATGCTTCAACCACCACACATGTCTTTAGAGCATTCTCGGTGGACGCAACTTAACTCTGGAACTTCTCAACATGCCATGCTATTATATACTGCAAAACTTATGTATTCTCAGGCATTTCTGCAGGAACAGTTGAAACGAAACTGTGAGTTATTAATGTGATGGACAGCTTTTCAGTCTATGTACAACCTCTATGGTTAAGACTGGTGATTTAAATTTCTATTTGATAACAAAAATCTATTGCTTCTTTACTGACTGAGAATCAAAGAACACGATTTCTTCCATTTTCTCAGTTGGGATCATGCGGAGTAGAGTTTCCACAGCTTTGGAGGTCATCTTTTTTGTTTTACTTGGTATATAACATTGTAAGAATAGAACTCCTTTAAGATGTTTCACGTTCTGATTTTAACACAATAGTACAGAACAAAGACTGGCAGTAACTGTAAACAGAAATCAGACTTTAAGAACTTGTAATCATAATAATAAACAATTAGCAGATACATTAACATCCTAATTTAGCTCAGCATTTGTGAAGTGTTTAACTTTAATCAAGGAGCAATATTAAACAGGAGGAAGGGATGGTGCAACATATGTTTCATGCAGCAAGACGAGCAACATGAGATCTCCCTTATTATAATATTGGTTCTACTCCAGGCAAGCTGCACTGTTTTAGATGCATTTGGAATCTGAATACACATTAATGATCTACTCATGCTTATGTAAAGCATGTGTTGAAATGCTTTGAAGGGCTGGACTATACCTAATATATTATGTATAGATGTCTTACACTGCATATCTTTCTTCAGTAGCCATTAGGTTAGTAACAAATATTTGGTGTTCATGCTTCAGGCTGCAATACCTACAATTTTAAACTTAACAAGTTTGGGCAGTCTATTTGGACATTTACTCATTCTCCTAGTGATATCACCTACCTATATAAAGGTTATGTATTTATAAATACATAAACTCAGGAACACTCATTTCTTCAATAATTTGTTTTGAATAACTTTCAAATTAAATGAAAAAATTGCAAGAATCATCTACAAGAAGGCCTTGTCAAATACTATGTAGAGGCTAGAAAAAAGACAAGACCCTAAAATCCACTGTGGAAATACATTATAAAAAATGTCAGTTTTTCTAGAGCAGACTGACAAGTTTGTAAACTGAACAAGACTTCACAATGAATGAATACTTTATCTCTCTGTTTTGATGAAAATAAAAGCTGACATATGTAAATATCAACCTCTTTCCAGCCAAGAAGTCACACACACATGCAATGGCACTGTATCAATGAAACAAGAAAATAGATGCACTAATTACTGTATTAGAGCCACATCTTGATTATTCATTAAGCTCCTTAGATTTACATTTATTTACATTTGAATTTTTAAAAAGGTTGATTCATATTAAAAAAACCTAACAGTTCTAGACATAATTTTGGTCATTAAATTATTATGCTTGAAAAGTGAATCCAAAACATTTCAATTATTCTTTATCAAGTGTACTAGAAATTACTTGTTTCACATAGCAATGAATAATGTGGTGGCTGGAAAAGAAAAAAGAAATATACTTAATGTCTTGACATGACAATATATGGAGAAAAGGTATAAAAGATTATCATTGTATAAAAGGACTGAATATACTGGAGTTGTTTTGATTTTAGAAAGCTGGAATTAATGGATGAAAAGAAAGATTTTAGAGCACAAAAGCTTCAATCCACAAACACATTCACAGGCAGAATTAATTGAATGAAATTTTCTGCCATAAGTTTTGCTGCATTTGCTCTAAAATGTCAGTTACCCCCATCCTGAAGATAATTTCAAGCTTTCAAAGGCTTTGACTTATCCAGATCAAAATAAAAGAATGAATTTGAGAGTAATTTTAATGGTCAGACTGCATATACAGCAGGAGGTCTTTTTTTGTTTGCAAAGACATTTATTATTAGGAGACTTCTCATGTGCTGCACTTAGCAGCACATAAGCTTTAGCCGTTTCAAGATAGTGTCTTACTGAAAGTAATAGGGCAGCCAGTTAGGGTCATGATTAAACATACATATAAACAATGTCTTTGCATACATCAAATCATCTGTATTAGATTTTATTTTAAAAACTATGACACGGTCAGAAAAGGACAATTCGGTTTGTTTTACATGAAAATACACATTAAAAAGTCACACAAATATTTTAATAATTTTAGTCTACATAATTCTGACTACATTAAAACAAGTAATTGTTTTGTCTCTTGAACTCCTCACCAAATTAGAGGAAATGAATTGGATTTAACAACTCCTTTCCCCTCTCCCCTCCCCGCCCTGATATCTCTTTCATAGAAAGATATAAATGAAAAGTGTTAAGTTGGAACCCTAATAAATGAGATACAAGGGCATTACTTATATGGGTATATGAAAGTATATGCTTAGTAACAGATATTACCTTATAATAAAACAAGATCACAGACATGATAAAAAAATACAGATTTGAGTAGAAATAATAGCTGCAACCAAAATACCATGACACTATATATATATATTTTAACTGGACAAAGAAATATAAAGAGCACTATATACTATTTTTTTTCATACAATTTCATCCAGGCTTTTAGGAGACAGGAAAACTACCATTAGCAGAATGAGTTGATGATCCATATGCTCCATCATAAGCTTTAAGTAGAAATAACATAACACTGATCTGTTACAGACAACAGAAACAAACCTGCATGAAACTTATTCAAATGAAGAAGTGGTAGGTTACTGAAATCCAGAAAGACAGAAGAGAAGAAAGAGCTAAACAAGGAAGGACATGTAATGAAAGTTTTGAAGTTCAACAATGTAACTACTTTCAAGAAGCTAGTTCAAAATTTTTTCCTGAATTTACCTATGAACTGACTATACTATTTAAATACTATTGAAAAGGAAAATATGGTCGTGTTGACACCAGATGACATAAGTGCATAAGGCCATTCTGGGCAGTTATACAAGGAAAAACTGTTATCCGAAACCTGCCCAGGTGAATCTGGGCCCAGAACACTCTTATAGATGACATTTTGTTTCTTCAAAATGATTAACAATTCTTCCAAAGTATTGTTCTGTTAGTTCACCAAACCATAGGCAGCTGCTACATTTCATTTAAATCTGAAGTTCTCCAGTGTTTCTCACTATAAGAGTATATTAGCTTTGAAAATTTGTAAGGAAAGTTTAACCATCCCTCTTGTTTTAAAAAGTCAGATTAAAAAAAAAAAATCATTTCTGTAACAGAAACTATAAAACCCCCTATCATTTTCATATACTAAAGATAATTATTTTAGGGTGGGTTTTTTTAATAAGCATAAGCTCTAGCACCTTCACACATTAGGAAATCATCATCCCACTAGATTGCAGCTGTCAACACTTGGTTAAAATGCAGGATCTCTGTAGTTTACCGATTTATTTATGTATGGCACTCCTTTCTCCAGCAGCTGGGGATTTCTATCAGTAGCCTTATACTTGCTATAACTGAAATTGCTGGTATGTCCCACTTATCCTTGTTATTCCTTAGTGATTACAAGGCCTGAGAACAGATTGCCCTTACATAAATCCAATTTTGCCCATTCTTAGAGAGTGAAACAGCAGTTAAAAAAAAAAAAAAATTTCTCACTTTGCTTTGTTTTGGTTTGGTTTCCCAAGGGAATTTGACCAACACTCTTTTGCATCCATCTCTGTTTTCAGCAGCTGAATATAAGATTTATTCAGCTTAATGAAATGACTTAAGTCTCGGCAGATGCATAGCTTTCAGTCAGTCTGGGAGCTTATTAGTCCAGCTTTTCTCAAAGTTGTGAAGAGCCTGCTCACTCATAACAACATTTATTTTCTATTATTTACCTCTAGATCAGTAAAGCAGTTTAAATAAATGTATTTTAGCATAGCTAAGAAATTCCACATTTGGGAATTGTGGGGAAAAATTGTCAAATACTTACCTTTTTAATGTAATTAAACATTTGGATTTTAGCCTGATTAAAATACTTCTTAAAGAATTGAGGTGAAAGGATCAATTTTGGTTTTAGCTGTAAGTTGTAATTTAAATATATTTTCCCTATAAAATAGAATATATTCAGAACTGGAATATATTCTATTTCCCCCATTTCCATAGGGAAATTCCTACAAGTCGCACAAAAGCTACAGTTCAGAATCAGATGCATTCACCATATATACTTTGAGGGGGGGAGCTGGTTGAGATCTTCCACAATGCACGAGCAGTTATGCAAACCTCCTGAGATACTGTTCGGCTCATTAAAGATAAAGCTGCATCATGAAAGATGGAGACCCCTTTGATAATTGCAAACACCAGATTTTCACAGGTGTTGAATTCATCAGACCCTAGGAACAGACTACTGAGCTTGCAAAAACCAGGACAACCATACTGAAAGCACGTGTCTGATTTCCTTCACGTGATGGTCCACACACAGTAAGCTCCTATTGCCAACAAGTACTGCTAACTTCAGCGCGAGAAAACTTGATGCCTCTAAAAAGCTGAAATTTTTCCAGTGAGTGAAGTTCACTCACCAATGATTCAATACAGTTCCACCAGATGGAATGTATAAGTTTACATTATGCTTGCTTTTAATTAAGGAAGTGACACCATAAACTATAGTAAGAGTACCTTAACATTGCAAAATCTATCACTCATTAAGACTTGCCTGAACTGAAGCTATCCATGCCTGAAAATATAGAAGCCCATTTTTGTGTTTTCATGTTAATTTGTGATTTATGGAAAATACCAATTTAAAAATATTGTCCCTTCATTAATCCTGATACTTAAATAATTATCTATATCATGTCTTTATATTGCTCAAGGCCATAAGGAGAAGACAGAGAAGAAATTGTCCCACATCACTGCATAACAACTATATTGTACTGTCTTTGTGGCTTACTTAGCCATTTACTTTAGCACCCACCTACAGTTATCAAACCTATTTAGTTCTTATAACATCAGACATTAATATAAAAGTATTGTAAGCTCCTTAGTTATTAGTTTTCACACTGTACGTTGGATTCTACTGTTATTTCATGACTTGCTGGAGATAATGATACTTTTGCACCAATTGCAAAAACCAAATTTTGACTGCAAAATATTTGTCTCCAGTCATGAGAAAGTATTTTACTCTCTTAGTATTATATAATACTAAAACACAAGGAAATGGGAAACCATGACCTCAGTGAAGTCAACAAATAAAATATCAGTAATGATAGGAGGTGCAGGATTTTATCTGATAGGCAAATGCTAAAAAAAATCTTTAAAAAATAAATACATTACCATTTATTTTTCACACCACATGACAGGAAGGGAAAGCAAAAACTTCACATAAGAATGAAATTACCATTATACATTTGTCCTCTACAGACCCCACAATAAGCTATGTATAAGGCTTAAATACATGGCTCACAGTAAACGGAGTTGTTGCTTTCTCCAGTATCACTTCATTCAGAAATGTAGGAAATTCAGTAATTTACTTTGAAACGACAGAGCTGATAAAGAGCCAGTAGTAAAGAGCAATTTTATGGGATATCCAGAAGCATTCTTTTCAAAAGAAATAAACCCAACATGTTGTTTTCTCTCAGTGGCTTAGAAGTTTGGAAAATTCCATTTTTCACCAGCATCAGGTTATAAACTCACCCTACAATGCTATTTACTTGTAAATATACTGCCACTTTATAACATATTTTATTGATATATATTTTTACAAGGCAGTCTTTTTCTTTTCCCTTAAAAATAGCTATCTAGCCTCTTACTGAGCACTGCCATTTCTGTGATATATCTGAAGGTGACTATAAATTATATTTTTTACATATCAATAAGGGTTAAAAAGATTGTATTTAAATAAAATTCTCATTTACTTAATTAGTTATTTAATATACATTTGTCAATCAATGCATTAACTACTTTTTTAGTCTTGTAACTGATATTACATTTTTGGTTGGCTTTTCAAAGTAAAATGTTTAGCATTATGTAACAAATCTGAAGAGGTAACAAAGCACTCAGTCATGGGCATACTGCATTGATAATCTCATTTTTCAACATAACATTTAGGATTTTGCATTGAATTTATATATATTGGTCCACTATGCAAGGTTTGCAGAATTTAATCAAATAGGTTTTGACTTTGAGAAAGAGCTTAAAATTAGAAAATAACTGCTAACTATGGGATACTCTACCAAGGTGGAGCTGTTTATATAGAAAAGAAGAAAAACTGACACATAAAAATTCAGTGCTCTGGCCTTCCTCTTACTTTTATGTGACTTTGAGCAAGTCACTTAGGACCATATCTTAAGTGAAACCTATGTAGAACATGGAAGCTTGTGACCATGTTCTCTCTTGTTGAAAGTAAAACATTTGGGGCCGGGGGGTAGGGGGAAGTTACTTGGGTCAGGAAAAAAAAAATCTGTAAGAGTGAGTATGGTTGTGTAGAATGACAAAGACACTCAGATAGTGAAATACATGAATTTCAAATAGTGTGGCGAGCACTTATTTTCAGATATAATGTTAGGAATTCATAGATGTATTGGGTCTGGCTGAGATGGAGTTAACTTTCTCCGTAGCAGCCCTCACAGCGCTGTGCTGTGCATTGGTAGCCAGCAAGGTGTTGATACCACACCAGGGTTTTGGCTACTACTGAGCAGTGCTGGCACACATCAAGGCTGTCTCTCCAGCATTTCTTCCCCCTCTCAGCAGTAGGCTGGGGATGGGCAAGATCTTGGAGGGGACGCAGCCAGAACAGCTGACCCAAAGTGACCGAAGGGATATTCCATACCCTATGACGTCTGCTCAGCAATAAGAAGCTGAGAGAGAGAGGAGGAACTGGGGGCATTTGTTTTAACAAGATTTGTCTACCGGAGCAACTGCTACACATACTGAAGCCCTGCTTCCCGGGAAGTGGCCAGACATCGGCTGCTGATGGGAAGCAGAGAATAATCTTTTGCTTTTGCTGTATTAAACTGCCTTTGTCTTGACCCACGAGTCTGGGGTTGTTTTTCCCATCTTATTTGTGTCCCCTCTCTGTTCTGCTGAGGAGGGAAGTGATAGAGCGGCTTGGTGGACCCTTGGCATCTAGCCAAGGTGTTAAACCACCACAATAGATAAAATAAGCAGGCCTTGAGGTCTTGAAATTTCTACTTTGGCTTAAACAGGACAGCTGTACACTTCCTTTATTATCCCCTAAAGTTTCTAGCCTGCTCCTGAGCTATTCTTCTACAAATACTTGTAGATATTCTTCTAGGAATACTTTTAGATATTATTCTAGTAGTTCAGTAAACGATCTTCTGAGTAAGTTTTGGGGGAGGAGCGTTGTTACCTCAAACTAGTTCTGGAATGAAAAATGTATTTGTTTTCCTGGACAGAAAGATTCCAAGATGTCTTCTCCAAATGGATTGAACTGCCTCTGTTATATGGAATAGAAGATTTGAATACGGTTCTCAGCATTTCTGAAGAGCTGATTATGACGTGCTGTTACACAAAGTGAGAATACAGAGCACAGTTGGAGTGAGGCTGCTCACTCAGGGTACTGACCACTCTGAATATCTTAATTCTCCATGATGTTGGATACAGTGCCAAGTGTTAAATCATGAGTAGGAGCAAGGTACTGGGTCGGGGATAGGAAGACAGCAGAGGTTGGGTACTTCTCTAAGAGATAGGGATTTGCAAAGCAAAAGGACAGGCCCATGCACCAAGGTAAGCACAAGCGGTTTTCATGGACAAGACAGGGAAAGACTGCAGCTTGTTGAAAGTTTTTGTATTGTGCTTAATGGGTGGCTCAACTGAAAGAAACTGAATGACAGAGCAAAAGCAAGCACAACATCGCAAGCTCAGAATCCTGTTCAGAGCTGGAGACCATTTCTATGGCCACTGACCTCACCTGTTCTTTTTAATTCACTCTAACTGACCACTCATAGTTGATGATTTTTAATTTTTGTATTATTTTTGTTTTATTCTCTTTGGAGAATCTGCTGGCTCACCGGAGGACACAGAAGCACATAGGAGGATGATATTTATATCTTTCTTAATTGCTAAACAGTGCATATTGGCCACAATTTATGTTGCTATTCATTCAAGAGAAAGCGAACAAAACTATGATTTATAGATGGTTAAATAGCTTTTCTCCTCAATCAGTGCGGTGTTTTTTTTCTTTTATTCTTTTCCACTATTTGTTTCAGTATTCACTAATGTTGATAAGACAATGTTTTTTTCCAGTTCCTACAAATATACAACTTTTCTAACATGATGAATCTGTCATTTGCTCTACCTGCCTCCAAAATAATAATCATATTATAATCATAAAAAGGGTCAGTAAGAGATTGAATCTATTAATAAGTGTTTATCTCCTGCTTCAAGTGGAAAAGAAAGAGATGAGACATTCCAAAGACATAAAATTTAACAGAACAAAGCTGTCACTGTTAAAGATCTGATTTCTGTGCTTAATACTTCAGCTAAATGGTTTTAGTGGCATTTTTTCAATAAAAGACACATTTTATTCAGTTATAAAATAAATAATTACATGTATAGACATAAATAAAGTTTCTAGGGGTAAATCTACACTACATGGTAGTGCTTGTGATTGAAATGCAGCGCTGACATTCTAAGAACTGTATTTAACTGGCTAGAATAAATATGCAGTCTCTAGCTTCAACGATCGTAAGGGGTGCACAATCCTCCCAAGAAATGAAACAAGTATATTCCAACTGAACTTTGTATCAAAGCAGTTAAAGTTCTGTAAGTTAAATCTATAAGCAAACTGAATACACCAGAAGGTGGATAAGAATTAAAGTTGCCAAGAACTCCCAATTTAATATTTAATACATAACCATAGTAGATGGCTCCTCCAGCAGTCATTTTATCTTTTAAATCCACAAAGGGCTTCATGTTTAAAGTAGCATTTACAAGGGTAAATCCAAAAGTAGATCATGGCCATTTACTTCTGTGAGCACCTAAAATTCAGGTAGCACTTTTTTTTTTTTTTGCATTACTTTGTGCAAAGTATATCTATTCAGAAGAGAGACTATTCCTTCTGCTGATCTGCCCACATCTATTTAGAAAGAGTATTGATCTCCACTTCCTTTTGAGTGTCCCATTCCAGGAGGGACTTCAGAATTGTGAATCCTTAGTACAATGAAGCATTTTCTGACAACTTAGTATAAAATCCTAACTCCAGAGACAGGATTTATGACATGTATTTTTTTTTTATAGCAGTTATATTCCTATATGCACTTTTCAGCCTCCTACTCAGTGAAAATGATTGTGACATTGTGTGTAAGCATCAGGAAATATATGGAAGTTTTTATAAGAAGAACCATACCAGAAAACTCGACACCATTTTTTCTCTCAAACATATGTTCTTAACACTCTTTCCAGACTTGGTTGGGGGAAAAAAGAAAAAAAAAGTAATTGTTTGTATGTCTCACTTGAAAGTGTCAAGTAGCTATTAAGATGACCTAAACTGACACTTAAATACCATGAATCTGCAGAGTGGATATTATATGACACTACTTCAAAAGTCAGAATTCTGCTTTTCAAACCAAAGTGCAAGAAGTAGAATAACTGCAGTACATAATTTGTCCTGATTTTTTTACACAGACTAGCTCAGAGAATACTTTAAATAAAACTAGAATGTCTTGTGCCCTAAATTGTCTATCTATTACTGCTGTAATTAGGGACAGTATCCAAAAAAAGAAAACCACTATATCCTAAATAAGTGAAAAATCTCAGAGCTGAACATTTCTCCAAATAAAAATACATGCTCCAATATTTTTGCTAATTCTGGCTCAGTTTCAATTATAGAGAAATTAAGAAAAAAAATCAAAATAAATGCTTTTCCTTTGTACACAATGATGTGCAGCTGTATACAATATCTCAGACTCTGTATATCTTTAAAATATACAGCACAAACATTTAAAACATTACTTCAGCTTGGCTCTTTTCTCCCCTTCATTGACATTAGCAGGGTGGATGTCAGCTGCAGCATGTTCCCTCCTACTCTTCTCACTATGACAATAATAACAATAAAAAAAACCCTAAGTAATTTATCACAATTTTCTATGGCATCTATGTGTCAGATACACATGCCTCTCTTGAATATGTAAACTCAATCATTCTGGCAGGCCTGTTTATTCAGGTCAAATGTCAAACTGATAATTCATAATTCCTTTCCCTCTTTCTTACACAGAGTCAGCGACTTATTCATGTCAACCTGTTAATTCTTGAGGGAAAGGGGCAAAGAGGTCATATAGGCGCTTCAAATATATTCCGGTCCTCACAGCGTAAGTAAACCGAGACGGGCTTTGAATAAGCAATGGTTTTGGCCCGAATACAAAAGGAGGAGAAAAACAAAGACTTCCTTTTTGAGGTTTTGCCCATTATTTACCTTTTAAAAATCACCATGCCTTCCTTACAGCCGCTTACAGAGTTGAAAGACTCTATCATTACATAAAAGTGAGATTTTATTCAATAAAACATGTTTCCCAAATGAATTAAAAGATACAGCTGTTTGCACCCATGAGTGAAGGTGTACTGTTCAGATGATCTGCTCTGTTGGGTGGCTGTTTGGGGTTTATTTTAATCACAGGTGAAATAACATTCTTTTATGGATCAATTCATATATTCTGTCTTTACATGTAATATGATGGTATGAGTAAGTCAACCAGGAATTCAGTTAACTTTTGATATATTATAAATAGTCCTTCTAAGGACCTTGCCAATCTAAGATCTGTGTTAGTCAGATTCTCTAAAGTCTTCCAACCTGATGGAAGACTCTCCCTTGTCTCTTTAAACCAGTTCAAGGTACATTTTATCAGTGTCCCATTTCTAGCTAATATCAGAGCAATTCAGCTTTACATCTGTGTAAAATGGAGCTCATGGTAATTAATTGACAGAAATGATCAAATACTGTGCATGAGCCTTTTGAAGCTAGCTCAGCACGAAAATGTACTCAAAAGTCATTATGCTTTTCCCTAGATAACTTGAAACAGATATTCTGTAATCTTGTTGCCCCTCCCAGAGTTTCTTAAAAATGAGAATTTCATTTTGAGATCAGTTTAAAGATGAATACTTGCTCCTCTTTCTGAGGCTGACAAGTCTCATTTCACCCATGACAGCCTCCAGCTGTTAAATAGAAATATGAATCAAATGTGGACTACTGATGTGAAAAGCTGATTCCATTGCTTTGACAAAAGAAACAAGTAAGATCTAGTTAGGTTGTGATTGTGGCAATCATATTTTATTACTGTGTTAGGATTTGTAGGACAGTGGCCCCACATTAATAAACAAAAACACTTGACATAGGGCTATGTTATTTGACATCTGTGTGTATAAAAATGTAAGGCAGGTGAAATAACCACTGCACTAATTGAATTGAGCCATACAAAAGCAACACACAACATTCCAGATCTCTATGAAAATGCCTTTCAGCTCCTTTAAACAGAAATGCAGCTACCTGCAGAATAGATATAAAGAGATTTTTTTTTTTTTATAATGAGGGTGGTGAGGCACTGGAACAGGTTGCCCAGAGAAGTAGTAGATGCCCCATCCCTGGCAACATTCAAGGTCAGGTTGGATGGGGCTTTGGGCAACCTGGTCTAGTTGAAGATGTCCCTGCTTATTGCAGGAGGTTGGAACTAGATGACCTTTAAAGATCCTGTCCAACCCAAACCATTACATCATTTTATGATTCTATATTTATCAGAGAGATCCAAGAAGCACTGTCAATAATTAGAGACAGATTTTATGTCCTGTATGTCTTTACTTACATTGTACAAAAGATGAACTGTATTCTGGAAATATTCACTGTCATAGTTGTCTTTGGAATATAAGGACCCACTGTAACTGGGATTTATGTCTTTTTCTACATTGTCCCATAGCTGAGAAGGGGGAAGGCAGTGCAGATAGGCAGAGACCAGCACTGCCAGAAGTATTTGTGGCAGGTATTGCCACACCAGTGGCAGCAGTAGTGGCATTAGCCACCAGTAGCAGAGTGGCTAATGCTTCTGAAATTATTCGTATGGCTTAATGGAAAGAAAATAGATTTAGCAGATCACCCCATGATTGCTTGGTATGGTCTTTATGGGCTTCTGCAACCAGGTGAAAGCAGAAAATAATTCACAAGATTATTTAACCTAGTTAGGGGACCAAGTAACCATAACTGATTTCCTAAGTTGCCACCTTCTTTTCCCAATAGTAGGGGTTTTTTTTGCTTGGTTGTTTTTTTCCTTCCTTCAGAAAAATGAAGGTTTGTCCTCTGTTGTATATCTCATGGGCTGTGATGCCTAGAAACCCTGGTGTGTTGGGTGAACAGCAGAGAAGCAGCTACATAAATGGAGCAGCAGCAGTTCACGTCACCTCCAGCCTGCGTTCGGATTGTATCCAGAGGTCTACAAGGGTCACTGGGAAGGAAGTGTCCGCCACCGCTTTCTTGCAGCACAATGGCTAGGTCCTGTATTTCACCTCAAAACGCACAGAATTTCCCACAGTTCTCCATTCATCATGAAATGCAAAATTTTATCCTGGTTGCATTTGTCCTCTTAAGGATATTCCAGTCAAAGGCAAAACTCCCCTGCTCAGCGTACAATGAAAAAATGGGTTTGCAACGTAAAATCAGTGCATATGGCAGTCAGGGTAAAATGAAAAATTAAACACAGCATGAATAAACAAATGAAAAATGCCATGGCTCTTCTGTGTAAGTTAAGAATTGTATTGAGTTCCCATTCACAGGCGGTGGCAGCAGCGGGGGCTGCAGGGGCCGCTGTGAGGAGAGGCCGGGGCTGCCCCGTGCCGGACACAGCCGGTTCCAGCCAGCTCTGACCCACCCACCGCAGGGCATGGCTCAGCCCCGCAGCCGAGGTGGGGGTGCCTCAGGGGAAATGTATGTAAGAAAAGGTATGTCCAGAACTGGAATGGTCTTACTAATTTCCATTTGATATTTTGTAAAATAAAGGAATGTCGATACTATTTGCCCAACATCAGAGAAGGGGAACCAAAGGGTGGTCCAGCGGGTTGATTGCCATCCACACTGAACCCTGGCATAATGGCATTTGCTTTTGGCAGTACTGGAAACAGCTATTAAAGCACCACGTGAGAAATGCTTCTGCAACTGCACAGACTCAGGCTCTTCAGCCCATGAGCACTTAAATGTACACAGCCATGGAAGCAGGAAATGGGAACAGAAGGAGCAAAAAACCATCTATTTGGTTGTTGTTTTTTTGAAAACTGTTTAAAAGCTGTTTTCTGATTCTTATTTCCTCCCCTCCAGGTAGGCGAGGAAGGAGCGTCTCATGGTGCACAGGACTTTGACGTTCAGGTGGTTGCATTAAAGTGGCGTACAAAGCCTAACAAATGTCCTATGCGGAGCATGAATATGGCATGGCTTTTGTTTCTTCAGGCAGTCACAGCCACCAACTGTATAATTCATGTTCAGAAATTAGCTTCTACACCCCCCACTGAAAAGCCTGAAGCTGTTTTTCAGTCTACTTGTGTTTGAGCCTACTGAGTGTATTTGCTGAGCAAGTTATGAGTAGAATTTTAAAAGAAATCAAAACTTAGGGGCAACAGTAGCAATCCATTTCTGATCTACTTACAGAAGTATTTTCCCCAAGTCTTAAGAAAAGTTCTGCCACTCTCACTGTGCTGCCATGGTTACCAGAAAGCACGTACGTTGTTCTAAACAAACCCAGATTATTTTGTTTCATGAGCTACACTCGAGCCTTAGCTTTCCAAATAAACATAGTTTGTTAGTATTATTTTAGAACTATTTAAGTGTGAAAGTGGTAACTTCTAATGTAAAGATAGATCAAGTAGACATATTCCTTAAGCACATGAAATAAATGAAAAAAGAGATTTGTGAAAACAGAATATATTAATTCCACAAATATTTTATCACAAAAATGTACTTTTGACATGACACAAGGAAAAAACAAAATATTAAATATTTTAGGTATCCAGCACCTGTAAAATATGATAGAACAAAATAAAGCTCATTAACAAAGTAAGTGTCCAGCAGAAAAAAGCACTACAATTTCCTGTCCAGTTTTTTTTTTTAATTGAAATATGTTCCATAAATCTAGAATGAGCATTTAAAAGAAAAAAAAATATCCCTATAGTAAGCAAAATAAAATACACTTTTAGTAAAGTAGTAAAAGAGATAAAATATTGAAAATAGACCTTAGGAAAATTCTGACATAAGTGTTTCTATGCCTTTCCCTTCTTATTTGATCAACAAGAAAAAAAAAAATCTCTATTTCATGTCTGAAAACTAAATTAGTTTCAGAGTCACAAAATATTTGTTATTTGTTTACATGTCTTAATATTCAAGGATATTCAGTTTGCATTATCTTATAATCCACTTTTATATTCCATAAATCTAAATTTTCTGCTGCTGCTCCTCCAGACATTGTATATAGAGACATGCATTTGGCAGTCTTTCCCTTTTACTTCTTTGGTAAGCTTTTATGTGTGGCGTATGGAAAAGGAAAAGAATAAAACACTCGCTTGTCCTGCCTCAGGGAGTGGCATGCTAAGCTACAAGCAACAGGAAGATGCATCCAATTTAGTCAATGCTTTTAGCATATCTGAAAAAGTTGTTATCCCTATTAATAATTAAGGCTTCAAGCTTCTAATCGAAAATGGCAAGGTATTATTAATGAAGTTTGCAAAACTGCACGGAAGTTTAAAAACCCAAACAAACAACAACCTAGCATTTTTAATATGCACAGTTTTAATTCATTTTTACTCTGCCATTCTGACTCCTACAATAACTGTGCCCCAAAAAATGTATAGCTAGAATACATATGGCCAGTTTAGAGTCAGGAGCTTATTACACAGTAGCTACTTACTACACCTCATCTTCAAAATTTTGGAATAAACAGTATTTCCTTTCTACCAAATAAATCAATAGAAAAGTCAAAGAGTGTTTGTTTCTCTCAAATGATAGATTCACAGAAAAGAGAACAGTTTATTTCTGTTTCCTTGTTGATTATTTATGTGAGAAAAATAACTAAATTGATCAATAACTCATACCTATGAAGAACAGAAATTAAGGCTTTGCATGTAATAGTTATCTTGGCTTTGCATAGCTTTTGAATTTGCGATTTCACAATTCTGAAAGTATTTAAGCACTTTTTTTTTTTATTTAGGTACTAAATGGCATATCAATACACTTGTACTTGATATTTTTAAACTAATAAGAAAGGAGAAATGTTTAATTTCTTTATCAAATACATGTGAGTTCATACTGACAGACACAACTGCTGTTTTTTGAGGCTTGAAATTATGATTGTATACAGTTATTAAGATTTGAAAGAGATAATTTTAGCACTAAATATACACATGGTTCAACTTGACCCATGGCATTAACTGGGTTATACTTAATAGCAGTATTAGGTGACATGGTTTCAGCCTAGGAGTGTTGAAGCCTTGGGGCACTGAGGCATCCCCACCAAACTGAATAGCTATTGGCCAAGCAAATTATGGATACGCTGAATTGAAAGTGAAGAACTAATTAAAGTGGTCAACAGACATAAGTATGAATGGATATGTCCAAGGATTTAGATGTCCTGTTGCATTAAATTAAGTCCTCAGTTGCACTGAAATTTCTGCAGTTTATATGGGCCCGAGAAATACAATTTATATGCAAAATAAACAATTTATTGTTAGTCTATATGAAATATTAGCATTCTAATTTTACTACCAATTAAAAAAAACAAAAAACCAAAACCAAAAAACCAAACCAAATCAGAATACTATTACAGGAAAAGTCTCCATAATAATGTAATTAAAATTGTTATACGCTTTTCCCAGTGTCTACCCTTTCTCCCTTGTGTTATGTTAGACTTATTCTTCCACTGCCTATTATTATTACCAGTTAGTTACAGAACATAAAAAATAGTATAACAATCATACACCATGTAGTCCTACAAAGCAAAATAAAAGCAAAACAATTTAGGCAATAGTTACCTGGTCAGTAGATCTCTGCTGTTGCAGCTAAAAAAGCTAAAACTGAGCTCCAGGCAGGTCAAGCCCAGACTAAGCAAGTCTGACAACTTTGTTCTTGCGGAATTTGTACAAAGTCAGGAATGTGATAAATATTATGAATTGTAAATAATTTTGGTAACTCATATAAGATTAAATATAAATGTGATAATCCTTTTTATTAAACTTTTTTCCTCTCTTTTTCTGAACAATTGCTATTAATGTGATCCACATCTACTATTCTCTACTTTCAATGTTTTAATTCTCATCTTTTATGACAGAAGGTGAAAGAAGATATGTTTAGGATTACTGTCATGTAGGAGTACATAATGAAAACCTCCATGAACAGAATAATAGAAAAAAGTACTACGTAATATCTAATTTGGAATGTTATTAAGGATGCTTTCAAAGGTTAGGAATTTTTCTTTGGTTGCTTACAGCATTGAGAACAGTGATGAGTGGAGTTCCTGAGGGGTCGGTACTGGGACCGGCACTGTTCAACATCTTTGTCAGCAACATGGACAGTGGGATCGAGTGCACCCTCAGCAAGTTTGCCGACGACACCAAGCTGTGTGGGGTGGTCAACACACTGGAGGGAAGGGATGCCATCCAGAGGGACCTTGACAGGCTGGAGAGGTGGGCCTGTGCGAACTGCATGAAGTTCAAGAAGGCCAAGTGCAAGGTCCTGCACGTGGGTCGGCGCAATCCCAAGCACAGCTATAGGCTGGGCAAGGAATGGATTGAAAGCAGCCCTGAGGAGAAGGACTTTGGGCTGTTGATTGATGAGAAGCTCAACATGAGCCGGCAGTGTGCGCTTGCAGCCCAGAAAGCCAACCATGTCCTGGGCTGCATCAAAAGAGGCGTGACCAGCAGGTCAAGGGAGGTGATCCTGCCCCTCTACTCCGCTCTTGTGAGACCCCACCTGGAGTACTGTATCCAGCTCTGGGGGCCCCAGTACAAGAGAGACATGGAGCTGTCGGAGTGAGTCCAGAGGAGGGCCACGAAGCTGATTAGAGGGCTGGAGCACCTCTCCTATGAGGACAGGCTGAGAGAGTTGGGATTGCTCAGCCTGGAGAAGAGAAGGCTCTGGGGAGATCTCATTGTGGCTTACCAGCTTCTGAAGGGGGCCTACAGGAAAGCTGGAGAGGGACTGTTTATCAGGGAGTGTAGTGACAGGACAAGGGGTAATGGGTTTAAGCTGAAGGAGGGTCGATTTAGATTAGATGTTAGAAAGAAATTCTTTACTGTTAGAGTGGTGAGGTACTGGAACAGGTTGCCCAGAGAGGTTGTGGATGCCCCATCCCTGGAAATGTTTAAGACCAGGTTGGATGAGGCTTTGGGCAACGTGGCCTAGTGGAGTGTGTCCCTGCCTGCAGCAGGGGTTTGGAACTACGTGATCTTTGAGGTCCCTTCCAGCCCAAACCATTCTATGATTCTATGATTCTATGACATCTACACCTTCCAATGCTGTATTGTGTAGATATCCAAAGGCACCTTACATAGCACTGTGCATGGCAGAGAAAATAATCTTCAAATCATAATTCAACTCCTGAAACCAGTATGACTGTGTGAGCATGGTCCTAGGTCCAGAGTAATTCAATCAAGGATATTCAGCTCAAGCTTATTACCCAGTACAGTGACTAATTTGCCTCCAGTTTTAGAGTTAGCTGGATGAGCTTAGATTTCAGCTTTTAGATGTTTCTGAGCTTTCTCTGTGGATAGGAGCTTTCTTGGAGATGATCCAAAGTTTCTAAAATATGTAAATCCACTGAGTGGAGTTATATGTATCAAACCTCCAGTCATTGCTGTCTGTGGTATACTATGATATGATGACCTTTTCCATCTTTCAGGAAAAAGGGATCTAGCATGGGTTTTTCATGTAGCTAATCAGCGAATAAATGGCAAGTGGGATGTAAGGAGAGTATGCTGATGGATTAGCTGTCTTTTAATTCATATTTTAAGCTATGTTTGCTTTTCTTTCTGATTTTTTTTCCCTGCTGTTATTTGTTGTTCTGGAATTACAATAGACCCCTGACTAAGCATTTGTTGAATTAAAATATCAATTATGTTAATAATACATTGAATATATCCAGTTTTACTCTAAATCAGCTAACCCTGCATGACTTTTTGACATGTTTACTTTTACAGTATTTAAAATGCATCTATTCTTTATCCTATACTACAAATTCAGTAAGCTGAAATAAAACCTCCATGAATGCATGTTTTATTTCTTGGCAATGGGCAATGTACTTAAAGGGAGGAAAGTTGAATTTTGTTTGAATTTGATTTAAATGAGGATAATTTCTAGAATATTGCTTTAATTATGTTAATACAATTTATATAACTGGAACAATCAACCTTAAAAGCAAAATATTATTTGCTGTAGATCCAGTGTTAAGAAATCTAAACTGACTGCTATTTCAGAGCAGAAATTAGCACTGTTTAGCAGAATGGTATTAAGATTATTTGTTCCATGGTTTTTGAGAAATTGAGACGAAAAATATTTGAGCTTATTATGTTATTCTATGTCAGTAACCTATGTGAAAGGAAAGGAGGAAGCAAACACATTCTGTCCCATCTAATTTATCATCTCATTAAGGAACATAGTACCCAGATAGTTTACATACTGGCAGTATCTACTTATTAAGAAAGCAGAAAGTGGTAAAACCATGCCCCTGACTCCCAGCTTCAAACTAGTAGCCAAACCCAACATTAGGTGGGAGAATATGTTCTCCCAGTCCTTCATTCAAAGATGAAAGAGCCTCTGTTTTGGGATGCACTTTTCAAGAACGCTTAAAACTGGGTCATCAAAGACAGCGGGAAATTATTCTAATAGCTCATCATTTGAGAATACTTTTTCTCTGCTGTTTTGACCTTACTGCTTTGAATTAAAAAGAATTACTTGTTTCTCACAGGCTCACATAAGTATCTTTAGTTGGGCGTATCACTGACCATGAAAAGGCAGAACATTATGACCTTCACTCAATATTATACAACAATCCAGTTTTGGAATTGTCTCCTTTTTAGTTCAGCACCTCCAGAACACGTCTTTCAGAACAGCAATGCTAGTGAGTTAGTACACAGGTAGGAGAGATTTTATTACCCACACTGGCCTCATTTTATTTTGGTTTCTCTTCATTAATTGCAAATATACAACAGAAACAGTTCTGCTCCATAGAAATGCACTAAACCTCCCACCGAGCACTATGATTTGATGTCATTTTGAACTTATAGCACTGTTGCACATTTTTCTGTAATAAAATGTGGTACTCAAAGGAAAAGGAGAAATACTATTGACTAACGGCAGATGCAGGATCAAAAAATAGAAGTAAAATGCAGGAGGATGAAAAATACCAGAGATCTCTTTGTATTATCAGTCAATGGCAGATTATTTACCCTATTCATTCACTGGCTGTCAAAGAAATCCCTACACATACCGTCTGTTCATGATAGGAGGAGATGAAGTGATTTTCGCCAAGGAATACTCCTCTTTCAGCACCACCCACACTTTACATAGATCAAAAGTTTTCATGGTTCCAGAAGGAGGAAAGCCATTTTTCAATTAAAATAAATTCACCATTTTCAATGACTGAACAGAGTTAAGAGATAAAGTATCAAAGTACAGAGATCTTCCCACAACTTGCCTTTCAATAAAATAGCTTGACTGTGCTAGATTTTCAGCGTCATTTTTCAATGACACTGCATCCTAAAATCTGAAGTACAGGTGCTATATTATGGCCTATAGTATTAAAACTGATGCAGAGAACAAAAGGTATAATTCACTGTGTGTTTGAATATAGACTGATTTGAACAAATAAAAATATTTTATAATTTTACAATTTACATACTGTATATAATATACTATATATGCTACAATATATGTCTATATCATTAAAAATAACACATATAATTGATAATTGCATGTTATATTATATGTGTATATATAGGGAGAGCACAACAAAATAGAACCTTCTCTTCAGAGCTCTATATGTTTAAAATGTTTCTATCAGGTATGACAAGTATCCTTTACTACAGCATATCCACTCTTGCATTTTTCTGACTTGTAAAGATATCTCTTAGGCCTAAAATTTGACAGGAATAAAAGAAGGTACATTACCCAGAGGAGAAACAAATCCCATTAAAACTCACTGTCTCTTTTATTTGATATTTTGCAGCTTTAAAACTAATGAAATTTAACATTCTTGTTAAAGAAGATAATTTTCATTTTGACAAACACCTAGAGAAACCTCCAAATTAACCTACTGGGAAAAAAAGAGAAGAAAAAGTAAATTTCTTTACTATGGTTGGACAAATACTACTTTACAGCTATATAAGCTTTTAGTAAATTAAGATAAACAATTATAAATTGTTTCTTCATGACTTTTTGATAACTGTGTTCAATTACTTTTCATGCATTAATCAAACAGAAGGCATAAAAAATATAAGAAGACTCCATTTGGCATGTACAACTATCATTCTTTGAAACTCATAAAATGCTTTTTTAAAACCCTGACTTTTATGCAGCACTTTTGTTGTTGTTGTTCTACTTTTCTAATCTATACTGAAGAGGATTTTTCCTTAACTTTCTCATACCTTTAATTTCTCAGTGTTTATTAAGCAATGGTTTCCCAAGGGATGTGAGAAGATGCTTGGATGAAAAGAAACAAACTAAAAAACAAAAAAGCAACCCTACATAAACATCTTTGTGCATAAAAGAAAGCAAAAGTGGAAAAGGCAGAAATACTAAATGAACAGCTGAAGTATAGCTGGCTGCTATTACAGGTTCACTTATGCTAAGTCAAGCATAACGTCTGGCCATTCACAAAATTTTGCAAAGTGAAGGCAGGTGAGGCAATGCTCCATGACCCCTAGATAACTGCAAACGCATCGCCCTTCTAGAACTTTGGCTGCTAAGTTAGAGTTGACCTGGCTGAGTCCAAGGCCAGGTCCTCTGCTGGGAAGAGCAGTTGAAAAAAAAGGTAGAAGTGAGGGCCTGCCCCTTCTTCCTTGGGAAGTGCTGTTAATCTATGGCTGTACCACTGGCCCTCTCCATGCTGCATTCCAGCTGTGCAGCAGTGGTGCCTGTGTTCTGTCTTGGACCTCCCCAGTGCTGGCCCTGGCTTGGCTTTCTTGGCTTGGCCTCAAATCTACCTCAGCACTGCAGCCTTGCCAGGTGATGGCCGGACTGTCTCTGATCCTGACCAGTGGCCCAGGCCCTAATCTTGATACGGTCTTGCCATCCTGCATCCCCATTCCTTGTTGGTGTAGTCATTGCTTGCACGTGCCTTATTACTGCTCTGGTCTCACTTCCCTTGTGCAGCAGCAAGCTTTCACTGTCTTAGCCATATTGTGCTGGTTTTGGCTGTGTTAGAGTTAATTTTCTTCACAGTAGCTGGTATGGGGCTACATTTTGGGATTTGTGCTGAAAACAGTGTTGATAACACAGGGATGTTTTTGTTACTACTGAGCAGTGCTTACACAGAGCCAAGGCCTTTGTTGCTTCTCACACCATCCCACCAGCGAGGAGGCTGGGGGTGAGCAAGATCTTGGGAGGGGACACAGCCTGGACAGCTGACCCCAACTGACCAAAGGGATATTCCATACCATATGACGTCATGCTCAGCATATAAACTAAGGGGAAATTTGGCCAGGGGGCTGCTGCTCAGGGACTGTCTGGGCATTGGTCAGTTAGTGGTGACCAATTGTTTTTCATTTGCATCTTTTTTCTTTCTTGCATTTTATTTTTTCTCTCTTATTGTTATTTTCCTTTTCTTCTTCTATTATTATTATTATTATTATTATTATTATTATACTGTTCTTATCGCAAACCATGAGTTTTCTCACTTTTACTCTTCCAATTTTCCTCCCCCCATCCTGCTGCGGGGGTGGGGGAGGGGGACTGAGCAAGTGGCTGTGTGGTGTTTAGTTGCCATGTGGGGTTAAACCACAACACATAGGCAAAAAAGAAATACTGAAAGGCCAAAAAAGACATAACAGGAGAAATGTAAAACTTAGAAAAATATCAAGCCACATTTTTAATTCCACCTTTCCACCTACTTTCCTGAGGGACCAAGGAATTGTTTAGGGCTGATGCACAGGACTGTGACAAAATTAAACTGTGTGATCCATATTGGCTTGAACAGAATTCAGAGATAAAAGAGATCATAGGAAAAGATGAAACACGTCTTCTCATATGTCATTATTAAGTTGTTAAAGCAGCAAGGCCAGTCAGCATGAAACAAGATAGTATCTCATATTATTTAACCATAGCCAGGTAATTCTGGCACAAGGAGACCAGGATGCCTACTCAAATTCAGAGTGACCATCACCTTTATGAGTATCCTAGGGTTTGAAGGACATATTAATAATCCATAGCAAGGTTACATCAGACAAAAGTGACAAAAAGGGGAAAAAAACCCACAACACCCAACACATCAAGAAATATATGAATTCCAACCATACAGAAAGACTTCAAAAAAGTTATATTTTGTCTTCTACATGAATGATTTGAAGAACAAGGTATTCACCTAGGATTATTTATATTTTACAATCACAAAACTAGGACTGCTGCTTCAAAGACAGTAGATTACCTTCACAGGTCAAAACCAGAAGCAAGAGAGCATAAGAGAAAGTTAAAGGCAATGACTTTTGAATGTATCTTGAAAGAGGAGGTTTAAGAATCTAAGAACCAACCTATTGGATGACTTAACTAAGTACAAAATTATCTGAAAGCTAAGTGGAGGACAGGCATCCAAAATATAGGAAGAGAAGCCCGTGAATCTCGAACAGTTAGGAGGACTTCTAGAATGAGTATTTTGAATAGCTATAATAAGATTAATAACTACTATCCAAGCTAATGCAATTCATATACTTCATCCTACAACCAAAGCTTTCCCCTGCCCATCTTAGCTTATATTGAAAAGGAAAGAGAATATGAGAGACTACTGTGGAAAAGAGATCTCGGAGATGGCATATTGAAGAATTATTCCACATCCACTACAGAAACACAAAAATGAAGCATGAACACCATTCTCAAAGTCATACATGCACAGTACAGGGGAGGGAGATGCAAGATAAAATCATGCCTGAGCCTGATCACAGGAACAGATAAAGGAAAACAAACAAACAAACAAACCCCAGTAAATATTGTCCCAAGAAAGAAATTAAATCCTACAGCAAAAAAAACCCCAGAACTTTATAACAGTATTTTTAATCACTTTCCTGTGAGGCTTTGTGTGAGATAAGACCAAGGAAAAAATATTTATAAGCCACTAAAAAAGTAAATAATTTCAAACTTCAACAGAAAAACATACCTCTCCTTCAAAAACAAATTGTTTGAAGTAATCCACGTGATGAAATTAAATGTGTCATATTCTTGCAACTCTAATAGAGTGCTTTTACAAGGTTACACCCAGGAAGAAATACAAAGTAACTCATAATTAACCTCTGAATCCATTTCATTTTATGCTTGTTCAGTGAGTGTAGAAAAAAAAATGTTAAATTTCAGTTATCTTTGTCAAGAAATGTTCTCTTATCACATATGCAAGTTTTAAAACCAGTTTCCGTTTCTCAGGCACTGAAAGAGGTTTATGCTGTAAGTAGTTGTTTGTTACAGAGCTTAATCTTCACCCTGACAGGCAATGTTATGACCTGGAGGGCACACCAGAGTTGGTTACAGGGGTTTTATGATATGAGTCATCTTTGATCAGCACAAAGAGTTAGCTTGTGTTTCCCACCAATATTTGTCACTGGATTTTAGCACACAGAACAAGATAACAGAGTTATCCCAAGAGAAGGCTGAAAAATGCATTGTGTAACCGTTGTAAATTTCTGTATTTATATTGTTGTGCTCCCTGCATGAGCATTTTAACAGGATGAAGAAGAATTCTGACAAAATAAATTTTAAGTTGGGTACTGTGAGGAAAATTTGAACTAACTTTTAGTCTTCTACGTTTAGATTTAGGGTTTATTTTGATGCGTGTACATGATAAAATATGCAATTGGTTTAAAAATATGAACATGGATAAATTACAAGTACAGAAACAAATGCTATGTCTCATGAATAGCTAGATTGGGATTATACCAGAGACATTTGCAAATCAAACTGACCTTAATAACTTTGTGTAGGTTTTTCCAAAGAAAAAAAAAAAAATCCCTGAATTTTGCTGCCTAGTTTATAAAGTGCTTATAATTTTCTTTATTACTGGTTAAAGCAGAGCCTTTTGCTGAGATATGTACCATGATGCCAGTGCTCCAAGTCAGCTTTATAGCTCTGTTAGAACAGTGCTACATTCACAATTCAACTCCACACTTCTGAATCAAAACTAGCCTTCCAGCTAACTTAGAGGGCAAACACAAAGAGACTATACACACGTACATCCTAAAGCAGACTTTAGAGGTCCAGTTCTGGAGTCAAATTCGTACATTGCTTCAGTGCAATTCAAACATGTGGCATTTCCCAATTTTTCAAGATGGTAACTGCTTCCTGAGGCAGTGATGGTGCAAACCATCTTACTATTTGCTTAAAACATTTAGCAAATTTTGTCTAAGGCTGAATCTTAGCCTTAATAATACTCAAACCTCAGGAATGATACTCAAGCAAGAACATCCCTTACTCCAGCATCTGTAAATAATCAGGAGTTCTTCTGCACTTGCAGTCCCACAGTTCCAGCTTTTGGGAAGGAGATTGTTGAAATAATATTACAGAAATTATTAATGTTTTAATTCAAAGCAGAACCATTACATTCTGGAATAGCAACTTAACATTGAACTGTTGTGTTTTCTCAATTTTCTATGAACTGAACCATAAAATTGTTAAGGTGAACTTTTGATATACATAGAGGAAACCCAGAAACAGTTGAATAGACTTGGTTGTCATTCATAATAGGTAGCAGAAGATAGTATTGCTCAGTTCTTGTACAGGGAGACTACTTATTCAGGGGGAAAAAAAAAAAAAGTTACTCAGTTTCTTCCTCTGACTTGAACAGATACCTGTAACTACCTTCGTTATGGGACTACCATAGCTAGTAGGCTAGTGACAATTCTGAAACAAGGTTCTTTCAAAACCTTTTCAATTCCTTACCACTAGGTCAGAAAATTAGAGCTGAATGGCTCTAGCCTGCTGGGTAGGACATTGTCGCAGGACAAAGAGTACAAAAGCCTTTTCTCTGTCTCCAAAATGTTGTTAAATAAATATCTTTATGGCAACTGGAACAGCTGATGCAAGAAAAAACAAAAGTATTACTCTGTAATACCATATATTCCAAGGGACAGTTCAATCAAAGATGGGAAATTTCAGTTTGCTGAAAAGTAATAAAGTCAACCTGTAGTACATATCACTATGATCATTGGGCTCCAGAACCCAAAGATGGTATCACAGAGGCCCTAGCAAGTCTGATGAGCCACAAGATTATCATTATGCAAACTAATCTTTTTAACCTAAACATCATTAATAGGAGAGATTTGAAGTCATCTTTGCTCTTTCAAATTCTGTGAAAGGAATCTAATATCAGGCATTTTTACCTCTCTTTTTTATAACATTTTTTACTCCTCATATATTTAAAACAAGCATTCATTACACAACTGTCATAAAATAGCACTCCCTTTGGTTTCCCCCATTGAATACATCTTTGGCATAGAAATTGGAGTTGTACATATAATATGATAAATTTTTCCAACCTTTTCCTGTTCCAAGAAAAGGACCAACAGAGACTTTGCTAAGAAACTGTTGAAAAATAAGTATGTGAACCACAATATTGGGTTTTTGTCTTAACCTCTCGATTAATATCCTTCTTGTCTTCTACCATCTTTCTAAGCAGAAGTGCTCTACTATGCGTTGTAAGAAAAGACTTATTGCTGTCAGTCTATCGTCTTTAAATTATCATTTCTACCTGTTTTCTTCCTCTGTTGCGAACATGCTGTGAATCTTTGATTCCACTGCCACTGTATCGAAGGGCTGAGCCTGCTCTTCTCTGGTTTGTGACACCAAGGGTATAAACCGTGAGAAGCAAGGGGCACATATTTTGTACTGATATTGCATGTATATTGTTTCATGAGGTCTCAAATGCCCTGTTTCTTTTGGATGCAAAGTTGTTACTTTTCCTCAGCTAAGCAGTTACAGGTAATGGTGTGCAGCCCTTTGTCTATGGGGAATTCTAAATAGCTATGCAACCATTCAAGTCTGTATAGTTAAGCTTTTATGACAGGTTTTTTTTCCAGTTAAAACACTGTGAAATGAAATCTGACAAGGCTTATTTTTCCCTTTTTTTTGAAAGACCACAAGTTAAAATCCTTTAATAATGAATTTATAAAATGTATATCTAAATAAAATATATGTTTTGTTTATAATTATTTGAAAAATTATTGTTCAAAGTGGAGCTGATTACAATGTTATAGATAGGGCTACCCAACATTGTCCAGCCTAAGTCCCTCTTTCCTGCGTTCTGTAACTTTCAGAAATGAATTTATGGATTTCTGCTTTAGATTGAATTTTAGTTTAGTTTAATTTTCAAAATTAAATATTAGCAATAATGATTTAACTAATTATCATTTTACAATAATATCAGTGGGAAATATATAAATTTTCTGATGTTAAAAACTATCTTTTCACAGATATTTCTTGTAAGTGCTTTAACTCTTTGATGTTATATGGATTGACCCTTAGATCCAGAAAAGGAATTGTCCTCTAACTCTCCTGTAAAAGATATTTTGGGTTTTTTTCTGTTTCCGTGAAGAGACATTCATATTAGTCCACATGCTAAACCTAATATTTAAATATTAACAGCCGTAATGATCTTTGATTTCTCTGTGCATTACTGTTTATAGAGACTTGATGACTTTATACCAGCATTAAGGCTGATCCTGCTACTCTGCTAATCCAGGGGAACACATTACCCGCAGCAGCATTGTTTGCAAGGGGAGGTAGAAGGCAGCTAGGGCTCATGAGACACCCATGAAGTCTAGCTGAGCTTTTATCAATTACAGAGCTTTCAGCAAGAGTGAATGTGGCAATAGCCTCTATTGTACAGACAAGAGAAATGTAAAAGTTTTATCTGATTGTTGAGGTAGAGAAAGGAAATGTGTAACTGCTTAACATACAGTTTAAATTGCATAATAATACACAATTACCTTAAGAAACCTTTCATTCTGTCTATATAAGAATTTGAATAGAAAAATGAAAGAGAAAATGTAGATTATAACTCTATTGTCCCCTTAAACAGTCTACCGATACCATTAGCCAGGAGTACTAATGAACGCAGAGAACACATTAAGAACAATATGAAAAATTAGGACTAAGCTTTTATTTTTACCAAAACCATTATTTTAATGTAATGTAAATATATTTTGGTGAGAAAGGAGTATGAAATTGCTTTAAAAGTATATGGCATTAACAAAACAACATGTCGCTCGTTGAGATGTTGCTCCTACTTTTTGTGAGAGGAAGCTACTATGGTTCTCAAATATACCTATAATTATCATGCTGTTATTATTTTGCCTTTAAAATGTGTTGTGAGAAAGAGGATTAAAATCTTTACTGTTAGATCAGATTAGACATTTCAGAAATGCTCTAAGCAGTAGGGATGCAAGTAGACTAATAGGACTGGTGTACTTGTATTTAACGTATATAACCTTTAATATGGAATGCAAAATAACTGCTATAATACTGGAGAATTCTAATACTGTAATCCAGTTCCAGCTAACTGGACAGATTTGTCTCCTCCTTTTGCCAATCATTTTTCCTTATGAGCTTTAGTTACCTGGTGTGTAGCAGATGGGCTCTTTTTATTAGTTGGTAGAGAACAGCATTTTAAGCCTGAAATGTTAATAAGCTTGCTGTTAGAACAAACTGTGTCACATCCCTTTAACATCTCTTTTTCTTTAACTTTCATCCAAAAGGTTGTGTGCTTTATTCTGATTTATCATTAGTTTTCCCATTTTTACATTTTTACCACATTAATTTCTTTACCAAGAGAGACTTACTTTCTTATCTATAACCCTCTGTTATTTCCAGTTAAATGTGCTGTTCAGAAAGCTTATCAGTGCTTATCCCATATTGAGTCAGCAGGAGGCAGCAAAAACTCGAAGGGAGAAAAACTCAACAGAATTGCAAGGCTGTAGGCAACGTTTGTTAACAAAATGGGTGTTTGCTAAAACCACGTATATATCAAAGAGCCTACCAAAGAGTTTGCAATAATGAAACGAAGCAATAGGAACAGCAGCAAAGAAGCCAAAACCATGGCTAGGAGTCTACCATGCTTAGGGACATGGTTTAGTGCTAGACTTGGCAGTGCTAGGTTAAAGGTGTGACTTGAGCATAAAGGTTTTTTCCAACCTAAACAATTCTACAATTCTATGCTCTCTTACACTGACTGAAACAACCTAAATGACTCTTTACTAGAGAGAATGAAGGTTCTTAAGACCTTATAGAAATGTTTGTATTGATATGTGAATGTTATATCCATATGAAAGCTTTTACATTTACATATAAATGGGGAAGTGTGATCTGTGAAGCTGTGAAATAAAGCTATTGATTACATTTTCCCCTTTTTTCTTTTTTTTTTTTTAATTTAATATCTATTCTGTGTTTACTTTGTTGCTAATTGTGGCTAGCCTGACTGACAAAGTCAATAGCTTAGCAAGAATATAGATAATTCACAAGTCAGACCTGTGCCACAGACAGTAAACATCACAGGTAAATTCCTTAAGCAGGGATAAAATTGAGCACATGTGCCATCAACCCTTTATATCATATCCAGAAGGGTATGAGGCAAGCTTTTCCTCCTTTGAGAACATTAGGACCCAAGCAGTGGCCTTTGCTTGGTTGCTGCATAGTTTACAATTAAAACTGGAAGGACCCAGCCAAAGTCGACAGGGAGTCCATAGGGATTTCAGTAGGAACAACCACTGGTGATCTTTGGAAATCCAGTGAACTTCCTAGACTTCTGACTACATTAAACTATCCTGTGCTGATACACTGATAGTTCACATTTCTTTACTTTACTTTTTATATTCTAATGAAAAACATCCAAGGGGATATGCAGTCTTTGCTTCATTCCTTCTGTTCTCTATATATGCTTTGTCAGTTTCCCCAAAAAGTGAATTTCGAGTTCCCATGCCTTTAGTTGATAAAAGTCTGTGACACTTATCCTTAAATATTTCAGCAGTTCATTGGTGAGGTTGTATAATACTTCTCTAAAGCCTGAAGTAGTAATGTCTAATTATTCATTTTAGGGAAGGGACTTAAGTGGATGGCAAAACAGGAACAAAGAATAGATACTTATTATAGGCAGGACAGATGGTTTCAATTGTTTTAAAGTTGCTTAGCATTGTCTTTTTTAAAATTCTTCTTTCACTTTTAAATAGCTTATCAAACAGAGGCTGTTGGGGCTTAAATTTTCTTTTTCAGGTGTTTGCCTTGGATTTATTTATTCTAGTTTAAATATTATTACATTGAAATTATTATTGTTTATTCATCTCATTCACTTTTGATAGACCTAGGATAAAAATCAGTTCTTCACACTAAAAAAATGAAGATGACCTTTTCCATGGAACATATTAGCACCACCATACTTCAAAACTTATATTTGTTGCAAAATTGACCTTTGTACATATATGCATTTTGCTCTTCCAGCATGTACTAAAAATGGCTGAATGGGAGGCCTTTGTGAAACAAGAATTCAAGGTGATCAACAGAAACAGGTTTTAGCAAGTACATCCCAAATAAATGTCAAATTTAACAAAACCTAAAAGAGTTTGAAGTGTGTTATCCCTGTGGTACTCTCCACTTCCAGAAACCAATGAACATGCAGTTCTGGGTGCTGAACTGAGAGCTAGTCTTTCCTGTACAGCCGCTGACTCTTCGTCTACCAGGCCTTCCTGAGAGGAGAAGCCAGTTGCCTGATTCAAATACAGAGGGAACAAGAGCTGGATTTAAAGGCAACTGTGAGAAAGTTTTAAAGTACCAGTAGAGTTTGACAAGAGAGAAAAGAATTGGTATGGAAGAGAAAGACACTGAGATAGCTAGGGAGAAGAATGGCAAACAGCATGCAGAGAGGTCAATAATCATGAAAGAGCTGGGGAGAGAAATGAGGGAAGAGGAGAGACTAGCAGATGGGAGGAATGAAGGAATAAGGAGATGGAGGGAGACTGAAGCTCTCTGGGCAGAGTCTGAGACTGAGAAATGACTGTATAAATACATAAAGGGGGGAAAATATGACATGACAACAGGGCATGGAAGGAGCAAAGAGATTCAGAAGAGACTAATTTGGTACAGGAATTAGGTTATGGTTAGTGAAATATTTCTACGTTGTTGTGGGTTGACCCCTGCCAGGAGCTAAGCACCCACCAGCCCCTCACTCACTTCACCCCCTCACAGTGGGATGGGGGAGAGTATTGGAAGTGAAAAAATTAGTAAAAAAACTTGTGGGATGAGAAAAAGACAGTTTAAGAGATGAAAGGGGAAAAAAGAGGATCCCCCCGCAAGTAATGCGAAGGCATCACTCGCTGCCTCCCCACCCAGCAGACTGATGCCCAGCCAGCCTCCTAGCAATGGCTGTCTTGGAAAGACTACCCATAGTTTTCATTGCCAAACCTGACATTATATGGCATGGAACATCCCTTCGGTCAATTTGGGTCAGCCGACCTGGCTGTGGCCCTTCTCAAACTCTTGACCACCCCCAGCCTACTTATTGTGGGGACAAAATGAGAAAAGGAAAAAGCCTGGACACTGTGTAAACACTGCTCAGCAATAGTCACAACTCTGGTGTGTTATCAGCATTGTTTTGGTCACAAATCTGAAACACACCACCATACGGGCTGCTCTAAGCAAAATTAAAATGCAATACATACAATAAGACAAGGAGCAATGGGAGCATAAAACTGAGGCACTGAAAAAGAGACAAATTATTTTATAGCAAACCTGACTGAAATTCAGGGCATGTTCTCTTTTTATAACAGTGATGTTGGATACAAGCTCTGCCTCTCCAAAAACTCTCATCCTCTGTCACAGGAAAGCCTGTCTTACACATTAGCACTTCTCTTTCAGGACTAGACCAGAAATGACTATGATTAACTGAAAAACAACAAAGAATACAAAAATTGTATTTTAAGTTCTTAAGTGCTTTTGAACGTTCTTACACTAAAATGAAGATTCAATTTTTAATCTATTCTATAGATACAATAGAGTAATATCCAAGCAGGTGGTGTTGCTTCATGCTATATTTTTAATCTTAACATAAGTGCTTGTTGCTTATGACAAAGGAGTTTATTTTAGCCTCTGCTATTTTCTGCTGCAGATGCATTTTCAGTCTTCTAAAAACAAGGCCTAGTAGAATTGAGAAATAAACATAACTTCTCAGTAAGAAACAGGTTTCCCATGTGACTCCAAAAACATGAAGGAAAAGCCAACATGGCAATAAAAAGTAGCATCCCGAATAAAATAATATATGCCACATGAAATATCATCTTAGAGAAACCATACTGTTTTGCTCTTGTTAATTTGATAATTCACTGAGTTTATAGCTCCTCTAGCAGAGACATTGAGCATCAGAGTTCAGTTCAAAAGCATTAAACTAGGGAAGATATGCATACATTTTTCACACATCTTTTTTGCTTATGCAGAACTTCTTTCATGTTAGGAGCCTGAAGCAGAAAATATTGTGACAGCGAGGTGACAGAAATCAAATAAATAGTTGCATTAGCAGAACAATATGGACTTTGAGATATAATTATTTCCTGTTAGATTAAAACTTTTTATAATTAAGCATTTTTGATCACTATCATGCATATTAAAACTTGCATTACTTTGATATATGACAAAGTGATCTTGTCACTCTTACCTAAGTTCAGATGGCTTTGTGATGGTATGCTTCCCCCCTCTGCCTCCCCCGCCTTTATTTCCCGTAACCCTGCTCAAGGGATAACCATCAGTGGTGGTCGTAATGGCTGCATCTGGTCATGATGGCTGCATCCTGCTCTAAGTGGATTCGGGGGAGACAGATGATAACACAATAGCCATGGGCTAATTTGAGCAATGCGCCCACCTAACCACAGTGCTGGTCAATGTCCAACTCAAGCCAAATTTGGAAGAAACTAACATCAGTAGTCAATATGCAAATATGACTATGAGTCAATCATCCCATAAATAGCGAGCAGCCCAAGAGCCCTTTGAGCTCTCCTTATGGCAGCAGGCTGCACAAGAGGATCTCCCTTTGAGTAGAGACGCCTCTCAAGGTTATGCCTGCTGCAGACATCCCTTATTCCTCAATACTGAGAGATTTCTTGCTGCAACAGATCCTTGGTAAGTGAGTAACAGCTTGCTAAACTGTGTAAGCTTCACTATGATTATATCTTAGATTTATTGTGCACATAGAATCCTTTAGACAAACTGTTGACTATGTCTGGGACTAGGATTGGATCCAGCTGCACCTAGAGTCCTGTGAGTAGGAGTTTAGAAAGCAAGGGGGGCCTCTCTGAACCTCGTGACTCAATGGGAGGGTCTCCCCGACGTGTCTGACTTACCCTGTCCTTTTTGCAGTAAATAATCAAGTGTATCTTGCTATCAAATCTTGTTAAACCACTGTCACATTTACTATCAAACTTTGTTAAATCGCTGTTTTATATCAGTAAGTCCAGAACAGACTTGTATGATAGAAGCATACTGTTGTGGTTTAACCCCAGCCAGCTGTTAAGCCCCACGCAGCTGCTCACTCACTTCCCCCACAGCAGGATGGGGAGGAGAATCAGAAGAGTGAAAGTGAGAAAACTCGTGGGTTGATATAAAAACAGTTCAATAGGTAAAGCAAAAGCCACACGCACAAGCAAAGCAAGACAAGGAATTCATTCACCAGTTCCCATGGGCAGGCAGGTGTTCAGCCACCTCCAGGAAAGCAGGGCTCCATCACACATAATGGTGACTTGGGAAAACAAATGCCATCGCTCTGAATGTCCCCCCACCTTCCTCTTCCGCAGCCCCTTATAAGCTGAGCATGACGTCATATGGTATGGAATATCCCCTTGATCAGTTGGGGTCAGCTGTCCCAGCTGTGTCCCCTCCCAACTCCTTGTGCACCCCCAGCCCACTCGCTGGTGGGGTGGGGTGAGAAGCAGCAAAGGCCTTGGCTCTGTGTAAGCACTGCTCAGCAGTAACAAAAACATCCCTGTGTTATCAACGCTGTTTTCAGCACAAACCCAAAATATAGCTCCATACTAGCTACTATGAAGAAAATTCACTCTATCCCAGCCAAAACCAGCACGCATACATAAAAGCCAGAGCACCACAGTTACGGTGCCTTCTTTTTCAAGTATGCTAATGTACAACAGAAAACTTAGCCAGTATTTGGGGATTTTTCTGTATTTTTCTTTCTGTTTATATTTGAAAAATTATGTAGTTGAGTAACCATTTTTTGTCTTTTAAAGAACAACCTATTCTATCAATTTCAGTGGAAGGATACATCATAATAATCCTCTCTCCCCAAATCAGCAACTAGTCCTTTCCTTCCAAATGTAACTTAATGAATTTATTTCCATGTTAGTTCCTTCTTGGGTTTTTCGGTCCCATTCAAAAATATTTTAAGTTCTTCAATGTACATTATTGAGGAAATTGATACATTGTTCAAGAGTTGTGTAAATTTTTTACTTCCCTTTTTCCAAGTGAAGAAGGAGTAGTAGACTCCAACTGGTCTGAAGCTGATAAATTAGCTGTCACCTAACAAAACTCCCCTGTTCCAAACATATCTGACACTGACAATTTCAGTTCTGCTCAGAAGAGCTGCAGGAATAGATACATTCCAGTGTGACAGGCTAACAACTGACAGTGAGATGCTATGCCAACACAGCCGAAATTATTTTCCAAAGTGTTTCACAAGGTGAAGAACAAATTCTGAAGAAGGAAAATAGTCTAAGACCTTCTTTCAAACTCTGAAGATATTCTCCCACCACCTGGATTTAGAAAAGCAGGATCTGAATACATACTCAACATGCATGAACTAGGCAGCTAGTGTTACACTTTAGAAACTGCAATATTAGCCTCTGTGGAAAGTGGAAATCTCCTTGCAGTAGGTGGGAAGTCTCTGAATCTTCCAAAGGACTTGATAGTGAGGGTGTCTATATTCTACAACACACCTTCACTGCATAGACCAGTGTCATACTTCTTTCTTTAATTAAAAGTGTTTTCATGGTTTTTTATGTTCCGGAAGTATGAATTCACTCACCCACAGGTTCTGAATGCCTTCATAACTTGCATACATTATTTGAATTTAGAGAGACTTCATTTTGCCAGCCTATTTACTGCCCACATCGATATTTTTAACAGAGCTGTGCACAGAAGTTAAGCCAACAAAGCTATATAAAGGTATTAAAGCTTATATTTAAATTTGCTATGAATATTTAATTTATACAGGATTGTAATTACTAAAAGCAGGTTGCTTATTCTGAAGTTTAACTTTGAAAATAACAGAATTCAATGTCAGTTTAGCCTGCAGTATGAACATTCACTTTGGATAATCAGTAATGTTCTATAATTGTATATGAAAATTATTTAATGGCAGTTTCAGCTTCCTAGCTGGATAACTATTCATTTTAACCATCCATAATTCAATCAGATTACATCTTGTTTTACATATTTTAATAGATGCTTTCTTCTGGTTATTTTACAAATTATATATGCAAATGATGTATTAAATAATTGATGAAGCACCTTGTTTTGCTTGTAGCTACAAGTGATGCTTTTCTTCACAAATATATTTAGGCAGTAGTTCTCTTCTCAGCAAGATTTTTGCATAGTATTTTAAAAGATATTTAAACTCCTGCCGTGATGAAGGCTTATTTAGAAACACCAAGTATAATTTACTAACCTGATTTATGAAACAATTTATACAATCTAGTAAAGTAGCACTGTAGAATTTCATTGCATAGGGATACTCATCTTCTCCAAAGAGCCTAAATACTTTAACACTTGGGCAACTCTGTATTATTACATTCTATGATAGAACAAAGTATATCAGGGTAATTATCCCTCCTGTTTTATTAAAGCTTTATAAAACTGTTAGAGGTTAATGCTGCAGTTATTTTTTCCTACTGCCCAATTTCATCCTATAATACTCAGTAAAAGGGGAAATACAGTCATTAATCTCTTATTAGACATACAGCAAATGTTGTAATGGAATACTATGTGTTATGTATTTATCTACAATTGTGCACGTATATATGTATGTCTATATCTATACAAGTATCACATGGACACTTTTAATATTGAAGATTCTAGAATCCATTGCTTAACCTATTGAATGAAAATACCAGTGTTTTAAGTATTACTTCCTTCTTCTTTTTTTATTTTTAACTGCACATTGAACATATGCTCAGTATTTCTGTAAAAAGATTTTTTTTGAAATAAAATTGAGTATTTGCAGACATGCTAGGCCCACAAAATTTTAGTTATTTAAGCCTTGTGTTTCCTAACCTTGTAATTAATATATCAGCCAGTTATAAATGATCCTTTCTCTCATTTACAGAGATGCGCAATATAAACGTAAACTTGAAAAATGCTTTCTCTTTCAAGCTGTGGGATTTGAAGGAAGGAAAAATATCTTTCATGATTGTAAAGGCTGGAGAGTTTACAATACTGTGTAGGAATTTAGGAAGTTTCTGATTGGGCACTTACAAATGAGAATCCATTCAGTGCCTGCAAATTAATGTAATACAATACAACACACAAGCACAGAGTAATGTCCGTTGAGAATGCCAAGAGAGAATTTCTATAGAAACTAATGGTAAGAGGTGCCTCCATACTGATCTTAGCAGACAACAGGCTTCTGGTTTGGCTTCCTCTGAGGAATCTCTATCTTGGATGTAAGTATTTCAAATCCTTTTCTTTGTGAAGAAGTTTTAGGCAACCGTCTCTGTTTTCTTTATGAGAGAAGTTGTATATCCACCACTAAACACAGAAGATGCTGAATAGATGGTCAACAAAGGTCAGAAAAGAGCTAGAGATGAATCTTGTCACTTTTCACCTGTGTTGCATATTTTATGAAGAGCCAAGGAAACAGATTTTAAAGAGACAGTGTTATTTGTAAAAGGAAGTCCTAAGATCCACAATTAGAAATTTCTCTTTTTAAAGGACACAAAGCAGATAATACTATAAAACACAATGGTGGTGTATTTCCCTCCCAAAAAATTAGTAAGGTAGGTGTCTTGATATATTGTCCTTCTTTTCTTGTTCTTTTGGTTTTTTTTGAAAGCAACAGCAAACTGATCACCCGCATGTCAGAACAGGGCAAACAACCCCCCAAAGTCTTGTTCAAAAATCTTACAAACACTACTGTGTGCCCCAGAATAAAAGCAAGCCTGAAAGCTACCAAGATTTTGATATTTGCTCTACTTATTTTAGCTGACAGTGAGACCAATCAAGGAGATAGATAGATTTATGTTACATTTATTTCTCCAGGTCTTTTAAATTTGTGCTTGCTTGAAGGGGCACAGGAAGGAGGAATTTCAGCAGAAAAAATCTACTTTCCAGCAGGATCTTTTTTTTTTTTAATTTCTCAGGTGACTGTATTTTATGTTAGTGTTCATACTTAGTTAATTTTTTTTTTAATATAATTTCATGCAATATGTAAAATATTCACAGCGAAAAACAGACTGTATAGTGAGACCTCTTAAGCACACAAATCCAAAGGACAGGATCTTTTTATACACAACCGCCTGTAGTTACTTGGGTGGTTCATTTTGCATTGTCTTTATTGGTGATCAATCCCATCACCAATGCAAATTTTTCTAAATTAATTAAGGATAAAGCATTAGATACTATATTTGATTAGTTTAAACTTATGTAAGATTAGATTATAACTTTAGAGAAAGAAATAGCTTTAGTGTTGTTTTATTTGTTTGTTTTAAATTGGAGACTGAAAATTCTCAGAACAATTAACAGTCTTTCTTGATTATGATTTGACCCCAACACAGCATGTGGTAGCCTGTGAAAATTCAAATTCAATAAGAAATGGGTTTTTACCTATTAAGATTGAATACAGTACAAATTTAGAATTTTTCATGGAAATTTCTCCATTACATGTGCATTCTAAAAATAATAATATGAATTAGTTACACAGTTCTTCATTCATCCTAAAATAATTTTGGAAAAATATCTGAAAAATTAATCAAACAATAAAATAATTTCTGGGAAACAATGAAGAAGAGAATTTAAATATTAAGCATAATTAAAAATTTTGATATTTATATCATGAACTCTCTCATAGAATCATAGAATCATAATGGTTTGGGTTGGAAGGGACCTTAAAGATCATCCAGTTCCAACCCCCCTGCCATGGGCAGGGACACACTCCACTAGACCAGGTTGCCCAAAGCCCCATCCAATCTGGCCTTGAAGACTTCCAGGGAGGGGGCATCCACAACTTCTCTGGGCAACCTGTTCCAGTGCCTCACCACCCTCATAGTGAAGAATTTCTTCCTCATATCTAATCTAAATCGACCCTCCTTCCGCTTAAAACCATTACCCCTGGTCCTATCACTACCTGCCCTTGTAAACAGTCCCTCTCCAGATTTCATGTAGGCCCCCTTCAGGTACTGGAAGGCTGCTGTAAGGTCTCCCTGGAGCCTTCTCTTCTCCAGGCTGAACAATCCCAACTCTCTCAGCCTGTCCTCATAGGAGAGGTGCTCCAGCCCTCTGAACATCTTCGTGGCCCTCCTCTGGACTCACTCCGACAGCTCCATGTCTCTCCTGTACTGGGGCCCCCAGAGCTGGACGCAGTACTCCAGGTGGGGTCTCACAAGAGCGGAGTAGAGGGGCAGGATCACCTCCCTCGACCTCCTGGTCACACTTCTTTTGATGCAGCCCAGGGCACGGTTGGCTTTCTGGGCTGCAAGCGCACATTGCTGGCTCATGTTGAGCTTCTCATCAATCAGTACCCCCAAGTCCTTCTCCTCAGGGCTGCTTTCAATCCATTCCCCGCCCAGCCTATAGTTGTGCTATAAGCTATAAAATTCATTACAAAAAGGTAGTAATTAGCAATGGTTTTATCTAACTGTAAAAGATGATGACCTTCAGCAGTTGTTGTATCAGTTTAAGTAGATTGCACATTGGTTTGCAATTGATTTCTAAGTATTGATCTTTTCAAAATATAAAAGTTCTTACAAAAATTAGAATAAGATCAAAACAGTCAGAAAATTGTGTTATTAAGTGCAACTATTTAGTCTCATATTGCCCTTCTTAGGGAAATACTCTTTCATTAAATGAAGAGCAAAACTTCTACTAGTTATCATTTTGATTCTATCAAAGTAAATTAATCAGTAGCCAAATATCAAGAAGATGAAATTGCCAATGTACTTAAAACATGAGGAGTATATGGGTAAGCAACAAAATTCCATCCTAAAATTTTTCCCATGAAAATATTTTTAACTTTACATTGCAATGTACTAAGCCATTTTTGTCAGAGTTACTCAATAACAAAATAAATAATGACTGCTGTCATTCTTTCTTACACAGAATTAGCAATGTAATCCTGTTTTGGTATTAATCACTCTAGTTTCAACAGTATGTACCATCAATTCACTTTAATGTGCTGCAACCAATCAATACTTAGTCTGTAAACTCATTTGTTCTTTGGCTCTACATGGCAAAAATCATAGTCTTAAAATAGCTCTTTTTATCATCTTCAAGGTGAAGAACTGTTTGGATAAACTCTGTAGCTAAGCTTTCAGAGGGTGTATTAATCCTACTCACACTAAAATCATGCTCTTCAAATCATTTAACATGTGTTTTTCTGATATTCTGAAATACATTATCAAATAATACTACAGAAGCCTGAAATTGCTTTAGTGACGTTTAAGAGGTTTTTACTGAGTGAATACCTATAGATCTCACTCTAAAACATGGCAGTGCACACACTAAACACTTTGCAAAGGTTAAGTCACTCAATATTCAGTAATTACTATGAACTGTTAACATGGTACAATAGGAATGACATTTTTTTAAAGAATCACTCAGATTTCATGTGTTAATCTTTGTTGCTAATCCAGAACGTGGAGGTTCCCTGCAGTGTCATGTGGCTCGAGCCACTATCCACGCTGCATTTTGACAAGAGCAAACTCTGGCAATCAGCTCTCCCAGACACTGCATTCTCGCTGCTGCCTTCCCCTCCCAGCATTATTGCACCGGCAGATTTGCATGCACCACATAAACTTTATGACCATTTCTGGTTGTCACTTTATATGATGGCTCTCACCTCACTGAACTTCCTTGGCATTTACCGTGAGCTTGCTGCACTCCTGTGCTCTGTCTTCGTGCTGGTGAGGAGGCCTGGAAGTGGGAGGCTGCCCTGCCACTGCAGCACTAGGGCTGGGGGCGTTAGGGGCTGCTAGGGCTGTCTGCTCTCCCAACCCTGCTCTGCCCCGGGGCTGCTGCGGGCTGCACCGGGACCAAAGATTCACAGAGGTGCTGAGTAGCAAAGCTGCAGTTATGCCCTGCCTTCCCAATATTTTGTAAACTGGTGTCCTGAAGAGATCAAGACCTGTACTCGCTCGTCCTTTGCATGTGATAGACCAGCAGTAACTACCTGGTATGTATCAGAGGCTAGACCTCAAAAGATAAACTACAGCAGTCTCCTACTTGCCTGGAAAATGAGCCTTTTTAAAGGCTGCGGCTGCCTAATGACGGTCTGTCCTCATGGGCCACTTCCTTAGGGTGTTCATTCTCTTGGATGTACAGGATGCTCCCTGTACAATCTCTCCACTGTGGAGGTAATGCCCAGATGTTTGGAGGTAATAGCCACCGTCTGGCAGAGTTGTTGGGCAAGAATATTGCCAGGAAAACATATTCATACAAGAGCCAGCAATCAAAATTCTATTTTTATCTAATCAGCTACAATGCAAACTATAGTCATAGTAGTTTTAGAAAAAGGCCACAGCCAATAGGGACACAGAGTCTGCAGGTTTATTCCATGTTAGAATGAGAGTGAGTGACAATAGCAAGATGGATCAAGTAACTTCCTTTGGGAACATACCATATATATCAGAATGACTAAGGGAACAGAAGTGAGTAGACTGAGTCTGCAACTAAACAGATGGACACCAAACCAAATGTAATTGGATTTGCTTCCCTTAAGCAGATTCATAAACTAAACCTCTTCCTTGCTCCTCTGAGAGATCAGCTTCAGACAACCAAGGGGAAATATGCTTAGCATTGGATTTGGCCAGCGTTTGTAGCAGCTCAAGCACTAATGAGGACAAACAGTGAAAAAGTAACCATCAGAACTGCCTGTCCATTTACTTTCTCCCAGTTTACTGTTCCAAAACTTTGCCAAGTGCACTACTTAACCCCCCTGTAGGCCAGCTCACACTTTGGATGAACCAGGACCATATTTTAGTTCAATTATCTTTCCCATCCTTTTCCCAATTCCTTGCATAAATTAATCATGATTCAACTGCATCTGGCCCACTGCTAAAGGGTGCTAGCTGGCAGGAGTATTCTGGCAACCAACTAACTTGATATGTTTCCTTCAGGTGTACTGAAGAAGAAAAAAAACCCCCAAAACCTCTTCTTTCCCTGGGGAGTGACACAATATATAACGATTTTTTTTCCCATAGTAAATCTACCAAGGCACCTATGTCCCAAAGCCATGCTTTGCTACCTGACTATAAAGGATGGCAGAACAGTTGAAAGAAAACATCCAGGAATCTAGGCACGTCCAGGAGGAGAAGAGTGAGATATGACTGTACCTGACTGAAATATTGTTCTGCATTCAACAAGGAATTATTAGTACATTGGTAACATTTTCTGCCTAAATTCTAACAGAGTTGGGCCACTGCAAAATGCTTTCTGCAGCTGCTCTCAGGTTGTGCTTGGGAGGAAGAGCTGTGGGAAACCTGCAGATCTTTGGGTTTGCAGGGCAAGGTGTCACAGCATTTGTCATACTAGTATTCACATTCCATCTACTCCCCGTAAACCAAAACGCAAAAGTAAGCTTTCTGTCTTATATAGAGAGAATATTAGAAAGATCTAACATACAAAAATGGTAAGAGGTGTAAGTCTTTAATTTACTTTTTTAGAGATCTGCTACTTGGCATCAAATGGTAATAGCCATTCTTATCAGTCCTTAGAAGTGGAATTCACAATTATTTTTTCCATCTGCATAATTACTAGTAAGAAAAATGGTTAAATACTAAAGGGTTATGTTGGAAAGAGCAGCAAAATACATTTGAATCCAACTGTTTGTATTTTAATCTTATCATTCTTATAAGCTTCATATATGTGAAACTAATGGTTATAATAATAATAATACAGTTCTTAGATTTATGTTGAAAAGTCAGGTATGATAATAAAGTTTCACAAGTCAAAACATAAAGAAATAAAAAAGACAAAAGACATCACATTTGAAGTAAACAACAGAATGCCTTATAATAATTTCTTCCATAGCCTTACTTCATGTAATTAAATCTGGTGTTTGACAGCATGTGCTCTGAGAGTGTAAGCAGAGATATCACAGCTCCCAGAAGTAACTTATAAATAATGAAATAATCACCCATTCAGATACAAACACCAAAGAGATGGATCAGCTTTTTCTGCTACACCTTGCATAAAAAGTTCCTTTTGAGTGCCACACCATCAATGTGCAATATTTAAAGCAGAAAATTATTATGCCTCTTTTGTTCCAGTGAGCATACCAAAACACTCACTTTGCATTAAACAATGCACTGCAGAAACAGAGACCAAATCATATCCCCTAGACATTAGCCTTCAAGACACTCATTCTCTTGCAGAATAGCACACAATGAGGCAAACATACCCTGGGTTTCACTCCATTGAGGTCAGTGTTATTACATGAAGGATTAATTTATTAAAATACATCTTAGTCATTATACAAGCACTTTTAATGAGGTGTGGGTGAACACTAGCTTACCCTCTGGCTTTTTTTGGGCTAAGGGACTCCCTGCTTTCCAAAATATAAAATTATCTTCATATTTTTCTTGTTTCAAGACTGGCTTGATTAATGGAGAAAGAGCTCTCAGGGTAATACTCAGATTGCCAGTTGTTCAGGGAAAGTGATGCTCAAAAAAGAAAAAAAGAAAAAAAAAGCGAGCCTCATAGTCCCATAGATAACATCTTGATTTTACCCTTACCTACATATGGGGGAAAAAGGTGTAGGGGGACTAAACAGATGTCATTCCAGAGTGCACTAAGCATGCAATGAAGGGAAATTGATGCTGTGATCTCCATCTTCTTGAGAAGCTGGGAATTACAGCAGTTCTTAACCCCTGCTGTGCTGTATCACAGGACTGGAAAAAGGCAGTCACCAGAACATAGTGTGGCAAGGAGGGGGAAGAATTAGAGCTGTTATATTAACTGAGGGGAAGAAAAAAGATCAGAAAGTTTAAACTTAGATCCAGAAAATGCTAAGATATCTTCACTGCCCTCAGTACTGAATTGATAAAGTTTATATGGCACTGTTCTGCCTGGATTTGCTAACTTGCCTTGCATCTATGAATTCTAAATACCCCGATATATAAAAATATCCTGATATTTAATTTTTTTTTCTGCGTACCCATATTGTTCAGACATTACAACACCATATTCTACTTTCTACACCCTCAGTATTACCAGCGGAGTTCTTATTCAGTGAAAATTGAAAGCATAATAACCATTTTATGACCATAGTTTCCCAACACCCCTCTCTTTGATTTGTATATTTAATAGGACTCCAGAAGTTATATGCAGTCACTAACGATAATGGTATAAACAACTTACAGACAGAATTTTTGTGGTTACTGTCTTTGCTGGGCAACATCTTGACTCCTCTTGATTTCAGTTCAATTGCTTTTTTCACTGAGAAAACAAGCAAACAAAAATAAGATAATTCATTATTAAACCTTGTAGAAATGACATATAGCAGACAAATCATACATTACAATAATACAAAGCTACACAGGAATTCTACAAGCAGATCAAAATAACTGTGTTTTGTGATAATCTAAATACATTTAAAAAAAAAAATACAACCATTTATCACATTTCAGAAGATGTCCTTTTTAAACAGATATTACCAAAATTTGCAATATTTTGAACTCAAGTTTCCTTGGGGTTAAAGAAAAGAAAAACCTGTCCTAATTACATGTATGGGTTTCCTATGTTTGCCACCGCATATGGGAAAATCATAAACATTTTTAAAACTTATTTCTTACATAAAATGTACAGTACATTATACACGCATATCTGAGGACCACAAGATTTAAATGCAATGTTCACATCTGCTTTTGATTCACTCTTCAGTGTTTTTAGTTCAGTTTCCTAAGGAGATTAAGGGTTTAGGATCACAGTGTGTTACATTCTTTGGCTCACCTAACCCCTTTGGAATCTACAGGGCAATTACAACTGAATTAGAAAGAGAAAGAGAGTAAGAGCTCTCAAAGGGACAAAGTTTTGGGAGAGAGAACAGATGCATCAGAGGTTTAATATCTGTTTCCTCTATTTAGCCAGCTGAATTGCTGATAAACTCCCAGCCTATCCCTACTAAGTAGTTAGGGCACCATAGGAGGGAGCAGGAGCAAAGTGGGAAGAGACATGAGAAGAAACTAGTGCAGTTATACATTAAGGAACACATGGGGTAGAATTTTAGTTGTAATGGTAGGAGAAAAGCATACATATATATGCTTTATATATATATATCATATATTCCCAGAAAATTCATTAGTTCTGTGGCTTGGGAACAACTTGATCAATTGAAAATAAAATCAGATATAGAAAATAATTGTGAAACAAGCCTGGACAATTCAAAACTATTGTGCAAAACCCAATAGCAATAGCAAAATAGCTAGTTACTGACTTTGTTTATCAGAATGCTAATGACAACATCATCATGCATGTCTGTAACAAAAAAAATTACAAAAAGCAGTAATTCTTTCCTGATTCTTTCTTTTTTTTTTCCCCCCTAGAGCTTGCAGTGGGTAATAATCTTAAAATATAGCCATTTATCCTGCATCCAGATACAAACAGAAACCAAAAATTTACTCATACATTTTTAAAATGGCAGTAATTTTTACCTCAAATTATATAAATACAAAAATTAATACCACAGATTATCAGTTATATGTTTTGTCAATGTATGAGAAGATAAGTTTCATGATTACTATGCTCTACACTGATCTGTGTGCAAATATTTCTAAGAAATGAAGTGGCAGGAACAGCAAGCTAACTTGTCTTTAAATATCACATTAAAAATGGCGTTTTCATTGTATTTGTTTCTATATTGGACTTTTGCTGCTTTTGCAACCTCAGAATGAAGTAGGCTTAAGTGCTGAAATTGGGCAAGCACTGCAGAAAGTACTTCTTGTGCTATGTACATTGCAAGTGCAGACATTTATGTCTGAACCTGGAAAACAGGTGTTCAAATGATGAAAGATGATTGAAACACAATTGTAGCCGCATGGGATGAAATGGATTTGATAGCAGTGTCGTGTTTTCTTTTCTTCTAAGACAGGAACACATTTTACAGAGACATCAATGCAGACAATAAAGTTAATATCCCCAAGGGCTTCTGGAAGGGTAAACCTCATGGATATGGTTTTCTTAGAATTACTTGCTACACTTATGTACTAAAATTTCCATCAAGTGCCACCTTATGTTCTGTTTTCTTAGTCTGTTAAAATTATTCATAGAATCATAGAATGCTTTGGGTTGGAAGGGACCTCAAAGATCATTCAGTTCACCCCCCCCTGCCATGGACAGGGACACCCTCCACAAGACCAGGTTGCCCAAAGCCCCATCCAACCTGGCCTTGAACACTTCCAGGGAGGGGGCATCCACAGCTTCTCTGCATAACCTGTTCCAGTGTCAATTCCATATTCAGTGGGAAGTGAACAGCACAAGTCTTGTAATGAATATTTGGCATATTATCTGGAGTTGTGCTCCCTCTGCCAGCATGAATTTCACAATTTATTAATATCTGTGTCATGTAAAACATACGAGCAGTTCTTGGAGGATTCAAAACCCACATTGCTTACAATCACGGATGAGCGGTAAAACCATTGAGTTATACAGTGGACAGAGAAAAGAACTATACTCGTCTCCTCTTTCTCCTGTGACCCTGTTTTTCGGGTGAAAGTGGCAATTATCACTCAAATTCCTTGTGGGCATTCACTCTTGAAGGTATTTGTTAGACATACTTGAAGCATGCTTCTCGGGAATGGGGAAAAATGATACCCATCAGCTTTAGTTTGAAATACAGTGGATATAAATTGAAACAAGAGAGGTTCTTGACATATGAAAAACTTTTTCACTATTAGGACAGTCAAGCATTGAAACAGGTCCTGCAGTTTCTATCCTTGGAGATTTTTCATATGTCAAGAAAAAGGCATTCTGTATCTCTCTGAAAGAACGTTAGATAGGGGATTCACAATACTTAAGATCAGTCATCTAAAATGTATGCTTTATGAAGAGAAATAGCTACCTCAAGGGGGCAATTCATCCCCTTCTAAGATAGGTACAATGAATCATCCTCTGGTGATGCCTTTTCCTCTCCATAAAATATAACAGAAACACATACCACTTGCTCAAGCTAGATCCCTACATTTTAGAAAGTAACTTTAGGTGACATGAGCTTTTATGTCTGGAGAACTTTAACAGCCAAGTGTAGGTATCTGTGAGACACAGGGATCCATGAGGTTGAATAGGATACTTTGAGACATAAATAACAAAATTCTGCCTCTATTATACTTGTGTGTGTAAGTTTTTGCATGCAGCCTGCATAGTATCTTCTTCCATTTTTTAAAAAGATTTAAGCAAATATAGTCTTTAAAATACAAACTGTTCAACCTCTGAACAAGAAATAGAGACCACTGAACACTGGGGTGAGTGAATTGTGTTTATATATGCCTACCATTCTGCCATTGTAAAGGTTGTCTTATAAAGCTAATTCTCCTATGCATTTTCCTTGCCCAAGGCATTTGAAGTACAAAATATAACTGGCAAATTGTCTGTGTTCACTTAAGTGAAGAGATGAAAATAAACAGAACATTAAATATTTAAAACATTTGTATATGTTTGGGTAAGCAAGACCTAATATTGTTGAGAAAGTTCAGATAAAAAAATGAGTTTAAGCAAAATGTTAAAAAATAATTAATCTCAGAGAAATTTCAGTAAGAAGTTTTATATACAAATTGCAGTCTGGAGAACTTAAAAAAGACTTTTCATGACCCATTGACAAAGTAATGAAAAGACAAGCTCCAACAAATTAAGTTAACAAGAGTAAGGCTTCAAATTAATGAAAGGAAGTGTTTTTCCACGCAAGAAGTGGTAGATATGGGAAACTCTTTGCCAGAAGGCACCAGCAAATGTGGATGCAAGACGTCTGCAAATCTGCTTCAGGCTATGGCTGGAGACAGGCATGGGGTTAGATCATAGAACCACATAATCATAGAATTGTTTAGGTTGGAAAAGACCTTTAAGATCATTGAGTTCAACCATTAACCTAGCACTGCCACATCCACTGCTAAACCATGTTCTTAAGTGCCACATCTACATGTCTTTTAAATAGCTCCAGGGATGGTGACTCAACCACTTCCCTGGGCAGCCTGTTCCAATGATTGACAACCCTCTTGGTGAAGAAATTTTTCCTAATATCCAATCTAAACCTCCCCTGGTGCAACTTGAGGCTATTTCCTCTTGTCCTATCGCTTGTTACTCGGGAGAAGAGACTGACACCCACCTCGCTACAACCTCCTTTCAGGTAGTTGTAGAGAGTGATTAGGTCTCCCCTCTGCCTCCTTTTCTCCAGGCTCAACAACCCCAGTTCCCTCAGCCGCTCCTCATAAGACTTGTGCTCTAGACCCTTTATGATATAGATCCCTATGAAAGATAGATCCCTTTATCATTAAGGCAACTCTATGCCAACTGTCCTTACGAAACATAGATCCTTTTCTGAATGTTCATGACTATTCTTTACACTTCTCTATCTTTGTGGGTTTAATAAAGAGCCCAAAATTCATTCAGCAGGTAAATCTCATCTCTTTTGTACAAAGGAATGACTCTTCTTCCTCTTCACATTACTTTGGCAGACTACGACCTGTACTATGGTACTTATAGACATTGTTATAGTAAATATGCCTCTGTTGTACATGGAAGATGACGTTCCTTCAGAAGCTCACTGTGTTCTTGTAGACAAAATAGCTGTTTGTGGCCTTGATGAGTACTACTTCTCTGGGCAGAAGTTTCAGGACTTCCTACAGAACATGACTATTATTAACAGTTTGAAATTGTCCTCGGTCTTGAAGCTGGAGAACCCTTGGGGCTGAACTTTCATGCTTCCTTTACACTCCAAGACACGCTATGTGCTTGCCATGGTAGCACTAAACTCTAGGCATGGCTTCGTGCTGCTGCAAGCTATCAGCCTGGATAGACAGACAATCCCCAGTTCCATGTAGACTGGGGATTTCTGTTCCATATGACATCAGGGTTATATGACACTTGCTTTTTTATATTCAAATCAAATTCACATTAATATTAGATTTCATGTTAGCTTTGTTAGATCACTTATTTAGAACAGGACTAGTACAAGATTTTGTTTATAATTCAGTGATATTATAGTTTTGTTCTGAGATTTCTAACACATTTTGAGTTATTTGCACCTCACTGAAATAATTTGGTTATGGTTGTTAGATTCTGATTTCAGTTATACCTGTGTATATCTCGTGGAATAGATATTTTCTACACAATATTTATATGCCTAGTCTGAATTTATTAATTTATTATGAAAAAATATTGTTAACTAAAGTCACCTATGATTTAAGGGTTTGTTTTGTTTGTTTGTTTGTTTGTTTTAAATAATTTCTATATAGAATTTTGTAAGCATTATAATGTTTTCTTAGCTCAAAGAATATTCATTGAATATTTGATCTTTTAAAATTAATAAACTGAAAAGTGTTGCCTTAATGACATTTCTTTTTCCTTTTTTTAATCAGCTATATAATGGTAGATCAGAAATACTGCAAAAAGAGAAGAAAATTACTTTTTTTCCTACATTCTGTTTCACTAAGTCCTTTACTACAATGAGATTTAAAAAACTCAATGAACTTTTATCATTAGGGAGAAGATTTAGAGGAGCATTGCTCATGTTCAAAATTAACTGTGATGTCTTGTGACTTTAAAAATTTATTAATCAGCATATTTTCATTAAGGGTGAATCATACCCCAATACACAGTCATCTTTTTCTTCTTCTTTGTCTCAGAGAACTAGAACTATAAAAATATTTTTAAAACCCATATATTTCTAGTATGAATTTTTAGAAATAATGCACCTTAAGTGCACCTTAAAAATGTTAAAATAATCTTGATTTTGTTATTTTTGAAAGTGAAAACAGTCATTGGAAATATCAGCTTTATTTTCTAGAGCCATGAGGCACCTCAATATAGTATGCTTTTTCTACATTCCTACCTCTCTATAATTCAAAAGGAAAATTTTCTCCCTTTTATTCTGCTTACATTCATTTCTAAGAGAGAATAACTCACAAAAGAATTGCTCTACTGCTGTCACTATTGTAAAAGCATATTATACACAGCAGCTCATTGCAACAGGGATGGTTTCCTACAATTCATACAACAATGAATGTTTTTGAATGATTTTTATTTTCCACAGTTTTGTTTCCCAGGATAGTTCTTTGAAAACTGCCCTTCCAGCCTCAGGTATACTCCAAGTTGCTCAAGAAAATGAAATCTGAAGGTTTGCTTTTTCATTATAGTTTTAAACAGTGTTTTTAACAATTACACATGACTAAATAAAAGCATGAAGCAGTTACTCTTTCAAATATTCTCTGCACATGTGTAGTTCACAGGTGCAAATAACTTTACAACATACAAAGTAATAGAGAATCAAGCTTTGTGTATATAAGCAGTTCTGGAACCACTACCCAAACAACTTACAACTATTAATAAAACCAGCTATACACAAATTTTTAACCCTGGCAGAATCAATATCTTTCCAAAAATAAACTCAGTAATTTAAATGTTGATCTCTGATGACTCTTTCATTTTAATTCTTCACAAGTCCATTTAATTACATGGTTTAAGCATTACACAACATTTTGGAGCAAAGATGGTTCATCTGGGTTTTTTGTTTGGTTTGAAGAAGGTAAGACAAAACAGACTTTATTTTTTTTTTTTAACAAACCCTATAAGCACCTTGAAAACAGTGACAAATGATCTGAAATCCACACAAAGCACTGTCAGAATTCTCAAGAAAATTCAATGTACTTACAATTTTTCTCTCACAGTGGAAGGTGCTTTTGAATGAACTACTGATTATAAAGAAGAGGAACTTGCAAGCTAACAATTTTATTTATTCTTTTTTAGCATATACAAGTTCTTCAAGTATAATTTCAAGGGAAGAAATCCAATTTTCTGTGAATTCTATTAATATATTATGAAGTACTTCTTACCGTGCGTTATTATGTTCTTGTATTCTATGGAGCAATTAATTCTCATTTGAAGTTATATTTGAAAATACACTGAGAGAGACCCTACAGAGTGTTGGCAGCTCTGTGTCCTCTAAGACATAGGAGCGAGTTTCATTTTTTTCAGAGAATGTTACCTGCTGGGACTATAAGGGAAAACTTTCTAATATGTTTGTCTTTCCTTCTATCATCATACAAGCTCGTGCTAATTGAAAGAAAATAGTAAATAAAGATCAAAAAAACAATTAAAACTAAAAAAAAAAAGTTTAAAGAAAATTATAATAAAGTTACATGTACTTCCTATGCATCCATAAATTACCACTCAAATGTAAAACTAACTAGAAAAAAAAAGAACTCAAATTATCCAAACAAATTTCTCTAGAAAAGGTAAAACTCACTTAGATTGTTGACTTCCTTGAAGAACTTACTTTTCTTCTCTGATAGTAATTAACTAGTAGTTAAGTAATAATTACACAGATAGTATGAAAGGAGGCAGTCATCTTTCAGACCCAGCTTCTCCTATTGTGAAGTTTTTCCCTTTTTTTAATTATGTTTTGTTTTGTTTCGTTTCATTTTGTTTAATTTTGTTTTGTTTTAAATAGGGTTCCTCCTATCTGATATGCAAGGTTTTGGAGAGAACTTGTAATTTGTAGTTGAAGATGAATTTCAAATTATCTGTATTACAATATGAAAATTCTATATCTATTTGTCATATATGTTCAGGGTGGCTATGAATTTCAAGTAGAAGGTGTCTTTTTTTAGTATTGCTTGACTTATCACAAATGAGCCAAAAGTTGTACAAATGCAATGTAGCAGATCATGTTTGGCACCAAGAATTTGCAGTCTGTAATTTTGCTTAGAGGAGAAAGGATAGAATTTAGTAAGAAGAAAACTGAACTGAAAGTGTAGATGGCATGAAGCACAGTTAATTGTCCCCTTGTAGTATATAATTGAGAAATAATTTAATCTAGAGAGGGTTTTGAGGAGTTATGATACACTTTAAACTTAGAAAGGGAACTGCAAAAAGGGAAAAAAGACCTTCTGCAGTTCCAGTAGGGCCAGAACAGGAACTTACAGTCTTTATCTGTAGCAAGGGAGACTTTGGCTATTGAAGAAAAAAGCTTTTTAATAGTAAGAGTGATGAAGCCCTGGAACAAATTACCCAGAGAAACTGTGGAATCTTAAGCATTAAAAGTTTTAAAGAACATGTTAAATTAAGGTCTGAAAACCACAGTCAAATATACTTGGCTCCTCTTTGATACAGGGTTAGATTATCAAGATCCTTTTTAAACCCGTTTTCTATTATTTTGTAATAGTAACTCATAACCAGAAGCCATTTGACTCAGAAACAATAAGTGGCTAAGACCTTGGTGGGGTTTTCTAGGACTTCTAGCATATGAAATTAATTGATTATACCTACATTTAACTGCATGTGTGCAAACAGGTAAATAGTGTGCAGTAATTCATATCAAAGCCAGATAAGATACTAGAAGCACAGCTCAGTTAACACAGTATTATGCTTGATCTAATTTACCCTCTTTTAGATCTAATATAGTTATACCTTGAGAATACCTGTGATTCCATAACAGGAAAGCTAACAATTGCTGTTTGTTCCTAGCAAATTCTTTGTAACAGTTCTCATGTACCTCTTGGATGACATAACATTTTTTTTTCCCAATTACCCAAATACATGAGTATATTGCCAATTTTTCTTCCTGCATGAAATAACCTGCGAGGCCTCGAATACTGGCTACCACTCAAAGCTAAAATATTCTGACATCATCTGCCGATTCTTCGTCAAGCTGCTTCTGCTGCTGCTCTGCTGAGTTCAGCTCTTGGCTGCCTTTCACTGCAGATTTTTCCCAAGTACGGATATTTGAAGGTGAAGAGGAACAGCATATTGCCCAGTACCTGATGATCACAAGCAGGGCTTTTCCTGTCCAGCCTTAAGCCCAGTCTCACTATAAGGAATGTATTCAAACAGTTCTCTATTTTTGCTACAGTACAGGAAAAAATTAATATTTTCATTATTTTGTATGTTGAAAGAGAGTAGAAGAGAGATCTGTTACAAAGATTGACACTTAGCTTTACATATTTTGTGGAGTTCAGTAAGAAACTGAAGTATTTGCAATAACATTCATAGGATTATTCTTGAAGGGAATTAGCAAATTTATCTCAATACAGGGCAGAATTCTTCAGTTTCCTTTTGCTTTAGTTTCATTGCTCTGATTTTCTTGCAGTTGAGTACTCCTGTTTTTAAACAAAGTATTTTCTTAATTCAGATTGCAGAGTCCAATCAAATGCCCTGTTTGCTTTGCACTCGTGCTTCAGTCTTTCTGGGTTCTCCTCCAAAGACACAATTACAGGAGTACTACCATTTTTTGGCCCTGGAAGAAATGATCTACAATTCCATGGTAGCATCAGTATTCTCTCTGGATTCTCCTTATAGACCGAACATTTCTTTCCTATCACTCAAAGTCATGTGGGACTTGTAAATAGATCATTAGCAATCTCTAGGTTTTCTTTTTCTGCTTCACTCATACCATGACTTCTTTCTAAAAGTTTAGTATTTATGAGAATAAGAAAAAAACACCATTCTCAATCTTACCATTCAGTTTAGTTTATGAAGGGAATTCTATAATAAATTCCTCAATAAAACAAGGCCCCCGACTCAATAACCTAGGAGGATTCTTGCAAGCTTTGCTTCTCAGCTACCCACTTCTTGACTTTTGCAGAGGCATCACAATTTTTCACAGGATCTCTAGTTTAAACCAGCTTACTGGAATAATCCAACCCTCTGCTGTTTCTGTATTCCCTGCCTGAAGAGTATTCTGTCTAATATGCTATCTTAGTGTGTCTCTCATTAACAGCTTTCAAAATCTTCCCTACTAATCAGTATTATAACTCCAGAGAGCTTCACAGCAGGCATAGATGTTTCTACTATATGGCTACCTGTAAAAGCTGTAGGTTCATGATCAGTTGGCTTCCTTGTTCCATCAATCCAGCAAAGTACTGCCTGTCATTATCAGACCTTCCACCTGCTCCCTGTGCTGGAAATCTCTGCGTGCAGTACTAGCGAACAAATGGTACAGCCCCAAGATAAATTGGTGTCACAATAGATTTTTACACAAATCTTTCTCATTCTATGTGTATAAGGTGACACAGGATCTGCAAGTTTAAAAAGAAGCACAGCAATTTGTTTTCCATTAACCTTCTGCATGTCACTTAGCTGGCCACTTGCCCTGACAGACTGCCTTAGCTCCTTTGTGCTATCAATATATGATATATCATAATAAAACAAGTTCAGCAGGCATCAAGTCTTCACTGCCTGCAGATGTCCTCCATAGTTCTAGAAAACAGTATCAACACAGTTTGCACAATGAATATATACTATCATAGAACACACTGAGTAGTAGTACACAGGGATTGTCTCTAAAAAATAAATCATAAAATGAGATCCACTCAGTTCCTTCTTTGAATACCACTTCAACTATAGTCTTTCAACTATAGTGTCAAAAGCTGTTTTATGGTTTTTCTCCATTAACATCTCCATAGTGCCACTCTGGGATGATCGAAGTGTTCATCAGTAAATCCTGTTCTGAAGTCAACATTTGACCGCCTTTTCAGGTTTTGTAGAGAAATGAAATCTGTAGTTTGGACTGAAAACATCTCTGAAACACAGCTCTTACACTGATCATTTGACTGTTACCCATCACACAGATGAACTTGAATGGACGCTTGTCTTGCATGGTAGATAATGCAAGTGTGGTAATATTGACAGCCCACTATCTGATGCCTCTAATTTCTTCCCATGCAAAACCTGACCATGTCAACACTTTTAGTCTGTGCCAAATATAAAATAATGACTCTAATTGATTTTCTGATTGCATGTAGGTTATGCATGTTTCCTTGAGACCTGCATATCTCCATCACTCCATAAAATTTGCATATCTCCACCACTCGTGCATATGCTCTTATTTTAAATTCTTAGGTCCATGTTCTTCTGTTCCCTCTATATTACTACTAGCTGGTTTAGAGATTAGTGAAACCTACAGTCTCTTCAACATTTTCCAAATGTATATTTTTGCATTGGAAAATAGGAAGTTCATTGATTATACATCAGTTTCATTATATCAGAACAGCATAGAAAACAACTGTCTTAGAAGTTGGGTAGCCTTGGGACAGCAGTGCCTTCGAACAAGGACTATGGAAGACCTGACATTGAGTGAGTGTAACACGATTCTTGGCAAATTGTAGCTACCAAGTCTGGCAGAATGTTCCTTGGTCTGGGGGAATGTTCCCTGCTTTGGAAGTATTTCAACGTGTAAATTAAATGTCATCTTTTATTTTGCAGGTAATTTGGGGAAAACTAGTGACATGTATACAAATGTATACCGAGATGATACACTTCTTTTCAACCACAAATACAGTATTTTGAATAGTTCTAGTGAGACAACACCATGCCAAACAAAAGCCAAAGAATGAACAGCTGTTACTAGATTGGCATCTGCTTAGTGCTAACATCATGAAGCAGCTGTGCCTGAGCCGCCTTAGCAACACTGAGACTTTACTAGACACTCAAGAAAGAAGTATTACCTGTAGCAACCTGATTGGAACTAAGTACAGGCTTCCATCTCTAGTGAGTTCTTTCTTATTTCTTCTGAAAATGCCTAAAAATCAAGGGTTCATAATAATATGCTCCTATATGGTGGCTTAGTAGTAAGATATTTTTAATGGAATGGCCTTGTGTTAAAAAAAATCTGTATGGAATCTGAGTCTTTGTCAAACATCTCACTCTGTTGGCACTGAGAAATCCTAGCTAAACTTTGGACTGAGAGTCTTGAGGACAGAGCTTTACCCTAGGGTCCGATTCTTCTGTACTATTAGTAAGTGTAGTTCTTTCAGATACCTATATTTTCTTTTTGTCACTTTAAGTCAACTTTTGGGCTTTGCTTTAAATTTTGAGAAAAAGAAATATTTTGTGACACCAGAACAGACAGGATGGCAAGTCTCTCTTATGCATGTGTGTTGGCTTTATGAGATAGCAGTTTTAACAATAAATCAAAAAAATATTTCTATTGTTAAGTACTGAAAAAGAAAAAGCTTCAAGGCTCTAAAAATGGGAGGAATAGAGAGAGTTTTATATTAAGGATATGCTGAACTCAATATATATGCCAAATTACTTTTAAAGAGACATCACAGGAGCAGCTATTTTAAGCAGCTAGTTCTTAGAGGTTGTACATGCCACATTCACAAGGAAACAGTTTGAATGTTTTCTCCTGCTCTTTCCTTATCACATGGTATAGACTAACATTAAGCTAATAAAGAATACCTTATAATTTTAGTACAGGGACAAAAGTATATATGCAAAAAAAATCAAAGCTTTTTTCAGAGAGGCTAAATATATATTCAATGTGTGGGAAGGTAAGATGTCAAATATTGATTTCATTATTATAGTTTTTATTGGATTAAAATTCTCCTTTCTGATCAAAGAACCTAAATTTAGAAATGAGAAAATACAGGCCAGTGATTAATGGTGGTAGGTATTTTATATTCTCACGTGCCAATGTAAGATATATTAAGAGACTCAAGTCTTAAGACAGACTGAAAATCAGACTGGAAAAAGATGGTGTAAGTTAATTTCTAAAAAGGGAGCTATTCACAATCAACAGTCATATATGGAGCTTAGGCCAAAAGAATATTACTTTTAATAGAAGAAAGATATATTCCTTCCTACTTCATAAACAAACATTCTCCGAGAACTTATCCCATTGCAGACTTTTACAGATTTTACCATGTAGCTGAATAAATGTCCTTGAAATGTAAATCAATTATACTAAACAAAAGTTCTGGGAAAATATTTTAATACACCCTTACTCAAATCTAAACAAGTCAAAATAAGACTCTCAAATGACTTTCTGATACTAAAATGACTACACTGATAGGATGTGGGGAAATCTGCAGTTACAGTATCAAAGTGAGGAAGAAAGACACAATGTGAAAGGAAAAAAAAAAACCCAAGGGAAGAAAAATGATAAATGAACAAGCATAGTGTATTTACAGCAGCCATGACAGGTGTACAAATACATTTAAGAAAACTTATTTATGACCCTAAGGTACATCACACAGTTTAACATGACTTAGCTAATTAATTTCCTAAGTGTGTGTTTGTTCTGGTTTTTTTTAGAAAAAATAGCAGTAGGAAAAACATAAATGGATGGGGAAAAAAGTTAAATGTAGTTTTATCTGTAGATCCAGTTCTAGTTAGTCTGATATTTCAATATTTTAAGATAGCTAAAATCAGGTAAGTGGCCACTGGAAGTTTCAAATAGCGCCAACTCACAATAAAAATGCAGTAACTGGCAAAAATTACTTCCAATGAGATATGTAAAGAGCTCAACCTCCTTAGTTTATCTAGGAGATTGAGAGGTGACTTGGTGCTTCAAAAATGGGAATTATAAGGTTAAAAAAATGCTTTTTACACTGTTGCGGGAAAACATAATGCCACTACTGGACACAGAAAGATCAAACCACACTAATACAATTGAGAAGACAGGACTACGTATTTAACAGTGGTCATGTTAACCACAGAAAAGAACGATCAAGAGAGATGGTGGATTATCTACTTGTTGATATTTTCATATTGAGACTGGATTACTTTCTTTATAACAAAATTTAAAAAAAATACAAATTATTGTCTCAGTACTATTTAGTGGGAAATCTTTAAGAGAAGATCAGGTTCATGACCACCTGAGGAAGCTGAACATATATAAGTTCATGGGACCTGATGAGATGCATACCAGAGTCCTGAGGGAAGTGGCTGATGTAGTTGCCCAGCCACTCTTCATGATATTTGAAAAGTCATGGCAGCCAGGTGAAGTCCCTGGTGACTGGAAAAATGGAAACATTGCACCCATTTTTAAAAAGGGTATAAAGGAGAACCCTGGGAACTATCAACCTGTCAGCCTTACCTCTGTGCCTGGGAAGATCATGGAACAGATCCTCCTAGAAGCTATGCTAAGGCACATGGAGGACAGGGAGGTGATTTGAGACAGCCAGCATGGCTTCACCAAGGGCAAGTCCTGCCTGACCAACCTAGTCACCTTCTATGATGAAGTTACTATATTAATGGACAAGGGAAGAGCTACGGATGTCATCTATCTGGATTTCTGTAAGGCCTCTGACACTGTCCCCCACAACATCCTTCTCTCTAAATTGGAGAGAGATGGATTTGATGGGTGGGCTGTTCAGTGACTGAGGAATTGGTTGGATGGTCACATCCAGAGGGTAGTGATCGATGGCTCAATGTCCAGATGGAGATCGGTGGCAAGTGGTGTCCTTCAGGGGTCTGTATTGGGACGAGTACTGTTTAATATCTTCATCAATGACATAGTGGGATTGAGTGCACCCTCACGAAGTTTGCAGATGACACCAAGCTGAGTGATGTGATTGAGATGCCTGAGGGATGGGATGCCATCCAGTGGGACCTGGACAAACTTGAGAAGTGGGCCCATGTGAACCTCATGAGGTTCAACAAGGCCAAGTGCAAGGTCCTGCACATGGGTCAGGGCGATCCCAAGCACAGCTACAGGCTGGAAGGAGAATGGATTGAGAGCAGCCCTGAGGAGAAGGACTTGAGGGTACTGGTGGCTGAAAAGCTGGACATGAGCCGGCAATGTGCATCCTGGGCTGCATCAAAAGAAGTGTGACCAGCAGGTGGAGGGAGGTGATTCTGCCCCTCTGCTCTGCTCTCGTGAGATCCCACCTGGAGTACTCTGGATCCATCAGCACAGGAAAGACATGGACCTGTTGGAGTGGGTCCAGAGGAAGGCCACAAAAATGATCAGAGGGCTGGAGCACCTCTCCTATGATGACAAGCTGAGAGAGTTGGGATTGTTCAGCCTGGAGAGGAGAAGGCTTTGGGGAGACCTTACTGCAGCCTTCCAGTACTTAAAGGGGGCTTATAAGAAAGACAGGGACAAACATTTAGGAAGGTCTGTTGTGAGAGGACAAGGGGTAATGATTTTAAACTAAAAGAGGGTAGCTTTAGACTAGATATAAGGAAGAAATTTTTTACAATGAGAGTGGTGAAACTCTGGAACAGGTTGCCCTGTTTATTCTGACTTTTTGATTTTATCAAGTGCTTTTACTAATTTTCTTTTCTAAATTTACTGTAAGGGACAATTATAATTGAAACCCCTGACTAAAAGTACTACGCATCAAGGAAACACCACAAATTCTTTTAACTTATTTCAAACACCATTTCTAAGGTTTTAAAGAATGTGTGGGAAGGATAGACATGCATTTATATGCAGACTCACTGAATTACAAAAATTCATTGAAAGAACTACTTTACCTAGCAGTTGATTTTACATTATTTCACTCATGGTTTTCCATTAGCACACATTTATTTCAGCAGCCTCTATTATATTCATTGTTTGACTTCAGGATTATCTGTTTGTTAAATCCTGAATTATTGAAGGTAGTCAAACACAGCAGATAGATAACTTCTGGTACATAATGATCAAAATACATAATACCTCCTTGAACCTCTCTGATAACTTGCCAAAAATAGCATATTTAATTTGAAACATTCTACAATAGAGATCTGATTCTTACTGTAAAAGTGGAGCATATCCATTAATCAGGTTTTGCTTTGGAAACTTTCTTATTTTACTCTCTTTCTAGGAATTTTGAAATAAATATTTAAGTTACACAGATCAGTTGCAGTTAGTATAGGAAAAAAAGTACAGAAAAAAGTATTGTGATTTTTTCTCTTAAAATGAAAACTAAAGCTATTAAAACAACCTTCTTCTATCGTTCTGGAAATAAGTGAAAGCTAAACATGCGTAGTATACATACTATGCATAGTATGCATAGTATGCATAAATATGCAAAAGCAGGGGATTCATTATCACACCTTTTAAGTCATTCTGTATACAGTGATAAGCTCTGTTGCTGGGAAATGCTAGTTTTTCATCTCACAGTGAGACACTTAATGTTACTTCACCTCTGGCAAATTTATGCATTTATGAAGCACTGGCATAAGACAAATCATACACTCTGCAACTCCCACTGAATATATGCAAAGAGTCTTTGTATATCAGCATAGGTGAGGGCAGAGGGATGAAAAAAAACCAGTTCACAACTGAGTGAATGTAACATCTTTTCCCCTATGGCAATACCATCACAGAACAAGGCAGAACAAGAACTGAGTCCAATTATATCCACTGGGAGTTTTGATTTCCCTGAGACTGGCGTGGCTGATATGGCAGACATGAAGCAGACAAGGCAAAGCATGTCATTGCATTGTAATTTGTTCTGGTGATTTTCAGGGCCATTTAAACCAGGTCTCCTTCTGTCCAGAAACTCTGAAAGTATAAAAAAATTTCCACAGGTTCACTGGGAAATTGAGGCATAACTATTTTTATTGGTGAAATCAACATCAAAAGATCAAAACCCAAACCAAAGTAACAAGGGGGAGCGGGGCAGGGGAAGGAAAAAAAGCCCCAAGGAAAGGGGAAAGCCAAACACCCACCAGTTAGGTATGCCTTTTATACTATATTGTTTTAGTTATACATTCAGCTTGCCAAGCACTTTAAAACTATATACACTGCTTTAATTTTTATGCTAGTGAGCTGGTTTTCTTGACCATGTTAAAAATCAGGGCACTAAATATTGCAAAATATTGCAAGTTATAAAGGTCTAAATTTGAAAAAATTGCTGAACAAATACATGAACTATGCATAGTTTTAAATCTAATTGGTAGTTCCAATATTTTAATTAAATAAATTATAATAATTCTGTTTGCCTATTCAAAAAGCAAATAAAATTAAATTCGCTGTTTGCTAGTATCGGGTTTGGTAGATTGGAAAAAAAAGCAATAATATAGCCATGATAACATGATAAAAAGTATGATATAAATTTGATATGAGTTGAAAAGAATAATTAAAATACCTGTATGTTAACTGTAGAAAAAGCTTCATAATCTGAATTCTCACTAAGAAAAGGAAAAAAAAGTCTCATATGCTGTTGCTTAAAGTGGTGTGTTGTGCTGGCTCCCATATTGACTTGCTTTTTAAAAGCCAGGGATTTTGATAGACCTGTTGGGTTAGGCAATGAGAAGCTCACACAAAGGAGCACAGGGAGATGACAGTAGATGAGAGAGACAAATACCACTTTGCCCCAGCACCTCCCAGGATCATCACAGGAGCCATCAGCCCATCACAGGCCCACCTCCACAAGCCCAGAAGAAACTCAGAGGGTCCTGGGCAAACACGGGAACCCAAATACGCAATGGAGAGACACAATCTCTACACTGCCCTCCCTGGAGCTGAGTGAGGCACCCAGAGGAGGTGGCTACTGAAGGTCCCAGCCAACTGCTGGGAAGGCTATGGGGCCTGGGGGTTGACTGAGACCCACTTGTGTGTCTGTGTGTGCTCACACGTAGGTCTGAGCAGCAGCAACTGGAGTGGGGCTGCAGCCTCAAGGGCTCATATGCCCAGGTGCCAGCAGAACTAACAAGGGGGTTGGCTGTATGTTATTGTTATTAAATAATATTTGGGATTATTTTAAGGTAAATGTGATGAACTTCAAGAAATGAAGCAATTTTTGCTTAGTAGAAGCAGTGTGACTTGTTTCAAACTAGAGTAGAATTTAGAGTCTCAAAAGAGTAAGTAACAATAGGCAACTATTTCATTTTAAATTAATTCGATGATTGCTACTTTTTGGAAGCAAAACTGAGTATCAGGATTAAATCTCTCACCTGTAAAAACAGGCCAAAGTAGAAGAGCAAAAAATGTCAATTTAATCTGCTTCAGTCAGCCTTTCAGCATTCTAAAACTGAGTTAAACCTGCATAGTTCTAGCCTTCATCAGTTCATAACTTAAGTTCATTAAGTTTATACTTCATTATTATATGTTTTTTCTACCATAAAAGTGATTAAATTTAATATTACAAAAACACTTCTCAAAATACACAAATTTCAAAATAGGCTTTTATACTAATGAAATAAGAAGTCTGAGGCACATATTAAATAGGCATTCTTTTGCATTTTCCCAAATGACTGAGTAGGGCCAGAAGCAGCTGCTATCTGCATGGGAAAGGAAACGCTGAATAAATCTTATATGATACACCATGTATTACCTGTAGTGACTTCCAGGACTGAGGAATTCCAGTCCTTCTCAACCTAATTCCCAATGAAACCACAAAAGATGTGTGAGATCAAAACAAATAAATTGCCATTAAAAATACTAAACATATATTTGTGTTTGGGTTTGCATGGCAAGGTTTTGGTAGCGGGGTGGCTACAGGGGTGGCTTCTGTGAGAAGCTGCTAGAAGCTCCCCCTGTGTCTGACAGAGCCAATGCCAGCTGGCTCCAAGACGGACCCGCTACTGGCCAAGGCCGAACCCATCAGCGACAGTGGTGGCGCCTCTGGGATAACAGAGTTAAGAACGGGAAAGCACTGCTGCACAACAGCAGCCAGGGAGAGGAGTGAGAAGATGTGAGAGGAAAAACTGTGCAGACACCAAGGTCAATGAAGAAGGAAGGGGAGGAGGTGCTCCGGCCGCCAGAGTACAGATTCCCCTGCAGCCCATGGAGAAGACCATGGTGAAGCAGGCTGTCCCCCTGCAGCCCATGGAGGTTGACGGTGGAGTAGATATCCACCTGCAGCCCGTGGAGGACCCCAGACCAGAGCAAGTGGATGCCCAAAGGAGGCTGTGACCCCGTGGGAAGCCCATGCCAGAGCAGGTTTGCTGGCAGGACTTGTGACCCCATGGGGGACCCACGCTGGATCAATCTGTTCCTGAAGGACTGCACCCCATGGAAGGTACCCACGCTGGAGCAGTTTGTGAAGAACTGCAGCCCATGGGAAGGGCTCATGTTGGAGAAGTTGGTGGAGGACTGTCTCCCATGGGAAGGACCCCATGCTGGAGCAGGGGAAGAGTGTGAGGAGCCCTCCCCCTGAGGAGGAAGGAGTGACAGAGACAACGTGTGATGAACTGACCACAGCCCCCTTCCCTGAGGTGAGTCTGTTTTGCCCATGACAGTAATTTGTGAATGATCTCTCCCTGTCCTTATCTTGACCCATGAGCCTTTCATTATATTTTCTCTCCCCTGTCCAGCTGAGGAGGGGAGTGATAGAGCAGCTTGGTGGGCACCTGGTGTCCAGCCAAGGTCAACCCACCACAGCCCTTGCAATGCAATCTGCAAATGCACAAGCTCCCACTTTTTGAGGAATATTTTTTTGTAATTTTGTTTTGTCAATAACATTTATACCTGACAGCTATTAAAAAAAATCCATGTGCTATAAGAACTCTAGAATACAATAACTCACTACATGGCAAGGTGTAATAGCCTGCTTTAATTTAATATCTAAGGGCTGCAATCAAAATTACTGACTTCCCTATTTCCCCAAAACAATGGAGATTATTATTCTTGTCCAGCATAATTATATAGCTTTATCACTACACACAAAGAAATCATTTTATGAATGAACCAAGCAAACAATCACAAAAAGACAGCACAGACTGATTTTAAGGGAGTCTTCCTTCTAAGCAAGAAGCAAAAGAAGCAAGCAGTCTAAATAATGTAGGAAAGCAGAGTCCTGAATGTCCTGAGTATGTTCCCCATATCTAGAAACCTAGGAAAATAGAAGAAGACTCAGAAAGATTCTTGGGTGTTGGTCAGACTAGTAATGGGTACTCGACTGTTAGTAAAATAAGTGTTTAATGATTATTTCAGAAAATCTGTGTATTTACTTTAACTGTCTCAAAGACAGGATAGTTCAACTACACATCAATCCCAACTATAATTGGGTATTCTGGAATAGTCTGTTTAAACTATTAGGAATAGTTGCCCATAAGGAAAATGTTTCTCAGAGCTCTCAAAGTCATATAGCATATACTACAGGATTTGCCAGGAGGGCAAATACAAGAATTGTGCCTGAATACAGTCAGACATTAGAGGCGTCCTATCACTGCCAGGGTTTTCTGCCAGAAAATAAGGTCACATATTTCACAGGATTTTTTACTGTTTTTTTATTATTGGCTTAAATAATTATTTTACTTGAGAAAAGCATATAAAATGGAAATATCTGTCAAAGTTGTTGAATTTTAGCAGCTATAAGCTTCGGAAAATGAAAACATAAGGGAGAGGCTGAAATTGCTGAGATATTTTAGCCTGGAGAAGAGAAGGCTTGCAGGGAGCATGTCTTTTTGATGTGTATTAATATCTTATGAGATGAGAGGTGTAAAGAAGATCCAGCCAGATTCTTAACAGTGATATCCATTGACCAGACATGAAGCAGTAAGCACAAATTGAAACACAGGAAATTCCACTTAAAAATAAGTGAAAGCTTTATTATTATGAGCGTAAACACTGGCACAGGTTGCTCAGAGAGGTCGTGAAGTCTCCCACCTTGGAGATACTCAAAACACATCTGGACATAGGCAGCTTGCTCTAGGTGACCCTTATTTGAGGAGGGTACTGGACTAGATGAGCTACAGAGGTCCCTTCCAACCTCTGCTGTTCTGTGATTTGTGGTACCTAGTAGGCTTCTCTAGCTATAAATATAATTGTTACTTCTGCTTAAAATAAAATACCAAATTATTGCTTAGTTCTCAAATACACATGTAATAGAAAGAATTACCAAAGCTGTGTAATAAAAAGAAATTAATGAAGCTGTTAGATTAACCAGATTTTGATATCACTCTGAATTTTCCATCTTATGTGTGTTGAAAGACTCTCCTAGGTCTTAGCACAATTTATAATGTCTATATCACTAACATAGGAATTTATTTAATTGCTGTTGACCCTGATAAGATATATAGCTGTGTCTCATGTAATTCAGATATGTCTGTATTTAACACAGTAAATTGTATAAACCTGCATTTTAAAAGGATGGTTTAAATTAAGGAAGGAAATTTCCATAAATGTAAGAATCTGAATTGTAATAAGATACTTGCACTTGTCATTCATGAGCAGTATTCTATATCAGTGAAGTTTACCCTCACACCCAATATCTGATGTATTATGCAGAGCAACAGATATACCTCCACAATAACAATCTCCCCAGATATTTCCCTAAAGCTTTAATTCCATAGTGAGTATTTGGCTAGAGGTAAGATATATTGAAAAAGAACAAAAAAGTAGTTTTCAGTGTTGGTTATTCTATCCCAAATTTTCCTTTGTTATTCTGTTGATTCTTAGATTTCTGGTGCATCAGCAAGATGAGCCACATTGTTTTTGTGATCTCTGGTTAATAGGCTTAAGAGACAGAGTTAACATAAGCAGTGCATTTAGATTCATAGTCACCAATAGTGGTATTATATATGCATCCTCAGCAAGCTTTTTAAAATAACTTATAAGTGCAAAGGATCAGAGAATACATACTCATGTTGAGTTGCCAAAATCAAATGGAATTTCACAGATTTCTATCTTTTACTAAAATTGTCAAAATCTTTTTTTAACAGAAAAGAACTATGTATGTCAAATGCTTTTATATGCATTACACATAAATGTCATCATCACTAGAAACATATAGCTGTTGAAGTGTATTTGTCATTTCTAAAGTGATACAGACCCTACAGTTTCAGGAAAAAAGGAAGGTCTGAACTCATAAATGATTTGATGATGTGTGGGGTAAAATGATTGCTTATGTAAGCACAGAATTTAAAAGTACAGATAAATTAAGAAGCTCTTCTATTTTGATCTTGAGTAATGATTTATGAAGTACAAAAATCAATAAAGATTCCATTCTAAAAATCTGCATTTTAATGAGTATCTTGGTGAACATAAGCAGCAATTGACAGCAACACTGACATCCTCTTCTCTTCTTTTAACGTTGTATATGTAAATCTACGCAGAAGCCTGAAATATGATTTGTGCTATGCTAGGGATGAGTTCAATTCCCAAATGATGAACGTAACTGCCGGATAAGAGTTAGATTTGAGTAATGAAGGAAAACAATGTTTAGATAGGGGCACGCCTTTGTATGCAATTGACTTTCTGCAAGTTGCATTCCAGCAAAGATCAGACTGAATGCAAAGCAATTTATTAAAGAAAAAGCGAGCAAGCAAATACGTACTTAAAGCAAACTGCAATGTGAAGCACAGATACTGTTTCCAAAAGTAAACCCCTAGACATACTTGATCACAAAAGGATAACAGCTACTCAGTGTAGGAGCGGTGATAGTATGAGTCAGCTCTTTACTACATCCCTGATATTTAAACAAAAATCTCTGTCACCACCACTTTAGCAATGCTTAAAGGGAAAGGATTTTTTCGCTGCACTTCTATACGTTTCTTACCTTGGAACTGAGCATTAAATCCCTTTCGTCGGTGGTTGCTGTCAGATGTAAAATGGAGTCGTAACCAGTTCTTACTGCTGATAACAGGAGAAGGTAGATTCATACCAGTCAACCTGGAAAAAGAAAAAAGAATCTAATGTAAATGGCTGAAAAATTCATGTGTACTATACTTAAATGAGAAGAAACCTCCCCAGCAAAATAGCCAAAATATATTGTTGTACAATGATTCACTGTTACCTAATCTCAATTTATTACTAGCTTAGTAACTATTATCCTGGGAGAAATGTTTTCTTTTTCATTACAGCTAGCCATTTCATGGTCAAAATTTGTATTTCCAAACTACTTTTTTGTGAATTAAAGAAGAAAAGCAATCTTGTGCCCATGTGTGTACACACGTGCGTGTGTATGTATGCATGCATGTGTCAAATCATTCAGCAAAAAATAAGCAAATATCATTATGGTAAAATTTTATTATCTGGCTGCCTGCTGTGTCAGTTAACTCACAGGAAAACACATCTCAGGTGTTAAGAAGGATAAATAAGAGTTATTGGCATTAGTTAATGTTAAGCTGGGGTGGTAAATTATTAGTAACTAACTATCCTGCTAGAACTGGTTTGTGTACATTAACTCCTATACATATTTAATAAAAAATGAAGTTTAATCATAACTAAATACAGGCTAGCTAGCTTGCATTAACTATGGATATTGTGTAGAAAGAATGTGAACAATATAGGCAACGGGCCCTTAGACCACATTGGGTCATACAATAGTCTATCATTGCACCACATCATTTGTTAATGTGAACACGCTCAAGTAGTTACCACAGAGGACCTGATATGATGTAAATTCATGTCTTAGTTTACCAGGTGGCATTTTTTTGTATGACCTTACCCCAAGTTTCAGATTTAAACTTTTTTTTTTTCTTTCTGAATAACTCTGGAGAACTACAAGAAATGTAGTTTTTCCCTTTCAAAAATGTTGGTTATTTGAAACAAACCCCAAAATGATCAATATCAGAAATTCTCAGCTTAGAGTAACTTGTGTGAGGTTATATTTGCCAATACTAGAGTAGACATAGTACTTATTATCAGAGCTAAAAAACAAACAAAAAAAAAAACCTGAAATGAGATTTTATCTCTCTGAAATGAATCAATGTAGTGATATAGATGCCTTTTTCATTGCAATATACAATTTCAAAGTTTCATTAAATATCTTAGATTACTAGGAAACCTATCATGTTAGTATTCCATCTGGAGTAGTCTATTTAGAGTCCTGGCTGAGTCTCTTTTCTTTCTGTAATGGAATAAGACCAACATACTGAAATATATAAATTCTTAATCAAATGTTCTGTATTTTTTTCTTCATTAGGACATATAAACTACATCAGAGAAATTTCTGTTCTCATTTATAGTCTCATTTTCTTCATCCAGCTGTTAAAAAAATAAGGAACAACAAAACTCTACTTAAATTATTTTAACAGCTTTGATTGAAAAGAATGATAGATTGTTTAAAGGAGGATTTATACATTTCAAAATATCGGGACTGGCATTTAATAGTTCTTACAGGTGTTGGTCAAAACATTCAACCCTGTGTATGTTTCTACATCTCATTCAAATAGACTTTTATATTTTACAGACTCTTCCATAGGCTCTTTAGACCATTTTAGAGCATAGTGTATTTTAAAAACTCCTTAGAGCAGGCACTCTAAATATTTCTGTGAACTGGAATTTGCTATTTCAAAGCTACTTAGAATTTGAGTGTACCTATAGAAACCACTGTGATATAAGAAAAAACAAAACCATAAGTGGAATACCAAGAATATTTATTTAATTTGCTATGCTAAATCTAAAAGTTTTTACTATATATAGGCTGCAGTTCATATCACTTAACTGATGACTCATATGTCCAAATACACAAACTCATCTCCTAGAAATAGTGCTCTGGGGGTTGGTTTTCTTTTTTAAATGAAATATTATACACGTAGTACCATTCTATCTGGCATATCTAGAGTTCCGAATTTTGAAGTCTGGCTGAAATATTGAATTGTTATATGAATTAAATTGTACATTAATAAAAGAGTAAAAGAATAAAAGAGTAACAATAAAAGCATATTCAAAGCAGATCTTTCATTATCTATATTTCGAATAAACAGCTATTTCCCAGACACACAATACGGACAAATATTTTCAGATCTATGTGAACTCTACAAGGTACAGCTAAATAGTCTCAAATCTTCCCATTACCCTAACAAAGATAAGGCTAATATGATCATGACACACAGAGAGTATTTTAAGCAACCAGTTTTTTCAGAGTTTTAATTTAGCTGTATGATTTCTATGCTACTGCATACTAGACAGGAATATGTTCTTTACCAGCAATGCCGTTGGTGTTTTAATTGAAGAAAATGAGAAAGTGAAATATGACTTAGTGGCTAATTTAGTTGTAAGGCTGGTTTGGGAAGCAAGCTTATAACCAGTGTATTATACATGCTTTTTTCTGTAGTGTTCAAAACTTTTTCACTATAGTACACAAATTCAGAAATGGCAATGAATTCTGAATGGGGGGTCAGTCCTGTGGCCCACACGTGTACATCAAAGGGGATGCCCCTACATTAAGTACTTCACTCTCTGGCATTCATCCTATGCAGGTGGGGCTTCCCATGGACAATACTGGAGTTTCCAGTAGTGGCAGATCTAAAAGTTTGTGGATACAGTGTAAAATTGCTCCTTACATGTTAACTGACTATTTAACTGGGATTTCTGAAGGACAGGCAAGCTGAGCTGCATGTGAAAAAGAGAGGTGCACATGGTTAACGCTGAAAGTAAACTGATTTGTTTCATGCTTACTTATTTCTAGGTCTTATTTATCAGGGAATAGGACTCGAATATCTCCAACACACAGCAAATGTCAAAATATAACAAAAGTTTTAATAATATTACAGGTGTGCTCCTTGGAGAAAAGTAAAAACCAGTACTGTCAAGGAAATTTCATTTTCAGTCCCACAAAACCGGATATTATATCCAACACAAAAGATACAAAATCTAGGGAAGAGGTCCCTAAACACATGGTCATTCATTTTTACGGTATACAAAATGCAACTCCATGGCCAGGGGAAGGGCTTTTAAGTCATCTATTTGAGTTCACCAATAGAGAGGCTGGACATCACTACTCAACTAAGACGACAGAATGATCCCTCCCAGTCCCACAAAAAACATCACAGTGCTTCTTCTGAGGCTGCAGAAAGAGGAGGAATGTTTTATTTGAGCTTTACCAGTTGAGAGGTGTATCACATACCACAATTTCTGGCTAAGTGCCCATATGCTTTCTGTGTGCTGGTATCAGTGCAGTGTGCTTCTTCAGACTCAGCCTTTACCATTATGGGCTAAGTTTTGCTATTAATTGAGTATTCATGGAAAACAAGCAGTTTGGTTATGTCCGTACTAGTAAATTGAACAGTGGCACTTCACACCAGTTCCTGCTTGAGAATCTACACTATTAAAGGTAACAACAACGAATCATAGAATCGTAGAATCACAGAATGGTTTGGGTTGGAAGGGACCTCAAAGATCATCTAGTCCAACCTCCCTGCCATGAGCAGGGACATCTTTCACTAGACCAGGTTTCTCAAAGCTCCATCCAATGTGGCCTTGACCACTTCCAATGATGGGGGCATCCACAACTTCTCTGGGCAACCCGTTCCAGTATCTCAACACTCTCATCATGAAACTCTTCTGCCCATGACTAACTAGTGCTCCCTCAATCTTTCCTGGGCACAGTGTAGGTATTAATCTAAACTACAGTGTCCCAACAGACATTGTGAATGTGATCACCTCTTCTGAGGTGACACTAACAGGCAAGACTTAATCATGCCATTAGGTTGCTCTGAAAGCAAAGGTGTAAATAAAGCAAAGTTCTCTCTACTTCAAGTGGGCACATACAGTATTAATTCCTGTTGCATATGAATAGAAATAATTTTAGCTCAGATTAGATATTAACTCTAAAATTAGATGAAGACTTGGAACTCCTTTATATCAGACAGAAATTATTCAGATGAGGTAAAGAACCACATTTCTTAATATCAAAGTTCTCCTTAGAAGCTTTCATGCTTTGATATTTATTGAGGATTTCTCCAATGTTGTCTAAAAAGAATATTGGCAGTCTTTTTCACTTCTTTTTTAACTGAAGACATTTATTATTTGAGGAGTAATACAAAAGAAATTGAATTCTTCAGTTCTGTTTGAGTTCTGCCTCTGCTCTGACAAGGGTAATGCTTTTCTGAACCTAATTTGAAAGCCCTGCATGTGATAGCCTGACTTGGACAGAAGAAGTGATATCTAACCTAAACTACGTACATGCGTATATATAATTTTATTTGGGCATTTTCTGGAAAAACTTGGTCTGATCTGCAGAAATGTTGAGTCTTCACATCCACTACTGATGTCAGTCAGGCCCTTAGCTTCTAACATAAGGGGGTAAAAATTGGTTGTCACTTGTTCAAGTGAGGGGATTTGAATGCTCTGTGCTAAATAGTATTTGAGGCCATGCACTGAATGGGGATTAAAGGAAACATAAAATAGTTCTTCATTCAATGAGTATCAATCGTTCAGTGACCTGTTAAAGCACAACCTCATGGGAAAAAAACAAAGAGAGCACCATTTTTCAAATAACATTGTATAACGATGCATTTACCTCAGGGCTCGGGATGAAGATTGCACGGGGAACCTCAAATCTCTCATTTCTGAATACTAGATGTTGCACTGTGCTCTATGGAATGAGGCAGACTTCCAGAGAATTCCTGAGTGTGCTGCCTGTTACAGCATCATAAAGAACTAAAGGGCTAAGTTTTGAGAGCTTTGTAATTATATTAGCATCATACTATGCCTCTGCTGATAAACACCGCTTCTCACAAGAAATAATGAGTAATAATTAAACCATCTCAGCTACTCTCCTTCTAGACCTGAAGGCAGCCTGGCTGCAGCAGGATCAGAGATAGCACAGGAGGCTCTCTTACTGTTGATTATTGTGAGGAGTAGATAAACTTTTTCATGTTTTACTGCTTTAAGTGATGTTTTAATTTTGATTCTTATTCTATAATTTCCTCACACAGACACTAATCTACTGTTTATACAATAATAAGGCATTCTATTTTCATATAATCTTGCAGGAGTAATGTTTTACTTATGTGTAGCATATCAGATATAGAAACATAATGTCCTTGGAAGTCTCTATTGCATTATCAAGAGATTGTGATAGGTTTTATTACAATTATTACTAACCTGTTTGTCAGCAAAATATTTTTTTTTTAGCTAAAACTTTACAGTAGTTATAAAATCTTGTTTGACTCAAATTCAGGTATAGCAACACTATATTTTATTAAGAGAATTATCTACAGAAGAAGAACAATTTTGGTTTTGATTGTGGATTTGCTAAGAAAATAATTATTTTTTTTGTCTGAACAAATAAACCAAAACTTGTTTCCTTTATAGGGTTCTTGACATTGTTTTGACTATGACTGAAAGAAAATCTATACTTGTAGAAAAAATATTAATATATCACTTCTGTGAAATTGAAAATGCAGAATTAAAATACATGAAATCTGTTGGTTTTGGAGGTTATTTGGTCAACTCATTTACCCTTATCTTTCTAATTTAGCTATTTTCCCTATTTTGTATTCAGTCAACATCTATATGTGGATGAATTAACATTATTTATTCCAAAATATAGTAAAGTAATAAATAAAATTAATTAAATCAAATGTAAACAAATTAAAATGAGATTTGAATATACAAGCTGTATAAGGACTAGTTCAGACTAAAAAAATACACAGAAGCCTTCCAACAAAACTCATTATGCATCAGTTTTGAATACCTCTGCTATTTCTATATTCATTTAAACACAAAAGTATTTCTATTTTTAATGATTTAAAAATATATATATAAAAATTGTAAAATATTTACTGAGGTTTATAACAGGTCTCTGGGTTAGGAGCTGAAGAGAGAAAACAGTGTACCCTAATTTTCAGTTTGGAACTAACTTCTATTCCGAAATCCTCTCAGCTAAAATATTTATACAAGAATCCATGGAGATACATGTCAAAACGAGAACTTCCAAGGATCATCCCTTGCTACTCAACAAAATAACATGAAGTAATTTACAAAGGGGTGAAGTATGATGGCTGCAGCAAATACATGAAGACAATGTGTGTGCATATGTGTATATATCCTCTGTACATGTATTATATTCTATATGTATGTATAGAAATAGCTATATTTTATATAGATATATGAAAAAAGGATGTTAGAGGTATATTGCCTCAAACTCATTGTAACACCAGGATAGTCAAGACTCTATCTCGTATCAACCAAGAGCAAGTAATGAGCTGTATTTGTCCCATGTTTGTACATGTATAGCTTTATAAACTGCATTAAAGGGCACATATGACATCGAAACATGCATACTGATGCTGCAGTTTCACACAGAGATGAGATGCTCCAACAAGCGGCTGCTGACTAAAAGTGTGATGTTCTCTTCTGTTCTTCCTCCTGCATTTACTATTCCTTCCTCAGTCCTTTCCTTTTGTATTGCCCCTCCTCACGTGTATATCAACTTTGATTCTTGCTGGAATTTCTGTGATCTGATTTAATTCATTAAAATAGCAGAAAATTACCTTCCCCCCCGCCCCCAGCTGGGAACATCTGTGTGCCATTATAGTGAATTAAACTGCTCATGGAAAGGAGAGACAAGAATCAGAGCTGGCACAAATTCAGTTTCAGGAGCACAGGAAAGTAAAGTCAAATGAAGACTCACTGCATGTTGTGGAGCTGGAACTGCAGGTCACCACTGGGGGAAGGAAGAATTTATTGCTAAATATGTTAGGGGACAACTCAACAATGTATAAAAGCAGACAGCTGGTCTAACAACAAGACTATTTGCATTACCAATGAAGTGAAACAATACTTGTTTTGCTTGATAAGAGAGGCCAGACTATCTCCTAGATAAGAACTAAATAAAACAGTTTCACAGAAAAAAATTAAATCATCTCTTCTTCATGTCAAATTTGAAATAAGAAACTATTTATAACAGCTAACATAATATAGCAGGAAAGGGTTCAGAAGTGGGGAGAGGGAGAGAGAAGGGAAGGGTGAGATGTTTCTCATTTTCTCATTTAAAGTAATTAAATCAAGCATGATTTTTCTCTCCTTCACCTGTTTCCATAACCATGTGTAAATGGTTATTTATTCTAAATGCTGTGAATAAATACTTTCATTTGCATTTTACCTTAATATAGCTTGGGATAAGAATGAATTCAAATGAGTGAATAAGTTTTTGAGTGAGCTCTTTTTCACCCTAAAGCTATAGAGATGTAGAAGCCCCTTAGCAAGTCTTATTGTACCCCTAGATACTCTCCTGAGAATTGTTCAGGATAACAGGGAATATCCCTGGGAAGCTGAATGAGACTGATAGAGCTGCTTTCAGGTGAGGCAGGAAAACTGATGACTAAGAGTGACCCAGGAGGCTCTTGCTGTACAGGAAAAATTTGACAAACACCTTAAGTCCTGAGGGACCACAAGAAGTTTGCCACAGAATTTTATATCAAAATATTTTATCAGTCTAGGCCTAATAAAATAGCTTGAATGAAACCCAGAATTGGTGAGAACAAAAAGATGGAAGAAAGAAAAATAAATATAGATGAGTAAGGGAATAAGCCCAAGAACACAGTCTTAACAAGAGATCGTAAATTTCAATGACTCAGATCCTTTTAATTAAGTAGTCTAAGAATGCTACGTTTTTTTCTCAGTTTTCCTACATATTGAGAATAGAAAGTTTAAACATGCTGTGCAAGTTCCTCTTCAAAATGACATAACCAAAATAAAAGACTATGTTCCATAATTGTGTTATATGGAGCCACTGCAAAGTTATTATAGTCATTAAGCTCATTAGTAACTTCATTGTATTATAAACAAACATTGCCTTGTAAACATTTTGGATATATGTTTTATATGGAATGATTAAAAAGAGAAGAATAAGAAGACTGCTTTGCCTGTGATAATGAATTTTGAAAATCTGATGAAGTTGTTATAGAACATTTTCAAAGTCTGGTAAAATGTTAGTCATTCCCTTCTCATGGAACTTATTGTTACATTGAAACATGCTGATGACTGATCTATTTAAAACTAAATTCTTATAATTCAATATAAAATTATTTCATGTTATATGTTTTTCCCATCAAACAAAGGTTTAAGTGACAAGGCCACAGTCAGATAGCTTAAAATGGAAATTTAAGCATAAATTTGATATATTTTTTCAAAAAATTGTTCAAATGATACCCTCCCAAGATATAGCTTAAGTTTCTCACGTTGTCTTAGCAGAAGTTTACGTGCATGCTCAGAAGCACTTTGGCCTGGAGCAATGAGGCGAAAAAGACGGGCTTCACCTTATCTAATTTCAGCTCTTGGCAGTGCAGTGGTCGCTATCTGGGCTAGGTTCCCTGTATAGTCAATGGAGAAGAATAAGTATTTTGGGAGTGCATATTATCTGAGGTATTTTAGACTTCCCCATTAGTTTGAGATGAATCTCACCTTAGAAATGCAAGAGGCAGGGTGACCAGATCAGTAAGTATCAACACCTGAGCATCATCCAAGGCATATAAATGTTATTATAATTCAGCTCATAGGACATGACATAACTTTATACTCTGAAGACAACTTTCTTCACACTAATTATTCTAATTTTGTGCACAAAAGTCTCCAGCCTCTTTTGTGTATTTGGTTGTACCCCACACTAGACATTATATTTGCACATACTTTGTATTTGGCTGGAGGTTAAAGCCAAAGGCAAGATTTTTTTATTTTTTTAACTGGTGTTTGTAAAAGAGCTTTATTAAGAACATCTTGGTTTATTGATTCAACAGTGTTAGTAAATATTTTTCTTTATTATTGCTCTGATATTTGACAAACATCATAGGGACAATATTCCATGGCACTCTGGATAGAATATTCTTTCTCTGGAAGATTATTACTGCTCTCAAGCTGATGAATAAAAGAACAATAATTCCTTATACATCTAGGTTTTTTCCAATATATGGCTTTCATTGTCCAGCAGAAGTGGAACATTAAGTTCTAGGACACAGCAATCAATTGGATTTTATTGTTCAATACAGTGATATTCAACCCAGGCCCTAGGTATTGCAAGCCACTCTTCCATAGCTTTCAAGTTCTTCTGTCCAGAGCCAGGGAAGATGAGTGTAGGGTCCTAAAGTTAGTAAGGCAGCTGTCCTGAAGGGAAATTAAAATTTAAAACAAGCTCACAATTTAACAAATATAAAACTAAATCGTGGGCCTTTTTTGTTGCTACCTATAATTGAGCACTTCAGAGATAAAATTCTGCTTTAAAAATTCTTCCCTGGTTGAGTGTAATTATTAATAGCTGCAATGATAAAATATAGATCTTACAGCATACATAGTATTCTGTTTAGGAGCACTGCAGCTATAGTGTTTTTACTGCCATTATCCAGATGGACATTTTTATTAACATACTGAAAACTGAAGATTTTTTACTGTGTTCATATTAATCCTTTAGCAAATTCTCTAGTGTACCATATAGGGAAAATTTTAATTTCTCTGATAAAATTCAGGAAAAAAAAGTTATTCTCTAATATTCTATAATGTCTTTGCATTTGTCATTGCTATTGTAATATTTTTTTAAAAAAAGCTAAAATGAATACACAAATATAATGAATTGAAAAATGTTTTTCAATTCAGTGTAACTAATTTAATTTCATTACTTTAGTAACTGTTCTCCATTATGTATTTTATATTGGATGAGTTGTTCTTTTTTCTTGAATGAAAGATTGCAGGTGTCCCATTTGGTTTTGTTATAAAATGACTAATGGAAAAAGAAATCAAGGGGAAAAAACTAATTGAAAAAAGTCATTAGAAGGAATACTTCATAATTTTTTTTTTCTTAGATTTTCCTTTGCAGAAGTCCTCGCCCTGAGGAGAAGGACTTGGGGGTATTGATTGATGAGAACCTCAACATGAGCCGGCAATGTGCGCTTGCAGCCCAGAAAGCCAACCGTGTCCTGGGCTGCATCAAAAGAAGTGTGACCAGCAGGTCGAGGGAGGTGATCCTGCCCCTCTACTCCGCTCTTGTGAGACCCCACCTGGAGTACTGCGTCCAGCTCTGGGGGCCCCAGTACAGGAGAGACATGGAGCTGTTGGAGCGAGTCCAGAGGAGGGCCACGAAGGTGATCGGAGGGCTGGAGCACCTCTCCTATGAGGACAGGCTGAGACAGTTGGGGTTGTTCAGCCTGGAGAAGAGAAGGCTCTGGGGAGATCTAATTGTGGCTTACCAGTTTCTGAAGGGGGCCTACGGGAAAGATGGTGAGGGACTGTTTATCAGGGAGTGTAGTGACAGGACAAGGGGTAATGGGTTTAAGCTGAAGGAGGGTCGATTTAGATTAGATGTCAGGAAGAAATTCTTTACTGTTAGAGTGGTGAGGTACTGGAACAGACTGCCCAGAGAAGTTGTGGATGCCCCCTCCCTGGAAGTCTTCAAGGCCAGGTTGGATGGGGCTTTGGGCAACCTGGTCTAGTGGAGGTTGTCCCTGCCCATGGAAGGGGGGGTGGAACTAGATGATCTTTGAGGTCCCTTCCAACCCAAACCATTCTATGATTCTACGATATTGTACCTTCTGCCTAAGAAAAACCCCACAGATCTCTGTATTTAAAAAGCTCGGTCCATATATGGGGACATTTAGCAACAGTCTCTAAAGGATGAATGTAAGAATATTTTTAACAGCTCTTCTAGACTGTGCCTTTCTGCAGTGACTATAAGGAATGAGTTTAGGATCAATATATCTGACATGTTCAATAATAAAAATAAAAAAAATCTCATGATTGTTTCTCTATCTTCTTTTAGGATCCTCTATTATGGATCTCTCAGACCATAAATCAATGAAATCCCGTTATCTTACAATAGAGTTAAGCAATATCTGGTGAAAGAACATAAATCATTGTTTCCCAGATGCAGACTGGGGGCGGGGGGGGAGGGCAGGTGCTAATAGACAGCATTTGAGGTCTTCCAAGGATACAACTGTACACAGTTTAACTTATTTTCTGAATAAAAAAGTACATTTCCTCCTAGAAACTTTATGAGATTACATTTCTGTTTCATAATAGTATCTCTCAGAATATAGTTATTTTTAAACACTTATATTTACAGAGTTTACTAAGATTCCATGAAAAAACAGTACCCACCTAATCAAAATTGAGGATAAAATTACCAGGATAAGGAAATTTCATAAATATTATTCAGTCTTTATGTATATAATCAGATAGATTAACTGAACTGTGCACAGTGACATTTGATAATGCTCCAATGTAATACATCTCGCAGTTTTTTGTTCATCAGTGAAGTATCATGTTTTGCTTACGTATCATGCACTTTCATTTTCCCATAAATATATTTAAATTTCCTAGAGCTTACAAACAATAAGTGACAATAAGTGACAGGTCTAACGAGTATGAAAAGACTTCATTATTAAAAAGACTCTACATTTGGCAACCACAGATAGCCCAAGGCATGGGAGTCCATCTGACTTTGTACCTCATTGGATCTGAAGAGCCTGACTCAGGGACATCTCCTGGAAAGTAAGCATATGCTAGGTTTCATCATTTCATTTCATATGCCTAATTATAAATCTGAATAAAGTAATATGAATCCAAGTCTAAGGTCTTACCTACAGCCTAGAGTAGAAAAAAAACTTCAGGGGTCTTTGTCCTTTCAGAATCCAATGTGCTTTACTGAGATTTGGTATATAAAAGACAATGGAGTAAGCAGTAGCAACTAACTTTACGTATAACCACCTAGAGATTCTAAAAAGAAAAGCTGCAGTCCTCCTCAACCTACACTTCTTGAACAATTTCCAAAGGCTACAGGATGCCTTGCTCACCAGGGTATGGGTGCCATGGGAGTGAACAGAAAAATGGCATACTATATAACCAAAACAAGAATTGCAGCTCATACGGAGAGAAGAAAAGAGAGATCATTAATCTGTATCCAAAGTATATTAAGTCAGTAAGGTAGAAGGATCAGAAGGACTTCAGTTGCTTCCTACATTGCTTATACATCTATCTTAGAATATTAGATAAAAAACAGAACAAATATGTTGATAAGTAGGAAACAGAAATACTTGCAGTAACTTTTTGTGAGGGCTGCTGTACATACCCCTTCCCACACCATTTCACACCAACTTCTTAGGCAATATGCTCTCCCACAGAATCATTCTGTCATAGTATTTAAGGAAATACTAGTCATTATATCTTCATTGTAGCAAGGAAGATGCCTCAGGAGCATAACTCCTATTACCCTTTTGGATATAGGCACTGTAAGGTATACTAATTTCCTAGAAAGCATGTATTGCTACTAGAGACCTATCATCTATGGCAACATGAGAACTTCAGTCTAGAATAATTTCCTGAATAACCTAGTCCTTACCTATTTTGGGGAAGATTGTATGAACATACATGTATGTATTTATAGAATTCTATCATCTTGACTCATTTTGACAGCACAGGAAGAAATCCTTTCCAGTCTAAAAGAAGGTCACAGCTTGAGTAGCTCTCACAGAAATCGTACAGTCCAACTGCGCCCAGTGTTCCTCTGACACCTCTAGCCCAAATCAGGTCTGTCAGGTTTGTGCTACAGATATGTGCATGAACATCCACTTTTCTACATAAAAAATAGATGTATTATATTTTAAAAAATTACTTTATACCTCTTCTCCAGAAGTAACACCATCCCATGACTAACCAATCACAGTGCAAGAGCCTGACTGACATTTCAGCAGTGAACAAGCACCATGCTCAATAGGATCGGTCTACAGCACAAAACGGCGTTAGTCTCAGTCATCGCTAAACAATATATGAGATTTAATTAAATCTAAATTAAAATCTTGCTTTTCAGTTAATTTGAAAATAAAAATAAAATAAAAACAAACGCACGCCAAAACAAAACCCCTATACATTGAAACTTAATTTGATTGGCATATCTGTTCAATATTTTCCTATTTTAACTCTTCATTATTTCATGTACTTTATCTTTTAATGCTTTTCTTTTTGAAAACTGCTCTGTGAAAGATAATTTATTTGTCCTTGTTTCTATGGAAGAAATACAATTAGAATAAAAGTATTCTGTGTCAAAAATGAGTCACATATATAACTCACTCCTAATAGAAATATTAACTTACTTTTAGACCATGATATACTATATTAATATTAGACCATGATTATTATATTTAAGAAAAAATAGAGACTTCATTAAAATGAGAAACGATATCTCAATTGACCCCTTCTTGATAGAGCTACTACAAATAATAGTATATTTCCAGGTGCATTTCTATGTTTAATATGGGAATGTTAAGAAACATGTTATCTAACTGAAAAGACTAGGCAACTTCAGTTTTTATGGACTGATTAATAACAAGTTAGGATCAGTTCTGAAAATCCTTTATCTATACTAATTCCCAATGAAGTCTATAGAAAGTCCACATGCAGTGAGCTTGCAACTTTACCTCTATCTGGCATTAGGAGTTTCTTCATATTTATAAAAAAGACTATTCAATGTTTCTGTTTGAGAACATGGACAATAGATTATTTTTTTTGTGTATTATGTTTTAATGTTCTATCTGTTCACTGTGTAATACGACGTGGTGACTCAGACATGTCGCACAGACATGCTGACTCTTAGCACCTTTGAAAGTCAAAGTGTTTTGTATCTTCATGTGGACATAGACCCAGAATTTGGGTAACAGAATTTGAAAATTCGAGTGTGATCAGCAAATATACTACTTGGATGAAACACTGGCATGACTGCAGCTGAGCAATGACAATATTAAAACAAGCAAACAGTTGTCTTATTGTCTTTGTGTGGTAACATTAGAAACAAACAAGCAAGCAAGCAAACCAACCCATCATTTATAATGTGAGTATAGCCCTAAATACACACCCAAACTCTGTCCTTAATATTACTAAAAAGTTGGTTTTCCCTTAGGATGGAAGCTTTGTGCAGCTCTATCATTTTTCCCTAAGGATGTTAAGCACCGAGTTAGACAAATAACACTGTATTTACCCATTTCAGTGATGGTATGTGTTTCATTGATACTCTCAAATGGTAAAATTACCCCTGCTGGATTTTGTTGATATTTGGATTAACCTTTAAGTTTAAGCTTTTCCTGCCAGTTCTAAAATGTATCTTGATATAGAGCTAAGGCAAATGTTTACATTCTTAGTACATCTTGCCAAGCAAGTTGACTTATCTACATTTTTAACATGTTTTCCTTACGTTGGCTATATTATTTTATACTTACAGTTGTATCATTAAGTAAAAGCCTCTGACTTCTTGTTTAGGCTATTTTTAAGTGGCAAAAAGTAACTTTATTTCCACCTGAACCACAGAGTTTTCCCCCAATAATAAAGGTAGTAGGGAACAATGCAATCTAGTAATATATACCTAACTTTTTTTTTTCCTTGTTTGTTTGTGCACAGCAATTTAAGATACTAGTTATAAGCAAACAGAAAAACTTAGTGTTCCCCCACAAATACTGTTTGGTAATTACCAGAAAATAACTTTAAACATAAAGTACCATGCAATCATTATACCTAACAGGAATTGACATTAGGTACCACAGCTTCACAAAACTTTGCTTCCTTCTCTGAAATTTTAATGTAATGAAATACAATTTCTGGGCTGTACTAGCAGTATAACATGACAGAGAATACCTATGACAGTTTGACATAAAACATTGAGTGCATCTTATTTGGAGAAAATTTCAGCCTAACAATGAAGAACTGAAATAAACCCCAAAACTTCCCCAAACTGATTTAAAACTTTTCCATTCTATTTTATGAAACTGCTATATTTTGCTTTAAAATATTGTTACTATATAAATAAAGCAACAACATGTTTTGCACAGGCTATTTGGTAGCTTGGTAAGCAAGAGTAATATCTGGTGGTTCAATGGGAAAAATCTCTCCCAAATGTCACAGAAGACAAAATAAACAATAGGGCAAGTATTTGCTCAAATAGCACATATTAGTACCAAAACCAAAAGCACTCCAAAACCAAACTTAGTTGTACACAGCCTGTTAATACATGGTCTTACAGAGTGTCAGGCAATAGATGCATTCTGTTCTTGTCGATATGCCCCTTCTAAGTTTTATGTCTATTGTATTTGAAAATGATAAAAAATAAAATAAATGTGGCCACAGAAAAATGAAAAAAAAAACCCCAAAACCAGAGAACATTGGGGCAAAAAATAAAGCGTCATAAGAGATATTTTCCAAAGAGATGTCATGGGCATTCTGATTCTAGACATAAAAAAAGGAAAGTAGTGTTAATTTCAGGTGGTCTATAGCTAATGCCAATATAACAATATTTGTGTTGATGGTCGAGTGAATAAATACTGGGGTGGGGAAAGAGAAAACTTCTGCCACCAAATTCATATCAGAGTGCAACCACATAATAGCTGTTTATAATAATGCATATTCTGGAAGCCAGGTGAATGTCTATTTATTTTGAAATTTGGGCACAGAATTTACTCAGTTTCCCTATTGCTAAATGATATAACTATCGCGACCTAGATCCTTGTCTCAGTAACACTACACAGCAACACCACTTCCACCAGGAGTTAAGTTGCTTCTGTGTTCCTTTTCAATAGTAAATGTCTATTTTTTTTTTTTTAATTTAATCAATTGTATTCTTGTTCATTTAAACAACCAGTCTAGGCCTGTGCTAAGTTAGCGTGGAGTTTGCTAAGCAGTATTGCCTGAATCGTGCCTGCTCCCAAGTGCTTTTAGTAGTTCCCAGTGAAAGTAGCAAAGTTTTGCTTATCTCTTTCTAATAGCCAGATGTCTTCTGGCAAGAAAGAAAGTATTAGCAACAATGAAAATTATGACATAAGTATTTTTACTGTGGCGAAGAGGTGAAACCTTTAAGCTAGCACACTGACTAGCTTAACTAGATAGCAAGCCTGCTATTTTTAATTGCAGACATGATGAATAATTTACTGTTCTATCAATTTTTCATGTATTTTGAAGCTTTCCGTACTGCTTTATTAGGTTTATTGCCTACATTGGAGATACTACACTCAGCCAATTTACTTTCCTAATACAAGAAGTAAATCTGACTAATTCTAAGAGAAAATACAGAATTCTAAAAATTATATTTATATTGCAGAAGTCATACATATATTACTAAAAACAGATTTTGTGGTATATAGATGGTATTTAGCAAAATATATGCAAGAGGGTTTTTTTTGTTCCTAATTGTAGGCACATCATAGGAATATTACTTCCTGTCTCTACATAAATTATTTCAGATATATTTTTTGAAGAATCAAAATACAAAAGATCTTTTGTGTAGAGTTATCCTTCACTCTAACCCAGCCTGCATCCACTGCACTCTCAAGAATTTTAAGTTTGTGTGCTATTGATTCACTTCCAATCTGAAGTTTAACTTTGCAAAAGCATTCCTACCAAGTCCCATAAAAAGAGTAGGTTTTTCAAAGGAGTCCTTAGTTTCCTAACTCCTATGAAATGTCAGTAAAATTTGATTAAGTAAAATCTACAGACTGTTTTAAAAGTCACAGCAGTGTGCAAAAGTACATTATTGCACATGTTGCTGCCATTGTTTCCCTTATCACTGCTGAAATTTTAACCTAGATATTCAGTTGCCCCCCACTGTCTGCTCTTCTTCACCAACACCTCATTTTCATCTGAGTAGTTTTACGTATTTCCTTATTTCTTCACAGCAGGAAAAAAACAACTATGAATTATGTATCCTTCTCTACTGCCTGCCACCCTGAACATTTCATTATAATTCCTAACAATTAAACCAGGTTCAGATTCCAGCTTAACCAACAATAGCAGCCTCAAATTATTTGCAGCTATGCAAATAGAGCGCTAAGTTTACAGAAAGCTTCAATAGGCAGGTCAGTAAAGGAGACAAGGGAATAGTGGGACAGTCCATTAAAGTTAATTAGCTTGTTAAAGTAATTAGTTTACATATTGGGTATAACACTATCATGAACTTTTCTGATTTACTTTTCATTTACTCCTTCCCTGGGAAATTTTTCCTTCACCGGTGAAAAGCTCCACCACCCATCAGCAAGGAGAGAAGAAAGAACAGCCCTTAATAGTTTTCAAAGTCAAAATGTGATTATTTTTTCTTCTTAAAGACTGAAGTTAGTTTTGACATGTACCACTGCCATGTTGTACATTAGGCTGTGGCTCAGGCTGGGAGAAACCTGCCTGTCCCATGAAAAAGATTTCACCACACATAACAACATTCCAGTTTCTGTCTTCTGTGGAGTAAAGATGGCATTGCTACTGCAGCAGAAATTGTGATCAAATTGCACATGGTTTATTTTTTGGTATAGAGTATCTATTACAGGTAGTAAGCAATAGTTGAGAAGTAATGGTAATTAAAGGAGAGCTCCAACATGTTTAAGATGGCTTTTAAGAATCCTAAAGGAAGGTTAGGAAGGCATGAAAAAAAAAAATCCAACAACAACAACAAAAAAATCCCCCAAAACACTCAGGTCTCTGAAAACATTGAGAAAAAGTATGAAAGGGAAAGGAAAAAAAAAACAAACCCCTTGTGCAGTTCTTTTACATTTTTTTCTGTTTTGCATGAATGAATGCAGCTCGATGTGGATAGGGACGTAACTAGGGTTTCTGACTGATCCTGTGATTCATGCTGGCGGCAGTTTTAAATTTAAGTGGGAAGAATAGATTGGAGGGTAGGGAATAGACTAAAATCTGCAAAAAAATCCCACAAAGATAGGTTTCCAGAACCTTACAGTAGCAGATGCAGTAACAAAAGCTGCACAAGTGATGACAGAACACAGTAAATAAAAACTCAAAATCCTCGGAGTATATGAACATTGATAGACAGGAGATGACAAAAAAGCAACTGAAAACAAAATGTACATAAAATATTCAGGAACACAAGTTAGTTACTACTCAGAGATGGCAGCATTAATTATGACTTCTGAAACAAAAAAAGACTATTTTTCATTGAGAGCCAGTTGTTTTAAGATAGGCTTTAATACCCGTGAATGGCAACTACATAAATATATACCAATAGACAACTATGATGATGAAATTAAAGCTGCAGACTTCAAGGCTTAACTACTGGAGGTCTGTGCTGAAAACACATCTTAAAACATAGCTATTTTCTTTTGACAGAATATATTTTTAACAAATACACAACCACAAAAGGCCTTCAGAACAGTGGAAAAATAGCAGACATTGGTGAATCATGCATTAAGAAAAATTGGTAGGTTATATTTATTTCATATTTGGGGTATCTTCTGCAACACCATCATGAGTTAAAGGAACAAAGAACTAGAATTTTACTCTGAAGATTATGTATTGAAAACATTTTTGCTATAAGAATAGTTATTTTGAAGGAAATCTGAATGGCAACATCCGTTCACTATAGATTTTCATGAAATAATTTGTCAGATTTTATCGTGATTCAATGTGGGATATTTCAAAATATTATGAGATGACAATCACTCAATACAAGCATCACTGTCAAACATGGATACATTTTCTTAGCATTTTTTGCCTTTTCTGTATCATGGGTATTCCTTTAGATAGATAGCTACAATACCGACTCTTCTAACACGAAATAACAACAACAAAACAGAAGACTTCCCAGCTTGAAAAAATAAATAGTTCATCAAAAAAATCCTCACAATTCTAATAAGACCTTGAGAAATTCTCAGTAGGCAAAATAATGCAAAGAGAAATAGCTTTGTATATCTTGACAGTAAGCAAGACTAAAGGGAACTACCACAAATACACAAGGCATCAGCTGCTGCATTTAACTGCCTAAACAAGATTTGGTTATCAAGAACAGTACACAATTTAAAAAACAAACTATGGCTTCAACTATAATAATTATAGTCTTAATACGTGCAGTTGAAAGCTGGAAATCTAATGAAAATCAGGACAGTTTGACAGCAAAAGCTTCATGAAAATACTAGGTTGAAAAGAGTGAATTTGTAAACAGATTTATTTATTCAGAGAGGTCTACAGCTCCTAATCTCTGAAGTTCTTTTAGAGAAGAAGGTGGAAATACCTAAAGCATGAATTAATGATAACTCCAAATCATTTATTCACTATATATGCCAGTACATTGCAAGAAGAAGAAGCAGCCAACTGAGAGGAAGCACCTTGTTGAACACTGCTTGTGCCTGTTCTGGGTGGGCTATTTGGATTTCAACAAGTGTTCAGTGTGTCCTAAGTGACATCTAAAGGTAGAAGAAGGATTTATTCTTTCCCTTAGTTAAATTTTCAGAGCACTAAAATTAAGTGCTAAAGTACTGCTGAAGTAATTGATATTCTATTTTTGTACTCATTTTTCTTGACAGTAAAATTTACAAGTTTCTGGTAAAGGCGATGATAGTAACTTCAACAAGGATACTATTACACAATACTGTACCAGTCCACCTAAATTCCAGTTAATACCTGACACTGCTCTTTCAATGCACTATTTTGCTGCAAGAACAATTGTCTCCCATACATTTACTTCCCTACTATTACATGGCTGGCTGATTTTTTTTTTTTGTTTTTCAGTCTGACCAGATCTTTTCTGAATCAGCTATGTATCAATTAAACATAATGCAAGTTAGCACACTGTCTAACTCACTGTAATGCTAAAACTCAATTTTAGCATTACTTGAGTCAGATTATTACAGATATTTCTTTCTGGAAACAACTATATTTCCATTTTCAGTAAGATAAGCAGTTTGGAGTTTATTCTACAGAATATTTCAGTGGTTCATTAGATTAAAGCTTGAGAAAGATTACAATGCTACAAGAGGCCGTATGAAGTTTAATTAGCTTATTTAAGTACATTTTACAAAACACTGCTGACACACCAGTAAAGTGTGGATTTGTTATCTTTCTTGATTGTAAATTACATTCCAAAGCTGATACCACGCTACTAGTCTCTTAACTCAATTTCTGTAGTAATATTAAATTGCAGTGGTAATGAGCACGCACAAAATACCATTATCAAGTTCACAAATCCTAAAATGTCTTTAATAATTCACTGAGATTGAACTTACACTGGATCATTTCCCAGGTGCTAAGGATAATGATAAAGCACCTTACCTATTACCAACCAACCAGTTCAGATGCAAAGACAAAGAATGCAGAACGGTGATGTATGTGCATGGTGCTTTTCACATAAAACAGATTTAATTCTTTTTGGTGATGTCCTTATGGACAGATCAATCTAAAAGAAAGTAGTTCAATCAATTGGTCTTTGTGTTTTGCCACAGGACAATTTCCTCAATAAATGGAGTTTGAATTGGATATTTGCAGACTGTGCAAGAGGCTCTAGTAAGTCTTAAAAACGTAATGAAGATTATAATATTGCTTGCATTATAAACAATCTGGAACATTGGAATATCAGATTGAGATTTTTTCAAAATGTTTATGATTACTTCCAAAAGAGCAGTGCTCACTAATTAGTTCTTCAATGTATGGCCTCACAAAATCAATTGCTATCTCAGACCTTTTATTATTATTTTCAGTAAAAGACTTGAGATATTATGTGTAACAAAACCAAATCATGCAACATAAATGCATTTGATTATGAATAATGATCACTATGATTAGGTTTTTGCATTTACTCCAATAGGTTTGGGAACTGAGTAATTGCTCCTCTCTGCACATACGTAATGGCGAAGGCTGATGAAGAAAAAGATGACAGTTCTTCTAGGCTGACTTGATGCTCTTTACTCTCTACCTGTAAGCAGTCTACCCATGTGTTGTAGTTGTATCGGTGACCCTATTAGCTTTAATAGATGTGCATAACTGTTTTATTTTAACATTTGCTTATATGATTTAATTTTGAAGAAAAGGTCCAAAACCTAAATAATGTGATGGGAAGTTGTTTGAACAGTAATTTCATTTTTTCCCCATGAAATTTTCAACTCAGCTTTACAAACCTAATAAATATTACAGAAGGTTTACACAGTCTGCCTGTAATAAGTATAAACTAGGCAAGCAAAGTGTCTGAAATTCATACTTTCTTATTAGCATTGCTAAGAGTTCTATGAAATAACTTCTACAGATAATAATGTGATGTAATATTATCAAAATTTCCACATCTAGTTAAAATAATATAATCTTGAAAAAAATATTTGTTTTCAATATTCTCATGGCTTCTTAAGAAAAATCACTAGAGTTATTTCACTTAGGTTTCCTATTTTGGTATGTTTATTGTAAAGCAAAGCCTTCGGTCATATGAATCTGATGATTCAAGCAAATATAGATCATCATAATAATGTCATCATGTTGTTTTCAGGATCATCTAAGTTTCTTTACTCTTAAAATTATTTGAAAGTATGACCAGCTATCACAATCTAAAACCTCTGAATGAACTTTTAAAACCATATACTTTGAGGCATATTTTTTTTCCTTTTAATTTTTTAAAAATACATTTTAAATGCAATGTTTATGTTTACATAAAAGTCTCTTGCTGCAGAAGTGTCCCTGAATAAACAGCACACATTCCATGAGAGACAACACTTTGGAATTGCTCATATAAGCAGATTCAAAAAGCTTCCATGCCTTTACAACTATGAAAGGCAATTTTGCTTGTGGTTTGTTTGATCCAAATTTAGTGGAAAATTAACTGTGGAACTTAGTCTTTGTGCTAAATATGATTTAGGATTTTAACTATAATCACCTGCTAGAATGAAATTCCAGGCTCCGTCAGAAATCTCAGTTGTCCTATATATCCCTTTCTTAAAAATTCTTTGACATAATATCTAATATTTTATTATTTCATATAACATAATGTCTCTATAAAATCATTTCAGAGGTGCTAAATTATGATGTAGTAAGAGATGAAACCTTGTTTTTTGGTTTTTGGGTTTTTTTTTTTAACATTTCCAGCAATACCAATCTTGTGTTCAGAATTTTAATTGTGTACCCTTATCCTGATTGTGAGCTTGATGCAATATTCAGGTTCCCAAACCGAAACAAACAAAATAGCGATCTCATATTCAGAAATTGTTTCATTTCTGTATGAAAAGTTTAGAATTGTACAAGAATAAGTGGAGTAGTACATGTAATTTACTGCTTCTTTCTTTCTTATCTGTCTCCTACTCATTTAAAAAGGAAAGAAACAAAGGAAAAGTGAAAAAGTGATTTTTTGAAAGGCAGATATTTATGGTTGATACATACAATATGTCAAAAAAATCCAAAGAATTTAGTGGCACTTTCAAAACGAATCAACTAATGAATGAATGAATGAAAATCTGTGGAGTATCTGTATAGAAAGGAACACAACAATGTTGTGTTTGTTATTTATTTTATTAGGTTATAATAAAAATTATTCTGCATATACAAGAATAAAATTTTATGTACAACATTGTATTTATGGAACCTGAAATTACAATGTGTTAACAAAATGGCAAAATCATTATGGTAATAGAAGTTATGCCTAGAATTTGTTTTTTCTCCATTTGTATTAAAAATGCAGCATTACAGTATGGTATGTTTCTCCTGGAAATTATACTACAAATAATGCGTTTTACTATAATGGCAAATATATTTCCCTTACCATTACTTTTTATTAAACATCTAACCCTGGAGAAATACCTTGTCACCCACACATGAAAAATTGTGGGGAATAATTCCCTTTACAGCAAGATTGTCTCGGAAGGAAATGCACACTAGCATCCATGAAAATGAAGGAAAACACGCACACACACTCTCAATGTTGCAATTCAGAGAATCCACACACGTTTGGGTCCTGTCAATGATTTACCACCCCATTTAGATTCTTCTCATGTGTACCAAACAAAATATTCTTATTTCACTGATGTTAATAGAGACCAGTTAAACAAATTCACATATAGTATAATTTCACAAGATAACTCCCACTGTAATTTGTTATGTCTATTTTTGTAAAAATGATTCAACGTTAAAAGTGTAAGGTTTAGTCAAATATTTAGCACTCTCCCTAGTGCTTAATGAACTATGTTAACCTCTGAAAACCATTATTCAATGAAAAGGAACAAAATGTTATTCAATGAAGAGGAGTCATTGAAGATAAGGAAACAGAGATTTGTAAGATCCTGTTAGTGGGTTTGGAAGAAGCCAAACAGAAACAGATAGACGTTAGTGAGCTAGTCTTTAAGGTTAAAGGAAAAAAAAATAAGAACCACTGCTAAACTTTAAATAGATAGTTTCCGAGAACTAGGGCTGCATAAGCTGTAAATTTATCATAGGTAGTTTTATATCTGGATATAGTTTTCTCATATTCTTAATTAGAAAAGGAAGCAGAAATGTGACTCAAAACACAAGCACTAGAATAAAACAAACAAGGACTTCCACAGAAAAAGATGGCATGCCAACCTGGAGGTAACAGATATATGAGCAAAAATAAAATTCCTTATGAGTAGCTTTAGATGAGAAACTGTCTATAATGAATGAACATGCCAAAATTGTAAGAGTCCTCAGAGTAATAGACAGGACTTGCTATGTCAGCAAAAAACTGAAATAGAAAGATTATTCAATTACATAAAAAGAGAAAGCTTTCTGAAGATATGAGGTCTGAATTCACGTGACAATATGACAAAGACAATATTAAGATTTTTAAATGTTCATTTAATGTATTCCAGATATATGCTTGTAATATTTTTTATATGAAATATGTTTATAAACATATGGAGTGGAGTTGTGGACTCTCCTTCTCTGGAGATATTCAAAACCTGCCTGGACGCAATCCTGTGCAACCTGCTCTAGGTGATCCTGCTCTAGCAGGGGGGTTGGATTAGATGATCTCTAGAGGTCCCTTCCAACCCCTACCAATCTGTGAATCTGTGAAAATATATTTTGAAATTGGTAGAATTGACTTCATATAGAAGTGTATTTTACATATTTTCTAGGTAGAAGCCTCCAGGTCTTCTCCTTACTGAAGTGAATATTGATATCAATATGTACTCAACCTGTCACTGAGTGATCCGCAGTCTACCAGAAGAACTCAAACCATACAATTTGTGGGCTGATTCACACTGCTGAAAGAAGGGGACCATGAGTCTCATTCCCCTAAGTTAAAGAAAGGAAATTAAGTAACCTATATCTTTGAAAAGTAGCTGAACTGAGGTAAAACCAATCAAACAGGAAAAGGACAGAAAGGGCGGAAGCACTTGTGCTCAGAAGAAGGCTCCAGTTTGTGATGGGAAATGGAGAGCCTTCTGGCTGTGCTGAGCAGAGCAGCCAACTAACAGGCTTTCTTTTGTTTTAAAGGCTTTCTCTCCCACAGTGTTTCCCACTTTACTTCTCGGTGGCTCCTAAGTCAGCATGTGGCTCTTCTGGTTCCCATCTGGAGTGACCTTTTATCTCAGAAAAGGCAATCCTTTCTGGAAAGAGTGCAATGTAATGTATGTTTCCTGTGCAGTAGGAGCAGACAGTTTGTTACATTAAATTTGCAAGATCAAAGAGAGATGACCTATAGCAACTTACTGGCCAACTGACTGCAGAATTTTTACTGACAGCTTTTTTAGCTGGTGATTATGCTGTTGATGAAGTGAACCAAGATGGATTCTAGATTGCAATTTCAGTGTGCAGAGCAGGGATCGAAAGATGTTTTTGAAAGGCCCATGTTTGATAGGGACATTGTAGACACAAGCATAAATACATTTTTATAAACTCATTTTTAAATGTGAAGAACCATCAAAAAAAACCTGTAAGAATATTTAGTTGGAAATATTGCAACTCTGGTTTGAGTTATATAAACAAGTATGATGACATGAAAGAAATTCAAGACTGCAAAACCTTGGGAACTGGGATTAAAATGTAGGTGTGCCTAAATCCTAAATCTACTGTGCTAGACCATAGGAGGAGTTTTCCATTTGGCCTGTAGACCAAATAACTTGATATCTTCTCTTTCGTGCAAACAGGGAAGGAACGGGGACAATGACAATGACAATGACGATGACAACAGCAACAACAAACCCACAAGTGTCTACAAGCCACATGTTAGAGATTCCCAGGCGTAGAGATATCCTTAGTAGCCAGGGCTTTTTATCCCAAACATCCTCAGCAAAACAGGGAAAAAAAGGAAGAAACAGACACTGACATTATACCATATGTCAGCTAGCCCAAAACATACAGTCGCATCCAACTTTGTCAGAGTTGAGACAAGAAATCTGACACTTGCAGTTTTTTGCTTATTCTCAATCCCTTTTCCTGAACAATCTAGACCTACAGTTAGGAATATGGGACATTCTGTAAACTGTAAGGAAAGGCCATCCAGCTCCTCCCTTTCTCTCCAAAGAGTTCTGAAGTGACAAAGCAACCATTTCCCCCGCTACACTGCAAACGGCTGGGAGTTGCTGTTCTGCTGCAGTAGGAAAATGGCTGTTTGGGTGCCCCAGCCTTGCACAATATCCTCTTCTGAGGCAGCAGGAGAAATGCAGGAGAACGGATTAGGATAAATAATAGAAACAGTGGTTCAAACACTTCAACCTCATCAATATAGAGCACTATTCAGAGGCTTTTTCTCCTCCCACTTCCTGATACAATGCACTTCTTTATTTAAAGACACTGACTAATGTCCAAACCAGATGTGTCTGCTTTAGCCACGGTATCATTCAGTTCTACTCTACCAGGGTCTAACACCAGTACGTTGCTTTCTGCTAGACAATGTAGAAGGCAAAATGGTATTAAGCATATGCATTTGAACATGTAAAGAAATCTTTATATTATTTTCCTGTATATTCTATCTATAGTGGCAAATTGTTTCTATGTACATATTATTGATTTTTGGACATTACTACTTTATGTTATCTCCTTCTTTATTAAAAGTGGTTCCCAAGGGAAAATTGTTTTCGCTCCAGCCAGTGCACAGAAAATGCAGACTGGTCCATTTGGTATTAAATGCTAATTTTTAAAGGCGTTTAAGCTGTTTGTTTAAATCTAACAAGTATTCTGACAACTACAACCCACTTAAACCAAAAAACAGATGGAAAACAAAATGTGACATAAAGTGCTCTGGAAATAATTAGCTACCTGGCTGTAAGTAAAACTTTTCTTCATCAAATTAAAATATTTCATTAATATTAGAAAATGCTTCAGCTGAAAAAAAAATGTTTAGAAACTCTGTACCTTTAGCATCTGGCAAATGTCTTTTTTCTTATTCTTTCATCATGTGAGAACACTTCTGTGTTCTAGCTGTCCTAGTTGGCACTCTGTGGGGAAAATTATCTCCATCTCATCCAGACCCAATACAGACACACCGAGAGCTGCACAAAACACACAGCTCTTCAAGAACTTAGAATGTAATACAGCTCTTCAGGAACTCAGAAATATGGATAATCATGTCCAACATGACATTGTGCAGGGGGGTGCCCTGAAGAAAACTAGAATACTAGCAGAATACACAAAGTCTTTGCACACAGGTAAGTACAAGGGCTGACAAATGGGTGACAACAGATGAAACTCAAGACCGTTAACATCCAGTCATTAAAAGCCACAACAGTAGCTTTTCTACTGTTTACTAGAAGAAAATAATAAATTATAAAATACATAGTAATCTGAAAATTTGCAAGTTATTAACTGAAATTAGTATTTCTCTTTTCTCTGAAATGTTTTCTACTGTTCAGCTCAAAATCTGTGGTGGTGAATTTCTACACCCAAAGTTATTGTAATAAATCAGATTTGAAATCACATATTAATGACACAGTATCTTAAAAAATAACTATATTCATGGACAAGTAACTGGGACAAATTCCTACTTAGCATTTTTTTCTACAGATTCCAGTCACTCCGGAAAGATGGTGGGTGAAAGATGTAAGCAAAGATGCAGATTGTATTATGAGATGCATTGCTGAATCCACCTATTTGTTGAAATTTGGAAAGTGACGGAAGCTCACTGATCAGACAATGTCAAGTATCAGACAAAGATTATTTATATGTAAAAATAGACTCGATTAATTGAGACACTTTGAGCAGCCACTGAGATACCGAACGTTAAGACAGATTGCATAAGCCATTCCACATTTATCAAGCAACCTCTTCTGATTTTGATTGCATAGTGTTATTTAAATCCAGAAGGAGAAATTGAGGAGAGAGATAATAAGTTTGTCAGCCTCAGATTCCCCTAGGTTTTTTTATTTCACAACAGATATGCTTAAAGAAACTGAGCACAAATGTGACAGAACTCTTTAGGAAACATTCTTAATAAATCAAAGAATACTCATTTACCTAACTCTGAAACTGAGGAATGCTTCTGTTAGCAAATGACTACAAGTATTCTTCCTTCATGCTTCAGAAAGAAACCAACAGAAATTGTTCAAATTATTTTTTAGTCAAACAAAACACAGATTTTTGCTATTGTGACTTTTCAGCTCATGTGCATTAAAATTTTGGATATTTGAAAAGGGGGAAGAAACCTTCTTTTGATTGTCCTGTTTTCCCTAAGCATCGCTACTCTGTTCTGGGCAGAATTAATAATTTGAGAGTTATTACCTGGGACGGTGAGTTTTTTGCTAGTTCTAATGGGACAAGCAGTATTGTCTTTATTAACTAAAAATTAGTTTATGAAAATATTTTCTAAAATGTAACGTTTCACTTGAGCTTATTCACCTACCTTCAACGGTCAAATGAACCTTTACTTTTTCCTTCTAGGAATATTGCATTTCATGTGAAATATAGTCTAGTATATACTGCCTTTACCATTACATTTTTTAAACATCTAACCCTGGAGAAGTATCTTGTCACCCACACATGAAAAATTCCGAGGAATAGCACCCTTTATGGCAAGACTCACGCAAATAGCAGTCATGGAAAAGTTAAGTAAGTAACTAAGATCACCACAGGTATCCCTGTTACTTCTGTACCATGAAAGAACAGAGAACTTCTAAGAGTTGCAATAGCAAAATCTCCTGCAATAAAAAGAATCTTTCCCTGGTCTTACAACAGCCTATGTGCTATTGATCTAAAAAAAAAAAAAAAAAAAGGATTTAGTGGCTTTTTCCTTTTCTACACATATTTATAGAGAAACTAGCAAACAAAAGTGGTTTCACCGACACCTATTTTGCCAATACTCTTGGTCATTGTTAGTCCTTGAACAAGCAAACTGTGGCAGAGGAAGTATACCTGGACATGTAATTTTGGAGCTCTTAGAGGCAAGTAGGTTATGATTCAATTGGCCATACCTAGGTGCCCAGGGTCATTTGAGATATCCTACCCAGCAGGCAATCTAGCTTCTGATCTAGAAGTCCCTAGGTCATCTGTGATCTCTGATAGCTTCATGCAGGCTTCTGTCAATGTCAAATGCCACTATCAAGTGGCAGCTAGATTGAGCCCCAAGGACTTGATTCTTGAATTGATTATTTAAACATATGAATATAGTGACATTTAGATGCCTTAAAACAATTTACTTCTCACTGCAGAAGGGAAAACATTTTCTGTAGTTTTTATGAGTCAGGTCTGCCAAGCATATGTTGGAGTTGTTTGTATACCCTAGGACACCTCAAATGGCTCTCAACACTTATATTTAAGCAACTGAACTGCTGAATTGAGCCCCAACACTGGGCTGAAGACCAAGAGGAGACCAAGGCACCTAAATTACATGTACATGCAGGCAGCATAGCTGCTTCACTCGGTTAATGCACCTATTGCTCCAAAAGTTAGCGACTTTCAATGGGTCTTTTGACATATCTGACAGTTCCATTTTCGGATACCCCAGGAAATGCTTAAGCAAGTGAATTGCATTGCTACTGGCTGGCTGATCAGCTAAATGGATTTCTAGGCTCAATTTAGTATATTGGCTGGCATTGTTATTGACCTAACGAGAGCATAGACACCTCCCACATGTAGACATTAACATATAGACATTTGAGTTCAGGTGCTTTAATCTTTTGCCAAATACTACTCTAAGGAACTTGCGCAGCTAACCTGTAGACTAATTAACTATTACCCTTATATTCTAGGAAGCAAGAGGAAGATTTGTCATTTCTATTTTTAAATAATTAGAAGGTGCTTAAACATATTTATAGATGCATTTACTCCAAGAGAATATGTATAGTTATACATAGCTACTCATTTATTTCACTTTTTAATATGTCAAAGTAATTAATTTTAAACTTTCAATTTTAATAAAGTGGAAATGATTACAATTTCTTTATTAAAAAAGTCATGCAAAGAAGTTGAGATTCTTCTGTGACAACTCCTAAAAAATCCATCACTTTTTCATGTAAAAATGAACACACTCCTGGTCAGACTTTATGACTGGTACTTTTCCTTCCCAAATTGTTTGGGTTTTTTTGACATCTAACAGAACTAGAAGCAATCTCTGATTTTTCAAGTCATCAAAAAGAAAAAAAATAAGATATATTAATTCTTACCAATCAGGCAGCTCCTACAAGTTTTCAAATAAGATATGCGATCCTCTTCCCTTGTGGTTTGAAAGTGTTCTGAAATCACCAAAAACTCAAGCTGCATTCTTAAATTGCCTTTTCTGAAGAAGTTATAGCTGGCCTCAGGAGAAAATAATGTGATTAAGAGGCGTTGTAGCCCACAGTAACGTAACGCTCAGCAGTTTGTCACTGCATGACTTTATTTAAACACCTCACTCCAAACTAATTTGAATTGAGTATTTAAATATTTCTTATTTATATGTATTTTAAATGAAAAAAAGCCTGTCAAAATAGTAATAATAATACATGTATTCCTCACCCAGTCCTACCTTCCTTAATAGAAAGAAGGGCCACATAGGGGTCTTCATTTTCTTCTCAAGAAAATGAAACTTCCTTCAAAGCTTCTTTAACAAAATTTTTGGGGTAAAACATGAGATTTCCTTTTCATTTGTTCAGAAGTTTTAGTTTGCCTTTAGTTCTTCTATACTACACTATATAGCTTTTCTTTCTGGGGTTAGCTATTTTATTTAAAAAAAAAGCGCAAAACAATACCAGTAACACTGGAATGTCAATATACTGATTGGTGTTTCTATCAATGGATAATCCTGGGTTTCAAACATTAACTCAGAATGTTAGGGGCAGAAGGGGGGTAAGCAACAACATGTAAAGGAACTTTTTTCAGCTCCAACTACAATTATTTCTATATGCGAAATTTGTATTTAGCGCAATAGGAAGTTCAACATCAGAGGGAAGACAATTTGATTCCCTTTTCTTGTCTATTGCCTCACTTCCAATACCATTGCACTGACTGTTCTACCACTGCTCAAATCAAATGCAGCTACAAAGGAAGTAGTTTTAGAAAGAATAACTTATATTCTTAAGTGGAGACCTGTGGCTTTTCATACGGTCATGCTTCTTGCTCCAAACCTTCTTTTCTTCTAATCAGCATTACAGAGACCACTTTCCTGTGGAAGACAATCATAGAGGAGAAAAGTGCTCTATGTTTGCAGCCCAGGAGGAAGAGCATCTGCAATAAATCATATCTGAGCCTGAAATGCTAAATAAATGAAAGGTCCTAAGCACATCGAGCTCGGCACATGTGCAAACTTTGACATCCAGTGGTGATGTGATTGTGAATACCCTGCTCTGGCACTATCAGTATGCAACACCCAATTCCACTAGTATCTGACTTAAAAGTCCCACAGTTTTCTGGGTCCAGAAACATGGTGCTCTTTCATCAAAACTCCTAGAAGAAGCTTTATTTACTGGATCTTCTGAAAAGCTATCTAACATAGTTTAAAAGGTTGGGGTTCCCCATTCTCTCCACGACACCCCCCCCCAAAAAAAAAAAAAAAACCCAACCAAAAAAAACCCCAGAAACCCTCCCACACTGTTTTCTTAAAAATATGGTTATGAGACAATTCCTTTCTATATTAGCCTAGGGTACAGAAACCTCAGTGCATTCATGCAGTCCACTGGTTCAGTGTGTTAATCTCTGTGCTTTAAGCACTTCTAACACAGGGAGGACCCTCTGCAATCCTCTTGTGCCCCACTTCAGAAAACAGTTGTCTTAAACAGCTCTGCTGAGAAGGAAAAAGAAAAAAAAAGACAGAAAATGTCTGTTGCCTATAATGGAAGATTAAGTTCCACTCTTGACTCCATTACTTTTAATATATTTTTTACACAAAGCAGTTGTGTAAGTAAGTGCAGGAACAGTTTTGAAAACATGAACACTAGGTCTTTCTTATCACTGGAAATGTCCACAATGACATTCTTCATACCACACCACAAAAGACCTGATAAGCAAACTGGGTTTAGTGATAAATTTGAAATTCAATCATAATTTTAGAAAGTTATTACTACTTTAAATGAATCTTTATCATAGATCTGCTGAAAGATGAATTGTTTGAAATGCTGTACAAGAGTTGCTTTCACTGTGTAGCTGAGTCCACTCTAAATAAAAATACTTCCTAGTAAGTAGAAAATTTCATGGTTTTTGCAATTTGGTTTGGGTCATGAAAGTGTTAAAAAAGCTATGGGAAAAAAATCTTCCTATTATGGGAATCTTTATTGTTTGGAAACATGAAAAATAGACAGTTTGTACCCACATGGATCTTAAGAAATAAATAAAAATTGTACATGACTGGTTATCCTTCCTGGGAAAAAATAAATAATAAAAAAGGACATTTCTGACATCTCTAAACAAAAAGAACTGCTTTTTCAGGTAGAAAACTCCAATAAATTTCCTTTAAAGTCACTGTTTTCGTATAAGTTTTGAGGAAGTATTTGTTGGTGTGATTCCCCCATCTTTTTTTTTTTTTAATAAAGCAAAGTAATTGTATTTTTACCCTCAGATTTTAAAAATGAGCCTTTTTATCTCCCTAGTTTATAATATAGCCTTTAAGTACCCTGAACTCCCACTGACTTTGGTGACAGTTCTCAATGTGTACAATCAATCTGCAAGGGTGCAGCTATTGTAACAGTGAATATCTGAAGAAAGCAAGCCCCTGAAAGAAAGCAAACCACAACCTCAAGCTTCCCAGAAAACTCACTACCATACTGTGGAAATACTCATGTGAGACAGTAAACACAAAGAACCTACAACCAACTGGATAAGCACTCACCAGCCAACATGTCTACATACTGATACAGATGAGAAAGTATTGTAGAGAAGGAGATCGGCATGGCTTGAAAAGGACAACATAAAAGCTGCTTATTATCTCAGTAGGCTCTATAAAACAGTACATCTGATCATTATTGCCTATTCCAATTAGTCATGAGTCCATCAACAGTAGCTGTAGAATTAACTTTCTTTCCTTTGAGGTGGAAAAGATTTTTGCAGCATTTATTCAATCAGTTCCCAAATTAGACGATGAGGAGCAGTTTAATGACATGCCAGTTCTGTTGTACCCATGATAATGTGTTTTGTCCTTTTTGATAACTTCAGGTATCTATCATTATAAAGGAAAGAGGCAGTGCAATTTCTCAGGTGGAAATGCAGAATTAACTCTTGGGTTACTTAACAAGTTATTTCAACTGTGCTAAATAAAAAAGGTTTTTAATTCATTTTAGGCTATGGTTACATGCATAAAGGTTTGTATATAGAATACATATCAATACCGTCAATGAAATATATGCATTTAAAACCTACACTCACAGTGTGGGTTATTTATTCTCATATAGGTCTCATAAATGCAGATGTTTATTCCATAACTATATTGTCAAACAGTTTGAGAAAAGGTTGTGAAGAATTTATTGTGGAGAAATTGTACTTTTGATCTAGCAGTCTCAAGGCTGCTAATGCATTCTGACCCCACCTTGAAATAATAAATGCTTCTGATTACATATTGAGACCCCATTTCTTTAATTAAGACTATGATGAAGAACTCTCAGTGTTTGTGAGGCACAAGAATAGAGCCCAGCTGACTGTCATTTTTCTGTGAACTATCCAAAATAATGGCATTTCTTGAGTGTTTTTCTGAGGGTCATGAAGTTTTACTAAAGATGACACTGCCTGAGAGGATTCATGGCTAAAATATGTCTCACGCTATATGAAAAAATACTTATCATTCTTATCTGATATTTTGACTTTGCAATAATATACAGAATATGTTTCCTTATAAATACATTTTAACCTACTGAATAAATCATCAGAGAGGAACTACTTATAATTTATCTATATTGAGTTTAATTACACAAATTCTACTAGCATTTTATTGTACAGCATTATTGGCTGATGTATGGTATCTGTACAACTGTTGGTAAAATAAAAGATATTGCTCTAATCTTATTTTACTAGTAAGTTGAATTGAGCTTGCTAACATTTGATTTAGGATAAAGACTTGTAGTTCTAGCTTTCTGTCAGAGTAAATTGTTATTTGTTTGTATGTTGTTCCAAATACTGATTGATGATCAATTGTAAGCCCTCTAATTGAAGCAAAATACTAATATTTACTTAACTAAGATCAACTGTGACCAGTACATGATGTGGTGTGAGTTCTGCATCCCCCTTATTTACAAAGTTAAAAGGACACTAAGACTTCAACTCCACTGACATCATACCTGGAACACCAAAAAGATTAAAAGCCCACATGATTTTGCCATATAAATAGAGTAAGAATGATACACACATTCTGGAGAGTTGCTCCCATTTCTACTTCTTGCCCTATTTTCATGCCATCAATGTGATAATGCTAAGTTGAATCAGAAAGTTCTGTTTGTAAAGAGAGTCTACAGTTTTAGAGGCATGACAGACAAAATACCCTCAACATAAAACAACCATAGGATGTAATCCTATCATCTAAAACATTTCTTTTAAAGAAGTTGGTGCAAAAATGGGGCAAGGAAAGCTGTAGACTATTTCTCCATAATTTATTTTGTGCTATCAGCAGTTCCATACGCAAAGAACATGCTAAGGATATGTGACCTGATATGCTTAATATAAAAGCAAGGTCAGGCACTCATGAAGTTCATGGAAGTAAAAAGGCATAGCTAAAAACCACCCCAGTTGAAATTACATTTCCTTCATGCATAGGAAGTATCAAGAAACCTTAGTAGTTTTTATTCTAATATCCTGTGTTCTCTCATTTTTTCATCTGTATATTGCCATGTCCATTTTGCCTCTTGGGATGTTGTAAGCAAAACAGTTAGGGATCTCTTTGTGTTATATGTATGTACAAGTCCTAGGGCAGTGGACGCTCAGCCTATAATTTGAGCATCAGCATGCTACTGCAATACTATTATACAGACAAGACAGCTACATAATACGCTGCTTAACAGAAGATTTCAATATACAAAAGAGATTTCAAAATAATAGGATAATAGTAATACTGCAGGATCTGCAGTACTTTGCATCTTCAAGCCCTTACAGTAAACAGTGATTATTTTGGGGGAAATGGAAGAAAAAGCAGAAATAAGATGGTAGATTTGGAACTCTGTCTGTGACACAATAACAAAATTTGAATGAATACTTATGTATATGTATGGTACATGGTGTTGAAGAAATCCTTTTCAGAAAGATCTCTTCTCAGAAATTTTACTGTTCACTGCTCTGTGTGGGGCTTGTATTATTCAGCAAAATCTAAAGAAAAAAATTTCAACGTTTTACTCAGAACAGTAAACATAATGGTACTTGTGAATTTTAATAACCTCAGGGTTCTGAAGTCTTTATATCAACTGCTCAGATGCTATCAAATACTATAATAGGAGTGTACAGGGCTCACAGAAAGCCTGATAGAAATATCTTCCGCAGGTGACCTGTGGTAATAACAGTGCCAAATAAGGGGAAAAAAATCTATTAATGGAACAAAAAAAAAATTCCTTTTTAGATATTCTACTACTAGAATTCCTGTACAGGGACTTTTTATTACTGTGTTCAATAGAAATTTTGGGGGAGGGAAAGGCTTGGAAGTAAAATGAAAACCTTCTGAAAGTATCAAAACCTCTCTTTTGGCTCTGCAGTCAGACACAAGATTTATGAAGCTATTAACAAAAGACTATATTCTAAATAGCAGCCTAATTTTGCATTAAATTGCTTTCACTTTTGTGTTTCCAAGCCCCATACAAAAATGTTCAGAGCTGAACTAGAGTCTCTGTAGACTGATCTCAGATAAAGGGTCCTACATTTTTAACCACATACTACATTTTATGAAGCAATAAATCAAGAAGTCTTTGTAAAACACAAACATCTCTTTGAAGTAAAATAACTTAGAGAGAACTGAGGCTAACACTGTAAAAATACAAAGATAATTTTCACCTACCGAATCATGGTATCTAGATTACAGATCTCTTGTCTTCATGTTGACTCTTGAGTCAAAGTTTTCTTTATCCTTTCTTTGAACATAGAGATTCCTATGCAGAAGTTAGATGAGGTCAGAGAAAAGCATTGTTCCAGTGATCTGTGGCAGCTAGTTAGTGGGAACAATCTTGGGGGATAAATTTTAGTCTTTGAAACACAGCATGTTGCACAAAAATTAAAGCAAATTCTGCTTCATTCTGATTAAATTAAGTCATCATCATAAATAAATAGATGAGAGGAAAAGGAAATAATTTACTCACTAAAAATTCCATTTATTTCTGTTACATTTGCTTGATAAGACTACTCTGCAGTATATCAAAATGAAACATGGAATCTTATTGATATTCTCTGGTATTTGATCTCGGTAGGGTATCTCTTTTTCCTCAGATATATAATCCACTTCTTACATATGAGATACAAATCCTACCATACTGTAGGGTCCACTCCCACAGTCAAATGACAAATACTGCATCTTTAAATCACATTTTTGCAGCTCCAAAATTGAAAGAAACAGGGAAAGCTGATATATTTACATAGGTTGACACAGAGCAGGATATCATAAAAATTAGCCTGATCCTTGAGTATTAGGCAGCTTCCAGCATCTTTGCCCCAGGAACTACTGGGATGATTGTTATTTTCTGAAAAGCAGTCAAGTATGTAAAGCCATACATCTGAATATAAACAAGCTACTGGTACCTAGACCAGGTATGTTTTTCGTGGGGTATATTTTTGCTTATACTTTTTTATTATTCAGAAAATATCTTTCATAGCTCTCTTTCCAGGGTTGGGTGAAGTATTTTTTGTGTTCTACTAATGATCCAGATTCTGTTCTCTCCCTTAATATGCATGCTTCTATGAATTACTAGAGTTGATAGGCTCTTCCTGAGAATATCTGTGAGCAAAACTTAACATTTTCACCACTGAAGTCTGCTGTGAAAGCTTTTTAATACCACAGCTACAGTTATACTCAAATGGAACAAATACTAAGCAGAAAAAGGATGAAACATATACAGTATTTATTAGCAAAATCATCTATATGTCTGCTCTATTTTCTGTTTACATCTATACATAAGACCTGAGATTATATCATCTTCTGCTGGGACAGTATCTGCTACTATTTCCAGGAAGAAAAAAACAGGAAAAAAAAAAAATTAAAAAATCACACACATAGCCCCTGGTTCAGTGTTGGACACTGGGATGGAAAACAAGAACATCTGGATTTGTAAGCAATATTCTGTGTTATTATGAAATTACATTGCACATCATCTGTTCATGGCATAATAAGCCTGACTACTAACACCAGGAAGCCTTTGTCTCCATCTCTATAACGGGTATACTATTTACTCTTTTTGCAGGGTATTTTCAGATGTGGAGATGTCAAATATTGCTTAAGACTGAGAAATGTTGATCATCTTCATTTCTGCCTCACTAATGAGCAAATGCCATCCTTACATAAGTTTCTCTCTTTTGTCAAGTTCTGTCTTCCTCAGATCTTCTAAAGGTTTATCCTGCACGTTTGATTGAAAGTCATTCTTGTAGCATGGCCATCAATCTTTTAAAGACCTAGAAGAACAGCTGTTTTTATTATATAATGACTCTGTCAGTACCAAGGGGCTGAGAATCAGCCATAGGGATTTGACCGAATCGGCAAATTTCAACAGGTTTCCAGAGCAGAAGGAAGTGAGCAGGTTAGCTATTTTTGTTTCAGAACAGGAGGAACTCAGAAAAGTTGAGCAGTAGAGGGACTTACAGAGATCCTGTGAAGAGGAATATTTTTCTTTAAATATACTGAAAGCTCTTCCTCCTGACCTGAAAAGAATAGTTGTTACATTTCCTCATTGCTCACTATATAGAATCGTATGGATTAGGAAATAAAGAGTGGTCAGCAGACTACAGTGAGTCCCTATTTCTACAGGACATACCTCACTCCATATTTTGTTTGCTTTTCTCAGAGATACTTAATAGAATTTGTTATTTACTACATCAAGAACATACAAAAATATTCAAGTGCTTTTGACAATTACATCAATTTTACTCTTGACCAGGAACAGCTTTTGCAATTATAAATAATCATTCTAATTCTTTTTTAATTATGTCAACAACTAATGAGTGTTTTCCAACACATCTTCAACACAGCCTACAGAAAAGAATTCACGTCTGTAGCTGATACAATACTGGATTTCAGGACATAATTTTTTGAGGCCATTTGTACAAATTAAAAAATATCTCTTTCAAACAAGTGATGTAAGTAATTTAACCACAGCTAATGGTGTTCCAAAATTTTTCATAATGAAAACAACACTATTCTGAAAGAACTTAAATTAAAAAACCAAAACCAAAACCAAAACAAAACCCCAACAAATTAAGACAGAACAACAAACCAGAACAACCACTCTGTGGAATATATTGGGAAGGGGTGGAGGGGGGAAAGAAAAGTACCAGAGAGGAGGCCTGACCCTATCAGATATAGATAATTCCTCAATTCTGGCAAATTAAAATGGTATTTAAATATTCTCAATGACTTGTAAAAATGTGTTCTGAATTTCCTGTTTTCAGAAATCATGGTAGTAATGTATCTGTCATTTACATCAATGTTTATTTTTTCTTCAATAATAGTCTAATACACAAGTAAGATGTAAATTAGCACTTTTCTTCGACATTATTTTTTTCTCCTAGTGACTTACAAATAATTAGTGCTATCCTTTTCTCCTGCTTCATGGACACTTTCCTATATCACACAGCATTCTGGAAAAAAAGGGTTTGTCTTTTATTTCAATTGACGATACCAAGAAGTGCCTCGCTATCAGTGCCTGTGACAAAATTTAAAAGTCAGTATCAGAACATGAATGAAAATCTGTAAGGCTTTTAATCCCTGCTAAACAAAAAGTGTCTAAACACAATAGACACCAGTTCTTTGGACAGGTTAAGCTGAAGTAGAAGACAAAGTAACCTTGTTACTATAATTGTATTTATAAAAGAACTTCTTTATCAAGATAGACCTCAAGTCAGGGTTGCCCTACACAGAACCCCTGGCAGCTGCTCCGATTTAAAATATCAGACATATGGCTCACATGTCTTAAATTATCTGAATGTTCTATGATCTCAAGAGACAAAGATGGGAAAAGCATCTGTAATAAACAACTGTAGTTTGGGCTTTGGGGTTTTTTTCATAGTTTATCAAGTATTCAAAAAAATTACCTGCCTGTAAGCCCATTTACCCCCTTTGGACACCTCAGGAATTCCCACCGGCCTTAAATGGTTAAGTTTCAGAAGATATCTTTAAGTGCGGTAAGTCACATCACTTTCAGAATTACAAGAACTTGGTCAATAAACACCTGGGATAAGTTGTAATTTTATATTGAAATGAAATTCAAATGTGGTGGATAATCATTAGCACTCACTCACTTGAGATATTCAGCACTTTGTAGAAGTCAAACATGATTTCAATGATGGGGAAAACCCAACTGCTGTTTTCAGGTTTCTCATGGTGGATATAGACAAGATAGAGTCAGACTCTTACAGGTATGCACTGAAAAGACTAGTTGCATCACAAGGTAAATTCCAACTATGAAGGAAAATATCACAATGAGGGCGGTTAAACATTGAAACTAGTTGCTATGGAATTTCCGCCCCCGGAGATATTAAAAATCAACAAAAAGGATTGAGCAACCTGACTTAGCTTCAGAGGCAGCCCTGCTTTGAGTGGGAGGTTGGACCAAGTGACCTTCAGAGAGCCCTTCCTAAATTTCTCTGTCAGTCTATCATTCTGTAACAATTATTATCACACTACAGCCAATATTGGTTATAAAAGAAGCAATTATGATATACCACTGTTTGCTTCCTATTATGTTGTTCTTAATTAAATTCCAGCCCTGAAAATCACAGAGCACTGACCTTAACAGGTCATCTATTCCGACTCCTTACTCCATTGCAAGAATGTTATTTGTGCCTCATTTCTGATAATTTTGAGGCTGATTTTAAAGACAATGACTGAGATTTTACATCTGCTTAGAGAAATGTATCTGTCTGCTTCACAGTGCGTACTATTAAAAAGTTTATCTAATGTTTAACCTTAATCTCCTTTGCTTAAATTTATGCCTACTATGTATTCATCTACCCATGCTGGACATGATAAATAAAAAATTATGATAAATAGAAACCCATTCTTTTCAGGAGCCTTTCTCATGAAGTTACTAAAAACTTATTTTGCCTTTCCTGGTAATTTAAGTCATGTTTTACCACATCTGATCATATTCTTTGCTTTGCCCTCGTGGATGCCTTAAAATGAGGTAATATAAATGAACAGCTGTTGCCTTCACCAGTAGTTAGTACAATGGATATCTCTTGCAGCCTATATTCCTGCTTTAAATTGTAATATAATGTTTTTATCTTTTTGCAAAGCATAAAGTTTTTGAGTCCTGTCCATATGGGATATATTATATCACCATGTGTATATGCCTTCTATAAAAATGCTACACATCCAATTTTCTCTCATTCTCTTTATTGCAACTCAGTATCATGCACATATTTCATAAGTTTATATACTATACCAACATGGAAGACAACAACACTCATACTGAATGGTATCAGACTTACAACAGATGTATAGTACTGCCAAGGAAACTTCATTTTTGAACAGGGGAAAAAAAATCATGCTCAATAAGAATTCTATCAGTTATAAAAATGTATCATTTAAAAGTGTCATGTGAAACAGTATCAAAAAATTAATTAAAATATGACGTCGACTGTTTCTCCATTGCTTTCAAGGCTTGCAATCATGTGACCTCCCTTTTTTGACACTGTCCTGCATGACATCTTTGTCACTAAATTGGAGAGACATGGATTTGACAGATGGACCACTTGGTGGATAAGGAATTGGCTTGATGGTTCTACTCAAAGAGTTGTGGTCAATGGCTCAACATCCAAGTGAAGAACAGTGATGAGTGGCGCTCCTCAGGGGTTAGTATTGGACTGGTGCTGTTTAACATCTTTGTCAGCAACATGGACAGTGGGATCGAGTGCAGCCTCAGCAAGCTTGCTGCCAACACCAAGCTGTGTGGTGTGGTCGACACTCTGGAGGGAAGGAATGCCATCCAGAAGAATCCTGACAGGCTTGAGAAGTGGGTGTGTGCAAACCACATGAATTTCAAGAAGGCCAAGTGCAAGGTCCTGCACATGAGTCAGGGCAATCCCAAGCACAACTACAGGCTGGGCGAGCAATGGATTGAGAGCAGCCCTGAGGAGAAGGACTTTGGGGCGTTGGTTGATGAGAAGCTCAACATTACCCAATACTGCGCGCTTGCAGCCCAGAAAGCCAACCATATCCTGGGCTGCATCAACAGAAGCATGACCAGCAGGTCAAGGGAGGTGATTCTGCCCCTCTACTCAGCCCTCATGAGACCCTATCTGGAGTACTGCATCCAGCTCTGGTGTCCCCAGTACAAGAAAGACAAGGACTTGCTGGAGCAAGTCCAGAGGGCCACGAAGCTGATTAGAGGGGTGGAGCACCTCTCCTATGAAGACAAGCTGAGAGAGTTGGGATTGTTCAACCTGGAGAAGAGAAGGCTCCAGGAAAACCTTATGGCAGCCTTCCAGTATCTGAAGCGCGCCTACAGGAAAGATGAGGAGGGACTTTTTACAAGGGCATGTAGTGATTGGAAAAGGGTTAATGGTTTTAAATTGAAAGTGGGAGATTTAGATTAGATATAAGGAAGAAGTTCTTTACTGTGAGGGTGGTGAGGCACTGGAACAGGTTGCCCAGAGAAGTTGTGGATGCCCCATCCCTGGAAGTGTTCAAGGCCAGGTTGGATGGGGCTTTGGGCAACCTGGTCTAGTGGAGGGTGTCCCTGCCTGCAGCAGAGGGGTTGGACTAGATGATCGTTAAGGCGCTTTCCAACCCAAACCATTCCATGATTCTATGATTCTATGATTCACTTCTTTTAAAAAGAATTTGCCCTTTTCCATGTTTCAGGTACCATTACATCTTCTATGATCTCTCAAAATAATTATTAATGGTGTAAACTTTTCTTTGTAATTCCAGATAGAAGAAACAGTGAGTTCCTAGTCAGTGAAAGGCAGTATAACTTTTAGAGAGTGTTCTTTCCCTTTATATATATTTTTTCCAGTATCATGTTAACTTTATACAAATAATTTAATATGAAATTCTGTTTATGTCTTTATTATCTATAGTAACAATTTCCATACCTTCCAATTTAAGACATAGAGTTAAATAAATCTAAAACAATGACAAATATATTGGGGAAAGAAGGTGATTCTACTGAATAGAATGAAGTATTTTCTATACAATTTTAGAAAAGAAGTCTGTAAGATTTTAATCAAAGTTCTGTCTTTCCCAGATTAGAGGATGTATTTGTATACTTCTCATAGATATTAAAAAAAGCTTTGCCTTTATAAAGTAATAAAGGCTTTGAGGAGCCTGAGTAACCTGATGAGTGCAAATCCACCCCACCAAATGAGCTGCCCTTAAGGCCATAAAAAGATTCAACCATTGGCCCTGGTGTGAAACCTGCCAACACAGGGCTTGCAAACACAACCAGAGAAGAAATTCTCCGCTCCTGTAAAACTGTGAAAACCATAGGGCTTATTTCCTATAAGGGTAGAGGATTTATTATGATATGCAAGAGAATGTCCATTCTGGGATTGTTTTAAAAGGTTTGTGGCCTTGTGTCAGATTTGTTATGGGAATTTTAGAGAAAGGACCAAAGGAAAGGAAAGAGAAGGATTAGGATGGACTGGAGAGGAAGAGCATGAGAAAAAAAGATGCAAAAGCTCCTTTGTAGGGGCATATATAAGAAAAACATTTAACATAGATAATTAATTTAACATCTAGATTTACAGACAGGAATACTAAGCAATGGAATTTAATGTCAGGCTGGAAATCACTTCAGAACATGTGCAAAGACATCTGAAAGCAGCTAAGCCCTTAATTTGAAGTAATAAGAACAAATAGATTTAGAAATGTTTTAGCCAAACACAAGGAACCTGACTCTAATTTAATTTACATGATGAAAAACTAGAGTAATAGCAACAAATTCAACAAATTATACTCATTAGTGTCCAGTCTTACAATTCCAACTCACAACCAACCAACCAATTGACCAAGAACTGTCATATTATTTGATCTCTAGTAATATTTGAATCTATAAGTCTTGGACCTTGGATCTCCCTTGATATTAAGGATGGAGACAATGTTAAAAAATACACAATGCCAAGAATATGGTGACATGCATACTATAATTATGATGTAAGTAATAAAACAATGTTATGAGTCATATACAAGGATTCAGAGATGGGAGAGAGAAAAAGAAAAAAGAAGAAAGGATCTGTAAACAAACATGAACTTTGAATATTATTATTGTTTTAAACTTGAAAGACTTGGGATTTTGTGGTGGTTATTTTATCAGCTGTCAGCTTAGAATTTTTCTGCAATAATTTAACTTAGTATTTTAACAGAACATTAACTTATTTTAACTTAACTGGAGGCTTACTAAAATTATTACAATGCATTAAGTAACGTCATCATCCAGAAAAAGCATCAGCATGTGCTTCACTTTGATTTCCATGGTCTTAACCACTTTGTGGTCTGGGAACCCTTCCTGAATCGGAGGTGAATACGGTGAAAAATTGTTCAATTGAATCCAAGTACCTTAGGAAATTTTAATCACTGTTTTTTTATTTTATCTTAAAACCTACTTATTTTCTACAAATATTTAACACTTTAGACAAAAGACAGACGGCTTAGATACTAAATTTTACCATAAGTAGGTTCAGATCCCCGAATAAGCTATGAAAGACAGGACATAACCTTTTTGTTCTTTTCAATTCACATACTTGGAGGTCTTATGCTCTAATTTTGCATTAATTCATCTACATAAATCAAGCACCGAAATTGAATGTTTTTTCTCACTGATAAAACTGTTTGGCATGCAACTGTTTTTTGTCCATATGTCAGATAAATAAAAATTAGCGTGTTTCATTGTATAGCCAAATTCCAGAAATGCTAATATGGAAGACTACATTTAGACTAGATTTAGAAAAAAGTTTAGTGAAATCTTATTAGATGTTCTACTTAATATTTACTGCAGTTGCTGCAGCTAGTATTTTTTATTATTATGCATATGAGCACATTGCTGACAGATACTTTTTCTGTATAATTATGATATGAATATGCAATTTTTCCCTGCTTGATGCCACTCATTTACACGGTAAAAATCAGCTCCCTTGTTTATTGCTTAGTTCTCCTGTCCAGATCTGTGGGAATGAATCAGAAGTTCTGGGCAAACCTAAATGCCAGAGCATGGAGGTTTTTTTGAGATTTATTGGATCAGGCACAGTGATGTCGGAACATAGCTCTGCTGTTTTAAGGATCATTTTGCACGTGAAAAAATGCTGCTTTTACCATGTATCAGGCCAAGCTAAAAAGCAGATCCACAACAGAAGCCCCTATATCACACTTCTGAAAAGTGCAGGGTTAACACTGAGCTTGATGTGATTCAGGGTACAGCAGGGTTTATATTGCTCTAACTCTTTTTTGGTAATTTACTACAGCTTGCATAGTTTTCATATCGGTGTATACAAACTACTTCTGTTACCTTGCTCAGATAGAGCACGGAATAATCGGATGGTCAGATGCCCAGGTAGAAGGACTGGGAAAAAAAAGCAGCTACACAACTTTCAAGAGAGCACGCAGTGCTCATGATTGCAAACAGATGGGATGCTTCTCATGGTCTTTCTCATTTCACATGCATAATAGGATTAGCCTTATTTTGTGTTTGCTTAGGACATTTATTTATAGCAAATTAGAGCTTTTGCAGAGATTGTCAGTGTTGTTCTCAGTGTTATTTTCTGTAAATTGGTAAGTTGTGTGTAATCTCATCATACTCATGTTACTTGGGGTTTTGTGGCTTTTCCTATAACAGTCTTGCATAATATGGAAAACAGGATATTGGACTGAATGGGCCATGTGATGGATTCAGTTATGCACTATTTAATCTCCTTTTGTTAAGAAAAAAATGATCCTTTGCATTTTCATTTAGCTCAAGAACTCTCACTTCTAACATTAATTTTGAGAATACATAAGGGAAGACAACATTTAATTCTGATATATCCTGGATATCATGTTGGTTTTATTTAAATTGTGTTCTGTCAAAAAAGGTCACAATTGTTTATCTCCTTTTTGTTTCCAGATGAATGCAACCAGGAGAAATGAGGGTTTTGCCATATTTCTTTATCTGACTTGTGAATAGAAGAGTGACAAAGGATTGTTTCATGCATTAATGTGAAGCTGGATCAATTAGAGCCCTACACATACTACATTCCTGACAGAAATGTCTCATTCACCAACAGCAGAAGTATTCCAATTGAAATATCTGGAGTTCAGGATGGGATGCCTAATTTACTCTGACACAGTTGTTGATTTATCTGAAAACGAATTCTATCAAACCTGCAGACTTCTCTCCTTAATTACATTTTAGCAAACAAGCACAACAAGATCCTATGAATACTAAGAGCTTTTAAGATATTCAGCAGAGAGATTCTCAAAAGGGCAATAATAAATTGTTTTCCCAAAATACAGGGAGGTGAAGGTATCCAGAGTAAAAAATAAGTAAAGCAAAACAAGTATCTTCTTTTTGTCTAAATTGGTTGAGAGCTACCAATGTAAAAAGACAACCCAGACACACAATATTTAAATATAGATTCAGTAAGATTATTCACAGACTAAAATTAAGCTTGACCACATAAACTAAGAGTTGTAATACTGAATCTCAAGTGACTACTCCCGTTGTGCAAAAGCTTATTGTTCACACAATACTAATCATCATTCATTCATAGATTGTGTATATGTGATTAATAAATTATAGCAGTAAACACTTATGTTAAAGGTTTCCTACATGGCTATGTGCAATAACCTGAAAACTGTAACAGTTAACTATTTATTTCAAACTTTACTTATTTATTGCTCCTTTATAATCCAGTTTAAATGTTCCATTGAACAAATTATTCAGAACTGAGCTCTATAGTCCATGAGAGTTTGCTTGAATGATAAAACCAAGATTTCAAATTAATCAGATTTTTGCTAAAAATACCAATGCTATCTTTTCCTGCCTTTTTAAGGAAACATTTTGATTTTTTTTCCCAGTAGACCAGAGATAATACGTATATTAAAGAAGTGGCAGAACACAGACTGTGAGTGCCATAAGCTTAAAAAACTGACAGAAGCTATGTTAGAAGTTTTAAGAGTCATAGAGGCATTTAAACAAATTGATAGGATATACATAGAAATTAATGAATCCTGTATTTAGGAAATAAAAAAATGTCTGCTGGTCTGACAGTTCTTAGCCATACATTTTACATTAGGACTCAAAATTCATAGTAGCAGTAGAGTCTGATTCAAACAGGGATAAAATCAATCAAGTTTGCAATTTAAAGAGCTGCAAGAAACATTAATGTTTTCATTAGCAAGCCTGTCATTCTTTGTTGAACGTCACAAAGACACAATCACAACATGTATTTGTCTTTTTTCACTGATAGTATTTCTGTGCAATGTTTGTCATTATCAGTCCCATACAATATGCTTTTCTGGTCTACCAAAGTGAAACAAAGTAATACAAAGCTAAGTCAGCTTATTTTAACAGATTGCTGATCAGCAAAGGTTATTTATGTATTTTCTGTGTAAGGGTATTTTCCTAATAGTTCAAAAATTTCTAGATTATTAAGCATTTTAGTTTAATAACAATTTGATTAGTACATATAAAATACTTGGCTTGAAAACTCAAACCCAATCTGTTAAACCATTTCTTTACCACCATATAAGCACACATACTTGTTTCTCTTAAGAAATTATCTTGACTTGTAATAACTCCATGACACTAGATTTCCCTAAGGTACTGTCATCTTTTTGAAAGCTTTCTGCTGGATCAAAGTACAACATAAAACTGAAATTCCATCAATGAAATGAACTCTTCATATGGAACTAATCTTTCCAGCAAAATCTTCACAAATAAAACCTCTCTTTGAAAGGATTGTGAAAACAATTTATTGATTTTTTCATGAAATCTTTCAAGGTTTATGCTGTGAACATATTTAGTCTCCCCTTGCAACTTATGATAAATGTAAAAATGTAAGCTATGGCCAAATAAAACTTTTGTTCACAATATATGCTCAGAAGACCTTAAAGTTGGTGCATGTAATTATATCCAGTATCTATGATGTATAGATAATTGCAAAAGTAACATTTTTGTGTAGGCTCACTGAAAGCAAACACAATGTTGCCAGAACGCATTATGGTAAACTTCCACGTTTCTGCCTTCATTGTGCAGGACAGGTGCTATTATTTTTATTCATTATGTTTTTTAAAATTGCATAACAAGCCATATATTTTTAACACTCCTTCTGATGCATTCCATTACAGTTAATGGGAAAAACTGCCATTTTAATTTCATAGAATACGCCTGTTAATGGATCCATATGGCAATCCACAGGAACATCTAACTGTCAGTCATTTCACATTTTAACTGTACCCTGATTGTACTTGAGATTATGCTCTAACGGTGCCGATATCATTGGATATCAAAGACTTGTTTGCTTTTATGAAAAATAAGTTAAATGGTCTAAATGTATTATTTGGAAAATAGTCTATTGTATAACTTTACACATAAATTATTTGACCGAAGTCAGTGTATTTTACTTGGGTATAAAAATCTGTTATAATTCTTGCACATGCAGAGTTGTAGTTACAAACATTAGATTCAAAAATGTTTCCAGTTGCATCTACTTTCCCATCTACTCACTATTACTTCCATCTACTTACTAAGTAATATAAATAATTTCTACTTGTAAATCACAGTATGAAAATTAAGTGTAGTTTGTGTGCAAAACTGAGAAAACAGTAACATTTTCACTTTTTATCCTGCCATTATTTGGGAAGAAAATTAAAAAAAAAAAAAAAGGAAGTAATTTATTCAATCTAAACACAGATACCTAATTGAAATGTCTAATGTCTAGATCAACTCTTCTCTGGGCCCATATCTGGTGAATGAAGAGTTCTATCCGTAGTCATTCGGGTGGCTCTTTGAGCATCTAGTGTCTCTATTCTCTGGAGGATCTTCCGTCGTCAATGAGGGAAAGCCTGTTTAGTCTCAAGCCACAATAAAGTCTATTTTTAATATTTTCATATACTACACATTCACAAATCTGGAATGACAAAGGGTGTTTTCGTGTGTGTGCATGTACATATGTGCGCATAGCAATCGAAAGAGGTAAGAATTACACATGTAATTCTATACACAGCTCGCTCAGCCTTTCTCACAGGAGGGATGCTCCAGTCCCTTAACTACCTTCGTGGCCCTGGATTCTCTCCAGGATGTCCATGTCTCCCTGGTACTGAGGAGCCCAGAACAGGGCACAGTGCTTCAGGTGTGGTCCCACCATTGCTGGGTAGAGGGGGAAGGATCACTTCTCCCGACCTGTTGGCAATACTTTGCCCAATGCAGCCTATTCATTCCTTCACAACCAGCAAACATAAAGCTACCTTATTATTTTTCTTAATGTTCCATGAGTAAACAATAAAGCATCAAAAATTATTCATATACAAACTCTTTGGAATACTTGAGAGATACTTTGACAACTTTGGCAAGAGAACTAAAGCCAGCAACAAACTAAAAAAATAATTTTCAGCAGTTTTAAATATTACCTACACTCTTGAATACAGAAAAGCTAAAGCACAAAAAACCTCAAACCAAATAAAGTGGAAATGTCATTACAATTCTCTAAGTAGTAAAGTTTAGTGAGTACAGTGTTTTAAACAGCATAAATGAAACTTAGTGTCTTCATTACATTCAACAATAGTTTATTTAAACTGTTCAAAGTCTTTGGCTTTCTCAACTCCTTGTTTTAAAATTCTTAAAATATGTGAAGTAAAGATATTCACTTTTAGTTTCCACAGGTGTGCATACAGAATGATAATAAAACCTTTAAACAGTAACCTAGCTCTTTGCTGTGAATCTTGGATAGCTTACCGAATATTTTGTATGCAGCAATAACTTTGATTTTGACAGAAACCCAGAAAAACATTACAAACTGCCCATTATCTAAAAAGCAATACAAAACAGACTAGTATCTTAAAAAAAAAATTAGATTCTGAGAACTAACAACTACAGCAAGTACGGTTTTCAGAACAATTCTGATTATTCAGATAAAGTTCTGTATTTATCACTGGACTTGCCCTATTTTAAATCTCAGCCTGCCCTCAAACATAGACTGCTTTGCGGCCGTATGCTTTTCACCTGGAATGGAATGGCTTACCCTGCGCAGTACACCGTGACACATCCAAACTGCTCCATAACAATGAATACAAAAAGAAATGCAAAGGCATTCACTGTTTGAACCTCAAGAGTAAACACAAGCCCTGAAAAGTTGGAACACTTCTAACTTTAATAGCAAGCAGCTGATAAACTTACTGGATGCTTGCTACAAAGAAAAAAATAATAAATACACATTTTATAATTGACTCACACGAGTACATCAGTGCACCAAAGAAATCCCAATGAGAGCAATCCAGATTGACAGTGTTCAGTATCTTCAACTGAATTGTAATTTTTGGTTGCAGCTGCTGAGCTTTCTATTTTGTTAACATCTCTTCATTATTTTTATTCATAAATTCAAAAACACAGAAGATGTGTCCCCTGTTTTACACTCTCAGGAATATCCTTACCTCACAGTTCAGCCCACAATGAAGGAGCAGTTTTGCTTGCTTCTAGTGAAGCAAAAAGATCATAGCTACCTAAATCGCTGACAAAATTTACCATATATACCACAGAAGGACACTAAGGATGGATTTTAATTTCAGATTAAGAAACCCGAATTCCTGTGACTTAATGTAGGTGAGCCAGCTTCTAAACTTCCTTTTTAATAAATGGTGATTTAGTCAAAATAGCCCAGAAGGAGATTCAGCTCAGTTTGAAGCATACACCTTAGGTGGGATGCAGCTGATTAAACATAGGCATGTATTGCCATTTGAGATACCACGGGGTGTCAAGGACATCTACAAGAGCTGATACATAAACTCTTGCTATAGACTGGTGAGCCTAAGCAAATTATGACAATGAAGATAACCTACTATCTCAGGATGCTATCTGAATTGGTTCATGTGCAGTCAGTTCAACAGCTTACTCGTAATTGTGTCTGCGACTATTTTCGTTGAGGATAATGGCTCACAAAGGGTCACCAGCTGATGAATCATCAGCAAGTGTTCAGTTTGCACAACCGCTGGAGATTATTAGTAGCCTACAGGAAGAACTCCTGAGCATATAAAAGCCTGGAAACAGCTGACAAATATCTACATTTTACACTGCTCCTGGGTCTCTCGGTGCTGTTGCTTCACCTTCGGTACTTAGACTTTAGCATTTCATCGCATGAATATGCAGATTTTCTAATGTTCGTCCTTGCCCTGTTCCCTGCTCTTTATCGTCTGTCCACATCCTCTACATTCCCTAGCTTCTCCTTCTCCTTTAGATCCGAGCCTGAGACCTAACGCTTTGGGACTAACTGCACTGTGACACAATTTGTGCAGATGTACATATTGTGCTTCTTTACGGCTTGTGCAGTCACTGGAAGATAGAAAGCATCACAGGTAACTGCTGTGTTAATCCTGGTTCACCGTCTGGAAGTGCATACTCTAGCCTGGAAATGCAACATGATCAACCAGGCAGACTGAGCCAGAACCAGCCACTCCAGTCATCAGTTGGAGAAATTAATAATTTTTGTTATCCTTTATGTTTGTAAAATGGCTGCTTTTCACTGGCTTTTTGGTTACTTCATGTTTACACATTTTGATGTATAAGAATCCTTTAAGAACAAAAAATAAATAAAATGACTCTATCTGCATGAAATCAATTGAACATACATAAAATATCCTACAGTTATTCTGCCTCTCAGTCCTTTGGTTATTAAAGCTGTTCTAAAAATCTTATATAAACCTTTTGCACATTGAATTGCAGTGCAAAAAAGCCCTTCTGGGACGTGCTCTATCTGCAAAGGGACATTTACTGTAATAACATTGATTGCTTTGTTTTCTGTTTTGTTTTTACTTTAGAGAACTTCTTTTCCCCCATACTGTTCCTGGAGACATGGCTGGGACAAATTCTTCTGAATTACAGTCCATCGACAGCAAATAATCTGCAGAAGCTGACATAGGTTAAGAGCTCACTAATAAGCTGTCCTACGTATAGTCTGTTCTCACTGTCCTATCAATTCATGAAACCGGTAAAATATTAGATTAAAAATAAGTGTGCTTTGCCTCTATTTTGATGCCACTAGCAGTAAATATTGGGCCCTTTTGTAAACCCATTTTTCCACAAGCTTGTTGTCTACTGTCATAGTACACATATTATTACACAAGCCAAGGCCATTTTTATTCATTTCAAGTGAAATCAAATACATGTCAATGAAAAGATATAGAATAAGGAGATTAGTGACTGAGAAGTTTTCAAATGGTTCTTAGATCACATTTTGAGGTTGCTATGGTGAATGCTCATCTGTAATGCAAAGGAAACAGGATTCAGTGTTCGCGTCTGTATGAGAAATAATACTTTTTAAAATGGAAGTAACAATACTTGCCACTTTATTTTCATAAATTTGAGCTATATTTTTATTTCTGATACTTGTTCTTGATATTTCTGATATTAATCATTGATAAATTCAATCTAATTAGGCAGCTGTAAAAAAAAACTATTTTATATTTAAATGTTTAACTTTTAGCTAATGATAGAATTTTCATAATCTTGTAAATTATTGCTTTCCAAAATGCATGCCCTCAATAAATAACATTGAATCAAAATTTAAAATTTATTTCATCTTCTTCCTTTGTTCTCAACTAATGTAGTAGCTAAAAATATCACTGCTTAATTTTAAAATATTTGCACTTTGGGTTTTTTTAAGCGTAGTTATGATCTACTCTTCTTTTTATATCCGTATATCTATTGTTCTATGTAAAAAAAAGTGATTAATGACTGATATGTCTAAGCGTTCCCATACTCATTCAAAGTAAGATTATAATACCAAACAACGCGGTCATTGATTAACATCGGGAAATAATAAATTGTCATGTCTGAACCAAAAGTGAGTAAAAAGAGAAAGTAGAAAGGAAATAATTCAAATAAGTGTGATGCAGAAGCTGGTTTTATTCCTGTTTGTGAAAGTGATTTGAGTTCAGAAATGATGTTGGAGTTATTTTAATAACTGTTTTGATTTCAGAAGCTTACATCTTAATTTCTCTCCCATTTTGTACACAAAACTGATTCAGATAATTTTAGAAAAAAATACAATGGAATCTTTCAAAGTTATTTTTAAAATAAAAGAGATATTATTCTAACTTATTTTTAGGACCTAACTTAATAAGTCTTCTTTAGACAGTGACTCAGAACCTGGGAATCTCCCTGTATTGACAATACAGGGAGCATAAGAAAAAATAATCTCTATATTTAAGCAGTTAAATTAGGTGCCTAAACTTAGATCCTAATTATTAATATCTCTCTGAATTATGAAGAGTTTCCATTTATTCATAATATATTTATCATTTATGAATAACATTCTGATCACTTTTATGATATTTCTGTAAATCTCATTCAGACTGTTCCATGATTAGTCACAGGACAAATTAACAGTGTGAGTAAAATGAATATATCCTTCAGTATCTAAGCAGTGATAACAAAAATCAGTAAACAGATGTGTAATTAAAAAACCTGGTTCTTTGTCTGAGACATGCCTCAATTTATACGAACGTTGAAATACTTATACATTTGTGTTTGTAAAAGTTTCTGAGATTATTTCTTTTCAGACAGCATTATAGTTATTGCAGATATCAGTTTATAGAAAGAATTAAACTTGTCTTCTTTTAGGATCCTGTATTTTGGAGTTCTATTCCATTAATAACATGGAACTAATCACTTCTCTGGACATGGAAAAAGAAAGAACATAAATTAAAATGTAATTAAAAAAGATATTAAAAGACAGTCTCACAATAATTCACTGTGTCTGTTGCGTATCCAGCTATTTACTGGCTGTGGAAAAAGTAGGCATAGGATGCACTTTTAGATGCTTTTATTATTCTTTGGGTTTGGTCAACTCTGTTGGATTTCCATCTTCACGGCACAGTTTATTTTGCATGCTATCCACTGGCTGATACAGAATAGCCTGAAGGAATAACACTCTTGGAAATATATACGTTGTCACTCCAAGTTATCTTTATGCATTTCTCGCAAGACGGCTGTTGTAATACAGTCTGTCTTCATGTCAGCTGGACAGTACTTCCCCTAAGCTCTGCATCAGCCTTTCTTCTACTATTCTGTTATTTTTTAAATGTAAACCATAAGACTAATAGCCATGATAAAAGTCATATAGACAGGTGGGACTGCTCTCTCCACGCTGTCAGGAAAAAGAGGCTCATTACAAAAAGAGCATTATGGCCAGTATTTCAGAGGGTGGCCATATACGTTCTTTGATATCGAGCACCTGTGCCTGGTCTGACAGTATTTTTATGAATTTATGTAATCATGAAAGTGAACAGATATGTTTTGTATGGTCTGACAGAAAGTCAACTGATGCACAGGCATATCCTTCTGCAGCAATATCCAAAGATCTGTGAGAGTATGTGGAGAGAAACCTTCCAACTTCCTCTCCCCAAATGCTCATTCAAATTCTTTGTTGAGAAATCTACAAGACCAAGAGCTGAAAAAAATAGCGTTCTCAAATCTTAGGGATCATTGGAGATATAAATCAATCATTTATGGTTCTGACATAGTGACACAGTGCTACCAAACTTAATTTTAAGAGGGAAAAATACTGCACATTAACACTTATAACTTAGGAGCTGCCCTCTTTTAGGAGAAAAATAAAAAAAGAACAGCCTGGTGATTCAGCACCAGTGTAGTTTATGCATTGATAATACAAATTGTAGGGTGGTGGTTTTTTTCCATAACTCCTGCTTTTAATGATTCATTTCAATTCTTTACCACTTCTCCCCTCCCTTCCCACCCCCTACTCCCCCGCCAGTTTTGCACACAAACTACACTGTCAGTTCACGGTTTTATGGACACCCATTATGTCCATTCTCTGGCATCTAATTTCCAGACTAAAGAGTTTCTCTCTCCAAACTTATATGACAGCATATTCCTTATATGAAAGCATTCTATTCCTTTGACCCTCAAATTACATGAATAAAAATACATTAAGCTGGTTTTCAGTATTCTTTGGAGTCAATGGAAGGGTGAAATACATTTTCCCTTGCTCTTGTGAAGAACTCTACATATTACCTACTTTGGGGGGTTTTTGAGGGGGAGTGGAAATCTATTTTTCTTTTCAAAAAGAAGATAACACAGAGCCAAGTTTGAGGTTTTTAAATAAAGATTTTGTGTTGGGTTTGCGTGGCAAGGTTTGGGTAGCAGAGGGGGCTACAGGGGTGGCTTCTGTGAGAAGCTGCTAGAAGCTTCCCTTGTGTCTGATAGAGCCAATGCCAGCCAGCTCTAAGACGGGCCCGCTGCTGGCCAAGGCCAAGCCAATCAGCGCCTCTGTGAGAACATATTTAAGAAGGAAAAAAACAGTTAGAGAGAGCTTTTGCAGCCGGAGAGAGGAGTGAGAAGATGTAAGAAACTCTGCAGACACCAAGGTCAGTGCAGAAGGAGGGGGAGGAGGCACTCCAGGTGCCAGAGCAGGGATCCCCCTGCAACCTGTGGAGAAGACCATGGTGAAGCAGGCTGTCCCCCTGCAGCCCATGGAGGAAGGATGAGGGGGTGTAGAGATTCCACCTGCAGCCCATGGAGGACCCCATGCCGGAGCAGGTGGAGGCACCTGAAGGAGGCTGTGACCCCATGGGAAGCCCATGCTGGTGCAAGTTCCTGGCCAGACCTGTGGCCCCATGGAGAGAGGAGCCCACGCCAGGGCAGGTTTGCTGGCAGGACTTGTGACCCCGTGGGGGACCCCATGCTGGAGCAGTCTGCTCCTGAAGGTCTGCACCCCATGGGAGAGACCTACGTTGGAGCAGTTCGTGAAGGACTGTAGCCCGTGGGAGGGACTCACGTTGGAGCAGTTCGTGAAGGACTGTCTCCCGTGAGAGGGACTCCATGCTGGAGCAGGGGAACGATGAGAGGAGTCCTCCCCCCGAGGATGAAGAAGCGGCAGAAACAACATGTGATGAACTGACCGTAACCCCCATTCCCCATCCCCCTGTGCCGCTGAGGGGGGAGGAGGTTGCAGCCAGGAGTGAAGCTGAGCCCGAGAAGATGGGAGGGGTGGGGGGAGGTGTTTTAAGATTTGATTTTATTTCTCATTCCTCTACTCTCTTTTGCTTGGTAATAAATTAGATGAATTTCCTCTCTAAGTTCAGTCTGGTTTGCTCATGACAACAATTAGTGAGTGATCTCTCCCTGTCCTTATCTCGACCCACAAGCGTTTCGTTATACCTTTTCTCCCCTGTTTAGTGAAGAAGGGCAGTTATAGAGTGGCTCTGGGGGGCACCTGGCCCCAGCCAGGGTCAACCCACCACAGATTTGAATACAGTGTTGCTTATTCATTAGAATAAGTGCAAGAAATTGTTCAAAACCAATTTTACATTATATCACAATTAAAATGAATTATCCAAACCATGGTTTAAAGACAAATGTTTCCAAACAAAAGTACCAATTTATTTATTTGTCTGTATTATAGAGATAATTTATATCTAGAACAGAGACTCATTCAATATATAACTATTTAAAGGAGTGAATTCTAAAAAAAGGTGCAGAACAGACGAAATGACCTGTGAAGTAAGACATGTAAAAATAATAACTAGTTAGAAATATATAAAAAGATTGCATATCTATTTAATCCTACCAGTTTTATACTACTGGAGAATGTGTAACATTTATATTATTTTATACTGCTTCTAACACTAAACTAAGCTTTTAAAACCAAACAGAAAATGAACAGACAGTATATAAATTAAGGATTCTATTGGATATCTTTCAAAGACATTATGCTAATTTTCCCGAGAAGAAAGACAGAGAAGAATGTGCCAGACTGAAAACATCAGTTCAAATAAATGATTATCCTGACACATAAAACTTCAAGCAAAATTGTGCATTCATGACTAAGGAAGGATGGCTAAGGAGTAATGATACTCATGTAAGATTTAGAAAGCCCTAGGTGAACTTTCCTTTCTGAAAGATTGCATTAGTAGGACAGCTACATAAATTTGAAGCCTGATTAAAAAACAAGAAAAAGGAATAAAGTACCCAAAGTGTGACTTCTGTGGAATTTAAACACCAAGTGCCCAAACTGTAATATTAAAAATCTGTGTAAACTAATGCTGACCATAGAAGTGCTAAAATGGTTTTTATTCTATTTAACTAATTAATTAATTTTACTTTAGTGTCCACCTGACATTATTCTTCTGCATGTGCCCTCAGTACTGAAAACCAATTAACAGTTTGGCATTCATATCATTCAGGAGGAAGTGATGACCCAAGAGCCAGTTGTTCTATCATTTAGGTCTTGCGCAGGAACTACAGTTAGAGCTACAGCTTTCCTTCAAATCATGTAAAGAGGAAGACATGGCTACTTTTATGCAACATCACTATGATGTTGCAAATCTGAATAAATTCCATTTTGTGCCTGAGGGAAACCTACATTTGCAATCTCCTCCAGAACACTTTAACTGTTTTGATGTAAGGACACTTTCAACCTTTGCTGCTGATTTTTTATGAATTTGTACAGAATAATTCAAGTTTATTTGGTTAAAAATAGACATAAACCAAGACTATAACCTAGTATAGCCAAAAAAAGGATTTGTTTTTGAGTTCCCGCTCCACAGCCTGTTTAGATATTTTGTAAGAGACAGTCACTCAATGAAATATATAAGCAATTTCAAAAACCTGAATAGACCTAAATACAAAACATAACTTTTAGATTTGAGACAAGTAACAGTATGAAGCTGGCCTACTGAGTAAGTAAAATAAGCATTTCTACAAAGAAGTCTTCTCAGATGCTTTTCTGAAAATCCTACTTGGTCAGTATGATTAGTGGTATGAATGGAAGAAAAAGACTGTATTGGGTCTGGCTGAGATGGAGTCAATTCTCCCCACAGCAGCCCTCACAGCGCTGTGCTGTGCGTTGGTAGCAGCAAGGTGTTGATACCACACCAGGGTTTTGGCTGCTGCTGAGCAGTGCTGGCACAGCACCGGGGCTGTCCCTCCAACATTTCCCCACACACACCAGTAGGCTCGGGCTGGGCAAGATCTTGGGAGGGGACACAGCTGGGACAGCTGACCCAAACTGACCAGAGGGATATTCCATACCATATGACATCTGCTCACCATATAAAAGCTGAGAGAAAGGAGGAGAAAGTGGGGGCATTCCTTATTTACAGCGTTTGTCTTCTGGAGCAACCACTACGCATACTGAAGCCCTGCTTCCCAGGAAGTGGCTGGACATAGCCTGCTGATGGGAAGTAAAGAATAAGTATTTTGGTTTTGCTTTGATTCCGTGCACAACCTTTGCTTTTGCTTTCTTAAACTGTCTTCATCTTGACCCACAACAGTTTTTCCATCTTATTTTCCCCCTACCCCATGTCAAGCTCAGGAGGAGAGTGATAGAGCGGCTTGGTGGACACCTGGCATCCAGCCAAGGTCAACCCACCACAAAGACACAGGAAAAGTCATTTGTCTATATTAGTGAACAGTGGCCATGGGAAAGTCCAGTATAAATGGAGCACGTTCTTTAAAATAAAGAATATCTTTCAATTTATAAGTAGTTATAGTTAGCTAAATTTATGAAGTATTTTGACAGCCTATATCACGCTGGAGGGAAGGGATGCCATCCAGAGGGACCTTGACAGAGGTGGGCCCGTGCGAACCGGATGAAGTTCAACAAGGCCAAGTGCAAGGTCCTGCACGTGGGTGAGCGCAATCCCAAGCACGACTATAGGCTGGGTGAGGAATGGATTGAAAGCAGCCCCGAGGAGAAGGACTTCGGGCTGTTGATTGATGAGAAGCTCAACATGAGCCAGCAGTGTGCGCTTGCAGCCCAGAAAGCCAACCGTGCCCTGGGCTGCATCAAAACCAGCATGACCAGCAGGTCAAGGGAGGCGATCCTGCCCTGCTACTCCGCTCTTGTGAGACCCCACCTGGAGTACTGCGTCCAGCTCTGGGGGCCCCAGTACAGGAGAGACATGGAGCTGTTGGAGCGAGTCCAGAGGAGGGCCACGAAGGTGATCAGAGGGCTGGAGCACCTCTCCTATGAGGACAGGCTGAGAGAACTGGGGTTGTTCAGCCTGGAGAAAAGAAGGCTCCGGGGAGATCTAATTGCAGGTTACCAGTATCTAAAGGGGCCTGCAGGAAAGATGGTGAGGGACTGTTTATCAGGGAGTGTAGTGACAGGACAAGGGGTAATGGGTTTAAGCTGAAGGAGGGTCGATTTAGATTAGATGTTAGAAAGAAATTCTTCACTGTGAGGGTGGTGAGGTACTGGAACAGGTTGCCCAGAGAGGTTGTGGAGGCCCCCTCCCTGGAAGTGTTTAAGGCCAGGTTGGATGGGGCTTTGGGCAACGTGGTCTAGTGGAGGGTGTCCCTGCCCATGGCAGGGGGGTTGGAACGAGATGATCTTTGAGGTCCCTTCCAACCCAAACCATTCTATGATTCTATGTTTCTATGATTTTAAAGAAAATTTCTAACTTGCAATTCTTTTACCACATAAATGAATGACAATATTGCAGTTTGGATCTGATCAATCTAATGAGGGTGCTGAGGGACTGTCCTAACCGAGATGCTGTTTCCTATATCCTCAACAATATCCAAAGTAGAAGAAAAATCAGACATCACTTAGATATGTTGGATGTCTCTAACTTTATAATGTAAACCCCAAAAAGATCCTATTGGAAATTCTAGAGATAGCTTTAATCTACTTGCAATTATTCCCTTTTAGATCTGTAAAATTGTAATTAATGCTCCCAGTCTTAGAGAGATAACTTACTTTAAAGTAATTTTATTCCAAATAGATGGGCCAAAGATCATTTAGTCTGTATCCTTGTACATATTAAGAAATATCCAGTATCTGCTACAGGCAGCCTACTTATCCTGTACTTAAAGCTTTTTCAACACATCTGTCTCTTCAAGTGTAATTTCACCAGTAACTAAAAATTCTTTATAAAACCAATATTTAAAAATAATAAAAGGTAATAACAAAATACATATAATAATACTGAAGCCAAAGTGGGTATTAATAAATTGTCATTAAATTGTTCTGTGTAATTGAGCAGTTTAATAATAATAACATTCATTCTTTTTCTCTGTCTACCTGTAACATTTAAGTATGCTAGAAAAGTTTGAACTACAAGATGCTTCACTTTTCACTGATCATAGGCATCTTAAAGCTAGATGTCTGCCAAAATTAGTTCTCTCAGCTTCCTCTCTGTGAAAGGAGACAGAGAAGAGGTATTTGCCCTTGTGTCCTAACACAACTTTGAGATTCAGGTAACTAAATGTAATTTTCTGCAGGCAGGTGGTCTATGAAGAGGTGCTTAAGATCCCATTTACATTTAGAGAAGATCTAGGGATCATTTCAGTCTTCTGCATATCCTTAAGCATGTAGGGACATTTTAGATATTCTAGGCTATCCAAAACTTCCATATGGCTGTTGCAGCGCTGACATGGGAACCTTGGGAGCCCTGTGACCTTCTAGAGCATCAGCCTACTTGCAGCTATGTGTCAGCAAATACATCAACCTGTTAGTGTCGTTTTCAGTACTTTGAGGTATCCCTGAGAGCCTGCAGAAGCCACTCCAGGAAGTTGGGGGATCTTCATAAGCCTAACACACATAAATAGCAAATAAAATGCCAGTAGATGGCATTATATCCCAAGATCTTATATAGCACTTTGCATCAATAAATATCAAAGTCAAGCATTCGGTGAACCACTTAGTTACTGAAAGTCCTGTCTGAATTTTAGTTACTTAAATTCAGGAGAGTGATTCAAGAACCTTTAAGCTGAGACACAATCTGTGTTGACAGTTTGAGACAGAAATTCCCATCTACAGTTCAAGTTACAGTACTGGACGTGCTCTGTACTATTTCCAGCTTGCTGACTGTGAGGCACCTGTTTCAAAGATCAGCCTGTCCTGAATTCAAAAAAGTGATATCCAGCACAGAGACTTCTTTGATCAACCTTCTCAGACCATGCTGAACTCCCTTGGGTCTGGACATAATGTCTTTGGCTATGCATTTCAGTTTCCCAGAGGCGACTAGCTAGAGGCATGAAAAGTAACTGAATTCTGTAGAAGCCACAGGTTTAAGGTCCAGTGTTTCCTGTTCCTTGACTTTCCTGTTCACTGACTTTGACATCTGGAGTACAGCACCAGTCTGAGATTCAGTCTGAAGTCAAAATTTGCTACCAATCTATTCTAAGTATCTGAAGTCAGCCTTGTGAAGCTGAGTGCTTAAATAGACATTTGTAAAAATGAGTATCACTGAAGCTGTTTTGATGAATGCCTCTCCAGTGTTGTTGTTAATGGGATATAATTACTTCCAAGAGTTAGTGAATAGTTCTGAGCTTGGCAGGATTGATACATTTGTCACTACTATACACAGTTGTTCACAGTGTATGACCTTGCCTGTATAGATCTGTACTTGAAGCTGTTCACTCCAGTCCCAGGGCATATCCTACCCTTTCCTGAAATAAGTAAAAACAGAATTATGAGCTAAAAATATTGCTGCAGAAGGTAGCTGACATGAGAAAGTATGAGGACAATGGTCACTGAGATAAGAAAGACTTCATTCAATATCAGACTTTGAGAATAAAATTAAAACCCCAGAAATAGACCCAGTCTGGCACACGACACAGATTGTGAACAGCAGTGCTATCCTGCCAGGGTTGCTCTGGCTGCTGGTGACTGTCCATGGTGGATGCAGCGTAACACCCGGTAAGGCAGCCTGGACTGCTGGCCCCGTCAGACACCTCTGCGCTGGGAAGTAATGGCTGTAGAGAGGCCACCACATAAAGGAGGACCATATCTCCCACTCCAGGAATTATTGCTTGCTGTACTGAAAGTCGTCTTCCTTCTTCCTCTTCTCCAACCCACCCAGTGACCTACCCTACCTTTGAAATATCTCCTTGGTGAAGCCCCACAGAGTTAGAGGTATGCTGGCTGGTTTTGATAAATGGTATCAATTATGAACATAATTTTCAAGTCAAAAAGGGCTACTCTTTATTATGAGAAGAGCAATGCTAAACTGAAACATTTAAAGAAGTAGTATGACTTGCTGGGACTGTTGGTAGAAACACTGCCAGTAGTAAAGGAAACACAGAGTAAACTCTGTTGTTCGCAGATAATATACAGAAGATGAAAGCAAGAATTAAAGACCTGCCCATGGAAGACATAACAAAGGAAAATATGTTTTATCATAAAAGTTAGCAAAAAACAAAAGCTCAGTAATTAGGGATTAGAAAAACATTTTAAGTCATACCTTCCGTCACTGTGGTACAGGCAAACGTATTGCTATTCTCGCTATTTTTTAGATAAGTGGGAGAAACATTCATGAGTGGTTTACTACATAAAAATTATTTGTAGTAAATATATGGGGAAAAGCACAGAAAGTGACAGCCAAAAAAAATCAAAACCAAAACAATAAAAGAAAGGATCAGTTACCTAGGATATGTCCGTGCTGGTAAAAACTTACTTGTTTTAAAATAATATACACGTTAATAAATAGAGCAGAAAGACAGGATTTTCAAAGTCACTGGTCTAACTCTAATTACATTATAATAAATACAAATAAATCCCATTGACTTCAATAGCTTGCTCTCATTACCTTACAGTTAATTTTTTTACCTTCTTCTGTAAATATAAATATATAGCTTCTTTATTGTGCATGTGTACAAAACAACATATACATTCAAAATGGGATACCCTTTGTGGAAAGAGAGCAAGAATAGAGATATATGATAGGCATTACTGTCATTCTATAATGCACTAGCTGATACTCAGAATTTATTGAAGTAAATACATGGAATATAAGAATTTGTATAGACTATTATGTAACATAGAAAAGAAGCATCTAAGCCAAAAATGAGTGCCAAGAATGAGGAAAAATTGTTTAATAGTGTTGATATCTGTGAAGACCAGAAATTGGTTGAAGTCATAAGCTACAGATTTTCCATTGCTTCCATGATGATATACACTCATCGTTATTCAATGTAAATACATTTTTATTGAAATCAGATTGAACAGCAGGAACTACTGCACTTCTGCTGACAAAGATTTGTTCTTTACTTTTACAAGATCTGGTATTAGAGAAAACTTTTTCAAATACCACACCATTTGTTATTTTTATTTTTTATTTTTTATTTTTTTTTAAATGAGATAATTGTGCTAGTTAAAAATATTCTGTAGTTTGGTGTGACACAGATCTCAACTACTTCCTTTAATATAAAAATTAGTCTAATTGATTCTCTGCTGCCTTTCTTAGGTGATGCCACCAACCAAGTCAAAATGGCTTTAAGTCACACCTTAGCATTTCCAGGGCAAAGTGATGCATGTAAATGACAGAAATCCAGGTATTCATTATGGATGTATACTTCCCCAGATCTACACAGGCACATGTGTATCCACATATATAACACTATACTAATAAAAACATTCACCTAATTTAACCTTTAATAAAATATTTCAGTTATTCCCTCACATTTATTTCATTGGTTTTGGTACCTAATCCCTTTTTAGTTAAAACACCTATCCACTTGTGTAGTCTGGTCTCTATTACTGCAAGATGAGTGCCTTTTTAGGCATTGACCCCTAAACAAGACATATTGGTTGGGAAAGTAACTCATAAAGGCAGGATTCCTGTAATGCAGGAATCATAAAAAGACTTAAGTTGTGTTTTCTGAAGTAAAATTTAAATCAAGAGCATTTAAATCAAGAGCCATTCCTAGGCAATTCACACAAAGGGGAAAAGTATTGCTCTCATAATGAGCATTATTCAAAATCCAGCTCCATGAACAACCAGGGCAGGAAAGGTTTTGAAACATTAGGAAAGTATCAGACTGAATCCATAAAATTTATTTTAAACAGACATAAAATCTTCTTATGGTTGAACAGTGTGTTATGAAGGCTACAAACACTGGGGAAAATAGTAACTACTGATGAAAGCAGATCACACTGAAATATAACTTGGTTATAACAGTACATGTTTTCTAACTGAAATATTTATGTCAAAATATTATCAGGCAGATCTTATGACACACAAAATTTGTAAATATGAAAAAGATACATAAAAGCATCTGCCACAAATTACATCTCCACATCTTTTAAAATCTAAACAGATCTAACGGTTTTGACGTCAGTCAGTCAAGTTTTGTGTTCTTCAGATACGCACTTGACAAACTCAAAATACTTCAGAGACTGCCTTAGTGGTCCAGAAGATGACTGCAGGCAATGGAATCACCAGGTCACCGGCGTGGGTCACCTGTGACTCCCTGCACCCACGGGACCACGCACCAGGGAGAAGCCAAGCAAGGGCAAAGTGCAACAGTGGTATCACACAGGGGGGGATGCACCTTGCAAACGCATTTCAATTTGTGTGCGCATACACACAGACACACTGTGTAAGGCTCGTAAGTGACTTACGCCACAGCGTGTAAACAGTTGTAAGATGTCATTAGTTCTCGGTGGCAAGCTTTGCTGGGAATTGAAAGTGGTCAGCATCTTGCAGGTCTGGACACCGAGGCTGCTTTTGTTAGAACACGTGTAACAGCAGAAGGAGGAGTGACAAACTGTGCACAGTGTTTTACCATAAAATATATGTGAATCCAATAGTGGGTTTAGTTATTCTGAGGATGGCCTTAAATAGATCACGTATAATATATACACAGAGTATACGGATGTCTAAAGTGCCAGCATTTCATTACTGTCAGACATTAATAGATCGATTTGCTTGCATGTTCCCTGACAAAAGAATACAGAATTATTTTAGCTAGAATCTGCTATTGTAGCATGATATCATGGAACTAATGGAGAGTGAAGCTGTGACACTTCCTAGAGCTAGCCAAAGGCATGCCATATGGACTAGTACGGCAATGAAACACAGACTGTAATGCAGAAAAAAGAAAAAAACAACCAAAATCTATCTAAGCTAGAAAAATGATACATTGTTTAATTTTATCTGGAAGTTAATTTTGCCTTTATGAAGGGAAAGGAAATCATAGATAGATCCTAAAATATTCAGAAATGTGTAGGTTAATGCTCAGGACACTGTGTGTTTACACATTTATCTTCAAACTGGTGAGAAGGCTTGAGATATTTCTGCGAACTTCTGGGGCAAGACATTTTTTTGGCCTGCCGAGCAATCAGCATAAATTATGACTGCAATTTTCTTTTATAATTAGTATTTTAAACCAGGAATTCTCCAAAATCAGTTCTACTGGCAGTAACAGGAACAGGGAAGGCTGCCGCTTGGCGATGGAGAAGGGGGGGAGCAGGGGGAGCAGAGGGTGGCACATCCCCCTCCACGTCGCTGTGGCAGCCCCTGCAGTCGCCTCCCCGGCGTGGGCTGCAGCCACCTCCAGTGCGCTCCTCTGCCATCTCCATCAGTGACCAGGGGCAGCCAGTCCCCTTCCACCAGTAGGAAACACTTCTGGCCGAGCTGCCCTACAACCGTAGCCATGCCACACAAAGAGAAAGTGTGTTAGCATAGGGGTTTCCTGATTAATGCTGCTTGTCAAAAAGTAACCAGGAATCCTGTTAAGGGCTGTTTGTTCCCTAGCACAGGGAACCTTGTTTCTGCACATCTCACGGCAGCTTGTCCAGGAAAAGGTGGTAAAATGTGCAAAATTTCATTTAATTGTGCACAGAACATGCAATCTTTATTTGTCATCTCACACTATCTTGATGTCCCAAATGTAGTTTAACAGAAACTAGAAGAATAAACTTGCAGGATACGTAAACTTATCTAATATAAAATTAATCACAGTGTTGTTTTGTTACACTGCGTGCCATTTACATTTCACCTTGATGACACCACATAGCAAAACAAAAGGAAAAGTAAACAGACTGTCAGATTTTTGGTATATTAAAGACATGTATTTGAAGTTATGTGTGTGATAGACCGATTCAAACTTCTTAAGAAAACAAATGTATTTTTATGTATGGTAATTTCAATCATCTACTGATTGGAAACGGCACTAGCGAATCTTTATCTGGTATAGCTGGTATTTACTGTTTTGTATTGAAGGAATAAGGTATACAGCTGCTCACAGCAATTATGCAAACAAGAAAGAATGTTCTCAGCTGTGATCTTTAGACCCCTCTTACCAAGAATTAGCATATATAATAACATTAATTAGGAAATGTCAGAATGTTTTAATGCTAACAAAGATGAAATCATATAACAGAATTACACTGTACTATAAATACTTTTACTAGAGCATTTTCATTTTTGTTTATATGTCATTTTTTAGGTGAAATTGGTAGGAGGGCAAACATCTGATTAGTATTTTCTGTTAGCTTGTCTTTCAGGACTGCACAGCCATAGATATCTGACAAATTAATAGTTATGTAGACAGACAAAAAATTAGCAAAAGAATTGATTGAAAGGTAGATCCTTTTCAGGCTCTTGTATTTCAGTTTAAGGCTTACGGGGTCTTCGATTTCATTTTTTAAAAGATTGTACTACCACCTTTTCAATATCATAGGAAAAAGATGCAGCAAAACCCATTTAGCTTAATTTCATATCTAATACATAAATGTACTAATGGGTAAGTTCAGTTCATGAAGACTAATAAATATCTTTTGAATTTTCAACAGATTTTTTTTCAGGTATATATATATATGTATACAACGTGCATGTAATGCTGCAGCACGTACTGCTACAGCATACAGCATGTGCATGTAATACCATAGCAAGCAAGTGCTGGCAACCTGCTCATTTGTTTAACTACTACAATATGTTAGCCATTTCTAACTCCTTGAAATGAAAATGCAATACATTGTTTACGTATTAGTTTTCATTTCTCCTTATCTTATCTTGAAAAATGATAACAAAGTCACTGAAGAAAATCAGTCATTATTTGTTTCTCATATGAAAAGTTGTTTAGAGAGATTAATATGTAGGAATTGGAAAACAATCCATTCCATGTGTATAATGAGAAATTAGAAGATTAAACTGTGTAGTAACAGTATAAGAAGTGGTATTTCTTTATGGAGAACTAAACTAATCACTGAAGGTCTTGATCATATGAGGAAGATGTGATGGGGAATGTATTTATAGAGCGAGAAAGGAGATTTCAGTGCGTTTGGTCCAGAAGTTTAGACCAGTTTGTCAGCAAACAGTGGTAATATTGTCATGACTGATACACTGAGGTTATAAATCAAGAGGAAGTACGTATGGAAAGATACTCTTATGACACAGAATATTTACAGTTGGAAGAAGCAAAACTTTTTTTTTTTTATTCAAAAGCAATTGATTTGGTATTACATAGATATCAAAAACAACTGGCCTGAGTTTAACTATGTTACGTCAATTGGTTCAACAATTTGAAAGAAAAGTGTGGCCAATAGGCATGGAACAGAATAGGAAGCTAAGAAGGAGTGAGGTGATTGATCCTTAACTTCTGCAGGACAGAAGGACAGACAGATAAATGCTAGCTCCTAAACTTTGACGTGTAAGATCCCATTGGAAATGTAACCAAAATGTAATTATTAGTTATGTGAATGCTTAAGCTTATTCTAAAATTTTTATGCACTAGCTCAATGTAATACTGTTTTATAGATGTTATTAAATATACAGGAAAGTCAAATTTATACTCACATGCTCGCTAAAGATATGCATTTAAAGATTAAATACACACACACTGTTTCATTATATAAACTGTAAATTTGGGTAAACACTGTACAAATTCACTAACTGTCCCACATGGCCCTTCAACTGCCTGCTCACTGTATCATTCTGATCTGTCACTTTACTGCAGAATTCAGAATGTTTTTGACATTTGTAATCAAAATGAAAATACTTAACACCAGTATAATTGGCCTGAGGAAATCTAGGGGACAGGGATCAAAATAAATTACTTGTCCACATGGACTGCAAGAAAAGACTTACCCCAGTACATGCCGATGTGTTAAATTACTTTGATAAAATTAGAATTTTTATTCCTCTCCACATTTTAAATTATTTTATCATTTAGATTATTAAATTTATAAATGTATGTTAATTGCTTAATTTACCATTTTATTTTAGGAATCCATCTGCTTTGTATGCCAAAAGCATCGTGAAAATGTCAATTTGAATTAGTTTTGTTATGGTAAATACTGAACACAACAGTATATGCTGTGCTTTCAAAAGGAAGCGGTACAAAGACAATTTTCTAAGTAGCATTTCTAATGTTTATATACTAACTCTTCTGCTAGCTGTAATGCACTGTAACGAACAGTCTGAAAAGGCTCTGTCCAAATTCTACTGACAAAACAGAAGCTCTAATTCAAAATCCCTTCCTGCTCTACAAGTCATTCAAGTGGAAGGCTGCAAATAGGGAGCTTTGGATGCAATGTGTAGATATTTTTTAAGAAATCAGGGCCCACTTTTTAAAATAAACTACTACAGCATGGAAACACAGTAGAAAACAGTATGAGAAAGCTCTTAGACATGGGTATCCCAAGTGAATATAAAGGTTGACTAACACCCCTACATTAGTATTGCTGCAATCGTAAGGAGAGTCAATACAAGACACAGTCACAGAATTATTCTGTCAAGGGAAAAACAGTTTGTCAGTTCATAGCAGTTGTTAGACTGTCTTAGACCAAGGCAGAATATAGTGGAAAATATTTTGTGTCCAGTCCTGCAAACGTCGTCAGCTTTTTTCAAGTTAGGATTAGTTGAGTCAAGTAAACTTAGACATCTAGCACCACTTCAGGTGCACGGGGCTGATGGGATTTGAAAAGAACCTGTGAGACACCCAGTGCGTGGTGGAGTGGCACCTAGAGACCAAGCAGGATCTCCAGTAGTACAAGGTACCTACTCAGTTTGGGGGCAACTGAGTCAAGCCAAGATGCTTATTACCTACAAGACTCTAGACATCTACCATGCCTATAAAAAACAATAGGCAGACAGGCATATTTAGGTAACCTAAGTCACACTGCATCCTACCCTTTAGTGACTGATAATCCAAATATTTTATTCTGTATAGTTGTTTTCAATTTTCACCTTATAGCTAATAAAGTGTGTGACCTTGAACATTTATTATTAAAACTATCCCATTTCTATTAGCTCAGTCTTCAAGGTCATGTAATTCTTCCTCTAGGTTCTTTTCAATATTTCTGTGCTTTAACATGCCTCCTGATTTTTGTAACATGAACAGATTTCAATAGCATAGCGATGCATATTGTGCCATGGGCCTTCTTGAAAATCATCAACAAGATCAGGCTTAAGTTGTTTGAGAAATTTCACTAGTCATACATCCTCGTCTAGACAGTTCCCTTTTTAAAGTAGCATATTTGCTGGGTCTATTGTACATATAACATGGTATGGTATCCACTTGCACAGTTAAAATCAGAAGCCATTATAAACGATAAACAGAAAAAAAATATTGGCCTTTACATCAGACAAGATCAGAATACTGGTTTGAGATGACTTCTGTCTCAAAGAATGTGTTATGATTTATATTCCAGTAAAGATGAATTGGTTTTCATTTCAATTTCTATTTGAATATTTATATATTTTTTATATATATATTCTATTTATATATATTTAATATTTCTATTTTAATTTCTATTTGAACCAAATGTATTTGATTATGTTTTCCTTCAACATGTGTTCATGCAATTGAGCTTGGACTCAGAAGCAATAATCACTAAAAATACTCCTCTGCCTGCCCCTAAATATGGGTACTGCATTTCCTTTTATTCTCAACGGTTTCATCCCATGTTAATAGATTAATTAAAAATCCATTTTACTTGACCTGAGATTTCATTGCATAATTGTAGGATGGAGATTATCTTGTTCCATCCTACTCTGGGAACATTAAACTCTATATGAGGAGTGAGCAAAATTCAAAGTCATTTCCATCTACACATTCTTATTAACCAGCCTGCATTTGTCCCCATACTGACTATCACATGAAATGGAAAAATGTAGTTTAATCTCCTAGGTCATATCTAAATTACCAGTGAGATCCTTACTTAATAAGGATTTTTTTTTTCTTTCTTTCTCATCTTACTTTTAATTAGTTAAGTTATATAGCTAAGAAATCTTCTGCTCATTCTGATAATTTTCATTTTGGCTCTGTACTGCCCAACCTCAGTACTATTTGGAACCACAACCAACTAAAAATATTATAATTTGTGTTGAAGCATATAGCAAAGTAATTTAAGTTTATGGAAATGAAAAGACAATTTTCTCTTCTTCTGTTCCTGAAATATTTTTAGTATAACTCAAAGAGTTTATTTCTGTGTGAGAATACGTAACAAGAAAATGACCTAGCTAGCTCCACTACCTTTGAAGCCAACGTTTATAAGTACTTTAAATCTTCTAAGCTGTTTTGTTTTCCTTCAATTAGTATTACTCACTGAGGAAAAGGGTATTGTAACAAGTAAGCTGAGGTTTTAGTGGGCTTCCCACCACTTTAGTGGCTTTCCTAAATCATTCTACTGTGGATTTCTTTTTTTAATATCTTTTTTTTTTTAATTTATATTTATTTTTTTCTTTCTGTTTTTCTCTTTCTTTTTCCTCTTCTCTTTCTTTTTCTTTTCTTGCTTTTCTTCCTCGTCCCTCTTTTTTAAGTATAATGAGTATGGTTAATCTGCCTTCTCAGTGTGGTTATGCTGGATACCTACTTTCACAGATAACTTCAAATAATTAAGTACAGGTTTATATATATCTATATATATATATAAATGTTACAGAAGCTTCCCCTTAAGTTAATAGTGCTTATATGGAAAGATTTATACCATCAGTTTACTGGAAAATAAAACAATATAGGTCCCACATAGGGACAACAGAAATCAATAGAGAGTATCCTTTGTGTTTAGCCCCACTAAAGTAAGATCTTTCCCCACCACCCTGCCTCAGTCAAAATCAAAGTCTGAAGAAAGATTTAAAATGTAAAGGAAATAAAAAATACATGCCAATTTGCATCTTTGCTTTTTTTTCCCAAATTGTTGTTGGGGTTTTTTGGGGAGTTGGTTTTTTCCCCCAATATTTCCCAAGGGTTATGGGTCTTCTAAAATACAATATAACCTTGCAATCACTTTGGTTTACGCATATGATTAGCTCCAGAACTGTTTTAGAGTCTTCCCAGCAAGTTGGCAGAAATATAGACATATGAAGTGGACTACGAAAAATTCAGAAAGATATAAAATTAGATTTTCCAGAATCTGTTTTTAATCTAGATTTTCCAACTGAACCAAATTGGATTGATTGAGTACAGGATATATGAAAACATCCAAAATAAATGAAAAGTGAGTTAACGTCATCCAATTAACAGTACAGTGTCACAGTTGAAAAATAAGTTTGTGACAATTCCAACCTGCAAAATGCCATTACTGTACTGTTTTGTAGCTCCATCACCAGCATAAAAACTTGGTTTTGTTTTTGAAAACATTATGCATTGACATGTTGAAACCAAATCTCTCCCAGTGGTTCGAAGATATCAATATAAACCTTTTCAGTACACAAACATAACCAGCTTATTCAGCTGAGAAAAGCCCTGCTCCTATTTCTCAGTCTTTTAGAAGTTGCTTATGTTTGATTAGGAACATATACCTTAAAACTAACTCGTGTAAAAACTTTACACTCGAGCACACAGATCTTACAGTAATGAATGATTTCACTCATCCAAATAAATTCTGTATCGATATGGCTTCTCCCTTATTATTTCACTTTTAGCTCTTCTGCAAAAAAGAGTTTTCTACAGTAAGTTACACTTTTGGGAAAGGAGTGGATACGAAAAAAGGATAGTATTTTAATTAGTTTACTTCGAATTGTAATACAGCTGCCTTAATTGATTTCAAATAGCATGGAAAAACTTCAGGAACAAGAGAACTAGCATCCTCGTTTAATGCTCGTTTAATAAGAATCACTGATTTAAAGTTCCATTGTGGCTGCTTTCATGGAGTCTCTTACACCCATGCCTGAGGAATAGTTTCATTTTAAAACAAATCTAGTTACGGCAATGAAAACTCTTTAGTGAAAATGTTCTTAAACAGTTTTCAACTTTGCTGCAAGGCTTAAATTTCAGACTCTAAGCTAAGTAACAAGATCTGATCTTTCTCTATAAGCAGAGATCTACTTTTTAACAAGTGTTCTTTTATTTGTGCCTTGCAGGTTGGCAAAATTAGATTTAATCTCTCTCTGATGAAAGCATGTCCCACAGTGATGGATTAAAACTATGTCATTGGCTTCTAAATTAATCCAAAGTTTTGTTACTTGAACTGTGTTTTCTGTGGAGAACAAAACAGTCCCTGTAATAGCTAGACAATAGTCTGTAAACACTGCATACATGGAGGCAAAAATCAAAGTCCTTTCACATCCTCTGGGACTTGAAACCACAGAAGTATTCTGACTTTAGTCAAATTTTAAATATTCTCCCATATTATAGCTATTCACATATCTCATATTTATCCAGCCATTAAACACACTTGCTGAATGTATTGCTTTCCAAATGTGATAACCTTAAAGTGTGAACTAACGTACTGCCAGGGAAATCATATAGAATGTCTTTTAAAATAGTATAAATCTGCGTGATCAGATGTGCTGTTATGGAGACAACAGTAATCCCATGTCTCCCATTTCAGAGATGTTTCTCTGAGCATCATCTTCCAACTCTAAAAATTCTCAGGTTGTATAATTTTTTGGCCTGTCAGTCCACGGCTAGGTGTTTGTGCTCACTCTGCCAAGATTGATCAAAACGTAGGTAAATATAATGGAAACCAATACTTAGTGATATTTTCTATCATTATTTTAATATACTTGTCTATACTGAAGTTTGAGTTTAAGCATTTTGTGTCATTCCATCAAACTTAAAACCAGCATCTCTTCCACCTTTTTCATTCCATCAAATACGGGGGTGGGAAAGGGATCAATATGCCTAACGGAGCTTGAAATGAATTTGATTTTTCTAGTCTACTTCCATGGTTTTTGTACTAAATTCCTCAATGCACACTAATGAAATGAAGACATCACAACTTTCTATTAGGGGAACAGAATTTGTTAGATGTCACAGAATCAGTCCAAGCAGAGAAGGAGTAACTTGATAAAATGCATGACAGGTTACAGGTTCATTTTGTTTACCCTTTTCCAAAGTCTTGTTTTCTTCTCCAGAGTTATAGTGGCAGGCAGGAATGAGAGAGGAAAAAAGGTATATGACAAATGTTACAAGTGAAAAATTTGTTCTTAAATTACAGTACAAATATTGTATATGGCATGTTCTACTAAACAGCTTGCTGGGTAATCGAAGTAGAGCAGAAGGCTACATATTTATTGTGTACATATTTATTGTATACACCGTCACAGTGTAAGCTTTCAAAGGAAGACGCTCAGGTTGGCTGGTGGTGGGGATCCCAAATGATAGAGGCAGGCTGCATAGAGCTGCAGATGTCTGAAGAAAAGTAGCATGCCTGCCTGTCACAGGATGAAGACCCATGGGCAGACTTTAAAGGTGATGGAAAAGAAAGATTTTATTTTTCAAGAAAGAATTTTCAAGATTTTTTTAAATCCAAGAAATCACTGAGGAATGCTGGATTGAAAGGAAGTACTGTATAGAAGGATGTCTTGCTAAGAATAAAGGGAGTGAGTTTGTTCTCAAGACTTAATCTTCCTCACCCAGAAGTTCCAGGTTTTCCCTGTTTACAGTCTGATCTCATTCTATTTTACTAATTTGTATTCCAAAGAAATTAAAGTTTTAGAGATACTTAGCCTTCAGTGTAATTTAGTATGCTAATTTGGAAAGAAAGGGATGAGTGCAGCTAACTTCAAGGTTCTTTGTGATGTGAAATCTTCTCACAGGCAGTTCAGAGTTATCTAGGATCACCTGCTTTAGCTCAGTAGCAATTCAGTACTATTTCAGTTATTGAGTGTTAGAGTATTTAGACACTATTTCATCATATTTCCTCTGCTACATGAACTGAAAAATATCTCATACTTCTATTGTACCTTCAGAATAATTCCCAAATCATGAACCAGGAAAACAATCATTAGGTATAAATGAATAAACCTGAGGAGGAAATGGGGTTTGTTACAAGAGATTTTGAATGTTTAAATTTGCTTTACATTTATAAGCAAATAAATGAATTTATAAATGTATAGTTTTGTAAATATATTTATACAGAAACTTAGAAGTTTCTCTGTTCATAAATGCAGTGTGTATTCAGCATGATCATGAGAGTCATCTGACACATTGGGAGAAAACCATTTTAAAAAATCACTGCATATTATTCAATAATTACTATTTCTTACATACAGAATACTTAATCTATAGAATTACTTGCTAATTTAAAATAACAGCACTGCATATGCAGACCTTGGAAAATAATATACTTTCAAGTAACTTTTAAGCAAATTCCTAGGACAATAAAGGGTGAGTATGTAAGATGTTCTCTCATAACACACTCTGTCTTCTCCAGGCCTGTGACAGCTATCATAGCTGCTGGTTTCAGCCAGAAAACCATTCGGGGGGGGGAAAAAAAAAAAAAAAAAAAAAAAGGTGCAGATCTCTGGCCAGTACATGACTTCTAATTCTAAAACAACATTACAAAAACACACTCTCCTTCTGAAATGTTCATCCAAATTAAAAGATTCTAAAAGTGGTCAATAGCCATTTTACTTTTTTTAACTATGGTACTATTCTTGAAACTGATCTAACATTTTGCATACTAACCTTTCTTTAAAACAAATTACTAAAATGATGCATTTGCTGTTTTGCATTCAAACTTAATGTAAATTCATGCATTCAAAATTTATCAATTTTAGCCTTTAAAAGCTAAAAGTTTTATTAACATACCTTTTTCAATTGTAATTTTCATGTTTGTAACTAATTTAGACAAAGGAACTTTCCATCAATCTCAACTCCCTTAGAATTCCATTAAAATTCTGTGGTGGGAACTGCAAGACAACTGCTGATAAGAACCATTTCAGTTCAATTTATTTTTATGCATCAGAAATTAAATTAGTACCAGGAAATTACTCCTTTTTTCAGAGTTTTTTTCATCCAAAAGAAATTTATAAAGCAAAATTGTCCATTAAAATCAATATAATGGAAATATGTTGTTTCCCATTAAAAAGTGATATTGCAATTAAAATTTTAATTGGAAATGTTAATATTTTTAATTTAATAAACCTAAGAATTAGGACACATACAAAAATCTGTTTCACTTTCTTTTAAAATGTAATTTCCTAATACCTGTATTCTTCAGAATACAGGTAAGGTCCTGTTTGAAGAAAAACAGAGTTTCAGCTTTCAGGTCTCCTTCAATATATACCACAAATGTTAACCATGAAACTATAACTACCTTAGCTAAATATCTCATATGATTATTAAAAATCAGAGAAAACACTACCTATTTTTAAGGTTTATTTATCTGAAATTAGTATTTCAAATAAAGAACCAAAGTAGAACATCAAATTATTTTATCATTTGCCTTCAGCACCCATTAGTGTCTTACTTCTATTCAAATAATTAAAATAAATAAAGTCAGGCAAAAAGCCTGACTTGCACACAGCTAGCTAGCTATTCAAAGCACGTGGGTTGTCACTTAGCAGAAATGTTTCGGAGAACAACACTGTAGTCCCAAGGACATAAAGGTAATTTATAAGCTCGCATATGTTTAAGTAAGGGAAATTTAATAGAAACTAGGAAATTAAATTTCTGCTGAACAAAGACAATAGTTGGCTTTTTGAAGATTAATTTTTGCATAGCTGCTAGGATACTGTGTGTGACTAGGATTCCTCAATAATTTGTTCTTTCAAGTTGGAATTATAATCGCTGATCAAAAATCACAGCTTTTATAATTCAAGTAAGAGAATCGAGGAATATTTTGCTGGTTTTATACTTTGTTACAAACAATGTAGGCTGATTTAAATAGTTGATGAAAGGTGACTTACCACACAAACCATTTCAATACACGCAGAAAGTGATTTGTCATTTCAAGACATATGTATATCTTTGGGGGGAGTGGAGAGGGAGATATTATCTTCCCTGTTTTCTGTGGAGCAAGTAAGTTCCTATCCTAGAGTACTTTATCATGCAATGTTAAGATTATTAAATTTTGCGAAAGAGGATCATTAAAAGGATCTAGGCATACACAAGTTGTAGGATGGTGGATCTACATTACACCAACCTGTGGATCGCAGTTGAGTTCTCTGGACACGAGGTTTTGCACAGCAAATCCCCAAACTGTCTAAAGGAAAACAGCAACAGTAGCTGCCTGCAGGTTGCTGCAGTCTGGATGATAAGGTTTAAAAATCAGTTTTGCCACTGAGCAGTTCATTATTCAGATGTTGTGAACAGGGCTGATTCGGGCAGGTTGTCAGGGCAGTAAAAAGCATCGCCTGCTCCACATGCAATAGGCAAAAGCTGATCTTAATTCTTCTGACTACTGGCTGCACTTAATGCTGAAAAGGACAAGTTTTTTCTTGCAATTTTTTTCAGTCAGGTTTTAGTACTCTTTCATTATTAAATGGTATCTCTTACAAAGTAATCAGTACAAGAACAGAGACTTCCAGCTATTATAGTAACAGCTTCTGAAACAGCCTTGATCATTTGTTTTTGCAGTATTTTTGTTTTTGCAGGATTTTTCTTTCAGCCTTTCACAAAGTGTTGTTAGGCTGGAAATGTAGAAATAACTGATTACATTGAACTCTGGCACCAATACAAGCTTTTAACCCTGGCGTCAAGAACTCAAAGATAAAAGGTTCATAATTACATTGCATATCTAAGCAACACTGTTATTTTAAATGTACACATTGAATTAACTGAAATACAAAAAAAAAGTGAAATTGCTAAAATATGATACTTCAAAGTAGAATATAGATTCAGCACATTATTATGGATAGTGGAAGAATAGCAAGATGACTGTTTTCGACTACCTCAATGGACTTTGTTCTTTAAGCCTAAGCTGAACCATTTTAATCCTTCTCCATGTCTTGAAAGAGCAAGAAACAATCTTTTTGTTTACTATATAAAGAAATAACAGTTTTGTTGGGTTTGGTTTTTTTTTTTAATCTAAATATATTTATCTTTAGGCAGGAACACCCCAAGCTAATTTTACTGAGATATAGAATTAGCAATGTCCTTTTGGTTCTTGACACTTGGACCCTTCTAGAGACAATTTTAATTTGTAGGTTTAATCAAACAGAAATATGCTCACCTAACTCTGGTGAAACAGAGACTGAGGTTAAAAAATTCTTAATTCAAGATAGTTTTTTAATACATTTTCCTTGCCTTCCATTTTCCAGATCTTCCTAAAGGTGTTTTGTAATTTACAGTAACAGTTAGCAAATGAAAAAAAAGTCTGTATTAAATAACAAACAAGAGCTGACCCCAGATGCTTAGTCTCCAAAGAAAGGGAAGCATAGGAGAAATGGGAAGAGAAAGGGAGCAGTCCATTCTTCTAAATATGTTTCATTCCATTTACCATTTTTTCCCATTGTAGAGGCATGAAAATACTTTAGTACAAACTAGATTGCAACCTACCATTCTTTAGCACTGTGGCAAATTTGGTTACTTTGGATGCAGACTACACTAATAAACTTTGATACACATTAGAAACCTCAAGTTTAACAAAAAAAAAAGTAAAAAAAAAATATTTTAAAATATCATTTTAAATTAAATGTTTACCAGATAATTTTTTAAAATATACACTACCTTATTTACTTGGAGAAAAACATCAGTGTACTACAGTTGACACAACAGTTGCCCGGCATGTTAGAACTCTGCATTTATCACTGAAAAAAATTTAATCTCTGGCGTATTTCTATTTCCTTTACTAGCCATGACATGATGATATATATAAAAGCCAGAAGGCTGAAATGGAACTAGATGGAGACCTATACACCATGGCATCTGCTATAATTATTTTTGTCACCACCAATTTACTCCAAATTCCAAGAAACCCACAAATCCATAGTTCTACTGACAACGTGTTTTCCTCTGGTGTTATCATCTCCCTGTCCCTTCAAAACTAGCACCTCCCCGTCCCTTCAAAACTAGCACCTCCCCTTTCAGAACTTGATTATTTCAGTGGTTTATAGTGATATGCATATGCCAGCTCAGACCTGTTGAATCTAACATTTTTCTGTGGTCACCTATTAGCTAGGGCTGTTTCTAAAGTCTGAGTTTTGCATGAGCACATACAACCCCTAGTAATGTGTGACATATTGGATTCCACCCTTCATTTTTCAGGTGCAGTCCAGCTTGTAAAAGAATACCTCACAATGTCAAAAGCACTTTGATTTTTATCTCATTAAGATTTCTTCACAAAGAGAGAGGAACAGTTTCTTTTCCCATGAGTAAGGTTATTGATTATACAAATTTTAATATGGGCTTTTTTTGTTTGTTTTAATGGGCAGTCACAAAAAATATCTTATTTTTTTCAATTTACCTACTTAAAATGAACAATGCTACTGTTATAGCTATAAATACAATTATGGATTTAAATAATTTTCAGTCAGAAATTTCTTATTCAAATAGCCCTCCAATGTTAGTTATCTATTATCTTTACAGTACAAAAACACCAACACAGGATTACTTATCTGACAAGGAATAGGGTAAAATGGAAAGGTAAATCTTAGAGGCTTTAAAAATTTGACCTCATATATTTTTTTTTCATCTTAAGCTAAATTAATGTTAATTGTTTTCTCCTCAGAAAGTGCAATTCACTTTGTCCCTTTATCAAGCACTGACTCAGGCAAAGGCATTTTAGATCCAAAAGTAATTCTGTCATTTCAACTACTAAATTAAACAGTGGGAATAGCAAATGGTATATTTAGGTGTGGACCTAAAACACAGCATGGGCCTGAGATGCTGACATCCAATCGTCTATACTATTATATTATCAGGGCAGGAAGTTCTCTCCTTTGAGCCCAGAGCAGCTCTTCCAAACTCACCTAGTTGACTTCTGGGTATTATACAGGTCTTCATCAAATCTATGTCAATTCATTAGTTTATTCTGAACATCAAGCATATGACCTTCACTTTCTCAAATGGGCAGTTTATGCAATGCAAATTTATTATCTGGGAATAAAAAAAGTAAAGAGAAAAGAAAAAACCCTCCATTTATAATAGTGCCTCCATCTCATCCCTCTTTGTATTCATATAAATACACTAGAAAATAAACAGTAAGGAAAAGTAAGGAGGAAGACAAAATAAGAAAAAGGAGGGAGACAAACAAGAAGATTGAGTATTCTCCTTTCTAGTATACAAAAAAAGAATTTTTTTTTTTTTTCAAAAACAGTGACTAAAAAAGCCTTCAAATACTTTTAGAAGTAGCTAGCTACTACATCAGAAAATCTCATTGCTGTCAGGAGAACCAAAGTATAGGAAGAGTAAGTCGAGAAAGGGAAAGAGCATCTGCAGGCCCCTGACTTACTCTTTGTCATCAAAAGGAAGAATCAAAATGAATGAAAATGGAAAAATTAAAAAAAAAAAAAAAAAACAAAAAAAAAACCAAGGAAGAATGTGAGAGTTCATGAAAACTAAATATTTGAATGTGAGTTACCTCTGTATCCAGTTACTTATTTGAATATTATTATGATTATATATTATTATGAGGATTTTTAAAAATTGCTTTTGCTTTCCTGGTCTGATTTGTGCAATTCCTGTGCCAAGTGATAACAAGACACACCAGAATATGACATGTGCTTTAATTGAATGCCTTCCACTAGAGCAGTCTGCCATATAAAAAATATATAGTGTGAAAAAAAAAATACAAAACTCTAATTTGGCCTTTTTGTTGTTCTATTTCAAAAATTACCCTAAATGGAAGAGAAAAAAAGTCATTTGACATCTCCTATACTGATAAATTTACAAAATTAAATAAAACTGAAGCAGTTAAGTTGGCATCCTTAATATAATTTACAGGTAGATTTTATCATCCCTGGCTAGTTTTGGTTTGGGTGGTTTTGGGTTTTTTGTTTGTTTGTTTGGTTGGTTTTTTTGTTTTGTTTTTTGGTTTTTGTTTTTTTTGTGAAAAAGGCAAGAACACAAAGATTCCACAGATATGAGCTATCACATCTATAGCAGTTGGTAATACATTTATACTTGCTGATATTAACAAAAGCTAGATGAGAAGTGATGCAAAACTGTCTAGTTTCTGTCAGCTGAATTGAAATTGTTTATACTAGCCTATAATCTGGCCACAGGGTGGTTTAAAATGTTATATAAGCCTCAAATATTTAAAATCAACATAATTCTCATTTGCAGTCTCCTGAATAAGTAATCACGTGCCAAAGTGATTATTAAATATTTGGGGGGAAAAAAAAAAAAGAGAGAACCAATCTATTGTTAGGTCTACAAGCTTTTAAAAACTTTCTGCAGAAAACCTTCTAATTCAATTGTATTTTTTTTTAGAAGTCCTTCAGTTACTAAGCATTTACACAAATATCTCAAAGGTATAAAAGAAAAAAAGAACAGAATTAACCAGTCCTTTCATGTTATATACTTCCATCTCTGAAATGTTTCATTTAATTTCAATGTCTTTGGAAAATAAGATTTTAAAATATCCTGCTTAAATATTAAAATGTTTGTTGGTTTCCTCATATTTCAACACACTTGATTATGTTTTATTAGAAGCTCTTCACCTGAGTGCTGTCACGGAGAAGAATGAAACAAAGTATACAAGAGGCAAGGAAAAAAATCCATTATCTTATTTATTCAGTAAGGGATAAGTAACACTCTAATGCATCAGTGCTTTCCTATGTTGTAATTTAATTTGATTTTAAATATATGCAATAAAACTAGCTATTTTCCAAAATTAATATACTTAAAATATATTAAGATAAAAGAAAACCATAACTATGATTTGGTCAATAGTTCTACAGATTTGGGTAGTTTATGACAATTTATTTTCAGTCAGCTCTTTTGAAGCTTCCTGATTCTTTTGGTATTTTTTTTACTGAGGCTCAAATTCACTGGGTTGAATAATGATAAAGCAGAAATAAGGGGCTGATCTCATTTTGGCAGTCAGTGAAAGTTCTGGTCTAAGACTATATAAAAAGAAAAATGTTTTAAAGAATCAGTTGAGTCATAAAATTTGCAAAATGAACGGTTTAGCTCCTGGTTGAAAATGAAGAAAAGGAAAAAACCAACTTCTATAAGCGCATCAAAAAGGCTTCTAGGACACAAGAAAGTCTCATTCCAGTTAACTTCCTAAAAATTCACATATCTATGCATATATGCTATAAATAGACGTTTTTGTGATTTTTTTTTTTACATTGTTATTGGCAGCATTTTAAATAAAATACCTTTTCATTAAAGAAAAAACCCAACAGGGTTGGGTTTTTTGAAATTGAAACTTGTTGACCAGAGAGGTTGTGTGGTCTTCATCCTGGGGGATTTTCAAGATGCATCTGGACCCTCAGAAACCTTGTCTGACCACACAGTTAACCCTGCTTTGAGCAGGAGGTTGGACTGGAGACCTCCTGAAGTTTCTTCCTGCCTGAATCATTCTCTGAGATGATTTTTCCAGCTGGGCAGAAGCACATACCAACGTGCAGGTTCACCTGTGTATCTGTAAAGACTAGACCACCCTGATTTAAACCTCAGCAAGTGTAAGAAATGGGTTTAGATAGGGCAGATATTCTACAGGTATACTAAGGAGAAAATACACAAAAATTTATACAAATCTTAGACTGGGCCATATAAGCAACTAGGCAAAAAGTAAGCAGTAACCTCATGAAATTCTACGCACTTACACTAGAGAGAAACAGTCTGAAAAGTAATTCTCAACATTAGCATTTTGTTTAGCTCCAACAAGAAACAAAGAAACAAAAAAAAAAGCCTCAGCAATGTTAATTTAAATAAAAGTTAAGCAACAAGACAAAATGCCAAAACCATGTGCAAGTGGTAAGAAATGAAAAAAAAAAAAACCATCAGCAATGTGCATTTTATACCCACAATTTCAGCTCAATAGACATAGGAAGACAACGCTTCAGACCACCTAACACAGGGAACAGTATTCACTTTTCAAGTAACTTGTAAAAATTCTCATAGACATTACATAGACACTTGGGACAGAACAAAACCATACCTGATTTAAATCTGTTTAAGTGAATATTAGTCTGTTCTTGTAGCTTATATATCTGAAATGTTAGACTTGCAGAACCTGAAGGATAACATATAATTGCTATTTCTTGCTGAAAATAGTACAGTGAATGAATCAACTCAAGGTTTGAGTGATTTTATTCTCCCCAGGGTAGATGAAGCTGTGTTGACACATTAAGGGAAAGCTTTGCAGGTACTTCATCTGTCTTTTCTGGTCTGCTAAGTCTCTGATATAAAATTCATAATGAACAAAATGTGGAAACAAATACCCTTTTGATTAGCTATTTATTTTCCTGAATTGGTGCATCCTCACTAACCATGTAATCATTGATTAAAGCAACCAAGTGAAGAGATGATTTAGTTATAAATACCTTAAAAGAGATATCTTTTAAAAAACATAAATTGCAATTACTGTCTAATTTTTGAAATATGTTAAGGATGATATCTTAGTTTCTAATTTCAATTAATTCTCAATGTAATTATAAAATAACTAAAAGCTTTGTCCATATGTTCTTTTAGAAGTTCAATTGGGATAGGCAAGAAAAGACAGGAAGATTATGTCTCTGCCTGCTTTACACTGTGTTGCTACCTACTATCTTAATTTTTTTGATTTCTCTATATCCATGAGGTGGTGAGCTTCACAACTCATATTTTATATTTGTAATATGTATTAATTAATATGTAATTAAATAATTTAACTCATATTTAATGTGTCTGGATGTCTGTTTATTCTCTTCTGATGTAACGAACAAAAAAATGAAATGTAGACAATTCAGACAAGGGCAAGAAGAGGATTTAAAGTTGAAGTCTTAAAATGTTATTTCCAACTCCAGCATGGACCACATACCAATAAAAATTGTGGAAGAACTAACGCGAAGCCAGGAGGAGAGGATGAGTCTCTCTATGTCAGAAATAAGTTCTGCAGCAGTGCAGAGGGGGTTGTCTGGGCAAGGGACGTTCAGCTTCTAATTTGCTAGCTTAGCCCTTTTTATTCTGTTGTCCCACCTTTTAATGTCTTTTTTTTAACAATGAACTTGTGTAATAAGAATTGCAACATCCGTAAAGCGATAGCAACACACACACACACACATATATAATATATGTGAGAGGCTTATATTAAAAAAAAAGTTGCAGAAGCCTGATGGAAGGCTGTTTATTTTAAAATGTTCACACAAAACCTTGAGAAGCCATTAGCACTAGACAGGTCTTTGAGTTATAGAACCAATCTGACCTTTTCAGGGATTTGCCAGTATTTATTGGCACTCCAAGTGACATTTATATTGTTAAATGAAAAGCTAAATGCCTAAAGCTGCCAATGGAGTAGTTATGAGGACAACACCTGATCACAGAATACTATAAATTACTTGGCCATAGCTAAACTGTAGAATTCAAGATCTTCTGATGATCACACTAAAAACCTGTTCAGTGTCTACAGTCAATTCATAAAAATTCTTTGCTGAAAATAACTTTGTCTAACTAATTATACAACTAATTTGTTCAATATTATTTCATCTGCAATGATTCTTTTTCTGCAAACCCTTAATGAGAAAAACACCAACAAATACCAACCATTAGTCTACAAGTCTCTAATCTCAAATTTATAAAGTGTTTCTGTTTTCTAATCTTAACAATTTTATTTTAACTTGCAAATTGTATTTATTTACATTTTTATATTCTATTAATTACAATTAATTTACTTGATACATTTATCTTAAATAACATGTTAAGATTTGTAAATTAATAATCTTTAATATTAAATTTATAATCTAAGCCTACAATTTTTTAACGTCCTGACTGCACATCTTATGTACATCTATGTTTGTTAGTGCGTGATCACTTTCAGCATCCCCATGGCTTGACATCAGCTGGAGGAGAGGACTGATTCAGACTGCTGCACGCCAGTGAATAACAAAGGGAACTCCAAAGTTCCCATCTTCACAAGGCAGTGATATTTTTAAAAGAACTTCAACTGAAAGTTTATTAGCTCAATATCACTACTTTTAAAATGGAAACAATTCTTGAATTAATGTCATTATAATAAGAGGGGAAATTAAGCTGTGGTTTACCTTTTGACAAGCGTGCCACTTGCACATGCCAAGAATGAAAACCTCTTTAAAATTTTCACAACAGCAATACAGACAACTTCAGTGTCTCATCTAATTTGTCCATCATCCCTCTCAAACTGAAGTCAGCCCAGCAGCATCTATTCCTCTCACGTTTTGCATCATTACACATTAAGAAGACTTTTTTTCCCCTAAGGATGTATTTTTATTTAACTAAAAAGTGAAATGACTGCATTTGTTGTGGGACTAGAGTTTGGGGTTTGAAAATGATAGTCAAAAGATGGGAAAATTTGTATAATGGAAATATAATCCACATTAACAACAAAATCATTATTCATACATGTATACTGATTAGCTAACACTATTTCTTTCCTAGATCATGGGGGTTTTTGATTACTGGAAAATAATTCACTGCCATGAGAATCAGGTATGTTTCTCCTCTCAATGTATGAAAGAAAACATTTTTTTCCAAGTAGAATAAGCCTAACCTAAAGCAGTTTTACATCAGCTAAAAGATATTTTTAATCAATATATTTCTCACTTTCATTTTCTGTGTTTCTCCATTTCCTTTTCACCAAATGGCAATTCCACACTAGTGGAAGTATGCCTGTGCCTGTATTATTTCCAGGAAGAACCAGACTTCTCAAGTGAAAATCTGCTCCATGCAATTTCAAACCCATAGTTGTTTGGATTCAGAAAGTTCACAGGTCGGAATAATAGAATTCTATAATTAGACAAAAGCAGAAGTTTAACCAGGCACTGGCAATCAGACCCAGTAAAAATGATGGCCCAGAAAGTTTGTCCATTTCTTCCCAATTTAAAAAAACTAGTCTAATAAAAATTATTATCTCTCCCTGCAAAAAGTAAATCAAAATGTGCTGAGCTGATGCTATGCTTTCAGCAATGGAAGCTATCCTGTCTGATCTACTGGATAAGCCCTTAATCAATCAATTCAGTTCAGCCAGAAAAAGGGCAGTCTTCCACCCACATCATCTGGGTTTCTTTTCAATTTTTCCCAAATGCTAGCACATTAAGATGAAATACAGTATTTGCCATGCTAGAATTGGAAAGGAAAAAAAAAAAAATTATTTATGTTTTTCCTTTGTCCCACAAGACAAAAAAGAAATACAGCTGATGAGGAGGCAATAAGAATGAACAATGAATACTTATGCACATATTTTTCTACCAGCTAACTGGTCTCATCACGGAATAATACTGAAAATAAAGAAGAGAAAAAATTCATTATCAGAGTGCTAATGAAAAATATGTTCATAAAGGTAATCTTGTGTATTAATGATAGGTTAAACCTTTTTCACATAATAGGGTTTTCACATAACTGAGTTAGCTCAATCTTTTTTGTTCTTTAAAAAAGGCACATCCATTCACCAACCAATAATGTTCCATCCAGCAATGCTGATGTTGTTTTGGTTTGCTTTTCCCATATCAATTATGTGCAGTTCAAGAAAAATGTAACGCCCACATAGTATTTGCCCTGCTGATTAAATAATATCCCATGATTAACAAATGGCTCAGATTTCTAGATAAATCAGAAGGAAACCGCAGGCAAGGCTGTTTACACTTGCTTTCTCTGTAGGAATCCTAAACAAAAACACCTGCAACAAGAACAACAGATTTTATTGACCCATACGGACACAACAAAGCATAATGTCAGCTCTAATAGACAATTTCCTGACTGCACTGTATTTAAAATTTAACAGAAACATAAAAGATAAGCAAAAGGAATTTACTGAAAGAAATTACACAAAAATAAAGCATGTTAAAGACTCAAAATGAGATTTCTTCTCATCGACTCTGTCTAGCTAGGTGAGATGGTATTTGGTACCTCAGCCCTTTCCATGTCCTCTGTCATCAGGTTCCCTGCCCCATGTGCCAGCCAGCCCACAGTTTTCCCTACTCTTCCTTCTGTTGTACCTGTAGGAGCCTTCCTTGTTGCCTTTGTTATCCTTCTCCAGACTGAACTCCAGGTGGGCTTTGGCTTTCCTAAGCCCACCCCTGCATGCTCAGATAGCATCTCTACAGTCCTCCTGGGTCACCTAACACTATTTCCACCTCTTGTATTCTTTCTTTTTCTGTTTGAGTTTTGTCAAGAGCTCCTTGTTTGTCCATCCAGGCCTCCTGCCACCTTTGCCTGATTTCCTGCTTATCAGGGCAGAACATTCTTGAGCCTGGAGGAGATGTTCCTTGAAAATCAACCAGCTCTCCTGGAGTCTTATTCTCTCCAGGACCACATTCCATGGGATTCACACAAGCAGAGCAAGCAAAATCTGCTCTTCCCAAGTTCAGGTTTGGGATTCTGCTTTTTGTCTTGCTCTCTCCTCTCACTATTCTGAACTCCACCATCTCATGGTTGCTGCAGGCAAGATAGTCCCTGGCCTTCAAAACCCTGACCAGCTCTTTGTAAAGTGTGAGGTTTAGCAGAGCATCTCCCTTCATCGGCCTCTTGAGCATTTGTACTAAGAAGTTGTCATCACTTTGCTGCAGAAGCCTGGATTGTTTGATCTCTACTATTGTTGTCTTGCTCTTCCAGCAAATATCAGGATGATTAAAGTTACCCACGATGACTAGGATCTGCAAACACACAGTTTACCTGAAGGAATCATCTACTTCTTCCTGATGAGGCAGTCTGTAGCAGACATGCACAACAGTGTTGTCCATACTAGTCACCCACTAATCCTGACGCATAAGGTCTCATGTAGCCCATCATCCATCCCCAGCTGCTTTCTCAGACTAAGGATAACTCCCCCTCCTCACATTCTTGGCCTTCCTTCCTAACAGGCCTCCATCCATTCATTACAGCATTCTAGTCATGGAATTAATACTGGTTTTTTTTCACTAAAATTTATGCTCTCATTTAGATAAAATTAATTTATAGTTTCAGCTATACAAGTGCTCAGACTGTATCATGACAGTATTCTTCCAACTGTTTAAGCAATTAATTATGCAAGTGTAACAAGGGGGGTGGGGAACCAATAACATCTGGATTCAGACCACTGACTACCTCTGTGGTGTGCTCATTTCATTCTACACAATGCATAAGAGCTGAACGAACTGAACGGGGAAAATGTCATTTGTCTTAGTACCGCTACCTTTAAGTAACATACATAGCAAATGCTTCCACTTTTTTGTTACTTTTGTTACTACAGTAGTCAGGAGAGCATGACCTTAATTCAACGATGCCAAACTGTATGAGAAGCAGACCCACGGTATCCCCATCCTGGAACATATTCCCTGGAATGTAGTGGATACAAAACCTTGTCATGTGTTTAAGGGGAGCCTTCACAAGCACTTCTGAAAAAGATAAATTGAGGATTATCAAATACCTGTATACTAAATATAAACCATACTAAGCTGCAGAAAATTCTTCAGCTAAAACCAAACAGGGGCTAGGAGACTACAGGAGGCACATTTAACATGTTGTTTGCCTTTTCCTACCCTTTCCTCGGCATCCATTCATACCTAGTGGGATAAACAACACTCTCGCTCTGAACCACTATAAGGAATTTTTATGTTCTTACAGCTTTTCAGAGCTGAAAGTTGCAGAACTGCAGAGGTTTCTTCATATCCCATTTATGCCTGTTACAACTAAGGAATGCTCAAAGGCTTCTGAAATTGAATCGGTGTCCTCTGAGATTCCTCAAAGAGTAAAAGAGGCAGCAAGGCAGCACATTGTACATTGCTGAATTAATTTCTTCTCAAAAATGCCAAGAATTTCCCCTCCCTTGCCAAACATCATGAGTCCTAAATGAGTATTTTTCCTTCCTTTGTTTATAGATAACCCAAGCTGAAGAGGTCCAGCCCAAAAGTATATTGAAAAATAACTACAAAGAATGGACAGCCCACAAAATCACTGGCTTTTATATTCCAGAAAAAAATCTTGTGCTTTTGTTTAATCATTGCCAATACTTGCTATGTGAAAAAACAGCTTCACAGGTTGAAAAGCACGTATGCTTTTATATTGCTTAAGAATAAAAGATGAGGACTTGAATTCTGCCACCTTATTTATGCTGTAAACATAGTGCAAGGATATTTAAAGGAATTTCCATATGGCATTTATCAGTGAAATGATGACAGGGTCTGTTCCTTGAAAGCATTTGTCTATGCTGTATTTTGATTACATTTTTTTCACTGTGTTATTTAATAAACTTATTTGGAAATGTTGCTAACATTAAAGCAAGGAAAAGCTTTGATAAAGTCACTTTTAAAATCCCCGTGTGGGCAACTGACTGCAATGGAGGCTCACTTCTTCCTTGGTGGACTGAGCAGAGGTGTCTGCAAAGCACAGTCTATGTCCTAATGTGTCTTATTAAAGGATGAAGAGAATGCCCAGTTCCTTCTCTGTGACAAGAATAAGCCCGTGTTGTGACATCAGGGTGTTGTGACACCTGAGATGTTCAGAAGGCATCCTTCTAGCTACATCAAAAGGAAGTATTTCAGCTACCAAATAAGTTCATCAGGGTGGCCAAAAGTGTGTGTCCCTGTAGAAGATAAGATAGATAGGACAGCTTAAGAAATTATACCACAGGAACCAGGAGAGGGAGTACCCATATTTTAAATGGCAGGTAAAATTTACAAGGGCTTTCTGACATGTAGTGAGATAATGGGCAACATAGCTGAAATACGTATTTCCCCCAACGAAGCTGTCAGAGTACCTTTTCCCTGCATGCGCATAAATATCTCGCTGGCAAACTACGTTTTTTACACAAACACACTCTTTCACTACTGGAATAGGTTAGATTTGATCATAAGTATGAAAACAATCTAAATCATATAAAGACCTGGTCTTATCTCTATCTTATTCTATTTTTACAGGTACCAAAAACATTCATTTACTTTCTGCATATCCATTGAACACATTCATGAAAAATTTCTTAATCTCATTTTCAAGGACCTATTCAGCCTTTCAACTCCCTGTATTTCAATTTTTGTCTCTTCCAAACTTTTTCAAACCTTCTTTCAAATAAACACATGGGTTCACTTCCACCTGATAATTCTGTTTTCTTGTATTAATCCCTACCCATGAAACAACTGTCCACTTCTTGTATAACAAACATACCAAAATTTCCCTTGAGAAAGTGTAACTCTTAACAGAATCATTCTTGAGACCACTTTGTTATTTTAAAAGGTCACAGCATTCCAACCTGTATATATTTGAAAAAGAGGAAAATAGAAGCAACTATGTTGTTGTGTTACCTACTAGCCCAGTTCAGAAAAGAAACCAATTTCCTTTGATAACACATTCAAATTAGTGTTTAAGGGTAATGAATTTTCAGAATAAAGATTAAGATCAAATGTTTTCAGCAAAGCATTAAGACTGGTACTGGTACTTCATGCACATGACTAGAGCACTGACGGGCTTAAAACTGCTTCATAAAATGTTTTCAAGTCCAGAAGTCATAACAGTAAAACAGGATCTTACATCACAGCATGAGAATCTATGCCTACGTATGAATTTGGAGACTGTACAGGAGAGCATGCAAGAAAGAAGAAAAAAAAGGTTGCTTTGAGGAGGAGAGGTTTTCTTTAAAACCTAAGATGTACTGGAGAGCATTAAACCATAAACTTTATAACTTTTCCTGTTGATTGAATTAAAAAGTCACTAGATTGATCTTTAATTAAAAAAAATAATTTTTGAGAATTTGAAAATGGAAAGGTCAACAGAAATGTATGTATGGCAGAACACCAAGACTGCTGTGATTTTTGTTTTATCCCACTTATCAGAAAGTGAGGCTTCAAACAGATTTCAACAATATCCATTACAGAGAGGTTTCAGTGGAAGATGAAAAAAAGTTGTACCTAAAGCATATCATCCCCTCTCTGCTTTACTGGTGCATTTTCAGTGACAACCTTTTGAAAATATTAGGACTGCAGGTAAATGACTAATGAGGTTCTGGCCTGAGCTTGAGATAAGTGAACAGGACATGAGAAACTACGGGACATGATATAAAAAAATCGATGAATGTTACAGACAACAGTGTGAGAAGGTGACCAAAGTTAAGGCTCAGACTGTGAAAGATGGCTGGATTTCACAGGTAGTTAAGGAAAAGTTATGGGTGAAGCAGCTGGACTTCACAGACACCTGAGGGGAGAACTGAGAACCTTTTTGAAAGTATGGTCTTCCAAGGTCAGCAGTACATAGGCAACCACATCAGCAGTACCATGTAAAGCCAAGACTACCTCCATAATAGTATCAAAATATCAAACGTGAGCATGGATATAGCAAAACTGGGACCAATGAGGGAAAAGTAATTATTATCAGGTTGTTTACCTGAGAGGAGACTGACGTGGAGAAAGGGAGGTATGAAGAAAGGAAAAAGGTGTGTTAAGAAACAGGAAAAGGGACAATAAGGTGTGTGATCGGTGCTGTGGAGGGGTAATTGCCCAGAAGCCTTGTGCCTGAACACCGCAATCAGAATCAGAGCAATAAACCAAACCCATTGCTCTGTGTGTGCCACATGAGTACATCTACTTCTGTGGTCAGGAGGAGGGAAGGTGGAGAGAAAGAGAGGAGGCAGCGTGTTTTCCCCGTCTAACGAGAGCGTCTCTGGAAGGACAGGTCCGAGCACCCTGGTTTCACCACGTCGGTGCCTGTTCCAGCCTGATGGTGCTGGCATCTACCAACCACTTCCTAACACAAAGTAGTAAATTCATATACAGTGAAACAAATAAATGCATATATACAAAAATTTGTCTCAGTCAGGTTTGGGATTTTGTGTGAGATTCTCACATGTCAACTGCCCTATTTTCAGTGAAATTATTTCTTAATGGATAAACTTGACTACTTAATGTGTATTTTTAGGTGTCTGTCTCAATGAACTGGGAATGGTCACAGTTTAAGTGTATTGTCAAGTATGTGAGTTCCCAGAATACTTTTATACTCGATGGAGAACAGAATATTTTAGTTTATGATTCATCTGACCTATTTTGATATCTACATTAGGCAAGGTGAATCACAACTAGGCATTTTCAGTTTCTCTTTATTACATATAAAGGAAACCTAAAGTGATTACCTCAGATGTAGATCTTTACTACACTTCAGCTGTCTATGTTTGGTCAGATGAATCACATCCTAAGTGTCCTTGCTTCTCACAAAAATACCTCAGATGAATCAGTTTCACAAATAACTCAGCATGTCAAAGATCCCCATTTACTCTTCTTAATCCCTTTATATCCTGCATTCTCCCACAGTCCTATCAAACAACATTTTTTTTTTTTTTAAAGGATGTCTTAGGTAACACTAAATTCAAACAGTTCAGCTGGAAATGGATCAGAAAAAAACCAAAAAAATACAGATAAATCTCTTCCTGATGCTTCTTCTTATAATGAAGAGGAGCTAACTCTATCTGCTTTAGCCATCAAACATGTCAGTATGCCTCAGGAGTGTAAAGAGTGGATGACACATGTAGGCTACCGATGACTTTAAAGGTCAATAGCCAACTTATAAACTCCAGGATTTTACTGAATGCAGCTATATTTATCTCTTAATAAAACAATAAGGACCACACCTATGCAACTAGATTTACAACTGAATTTACAACCCTGACATTACACACAAAGTCGTATGGAGATACAGAAAAGCACCTAGAAAATTAGGAGGTGATCGCCAACTGAAGCCCCTGTCTGCCTTGTCTCCAGAATCCAACCCACCACCTGCACTGCTCAGTTCCTAAACATGTATGTTTCTCACCATAGTATCAATGATTCTGACCCTGCAAAATGACCCACAAATATGCAGACAAAATACAACGACTACTGTTTTCTAGGACAAAGCTATTGTCCATGTGGGTACAAATCTCCTAGTCTGGGCTTCTCTTAGGAAAGAACAGCTACTGTCCTAACCTTAAGTTCATTGTATTTGTCCTTATAAGGAATTTATAACAACATAAAAGAAAAGCAGCACCACCTGAGTGTAAGCGATAAATTTAGAAAACTTCTACCTACAGTTGCATTTCATAACTAAACTCAGAAACGTGGCAATGAAGCTCTATGACTCCTCTTGTTGCTGGGACAAAAAATTCTGAAGCTTCCTCTCTTACTACTTGCTGGGTTACATGGTTAAGAGCTAATGACCACAAACCCAAGGACCTAGTGAGGGGCAGAGACCCCAGCGCAGGCAGGGGCATCCCAATACCCCAGTCAGGGCCACAACCGCCACCCCAGGCCCCGGTGGGGTTGTCTCATGAGACCCTCAGCTCTGGGAGCCAGGGGACACCCCACACCAGGAGTCAGTGGAGGCAGCTCTCTGCTCACCTCACAGACTGAGGGGGGGTCTCTGCCCAGGGGTACGGGCATCATCATGGGGTGTAGGGGAAGAGTATTTGGGACCGTGCAAGGCTGATTATGGGAAGTTTGAAGAAGGACTAAAGGTGGGAAAAGGGAAGGATCAAGACAGTTTGTGGAATACTGAGCATGGGAAGAGAGGACTAAGGGAATAAAATGGTCCCTGGTCATTATGCTTGCTTGGCCATGTCCTGCACTTCACTGGTGCAGTCTGCCCTGTCTCCTCGTTAACTCCATTCCTACCTTCCTGGGCAAAGAGGGCCTCTCTGTTTGGGGGGTGTCTGGTTTGTGCTGAGTGTTTTCTGCCTGTGCTGATCTGTGTGGCCAGCTGTGTGCACACACACTGCATATGACTGCTTGAGTGATGGACAGGAGCAAACGCCGTACCTCACTGCTGGCTGCACCTGGGAGCTGCAGCCCTCTTGCACCTATCGAGATACCAGATTTGGCCAACCCTGTCACTAATGATGGCTAAAATCCATTTAGAACTGTAGTTGCACCTGTGCTAAAACCTAGTAACCTAGCAGGGTTAAAAAAGTCTGTCTTAAACCACCATTTTTTTTTTAACATTTATTTTAAATAATTTTATTGTCAGTGTTCCAATTCTACACTGCAGGTCTGTTCATCTGAGTTTCAAATTTTGTAGATGCTATTCAGGGACTTTGTCCATGATGGCTAAAGGGAATGCTTCAAATGAAGAAGAAAGACTGAAAAACTGCCAGTGAAATTCCTTATATGGCTACATGAACTGTAATAAAATAGATATTTAAGTTTGAGATTAAACATTAAAAGCTTGTAGATTTTGACTTTTAGAAGAATTAACCACTCAGGTACAAAATATAATGTCTATACATGTTATATTCTTGCATAATAAATATTTCTGCGTCAGACTTTTCAGAACCTTTGTTTTTAACCATTTTGAAGAATAGCCATGGTAAGCAAAACTCAAGTCCTGATTAATTTTACATATTCTCTCTACTTAGTACAGCAATGTTCTCTTGCAGTTTAAGGACCTCAGTATACAACTTAAGAACTGACTCATAAATACATGGAAATCCCACAATCATTTGATAACTTCTTGTAGCAATGCAAGCTGTAGGAGAAAGTGACTATTTCACAGGAGTTACAGAAGTCACCACAGGAACCACTTTGATGGTAGAGAAAAAGTAGATTTTACCTTGGGGATTATTGAGAGGTAGGTCCTCCCCAGAACGTTACAAATCTTGGCAATCTTTTCCTAAGTCTTGTTTTACTCTTGTACTAAACACAGAAAGTGGTTATGTTAGGGCAAGGCCCAGCACTACAACATGCTGAAACAAATTATTTTGCACTGTGGGGTCTCCCTAAATGGTGATTTCCCCAGCTATTCCCAAAGCTGCAGAGATGGACCTATGGCAGCTCAGGCTAAGCACAAAAACCAACAGACAGGAGAAAGTTACAGTCTTTTATAAGCTAATGACTGTTGTTTGTTCATTCAGGTTTTTTTGCATTTTCCAATGCATACCAGCTCAATAGTTTTGTTAGCATCATCTTGATAACGAATAACCTATACAGTTCTTGTTCCAAAAGATACTGCTCTCTCCACTGTGCTATACTCCACTGACTTGTATACATGCACTGTTTGTATACTTGGAGTTTATATTCTGGTTAGGCACAGGACTGGCTTAAAATGAAAAGCTAAATCTAATTAGGAAACAGAAATTAAGTATTCTTCCTCCTAAGTCCCTTGACAGGTCTGATTTAATAGTTATTCTAAGAACATGCTACACTAGGGATTGGGTTGCCACCACTTATAATTTCTATTAATTGTGTGTTGGTCAAACCTATGTTTAGCACAAGATTGCAGCAAACACCAGCAGCTGCAACACTCTACAGTCTCTAACGGAAAGTGAGCTAAGGATATGTAAAGGACTTAAGGGTGTGCTGGGAAGAACACAGATCTGTAATAATTAGGATATCGAGGTTTAGGTACTAGTTGCTATCTCAAGGATATTTTGATTCATCCACTGAAGGTTTAATATATAATTAATCAGTCCTATGAGCAGGTGGAAAACTCAGTTTCTAGGTCCTCATGTGAATATTACAATTATAAAATACAAACTAAATTTGTATTTCTTCTTTCTTGCATTGTTTATTGCCTGCTGAAATTGGAACACTGCACAGTGGTAAAGCTTCAGCAGAGGCAGAATGTGTCTACACTTCAAATGGCCATAAAATCAAGTTCCTGGGAAGTACGAAGTTTAAGTTTTGACATCCTTAAGCAGATGAAGAAACAGAATCTGGATTTCCCATTGCAGTGTGTCAACCCCCAGCATGCAGCTAAACTTGACACAGCTGCTTGCTCACTTCCCCTACCCCCAGTGGGATGGGGGAAAAGGAAAGGAAGAGTAAAAGCAATAAAACTTGAGGGTAAACATAAACATTGTTTAATAAGTGAAGGAACAGTGGAAGAAGAGAGAAAGAAAACAAAACAAGTGATGCAAAGTCAGTCACTCACCACTTCCCACAGGCAGACTGATGCTCAGCCAGTCCCTGAGCAAAAGATGGCTAACCTCCCTAAACACCACTCCGCTCCAGTTTATAGCTGAGCCTGATACTATATGGTATGGAATATCTCTTTGGTTAGTTCAGGTCATCTGCCTGGTTGTGTTCCCTCTTGAGCATACCCCAGTCTGTTCACTGAGGGACAGAGTGAGAAACAGAGATGGCCTCGATGCTGTGCACACTGTTCCACAAGAGCCAAACCACCTGTGTTATCCACACTGGTCTAGCGACAAATCTGAAGCATGGCACCATACGAGCTGCTATGAAGAAAATTAACTCCATCCCAGCCAGACTCAGTGCACTTATTTACAGAGTAAAAGCTCAGACAGTAGGCAGCATGTAGGATGGAGAAAACAAAACTACCTTCACCCTTTGTAAGAAGAGAATAAGCCTGTAATAAGGCTGTACATGTCCAACATCGCCAGAGGATTCTGAGGTAAAAGAGATGAGTGAGTGCCAAGAGAAAACTCGTAGGCTTGCAGGTCACTATATTTAAGATATCCTTATTGCTTTTGGCTAGATTTTTCATTCTGTTAGCACCCTTGTATGCAAGAGAACTGGTATCTAACATAAATGTGTAAAAATTAGGAATTGAAATGACAATTTTTTCAGCTGACTTTATGCATAAATGACTAACAGAGTGTCAGTGACTCTAAGTGGGAAAATTATAAAAACTCTCTCTGAACTTTTTCCATGTTTTACTGTAGCCTTTTCAAAACTTCTGCGTGGAGAAATAATGACAACTGAAGTAGGGAAACAAAGAACAAATCAAATCCCAACAGCTATGTAGCTGTAACTTTATGTATCATAATTTGTGGAGAAGAGGAAAGTTCTGTACTGAAGCAGACTGTACCAGCACTTCTTCAGACAATAAATGTTAATGATACCTGAACTGCACAAGATGTGGGATTTAGTTCTAGGGTTAGTGGGGAATTATTTCCCTCTTTGGTATGCTCCTACGAACCTTAAGAAGAGAAGTGAAATATTGGCCAAGTAGACATGAACTACAAAATATCTTCTAATAGCCTCACAAACAAAAAATCTTTAAGTGACATTGCACTATCGTTAGAAGGAAACACTTTCTCATCTGCTTAAAATTACAGCTGGCAGGTATTGGCTTCAGAAAATTTAGTTTTAGGAAAGGCCTGTGGGAGCTCAGCTGCTGGAAGCGTCCATACAAGTACTCTTTGATCACCAGCTAGTTCTCATGGAGACATTTGCTTTAAGATTAGTTACAGTCTAAGGAAGCAATAGCAAAAAATTGAAGATATATTCTTTGAAGTATTTAAATATTTTGCTATATTTGCACGTCCTCAAGTCACAGGAATGTTCACTATTAGATGCCTCCATTTATAGACTTTTTTCATAACTTCATTCTACCTGGAGTATGATAATTTCTTACTGTACCTGTTAAACTTAGTAAGTGAAGAATCACATATCCACACAGCAAATTTTTTAAGAATAAATGATAGAGCAATGTTTATTGTTTCCCCATGAATTGCAAAGAGAATGTTTGCTTTGGTGTGCTTCACCACAGCCTTTCATGATATACCACAGAAAATGTTCAGGATATCTCTAAGGATAAATATTAGTTTCTGTTCAAGAGTCCTGTTCAAACTTGCACACATATGTAAAAATATACATAGTTAAATTAAATTATGCATCTTTTATGCCCCATAAATATATTTCCTTCAAATTACAAATCTCTACCTATTTTAGAATTTGGCAAAAAAAAAATTGTAAATTCTCTACACTATTCCCAACTGCTCTTCAGTGCACTGGGTAAAAAGCAAAGTATTATGGTTTTGACCAAAGTTAACGTAAGACAGTCTTCCATGAAATTGATGATACTTAACAAACATGTATCTGAAAAAATATTTGTACTTTCCATTTTACAAGGCTATTTAAGCAGTTATTCTCTTTGTTACTGCTTTTGTCAGAGCTGTTCAGGTTTAATAACTGTAACAGCTTCTTAATTGACTTGGTATTTTAATTAAAAATTCATTCTTTATACTTGAGCTTAAATACACTTATTTCTAGTCTAAAACTCATTAACTTACAATTAGGGTCGATCAGCTGAATTTTCTGTCAGATTCCACAGAATTCGAATCTAAGATCATCAGCCACATCTACGATTGCACTGTCAGCACGCTGTCCACTTACAGTATATTGCCCTCCAGAATACAAACAGATATTTGTATCTCTTTCCTGAAATCTCAATCTAATGCATACTTCAATTCCAACCTCACAGTGCTAAACCCACTGTGAAACATCAATGCTATAAAATTCTAGAACATTACTGTTATCTGTTTTGGGGGAGGGGTACTAGAGATAGCAAAGGAAATGACTGATACTATAAAGTGAAAATTTCTATCTACCTGATGTACTTCCTAAGGTATAAGGGCAAAGTTCTCAAATGAGGGACTTCACTACATTCACCAAACCAAAGCTTCTCCTGACAAAGTTATGTCATTGCTGGCAGGCACTGAAGGGCAGAGACACGCAGAAGCAGTAACGGTGAGGACCTAAGAAAGGCTGGAGGTGGAGAAGAAGTCAGAAGGCAGGACAACTTACTGTCAAGAATGAATACATTTCATAATCTCTGACAAAGCATTAAAAGGAAGGTTTTATTAAAAAATATGTAGTCACTCTGATTACTGTGACATTATTTATATGCGACAAATTATCAGTAAGTTTTTTTGTTATCAAGCTTTTAAAATCATTTTTCTATGAATTACAATTCTGACATTTTAAACAAAGGATTTAATCAGAACTTTTAGTTTGATTAGGTAAAAGCTGCCATTTTTCCTGTAATACTGAACTCTCTTTGACCTTCATGAAATCAACTCTGACACACAGAGGTAGATCCGCATGGACCAGAGATTCAGTACTCTGGCTGCAATCAGTATCTTGTTAGTGAAGGATTATGAAGTATTATTTTAAAGGTTACTTTTAGGAGGATTACCTACTTAGCTATCTACCTTTCCAAAGGAAAAATCATCACAATATAGAGCAGACTCACATATACCGAGTATACCAAAGGATTTCGGTAACAACCAAAAATATGTGAGGAAGGCTCAGACTCTCCATGTATTACAGATCATGTATTGAAGAAGACAGGGACTGAATGACTTGCCCAAGGCTGCACAGGAAGCTTGTAATAACTGAATCCAGACATGGCTGTAATGCTTTTTTCTCTACATTTTGAGTCCACTTGCAAATTCTTTGAGAGACAGAATGACTTCCTTGGAGACCCAGCCTACCTTCTGCCTCTCCAGACTGCTGGAGCTGACCAGCTGCAGGAATCAGTACACCTCCTGGGAGATAAAGTGCTCGAGGGATTTGTACTTCCTCCAACTCAGTGAGAGATGGAATTAATGTGAACTAATGGGAAATAAGGATGCAATCTGTTGGTCAGTGTGTGCACATAACTCTTACAAACAAGGGTACACATTTTCCAAACTTCAACAAAGACTTGATAACTTTCCTGTTATTACTCCCTGCCAGCTTTGCCTGATGATATGAAAAGCACAACAATTATATGTTTATATAAATAGAAATGTATACATATGACATATTTTTAACAGATGATATTAAATTTGTCTAGGATTTACAATTTTATAAACTGATATGCAAAGCATTTTAAACAGACATAACATCTACAGTCTTTATTACTAACCATTTGAATTCAGGATATATTTCAGGTTTATATGTGCAAAGAGAAGAAAATCAATCCCTTATTTTACAGTCCATACTCCAGCTAAAAAGCCCCTTTGTTACACTAAATATCTTCCCGATATTTGGTACTATAATAGTTCTTTTGCAAAATCATGCGCGAATTCTATTTTCAAAATGTGTTTGATGGGTTATCAACATATGTGAAGGAAGATATAACAGCTGGATATTGGAGAATTTTGACTCTTTTTATACTGAAACACTGAATATAGTATAAAGTAAATCCATTCTTTATGAGATCAGGAATCTAAAAGTACAGAGAAGACAGTAAGAATGTCTATATATCAAGCAGCTTTCCATGAGCAGATGGACACAAAGTACATGCTTAGCTAACGGATATTATTTATATTGAAAGAGAAAAATGGAGATCAAAAAATAAAACTAAACATAAGCAGCCTTCAGCATGAAAATACGACAACCAAAGGAAAAAGTAAGACTTTCAAATTGAGAGGAACACAGAACATAGGCTTACAAAACATGTTCTGGCCCACTTGCGCATCAACTTCTGATCAGCAGCTGAAGGGGACTGAAGCACTGAAAAAATGATCTTTAATCAATATTGAAAATCATCAGAGGCAAATCTACTCGTTTCACAAAAATATAACCATGTCTGAAATAAAGGAAGTGCCCAAGGCAGGCTTCATATAGGAAATCAGTCCAACTGTAACACCTCTGTCACCTCACTATGAAATGTCATAGTCATTATGGTACAGCAAGATCCCTCTGGAAAATCCCATGCTGCACGTGCATAACCTAAAATACTAGAAAACTGGTGAGCAGCTATGAGGTGTGTGAACAAGGAAAGACCAAATAGAGAAAAAGAACAATGAAAATACAGAGCTAACAGATCAAAGTAAAACCAAACCAAACCAAAACCAACTATTTTCCACCACAAATCAAACTACGTTGCTGTTCTAGAAGAACGCCGAGATTGTTATGATGTAAGCAAACAGTTGGCTACAACCACATGATGACCCTGGAGAAAGCCATGAAGGATTTTAACCTCCCCAGAACTCTTGTAGCTTCAATCTGTCAGTATGTTCATCTGTGCAATTTTGTCAAGAAAAGGAAATCAGTCATCCTCATATTAATATTATGGCTGTACGGAAATATGCTGTAACAATTTTATCACTATTCTGTAAGACCCAGTTTCTGAGCTAGGCTGTTCAGTTGTATGGGATCAGGAAAAGTTGCATCTGTCTTCTTTCAGTTCCATAGAGCCTGCCATCAGGAGGAAGAGTAAAACTCCTTGTTCTCAAAAGTTCCCCATATTGCCACCAAAAATAAAAATCAGCTCTAATTATATGTCTGAATCTTTCTGCTCCTACTAAATGCCTACATATTTCTAACTGAATTTCCCACAAAATCATTTATCTCAAATTTAAATTCTCAAATGTAATCACTTATAGAAAGGATTCAAGCTGCAGTTCTGAGATACTAAATGCCTCAGACAAATAGATCCAGTTTCATTTGGCATTTGATATTCAGTTCCCTCTAAAAACAATGGCTGATGTCACAGTTCACACGAAATTCATCCCACACAGTTTTTCTATCACTCTCATCTAAATTCTATCAATATTTTTCATCATGCCTCTTCCTAAAGCAGAGTAAGGCTTCTCCTTCTCTCCTTTCCTTCCTTCTTCTGTCTCGCAGCCTGTGAAATCTGTCAGCTCTTAGCATTGCTCAGTAAAGTCCCCAAGCTGCATGATAAGAAAATGTTGAATCTCAGTGACAGTTTTCTGTTCTGAGTATGTCATTCTTTGGGAGTTATTGAGTCTCTATTGACTGAAAACAAAACAAGTGTACAAAAAAATTTAACTGATTAAAGTTAATAATTATATACATGCCAAAATCACAAACATCATAAGCCAATATATTATCTCTCAATTAAAAAGTGTTTTTCACACATTTATTGCATAGCCCACCAATAGCAAAATCAGTACATCAGTGCCAATCAAAAGGCAAAGCTGCAATGGAAACTGGTATCATTAAAATTCCAGCGAAGAAAGCAGCAAAAACCATGGGGAAATATAAGACAATCGATCCTTTAGGTGAGCATTTCCCTTATATGTGTTATATATACATGCTTTATACTATGTTTGATGTCAATCATATACTTGGTCACATATCCACACAACTACTTTGATCAGTAGTGATGGAAAGAATACCACGAAAATGGTAAAAAAAGGAAGGGAACCATGAGATGACACCATGCCAGAACCCTTAAAGATATCACAGATATTTAGTCTTTCAAAGGTTTAAATGCATCATATTCCTGAAAGTAGCCAATGTGTACCACCAAGACTGGATATCTGTTTCATCAAATCTACAAATGTTTTGTCACTCAAATGAAAGACAAAACCACAGACATCAAATACAGCGAGAAGCATGCAATCCTAAGACTCTGTTACTGAAATCCAAATGAAATTTAAGCAAAAGGTGATTGATACATATTAGAAGACAAGATACTCCCCAAAATACAGAACACCAAAGAAACATAGTACAAGGCAAACAGATACCAAAACACTAAATCACCCACATTAAAGAAATAGTTACCACTCTGCTAAAAAAAGAGTTTGCATAAATAGAAATGTACATCTTGATACAGATTTCACAGAGGAAGATGTATGTTAATGATAACTTATAATGTTAACGCTAGCTGTATATGCAATTTACGTATTCTGATTTATGTTTGCTCTCATTAAATATATGAAAGGCGTATTAGTGTAGCTGGCTTTTCTACAGCTTCCCAAATGTGGATGGTGAAAAAGAATAGCATATATGAAGAAAAAAGTAAAGATGTGCTGACCTGCCTCAGTACTCACTCTCCTACTATTGCTAAACTGAATGCTTCCTGTATGTTGAATGCATCCATATCTAGGTATGTAAAATCCATATATCTAGCATGAAACTTTTCTCTGCAGATATTTGTTCATCACTACCCCTAGCTTCTGATATTTTAAGCACTCTTCTCCTCTATACCAATTTTTGTTTGCATTTTTATAGATAGTTGTATCTGTAAACTTTGGCACCATTAGATAAGACTTGGATTTGCGTCTATTGTATTCCTTTAAGGTATTAACTTCTCAGATCTTTAAAGTACCTTCTTATTCCCTAGAAGTCAGAGAACTTCTACCCCCACTATGATTCTGATTTTACTCTGGCAGGAATTTCATAAATGGCCACAAAACGCTGTCCATGACAAAATTAACAAAACAGTTGTAAGATTTGAATAAGCTGTGGATTGTTCCATACTTGAGTCATCCAAACATAGGGTTTTTTGTATTATTGTGGTAGTCTGCAACTAAGTTTTGTAGGAATTATTCCAAATACATTGGTGTTCTGGTTTTAATATGGAGAAAGACAAATTATTTTAATATACTGCTGTTACGGTTAGTAGGAAAACAGCTCAATATTGCTAATTAAGCTATTTGTCAGATCCTCTGTTTTGGTTTTATTATATACATGGGCATTTTGGTTTTTTTCCCTAAACCATTAGGAATACAAAAACAAATCAGGTAATGTTCTGTTAGTGCACTATTTACCCCCAGAGTACGCTATTATGAATGCAGTTAGCTAAGTACAGGGTAGGAAAGGATATCTTAAAAATTTAATTTAATCTAAATGTCTTCACATATGTAGCTTTTGTTTGAGCATGCCACTGGAGCAGACTATGGTTCCAGGTATATTAAGTACATAGGAAATACCTTCAATAATTTAGATTATCAGACAGATATGGGGAAATAATCAAACCTAATTTACTTTAAGAATTTTAGTGATAACTGTAGTTTCTGAAAGGTTGGGTTAATTTTTTTAAAATAAAGGCCCTAGAAAAAGAAAATCATATTATAATTTTCAATGGCAATGTTGGGTGTTAGTCAATATTCCCTGCAGGCATGCGAACAAAATTTTGTCATGTAAAATCTACTGGAAATCTAGCTGGTTTATCTATTAGTATCTGTATAATTATTCCAGCTAAAAACAAAACCCAAACATACTTATAGCAAAATAGGCTTTTTTTTTTTTTTTTTTTTTTCATCATCAGAATAAGCTGTAGTGATTCCAGTGAAGCTTTGTCAGGGATAAATGTAGCCAAAGAAAGCAGTAGCTATGCAACTACTAGTAGTTTTAATGAGGTTGGCAAGGCTGATTTCTTGCACATCATACAGAATACTTACTTCTAATGGTCTATATTATACTCAATTAAATCAGAAAATAAGTTCAAAAGCAGCTGATTAACATGTTTAAAGTCAGTTTTTTATGCTCTGTCCATTGCTTTTCATGTATATTTCACATATTCTTCTATTACATTTATTTTTTTAGTTTCTTTGCAAATTATCTATAGGCTTAAATATGATTTCACAAGAGTTGTAGGAAACATATCAGTTCTTTTAATGACACAAGATATTTTGAGTAGGCAGGTATATCATAAAATGAAAGAAGGAAAATAGATTAAAAAACTAAGATATTAATTTCACATTGCTCTATCACACTCATTATAGACTACCTTGAACATGGCTATGTATTCCTAATTCATGTGTACAAGATGCAAAGTTAAAATTTCTGAAATGCCCAATATTTAGATCTGTGTCTATACAGAAGTCCCATTCTTTTCCACAAGAGCTCTACTCAGTGCAGGATGACAGCATGCTGTAAGAATATTTTGCACATGTTGGTGCCTGTTTCTGAGCAAGTAAGTCTATAACATATTTGAACAAGTGGTATTTTGAATATATAATAAGAAAACTCTATGTAAAGAAAGATGATGAGCAGGAATACCAGAGTTCAAATAAATTTGCTTAACTTATTCTAATACGATTGCCACTACCCTAGCTTTCCCTATATTTCATTCAATATATGAAATTCCCACAGGTTATAGATTTTGAATGGCCACCATTATCTGCAAAAATAAAATTATTGCAAGCTATTAACAAAAAGCAATATAACATTTGCAGTCTTCCTTTAAATCTTTCTACTTAGGTAGGAGGTCAGCTGCTGTCAGTCAATGTGAGAGATTGATTGCTTCACCCATTGAATATTTCTTTTTCCTATTGCCATATTCTAACCCCAAATTATATACAATTCCATCCCTTTTATATATGCTCTACTGTGACTTTTTGGTGTATATTTCCACTGAGGCATGTTATATTTGTTCAAACTAATTTCCATAGTTAATCCTAACAATTTATTTCCTTACCACCCACTGGAACTTTATTCATTTATTTTTAATCATCTTTCACCTCTTTATTAACCACTCCTGTTATTTATCTGTTATAATCTATCTTTGTTGTAACTCAGCTTCAATGATTTGAACATGGATTAGTTTTCAGGATGTTTAATCACCTAATTAAGGCACCAGTTAAACTATAATGAAATATCCTTTGAAAACAGTACTTTGTGTGAGGACTGATACATAAAGTATTGATAAAGCATTATGTAACTTCATTTAACCTCCATTCTGAAATTTAGAAACTTGTAAAATCTTCAGTTTGCATTTATTTTAATTAAATATTATCACTTAATTTTAAATGTTATTTGTTTGACTGTATTCCGTAAATATTAGCACCACCACAGAAAGCGATTACGCCTGAGCGGTTCCATTACTTCAGTATCAGCAATGAGCAGTTCACCCAGATAAATACTCTGTCTGTCAGTCATAGAAAGTGGATGTCATACAGATATCATACAGGCACAGCTCCATCAGGGGCCCAGTTAAATACCTCTGTGCAAACGCACGTAGCATGGGGAATAAACAAGAGGAGTAAGAGATGTACGCAGACCTGCAGGGCTATGGTCTTATTGGCATCACAGAGATGTGGTGGGATGTCTCCTATGACTGAAGTGTTGGAACGGAAGGATACAGGCTCTTTAGGAAGAACAGGCAGGGGAGCCCAGGAGGGGGTGTTGCCCTCTCTGTCAATGACCATCTGGAGTGCATGGAGCTCCACCTGGGGATGGATGAGGAGCTGACCAAGAGCTTATGGGTCAGGATTAAAGAGAGGGCAGGGACAGGTGACATCATAGTGGAGGTCTGCTATAGGCCACTCGACGAGGAAGACAGAGCCGATGAGGCCTTCTGTAGACAGATAGAAGCAGCCTCACATTCATAAGCACTGGTCCTCATGGAGGACTTCAGCCACCCTGATATCTGTTGGAGGGACAACACAGCAAGGCAAAAGCAATCCAGGAGGTTCCTGGAATGCATTGATGATAACTTTCTTCTCCAAGTGATAGAAGAGCCCACAAGGGAAGCTGCCATGCTGGACCTTGTTCTCACCAACAAGGAGGGGCTGGTGGGGACGTGAAGGTCAAGGGCAGCCTTGGCTCAGTGACCATGAAATGGTGGAGTTCAAGATCCTTAGGGCAGCGAGGAGGGCGCACAGCAAGCTCACTGCCCTGGACTTCAGGAGAGCAGACTTTGGCCTCTTCAGGGATCTGCTTGCTAGAATACCATGGGATAAAGCCCTGCAGGGAAGAGGGGCTGGCTAATATTCAAGGGTCACCTCCTCCAAGCTCAGGAGCGATGCATCCCAACAAAGTCAGACAAAAATGCCAGGAGGCGTGGATGAACAAGAAGGTCCTGGACAAACTCAAATGCAAAAAGGAAGCCTACAGAGGGTGGAAGCAAGGACAGGTAGCCTGGGAAGAATACAAAGAAACTGTCCGAGCAGCCAACGATCAGGTTAGGAAAGCTAAAGCCCTGACAGAATTGAATCCAGCCAGGGGTATCAAGGGCAACAAAAGAAGCTTCTATAGGTATGTCAGTGACAAAAGGAAGACTAGGGAATACGGGCCCCTCTCCAGAAGGAAACAGGAGGAGACCTGGTTACCCAGGATATGGAGAAGGCAGGTACTAAATATTTCTTGTTCCAGTCTTCACCAGCAAGTGCTCTAGCCACACTGTCCAAGTTGAAGAAGGTAAAGGCAGGCACTGGGAGAATGAAGAACCGCCCACTGTAGGAGAAGATCAGGTTTGAGAATATCTAAGGAACCTGAAGGTGCACAAGTCCATGGGACCTGATGAGATGCATCCACGGGTCTTGAGGGAACTGGCGGATGAAGTGGCCAGGCCACTCGCCATCATATGTGAGAAGTCCTGGCAGTCTGGCGAAGTTCCCACTGACTGGAAAAGGGGAAACATAACCCCCATTTTTAAGAAGGGAAAAAAGGAAGAGCCAGGGAACTACAGGCTTGTCAGTCTCACCTCTGTGTCTGTCAAGATCCTCCTGGAGACTATGCTCAGGCACATGGAAAACGAGGTGATTGGTGACAGCCAGCACGGCTTCACTAAGGGCAAATCGTGCCTGACAAACTTGGTGGCCTTCTGTGATGGGGTCGGTGGATAAGGGAAGGGCAACTGATGTCATCTACCTGGACTTGTGCAAGGCATTTGACACTGTCCCGCACGACATCCTTGTCTCTAAATTGGAGAGACATGGATTCCATGGATGCACCACTCAGTGGATAAGGAATTGGCTGGATGGTCACACTCAAAGAGTTGTGGTCAACGGCTCATTGTCCAAGTGGAAAACAGTGATGAGTGGTGTTCCTCAGGGGTCGGTACTGGGACCAGCACTGTTCAACATCTTTGTCAGCAACATGGACAGTGGGATCGAGTGCACCCTCAGCAAGTTTGGCGACGACACCAAGCTGTGTGGTGCGGTTGACACGCTGGAGGGAAGGGATGCCACCCAGAGGGACCCTGACAGGCTTGAGAGGTGGGCCCATGTGAACCGCATGAAGTTCAACAAGGCCAAGTGCAAGGTCCTGCAAGTGGGTCGGCGCAATCTCAAGCACATCTCCAGGCTGGGCAAGGAATGGATTGAAAGCAGCCCTGAGGACAAGGACTTCGGGCTGTTGATTGATGAGAAGCTCAACACGAACCAGCAATGTTCTTGCAGCCCAGAAAGCCAACTGTGTCATGGGCTGCATCAAGACAAGCATGACCAACAGGCTAAAGGAGGTGATTCTCCGCTTCTACTCCACTCTTGTGAGACCCCACCTGGAGATTTGGGGTTGTTCAGCCTGGAGAAGAGAAGACCCCAGGGACACCTTATTGCAGTCTTCCATTACCTGAAGAGGGCCTCCAGAAAAGCTGGAGAGGGACTGTTTACAAGGGCAGGTAGTGATAGGACAAGGGGTAATGGTTTTAAGTTGAAAGAGGGTCGATTTAGATTAGATATTAGGAAGAAATTCTTCACTGTGAGAGTAGTGAGGCACTGGAACAGGTTGACCAGAGAAGCTGTGGATGCCCCCTCCCTGGAAGTGTTCAAGGCCAGGTTGGATGGGGCTTTGGGCAACCTGGTCTAGTGGAGGGTGTCCCTGCCCATGGCAGGGGGGTTTGAACTAGATGATCTTTAAGGTCCCTTCCAACCCAAACCATTCTATGATTCTATCATTCTGTTATAGCAGAATATACTGAAAAATGTTTTGTGTCCTAAGAATCATACAGGATAATTATGTATAAATTTCATGGTAATGAGATACAATTTGCTTTTGTGCCCAGGAGACTTAATACTTAAATCAAAGGATTTTTTCTTTTTTTTTTTTTTTTTTTTAATTCACAAGATTTATTTGCACCCTCTCTGAACTGTTCCCAAAATGAGTAGCTTATAGACTGAAATAAAGCATCTAAAGAGATTTCTTTTTGTTAGTTTTATATACCACTGAGTTTGCAGGAGGGAGGGAGAAGGTTTCCAGAGTTGGACTATTTAAGTTTTTACAAGGTAGATATCTTCTTTTATATTAAATTACATCCATAAAAATAAATACTGAAGTCATTCATTTGGGAAATTAGCCTACGCTGTAAATGCATCACTTTGTGCTGAAGATTCCTGTGGGTGTGATTGTCTTTTGCTTTTTGCTCTGTGTAATCCTTCATACCAATGTCAGGTATGAAGTTATAAAAAGTTAGTCAGCACACTTACAGGGCTTACAAAGAGTGTCTGTGGGTAGCAGGAATGTCTGGGAAGATACAGACTATTGAACTGCCTCATCCATGAATCTCTCCCTAATTACTCCCATAGATTATATTTAGAAAGGGAAGTTCCTATCATATTGCTTAGCAATAGGAAAGAGCTTCTCATTATATTATCATGTCATTATCCCTTCAGCCCAGCTAACTCACACTCACATAGCACTGAATATATAAACAATTAGATTTAAAATACATAGCCAAAAAGAAGACGTGAGACATTGCAACAATTAGAGATAAACCTCAATGTGGAGAGTTCTCTTTCTACAATCTCAAGGATAGATTTGGTAAAAATGGAAAAAAACATCCTTCAAAATGAAGATGAAGACACTGAGCCACGGCATCCATGGTTGGACAGGATAAGAAGTAAACTGCTTGAATTATAGAAGTTGAAATCTAAGTTAAAACATTGGACTTTTAATAGAGTGAATGATGCAATTGTTAGAGGATTTCTGTAGTTAGGCTGTAGGAAATGTAATGTCTTTTTGCTAAACTTTCATGAAATTGTGAATAGTATCAAAATAAAAGCAGCATCTGAAGATGCTTTGCTATACCTTTTATAGAGAAACTGTCATCTGCAAGTTACTGTCACTCGGATTTTGTGAGTAAAGACACAAAAGAATGTATAACCATGATGTGACAAAAAATATACAAAATAGACAGTGAAGTGCAGATGAAATGCTAGTTATGGATCCTATTTTGCATGACTCCCAGTCTTCTACCTTTATTATTTCAAGGGAGAAATTGAGTAAAGCTAGGAGTGATCAAGCCAACAGACGATCATCATTACTCCTGTTTTTGCATAAAACAATATGAAAACAGGTAGAGGAAACAGGAAAAGAAAATTAAAATACTTGTTTTTAAAATACTTTTTTTTTGTGGGTAGCCAGAGGCCTTAAGGAAACGGTACTATTCTGGTATTGCACGCCCTGTGCTAAAGGCACTACAAGCTAGCTTGGCCTGAACTTGTAATGTTGGAAGTTCTCCAGTTCCACTGATTGCTGAAGAGCCTTAGAAATATTACTCCTTCCTGTAATATCCGTTATGTCACTAGTAAAGACAAATAACACCATTTGGGAACTTTTTTTTACTCGAAACAGATGCCAAAGACATTGACATTTCCTGTTGGTATTTCTCACTAGCAACTAATCTTGAGCCTGGCAACAAGATCTTGATATGTAGGGTCTCAATGCTAAACTTGCTGAAAGTGACAGATGTTAACCTTATTAAATCAACCCATTCACATAGTTACAGTTCTGCTCATTGCAGCTTCATTATCAGTCTGTCTAGTTTGAGTCTAGATACAGTATCAACTTTCACTGAAGACTTAGGTTGACATTTTGTAAATTAAGGAAGCAACCGATAGACTGAGCAATGAAGTTACAATACGTAGCTGATGTTACTGTATGTTCTTAAAATAGAAAAGATGCAATATATTGGAAATAATATGCTATTTGATGCTGTTGTATTACTCCATTGCTTCTGTGCGAATATGTAAGCTTTTTTTATAGGTCATGAAAATTTCTAAGGTACATTTTAAAATTTATTTTTTCCTTGAAGAACATAACAAAGAATCAACACTACTCTGTCTTGAACAGTGTGGTGTTTAATATTCATACTAGCTAATAGGTTGAATATCTATTTTCTTTTTAAAACATTTGTTTACTTAGTCTGGAAAATTTTACTCAAATTGATCAGTGTCCTAAGTCCTGAAAACTATAACAGAACAAACCAAGCAGGCAGAGGTTATGTCAAATTGTAGTGTGCTAATTGCTAAAGTCATAACTAGTTATAATATTGTGTTGGGTTTTGTGTGGCAAGGTTTTGGTAGCGGGAGGGGCTACAGGGGTGGCTTCTGTGAGAAGCTGCTAGAAGCTCCCCCTGTGTCTGATAGAGCCAATGCCAGCCGGCTCCAAGACGGGCCTGCCGCTGGCCAAGGCCAAGCCAATCAGCGCCTCCGTGATAACATATTTAAGAAGGAAAACAAAAGAGTTAAAAAAAAAAACCAAACTTTTGCAACCGGAGAGAGGAGTGAGAAGATGTAAGAAACTCTGCAGACACCAAGGTCAGTGAGGAAGGAGGGGGAGGAGGCGCTCCAGACACCAGAGCAGAGATCCCCCTGCAGCCCGTGGTGAAAACCATGGTGAAGCAGGCTGTCCCCTGCAGCCCATGGAGGAAGGATGAGGGGGTGTAGAGATTCCACCTGCAGCCCGTGGAGGACCCCACGCTGGAGCAGGTGGAGGCACCTGAAGGAGGCTGCGGCCCGTGGGAAGCCCACGCTGGAGCAAGTCCGGGCCGGACCGGTGGACCCGTGAAGAGGGGACCCCACGCCAGGGCAGGTTTGCTGGCAGGACTTGTGACCCTGTGGGAGAGAGCCCACTCTGGAGCAGTCTGCTCCTGAAGGTCTGCACCCTGTGGGAGAGACCCCACGCTGGAGCAGTCTGCTCCTGAAGGTCTGCACCCTGTGGGAGAGACTACGCTGGAGCGGTTCGTGAAGGACTGTAGCCCGTGGGAGAGACTCCATGTTGGAGTGGGGGAATGTTGAGAGGAGTCCTCCCCCTGAGGACAAAGAAGTGGCAGAGACAATGTGTGCTGAACTGACCGCAACCCCCATTCCCTGCCCCCTTGTGCCGCTGAGGGGGGAGGAGGTTGAAGCCGGGAGTGAAGTTGAGCCCGGGAAGATGGGAGGGGTGGGGGGAGGTGTTTTAAGACTTGATTGTATTTTCTCATTGCTCTACTCTGTTTTGCCTAGTAATAAATTAGATGAATCTCCTCTCTACATTCAGCCTGTTTTGCTCGTGACGGTAATTAGTGAGTGATCTCTCCCTGTCCTTATCTCGACCCAAGCCTTTTGTTATACTTCTCCTCTCCCATCCCGCTGGGGGAGGGGTGAGTGAGCGGCCACGTGGCACCCAGCTACCGGCTGGGCCTAAACCACGACAAATATTTACAGAGAAAACTGTAAATTGTTGTGTTCTGGACAGAATAACCTATCTGATTAATTTCAGAACAAGTAACAACAATTTTCCCTAACATCCATTTCCACAGGTGCAAGACAAGAATTTTTGTGTCTGTGTTCAGTAATGCCATATATGTTGAGGACCATCTCATGTGTCCAGTAGTGAGATGAGACATCTCATGAGTAAGTAGTGCCATAGATGTTGAGGAAGCCAGAAGCTTGGAGTTGTCTTGAAAAAAAGTGTGTTAGAAGTTTTTCACTAATACATCTTTACCATCTGCAGCTCTACAGAACAGCCTGAATGAGAAAGATCATCTATACAGAGGAGGAAGAAGGGATTCCACTTGATCTCTACATTGTAGGACTCTGCTTTTTAAATCAATGGTGAAGCAAAACATTATTACCAAAGTATGTCTAGTAGAATACAGTATTAATTGTAGATGAAGTAAATTATCTGAGTTTCTCATTTGCTTATCACCCCCCTTAACATTGAGATAATGTTAAACATGAATATCAAAATGAGGTAAGAGGTTGTCATAAGAATGTGAATACTCTTGAGTAGCATAGACCGGAAAAGGACAAAGTGTACCAATATTTCATTTGGGACAGAGTGAACCAGGGTTGCCTGGAAACCAGAAAGGCTAATGGATGAGAGCCACAGGAGAAGTATACAAGTGAAAATACAGTAATCGTGATCTGCTCATATGTTGCACTAGTCATGTTAATTAAACACTAAGTTACTTTCAAGCATACTAATATTTTCAGGAGTTCCAGTTTTAAAAACACACTGACACCAAGTAAGATGTCATATATTAATGTTTTTAAATTATATAGTGCAACAAAAGCAATTCCCATCCCAATCAGATCTAAAACAAGGTAATTAGTTTTGATGCAAGACAGGATTTACAGAGTATTTGATGAACGGACAGAAACCTCATGCTAGAAGCCTTTTCACAAAATTATTCACTGCATCCTGAGAATTCTTTTTAAAACTGTATGACTGCGTTCCTTTGATTAATAACCATGAAATTTTAACATATGTTATCCATGAAGGGTTTGTTCCAGTGGACATCTTACTGCCTCCACAATTCTAATACAATTAAATATACCATGTGGTTAAGGGGACAAAAAAGGGAAGCAAGCCTTTTGTATAGTTCTGAAGCAAGTGTACATACATTTTTCACACTTCTCTCTAGAAACACAACGAAGTACCTAAATATCATGCTGATGAAATTCAGCAAAGAAATGTGAGACTGAAGATTTCCAATTCTTCTTTAATTAATTCCATGAATTGAAACCTATAGATGAAAATAAGTAAGACAGTGGTCCATCTGAAGCTAATAAGAACACATTTTAGTGCTTGTTTTCACATAAATTCAAAAAGGAGACAACATTCCTAAAAGCTACAAAAATTTATGTTAAACATAGAATCATAGAATCATTTACATTGGAAAAGACCTTTAAGATCATCAAGTCCAATTGCTAACCTTGCACTGACAAGTCCACCACTAAACCATGTCCCTAAGTGCCACGTCTATGTGTCTTTTAAATACCTCCAGGGATGGCAACTCAACCACTTCCCTGGGCAGCCTGTTCCAGTGACTGACAAACCTTTTGGTGAAGAATTTTTTCCTAATACCTAATTTAAACCTCCCTTGGCACAACTTGAGGCTGTTTCCTCTCATCCTATCACTTGCTACTTGGGAGAAGAGACTGACATCCACCTGGCTACATCCGCTTTTCACGTAGTTGTAGAGAGTGATAAGGTCTCCCATCAGCCTCCTTTTCTCCAGGCTAAACAACCCCAGTTCCCTCAGCTGCTCCTCACAAGACTTGTGCTCTAGACCTTTCACCAGCTTCGTTGTTCTTCTCTGGACATGCTCCAGCACCTCAATGTCTTTCTTGTAGTGATGGGCCCAAAACTGAACACAGTACTTGAGAGGCAGCCTCACCAGTGCCGAGCACAGGCGACGATCGCTTCCCTAATCCTGCTGGACACGCTATTTCTGATATGTCAGACATCAACCTTAATTTTTTTCAGTCATTCAAAAATCTGCTCCTGCAGTAACAACCTATGCTCTAATATGTTCTATACAGGCAATATATTCTAATAGACTCTGCACTGAAGTTTTAAACATAGGGAAAAGTAAATATTGTGACCCCGATGAAATTAACGATCAGGTGCTGCTTGTGTTTTCCTTCCTGTTTCATTTCCCAATGTTTTCTACACCAGCAATTATCATCCAACATTTAGTTTCAGTTCAGACTTCACTGCTTACAAGCATATTTAAAGTTCAGCCTGTGTCAATGTGTGATATCACAGATGATTTCTAATTTTGTTAGTCTTGCATTCTCCAGTCCAATTGAAGAAAAAAGTTTTACTCCAGACTTAATGGCAGGAATATCACTCATATATATTTTTTTCTAGATTATGGACCTTAAAGAATGAAGTTGAATATGTTTAAAAATATCTGGTTTTCTGTATTTTCTTGTTCTACTAATATAACTTAAAAATATATGGACATACTGACAAATACAAAATTAACAGCAACATTTTTGCATTCATTAGAACAGTACTGCTGGTATTTTTAATTAAGGGATAAAGAATTTATCATCATGATGTCTTCGTTTGTCTTTATTAGAAAATCGCACATCAATTCACTGGGAACTACTGTTGTTGAATCACTGCCACTTACTGTCAAGTGCTGCCAAATTGGTGTTCCCCTTCCGCCCACTTAGTTTTCTTTTAATGAAAATATTTTTTATGTCTTAGTAAATGGAAAAATACTGGATTCAGTGAGGGACCAGCATAATAATGAAGAAAGGCAAGGAAAATAATACCAATTTTGATGAGCACACATTTTAGCAATACACAAAAAAAAGCACCAAATTACCTGCATCTGAGATGATAAAAATAAAACTAAGAATGAACAACAATAAACCTAAAAATGAACAATATACATTATCCTCTAGTTGTGTGTAATGTCCTTCTGTCCCAACAAAAGGAAGTCAGAAATTAACTTGTGTCCTTTGGCAGGGAAAAAGAAAGGAAAATAAAATCATTCCAAACAGATAGCTGGATTTAGCCGGTGTAATAATACAAAGTTAAGCTTTTCTAAAAATGAAGTATTCAGAAGCCATTTATTTGACAAGAATTATGCGGATGATATATTTATTTCAAAATAAAACAAATTCAGAAGGGTTGCCTCCATTCTTTTGGGTGATTTTCTCCCATTATAATAAATAGTCCTCTAGGGATTTTAATTGAATTTTATTTCTCTGAAGATATTTTGATTTTTTAAGCATTTTATGTCAGTTATTTCATTAAGCAATTCTAAAAATTCTGTTCCTAGAATAATGTGAAAATGTCTTCATTTCTATTTTTTCTTTGCTTTCTTTTTGTTACTGTGTTCAGTTTTCTAAGCTGTCTTACCTAACAAACAACTTTTGCAGCCAACAGTTTCATAGGCAATGTTAAGTGCACACACACATGAACAATTTAAACAAAGTCCCTGGCCTCAAACAGATGTTGGAGACACCCAGTACAGTAGAAGGTTGTGCATGAACTCTGACTTAAGAAAAAAACCCCAACAAACAACAAACAAAATGCAACAAAAAAACCTGCAAACAAATAAAGAAAAACAACCTAAAGTGAACTCTGTTCAATTACAGTAGGGAAGCTGAATATATATATATATATATATATACACACACACATGTCCTGAATATATTCACAAATTTAAAAGACTAACAATTTTTTGGATAAATATATTTAATGAAAAATCTGTATGTTGCTCAGTAGAATGGGTATCAAACTGAAAAGTTGAGTGAAAGGTCAATAATTCTTTTTAAATAGTATGAGCCAAAGCTAAATACTTACTTAAGAAAATTAATTGTGCTCACAGATAAAATAGATTAGAGAGAGAACTTTTATAAATCATAAGTACACAGAAAGTTCCTTAAAGTTAATGAGAAATTAAATTAATTGCTTAATTTAATAAATATTAAAATGTGGATGGTAGTTCTTACATATTTTGCTAAAAGTTATTAAAACCAACAAACAAAACAGTCTGAAGCCTTTTATTTTCAGTTCAACTGTCTAACTCTGAGATAATTAAAATGCTAAATTCTCTTTCCTAATTTGCATGGTAGAGCTCCAGTTTTTCTGTTTTCTCTACAACTTTTTTTTTACCAAAGTTCCACATGCAAACTCCGAAAGGATTAAATTAGTCCTAGGTAAAGTGCAAAATTTAGATAGGAATTATCCACACACTATCAGGCAATGGGATTTACCCAATACTATTTCTGTCACCAGGACATCTGAATTTGAGAGTGAGTTTAATAATGAAGAAATAATTATGAGTAAAAGAATTATTGAGCAAATGTTTAGCATCTTAGCACCAATCACGTCCCATGCCACAATACAAAGAAGCATAAAGTACAAAAGGAGGCAGAAAAGATCAGAAAATAAATATACTGCTTAATTATATTTAATGGACTGTATCTAATGGACTTCTCTCCTCACTCCACCTTCAGCTGGGCTGGAAAGTGCTTATGGAATCAGGTTAGTAGATCACTTTGAGAGCAACAGCTGCCACAGAGAGCAGTAATTGGTTGCTGCTCCTTCTCACTTCTTCACAGTTCAACTGCCTCCTTTGTGGTGTAAAGAGGACACATAAGTAACCCAGCAATTTTCAAATACATTTTTTAAAAAGGGAAGAAAATAGTAGCTCTCCTAAGCAGAGTGCTTTGGTGCCTGCAGAAACTGGCAATAAAGAGTAAGACATGGACTACATGGTGCATAAATTCAGCAGAAAAGATGGTCCTTCGGGAAGTAGCCATGAACATCAGACAAAATTTTCCTTGACGCTGTGAAGGGCTTTCACAAATGCTGTCTCAGACTGCAATTTCTAAAGACCAACAGACAGCAGAAGTCTGCACTGTGAGTAGATGCAGACTTCAATCTGAAGAGTCATTTGCACTGTGAAACCTCTCTGCACAGCTACAGGAATTATCAAACTAAAAAAAAAAAAAAAAAAAGAAAAAAGTACTGAAATTAGCCATGCCATTTAAAGATCACCCAAATTGGAAAAGGGATACAACAGACAATTTCAAAGATTCTCAAACCTGCTTGGTCTGCCCAGCAATATAAAATATGACTTAACACAAAATACGGGTGTTTCTCCTGCATTTCCATGACTGCATCAAAAGTTATAAACTTTGTTCATCTAAATGAAGATTTGGAATGTTACCCACTTCTTACTGCAAACTGTTATCATGGAATAAAAGCATCTCTTTTTGACTTAAATTTCAAGTCAAGGATAGGCATACATACTATACATAGGTATAGGTTGGGATTGAGTGTTCATGATTATCTCAAAAAAAGGCTTAAAGATCTTTCAGACTACTCACTCCAAAGCTGCTTCTTCTGTCTAGTAATAAACCATTATACCTCTTATATCATTATAGCTCAAGTTTATGTAAAACTGCCAGTGCATATTGATTTGAAAAAAAAATTTAAGTTTTTAAAGAGTTTAGAATCATAGAATCATAGAATCTTAAAGTTGGAAAAGACCTCTAAGATCATCAAGTCCAACCATCAACCCAACACCACTATGTCTACTAAACTATGTCCTGAAGTGCCACATCTACACATTTTTGAACACCTCCAGGGATGATGACTCCACCACCTCTCTGGGCAGCCTGTTCCAATGCCTGAGCACTCTTTTGGTGAAGAAATTCTTCCTAATATCTAATCTAAACTTCCCCTGACGCAACTTGAGACCAATTCCTCTTGTCCTTTCGCTACTTACTTGGGAGAAGTTTACTTACTAAGGCTTCAAATCTGCCATGCAATCCTGCAGGATATTTGCTTTTCAACAGAATAATATTTTATTTAAATTAAAGCCATGTCATTTATTCTAGAATTTTGTACTAGATAGCCAAAAGAAAATGGTTTTTATCCATACCAGACAAACATTACGATTTCTAAAGAAAGGTTATGACAGTCATTAATTCTTTGGAGGCATGTGTTCAATATTGATAGTAAACTGTGAGTTTCTGAATTGAAATTTAAATCTGAATGGAACACCCAAGGACAAAATGGGTACACAAAGACAGGTTTGTCTTCAGATCAAGATGCTCTAGAATGAAAGCAATACCTTAGGATAATCAAAATGTCCTAGAAATTAATCCTAGCATATAAGGTATCTAAAGTCCTGGAAGTTTACTAATTTTATGAGACAGAGACAATTCTGAATGTACAGTGAAGTCTCTGTAAACATTTTATTTCTTTCTCATGATATTTATCTGTCTAAAATGCTGAAGCTTTTTTTAAAGAATATTTGTGTTGTAGACAAATTTGTAGTTATGTCTTAATATTCTTCTAACATTAAAAACAATTTGAGGGAGAGTAAGCCATAGGCAGTCCATTCCTGGGGGAACCTGTATGAATTCATACTCACCTCTGAGATAACCGTGTTTCTCCACTGAGCCACATGAGATACTGGCCACATAGGCTGGCAGGCAAGACAGTGGAAAAGTTCTTGGACCTGACATTTGTAACATTGCTTCTATCAGTAATTACATTACAGGCAGACTTTAAGGATGTCTGTTAGGGCATATATTTCTATATATTTATCTTTATTCTTTATAAAATAGGGATGGTTATATTTTTCTGCTTTACACTAGTTCTGTGAAGATGTTGTACGCTAATGTTTACTTGATAATCAGATACCATAACAGTGTAAATGATAACTGGCCTACAGAAATAAACACCAAGAAATATATAAAGAAGAGGTGGGATGGAGACAATCACAATATACTTCAGGTGCTACACTGAAGTTAAAACATGCATATAAAAAATGACATTGTAAGGCTTGGGAAGCTTTCTGCACTATTGCACACAGCTTGCCCATGTGTAGTCATGAAATGTCTTGAGAACACCTTCATCTTAAATCAAACAGAAACCTATTTATGGAAACACATACACAAAATCATTGAGTAAAACAAAGAGGATTTCAGAAAATTGCTTGAAATGGAAAATATGCATTTGATATTAGTCCTCCAATTTCTGAGCTATTCTAACTTCAAGTGGGGTTGAAGTAACCTAGTAAGCCCAGATTTTTTTGTATTATATGGTATCATATTAGTTCTATGTTTCAGAGCTTCTACAGACAATTTGAAAATGCTGAGAATATATTTCTTTTTCCTCTTATCCCTATTGCCCTCCAAGAAATATTTATTGATCACCTTCTGAAACACAACAGTTCAGCCACAACTAGAGTTCAGTCCCTCAACTGGGACTGAAAGTCCTTACTGGAAATTAAGATCTCTTTGTCAGCTATCACTTAGAATTAATTCATATTCAAAGTCAGGTAAGTAAGTTTTCATTCTGGTCAAATCAGTAAAAACAACCCAGTTTAGGATTGGCTCTAATTTGTAGCAGGATGTGCTTCCACTGAGGATTTGAAGCTCTGCAGGAACTCTTTGCAACATCCTTGGTCTTTCCTGCTGCTTTCCTGTATGACTTTCAGCCTTAACATCTTAAGATTTTAGTAGTTGTTAGATAGCATAAGGTGTGCTACTGCTTCAGAATATTTTGTCTTCATTCTCTTGAATTAGTGATGGTTGCTTGAGACTAAAGAAACTGAACTCAATGACCTAGATGATCTTTTGTAATACTAGGAGTATGTAAAAAATGCCATGGGGTATTTTTTTGTTTTCTTTTCTTGTTTTACTTGATGCATTTAATGTACAGCTGAAAAGCTATTTACACTTCATAGAGAGGAAAAAAAAAACAAAATAAATATTTGCCTATGTTTAAACAAAGCTTGAGGGCAAAGAATCCCAACAGCTAGAAGACAGTGGTTTTCATATATTAAAACCCACTACAGTTAAGGTTAGGATGCACAAAAACTTGATAAAATATTTACTGAACGCCATTCATTGCAACTCTCACAGACTGTAGTGACATTGCATATTGTTAGCCCAACACAGCAACAAACTGCAATATCAGGCCTAATAAAACCTGTCAGCGTGGACTTCACCCATTTTTTTAATCTGCCACATATGTAGGAGTTCTTTAAGTAAAAGCAGTACAAATACCTTCTAACGATAGAGGGACTTTTAATAAAATAGTCTTCTCTGATGAACACATGAAATTTTTCTTTCAGGTAGTTGCAGTTTAGAGAAACAAGTAGCACAAATAAATCCAAACACTCAAGGACCAGACTATGGCACAGGGAAATATCACAGAAGAGGAAAGAACAAACATTATACTAAATATTATACTAAACTTGTATCTAGAAACACAGGCAGCTGCTCAAAATTCTATTTCTGAATGCTTTAATAACACCAAAGCATAAATTTTTGACAGCTATAATCCAAAGACACACTTCCATTTGCACTTCTAACTTATGTACTCATTAAGGTGGACTACAATATCATTGCCAGTTTTTCTGAAAGCAGTTGTGTAAAACATCTCAGAATGATCTGCTGGCTCTAGTACTACAGCACTGTGCTCCTCTAGCACTTGCAAAGATAAAAACATAAAATCACATTACCCTCATGCATTTCAAAGGTTGTGTAGCAACTATAAACATTGAATCCAAGGCTCCAGAGAAAAGCTTGTGCCTGACATAAATTCCACTACAATTAACACTGTCAATCATGCAGCTGATGTCTGTAAATGAGGCAGTAGAAAAAAATTTCATGAGCTACCAGAAGTACAAAAAGGATTAATTTATAGTATTTACATTTATATTCAGGCACATGTGTAGATTACAATCACAAACAATTTACTGATTATTCTCTTGAACATTAAAAGAGACTTCTCTGTGTTTTAAAAAAGCTTAACTTGATGCATTGTATTCATTTTAAGAGAGATATTGATTGTATGCTCATGTTTTTAAAACCTTGTCATAAAGGGTCACAGAAATATAAATGATGACAGAAGAAAATGTTAACTTTTCAATTATTTTCATGTAATAATAGAATGCAGTACAAACAATTTTTAAAGTAAAGAGGTTCATTGTATCACTGCAAATCACTGCAGGTCCTACAGTCCCCAATGGCACTACCTTTCATGTACACATATACTCTATAATTCTGTCTTTCTCAACATAAAGACTGAGGCTTTTCTAGCAATTTATCTGTTTTAGATAGGGCTTCATACAACCATTGCTGTAAGAAGCACTGCTGCTCACTGTCCATTTATCCTAGTAGCGATGGCAAGTGAAGGAACAGGAAAGGCACAGACTTTGCCAACTTCATAGAAGCTCATGGAATGATGGTCAGCTCCTGGTAAAAGAATGAAGTTGGAAAATAGAAATACTGCTGGCATTTGCAGTTACAAGGAATGTGAAATCAAAATCAATTGGGATGAAATGAAAATGCTATTTGTCATTTCAATTGGAAGTAAATTTAGAAAAATAGGAAAAATTATATTAGAAGGGAGATCTAGAAATCATTTAGTCAAACCCCAGCTCAAAGTAGATCCAACTGTGTGGTGATGCTGCAGGCCTTGTTCAGCGAAGTTTTGAATACCCTCAAGGATGTAGATTCCTCAGCTTTTGTGGGCAACCTGTGCCCGTGAGAATTCTTTTTTCCTTATATCTAGTTGGAATTTCCTTTCTCATTACCATATACCTCCATAAAGAGTTTGTGTGTGTCTTGCCTCCATGTACTACCTTCACATTAGGTTGAAGACCAGTAAGTCTCCCAGATGCTCAACCTTCTCTTCCAGCTTGAACAAACCCAGTTCTCTCACCATCTCCTCATACATCATGTGCTCCAGATCCCTAATAGTCCTGGTGGGGCTCCCTTGGAGGAGCTCGCAACCTGGGGAAATGTCAGGGAAAAATTTGACCATCAGAAGAACTGATCAAAAGTGAATGCCCTTGTCTGATATGGCACTCTTAAATCCCTGTTGAATTATTACACAGATACAAAAATACTAGTAACATTTTTTCTTGGGAGCTTATTGTGCCTTTGAATATAGGAACTTCAAAACCAGCAGTAAAAATCAATTAGTCTATCATGTATAAACCAAACCAGACGTATTGACAGTTGATCCAAAGCCTATGTGAAGCCATCAGTGAAGAAAATCTCTGTCATAACCTGTGACTGTTTCCCTGGAAGCAGAGAAAAGACAAAAAGAATTCTGGTGATATAAGAGTAGCGAGAAAAGAGAAGGAAATTTAGGAGTTTGTTCCATTAGTGAAACCAATAGCACTCAAATTTGCCTTTTCTTCCCTTCTGTTTTTTTGTAAAATTGTTCTTATTTCTGAATTACCTTCATAATGCTACGTGCATTATACAGTTTTCACTTATGTAGTACTTTGAGGCACAGAAAAAAAATCCACTGCAGTTATCGAACAACAACAGTACGGTTTTAGTATAGGTGTTAATCAACATGGATTTAAAATATCATAAATATAATTCATATTAATGAAAGAGATTGCAGAAAACAAGCTCACTCAAAAACTATAAGCTACTGTAAATACATTCAGTGTTAACTTCTCAAGCTGACATGTTTCCCATGTTAAAACCACAATGGATGTTCAGATGTTATAAAGGAGAGATCTTGTAGTACCTGAGAGAGCGCTTGGGAGGAAAATGAGCCCCCATAAAGTATCTGCCAAAGAGTCATATGAGTGTTGTAAGTACATATTTGCATTTAGCAAAGCCACACTCCTTGAGTTTACTTCTGTAGTTTCTGAATAGGGTTGATTGCCTACTGCTTGCTGGAAGCTTTTGCCAAAAAAAAACTGTAAAGGATGTCTCCTCTAAACATCAAAAGCTTCTAGTTTAGCTTCTCAGGGACAGGGAAAACATAATCAATCACTATGTGTGGCTACACATTTTTACCTCACAGTACTGTTCACTCTATATGATATTTATGTAAATGCCCAAGTATATAAAAATTCCATGTAAACCAAATATGATGACACACAGACTTATTTAGATGTATATAAAAGTTCTTTGCTCAAATTAAACCATATGTATTTCCATTCACAGTGCACTTGCACCAAGTACAGAGAATCATGCAAATAAGCTTTTAATTTATATTCAAATAAAATGAGAAAGTGTTGAAGCATGCTAGCTTCATTTTCTTATGTTTTAAAACTGCCCAATTTCATATAAATACACAACTGTGCTTGGTTGTAGCAATTAAGGTTCAAAGAATTCAGGCCATAGTAAATATGTTAACTGAAATATTAAGAATATATGCAAAACTGTCTCAAACCATGGAAGAATACAGTAAATAGCACTGGAAGAGGTGAGTGGATGCAAAATTTCTAATTTGGGAGGAAATCAAAGTCACTGATTGCATGCTCTTTCTGTGATTAAAGACACATGTCAGTGATAGTGCGTTTAGTGAAGCCCCATTCTGTAATACAGTGTTCAAATATCTTCCCAGACAGATAACCCAATTAAGCATTACTGAGTACTTGTTTAAAACATTGTCTCACTAGGCATTTTATTTTAAAGACCTAGAAAGTTATGTCAAATTTCCCTGGATTAGCTTCTACAGCATACACATTAGCTTACAGAGTTGACAGTTACAGAGTAATATGGTGGTAAAATTCAGCTGCACAGATGGAGATAAATTATTTAGCATTTTATTTATGAATAATACACTTTAAAGCAATATAGATAGTCAGGTGGGTGCATAGGTACAGCTCTTTGTACTAGAAGTATCTCTGTTTTTTTAATAGCGAAGCTTCAAAGGCAAATACTCCAGTGTCTGCATTTACAGCTACCGGTAGTTAAAAGACAAAATCATACCAAGAATCCTTCACTTCATATCATTATTTCGCAAAAACAAAACAAAATATGCACAAGCCTATGTTTTATTTCATCATAGTATAAAAGCAGAAAATTTACTTTGAGGAGCAGCTTTGCATTTTTATTTCATACCTGAATTTCTGTTTGATTTTAAATTTGTTTTTCCCTTTTTTAGAAAAGAAAGCAGTGGGATTTAACAAACAATCATTCACACTGGAGGACTTGAAGTGCTGACAAATCACACAAAAGAATTCATGATTCACATAAATTATTTTCATCAATAGCACAGTATGAGGTACTCGACTGAATAAATTTTGCCAATACTGCAGAGAAAAAAAAAATCTTACAACATAAATTGTACATGAAAGCACAAGAAGAGCCTAAAGAATTTGCTTCTTTGATCAATTTAGTAAGAAGATTTATAAGAAACCATTCTTAACAAGCGCATCCTAACATGATTAACTTGCTCTTGCTTAATATGGTTATCTTCCTCATAAATCCTTGCTATAACTATTGCAAATTATGCACTATAATCAAGATATACAAGTTAGTGAACTGAAGTACCAGAAATGTTATCACTAAACACTTGCTTCTTTATCAACTTTGAAAAGTTCTAGTTTTGATTTTTTTAAGCATTATTTGACAATTATGTACAGGAGTTTTAGACATACATCCAATTTCCATTTTAGCCATCACTTGTTTTACCGATCTGTACATAGCCAAGAGGAAGTCAGTAGAAGAGACTGATGTAATTTTGACTGTGACTTTTGCCGCACCATGGATGAGTCCCAAAGTGGCTCGACCCTATGTCCATTACTAACGGAAATGCTCTGGTCCTACGGCAGACGCCATGAAACTTCAGGCAAAAAAAACATTCCCTTCAATCCCTCTTGCTTTATGTGCACAAGTATTTGTATTTCATTCCCCGACTAGAAGTATGCAAGGATTCTTTCTTGGCAATACTTCCAAGATACCAGCTATCACAATGCACTGGCAGCTGTAGGGTTTAGTGGGGTTTTTTTTTAGTTTTCCTTTGTTTTTAACTGGGTATTAATAAAATAAGCTTTTCACACAAAAATCAGGCAATATTTAAAAACAAATGTGATTTTAAAAGATTATCTACGAGAACAGGATTAGATTCTTATTATAAGAAGTGTATAACTTCAGTGGTATAGTTTGATAGTAGTATTTATTTCCTTAATGTCAGTTACAAATTAGTGTTTTCTGGCCCCATACAATGTGCAGTTATAGCCATTTTAGCAATAATCATATTGATAATGGACACTAATGTTTTTCTTTTAGATCTTTCTTTCCAGACTTCCTATCTCCTGTTCCTCCACTAACCTAACCTTGAGAGTAAAGTAGTCCATAAGAACCGGAATAGCTTTACTCATATGCTGTTCAGTAGTATGAAATACAGGCATGCATTAAAATCTACGTGCTCAAAAGCGCATGTGCTATGATCTCGTTCTTTTTCATTGAACATGCCTTTGAAAATCTAGCAAACATCTGTTTAAATAAGTGTACCTGAGAAAGGGCCTATTTTGAACGAAGGAAATAGGACATTCAGGTCAACCAAAAGTACACAAATATATATGAAAAATTTAAATAGTATAAATAGAAAAAAGCCCAACCCATAGCTTCTGAAATTCAAGAAAATCATTTGGTTTGTCAATGAGCAGAAATAAGCTTCTTTAAAAGTAGTTTTATTATATTTTCCTATATGATGTATTGCAGAATATTCCTTTATGTGCTTCAGCATCTTCCTCTGGTATAGTGCATTAAGCACAGCAGCATCCAGTTAAAAGTGTGTGAAGCTAATGCATAAAATCCAAGTCCTCTATTCACAAAAAAACTAAGTAATACTAAAATTCAGGTAGTCCTAGAAGGTTTATGATAATAATGATCGGTTTTGAACAAAAACCTACATGGATTATTAATGATACAACAGGAAAAGACACACATGTATTCTCCCTGAAGGCTTTCTACCTTCTAAACACACATACAAATTCATGTACATTTAAAACAAAAAGCAAAGTAAGGAACTGATATATAAATTCTCTGGAATGTAATCCAGTTCATTGCATTTCTTTTAGGAAACTGCACTTTCTTTTCACTGCTGTTTACTTTGGTTTGGTTTTATGATCACAAAGTGCCCAGAAACTCTACAGATCTGGTTGCATGTATAATGGAAATTCTTGGAAAATTGTATTAAGTCACAATTTTGTTATGAGGAGAATTATTGGATACTGCCTGCATACTGGTTACAGTGTTTTGTTTTGAAAATAAGAAATATTTGTATGATGCTTAGTGTTCAACCTGAATTATTAATTTCAGATTCCAGACTCAGCTTTAGAATCTGTCTTACGAGTCTCCCATGAGAATATTTCTCTGTGTAATCTCAGATCCTATAAGAACAGCAATCTTTATTCCCAGTCCTATTAGTTCTGCTACAATTAATGTGATGTCCAGTCATCCAATTTTCTCTTGTCTTGGAGAAAAATATTAACAAAAACATTAGTCGATCATACCCGTGCACTTCCCAAAATGTAATACACTTAATCCAAAGCCTAAACTGTCTTCACAGGAACTTGTCAGTGAAACTAAAAGACCACAGAAGAGCAGAACGAAGTTGTGCAGATAACTGATGAGGAAAGAAAACTCCAGTCAAAAATGGCAGATTTTTTTTTCTTTTTCTTTTTTTAATCAACACAATTATTTCTCATGAGAGACTCATAAGACAGATTCTAAAGCTGAGTCTGGACTCCAAAATTAATAATTCAGATTGAACACTAAGCATCATAGATTCAGGAGAGAGATGAGTTTTACAGCAATTGTCTTCCAGCTAATTCCTCAATGTTGCACAAAATTATTTTCTCCTTGTCTTATAAGAACTGACATTGTCTCTTTCCTTTTTAACACCTGTCAAGGCTCAAAAGGTACCTTATGAGCTTTTTGCCTTGGATCATTTAAATGGTTAAAGTATGAAAATAAAATAAAATAAAAATTTAACAGCTGCTCTATATTTAGCTTTCATATTTGCCTCTTTGATGTCTAAGTGGAGATCAGTGGCAAGGGGTGTTCCTCAGGGGTTCGTATTGGGATCAGTGTTGTTCAACATCTTTGTCAGCGACATGGACAGTGGGATCGAGTGCACCCTCAGCAAGTTTGCCGACAACACCAAGCTGTGTGGAGTGGTCGACACTCTGGAGGGAAGGAATGCCATCCAGAAGAATCTTGACAGGCTTGAGAAGTGGGTGTGTGCGAACCACATGAAGTTCAACAAGGCCAAGTGCAAGGTCCTGCACATGGGTTGGGGCAATCCCAAGTACAAATACAGGATGGCTGGAGAATGGATTGAGAGCAGCCCTGAGGAGAAGGACTTCGGGGTGTTGGTGGACAAGAAGATCAACATGACCCAGCAATGTGCCCTCGCAGCCCAGAAAGCCAACCATATCCTGGGCTGCATCAAAAGAAGTGTGACCAGCAGGTCAAAGGAGGTGATTCTGCCCCTCTACTCTGCTCTTGTGAGACCCCACCTGGAGTACTGTGTCCTTGGTACAAGACATGGAGCTGTTGGAGTCCAGAGGAGGGCCACAAAGATGATCAGAGGGCTGGAGCACCTTTCCTATGAGGACAGGCTGAGAGAGTTGGGGTTGTTCAGCCTGGAGAAAAGAAGGCTCCAGGGAGACCTTACAGCAGCCTTCCAGTACCTGAAGGGGCCCTACAGGAAATCTGGAGAGGGACTGTTTACAAGGGCAGGTAGTGATAGGACAAGGGGTAATGGCTTTAAGCGGAAGGAGGGTCGATTTAGATTAGATATGAGGAAGAAATTCTTCACTATGAGGGTGGTGAGGCACTGGAAGAGGTTGCCCTTGCCCAGAGAAGTTGTGGATGCCCCCTCCCTGGAAGTGTTTAAGGCCAGGTTGGATGGGGCTTTGGGCAACCTGGTCTAGTGGAGGGTGTCCCTGCCCATGGCAGGGGGGTTGGAACTGGATGATCTTTAAGGTCCCTTCCAACCCAAACCATTCTGTGATTCTATGAATCTATGGTCCTTCTACCTCATTCCAGAAGAATGGCTTAGGTACCCAAAATATTGTATATTTTATCTAATACTAGCAGTTAGCCTAATAAAAGATACAACTTCCCTCTGAGAACCTTATTTATATATCCACCAAAAGCCACTAATGTTAATGTTTCATAAATTAGAAAAGCATCAGGAACATCAGATGAACATCTAGAAACATTATTTCAATCATAACTATAAAAAACAAAAAACCCAAAACCCAAACCAACAACAGGTAGTGGTAGCACCCGAGAAGCCTGTCCCATACAAAGTGCTAAGGAAATTCTTTCTCAGCTTCATGCAAATATACTATCACTGATCTAGAACTCTAGATAAACATTACAATCTATTCCTATGCACACTTCCATATTCATATGCTGCCTTCCCTCCCATATACTTTTTTTTTCTCGTATTCTTTGTTTATTCCAACTAATATGTGTTTTTTGTCTAAGTTTGATAGACATAGGTCTTTCAGCTATGCAGATATGCTCCCTTCATTGTATATTTTAAAAATATTTATATTTGTGTGTCTATATAATGTATACTGTACATGGGCTCAGCTCTTCTCTTTTCATTTGAGAATACAATAGGCATAAGAGGATAAAAGGGGGGAAAGTGTCACAGGAATCACATTTCATGTTGTAGAATCTAACTGCAGGTACTGCAGAAATCATCTGTAAGATGCTATAGCGTACTCTGGCCCTAGTCATTGCCAGCCTTAGCTACACCAAGCTGCTTATATGCAGTCATCAAATTACATGTATGCAGCTGACTATCAATACAGCTCAGAAATCATTAATCTGTTATCACTAAAAAAAGGATGAAATATGGCTCTGTGGTTTTATGACACTGTAAAGCCTCAGTTTGGCCAGATTATTCTCAAATTACCAATATTTATCATTACTCAAAAGGAATTAAATCTGTGGTTTAGATCAGTTGTGTTTGGTTTGTTTTTTTGTTTTGGGTTGTTTTTTTTTTTTTCCCCCAGCAGTTTAGTAAAAATCTGTCTAAGTTTGAACATAAACCAGCAGAAACACCTGCATTTTCAATTCCTTTAGCTACTCAGTCTGTTGACAGATCACTCTTAAATACAAATAGCAGTTTGAAAAGTAGGGGAAAGAAAATACTACAGTTTGATAAAACCACTGAATCAAGTCATTGTACAGCTTCAAAAAACAAGGTACCTATAAAGATAGATAAAACTGGATGAATGAAATGTTTTTTATGAATTCAAGTATGTCAATAGTTCTATATAAACTATTCCAGCAGTAGCATGACAACTAATTAGCTTTAATTGAGAAATATGTAAATCTGTGAACAATGAGGAACTTGATCTACTTAGGTTTCAGACAGAATATCTTTACTTCTCACATATGACATTTACTGACATTTTCTAAAACATACAGATGTGTTCTGCTGAACACTCTCTGTATAAACAAATAAAAACAAGAGTATAATTTAGGAAAAAAAACCACCCCTGTATTACTAGGCTATATTGTTTTTCCTTTTCTAATATTTAATATATAAATACCAATCTGCAATCTCCTTATACTAGTATTTACATTAAAGCCCAGAAGAGATTCCCCGTCAGGTTGGTTTCATTTCAAGAAAGAGAGAAATATACAAGTAACTTAAAATGTCTTTTAGAAAAGTTCATCTCTTTTATTAATTTAAATATATCTTGTATTTCAAAATTAGGGATTGTTTACTTTGGTAATAACTTTACCAAATGTAATGTTTTTAATTGTCATTACACCATTTCTTTCCTAATGAAATTACTAAGGAAGTCTAAAATGTGGTAAATGTATAATACCATAGCTTTCCTTAAAAGTTAAATTATTATCTTCAAAACTAGTGGTGATTCAAGAAATTTAGAAACATAAAAAGTTTATTAATAATCCCTGTTTATTTGATATCCCCTTACTAGTAATATATAAATAGGGGGAATCTTGCATAAGCATCTCCATCTGCCCTCTCTACATTTTTCTCTCTGATTCAATGCAAAATTTTGTAGCTCTTTTAAAGAATTTAAAATTTTCTTATTAAGATATGAAATAAATGGATAGCTGCATTTAAAATTGAAATGGCAAAGGGTTATATTTTCTCCATACTTTTACAGTGGAAAGCAATCAGACTGCAGTGAGAGCTTCACCTTATCAACTTTACCTGCTAACTACTGCTGCTGACTTCATCTTTGGCTAGCTTAAGCCTAGGTTCAAAAGACTGATTCAGAGTTACAGCAGAATAAATTTTGGAATTAGCAATGCTAGTATTGAAATCTCAGGATCTACATTCACATTTATTCTGCATTACTAAAAAAAAAAATAAAACAAGAAAAACTAGAAAAATTCAAACTTTTTGAAGACTTAAATCTGAGCCAAATCAAAGCTCCATGATTAGATTCATGTTTCAGTGGTTGAGACATTTTCATCAGACTCACACTATAAACCTGAAAAAGCAGATACAGTAAAATGCTGTTGATTTCCCTACCTCAAATTAAAAAGAAAATTAGAAAAAAAAAAACAAAAAAAACACCAGAAAAAAAAAAGCAGAGAGGTGGGAACAGGAGGTCAGCACTCAGCTGAGGCATGCTGCTATCATAATATGAACGACTACCTATAAAGATGTTAAACTGTGGAAAAATAAGAGATGATTGTGTGAGTTGGGTATCTTTCCTGTAAATTGTATTGACCTACAGAAAATAAAAACATACTGACAATAAAAGAATACTGATGTCTTTGCACTTTATAGGAACTGAACTCTTTAAAATGCTCTCATTGCAAAGTCCTTTGACTCATGGTTGAAGCTTATTAGTCAACAAACAGGGCTCATTTGATACTTATTTCAAGGTATAAATTAAATAAGTAATCAACTTTATAAAAGTGAGCATTGAAATGAAATGTGCCTTCATGTTATAAATGATAGAACACAGTTTTATATCATTCTTTTACGTAACATGTAACAATTGAATACAAAACTAGTGAAGTTCCACATTTTAGCTGATAAAAAAGATGTTCATGCAGAAGCATATCCTAATTAAATGTAATTAAAAAAAAAGAACCAGCAATTTGGTAAGATCTTCAAAATATTCTTTGTAAATAAAGTCATCAACAGTTAAAATAAAATAAGCACCGCAAGCACTATTTTATTGTAGCGGAGCTAAAGCTAATTATTAGATACAGTGATTAGAAACTGAATGGGGATCTCCGTTATATGAAAAAAGTAATTTGAAAGAGTACTGCTAAGGGAATACTTTCAAGAAAATAAATACTAGTTTGTATCAGTGAATGAGAACATTTAGTTCTGAATTAAAGTTGAAATGGGATGTTTTTCAGCATGGTAGCTTCATGGCGGTAATTTTGTTAAGTGTGACTAGATAATTAAGAAAATAATAATTAGCAATATTAAAAATAAATAAATAAATACAGATGGTACATTTGATTTACCAAGAATTATGTTCAACTCCATTGAGCAAAGAAATATTTTTCTCTAGTTTTACTGGAAATACTTCTAAGATAAGTTACTAGCATTTTAAGTTGGCTCTGAAAACAATATATGTTCTTCTGTACTGATCTTTTATCACAGTAATATATTAAAAATAAAGACACATCATGTAAAAATTGTTCAAATTCTCAGTTTCTATATTTTTTTAATAATGGATTAAAAAAACTCCCACATTCTGTTATTTTGATGTATTTTACATACTTACTGACTGTATTTCTACTCTCTATTTTTTACTGTTCAACTTGTGATTTACATTCTCCTCACCTCCACAACTACTCTCAAGAGCTTCTACTTGATGCAGCTGCTGGGTGGGACAGATGTACTCTATTGCTAGTAACATGCCGAGAATAAAAATTATTATTTGTTCATTAATTTTTCATACCCTATTTTTCAAAATTTACTTTCTCTGCACATTCCAAAGTTTTTGGATCTTGTACAGCTTGTCCAATAAATCAGGCTTAGTACCTCCTACAAACATCACTGAAGCATAGCACTCCAACTGGTAAAATTATTGGCTTCATTCTTTATATGAAGCTACATTAGATTGGAGTTTGTTGGGTTTTTTTATAAAACAAACAAAAAAAAATAGTAGTCACTCTATATTTTCATAGTTTATTCTTCTTTACAACATAAGCTAAGCAAATCCATGTTAAATCTATCTATTAAATACAAAAGAACCCAGCATTCACAATGTTAGGCACCAAAAACAGCCATTGAAAAATTCAAATGAATTTCCCAGCTGCAGGTAACAAAATTCAACATTTACACAACACATAGTACTGTATATTTTACATGACTTTTTTTTTTTGTCAGATAAAGCATTCTTAAACTAAAAGTTGTACGTGAATGAAAATACAATTGCTGTCACTTTTCAGTATGTTCAGCGTAAATACACATGCCCCTTGTGAACAGGCAACACCTATGTGTACAGATCTGGATGTCAGCATGAAACCTAAATCCTTTGAATACGACTATGTCTGTGCAGTAAGTTACCTTAGCGAAGAAACAACCTCCGGCTACGCACAAGGACATTGACCACTTGTTATAGGAAAGGAATTATTATGTTTTTGCTGCACTTCCACAACTAATTGTTTCCAAAGGCAAACATGCTCCTGTGGACCCAGCCAGTGTTGACAGAAATCACCTTTGCTGTCTATATTCAAGCCACATGTAGAAGGTCAATCAGTTTTGGTTGGTCAGAGATTAGTCTGGGGCTGAGGCCTTTGGAAGCTTATGGCAGCGATATAAAATAGAAAGCTAGAAAACATTTAAACAAAAGAACCTCAGGGGGAATATACGCAGACATTAAATAAAAGGTGTAGAAAACCGAGCACAAGGTGGAACACAGAGAAGCCAAGCCACCAGCAGATCTGACGTGCCAACCAGCTGGTGTGTATATATATATATACACACACACACGATGTATATATAAATAGATATATTCCTAGCCTGCTCAGTAAACAAATTTTAGACCACATGCCGTGAGTGGCATGGTGCTGTTCTTCAGCTGCATTCCCCAAAACTGCCCTCTGACAGCCTCTCAGCCACAAAATTAGACAAACTCCCAGCAGATCTCTAATGTCTCAGGGAAAGCTCATTGAGGACAGACTATCTTTGTTTAACACTGAGGTCAGGAAACTCCATGCTGTTATGTAATATCCTACCTCTTTATTTGCTACAAACTCATGTTCTGGAAAAGGTTCTTGAGTTTTCTGTGTGGATTCTGCAAGGCTATGCTCTTGATCTATTCGCCTTCATTTCTTAGTCCTCCTAGGCTCTTTAATGCCCTGAAGGACGATTGGACTTGCCTTATAATGGTAAATATTAAGGATCTGGGAATAAGATTCCCAGAACAAAAACGTAAAAATCCTTCCCTGAAAGGGAAAAAGAGGCATTTGCTCTTGATTCTTATGAAGGTACTTTTCCAAAAGGGTGGTCTACAAAGGTGTATCCCAAGGCAGAGGGTTCCTTTGCTTCAGTTGGTTGGATGAATCTACTCTGTCTCGAAGGGGAGAAGTTTTCATAGGATTCATTGGACACAGCTCCTCTACTGTTTTTGTTAGAATGCCTGACAAAGTCTGATCATGAGAGATGTTGCGGCACTCAGTGCTCTGGATTGGCAGGAGGGAAGATTAGCCAGTTGTAACCTGATAAACTCAGAGACAGCACAAATTCATATCATAGCTATGATTCTTGTCTATTTTACATCAATTGGTTTCCATACAAAAAACATTCTTGAGCTATCTTCCAGATCGTGTCTACACCACAAAACAAACAAAACCAGACACTGCACCAAATGACATGGGGATCAATGGGTAACCTGCTTAACATGACCTTGTGTTATGGTGGTAAGGAAATAGCAAGCAAATGTCTGCTACTGTAATGCTCTTTCCTATTTCACAATTTTAGTTCGTAACCAAGAAGATAATGCAATTTGCAGAAGATTTGGGAAGAAAACAAAGAAACAAACAAAAAAAAAAAACAAAACCAAACCCAACACAAGAATAATTAAAAAATCAGATATCGTGTTGTGAAAACCTCAACATTTTTATTAGTTTATACTACCAAAGAGGAAGTTGTGGAATTACTTGGTAACAATGGGTAAGCATTCACTACAAATTGGAGTCTGATAACAGCTCTTCAGTCTTGTAGACAAAGACAGAAGAGCATGTATGGCTGGTACCTGAAACTACCCATATGCAAGCTTGGAAATAAGATGCTTGATTTTAAAAATAAGGATAATTAACCATTGGAACAGATTACAAAAGACTGAAGGACTGGAGAACACTAAATCACGGAGAGGTGTAACTTTTTTCTGAAAAATTTTTCATATGGAGAATTTTTATGGTTTCTTTTACACAGGTCACAGTTGATTATTAGAATGGAAATGTCTTGTTTCTAATTATGGATTTCATATCTGTTGCCTTAATTTATCAGATCATAATACATGAACAAAAATGTACATCAGTTCTGCATCAGAGATACATAAAAAATATAGGTAGCTTGGTTTGTTAATAAAATCAGTCATAATCCTGAAATAATGAGAGGAGAAAAATTGTCCATGTTTGTATCAATGGATGTTATGCTTCATATACCAGGTTCTTACTAAGCAAAGCCTAAGAAAAAAGTGCAAATCAGCTGTCTAAAGACTTCTAAATAATGGAAAAATGCTACTGATCTACATACTTTACTTTGAAAAAACAGGACACTTATTATCATTCCTGAGAAGTAAAAATTTCTGAAATAATATCCAAATTTGGAACAAATAGGAGCTGCAAACTCTTTAAAACATTTTCATATCAAATAAGTAATCTTTCTACTCAGTCTTCTGAGAAACATATTAAAATTGTTAATTTTTTTTGAAAGGATAGATTCTCTTTTGTTGCAAACCCAGTGATTAGTGTCTAAAATTTGACAATGAGTTGAGATTCTCCCAGTATAGAACTATTTAAAATGTGGATACATCCCAAATATAAATAAAACTTATTATTTCAGCTCTCAAGTTTATGTAGATTTGCAGGGCATTACTGCTACTTACTGTAGACAGAAAAATTAACATTTTTAAGAGCTTCATCTAGCCCAATGGGATTGCAGCGGATTGCTTTCAAACACAACAGCTGAAGCAAACACACTACCCGTGTTTTCTATTACCATATTGCTACTCAGGGGGCAGTGTGCTAATTCTAAATATTTATTGTGAAAACCTGTACATCAGTTTCTAAGAAACCAAGATTTCTCTTGATAGTTGCCCTCTGCAGAAGAATGGAAACCCTCAGCTTTAGAGACTCTCCTAGTAAATAGTGTCAAATTCTGGAATCCCACACTTTCGGTGCTAAATATAAGGTTTGCTGCTTTGACATTTCTTTCCACAACAATGAAGACAGACAAAGAACTGGTGGAATGAAGTCTTCTCATATAGTCATTAGATCGAGGTTCCATATTTAGACCTAGGTTCCATATTCTAAAACTACAAATCCTGTTGTTACCCTGGGCTGTACATAATAATTTACACCTGATTACAGCATAAATCAAAGACAGACATACAATCTCAATTTGAAGAGATGAGGAGATGGAGAATTCAACTTCAACTTTGAAACTTGCTAAAACACTTAATAAAGCCTAGCTAGGTATGATCCAGTATTTTCTCCACATGGATATAGTTATATGGTCTAAACCTTTACCTCTCAAACTGCTTTCTGATTAGACAAGCATCCATTCTTGAAGCATCTTTTCATTCTTTTTTAAATTTACCTATCTAGTTTTCAAACATACTTTTAAACCTGTGAATAGTCTGGCCCCAGTGTTCTAGTTTTGGTCTAATGCTGGTTTATGTACACCTCTTCAATACACTTAACAGAGGTCTGTTCATTGCGATATTGAGATACTGAGAACCATGTCATAGGGATTCACATGAACAGCTCAACTATCCTCTGCTATCACTTCTGAGGTTATGAGGACAAGCATTTTTCACACCCATTGAATTCTTGGCCTCAGTTTTCAATTTGTCAGTCTATCATTAAGCTAATTGATGATATAAACGCATAATTGGATTTAAATGAAATTCACTGCATATGAATGTTAGAATCCATAAAGCTTTTTTTTCGAAGTCAGTCTCTTCTATCCACTTCATACATGGGCTGCACATGATCTACAGCAAAAATTCTTTACTTTTCCTTCCATTTTTCTTTCCAGTATATTTTTATAAGACTTTCTTTAAGTATCCATCATGGCTGAACAAAAGATCAATAAAAAGGAATATTGGAAATGACATCACAGTAGTAGGTAGCACTTGTCCTAACATCTTCAAGAAAATAATATCGAAAGGACATTTTAGTATCCTTTAAATAGTTCCAAGATAGATGCAGGCCATAAATGTTAAACTACAGTTTGAATCTCAGAAACAGAAAGTGCTAATTGTGATTCTTAATGCTGTCACCATTTTTTCTGAAAAGATATTTAGATTTTTAGAGGCTTCCATAGGAAATCTGCTGTCAGTTACATTTTTTTTATTTTTATTTACCAAAGTGGAATGCTATACTTCACTCTATCAAAAATGATCATTTTTTCAAGGTAGGTAGATAAAACAAGAATTATTTTTTTTCCCCAGAGAGTGAAGATGAGTAAATAGGGACGTTTATGGTCTCAAATGATATATCCAAGCACTGTTTTCAGTCTGTGAAACTGAGATTCAGCCATCAGCCTCCTGTAGAAATGGCTAACATTACATGATTTACAGGAGGAAGAGTCTTGAGCAATTCCTATGGTACATCTACTAGAAGAATATTCAAGTTGCCAAGTGTTGGGCTTTCAATAAAATTAATTCAAATTAATTCATTCCATTAAAAAAAGAGATCAATTTATCTGGTTAAACAAGACTGAAGCTAATTAAAAAGGGTCCATAAATAATGAATGAAGAAAAAGTAAAAGATCTCTATCTTTAAATGTGCTCCCTTATAATACTGCTGAACCACAAATCACCTTTTTTGTTAATGATTGCACAATATTTTCTTACAGCACAAGAAAAATAAATATAAATTTTTAAAATATTTATTTTCCAGACAGGGAACATACTCTTTGGCGTTGATATTTTAAAGATTTTTTGTTCCCAACAAAGACTGAAGCTTGAATATTAGAAACAGCACAAATCAAATGTTAATTTGATTTAATACTCTGTCTCAAGAGAAAAAAGTCAGTCTTGAGTACCAGGTATTCTGCTTGCTCCCTTCAAGCTCCCATGGGCTCTAGTTGCAGCTGAAAGAAGTAACGAAGCTGAACCCAGGTATACGAGAAATGACTATAATATTAGCAAGAACCCAAATTTTGTCGGAAGATATTAACATGGCATAACAACCCTGTGGAAAAAGCACTCATAAAACCCAGTTTTTAAAGTGGTTACTCTGTTTTAATCATGAAACATTCCTTTCTTTTCCTTTAATATCGCAGATAACGCACACAACTTGTCATTTCAACATATGTAGCAGGCATCCTACTGACTAGCGTCTCTTTAAATGCACACCAGTAGGTCAGACGCAGAGCACAGTGAAAATAAGAGCATTTGATGGCATAATTAAAAAGCTATGTCAACTTTTTATGTACAAGTGGGTCAAACTAAAGCTGGCATTCTTTATTCTTGAGTGCTCAACTTTGTAATATTAATATTTTTATGCACACAGAAAGATGACACATGACACTCCAGTAAATCTGCATGTATGTTCTGCTAGAATGTATCTTTCTGTTTCAGTGTGTATTGTAAACTAAACTGACCTCACTTCAGTCAGCTAAAAAAGACAACTGTAGATTATTGTGGCAACCAACTAACTACACAGTTTATAAACCTCCTTTGAAGTTACTTAAATTATTTTCCATGCTACTTCCTATATGTTTTCTGGTAATTTGGTCCTGCTGTTATAATTTTAAAATAGATGTGCAAAAATGAATAAGTTCTAAGAAAAGTGTGGGTTTTGTTTCAATATAGAATAATATCTGGAATTGAGCTTTTCTTTCAATACCTTATCTATAATTTCCAAAAGCTCTGAATACAAAATAAGACCACATGCTTAGTTTCCTCCAAATGCAGCAGATCACATATATCTGTATGGGATTTTGCACAAATTTTAAATTACAGAATTCCATTGTATTAGATGTTGACATCATATTTTACTGTATTGTTTCTAATCAATAAATTTTTAAAATCTGGGTAGAAACACAATAGCAACTGTCCTAATATTATTTCTCACTTTCTGGCCTGGAAAACTTGCACCTCTTTCCTGCACTTTCTATCTGCTTCACTAAAACTGGTATGCAATTATTTCCCAATCTTATTAGCATACTGAATAGTTTTTTCAGTTAATATACTCATTGGCTACAAAGCATCCAATGTATAAAAAATAATGGTTAGTACTTGCGGCTTTAATTTTATTTTAGATGGTTTATATTTGAAATTCATGCTTATCACTGTGGTGCTGCTGCAAGCTTGGCTAAACTGTCTAACCAGCAAAATCCTTGTTTTTTTCTTTTTTTCCACAGGAATTCCCTTCCCTGCTGGTTGTCCTCTCCCTTGCCTACTTGGGAGATGGGATAAACAGAAGCAATAGCTCAGTCACTGCTACCCATCATATCTTAACTTTCTGTGCTGTAACTGTTGCTTTAAAACATCAGAGATACAAAACAGCACAGTATTTTCTAAGTGCAGACCTCTGCAGAAAACCCATTAAGTCCAATTGCTAGCCTACTGTGCAGACATTAAAAAAAGAGTAGCCATCAATAAACATGTTATTTAAATTCAATTTAACATTCTTTTAGAGTCAAAGAAGTAATCGATGCATTCTGTGTGCTAACTAAACAGAGATATCAGAGGCCAAGGTATTTATTAACTGTAAGAACAGTTCATTGACAGGTTTACTCTGAGCTGATGTAGATTATAGCACTGATCTTAGCAGAAGAACCATGAAAAAAACTAATGGGTAGTTGGTCAAAAAAGCTTACAGCGGAAATTCAGGACGAGTTTCCTGAAGGAGTCTGTTCACTTCTGTCTATCTTGCTGGGGAAAAAACCCAAACACAAACCAAAACAAACAAAAACAAAACCAAAAAAACCACTCGAATAACAAATGTTTTCAGTTGTTATGTGCCATGTTTTAGTAGTTGTCAGCACATCCAGGACAAAAATAAAACAGAGATATTCACACTTGATTCTTAGTCTATTCTTGCTTTTTTAAAAAATAAATTATTAATTGCTGAGACTTTGTTATTTGCTTTTTAACTTGCTGGAAAGTAAGAATGCATTCAACTATACAAACTCCTACCAACCAGTTTTTCATATGCTCAGGTATTTGAAAACATATGTTTAAAAAATCAAGATGTATTAACTCCCCCTCCAGTATATCTTTAAGAAAATGGTAATAGCTAGTATTACAAATCTAATATATTTTAAACTTAACACAGAAAGACACAGCATATCAGAAAAGACCAGTTTGGTAAGGTACCATCCTTCATCCTCTCTGACCCTAATGGGAAAAGAGGCCACGAGTCATGTCAATGTAGCTTTGATACACCATGATTGGTTTTCTTTCTGGTATTATTCCTAAATCAGCAACAAAGGTACCAGCAACAAAACCACAATTTGGCTTAAGCTCCAGGGAATAATTTCTCTTTCTTTTTCCAGATTGATCTAATATTCCCAATACTGATGTCTGTAAATTGTGATTTGCCCAGATGAACTCAATCATATTACTTCTTCATTTTTGTAACTTTTCATATTTAAATGCACAAACATGTTCTCAGCAAGATTTTCATCATTCATCTCTTTCCTTCTCACATGCTAATACAGACCTCCACAAATATATACATTAGTCAACTCCAGTTTGAGTTCCAGTTTTCATTGGCGTTTTTTGGTTGGGTTTTTTTTGGGGGTGGGGTTTTTGGGGGGTTTTGGTTTGGGTTTTTTTGGTTTTTTTTTTTTTTTTCTTTTTCAGAAAAACAAAGGAGTTAATGCATATTTTTAGAACTACTGTGATCATTGTAAGCAAATCTAGAATCACTGGTAGGGCTATATGGCAAAAGCGTGGGGAAAGGTTTTAATCTAACTTTCCAGAAGTCAAAATAGCTGTGGATTTTGCCTTACAAGGAAGCTACACTTGAGGCTGACTGCAATCGATAGGTAACGTGTAAAAGCAAGAAACACAGTGATTCTTCAATATCTCTAAGAAAGCTTCTAACAGTACCTAAATACACTGGTATGAGCTGGTATCATCATTAGAATATATTTTCCTGAATCTAATTTCAAGAATTTTGTGAGAAGACTATGCTAACCGTATAGATATTCTAGAACAATGCGACAGACCTAGTGGAAGGAAATTTTAGGAGCATAATGAATCCCCTGGGTCAGACAGACTGTTTAGAAAGATAGTAATGCTAGTGGTATTTTAAGCAATCCAAGCTCTCTGTTAATGTATTTAAACCTTGTTCACATACTTAATTTTAAAAATCTAATGCTTTTCATGTTATCTTAAATGTGGTGGAAAATTATACTGTAGGTCACAGTGCTTCCTTAAGTGTGTTCTCTCACTCTTATGTTCCTGTCAGTTTGTGATGTGGTATGAATTAAGCCTTTATACCTCTTCAGCACAGTAGGCTGTAAATTAATAGGTGCAAAGAAAGCAATAGTGTTCTGTGAATTAAGCATCAATTTACTGCTTCTGTACTTCTCACTTTACGCACCGTTCACATGCTGGTGTTAACAGCTAAGTGGTCTCTGTGTCTTTACAGCTAACACAGGCAAGAGATTATATTAGTTTAGTCACTACTATTAGCATGAAATACATTTACCATCCTATTTATTTCAGGGTCAAAATCTTTGCAAAAGCTTACACATACTTTTATGCATACAGTTATTAATACATATATATTATTTAGCATGAAGATATTACAAGGTATGCTTTCATACATGCTTTCTTTAAATCATAGCATCATAGTATCATAGAATCACAGAATGGTTTGGGTTGGAAGGGACCTCAAAGATCATCCAGTTCCAACCCCCTGCCATGGGCAGGGACACCCTCCACTAGACCAGGTTGCCCAAAGCCTCATCTAAACACATGCCTAAAAACTTTTGCAAGATTTCTATGTGAGATATTACCATAAACTAAACATATTTATTTACTGGGCCTTAGATAGATTTACCTTTGCATAAGGATTCTACCAACCTTTTTTTTTAATCAGGCTATTTCCATCACCTTCATCTCTGAATACAAGATTAGCATGTAATCCAAAGGAAAGCTGTGGTCCAAAAGGAAGAATGGGAAAGTGTTTTCTTAGATTTCTATCTGAAGCTCTCAGAAGAATTACAGATATATTTCAGCCATCATTATACGGGCCAGTATCTGGGGAAAAGGTGACAGGATACTGATACAGCCACCATGTATGTACTGGGAAGGAAGGCGGCAGGCCGGGCTTCACTGCTGTCCTGCACAGCAAAGGTGTAAGTGCCAAAACAGTCCTGTTTTGGAGGAAGAGGAAAGGAGAGGGGATATGCCTGCTGGATCAAAATGACAACATTAGTGATGGTGATATTCCTCTGGGTTTAGGCTGGTTTTGTTCACTCTGTGCAAGTGGGAGGGCTGACTCGAGTACGCTTCCCAGGCTCATTTGGGATATCACTCTGCAAAGGTTCTTCTAACCTACAACACCAAATTCCCACATCGCTACTCTCAACTTCAAATTTCCCAGCCCCTTCAACCCAATCTGAGGCTGTTTCCAAAACCTTACCAATTCTTTAAAATCTGTCATACTATCCTCCAACTCACCCAAACAATTTTTTCCCATGTTAGATTCATTCTTGTCTCCCAACTCCAAGCCCTCATTCCCTCCATCATCCCCTTTCTTCCAGTGCAATGCCAGCAACTCAGAGATCACATACAAATTCAGATGTTACATTTCAGATTATTTTTGAAACCACTTTGTCCCTTTCTTCATTATGGTCATTTTAGCAATTGGAATCTGAAGGTGCCTCATTGCGACCAGCAGAGCCCATCTCCTCATATAATATATACTATATTATTTAGTATACGCTTAAATAATAAAACAAACAAAAAATTTCACACATGTTCTCCTGTATCAAAAAAATTAAATAATAACAAAAAAAAGTTGCCTTTAGGGTGCTGAAAGGAAGAGGAAGACAATGTCTAGGATGAGGGAAAGAAATGTAACCCTGTCTTAAAATAACCACTTCTTTACACCTTCGCTTTCATATCAGTAGTAGTCAGGTTTCATCTTTCCTCCTATAGAAATTTAGGGGCAGGGACTGTTCACTAACTCTCTCATCTAAGTTTTGCCTTTCTATGGACTCCAAAGGTACTGAGCAGTGTTCATTGTATTTTCCCAAGCCTCCTAACAATTTACTTACAACTGTGGATAATTCATTTTTTCAAGCATGCATTTGAATGCCTGCAGAAAATCCACTCTGGAACGTGATGATTTTGATAAATATAGCAAAGTACAAGATACATCACTGATGAGATCAGCTTATTAATCCTTATTATGGGAAAACTGTAGGAGTGAAGAAGCTGTTTATCTGCATATGTTTGGGTATAGCAACTGCTACGCCAAAGAACTGGATATAGATACTGAATTAAAACATGCTATTTCCCACTCAGGGAATTTTAAAAGACTCTGGAAAGCAATACTTTAAGAACTAGAGTATATCAGTTGTCTGTGACATGTTTAGTATACATAGCTGGCATGCTATGCAAAACACTGTGCCTGTTTTCTTGCCAAATTCCCTAACCTGTAAGTGGGACGATCCTTTCTGAGACTATGCTTTCTGAGACTCTGAGCCCAGCGACACTTTCATTCCAAGATTACAGAATTGCACAGGCACTCAAATTCAGCACGTTGCTTGCAAACTTTTTATACACCATTTTCACTATGACTATATCACATGGCTGACTTTTTCTTCAGTGGAGGGTATGTTTTTCAAACCTTAATCTATCAGAAACCAAAGGAAAAGTGCAAGATCAATTACAATGTATTAATGCTTGTTTGGGATAAATTTAGCCAGATTTTAAGCAGAACTGATTGAAAATGGCAGCAAATGCTGAGGGAGGATGCAGAAACTGGAAATGTTGGTGGGAGGGGAAGGCAAGGGAGCAGTGGGAGCAGCGGCATTGCCAAAAGAAAATGGCTAGGAGAAATCGGGAGAAACAAGCATCAGCAGCAAAGGCAGCAAGTGACAGGACTCAGAAGCTGAGGAAAAAATGTATCCCACTGAGTCTTTAAGAGAGACATGGGATTTGCCATATTACTTATTTTAGGGATTCTTCTATCATTTATTCAGTTTGCAATATGTGAATGCCTAATGATGATGTGTGCTGTAGCAGGAGCCTGAACAAACGGGGTATGGATGAAATCAGTTAGCAAAAACATATTTCATGAACAGAACTTTAATTCTAATCAGGTAAATAAACATATTACTGATTGAAAATATCTAATATTCTGTCATGATCACTGTATTTTTCAGTATTCTAAGGCTCTTCATATACAGACACATAACTACCTTTCTCGCTCACCTTAAAGTATCTTAGTCCTTCCTATGTATCTTGGGGGTTCGGAACTGTGTAGTGTTCTATGGTAAGTCAATTTAAAAAGTTATGGTGTTGCTATATATATTTGATAGACAGCATTCAAATGCTAAGTAGCATTAATGCTGATTTTCAAATGTGACAGACTATGGGATTTTTATACAGTAACTAGAAACTTTGCAATATGGAAGTCAATAAAAAGAATTTGAGGGCAATTATGCAACTTTTCCTGAAGAAAAAAAATAAAAATAAAAATGAAATGTGGTTCATGGCAGGTCAGACACACAGGTTATGAAGTACAGAAGCTTATATTTATTAGACCCCGTTTCCTAATCAAAAGAGATAAAAGGGAAAATCTAGTTAAAACCTAGAGAAAGGTAAGAGCTTCCAAAAACTAGTAGACAGCAAGAGAACCCTTTCCCATCATCTCAATACAAACACACAGCTTTGCAGAGTTTCACAAGTTTCAAAAAAAAAGATGACTGTCAGACTGTCAGTCTGTAAAGAGGCTGAAATAAGTAAATAATTGCAAATAAATTACTAAAATTTTTAATAGTGTTCTCAAATGAAAAAGCTGCAATTTAACTGCCTTCCTCTCACTGCATGGTCATGGCACATCCTTTCTGGTCTGACAGAGAGGGAAAAGAAAACAAAACCTGATATTGCCAAGGGTATGTCACGACCCCTTTTCTGGTGTATAACAACTTTATTGAAGGTGCATCCCCAAGCAATACATCTTTTCACAGTAAGCCAATAGATGGTGCTCTTTAGCTGTACAATTATGTAATTCTGAGCTAAATATTCAGCTTATTATGTATGGATCTACTGCCATAGGTGCCTATCAAAAAGGTGATTTAGACCACTCCATAAAGTCATGCATTATTTTGATATAGACCTCTCACAATGAGGGTGGTAAGATTAAGACAGATCTCTGTAAACTAGAAATATGCAGATCAAAACACTACTGTTTTAAACTATATCTAAGGGCTTGGACTGGTGTATTTATTTAAGAAGCACAAATTAGTATTATGACCCAGGTGTTATAAGAGTTATTCATTTACACAGAAGAAAGACGTTAGGTTCAGATGACTCCAGGTACTTATGTCAAATTGTATGCCAAGATAATAGTAATTCATTATTGCTACTTCTAAATCACTCTCACATCCACGTACATTTTTATGGCCTTTCACTAGGATATTGAGGTGATTTATAAGGAAGTCAGAATAATCCTAAAGGCATTTTTAAATAGTATTAGGAAATTAATTTGGACTAAAAAGTATGAAGTGTACTTCATTCTCTTGTATTGGCAAATACCGACAAAAAATTGAAGAATCATAATTTTAAGTTTAAACGGTAGCACAGTCAGATAACATTAATATTGTAAGGTAAATGAGGGAAAAAAAATAGAAGAAAATTTGTTCAATATTAAGATTCCAAGTTAAAAAACTTGCAGAATTATTCTTAGCATCATAATCACCTTTCATGCATACTGTAATAGTCTAAGATTTTTTTTTTTGTCAAATAAGTTTTTAATCATGCAAAAATTATGGTAAAGCCACATTTTCATGAAAAAGCCTGAGTCAGGCCTGTCTACACCCATGCGAATTGCCCATCTTTACCTAAACTGCAAATAATAAAATACTCAGTCCAAATTAAAAAAATACACAACAAAACCCACCTCAATCTCATGGAGGAGTCTTGGGTAAGACGTATTAAGAGATTTTCAAAAGGATGCTTTCCCCAAGTGATATAGTCCTGATTTTACTTCAAAACCATGTCAATTCAGCCTGGGTTTTTAATATACTTCTTAACAGTATCTCTATATCCAACCTTGATTTAATTTTAAGTACCATATAACTTAAGCTGAAGTCTAAAGGGACATGTTTAAAAGTATTTAAAAAGTTATATTTAATGTTCATAAATTACACAAACACCTATTCTTCTTTTTTTTTTTTTTTTTTTTTAAGTTCTAATAATTAACAACAGAAGAGCCCTTCAGACTCAAAAAACCGAGCCATTTGGTGGACATGGAGATGGACTCCAGACATAGGAAGAGGCAGCCTTTATGTTATGCTCTCAGAAGTACTGTGCCTGGCATTGCGAGCAAGAGCTTACCAACTCAAGATAAACATGTATTACAACTAAAACTCCTTTATGTAACAGCAAATTAAGCAAGTGATTCAAATTCAGAAAGGTTTCTTTCATCTACAGTCTAATAATACTTTTACTTGCTCCACAGATTAAAAAGACTGTTCTACCTGCTTTGCATTCATTTTGCAGACACTGTTGTTCATCTTTTTAAACCTGTTCACACTCTACATTGATTCAAAGCAGGATTAAAAATGCGGTCATCTATATGTGCACATCCATTCAAGATCCAGAGCTATATAACTGCTCCTTAATTAGGGAAAAAAAAAACAAAACAAAACACCAAAACAAAAAAAAAACCACCTTGAATAGCTTTGGACACTAATTGTATCATGGACATAAAATAAATACTGAGGTAATGTCGCTTGAATCTTTTATAAACTAATTCCATTAGGATAGACTGCGTGAATGATTTTCAAATAATATTTTAAGAATAAGAAGAGGTAAACAAATCTCTTCCTTTTCAATGCTTTGGAAACCAAACCAACAATCAGCTATATAACATGGAAATTAACGGAACATTTAAAGAAGGTTTAGAAACAGGTGAGACATACAGCTAATATAATCTAATTAATAATTAATAAAATAACTATAATATCTCTTATAGGTATATTTTATAGATATACCAGATTATTCTTCCTTAGCATTTAGATTCTACTTGTTCTAGCATTTCCATTGCTTTACTTTAAAAAAGTCCATCCAGTTTTTACTGTAATCATGCTGGAACTGCTACTAACCTTGTTGATATGTCTGGAGAGGGTAATCCAGACTAAAGAATCATCAGTCTGAAATGATTTTGTTTATTTTCACTCTTTTCTAGCTTTTGCAGTGCTTGCATAACTATATGTCTATGCTTTTCACTAGGAAAATATTAGGCTTATTTTACAGCAAATATTCCTTTAAGTGAAAAAACAATCATAATTACAAGACCATGCTAATGGCATATATGTCTTCTAACACAGAATTACTGTATAAAGCTGTTGACATGATGCCAGACACAATAAAAGGGAGCAATTAAAAAAAGTCACATTTTAAGATGATACACCTCTAGACCATCAGTTTTAAGTATGGAACAACTTCACATTTAAACACACAGCTGATTTTAGCAGATTACAGCATGCACTACATTTAGCATGGCTCTAATGTCGCTATGGTAACTGTTCTGGCTTAAATATAGCTGAACGTGTAGCTTCATTCCAAATTATCCAATAATCCTTTAAACATTTCTTACAAAACTTCCCATAGCTTCTCCATAATTTTATCAGTGATCCTAGGAACATATAATAAATCCTTAGCTTTAGTGATCAGAGTTTAGCACTATAAAAAAAATAATCTCCCAACCAAAAAACAAATATCAAGGAAAAGAGAAAAATGTTTAGATTGAATTCTAGGAGAAATAAGATTCTTATGATATCTCTGATTTCCAATGCAATGCTGATCAATACCATACAAGATCAATGCAGAATATGTTTACATTGCTTTCTGCTCATATTCTTCTACATCATCTATTATCAGAAATCTTCTGGGTAATGGGTATATTTATGTGGCTGTCTGTACATGTAAAGTTATTCCTACATTTGCATATTCAAGTTCAGTAACAGATTAATTTCTTGCAACAAAGTTGCAGATATGTTCTTAGGTGTCTACTAGAGCCTCATACACAAAATTAAATGGACAGATTTTTATGTTCTGAAGCAAGACTCCATTAGTTCTTCTCCTTCAAGATTTCTGCTTCTGGTCCTTAGAACCCCTAATAAGAAAACACTGGCGCTGATGACTGTAGTGCATGTCTGTGCGTGAGCGAGCACCAAACGGGATACTCACATATTCCATTTCAGACATTCAGAATTGAGCACTTAATTTGATACAAGCTGCTTCACTGACTGTCATTACACAACTTTTGGTCACATGGAAATGTTAGAGAGTGATCCTGTGATATAGGTCCAGAAGTATTTTTAAAACAGTTTTTACATATTTGCAAAGCATGGTTGCCACATATTTTTATTTCATAGAGTTTTTCAACAGATCAGATGCTACCTAGAACTTCACAATTATTAACATATTGCACCACCTAGCCTGTCATGACATTAAAATAATAGTGAGATCGCTTCAAATCTCCAGAAAGGCATTCTGAAGATAATAACCATCAGTCACCTGTGAGCAGCAGATCCATATTTTTTTCTAGGCTACATTTTAAAGCAATGGTGCATATGTCAAGCACAAGTCATTCTCAGAGACCAAAAAAATGCAAAGCTTGCATATGTAGCATGCAGAGAAATCCTAATACAAACTGTTCTGCAATTTAATCCATTCCCATAGTCAGAACTATAATCTTTCACTTAATACAGAGAACGTAGATTTTGTTTTACAATTACTAAGCCCTAATATTGCTAAGCAAACAGTTTTAACATCAGCCAACGTAAGATAATAATACATGCATACACGAATACATGTAGTAAGATTGACTTATAGCCTGTTTAGAATAAGATGGTATCTATTTGCTCTCTCTATATTTCTGTTTTACTGTGAGGTGGAATTCTGCTCACTACTTTCATTGTTGGAGTACAATATCATGATAAGTCATTCAAGACACAACGTCAGAAAATGTTCTCATATGAAGTTCAAATATGTAACATCAATAAATGCTGACTGCTGATACCTTACAAATATAACTCTCAAACATGGAGGAAAATAATAGGAAGGATGAAGATTTGGAAAGAAGCAGCAGCAAACCATTATATTAGTTTAAAATTCTGGAGGGCGAAGGGAACCAAAGGAAAATACATAACAAAATGGTCATTACTAACAGGTAGAAAATATCTTAAATATCCCTCAATACACTTGTAAAATACTCACCAAAAAAAGAAAAAAACCTGAGATCTTTACAAGATCTCAGACTTACCATATTGATGGTGCTTCTGTTCCACTGATCTCTAAGAAGTCGTATCCTTCCTCTAACTGGAAGTCAGTAAAGACCAAAGCAATGGTATCTCCTGGTTCAGCCAATATGGTCCAGGTGCAGTCAGCATTATTTTCATACTCAGAAGGGAAGTGAGGACTTGAAATAGTTCCGCTTGTCCCACGTAGTGTCCCTCCACAAGCTCCTTCAGCTGATGAACAGAATATTAATTACTAGTGGAGCTGCACTTTAAACAAGTGAAGCATCATCCTTGCTTCTGCCATAGTAAACCCCTCTTCTGTGCATAGAGTACCCACAAATATACACATAAAGAGAAATAAAATTCTATCCAGGTGAATGGAATAGAATATTTTCTGTCCATTAAGGTGCAGAGATTTTTGGTTTAGGTTTTTTGACTTTTTTTCTTGGTGACACTCTAGTGCCAGGCCAAAGAAGGATAACATTAGCAGAGACACCTAGTACGAGCTGATTTGGAGAACCTGTACTTTGGCTCTGTGAAAGTGTCCACAGAATGAACCTAAGAAAGAACTGCACAGAGAATCACAGAAATACAGTTAGTCTCTCTGTGATATAAATTTAAAAGTACTAAACATTTCTTTCTAAAGACCCCTCTCATTTCTTATAACTATAAAAAACTACAGAAAAAATATTCATATTGTTTTAAATGCTACCCTAAACTATGAAGCATTAATGAAATCATACTAGCATTTCTCAGGTTTTTTGTTCCGAATCAGGATGTTTACAGATGGCAAATAAATTCAAAAGGTTTTGCTGACAGATGGACCTTCCAAGGTTCACACATCATCGGTTAATAACACATATTTTAATGGTTATTAACCAAATTTCAAGAAATACAGAGCATAGGAATTTCCTGCTAAGCCTGGAATGTTGTTTAATATGTTGCCAAAGGATTTAGCAGACTTCCTGTACTCTTTCTTGCCCCATAAGATTTCATTGAAAGCTTTAAAGATATGCTGATTATTAGTAGCACTGGGTATTAAAACATATAATTAAAAAAAACCCCCAACAACAAACATGTCATCCATACAATTCATTGGCATAAAAAATTAAAAATTCATCAAGGGGCTTTTGGTGTGTTGTAATGTGGTTATGAAAGCTACAGCAATAGTAATTAAAAATATTTCTGCATAGGTGAATGATCAGAAGATAAGCATTTAATTTTTATCCATTTTATCATATTTCCTTACTACTATTATCATTAGGTATGATTTGCACACTATAAGTGCATGTGGAGATTTAAAAACAAATAGCTTGGCAAGGTGCATGACACAAGGAACTTTCAGTCTAATTAGGATAATAACTGAATAGCTAATTACGACAACAGAGAGAGGTGGGAGTATAGCTGCTCTGCTCAATCACAGTTGAAAGCCTGTCAGTGAAAATGAGTTTTAAAGGAAGATTTGAAGGAAAAAAGAATCATTTGAATCAAAGGAAGAGGAATACTGTGGCTGGACATGAAAAAAAAAGGAGACTATTAAAAGAGGATAAATAGCTAATAAGGGACTGAAATAAAAGGAAGAATTGGGAGAAAGGCAGAAACGGAATCATTTATTTAAGTATAGCATGAACCATTAATTTGACTAAAAAGAGGAGAGAAAGCTGCTGAAGAGATTTGAACAGGTAGTTATCTTTACTTTTCTATATGCAAAGTAAATTTTGACATAAAGAAATGTAAAATAACATTAGCTACCAAAGCCTTACTGAGTTTCATGATTTCTTGGCACAGAAATTTCTCAGAGAAGGGCAAGTTTTTTTGATAAATTTCATATCTTACTTTCTGTGCCCTGATATTTGCACGTTCTTCTTTTTTAAATGATGGAGATTTGAGGGTGGAATAGATCTACACTCCTAAAAGATTTCTTTTTGTTGGTGAAATCAGGCCATTTCTGTGATTCCTCCCTCAATTCCTGGCTTTTTATACAGTGCATATTGAAAGGGCCACTGTGCCTCTGAGGGATGAAAGGGGAAAGGAAGTGAAAATTAAAGAACTCATGGATAAAGCTGAGGATCAGACTCTAAATTCCTGATGCATAATACATGCAAAGATTACAATAATTAAAAAATTATTGTAAAACCATAATAAATCAGAAAGGAGAATCAAGGTTTGTTATCCATTAATATCTAGAATGGCCTCTCTTTCCTTCTGTTTTTTAAACTGTATAGCTTTCAAGCACTTCAGATCATCATCTAACCCAGCAAAGAAAAACAAATTAACTTGATACATCCTGTGCCAATACTTCAGTACAGAAACTAACACTGAGTTATTGATTTCCACTGCAGTCATCATCAGTATCAGAGTTTCAATGAACCATTAAAACCCAAAACCTGATGATTTCCACCCTCTCTTTTTTTCAAGCTTTCTACTTGTTCATATTTTGTCATCACAGTGTGGGATTCTGTTTTTATTTCCAAAGAATTAAAATGTAAGAGCATGACTTCCAGCTGATAAAGTATACAGGTTCTACGTGTATTCTTGAAAGCCAGCAAGCAGGCTTTTCCCAACCAGGGTAACCAGCAAGATGTGCAAAATCCTAAGTCAGCCATAACTCTTTGGTGTTAGCCGCTTGCTTTTAAATTTTGTTATGACAACATTCTCAATGACACCATATCCCACTGTGTTTATACTGACATTAAGCAAGATGCTAGTGGTAATTACAATGCTACTCAGTGTTTCTGCTGCAGAGCCCTTGAATAAGCTTTGAGCTCTAAAGCTCTGACTTTTACAGCTGACAAGGAAGGCTTATGTAGTTGATTGTTTCTGGCAATCACATGCAAAAATCTAAATTTACACACTGTGCATTACCAATGAAAGCCAAACAAACTCACGCTACTACAGATATCTGCCCAGAGGGATGCATAGCTTTTTAGTCTATTCATAACAGCATTTTTAAGAGATTTGCAAGAAATCAAGTTAGCTCAGAAATGGAAAGAGAACATTAGTCAGGTAAGACCACGGAAACTACCTTGGACCAGAGAGTCAGTGTTTTCTATCTGACAGATGTGGATGTGCTAGGAAAGACCATAGCAAAAAGCAGCTCCACAGAATGATCTTTCCTCTGACATATTTCCCATGTTCAAGGAGCCTGTGGTTTGAGGACTTCCTTCATCATAGGTGGTACCCAGATGAAGGCAACCAGACTGTTGAATGCTAAAACGTAATAAATTGCCAAAGAGTGAGCACAGGCAGGCATGATGTGGCCATACCGTTCAGAGGAGCGGTAAGAGACATAAACTGGCTGGACATATGCTGAGTTTCATCACCTGGCCCCAGAGCTCGTTGGCCTCCTTGGACTGATCGTCTTTCTTGGCCATGGCCTTCTCTATGTTATGCTTTTGAGAGAGCTAGAACAGTGCTCAGGAATCTTAATGCATCACTGTGCTTGGAGTAATTTGATAGCAGATAGTGCCTCAGGCTTCATGAATTCGAATTCTAAGTGATTAACAAATTGCATTTTAAAATGTGCAAGTAATTAATTCCAAACACTCATGGTTATTTTCAAGTTGTAAGCAACTGCACAAAGTGCTGTTTGTATCAGCATAAATGACTACTTGAAGTATAAACCTACAAACATTTGGATCTCTCAGTAGTCAGGAATTAAGTGCTCTGAATTTAGAGAATATGCATTTTATATAAAGTACACATGCAAACACATCACTTGACAAAAAACATACATACTGCATAGATGTGTAGCTTAGATAAAACAGATAAACATATCCGTCAAGTTAATGTATGTAAAAATCAAAAGAATCCCTGAGCAACCATGGTAGTCAATAAAAAGTCTAACGTTTTTCTTCAAACTAGGAAGAGTCATTTCACCAAAAATAACAATCTGACAATTTTGGTAAACTGTGTTTTGCATAAATGAGATCTTGCTACAAGTGAGATGCAAGTCCTGCTAAGTAGATATCCAAGGACAGGGTAAGAACAGAAAGAGTATTGTAGAAAACTTTCTTATTTAAATTGGTTTAGATATCTTTCATACATTCAATTGTTTTTACTGGACTTTCCTCTCCTTCTCACACAAATACCTTCCAGAATGCAATGTTCTGTATTCTATATGTCTTTTTCATACAGAAACTAACAAAATGTTTATGCAAGTGAAAAACATTTATTGCATAATAGCAAAAAAAAAACCAAACACAAAACAAAAAAACCCCAAAAAACCCAAACCCATCTAACCTTTCAAAATTAATTTAGAATCTTAATTTAAATGATCAGAATTGGCTATTCAGCTTTAGTTTATACTGACAGGTCCTCATTTGAAAGATCATTTTACTACATTACTATTGTAATATAACTGATAAAAACATAGCTGTGACTTAAAGTACAAAACTCATAGTAATAAAGTTTTTTTTCTTTCATGACATTTGTAGTAATTTCCTTATCTCTTTATCACTAACAACAGAATAGATGCAATTAAAAACTTGAATGATATTTTATAAATCATCACCAAATGACATATCGCCATTTCCAGTCACATTTTGTGAGTCTTATCAGTTAAAGAAAATTGCAGCTTTAGAGGGCTCTGAATGAACGATGGGCATACATTATTTAGCATGCCTTATTAAAAATATCACTGAAACAGTTCTTTATTTACTGAGGTTAGAGAGCAGCCCTGAGGAGAGAGATCTGGGGTTTGTGTTGATGTCAGGTTGGATATGAGTCAACAGTGTGCCCTGGCAGCCAAAAGAGCCAACCATGTCCTGGGGTGCATCAAGCACAGCATAGCTAGCCGGTCAAGGGAGGCGATTGTCCCACTCTGCACTGCACTGGTGTGGCCCCACCTTGAGTACTGTGTGCGCTTTTGGGTGCCTCGATATCAGAAGGACATCAAACTATTAGAGTGTGTCCAGACAAGGGTGACCAGGATGATGAAAGGTCTCGAGGGCAAGACTTACAAGGAGCAGCTGAGGTCACTTGGTTTGTTCAGCTTGGAGAAGAGAAGGCTGAGGGGTGACCTCATCATAATCTACAACTTCCTCAAGGGTGGGAGCGGAGGAGGAGGTGCTGATCTCTCTCTCTGTTGATCAGTGACAGGACATGAGGAAATGGAATGAAGCTGTGTCAGGGGAAGTGATCACGGCACCAAGCTTGCCAGAGTTCAAGGAGCATCTGTACAATACTCTTAGTCATATGGTTTAGTTTTAGGTGGTCCTGCGAGAAGCAGGGAGTTGGACTCAATGATCCTTGTGGGTCCCTTCCAACTTGAGATATTCCGTGATTCTATGATTTATTCAATTCTTTATTAAATGGCATTTTTCTGTAGTTCATTTGTGAAAATGCAGATAATTGTATCTCATTTAATAAAGTTCTAAAGTATAGAAAACATATATATGAAATAATCATGAATGACTACTTTCACAGATATATGCTTTGGATATTTTGGAAATGGTTACTATAAGGAGTTAGTTAAATGACTTTTTGAAATAAGACTTAAAAATTATCATTTTAAAATGTCTTACTGACAAAAACCTAAAACCAAGCCATAGTATATCAATGCCAAGTTTAAAAATAAATTTTACTATGTCAATGACAACTGTCAAGCTGCTAAACTGCCAGATTCATAAAGACCAAAAACATTGCTAAGTGTTACAATAGTGTAGCATTACACAGTCATCAGACAACTCATTGATCTAATCTAATTCCAACTGGCAGCCAGCTCTTTAAGCATCAAAATATTCACCTCTACTTGCTAATATTCTTTAATATTTTAGTTTTTTATAGACTTTATTTTGAACAGCTAAAAGACAAAACCTGTGCTTTTTTTCTGTGTTTTAAAAATAGAAATGTGTCAGAAGGTTGTTTGTTTTTTTGTCTGTCATCACTTGAATCCAGATGTACTGCATTCCAGATAAGTGCTCTGATCAGTTTGCCTCCCTTTCTCAATTTCTTGTCTTGCTGTTGATCAACTTCACGTAAATTAAATACTCATTAGACCATGTATCTAAGATGAATTTTCTTTCTCTCTCCAGGGTTTTCAAAGGACACTTCAAAATAATTTGAATTGCTCTCTAAGTAGAACGGGATTTATTTTGTTAAAATTTCAGAAATTATTGTGTCTATTTTATATATATGAAAAAGTCAGATTTCTCACCTCAGGTTAATATTATGTACAAAGTAGAAACACAAAAATTGTTGTAATTTGTTTAGGCACCTATAGGCACCAATTGCAGCTGTAGCGCTACTTTGAACATTTTAGCTTTGACATTTCAGTGAGCTCGATCTAAGCAGACACCACTGGGGTTGTCACATACTTATTGGCCCTGACAATACTGGACTCAGTGGGTAGTCTTGTACTTTCTGGGGCTTCAGATTGGTCCATTTTTTCTTTGCAAGCATGGTGTTTAATTTAGTAGCCTTTTACAATTCTTATTTACTCTATCATATCAGTTTGCTATATTACAAAGACCTATTCCCCCTCCATCCACTCTGGAGAGGAAACCTGATCTTAGTCAACAAAGTTTCAAATAAGACAGAAATACTGATGGAAAAACTATTTGCTAACCTGGCATAAAAGTTCAGTTATTAACTGATAGTATGTGCTTGAGCAAACTTAAAATCAAAACCCCAACTTTGCTACCATTTTCATGCAAAAACTTCATCTTAAGAGAGGACAGCTAGATTTAGAAGTTAAAAAATTAATCAACAGTCTGTAATCTCATACTCTCTCCCCCACAGAAATATAAGATCAGTCTTCTGGATATCTTGTAAAGACTTTCTTCTTTTTCAATTAAGTATTCTAAGCTGTTTTCCAGTGATATGATAATCCTTCACTTGAGAATATATTTTTATTTTAATGCTGATAATGATCCCTTAAAATAACAGTCTACAACAAATTAATAGTAAAGCCCTAATTTTGAAGCAAAAAGAGAAAAGACTGAATTCTTTAAGGGCAAATTAATGACTGTTGCAGATTTCACTTTTTTTTGAAATAATTAGGAAATTTAATCCAGTTATTCCCAGAAGTCTGCATGCAGTTATGAAATCTTTCATCTTTTTATGACTGCCCCTAGAGGTTTATTTTTAATTTTTAGTAAATCATTGTATAGTCCTCTGATGTTAACCTTCCTCGTGTTCCTAATGGTCCGACTGAAGTCCTCCTTTTCATTCTCTGACTTTATTATATCACTCTGGGTACCTTCACTATGTTTTCATTGTACTGACCATCTCATTTTTCACTTCTTGTTCCTGTCTTCCATGCACCTTCTTGCACAGATCCAGCTTTGACCTGGCACCTTTTCATTTTTTTATTGGGTCCCTCCATATTTACTGATACATGTTAGAAGAATATATAAACATAAATATATGTATGTATATATACTTATATCCACTACTGTGTAAAAAATTAAACAGTATATCCTATCTGCTTTTCCTGAAACGCTTCAGTGATTTCTTATTTGACCAGTGACAATGAGTTTCATTCAAATTTCATCTCAATATGAACAAAATTGTTCAGGCAGGAATCTGCCATGTCATTCTAAAAATTAGATTTGGGGAAATATTCTCATTTTATCATGTGATGTAACACCAATAAGGAGAATTGTTTGGAAATTTTCTTTCCCTTTATTTTTTCCAATTCTTTTTATAAACATGGATAAATTATGGGATCAGGACATCTTTTTCTCTTTCGCTAAACTTATAAACTCATATTTGTCTGAACCTCAGAGGCTGAGAAGAAATTACATCAGAGAATTACTTGCTACCTCAGAAAGTATGGATAACACCAAAAATGTCAGTTTCCCTTTGCTAAATGTTTTAACAATATCAGCTCTGAATATCTGTATTTAGTTTATATTACTCTATAGTGAATCATAAACTCTTCATCCTTTCTCTTTCTCCATTTATCTATTCCAGGAATACCTTCTTGATTATATATTCTTCACCAAAGTATTGCTCCAATAATGTTCCTTAAATCTGGAACCCGATTAATTATTACTTGATCCTTTTGGACCTTTTGGACATACGATCTCTTTTACTGGTTTGTCATCTTTATTTATTCTTTATTTTCCCTCCAATAATTGGGTCTCTTTTTAATGATAACATATTACGTGGTCTTCTATTTTCATTGTGAGAAAAAGCTTACCGTTGTAATATCGCTAATTCAATTTGTATTCCTAATGCTAGCTTCATAAAAATCTAGACTCATGCAACTATAATCAACTAGGGATTCTCAAAATTACTGAGAATTGAGAACCTAATTATACAAAGTTCGTTTAGAAGTAGTCACATATCATAAATCAGCTATTAGTGGAGTTACTGCAGAGAATGAAATTAACTTTCAAAATGTTTCAGACTTGTACTGCACAGTATTTCAACCTCAGGATAAAGAAGGCAAATGTTTTGGGTGACACGATTATGATAGCCCAGACTGAGACTTTTAATTCTTGGGATAAAACCCAGAAGAACAGAATTTAGGTGGACCATTGATTCTCCCTGTCAATTTTTGTAAGCCACCTATACAATTTTTTGTATGGTAAACTTCTTGGTTAGCTTCTAATAGTGGAAAAGTCCATGGCTGCTCTTACTTACCATATGGAAAAGCAGAAATAAGTTTTAATTATTACCTCATCTTTTCAGAATTTGCCTTTGAACTTTTCTTTGGGGGCTGTTTATTATTTTTTGGGGGGTCTGTTTTCTATTTTTTTCAGCTTGGAAGTTGCCATATTTTCACACACAAAAAAATTCATGGTTTATTGAAAGAAAGCGGGGGGGGGGAAGATGACGCGAATGTCTTGACAGTCAAATTATTTAAACTTTCTAAAAATGCCAGTGACTGCAGCTTTGATTTCTGATCAGAGTTCGTTGTAAGCCATCAATGAATCTGCAGTACAGTTCAGTTCCACCACCCTCCACATGCCTATACTTTAAAGAGAGAACTTCTGAAACTGAGTAGCAGTCAGAGAAACAAAATGGCAAAAACAAGAGTCAATGATGTCTACGTCTTCCTGGAGGCTTAGTAATGCACTAGGAATTTTTCTAGCAGAAACAACATTTGTACAGTTAGACAATGTATAAATTACTGGACACCAGCTTCTTAATTCTTCTGAAAATAGTAAGCAACAACATTGCAGAAAATAGCAATTTGTCGGCATCAGCAAAGCTAGGGAAACATACTACAGAGAACAAGGTTATTATGTTTTTTTAGTATATCAACTGCATAGCTTTGTTTAACTCTGCTATATTACCTTGCATGAATGCCATGAAATTAGTTTATGATGACAAGAAAGAAGAATACCATCTGGAAACAAAAATGTAACAAAAGATGCTTTTACAGAAAAGACCAAGGTTCTTAGGGAAACAATAGGGGAACATTTCTTGCTTGAAGACATAGTGAATGGAAAGGGCTATCTCATGGCATATGTTCCAGACTGATAAAATGAAATAAAACAAGGAATGTCTAAAATCCCTCATCAAATCCACATTGCACATGAACTCTAAAAATCCACTGAGGCAATGGTTCAGCTCATATAAATCATTAACTGTTAAATAACTTTAGTGTTATGGTTTTCATTTCTTGACAGAAGGTATACAGAATTATTTGGATTTCATGTAAGTTCTACTTGGGGCTTAGGACCATGGTTGAGTTTGTATTAATAGGTTAAAATCACAGAATTACAAATTACGAACAAAATTTCAGTCCTGTTAGAGATGTTTGTATGTAGTGGACACCACCAAAACAAGCATTATCTGCAGAAATGGAACAAATGTTTAGTAGTTCATGACATCATGAACTTAGGACATGCATATTTTTCTGAAGCCTGTTTATTACCTCTTATTAGAAGGACAAAAAAACCCATCTAAGATCAGACAGCTGACAGGTTAGAAAATTTTTGGGTTTTTTCCTGTTTTCGAAGCACTGGTAAAGGAAATCTTCATTGTGTACTGATTGAAATCAAATACAAACAGCAGCCATGACACAAATCACTGTTGCTTTTTTTGATTATTAACTCTTGTATTTGTTTTGGAGCACAGAAATTTATAAAACATTTCTTTGCTTGAGGAATTACATTGTAAGACTTTTCAGTCACAAGAAACTTCTACAAATTATTACAGAAGACAGCAACTACCCTTTCTTGCTCCTCCACATGGGTACCAATAATGCTGCCAAGGGAGAATCTGAGCAGTAATGGGTGTCCACAGGGCTTGGTACTAGGGTGAAAGGCACAGGAGACCAGAGGGGTTCTCCTTAATGCAAGGGGAAAAGCTCAGGCAGGAGCATCAGATTCCTGCAGAACCAAAGCAGCTGGTGTGGGGCAACAGGGCTTTGACTTCTTTGACCACAGGATCCTCTTCAATGAATGAGGGCAGCAGGGGAGACATTGGATCTGCCTGGCTGAACAGGGCAACAGGTGTGCTGACCTAGTGAGGAGAGCTCTAAACTGAGTTTGTCAGGGGTGCAGGCCAAGTGGGAGAACAGGCCCAGGGAAGAACACATGGCACAGGGCAATGAACGTTTCTCTCCCTCCCCCTCAGAAAGCAACATGATTGGAAGCCCGGATGAAGTGCCTGTACATAAAAATGTGGTGCATGGAAAGCAAACTGGGCAAACTGGAAGTCCATGTACAGTCACAGAACTGTGGTGTCATCAAGATTACAGAGACTTAGTGGGACAGCTCACCTGACTGAAGGGCTGCACTGGATGGACACAGGCTCTTAGGAAAAGCAGGAAGGAAAGAGAGGCTGCACTCTACACAAAGTAGGATCTTGAATGAACAGAGCTCTGCTGCACGACAGGCAACAAGCTCATTGAGCTCCTGTGGGCTAGAATGAGAAGGGGAAGCCAAAAGGGCAGTCATTATGGTGAATATTTACTGCAGATCACCTGATCAAGAAGTGGTCAAAACCTTCAAACAACTAGAAAGTTTCCCAACCATGGAATCTGGTTCTCATGTGAGACTTTAACCACCTCAACATCTGTGCGGACAGCAGCATAGCAGAGTGCAAGCAATCCACTATATTTCTGAGTTCAGTGAGAAGAAGTTTTTTAATGCAGGCACTGGACAGACCAACTAGGTGTAGGAACAAAGAACCATTCCAACATATTCAACAGCAGCTGTGGTTACAATAACCATGAGATAAAGATCCTGAGGGAAGGGAGAAAGGCAAATAGTAGAATAAACTCCTTGGACTTGAGCAGGGAAGATTTCAACTTGTCTGTGAAGTGGTAGACAGGCTCTCATAGGCTGATGTCTTGAAGAGCAAAGGGCCCAGGAGAGCTTGCCTTCAAGGGCAGCTTCCTCAAAGCTTAAGAATGATGCATCTACTTATGTACATAAATGAGTAAGCATAGCAGGAGGCTGCTGGGGCTGAAAAGGAAATTCTTGACTGAGGTGTTTTAACTGAAATGCAAAAAAAACCCCAGTATACAAAATGTGAAAGCAGGGACAAGCTACTTGAAAGGAATATACAAGCGTTGCTCAGGAGTGCAGCGAAAGAAGGAGGAAGGCTGAAGCTCTGATGGAATGAAACGTGAGGAATGTGAAAAGTAGTCATTCTAGAAACCATTCTATAGGTATATAAACAACAAAAGAAAAATGAAGGACATGGTGGTCTGCTGCACAGTGGGGTAAGTGACCTTGTGATGAAGGCATGGAAAAGGCTGAGGCACTCAATGGCCCCTTTGCCTCTCTCTTCATTAGCAAAGGCTGCCCTCAGACCTCCCAATTCTGAATAAAATACAGAAGTAAACAGGATATGTGCAAGTTCATGGTACTCAACAGAATGCACCTTAAGGTTCTTGGTGTGCCAACAGTGTGAGTCTGCTTTGCATCATCTTTGAAAGGTTGTGACAGTCAAGGGTGATTCTCAATGACTGGAAAAAAAGATAAATTTTCATTTATCATTTTCAAAAAAAGCAACGATCCTAGCAACTGTATATCTGTCAAGTTCACCTTAGACCTCCAGAAAATTATGGAGAAGGTGTTTATGAAAACCATTCCCAAGCACACAAAGGACAAAAGGTGAACAGGAACAGCCAGCTTTTGCCAGTACAAATCATCCTTGGCTAACCTGACTGCTTGCTTTGATGAAAGGATTTAGGTAGATGTTAACAAAGGTTTCATAAGAGAGTTCCTCGCTATATCCTTGTAGTCAAATTGAGGGCATATGGACTGGATGGGTGGATTATTATGTAAGTGAAAAACTATTTAGATCATCAGGCTCAGACGGCAGAGGCCAATTGTTTAAAATCAAATCAGTGGTCAGTGATGTGCAGCATCCCCCAGGGATTCAAACTGGGGCTAAATTTATATAATATCTTCACCATGAGTCTGTAGTATGGGATTGAATGCACCCTGACAACGTTTACAGATGGCACCCTAAAGGGCAGGACTGCCATTCAGACAGGCTTTGATGACAGGTTTTGACAAGCTGGAAGAATGAGCACACAGGAATCTCATGAAATTCTAAAACAGAAATGCAGGTTAGGGGTTGACCTGCTGGGAAGCAGCTCTATCAAGAAGGACCTGAAAGTCCTGGTGGACAAGCTCTCCATGAGCCAGCAGTGTGCCCTTGGAGACAAGAAGGCCAATGGTATCCTGGGGTGAATTAAGAAGAGTGCAGCCAGCAGGTTGAGGAAGGTTATCCTCCCCCTCTACTTTGCCCTGGTGAGGCCACATCTGGAGTATTGTGTCCAATTCTGGGCTCCTGAGTTCAAGAAAGACAGGGAACTACTGGAGAGATTCCAAAGGAGAGCTACAAGGATGAGGGGACTGGAGCACCTCTCGTATGAGGAAAGGCTGAGAGAGCTGGGTCTGTTTAGCCTGGAGAAGAGAAGACTGAGAGGGGATCTTATCAATGCTTATAAATATCTAAAGGGTGGATGTCAAGAGGATGGGGCCAGACTCTTTTCAGTGGTCCCAGTGACAGGACAAGGGGAAACGGGCACAAACTGGAACACAGGCAGTTCCATCTGAACAGGAGGAAAAACTTCTTTACTTTGAGGGTGACAGAGGACTGGAACAGGCTGCCCAGAGGGGCTGTGTAGTTTCCTTCTCTGGAGATATTCAAAGCCTGCTGGGATACCATCCTGTGCAACCTGCTTTAGGTGATCCTGCTTTAGCAGGGGGGTTGGGCTAGATGATCACCAGAGGTCCCTTCCAACCCCAGCCATTCTGTGATCCTGCCATCAACTGCTATAGATATCCTCCATGTAAATGAAAAAGGAAAAAGATCAGTAGATAAATCTACCTCTGAATGCAAACTATGGAGAGTTATTGCTTCTGAATTGTGATTACAGTTATAAATGGTGTAGATTTTTAGACAGTACATTAGTACATTTACATTTAGAAAGTTAAAAAACCCCCAAACCTCAAAATATATTTATTTAATCTGCTGTTTTAATATTGTCTTATTATTTTAAAGATATTTTATGTCTTCATTTTTACCTCTGCAAAAAGGAATTGGAAAATCCCATGATGCACCATTTCCAGGACTCACAATACATGTCAACATGGCATGGCCTTCTAGGATATAACCAGAGATACAGCTATATCGGATTTTATCTCCAATGTTGAATCTTGATCCATGAAGTACTCCTTTAGGTATTTCTCCTGGGTTGCCACAAGTATGACTAGGTAATACTGTCAAAAGAAAGAAGGAAAAAATGTTAGTTAAAATCTGCAGAATGAAGTAATTAATACTTGTCAAACAATTGTAATTAAATAATTGGTTGTGTTATTATTTTTTTAAACCAGCATTCCTTATACAAATAAGGTGAAATTAGGCTATGGAATGTACTTTCACAAAAGATTTCAGTTTATAACAGACATCATCACTTTCAAAGCTAATTTCAAACTTTGTTTAACAGTCCTTCAGTGAAGTTCTTTACATATCTATTTTTAAACAAAATATCCTATAAAACTTGCTTTCTCTCAAAACTCTGAATGAAGTAAAAGAAGTTTTATTTAATTATTTTTGTAAATATTGCAAAAATATTCATACATCATCATTATAGATCCAAGCAGTAGAAGGCACTTTATGTAGTTTTGATTTTAGTTGATAGAATAGCAATTTAAAAGAATCCAATAATTAACTGGCCTCTGATCGTAACTTAAAGTCTAAAGTATATTTAAAAAGTATGATTTTCTGCTTATTCTGAAATTACTTCAGGTTCTAGAAATTATGAAAGAAAGTGACTAAGCAGTGACATGGGGCTGATATGAATGGACGTACTTATTTTCTTTTTGATCGCAGAAAGTTACTACCGTTTGTAAGCATTAGTTATTTGGAAGAGATTGTCTTAACTAGTTATCAGTTTAAAGATGATACTCCTCCCCCTAGGAAAAGCAAAAATGTGTGTTGGGGAGGAAGAAAATGGAATTGGTTTTGTTCTCGATCTCATTTGAAAATTATTAATGGCATGCCATTCCTTTCATTGAAGTAGTACAAATTAAAATTGTTTAATTTCCTTTAGAGCAGAACAAATAAGTGCAGGAAGCTGAAATATGTCATGAGCAAAGCACAAAAGATAAATGTGTTCATCAAAGAAATGGTGGTCTGAAAAGCTCGCATGTAATTCAGGTATTGTTTCAGAAACCACATGGTTCATGGACAAATTCTTTCACCCCATACTTCTCTTTCCTTACTCTATCCATCTGCAGAATAAACATAACCATACTAACCTCACTAACCTGCATGTTGAGAGGATTAATTACTCAATATATGCACATCCTCAGAGTGTTGTAAAGCATTATATCAATATATCAATGCTAATTAAGCCCCATTATACCATGTAAGTTCAATTATTGAAAGCACACCCTTAATTCATTACTCAAACAGTTAGTCACACTGGTATTTAAATGATCATAATTACACTTAAGTTACAACCCAAATTATACAGGAAAATTTTGAAACAGCAAAAAACCATAAAGCTAAAAAAAATAAAAGACGACACTTTCACTTAAAACATCCTTTTATGAGAAAAATCCCCAAATCTTCTATAAAGACTAACAAGTTAACAAAAGCCACCTAACACTCTAATGAACGATGAGTGAGATGAATGTTCTAACAATGTTGCAGATCAGAGATCTAAGATTTCTGTGCATTACAGGAACTATTTAAGGTTGCTGAGTGAGTAGCTATCAAAGCTAGAAGCAAACAATATGGTACCCGACTTTTTTAGTGCTGTTTCAGCAGCCTTAATAGAATAGGATATTTATTTGGATGTGCTCATTCACATTGGAAAGACAGTCAATATTTGATTCACATATACGAGAATGAATACATGTAGAATAAACTAAAGAAAGTGATTGTAAGACATCGGAATAATTGGAATAAAATAAAGATACTAATTTACATTCCAAAAAATTGGCAACAATGATCCATTATATGCTCAGCATATACTGCTATTTGGTATTATATGTTTTCTAGCACTATTAAAAATGCTACCTGTCTTTCTGCAAATTTTCCCCTTTTTGCTGCTTTAGTCATGGTAGGTTAATACAGGTAATTTTGCAACACAAGTCAGACAAACAAAAATTTGTTACATGCTTTGACACAGGAGAATACTTGCATTTGAAACAAGAATCTCTCTTTCTGTTATTTTCAAATCAAAACATTTTTACAAAACACTGTAATATGAAATAGTTTCATCATAAGATCTGGTGTATCCAGCAATATTTATACAACTCAAAACTCAGCATTTATTTTTATGACTGGGTGTGCTATCCAGAAAAAAAATAAATGCATTATTCAAAGATACTACGATTTCTGATAAACTGCATTCCCAAGGAAAATACATCACAGCAAATCTACGTCTGCCATATAAATGACAACTAGCATTGGCCAACTGTTGAAACTGTATTGCAGCAAATCAGTCTTCTATCTGTGTAAAATTTTAAAGGTCTCCTACAATATGATGTTTTTCTGCCTCTTCTTACCACTACATCTGTCAAGAACCCCAGAAAAAAAAGGGACTTGGCATTTTGAAACTGGCACGCATTTTACCACCACCCCCTAAAAACCAGTAAAAGATGAGCAATCTGAGAATGACAGCCATGTTCAATAATCCATGTAATAGTTCACAGGATTTCACCACTTGTCAATATCAAGCATTCAACTACATTACTTATGTGCTTTTCTAAAACTTTGATTGAAGTATATTGCGGTAGTTGGACCTCAATTTCATCTGCACAGACTTTACTGCTTCTAGTCTGGACCTAAGATGAATTATCCTTTGAAGGTTTGTAACAGTAACTAAAATAGTTTAATCTTTGGGTTATGAGAGTTCTAGCTAACCAAAGCTATCATATGTAAAGGTTATATATGTCCATCAAGCTTTAACTTCGTTGCCAAGTTTTCAGTAAAAGATCCATATTTTTCTGCAGTGTAACTGAGGTCTACTGTCAATAGGACTGAGTATCTGCAGTCACTTCCTGGAGGAAGCTAGTAGAATCATCAGTATCACAGCATCTGTCATTATCAAGATGCTTGATTCATGAAATAATTTGATGTTGACTGTGCACTGAGAACAATTATTGACTATACTACACAGAAGCACAGAAGGTAATGGACTTTTTATATTGACCTAACTTATTAGGGTGTTCTCAGCATGCTTTATCTTGTTTTTCTTCATGCAAGTCCTTCCCATGTTTGAAAAAAAAAAAAAATACAGTGTTTGGAAAAGAATCTGGGTAGTCTTAGTATTTTAAAAGCAAAAATATATACAAAGGAATAGCCAGGGAGATCCATCTCCTAAGATTTCCTCCTCAAGAGTCTATCTTCACAATTACGACAGACATAAGAACCTGTGTGGACTTCACTTCCTAGCACAGATCAATCTGGAGCACTATGCGGTAAGATCTATTCATTAAATTAAAGCTAAAAGATAGGCCTTCCTCATACATTACCTGTATCTTCCTAGACAGTATAACTGTTTGACAAATGCACATGATCAAAATCCGTAATCTATATGCTGAAACATAACACTAATTTTCATTATCAGACAGTGGCAAAAGGCTACACCACAGCAGGACTGTAAAACATAGTGGAGAAATGGCACCATTTTTTATGATACATGAATAATCAATCAAAGGTTGTTAAATAAACCTGTGTTTAACAAATTACTCATTCTCAGATGGCCTCTATCAGATTATTTATTTACACAGCTTTTTCAAACTCTTTCTGAAGCTAAACTCCATATTTATTTGCAACACAGGCCGCTTGAAAGCATATTCACAGCACCTTAAACGTCCTTTGCTTTCACTTGTGGACAGTTTCCTTCATTTTGTTGGATATATTAGATTTCATCATCTACCCATTTCTGATTTATCATAACAGAGAAATCACCTAAAATTAGACAGCAGTGGCTGAGAATCAAAAAATAAATATAAATGGTAGCTACCATTGAACCGAATAAACTATGGAATGACTATTTTATTCCATCTAAGTTTTCTTACTATGGTCATCACACTAGAATGCAACAGTCTTAAACACAAATAAGCAATGTCTATATATTTTTCCCATGCTTACCTCAAATCTGTCATGACAACTTCTGGCAATGTAATGCCCTGTTTTTCTGTAACTTGGTTTAAAAGGTCAACATAAAAAAAAGATATTTTCTAATAGATTCTGAAGGTTTTGAGGTCTCTGGCAGCCCAGCTCCTATTAATTTTTACATAAGGCATCTAGATTTGAAATCAATTATAAAACTATGAAAATTAATTTCCCAACCTTTGCTGAAAGTACTAGTCAGAGGCTCAATCTGACAATGATTTCAAGAGAACATAATGGATTATTTTTTTTTTCCTCAGATGTCACGATCATCAACTAGATTGCAAAGATTGCCTAGGGGCCTGCATAGCAAAAACTTCACACTGCTTATGTCAGTGCAAGGTAACAGTTTCACCCTTCCGTAAATCAGTTGCTCAGCTTTTATAGGCCAGTGACACACATGGTAGTTGGAACTTGACAGCAACAATCCAGAAAGCAGCTTAATTCAAATTAAGAAAAATAGGGGAAAGAGAAAAGGAAGGAGCAAGGTGCATGTTTTTCCTCCACTTACACTATAGCGTTACAAGACTTTACAAGGATACATGTTATTTATTCTTTTTCCTATTCTTCCTGAAACAACTGGAAAAGTTTTCCAGGTTGCACCTAAGTTCAGCCAAAAGCAAACTTGCCTACTTTTTGCTGTTCCGTAGTCCCTCTATTACAGTCCCATATGTGTTTCCTAACATTACCTTCTTATATTGGTGGCCACAGGCAAAACCATATACAAGGGAAAAAGCATAAGTTAAGAGGAAGTCAGAGTACCTTGACATGGTTGACAGCTTTGGAATTACAACACTGGGAGGAATTTCAGAAGCTCTGTGGAGAAAACCAGGGCTACAGAAAATTTCAGGGCATATGTCAAGAAGTTTAATAGGCGTGATGCACAGCCCATGATACCCTGTCCACATGGCTGCAGTCAAGTGTTGTACTTTACAGTTGCATGCATAAATAGAAGATACACATACAAGTGTATTACCAGAGTCACAGAAAAATAAAAATAATTTTTGAGGAGGGTAATAACTATACTTGTTATGAAAACAGAACAAAACATGCTAACAAATAGGAGAGGAAAAAATGCTGTATTTTCTTGCAAGAATGGCATTGAAATTAAAGTCTCTGCTCCAACTCAGAAAAGCAGCTTCATTTGAAAAGGAACTCAGGGGAAAAAAAATAAAAATAATAGCCTTTCAATCTACCAAACTAAAAATGCTGTATTGAACAAAAGATGGACTTAGAAAAGTACTTATATTTATATACATGTAAAAGTATTTTCTTTAATAAATCTGTTCTGGAAATAATATAATGCTTTTTTCTAAGGTGTAAGTAATGGAATTTGCTTTGAAAAACTAATTATAAAGAATTCTGTAGAACTGTACTTGCCATTTCTACCTAGAAAAAGACTACAAAATCAATATATTTGATTTTTTTAAAGTTTCTAATGTCTTACATTAAACTCCATTACAGTACATTTTGACCTTTTTTTTTTTAAATAATTCCAAATATTGAATCAATTGCAAAGCATGTAATATTTCACTGTCAATTTATTAAACAATTCTGTCCTTTCTATTTCCAGGAGCTATGTACAATGAATAGTTAATTAATCTACTAGTGCTAATTTCCACATTAGTATGGAACACTGTAGATGCATGTAGGTCATTTGTTAGAGGACAGTACCATGACAGAAACTGCACAGTCCTACCCTTTGCAAAATTCTTCTTTATTCTCAAAACCAACATGGCATACAAACCTGCTTTCATGGATATGACACTTTTTGTTATGTTTAAACGTAATTTTCCGTATTTGACTTTGTGTCCATTGCCTCTCATCCTGCCAGTGGCCACCACTGGGAAGAGTCCAGCTGCATCATCTTTACGTCTCCCCAGAAGGGAATTTACACTGCTCAATAGGATTCCCCTGAGCCTTCTCTTCTCCAAGATGAACAATCCCAGATCTCTGTCTCTCCTCAGGTCAGATGTGCCAAGTCCTTAACCATTCCATGTGTGGTCTCACCAGTGCTGAGTAGAAGTGAACAATCATCTTCTTTAACCTACTGGCAGCATTCTGCATAATGCAACCCAGAAGGCTGTTGGTCGTCTTTGCCACAAGGACATATTGCTGACCTGTGGTCAACAAGATGTCCACTAGGATCCCCAGGTTCTTCTCTGCAGAGCTGCCTTCTGGTCAGCCCCCATCCGTTACTGGTGCCTGGGGTTATCTGTTATTCAGGTGCAAGACTTTGGATTTCTCTTCATTGAGGTCTGTGAGATTTCTGTTTGCCTATTTCTTCATCCTGTCAAGATCCCTTTGAATGGCAGCCCAACCATCTGGTATATCAGCCAATCCTGTGAACTTTGCTATCACCTGGAAACTTGCTGAGTATGAACTCTGTTGTCCAGGTCATTAATGAAGATGTTAAACAGTACTGGGCCCAGTAATGACCCCTTTTGCACTTCAACAGTGACAGACCTCCAGCAAACTGCATATCTTTTGCAGATTTTAACTTCCAGTTTAACAGTAGGCTGGAAGAGCCAACATGGAATCACTAAGGGTGAATCATGCCTGACCAGTTTGATTGCCTTCTGTGAAGACATAACTGGCTCAGAGGACTAGGGGAGAGCAGTGGATGTTGTTTACCAGGACTTCAGCAAAGCCTTTGACAAGATTCTCCATAGTAGCCTTGTAACAGATCCAATTGAGCATGCAATGGATAACTGGACTGTAAGGTAGGGGGAAAATTGGCTGGACTGCAAGGTTCAGAGTGTTGTGACCACCAGTAAAGAGCTCATCTGGCAGCTGGTTGCTAGTTGATTCCTCAAGGGTCGATAATGGAGCTGATATTCTTTAATACCTTTTATTGCAATGGGAGATTAAATCAACCCTCCTTGAGTTCAGGATGACAACAAACCAGGGAGTAGTCCATATACTGAAGGGCAGGACTGCTATTCTCCAGGCTGTCAAGATCCCTTTGAAACATCGTGACACAAATATCACAAAATTCAACAAAGGCAAATGTGAAGTTTTGCCCCCAGGACAGCATAACACCATGCAACTGTACAGTGTGGTGCCAGCTGGCTGGGAAGCAGTTTGGCAGAAAGGGACCTGGCAGCAATGTGCTCTGGCAGCAAAGACACACAACTGCACCCCAAGCTGTAGAAGAGTAAAAGAGCAGCCAGCAGACCAAGGGAAATTAGTCTTTCCCTCTATATTCCACTTGTGAGTCCATGGCTGGAGTATTGTGTCCCATCTGAGGCTTTCTAGCACAAGGAGGACATTAACAGACCAGATCAAGTTCAGTGGAGGGCCACCACAGTGGTCAGGATCTGGGACACTTGTCCTGTGATGGGAGGCTGAAGGAGCTGCGCTTGTTCAGCCTGGAGAAACAATTGCTTTGGAAAGGGGGAATCTTAATCCTGTCTCATATACCTAATGGGAGAGTGCAGAGAAGACTTTTCCCAAAAACACACAGTGGCAAGATGGGATGCAATGGATGCAAGTCACAACAAACGAAACTGTATTTAGAACTTAGAATGTATGGATATTTTTCCAACTTGAGAACAGCCAAGGATTGAAATAAGTTGCCCAGAGAGATTGTGAAATATGTCCTTGCAAATATTCAAACCATGACAGGACAAAGCACTATGCAACCTCATCTAACTTGGCCCTTCTTTGGTGGGGGTGAGTGCGTGTTAATCAAACAAACACCAGAGACCCTTCCCAATTTAAATCAGCCTGTGTTTTGATCTTCAGGAAGTTTGCTGACAAACAAGCCCATTAGAACCCACTGGCAACTAGTGCTAGTTAATCTGATTATAACTTATTTCATAATCTTTATGATCCTGAGCTTTAAGTTTACTCTTGAATTTGACTATATGCTTCTGGAACACAGATTATGCAAGCACAGGCAAAATGGTAATATCTAATGTAATACTGAGTATTGTTCCACAGCTAGGGCTCTGGGTTCTATATAAATAATAAAAATAAAATAATTTTATGTTTGGGTTCTGATATTTAAAAAGCCCATGGTATAATAAGCATAAGGTGAAACCACATAATAAGAAAAATAATAGTTAAAAGAAATGCCTCCCACAGGAAGTATAATTCAACAATTACTTTTGATCGGTACTATCACTAAATTAATTTTTACTCTACATAATAGCTTTGTTATGATATTTAATAAAGACTTCCGTGAACACTCAATTTTTAGTCTATTTATTTTAGTGTATATATATTATATGTACATGCACATATACGCACATTAGGTCAAAACAGGAAATCTTCAGTTGAGTACCTCCTGTTTTTAGTTTTCAAAATCTCTTCCAGCAGCTGATATGTCAAAATGCATTGATCTAAGCTATTAATCTTTTTTTTTTTGGGGGGGAGGGAGGAAAAATAAAAAGACAAATATGTATAAACTTTTCACCTTTATTTCCCCTGAAATGAAATGAGGATATTTTTCCCAGCCCCAGAGTTACAAAAAGTCATTATCAGAATCTACTACTAGAAGGGTAGTACCAAACTTTTTGTTATTGGCACATGTGCACATACACACACCCACACAGACACAAAACTAACCTTGAAAAGTTTAGTCTGCAAGTTATCTAACATTTGATATTTACATCCTTTTTAAAAAATATTTCATAAAAAATTAATGGATTTCATTTGGTTTACTCTAGGGGAAAGAAGAGTTCACTCACAGAAACCAAAACACAAAGTGCAAGTTTGTGAAATACCTGATAAGCCATATTTACACTTCAAGTGCCAAATGCAGCATTCAAGAATCTACATGGCACAGAAACGTACATACTGAAGCATCAAACATGGCCCACTATTTATCTGCTGGCAACTTTGTTGGGCCTACTTGAGATTTTTTTCTTAAAAACAACACCAACAAACCAAGCAAAAAACCACAGCCTTATTGGCTTACAGAAATAAAGCTGTTATCTTTATTATTGTTATCTGAGCAGGTAGAAACTTGTATTTTCATAGAATCCAAGGATAAGAGGAAATCTACTCCCTGTTATGTGTTTGTTTCTGTATTTGTGCACTCATAAATCATTGCAATATTTTCCAGATAAAATACTTGTATCATATCACTTTTGAAAGCTACAGCTTTCTTGTTTTACAAGCATTTACCCAACTGTGTCTGTCCGTCTCTAAGGATGTGCAAAATTGTATTGGATTGCACAGCTATGAAAATCATTTGGGAGTATGCAGCAACTTTAAAACTCTAATACATCTTCCACATTGAGATTGATATTTTAATTTTCTTGTGCAGGTAATAACGAAAGATTGATGGATTTTATTTTTAGTGTGTTTACTTTTATTATAAAGTATGTAATAAATGTCTTGCCGTTGGTTATAAGACCATAAAAGTCAATATCGTACAAACAATGCCAGAAAACTCTCAAGTGCAAAGGCAATCTGAAGTTAAAGTTAAAACTTTCTATTTCCTCATACTTGTTTTGCCTCAGATGTACTACACGCTTTCCTAGATGAGCTGAGATCAGTGAGCAACATTTCTAGATTTTAGTTCTCTCTTCTTGAAACAGGAGAAGAACAAGTGGAGCATGACAGTCCAGGCCGAGGCTATAAACAGCATTTGAGGATGTGCAAAATTTATAAATGGAAATTTGCCAGCTACCAGAGATCAAAAGTCATTAGTCATATTCTTAAAAATATCAAAATCATGCTTTTCCACTTCCTGTAAAGAGTTCAGTGTGTTCTATGGTCTGTCTTCCAGTTTGTCAGTATGGTCATCACAAGTGTGTGCCTTCTCATTCTAAGAAAGATCATGAAGACCTTTTGGCAATGAAGGAACTCGTCTCTTCTCAACTATCCTTCCACAGAGTTACTTCTAAACTGTCAACATAAAAAATGTAATTGGAAGACTACCTCTAGTTCACCACCTCATGTATGGTAACAAATAAAACCAAGAAAATATCTTTTTTTAACCAGACTACTTCTGAGAATTAGACAAAAGACCTACACTTAACTCATAAAAATCAAATCCATCCTGTGCTTGAAAGCCCATAGGATGTGAAGGTAAAACCGACAATATATCTGTGTGTTAAACAAGGTACTTATCAAACAGAAAGATAAGTACAAGAAACTGCCAAGACCTTATCTGGAGGCCTGCATACAAATCTGATTACCTGTGCTCAAATAAGAGTAATTCAATCTGAAGCAAATGCAGAGCAGGGCTACTAAAGTGATCAAGGGACTGGAGAGCTTTGAAGAGGATATTGGAAGATTTTTATAGCTTTAATCTGAGAAATGAAGATTAAAATATAGTCACTATGAAGACATTGGAAGGCAAACACCAGGTTACAAGCTGAAGGCAGGGTTGGGACAAAAATGAAGTGCATGAACAAATCACAATTACAAGCAGGTTGAAAACGAGCAACTTTCTAAGCAAAATGTGAAACTATGGGGCAGTTGCCATACAGTCACATGGAGAGAGGAGACTGGAGCAGGATGACTAGTCTGAAACTGACCTTAACTTACAAAAATAATTTTAAATAAAATTAAATGTAAAAACGACTCCTTGTGTCTTAAGGAGTCTGATCAAGGAATGTAAAAGTTTCCTCATCTGGCCGACATAGCTGGAGACATAAGGTCTAAGAGACCCACTTGCACATCTCCTATCCTGTCAGCTTGCCAACACACAGATGTTTGAGTCTGACATTTCTTTTCATTGAGACACTTAAAATTGATTTTGACAGAGAATGAGGAAGTTAACTGACTTCTGATTTTATGTGGATAAGCACACTTATTTCAAAATGGAAGACAGGAACGTACCAAGATACTATTATCTTATACTATTATTAAAAAAGCAGTACAGCATGAAAAGATTTACATATCTTACCCAAATATACATACATTTTATAAATCTAGCAATCTGAAGCCTATTTCTTCCTAATACTTGCTTTTCCTGGAAACCCCTTGAAACAAGAGTCTGTCTGGCCCATATTGAGAATTATGTTAATAAGACAAGAGAATGAGCTTACACTTAATGACAGCAAGACAACAGAAAACATATTACAACTGTACATATGAATTGTGAATAAAAACTGTTGGAGACAGATTTCACAAACAGATATTCTCTCTATTGCTCCCAACATTCTCTGCAATGATTGTTGCTATTAAATCAAATTGAATTTCGAACTATTAAGACCTGCCATACTAGGTAAGAACAGTAATTTTAACAGACTAAGGCATAATCTTAGTCTTCTTTGAGTTAAAAAATTGTAATCATATTGTATACAAATATCCTAGATACACTCAAAATTATGTTTATTAAATATAATCAAAATGCTTTCTGTTTCAGCAAAATATATTCAAGAACAAAGATACTTTAACTCTGAATAGATAAAGCTCAATGCAAAGTACCCAACATATGTTTTATTCGATAATTACAAACTGTGGAACACTTTGTATGTACCACTTTTCTGCTCTCAAGGCTAAGTACTTACAGCTCAGGGAAAACCTTACGGGACTGAGAGACAAGGAAGGAAGCAATGGCAGATTAAATTTAGAAAAAATCAGCTTTAGTAATAGATACACTACTGTTGATTTAGTAGGGACTTGTCTTCAGCTATCACCAGCTTCCCATCATATCTGCAGCTCTTTGTTACTAAATAAGGCAACATTCTTTCAAAAACCACTTGCTTCCTTTTCTTTCTTCTTTTTCTCTTTTTCTTTTTCTTTTTCTCTTTCTTTCTCTTTCTTTCTTTCTTTCTTTCTTTCTTTGTTCAGATTACAGAAAAGCCCGAAGAACAACCTGCCCAGCACCAGGAGTGCTGTCTGCTCTGATTCAGGCACTCCCCCACTTCCGCCACTATGGTTGCTTTTAACAAGCCTGGACTGTGGGTTCTCACAAGCTTTCCACAACTCTTCTCTTGCCCTTAACGCTTTGATAAGTGGCACTCCATTGCCACCCAAGACTTCAAACTATCTTGTTTACAGACAAACATGAGACAAATTTTTAACAGCAGTTCAGTATGACATACAAACCTCTTGTCTACACTTGTAATTGAAAATAGAAGGAATTAGGGCTTGTACTTAGGTCCTGAAGGCAAGTGGCACTGCAAAAGTCATAGCCACGTAACTATTTCTTCTCACCTTTTACAGGTATGGTGTCTGGAAAAATGGTTCTGTCCTGTCGTATTCCCTGATCAATGCTAAGAATTGTCTTGGACACAGGTTAAACCCATGCCATGGTTAACAACCACGGATGACCGCATTGCAGTTCTCAAGCCCCTGCAGTCCTTGTCCTTCCAGTTTCCTGCAGGAACAGTGAGGGTTTTTACACCTCTTCTAATTCAATACTTTATCTTGTTGCTGTTGTTAGAAATCCTTGTGGTAACAGAAATGCAGCAGTGCCTTTTCCAACTTTGTCCCCATTTGTTCTTAAAAATGGCATCAGAAAGTCATTTGAGTTATGAAGGCTTTTGCCTGGTTAGCATTTGCAGGTTCATACTTCAACAAGGGTGTCAGATAACTTACTCCCTGCTTTGGCAATATGGAAAAACAGAAGTGTAAGAGGAGGAGAAGAATCTATTATCTCAAAAGCTTTTGCCATAGGAGAATTATATATAGCTTGCTACCTGGGAAGTCCTCAGGTAACATGCGTTTCAATGTCCAGCGTTTCGCGGACCTAAATGAAACAGTATTTTGCACTCCACAGCTGTATTTTGTGAAAGTTAACGTAGCTTTGATGAAATTATTGATTTTAATGTAAGTTTAGTGAGGTGAGAGTTTGTAAGATTTCATGACTCAGATGACTCAGATTCCCAAATTGTTTTCATATGTCAGTGTCACATAACATGCAACACAGATTTTCTATTTAACCAGCCAAGGTGAGGCAGCCAGAGTGCTCTTTAAAACAGCAAATTCTGTCACCAAACCTTTGTTTACAGCACAACAATCTGAATTTCTGTTGCTTATTTTCAGTGCTATCTTGCGCTGTCCTCTTGGATCTTACAGTGGTTTACAAAACCAATCTATGAATAAGTGCAGAGAACTGATCTGGCTTTGAAAGTAAAAAACCCCCTCAAACACACATGTAAATGCATGTTTGGCAGGATGTTTAAGCTGGAGCAGTTAAAATCCCAGCTTGACAGGAAAAAATATATAGATGATTGTGCAGCTGAGATGCTGGTTAGCTGCAGTGTGGGAGTAAGAATGAAGAGGAGCAAGAGGAAAACAAGTTCAGATACCAAAATGAACCATATTACGAAACAATGATCTAAAGTTTCTTAATGACACCTCCTTTTTATAAGGTAAGTTCTTTACATGGTAGTTAGGACAAACACCTGGTAAAAGAATTCTTGCACAAATGGGACAAGGAGGAGAAACAAATAAAGAAAGAAGAGCAAAACCCTACATATGCAATTTGATATAATGTTATTTGTGTAAATAAGGAGAATTTAAGGGGCTAAATAAACTCAAGCGCGAATTAGTTTTTTTTCCTAAACTTTTTTTTTCTCAGTAAAATGCAGTGGCACCTTCAGAACTTCTAGAATCTCTGTCATGTAAGTACATATTTTAGCACATATTCTTTAGCTGACAAAATGTGGTATTTTTAGAAAAAGGATCTGTGGCTCATCATGCAAATCCAGCCTTTTTTGTTTGTTTGTTTTTGGTTTGGTTTGGTTTTTTTATTAGTTAGTTTTGACATGAAAAACCTTAAAAGCTCCTTCAAAAGCCCCTAAGCTTGAATCATGCCAAGCTGATGTCCCTATATGTTCATTATGTGTGAGCACTCTGCTAAAAATCCTGCTGCACTGATGGGATAAGGAAGCAGGGGTCTAGAGAAAAAAAGTGACTTAAATCCACTGCAAACCTAAATTAAAACAGTGTTGTGCTTGTTAGAAATGTTTCCATTCTATATTAAAAGCAAATAAGTGACAAAGTTGCATGATATCCTTTTAATCAAATATATGATTCAGAAAAAGGAAACAAAAATATTAAATCCCAAATGTCAGAGCTTTTGACAATAAAAATTCCTGGGATCACTTGGGGGAGCAAGATTATTATTTACACACAGTTATTATCTTATAGATGCCATAGAAGCCAAGTAAATGTGTGCATGCATATGTGAGAGCAACAAGTTACTTGAAAAGACAGGTGAAAGCCTTTTATTACATTAACTTTGAGGCAGCATAGAAATGATCCAGACAGAGAAGTACTTTCAAACCTGAGTTAGGGTGCATCTCCATCATTCAAGGGAGCAGGGTGTGAAGAGTTTCAAACTCAACTTGTACTTTCACAAAATACAGTGAAGTATGCAGAAAATACTTCAAGTCCTGAAAGCACTGCAGCCAAATAAGTGTAGCGCTTCACCTTAGCAAATAAACCAGCTTATCCTTTTCTGTAACTACAAACCCATCCCCAGTGCTGTAAAGTGGTTGACAGCAGCTACCCCGTACAGTTCAGCACCCTACTGCACACAGCATGTAAATCTGGCCCTGGACTTGAGTTTCCAGGCAAGCTAACTGCTTGCACAGATCTCTCATTTAAAATGAGATCTCTCATTTTAAAATGTAGCCATACAGCTAAACATAGATAGTATTGTTCAAGTTCGTGCTTTTACAAAAAAAAGCTGAAATAATAAGTAAAAACCACGATAAGAGGCATACCAATTCAATCTGTGATGAAGACCTGTGGTTCTTCCCAGGAGAACAATGAGACTGATCAGAGTGAAACCCACACACATTGTTTACTAAGTAATAAAGGTGTAAGAAACTGGAGAGTGGCAAGACATGAGAGTGGACAGATTTCTCAAGACGTTTCCTCTGAAACATGTGGTGTAAAATTCCTTTGAAATTTCCAAGCACTTTGGTCCTCCAGCTTGAATTTGATTTGCATTAGGATTCTTAATGAGTGCAGACTTCCTATCCTGTAGTACAAACCACAGGTTTCCTTCTCTTTCCTAAAACTTACCCTCAAACTCATTTTGCACAACTGGCATTTCAGAGTCCACCCAAACAATATCCCCCACCCCACTGAATTCTGTATTAGCCCAATTTATTAATATGTTCAGTACTAGTTGAACCAAACTTACTCTGTAGAGGACTAACTCTAAGGACCATTTGGATCTGGAGATGACACTAGATTCTCGTCTAGCTCTTCTTATGAGATTTTGGCTATAACTGACACTTGCAGACAGACACCATTACAATTTCCATGTGTTCTCCATCTCTGTAATTCTTTGGGGACTCCAACACCACTAACGTGGTAAAAACATAAAACCAAACAAAGTAGAAAACCATGAATTCTTTGTAATGTTTTTATGTAATATGACATTCTGTCCACTTTGGTTGCGGTTCTCTATTTTAACCCTAAGCTCAAAACAGCATATGGAACACCAGAAGGTATTTTCATCCTCCTCAGTTTTATCACAGTCTTGACAGCCAAATTAGTATTGTGGCTATTTGAACAATGAAGCCATCTGTGAGGCTGATGCCATATCAAAGGAAAAGTTTACTTTACTACAATACTTGTTCAATGTGCAGCTAAAGGAGATTGTCTGCTATTATTTGTCTAAAAGATTATTTACTGGAAGCAATGGAAGAGAGTTTAATACTGAAATTGTCCCAGAATTCATTAACTCAATGTTTGTTTCTGTACTACAAGTGTGCAAGGGGGTAAGGGTGATCTCCAAATCTGAAAAAAAAAAAGTCTCTTCTACTCAAAACCCCAGAAGACTGTGTGTTTCACTGGACACCATGCTTCACTTCCAGAAACTCCTTGTACATATGAGTCATTAGATCAGGATAAGGAGACATGCCGACTACACTATACATTATAACTAAACAGATCTGAGGCCAGCTGGCACATTATTATACATTTTTTGAGCCTGCAAAACAGGATGGCTGCATCCAGATTGCCTGTTCGGAACAGTCACCAGACTGTACCAGCTTCTGAGTCATTCCCAAGAATCATTCAGGAAAGTGCTACTTGGTCCAAACAAAACTCGTGCTGCGATACATCTAACAACAGTATAGATGGCTGTTAGTGCCCCTGCCACGTCCTGACAGGGGTTAACATCCTGCTGTAGATAAAGATGCTGGGACGGTATTGATTGCTCACTCATCCCAGACAAGGAAGAGAAAGAGCATCAGCAGTTACCATGTAAGCTGGACACTAAACTTTTGGATGGCTATGTGATCACTGTCCCGTCCCTTTGCTGCCCCTCAGAGAGCAGTTCATGCCTGTTTTGCTTTTAAATAGTTCTATGATATACTCCACAGTAAATAGAAGCACTAAGAAGATCAGCTTTCCCCTTACAATGATTATTTCAGGGGAGAAATCATGAAGTTATCTCTGCTGCCACCTCTGATGGAATGGGACAACCTTTTTATATACAACCAAGGAGTTTTGGGGGTTTGTTTTCAACATATAGCTATCCCCATCTGCTTGAATATACAAACAAAAGACAACTAAAAATCACGTAAAAGTACAACCCCACAGGATATGAAAGAATGAAGCAAGGATAAAATCTGCACTGTACTGATAGCAAGGATTGCATCTACACAAATTCAAAAGACTTAAATAGATCAAATAGACTTTTTCCCCCAAGGCTTTCAGACAACTCTGTTGCCTGGAGATTTTAGCCTGTTGAATGCATGAATGCCTTGTATGGGTTTCCGAAGTTTGAAAGGCGCCAGTTCTCGCTACACTGTCCCTCTAAGGTGCAGCCTGGCACATCAATTTGCTTCACATAAATCCTGAGAGAGAAAGTGATTTTATGTATCTGTCTGTTAATACTAACCTATTAAATTTTCTCCCCAAAAAGCAGTTCTATAATCTGCCAGCTGTTAAATGACAGAGAAGTGAAAGCTTTATGTTCGTTCAGTAATCACAACAGCTCTTTTTCGCTAAACCAGTTTTCCATTTATAAAGAACCTGTCAAGGTGAGGGGTAACATCTCAAGAGACAAACACGCTCTGCCTTCATCTTCACCCACATTTTTAATGTGGTTCCAAGGCTGGCTGTGAACTACCTCCCAATGATATAAGAAGTCTTTATGAAACCAACAAAATACTTGAAATTATTAAGTGCCACTTCAGTATCTCCAATATGTGGCATTTACAGGTATTAGAGATCTTTATGGATTCTGACAGTTGGAAAATTAAGTTTAGAGTTTGTTGGAACTTATTTTAGATGCCGAATGCTGAAGCAATAAAGGTGTACTAATAATGCTGTAAGAACTGCTACACATTGAATCTCTCCTCAAAATATTTTCACTAAGAGCTAAAAAAATAGTTTATCAAATGCATTTTGCAAAAGCTATCCTATAAAACATAAGCAGAGTGGTAGTTTAAAAATTGTATCTGACACAAGTAGAAAACAGCACAGATATTTTTCTTGGTCTTATGTGACACACCAAAATTTGAAGGAAAATTCCAGAATTTCAATGTCAGATGCGCAATGATCTTTTTGGCAAAATTAAAAGCATGGAATGGCTTATTTGAAAATAAAGCCTTTTGAGTCTTTGCATCTCTCAATTAGTAAACGTTTTCTCAAAGCGAGAGAGGTGTAGCCGCTGCATCTATTAGGATGAGATTTAGAAATCTCATGGGTTGGTTTGTCTTTTATTTAAAGCAAGTCAGTCACAATCCAGTGGCACACTTCTATTCATGCTTATCTTTAATCATAAGTGTTTATTCAAAGAATTCACAGTCACAAATTCACATTATATACGGAGTAAATGTCTAAATCCAGCAAATACAAATTGTAAGGGAATAAAATTATTAGAAAAAAAATTGTTAGAAATCAAGGGGGCATTTTTCTTCCAGTATTTTGATTTATCAAAACTCTGCTATCTCTGATGATCTTTAATAATACTGTACACCATAGGTCTCCTTATGAAAGATACAGACTCCTAATGAGCAAAGTATTTCTGACATACTTGGGTGCAAAGGGAATACAAGCGGACAGAAGAGCTGGTCATAAAAGTTGCACTAGAATCAATGTACTTCAGGGTGGAGTTGTGCAGTCAAAGTATTTTGTTGCAACTGATCCCCACACACCCTCAAATAAAGGTGATTTAACACTACTGAGAATTAAAGTTTCTGTTGTAAGGCAGTTTGGGCATTTACAATGAAGAATTTTATTCAAAACCTCTTCAGAGGAGCAAAATTCAGATATGGGCATGGACTGCAATCCGTCCTATCAGCAAAATGCCCAACAAGTGACTTGTTTCAGGTTTCAGTCTAAGGGCTCTGAAAGCATTCCCCTCCCCTGGGGTCTGGCTGCTGGGGCTCTGGGTCTGAGCTGAGGGCTGCCCCCTTCCCTTGGGGACTTGGGCAGAGAGCTCCCACACCGCGTGTGGGCTGACATCCCAGCCTGGCCCTGGCTGCCACCCCCAGGCCTGTCCTGCTCCCCCGGGCCCTTCCCGGCAAGGTCCCTGCCCCTGCCGGCCCTGTGCCACAGATGGCCCCTGCTGCTCCTTCACAGCCACAGTAAAAGTCTCAGGAATAAATTAAATCTACTCGATTTAGCTTCTAGAAGCTGAGAATGCTAGTTCTATTTCAAGACAACGTAGGTTGCTTCTTACAGCCAGGGCGGTGGTTTTCATGTAACACCAGGATAATGTCAGCAATTCAATCTATGACTTTCACACCTGAACCACTCTGAAGACACAAGTTATGAGACACAAATCCAGAGAAAATCTTTGGTTTACAGAGCTTAAAGTATTGCTGTATGCAGCTCACGTGCACCCAAACAATGACTGTAGTTGTGGGGAAGGAAAAAAAAAATAAAAATCCACACTTCTAGTCACTGTTTGTAACTTCCAACATTTCCCATTTCATCCATTAGATCATAACAGAAAGTATTTGGTATTTTTCCACATCCCAAAGTGAGAAAAGCATCGTTTTAGAATTAAGGAGACAGGGCATACGGGAACAAGTAGCATTTGATCAGCCGGCATAAGGCTTGCTCAGCAAGATCCTGACCTGCAAAAGGGCTTCGTATCCAAAAATTATGCATCTTCTCAACTGACTTAGTTTAATTAGAAAATGTCATTTCTGTCCACAAATTTTGCCTGGTTTAGATTTGTAGACCACCACAAGTACAATGACGCTGCCACCATAACACATTTGGTATTGACATAAGTAGGCAACATGCAAGGGTGTATTTACCTACTTCTTACACACGCGCGCGCACACACACACACTTCTTCTGGGAGCATGGCACTCAACATAGAATCAAGTCGGTATGTTAAGTTGAATGAGACAAATTGATTCATAACACAACGGTGACAATTCTGAAAAAATTATCAAAGGGAACCTGGAATGAGATGTTATTAGACCATTTCAGAAAAACACATATACCTCACGTCAATCTGAAACCACCTATCAATCAGAATGGCATGAAGTGGGGTAATGGCTGTTTATTAAACTGTAGAAATAGTGAAAAAGTACATTAATGTTAAATGAAATGGTTAGCCTGTAAGTAATACTTTGACATGAAGACTTCTTAACATCAAGAATAATTGGCTTTTATTTCCCCCTCTAATCCCACCATGGTTTTGAGATGCCTCTGAGTATTTGTCTGTCAGTTTACTAACAACTGCAGAGGATGTGGGAAAACAGGAGATTTGACTTATTTTCTACAGTGAATAACATGAAACAGAACCAACTTCTACTATGTCATGGGCTAAGATTCATTTTGTAAAAATCAAATATTTTTGCAGTTGTCAAACAGAAGGACTGTTACTCCCAAGCACAGCAGTGAATGAATAACAGAGAAAGTAATAGCCACCTGAGTAGCTGTAAGGAAGAGCTCAGAAGAACTCAGATGGCTTTTACATGTGAATCAGGACCTCTTTTTCTTTTAAATCCAAATAACCAATGGACAGATTCATTGTGTGCAGGTCCCATTACAAGCTGGGCATATGCATACACTACAGTGAGGAAAAAAAAAAATCTTTGGCTTCCTCCTTTTAAATATAAGCTGTGTAGGATCTTCAGGGGCTGACTTTTCTCAAAATAGAAACTTGGTAGATCACATTTACTCTTTATAAAATGTAGAATTGTTAACTTAGCTCTTCTTGTGTTTTACATGTTATTAAGTAACCTAGGAAACTCAGGGTTTCTTCTAGCACTACGCAAAATAACCTTACTCTTTTAAAATATACTGTAAAGTTTAAAACGCATTTGATGGCTTAAGCATTCATAGGAACTTGGTGTTGTAGATCACAGGAGGAAAGCTCATTTACCCATCACTTTTACAGCTCCAAGCAAGGCAGCGCTGCATAAAAGATACTTTGTCATTCCCTTGCCCTTCATACCAGGCTGATTCTCCTGCTGTTGGGGGACAAAGATATATGAGCTTTCTCAGTGTACAAGGCCACAGACAATTTTACATAGATGGAAGATGTGGACAGTTTCCTGCCTTACCTAGTGAACACTGTTTACAAGTTTTAATTGTAGAATGTCACTTTGGTAATTATACCCAGTCTGTGAAATACCTGTTTAGTTTATGTTGTGCTAGTGATTTTTTTTTTTCATATTTGCTTTTTAAGTCAGACAACTCATTGCTTCCAAGACCTCTTATTTTCACTTAACTAAACAAGTAATCATACAGACAAAAATTAGAAGTGAAGCAAAAAACCTCAAAAGACTTATGATAGTCCCCCTAAGGAAAATTATTTAACTTTAGCACAAATCTGAAGGGTTTTTGGAAGGTCCCTTTTAAAGTTTAGTGCTGAAATTTAATAACCCTGAAGCATTTTGTTATACACTATATTTTATTAGAATTCAGGTAGAATAAGCCAAAGTGTCAAAGCTACAAGAGGTCTCACCCACAGCCACATGTTCATAAAGTCTGGGGCTGGTATTACCAGCTGCATGACCCTCCAGTTAGGGAGCAGGGAGTTACAGCATTTTTCATGGTATATTTTTTTCCCCCCCTTTGTCTGCCCGGTCTAGACAAAACACTGTGGAGTCAGCAGACCACTGGCTTATAGTGCTAGGGATGCAGAAGGAGCAATTAGTGGGAAATTAGTGGGAAAGGCATTACTTGTGGTAGCCAGTCATTAGATCAGTTCAGCTAAAAACTTCAAATCCCACTTACGTCCCAGTTTCATGGCTCCAAGCAATGCTACCCTGCTTATGAGATCTCTTAGATTCCCCTTGCTTTTTCATTTGCCTTTCCTTTACCTTTGTCTATATTTTGCCTACTAATTTTCTAAATTCCTCAGCACAAAGATGGCTTCTTCTTACTGCTGTTCATTGCACTATGTGAACAAAGTATTGTGAAGTTCCCTGTGTGTAAAATTGGGTTTTGGGGGAAAATAGTACTACATGTACAAATGGGTTACTGACATTGATCAACAAGAGGGAAGAAAATTCAACAGCAGTAAAGGATACCACAACAGCAGTGGCAAGAGATGATCTCACATTAGTCTGTGATGTACTTGAGGAAAGAGAAAGGAAAGAAAGGAGAGAAAGGAGAGAAAGGAGAGAAAGGAGAGAAAGGAAAGGAAAGGAAAGGAAAGGAAAGGAAAGGAAAGGAAAGGAAAGGAAAGGAAAGGAAAGGAAAGGAAAGGAAGGAAGGAAGGAAGGAAGGAAGGAAGGAAGGAAGGAAGGAAGGAAGGAAGGGAGAAAGGGAGAGAGAGAGAAAGAGAGAAAGAGAGAAAGAGAGAAAGAGAGAAAGAAAGAGAGAAAGAAAGAGAGAAAGAAAGAAAGAAAGAAAGAAAGAATGAAAGAATGAAAGAGGCAAAGTGCAAAATTTTATGCATCGTAGCCAACATTAAGACAATGCAATAAACTTGAAAACTAGGTTCTAGCGCTTCAGTGAGTTGTAGCTGACTGTAAACATCATAGATTATTTCAGTGCAGTCCTGTGTCTACAAACCAGCATTGCCTTTCCATGTAATTACTCATGCATACACATACTCACTGATGAAATTATCAGCCGAGTTTAGAAAGCACCCTGATGCTCCTCTGAGTTGGTTTGCAATCTGGAGCCCAGATTCATGAGGGGAGGAATGGGAGTGACACACTGGATGGGAGATGGGGGACACCACAAAAAAAACCCAAAACAAAACACTTCTCAGTTACAATACTTCAGTTCTGAGAATTTCTAGCTCTTTTGAGATCTTGTAGATCTTGTGAGGAGCTTTTGTCAAGAAAATATAGGTTCATTTTATATACCACTTTAACTCTTCCAAAAATGGGAAAAAGTATCAATAGGATTACAATAAGAAATTAGGAGACTTGTATAGATTTTAGATCAAGTGCAGCAGGTGACCTTAAAATTTCCTGTAAATAAATTACCAAGTGTCATGTAGTTATGCTGTTTGAACATGACAACTTGTATAGTAAAATATAACTCCCAGAAATTGAGACACATCTTGTAAGAGGCATAAAGCACTGCCATTTTACCCGGTTGTTAATCATCCTTTTAGTTAAAATGTATATATAACTTTGTATTTGCATCTTTTAGTCATATTTTCCAGCCACTGTTTCTTGTTAAGGTTCTGCTAGTGTAAAAATTCTATTTTTCTCCTCTGTGAAGGTGTATGTACTTTCTAATCAAATCTTTCCATCAGCTGCAACTGCATTTGATGGGAAAGGATTGACAAATGATTTTTCCCCAAGCTCAATTCAGCAATAAAATACTATTTCTCACTTTCAATTTTTGGTGTCATTTTCTTTCCTCTTTCCCATTCCCAGGCTTCGTCTTCTTCAAAAATTTAAAAAGAGCAAGGGGGAGCTTCAGCATTTTTTCTCTCATTGGGAATTCACATACTGTGCATCAAAATATGCTCAAATTATTTACTTAAGATAGGCTTTAACTCAGATAGATGCAAGCATCAAAGGTGGAGGAAGATTGGAAGAAAATTGTCAGATAATTCTTATAATTACAAATTCATACTCAAGTAAATAGACATCTTTTCAGTTGAGAATTTTTAAGATTTTGCATTTTTTCTGTATGAATAAGAAGTTACACAACTGTAACTGCCATTCAGAAGAATGACCCCTGTAGTTCGTGGGGAATATAGACTGCAGCTGCTGAATTTGCAGGCAAAAATCTTACAGTGCTTTAAAATGGGGCTGGTCATTGGTTTTCCTGGAATGCAGAAAGGAGCACAATGCAGCCTGCAATATAGTATAGCTAACAAAGGACGTGAAACAACCAACTATGGATGGAACATGCAATTCTCAAGAAAGCTGGTAGCGATAAGTATAAATGAAGTGTAAGCTCATTGTTATTCTCAAGGAAAGATGCTGAAGGTGTTTAAAGTCAGAAAAAAAAAATCAGTTAGGGATTCTGTCACAGTGGACTAGAGTCCCTTTAGAGATGGGTGCTGCCTGAAGACTGATAGACATAATGTGACTATTTTCTACCTTCACAAATGGTCTGGATACATGAAGTTCAGCAGCAATCATTTTGTTTCCCCCTAAGCATGTGGGGTGTAAGGCATTGGTTCCATTGTTTCTCAATCCTAAATGCACCAAAACATTCTGAGGACATCCTTTTCCAATTAATTAAATTCCTTGTTCCCCATACCTCTGGGGATTTGGAAAGGCAGTAATTTATCCATATCAGGAAGGACAACATTCCTCCAGGCTGTCTATGATACAACTACTCTGTATCTTTATTACTTGGAGAGCATTTTTAATGCTAATACTATTGTTATTATTAAAGAAAAACAACCAAACATTCTTCAAAATAGTTTTTTTAGAAAGCATCACTAAATCCAAGTGAAATTGATGGAAAAGAAAAAACATATACTCCTACACTATAGAGAGTAAGTGTGACACAAAATCTGATTGGGTACCAGAATAAGCTTGCATTGTACATTTCTTTATTGTAAGTATTATATATTATAAATAAATGTACTATGTAAATTATATTATATGTTATAGTATCATTTCTATACATCATCAGAAAGCTATTTTCCTTTACTAAGTGGTATCAAGATCAGACAGAATAAGAACAAAGACCAGCAAAAATTCAGAACACTTTACAAGGCATGGTTGGGAGCAAGAAATATGTCCCAGCAAGGACTCCCTCCCTTGCACTTACCATTTTGCATTTAAGGTTGAAATTAGTCCATGTTCTTTCAAAGACTTTATACCATGTTTTCTTAAATATTTTGCTGTTGGTATAAGAGTGAAATCTTAATACAAAGGCAAATATCCCACTGACTTCAACAGGGAGAAGGATTTAATTCAGGATATTTCACTCTGCAACAGCATTACTTGACAGTTCTACCATCTACAGAGAAGTTCCCTTTGCATACTAACAGTGCATCCAATTAAGCTATGAAAAACAAAAAGTTTCAATGTAGTTCTTGTAATCTAAAAGAGATGATTAGACTTCTGAGGCATGCAGAGATACAAATTAGTGAAAGAAAAGGATGTTAACAAGGCCAACATTATACAGATAAAGCACAAGTCACGTATCTAGCGAGAATTTGATCTAACTCCTCAGCAGATTATAATTATGGTAAAAAAGCTATATGCGTTGCTGATTTTAAAAGCTGAAGTATTGTACACTTTAAAGTAAAATAAGAACCTACTGCAGAAAGAAAAAGAAGTCATTAAGGAGGAACCCCACACACATACTTCCATTTCAAAATAATTTCAAAATATGTCAGCTAAAGACACAATTAGGATAAAAATAACAGTTTGTGCATAATTTTTAACTCAAGCCATGGTACCATTGAAATGAACGGGAACTTGAGGTGCATACTGGTTTTGGCTGGTATAGAGATAAATTTGTCCATAACAGCTCCCATGGTGCTGTGTTTTGGATTTGTGACCAAGACAGTGTTGATAGTACAGGGATGGTTTAGCTATTGCTGAGCAGTGCTTGTACACAGTCAAGGGCTTCTCTGTTCCTCACACCGCCCCCCAGTGAGTAGGCTGGGGCTGCACAAGGAGTTGGGGAGGGACACAGCTGGGACAGCTGACCCCAACTGACCAAAGGGATATTCCATACCATATAGCATCGTGCTCAGCAATAAAAACTGGAGGCAGGTGGAGAAACACAAACACAACTTGGCATTCATCTTCCCAAGTAACCATTACAGGCAATGGAACCCTGGAACATCTTTCCTGGAGATGGGTGAACACCTACCTGCCAATGGGAAGTGGTGAATGAATTCCTTGTTTTGTTTCGTTTTGCTTGTGCATGCAGCTTTTGCTTCACCTATTAAACTATTCTTATTTCAACTCATAAGTTGTCTCACTTTTCCCCTTCTGATTCTCTCCCTCATCCCACTGTGCAAGTGGCAGTGTGGGGCTCAGCTCATGGCTGGGGCTAACCCACAACCAAGTGTCATGTATGAAGTTTGCTCTATTTACTCTCTCAGTCAGAAAAATGGAGCTAGCGCAAGCCTAGATACTTCTTTTTTTTGTGGGTTTTTTTTTTTTTTTTGCCAATAAAATTTCCCATGACAGAATAAAACAAAGTAGGAGATTTCTTGTCATGCCATTTCTAATCAGCACATGGTATTGCCTTGCTTTTGATCCCTCTGAGCATCACCTTAAACCTCCCTAACTTGACTGCATTGCAATTAACCTAGAAACAGGCAGACAAATACTAAAGGATATCTCTCACTAAGGAAGAATTAAGAAATCTGAAGCTAGGCCTAGAGTAATTACACAGAAGCAGCAGGCTATGTTCAAAACTAAAGAGAAGTCTATGTGGAATTACATATGCTTTTGGACAGGGCAATCAGATTCTACAAGGTGTCTGTCTATATTACTTCCTTTAGGGATTACTAGAAGGCTAGTTGCAACAACAGTTATAGGTATAATTAAACAATTTTTACTAAATAACTAAGAGCCTTTCACAGTTCAAGCCTTACAGAGGATTTGAGAAAAGTATTTTATACCTGTATATGCATCTTTTCCCCCCAACACTAGCAGCAGGAAATGCATAAAGAATGAATGACCACTGCTTAGGCTTGATTTTATTAAATATTTCACTTTAGTGACCTGCTTTTCTTTATATTAAAATCTCCCACATAGCAATTTCCTTTAGTTCATGGCATATTTATACAGAGAAGTCTTGAATATTCTGGTTTTATAATATGTTCATATGCAAACTGTATGAACATTCAACAAGAAAAAGATACGTTGGGCTTCTTATTTCTATTGTTCACACTGAACCTTGCTGAAAATAGAAACGGAGCTGTAGAGATAGACCGGAGGTTCTCCTGCAAAATTTTTTCTTATCACAAACATTTAACAAAAGCAGGACTAGTTTGCATGGGAATACTTCTTGTTTGATGGCACAGTCTTACATCAGATACAGGTGTTACTGCTACTCTACTTTGTCATGAGAAAGAACGCTGCTTGGCTTGAGCACTGTACCTTCCCAGCTGTTTTGGAACAGGATTAAGACAGTACTGCAAAACATCAGGAAAAGAAAAATACCTTGTCAAATACCTTATTTTGGAAAGATAAAATTCACTACTTACTTCTATGATTGATTTTAAAGTCCTATTAAAACTATTAAAGTCATATTTCCATACATGTACAAAACTGCCCCATCTAAGTGGCATGGCATCTTTCTCTTTTACTTGCCTCACCTGATGCAGAAACCAGGCATTCCTATACTTATGCCCTTGGAGGGGACAAGAACGCTTTAACAATGTCATAGTGCAACTGGGCTCCAAACAAAATGTGTATTTTATTGTATTTTTTAATAAAAGACTTGCCTTTGAAACTTAGATAAAGAAATTCTAAAACTACAGAATTTCACATATCAAGAGAAAGACTCTTCCAGGAAGTTAAATCCCCTAATTTCAAGCCCCTCTTGAGTTGGAGTGAATTCAATTTTACTGCCTTACTTATTCATTTAGCCTTTATTGGGATACAGATAATTGCAGCTCTTCCTGCTAAATCACTGTCTCATGGCAGAAACGAAGGCAGAAGTAATACATGAAGAAAAGAGAGGACACCCGAAGCATGGCTCTAAAACATACCTATTTGTGCAGGCTCCCCTTCGCTTTTTGTTTGGTTTTAAATGAATTTTTAGAGGTAGTACTGACTCAGCCTGAGACACAGCAGAGATCGCTAACAGCTAATTGAGAAAAACAGTCTGAAGAGCTTCAGACACATACAGCAAGGAGTGAATTGCAATAAATACTATTTTCTTTAAGGTAGCAGAGAAGCATAGGTGAAGTCACTTCCATTCGAAAGAAAAAGAGCAGGTCTTGATCACATTTTAGAAAGAAAGTTTTTCTTCATTAGGGAGAAGATTCTGCATCCCAGCTGAACTTGGGTGTCTCAATCCCCTTTAAGAGCAGTTACATGCATGCTGTATTTTCACAGGGCTTTCTGGGAGTTATTTTAGCTATGTGACTTAAATCTCATGCTGAGGTGTTCACCTTTCCTCATGCTCTGTCTGGAGTTCAGGATCCAAAAATCTTTCACAACATGAAACCTAATTTTTTAGGTTTCCTTCAGAGGATCTAGCCCTAACTGTATGCTGGCTCAAAAGCAAGCCCATCTCAGGCAAGTGTTTTTGGAGAAGCTTCACAACATCTCCACAGACTGATGCTGCCCCTTCATCTCAGGGCACCTCCTCTTGTCACTGCTACTGCACCCCCATAATCCTGAATGGCACCTGACTGCTCATCACCGTACGGCTCATTTCAGATTCCAAATGACTCAAACTCAAGAGTCAGTACTATTTTCCTACGTGTTTCTCATCAGAAACATCCTTCCTTAGGAATTTACTCTGATTTGTCTCCGGTTAGGGTTCCGCCTCCGCCTTTTTTTTTTTTTTAACATGGAAACTAATTTAGGTAAGATATTGATATAGGTAAAATATGGGGAAATTCAGAAGTTTAATTTTACAGCTGTATACTCAGATCTTGTCTCACATGTGTGCGAGCCTCTCCTGAGTCTCGTTTGAAACTAGTTTAATCTTGAATGTTATTCCTGTAGCCTGTTCTTCACAGCCAGGAGACTGGATCTCTACAAATCCAATTAGAGAGCCAGCGTGTTCGTTTACAGCAAGAGGTCCAAATTAGCACATAGCTTCTCCTTTAAAAGTTCTATATCAATAGCACTGAATATTGATAAAATTTAAGTGTCTCACTTAATGAAGCACCAGTGTATTTTATTATTGCAGTTTATACTTTTGAGAGCAAAAGCTCCTTCTCTTGATCTTATATTCACAAACTTCCAATTGCATGTTACAGAGGGAACAGCAGCAGCAAAGATGTTTTCTTTATTTCTTCCCTCAATATGAGGCCCATACAAGAGCATTATACCTTCTTCTGTACCCACTGTTGAGGTTTGACATTGGTAATTTAATGTGCTAACCCTGCCAAAGCTGGCTCAGATTGTTTCTGTCACAACATGTTTAAAGAGCTCCGTGGTCAATCCCGCGCTGATATGAGAACTGTCAGTCATGCAGTGGCATTCTTTGCTGAACAGATGACTGACACCGAGAAGTTCAACTGCCGAAAGTGTCAACTCTTCAGGAGGCTATGACGCTAGCTTGGCTGGCATACAGATTATTTTAATATTTATATTTTCAACATTCAGCCCTATTTTTCATTTTATTACAGAGTAACGCCAAAGTTTGGACCTTTAAAAAACCAAAAAACAAAACAAACAAGCTTGTAAAAGCTTACAGTATCTCTGAGTGCTCTTAAGAACAAGATTGACCTTTCAAGATTCAGTGTAGTTTAATTTCATGATTGTTACAAACAGTGGAAATTTTTAATCACTCAAAAAAATGAAATCTGTTCCCTGGTTCCAAGTTGGACTCTATGGCTTTCATCAAAGTAGTAAATAAAATAGGTATTTTCTGACCTTCCCATTTTCAGACAGCTGTTTTAACCAGAATGACTCTGAACATTTTTTTCCTTCCTCTTTTACAATACATAAAAGATAATAGTGTTAAAGGATGTTATAAATTGCTACTGCCTCCAGCAGCTCCATCACCCGGGCGTTCCTCTGTCCTGGACCAATGGACATGGCTGCCACTTTCCCATTTGCAGGTTCAACCAGCAGGAAAGCTGAGCGCACATCCCCCGGGCACACGCAAAAGACGCCACCATGGCCACAGCAGCACCCACAGCCCAGCAGCACCGAGCCTAACACTACCCGGACTCACATAAGCACAGAGAGCTCTGTCCCTTCCTTCTCTTGGGCTGCCAGAAAGAAGGTCACTCATGTGGGTGCACACATGACGCTCTTCCGCCCCACGGGTCCCCAACTCGCTGGCTGGTCCAGCCCAGTACTCGCTGCCAACAGATGCCAACACACTCGTCCCACAGGCATCCCACACCTGCAGGTGCCCCCAAATACCTGCACAGACCTTCCATCTGCCTGATAGTCCGGCCCTCACCTGGGGCCTCCTACTCACTGGTGAGTTCAGCATGGAGGTTCCTGGCAAATACAAACACCCGATTTGGGGGTGATACAGACACTCACCACCCCTGCAGCTGGCACCAGGCACACGGGCTGTGACCTGTGGTCCTGCTCAAGCCACTAGTGTTGAGCTCCTCACTCTTACTAGACCCTCCAGTAGCTGTTTTTTGGGACACACAGCATTCCTCCCCAGCACCTGGAATACACCTGTAGGCCTTCTTCAGGTATTGGAAGGCCGCAATTAGATCTCCCCGGAGCCTTCTTTTCTCCAGGCTGAACAGCCCCAACTCTCTCAGCCTGTCTTCATAGGAGAGATGCTCCAGCCCTCTGATCAGCTTTGTGGCCCTCCTCTGGACTCGCTTCAACAGCTCCATGTCTCTCCTGTACTGGGGCCCCCAGAGCTGGATGCAGTACTCCAGGTGGGGTCTCACAAGAGCGGAGTAGAGGGGCAGGATCACCGCCCTCGACCTGCTGGTCACACCTCTTTTGATGCAGCCCAGGACACGGTTGGCTTTCTGGGCTGCAAGCGCACATTGCTGGCTCATGTTGAGCTTCTCATCAATCAGTACCCCCAAGTCCTTCTCCTCAGGGCTGCTTTCAATCCATTCCTTGCCCAGCCTATAGCTGTGCTGGGGATTGCCCTGACCCATGTGTGGGACCTTGCACTTGGCCTTGTTGAACTTCATGTAGTTCACATGGGCCCACCACTCCAGCCTGTCAAGGTCCCTCTGGATGGCATCCCTTCCCTCCGGCGTGTTGACCGCATCACACAGCTTGGTGTCGTCGCCAAACTTGCTGAGGGTGCACTCGATCTCACTGTCCATGTCGCCAACAAAGATGTTGAACAGTGCTGGTCCCAGTACCGACCCCTGAGGAACAACACTCATCACCATTCTCCACTCGGACATTGAGCTGTTGACCACAACCCTTTGAGTGTGACCATCCAGCCAATTCCTTATCCACCGAGTGGTCCATCCATCGAATCCATGTCTCTCCAATTTAGAGACAAGGATGTCATGTGGGACAGTGTCAGATGCCTTGCACAAGTCCAGGTAGATGACATCAGTTGCCCTTCCCTTGTCCACGGACGCTGTAACCTCATCATAGAAGGCCACCAAGTTTGTCAGGCACGATTTGCCCTTAGTGAAGCCGTGCTGGCTGTCACCAATCACCTCCTTGTTTTCCATGTGCCTGAGCATAGTCTCCAGGAGGGTCTGCTCCATAATTTTGCCAGGCACGGAGGTGAGACTGACCGGCCTGTAGTTCCCTGGCTCTTCCTTTTTTCCCTTCTTAAAAATGGGGGGTATGTTTCCCCTTTTCCAGTCAGTGGGAACTTCGCCAGACTGCCAGGACTTCTCAAATATGATGGCGAGTGGCCTGGCCACTTCATCCGCCAGTTCCTTCAAGACCCGCGGATGCAACTCATCAGGTCCCATGGACTTGTGCACCTTCAGGTTCCTTAGAGATTCTCAAACCTGATCTTCTCCTACAGTGGGCGGTTCTGCATTCTCCCAGTCCCTGCCTTCTGTGACCTGGGCAGTGTGGCTCAGGCATTTGCCAGTGAAGACTGAGGCAAAGAAGTTGTTGAGTACCTCAGCCTTCTCCATATCCTGGGTAACCAGGTCACCCGTTTCATTCCGGAGGGGACTCACATTTTCCCTCGTCCTCCTTTTATCACTAACATACCTATAGAAGCTTTTCTTGTTGTCCTTGACTTCCCTGGCCAGGCTAATTTCTATCAGGGCTTTGGCTCTCCTCACCTGCTCCCTGGCTGCTCGGACAGTTTCTCTGTATTTCTCCCAGGCTACCTGCCCTTGCTTCCACTCTCTGTAGGCTTCCTTTTTTTGTTTGACTTTGCCCAGGAGCTCCTTGTTCATCCATGAAGGCCTCTTGGTAGTTTTGCTTGACTTCCTCTTTGTTGGGATGCATCGCTCCTGAGCTTGGAGGAGGTGACCCTTGAATATTAGCCAGCTGCCTTGGGCCCCTCTTCCCTCCAGGTCTTTATCGCATGGTATTCTACCAAGCAGATCTCTGAAGAGGCCAAAGTCTGCTCTGCTGAACTCCAGGGTAGTGAGCTTGCTGTGCACCCTCCTCGCTGCCCTGAGGATCCTGAATTCCACCATTTCATGGTCGCTGCAGCCAAGGCTACCCTTGAGCTTGACGTCCCCTACCAGGTCCTCCTTGTTGGTGAGAACAAGGTCCAGCATGGCACCTCTCCTCAGGAGCTCTTCTATTCCTTAGAGGAGAAAGTTGTCATCCACACATTCCAGGAACTTCCTGGATTGCTTGTGCCCTGCTGTGTTATATCTAGAGCATGATTTTCTTTTGTGAAGCTCTGAAAACACTTTAACCCATAAGTTGTTATAAAGAGCAGCACCCATTTCTTAGAAATTATATATTACACTTCTAATGGCTTCTTACCCAAGATCTGCCTTTCAGATTTATTAGCTCCTTCATATAGTTTAGACATTATTTTAATTCTTCATTCTCTCATAGTTTTATTACAATACTAATCAGAAAGCATGTGAGAATATTAAGTTAAGAATTAGCTAAGTGCTTTCCAATACTACTAGGGCTATATATACAAGTAAATTAAGCATGCCAGAGCTTATTTTTTATGGCCCCTAAGCTAAGTAGCACAACACAAAAGAAGATGATAACTCCAAACTGCCTCTGAAGTGCTCTTTTGAACTGTGCCAGGAATTATTTGACTGAAGCCAGAAATCACACGAGGGACCATTGTATCACTCTAACTGTACAGACAATCAAGACTCAGTACCAAGGTCTCTGCACCATTTAATTCACTGGTACTGAGATAAGCCCTAGGTGTCCATCTTCAGCCAGTAACTATCTTCTGCAAACAAAGGCTCTGGACAGTCATTCTGCTACACATACTTTATCCTGCTGCACATACTTTAAATGAAAAAAAGTAAATATTTATATATAAATAATTTAACTAGCACATAAGTTTATTTTTTGAAGTTTGTCTTATTACTGTGCTTAATCAGAGCCAAAGATAGGGAAAAAGATACTGTAAACTTTGCTAATAATAATATGTTATATTCTAAGTAATTTCTATGCCTTCAAGTAGCTCTAACATTTGTAAAGCTGCAGAAGTTCTTTATTTTACAGGAGAGGCATAGTTTTGCTAAAATGAAGTTTAAGGGAGCTCAAGCATTTCTGACCTCTCCCCCACCCTTGAAGTATGTCAACTCCTGCCATAAGATGCAATGACATTAGTCCACCTGCTATATTTAAATAAACAATATCTTCACTCAGAGCAAAATAATATTAAACACTTGGGCCAAAAGTAGGAAGGAACTGCAGTGCATAATGTCCCTTTAGAAACAGCATTTCCAGGAATCACACATTTTGCTTGCCTGAAGCCAGTTATTGAAATATCTGACTACAGCTTCCATCAGCTACGCAAAGCTCTTCAGCTCTAATGAAGACTTCAATAAATCATACACTTAAAAAATGCACAAACTGAAGACAAGTATTAGTGCAATAATATACTATTTTCAAAAGGCCTCTGACAGTACCTACTGCATACATCATGATTAATTACAGCACAGTAACTCCACTGTCACTTTTAATCTGTTTTTGCCATCACAGCCTAAAAGCCTCACCAGAATCAGCCCACAGCATTCATATACCAGTGACACTTACTCTTCCCTCCTTGCTTACGCAGCCACCAGTTCACCTTCGACTAACAAAAGGAGCTACGTGTTCAGGGCTGTCCTCATCACCTGCTTCAAGACTCCACATATGAAACTCAACATTAAATTAATCCCTCCTTCCCATTTATGATGTCATTCCTTCTGCAGGTTTAAAAAGTTTTTTTTTTTCACCTGCTGGCTCAGCTGTGCTTGAGGAAGAACAGGGCTCAGGGTGAAGAAGTGGGATTCACAGTTTTGCAGCAGCTATTTCTGATCATGCACATCTCATTTATATTCTGATGTATGGCAAAACTCTGTGACGTAGTTTCCCTTCCTTTTAAAGGTAATGCTTTTGTGGTGGTGTTTTTTTTTTTTTTAAATGTAGTAATTATGTACTCTTCTGCAAAGTTAACTTATCATTCCCCAGAAAACGATTTGTGGCAGACAATGTAAGTTTCCTTTGTTTGCTTGTGGTTTCAGAAGTCTGTGGCTATTCAGCAGGCTGCTGGCACGCTGCCTTGCTGTACCCTGTTCTCCAGAATAAAAAAAAAAAAGAGAAATTGCTGAAGTGTTCTCAGGAAAACACCAGGCTCAACTGGAAGCAGCTTCTACGGAGCGGACAAAGACTGCGAGGCAAAAAGCAGAAATTATCTGCAGGACAAGTGGGAACTAAGAAACTCCCAAGAAGAGAGGGAAACAGAGTGGAAGAAAGAAATTTGATTTCACACCTTTTATTTGCGTTTGCTTCACCCCACAGATCTCATTAATGTATCCTAATTTGCTTCTAATAAACAGAACTGCAGAGCTAAGAAGCTAAATAGCTTTTTTAGTAACTGCTCCTAAGGAAAACTGAGGCCTTCCTGTCTCCAGACTGTCTAGTATACAAATATCTAACAAGATGTCCCACCATACATTTCTCCACTATAAATAATAATCAAAGGTGAAACTTCAAATAAACAATGTTGAAGTGATAAAACTTCAAGCATATGCAGGTCATAATAGACTGTATCCGAGTTTCTTGGGTTTACATCTTAAAGAGCTAAATATTAAGGATCTTTGCAACATCTTAATTAGTACATTAATTTTCCATTGCATTCCATTACAATCACACACAGCAGGAAACTATTAATTGCTTCTGAACCTTTTCTGCATTGTACTGGCTCAGGCACTAACATACAGACATCCATATTGCTAACTTGGTAACACACTCCCTGCTAGGGTTTTGGCCCTAGTACTGCCCCAGGCACCAAAGCTACCACTATACGAGAAAGCAGTATGCAGGGTAACCTGGCCCCAGAGCCAGCTCTCTGCAGCACATATGTAGCGAAACCACAAATTTCCCTTGACTCCAGGGCAGGAGCATCCAGGCTGCCTGCTGGGAGCAGGCCCCAGCCAATGGGATTGCCTAGAGCGTGCTTTGGCATTGTCTGAGAGAGTGCTATGATAAAACTGTGCCAGGGACTAGCGTAGTCATTTAACAGCCTAGGTGACCAAGCTCCATTGCCTTGGCAAGACCACCTTTTAATTTGCTAGTATAGACGCACTCTTCTTGGACATAGCTCGGTGGATGGTGAAAGATTGTCCCCAGCAGATAGCCTGTGTATGTGTCCTCCCTGGTAGGGGAGATTTACAGTTTAGCTGGACGTCATGTGAGCCATGACACGCCACTAGTCCTCAGGGCCATAAGATGTACCCTGGACCAATTTATTTGGTGGTATATACATAGCCTTTAAATTTCACAAGATTTCTTTTTCTATATTTAAATAAACCTGAAATGGGAGAAATAAAATTGTGCTTTGAATTACAGTATTTTATATTATAGGAAAAAATATAAAAGAGTGACAGACATTTTTGAAATCAAAACAAAATCCTCATAAATACAGTAGAAATCTGGTGGGTCTGAATCATTGATCCTCAAATGAACATCTTGATTATAAGGAAAAATATGATAGAAATGGATCAGTCAGCAGACAATGCCTTCTTTAAGCTTCAAATTCTTTTAAGAGAGAGTTTACAATACTAGATTCATATGAGATTGTCATTACAAGCTAAAACTGATACATCAGCCATCCTAGGAGGAATGGACTGTAAAGTAATCAATACTGATACTGTTTTAGAACCAAGATAGCACCGGCTGAATTGTAATTATGGTAAGAAATTTCCAATGAGTGGATGTAAGGAACATACAATTTAGTAGTGTATACAATGAACAAATGTTGAAAGCTTATTTGGAGAAGTAATCCATCATCTGTGTCAAACATGACAGTGCAATCATGCAGTAAATGCATACTGTGTGAGATGCTACTGATTAAACAGACATGACTGCTGCTGAATCATGCGATTATGTTCCTCTCTATCCCATCTGCTGTTAATAACAGATGCAAATGTCTAACAATAAAAGTAGTGAAGAATTGCAGTAAATACAAACAAGAATAGATGGGTAAGCGCATAAAAGCAAAGTGTCAGCATCAAAGCATGAAAAGAAGATAAAACTCAAAAAAGTAAAATTGATAAGGTTGTAATGTGAAATGAGCAATTATCAGAAAAAATCCCACATTAATAACCTGTTGTAGAAGTGTACACTGTGTACTCCTCTTCATCGCTTTTTCCTCTAGCTGCTGAACTGATGGTTTATGGTTCAGATTTCATTAAAATACTGGCATGATAGAATGCCATTTTAAAATCAGACTTGTTTGCTTGCGAAAATATGATTTAAAGACCATATCTGCCTAACAACACATATCAGCAGGTGTTTCAGTGCCAAGATGCTCTTAAAAATTCACCAGGTTCTTGTGAATCCAACACAAAGATTGCTAAGACTAAGTTCATAATGCTCTGAATCTGCACAGAAAAAAAGTATACTCAAATTGGCAACGGTTTCTAAAATACAGTTTGCATGGGTGGGGGGGAAGTGACCTTAACTACATTTTCTTTTCTTAGCCCTGGAAGTGTCCTTTTTATGGTGATGTGAAAAAAAGAGACTAGATTACTGCCTTCCTAAGTCTTTGCACAGCTGATTCTCACAGCAGAGGTCCATAGCCAGTCTCCATTCTGTCCTACACAAAGAGAACAAGGTATCCTTTAGATCATACTCCTTGCTGTAAATATACGGAGTTCCTCATTGGGTTGAATTCTGGGAGTGGCATCAGCTTCTCAACAGCTCCATTTAGTTTCATATTTGGGAAGAGTATAAGACAGACACGAGAGCATCTGAGAAACCCCTGAGAAAACCTGGTGGTTTGCCAAATCCCAATTTACTTACAGAGCATACAAAAGGGAAAGTGGGAGCAGACCTGTTGGATTTTGTTTGTGGATGCCACTGTAATGCAGTATGTGGATGCTGCTTGCCATGATTGGGTTACAGATGTACATTTCTGAGTCCAAATCAAAATCTTTAATTTTATGGGGTTTTTTTTGCAGACAAAGCAATTATTTCTGAGACTGTGGTGCTCATGGAAGTAATTTACACTGGTCTGTGGCCAGGTATCTTCTTCCATGTATACCTGTGTTACAAAAGAACCACTCCCTGAGTTTTCACTTGCCACAGGCACCACTAAACCTTTTCACTGATCCGCTAACAGAGCTGATTACTGAGTTTGTCATAATTACTCTGATAAAAAAAAAAAAAGAAGAAAAAAGAAAAGCATCAGATTCTGATAATCTATTTAAGCTGTGTAAACTTAAATAGAGGTTTTTGTTGTTTTGTTTTTCAAGACTTAATTGAAATCTGAGATGAAGTGCCCATGTCTCTTATCCATCATTGGGGGGGGGTGGGGGTGGATAAAAAGGGCAGTAATGTCAATAGCTGCAAGCAGTAGTTTTGAATCTGTCTGTGCCAATGTGGAAGAGGAAGATACCTGCTGTGGTGGCACATGCTGACACAATCATGTAAATAAATTACTGCTTTATAAAATAACAAGAAAAAGCAGACAATGCTGAAATTCATGACACTGAAGGGTAAGATATTCATATATTTGGCTTTTTCTTTTTTGTATAATCACCACAATCAAATGCTGTTTTTAATAGAAGACTCCACTCTTTTTCAGCAGCTGTTATCACTGATAGCCAAGATAAAGACAGGCAGAAATATTTAAAAAATCTTTAGATGGCATGTGATAGCACTACAGGTGGATGTTTTTGAAACTGAGGGTATTGTAGTCCATCTGTGCAGAATTGTCACTTTAATGGACACAGCCTCGAAATTACAAGACATTGTGACAGAAGAAATTGCATCACCTTTGAAAATTGCACAGTTTATGTATAATTTAGAACCCATTAGATAGAAAATGTAGTTTTCAGTCTGAGGAATTTTCACTTGAGAAATCTTGTTGCATAATAGTAGCACATATAGTAGTAGTGACATAGCAAATAAATAAAATGTTCCTATTTTAAGACAGCAACTTTACGCTGGAATTTAATTCCTACGTGAACCACGCGATAAAATCGAATTGTCACATCTCAGACATACCACAGAAATGATTTGTGATAACGATTCAATTTCAGTTCATCACTAAGAACTGAAACTACTCGGTGGAGATAAATTCAATCCCAGACCATTGCACTATGGACTGCTTGTATGAGTCAAGAACTTCCTGAAAGCCTCTCAAGGAACAGTTCAGACACTCTTTGTCTTCCCTTAGGGATGTGTAAAATCCAGCATCTCCCATTAGCACAGTCACATAATCTGTGACACCAAACAAACCAGGTCAACATGTAAATGAGCAGAAAAAAAGAATCAGAAGGTCTTCAGGAAAGGTTCCAGGTCTCTGCAACTGTGAGTAACAGTGCAATGGCCATTTCATCTGGAACAGTCCACAGAGCACTTCATGTGATCAAGTTGAAGTCTCTAATATCAAACATCAGTATTGACAAAAAAAATAGTATGCCATAGGGTGAGAGAAGAAAAGTTCAGGTATGTCCCTTTGTGAGCTAATGTCCTAAAGGGTAATATTTCCTTATGATGGCAAGGAAGGGATCATGTGTTGCAGGAAAAGGCAAACAATTTCAGTATTCCCAGTTTCTGTTCATCCCATCCACTGTTAGCTCTCCTTTCTAGAACACAGAAGCAGCTAGCTGTGGACTTGATAGGCTTTACAACACTAGAAGCACCACACATCTCATTTTCAGCTGTGAATAGTCTCCAGAGCTTCGAGTAGAGAAAATAAGAGAAAAACCAAACCAAACCAAACCAACCAACCAACCAAAATCTGGTACCAAAACCCAGAATCAACAAATTTTAGTGCTCTTTTTGAAAACGCCTCCTGATCAAGCACCCATGTATCACAAATGTCAATTTACTAACATTGGTCTTATCCTTATCTTGTCACAGAATCCAATAAACTGGGCTTACAACCAGTTTCTACTCCAGATAACATTTGTGCCCTTAACTTCTCATCCTCTTGTAGGAGTTCTCTCCTCTATCCATAGCCAGGTATTATCTTGGCTTGTCCAATTTTTTCTTGGCTCTTCCAGTTTGTCATACTACTGGCTCCTTCCAGTAGTATGTCTGTGCCTATTACTGTGTCTTTCCCTTCCCTTCCCTTTCTGCTCTTCATCACCAAGCATTTATTCCTTTGCAGACTAATGCAGGTTGTTCTATCCTCCAAATAGATTCACAGCTTTACCATAGTTAAATCATCCAGTTAATAAATGTGGTCTGTACAATGCGTAGTGTCATTGAATACTGCACTGTTTCCTTAGGAGAATATATCTTTTTTCCTACAGTGCTGGCGGCAATTCTGGAGTATTTCAAACAGTAGTGTCAGGGATAGCAGTCAACAGCAGTGGTAGCAGCTGCTCTCAAAAGAGAAAACTGATCCTGTATCAGTTTTCCTTTTAAGAAAAGAAGTTTCTTCAGAGTTCCCTTCAGAATTAATGGGAAGACAAAGTATTTCTGAACTGACTGTTACCAACACGCCTGTACGATGTATCAGAAGCTACCTAACTTATTTTTATGTTGGGTATTGCTCAGGGCTCTAGTGTATCTTAAATCAAGGATCCCCAGGATTTAGGATTCTTCCCTGGCTCAGGATTCACAGATTAGAGCCCTTTCGTAGTCTTCAAAAAGCTGGAGGGGATCCTGGTTGCTAAATCTACAGATTAGGAGACTGAACACAGAGACATTATTTATGCACAAGGGTGGTTTTTTATGTATCCAAGTGTGAGACGTTGTATATAGCAGGCTTTCAAAATTCTCCAAGGGGGCTTCAGAAAATCTACCTGGTGTTTTTTCTATATATTTAACCAGAGAGAAACCTTTACAAATTCCATACAAGGTCACAAAGGAACTTGAAAAAAAAACAAACAAACAAACAAACCAAACCCAAACCAAACTCTAACTCCCACATATCAGATTAGTTAATCCTAGCAGTAAACAAATACCCTGTTTTCCTTTGGTGCTTCTTACTTCCAGTTTAAGATCTTTGGCACAGATAGATACTGACAGAGAGAGAGGTATATATTCAGGTCATGGTACGGACCTTATATAATGGAGTCCTGGTATATGACAATAAAAATAAATGCTAAAATTGATGCTGGCTCAAGGGGCATTGTGAGGGATGGAAGACATTTCTACTGCTCTCAAAGTTTCTTTTCCCTTTTTAAAACCCTTCTAAGTAGTGAGTCTGTTTCTTTCACAAACTGTTCTCTGTAAATCCCTTTCTATACGCCATGATCCTGCTACTACAACATATTTAAAAGCAACTATAAACTGAAAAAGGTTTTCTGTTGTCTGTGTACCTACAAGAAAATAAATGAAAGCAGGAGCAATGTACTGTAATGTCAGTATTATGATCGTTTTAATAAACGATGCACTTGGAACAGTATAAATCATTTTCACTTGAATGACTTTCATGGCAACCCATTACAATACTCACTGATTGTAACAACTAATAGCAGTCTTCATAAGCAGTTATTTTTACAATGTGCTAGTATTATTTTGTACTTTCTAGTTGTAGAACAGTTATCAAATGGTCTAAGGTCTTACTGGAAACAAAACGTCTTATATCAGTGGTCACTTCTGGTCACTTCAGTTGTGAATCACAAACCATTTGAGTGGGGTTTGTCCTGAGAATAGATGGAAAACAAGAATCCTGAGAGGTAAAACACCATATCTGTCCATTACATGTTATTAGTAACTCACTCCCTAGAAAAGGCTGCCTGTACAATATGCCACACAAGGCATGGCACTAGTGTGTCCTCATAGCAAAACCTCACCTAACCTTGGCATCGTGGCAGCAGAGGTTAGAGGTCCACAGCTGTTCTCTGACAATAAGCTTAACTCATCTTAAAAGCTTTCTCCAGCCAGCTTATTAACTCTGACACAAGATTAAAGTGAGGTTCAGGGAGTCATGAAGCCTATCTTTTGATGAAACATTCCTAATAAGACTCTGATGTCATCATCCATTAATGCACAGTGAAGTTTTGATTCTGCTGAGAGAGAGCATCAGCACTTTATTTCTAAAGCTATGCAATTTAAAATGTTTCTTCATCTATTTGGCTTCTGCAACAATTTTTTTTTCATGTTGCTGGCTGTAGTTATGTTATAAATATGAAGTGAGCCATATGACCAGAAAAATGAGTAAAAATTGTTTAATTTATAGAGTGTTTCTTTATATAATTAGATATAGAAAACACATGTAATAACTATGTACTTATTTTAGTAATTCTTTTGTGCTCAAAGGTGATGTATAAGCAGTATTTTGATTGTACAAGCCTACCCAGGGTATGAAAATGCCTCTCCTACCTAGCTGTGCAAGGAAATCACACAGTAATAGGCATCTTCTTGCCGACATAACATGATTGCCCTAAACCAAGTTGGAAAGCAGCACCTGTGGACTTACTTCCCTTCCCATACGGATCAGTGAGAGGCAAGACTGGGCACATCCTGGATGATGAATTTATTTATCTGTGTGACTGAGCTATGTGAACTGGTGTGTTTTGTAGAAGGCATTAGATATGCTCTGCTGGCGTAGATCAGTAATAGGCGATTCTCCCTTGAACTAAGAAGGCAACCAGAGATATTTGTGGGGAATGGGAGGCATAAACACAACATGCAGCTTAAAACACAACTTGCTGTTCTAAGAGGCGGTCACCACAGAGAAGTTAGCAGAATATAAATTTACATGATGTTTCTAATTATAGACTTAATTATCACATAGGCACTTAACATGCAATATGTATAACGATACACTCTAAAATCACCTACAAACCAGAAAAAAGTAATCCATTAATTCACACCCAAATGTATACCCTAGTGATGAGCTTCTAGTCACAATTAGATGATCCAAAAGGTAGCGTACCCTGCCTTTTCCAGCCATGCTCTGGTATTTACCATTTCCAATACCAGTATCTAAATTTTGCTTCCCAATCCCTTTTCAGTCTTTTTACGTTTTCCCAAGGGGGCTATACTGATCACTGCCTGGAAACAAGAGCTTATTCACACACGGGGCTATAACACAAACAAGCAGGAAAAGTGTCAGTTGGTGGAGAGCCCGCGATCAAACCAAAATTAAAGTACTAACACATTGCAGCTATCTGGAATGCTGAAGTAAAAAGGCTATCTCTGACTTAAATCAGGAACAACCACTTTGGACTCATAGTATTAGTAAAATGTATTCTTGTTTAATCTTTTGATAAAAAGGTAACTGAAAAGTAACCTGCAATGGATTGTTTCCTTGTGACTAAACCCTCCATTTGAGTATCTTTTCCAGACCCCAAACCCCATCACTGAGCTATCAAACACTGAGCACTTGATTCCCTCAGATGGATCTGGAAGATACTGCCAATTATATATCTGCATCTTCAGTGAATACGTCAGTAGCTGGGAGTGCAGAGGAAGGCAATGACAGGGATTAGTGAACTAATTTCAGCCTTTGAAACAACCATCTGGAAGTCTTAGCTCCAGCACCCGAATGCTAACAGAGCAACCCCTGCAAAATGGATCATCTGTGGGCATTACACTTATACTGGTTACTATTACCCGTCTCCATGACGTATTGCAGGGTAGTTGCATTAATTTTGTCGGCTTGATAAAAGGGCGTATTGGCACACTTAATTGATGTACGTTCTCCACAATAATTTTCACCTCTCATGCTTTGATTTTATCTTCCTAATATTACAAAGGTATTGTTGCAACTTGGTAATTTTATTCTCAATTTATTTGATACTGATTTTTCCAGTAGGTTTGGAGATAGGTTCCTTATTCATATTTTGGGGTAAAGAGGGTAGTTAGACTGGCCACATATTTCAGTTATGCCAAGCAGAAACAGATTTACCTGTTGTAAGCTACAGAACTTTTGTGTAAGGAAATTGGGTGAAATAATTAAGGAGACAGAATAGCCACAGCACTTCAACTGGCTTCCACACACTTGTTTAAAGAACTCTTGCTGGTTGTCTACAATTTGTTTTTACACATCTACTTCAATTACATGTCTTCCAACAATAAAAGTATTTCCTTCTTTAATGCTTTTTGTGAAAAAATCTATGAAACTTTGAAAATACATTCCCATCTTATCATTTGTGTTTATTTGACTCAGTGTGCCTTGTGGCTTAACTTCAAACTGGCTCATACTCCACTGTATTTTCTTTTAAACCTGCTCTCTGTAATTCTCTGTTTTCATCTGCTATGCTCCTCTTGAGAGCAGTCTTACTATAGCTGATAGATACTTTGAATATAAGAAAAAAAATGATGCTGATAAACTTTAGGAAGAATGTTAAAATGACTGTATTTTATATATAGATATGGCTTATGGACATATGAAGATAGAGAAAAGCAGAGGAAATTGTGTTTTCTGCTGAACTGTGAAAGGTAACAGAAATAGCTGTGGGTACGAATTATGTAATGAAGAAAAAATTTTCTAAAAGTTTAGCATTTAAAAAAAAAATAGAAGATACCAATCACCAGAAGCAATTATTGCAATTAACGTAAGAGTCTTTCCCTACTGGCCACTGAAATTATAGACACAAACCAATGTTTTTACCTCCTCCATCAAGTCTTTTAAAACTCTCTCTGTGAAGGGTGCAAAAGTTTTCCTTTACTAAGACTTTTATATGAAAAATTATAATATTCTGGGATTTCTGCAAAGCATATCAATCACTTACTTAACTCTTGTCCCATAGCTAATGGTCTTTCCAGAAGTAAGAATAGCTACTTCTTGAGCCTATGCAGCATATCAGCTAATTCTGGGATACTAGCCATAACTGCAATCTGTAAGATATATTTCCAAGCCACATCAGTTGCTCAAAATATTTAGGAAAACACTGTTTAATTCTGTACCCTTCTTCTCAGTTTGGGTTTCATAAGTCTGCACGTAGTTCTCAGTAGCTGCTGATTGATACAATGGAGTCTACAGTTGCATAAAAGACCACTGTCTCATGGTTCTAGTCATCCTCATGCATTGCTACTAACACAAAGGTCCTTTTTGCATATTGTCCTGGACCACTAGCTTATGAGTATTCCAGTTTAGACAAAATATTACACTAAGAATTTAAAGGAAAGGTCTTCTGCCATGTATAATGTTACATTAAAAAAAACCCCTTCCATTTCTAATGCACAATGTAAATGAAATTATATGTATACATATACAAAATGAAAATGTTATTTTAGTTATTGCCTCCCCATTTATTTGCATTAAGCTTCACTTCTCAGTTTGCCTGTAAGTGCTTGATGGGTTTTGAGAAGCCAGCTGACATCTCAAGCCTAAACTGAAATAGGACCTAAAGCTAACTATTCCTTCATCTAGTTTCTCAAATCTACAATGGTTTTATTCTTTTATTTTTAAAGCAGGCTACACGGACTTGAACCAAGCATCAAAGATCATTCTCTGAAGATTGAGTAAGTGGCGAGAATTAAAAATATACTGTTATCCTCAGAGTTTCTTAATGAATAGATATAGCTAATACTACTTCGGTTTTGGATCAGGCTCCAAACATTTAAGTGATTTATTGCTCTGGCAGCTAGGAGCAACTTGTCATTTTGGCAACAACAGAAGTTCTGCCATTACCTTGGAAAGTGGCAGAAGATCAAGTGGGGTTTTTTTATTATCTTAAACACATAAGAAACTAAGTTTGAAATTGTAATAGTTTAGAAAGCAAAACACCTTTCACTGGCACTAATAAATGTCTGTGTTCTAGGGGACTGTATTTTGGAATTTGTGATGCTTAGTATGTTTTTCCATTTACTCTGCTAATACAAAGTTTGAGAGGTTTTCTTGCTCTTTCTATCAGCAACAGATTAGGATCAAAACAGTTTTCATTTAAAAATTCTACTGGCTCTGAAAAAAACTATAGTGAAGTGTCTGCTTAAGTCGGTTTGACCTGTGTTTTCTTTAGGATAATTGTCTTTTGTTCTTTATTTCCCTTTATTTCCCCTGCAAATAAATATTTCTGATTAGGGTTCTTATGACTTTTCCCTCAACATTAAAATATTAATCTCACATTAACTACAACTGTGTAATAGTAAAATATACTCCTTTTGATTCTCATCAGTTGTTTTTACATATATAGCACTTCAGAGATTCCTAAAATACGTACAAAGTATTCCCTTGCTTTTCCTCAGAGCACATTAGTTTTGCTAGGTTGCACCTCTGGCTTGCTATATCTATGTCTCAGGTCTGACAGAGAAATTACAAAAGCTGATACATAAAACCTCATAAATATGCTGTGTACATTCCATCTAAAAGAAAAGGCACAGTAACAAATAAGAATGCCAAATTAACTGTGTTAATACATAACAGAAATTCCCTCTATGAGTACCAAAGGAGAGCCTCTATTATCAGGATAAAACAATTTTAATAATCTGTAAGAAATCAAGAATAAAGATACTACTAAATATCAATGTTGAGAGAAGATAAAGTGTTAACCTTATTGTGCTCTGATCTGTATTACGCTTGAATTCATATGTAATTAGGTTCCTAACCTGCCTAATATGGCCTTTGGTCTCCCTGAACAAGGTTTATACTGCAGTCTGCTGTGCATTTAACCTGGAAAAGCAGACGACAGACCTTCACAATTGCGCCCTTTTCACTTTTGTGCTACTTTTTGTACTATGCCAAGACAAGAATTTGGGCAGCTGCGCTCCAGCCAAGGGAGGGTATCTGATTTAGCTTTTAGCTGGAAAAATACTGTTTATTTTTTGCTGGATATCTGGTTTCAGCCAGACTGCTTCACCAATTCACTTTCTTTGACTAATTGACTTTGACTAATTTCTTCAGTTGATTAATATATGTAGTGGAAAAAAAGAGCGATGTACTGCAAAAGGAAGTGTGAATAATTTTCATACTTCTCCAACTGTTCCTCTGAATAAACTGGCTTCTTTTACATCTCAGTGAGTTCATATTGGCCCTGATATATAAGTGGGAGTAAATAATAATAATAATTTTAAATATATTCTTTTTCACAAATAAGTTTCCTATTTATCCAAAATTCAGAAATTATGTAGTTGTGCTCCAAGATTATCTCTTTTACCCATACTTAACGAAATATGTCAACTAACTAATCCATTAAAAGCATTGCTTTACAAAAGCATCATGAATACAGAGCTGAAGAAACTAGAGCAAAAACCTGTAACATTCATAGAGCACTGTAAGGAACAAAATTTCCAGATCCTGCTATTAGGAAAGTACAGGGTTTATGTGTATTTTAAAAATTAAGACTAAGAGACAAATTACACCTAACTTTTAATTCATTCTACCTAAGTCTGTAGCTGCCTATTGGCATAGAGAACTCGAAGGGGTTTTGTAAACCACGGTGTGTGGGTAAGCACCTAAATACTGCAATACTGAATGCTAATAACCCACACAAAGAGAAACAGGATAACTGAGAATTTAATAAAGCATGTGAATTACACTGAAATGAATGTTTCTGCCCAATGAACTTTACTGAAAAAGCACGGGATTTTGCTTGTCTACACCTGTTCTATCTTCTGTTACGTTATAGTCTGCTTTTGGCTCTGCTTAAAATTGCACAGGTGACTGCAGTATGCTTAGTAAATCATAAATGTTATCAAAACACCTCATTGGTTTCCTTATTGTATAAGAATGACACCACTGCCTCACTAGTTTATACTGAGATTAAAATGTTGTCTGACAAAATTTGCCATTGTTCAATTAAAATTTTATGCTCTTACACTCTGATCCTGTAAAGGTTTTAGGCTGGAAAACTGCAGGTCAGTTACGAAAGGAATAAACTAGTGTGTTCACATAATAAATACTAAGCAATTTGTACTTTTTCCTAGTTTAGATCAAATATGAAATAAATTTAATAAGTTTGAAGATGATTGCATGTAAATGAATGAGCTCAAATTCTTTTTGTGGTTTTTTTTTTTTTCTAACTTCTTTCTGTCTTAATGTAATTATACATCTGCAAAGTATAAAATAATTATATTTCTGCAAAGGTGAGGAGTAACAGTTGTGCTCTATGTTGAAGAGTGGCTCAGATAAACAGAGGTCTGCCTTGGAACAGAGGACAGACTAACATGGGGGACATTGTGGCAGGCGTCTGCTATAAACCACCTGATCAAGAGGAGGCAGATACCTCTTTAGACAGCAGAAAGGAACCTCATGATCACAACTGGTACTCATGGAGCACTTCAAACACCAGGATATCTGCTGGGAAGGGAATAAACTTGAGTGTGAACAACCCAGGAGGCTTCTGCAGTGTGTGATGACCATTTCTTGATGCAGGTGACTGACAAACTGACTAGGGAGATGCTCTGCTGAACCTGTTTATCACAAAAAGGAAGAACTGGTCAAAGACATGAAGGCCAAGGGCAGCTAGGGCTGCAGTGACTATGAAACTATGAAGTTTTAAGTCTTGGGTAAAGTAAGCAAGAAAAATAGTAGAATTATAAATAATAGAATTACAATTCTGTATTTCAGCAGAATGGATTTTGAGTTGTCCAGGGATCTGCTTGGCAGGATCCCATGGCAGATTAACTTAGAAGGTAAAGAGGCCCAGCAGAGCTGCTTGATTTTCAAGGTCAACTTTGTCTATGCAGAAGGCCATCCATTCAGACATGCAGAAAGCAGAGCAAGCATAGCAGAAGGCCAGCAAGAATAAACAGGGACCTCCTGACTGAGTTTAAATGATAAAAAAAGAATTACCCAGAAGGTGGGGGCAGGGATAAACTACTCATGACAGATATAGAAATGTTGCCATGCATGCAGGGACAGAGTAAGAAAGTCATAGCACAGCTGGAACTGGAAAAAGTCAGGGAGGTGAAATGCGGGAAGAGGAACTTCTATACTTCCATATATATTCAGCCAGTGAAAGACAGATTAAAGAATATGTGGCACAATTTTCAGTGGGACAAGGGATCTAATAATGAAGGACATAGATGTGTCTTTCATCTAATGATGAAAGACCAAACTACTCAAAGGCCTTTTTGACTTCATTTTCAATGGAAAGGTCTGCCCTCTGGCCGTCCAGTTCTCCAAGCCTAATAGAGGTCTGTGGGAGTGAAGCATAATCCTCAGTAGAGGAAGAGAGACTTATAGAAGGCGTGGGATCTGATGGGATGCACCCCAGTGTGCTGAGGGAGCTGTTCAATGTCACTGCGAGGCCACGTCTATCAACTTTGAAACATCACAGTGACAGAGGGAGGTTCTTAATGACCGCAAATAAGCAAAAATTACTCAGTGTTTCCAGAAGGGCAAGAAATATGGAGGGAAATACTGGCCAGTCAGTCTTACCTCACTACATGGGAAGGTTATGGAGCAAATCCTTTCGAAACTTTGAGTGGAGACTGAGCTATATGGTCTCCAGAGATCCCTTCCTACCTAAATTATTCTATGGGTGTGATTTGTGCCTGAAGCCAGCATTGTAAGCTCATGCTTACACGTGGAAAGAGGAACTGTCAGTGGTTCTTGGATTCCAAATCAGAGATCAGATATGTCCACACTGTTTAATAGCCATGAGAAACCGTAATATGATAGATGAAGTAACAGAAATGTGAGATAAATGCTTATGTTTGCTATGTTTGAACAGAGATGGGTGTATTTTCATTTTACATTCCTATTGTTACTAACGTAAGTACCTCTTGGTATATACATCTGTGACTAAATCTAATCATACAAAAAAATATATCAGAATCCATCTTCCTTATTTGTTCTCCAAATGAAATTACTCCAAAGACTAGAAATTGTAGGTGAAGCAAAGCAACAATAAATTAGAAATGTTTACCTGGTGTTATAGGTAATAAAATAAGCCCTTTAAGCAAGTGTGTCTCTAAATAACAAGTTCAGGTTCTACATTAAATAAAAAGGAGCCATTATATGACAGTCATCTTCACTATCAGACCGCTAACAAATAAAACACTACAAATAACTCATTCTCACATAAGTCCCTCTGCAGGAGCTTCATCAACTATAGAAAGCTATACAATTGCCCCTATTTTATCCAATCTCCTTTGAACTTCTAATTAACTGAAAAAAACAATGCGTTCACTCCACAGATCACGAATGAACAAAGACACCTATCAATAAACTAAGAGATCAGTCAATTGAAATTAATTACATGAAAGTTTGTTCCCAGCAATATTGTCACATAAGAGAATTGTCTATTTATGTGCGTCCCAGTTAAATGAATTCTATTATAATAGCATCCAAAGACTGTTTATCTGCATCTTACTGATTTAGCTATGTTTTTCAGGCAAACTGCAATATATACTGTAAACACGCAAAAACATTTAAATATTAACATAATCTTAAAATTCCAGTAAAATACAGTCAATCCCAATTTCATGGGATGTTTTCAAATTCCACAAAATTCACCTTCTAAATATAAAATATGTATTTTAATGCCTGAAGTTGAGCAAATTAGACTGCTACTGTGTTTTATGAGAATAGACTGTCTTGTATAGCATTATGGTTTTCAGCTTTTTAGAGTGTTACAATGAAAACTAGACAAAATTTTGTGGGAAGAGATTACCAACCCTTCATTTAGAATGTCAATGGAGGAAGCAGTTAAATTCCTTTTGACAAAAAAAGAGTCACTTTAAGTTGCAGGCTATAGTCCAGGCTAGGCAGTAAATTCAGGAATTAGGAAGGGCAGATGAAATTAGATGTAAACCTAAGAAGCTACTAAGAAAAATTCTGAGAAGAGGTTTGAGTGCAAAGTGACTTGGATATGTAGGCACAGACAAGACATAATGACTTTTCTTTGTAAAGGAACATAGGGAAAAGTTCTTCGGAGAAATATCTGTTTCATCTCTTCCTTTTCTCCTTCCATTTAACAACAGTTTGCCAATCCCCTCAATACTGGTGCTTTTTTAAATCACATATTTGAATATATATTAGAATATTCTTGCCAGTTGTCTTGAACTGCAATTCCAGAATAACATGCGAAGCACTGAAATCCATTTAGGATATAATTTGTTTACACTAAAAAAGTGATTGTCTACCGTGTGATCCTATTTTGTGGCTCTGTCATTTCATCTTCATTTCTTCTCAAGTAAATTGCTTATTCTCATGCTATAATCATAGCTTCTGCCTCAGATCAGAGATAACATTCTGCCGAAGCACGTTTCCATTGAAGGTTTCTTGTTTCATTCTCCTACGCTGCCTTACACTTTTTCTTTGAATTTCTCTGTTAACCAACTCGCTCTCTTGCATCTGTCAACAGCACAAGATTAGGACCAGCCACTTCCTTTCTCTTTATTCTGTCTGCCAAAGAGACATTTCTCGGGTGATTCACAGAAATGCTGGAAGCAGCACAAATCTCTGCCACTCTGCTTCAGTGCATGTCCCCCCCATGTCCACTGCAGCACAGCAGCGTCACTGGGCTGACACTTGTGCAAGAGAACAGCACAAGAATTCTGCAAAAGGCTCCAGCAGTTCCCTTCATAAAATCCTCTTTTTTTTTTTCCCCCATTAGAAAAGGCTTACAATGAGCTTTTGGAGAAGAAGAAAATGCTTTACTGCAGCAGATACGACAGTGAAATGAATCACTCAGTCTAGAAGTTCAAGTACTTTAATTCCTCTGGGATGCCTTTCATGGTTTTCCATATATGAATTTTACATTTCTCCCAATCACAAAACTCCTGGAACTGGTGACTGAGTAATCATATTAGCAAGTCTCACAGATCTCAGGAATTGACATTCACTGTACTTCCAAATTTAAACAAACAAACAAAACAAAACAAACAAAATCTAAACAATTGACTTAATGAAAGATAATTACATTTTAGGTTTATTTTCATCAAGAAATCAATGCCTGTACAGTTCTGCAAATTATTTCCTGCCATATTCCTTTTCTGGAAATTAATTCAGCTATATCTTACAAACCAAGTGGATTTTGAGAATCTGCTGCAAAATGCTTTGAGTATGATATATCAATCTTTTTGCTAAAATGAACGCACAGTTCTCTTATATTTCACTTTTATTGAACCCTGGAAAGGTGAAAACTGAAAGAAACAAAGCAACTTTAGGACTTCAGCCACTGAAATCGAAACAGCAAGAACACTATATATGTCCTTATGTGGTTATATAGCCATTTATAGTTGTCATGACAGTCCTTGATTCTTTTATTATTGTTATTACTGCTATCCCCAGAAAGGTAAATGGGATGTGGGAATTTAAGTGTCAACATCACTTTTGAAAATGGTATTTAATCATCTGCAAAAAAGCAACAGAAATAAAATAAAACTCTATGTCTAGCAGAGGAACACATGGAATTGGGGTAGCTAATATCCTAATTTTGACCCTGAAAACTTTCTGTGCAGATGCTGCTTAACACACAGCATCTAACCCTGCAGGAGGTTCAGCAGCTCAAACCTTGATAGGGCTGCACAACTCAGTTGTGCTTCCATAAACTATTCTATATTCAATCACTAAGGAGCCTGAACCAAATGATAGCAGAGCAGTTGCTGTTGTGCTCCGTCTTTTTGATATTCAGGAGCTAATGATGTGTGCACTCCACAGGATATGGAAAACACAACTTTATTCTACCCTCTGCGTGACAGAATTCAAATAATTTCCATAGTACTCAACATTGACTTCATAACTGCGCTGTTGGCAGTTTTTCCTTCTTCTGTTGAAGATGTATCACTGTGCAGGAAAAATGAGAGATTCGTTCACATCCATTTTGTTTCTTTTGGTCAGGTCTTCATACAATGCCCATTGATTGATGTTCGAAAGATAAGGCCACTGGCAATTACAAATTTTCTATCCTTACAAGCAGTACAGCGGTTGCTGTGTTTACATGCAGTTCATGCCTGAATAAGTATTGTTAAAGAAGAGCTTGCTAAATTAGTCCAGGGAATCACACAGCAATTTCATCTAATTGCCATTTGTCAGAACTTTATTACAATCACTGAATATTTTTAATTATATTAAGAAAGGGAAGATGTCAACTCACAATTTCATAATATGTCAGAGACTCCACAAAAAGGATCAGTAATTCCATGATTTATCATTTCTAACTACGCTCACAGTAGCAAATATTGCTTGCTGTTGAAAATTACCATCAGTTACAAAAAAAAAGATTTGTTGCCTCTTGTGTTATTGCTCTATTATTTATTATTGTTTTAAATATATAAAATTTGATCTGATTATTTTCTTTCTCTATGTTCAGCTGTACAAAGAATGTAGACAGCTAGCTTGAATAAATATTGGATTTTTTTAGAGAGTTGAACTGAAGTGAGTTGCATTATATGAAAGTAGAGCATCACCAACACCTTCTTTTTCACCTGTGTTTTAAAAGAAAGCTGCCGTAACTGACACTTCTGTATTGTATGTACTCTTAAAAATCTCAGTGCATCCGATGTGGACTGTCAGGGATTTAGGTAGAGGAGTGCCTTTTCTGGATTATGAACAAGTTAATGGGAACGATAGGCATCAGGCAGCAAAAAGATAATACAGCACATAAAACTCATGCATTGCAGCATCCACTGTTGACATTAGTCTCATATCCCAGCCATTTTTTCTGACCTATATATTTCTTAATGAATCGTAAGTTTTTAAGAGGAATTGGCTTGCAGATGAATAATTCGTATACAGCAGTACATTAAGGTATTGCACATGTTTTGGGTTTTTTTATTTTTAACATCACACAGTACTGAACTGACATTATGTCCTAATAAAATTCTCAAAATTCTCTGAAAATATACTAGAAGGTATTTCAGTGTTCATTCACTGCAATGTTATTTGACACCATAGCTGGTAGGAAATGTAAATTTGGAAACAGTCAGGGCTGAGAACCTGCAGATATAAGAGTAGATCTGTAACTCAGTCTTTAGAGATGACAACCCAAATTACACTGTAATTTCAGTCACCTTTTCTTCACATGCTGCCGGTTTAATAATTAGCATATTCTGCTGCATGCAGTTAAAGATTCTGGTAGGTTCAGTTTGGATGTGTGAATTTTAGTTTACAAGTTGATGAAACTGCCTTCAAAATGCAAATGCTTCACTCAGAAATGATTTATAAATCACCTCCCAGACAGTAATGATTGTAATGAAGTAGTAATTAAACAGAAATACTGCTCTGTGGAGATCACCGTACTGTTCTGTTGAGACACTTGAGGTTAGAAATAAAGTTTACATAAAACATGGTGGCTATCTGTCTTATAAGTATTGTGTTAAATAACTAAGTTCATATTTAAACTCTTCAATTTCTCTGCTGTGGCGTAGATTGATAATTCAAGGGAATTTCATATACTTTTTTCCCCCAGAATATTGTCAGTATATCAACTGGCAGAAAAGATTGTTCCTGATGTCAGGATATAATCATAGAATCATAGAATGGTTTGGGTTGGAAGGGACGTTAAAGATCATCCAGTTCCAACCCCCCTGCCATGGGCAGGGACACCCTCCACTAGACCACGTTGCCCAAAGCCCCATCCAACCTGGCCTTGAACACTTCCAGGGAGGGGGCATCCACAGCTTCTCTGGGCAACCTGTTCCAGTGCCTCACCACTATTACAGTGAAGAATTTCTTCCTGACATCTAATCTAAATCGTCCCTCCTTCAGCTAAAGGCCATTGCCCTTTATCCTGTCACTACACTCCCTGATAAACAGTCCGTGACCATCTTTCCTGTAGGCCCCTTCAGATACTGGAAGGCTGCTGTAAGGTCTCCCTGGAGCCTCCTCTTCTCCAGGCTGAACAACCCCAACTCTCTCAGCCTGTCTTCATAGGAGAGCTGCTCCAGCCCTCTGATCATTTTCATGGCCCTCCTCTGGACTCTCTCCAACAGCCCCATCTGAGAGAGGGATCCGCTTTGCTTCAATTCATTTGATGATGAGGTGGCAAGATATTTAATCGCACCCTAATCTAGAAGTGAGCACAGCCTCGCTGGTGTTGAGCCTCGGTATCCTGTCTATAACGCTTTGCTTTGTCGCTGCCTGGGCATGTTGGCCCCTGGGAAAGAGCTGGCTTGGTGGTGCTGCTGACCACCTGCTGGACAACACGACCTGGCACATGCACTGCAATGTCCCTTCCCACCATGGGTTTCCTCAGCTTGGAAAAGAAGCTGAGCAGAGGCAGAGCAACCCTTTCTCCATCAAGTCACACAGCTTTGCATGTGAAACCAAGTTTCACTAAATTTTCAGCTTATCCTCCATTTTGCTCTCCTTCCTCTGCACCTCTACAACATGCAGGAAAATAAGCTCAGGCATTTCATTCTGCATCTAGCATTTATTTACAGTTAGAGGAACACTTTAAGTGTAATTACTGAGTTACATAAGAGACACTGAAGCTGTACTTTTATTCTCAATTGCACTTTTCAAACACCAATGAATCTAAATACTGGCCTTGATGTTTATTGACTACTATATGCCCATCAATGATAATTTAGTAAAACGGTTCTCTGGCACACAGTTGTTTAGGGTTTTTGTTCAGCTTTCTGAAATAAATTATTTTATCTCAGGGTGGAGGACATAACCCTGAGAATATGGTAACCAAATAATTTTCCTAATATAGTTTTTTACATGACATGTTTTACTAGAAGGTTGACTCATTTTAACAACACTTGATTTTTTACAAGAAAAGTACACAAAAGAATAAGGGAGAGAATACAGACAAGAGAGACAACAACTAACTTCATTAAAATAAGATGTATGTCAGCGTCCTTACTGAAGTATTGTAGGATGAAAAACAGAAATCATAATTTGTGTTTAAAATGTTAGTGTTTCACTTGAGTCTACCATTTTGCTGTTCACAGAGATTACTCAAATTAAGCTATGTCTGATACCAGATAACTTTTTAAAGAAATCCTAAGTTAAAAGGCCTCAACAAGCAACACTCTTAAAGACTGAAATAAAATCAAGATCTATTAAAATAACACATTGCTACAGACAAAATTACAAACTTATGCTATGCAGACTCAGAAAGGGTGTTGGCCTATTCCTACATGGCCATAAAAATTGAATTATGTTCCTTCTTGCTTCCAAAATTGTGTCTCATGTTGAATACCTGCATTCCCATCTAGCCCTTCCGTTTTGCTTCCTCCTCCCATACTGTCTCACACTCCTTCATCAGCCTTGGGGGCTGAATGTCTTTCACCTTTCCTTCCCTTTTCTCTTATCCCTATGGTAGTTTCTTCTCTTTATATTTTTTTCCACTTTCACTCTTCACATTCCCTTCAGTCTCACTTTCCCCTCTTATCAGACCGTATATGAACTTTGCCGCAAGCACGGTTGTATGAAATGATTTTTAGTGCTGCCAGCAGCTGGGAGAGTATTGCTTTAATGATCCTTCATGCGAACCAGATTAAAAGCCTCGAGCACAAGTGTCCTGTAGTCCAGAAGAAACCTGCTGTTACAGTCATCACACTCCACACCTTAGCTTTTCCATACTGTAAAACCTACATATAGCAGTACATACAGACATTGCGTATTGACAGAGATAAATTGTATAATTTTATTTACACTAAATTTAAAGCTGTGTATGTCATCCTTGTGTACACTAAACCCATTTTTTTTAGGAGTTCGGTTGCATGGAACTCAATCAAGAGCTTCTCATCTTCTTTCAGAGAAAACAGTATTTTGTCAGTCTTCTGTTTCCGAGGATACATTCCCGCTCACACAATTCCCTGTGGGCACATCTAGCAATATTGTATTTTCCCACAACCTAGCAGAACTGGAAGTGACCGTGCCACGTCATTCATTTGTAAATCAGAACATTAAACTTTTCTCAGCTGATACATCAAAGGATTTAGAGAGCAGAGAACAAAATGACCCGTTGCAAGCATTCCCCTAAGGACTGAAACACCATGTATTAGAAGATACTAGATATTTAAACAAATGTAAAAAAGGATAACGGTACATAAAATCATAACAACTCCAGATAAGCACCAAATTAACACAAGTCTTTTATAAATTAGCTATCTTTATAAAAGCACTCCATTTATTAACAGCTCAGTCTATACCCCATTTCTGATGCCGAACAATGGTTTTATGTTCCCAAGAGGCTGCTCACTCTATCTGCTTGGTTCAATAGGACACCTTGGCAGCTCTGCTCTACTGGTGTTATGACAGTCTTGCTCAGGCAAACAGCAGAAGGCTAAGCAAGAGAACCATTTAGTGCAGGTAAATATTGCTCTGGATATACGTGCAATTTCAGTTCTCTTTTACTTACAGGGTTCCTGTTATTTGCTACGTTTGCAAGGAAAGCTACTACAAAAGAAAAGCTAAATTTAGCAATTTTTTAGGACAGTTAGACAGCCATTTTTATAAGGTAGAAAATAATTTTCTTCAGATGATTTTCCTAATAGTGCTGTAGTTTATTCCAAATGAGGAGTGTGGTTTGATCCCAGCTCCCTTATACTTGATTGGATGGCTGAGGCTAAAAATATTCACAGTGGTCAACCTTACCACAGTGTAAGAGTATATTAAATATTCCAGTCATAGGGTTCAGGCAGAAGGGCATAAAGAGGAGCAGAACTTAAGTTCTATTATTAATGCTAAATTGACTGTCACATCAGAATAACAATACTGCATGAGTTGCTTGAAATAATAATGCATTTCCTATATATGAACTCTTATTAATATGATTAGGAGGTGAACAAGTACAAAGTAATGCCCAAAGTGAATTCATGATTATTTCCTGTACTAAGCCACACTGAAAAATTAATGTTTATAAATTGATTAGACATCCTGCTCGAAAATATTGCTTTCTTAATAAATTCCATACATACAAACACTTGTAAATAAAATGGAAACATTTATTAAAGGTTCTATATTCAATTTTTAAAATAGCTTGGTAAATCTATCAAATACTAAGTGGAAACAGCAGAGAAAGAAGTCAGTAAAACACAGCCATTACTTTAAAATGTACAACAGTTCTGACTGACACTGCACTATGAATTGCAGTACAGCATGTCAACTTTTGGAAACGGTGTGTTCAGGGGAGGTAACAACAGGCTTCACAACGGTGTTTAAATGGTCAGTCACATACTAGGACCATAGCAATGCTTTGGATCAGAGCTTTATGAAAACAAGCGTATACAAAAGCTATTTCAAATTTGTATATTCTTAACAGTGAAATACACATCAATGCAGGTAAATTTTCTGACAACATGTTATAGATTATTATAAGTGCTCCATGCAGTAGTGTCATTTATTAGCATAGTGGTAAAACTGATAGTTGACATATTAAATGTATAAGCTGTTGTATTGCTGAAAACAACAGTATACTTTAGTACAGAACTTGAGAAAGATTTTTTTTTAGAAAATCATAGAATCACAGAATGGTTTGGGTTGGAAGGGACCTCAAAGATCATCCAGTTCCAACCCCCCAGCCATGTCCAGGGACACCCTCCACTAGACCACGTAGCCCAAAGCCCCATCCAACCTGGCCTTGAACACTTCCAGGGAGGGGACATCCGCAACCTCTCTGAGCAACCTGTTCCAGTGCCTCACCACCCTCACAGTAAACAATTTCTTCCTAACATCTAATCTAAATTGACCCCATTACCCCTTGTCCCATCACTCCATGTCCTTGTAAACAGTCCCTCTCCAGCTTTCTTGTAGGCCCCTTCAGGTACTGGAAGGCCGCAATCATATCTCCCCGGACCCTTCTTTTCTCCAGGCTGAACAACCCCAACTGTCTCAGCCTGTCCTCATAGGAGAGGTGCTCCAGCCCTCCAGTCAGCTTCGTGGCCCTCCTCTGGACTCGCTCCAACAGCTCCATGTCTCTCTCTCGTACTGGGGCCCCCAGAGCTGGATGCAGTACTCCAGGTGGAGTCATAAGAGCAGAGTAGAGGGGCAGAATCACCTCCCTCAACCTGCTAGTCAAGCTGCTCTTGATGCAGCTCAGGACATGGTTGGCAAAATTAAAATTAAATTTTGTTTAAAAATGAAACTTTCCTTCCACCTCCCTTCTTAGTATAGTGAAGATCTGTTAACTGCACGTCTTCTCGGGAGCTCAGAGTGTAGGCAGGAGGTTGGCATTTCTTTTCCCTGGGTAAACTGGGCAGCCTGGGGCAAAGAAAAACACCGTGTTCCTCTGACAAGTCACTTGGCTCATACAGAAACCGGATTATGCTTTTGCATGCTACCTTAGTTACCTACCTAAGGCTGATGTTATCCTATATACTTCTTATAAGGAATAACTCTTTCTTAAAGAATATCATGCAAGGCTCCAAAGAACTGTTTTAGGCTGAGTACGAGAGGCTCTTCTGAACCAAACCTCCCAAATGTTTGGAGACATATTTTATCATAGAAGCTGTACCAGAAGTCCAAGCTTTGAAGATAAAATGAGTCAGATTTCTGTTATATCCACGGAAGAAATAAGAAGAAACATTGCCAAAATACATAAGCTTTTGTATTCTTGCTCTTTAAACTGCTTACTTTCTGTTAAAATGCTAAGTTTTATTAATACGAAATTATTTGAGATGGTCTGACTAGTATGTATATGGGAATATTCATTTAATGAAGCACTTAGAAATATGTATTCAGCATGCTAACTGGTCTATTATCAATATCTATTCAGAAAACTGCAATTCAAATTGCTAAAAAGCAATTTCTATCTACGTATATATATATATGAAATGTGTTTTTCTCCTGTATTTTTTAAGACACTTTATTCCATTGTTTTCTGATATTCAAATAACTGACTTCAGTATACAAAGACTACTGCCACATCTGTGACCCTTGATCACCGACCAACTTTAACATATAGGTAGTTGCCCCAGGCAAGAAAATCTAGATACAAAATTATTTAATGCCTGTAGGCTGCAAGACTGAACCAATTTCGGTTTGCCTAGGGCAGTAAAATCTTGGGAGTTCCTATTTTATGTCTGTCATCTTCCTATTCACAACTATAAATTTACAATAAATTATTTGCTTTGCATTAAAAAATATATTTACCAGCATCAAAAAACATATTTAACAGCATCAGAAGCTTGGTTTCAATTATTAATCAGGCTGAAATACAAATGTCAGGGTACTGGTTTTGGCTGGGGTAGATTTATTCCTTTCAGAACAGCTCACATGGTGCTGCTTTGGATTTGTGCTGAAAACAGCGTTGATAACACAGGGATGTTTTTGTTACTGCTGAGCAGTGCTCACACAGAGCCAAGGCCTTTGCTGCTTCTCACCCCACCCCACCAGCGAGTGGGCTGGGGGTGCACAAGGAGCTGGGAGGGGACACAGCTGGGACAGCTGACCCCAACTGACCAAAGGGATATGCCATACCATATGACGTCATGCTCAGCAATAAAAGCTGGCGGGGGGTGGGTAGGAGGAGAAAGGGGGGACGTTCAGAGTTATGGCATTTCATTTCCCAGCTAATGGTTACGAGTGATGGAGCCCTGCTTTCCTGGAGATGACTGATCACCTGCCTGCCAATGGAAAGCAGTGAATGAATTCCTTGTTTTGCTTTGCTTGTGCGTGCAGCTTTTTCTTTACCTATTATACTGTTCTTATCTCAACCCAAGTTGTTGCACTTTTACCCTTCCAATTCTCTTCCCCATCCCACCAGGGTTGAGTGAGTGAGCAGCTGAGTGGGATGCAGCTGCTGGCCGGGGCTAACCCACAGCAATCAGTATAACACTTCTGCTGCTCACTACTTCCTCTGTTATCTTTCTTTTTTACTGCAAATTTTGACATCACATCTTTTCAGATACTAAGAGGTTCTTTTTAAGGTGTTTGTTTTTTTTTTTTTAATTCAAGTAACAAGTTAAAATAAATAGTCCCAGAAACTTTGTTTATCCCCATTTTAATACAAATGGAACACATTTCTCTAAGACCAGTCTGTTGATCTCTTTTATACTGCAGAAACAAATGTTTGATGGAAACTTTGATGAAAGCTTGATCATTCATAGTTGGAAGGAAGTTCAGTTGATCATTCTTTCGTCTTGCAGCAGTAACATTTTTTCCTACATATGATCTGGAAGAACCTGTTTTTTATGCTTTCTACTAAAGTGCTAAAATGTACAGTTCTGGAGAACATACAGAAGACTTTGGTATTCACATTTTTTTATCAAATGCAAGCAAGGTAAAAATACTGAGTTTTCTCATACCTGTGAGCCTGCAGAGCCATGAAATAAATTGTGTTTATGCCTAAGAATTTATAGTGGTCAACACTGGATGTTATCTTTTTCTAGTTCAGGGAAAAAATCTGTGCATGGACAGTCTGTCTCCAAGGAAGGAGATCAAACAGAAACTGGAGATCTTTGCTATTGTGAAACACATAATTGAACACCACAGGAAAGATGATCACTGTAGAAATTGTTAAAGTAAAACTGTATTCTGCACACCTTTCATCTGCTAAATCACACCGTGGTGAGAAGCACCTACTGGCTGAGCCTCACAAAGATCCCTGAGACACTTCACAAATGAGCAAGTCGCAGTCAGAGGCGGTGGGATGAGAGTTCCAGATCAGACGACAAAACCCTAGAGCTACAGGTCCTCCTTTCAGTTGCATGTTCAGATCATCATTCAATCACTGATCAACCTGAACACTTTCAGAGCTGCGATAAGTCAGGAAATACACGGCAAAGGATTACAACATAAGGTTCTCATGTTACTTTCGTTAATACTTTTGATCTGTTCCCAGCTACAGCTACAGCTGAAATCATGTCCTTGAATTTGCAGTGGAACAGAGTGGAAAAAACTAATTGCATCAGATTAGTGATCTCTGTTATGATCATACAGACTGCTGATGCAGCTTCAAGGAAATATTAGGAAGTCCCTAATCTAGCACCCCAGCCTTCATTGGTGGGGTTGTGACGATCCCTGAACACCAAGAAAAGTATCTTTGACTTAATCTAACTTTCTAAGTCGCTCTTCTCCTTAATGGATCTCCGTTTTAAGTTTTGCTAATTATAGTTTCCAATGTTCTTTTTCTTCTTTAAAATGTGTTCAATTAGTTGCCTGTATAAATTGCTATTTGTCACATTCTTACGATAAGAGAGAATCCAGGATAAAATGGGTATAATAACCTCTATATGAAGTGTGATTTGTACACTAATGATTTATTTATTATTTTATACACCATGTCATGTAATTTTTATTTTAGGTAAGCAGTATCTACTGTTATATCTGCTATGCGGATATACCTTAAGCAACAAAAACTGCCTTCCCATAAGCTTAGGAGTAAAACCACTAGCGGTAACACCAAAATAAATTCTGATTGAGAATGAAGGTGACTGGATTCTTACTGCAGCTTTTGTTGGTACCAGTGTGTAGACAATATTTTTCAAACCGACCTGTGAAAATCAGCCAATTTTCCCAACCCGCTTCCCATAGCCACTTCAGTTAACATAATCCAACTATGCTGGATCAGATCAACAGTCTGCTACTCCAGTATTCTGGATCAGACAGTGGCCAATAATGGATACCTAAGGAGAAGTGTAGGAATGGAGCAAGCATTCCGTGATAAAACTTCCTTTATACTCTTTCAGCTTCCAACAATTGCAGCTCAGACTTCCTAAGTCACAGGTAGTTTCCGTGTATTTAGCAGCTATCAGGGTATTTTTTTTTTTTGTCATGAGTTTGTTGGGAATTTTAGAGCCACTTTCAGTACAAATAAACTTCCATGGACAAAGTCTATTTTTTTTAATATAGATTAAGCCTTGATTAGATATTGAGAAAAAACAGTGAGAAGAGCATTTCTGGCAATTTTTAAATATTCTGAATATATTTGCAAGTCCACAAGTTGCCTCTGGTCACCATGTGATAGTGTATTAGTGTGGAACTAATGACCACGGTCCACTTAAAGGTAGTCTGCATTGGGAGGTTTGTGCAAAGTTAAGAGTTCTTATGTAAATTACAATTTGCCAGCAATTGTGTTCTAACTCCCTCTGTGAATACTCCTACTAAAGGCATTAGCACACCTGAAACCTATATTAATAAAGCTGGGGAAATAGGCATATTCAAAGATTGATTGAGAGCCAGTAGATTAGGCAGCATGCAAAAGTAGGGGCTGTGAACTGCTTTCTACCTCTCTGCAAGACATGGAACCTGCTAAGCCTCTTGATTTCAGACCTATGTGAGTTTGGCAACTGAAGTAAGTAGCAAAGGTATCTCACTAATGTGTTTAAAAGGCTCTGGGAAAAGTTGTTTTCTTCACTTTCAAAATCTAAACATTAAGTACACTATCCCACATTTACTGTATGCTAACAGCATCCTCAAAGACAGCCAGTATGAGGTATGTTCACACACTACCTGGAACTAACACCCCTAAACAAACAAGTCCTTAGTAAATCCTTATCTACGCAATTAAAAGCTGCCATTTCATTTACCAGAAATGAGACTGAATTATTCTCTCATTTATAAAAGAGCTGAAAAGAACTATTGAGATGGTGAACTGCTGCTAACACTATGGATTTTCTCCTGCCCAGCTTACAGTACTGTCACTCCAGAGACGTCAGTTGAGCACCATTCATAGAACAACAAGTTATTTATGAACCCTTTTGATTGTAAACATGTTCTTCTAAGTGAAAATAATCTGAAAAGGTATTGCTAAGAATGGATCCTCTTAATCAGAAACATTAAAGGCAAAAATGCAAATGTGTAAATTCACCTACACAAGAAGTTTAAATGAGAGTTTGTTAGACTCCAAGGAGAGGTGACAAGTGAAGGGAGACAAAAAATAGGAAACACGATGTCCAAATAATTTATTAGAGCTAGCCCAAGTAATTCAAGAAAGCAACAGAAATGCTTATAAGAGAAATAAACAACTAAGTCTGCCTTTGAATGTTTTATTTTTGTTGCTACTGAAACATCATAGCAGACTGAAAGTCCACTGAACTTGTCTCCCCATACCTTCTCCCCCTTCCTCATTAACTGTATTTAAGCTAAGCTGTAAAATGGAATCATGCAGATTTATCTTTAGTTATGGAAATTACTTGTGTTGATTGAGTATGCATTTTATATTTTATTTCATAGTAAAAAAAATTTTAAAAATCATATATTTTAATTAAAAAGATATTTTTGATCTTATGCCCTAAATTCCTTCAGATTTTATATATTCATGTAATTCATGTATCACTAAGGAGTTATTATGGTCTGTTGTGTCAAGGAGGAATTTTGGTTTCAGACCGAAGCCATTATCAGTTCAGAATTGCTGTGGACCATCATTTCACTGTGTTTGCTATGTATGCAGAACAGCTCCCCATCTTAAACTGAAAGAAATTGATGGCAAGTGTTTCTGGATATTTCCTGACAGCTAATAAGGTTCTTAAACACAGTTTTTCACATCCACATTTCATAACGCATTAGTCTGTGTTATGGTGTTTGTTATATGTATGCATTTCTTTAATTTTAAAAACTAAGTTTACTAGCTTCCAGAAATTACTGTACATAGACATAGCTATAAAGGAAAAGTGACATACATATATTGTTACTGAAACCAGGGGGGTTTTAACCACAATAATTTCTTAACATAATGGCATGGAGCTGTTAGCCTCTAGAATTCATTCTCTCATTTCACACAAACATGAAACACTTTGATTTTGGTTTAATAGGAAATACGATATTTATCTTTACAGGAGTGTGAAGCCACGTATTTGCTTTCAGAAAATAAATATGAGCAAGCATACATGCAATTAAGGCATTCACAATCTCTCATCAATATATTGACTTGGACAAACTCTCTCTGGCTGAGTAATTTACTTTTGATACCCATTTAATATTTTGGCCACTGCTGAGATTCCAACAAGGGTGTTAATTAGTGCCAATTGTGAAGCTGGTTTCTGTGCTACAGCCATCTGTCTTACAGAGACTGAAGCTTTTAATTATTTTAAGGTGTAATTATAGATGTCTCAAATAATTTAAGATCAACCATTCATTATTTAAAAAATCACAATGTTGCAGTCAGATACTAAAGAGGGTTTTTTTCCCAGATAATATGGTTGAACTGAGACACACTAGTAGCGAAGTAAAGCTATTACACTAACAACCACCTCATAGTAAAAGTCCAAGATGAGCAAAACTAAATTTGTTTAAGAGTACCCATAAAAATGCAAATTTGTGGAAAAAACAAACTCAGAATACTTTTTATTTATAATTTTAAAATTTCCTGAGAGAATGCTGAAAATTAGTTTTGTTATATGCATTTTATGAGCAATTATTCTGAGCGTTTACATTTTTTATATACTAGTGGAACAGTATGTAATTATAACATATTAACGACATGTCATGATCATAAACCTGAACCATACCTGAAAAAAAATTTAAAACTTTAAATGCGTAACTCAGTCCTGGCCCTGGATAGGTAGTATAAAATACATTTATCTTCACTTGTTTTGTCTTGCACTCTTAGTCTTTCCGCTCTCATCCCTCCCTTTGCACTGGCCAGCTCTGCCGCGGTGAAGTGAAACCTCCCCCTGCAGCCCACCGCAGCAGCGAACTCCCCAAACTGGTACGATCCTTCCAGGCACACACGTTATATATCAGGCACATGCTGCACATCCTTTAAATGGGTAACTTTTACACTGCAAACACCAATGTCTGGAATTTTTATCCCATACTAATGAAAATGTCAAGGAAACAAGATAATACGCTCCCAACGCTTTACTTTTCTTTTTACATGATATAGCCAACGTCAATATGTAATAGATACATACTATATTTTGCTGTATGAAGTAATATTTCAGAGCTGTGATGAACAACTACTGCAGCTTTTTCCATGCATTAATTTGTGATTTGCAAACAAAACAATTATGAAATCATTACATTACTCAGAAATACTGGAGACTGAAGGAAAAAATGAAACTAATTCTGTAGAGGAACAAAATATGATGTGATTTACCAAATTCTCTCCTCTTTTATCTGAAGATAGGTGGCACCAAAGGGAGTCCCCTTAACCTTTTTAATATCAATTGAAAAGTAACATGTATTACAGGAAGAGCTTTTATCTCTTGTTAAAGTAATAAAAAACATCTGTGGCCGAGTTTTAGGAAATTCAAAGCCAATTAGAGATGATGCTATGGGACACTCTATAAAGCAATAAAAATTCCCTTAAAATAAAAAAAAAAAAATTAAAATTTTAAACAATGAATAATTCCATGCATCCAACATAATAATTAGCCTATTTCTATGTAAATCAATTCTAATTATTAATATCTCTTCACTCCTGAGTACAATTTTGCAGAAAACATTTTTTCCAAAACATCGCAGAGGGGAAAAAAAGGAGTTATTATAAGTACCTCTCTTAACCTCTTTTGTTAAATTAGATAAATCAGGGGAAATTAAAATCTGTAATGAAATATGAAATTCCAAAACAAAACCTCTGACAAAGGAAGAAAGCAGTTTTGATACTGAATTAAATGAACTCAAACTAAGCATAGACCACTATAATCTCCTTTTCTCTGGGGTCAGAAAACTGTCCGTATAGACATGACCCTTCTAATATAACGCATCAGTAGGGTTACAGAGATAATTTTGTGACAACCAGTATTTAAGCATTTTAGTGCTTTGCTCTTCTAATCATTGAATAATGCCGTGGCCTGTAATGTCATTCCCTGGACTTCATGCCTGCGTTATCCTATTGAAGGCAATGGGCTATTTTATAATGTAAATATTAACCCCCATGTCACCATATAAATTTACATTTTCTTATTTGCATAGCAGAAGTCTCTCTGCTTAGCCTGAAGCATGTACAGGGTTTAATAGCTCGCTGCATCTCACAGCTGTCTGCACTAGTTCAGATTTTCTAGAATATGAATATTAATATATATTCAACACATTTTTACTTGACTTCTTTGATTAGCATCTGTATACCTTGCCTTACATAGCTCCTAGTCCCACAGACCAAGTAAATACTTTCCGTGGGGTGTTTTCCATGTTTGATGGAAATAGAGGACGGTGTACATCCGATTAAAGGCTGTTGTGTACAATGTAAAGTAATATAAACTCCCTCAAAGGCAAGGGATAAAAAGAAGTACTTTCACAATATGATTCCTCTTAAATTAAGGAAAACATCTGAAATAGGTTAGACGAATTGTATCTTTTTCTATTTACTGAATATAAAGCAACTCTAGGATCACATAGATGGTTATACTGCACATGTCTACAGTTACCTGAGTTTAATTCTAACTGGGGGATTGGCAGGTCAATAAAAAAGGTGTGTGTTATCCAGGGTATAAAACTAGGACCAGGAACCTGGATATCAGGAAGGTCGCTCCAGAGTAAATGGGTAGAATTCAACAGGCCTGAGCTGGGATCCAATAGTTTACAGAGCTACCTAAGGCAGCAGACACAGCTGCCTGGAGATAGTGATGTGTAAATGCTATGCACAAAGTTCAATCCTTCTGTCTCCACACCCTGTGCTCAGGGCAGCAAGTCACTCTGTCCAACCTTTGGCATTTCTAGGCCTGAGAAAACCTCCTGAAGGTCACCTGCAACTTTTCCATAAAGATCTGGGTATGCTCCAGGCTGGCAATTGGAGAAGACTGGAGACTCATTCTCTTAGGTCCCATACTTTTGCACCAAAATCTGAGTTATCAATCTATAAATATTTTGGACTGCAGAATTTTGAAAGTCATCAAATATCTTGCAAAGTACCATGAAACCTTTTATCATCTTTTAAACTGAAAACTTAATGATGATTATACAGTTTTATAGATCACACAAGATCCTGCACAGATGATGACCCATCTAGTTTGGTTCCATGATTTGCACTGTAATAAAAATGCAGATTACGATGGCTCAGCTTGCTCTTCATTGCACAGATATCCATATTTCTCCTGAGAAAGGCAGTCCTAGCTACCAGGCTTTGGAGTACTCTGTGGTTGGGGGCATCTGTCCTTCTTATTGAAACTCTGTAACCATACAGGCAAGAACTCAAAAAGACCCCAAATCAAAAACAAACACACACCCCCCACCCCCCCCCCCCGGCAACCAAAACAAAAAAAACCTCGACCCAACAAAATGAAAAAGGACAGGAGAAAAGATTACACAGGAGCTTTATGGTTAGGGCAGTTGCACAGGATTGGGGAAAATCACATTCTAGTTCATATTACTACGTTTTTATATCTTATCAAAGTGATTTGTAATGCAGGTATGTAAGATTCCCATTCCCCAGTGAGTACTCAAAGGACTAGATGGACAGTCATTTTCAGTTTCTGTATTTTTTGTTCTAAACCAGTAAACCTTGGACTCCCTTATACACTCATAAAACTTCAAAAATGCCATGTGGAGAGGAAGAGGAAATAAGAGGTATCTGAGGTAGTTCTGGACAAGCTGGGTCACACATACCAGAAGCAAAATAGTAATACAGCACGACAGAACTAATTAACCCTGGCCTGCTTGCAGTAAGAGAGCTGGTTGATTCAGAAATCAGAGCAAGCTCAGAAATCACTCTGTATTATTACACAGCCCACAGCAAGAAGGAAAAAAACATACGCAGTTTCTGAGCAGTGGGGTTTTTACATAACTATTATGGAATATGATATAAACACTATAAAACTACTAGAAGACAGATGTAAATACTCTGTTTCAAAATCATCTTGATAAGACAGTGATAAACTTGGATTTCAAGAAGTGCTGCTTGTAAAGCGCAACAGTATTCTACAGATCTGAAGAAGAATATGAAATTCATTTTTACTCATACCAGAAATAGAGTGGAAATTAAATATGTATTTCCCAGCAGCAAACTAAGAGGTCTGAATTTTTATACAGATTCCTTCCAGTGATGGTCTGCTCCTTCTTCATGATAGGGAATAGATGTTCAAACCTCTGTTTCACCAGATTTAATTATGTTTGGCACATGCACGACATGAAGGCTTCACCAGTTAGTTTCTATTTGGTAGTGTTCAATAAAGAAAAAAAAAAACCTCTTTTTTTTTCTAAGTAGTTTTATTTAAAATAATTCTGACTCCAAGTGTTATATGGAGGCAAGGTAGAATTTGCTTATTTGGTAAGCTCTTTTTGCTTGAACTATTTGCTATACACTGTTGTTATTGACAATTGTAAAAATCCCACTTCAATTTTAAAACAATATTCTAGCAATTAAAACTAAGTAAGCTTAAAGACCCAGAGAACACACTTTAATTAGCTTATATACACTATATTCATTAAAAAAAAAGAGATCTCAGTATTGTACTTACAAAGTCTCTTCAATTAGTTGGGGAATTACACTATTGAAATAATCACTTTAGATCATTTCCAGGTATTAAAAAAAAAAAACAACAGAAACTTCATACAACAATCATCTACCTGAATAATTCCTTTGATTATATCTGATTTGTTTTACAAATATATGCCTATTTGCTATGTAACTTTTACTTCCCTACTCTGCATACTTTTGAAAAAGAGAATTAGGAAAAGTCAACCTCCAGAATTTTCCAGTTCGCTCTAGGAAAAAAGTGGCTGAGGTTACCGTCTCTGCTCCAAGTAAAATGCTAATTGCCACACATTCTGTAGTGTATCTCCTCTCTGCTTTATCAAAGAGGAAGTGAACAGGAGCTAAACAACCAGCTCACCTCTGATGGCAACAAAAAAGGTGACAGAAAATGGAGTGGATGCCAAAGCCATGGAAGATATAATGAGTCTTTACGTAGAACCTCCAGCATTTTGCAGAGAATGACACTATTTCTATTAACAGGATTTGAATGTTTGGTTGGGTAGTTTTTAAAAGTGGGTTATGTCTCTGTAGGTGGTCTGGCAAACTAGCAGTGAAGATGCTATATGTATTAGTTAGTAAAAAAAATATTGATGATCCAACTATGATGATGCTTAGGTATTTTTCTAGTACAGTGAGGGATCAGCTTTAATATCTAACATAAGGCAGAGCTTATCATAATTTTGTCACTCTTTCACAAAGAGAAAAGCTGGCTTGTCACAGCTGCCTAAGCATACACAACTCTGAGTTGCATCTTTGATACATCTGGATCATTGCCACTAGCCAAATGTTCATATTGGATGTCTCTTCTGGATAGCTGTTAGATGCTACTCGCTGAGAATAAATTATAGTTAAAAAATTAAACCAGCGAGGATCTGCTAACAACTGTCAACCCCAATGCTGATATGGTAAAGGCTCGGACACTATTACTAACTGTCCTGATAATACAAGTAGCTTCTACTTCCATAGGAAAATAACACTATCTTAACCATACTGAATAAGGATTTCACTTCAATATTTTTACACAAGCTGTTACACGTCATTGTTAACCATTAGTAGTAACAGTATGATGGACACGATTTCTGGAAATGAATACTATCATATCCAAAAGATATATTATTTATGGATAACAACTCTCAGCATTCTCCCTCTTAGATCTCTCCCTGATGCCTTGATTTTATCAAATATCAGCATTTTGTTTTGATGAAGTCTTAATTTTATTCTGTTTTTCAGGGAAGTAATTTTCATTGTGTCCACTTCTTAAAGAGTGAAAGAGGTGATGTGATGATTCAAATCGAGAACATTTGTCAAGCAGAATATGAACACCAGTGGGGAAAGACAAGTATGTGTCTCATTTTATTATCTAGTAGAGAAATCTATTAGACACAAGTTCAGCTCCTGCCTTTGTAGGTATATTCCTCTACGACTTCATTGGGAAGGGAACCAATTACACTGAAATTCATTTTCAGTCCCTTTATTTCTAATCAGTTATAACAAGACAGAGTACATATTAAACCTGAATAGGCTGATGTGGAAAAATATTAGTATTCCCTGTGCAATTTATTATTCATGTTTGAACAGACACATGTGCTGCACTACTTTGCTTCAGGCTATTCTATTTTCTTCATCGTTCTGTATTCATCCTAGACTATTCAACGTAAATAAAGGAGCACCTTCAAACTAAAAATAAGTTACTTGAGTATTATTTTCTTACGCAAAATGAGTAATAAAATAATTGAAAGTGGAAGATACACATTTAAAAAGTCTCAGTTTCATGTAGAGTATTTTTGGAAAGTTTTTTTGAGTATTGTTGGTTTAATTTGTCAGTCTGAAAATGTGGGTAATTGATAGTTAATGTATGAATACGCATAACAGAATTAAATTCTGCATTTTGGCAATGCCTCTATGCATGTCTAAAACAATTTACTGTCTGTACTACAAGATGTAGTCTCCAGATCTGAGACGATACTGAATTAATCTTACTTACTGTAGTTAAGATTTAACAATGCCTGAGATAAAGACAAGTACCTTCACTGGGAGAGTAGCTTGAAAAAGTGTAGTGGAGGAAGAAGGAATAGAGAATGGAACATTTTAAAAGCCTAAACCAAAACAAAAGTCTAGTAATAAAACCTGTGGAACTATCCACATGAAGACTGTGGGAGAACTCACAGAGCAGAAGACAGACTGTAGAGAAGCAAGGCTGTCCTTTTCAAAGCAGGGGACCTGGCAAACTCTAGGACAGCAGAACTGGTCAGAGAAAATAAATGTTTTCTCCGGAGAAAATGAGTGTCTAAAGTTATCCTTAAAACCTTTTAATGTGTGAAAGGGAGCACTTTGTTACAAAAGAGTAAAAAAAAAAAATAATTAAAATGGGAAGATGTGACTGTAAAATCATAAAAGTTAGGATATGAACTCAGGTATAGGTGAATTGTATAAACTTCATTTAACTAACTCTAAATGTTTTGTTTGCATTTCAAGGTGATGTTTGTATAGTATACATAAACTGAAGATGTCATGTTAATGAAGAATGGTATTGGGAAAAAAGAACCAAATCTGGGAGTTACAGATTTATGAGTATGATTGTATTTATTTGTGATTGCTAAAGGACTCTGAGACTGAAACTGTGATAGACTATCTGTTTTGCTTTAATTGTCTTTGGAAATTGTGGTTCTTTATGTTATGTAATCAAATATATATATGAATCTAAATTGTAATAGCAGTTCTAAAATTGAAAAGTATAATTTAATTTTAAGTTATTTTCTTCTACAGGGAAACATTTTCTGCATTAATCTAGATCAGCACAGCATTTTAAGAGATTTGCAATGAATCATAACTTTTAAATAGATATCATCGTGGCAGCATGCATTAGCAGTAGTGTACATTCAGCATTCACAATTCTTCATAAATGTGATGTCATTCATTTGGTATTTGCTATTTAAAAGCTGCACTGATGCTGACAGCATCAATTATGTATAATTTTTTAAGACTTTGTGGCCCAAGCATCATCTTATGTATTATTGAAGAGAGCACTTTTTACTCACATGTGCATTTACATAAAAAAGCTGAAATCCATGTAAATAAAAATATGAAAAATGCTTATGCTGATGACACATCTAAAAAGAAAAAAATGCATACACACATGCTTAAAAGAGATCTCTAAATATCAAGAAACTGCATAAACTAACATCTAATTAAAGCTGTTACCTGAAATCAGGACATTTATAGGTGTGGCAATTAAAGTCAGCAAAGTATTACTCTTATGTAAGTATCCCTCAAAGAGCCATTCTGTTTCAAACTCAGATTACAAAAAAGTTGTCTCAGCAGTTGATGAGTAATTTGGTAACTGATAAGGGTTAGTTCCCAAACCACACAATTAGCATCGCAGAGCTCAGCCTATCATTTTTTCAGACTGCATTTGCATACGGAATTCAAGAAACTTGCTGGTTTTTTTAAGAACCTGGAAACCATTTTTATAGGATGAAGTAGCAGCCAGATAGTCTGAAACAACCTGAAGGAAATGTGTTTGTTAATATAACATGCGGAGAGATAATTACCCATGATTATCCAGCTGAACAAAATGATGAAATGTAAACCACGTATATGCTGGATTTTTTTTGTTGTTTATCTTCTAATAAAAATTACATTGACTCTCATTATCTTCATATTTTATTTATTTCATTATGAGTTTTGCTCTACAAATAGCAAAATATGGTCCTCTGTTTTCATTTTTGATGGAATACTGGCACAAAGTTGTTACCATGGATGCATCCATCATTGTTCAACACTATTTAAGTAAATTAGATTTGATGTTTAAAGACTTTAATCTGCTAGCTAAACCATGACAGTAACATTGCTGAATGTCTTAAACCATTAATATGGATGGGAGGAGGGGAACAGCTAAGGCCTTGAAAAGACAATGAAATAACTCAAGTTCTCTTTTAATGATACCACTTCACTATTTATTTCCTGTAAAGGGGGTTATTTCTTTTTAATAAATTCCCTACCTGTGTGTCCTTTAGACTAGACCAAAATTACTAGGGTGGTGGGAGAAAATGAATAAACACTGAAACACAGCAAATTCCTGGTAAAACTGCCCCTACCATCTGGTTCAGTGGGGTTTTTAAAAAACAAAAGATACACCAAAAGTGAAAAGTACAAATGGCAAAGACTGAAAACTCTTCTGGTTTTAACTACTGCACCACTTGTGAAGGAAAAAGTACAGATGACCCACAATTGTATGAACCACTTATTCACCATGTTTTGCAAAAAAAAAAAGGTGGTAGATGGTTTAAAGAAAGAAGGTGTGACTGGTGGGTGAGCGCCTAGGGTGGCAGGAGGCCTCAAGGGGAGGAAAGGGTGTGGGCGAAGAGTGGGGCTGCTGCGAAGGGAGCGAGCTTCGCTCAGTGTTGAGGGCACCCAGGGCCTTTGGTCTGGATGAACAGATCACCTGGGTGGATCTGCTGAATGGATGAACTGGAACTGGTTGTTTGAATGCTTCTCTCTGAGTTAATCAAAAGAGTGTGAAGGTCTGGCTGAGCTAGGCAGATGGGTATGGGGGACACGGACCACCAAGCTCTAAGGTGGGACTTCAGCCCACAGAGGTGGTTAAACCCAGCCACAATACCCTTCTACTACACCCAAAAATACTAAACATCCTCCAGACAGTGTGCCCAGGGAGTGCAGTTGTGTTTGGCGGAAACGTTTAGCCAAAGGACTAATGAGGTGGCCACTGCATGGGCTACCCACTGCTGTGTGGGTAGAGCTGGTGGTCAGGACCAGGCTCAGGCAGCAGGACTCCCAGGTCCTGCATCCCACAAGCAGTAGTGGAGAGGAGACACAGCATGCAAAGCCATTGAAACCTGCAGGGAAGTGGCTTGGCCCCCACCGTTATTTCAAGCCGTGAGGTGAGGATGGCCTGTATGAAAAGCTCTGCCAAAACAAATTGTAGACTGATGCTGCTTTTTTCAAACAATGGTGCAGCACATGTCAAAAGGACAACACTTTGATGATCTGTTCAGGAAACTTGGCAGGCAGGTTATTGTGTAGTGGTTCATCAAAGTGAGGACCAGAAAGCTGGAAATACATTGTTACATTAGTAGAAATAGTACAAAGGAATTTCCAATCTCAAAGTAATAGGACAGAAGAATGGTGGAATGGACTAATAAAATGATAGCTACAAAAGAGTCAATCTGTTAATACCTCCAGAAGAGGATCCCACTTGTAGGAAGTTGTAAAATGACTGAACAAGCAACAAACTCCATGGTAAGTCCTGTTCATAACTCGTTCATGTCAGTAGCTGCACAGATTCCTATTAAAATATAAGTAAAATTCTTTCAAAGCACTGGAGATGAGGCTTTGGTTAAACATTCAACTGGGGATCGATCTGGGTTATTGTTTCATAAAGTAAAAAGAGTATGGGATGCTGGAGAAACTGAAGGGAGTAATTTAACAAAAAGTGAGGCTTGGATTATGTCCAACACCTGGTCTTCTCTTGAAGGAGAATGTGGTGTTATGTGATCACCATGGGAACATTGAAAATCAGAACATATACCCGATACCTGTCTCTAGCATGTTCTATACTTACATTAGGATTTAAGTGTGTTGCTACATAACTCTGCAAAATCAAAATCCCATGTAATGTCAAGCAACTTTGAATAAGTAACTTTGGTATTAAACATTAAAGCCTCTATGTGTGGAATATCTAAAAGAGCCTGGGCAGAAAGTATTGGACTCTGATATAAGGTAGGAAAGACAAAAGTTACCAAATGTTTTTTGTTACATAGTTATACTCTCAGTTTCTAGATAAAGAAAAACCGGAAGAGGGTGACGAAGTGACCAGTTCTAGATAACCTTTCAAGATGATGATGATGATGGTGAAGTGCAACCAATGTCACAGTAAATTCCAAGGTTTTAGAAGAGAGTGTAGATAGAAGACAAGATGATAAATGCTGCTTCGAGTTTGTTTTACCTGCTATCAGTGCCAAATTATGATGTCTCATTGGTCTTCAATTACCGTGGAGCGATGGTGGAATTGTCTTCCTCTCATTACTCATACACCACAGGAGACCAGGACTCATCTTACTTACCAGACAAGTACTCTGTGTGGGTTTTATATTCCAACAGATTTTTTCAGTCTTTCCTTTCTAATTAGCCTTTCCTAGCTCTTCAAGAAAATTTTGTATAATATGCCAAATTTAGCTCTTATTATTTTGAACAACTTGTTCAAAAGACAGCATGTCAGAAAAATAATAAATATGTTCTCAATCATACAATAGGTGTGAGATAATAACTGTCTTGGAGAAATAAAAATTAGATACATTTTAAGTGTACTCACAGACCGTATGGTGTTGCATGTGTGTCTGACTAAATTATATTTAACAATACAACATGGAAGGAAACTTCATTTTAATTTACCTCTTTATTATTATAAATTTCATTAGTGGCAACTGCCTGTCTGTTTCAGCATGAAAACATAGAGGATTCATCTTACTGATTAGCACTGCTAATGAAGAAGCTGCCCTGTGTATTAAGTTGCCCATTTATAAGAAAAAGAGAGGATCTTCACACTTTACAGAAACATCCCTAAAAACATCCCCTACTGTGTGGTTTTTTTTCTTTAAGGAATATAAATTCAGATTTTTGGAGGAGAACTGATGCATCTGGTCAGTGTAATAAATCTGTGATGAAGATGGAAATTAATGGCATGGGGAGAAAGGCTCCATACTGACAGGAACCCTGCTGGAAATCTGAAGTTGAGAGGCCTCTTAAAAGATTGTATGTAGGGGGTTTATCATCCCTGTCACATAAACACCTGGGATTCCTACCCACCTCACGTGATCTTCTGCATAAAAGATTTATTGAACTGCAAGAAAACGGAAGAGTGCAGAAGGCTATAGTAGTTACCAAGTTACTTTAGCAGTGCTGGTGAGAAGCAAGTGTTTACCTTTTTAAACATTGATTTGTAAGGATTTCATCATTTATAAAGATCTCAAGGTGAAGAAATAACAACTATGTGAAAGAGTAGAACTGCAGAATCTCCTATTGATGTTTCTTTCTTAGCATACATAAATAAAACCTAAAACAATTCAAAAAGTGCAAAGAGTTTACAGGGTAATATGTTTTTTTCAAACTACTATGTTTTAAATCCTTTTAAGTAAACTCACTCAAAATCAAGTTCAGATTTGTGTAATTCACTCATTGTTTTAATGGCAAAATTTGAATGGATTTCTACAAACCATGTAAAATCAGAGAACAAAATCAATACCATACTGGCAAGTCCACGGTCACATTTGAGATAAAGAAAATAACAGAGAGTCCTAAAAAAGTACTATATTGTTTGGAAAAGTAATATACTCATCCTGTCATGCATTCCCAGATCAAATCAAATCACATGAAATTTGTACCCTTAAATAGCATTAGGATAGCAGATGGTTGATTTTTGACATGAAAATGGGGGTTATAGCTCTTGTAGAATGATCTTTAGAATGTCAAAATGTTTAGGTATTTTTAAGAAGATGGACCCTGAAAGCTTCTAAAAACAGTGAAATTGAGAAACCACATGGTAGCAAAACAAGAGGTCACAGTGTATGGTCTATTCATTATTACTATGCATATGTCCAAAGATGGGGAGCTAGGAATTTCCTACAGAAATTATATTGGCCTTTAAAGAAAGTAACATGTAATTCCAACACATAATTTTTTTATTTTTTTTTTTTTGTAACTTAGGAGTCTAAATCTTATTTCCACCCCAAATTTGCGTCAGTGTAATTAATTGTAATTCTCAAACTATTCAGTGGTATCAAAGTTCTTCATGAATAGTCAAAACTCAGGTATTTTAGGTTAGTTTTTATCTCCTTAGGGAGCAGTACATGGTGAGCTAGAATAAATTGCTCTTAAACTGGCAGTATAGCTCTCAATGATGTTCACACACACTGAAAAGAAAAATTGTTGTCAAATGAGTTTCAACATACGTTTGCCATAAGATTCAGCCTATTATATAGTCAGTGCACTCACTGGAAAAGTTTACTGTTTTGTCTCAGAGAAGTGTGCAGTGTTCAGTGTTTTATGACTTTTTTCCTACTCTTCAGCAAATTAAGTGTTTATTTGAAGTAACAGACCTATGAGCATAAAAGATTAACAGGAAAGTATATTTAAAATATTACAGTGAGCTTAATTACAAAGAAAATATACTCAACTAAAAAGTAAATTATATTCTGCTTATTTATACCAGTTTAGTATATTTTTGTCTTTTTATATATTATGTCATTAACCGTAAGATGGAATTTGATTTTTAAACAGGTAATTATGTCTCATTTCTCAAAGAAAAATTTCTTTGTATACAAAACTATATTATACTGTTTATATTTATACCTCTAAAAGTATAAAAAAGTCAATCTTTTCAATTGCTTGTATTCTTTTTCCTCTTTATTGCACTTACTATCATATATTACAATTTTAAATATAACATCCACGTGTGTGTGAATGCATGTGCCTTGGAGGTGTTTCAGCAACATTATTGCGATTCTAGAGATCATAAAATGAAGCACAGAGATTCTTAAACCAAGATGCTCAAAAAGTATTGAGATACCTGACTCAGAACTGAAAAGTTTAGCATTTCCATTTCTTTGACGATCTATATCTAAGTTCCATATACTTTACAACTACTAGAAATCATCACTCAAACTGCTATATTTTTCAGAAGTAAATGCTAGAAGTGTTTTTGCAATTTTTAGGCCTCAGATCTATCATTGATCAAAACTGGAGCAGTGTTCTGACCATGGAAATTAATTAATGTAGCTTTAAAGATACTAACTCAGGTTTATCAGTCCTGTAATTCCACTGAACTTATGAATAACACTTAACCTTTTCTCTTCTAGTTTATGTTTTATAGTTTCTCGTCCTCATCCAGCCTTTCCTGTAACCTAGTACTAGTAGACTAAAATGATCATTAAACATTAAAGACACATAAAGTCTTTCATAGGTCTAAATCAGCAGGATGTAGGAATGGATTTGTAAGAAAAAACATATCCTAGGTAAGGATTTGAGAAGGTGTATCTGTATGTGCTTTCTCCAGAGCATACCATACACATCTAAGGGTGCTTCTCTCCTGAGTGACTGGAACTTTTCATGTACTCCTCTGCCTTCTAGTTCCAGTTGGGTTTCACAAGTTCAATGTCCTGAAAGTTAAATCCCCAGAGGGACTTCTCACAGTACATCTAACGTGTACAGACAAGCTTGAATTCATCACAGGGCACAGCAGCATGTCCAGAAGGAAAAGGAAAGATGGCACAATGCAGTCAAATAAGTGTAGGAATCACTCTGGGGATGTAATCATAGCTGTGCCTACATACAGAAATCTCTCGATAGAGATACATATATGTATGTCATTCAGAATTTTAGCTATACTACATATATTTTTAGTGTTTTCTACTGATTGGTGTAACCATCCCTAATTCAAGTGCTAAATACTCTGAATTTCATTTCTGTAACACACCGAATCATGTTCACTATATACTGAATTAAATTCCAAACATATAATAGACATAGAATCATAGAATACTGGGTTGGAAGGGACCTTAAGGATCATCTGGTCCAACCTTTCTTGCCAAAAGCTCCATCTAGACAAAAGCACTCTCTAGACAAGATGGCCCAGCACCCCATCCAGCCAAATCTTAAAAATGTCCAGTGCTGAGGAATCCACCACTTCCCTGGGGAGATTATTCCAATGGCTGATTGTTCTCATTGTGAAAAATTTTCCTCTTGTGTCCAGTCAGAATCTCTGCAGAAGTAACCTGCACCCGTTACCCCTCATCTTTTCATGTGACTCCTTGTAAAAAGGGAGTCTCCATCTTCTTTGTAGCCACCCTTTAAGTACTGGAATATGGTGATGAGGTCTCCCCTAAGCCTTCTTTTCTCCAGGCTGAACAAACCCAATTCTCTCAGCCTTTCCTCATATGACAGGCTTCCCAGTCCTTTGATCATCCTGGTGACCCTCCTCTGGACCCTCTCCATCCTGTCCACATCTTTTTTGTATGGTGGGGACCAAAACTGAACACAGTATTCCAGGTGTGGCCTAACAAGCGCTGAGTAGAATGGGAAAATGACTTCTTTATCTCTGCTGGTGATGCCCTTGTTGATGCATCCCAGCACCATGCTGGCTTTCTTTGCTGCTGCAGCACACTGTTCACTCATATTGAGCTTGTTGTCCACCAGGACCTTTACACTTCAGAGTTGTATACGCAATGTTTAATATCACAGTATCTAAGTTTCTTACTAAAGGAGGTAAAAAGCCTAATGAAGATCTTGCCCTTGCTTACAGAAAGCTCTGATTTAGACTTGGACTCAGCTTTCAGCCCCTCACAGTCAACAGTCACGTACCACCATTTGCAGACAGTTACATTGCACTACAATTTCTCTCCCAGACATCCTTCATTTTCCATTTCACATCTATCTTCTTCCAATTATTCTACTTTCCTTCCTGGCCAGTAAAAGCAGAATTTTTCCTCCCATCTATGCCCTTTATTAGACCGAGGAACAATTAAGACTTCTGAATGGGAAACGTTCTGTTCACTATGATAACAAATATTCAGGCTTTCTTTAAACATAATTACTGGGATATACTGTACGTAGAGTTTACCATCATATTCAGTCACAAGTTAATTTTGAAATGTTCTACACTATAAAATAAATGACCTTTTCAGAAGAGATTAAAATACCATCAAAAATGCTTCCAAGCTAACTTTCTCCATCCAGTTTCAATATCCTTGACCTTCCTAACAATCACCTTTTTCTTTTCTTTGCCTCTTAGGTTATTATGTTGCCTTAAAATAAGCACACAATCTAGCTGACTGATGGTAACTATGTTTTAAATACACTTGAAAATGATGAACAATGAGCTGTTTTTTAACAGCTTTGTATGCAAGCAATTTTTAAATGTGCATAACATGCACTGAGGAAATTCAAGAGATTAGCAACACATGAGAGATAAAGTAGTTAGTAAATTAATTATGTGAGGATAAAAATTGTGTGTGATTTAAGCCATGGCCTGGAGCATACCCTACCCTAGAGCTGCTTTCCCACTTATTTTATCAGAGATTAATTTAACTCCTCATAACCCAAATTCATGTAACCCAAGAGAGGTTCCTGTGTCAGATACACCATATTTACTAACATCTTCATATATTCGTTCAAGTACAGACATATCACAAGAAACTTTGGCTACAAATATGGTCCTAATTTCTAAAGCTGTGCTCTACTGAATGTTGAGTACACCATTTTCACTCTCCCTAAAGAAATCATGAAAGTGCTGGGAAGTGAAAGTCTCTGTGTTAGAGTGCAGATGATTACTGAGGAAGCCCTTACAACTTTTTATGGTTAATATCAGCTCATCACAACTGGGCCTGCTCCTGAAAGAAGTGTATGTTCTCTAATACCTCTTCTGTGAATTCATCTTTTCTCTTTTCAGCTCCCCAACACTCATTTACCAGAAAAACTTATTTATTCTCTTTGACTAATATCAGCATTTTCATCTGAAGGAAGCTGGCAGGTCTCATTCCAATAAGCAGAAGAGGTTTTCAGTCTGCAATAATATTAGCATAGTTTGTGGACAATGAGATACATTTAGATTATCGTGCTGTTCTAAAATCCACTAGTAATTTAAGTCGTCTAAACAACACCTTAGTATAAGAAGAGTACACAACCATGCAAAGCGTCAGTGGCTGGCTCAAAACCAGAGATTGTTATTGTAGAAGTTTTAGCTATTATTACAGTTTACGAATTTTGTAAACATACAACAGTGAATCAGACTGAAAGAGTTTACTCTATTAAAGCATGCTACCAATGTGTTTTGGCCACGAAAAGCAGCTTCCTTAAAGAAGGTAAATCAAATACGGCAACTTTGGAGGATCCAGTATATACATTTCTCTGTGTGAATACAGAAAAATAGAGAATGCTCCAGGGACAGAAGGCTCATCATGGACCTTAGCAACAGAAAAGATAAACCTCCCTTAGTAGTTTAGCAGGTTTATATTTTATTTATCAGTTATGGGAATGTGTCCCGTCAGTAGTGCTGCAGCCACAGATAACGTGCCTCTATTGCCCCAGGGCTGCAGTAACCGTAGTTTTTGCATAGCCAGGAAGAAGAAAGAGGCCAAGAACAGATTATCACATAACAGCTATCCATGAGATACATTGTTTTTTCCTTTAATAATTTGTACCTTGTCCTGACACAAATGTCTAACATTCACTAGTCTGGTTCTCAGATATGCCACCTCCAAATGACAGAATTGCAATACAGTCCCCAAAACACTAAACTGTAAATGATCGAAGGGCGCAATGCATTAAGCCGTTATTAAATCAGGTGCATGTAAAAGGAAGAGTTCTGAAGATTTCTTTTTATTTCTTAGGTGAGCCGTCCTATGATTGGAGGAATATATTTTCTTCCAAAACATGGAAAGGAACATAAAAGCCCTGAATCATACCAATCCTCTCTAGGTATCAGCAGCAGGTATCTGTGAAACCTCTTTCAAAACAAACAAACTATTAATGAGAAAGGCTAGTTGTCGTGGTTTAGGCCCAGCCGGTAGCTGGGTGCCACGCGGCCGCTCACTCACCCCTCCCCCAGCGGGATGGGAGAGGAGAAGTATAACAAAAGGCTTGGCTCGAGATAAGGATAGTAATTGGAAGAGGTAAGGAGCAAAACATGAACTGAATGTAGTTTGAGAATGAAATAGTGGTGAAGGGACGAGAGGTGGATTCCATGTTTTGATTTTGGTGTGGGGAATTCTTTTTTTTTTCTTTGTAATGTGATTACTGTTTGTGAATTTTTTGTGTTGAATGTATATTTTAATGATAATTCTTAAATATGTGATTCACAGAGGCGAGGGGTGGAATGTGTTGGGTTTTGTGTGGCAAGGTTTTGGTAGCGGGAGGGGCTACAGGGGTGGCTTCTGTGAGAAGCTGCTAGAAGCTTCCCCTGTGTCTGATGGAGCCAATGCCAGCCGGCTCCAAGATGGATCCGCCCCTGGCCAAGGCCAAGCCAATCAGCGCCTCTGTGATAACATATTTAAGAAGGAAAACAAAGGAGTTAAAGGAAGTTTTTGCAACCAGAGAGAGGAGCGAGAAGATGTAAGAAACTCTGCAGACACCCAGGTCAGTGAGGAAGGAGGGGGAGGAGGTGCTCCAGACACCAGAGCAAAAATCCCCCTGCAGCCCGTGGTGAAAACCATGGTGAGGCAGGCTGTCCCCTGCAGCCCATGGAGGAAGGATGAGGGGGTGTAGAGATTCTACCTGCAGCCCGTGGAGGACCCCACGCTGGAGCAGGTGGAGGCACCTGAAGGAGGCTGTGGCCCGTGGGAAGCCCACGCTGGAGCAAGTCCGGGCCGGACCGGTAGACCCGCGAAGAGGGGAGCCCACGCCAGGGCAGGTTTGCTGGCAGGACTTGTGACCCTGTGGGAGGGACCCCACGCTGGAGCAGTCTGCTCCTGAAGGTCTGCACCCTGTGGGAGAGACCCCACGCTGGAGCAGTCTGCTCCTGAAGGTCTGCACCCTGTGGGAGAGACTACGCTGGAGCAGTTCGTGAAGGACTGTAGCCCGTGGGAGAGACTCCATGTTGGAGCAGGGGAATGTTGAGAGGAGTCCTCCCCCTGAGGACAAAGAAGCGGCAGAGACAATGTGTGCTGAACTGACCGCAACCCCCATTCCCTGCCCCCCTTGTGCCGCTGAGGGGGAGGAGGTTGAAGCCGGGAGTGAAGTTGAGCCCGAGAAGATGGGAGGGGTGGGGGGAGGTGTTTTAAGACTTGATTGTATTTTCTCATTGCTCTACTCTGTTTTGCCTAGTAATAAATTAGATGAATCTCCTCTCTACATTTCAGTCTGTTTTGCTCCTGACGGTAATTAGTGAGGGATCTCTCCCTGTCCTTATCTCGACCCAAGCCTTTTGTTATACTTCTCCTCTCCCATCCCGCTGGGGGAGGGGTGAGTGAGCGGCCGCGTGGCACCCAGCTACCGGCTGGGCCTAAACCACGACACTAGTGTGAATCTTTTTTTCAAATGATGGAACTTCATTCTTCTCTTTAAATTTTGAGAAAGCAATGTATTTCAAAATTAAATTTATAAAATTTAGGGTACTCAAGGAATGCTGAGCACCCTAAACTTTTTCATTTGATCAGGAATTATTAGCCTCTCTCCTGATATAGCATTAGACACCCCCCCCCCTTTTTTTTTTAAATTCTTGTAGTATTTCTCTACCTAAATTGAAAGTTGTATGAGACAGTATATGAAGCAGAATAATTACAATCATATTGCAAATAAAGTGAAGAAATACATGATGTTCCTAAAAGAATGGATGTACCTCAAACATCCCTTATTTATGGACTTCAGATAAAATATTTTTCTAAATGACAGGAGCTCTGTTCTAAAAACTAGTTTCTAAACCACTCAGAAACCCTGCTAATAAGAAGTCTAGCATCACTGATGAGGGTATTAACCAACTGCCTCAGTATACCACAATTCCTACAGATGTGCTCTCACAAAAACTGAAAAATGCTCTTGACTTGGCTCTGACTTACACAGCAGTGATCTATATACTTGGTGGTAAAGATTATTTAAATCAGCATAGCATAAAGCACTTTTAGTGAAATTAGCAGTAATCTCCCAAAACTAAAAACCTGATTCTTTGGGGATGAAGTACAAATGCTCCAGTTCTGGTGATCACTCTTTCAGATACCATACAAATTCCTGCAAGAATCAAGTTCAGCTGGTTTTTTTGTTTGTTTTATAACTGAGAAAATTTTGCTTAGTTAACAGAAAGGCTTTGGAGAAGCACATGGAACAACAGATATTATCAGTGCTATACAACAAACACAACAGAAACATAGACAAAAAACCTTGGGTCACAACTTTGCCTTTACTGATATAACACAAGCATTTAATACCACTGTCTGTGAAGACTTGTGTACAATGTCGAGATTGTTTTGGGTTGTTTTTTTTTTTTTTTTTAAACAAAGCTACTAAAATCATTAGCTTATTTCAAAAAAGATGATGTGAACAGACATAAATGAAAGAAATCTCTCTAATGCATTTTAATCTCCCCTACCCCTCATATCCACACTACCTTGTTTGCTCCCAGTCTGCTAACTGGTCCCTGTGGTGTTCTTAAAGGAAATTCAGTTTGGGGTTACAGTAGTCATTCACTTCCTCTGATGACTGACTGTCTCTCTGCTTCAGTGGCCATAAGAAAAATCTATCTTTCCTCTCAGAATATGTACCTCTGACAAGCAGGCTGTGAAGAGCTTTGGTGAAATAGCTTCCTAGTTTGTAAGGTAATGTAAGTGGCAAAAAAGTAATAAAAGGTGATTTTTTTTTCTGTTTTCTAGTGTGCCCTCTCATCTTCTTCAGCTTTGTCAAACATCTTTGAACAACTGTCATACACATAGTATTTACTATTCTTCAGCACCTACGTAAGATATGCAAGAAAAAATGTAGTTCTGACAGTCTATGCAGAGAACCATCCAAGTATGGAAAAGATGCATTCACACAACCAATAAACCAATATGTCAGATTCATTCCCAATATAATTTGGAAGTCAATATTTTACACTCTTTAAGGTCAGTATACTGCATAAGTCAATCTTTTGTTTTGATCTTTAAAATTACATATACTGTAATTTATTATAGAAATATGTTCAGAAGTGCTAAGTTGAGGCTATCAGAAAGCTGATTCCCATTCTGGAATTAATCACGAATTTCTGGAAAACCTATGGATCTCTCCCTTTTTTTCTTCTGTGGATTTCACCAGAGTATGGTATGAAAGCAAGGAAAGGTTACTCTTGAAAAGATTTTGGAAATGGAAAACACATTGTAATATTTTGTTGTTAGTTCATAGTGAAAGGAGAGATTTCTCGAAGCATGATTTTCCCTTCAACCGCAATACAATGTTCTAGAGACACTGGTTCCTTTTTCTTTCAGAAAGCGGTAGGAAGATTATGGGAAGAATACAGTTCTGGTTTCCAAATTCTCCAGCATGAGGGATTTGAGGGAAAGTTCACCAGCAGAAGAAATGTTAGAAGTTGGCACTCATAGCTTAAGCAGTTTAGCATACATAACATTGCCCCTGCAAAGGTACAGGAAGTGCTGCCAACTTATATAGCAGTATTACATGAGATAACTGAGATTACTGATATCCTTCATAAAAGGCTAAAAGCCAGATTAAAAATTTGCATAAGAATGAATGATAACTACATTTAAAAGGTTCTTGAAATGTTCTTTCAAAAAGTCTCAGAAAGCAGACAGTAAGTAAACTAGACAAGATATTTAAGATTCCTTATATGTGTATGAGTAAATGCAGCTGTAAATATGATGATTCTGTTAATAAGAGTGTATATCTGTTTCAAATCTGTCATGCACAGAGTGGGACAGACATGCACCTTTAATAAATGCTAACGTGAGAACCGTTTTTTTCATATAACTCATGTTGCTTGCTGCTACAACCATACAATTTATCTGAGAGACAATATTTCACATTTGCAAAGTGTTTAAAACCCATTGATTCTTAAAGAACATCTCTGTAATTAACTAGAGATTGTTTATCTTTGTTTTACAGAACTGAGACAGAGGAAAATTATTTGTCCAGGTTTTTGTAATTAATCAATAATAGTTAATAAATTCAGAAATATATATTTCTGTTCCTTACTTACAATTCTAAAATAAATGTACTATACTACCAGGATAATCATCATCAATAACAAACAAAACAATGAAGTAATACTATTGATGTACTAGAACTGATACTGACAATGTCTCTACATGTTTCTTTCTTCACAGAACACAGTAAACCAACCTTGATTAAATAGTTACTCCTGTTGGTATCATTATATGCCAGTGCGGCAGCAAAAGTGAAATCTAGGGGAATATGTCTAAGTAAATAAAAAAATAGTTTCATTTAACACGAAACCCACATAAAAAAAGCAGAGTCGTACATAACAACTTCAGGCAGAAAAGGCTAAAACTCAAGACTGCCTTCATTCAATGATGTGTCCTAATCACTGAGCTTCCTTTCTTATTTTGAACAGATTAAATGCATATTCTTCAATACATAAATACAGTTTTGACAGGGGATACGGCAAAGTACTCTGGCATGCAGTATCTTACAGTTTGGTGAATAACTGCCAAATTATGTATTAATTATTTCCTATTCATGAACAATTTTCTTGAAGGTCAGGTCCACAGAAGAGAGAACGGAATTTCACGTATCACAAAATACATTATTTTCCCTAGACAAAGGCTTGATCCTGCAGACTTTTGTCACAAATGCCCTTACTCATTTTGGAATCTGGTTAAATTCAAATGAAACCATTTCCAAGAAACATTTAATCACATGAGCTTTTGTAAAATGTCTGGAAACAGCCTCACAGTAGCAGAGTGGTGACTGACATCCCAGTGAGGATGAAGGCAAAGTTACTGTGAGGGTCGTTCTAACTGTCTAAATAAGCTAGTTCCCTGGTTTTTTGAAGTCTGTCTCCTTTGGGAAATTTTATTAAAAGGTGAAGTTGACAGATGGCCCTGCCTCACTTCTCCAGGTAATGAATGCTGTTTTATTGACCTTCTTATGACCAATAATTCAGGCTTGGTTGCCTCTAACACAGGAAACAAATGAGATGTACTCTATTGAAATTCTACACTTCACGATTTCTGAACTTCTAAAAGTGTAATTTCATATGGTATGCCCTTAGGTTGCTTTTTTAAAAATTGTTGTCTGCAAATTCAATTTACTAATAATCTGCTTCTCTCACAATCCTTTAGGAAATCCCTGAAATGAGAAATAGATGATAAAGCAGAAAAAGAATGATCGTGAGTCACGGAAAATACCACTATATCACAGGTTCCTAGAGATAAAAAAGAGAAAGACAGAAAAAATAATCTTTATAGTCCTCAGATTTGCCACAGGAAAATGTTGAAGAGAACCCTCCTCGAATAATGATGCAAGAAAGCTCCTTAGTCCTTTTGCTTGATATGTGGCAACTCTGATTACGGAAACATAGAAAAAGAGACTCTAGGTCCATCAAGCAACAGCTCATTGCACAACAGCAAAGGGATTTATTTTCCTGAAGCTGCCTGTAAATAATCGACTAACATTAATCAACAGTAAATATAATCACTGAGGAGTAAAATACTCTCTAACAAGAACTTTTATCACAAGCCCAATTTGGAAACAAATAATTTCAATACATATTAGAACAAAACAATTTCAAGGTAACTTCATCTTCACAGGCAGACTTTCCTGAATGCTATTGATGTAAGTCATGTTTGACTTGATGTTTTGAATTAGACACCATTTGTCATCAAGGCTATTTGTAATACCCTAATTTCAGCAACAAAGAAAGGATTTATCTGGGATCAAGTAGTTTGCTGGTTAAAACTACTTGGTTTTTGTGAGGCTTCATGTATTATTTAAATTACTAGGTCGCATATTTTAAAACTCTTAGAGAGATCTATTGTATTTATTTCAAACTGCAAAAATGGGCAATGTCAAGTGACCATCTTCAAAAGACTGAAGTAGCTTATTTTATTCCTGAAATAAATTTTAATTATTTTATTTTTTAAGGTGAGATAGCAAAATATTAATGATATTTATCATCCTTCAGCAAGTGCTACTGCTAGCAAATGTGTAAGTGCTATTTTGGGAGGGAAAGCAAAGGAAACTAAATAAGCATATGGAAACCCACTTTTCTGAGGATGTATGTGCATGATTTTTCTTATATGCATATGTAGGCAGGACAAAACATTTCATCTTGAAACAGATGTACAAACTTAAACCCCTTACATTTGCAATATTTGAGATAGTATTTTCCTTTTTCTCTATTTATGCTTTTGTCATATCTATTGTTACGGAGTAAAGAAGAATGTTTCCTTTCAGCCAAATGAAGTCTTTTCTAGTTCATCTAAAAATCTGCATCCTTAGCATCTACCTCACATGAATATCTGAAAGCACAGAATTGTCATTCTTTCTCTCTCCAAATGGAAAATTAGCACTTGAACTTCTAAATTAACAAAAGCAAACAAAAGCAAAATTTAAAATGTCTCTCTAAATCCATCTCAGTTCTCAACTTTTAACTTTGAATTTTGTATATTCAAAATTATAGCATCTTACTGACACCCATAGGATGTATCTGCATGACAAAGATAGATTCCTTCCTACAAAAACTCAGCGGACACCTTATATTGTGACTGACAAACCTGGTAACTAAAAACTCCTGAAGATACTCAACATAAACAGTTCAGGGTGATTTCTGTAACACAGGGCAGAGCATGCAGAAATAACAAGGACTGAGCAGCACATGTCTGCTCTAAGAACGCTCCCACCCAGGCACAGCTACCAGGTATACTCAGATGCTGGAAATCACCCAAGTTAACTGTGGATCAAAGGCACAGCTACAGAATTTCTTATACTAAATTAGAATTTCTAATGGCAAACCAAGCCAAGGGAAACCAGAACCAACTCCGTCTAAAAGAATAAAAGGTTACAGCAATATTATTAAATTAAAACAACCTAAATGGGCCTAAATACCAGCACATGATCACTCACATTGTTGCTAGCACAGTCCCAGGCACAGTTTTGACTCAGGCCAAATAGCAGTCTCCAAACTGCGTCTCCACCTCTCACTGGTTAATACAGGCCAAGGAACATTCCCAGCAGGCACTTTCAATGCAGTCACCCTGCTTTGGAGATGGAAGAGAGCTCAGCTTTATGGCAAAAGCCATACATTACCAGCTGGTCTCAAAGCCAGAGAACAGCTTCAGAAACTGCTTCCTGGCACATTTTAATACACTAATAGAGTGACAATCAGAGGTAATAAGAACTTTGAGGAATTATGGGACAGAAAAGCAGAAGTGCTGCGATCCATTGTTTCCTTTGCAAGTCATCCTTAATCAAACAACAAAGGCTATTTAATTAAAACTTTGATGATCTGCACTGTCAATCTTTAACACAGCTTTTAGCCTTAATGTTTGCTACTTCAGATTTTAAAAAAGTTGACTGGACAGCTTCCTTTTCTTTCAAAGTAAAAGGGATGAAAGAATCTGTAGTGAAATCATGCAAAAGAGATGGCTCTCTTTTGTAATCAAGAGCAACTCCATCCTGGATTTTTACATCAAAACAGTCATCTTAAGCTTCACTCAGAAATCAGCTGGAGCACAGAGAAGAGGAATAATGTGATTTCTATAAAACTTCTACTTAATTAACAAATTCACAATAGTTTTCAACACTTAAGAATTTTTCTTACAGTACAGCATCTCAGTAGATCAGAATACGTTAAGAAAGGCTTGAGAAAAGGGATGTGATTTTATAGCTGCAAGTATGTTTTGCGAACGCCCTGAGCAGATCTTCCTTGACGTCTATATTCTCCATATGTTCACTGGGACAGGACCTGGACACTGCTCTGTGGGAGCTCTGCCTGCAAGACCTGACCTGTCAGCAAAACGGGAAGTGACAGCAGCAAACACACTGCCCCTTTGGCAGGTAATGCTGATGCTTTTGATAACCAGTACTTCTCGGTCAAGTGAGCAGATCCATCCAGGCAACCGTAAAAAAATGACTCTGCTGTTCTCTGAACCCCTGGACTATGGCAGCAACACCCTTCAGGAGAAACAGCCAGCTTACAGGTACAATTTGCTTAAAATCTAACCTCTTCTTCCACTTACCTGATTTAAGAAGATTTCATTGCAACCAAGCTGTTTTAGAATTACAATATATTGAGCTATTATCCTTGTATCTTAATATACCATACAGCTCAGTGTGATATTTATGTGTGTTCCCAAAGTATAACCAGTTTAAAAGGGGAATTAACAGTGCTGTTAGTTCAGTAAAACAGTACATGGGAAAAAAGCATTAAAAGTGTTTCCTCCACTTCTTAATTCATGATTAATGTATATTTTACATTTTCATTTACCAAAGCACTTTAAAAGTGAATTACCATTGATATTCATCATAAAGTTCTTTCGCCCCAAAATACTATATCCTGTATGATAAAGAAAAAGCATTCATGACAAAACAAAAGTCATGCAGGAACTAATGCAAATTGTTTGTTTCATAGAACACTGCAGTAACACACACACAAACCATTCTCAACTATGTAATTAACTATCTAATTGGAAGTCTCAGTCAAGAAGAATTCATTTTGCTATGTCTGTGCAAAAGATAAACAAGTGCACATGAATCCTTAAGGCACAGTATGATATAGTACTGCTTGGTTCTAGTTGATATTCGCCATAAATCAATAGTAGTGATCTTATTCATATACATTCAGTGCCGCTGAATCCAATGAATACAATATTTCAATGTAGGATACACAGGATATTTTATGCAAGTATTCTAAAGGAAACAGATCTGTTTCCTTTGCATTCTGTTGAATCCCAGGAAACATAGATAACTACAATCAATAAAGTAAGATTAGCTCTATTCAATACAGAGAAATTTTCAATACCACTGTCCAGAAGATTAATATCTGAAGATTATTCCAGCAGTATGACAAAACCAAAGCACCAGATGCCAAGCTCTAAATAAGGACAGCAGCATGCTTTCTGCTTTATTGCTTCTGTTATTATTGATTCCCGTGAATGACAAACTTCCACACATTCATTTAGTTTCATTACATATGTGAACTTACGAAGCATTTATTAACATGAGTATCTGTGTGAATTGCTGAGTACTTTTTTAGTCATTCACAATTTTGCACTCTGTACCTTTCAAAAAGTCTGTCCATTTCCAACCCATTTTCAAAAAGCAACTTCTCATAGTTTGTGTATATAATATACAAGCTATATTTATTGACCAACTGTACAAAGCAGACAGCAAACATATTTGCATATTTTTTTATGATTAAGCTAGCAGGTAACTTTTTTCTTAATGAAAAAATGCTTGGTCAATTCCTGTACTCCATCTTAAGCAAAGGTTCTTTATTAAAAGAATATAAAACTAGAAGAATGTATCCCTAGTCTTCATGGCATTACTTCCTTTTAAACTGAATGGGAAATCAATTACAAAAGTGTATGTAAAAAAAGAAAAAGATTAAATGGGAATTAGTCACTTTTTCCATAAAATTCTTATCTGGTTTACAAGCTACTAAGCCATTTTCATTTGAAATAATACTTCAGTCATATAAGTGCCTTTGATTTCTGGCACTTAAATCTACCTATGTACCAGAGATACCGAGTAGATGATTTTGCTTCTTTTCATCTACATTTTTACTTTCTCAAGAAAAAAATAATATGAATATGTGCACTTATTTTATTTATATCAGTGTCTAAATAATTATATAGATACTACCTGTCTTTTGAAAGTTGATTGCCTAGGTGTACTGTATTAACGCTTACTAGAACAATCTTCGGTCAATAAGTATTTTATTAGAATTGAGCAAAAAGTGTATAAACAATTTTAGGAAAACCCTCTCAGGCACCAGAAGGATATTAAAATACTTTATGAAAAGCCATTTTACAGAACCCCTCTCCACATGATGTATTTCGTATGGTGTCCTATGCAATCTCTATAAAAGTTAAGAAAAATTTATTCAAAAGAAATTAATGATCATTTTTAAAAATATTCTACATTTACTGACAAATATTACCCAAAGAAATTTTAAAACTACTCTGCACAGAAATATTTATTTTATGAAAATATTTCTATTTACATTACTTACTATTTTGAAAGTGTGTTACTGTGTGAGGCATTTAAGCAACAAGGTATTATGTATCTTATTAATGAGTAATGGTATACTTGCATACGTAAAACATGCAGAAGCCTCTTCTGCAAACTTTATCCACATGAACCTATTTTATTGTGTAAATAAGTCCCACTGAAGGGAGTTCAGATAAATGATGTTCAACATTATAAGAATAGCAAGAAAAGGTTTAGAGGGAACATTACAATTTCATTCAAGTATTAAATAAGCATCTTGTCACCTTAGAACTAGAAAAGATTACCAAACCTATTTAGTACTTACCTAGGGATCTATAGACTGTTAGCGCAGACAATAAACAGAGTATTACTGATATATTGATGGGCCTTCTACTCCCTCTTATGAAATTTTTCAAGTATTCTGTCTCACTGTTTGTCACATCTAGACATCTATCCCTTTGGCACAAAGAGAAAACAGAAATACCAAAAACCCTTAGAAATAATATCAATTTCATATCATAATTTTAATATATTGCTGCTAGCATATGTCATATTTAAAATGCCATAGTATTTCAGTAGTTTTAGACAATGGAAAGTAATTTGAAGTTTGAGTAGGCAGCTTAACAAAGTTGTTTCTTACTGTGCTCCAACAGATAAAATCTGCAGGCAGGAAGATGGAAGGATTTGTTTTTTCAAATACTATTCCTTTTTTTCTTCTAATGATTGCACTGCTGTCAAGTTATAGTTTTAAAGTTTTTAAAAAATATTAGTCAACAAAATTATTAATCTATAGTGGCATGTCTTCTGGCAGAGGGGCCATGTTGCTAATTTTTATTGAAGTCTCAGTGCTCTATAAAAGGTAATAACTATGCAAGTATAACCAGACTTCATTTTTGTGAAGCACGGATTTTAATGCATGTAGTATTGTTCCTTCTGCTTAAGTTTAACTAAAGCTTTAAATTATCCCTTTGAAGCAAGCAAAACATAAGCAGATTTAAGCATTTTGCTGATTCAGCAGCTGTTCAACTGTGTGTAGTTTTCTGTTACAATTCTGATAATGATGTCTTCTTGCAAAGATGAAAAAATTATGGTATTTACTGAATAAACAGTATGTAGAATACTAGTCATCCTGTGTTATTACACATCTATAGTAATAAGAACTACTGTACTGTGAAAATATCCTCCCCTTTTATTTTCCTTACAAGACTAACACCATAATTTTTTCAGTCAATACACCACAAAAGTGGTTTCATATTGAAGGTTGAGGACTACTCTTTTTCTCCCAGCAAAAAGGAGGATAAGACAGTGTATATGCTTGACTTTAAAGAGAGCAAGGGGAAGCAGACAAGCCAAAGGGAGCAGTTTCATGTGTACATCTCCATCCAGATGCTGACTGTTGATGAGAAGTTATGAAGGGAAAGTATGACCCTTTGCTTACTTGAATTCTGCTTCAACCTCTAGCTCTATCCACCCCCTGCTCCAGACGGATCTAAATTTCCCAAAGACCAGACAAACAAAATTAAGCATCTACTTGGAAATTCCTGTCATTTCATGTCTTATATTTGTCTATGTAAACAATCCAGTAAATAATTATTTGAAGAGAAAAATACAATGACAAAACATTGCATCTGTCTGCTGTGGTCAGTATAATAACTACTGCATATATTAAATGGTAGAATGATATTTGAATGAGTTGTCAGAACCTGTTTAAACTTTTCCTGGAGAAAGAAAATTTAGCTATAGGACAAGTGTTTCAGGAAAGCACCTGTTGCACATACTGGATGAATGCAACTGTAGTTACTAAAATGCAAAACTAGATGAGCTTTTCTGGGCTATAGAAATATACATCATTTATGGAGGTCTATAACGGTGGCTAGGTGGCATTTTAGGTGACCACAAATATTCTGATGAAATATTTCAGAGATAGAAATCACATTTTAAATCTGTGACTCAACCCACTCATACGCAAGCCGTCATATCAATATGAACATACAGATGCAGGGACTTTTTCATGAAGGGAACTTTTGTAGTGGTTTACAGTTTTCTTTAAAAGTAGAACAGTTTGACAATCAAATGTGATTAAAGATACTTGTCGTATTTCCCATGCAAGAGCTGTCTAGTGCTACATTTGACATAATTTTATTAAATAGTTTGTATATTCAAGAGTAGCGTTGAAAAATACTGCAGATTAACACCCTCAACTGTTTACCATTTCATTTAACAGTACTTGATATAATTTTTATGTTATTCAAGGAAGCTAAGTGTTGCCCTTGAGTAAAATTCAAATCTAGATTACAATCCATTAACTTCACAATAGTAGAAAATAGTAAATATATGCTTTAGTAATTAATTTTATTATATGTTCTGTTTGTTTGAAAATGAAAACAGATTCAAAGATTATTGAGTTAGCTGAACATCAAGATATTTTTCAGGTTTTTTTTTTTCTGAAGGTAGCTGATATTTATCTGTTATTTCTACTTTAAAATTGCTGGAGATTTAGGGCATAATAGTCAAGTATGGGGCCCATATCACAAGTCTATTTAATATTCAAGCTCCAAACTATCAAAAAAATCTCCAAAATGAGATAATGAATTGAAAATTGTTATTTATTTCACTTAATGTGGGTTTTGTTACCTTATTTTTGAGCAACTAAGCTTTTTTCCCCCTGCATATATGAGGAATGGCATTCTTCTATTTTAAAAAATGAGAACTAGTAAGATTCTAACATATCTATTTGATTCATAGAGTGAAGGCTTTAAGAAAAATACTATATATCATTCAACTCACAACCCAGCCATAAGATCTGGAGCACTAGATCTATAATAGGATTCAAAATATATTCTAATCACAGATGAAATAATCACCCACTGGGATTCAGTTCCTACCATCAGAAAGAATGCTTTTACAAGAATAGGTTGTTCTTAGCCAATTATACCATACAGCATTCTTGGCTCAGTTTCATACAAATTTTCCCATTAAAATAAGAACTAGTTGCAGTGTCTTGATAGATGTAGTCATTTGGTACTTCTTCATGGTACGTGCCACAGATTATCAAGCATCACATAGGCCTTTCAATTTTCTCAAGGCGCTGGCATATAGCAAATGACCGTGAAAGAAAGAGAAGTCGGTAATACTTTTATCTCAATATGAAACATGAACGGTCATGAAATATATATTGTCATGGATGCAAACTAGGAGAATCTCTGAACTTTATTTCCAAAAGAAAAGATGTCCTATGCTGCTTGCTAAATTGAAGACTAAGACAAAATCTATTTAAAATTCATGTCCTGCACAGTCAATCAAGTCATAAGTAATACCTTCTTTTTTAGGCAGAAAAGGAATTTTAAGGGCATCACTGAAGTATGAATTTCATTTTTCCTTATCTTAGATATCCCAGCAGGCTCCAGAACTGAACTATGCAGTACAAAACACATGCATATATATGAAAATTCATCTGTCTTATGTGTTACAAATCTGAATCTCTGAGAGACTGAATAAATGGATTCTTTTTCAGCATCTCATTTTCCTTTCTAGTTTGGTTTGCATCAGACACTGAATGTTCACTCACTTGTATTACAGATCATATTTATTAGGCAGTATTATTAATACTTTTTGAAAAATATCAGTATATCAAAAAGAGTCTGAAGTGTTTTGAAAAAACTTTTTGAAAGTATCACAGGTATTTCTCTCTAACAACAAAAAAGGAAGACATGCCTGTCAAATGAAACAGTTTTAACAAAATAAAAGTCGGGTGGTGTTTGGCAGATTGAGTTACAAACCAAAGTAATAAAGAAGCCTGAACAATAGCCACTCTGTTCCCTTTTCTTAGGTTTCTTTAATCTACTATCTTTAACTTCTAACAAGTCTCTGTGCAGAACAGGTAACTCTGCAGTACACTTGGAATTGGATGCATTTTACCAATCTTCCAAAGAAGTAAATTTTATGATTCTAGCTGTGAACCACATCACATGGCTCTTGAAGCTTTATCATTGTGTTTGGTTTTTCATTTCTCCCCGTTTGTGAAGGCAAAAATGCATGCCACTTCTGAAGTTCATTCTAAAGGCACTATCCTTTGAAGCACAATCCTTGAGTGGGTAAAATGATAACCTGTCCCTTTCATACCAATCACATCCTTCTTGTACTACTTTCTGTTCATCTTAAGCGCTTGTATACTTATAAATGCATATATGTGTTCATCTAAATACACAAAAGTCTACTGCACGTACACTTACAGTTAATGGCAAATAGAAAGATATAGTGTATAGTGAAGAGTTTACTAAAGAAAAATTAAACTTTGATAAACTCATTTAAGATCATAATTTTTAGAAGATATAGCGATAAAACTAGTATTTTAACTAGAAGATCAATTCTGATTATAGTTAAAAGAATGTAACTTCACAGAAATTAGAATAAAATCTGGTTTGAATGGAAGACAATCAACCCACCATACATTTGGCTTTCCATTTCTTTGTTGCTACCAAAGTATTGCTTAAATATCACAGTTTAATCCAATAATGATTTAAATAGAATATGACATTTAAAAAAGCAAGGCAATAGATATTTAAAGGGAGAACCTCTAGAAATTTATGTATTTAATAAAGTGGGGTAAATAGTTAAATATAATATATAATATATATAATAAAGCTTCACCAGCTCAAGTACTATTGCAGTACCAATGCTTTGGTTTATTTTGTACTCCTTATGAAAAAGACAGTGGGAATAGGAATGGGCTTATGAAAGAAAAAAAATCAGCAACCTGAAGTTTTTATTTAATCATGTTCGAAGACTTATTTTACTGCAACTACTTCACATCAGTTAAGTCTTTCCTTACATATGGAATGACTGCCTATGCAACAGGGGCCCAAGGGGAGGGGAGCACTGCTGCAGCACACTACCTCTGGCGCTCCTGGGAAGAGGACTCTTTGCAGACCTGAGAAAACAGTTTCATCACCATTACAGGCTTTTGCAGAGATTTACTGCAGACTAAATCTATCCTAGTTAGGTGAACCAACTACTTATGAACAGCTGAAAAGCACTTTAATCTGGTTAGTGTCTGAAAATAGTTTGCATGATTTAGGGGTGCCCCAAAATGTAACGGAAAGCTCCATATGTGTGGCCAATAGGGAGAGTCACCTTAGAAATGCACTTGTGATCCAAATTAAAATCTTCACACGCAAATTAAATATCTTTTTCAAAACAAAGTGATATTTAATCTTAATACAGCATAGAAGATAAAAAGTAGCCAAACTAATATATTTTTGAAATATCTGATTTTCTACCACTGCTCTCCCAAGCCCACTAAAAATGGCTGGTGGACCTCTCTGAAAAGAGGTATGGGATTTTCAGTAGATTTCATATTGATACGCTTTACCTTTATAGATTATGTAACAGAGGTTAACAGAGGTCTTTCTACTGTCTGCATTCTACACAACTATTCACAAGTCCTCTTGAAACTATGTGCTTTGTGATCAACTGCAAGTAGACACATCATGAAATTAAGTCTGTAATACTTTTCAAAGTATACAAGCATCCTTACAAGTATGTTTTAGATCCTTCAGTTATGGGGAGAACATCCAAATGTCATCCACTTACTTAATTTTTTTATTTAAGTTTTTCAGATCTTTTAAATTCAAATACTGGAAGTGTAAGACCAGTTAAAAAATATTCTAACTCATCATACTGTTTTAGAGGAATCGGCATATGTTTTCACCTTCTGCAGGAAAGCAAAATAATGGCAACCTTGTTCTAAGAATGATAAATTCATGAGTAGAACATTGTCTGTTCTTCATCCATAGGATATCATTTTTCACACAGATGCCCTTTATATGGCTGGGAAGAAAAAGAATTACTTAATTAGAAGAATAATGAAAAGTCTCATGAAGAACTCAAAAACCTGGTATTCCTTGCTGTTCACCTTTGGAAAGATACATGATAACTTTGTATTTAAAAATAAAAGTGAAAAGGGCAAAATATGCCCATTAAAGTTTCATGCAGTAATTTTCCTACACTGGGAAGTGTTTGGGGATGAGTTGTCATACTGATTCCATGAAGTGATTTACACTGTGGCACAGTGAACTGCTTGGGCATGGAGATGCTAAGTAGGACCCATATGGTATACAGGCCATGTACTGATTCTCTTACAGAAATTAATTTCATTTCATTGAAAGAGAGGACGAAGTCTGCAATTTGGCTGCTTGAAAGCAAAACAACTAGATGTTTCCACACTACCTCATGCAGGTTTACTAGAGAGTACCCCAAAAAATTGGACTACCCCAGTTCCCTCTGCCAAATGTTATATCCTGGCCCACAGACATATTGTTGAAGCCTTTAGGCTTTTTGGAGTGGACGGGTCATGTCTATGAGGCACTTCAGCTTGAATGCTCCATAGCATAACAGCTATCCCACACTGCTTAACATCCCCAAAACACAAGCCCCTATAAAATCATCCTCTAGCTTATTTGCACACCACACTCCACTGTCATATGGGCAAGTAATCAGCACTGCTTTCTTTCCATGGACTTCTATCCCTAGATTTCTTTAATGAAGAGAACTAAAAAACCCTTTCTGTCTCCCAAGCTGGCTCAGCTGACATGATAAACCAGAAATTCCTCCATAACCTCGACAAGCTCGAGAGTGGGGCCTATGTGAACCTCATGGGTTTCAACAAGGCCAAGTGCAAGGCCCTGCACATGAGTTGGGGCAACCCCGGATATCAATACAGGCTGGGGGATGAAGGGATTGAGAGCAGCCCTGAGGAGAAGGACTTGGGGGTACTGGTGGAAGACAAGCTGGACATGAGGCAGCAATGTCAAATCAAAAAAGCATGGCCAGCAGGTCGAGGGAGGTGATCCTGTCCCTCCACTCTGCTCTGGTGAAACCCCACCTGGAGTACTGCATCCAGCTCTAGAGTCCTCAGTACAGGAAAGGCATGGACCTGTTGGAGTGGGTCCAGAGGAGGGCCACGAAGATGATTAGAGTGATGGAACATCTCTCCTATGAAGAAAGGCTGAGAGAAATGAGATTGTTCAGCCTGGAGAAGAGAAAGCTCCAGGGAGACCTTATTGTGGCCTTTCAGTACTTAAAGGGGGCTTGTGAGAAAGATGGGGACAAACTTTTTAGCAGGGCCTGTTGCAATAGGACAAGGGGTAATGGTTTTAAGCTAAAAGAGGGTAGATCTAGACTAGATACAAGGAAGAAATTTTTTACAATGAGGGTGGTGAAACACTGGAACAGGTTACCCAGAGCGGTGGTAGATGCTCCATCTCTGGAAACATTCAAGGTCAAGCTGGACTGGGCTCTGAGCAACCTGGTCTAGTTGAAGATGTCCCCGCTCATTGCAGGGGAGTTGGACTAGATGACCTTTAAAGGTCCCTTCCAACCCAAACCATTCTATGATTCTATGGTAATCCTCCATAGATCCTAGGTCAGGTCCCCAGCAGTGCTGTTGCTAGTACAGTTCTCTAACCTTGCCAGAGCTCTGCTAATCAGAGAGTGGAAATGAAGATAGCAAACATGTACACTCTTGCGAGAACCTTGGGAAGTGCAACACCCTCCAGAGTTGTCCAGATCTGACCTCAGGAGACATCTGCAGACCAAGGTCAAATTTGTGTGTCTGGATGAGTTGGACATACTCATTCTTTATTGCAATGTAAGTTCTTGGAAAAAAGCTCTTATCACAATGCCATGCAGCTATTGTGTACACCAAGGACATAAGGGCCCTATGGCCTTTGTGAGTGAGCAATGTCTTGTCAGTAGACTACAACCTGGACTGCAGATGAAAAGGTTCAAACAAGAACGAGCAATAGGGTCAGAGGGCAAGGGCTGGTGGGGCTGGCTGCTGCAAAAGGCACCTTATTGCTGTCACTTCCCTGGCATGTCTTAGTTTACTCTGACTAATTATTGCTTTTCCTACTGTGAAGATTTCTTTAAATCTTTTTGGAAACTGTAATTATATTACTTTTCTTGAAGAGTTACCCATATCCTTTGCAGAGAGAATGTTGCATTTATAGTGATGTTTCTACTGTATTTGGTATTTTTAGAACAGAAAATAAACACCTTAACTGATTATGTATTACAAGTTCACAAGTGTGCTTTATTTGAAGTGACTAGGCCAAATCCTGCTCTCACCTCTGTTCTCACTCACCCAGATTTGTACCAAGCTTGTTAAAGAAATTGCTTCAGCAATTTGATAGAAAAAACTGACCTTGCAGTTTAGCACAGGTACAAATTTCAGATACAGGTGCATAATGTAGGAGATAAAATTCTGAGAAACTCAAACAATACTGTCACTTTCTAGCTAAGAATCGCATGGAAAATGTATTGCTTCAGTAACAGTCCTGTCCTATAGTAGTCCTGTCTGTATCACAAAAACTATGCAAAAAGTTACCCTGTCAAAGTCTCTCAGTGTTATTCTCTTGGTTTAGATCAGTGTAAAAGCAATCAGAATCTAGCTATATCACTATGAAGTGAAAAATTACAGTTAAATCCAAAGGACTTTAATAGTTTATGTGATTCTGGTATTTAAATTATGCTAAATTAATCTCCAGAGTTTAAGTCTTCATCTAACAAGAAGCTTTATATATTAAAAAGAGGGCACAGAAATAAGTATGATTATAAGAGACTGTAAGCTTTTCAGTGTATAACCAGTCAGAAGAAAAGCACCATCAAGCTGACTTAAATCTTTCATATTGACAGTATCTAATACCATTTATGATTTATTCATAGTATTTATAGAGGATGACATAGTTCCTAAGAACTAAAAAAAGCTCTAAGAACTTAGGCCAACAGTAATTATGCTTCCTCTGTTTGGTTCGGTCATAACTACTGTAGTCTTTCCATACTAAAAATAGAATCAGACTATAATCTTCTGGAAAAATTAGTATAAAATTCAAAATCCATCATAAAAACATAGCTGGATTTCAGTGGTCAAATGAGTACAGTAGTTACTGCTTCCTGATACAAGTAAACATAAATATTACTAAAGAAACAATAAGTGATTTGGGCATACAGGTAAGGGATGCCCATGGTACCTAGCAAACTGTGGCAGTAAGTAATGTTCAGAATGTTCCAACATGTAAAACAGGACATGGCAAACCAGGCTGTTAACCCTGAGCTGTGGTCAGTGAGGACAGCACTTAGCTGTTTACTGGGCCAGGAACCACAACTTACTTCCCAATGACCATGAATCTCAGCTTTCTCATTATACCATGTAAGTGTCATCTACCAGTTTGAAGGAATAAACTCAACAAAGGAAAATTGTATACCCACTCCCATGAGTTCTAAATCAGGGAAAATAAAAGTTAATTGCTGATCTAATTGAATGATGTTAAAAGGTAGCTGATCTTTTAAAGGAGTTTGGCTAACTCATACCTCTACGTGTTCACCGAAGTTCTGATAGTTTAGATTTTTAATGAAATCCTGGCATTGTTCATTATGTATTTTTTTCCTAGATCATTTACTATCACTATTATTTTGTATTACTTTTAATTACAATAAATCCTTTAAAGAATTATGCTCAGACGAACATAAGGAAATCATGATCAGAATAAAGTGTTCTGTATCTGACCCTATAAATTTCCATGCACTTACTTATGTATTCAAAAGTTAAATATTTATTCTGCAAGACAGACAACAAAGATAAACTGTAGTACTGCAAATGCTGAGAGGCATGTGAGTATCACTCAGGTGAGTATTTCAATGCTATTCTCTCAACAACTGTGTACTCCAAATGACTTCAACACTGTCCAAATACAACTGCTTAGATTGTGAAATTAATGCAGAGATGAGTTCCTTTTAAACTGTGCTAATGCTATGCTGTATTACCTGTTACATATTAAAAAGACCTTCACAGTTTGTCTCGTAATTGTACAGACTTATTTCCCAGCTCGCTGGCATTCTGGGGTTTTTTTGGTGGTTTTTGGTTGTTTGTTTGTTGTTTTTTAGCTTATGTTTTGTTTCATTTACATTGCATTAGGACCATATCTTTTCTTGAAGCCTTGAAATTCACTAACATAGATGAATTAATGAAAAAATCTGAACTTTAAAGCTATGTATGGTCAAGCAGGGTAACTACTTCATTACAAATGAAGTTTTAACTTCAAATGCATTCATCATCAAAATAGTGAAATATTATAAATGAACCTTGGGATAATGCAGTGTTTGCTTCTTGCAGTAAACAGACACATTAAAAACATTCTCCATTTCATTAACTTAGCACACCCATCCATACAACACCTATTTATGTTGTTACTCAACATATATTGAAATATTTATGGACATTATTTAGAAAGTAAGATCATTAATAAATCAGCATTGTGTCTTAATTTCTGTCTTTACCATACAGCATACTGCTAACACAAAAATAACAGACAGAAATAATAAGACACGTTTTGGGAGGACTGTCTCAAAATAGGCCGGTTGGCACTTTGAGCCAATGATGCCACAAAAGAAAGTAAATAGCTGATAATGAAAAGTAGCAATGAGTGAGGAGAAAGTGTTCAGAACACAGGAAAAAGGAAATTATATTTCCTTCTCCTTCCCTGCTGCAGAATATTCCTGTTTTAAATTATTTTGAACATTTTGTCTTCTGCTGCTTAATGCATCTGCCCTGAGGAAATGAATATAGACTTTCATCTGAACTGTGTGTTTTATTATGTGTACTTCTCTGGGAAGTACATATGGTTAATGAAGGAATAATATTTTTAAGAAAAATCATATGGAATGCCCTGGAAAATATCAAACTTTACATTAAATGGTCTTAGTAATGAAGTGACAACAGCACATTCAACTTAAAAAAGTCTAAATTCAGCCCTAAGTCAGAACCATCATCTGATTTATTTCAATATCTATTTACATTTATTTCCTGCACTTTTTCCTGAGTTTGCTGAAAGTGTTAAATACTATGGGGATTTTGCAACTGTCCATCATAAAGTGGGATCAAGACTATATTCTTCACAGATCACTGAAGAGTCAATAGATATTAAGAACTGTAAGAATTTCTGACCTTGGTTAGATTCATTTCAGAAACTCCCTTTAACTTCTTTTAAAAGGGTCTGCTTTATTGTGAAATAAAAGTTGAGGTGAAAGGTTCTTTATCACATTTCTAGTGCCTGGATCCATCCAGCCCTTCCTCTATTACTTCTTTTCTATCTTTTCTCAGTGAATTTGGTGTTCATTAAAGTACAAGTCTAACAGCACTGAGCAAGCTAAACTGAGTATCCAGGCTGTGCAAGTTTCTTACTCCAACTCTACTGATTCCCTCTTTTCTCTTGACCTGCAAGCTACCTTGCTATTCTAGTCCTTGGCCTGTCTTGGACAGAGACTGCCAATCATACCACATTTGCAGCAGTTTTCATAAGCTGTGAAAAAAAATGAAGACGAAGGTGAGACTACCCAACTAATTTTTCCTGCCAGGTCTCCTGTGTAGAAAGAGAATTTTTTTTAATTGGCTTCACAAACTTGAGAAATGATAATACGTTCCTGTGAATTTTTCCTTCAAATTGCAGATTTCTTCTCTACAGCATTTTTTCCCCAAAAAAGTAAAAAAAAATTAATAATTGTATTCTTTAAAGTATCTTTCAAAGGAAATACGGACCTTTTATGATATTTCCTTCTTTTTCTGGGGCTTTCTAGACACCTAAATCATTCAACAGCTATGCTTAATTCTTTAAGCTTTCAGTCAGTAGCGTGCTGATAGCACGTTTGTGCTTATTTGCATAATATACACACTGCACAAAATGTTCTTTTTTTTTAAATATGTATAAACAGGAATAGATTTACCTAAGATAAGGAAGGACAGATGCCATAGAACAGAAGTCTTAAAATAAAATCTGCTATCCATCTCACTTTGCCCATCCAGCTAAGTACTGAGTGATAGGCTTCTATTCTTGAAGCCACGCCACCCAAAACTCCCATGACAAAGGCTAAGTTTTTATCTCTCGTTAGTTGGCTGCAGTGCTGGCAATCAGTGTTTTCAGCCCAGAGCACAGTTTAGGCTTATCTTGGTCTCTTCTAAACACCAAGCCAGCTTCAGAAAACTATGTGCCTCTCCTTGTCTGCAACCCAACCCAAAAAGCATGTGTCCTAAGGCATAGGAAAGGTTAGCAGAGTCTCTTGTCACTTGATAAATCAAGTGGGCTTTCCCACTCATATCAGGATCATATCCACCATTACACACTTACAGGCACTCCTCTTTGGAAGACAGCTGAGCTGTAATGCTCCCAAGGATGTTCATCCAGCCCTAGATTTCAGAATTCAGATGACAAGAATGAAAACAAATGAAACAAGCTCTTGGGATAATGCTTGTCAGGTTACCTCAAAAAATTTGCATCTAATGCTATCCTAGAAAATCAGTCTCTAAATCAACACCAATCAGAAAATTCTTTCTTGCACATACTTAACCAGAACTATGAAGTACAAGCTGAATAAACAGGCAGTGAAGTGGACTGAAAATTGGCTTAATGGCTGGTCTCAGAGTGTGGTGATCAGCAGCACAAACTCTAGTTGAAGGCCAGTGACTAGTGGTGTACCCATAGGGTCAGTACTGGGTTCAGTCTTGTTTAACATCTTCATTAAAGACCTAGATAATGGGGCAGAGTCCACCCACAGCAAGTTTGCTGATGACACCAAACTGGGAGGAGTGGCTGATATGCCAGAGGGTCATGCTGCCATACAGAGGGACTGTGACGGGCTGGAGAAATGGGCTGACAGGAACTTCAAGAAACTCAACAGGGAGAAGCACTAAGTCCTGCATCTAGGAAGGAACAACTCCATGTACCAGCACATGCTGGGGGCCACTCAGCTGGAAGGCATCTTGGCAGAAAATGACCTGGGGGTCCTGGTGGACACCAGGTTGAACATGAGCCAGCAATGTGCCCTTGCAGAAAACAAGGTGAATGGTAGGCTGGGTTGCATCAGGAGGAGTGTTGCCAGCAGGGTGAGGGAAGGTGATTCTTCCCCTTTATTCAGCACTGGGGAGGCCACACTGGAGTGCTGGGTCCAGTTCTGGGCTCTCCCATACAGGAGAGACATGGACATACTGGAGAGACTCCAGCAAAGAGACAATAAGATGATTAAGACTGAAGCATCTCTCCTATGAGAAAATGCTGACAGCTGGGACTGTTCAGTCTGTAAAAGAGAAGGCTCATGGGGATGTTATCAATGTATATAAATACCTGAAGGGAGGGTGCAAAGGGGACAGAGACAGGCTCTTTTCAGTGGTGCCCAGTGACAGGACCAGAGGCAATGGGCACAAACAAGCACAGGAGGTGCTGTCTGAATGTCAGGAAACACATTCTACTGTGGGGGTGACTGAGCACTAGCACAGATTGCCCGGAGAGCTCATGTAGTGCCCCTCCTTAGAGATGTCAAAATCCCTGTAGACATGGTCCTGGGCAACTGGCTCTAGTTGGCCCTGCCTAAGCAGGAGGATTGGACCAGATGACTTCCAGAAGTCCCTTCCAATCTCAACCATTCTGTGAACTAATGTGTGCTAAAGATATACTCTACCAAATAGTTGTTATCTTCTAAATTGACATATTTTGTGAGTGATAATGGAGAAAGGAAGGGAAAGGGAAAAGGGAAAGGAAACCAGGAAGCTAGTCTGTACTATTTTTTCCTGTTTTCAATTAGACTTTTTAATAATGTGCATAGCTTGCAAAGGCACAGCAACAATTCTGGTTCCATTCACCAGATTATTTTATAATGTGTTTCTTCTAGAAGTAGATCCCAAACTGTAGAATTACCTGGCAGTATCTGCACCATCCTATAGAGTTACAGCTTAAAGAGTCAAAGATGTTCTCTTTGTGCTAAAGAGAGCTTTATAAGACTTGGTGAGAACTATGCTGATATTATTTAATTCTGGAACACAAAACTTTCCGAAACCTAAACTTTGAACCTGCATAAGGAGGTTCCAAAATTTCATCGAGCAGGAAGATTTTAGAATTTTCAGCAATTCCTTCCTTGTGAACTGTAAGCCACGCTACACCCTAAAAAATTGGTTTCAGTACAACAGTGCAGGAAGGAGGCAGTGTGAAGAGCACTTGTGTAGGCATACCTCCCATGTGATTCACCCTGCAGCTTTTGATTTTTTTGCTCTCCAGTCTGGCTCAAAGAAAAAAGAAGGTACAGGGAAGAGACAGGGATTTTTAAAAAAAATACTCTGTGGTTATTGTATGATGAATATATTAAGAATTAATGGTGAATAGCTGCGTAAGAGATATTTGATTGTAAATGGTCGGACTGAAAGGATCCACACATCCAAAAGGATGTCTGACCAGTAACAGATGGGGCCAGTCTTTTTTAATATCTTTATCAAAAATCTGGATGAGGGGATCGGGTGAGCCCTCAGTAAGTTTGCAGATGACACCAAGATGGGCAGGAGTGTTGATCTGCTTGAGGGTAGGAAGGCTCTACAGAGGGATCTGGACAGGCTGGATTGATGGGCCAAGGCCAATTGTATGAGGTCTGACAAGGCCAAGTGCTGGGTCCTGCACTTCAGTTTCAACAACCCCATGCAACACTATGGCTTGGGGAAGAGCAGCTGGAAAGCTGCCTGGTGGAAAAGGACCTGGGGGTGCTGGGTGGCAGCTGGCTGAACATGAGCCAGCAGTGTGCCCAGGTGGCCAAGAAGGCCCACAGCATCCTGGCTTGTATCAGGAATAGTGTGGCCAGCAGGAGTACAGATGCAATTGTCCCCCTGTATTCAGCTCTGGTGAGGCCGCACCTCGAGTACTGCATTCAGTTTTGGGCCCCCCACTACAAGAAGGACACTGAGGTGCTGGAGCATGTCCGGAGAAGGGCAACAAAGCTGCTAAAGGGACTGGAGCACAAGTCTTGTGAGGATCAGCTGAGGGAACTGGGGTTATTCAGCCTGGAGAAAAGGAGGCTGAGGGGAGACCTTATTGCTCTCTACAACTACCTGAAAGAAGGTTATAGTGAGGTGGGTGTTGGTCTCTTCTCCCAAGTAACTAGTGAAAGGACAAGAGGAAATGGTCTCAAGTTGCATCAGGGGAGGTTTAGATTGGATATTAGGAAGAATTTCTTCACCGAAAGAGTGCTCAGGCATTGGAACAGGCTGCCCAGAGAGGTGGTGGAGTCACCATCCCTGGAGGTGTTCAAAAAAGGTGTAGACATGGCACTTCAGGACATGGTTTAGTAGACATGGTGGTGTTGGGTTGACGGTTGGACTTGATGATCTTAGAGGTCTTTTCCAACCTTAAAGATTCTACGATTCTATGAGATATCTAGGAAAGGTATAAAACCAGAGAAACCAAGTAGTAACACTTCCTCAGTATGTAACACTCGACCCCAGTAACTTGTAGTTTAGAAGCTTCCTCAACCAAAGACCCTAATTGATTTCTCTTCCATTAATTTTAATTATCTCCCTTTGAGCTTATGTAAATTTTTAGCATCCGTAATATCCTTCAGCAAGAAATTACCTTAACTACGCACTGTGTGCACAACTATTTTTTTGCATGTTATGAACCTCTCTCTCACTTGTGAGTCTGGTCTGGTGTTCCCCAAGTACTTCTAATAAAACAGATGATTTTACTAGATTGGACATTCCCTATGTATCCTTTTTCTTGCTAATTACAATTTATGAATATTCCTCTGATATTCCCTTTTTAGTTGACTTATGTTACTGACTGAAGCATGTTAGTCTACCCAGCTGTGTTTTTGTCTTAAAAGCCAGCCCCATACTTTTGATAGACTTTATTTCCTACAATTTTAGTAGTAACCATTTTTGAGATGAATATGTAGACTCTACGTGTGACCAAGCAAATGAGGTTGGAAAAACTCCAAAATACCAACAAGTCAGGCAATATTAGTCTCCAGAATTGCTCAGCAGCTACTTGCAAAACTATCAGAAATTTGTAATTTAAATAATGTTGGAGGAATTAAAAACATGTACTCCAGATGCCAGTCTGAGTCATTACTTCATGTAGATATGTATATAACACCAACTGTGAAAGACCTGAGTTGGGCCCCATGTCTGCTACAGAGATGCAAACTAATGATAATAATGCAGTAATTCATAATGATCCTTTGAATCACATGGAAAGAAGTGGTTTGGCTAAAGAGTCCTTAAACAAAGAAGATACTCAAGGCAACCATTAGAAACTAAGGAATATTATTACTCTCTTTTCACTAGTTTGCTAATCAGCTTCAGAAGGTCAGAAAAAAGCCACAGTAAAACTTTCATTAATGAAAGTGAGTCAACAAAACAGTACACTGGCATCTGGTATTTGAGTTGGAGATTCGTGCTCTTGAGTTAGTGCTACAATTCTGCCAGTATCTGACTTCCCTTACATTTATACTGTGGCTCAGGTCCCCACTCATTAGTTCAAAATTATAGTGGTTTAAACTTACTTAGGCTCATCACTAGGACTTTTGAAGTTTGGCCATCACTATCTTAAATTACAAGTGAAGCAAGTTCTTTGTGAATGCATGGTCACATCACATTTCTATCACATAATACAGAAAGATTTGTAACAATTGACAGTTCTTCTGTTAAAGGGCTACAACTGGAAAACAAATATATTCCTGGTCAAGGATGAGGTCTGCTGGCAGAGCTATTTAATAAATGCTTGCATGTTTGGAGGATGCAAATAAAGCTACTTCAGCCATTACTAATGACTGAAGAAAATTCAAGAAAATATTAGGTGCAGATTAAAGTGTGTGTGAAATTAACCAAATTTGCTCATGTGCTTTATATATGTTAGTACATAAATCACGAAAAGGTTCTGTGAATAACCTGAAAATTAAGAAGTTCCAGTCTCCTTAAATGTGTTTAAAATATCATGAGAATTTAATAAGAGAAGCAAGATAACACAATGAGCTCAATGTCTCTCCTGTCTCCCCCATTGACTTGCCTCCAAACAAAATCAAATAACATCTGCCAAATGCCAGCCTGTTCAGCTTGCTAATGAGTTTAAAAATTCAGAGTATGACCGTTGCTCAGCAACTGATAAAGAATACCAGTCACATGATGCTATAGTTAATATACAAGAGACCTTTACCCCTCATTTTCTAAAATCCTGTGAAAAACGGATTATTGGAAACACTATTTTTCAAGGGAATTTACTTGCTGCTTTTTTAGTATTGTGCTGTAATTTGTTCTAATGCTCATAAATGCCAGTATTCAGGTGACTGAAAGGGTGCTTAAGTTTTTCAATCACATATCTTTTAGTTCATGCATTTGCATGGTGGTGGAATTCTATTCAACTCAGTTGTTTGCTGACCATTTCAATAGATAACCAGAGCCAAAAGCTGAAAGCTTCTAAGCCTCAAGAACATGCCAGTGAATTTGGCTGACAGGCTGTTAAGCTAAAACTAAATTGAAAACTATAATCTGAAGTGGAAGTGGGGGATCAGAGGACTTAGAAACCATGGTTTGTGCAGTAGAGATGTAATCAATCTCAGAGAGGAAAAGACAGGAGAGTAACAGTCACCCTGTCAAGACTGTTTCCTCATCTCAGCTGGTCCGCTGGAAAATCTGCAATCGACCATTAATCAATCCATCAATCAATCAGGCAGTAATCATCAGTGACAGGAGGTTATAATGGGAAAAATTTAAACAGAGACACAATAGCATGTTATTCCACCTGACACATGAAAGAAAGACTGCAGTTATGGAAATGCTCTGTGCCAGACGAGACCAACATGCCGAAGTTGAGTAATTAACTATATTGCTCTTTCTCCAAAGGTGTTTATGCAGGAATTAAAATACATCGCTATTGCTAACATCATTAAGTGTCAATATTTCTACCTTAAGGTACTTAGACACAATATTAATGCAGATGCAGAACAAGGCTAGGAATTCCAGGGTTGTATTTAATTTCCAAAAGAGACAATGTTTAAAAAAAAAAAAAAAAAGCTGAAAGAGGCAACCTGGAGAATTAAATCTCTCCTGACAGCATGGAATTTTCATGAAGAAACCACACTGGAAACATAGTGCCAATGCACACCACCTCTTTAGATCAGATTGAAAAGGCACAAAAGGACTGAAAAGCCTGGCTAACTAGCAGGGTAAAGGAGGTTATTAGAAGCAGAAAAGCATTTCAAAAAAGCTGAAGTTGAGTTTAAATGAAGAAAATAACTCTGGCAGATAAGGAAGTCCAAAAAATAAATTTGAGAAATAGGTAGTAAAAGATATTCAGAGGTAATAATAAGTCTTTTTTTCAAACAAATGAAGATCAGAAAGCCTGTCAGAGAGCCTGCAGGTCCTCTTAATGATCAGAGTATAAAAGAAACACTTAGAAAGGACATGCAATTGCACAGGAGCTAAATGACTTCTTGGCATCAATGTTTGCTTTGAAAAAAATGGGGAGATTCCCACTTCAATACCATTTTTTACATGGGCATTCATCAGGGAATCCATCTAAAACTAAAGCAACTGCAGAACAGATTACAGAACAAGTTGACAAAATTAGCAGCAGAACATCACCAGGATTAAATGGTATACCCAGAATTTAACAGTTAGCCCTTGAGTTCTTAGAGACCTTAAGGATTAAATAGCTGAATAACCATGTGTGGCAAATGTCAGGCCATTTCCCTTAAAAGAAAATGGTTCTGGGAAAGATTCAGGGGATTGCAAGCCTGTAAGCCTGACATTGGCACTGGACAAAAAGAGCAGAAACTGTACCAAATAATAAGTTTAATGAACATTTGCATAAATATTAAGAAGATTCAAGAAGGCTTTTATAATGGAAAATCTGACTTTAGAGAAGTACTGTTTTGGTGGGGTTTTTTTTAAGAGGTCAACAAAATCTCAGTAATGAACAACAATTCTTTCTGTACCAGCAATAGTTCCCCTACAGCTAAAAGTATTGCAACTTTTTGAGGAAAACAGAGTTTGAAACTGAAGTTTTTTAGAAATATAAAGGATGGTTCCTCAAGCCTCCAGCAAAATTCAGTATTCCCTTTTCCCTGTATCGCTGTAAGAAATCAAAGTTTAATACTATGACTTTGCTGTATACAGTAATTCTGTTTTCAGTAGTTTTATCAATTTTTAGTTTTTCTAAGCACTCTGTAGCTGAAATCCTGTAACTGTGGCACCAGATTTTACAGGTGAAATTAAGGCCTATGCAGATTGCAAAACTGACATACTGTACAAAGATTTTATTAAAATCATGTATAATTTGACTGCTGCTTGTCATTAAATGAATCTCAAACTTGAGTAATGCAAATAAAATCTGAAATTCAGGGCAGCATAATACTTCACCTCTCAAATTCACACATAGTTTACCCGTATTTTACAGGTAACAGCCTTTAACTCTCTACATATAAAGCTGAATATATTGAAACTGGAGAAGATCTCCTGCTAACAAACCCAACACGCACAATGACCTACAGAAACCTTAAGACTACTGCAAAGGATGACTTACAATCTGGTAAAATCAGTTGTCATCATAAATTAGGTTTGACAGGTTTCACAAACTTCTAGCAGAATTTTTATTTTTCAGAGGTGAGAACGATATGGTTCCTTATCTATTGCACATCTTTAAGAGTTCTCAGTTCTTTCACTCTGTGTTGTACTGGTATCGCACTTTGTCCTCTGACTGAGATTTTGTCCAGAGACACTGTCTAGCACCTATTTTATAGGTCAGTAGCATCTGGCATCTTCCCTACTGCTCTCTGGTGCACTTAAGGCAGAAGCCGCTACAATGTCCCTAAGACATCAACACTAGGGACAAAAGAAGAAAGAAAAAGATTGCATTTATTTTAATAGAAACCTCCACTTACCAGCCAGTGAAACAGAAACCAAACAGAGCTTTCCTACTGAAAAGAGAATTACGGGAACTTCCATAGTAGAGAAACATTCAGTCATTTGCAAATAGGGTTAATCTGATGTAATTTAAACTTCCAAATCAAATGTCTTTGTAGGCCATTAGTCAATGTAAGTCAATAGATCCCTATAGAGATAAATCCTTCCTATTTCAGACACCTACTTTAGGATGAAAAGAATTACCTTGCAGGAGTTCGTGATCACTAGGTTAGACACAGATGCCTTAAATTCTAGCTATCTAATTTAGATTATATGACCTGCACCCTGAGCAAAAAGTGAGTTTGTGGGTACTTGTGTCAAGCCAGCCACTTTTCGGTGAGAGTTTCATGAAATTTTAGTCTGAGCAATAACATTCTACCTCTGACCAGTTTAATCTGACGTTTCATCTGGGTGCAATATTTTTCATTCACTAACCTCAATTAAGTTAGGAAAGGCTGCTGGCCACTATTAAGCCAGTTCCCTGCATCACCTTGTGAGTGGCTGCCTGGAACCTTTATGGAATACCAATATGTATTAGGAAATGAAAAGTAGGTAGTATGTCAATATGGCAGACAATAGCTTGCTGCACTTATTCAGGGGAAGAAAAAAAAGAGCTTTCCAAAGGAACCTTTACACTTCAGAAAATTTTCTGTGGAAGACTTCCTCCACATTTCTTTATAATAGTTGCAAAAATATAGGAGAATAAATGGCAGTGGGTTGCCCTGGAAGAAGAATTATGCAATGAATTGGCCTCAGAAAGTTTATCAAAACTCTAGAAATTTCTGAGAAACATTATATAAAATCACCCTTCAAAAGCTTGTAAGAAATTTACAACCAGAAAGAAATCTACAAAGATATGTGGTATAAATATATGAAAAATTGTCATATTTTTCCAGCATTTTAACATAACTTCACAAGCTGGCAATTTTTACAGCTGTACTCTTATATAACTATTTATAAAAATACTGTTTACATGCAGCGCTACATCTGCTACACATTATCTATTTTTAGATGCTTTATCTATTTAGTACAGAAAATTTTACAGTAATTCAAACACTTCCAAGTATTTGTCCAAAAATCATGTAAGCATCTTTGAAAACAGTATGCAGAAATTGCAGAAAACTTAAAATGACTTCCCAGCGGCTGAAGCTTGTAGAGAAAACAATGCACTTTCTCTTCTAGGGATGACTATCTTTCTCCGCTCCTTTTCATGAACACAAACGAGCAATACTTCAAGTGCGACTTCAGGGACAGGGCCTACTCTGTCGGGATTACTGAGGAAGCCAAATGCAATTCTGATTCAGTTCTGTAGCTTTCTGCCGGGTTGGCACAGGGAAAACCATGAAGGCAGCAAAATAACAATACTGCTGTTCCAGATACGTGAATAGAAGCTCAGTTCTTTGGACGCAAACCTCGCTTTGAGTGCTGGAGGATCTGAGCAGCATCCAAAGAGGGAACTACAGTAACCTTGTGTCAAAAGCACAAGGGCGCTAGCAAACTGCAGCCTGGAGGGGGACCCCTTTTCTCACCAGATTTGCTCTTGTAACTTCTGCCTGTCCCCCTGAATATTTCAGTAGTTTTTTCAGCGTACTTTGTCTATATAACATGTGGGGTTTAAGAGCTATTTAAGAAGAAAATGAAATCTCTGTATCTTGCAAAGTGAGATTATATTTCAACTACAATTTGTTTTAATGGAAAGGTATATATTCCTCTTCTTTAGTTCTAGCATTAGTGCTTATCTTAATTTGTGTCTTCTCATTTCCTCCTGTTCAAAATAATTAATAAGCTGAAGACTCATGTCAGAGCATTTCTTGTTGCTTTTTCATATCTAATACTTTTTTCAAGTAATTTGGATTATTCTTTTTAAATTGACTAGTTAGATGTCTTCGTGTTTTGGAGACAAGTGTTGGTTGGTTTTCTTTTGAAAATGAACACATGAATCACTACATACATACACCTTCACTCTCCTACAGAGGTTGTGTGCAGTTCCTGACGTCAGAGCTGGGGCTCTCTTCTTTCCCCACATCCTGTATTCACTAATTGATACAAGGATTAGACTAGTTTGGTTTGGAGGACTGCAAAAATCTAGAGGGGAAGGATTTGGAAAACTGAAGTAATTTAAGTACCTTTGGATCATTAGAGAGTCGATAAAAAAAATCCAAATTACCTGAAAAAAATTGTTCAAGAATAACAATAACAAGTGAGGAAATAAGATATCTTGGAGTACAATCTTAACAATATAGCTAAGAAATGGTGAGAAATGAAGAAGAGTTTCCAGGAGCACAAGTCAATGGAAGTTTTGATCTTTCATGCCAACGCAATCTAAAAATCTTTCAGGAAATGCTCAAAATCTTAAGATTAACGTTAGAGTTTTGGGATGAGAGAGAAGTAATTTGGTTATGGTCACCTGAAACATTTCTCTGAGCACTTGCACTGGTTATACGAGATCGTAATAGCAGTTAGAGAGCTCCTTCTTCATTCCTGGGAGGGAATGTAAAAGTTTTATACATTCAACATCTCATCAGATCTAAAAGATTTGAGACTGCTGTTTTCAAACTGTTACAGAAAAGACTGCATCAGGGATCTTGTAAAAGATTCACCGAAATGTCCTCCAAATAGACCAGACAGGAGAAACAAGTCAAAATTACAGTCTTGGAAAGAAAGGGCAGGCACAGCCAGTGTATGGTGACTTGGGTAATCTGGAAGTTGTGGTGCCAATCTGAGACATATACCCAACATCAAGTGCCTTGCACTCATAATTCCACCTGGCAAAATATTGTTTTCAGCCAACACCAAAAGCTATAGAATCACAGAATCATAGAATGGTTTGGGTTGGAAGAGACCTCAAAGATCATCCAGTTCTGACCCCCCTGCCATGGGTAAAGACACCCTCCACTAGACCAAGTTGCCCAAAGCCCCATCCGACCTGGCCTTGAACACTTCCAGGGAGGGGGCGTCCACAGCTTCTCTGGGCAACCTGTTCCAGGGTCTCACCACCCTCACAGTAAAGAATTTCTTCCTAATATCTAATCTAAATCAACCCTCTTTCAGTTTAAAGCCATTACCCCTTGTACTATCACTACATGCCCTTGTAAACAGTCCCTCTCCAAGTTGAGAACTCCTCTCTTGCCAAATAATACCTCAGAGCATTATTATGATCACAGGGTATTGTTTCCTCTTCAATTTTAATTTTCAACTGTCCAACTTTTCTCCCATTACATAAAACATATGCCTAGTTTCTAGACACAAGCAGGTAGTAGCTACAGCATGGAAAATATAAGATCATATGGCAACCTGATCTCCTGGAACAGTACTTCTTACTCTCAATTAGACTATAAATCCTCCCACAATAAACAACATCAAGGTGAAACAATACTGTAGTGAGGATTTTAACATTTACCTTTTCCAACTGATGTGTATTCCAGCAGAGAATATTGAAATTATACTATGTGCATACATAGTTTCCTGGTTTTCTACATTATCTTGAATTTAAACTCCAAATCTAAGATGATTCCTGGCTTTGGAAAGCATCAACAGAAAATTACTCAGAAGTTCACAAATCATTTCCCTTCCCATTCTACATAAGGAACACAGTTGTTTACCTTATACTGCATGTCTTTCGCCTACACTATTGTCTCTTTTGGCCTTAAATCCTTCTCAATGAACATATTTGCTATGTGTCATTGTTACTTCTTGACTTGAGTTACATCCTTGATGTGCTTTCTTAAGTTTCAAATCACTGAAATTTCTATTTTTTATCTTTATCTTGAACCTCCTGCATTACTGCTGCTCCTTTTTCTTTATCCCCAGTCACATATCCTATTACCTATTTTACCTGTCATGAGTCAGAAAACTATTTCCTCTTCTTTCCACATCAGACATATTTGTTCTCAAGCCATTTTTCATCTTCCTCATTTTCACCTGAATAAAACTGTATTTACAGAGAGAGTATATACTTCCCTCAGCACTACCCAAGGCTAAGTCACTTCATATTAATAACCTGACATTTTCTTTACCACAATGAACAGTGAATGATATACACTATTGATTGATTTATATAATCCTAATACGAAGCTTCAAGATACTCATGTCAGTGTATTGTCTAAATAATATTAAGGTATATTGGTGGTAGTATAAATATTTTAATCCTCTTAAGTATCAAAGATTATCATGTCATTCACACCCCTGTTACTGTGTACTTATTATTATGAGTAATAATTTTGTATTATGAGTAATAATCTTGTATTATGAGTGCTTGGCACTATATTCATAGTATATTTTCATTTTTGTTAAGCTGCCTAGAATATTTGCATCAATACTTTATTAATATACTTTTAAGTAAATAAATGTATTAAATACATTTTATTCGTGTTTAATATCAGTTAACAGCACACAGCCACCCTACTCAAAATATTAATAGATAATCTGTATCTACCAGCATACATCCCTCTATCCACATATCATTCTACTAAATTTAACCAAAATCCATATTTCTGATGAAATCTATGCAGTTATTTGATGCTGCACAAGCAGTTTAGCATGCTAACTTTCTTGGGGACAGGATTGGGTGAGTTCTGTTGTTCAGATTTGACTTTGCTACTCACAAATAATGTTGTCATCCCACAGCCATGTCAAAGAAACCTTTGCGCTGTTCGCATTACCGTTATCCTGACACAGAGGTAAGGGCAATCTCATGATGAGATACCAAATAGTTAATAAAGAAATACATAGGTTTCAAATAGGGTTTCAGTCCTTAAAAACTGATTGTAAGACAATTTTTTTTACCGTGCTAGCAGTTATGAATCTCTGAAATGCCGTTCCACACACATCTGATATTTTCAGATATCTTATTTTTAAAGATTAGATATAAACGCCTGCTGCCAATAAAGCAAACAGTCCACAATCATCAAACAATGTGTTACCAACTGTATGTTATCAATATTTCTGTGTCACACCTGCTATTCATCTTTTTTATATAACTTAAGTATAGCAGGGATGCTCCAGGTGCTCCAGGTTTCTAACACATTTAACATTTAAAGATCAAAGTTAGAAAGCTGAGCAAACCATACATTATTCTACATTTAGATTCAAATTTTTATTTTTCTCTTCATTTTTAATCAGTCCAAGCCTTCCTGGCATTGATTCTTGAATGAGCTTTGCAAAGGCTGTCACAGACAGAATTACTGTAGGAATGGGGAATAAATCTTTTCATTATCTAAAAGAATGAAATTTGAATGGGTAATTGTTAGTATCTTAATTACTATATTGAATATTCAGACATTTTCACAGCACATATGAACATAAATAATGTATATATGTGTATGACCTTAGGAGTATATACACACTTGGGCATGTAAAATATGCATAAATGTGCACGAGACAAAACTTGTGCAAAGATTCTGTCATTTATAATTATATTTAAATGCATTTCTGATGAGATACCTTTATCACTTCTGATATTAACATTCATCAGAACTAATTGTATTTGTTAAAATGAGTCAAATTTCTTTTCTATGATTAACAATAGTATTTTCAGTTCACATAATTTTAAATTAGTTGGAGCAGATGAGTCAAAACTCCTGGAAAAAATGATAATTTTCTTTGAAATAAGAATAACGAATTATTTAATCATGTTTTAAACATACCTGTGAATCATCAGCACCAAGAAGTTGATATTTTAAAATTTGCCCACAGGCAGGTAACACAATGTCGTTATTCCAAGTGATCAGAGGAATATGTCAGACCTATTTAAAAGCTCCTATCTTCAGGCTCTTTTCAGAAAAATAGATGTGTAATCTTATATGAATACAGGTTTAGCTTTAGTGCTTCTAAATGTCTGCTTAATATTTAATTGAAAACCTGAATAACATTTTCCTTAGAAATAAAGGCAGCTTTAAAGCAATAAATGTTTTATTGATTTTTTTTGTCTGCTAAAATTAGTAATATGACTTCTATTTTCTCAGAATTTCCTTTTTTTTTCTTCTCTTTCAAATATATCTGTAAGGTATCACTATTGACCACTGAAGGAAACATTAAGAAATACAGCATGAAGGATTTAGCGTCACATAATCGGCTCCATGCGTAAATTGCCACTAGATGGCAATGTTTCAGAAAATTATCTTCATAAATGCAGAGGCCGGTATAAAATATACATTATTTAAAGGTTCATTGAGTCGTTCTAAATGGATATGTCAATCAGTAAGGAGACAATTCTTATGCATTTCTTGTAGCCTATACAACTTTCCTCTGAAGAAAGGAAAATATTGGAAGGCTCGAGGAAACCGAGCATCTTCAGAAACCCCCATCAAGATGGGTATAAGAGAGATGAAGGGTCAAACTGCTTGTGCCAGGCAGGGCAAACCCAGGCTGCTCCTGAACGAGGAGTAAGATGCATCCTCAGGGATTTTGCAGCTGCTGAGTGCCACACAATTATGAAAATCATTCTCAGCTGTGAAGAACTCATACCCACCCACTGCTGCAGGGGATAATTTTAACTAAATCAGGCTCTAAGTGTCCATATTCTCAGCCCTTTAATTTGCAGAGATGAGGAGTATGTTCTGCAAATCTGACATGTAGATACTATAGATGAATTTAAAGTCTTTTGTAAATTATAAAGTCGTTATAAAGTATTTTACTTATACAGATACTAATTTTAGAAATGTATTAAAATAAAACATGCTTAGTCATTTTTTCAATGCCATGGTATAAAAATACATAAAATAGGATTAAACACTCCCAGATGCTTAGATAACTGAGAAAATTCTAGGTATGCTCCTAGACTGCTCCTATTCAGTTTACAAAGTGTTTTGCATCTGTTTATACACTAGGAATTAGAATAAAACAAGTAAAAAAAATGCAAAGCCTATGACAGTAAGGTTTTTCCACTTACACTTATTGTATCACCAGGAAAGTTCCCCATAGTAGAAAGCAGAGAAAGGAAATGTCTCAAGAGCTGATTCTCTAAGGGCAGCATCAACAGGAGAGGACTGAAGTCTCAAAACTGTGTTGCAAGATAACCCCGACCAACATCGTCCTTTTATTGTATTTTGTTCCAATGACTGTGTGCTCTACACAGTCCCTTCCAGAGTTCACATGAAAGGAGATCTTCTCCAAACTTTGAATTAGTGTTAGCCAAGAGATCTACAGAAAACACCTTATTAATGCACAGGTAACACATTCAGAAGCATTTGTGAATGTTTCCAATCATGTTTGAGGTAAAGAGGATGAACTTAAATCCATATATACATATCCATATATACATAATATATACACATATACAGATTCTATATAAGGAGTATAGAATACATAGAGGGTTCATTCTTCTGTATTTTGTGTGACTTGAATATCTTTCTGACTCATTAAGAATCCTTTGCTAGTTACTCAGCTAAAATTAAAGTGCTTTAAACTTGTCAATAAAACCGTGTATGTTACATATGCCATCTCCATTACTAAAAACAATCTTTAAGGACTTTTTAGATTATTTATTAAAGAAAAATTCCATTTGTGTTCCTTAGCTGCTTCTTAAGTGGGGTAGTCAATCAATGAAACGTACATTTTCGGGAATCCAAGCTGACCATCTCTGTAGTGAATAAGAAAGTTACCATTGAATTTAACAGGGAGAAAAAATCAACTTTGCGTTAGCATTCAGGGTGTTCTTTGACACTAGGTATCCTCAACGTTCCCCTGCACTTTGGAGACAGTGCTCAAGCAAATCACTCCTGTTCGTTCAGAGCAAGGTTAGCAGGGACTTTTGGTACTAGCTTTGTATCTCTGTTTCTGAGAGTAGAAACTGGCTGTTATGACAGCTTCCCTATCAGAATCACTTGATGCAGGCAAGGAATCCCAGGTCAACAAAATACACCCCATGATCAAATCTTCATCTCTCTGTCTGCCTTCGGTCATTCTAAGGAACTATGCCTACCCAACAACTTGCGAAACAGAAAATGCTTGAGAACTTTCCTCTGTTGTTTGAAAACAGACTTGCTCAAATGGGTACAGGTGTCTTCCACCCTTGCTGTATTTGCCGTAAAGGCCTTCTGCTCTCAACTGTCTGTCCACCCTCACTACAGGCACATCTGAAGTGACCATCAGCTCCAAAATCATTACAGGTTACCACCCAGCTTTTTAAAGCAAACAAAAACTTGTAGTTAATTTAAAATTTTACACTGTGAGCTGCAATATTTCAGGAGGTGACAGATGAATAGTTCAGGTAGCCCTACAGAAGGGACAGGACAAATTGGTAATAGTGGCTAGTCTATGTCTCAAACTCTCTTGCACTCCTTAGTCAGAATCTTATTACTAATGTGAGTGAAGAGCTGCTTTTTTATTGACATGTAGGTCATCACCTTGTTCTTTTCTGACCAGTGCTTGTTCTGTGGTCTGAGGTCTCAATATCGTCAGTCTGAGAAAGATCTAAAACCTCAGACTTTGCTCTAAAAAAAGTACTGTAAATAGGAAAATGCTGTAATTATAAAGCAGTTCTGCAAAAGGGTATGAATGAGAATGCACACCTCTATTGCATTTTTTGCTGAACTTAATATTATCAATGTATTAAATATAGTCTGAGCATGCTTAAGAAATTGGAGATTTAGGAGGAGTCTGTGTCTCTTCCTACTCAATTTCTATATTGGAGTAAAGGTGGGAGGTGGTGCCCATTTTCTCAGAGTCGGTTTCTGAGCACATGCAAGTTTAGATGTTTAGTCCAACTGCAGGAGCTGAGTAACTAAAAGTGTTACCAGAGTAGGCAGTGTCTGAGGACAGGATCCTGAATTTCTCTTTCAAGTCGAGGTGCCTACCTAGATCCCAATTTTGGCAGAGTATGAGTAGTTTGAATTTCAACACATGCATATATATATTTTACATAGTTATGTAAAATTTACAAAAATAAGCAAAAATTCACAGTACTTTGTCAGATGGTGAAAATAATAACTGCTATTAAAGATCTTCAAGCAATTCACCATTTTGAAAACTAGTGTCGTTGACAGAATTAGTAAATAGGTTTACCAACAGAAATAGAATAATTTTTTGGAATTTGAAACTAAATATAAATAATCTTACACTTCTTAATACACAAAGATAAAGTAAAATATACATTTAACTATAAAGAACACTCAAAGCAGGCTTCATGCTGAAAACCACTGGCAGCAATACGAAGTGCCTAATTTGCATTGTTTTCTTTTTTCACCTCTCTATAATTGTTCATAATATCAAATTTTCAAAGCTAACTGAGGCTTTTAGAAGTAATTTTCACATTGCTTTTGTATTCCCTGAAATACATTGTAAGTAACAGAAAGCTGACTCAACTGAGATTCTTTAAAACAAAATGTTATAACAACTTAGCATAAAATTTTCCATACAAACTGCAAGATGGAAATTATTCTTAGCTGAAATCAAAAAACATTTCAAGAAGTCAATTACAAATAGTTAAGAATTTTTTTAAAAAAGCCTCTGATGTTTTTGGTTAGAATAATCTCTGGGTACACTAAAGCCATATTTCTAATGTTTAGGTGATATTACTGGCTTATATTTCAATTTTAGTAATGTTTGTGATACTGGGTTTTTTTGTATTTCAATTTCAGTAATGTTTGTGCTACTAGTATATAAATCCATTGCCAACCAAGGTGGCCATGAATACAGTTAGTTCCTGTGACTGGGAGATGCTGTTGGAAATGTCATGTCTGACAGGACAATCATAGTAAGAAATTGTTATAAAAAGATGTTAGCATGAATGATATTAAGCATGACATGTAGGAATATAATCTTTGCTAGCTAAGAAATACTTACATTCAATTTGGAAAACACCTTTACACAAAACACTAGGTGCACTCTGTTGACCAGTTTATCAACACCCAATGCACAGAACTGTCCTTATTCACTGCTCTGAGCGCACGCAGATTTTCCCCTGGTTGCTTGTTTTGTGTGTCCCAGCATTTTTTCTAGACAAGACAGTAAAATAGGCAAGAGCCCTGACATCTACAAATACTTAATTCTTTTAAATGTACTAGCAGCTTTTGCTACTATCTTCCCTAAAAATGCAGTAGGCAAAGAAGCAGTGTGCAATTAAAAAAAAGAAGAAAATGCCGTTTTATCCTGTCCTTTACTATCACAGCATCTCAATTTTTATGAAGTAGACTAGAGCATGTTTATGAAAGGATATTCCAAATGTTATTTGCAACTCTCATATCTCACGTTTAAGAAGAAATTGTTATTTCAACAGATTATAAATGCACATGTTGACTATCAATAATTGCTCAGATTTCACTCTTTTAATCTGACTGTTGCCATGATATTTTTACTGCGCCACTGAATAATGGTCTTGCAGCTCTTTCAGAGTCAATACCTGTGTTGCTGAGTCAGTCTGTCATTGTTTAAGTGATTTTTAGAGATGCCAACAGAAACAGATTTTCATTTCTAATCCATTCAGCAATTACCAGATCACAAAAGCTCAAACTTTCCCACACTGATGATGTGCACATATCTATGTATCTGTAAGGTTTTTTGAAAGTAATAATCCAACTATGATGCACGCTTCATAGATGAATACAGCGTATAATTTAAACTTTAGCCAGTTGTTTCACAACTTGCATTTCCTTCAACATGCATTACTACATGTAATGAAGTCAACGGCAAACACAGAATATCAAATGGAATCCTTCCTGTTCTCAAAAAAGTGGGATTTCACATCAGAATTCCACGTGATAACAGGCAAACAAACAAAAGCATGATAGCCAGTATAACCACTAAACCCCAGCTGATATATTCTGTAAGAATGCATGTGTTGTCAACTCCAATGCCAGAAAATCATAGTGGGATACTGGGATATTTAAAGGCTTGTGATGACAATCAGACAGGAAAAACATCTCCTAACATACTTCCTTTTATAATTGGAAAGTATCTTAAGAAACAGACAGGAAACAAATTCTGTCACTCAGTCATTTAAATAGAGGAGCAGCAGGATGATGCAACAGCCAGTAATATGCTCTGCAATCTTGCTAATTCAACCAGCCACAGCTATTTGTGTTGTCAGTGCTATCATACTGGGAACCAGAGCACAAGGCAGTTGCGAAAGCAGTATAGTTGCTGATTACTGATAATGAACTTGAGCAAAAAAGCAAATATGAAGCATTTTTGCTTTGGAATTCTCATACCATTCAGTGAGTAATGTGATATGCTCAAAATATTGCTCCCTGCATCAAAAGAATAGCAAGTATTAAATCTGTAAGTACATTTTGCTAGTCCTGTGCTGCCACTCATTCGGCCTGCTGAGGGAAGGATCCTGCGGTGCACACTTTCCCCTCCCATTCCACACCGTGACACTGGCTTTGGAACCATTTCACGTTCTATGAATGAAGCAAAACCAGTAACAGAGATCCAGGGAAGATTCTGCATTGCTCCAAACTGCATTGGACAGCAGGGGTGTTGGAGGGTGAGATCACTGCTAGGATTTGTTTCCTTATTTGGGGTAGATACAGCAGAAACAATTACTGGGCAGTAAAGTAACAGAAAAAACAAACCACACTGACTAAAGCCTGAAAGGTCACAATTAAGTGTTTGTTTTCCTTTGAGCTCAGGAGGAATTGAGAGGAAAAGGAGAGGTAAGAAAGATGGAACATCCAAAGAATCTATAATGAAGGCTTTCCTTTTATTTTTTCTGAGCATTCAGGGAAACTGAGAAAGCCTGATTTTAATTTGGTTTTCTCCAGATTTAGAAGCCTGCTAAATTGTTCGTTTGTTTTAAAGTCAGTTAACTCTTCAGGTGGGATTTCACCAGTCTCTTTCAGCTCTTTCTGAGATTGATTTTTGCTCACTTGTTTAGGCAAAATGAAAGAAACTCCACTGATGAACTAAGAAAAAAAGAAAAAATTCAGGAAGATTTCTGAAAGCTGTCACCTCTGATGCAGAAAAATCTGTCTCCTTGTAATTTTTCATAGTATGCATGTAAAAAAACTTACTTTCACTTCAGAAGATGAAATGCTTATTTGGATGTCAGCTTTTCTCCTGAAACTCTTCAGATAATGGCTTTAAAAGTGAATCCTTTTATTTATACAAGGCACTTTTCCATATTTTGGGAAGCTGACACACGTATTTACTTGAATTATGATTGCTTTTTTTAAAACAGAAAAAATGCGACAAGTAGTTTATTCCCTGGAACAGCTGGAAAGGATATTATTCATTTACTATAGATTAATTCAGCCATTAACTGGAGTTTACGACCACTACAGACAAAGCCATCTGCAAGTGCATTCATCATGTTGTGAACACAATGGCTCTGAATGTTCAAAAGATGCAGTTATAAGCAATCAATAGCTCCATACTTTATACTGCTGTGATTAATGCCAGGGTGAGGGAATGTTCTCATGAGCTTCCTTTTTAGGTGTTTGAAAGATGTGACTGAAAGAACCGCTGGTGGGAAAAAAAGCTCAGGGCACATTTTAATATACAAAAATAATCTGACAATTCAGGATGCATAGATGTGCAAGAAAGATAAACATATTTAAATCATGATCAGAGGAGTAAATACATTGTACTATTAAAAGGCAGTAAATGCTGCAATACACTGCTTCCATTTTGGAATTTCTCATTTGCCACTTTCCAAGTCACTGAATTAAACTTCCACTGCAGCCTGTTTAGTTCTGCATCTCAATTTTCAGTAGAACCAGTCAATAATTTTAGAAGACTGATGGTGGGATGCATCTGTCCAAATCTGGGTGTTTAGATACCATGCAGACAGTTCTGAGCTAAACAGCCTTACATGAGCAACAAGCAGAAACAGGGCTTTTTAAGGAGCTATTCTTACCTTAAAGTAGATGTTTAAATTAGACCAGATGAATGGCGCTCTGAAGTGCCCATTTTTTCTCTACTGACTATAAAAAGAGTGTAGAGTAACATCAGTTACAGTTATCTATACTGCAAATACCTAAAGGTAGGCAGGATGAATTGCATCCTGATGGTATAGCTATATTCTGCAGGCAAATCATCAGTAAGGTAGTCAGTTACCTAACAAAACTCTCCTTTTCCAATAGCAGGTTAGTGAAAACAATTTCAACATAAAAGCTTATGCAAACATTGGATTAAAATTGGAATGTTCCTTTCCTATATAAACAGATACTAAATATATATATAATGTATATACACACAATATGCAGTGTGTGATTACAAGCCATTTTTCTAGCATTTATGATGGAGCAATGTCCAATTATTTCATCTAGAAAGTGTGGGGAGCAAAGAAGGAAACCTATTTTGAATATATCTAGTGATGCCTGTTGCTTTCTCTCAAGATACATCAACCTTCTTCCTTACATTTTCACTTGCAGCTGTCCCTTAGCCATGCGTTCAGGTTCACCAGGCTGCGACAAGATCTTTCTGAGAACTAAGCCTACAATACCTTGGGGATTTAATGTGTCTGGACAACCTTGCGCCCAATTAAATTTCTACAAGTATCTCCCAGAAAGGGACAGAAATAGCTCACATAGGAACAGTCCTATCCATATCCTCTCTTTGCAAAATGAAAACCTAAGCAGCACAGCAGAATGGAAGCATTTTGCTCAATCTATAGAGAAACACACTACTATATTTTCTAAAAATTTTCATTTTTTATAAGCATGTCTTATATGTAACAGTGTTGAAGACTTTAATAATAAAAATATTACATGCAAAGGCTCAGCGACACTGGCATTCAAATTAAATTGAATTAAAAGGTTAATTAATCAGTACAGATTTAGATGTCTATGGTCTAGACTTCCAGATCTGAGATTGTTTGTGTCATCTCCCCCACAGAAAGAAATATACTTTTATAGGGTTATTCTAGACTAAAAAACATATTTCGGATGAGACTCAGTCAATATTAAGACACCTAAAATCAGCTAGGTGCCATCCATAATCCCTATGGTGGCTTTCAATAATCAGTGGAAAAACTCAATACAGTCATGAGAGTCTATAGAGAAATTTAACTGACAAGGCTGTAGATGTCTATTTTGGGGTGAGTTTTGTAATTATTCTCTTTATCTAGTGTACAGCTGTCTTGGTAAAATTCAGAATTGAATTTGACTAAAGTATCTTTCACAACAACATTATGTTTGGCCCTGGACTGCATGTTAGTTAACTCTTCAGCTCATCAAGATGATAAAACTAAACCTGAGAAACACAACTGAAACAACTGTTGTAAATGCAGAGTTAGGTAATTAAATACTGTTTATTAGCATTAGTAGTAATTACAGTCTACAATCAAAAAGTTGCTGAATTATCCCAAATAATTTTATCTATTTATATAAAATGCGGCACTTCCTCTGCATCATGTACTGAATCACTGTCACTTCAGGTTTGCAATAGCCAGTTGTTGTATAAAACCCAGCTCTTAACTGTACTCTAAAACAGTGCTACCTAATCATCCATTAAAAAATTAAAAACCTAACATAGAAAAAAAATCTCTTTTAAGACATATCTTAAATTGATGTGAACAGTTGGTCATGTAAGTGTTTTCCTTAAAATGACCATCATACCATACATGAAAAACAACCACAACTGATCTTTAAATTTAGAAATATGAATAATTACAGTGGAGGGATATTAACCATCAACTTTTTTATTATAATGTTGAAATGAATTAAGAAGCAACCCTTCACTATCAGGGGTTCTATATGTGTAAATTTTAATAGGTGAAGATAATTATGTTAGCAAGCAGTCATTCATTTAAATAGGCTGTTATACAGATGAGAGAAGATTCAAATCACTTAACTTTAACCATCTAATACATAGAAATCCAATCAAATTTACTCAATAGTCTCTCTCTAAAAAATGCAGCAGGCATCTCCAGAGACAAATCTCCAATTTGTCCTATTCTAAAATATGTAGGATCAATTTCCAAATGACCATATAAAGAACTTAGTTCACTAGCTTAAACTTCACACATAACTTTCAGGTGGCTAAATATTTTTCTATGTATTATTTTCTCTGAAGCATCAGTGTGAGAATTTTAAACATACACAGTCAATGTCTAGGCTTACTGTTATACTTCAGAAGGCTGTGAGAATACAAACAAGCCTCAATGTAAGCAGAACTGAACAGAAATGTAGTTTTTTAACCTTGTCCTGGTTACAGTTCATAGAATCACAGGATGGTTCAGGTTGGAAGGGACTTCTGGAGGTCACCTGGTCCAACACTCCAGCTCAAGCAGGACCACCCAGGGCCGGTTGCCCAGGACTGTGTTCAAAAAGCTTTTGAATATCTCTAAGGATATGTGGTGGGTTGAGCCTGGCTGGGGGCCAGGTGCCCACCAGAGCCGCTCTATCACTCCCCTCTTCAGTAAGGCAGGGAGGGGAGAAAGGAGGATGGAAAAACAAAACAACCCCAAACTCGTGGGTCGAGATAAAGGCAGTTTAATGTAGCTAAAGCAAAAAAGCCGCACGCGGAAGCAAAGCAAAAAGCAAAAGACTATTCTCTACTTCCCATCAGCAGGCGATGTCTGGCCACTTCCTGGGAAGTAGGGCTTCAGTATGCATACCCCTTACTCCGGAAGACAAACATTGTAAAAAAAAAAAAAAAACAACGAATGCCCCCGCCCTGTTCCTCCCCCTATTCTCAGTTTCTTATTGCTGAGCAGACATCATATGGTATGGAATATCTCTTTGGTCAGTTTGGGTCAGCTGTCCTAGCTGTGTCCCCTCCCAAGATCTTGCCTACCCCCAGCCTGCTGCTGGGGAAAAAGAAATGTTGGAAAGACAGCCTTGATGTGTGCTGGCACTGCTCAGTAGTAGCCAAAACACTGGTGTGTTATCAACAGTTTGCTAGCTACCAATACACAGCACAGCACCATGAGGGCTGCTGTGGGGAGAATTAACTCCATCTCAGCCAGACCCAATACAGTGTCTCTACAACTTCTTTGGGCAACATAGCACCACCAGTTGACCTCAGATACCAGCACAGAATCAATGCATAGCAGACCCTTGATATAGATACACTACTGTAAAATGTAATTAAATCAACATTGTTTTTCCAAACTAAAAATTTTTTCTTCCTTAGGAATACGTCTTCCATAAGCACATCTTCAAATTACTTCACAGGTTTAGGAGAATTAAACCAGCCATGGGCCTATATAGTTGGAGCTTGCTCCTGAATACAAGCGAGTCCTTTAATTAAAAAGGAAGTAACTTATGACTTGAGTTTTTTTCCTAGGGACTTTCAGATTTCCTACACCTAAAAAAAATCCTAGTTGTGATGATTGATAAAATATTTAATAACACATTTGACAATAAATCACAGTGTACATTTTACATTTATCATCTAATCGGGCCATCTATTTTGCTGAAATAGATGCAAGTTATCCACATGTGATTATATTTGAAAGAAGAAAATATCATCAGAGCTGAGAAAAGCCACTGAATTTCATACACACTATCTCATTGCTTTAGTTCATGATAATTTTTTTTTCATTTGAATTTCATCTTGTTTTATAAAGTCTTAATATAAATCCATCTATCAATCAAGAGTACTTGAAATTGGACACATATTCACTGGAAAGGTTAATGGGGCTACCAATATATGTGAACTGAGATTAGGGGATATGATGAAACCTCATGTGATGAAAACCATATACTGCACCTCGATTAGGCTTTAGAAATTGCTTTCCAGCTAAAATGCAACATAGAAAATATGATCCAATCCAAAGTGAACTAACTGGACATTAGTGCAATTTCATGGAGCTGACTCCAGGTCCCCCTCAGAGGGATATAGGAGAGAGAGAAGGATAAGAAGGAAAGGCTGAATTGACATATAGTGAAGGAAATGGTGAAGAATAAAGACAGCGCAGAGAAGAGGAAGTCTTAGTCCCATCACTGAAACCACAGGAAGTTCTCTTGATCTCCAGAGAAATCTTCTCTTTACTTAGCCCACTTTCATTCAGTGTTTTCTCTGCCTTACAATAATTTCTGATTAAATTTGCTGTTAATTTAGTAATTCCAAATTAAGAAATACATGTAAATGTAATAAATATGCTGTTTGCTTTTATTACAGTTTACTCTGTCTCCGTGTTTGTGTTGGGTTTGCATGGTAAGGTTTTGGTAGTGGGGGGGGGGGGGGCTACAGGGGTGGCTTCTGTGAGAAGCTGCTTCCCCTGTGTCTGATAGAGCCAATGCCAGCTGGCTCTAAGACGGACCCACCACTGGCCAAGGCCAAGCCAATCAGCGCCTCTGTGAGAACATATTTAAGAAGGGAAAAAAACAACCTAGGGAGAGCTTTAGCAGCCAGAGGGAGGAGTGAGAAAATGTAAGAAACTCTGCAGACACCAAGGTCAGTGCAGAAGGAGGGGGAGGAGGTGCTCCAGGCGCTGGAGCAGAGATCCCCCTGCAGCCCGTGGTGAAGACCATGGTGAAGCAGGCTGTCCCCCTGCAGCCCATGGAGGAAGGATGAGGGGGTGTAGAGATTCCACCTGCAGCCCGTGGAGGACCCCACGCCAGAGCAGGTGGAGGCACCCGAAGGAGGCTGTGGCCCATGGGAAGCCTGCGCTGGAGCAAGCTCCTGGCAGGACCTGTGGACCCGTGGGGAGAGGAGCCCACGCCAGGGCAGGTTTGCTGGCAGAACTTGTGACCCCGTGGGGGACCCCACTCTGGAGCAGTCTGCTCCTGAAGGTCTGCACCCCGTGGGAGAGACCTATGTTGGAGCAGTTCATGAAGGACTGTAGCCTGTGGGAGAGACTCACGTTGGAGAAGTTTGTGAAGGACTGTCTCCTGTGAGAGGGACTCCATGCTGGAGCAGGGGAACGATGAGAGGAGTCCTCCCCCCGAGGATGAAGAAGCGGCAGAAACAACGTGTGACCAACTGACCCCATTCCCTGTCCCCCTGTGCCGCTGAGGGGAGAGGAGGTTGAGGCCGGGAGTGAAGTTGAGCCTGGGAAGATGGGAGGGGTGGGGGGGAGGTGTTTTAAGATTTGATTTTATTTCTCATTCCTCTACTCTGTTTTGCTTGATCATAAATTAGATGAATTTCCTCTCTAAGTTCAATCTGTTTTGCTCGTGACAATAATTAGTGAGTGATCTCCCCGTCCTCATCTCGACCCACAAGCATTTCGTTATGCCTTTTCTCCCCTGTCTAGTGAACGAGGGGAGTGATAGAGCGGCTCTGGTGGGCACCTGGCCTCCAGCCATGGTCAACCCACCACAGTGTTGGATACCAACTATGTCTGTCTGATCTTTTAAAGTCTAAGCTCTTTCACTTAAGTTAAGAAGAAAGTTATTCCTGATTCATCCTTCACTGCTTCTTTAAAATATTATTTTAAATATTATCTTAGTGAAAAAAAGGGTTAAATAGTCACCTGTTTACCAAGCACACATTAAAAAAAGTCTCCCTTTTCCCTCCAGTACTGCCATTTTTTTGCTATTTCATATTAAGTTTTGAAATTCTGGAAATGGCTACATCTATAGTCTGATCTATGTCATGGCTGTTCTAAGATGACTGGACTGCTATTACAACTTCCTCTGCAAGAACTGACAAAACCCTCATTGAATCCAACAGTAAGATATTTGAATGCATAAACCACAATAGTTTGAAATCTTCTTGATGTAATCATTAAAACATTTGTAAACCCACTGGGACCAAGTGGGTTTGATATTGATATTCTTTTGATTATAATAATTGCTTTAATGGCAAAATAACATGTATTTTCATACCTACACTTTGATCACATTTCAAGCATCTCTTGTTTTCATTGTTGTTGTGTTGCAATCCCTTGCTCATATATTGGATAAATTTGGGAAGACTCCAATATTTCAAAACACAAGATAGATATTAGTTGTTCTATAAAAAAGGACAGGGAATTTAGGGTTATGTATTCATATCCATTAAACAGTGTTTTCTTTAACACAAAGAAACATTGCATGGTTTCAGTTTCCAAATACCTTTGGCTTGTCTTTATAGAGAAAATATATCATAAGGTCCACTGTGTTTAAACTACTTTGGCATTAAACTTGGACAGAAATCTAGGTGGCCTGCTTTTCAGGGCCAAATTATTTAGGTGGTTCCCAAGAACATTCCATAGCCAGTTATAAAGGACTCTTTTAAAGGGCTATGGTACCTATGTTCTGCAGAGAGTTCTCCTGTGACCCTAATTTAGGCAGAAAGTACCTGTGCACGTCCCATGGAGAAGTCTAAAGAGCCAGATGTGTTCAGACTGTCAGCTAACGTGGTACTGCTGTTATCCTGGTGGATTAGGTCCTGCCCACTTTATACTTCACAGTCTAGATCCCTCATTCAGAGAAAACCTGATCTACTGGCCCCTTTCAACATCAGAGACATCAAGCCTCCCATGTCTCTAGCAAGTGTCCTAATCCCGCTGACAGGAGCACTTTCCATCTCTGCCTCTCTCCTTTGGAAGCTAAACCAGTGAATTGCCAGCAGCAGGAGGGCAGGCAGCCGGGAAGAACAAGCCAGAGGTAGAGGCAGGATATGAGAATTCAATTGCACTAAGAGTGATCAAATGCTACTTCAGGAGTGCTCTGGCACCATTAGACTATTATACCACTGGGAACCATCACTCCTACAGACTTGTCCTGAGACGAGTACAACCCAAATAGCAAGGGATGCCTGATATTTCTTATATTCTCCATAGGAGAGACAGATATGAAACTTAAATGAAATAGTTTGCTAAACAACAGCCAGCTATTTTTCACCCATAATGGCATCTTCCGTACCAGAATTATACATGCCAATTTTAAACATGAAGTTCTAAGAAGTTTGTTTCTTCTAGAAATTCTGTCTCATTTGGGTGAAACTTCTGATATATTGGTTATAAACACATTTGAAACATACCTTTCTGCAAAAAATTTTGAAACAACTTCTTGATAACTAAAGTTCAAATATTATACAGTCCTAATACAATTAAAAGGGACTCTTTCTCTGTAATATATTTCATAATTTAAGGTGACGAATGAATTAGATTTTATTAAAAAAAATATTTTGAACTCATTTTTTAAGTTTTAAGTTTTCTTGCCAATATATTCGTTTTCATCATTTTTTGTACTTAATTTGTATAGCCATCATTACTATTAAGCAGTTACGAATAACTATTTATGGAATTTTGAACATAAAGTTCCTAGGATAGATGTAGACAGGAGTTTCTGTACCAAACCTAATAATACAAGATCAAAGAATAATCTGATTTTTCCTGACTATAGGGAAAAAGACTGATTCCTTTTGCAATTAGTCAATGGTCTGCAAGACTGTAACCTTTTCACCTACCTTTGATTACAATTATTGCTGTCATAGCTTAGAGAATATATTCCACTTTATCTTTTATAAGTAGCGCAGTCATTTGAAATTTTACAGTGCTTGTTTAAAGGGTTAATACATAAGGTCATCATGAACATCAATACAGTATTATGAGCCCACTTTAAACAACCTCTCTAAAACATAATGAAGAAAGGATTCAATAAAGCACAACAACTTTGGGAGTAAATAAGGAGACAAAGTATTTAAATTTAATGGAATATATTAAAATCCTAGATGATACAAAACTAAGTATTAGACCATTCTCACTATAAGTGGAAATAACACTTTGTCTACAGAAATCAAAGTACACTCAATAAGAGAGAGTGTTTAATTTTGTAGCATTTGGAATACCTTATCCCCTCTAATGCCTAAGACTTTGTTTACATCCATATTCTAAATCTTGCTTACTGCTTGTTTCTTTTCATGGAAAGGCTGAGATTGTAGAGGTCAGGGGAATGTGAATTAAAAGGGATGTAGCAGGAGAGAAGACTGGACCAATATGTGATTCAGAATGTGGCATAAAAAACCACCGAAGGGCATGAAAAGAAGAAAATACACTCTACTGCCTGCAGAATGTTAATATGTGTATATAAATGCCTGGTGTTTAAGCTGTTAAAATGAGAACAGATATAGAAAGCAACAGGAACTCAGGAATACGACAGCTTAGAATTAAGATGCATAACCTAATTCAGACAGTTAAATGTAACTTTAGAAAGAAAGATTCTGAAAAGAGGAAGCAGTTGTTCAAAAGCAAAGAGATCTCTGAGGCTCTTCAGTGCTGCATGAAGGTTTAGGAACAATCCAGTTTCTGAGAGGATATATGTGAGACTAGAGGACACAAAGATGGGACTGACTGATCTGTTTGAGATTTCTGAGTTCTTGCATGCAGAAAGATAGTGAAATTGAAGTAAGAGATGAGGTCATACTCAAGAGCAATTTAGGGTGTTGGGATCACAGAGAAGGAGATACCATGGCAGGAGAAACCTGATGAATCCTAAGTGAGTCACATTCCCACTTATGTATATCTTGAGTTTGGAAGAGGCAGCAGGTCTGAGGAAACAATTATGGGACTAGACACTGCCATAGTCCTGCAAAAAAAGTAATTTCTTTCAAAGGTACTAGAAGAGGCTGTAACTTGTTATGATTAATGTAAACACATGCAGAAATGAATGAGATGAGGTCTCTATCCAGTAGATGGATTATCCTGTCTAGTGTGGGTAATATATGGAACTCCTGTGGGATAATATCAGATGCACTGTTGTTGTAGTCAGTTAAGAAGGGACCTACATTTTACTATGATGGAAAGTTTCTGCTGCAGACATCAGAGAGTCCTACATACCTGAAAAACAGTTACTGCATACGTCAATAATGTGATGTTACATCACCCTTATCATCTGCTCTGATGGTTATAAATTACTTTCTCCATTCTGACTCATAACTAATATAGAGAAATCAGCTAGTGCTGACTACTTTTTACTCTCATAAAGCACTCAGAAACTTATTTTTGCCAGCTTACCTGGCAGGGGGCAATACATTACACTAAATGTATTCTGTTCAACTAAAAATTAAATATTTCATAGAATCACAGAATCACAGAATTGTTTGGGTTGGAAGGGACCTCAAAGATCATCTAGTTCCAACCCCCCTGCTGCGGGCAGGGACACCCTCCACTAGACCAGGTTGCCCAAAGCCCCATCCAACCTGGTCTTGAACACTTCCAGGGAGGGGGCCTCCACAACCTCTCTGGGCAACCTGTTCCAGTACCTCACCACTCTAACAGTAAAGAATTTCTTTCTAACATCTAATCTAAATCGACCCTCCTTCAGCTTAAACCCATTACCCTTTGTGTTATCACTACCTGCCCTTGTAAACAGTCCCTCTCCAGCTTTCCTGTAGGCTCCTTCAGGTACTGGAAGGCCACAATGAGATCTCCCTGGAGCCTTCTCTTCTCCAGGCTGAACAACCCCAGTTCTCTCAGCCTGTCCTCATAGGAGAGGTGCTCCAGCCCTCTGATCAGCTTCGTGGCCCTCCTCCGGACTCTCTCCAACAGCTCCATGTCGCTCTTGTACTGGGGCCCCCAGAGCTGGATGCAGTACTCCAGGTGGGGTCTCACAAGAGCGGAGTAGAGGGGCAGGATCACCTCCCTCGACCTGCTGGTCACACCTCTTTTGATGCAGCCCAGGATACGGTTGGCTTTCTGGGCTGCAAGCGCACGCTGCCGGCTCATGTTGAGCTTGTCTTCAATCAATACCCCCAAGTCCTTCTCCTCAGGGCTGCTTTCAATCCATTCCTTGCCCAGCCTATAGCTGTGCTGGGGATTGCCCTGACCCATGTGTGGGACCTTGCACTTGGCCTTGTTGAACTTCATGTAGTTCACATGGGCCCACCTCTCCAGCCTGTCAAGGTCCCTCTGGGTGGCATCCCTTCCCTCCAGAGTGTTGACCGCATCACACAGCTTGGTGTCGTCGCCAAACTTGCTGAGGGTGCACTCAATCCCACTGTCCATGTCGCCAACAAAGATGTTGAACAGTGCCGGTCCCAATACCGACCCCTGAGGAACACCACTCATCACTGGTATCCACTTGGACAATGAGCTGTTGACCACAACTCTTTGAGTGTGACCATCCAGCCAATTCCTTATCCACCGAGTGGTCCATCCATCAAATCCATGTCTCTCCAATTTAGAGACAAGGATGTCATGTGGGACAGTGTCAGATGCCTTGCACAAGTCCAGGTAGATGACGTCAGTTGCCCTTCCCTTGTCCACGGACGCTGTCACCTCATCATAGAAGGTCACCAAGTTTGTCAGACATGATTTGCCCTTAGTGAAGCCGTGTTGGCTGTCACCAATCACCTCCTTGTTTTCCATGTGCCTGAGCATAGTCTCCAGGAGGGTCTGCTCCATAATTTTGCCAGGCACGGAGGTGAGACTGACCGGCCTGTAGTTCCCTGGCTCTTCCTTTTTTCCCTTCTTAAAAATGGGAGTTATGTTTCCCCTTTTCCAGTCAGTGGGAACTTCGCCGGACTGCCAGGACTTCTCAAATATGATGGCGAGTGGCCTGGCCACTTCATCCGCCAGTTCCCTCAAGACCCGCGGATGCAACTCATCAGGTCCCATGGACTTGTGCACCTTCAGGTTCCTTAGAGATTCTCAAACCTGATCTTCTCCTACAGTGGGCGGTTCTGCATTCTCCCAGTCCCTGCCTTCTGTGACCCGGGCAGTGTGGCTCAGGCATTTGCCAGTGAAGACTGAGGCAAAGAAGTCGTTGAGTACCTCAGCCTTCTCCATATCCTGGGTAACCAGGTCACCCATTTCATTCTGGAGGGGACCCACATTTTCCCTCGTCCTCCTTTTATCACTAACATACCTATAGAAGCTTTTCTTGTTGTCCTTGACATCCCTGGCCAGGCTAATTTCTCTCAGGGCTTTGGCTTTCCTAACCTGCTCCCTGGCTGCTCGCACAGTTTCTCTGTATTTCTCCCAGGCTACCTGCCCTTGCTTCCACTCTCTGTAGGCTTCCTTTTTTTGTTTGACTTTGCCCAGGAGCTCCTTGTTCATCCATGAAGGCCTCTTGGTAGTTTTGCTTGACTTCCTCTTTGTTGGGATGCATCGCTCCTGAGCTTGGAGGACGTGATGCTTGAGTATTAGCCAGCTGTCTTGGGCCCCTCTTCCTTCCAGGGTTTTGTCCCATGGTATTCTACCAAGCAGATCCCTGAAGAGGCCGAAGTCTGCTCTCCTGAAGTCCAGGGTAATGAGCTTGCTGTGCACCCTCCTCGCTGCCCTGAGGATCTTGAACTCCACCATTTTGTGGTCGCTGCAGCCAAGGCTGCCCTTGAGCTTGATGTCCCCTACTAGGCCCTCCTTATTGGTGAGAATAAGGTCCAGCATGGCACCTCCCCTTGTGGGCTCTTCTATCACTTGGAGAAGAAAGTTGTCATCAACACATTGCAGGTACTTCCTGGATTGCTTGTACTCTGCTGCGTTGTCCCTCCAACACATGTCGGGGTAAATGTATAAAAAATGTTTAAATGTATAACTTCTAAAAGATGGCTGGGATCAAGGTTCATTATAAAACTGCAACAGCAAGTCGCATATTGTATTATCTTTTGTGAGAGATAGATAACTAATGCATGCTAATACAGCTCCACTATAGCAAAAATGAATATGACACTATATTCGTGTGTAAGGACAGAACTGTCTCTTTAACATGTCATACTATTCAGATACACCTTATTCTCCATAGAAATCAGAACTGTGGGGGAATCCATGTTCTAGTAATATCATATTTTGAGATTTCAAGTATTTCCACAGTCTGCATCAACATGACACCAAACTCTTTTGATGTTTTGTAGAAAAATAAGAGGAAAATTCAGAATAGCCCATGTCTAGAGGTGAGGACAGAGAATCTGAACTTTCATCTGTCATAGCCCATCCGAGTATTCAGAGAAAACTCTGCTGAGAAACTTCATTTTGGAGTTGCCAAATCTTCCATTATAAACGCAGTATGGTTTTGAAAAGTGCTTTTCTAACACACTTTTGTACAGAAATGTTTTCTACCACCTCGATGAAGAGTACTGGTGTTGGAAAAACTTTCTAGAGTTTAAATGGAGACTCTAGCTCATTCTATGTTCACTAAGCCTGCTTAAGTCTCTTGGCATTGTTGACAAGAAAAACCATGGGCGGACAGTTCCCAATCATAGCCAACACCTCTTTTCTAATTTTCAGAGGACCTAGCACAGTATGTCAATGCTTGCAAGAATATTGCATTACTACCATTTTATATGATTGCTTCTCTTTCTCTTTTCTAACCATTCTCAATCTGGAAGTCAATAAAACCTCAATAAAACAAATCTCTTTCTTTTCGTACTGTAGTTGCACACCAGAGCTAATTTAAATAGAGATATTTAATTTAATGGTCATGAGAAAAGACTCAAAGTGTATATAAGATAAGGAAAAATAAAGAATTTAAATAATTTGCAGCTAACACTTGATTTAACTTTGGCTTGGTATAATACTATCCAAACATAATTGCATTTATAAGTGGTAGGTTAGTAAACGTTCATAAATGTTAATACGTTATGTGCTATAGAAAAAAAAGTTGTCCCATTTCATGCCCTTAAATTTACTTCAAATAATCACTAGCTGCAATAACATAACTCATATAATCATAAAACAGCATGGCAATTCATCAGAGAAGTAAACTGACAGGAAATAATGTATTAATCCTATTCTAAAAATAGTTATTTCACACTAGTTTTAACAACTGAGTTTGTGTGGAATACCCGAGAAAGAAGATATTTGATAAAGCTAGCAAGTGCCTTTCACACCCTTGATTTTGTTTAGCATAGCATTTGAGTTGAAGACACCCACCAAACGCCAGTGTTCTCAACCGTCTAATATTGGAGAACTCTGTCCAAAGTAGTATATAACCTGCCTGTTCAAGAAAAAACACATACCTACAGGTCAGATTTTACACTGAGTATATTTCTCCTTAAATTATATATAGAGACAACAACATATAGAAAGGTACAGAACTAATTCCTATGACAGTAAAATAGCTTCATGCCTATTACATCATTCTGCAAGAAGTCTAAGGGCATGGATTCTGCCCTATGTAAAGAGAGGTGAGGAGAAAGACCATGAAAAACTAGGCCTTGGGAATCATTCATTGGGATTTGCATTAATTCATAAGTTTGTGTGTATTTGAACTGAATTTGAATTGACTCTTTTCTAAACCAAGTTCCATAAATTATCTTTGGCATTGTATAGATCCCTTAGGCCTACTTTTTAGTTCACAGTTGATTAAAAGCTCCTGGTTTATTATCACATCTTTTTTTTTTTTTCTCCTTTGGGTGAACAGAGTAGTTTTTGCAGACAGGAAATAATAATCCACAAAAACTTGCTCTGAAAATATTTTTAGAAATGTCCAGAAAGAGGCAATCTTAGAGTATTTCTAGTCTAGTTCACATAATATTATCCTGAAGATGAATGGAAAATAGTACCACAAATGTTCAAACGCCCCACAGCCCAGCACCTGGATTTGTCAGCTGCTAATCAGTCCCTATGCATTGATACAGAAGGTGACTGCTCCTCAGTAAGGCAGAATAAACTGGAGTCAAAACAGCAGGATTATGTAGCACCCAAGTAACCTTTTAAATGCACACAGACGTTTCAAGTGCTTCAGTTAAGGTATATCTTCCCTGTAGCATTAACCATAGCAGCAAGGTACTGCCACTAGTCCAGCTCTCATTCACAGACTGAAAACCTCTGACCTATTTTCAGAGCAAAATTTGTTAATTTAACTCAGGGCATAGCCAAATCCCCAAGTGAGACTTTTGCTCAAACTGGCAACCTGTCCGATTTGCATTGCAAAGGTAGGCTAAAGCCACGTAAAGAACTGCTAATCCTGCAATGCCTTTTCAGGAAAATGAACCCAAAACAAAACAGGAATGTTTCTATTTATTACAACATTACTCTGCCATTCTTTGTTGCACAGTGGCTCAGGCAAAAATAGCACCGATATGAACAAAAAGGGTTGAGCCCACACAGCTGTACAGAACCACACTGGGAAATGAGGAGGTATCAGACTTTCTGAAAATTAAATAATTTCCTTTTGGTATGTGCTATTCCAAATGTTAGCAAATCTGAATTAGTAAATCAGTTATTGGCCAGGTACTCACTTGGTTTTTGCTGAAATAGATTATAGTGTGAATCAGAACATGAAGATGACTGATAGATAACATGAAGATGACTTATAGATAACAGTGCAGCCAACAGAAAACAAATCAGATGACAAAAAAAAAAAAAAATTCCATTATTGAAAGTTGCCTAATGACCTTTATTACTAAACCTAACTGAATTTCTTCCAGGGCACATTTAAACCACAATTTATAAATTGAAAAATAGTTTGCAAAGTCAGATTTATGACATACTTACAAATTGTATTATTAATTTCAGATTACTGTTTTTTGAGGAAAACTATTTTGTGATCTGATTTTCCTATCTTACACTGCAATGACCAGCTTTTCGGTAAATGTTTTTACATGACCTTTATGAGCGTCTACACTTCTTTCATGTTACCCAGATTTTCCTTCCTATTTCTTCAGACAGATAATTTCTAAAGAATACTCCCTGTTTGCAGGATGTACTTTGCATAGATGAAAAGAGTCACTCTCAACAAGGAGGTCATAATCACTGCTCCTTCTCTTTAGCTGTCCTCTCTCAGGGTTCCAGCCTGCACTGATGATACACTGATAGCTCTTAAATCACTGCTAATGGCAAGCATATTTTTAGCAATTGGAATAAAATTCACAACAGGAAAGTGCAGGTGGTTGTGAAATACTGTTCTAACAATTTCTCTGCCAAATTTTCTAGGCCCTAGGCTAATTTTAACATATGCATGATAGGTTCGAGCCTTCTGGAAAAGAAAACACATAGAGGGAAATTGCAATAATTTGACACATTTTATCCCCACGTTTTTATTAACAAAGTTGTTAAAAATACACAATATGAATACTATACAATTTCTTTCAATGACTGTTTTTGCTTTGAAACTACAGGAAATATGTTACATGAAATGAGAGACGATGAACTCTACCAACAGAATTTTTCATGGAGATAAGATGCAAATGAATTGATACACAAAGATTAGAAATTATAAAACATACTCTAAATAGACTCTTAATCTATTTTCTTTCCCAATACAAATGAGTAGCAATTCCACCAGACTGAAGGCAAATACTCTTCATTTATCATAACATCAAAAACTGTCTTTTGTTCAAGGGCCAAATTCCACACCTTAAATGAGTAATCCCTGGCTCATGCAAATAACAAGACAAATTACAGCCAAATGAAGACTGGACCTTTACTTCTTTCATTCTAAGCATATTTCATGGTTTGTCTGTGTATGGCACACAGGATATATTTAAATTTGCAGTACTGGAAAGGAAAACGGTCACATCCGCATTGCAGCCTCAAAATGCGAGGGCAGACAGGTTCTTCTAGGCTGTAATAAGGCAATACCAAAGAATTTATAAAGGCTTGTTACAAAAATATAAGGCATCCACCGAGTCCGGCAGAACTGCTAGTAGCAGAAAAGAATTTAAAAAGATATGGTGTTCCAAAAGCCACAATATTTTATGAAAATGACAAATTGCACACCTATTGGAGAAATAATGGGGAATAATGGTATAATATAACTTGTCCCTCTGCCTTTTCAAGTTTTCATTCCAAAAGTTGAGGTTATAATTATTTTAATACAATCCTATTGTTACTGCTTATAATTTGCTGATGAAAAGATAATGAATATCAGAAATTAAAAAAGAAACGTGTCTGAGAAGCCTTATTCCCTATTGGTTTTAAGTAGCAATTTCTATTTCTTTCTTCACCTGCAGAATTAAACTGCTTGCAACTGTTTACTTCTCAGGTTTACTCCATCTCGGTGTAGATAAATGCTGTCACTTTCATTGTATTTCATCTGAAGAAAGTAACAAGAGGGAGGTGACATTTTCAAATTATTTTATTTGATTTATAATATTGCTATTGTAAGCTAACAATAAAATGTTTTTATTATTTTGCAGTTACTATATTAAAATGATAATAAACTACTCAATGATGTTCTGTGATAGCAATTTCATATTTACCCTGAGTTTTGGGGGCACCATAATTGTGTGATTTATAGGCATGAAAATTATTTTTCTATGACCATTTTCTCCCCCACTATATTTTAAAATCGAAATCTCCCATGACTGTATTCTCTGTAGAGAACCTTTTATCATACCAGCACACTAATTTTTCATGTGGCTGTGATAGTTCATTTGACCTTTCTTTCAGCTTCTAGGTCTCATACCTCTTGAAATCAGAGCATAAATTCTGGTGCTGTTTGATTTTCTTTCTTGCAAATAAAACAAAATAGAAGTGATTCCTGTCATGTCTTATCATAGTTTAATTGTGAACATGTGACAAAATTTTAAAAGGTGTCTTAAAGTGGTCATGATGACTTGAATTTCCCTTTTCTCCTGCATTTATTAAGTTACCAAAGTTGCCAGCATTGTGCATTGTTTTAAAAGACATGTAGTTTATCACAATGATAAATGAGGGAGGATATGTCTTATGGATGAGATTCAGCTGGTCCAAAAAGTTTAAAAGAACACAATTATCCTTACTATCACTAACCCTCAGAGAAGGTAAACTTCTGAAACCAGCAATGTTTCATAACTCAAGTCCAAATATTTACATTAAATAATGATTTCTGTAAGTAAATAGCAAGTTTTAATTATTTTCAAAGCATCTGAATACACTAACTCTTTCTAACAACTCCAACACTATCAGAAATAGAACTTTCCACAGGGCTGCAATTTACACTGTAGGAAAGTTTTCAAACCTTGTGATTTATACTTCTGAGCTAACATAGGCACTTTTGCCTCAATAATCATATTGCTGTTGCTCTTCTTTAGCTCAGTCTGTAACAAAGCTGAAATTCTATTAAAAAAATCGACCTCTGTTATAACTGGGTAGGGAAGATACTGATTCCTCTCAGCTGTTTTGTGTAGATAGTCTTCTCTTAAGTATGGAGTCTGCAAAAGATCATGCTTATGCGTAACATAAAAAACATAATTGATTTACATCTCAAAATTACCTCTCCTTTAAGTGGTTGCATTAAACAAATTCTCACAGTGCTGTAGTGATTATAAATTAAGATAAATCGTAATTTTCACATTTTGAGGGATTAGAACCTATTCCACATCTCCCTTTCTTGCTATTTTCTAGTGGAGAATAAGATAATGACTAGCTCCTGCGTTTTGATGATATTGCAGCTGGTTCCCTTTGGCCCTTTGTTTACTGACATGATTATCTAAAGGAATAAAAGGGTACTACTGCAGCCTCACAGTACACTCCAAACTTGAAAGGTCAGCACTTTATAACTGCATTTTGAAACAACATGAAAATCAAAAGGTTTTCAAAGGTTTAAGACATAGCCTGCTAAAATAATAACAAAGCTTGTTCTCAGGTCACAATCTTTTTATAACAACAATTTATTTTACACTTCCCTAAGAAAAAATCAAGTGAAAGTCGCTATTAGGAATGTAAACCAAAACATCCTCAAAACATTGCAATTTGTCACTTCCATTTTTACTTTTCATTGTGGGTCAGTTGCACTGTGGATGGCTTCAGCAGCTCCTGCAGTTTGTATGAGGCTAACATGGAAATCTTCAGATATTTTCTCTAATCCAGAAGTATTTTCCACACTTAGCATGAGGGATATATGTTTCCAGAATGTTTTCATGGATTTTGAATAGAGACAGTGGTTTTTAGCTGTTTTTTCCATGTAATTTCGATGATTAAATAATGGAACTTTTATTTCCTTTTCATTACTAGCATATATTTATATCAGAAAAATCAGAAAAGCCAAAGAACACTGTCCATGGATACGTTATATATGCTTTAATCATACTTCAATTAGGGGGATAAGCTAATTGATCTTTCTTGAAACTCACTAAACACAAACATACTAACATTGCTATGATTCATTAAACATGTGAGTTAAACATCACAAGAATTAGCAATGCATAGACAGACACCCAGGGATCTTGTATTTTTCTGTTTCTGAATTCCTGATACCTGAAATAACGTTTAAAAACAGGTAAGCTATACTAGCAATACTTATTATAAAAGTACTATGTGTATGTTGTGTTTGCATGTTTGCTGTCTTCTCTTCAAGGTAACTAACACCACTAATACAATAATATTTTATTTTAAAAAATTAAAATATACATAATTGGAAACCAGAAGTTACTAGATAGGAGTTATCATTGCACAGTTGTATTTGAAAACACTATTTCTAGACTTCCAGATAATTTCACATTCGAGGAACTGAGCAGACTACAAAAACAGCTTCATAGAAGCAATCACACCAAGGTAATGACAGATTTAACTAACTTCTAGACTTTTTAGCATACCAGAAATTCAGGTACAGGACAGACTTTTTTAAGAACAACACCGATTAATTGTTAATGAAGTCATTCATGCAGAATCCATAAATCCAATGTTGAATTTTCAAACTTTTGTTTGAATTCAGCACTCAGAAACCTAAAAGTCATTATAAGGTTATCATATAGTCATCATATTGCGAAGTTAAAACCAGATGAAGTATTTTCTGTTTGACATCTATAATTATGTCTGTATCCCTGTGTATTCCCATCCTTTGAATGACATAAAGAAAACCAAGAACTCTATTTTTACTAATTATACCAGTAACTCCACAACACATAATTGTTATACAAGTCACAATCTAATTATATCCAAGCCCAAAAGATTTTTTCCCAAATATAAAACATTACTAATTTCAATTTGTCTATGAATTATATTCAGTATTTCTGTCATAGAGAAGTTTGAAATAGACAGTAGGGATTACTGACCAGTAACTGTTTTCAGTTTAAGTTATTCTGATTTCAGTCAGTCTGGGTAAGGGATATTTTGATCCATTGCTTGAAAAACCAATTATGAGGCCCTGCTATCTGACAATAAGATTAGAGGTTATCTTCTATCTATATGCACTTACCAAAGAAGCATTAATAGTTGCAATAAAACTTGCTTTAGGCTTGCATGTTGTATAAATAAGAGTTTGGATTTGCCCACAGTCTTCCACCAAATATAAGTGAGCTTGTCAGAAATCATTTGGTAAGCAAGGTTTGATGTTGGATGTATTTAGATGAAAAAAAAAAAAAAGAAATTAAGAGCTGCAAGAAGCAGTGTTTTGAATTTAGCACTGACTTCCTCTAAGGTAGGAATTTTATCAACAGTGGCACTAGATCACAATGCTTCCTTTCTGTGTAATGTAAAAATGAGATCTTGGCAGTGTTTTGCCACAGTAAGGATGGTATACTAAATCCATCGGCCACAGGAATTGCAATTTAGACAATTATGTTCCAGTGAGCTATGAAATTATTCCCTCTCTTGACTTAAGCTGTTAGCAAACAATTCAGAGCCTTTGATATTAACTTAATCAGGAGGAGAAACTGAATCCTGAATCAGGTATCTACAATGCAAACCTATTCATTTATTAGAAGTCTCATTATCAGTATCAAAGGACAATTTGAATAAACAAGCCACTTTCCATGTTTACATATCAAAAAATGGGGTGGTTTTATTTTTTTTTCTTTGCCACACAGGTTATTTGCCTTTCATTTGTCTTTAATGCACAACACATTATTTTGAATTTCTAGTCTATAAATGCTTTGAAGGATTACTGAGTAACAGAAAAGGCTGACATGTTTTACTAAACTACTGTTTTTCTTTAAAGAGTGCAAATGAGAACCAAGCCCTTTACCTACTTGTATGTCACTTTAAATTGCTCCCGACCGTAAATGACTAAAGAGACCACTTCTGGAATGTAGGACAAAGTAGTCCACTTTTCTGACCTTGGGATATAAACTATAAGGTAACATTCTATCTTTAGGTCTCAAAGGTTTTATTGGAAGTGCCTGACATTACTGCGTCATTTATTTGAAGTTTACAATTCTATTTTTATTGTTAGTATTCTCTTCTGGCATATTATTCTATAGTCCTGTTTACATTGCAGATATTTTTAATAATATCTCTTAGATTTGACTGAGTTCTCTTTAAAAAACCATAAATCTTTATCACAGATATTACTTGTCTGATATAACTTCGATGTCACTAATCTGATTTTTCATTACTTGAAGACTATTTGATTCTTAATTGGAAAATATGACACCGCACACATTTTCCATCTTCTATTAATCTTGAAATTACAGAAATGTTAATTTAATAATTTATTAAAGCACCAGTGTGATTATATTTTTTCTTAACTACCTCTTACTGCAGAGCAATATTTCATCAATTTCATCATATTTATAATACAGCACAACTGCACGCTTACTAAGATTTGGCATTCTGTGACCCATAGGACATATGTTACCTATTTCAGCATATTTTTAATAAGGATACAAGAGAGTATTGCTTCTCTTGAGCTTTTAAAATGAAAATTAAAAAATCTTTTGTACACATCTATGTTGTACCTACACCGCTGAGCACATCAGTGTTGCTTTGTGAATTTGCTATTCAGTGTTTTACAAAATCAACACGTAAATGCACAATAGCTTTTAAAAGCCTGGGTTGAACCATTTGAGTATGGCTTTAAATGCTGGCAAACGTTTTTCTTGGGCCTTTTTTTTCTTTTTTCTCCATGAGGGAAAAGCCCATTCGGAAAATACTACCTGGCACTTCCATTTGGCAAGCAAGATAGAGCTGCCATGAGGGAACAGTATATACAAACAACACAGTTTGTGCATGGTTTTAGCCCAAGCAATCTGCACCGACCGAGGCTGGTACTAGATGGCCCCATTTCACCAGGGATCCACAACTACAATCAGCCCATAACTTTCAACAAAGCTCATTTAAAACCGAAATCATTAAGTCACTAAATAAGGGACTCAGCTTTTAGAAGGGCTTAAGCACTGTAGCTGGTCAAAACACAGAAGTGAATTGTTCAAAAATTTGAAATAAATTTCTTTCTCTAAACAAAGCAAAATACCGACATTATTTTGGCGTCATTGTTTGCTATATAAGATACATTAGAAAAATATTACTTTCAAAGTAATGACCTAGAAAAGTTAAGAATAAATTATCAAAATAGTTACCAATATAGTTATAATTTGTTATGAAAAAGCAAATTGTTTTTCATTAACAGCTTTTTTTCAAATATAATCTTAATTCATAAAATTTTCACCATCAATTCTTATCAAATTGGTTACTAACTTTTTGAAAATGCAGATTTGAAAATCTGTCCGCAGGCTTTAAAGGATGACATCACTTTTTTCTTTATTCCTTTTAAAACCCCAGCATTTTCTGAGAAGCATATAAATTTTCTTGAATGAATTCCTAACACAACTGGAATGAAAGGGCAAAATAGAAACCAATTTTTAAAAAATGCATCATTTTTATTTCCCATTTTTAGATCTTGTTTGGATTCTGACAGGTTATGTCATCTGAGCTTTCTAGAGAATCTGTGAATTGTTTATCACTCTGCTATTGAGCCCTTCCTATTTCCCCATCCTCTCAAAGGGAAGGGTCTATCTGTATTAAAAAGGGTTTTTTCTGTTGGTTTGGTTATTAGAGCTGAGTATCCTTAGATCTAGTGTAGGAATGAACTTAGAACCAGTACAAGTTTTCACCAAACCAAACAAAGTCCCTTTATTATTGATATAACACCAGGAACCTATTTACTTTAACAAGTTTCTCTTCTGTTTTCCAGTTACTGCACCACTAAGATATTTCAGACAGCATTTCCACTGTATTTTAAATGCAATTTTTGTAAGAACTATATGGAACTGCTATCATTTACAAAATTGCATATTGATAAAATTAAGAATGGAAATTTAAATGGCTAGAAAGAGCATAGAATGTTTAAAACATTTTACTCCTAAAGCCAAAGCTATTATTATGGTCAAATACAAAATATGCTTTATACAAAAGCATATCTGAAATGAAGAATAAAATGTCAAGAAAAAAGAATTAACAGATCAAAACATTCTCAAAGGAGAGTGAAATGGTTATGTATAGAGTTGAGTACAGCATGCCTGCTGAGTGATAGCAACCACTCAAATACTATTAGCCATCAGTAAAAATTTGACAGTACCTCTGAGAACTTAAAATTTCTTTGCCAAAAAATAAGGAAAAAAGATTAAATCTCTTTTTAAAACCTTTTTGGAGTGGTTTTTTTTGTAAGATTAAGATTAAATTATTCCACAGTTTGTGTAATAATAGTAATATTAATGTCCAAGTGGAGACTTGTGACAAGGGGCATTCCTCAGGGGTCAGTACTGGTACCACCACTGTTCAACATCTTTGTCAGCAACATGGACAGTGGGATCGAGTGCACCCTCAGCAAGTTTGGCGACGACACCAAGCTGTGCGGTGTGGTTGACACGCTGGAGGGAAGGGATGCCATCCAGAGGGACCTTGACAGGCTGGAGAGGTGGGCCCATGTGAACCACATGAAGTTCAACAAGGCCAAGTGCAAGGTCCTGCATGTGGGTTAGCGCAATCCCAAGCACAACTATAGGCTGGGCGAGGAATGGATTGAAAGCAGCCCCGAGGAGAAGGACTTGAGGGTGCTGGTGCTGCAACGCATGCTTGCAGCCCAGAAAGCAAACTGTATCCTGGGCTGCATCAAGAGGGGTGTGACCAGCAGGTTGAGGGAGGTGATTCCGCCCCTCTACTCTGCTCCTGTGAGACCCCACCTGGAGTACTGCGTCCAGCTCTGGGGGCCCCAGTACAGGAGAGACATGGAGCTGTTGGAGCGAGTCCAGAGGAGGGCCACGAAGCTGATCAGAGGGCTGGAGCACCTCTCCTATGAGGACAGGCTGAGAGAGTTGGGATTGTTCAGCCTGGAGAAGAGAAGGCTCCAGGGAGATCTCATTGCAGCCTTCCAGCACCCAAAGGGGGGCTACAGGAAAGATGGTGATGGACTGTTTATCAGGGAATGTAGCGATAGAACAAGGGGTAATGGCCTTAAGCTGAAGGAAGGTAGATTTAGATTAGGTATAAAGAAAAAATTATTCACTGTGAGAGTGGTGAGGCACCGGTTGCCCAGAGAGGTTGTGGATGCCCCCTCCCTAGAAGTGTTCAAGGCCAGGTTGGATGGGGCTTTGGGCAACGTGGTCTAGTGGAGGGTGTCCCTGCCCATGGCAGGGGGGTTGGAACTAGATGATCTTTAAGATTGCAGTGAATGTATTTTATACAGTATAGAAACAGTGTTAATTCCTGCTTGCAGGAACCATATTTCTGCTGTAGAAGCCTTTTATTTTTATAGTATAAGTTCCCAAATGTTTAAAAATGAAACCAAGCCCTCTCCTCAAATTTCCCTATTGTAACCCCAAAAAGCTCTGCACACTTCTAAGCCCGAAAGTGGAACCACTGTGTGGTAATTTTTTCATTGTTTTCTGCGGGATCCTTCAGGGATTCAGAGATCAACCTGAGCCGATCTGATTGCCTTCAGGTGAATTTCTATCTAATACCCTCAATGAAGTTAACTCTCCTATTTCACTGGATATCTCCCTCTACCTACTTACAATATTTCTGTGTTACCTTCAGTGAGGACCACGACTGGCAAGAAAGATCACACCAAGAACCTCCACTTTGGTTTGACCATCAGATGCAGGTTTTGTGACTGTTATGTACGGAGGATACTACAGGCAAAAATGTATTATAATCTATGATATCTGATCTTTCTTTCTGCTTAATGTTTTTGTACGCTAGAAGGACAAAACATCATCATCTATATGGTACCATACAGGTTTTTTTAGAATGTAAATGGGGTTTTGCCATTTCTACCAACTGTAGGGAAAAAACCTTTTAATCTTTTGCTTTCCAAAGTCTCTTCTTATTCATTATTATATTTTATGAAGTTCCATATATGAACTAATATTTACCTGCTGTATTCAAGACAGATCATTTAAATTTGTACTACAAAAATCAGTGTTTTATTCATGCAGGGAAAACCAAACCATGCTATTTTGGTGATAAATTGTCCTTTTTTAGATATACATGAACCTTCATTTCTTAAGTTAATTTGGATAAAATTTGTAATTGAGTTTTCTCAGGAGCTCAAGGGCATCTCAAATATTTGAAAGTTTTGTGGGGTTTTTTTTGGGGGGGGGTTGTTGTTTTTGTTTGGTTTTGTTTTGTTTTTTTTAAGATGGATGTACGTTTAATGCCTAGATGTTGTTTAAAACTGCAGTGTGTTTTGATTCCAGTACATCCTCTGAACACCAGCATGTTTATTATTAAGATATATTATCACCTGAGAAATATTCTGGGATTTAAAACATATCTCTACCTGTCGAATACAGAGAAGCTCATTCATGCCTTTATCTCCCACAGAATAGACTGCCCTAATATTCTGCTCAGTGATTTGCCAGACAGACAGATTACTGAGTTTCACAACTGTATATCACAAAGAAACACAACCATACTTCCTTGATGACAGTGGCACCACATAGCCTTCCCATAAAACAAAGAAAGGAATTTAGCGTTTTTATGTTGGACTATAAAGGAAAAGCCTGTAGTAGCTAGGGACGTCAGTATATCTAGGAGTTGTCTTTTCAGTTCTACAAATGTGATTGAATCTCTCTACAACCAGACCAAATTCACACAACGAATTCATATTATCTCATGAAGGAAAGACATTTTCTTCTATATACAACACTAGTAATGTTTAATTCTTTCCAATGCAATTAACTTGTTTCCTACTGAGGAATTTTTCATATAGATAACTGCTCTATGAAGACAAACATCAGCAAGGAATACTTTATTAATAATTTTAAGAATTATTTTTGAAAGTCAAACAGAACTAGTCAAACTGAAGATTTTATTAAAGAATATGATTTTTTTTTTCATGTGAGAATCCTTAAAATGAATAGTTTTATCTTATGGTACATTCAGTGGTGAAACTTTTAGTTGTACCCACTATGCTATAGAGTAAGTTTGATTCTTTGATGGAAAATAAACATCCCTTCCTCCCATTTTAATATTTGAATACAAAAAATGAAGGTTTTTTTCTATATTCTCTTAATTCCCTATATTACATTCCATGTATGAAAACTATCACAATGAAATTTAATGGAGTTTTCTAATGAAATAAAGAGAACTGTGCATTCTGTGCTCAGATTAAATGTCTCAAAATTTGATACAGTGTTAATAATTTGGCTTAAAATGTTTTTTTCTTCCATTTTTTAAATCTTTCAAACAAGAAAGATTATTTCATAGTTATAATCTCTGATAGTCATAGGGTACAAATGAATACATATGTCAGGCTTACTTCTAACAGTTGGTATAGTGTAATCAAACTAGTCTTCTATTTAGATAGATATGCATTCATTCAGCACTTAGAAAAGATTTTGAAAAGTTTCTAGTTTTTAACTGCTCAGAATGTGGCCCACGGTTTCTTAGCTATTTGTGGTACAACAAGATCACATAGACCAAGAGCCTGACTGCAAAGTTTGAGCATTACTGTAATACCAGAATTTTTAACCGTAAATATATAATTAAAATCAGCAAAACTTTAATTACTACTTCCAACATAATTTTGACCTGTCTTAACAACTCTTAAACTCTAGCTAACTCAAAAACACATGGGATATCTAGAAGTCTAGCTGTAAAGAATGTATTTGGAGGAAATCACCATTTTCCCCAAATTTCAAGCTTCTAAGCAACCAAAACAATCTGTTAATTTGAACATAATGCAACAAATAGGTTTAACTGAAGAAATTTTAGAGAAGAAAAAAATTTGAAAAATTCTGAAATAATTTTATATACGTTGTTGGAAACATTGTTTTAAAGTTTTTGAAATGAATTTTGTTTATAACTTTTCTGGTTTGGGGGTTTATAATTATTTTCAGAAAGATAGCACTTCCTTTTCTGAATGAACTAAATTTAAAGACAAAATATTAAAAAATAAATTAACAGAATTATTTTTCAACAAAGATACAAAGGTTTACTTTTTTAGTTGTTTTTTTTTTTCTCACCAAAATTAAGCTGTTGTCCTTTTTTTTTTCAGTGTTGGCACAAAAATAAAAATCCATTCTTAATTCAGTTTTAAATCTTTCTACTTGAAGGTCACCAGTTTCTTAAAGTTGTTTACAAAAGTGGTTAATCTACTGACTGAAGCAAATTATTAGATGACCCAAAGATACCAGTTTCTGAGGGTGTTATGAGTGGTCCCAACAAAAACATTCTTGTAATGAACAGGGTTCAATAAAACCTTGCTAGAGCTGTGTGTGTTGTTTCCCTGACACTTTTCAAATATACCAGAAATTTAACGCCTTTTGCTAAATACAGGAAAAAAGAGAGTAGGAGTACAAAACGTGAAAGAACTACATATAAGCATGAGGGAACATGCCTTTTCCCTATAAATTATGGGTTTATTCAAATTGGTAACAGTACCCATCGTTTTGTCACTTACTTTGACAGTAGCGTACCTTGCTTCCCATGAAATGCAGACAGAAAGCAGGCATCATTTGCATTTTCATCTTTTTCCCTTGTTTTAAATGTGTTCCATACACTTTCTCTTGTTGTACAAATATGATTATTTTTGGTGTGCATGTGTCACTGGTGCTGGAAAGAGCAGAAGGTATACTATAGTGGACTTTGGGAAGGGGTTGGGGGAGAAAGAAGTGACCATCAAATATTCTTTTGCCTTAGAAATCTTTATCATAAAGATTTTGGACTGAAAATGGCTGTCTACAGAGTTTATTTGTAGACTCATCATATAAAGCAATGAAAGATATCCCTTTAAAATCGTATCATTAACTTCAATATTATGAAGTTCAATCCAAAGTAAAACCTCTTTTCTGTGGCAGCCCTACAATCTACCCTGAACACCCCCTCCAGCTGTCATGTCTCATGTAGAAAGGGGAGCACAGTGACTACTGGGGTCTTTGAAAAATAATTGTTTCTATTTGCTGTGACTTTTTTACCTATCATAATTGAAATAGGAAGAATAATATTAGAAAACTGAAATCAATAAACCCGGGAAGATGATGCATCTGAAAACTCAGCAGCAGCCTCTTCTGCCACAAAATCTTTTCACTGGAAAGAAATTAATAGCGAAGCTCACATTCTGAAATAAGTTAAATACATTTGATAAGACATTACAATAAAAGCAGCTTCAGTGAATGTCTGTGCCTGTATATATCAATAAATAATAAGGTCCAGTCTTGTAAGGCTGTAAGCATCTGTAAAATACCGTAAATCAAATTCAATAAAGAATCTAAACAGGTAAAATGGGATACAACTGGTTTAAATTAGACATACAGTACTAAGATGGAATAAAGAAGTCCCTGCTGAGTTGCATGCTACACCACAGTGACTTCCAAAACTCCATACTTGCAACAGTCACCTACCATATAATTCCTTAGTCCCATGCACATACATTTTAGCTTGGACAAGATTCAGCAGCTTACACCCAAGCCCAACTAAAATATATAAATTAAGTTCTTACTTTCCTGAATCCTTTGAAAGGTTCGACCTAATAAATACTTTCCAACATATGTGTGGTAGGACTAAATGCAGATAATGCAACTTTTTTCTTATTTTAAAAGCAGGAAGATGTGGAAATGAAACTGCTTTTCTTTGGCAACACATTAATGTTCTGATTTGATTATTTAAAGTACTAGTTCACATAGTAGGATATCGGACTTTAGTTCTTTTTTCCATGTAATGAATATGGAGCTTAATCACTAAGCTCGCAGTTCCAGATTCCACATCAGATGGTCAATATACAATGATATGTAAGTTAAAAAAGGAAGAGCGTCAGTGAAAGAGTGTGAAAGACATCACTTCTTTTTCAGAATCATATCTACGCAATGTTGCAGGACTGCCACAGCCTGTGCAACTCTAAAGCTCCCACAATGCTAGATGCTTAAAGGTTTGGCAGTATAGAGCATATCATAAGGAACAAGTCATTTGAGTCAATGAGAATTCATGGTTTTGACATGATGCAAAATTTGTGAGCAAACATTACCTCCACATCTGTCCATCCCTGTCCTGTCATTCCCAAATCCTTTCTTTCCACAGTTCCCATAGCAACTTATACCAGTCATACCTTCAGTAATTCTGACCTCACATCAGAGAAATAAATTAAGCTTTCTCATTCTATTCTTCCTGATTGTTTCTAAGCCTTTGTTTACAGATTTTTGCATTCCTATGCAGCACTGTGCAGCACCCAGAGATTATCACTTCCAGTCTTTTTTCTGATTCTTTTGAATCTCTCTGCATGGCAATTACTTGTTTCTTTCCCCACAAAGGTCTAATTACTGAAATGGTCTATATTTAGAAGAAATAATAGTTAGTCTTCCACTCTTGTGAATTGCTAGTGCGTTAAGTCAGGTACCTCGGAATGGGATGACAATGTGAGTATGCAGAAGTACCGCTAGCATGCTAAGCGTGCAGCTGTTTATAGAGTTAGTTAATAGGAAACACTGATGGTACGAGTATCTTCATTCCTGCCTCTAAGACATTTTATCAGGAACTGCAGGGAGGTACTTCTACTCACTAAATATTTACAGCCTGAAACCATTTCCTGAAATTAGAAGGCTATGCTTTTTAAATAATTCTTGTGAAATGCAGTCCATTGTGCTGGTAATCTTTTGATAAAAGTGTTCATCCACAAAAAAGAGCTAATCCATTATGGATTAGACGAACAATAGCAGAGGTGGTTTAGTAACTTCCCTGATATTTTCAATAAACCCAGATGCAAGTACTGCAGTAGAAGTCTTGTAAAATATATATGAAAGCAACAGAAACTATCCATTTTTGACATTACATATTGCTTTTAACACTGAGTTAAGAACACTTTGTTAATTTTCTCCCCTTTTCATTTTCTCAAATGTTGATCAGTCAGCCAGTGTAAATTAGTCTTTTTTCATTGATACCAATGAATCTTAAGAAATATCCAATGTATCACTACCATCTATGATACTCTATTTTCTCAGATAACTGCGACTTTTTTACCTTTCAATTACTTTAACTGGATAATCAAGTGCCTTCTTCCTATACCATATTTAACTTCCCCCTCTTCCCATTTTGCGCTATTTGTTTTCTTCTTCTTCTTGGTGATAAGCATGTAGAACAAAGAAAACACCACACTCTACACAGAGCCAATTCAATTCAAGTTTCTCATTCTCCCCTTGGGGATTCTCTGAAGAGCCGGGTTTTCTGGCATACTGCCCTCCTCTCACTGCAGAAAGGACTGGTGTGTGGTACTTCTCTGAACCCATCATGAATCCTGTGCTCAAAACAGGGGCTACCAAATTCTGTCCTGAAGAGGCTTTGAGATCACAGTGGTGTCAGGGGTGATTTGATAAAGGTTCTTCTTGTCTACAAGGGCCATCATGCCATTTGAAGGAGGGACAAAAGGGTGAGAAAATGGAACAGAAAATATGTAAAAGTAGATATTTACTGAGTACGTAAAACTGGTAGCAGAGGCCAGGTCAGAAGCAAATAATTTTGGATGGCAAGACAGTCTGAACCACACACTTGCAGCAAGTAGGGAAATGTAGGGCTCGTATGCAGGTTAAAGACATTCCAAGAATGTCAGATTACCTTCTGGAAGACATGAAACAAAACAGGAAACAAAACGTGAAATAGCCCTGACTTCTTGGAGCACATACCAGGACATATTAAAAGGGCCACCCAATCCACTAGACAAGCACCACTCCCTACAAAGAGAAGCCTCTGATTCTGGTAGCAATTGACAGGAGCAAACTCCATGCTCTTTGAAAAATGCAAACTGCCATCTAATTATGGCTCTCACACAGGATTCTGCTGTTTTCTCATGGGACTAATAATATCTCTGCAGATTGTGAACAGGTTGTTGAACTGTTCTGTAGTGCTGCACCAGTTTTGCAGTTTCTATTTCAACGTCTCTAACCGAGACCAAAACTGGGTTGCCAAGAGAACTGAATGTCTGAACTATAGAAAATGTCTCATGCCAAAAAATCAGGTGGTTTTGCAAAATCTATTTTAAAAGTTGGTAAGATTACACTGAAAATTGAGCTGTTATTCATTTATTATTATTATTATTATTTCATTTTATTGTTATTCATCCTGTTCCTGGAACAGCCAGTGTGCAGGACATAATTTATGCCTACAGCGTACACTAACTAAGAGAACAAGTTACATAGGAAGAGTGGGAGAGCAGCACATAGTCTATGTATAACAGCTTTTAGACCATAAATACATACTTCTCACTTCCATATACTGCTTCCAATCTACTGTTATCAATTTGCTATTTTTTCTCAGGCATCATAAACTAAGTGATTCTCTAGGGGAGATCTGAAAACAATACAGGGGTTTATTACATTGGATCATATCAAAAGGAAGTGTCTCTAGGCGTAGGGGAAAAACAAGTGTGAATTTATATGATACCTATGTGAATATTGGAAAAGTGAATAGGAAAGACCATAATTTTAATGAATGCAGAATGGCTGTAACATTATAAAGCACAGATAGAAGAATACACCTTTTTTTATTTTGTACTTTGCTAAGCACCCTCCTCTGAACTAGGCCCCAATATCCTACTTCATACAGTGCAGGGATCGGGAAAAAAAGACTCCTCAAACACTTCAGAAAGTGCTTCTAACTTCTTGAATCCCAAGTCTAAATATACATCCAAAGACATATGTATATGCATGGATGGTTTATATGCACATTTATGTATACATGCACACAAACACACACTCTCTGTTCTATAGTGTGCATGAAAACGGAAGATACTGTAGTACAGATAAAGAAAACGAATCATACCACTAACAGTCAAATACTTGGCTTCTTCTAAAGTATTCTGTCTCTTATAACAAGTGACAGAAATATTCTGACATATCTATGTAGATATGCATAGATATTCTATAATCTTCAAAATGGGATTAAAAGCTTAGACATTGCCAAAGGCTATTTAGCATTATTACACTCATTATGATAACTTCTCAATAAATTCTAGCATTGTTTCAAAATTATAATTAGGAAACTTAAAATGCATATTCTATAATGCTTGTCATCCATCACAGGTTTTAGTGCAGTACATCTGATGGAGAACTCTAGTGTAGAATAAAGAGCAATGGCAGGAATGCCAGTCTCTGTATTTTTGATGAGAAAAAGGCTGAGTGCTCGCCAGCAGCAGCTTGCTGTCAGTAAAAATGAATCTGAAACAGATGCCAACCACGTCAACAGCTTGAGCAATATACATTTTTTATTAGACAAAGACATAAATCATGATGGAAGTATATAGGTGCAAGGCACATCAAAGAATACCACTATTACACCTCATATTCAAAATAGAAAGTTATCTAGTACTGTATTTCCTAACTAGACAATTCTGTTCATACCCAAGTCTGTAAAACCATCATGTTTAGTGTTAAAAATATGAATTCAAACAAAAATTGGAAAAGACTTTTGTATTTTTATATTTAATCTCTATCAATCTTGGATATTGATTTACTAACACATGAACACAAAGGTCTATTTACTAGCATTGGAGCACAATTCTCTGTTTTCTTTTGTTTTGTTTTCTATTTAAAGTTTACATGAAAGTAATGTGTATATACTACTGGATATATGGCTAAAAATCACTAAGCTCCTTCCCTCCTACCCACCTCCCATAGAGATCACAAGCCTCTAGCTTTGGCTAATCATGTGCAAGGGTTAAAAAAAAAATCCTTCCAACTGCAGAAGCAAGAAATTGACTTCTTAAAGTGTTTTGTCTTAAAAACTTAGTATTTTGGAATAAGATACGTTTAATCATGTTTCAGCGTCTCTCTATTTCAAAACTGTCTCATGAGTTTTATTTTCCATGTTTCAACCCACTTACTGAGATGTTCCATTGAGCTAGATACCAAAATCTGTTTCGAGATCTTCGAAAACATACAGTCAATTTCAAGAGAGAAGTGCCTGAAGACTGGACAAAAGCAAATGTCACCCCAATCTTCAAGAAGGGCAAGAAGGAGGACCCAGTCAGCCTCACCTTGATCCCTGGAAGGCAGCTAATCCTGGAAAGTATTTCCAGGCTTATTAATGAAAGAAAATCATTAGGAGTGGTCAGCATGGTTTCACCAAGAGGGAGTCATGCTTGAATAACTTGATAAACTTCAATGATGAAGTGATTGGCCTGTAGATGAGGGGAGAGCAGTGGGCTTCAATAATGCCTTTGAAACTTTGACCTTTGAAATAAGATCATCATAGACAAGCTACATGGGCTGGTAGAGCCAGTGAGGTGGACTGAAAACTGACTCCAGTCCTGTTTAACATCTTCATTAAGGATCTGGGTAATGGGACAGAGTCTACCCACAGCAAGTTTGCTGATGACACCAAACTGGGAGGAGTGGCTGATATGCCAGAGGGTCATGCTGCCATACAGAGGGACCTTGACAGGCTGGAGAAATGGGCTGACAGCAACATCAAGAAACTCAACAAGGAGAAGCACTAAGTCCTGCACCTGCATGGGAGGAACAACCCCTCATGCACCAGTACATGCTGGGGGCCACTCGGCTGGAAGGCACCTTGGCACAAAATGACCTGGGGGTCCTGGTGGACACCAGGCTGAACATGAGCCAGCAATGTGCCCTTGCAGAAAAGAAGGTGAATGGTAGGCTGGGCTGCACTGGCCTAAGTATTGCCAGCAGGTTGGGGGCGGTGATTCTTCCCCTTTATTCAGCCCACATGTGGGTTCCCCAGTACGAGAGACATGGACATACTGGAGAGAGTCCAGCAAAGGGCCACTAAGATGACTGAGCATCTGGAGTATTTCACATATGAAGAAGAGGCTGAGAGAGCTTGGACTGTTCAGTCTGGAGAAGAGAAGGCTCAGGGGGACCTTATTAATGGATGCAAGTACCTGAAGGGAGGGTGAAAAGAGGACAGAGGCAGGCTCTTCTCAGTGGTGCCCAGTGATGGGACCAGAGGTAACGGACACAAACTGAAACATAGTCAGTGCTGTCTGAATGCCAGAAAATAACTTTTTTACCATGATGGTGACTGAGCACTGGCACAGGTTGTCCACCGAGGTCATGGAGTCTCCATCCTTGGAGACTCCTGTAGACAAAAATTCCTCTAGACAAGGTCCTGGGCAACCAGCTCTTGGTGGCCCTGCCTGAGCAGGGTGGGGGGAGGGGGTTGGACAAGATGACCTCCAGAGGTCCCTTCCAACCTCAACCATTCTGTGTGATTTGGGAGTATGTTGGGGTTTATGAAAACTAATTTAAGTTCAGATGGGTTTGCATTTTTTCATTTCATACATTTATTTAGTTCCAGAGTTTCATATTCCCAAAGATTCCAAAGTACCTAGAAGGGAATGCAAAAGACAGAAAGGAATAAAAATCTTGAATCTAAACCAAAAATATGGAAACAGTTCTGTTATGTTTAAATAAGAAAGCTGTTGAAATTGCATATATGCATGTGTTTGCATTTTCAAGGAGTTGGTAAGGATTTTGTTTGGTTTTAGTATTCCCTCTACACCTAATCAGTTTTACCCCCTAATTGCTACCACTTGAGCATAGATGGAATAATTTTATTCACAATTACCCTTTCTGTATCCTGCAAAATGAGCTACACTAACATTTGAACAATTTTCATTTGTGTTTTTTCCCCTGAAATTCTAAAGAAATGTTAAAAAGAGAACTTCTGAATTACTTGTTACATGCAGTTTATCTTGTCATACTGCATATTTTTTCAATCCAAGTTGTCTACAAAACATAATTTTAAAAATTATTCTAAGTATCCACTCGGAGTGACTGAATGAATACTAATTACAGATGTACTTGAATTTGTCTTAAATTATTCAAAGGAAATACACAGTCTATTTCCTAACTACAGTGTAGTACTAGTAGTTAAACATAAGTTACAAAATTTTGTATTTTTCCCTTTAGTGGATGACCTACTCTTTATAAACATGGACATACAGTATTAATTATATCCAAGCTTCCAACTCATCGAGTTGTTTGCATATTTGTTATATACAGAAGTTTCACCTGACCATGATTGGTTGCTATCAGCCTGAGTTTTCTCCACAACTTCACCTGCTCATCTATACTATCTTATGAACATTCCTATCAAAGAACAAGAAGAATACTAAATCAATGTTCTCATGAGGCTTATCTTATATTGCACAGGACCATATTTCAACTTATGGAAAATGGCTCTTAGTTATCCCATCATAACAACTTTAATGAATTTAACTGCTTGCACCAAAAGACATAATGAATGAGCTCAGAAGCACTCAGTTCAACTCTGATTTGGGGAAAATAACAGTTTCTACTGAAGTTCATAGAAAACATAGAACTAGAATTTAGCCCCTTGCTGCACCTGAGCTTAGATAGTTTAGCTGCACATGCACTTCTAATTTGAAGTGTGCGAGAAGAGTTCAAAATGCTGCCAGCTTCTCTTAGCCTGAAATCAGAACACTTGTCATCAGGAAGATAATATCACACTATGGAAGATGGAAAGTAAAAAGTAGCGTTATACTTTATTACAGCCTACATTGGTGACCAAGATCTGTTCATTCCAACCAGGGAGGGAAAGATTTAAGTTTTCTCTTTAAAACTACAATGCATAGAAGTCTTTCAAAGTTACTGTCTTGTCAGAACTGGATAAAATAGGTCAGGAGAAAGACAGAAAGAGGGAAAAAAAGAAGGTTAATGCTCCTTTTCATTTCTTTCTTTTTTAACCTACAAAGGATTGCTGTCCTTTTTGTATTTTTTAATATTGTGGAGTATTGTGCTTAACTTAACACTATTAATTATGCAGGATGTTAGACTATCAGAAGAAAATATAAATAGAAGGATTAACAAGGAATCTGTAATTCAAAACTACTATCATATTCAGACTTGCGGAGGTCTCAGTGCCACCCTTAAGAATCAGCAGAGATTAAAACTCAGTCACTACGTCTCTTTCTCTCTGGTTTCTCTGGGGATCTGAGGCTTTGAAGAGACAACCATAACCCTGGTATTTAAAACAGAAAGTCTCTCTCCAGTTGGCTGAGATCACACATTTATGCTAACACAAACACCTTCTCATTTCAAAGCACCTGTGAGCGGGAGGTCCCACTGAAGCACTAGCCTTCCAAACTAGCTGAGGCCTCTGATGGGAACCAGAAGGGCGATGAATACTATTCAAGGGCAAAGATACTCACACAATTGGTTATTTTGTTGATTTTGTATGCAAGCTGTCTGTTCATAAGATGAGAAACTATGCTTAATTAGAATTAGATAAAGGTATCAAAGCTAAAGTAAAATAATTTTGTCCAAAAAGAAATGTAATTAGCATGAGTCAGAAGGGAGTCTTAGGATGCAAGGCTGACCTGTCTAGATAACTGTATCAATAAATACCACAGTGGGTTAAAATTGCCTCACTAACAGCATTGGAAACACCAAATTTGTGTACAAATTAGCTATAAAATTATAATCAAATACACTATTAGTGTAGTTGGCCATTGAAAGAGGTTAGTATTCAACAGCACTGACTACTTGATTGAGATTGGTTGTAGGTAGAATGTGATCATAACCTGGCAGACAGATACGTCTTTCTCTCTCTCTGTCATTAGCTTTCCTCCAATGTCCCTAAGCTTATCTGTTGATTTGAGATATAACGTCCTCTAAAAATATTAATAACTGCTACTGAGGAGGAAAGCATCTCTATCCTTGTGGGGGAAAATGGATACATATTTAATTGTTTTCTCTGGACTGAAGATAAGCCAGGCAAACCTGAAACAGTCTCCTTGAGATGATTTAAGTGGTAATGTAGTGCAGTCATGCTGCAAATGCAGGGGCCACAATTTATATGGTTCTAATATAAGCCTACAAATGTTTAATTAAGGTTTATTTTGGAGTTTCAAAGTAAAATCCAGTAATCATTTCTCAGAGATGTACACCGAATGTCTCTCTAAGATATTTTAGTGAGATCCTAAATGACAGACAAAATGAGCATTATTTTATATAAAGTAAACAATTCCCGATTTTTTTAAACTTACTTGTTGAAGGCATGTGAAGTTGTAAAGACAAATGCAAGGCAAACAACAGTCAAAGGAAGGAGTACAGTTCATGGCTTGCTTTTTTATTAGCTTTCTAAATTTTATCATTCTTAGCTGCTTTGCCTACCAAAATACAGTATTGCTTACATAAATGCTTCTGGTCTCGTTTTGCCTCCCTCTAAATGTATTCATAGTTCTGAAAGGCAAACAGAAATCTACCAATTTGCAGCTACTTTTGCCTATGAGAAAATTTATATAAAAACATTCAAAGGAAAGTTAAGATGATAACAGGACTGATTAAAGGAGTAATGATACAAAGATCATATACAATGTAAAGATACAATGAGACATGTATTTTCATTAAGAAATGCATTGCATGTAAATTGCTGGGACATCTGCTTCTTTAAATCTTAGTTTTTAGAAGAAACACTTCTGTCTTTATAACAGATAACAGACTTATTTTTGGTAGAAAAATACATGATATATATTTGTGATATCATTGTGGGGGGAAATGGGATTAAACTTTAGGGAAAAAAAGATTCAGAAAAAAATACATTTGACAAGTTTCTCTCTATTATTAAAATAATAATGCAAGATACTAATAGTTTATTTTGATGTTTTTCTCTTAAGAGGACACTGAGCAAACGCGCACAATTCCAGGATCAGTTTGGATCATACTTATTTTAGTGCACTGTGTAACATAACTGTGAACAACACCTGACTACTCAAAGCAGTAAAATCATCAGTTGAGTACCTGTGACCAAGAAGGGTATCATAATGGATAATACAATAATGAAGATCATATTACCAATTCTCACAAGATCACATTAGCCATCCAGAAGGAAGATGGTAATTCTACATAAAGAAAAATTAAAATCTAATGAATGGTATTATGTCTGTATTAAACAGTTTACCCCACATTCCAATATTTTAAGACCTTCTGTTTAAAGAGAGTTGAGTTTTGAGACTTTTCTTTTTAAAAAGGACATTTTTGTGCATATAAAGGAAAATAACTAACTACTGACACGTCCACATCAGAATAAAGATATGGCCACTGACTGCTTTCAGTTCATTCAAAGCAAAACAAGGCCAAATAAGATAAATATGACTGTATTTTTGTTTTGTTCTTCTGTCTGGCTGTTTTGTTTACAGACTGATGTTGAAGACAAGAAAAAAAGTGATAGAAAGGCTGCAACACTGCTAAGCTGGCTTCAGACACATTAAATTATAACAAGCGTGAGCAGCGCAATGCCATAAGAAGTTCAGCTTAGTTTCCCCATATTTTGCATTCACAATTGTGGTACTAAGCTGCACCAAAGGTTGCCAGAAACTCACAGATTTAAAGAGCAACACTTTTGCTTGGTGTTGTTTCAGTTTTGGCTGACAGAATTTCTACTTTGTTTTCTTTTAGAATTAAAACAATTTAAAAAACCCAAACAAAACCGCCAATATTTATCATCAATTAATTCCTCGTAATGAGATACTTGATTCTGTACCTGATTTTGAAATCAGATGTGATTCTTACACACCACCTATCGCATTGCTAAAAGTACTGACAACATTTTAAGTGGTATTTGATAAAAATATACCTTCTATTACCTTCCTGCTCCTGAAGAGTATGACTGTGAAATGATAATGCTCTAATGTTGGCATGTCATTGAAAATATTGAGGTTTGTGAAAGGCAGTATATAGTTTTGTATGATAGGCAACAAAAAAAAAAAAAAAAAGACAGCCAAGATGATGTATATACTATCCCAATGACACCATAAGACACCATGGTTTCATAACATTTCCCTTCTGTGTGAAACTTAACGAGCTAATATGGTCACACATATTTTGTTCTAGAATTTGGCCACCACTAAATAGACTATAGAAAAAACTATGTTATAATTAATAGGACACAAGTGATTTGGCAGTAAACTTGTTCAGTTGACAAACTGTCTACATATTCCCAACCCATGAAACTTTATCAGATTTTAGTTTTCCTTCCCAATGCAAAGTTTGTTTTTTATTTGTGTCTGTGTATGGTAAAAACCATACAGACTAGACTGTCTCAGTATGGGTTCAAAACTGTACTGAACTGCCATCCCCAAAAGTTTATTTATTGCATGATAGGTCTTGATCTTGATGACTGAAACTCTTTAGAGCAAAGCAAAAACATGAAGCAATGACTTCTACTTTGTAGGAACTGTCTCAACTACAGAATAGAGACAGAGTCCATCAGACTCTGCCTCCAACTATAGAAGACTGAATTATTTATGCAGAGTGGAGATATTCAGTGCAATAATGTGCAAGAGATTCTGTAATGATCTATTTTTTAGAGAGGACTGGTTTAAGATCTTGGCTATAATTGAGCACAGATGAATTCTGAAAATCTCATTTGAGGGATCCAATGTTGAGTCTTTTGTCTTTGGTTCCAGAGACATTTTTCCTTTTTTTTTTTTCTTCCCCTCCTCCAGTATCCAGGATAATAAGAATTATTTTAACAATATTTCCAATGAAATTGGCATATTCATAAGAAAAAATTGACGAAGGCTATATTCTTTGACTACGGATTTTAAATCCCCAAATTCCTGATCTCTGCTATCAATGTGAAGAATTTTTTGCAGATAGATGTAAAAGTAACAGAGAAAATATGTTTGAGAGCACAAGGCAGTAATTAAATCACAAACCCACTATATTAAAATTGTTGCTACTTTCAATATGGATACACACTGTCACAATGTATTGGACATTAAACGAATATAGGCAATTCCTCGAATGTGTTTTTATCACTCTGATCCTTCATATTTTGGCTAAAAAGCGGTCTCTGTGCTAGCAATTCCAAAAAGCTAGAGTAACGTTTCTTCGGGCTTTTTCCAGAAATCAAAGGTACCACTGAACTTTGAGGGCCACTAGTTCAGAGAACACAAGCCATGAGGCAAGCTGAGACTGAACTCAGCTGGCATGTCACAGAGCTAATACGTGTCATTGGGACTGTGTTACTTCTGCTTTTTGAATGAATAACTCAAGTCAAATACATTGTTTTTTCAGTTTCTATTTTCATTGAAAATCCAGGCATTTTCACATGGCACTACAAACAATTTGGTGTTGAAAGGTTTTCCCTTGAGGGAAATACAATCCTCCAAGACGACTGTCACATGGCTTCTCTGAAAGACATTTTGTATTTGCTTGCAGAGCACTTTGGATGACAGAATATATTTAAGAAAAAGTTGAGAAGGTTGCATTGAAATCTTCTGTTTCAGGCTGAATGATACAAAGTGTATGAGAAACAAAGGCTATTTACTGGGTTTCAGAAAATATTATGTTCTACATTTTCAGTAGACCAAGAAGTAGAGCAATAATTGAGCCATTAAAAATCACTGTAGTAGACTACAGGGAAGACAGAGAGACATCATGATTAGCTGTTATCTTCAGGAGCTATAAAACAGATTACATTTTCAGCTACATCAGGAGTAACATAGCATGTAATCTAGATGATCATTAGTATTTTAAAGATACAAATTTCTGGAAAGTAAGTTTTAAAAAAATCCCTTTTCCAAGTAAATGGTCTAGTTTTTCATTTTCAAGGTGATAAGGACTTCAACCAATACAGTAATTTATCTTAAAGCTTCACATATAGTCTGAGTATTTCAGAATATGACTTCATATTTCAGAATATGCAGATCAGTTAATATATTGGTAAAACCTTCACCCTTCTCAAAATTTCTTAAAGAACTGAGATCTCTCAATGTCCAAATACAGTGCCAAAATAGAGTAAACCATTTATAGCAAGCTGTTATGGAATCCCTAATGTAATTTGAACACAGGTGGTATCAATACCTTTTTAAATTTTACTCTGTGTTTTGTGCAGCAATAATCATTCTGCCATTATACAGAAACAGCATAAACGCTATACATGGCAGCAGGTCTTTTTGTTTGGAGTTAGGAGAAGGGAAAGGATTTAACAGGAACATCTTGATGATACAAGCATATCCTTCCCATGTGTTTTCCTCCTCCAGACAAGAATTACAAAAATCTACAGGGAATAAAAAAATCTTCATGTTTTCAAGAGAAAATGTCAAAATGGCAGACAAGACAGCCTGCTGTTTACTAACAGAAACCAACTGCAATAGGACACAATAGTGTTACATGTATGGCTGCACAGACAGGAGGAAGCAGTATCCGAGAATTCTTTGCTACCATGTTCTTTCCTCTTGAAGGAAAATTTATTGCTCCCCAGACTCTGCGAACTATTGTGAAACTACAAATAAACCAAAAAAACAGTGAAACAAAAAAGAATAAAGACAGGCAAGTTAGAGGCAAAGAGTGTTGTTTTTTTCTTTCCAGTAGCAGTCTGTCAGTGTATGCATTTATGGAAGCATATGTTAAACACCTGAGCTGTGTAGCTGAAATCTACAGATTTTCAGTAAAGCGCTATTTGACAATAGCCCACTTATTTATACTTTAAAAGTATCTGAACATATTTGCATTCCTCAACATAGTGAATTTCTTATAATCTAAATACTTCATAAAAGAACGGCCAGGCAACAGTGAAAAAATATTTTATATTTTTTCAATACTTCTGAACAGTTGTAGATACCTAGAATCTAACCAAAACAGATTCTCAACTATTATTTCATATAAACAACTGGCACTCTGAAGTGCACAAGCAGACAATAGTATATCATAAACGTTCAGAACAGGCTTTTAATATAGAAAAAGTGGTTTTAACTGTATCATGTATAGACATTTAAATAGAATACCTTTTAACACAGAGTATGGGTTTTCTTTCTAAGATTTTTTTTATTTTATTACCCTTTTCTATAGTTGAGAAATAACTATATGCACACATAACACTTAACGAGTTCAACATTACTAAAAAACTATAATCAAACTGGAAAATAATATGGCTAGTATTGTCCTAATAAATTATTTTGAACAAGATGTGCTGAATATGGGATAGATGAGCTTCTACTGAAACAATTAAAGATGACCAGACAGTTGCTTTTTGAACCTTCAGAACTTCCATGCTTGTGTTAAAGATGATCCGGAACTAAGCTGTTTAATCATTTATAAAATATTTTTCATTCTTTCAACTGTGTGAATCTAAAATTGGTATTTGCAAAAGTTCTTTATCAAGTTTTCCATTGTGTTTGGACCATGACACCATGCTCTCTAACAATTATTGTATTAAGGAGTCAGGAAGATGTCAAACAAAATCTAATCCAGGCAGAGAGGCCCTGGTTAGGACTAAAGAAAGACTAGAAACCTGATTTAGTCTTTTTTCATGAAACCAAACACAATGGCCTAGATTGCTGTCTGCAAGAAAGGATGCAAGGACTGGGATGCAAGTCACTGCTAACTTCACTTGATCTTTGTGCTGGTGATAAACTAGGCAGTGGTGTGCTCATGTAGTCTTCAAGGGCTAGTCTAACACACAACTGCCACTGTCATCCTGATTCTAAAAGAGCAACTAGAGATAATTGGTTGCAAACCTGATTATTTGTCCTTCCACACCATTGCAGTGTTTTGTAGTTTAGCTTTACAGATGCACACCATTCAGTGATCAATCACAGAAAGAGTGTCAATATAGGTGTTGAGAGTTAGACAGTCCCTAGGCTATTACGGTCCATACTGGGCTAGTCTTAATCATCTATTGAGGATGTAGAAATATGTTGTGCTACAACATATCAGAAAGTCCTTTGAAGAAAGGGAAAAATAAGATTTATGTATGAATTTAAAAGACAAAATATATAAGAATCAGTTTCATCAGTATAAGCCGCACTGTACAATATCTTCACATTTATTTTATCTCCATCATGCATTTTTAATCTCTGTATTAAAAATAATGAAGTTTAGTACTTCATACCTTCTAATGTCTTGACTGAAAGGGAAACAATACCTACAGAAAATGTAATTTTCAGGATTATACCATTAGAAAGTAAAATAAGTCTGCATTTTCTACAAAAGGTGAATTATTCGATAAAGAAGTTCAAACTGTGGGAGAAAATATTAACTTCAGGAATTTTAGTACAGATCACGTGGCCATGTAAAAAATGTGACTGTTTCAAGAGCAACTTCTCTGTATTTAAAATCTTTCTTGCAGTCTTTGCTTAGCAGCACTTGATAAAATACTATGCATTTTTGTTGTGGGTTTTTTTTTCAGATATGTGATATAACAGATACAGGGAGATAAAACAGAATTTGATCTGAATTGCCGCAACCCAGTAATACAGTTTTAATTAACTTCAATAAACGATGGATTGGTTATATGGAGTTATTGCTAATCTTTGAAACTATTAGCATGTTCTGGACTCCTGAGATGATTACACTATTTCTATGTTCTTCAGGTTTTGTAAAATGAAAACCACAGATCTAGAGCATTTCATTGCTACTGTAATAGTCACATTAGGTTTTCTCCTGTCATTGTCTTCAGTTCACATAAACCAGAACAAGAAAAGGAATTCGGTCAGAAAGGAAAATATATTTTGGGCCAACTTAGCCATAGAATATGATAAACTGAAATGAAAACTCCAAACCAAGTTATTGCATCCTTTTGTTAGCAGCAAATTTTGAATGTTACTGAGCAATCCATTACACAGAAGAGTAAGATGACCTAATCTAAATTCTAACATTTTTCACTTACAATAAAGTTTTCTTTTTAACTATCTTGATTATAAAGAGAGATATTAAAAAGAGAAAAGGAAAGTTCAACAGACTAAACACTCCGAACTGATAGTGACAATTCATTTTGTTTCCATTCTTTTCCGTATTTCCTTTTTTTATAAATTCAGCTGCATTTTGCTATTGAAGGACACCTGTAAAGAATAACCTTCTTTCCTTTGGAAGCCATGTCAGAAGATGAGACACACTCCTTTTAGCAGCAAACGCTGCTTCATTCACTCTTTAAATAATATAACACTACCTCTCTGAGGAACAGTAGCACTATTTGGACATAGTAAACAGTTCTCGATCTGGATAAGAAATGGGTAATTTATGTAACTTGTTTATCTAGAGGAAGGATTGTGGCAAACAGCATATAAATCTCTGCATGTGAAAATATGTAAAGAGCTGCTATATGTCCATAACCCACTGACCTGAGCTCTTCTGCCTTTGCAGGATTTTACAGAAGCTGATACTATTAAAGGAACCTGTCCCTTGTATTTGTGATGCCAGCACTTCCAGGATACTTGCTACTATTGGAAAAGATGGTCTACTTACAACTGTTTTGCAATAGAAAGAAGATCCAGAAGGAACTCTGTGTCCAAACACACAAAGAAACATGCTTTGACTAAAACAGTGTTGTACTTTCTGAAATCATAGCATCTTTTTTATAGGAAATTTCTTTCTAAGCACGCATAATCAACAATCTGCAATGACCATGTTACACCTTCAGATAAATTTCCCTCAACTGCACTCCTTATATATAGGGGCTTCTTTTTAGCTTGAATTCTTCTGCCACATGTACTGTAGGTGCAAATTATGAAAGATTTAAAACACAGTCATCAGCAAGCATCTTTATTGACATTTTAGATGCTTCAAACTTCAGAAGTGTTTCTAGCAAAACGAAAGAAACATTACCAGATATTTAAAGACCTGCTGTGAGAAGATGTTTCCACTTCATAAGTGAAAAGGCAAGAAAGAATTAACGAATCTATATTTTGAGGCTGCACAGAATCAAAAGTTCTGAATATATCTAAAGTGACAATTTTTCATATGAAAATCAGTGGTTAGTATTCTCTAGATAGAACAGATTTTCTTTTATATGAAAGGAGAGCTACAAGAAACTGCTAAAAATGTGGGTACAGTGTCAAGAAATGACAATGAAAATTTTGCAATAGCTGTAAGAAGCAAGAAAAAAAAAAGTTTCCAGCATTTTTTCTCATACCTGCGCATGGTCACAGAACTGACATTTTAAAATACAAACTCACACACACGCAAATTGTGGGGAAAAAATATTCATAACAAATTCCATTAATTCAGATTAAAAAAAAAAAAGACAAATTTGGTGCTGCAAACTTGTTCCTTTAAGGTTTATTTTAAAGTTTTATTATTCAGATATGACAACAACAGTGTTAGTTGCAGAATAATGGCCTAACACTTCCACTACAGACTGTTTCTCCTAGGACATGGCCCAGATCTTGTGGATAAGACCTCAACTTTATAGTCTTTACCATGCCACAGGGGAGATGCATATGCCTGGTTTGCTCCACATCTTACTGCTAACACTTGGCAGCAAGCCAGATTTCAGTGTTTTTATCAAGTCAATAAATTCACCACTCTAGATTCCAACAAGCATGACAACTCTTTCTATAACAGACTGCTGTTTCAGGGGCCTTTTATATCTCCCCCTGTTCTTGCTTTGTGGTTTCCCCAATTTAAAACAGAAAAAAAAAAAGTGAAGACACAAAAATTCTACTTTGTTCAATTTTCCCCTAATAGCTAACATGTTTACAGCACCTACTTTCTATGGGAACCTTTAAGTGCCGTATAAACTCAAACCAACACAAAAATCACTCCATCACCATCAAATATAGAGCTATGCATAAAGGCAAACATAGCAATTATCTAAAAGCTCATATTGATACTGTACTTATTTTAAGACAAGAGGAAAATAAGAAAGTCATATACTAAATTAAAAAAGTAGGTAGGGTGCCCACAGTGCAAATTGCTGTAATTGTAGTCTGGAGGGAAACACAGGTTCATTACTCTTCAGAAAACTGCAACAGTCTTCTGACAAACATTTAGTATCTTGACACTTAGGTCTCATCTAGAAGACTGAATGATCTCCTGAATCTACCCTGCCACAGTATATATTCAGATTAGTAAGGGACATGTTTCCTTCTAGCATCATGTCCTGCATTTTCTATAGTAAGTGATCCTCCATCAAAGGATGGGAGCTTCCCCTGTGAACTCTGAAGAGAGAAAAATGCTGAGTAGAAAGGACTACAACATAAATATTCTGCTTTCACTACAGACATCCATTTCTGCTTAGAGTATTTTGGTTAAATAAGTCCTTTGAGAAAGCCTGCTGAAAAATGAAAAGATTTAACTTCAGGTATCTTGCAGTAACTCTCTGTGCTAAAATGACAGTTCTCTCCTTTCCAGCACCAATTCAAACTCCCTCCTCTCCTTTGCAACCCTGGTCAGAGAAGTATTTTCTCTGAGTATGTCTGTGAAACGCTGTCAGCACTTCCCTGAGAGTGTAGCAGAGAATAAAGAAAGAAGGAAGGCAGATGGTAAAAGATGGAGCCTTAGTAAGGATGCTCTGTTTGCACAGTGCAGGAATCAGAGAGCAAGAGAAATCTCATGATTGCCGGGAGGTAAATCAGTACTTTTCTATAGGATTAAAGGTGATCACTCTGACAGGGCACAGTACAGCTCCTAAATACCATGGGCTGCCTCTGGCTTCTGCTCTCTGAGCTTCCTGACTGTAGTTCGAATCCCTTCTCTGTCCCGCTGCACAATTCAGCATCCCAGCTTGAGCCCTGCTCCAGTCACCTCTCAGCGCTGTCACTTGTGCTGCTCTCAGCAGCAATCTGACAATAATTTATCCCCAGAATATATGTCTTTATTACTCCTTCTCTACCTCCTGGGAAGAGTGCTCTCATATCTTAAAAATCATTTTGTATAATGATTGGTGGAACATTTTGCCTCATATTAAATACGATCTAGAAGCTTTGTTTCCATACTGTTCACTATTCATCATTTTCTGATCATTTGGCGCCTTTGGAAAACAAATAAAAAAAGCAAGGCAGAGAGTAAAAGTATATTGAATTTTGCAGCATACTTCAAATATAATGAGAAAGCAAAAAGTGAAGACAGATGTTAAGGTTATGTCAGTAACTCAGCTCTGTGTACCTTTGCTTCTTCAGAGAAGACAATTCTATCAGTTTGAAAAGAGCCACAGCACGGAAACACAGCCTTTGCCTCCTACGAGCGCGTAACAGCTTAACAGACCAGCTCACTTGTAGCTTCCTAGCCCTGCTACCAACCTGATACACAACATAGGGCACATAATTTCCCTGTTTTGTATCTGGTTTTCTCTTCTTTTGTTTATCTTTGTCATCTGTTTAAAGTACTTAAATCAATTTTTTTTTCTGAGATATATATTCGTACAGCATCAAAGACAGTGAAGTCCAAAATTCAATGGGGACTTCTAATCATTGACCAGTAATTATACAAGTACATTGCATGCAGTACTTCAGAAAGCAAAAAGTTTTGTATGTAGAAAGCAAACAGTAAATTCCCTGTATCTTCACTCTAATACGGCATTGACATTGTTTCACATGGGATTCTCATTGACACATTAGGAAAAGACTACAGAATCTACAAAATACAAAGAAAAAATGAATTAACTATGGTTACAAGTCTTAAAGAAGGCAGTAAGAATTTCTAGAAGGACAGGAATCTGAATCATAATAATTTGTTCTCTATTGTGCGTGTAGCAGAACAGGAAGAATTAGGTTTAAATTATGGTAAGAACAATTAAGATATTAGAAAACCCTTTCATACAGAAGATACTCAAAAGCTGATTGAGGAGACTGTTAATTTAAAAATGATTAGGTATGCATTTCTTAGCACATATATTTAGTGCTCTCTCTTGGATCATGGAAAGGCCTGGATAACTTCTTCAATTCCCTTGCAGCCTTATTTTACATGATTCTGTAACCTGTTTGTTATCTTCCGTAATTTTGAATAAGAATGTCTCAGAAAAGCCATATTCATTAGTTTCCAATTATCTGATTTATTTCAAATTCACATATTCTGGAAACTCATATGCATTCTAGGACACAGAGCAGATGAGCAGATAATGGAATTAAAAGTGAGGTTTCATTATTATCACTTTGTTAACTCCAAAGTAATAAGAAATGGACTGCCCAAGTAGTAGGTAGAATTAAAAACCCTGCAAATAAATAGAAGATTATTGTGCTTTTTTGCTCTTTTTGAGCTGTGCACTTCTAGAGCTATATAAATTTCCAAGGTATTCCTATCCCAAATGCTTCCCTAGCATGCTCCAATGACATTTTAAAACAGTGATAAATATGCGGATTTAAGTAAATGGAGTTAACAATTCAAGAAAGTTGTATAGTAGTTTTCCACACCAATTCTGAAGTTCTGAAGACCAGCTGTTGCTGTTTTGCAGGAACAGTTTTAAATAAAAAATAGTATTTTTAAAGTTGCAGATATCGAAATAATAATTAGAACTGTTCCTCCATTGCTGGTTTTTTTTTAAAAAAAAAAAACAAAACCCAAACTTCTGAACTAAAATTAAGCCTGTTTAGTTTCATGTGTAAAGAAAGATCTGAAATACCTATCTTTTTCCACCTAAAAAGTTTATGTGAAACAGGGCTTAGGATGATAGCTTAACTATTTAACTTCCTGGAAATACTACAATGGATCTCTCAATGGTAATCTAATTCACCCAAATTAGACATCTGTCCTTCCTGCTGACTGTGCATGGAACCAACAGACACAGCTAGGTGCTCTGATTAATTGAGGAACTAACCTGCCTATTCCTTGCTTGCGACAGATGCCTGCCAGAGAACGGCTGGCTTTCAAAAGACCTGAAAGCTTTTCTGTGGCTGGTTATTGTGAGCATTGAAAACTAAGTATGAAGTTACGCTATCTTAAATTCTGCATTATGACTTTGCTCCAAGGAAGGAGAAGGTAAGTTCTGACAAAAGAAAAAAAAATTATTAAAGGCAAATGTTTGGACTAAGTTGTAATTTCATAATACGTGCTGTACAAGGACAGAGACCTGGGCACAACACAGAATCTTTGCAGCTGATGTATTTTGAACGTTTTTTTTCTACTGGAATAGTCCTTCTGTGCATCAAAAAATAAAAAAGTATGCACATATTACTTCTCAAATATTGATTAATTACATTTTGAAAATCTGTGAGGATGTAGAAAATGAATTTTTTTTTTTTCTAGTTTTATATACAGGAAACTGAAGAGGGGAAATTAAGCTATGTTATCCAAAGTAATACTATTAAGACTCAAAAGTTCTTGGTTTTGGTATCTGTGATCAGATTACTCTCTCTTTACTGATAAATGTAACTTCATTTGAAGAAAAAAACCCCACTGATACCATTTATAACTAGCAATTTTAACATTGCTATTATATGAGTGCTAACATAAAATCATTTATTCAAATCTTCCTTGGAAGATAGCATCTATGAAACAAATGGAAGCAAAACCTACTGCGATCACATCTGATGTAAAGCAGTTTGGTCTGCTTCATAGGGCTCCTCCATTTTACAGTTATTGATTACTGTTACTGTCTTTCAACACATCTGCTTTCCATGTCTTTGAAGCACAGAACACAGTGAGTGTAAAAATATGCAATTAGTTAGAAAAAGATTTAATGAAAATATAAAAACCATTCTGCCATATTTTACTGTGCAAATTACAGATTTTTATTTTTTTTTTCCAAAATGACTGAGGTGGTTGGGAATTTCAACATCACTGCTTTGCTGGTAAGTGGCAATGAAACCATTTTACACACCACCTGAATCACAGACCATTTGTTCGTGAGTGCTCATTTAAGTCTCCTGTTGGTCAATCATACTCTACAGATTAGGGGTAAAACTGCAGTGACAAAGATTTCCTACCTACTCCTTTTACAAAGATGTAAGTGTACAATTAGGTTAAATCCTCCAGTAGAAAAGGGGTAAAAATGCTAACGATGGCAAAGGATTGCAACCATATCTTCAGTTAAAGAAAGGCCTGTTGGCTGCACTGCCTTGTAAAAATTCTCTCAACACATTTATTTGGCACAAGGAGAATGTGTGTTTTAAGATTATTGTATTTCTTAATCTTTGTCTGTGCTTTTGAATATCACTTTGCATTGCCAACTCATTTAGATTCTTTACTCTTCTGAACATATATTTGTCAGATTCTGATTTTCTATTCTTTGCCCATGAGATCTAATTTTATTTAGTTTTAAATTTTTCAGAGACATTGGAGAGCATATCACACAGGCTAACTTTTTAGACCCTTAAGTTAGGAGGTTAGTCTCCTTAAGCTCCTTAGATCAGCAAAAGAGAGCTAGATTTCTTTAGAGAGTTATTTTTATCATAATGTGCATGCTACAGAGGATCTTAATGCACATGCTTCAAATCACCCTCTGGAGGGATTGCTCACTCTCTCTGCTGACTGTACAGAGTGCATATGCAGCCTGGCTGTCCTGGACATATAGAGTGTGGTTGTCATCTGCACACTTTTATCTAGCCATCTCCTTGTATAGCTACTACTCTTAACTCTATTCCTGTCTTAGAAATCTTGCAATTCATAGAATTATAGAATGGTTTGGGTTGGAAGGGACCTCAAAGATCTTCTAGTTCCAACCTCCCTGCCACGGGCAGGGACACCCTCCACTAGACCAGGTTGCCCAAAGCCTCAATTCATTTTCCTCGCATTGCTATTCATCTGTACGCTTGCAAAAGAAGGCTTAAACAAGCTCATCTAAACCTAGACCAATCTAACAGCCTGCTGATGCTAGAAGGGTTGGTCCACCTTTGCCAGCTCCTGGCTATGCAGTTCTTCATTGTGTTGGACTTCAGCCTTTTGCTAGCCTAGCTTCCTATTGGATTGGCAAACTGAATGGCTCACTGAGAGAGTAAGCATGATTTATGCACAGGAAGGTGCAGGGATATACGACTCAAAGTTGGGCAAGCAGAACTACTGCCTTAGAGGCAATAAGCTGTTAAATCATTTCAGTCTGTTTTGTTTGCCTGCCCCTGTAAATACGACTGATCAATGTGTTTAACAATTTTATTATGTTAAATTGTAAGTTCTAACAACAAAAATGTGAAAAAGGGAAGCCTACATTTAAACCCAAAATAGAAAATGTGCTTCCTAAAATCTTGGAATCCTGAAACCTCATATCGTGTTAGTCCATGCGAGAAATGTTGTTCAGGAAGTTGCAAAGTAGAATGAGGTCTTTGTACTTGCCTGACATCTCTGCATTCCTATGTACAGCTCTAAGACGCTGTCTCCTAGAGGTTCCTTTCTCAACCTCCCTTCATCTGCCATAGCCTATAGCATGCTCAGTTCCTGGGCCTGGTTCTGTAGCATGTACGTGGCTGGCTGACTGGCCCAACAGAAAAGGTAAAATTTGGCTCACATTAAATAAGGGACAGTAATTAGGTTTGGGGTTTTTTCCCCTCCACCACTCACCAACTTTCACAACACATAGAAACTCAGTATCTTTTTATATCCATAACTGTATTCGGTTTGCATGGCAAGGTTTTGGTAGCAAGGGGGGCTACAGGGGTGGCTTCTGTGAGAAGCTGCTAGAAGCTTCCCCTGTGTCTGACAGAGCCAATGCCAGCCGGCTCCAAGACGGGCCCACCGCTGGCCAAGGCCAAGCCAATCAGCGCCTCTGTGATAACATATTCAAGAAAGGAAAAAAAAACAACTTAGGGGGAGCTTTTGCAGCCAGAGAGAGAGAGAAGATGTAAGAAACTCTGCAGACACCAAGGTCAGTGCAGAAGGAGGGGCAGGAGGTGCTCCAGGTGCCGGAGCAGAGATCCCCCTGCAGCCCCTGGTGAAGACCATGGTGAAGCAGGCTGTCCCCCTGCAACCCATGGAGGAAGGATGAGGGGGTGTAGAGATTCCACCTGCAGCCCGTGGAGGACCCCACACTGGAGCAGGTGGAGGCACCTGAAGGAGGCTGCGGCCCGTGGGAAGCCCACGCTGGAGCAAGTTCCTGGCAAGACCTGTGGAGAGAGGAGCCCACACCAGAGCAGGTTTGCTGGCAGGACTTGTGACCCCGTGGGGCACCCCACACTGGAGCAGTCTGCTCCTGAAGGTCTGCACCCCGTGGCAGAGACCCACACTGGAGCAGTTCGTGAAGAACTGTAGCCCGTGGGAAGGACTCACATTGGAGAAGTTCATGGAGGACTGTCTCCCGTGAGAGGAACCCCATGCTGGAGCAGGGGAAGAGCGTGAGGAGTCCTCCCCCTGAGGAGGAAGGAGCAGCAGAGACAACGTGTGATGAACTGACCACAACCCCCGTTCCCCGTCCCCTTGTGCTGCTGGGGGGGAGGAGGGAGAGAAAGTCAGGAGTGAAGTTGAGCCTGGGAAGATGGGAGGGGTGGGGGAAGGTGTTTTAAGATTTTATTTCTCATTGCTCTGCTCTGTTTTGCTCTGTAATAAATTGATTAATTTTTCTTTAAGTTCAGTCTGTTTTGCCTGTGACAATAATTAGTGAGTGATCTCTCCCTGTCCTTATCTCGACCCACAAGTGTTTCATTATACATTTTCTCCCCTGTCTAGTGAAGGAGGGCAGTGACAAAGTGGCTCTGGCCTCCAGACAGGGTCAGCCCCCCCAGTAACACTGTACTAGGTCTGCCTGAGCTTGAGGTAACCCTCTTCATAGCAGCCTGCATGGTGCTGTGTTTTGGATTTGTGACCAAAACTGGACCAAAACCTTGCTGAATATGTTTGAAACTTCAGTAGATTCAAAGTCTTGCTCCTAAGAAAAACCCTACAATACACATCTCCACAGTTCATAAGAACGAATGTATACAAATTCCATTCCTCTAAACACATGCAAAGAAGATAAAACTTTAATTAAGTATTTGCAGTTTTAGAGCGACTGAGAGCTATAATAATAATAATGATAATAAATAAAAATTCTGCACCTCTGCCAGTTCCTTTCCTAATGTACCAAGGATTTTACCTGGCACTTTCAGATACAAAGAACAAAATCCTATTTTTGTGTGTTATGTTTGCATTTTTATAGCATCTGAAGCAGCACTTGCCGACCATCTTGAGCTAACATTATTTATTATTTTTGTAAGAGTCTTTCTTTACTTCAGAAAAGAAAATAAAACGGATAACACACTTTTTCTTTATAATAAAGTTCCAAAACAACATCACTGCAGTTTTATAAGTTAAAGCATTTTTCTTACAAGTAATCAAAATTCTAGCTGGGTTCTTGAAATCAACAGTTTCTCAAATATGGTTTTCCTATTACTGTTTTGGCATTTGTGTTAGAAGTTATACAGTCTCACACTATGTTGACTGGTATAGTAACAGAATAGGCAAATACCTGTGCTACGATATACTTTGTTGTTGTTGTTGTGTTTTTTGTTTCAAGTAACTGTCTGTATCCTGATATATTTTTAACAGAATTAACAAATTACTGGAATGATTCACAGAACACCAAAAAGTCCAGATGTGCCAAGGTATGCATGGAAGTTAATATCATTCAAGCACATCACTAAGAGAGAACAAGCCAGCCAGGAAGTTTTCATTGGGTGTATGCCTTTATAGCAATAACATGATCAACACTAGCAGCTGTGTTTAAATATGAATTACAAATTATTGACAGTGTTAAAAAGGCCTTTTTCTCCATATAAATAGAGAAAAAGTATGCATACAGTATGCACAATGGAAGTGCAAATTACATGTTACTACTTCAACTACATGTGTTCTGGCATCTGTAGACAAGCAAGTCACTTTGCCTTCTTTTCTCTGCTTGAGTTTGCTAATTAATATAATAGGGAAATCCCAGACTGGTATGTCAGGAATTCAGTTGAAATCACCATCGTACTTACAAGCAATAATCACAAAGCAATGAATAAAACTAGTGCTATCGTCACATATGTAATACTTTGAACTTTCAATTTTGAGCAATCCAAAGAAATCCTGCACTTTAATCTCCCATTCCAATACTATTTGCTATACGAGTAACAAGTGATATAATAAAAGTATACTGGTTTAGTTTTTGATCTCGTCAGGAGTAAAATCTAAGTAACATTATAATTTTTTGAATAAAGAACAGGGACCATTTTTCCGTGACAAAATGTACCATAAAGTTCCAGCACCCTCTTTAATTCTTGATGCACACTGGAGTCAGAGTCCCTCTTATTTGTGAAGCAAAGCATTAGTAGAATCCAAGTCTTCAAGATCTGTAAATGCCATACTGTGCTGTTTTAGCTAAAATAAGCACATCTTTTAACACATATTGCATCATTCATCACTCTCCTTTAATCTCAACACTAAAGTGAGAATGTATGGTTTGTTTTGGAAAAACAAAAACCCAAAGAAATACATGAAATTTTTAGACCGATTCCCAATGTGAGTGCACAAGCCTGAAGAACAGAACTTTAAAAAACATTCCCATAATATTCACTTCTATGTTTCTGTTCTTGTTATGAATAAAACAGCATGATAACATCTTCCAGAATTAGTTCACTATAAATACTTTATATAAAGACCTAAATGTAAATGAAAATATATTTAACTAGAAATAATTGAATCACTGCTTCCTCTGTCACACTAGTTAATAACATGAAAGGCTCCAAAATATGAAATCAACTCCACAGAACTTTCATTTTAAAAGGTGTATTCCATCATGCATCTGTTACAGAAGTTATTCAGCTAAAGCAACTGAAGGCATATGCTGTCACTTACATAAAATTTCCATTCGGTCAAGATGTTATTCTTCCTCTGTTTTTACACACATATGCACCCCTCCTGAAATAAGCTGTGACAAAGCAGTAAGTGAACCAGAATTTTCAGGCAAATGTTTCTGCAGTTCTTCCTTAAACCAAGCACCCCCGTGCTGACAAACAGTAATTTTTGGAGGAAGGCTTTACTACCACAGACACTAAAACCTGGGACTTCTCCAGCAAGCGAACTCAGAATTGAGACTGACCACAAAAAAGTGTTTATAACCATGCAGAACCTACTCTGTCTCTCAGACCTGCTGGAGTACAACTCCATGGCTTAGCGTGTTGCAATGATTTGTGCAGAGTCTCCTCTGGATCCCTCTCATTCTCTGTCATCTCTGAGGACTGGTCTCTTAAGTCTGCTGTTCTCAAGTCTCCCACTCTCCGCCTGTGCTGCACATCTTTTTGTTTCTTTCTTTTGTTCTCCCTTATTCTCAGCCCACCCTGCCCTATATTCCAGAAACTTCTTAGCTGAGTGTGCAGTTACTGTGAGGAGAGGCATGGTCTTGTGGGGGACACAGCAAATATGCAATGCTCTCTACTCTTCCACAGTCTTTAAGTAGAATATATACATATATTCCACTTAAATATACATATATACATATATATGTAGATATATAATATACAATATGTACACATTACAAATACATCAGATACAAAATGATCTGTAGAATGAGACAGTAGAAAATTTGCTAGACAACCTAATGAATTTTCAATAAAATTTAATAGTTTAATGAAGTTTTAGGAATGTTTAAACCCACTAACATATATATAGCATGAGAACTATAACTTCCTTCAGTTTCTTTGACTTGCTAAGCTTCCCATAGCCTCTATTTACCCCCTTAACCACTACAAAAATGGTCTTAATAAGGTAGACCGGAACAGATAAAAAATACCTGCAAACAGCTACTGGAAACGTTAGCATAAAAGTGCCAAAAAATATGTAAAATGAACTACATAGTGTATATCTCATTAGTAAATCCAATAGCTTTCCTCTCAACAAACTGCACCTACATACCAAATAATCATCTACTTTTCAAAAAGGGGGAAAAATATTTTAATGTGCTATTATTCCATATTTTGAACTTTTCTTTCCTATTAATGTCCTTCCTCTGATTATGCTTTTTGTTCCATTATTTATCTTAATAGCCAGCTGTTGAAAAGCTGACATACAACTTGGGTTGCTCTAATAGACTTCAAGACTTCAAAGCGCTACTTGGGAATGGATCCAGACTCAAATCTGCCTACTGCCATTGAAAAAATACCTAGGTAGCAATTCTGTATAAAAGCACTCACATTGTCTTTCTGTTGGTGATGGAAAACCATTTGTACACACAGCATAAGGGTTTACACCTGGGCTTACATGACTATTTCTTTAAGAGAGTAAATAAATGTATATTAATTAAGCATTATGACTCTGCATTTCAGTGAAAAAAACCCCCAAAACCAAAAAACCCAAAACCAAACCCAATATTTTAAAACCTTAAGGTATTAAAACTTAAGAAATTTCCATAAAGTCAACATCCAATCTAAAAATATATTATAGATCATCATGAATATAGAACTATGACCACAAAATATAGCACTTCCTTAACTATTTGTGCACACAATGCCGTTTTGTAAAGGAAACTCACAGTTACTATGAATCTAAATTAGTGAAAATAAATCATTTTGCATAGTCCTGGACTGCTAATGTTTTCAAAATTGGAATGAATCTCTATATTAATGCATTATGTGCAAGTGCCACTCAAATAAAAAAAAAAACCAAGCCACCAAACTTACAAACAAGAAGTACATTTTACATATATTTATTGTATTAGAAGAAAGACTTTTTCAATAATTTTCACAATTTTTTGCAAGAATAGAAAGTAACATATTTTCAGGAAAATTGACAATTTTCCATTTTCCCATGGATTACTATGCTGTAAAAGTTATCATTTACTGTCCACAAAGTAGAGCTACACTTTATGGATGCGTAACAAAAAGCTATCCACATATACTTCACCAATATACAGTAGTAATTGGCAGTGTGGCTAGAGTGTGGCCAGACGTCAATGTCTTGAGTTATTTGATACCCTAAAGATACTATGACATGAAAATGAAAGAAAGCAGGGAATATAGAGTAAAGAAATAGGTAATAAGACTTAGCTTGATGATTTATATTCTTAGGCAATGGAAACAGTTTGCTTTCTTTCCAGGGTAATACAGTCCTTGTTTATCCTTAATGGTTGTAGGCATTTAACTGGAATGTCAAAGTCATCCTAGGCACTTTTTTAATCAGGAGAGGGGAAAAAAAGTATCTTCAGAACATGATTTGGGTGTTAGGATTGAGTGATTCTCTGTATTTTTCCATCGACTATGAAAACAATCTACAGCAACTATGTTCCTGCCTTAGCCAATTCGGTTTTGTGCCTGTGGGATGAACACAGTCTATCTATGCTGAACACATAAATAAATGCTAATGTTTTTAGCTTCTGCAGGCCTGCCATAGCACATGCATCTTGATCTTCAAAAGAATAAAATGAAAGTAAGTTAAAACATTCCTCGGGGAAAGCACAGGGGTTGTCCAAGTGTCAGTAAAAAACTAATTTGGTCTACAGAATTGTTATTACAAGTCATCCTTCGCAAACTGTCCTAAAAACAAAAAAATCAACAGTTTCCCTGCATATAAATAGCAAAGTATGGAATCCCATTTATACTCACGGATGCATACAAGGTTACTCAAAGTGAAGAGACGCAGGGCTCTATTGACCTATATCAGCAAGTTGTGCTCCCAATTCAACAGATGTCTCCTGTGAGGTCAGCATCACTGAATGCACCTCAAAGGCACAACAGGGGTCTATGTGCAGACAACTGACCAATCTTTTTGCAAAATAGCCTGAGAAACAGCAGCAGTGTGTTGACAGTAGCATCAGTGGCATCTCAGCTGTCGCACTCTGTTAACTCAGTGACACTATTTCCAAAATGAGAGCTGCCTCGCTCATTCTTCTCTGTTATCTGCCAACTGTCTGGAGAGCTTGCACCACTAACAAATGCCTTTTTCTTTTTCCTTTTTTTGTCTTTTTTCCTTTTTTCAGAAAAAAAGTCAAAAAATTCGTTTGCCCTTTTGCCACAATACTAAATTAGTCCACTGTTTGTATGTTTATGGATCTTCTGTGCACTGAAGTCTGTTTTTCATGCTTTCATTACAACCTTCAATCCCACTGTTCCTTGTGACAAAAATCTGAATTGTTTTATCCAGACAAAAATTAAAAATGACCCAGTGTAATGTTTTTTATCTCATTATAGCAGCATATCTCATCTTCAATATTGAAATGGCTACAGAGTTTGATTTTTTTATGCTGCAGAAGCTAATTAGTATTATTACCAATTCTATAGAAAACAAGCAGCAAATGATAATTTTCAATCATTAGTGTTCTCATCCAACCCATAAATTCTGGTTAAACCCTTATTTTCTTAATGTTAGTGTTACTTATTAAAAATCCAATGTTAGCTCTTTATAGCTTGATAAAGCTCTTAGAATATCACTAAAAGGTAAGTATCCAAAAGCTGAATCTCACAATGATAAAAAGAATGTCTCCAAATTACAGAAAACGACATCATTGCAGTCCACAGATTGAAAAAAATGCAGATAAATGACCAACGAAAAAAAAAGATAGAAGAAAATGTGAAATACTGATTTACAACCCGTTAAGAAACGATAATGAATACTGGCACAATCCATGAACAGGACATTCTAGACTCATTGTGAGGACTTATTTCAGGGGATCTTGCCAACAAAAACAAGTAATGCAGGCCTCAGCAATCTCTGGGCTTCTTCCAATAAAGAGACATAATCAATCAAAGATATTATATTTCCGAGGGTTTTGTTCCTCTTTTTAAATAAATTCTACTAATAAAGTCATTCTTTGGTTTTCTGTTAAATCAAGACAGGAAAACATACAGTGTCAAAAATCTTCTCCATGAAAGATAGAACAAAAGGCAATTTCTCAGGAAAGAGCGATGTTATACTGGATTGCTGAGTTTGGACAACGGTACAGCTTTACCAAAAGTGCTTTTGTCTCTTGTTAACTGCATATGCTGCAGTTAACAAGCCATAATTCAGAAAAGCAAATGCATAAATTGCTGATTGGATAAAACAGTAGATTTCCTTCTTACATTAGCATATGATATGAAACTGAATTCTAGACTGTGGCTTGCAAAAAACCAATTTCCCCAAAATTACAATGTTTTAACTACCAGCTACATCCTGAGAACTCCTTATTTTTATTCTACCTGAAGTGTAATATGCAATTTATGTTCACGCAACATATAATAAAATGCATTCAGTTCTACTTTGTAGTTTCATTACTCCACTCTATGTTGACATGAGTTAAAATAAAAAGAAGATGAGCAGAAGAGGAGCCTGAATCTTCTCACACATATGATCTCTCTGTTTTCCTTAAAGGCTGTGGAAGGACTATGTATTCTTTTATACATTAGCTTAATTTCCATAGCAGCACAATGTGATCAATACTGGATTAAAGAGGTAATCCATGAGGAAGGGTTCACCTCTCTTGGGTGTCTGGTCTACAATCTTGATTTTTTGTAGCTTTGGCCAGGCTTCACACCAACTACTATGTAATCATCAAATAAACTTACTAAAAATATCCCTGGAAAATACTGAAAAGGATATCTCCACAGCCCCTAACTATATCTGTGCCTGTAATTATTGCTAAAGACATTTCTGAAGAAAGAAACTTTTCTCTGATTATATACTATATTGGATAGAAAGATCATAGAGTTCTACATTTCTTCTGGCTGCAGAGAAATATGACAGTGTTCTCCCAGCCTTAATTAACATTTCTGTGCTGAACACATACATTATAGCTTATTGCTATAAAGTCTGTGAAAATGTACAGAATCTGAGTGAATCAATACCCTTAACTTTAAAAGAATTTTTAGCTACATACAGATTTTGAAATGTGGCAAATGATTTCTTTGATAGCACTTTGCAAAAAGATAAATTACATCTTGCATTGGACTCCCTTATTGAACCACACCTAATATAATATGAAGTAACAACCGTTGCTAGTCAGGCTGAGTCAGCAACAGCAGAAATGGAATCTTAAAGGTAGAAGCAGCACTGCTCAAGTGATTCAATGTCAACAGATGAAACCTTCAAGCACTGATTATTGAAAATTGCAAAACTGCAAATATAGATTCAAACCCGCAGTAAATTCGATATAAAGAAACAATAATGCTCCTTCTGTGAATCTATGCAACACATTATGAGTTATACCATATGTTATCCAAAGGCAGCTCAATTCAAATACAAATACTGGGCATTTTACTAAGATTTGGCATGATACACTAGCTAAGTAACAAATAACTGTGCCAGGTATTACTGCTTTAAATTGTGACAGAAATGGTTCCAATATGTCATAGAGGAAAATATATGTAGTGTTAATGTTCCTAGCCTATCAGAAGAACATGCTGATATCGTTAAGCATCAGCTAAGCTGTCTCTATGGACAACATATATGTATTTGCAGTGCTTTAGAGCAGTGATTTTCAAACTATAAGTTATAGAGCACAGAGCTCTATAACTATTGATTACTTCAAAGGTTCAACAAGAATCATAGAATCATAGAATGGTCTGGGTTGGAAAGGACCTTAAAGATCATCTAGTTCCAACCCCCCTGCCACGGGCAGGGACACCCTCCACTAGACCAGGTTGCCCAAAGCCCCATCCAACCTAGACTTGAACACTTCTAGGGAGGGGACATCCATAACTTCTCTGGGCAACCTGTTCCAGTGTCTCTCCACCTCACAGTGCAAAATTTCTTCTGACATCATGGGGAAAACCACACCAGGTAAATGAAGTTCATATATGCTAAAAAGCATATTCAACAAATACAAAATTTCTAAAAGCAATGTTAAGTACAATAGGATACAGCTAGTTGTTCACTATTTTCTGCAAATAAAAAAGGGAAAAAGTTACGTTCAGAAACGTAGCCTTTCTTGAAATTAAATTATTTATAAAAAGACACCCAATTCTTACAAAAGTTCCACTACCAAAAGGAACTTCAAGTTTTGTTGATGTCTGATACATTTATTTTGAATAGTAAACATTTTATGCCTCAAATCTAAATAGTCTCAAACTGAGCACCTACATAGTTTGATCCTGTTTTAAAATCATTATCATAGCCAGTATCTCCCAATATGGACTGAGATAAACCCTTGGAAAACCACTACATTTCTGTCAGTAACTTCTGAGAACTGCAGGAAGAACTATCTCACTGTTCAAAAGTACTCTCTTGTAAATGAACTAAACAAAAAATGGAAATTTTTGTTCTGGCAGAAAACCCAAACAATGGCTGTGAATATGAAATGACAAAATAATCATAGAGTGATAGAATAATCTAAGTTAGTAGGAACCTCTGGAGATCATCCAGTTCAACTTCCTACCAAAAGTAGGTCTATTTACATCAGGTTGCCCAGGGCTGTGTCCAGTGCAGTCTTGAACTTCTTCAAAGATGGACAGCCTTTCTAGGCAACTTGTTCCAGCATCTGACTGCCCTCATTGCAATTTTTTTTTTTTCAGTTTATCTAATTGGAATTTCCTACATTCCAACTTGCGTCTGTTGTCTCTCATCCTATTGCTGTGCACCTCCACATAGTCCTACTTCATCTTCTCTCTATGCTCCAATTGGGTAGTTGTAGACAGCAATAAGGTCTCCCATTTGCCTTCTCTTCTAAAAGCTCAGCAGGCCCAGCCTTCTCAGCCTCTCCTTGCACATCAAGTGCTCGCACCCCCTGTTCTGCAGAGCTTCTTCCTTGACAGTCAGACCCCAGCCTGTACTGTTGAATAGAGTTGTTCCATCCTCAATACAAGACTTTGCATTTGCATTTATTGACCTTGATGACATTCCTGTCAGTCCATTTCTCTAGCTAGTCCAGGTCATTCTGGTGGAAGATCAACTACTGCTACCCCAGTACTGTCAATTAGATATTGTCCACAAACTTGCCAAGAGTGCACTCCATCCCTTCATCGAGATTATTAAATAGACATTTAATTGTGCTGGTCTCAGTACTGATACCTGAGGAATGCTACTGGTTACTGGGCACCAGATGGATTTTGCATCACTGATCACATCTCTTTCATTCCAGCAGGTCAGCCAGCTGTCAACTCATCTTACTTTTCACCTATTAGCCCATATCTTAACAATTTGGTAATAAAGAGACTATGTGAGTCTGTGTCAAGATATATAACAACTGCTGCTCTTCCTTTGTCCACAGTGTTGTCACCCCACAAAAAAGCAATGGGTTGCTCAGACATGATTTACTCTTAGCAAATCTATGCTGGCTGCTCCAAATCACCTTCCAGCTCCTCATAACGTAGGAGGACTTACTGTACAACCTTCCCAAGGACTGAAGTGAGGCTGACAGTTTCCTTGATCCTCCTTTGTGCCCCTATTGAGGATGAAAGTGGTGGGCGGAACCTCCTCCAGTGGTCATGAACTTTTGAAGATGATAGAATGCAGTCTCACAATAAAACCAGCCAGCTCTTTTAGCACCCTCAGATGCATCCCATCTGGTACCGTGGACTTGTGTGCATCCAGTTGCCTTAAATAATCCCTGTTACTTTACTATAGGTACTGCCTTAGTCCTACAGTCTCTGCTAGCAGTCTCAGGGACCTGGGAAGCCTGAGGGCAGCCCTTACCAATTAAAACAAACAAAAATGGCACTGAGTACTGAGTAATAATGCAATCATCAGGCATTGTGAACATGGGCTCACAAATGGAAAGTCCTGTTTAACTAATTTGATATCTTTCTATGATAAGGTCACCCACCTAGTGGATGAAGGGAAGGCAGTAGATGTCATTTTTCTGGAATTTAGGAAGGCTTTTGATACTGTCCCTCACAGTATCTTTCTGGACAAGTTGTCCAACTGTGCAATGACGAGGTTCACAGTGCACTGAGCGAAGAACTGGTTGAATAGCAGAGCTCAGCAGGTTCACGGTACACTGCGATGAAGAACTTGCTGAAGGGCAGAGCTGAAAGGGTTGTAGCGAATGAAGCTACATTTGGCTGGTGACCAGTCGCCAGAAGTGTTCCTCAGGGTTCAGTTCTAGGGCTATTTCTCTCGCATATATTTATCAACAATCTGGATGCAGGAGTTGAATGCACCATTAGAAAGTTTGCTGATGATACCAAACTGGGAGGTACTGTTGACTCTCTTGAGGGACAAGGGCCTTGCAGAGGGATCTACGTAGATTGGAGCACTGGGCAATGATTAATGGCATGAAATTTAACAAATCCAAATGCCAGATTCTGCAACTAAGACAGAGCAACGCTGGGCACAAGTACAAATTGGGAGAGGAGTGGCTGGACAGCAGCCCTGCAGAAAGAGATCTGGGGGTGCTGGTCAACAGCAGCTCAATACGAGTCAGCAGTGTGCCCTGGCGCCAAGAGGACAAACTACATCCTGGGGTGCATCAAACACAGCCTAACAGCCAGTCAAGAGAGAGGATTATCCCACTGTATTCAGCGTTGGTGCAGCCTCACCTTGAGCACTGTGTGCAGTGCTGGGCCCCACAATTATAAGAAGGATGCAAAGGTCCTCAAATGCATCCAGAGGAAGGAAACAAAACTGGTGAAAGGGCTGGAAGGCATGTCCTGTGAGGAGTGGCTAAGGACTTTGGGCTTGTCTAGTTTGGAGAAAAGAAGGCTGAGGGGCGACCTCATTGCTCTCTACTTCCTGAGGAGTGGAAATGAAGAGGGAGGTGCTGAGCTCTTCTCCCTGGTATCCAGTGATAGGACGCGTGGGAATGGTTCAAAGCTGTGCCAGGGGAGCTTTGACTGGACATTAGGAAGCATTTCTTTACTGAGAGGGTGGTCAGACACTGAAACAGGCTTCCTAGAGAGGTGACCCAAGCCTATCAGTGTCTAAGAGGCATTTGGAAAATGCCTTTAATAACATGTTTTAACTTTTGTTCAGCCCTGAAGTGGTCAGGCATTTGGACTAGATGATCACTGTAGGTCCCTTCCAACTGAAATAGTCTATTCTATTCTATTCTATTCTATTCCCTTTTCCCTGTCTCTTGTCATTAAATCCCCTGTCCCACTGAGCAAAGGATGCACATTCTCCTTAGCCTCCTGTTTTGCTGCTGGCTCACTTTCAGAAGCCGGTCTGGGTGTCTGTCAGGTCCTTCACTAGTTTCTCCATTCCTATATGCATGGACAATGTCTTTGCATTTTTCTCAGCTTCCACCTGCTTCATAGTTCCTTTTCCGTGTCAGATGTCAGGCAGGAGTTCTTTGTTCATTCATGCTGGCCTTCTGCCACACTTGTTCTAATTTCTGTCCACTGAAATGAATTTGGCTTGCTCTGAACGAAGTTGTATTCAATGATCAACCAGCAAGATTACTTCTCTTTATATGTCATGCAGAGTATACATTGAAAACTAGAAGGTGATGGCTGACTGTTAGTCTTTTCTACATCGACACCTATCTTCAACAGATTAAGCACAAACAATAATATAAATGGCAGTCCCATATGTTACTGGTATCACTATTGCAACTACAGCAGATTAATTTACAGTTTGATACAGGTGCTATGTAGTTGATGTTGAAATGGCTTAACAATCCCAACATCTTTCACTCCCAATGTATAATATGCTATAAAATGAACTTCCTATTTGTGCTACAGACCACTTGATAAATGCTTCATTTAGGGGACCTCAGGAAAAGCTTAGGAAAAATTTATATGCTTTACTAAAGATACGTATTTCTGGAATCCATAATGATAGCTAGGACTGAATGTTCAAGTTGAAGAAGCTTGGTTTATGTTACACTAAGACATTGATGACTCATTGATGTGTTATTACACATTTTCTGTTTACATGATTCAGCATGGGGAAAAAAGTGTTTGACATTTGTAAGTTAACTTGGTCACAAAATACAAGACTTCATTAAATGATCAAAAATAGGATTTACATCACAAGTTACAGCTTCTGCTGTATTCTCCTTCCTCTCTACTGTTTTTGTCAGAAATAAAACCACATAAAAATTAGTATCGAATTATAAATCATAATTTACTTCCATTGAATTTGAAACTTCTATGAGATAAAGGAATCTCGCACAAAAGATCATCAGAGTACTACCCTAAAATCAGTAAAGAAATCAATTGCTTCAATAGGATAATTCTTTTTGAAAGACAATTCACACCCTGCTAATCTGGAGGCAAAATATTAAATAAATTCACTGTTAACATTTTACAAATTTACAGAGCTATGAAGTTGTACAATACAGAGCATTTCCACAAGCAACTTGCTCAGAATTGTTCAGTTTTTCTTCTTCAGTTCAAAACTAATGACAAAAGCTACGTCTGATCTGTGTTCTGCCAAATTCAGATGATCCTGTACTAGGTACACAACATTACCATGCACTTAAGAGAAACAAGTTTTAGTACGAAAAGTGTCACATTGGAGAGTGCTGTTTTCTGTCAAGCGCTGATTTATCAATATTGATGCAAGACAGAAGAATGCATTGCTTACATGACATAATCTCTGCATTAGCCTTCATTTCTCTTGTCTTGTGAAAACATAGGACTACTTTGTTTCTAGTTTCCTTACACATGTGGAAAGTAGTTGCATCACTATTCAGATCTGGCTGCACAGCAGCCCTCTACAACTTACTCACTAGACTTGAAAAGGATCCGAGGAAAGACGACAGGCATAACTGCTAGCACCACAACTTTTAGAGCTATTGGAATGCTTCTGACAACTTATCAGTGTTTCTTAAAAGAAACAAATTCAGGGAACAATCTAATCTCTCACACAGTATTAGTCTTATCTACTTTCCAGCAACCTCTGCAATCTCTTTAGCTAGAATTAGTTGATTTAAGTTTCAGTGTTCTGGAGATTAACGGCAGCTTTAATTTCTGTTCAAATGAACTTCAAAAATCTAGTGACACAACCTGTATTTTTCTGTCAAAGCTTTAGAAATAAATAAGATTTAATGTCTCTCAGATCTGTTAAAGAATAAATATAATAATTCAGAGTTTTGTCTGAGGTCAAGTGCTAATCATGGCAAGCAGAAATGCAAGATCAGAAGACACAGTTTTGTACTCTCCGAAAGAAAAGCAAGAAACTTCTTATGAAACAATGGTGACTTTTATGCGAGAAAGTCACCAGCAGAGATCACCTGTGTTAATGATGACACTGACAAGAAAAAAATGTTTTTATATTCACATTTGAACAAAAAAGGAATCTTCAAAATTACACAACTCTAAGCATATCTTTTAGATTCAGGATTCCTGAAGAGTGGAAGGTACATAACTTCAGTTGAAGAGAAATCATGTCATCTTCTCTTCAGCTTCACAGATCATGAACAGGGAAATTTGACAAATCTTTTTGGATGACCATAATCCATGAATGATGCGGCTGAATTATGTTCGATGATTTAGGAACTGTAGTGGCAGTGTATAGTTACTTTTCTATGAAGTGAGGTCAGTCGTAAGTGGGAGCCTTGGAAGACTTGCACTCACTACTGATTTAGTTATTTTAATATAGATATTGTTATAATATAATTAAATCACTGGGACATAAGCTAAAAACATAATAAGTAAACTTTCGGATGGCTGCGATCCTGGAAGAATTTCTTGCAGAGCAATATTTGCACTAAGGTTGTGAGAGAATATTTTATGTGTGGCATCACAAGACTATGTACGACAACATGACCTTTATTCCTCCATGCTTCAAACTTACTATAAGAGTTGCCTATAAGATTTGAGCATATGTGAAAAACAATTCTGACCTTTACTCAGTATTTCAGTTAGCTTATTGATATTATAGAAAATATTAATCACATCCTTAATATCAATATTATAACTGCAAGGTTTGCCTGGTAGGTATAACACATAAAAGAAATTTCATGAGCAAATACAGAGTCAAAAATTTTCACATCTCCAAATAACATCCACAGGTAACCAAGAAAAAAATATATTGAATTGGAATTTAAAAAAGAATTAATACAGAGTAAGGAAGAAAAAAAAAGGAATAAAAAAGACAACAGAAATAAACCAGTATAAATTTCTACTAAATCATCTGAATAAAAACTGAGCGGGTTGAAGTATGCACACAATATGGCCTAATCCATTAAACAAAAAAAAAAAAAAAAAGCTAAACTGTGACCAGGACCATAATACATATTGCATTAGTGATGCTTTGTTGTTTATTATGTTGCTGTCAGAATCCCCTCAGTGTATAAAATGGGCACTTTGCTAATCCACATATTTACAACTCACAAAACGCTCTTAAAGTCTATAAATTTGTCAACACAGATTTAAAAGCAATGTTGTAGTGAGGTCTCAGGTGGACTTCATTACATTTGCAAAGTATACCACACTATAATACTGCATAATATCCTAGTAGATGTAATGTATTAAAAGCTAGAGATGATCAGGATCTACTTAGGAACCAGTTCCAAAATCAGGATTGAAAATTTAGTTATAACAAGGCAGACACAAGTAGTTTTTCAACAGATTTTTAATTGGAAGCTGGACTCTGAAACACAGACTTAATGTATGCATTACTGCTGGTCAATGAGAAAACTTGTTTTACAGCCACCTCCAAAAAAATGGATTGGTTTTATTACTGCAAAGCCATTGGTACCCTGTGGCAACTGTAGTCTTCAGCCATATGTTAAGACACCTAAATAACCCATACAGCACATGAGAAAGATTGCCACGCTAAGTACAGGAAGAGGCTAGCTATATGAACCCTTCTCTATGAGTCAGTAAATATCCAAGTGTGAAAACCAGAACACTTTTGCAGCAAGAAGAGTGAAGAGCCTTACATAAGGGTCATTTAAATAGCACCTGAGATGCATATAACTTCTATTCCAATCCCTGATAAAAGATTTTGTAAGGAAGAGGTGTGAGATCACCTGCCATTATCCAAGCAAATGGTTTAATCAATGGGTTTAAAGAGGACCTAAAAAGCATCTCTTTACTGAAAACGCTTTGTGCTGGTTTCAGTAGGCACATCCTTAGGTTACGTAAGGTGGGACAAAGAAACATTTATTCTAAATCCTAGAACTTGGGTGACTGGAACCTTTGTGCTATCATGATAGTGGTGGCTGCCAACACTTGCAAAAATTTACAAGCCTACAGAATTTTGTGAGGCACAGATCAGATAATTCAGATACCTCCATTTTGGAACAGGAATAGATTAGGAGTTCAGAGCACCTAGACTAGAGGTATGTTTCCTTTAGGAATCAATAGCTAATTATATGTTTATAGAGATGGCCAAAACCACTTTTTGCCACACAATAAGAGATACATAGCTTCTGAACTACAGATAGTTCACATTCTGTGAGCTCTAAGCTCATAAGAATAATGAGCTGTCTTCTGCAGTCACCCACAGAAACACACCCATAATCTCTCTGTATAACCCTTACTGACTACTTCAGTTCAAAAAGGTTGTTCAGAGAAGTGTAATTTAATGAGCTTTACTCTATTTTGTGTCCTCTATATATTAACTTAATACTTTTGTTAAGTGGAATGAAAACAGTATTTAAAATGCTTCAAAATCCTAGCAGTTCAGCAGTGTTTCTCTCTGCACTGGTTTTATAACGTCTGGAAGAACACACTAGGTTAGGAATAATGGCAAAAAATGGCTATGATAGGTTAGTGTGATAGACTGGTGACATTATACAGTTTACAAAAGTGTTTGTATGATTCATATTTAAATTACATTACTAGAAAATAGGGGAAATGAATGGTAAATTAGACTGTGTCAGAGGACAGAGATACGTGCTGATGAACTACCAAGGGAGAACACTTCTGATTGTAATTTTCTCCAGAACATGTCAGTGTCTACTTTCAGTCGTTGTCTGTGATATAGTATATAGCAGTAAAATCTCAGTAGAACATGATTCACACATTTTAGCAGATCAACATAAGGACTGTTATGCGTCTTCAGAAGCAGCTGATATGAGTTATAGATTTCATTACTTTGTGGGTGGAATCACAGACAAGATATGACTTCTCTGCATCAGATTCCATCAGCTAGCATTATCATTTACAGATTTATAACTCTTCAAATGCACTGGATATGCAAATCTGTATGCAACAGTACCATATTTCAGCTATTTAATAGCTCAAAAAGGACTTTCTCTACAGCATTTCACACAGTAAACATTTGTATGCTTGCCTTTCATTTCTCACTTTCAGGTTTAGCAAATGAACTCATTAAATCCCTGACAACAAAAACGATTTGTAACTTATGATAGGTTCATTCACTAATATATTCAGTGTACTTTTATTAAAATCTTGTAAATTCATAATTTAATCCAATGCCTATGTTACAGTTTAAAGGACTGTATCCACATCGGTTTTAAGTTAATTTACTGGGTTTCTTATAGGTAAAGTGAAAATGATAACTAAGATTGGCTTTTACACCAAACTATATCTTGTCAGCTACTTGTGGATGCAGAGCTTTTTCTTATTATAGGCACATTTATCACTTCAGTACTAAGGCCACTTTTTTGAATATGACATAGGAGAGCACTTTTGTTCCATATTCAGCATCAAAGGTGATGGATACCAGTTCACTTGCTAAACTGTGTTTTCTGCAAAGGACATATTATTATAAGGTTCATAGAGTTAATCAGCACAAACTCAGTATAAGCTTTTTATGCTGAAATGAATTTTATCCACAGAAAACAATAAGCAATACATGTACAGAACCGAATGGGATGGTCACAAGTTAAACTCTGTTCAAGAACACTGTTTAACTCTGTTGCCAAAGACAAGGATAAAAGTTGCAGCATCTAAACTGGCAAATAACTAGAAATAACATAATTTATAACTTTAAAGAGAAAAAAATGACACAAATATCAAGACATATCATATATTGGAGATATATTTGAGAGCGACAGAGAACTGGAACAGGTTGCCCAGAGAGGTTGTGGAGTCTCGTGCTCAGGACATACTCAAAACCCACTTGAACACGATCCTGTGCAACCTGCTCTAGGTGATCCTGCATTACCAGAAGGGGTTGGACCAGATGATCTCCAGAAGTCCCTTCCAACCCCTGCCATTCTGTGATTCTGTGAAACACCACTGAAAAGGATTGGCTAGTTTCACATGTCCTAAAAAGACTTCTTGTTACAAGCAACTTTAGCTAGACTGCACGTAACTGATCACTCAAAGTATAAATAAACATCAATAAGGAATTATCTTATATAAATAAGGTTATGGACTAGAACCACTAAATGGTGTGACAAGTGGTTTTCCAGTTTTAAATTTGCTGAAAACTTTTAACATCAGCAGGTTCTAAACTATTTTGGTAAGTAATATTTTGTCTTTTTTCCCTAATCCACTGACTCCATAACTCTGAAGCGAAATATTCATTTTGATCAAAGTACACAAAAATGTGTAGAGCTGTACCTTGTAAGAAGAATACAAGGGAATAAGTAATTTCTTGGGTCACGGAGTCAGAATAAATACACTGTATGACTTTCCTTCAGGTTACAAAAGTGTTCCAACCTCCAATTGCATATCTCTGCCCAAGCAGTTAATGGTTACTGGAACATACACTGTTTATGCCTTTTCTTCCTACAACTCTGCCAGCCCAGATTGCCTTTGATCCCATGGTTTCATTCTCCCAAGAACAAGGCATGACTACGCTAAACCATAGGTGTAGGTGCGTTCATATCACACAGGTCTGGTCACCTCATTTTCCAGTCTGAAGGATATAGTGTGGTGAACTCCGCGTGCTTACATGCCTGGATTTCCTTTCAGCCTGCCTGGGTGAGATGGCACCCTCCCACATCTCCCGCAACACTCAGGACAAGGACTGCATGGTGGCTTGCTCAGTGCACACATACCAAACACAGACACGACCCTACAATATGAATGTGATGCGGGCTTGCTGGAAGAACAGGCAATCGAAAGGGATCATTGGGCAATTTTCCATCAGCTACATTGGTCAAACTGTATGGAGTGATACTACCACAATGGCAAAGTTCAGACGATTACCTGACGAACGAGACAGAACATAGGTTAATTTCACGATTAGCACCGAGAATCTCTGAGTGAAAGTACTTGCTAGCAATAAAGAAAATACCTGTATCTGAGACCAGTCCTCTAGGTACCTGTCTGATCTACAGGATTATTTAGAAAGTGCTGAGTAAAAGTGAAATGTTGACCATTTTGTCAAATTGTCAAAATAAGTAGGTTTTGGTTTTGTTTTTCCTACAGATATTACCAACACACAACTCTCCAGAGTTTTATGCAAGATAGTTGAAACAAGCTCTTGATTAAACAAGGACCCTAATACCAGGTAGATCACATCTGCTCAGATATAGATACATGTCTTGATGAGTTGGTATATCAGTCTCTATTTTTACAAATGCTCTGAGCGTGCAGACATTTTTCACAGCTCTTGGGTCTAAATACACATCCTGAAGAACTGAATGCACACATCTATCACCTGATTCCTGGTTTCCAAAGGTAGGCCTTCTAAAGATCAGTAGATTTGGAAGATTAGTGGACCAGGACTCTTGGGAAACACTGTGCAGTACTTGCACTCCACAGTCTGAAAGACTGTGTAAGTGAACTAAAGTTACTACATTTTTTCTTGTAAGCCATCTAAATGTGTAACTGAAAGTACTCTGTGCTGCTAGTAGAAAAAAAAAGTAAAGATGTTGGAAGGGTTCATGTGTGGCACAAAGATGCTGTTAATGGCTATCTACTGTTCTTATATATTACTTTCAACAAGATGGCTTCATAACTTCTGTAGTTTGGAACTGATCGTTGGTAACAACCATACGATTAACAAAATAGCAATAAAGTACTGGAAAACAAGATTTTTTTTTTTTTTTTGCTCCTACACATGGGCAAAGAATGTGAATGTTATGGTAGCACAGTAAAGACATACAATTTACAGAAAAAGTTACTAGTTATTTTCTGTTTGTTTTCAGCAGAGCACTTAATTGATTATATGTCTGCAGTTTACACAAAACAAAGGGAAACGTTTATCAGATTTAGGCTGCACTGAAAAGGTTTTACTTTTACCCTTCACACAACAGCATTTGATTTACTAATTTGCACGAATATAAATGGCATAATGATTAAAACCAGTGTTTCTCTCCTTTGTGACCCAGCTTTAATTACGGCTCATCTGGTTTTCAGTAACACTGCCAGGAAAAAGGGCGTGTTCAGCAAGCTGTTCTAGGCAATGCTCATATGTGACATATTAGGGAGTTTCATCAGCTTGATACAATGATGTATTGCTTTTTCTTTTTCCTTCCAAGTACCCAGGTTACTATTCATTATATTCATCAGTAACTTAGTACTTTCATTACAGTATTTATAGGGTTAAGTCACCTCTAAGATGCTTTCTTCCATTATTGCCTACTTACCTGTCCAAACTAATTTGTTTAAAATTCATAAAAACCCTAGAGTTCATGAAATCCAGAAATTAGTAATTTTGGAAAGTACAATCCTAAACCACGAACTAAATAACTAAAATGCTAAGGAAGTACTACATCTTTCTTCTTAAGCTACCAACTTGAGGTTATTCATGCTTACCATTTAAATGGTAAGATTGGTAAGAATGGTAAAGATTGCAGCATTTGGTGTCACTCTGGTACAAAACATTAAGTGGACAGCACACGTAAGCAACAATTCAGTCTCTCTTCATTTTGAAGATCTGTTGCTGATTGCTAGGCTTGGGTGGGATTTTTCTCTCTTATTTTATAGTTCCTCATTCTGCAAGACTACTTAGTTTATAACTAACACTAGCTCTGTGGAATAGTATGAACTGTACCTGAGACACCATGTATTGTATACAAGCTGCTATGTATTATTTAAAGAAAACTGAATGAGCTTTTAGTTTGTCATTTACTCTATCCCCCTAATGAGAATTCGAAATGCTCAGAGTTTTCTTTCCAAATAATTTCAAAAGTGCCATTTTTACTCCCATCTAGAACTAACCCTATTTTAATAAAGAATATTGAGATTTCCCATAGAAGACTTGTTTTCTTTACCAGCTTTATAAGCAATCTGTGTTGTGACTTCATAACAGTCAATAAACATCCATTATCTAGGACTCCTTCAAACACTAAAAAATGGATACGATACCCAATGAGTTTTCTAGTTGCTAATATTTGAAAACTTTCTGGAGCTATACTTACACAATAAGTGCAAAGACATCAAAGCTAGCTCTAAATAAATCAGCTTAGGTTTGAAAGCAGTATTACAGTTTAGTTTGATGTGCTCCTTTGATCCCTTCCTCTCCCCACTACATTGCCAGTACTTTCTGAGCAGAGTTTGTCAGGTCAAGCTCAGAACTGCACAAAAACCTGTGAGTCCAAGCAGGTTTTACTGGCTTAGCCCACCACTAAATTGGGAGATTTCTGCACTGTATGCTACAGCACTATGGAGACATACTATGTTATTCTATTGAGTTTGCATGGTAGGGTTTTGGTAGCAGGGGGGCTACAGGGGTGGCTTCTGCAAGAAGCTGCTAGAAGCTTCCCCCATGTCCAATAGAGCCACTGCCAGATGGCTCCAAGATGGACCTGTGTTTGGCCAAGGCTGAGCCCATCAGCAATGTTAGTAGGGCCTCTGGGGTAACATAGTTAAGATGGAGAAAAAAAAAAAAAACAAAACACCAACACCAGGAGCAACTGCATCCAGAGAGAGGTATGAGAATATGTGAGAGGAACAACTCTGCAGACACTAAGGTCAGTGCAGAAGGAGGGGGAGGAGGTGCTCCAGGCACCACAGCAGAGATTCCCCTGCAGCCCGTGGAGAAGACCATGGTGAGGCAGGCTGTCCCCCTGCAGCCCATGGAGGTTTACGGTGGAGCAGTTATTCACCTGCAGCCTGTGGAGGACCCCACGTCAAAGCAGGTGGATGCACCCGAAGGAGGCTGTGACTCCATGAGAAGCCCATGCTGGAGCAGGGTCCTGGCAGGATCTGTGGCCGCATAGGGGACCCACACTGCTCCTGAAGGACTGCACCCTATGGAAGGGACCCATGCTGGAGCAGTTCGTGAAGAACTGTAGCCCATGGGAAGGACTCACATTGGAGAAGTTGATAGAGGACTGTCTCCCGGGGGAGGGACCCCACGCTGGAGCAGGGTCAGAGTGTGAGGAGTCCTCCCTCTGAGGAGGAAGGAGCAGCAGAGACATCGTGATGAACTGACTGCAACCCTTATTCCCCGTCCTCCTGTGTCGCTGGGGCGGGGGGAAGGAGGTGGAGAAAACTGGGAGTGAAGTTGAGCCCAGGACGAAGGGAGGGGTGAGGGGAAGGTGTTTTTAAGTTTTGGGTTTATTTCTCATTGTCCTACTCTAATTTGATTGGCAATAACTTTAATTAATTTTTTCAAGTTGAGTCTGTTTTGCCTGTGACAGTAACTGGTGAGTGATCTCTCCCTGTCCTTATCCCAACCCCCGAGCCTTTCATTATATTTTCTCTCCCCTGTCCAGCTGAGGAGGGGAGTGATAGAGCAGCTTTGGTTGGCACCTGGCCTCCAGCCAGGGGCAACCCACCACAATTATCTTTTATATCTTTTAGACACTGGAGATTAATTGCAGCTGCAGTAGGTGAATGGAAGGAGTCATACGATACTAATTTGATTTCTTTTTTGATGTGCTATGCGGTTTTATGTTATTCACAGATAATGATAACATTATGTTAATGGCGACAATTTATATATGCATAGCCAACACTGAGGTTTTTGTGAAAATAATATTGTACATTGAAATACATTTTTACTCATCAAGTTTCTATACACACTTATCAGTATGGTAGTTTTGTCCACTGCAGTGCATTTGTCTTCTGTGTGCATTTCCTCAGCTGAAGCTTACCAGGAATTAACCACAAAATATAACTTATTTTTTCCTGTACACAGAAAAGCAGAAACTTCCTACAGAGCAAAAAGACAAAATAGCTCTCTAAATATCATTCATGAATTCAGGAGAAAATAGCCAATCTGTAAGTAACCTATTACGGCCTTATTTCATGCCTCTTCTCTGTATTGTCTCCTAGATTGTGGGGAGAGTACAAGACCAGTGATTTCTGCTCCTGTGTAATTCCTGTGTAATTGGTAACCTGAACATCAACCTGGCAGAACCAGAGTGATTCACTGTTTGTTAGCACTGCCGTTTCCTTCTGTCACACACATTATTTTGCTAAAAATGTGCTGCCCTAACACGTGGGGAAGAGTATCATATTTATGATTGTGATAACTCTAAACATGAACGCTGTAATTCTTTGCTCACTGGTTTATTGGCCTATGTACACTATAGCGTTTTGTTGTATACCAAGGCCAAACCTGCTCCACATTTGGTTAAATCTCTCTCGTATACACCTTCCTGCCAGTACTTCAGCTACTGTCAGAAGGACTGTAGAATTCTGTACAGTCAGTTGATATTAGTATTATTTGTAACAATAGTATTTTCAAAAAGATAGAAATTGAGGTGTCTTTTTTCCTTCTGTGCCTTGTTCTATGCCTATAAATTTAAAATAAATAAAAATATATTTATTTTGCTCTTCATTCTATATTGTATTTTATCTTTAAGCAAGTTTTCACTTGCAGAAACAGGGGTAAGGAAATACAATTTAGGATCTATGTTTTTAGAGTAATGGCAACCATTCTTTATAATTGCTATAGTCCAAAAGAAAAAACATTGTTTTGCCCTATCTTGTTAAGTTTTATATCCTTGAAATATATTTTTGTTCTGCACTGGAACAGAAATTAAAAAGCCCCACCTTATTTCAAGATGTTTCACATGGCAGATGATTTCCCAGAATAATCCAGTTTCAAGTCTAGGTTTTGAATCAAAACATTTAATAGGGATACAAAGAATAAATTCAATATTCTAATCCCTTTTTTTTTTCCCCCGAGATATCATCTCGTCCTTTTTTCCTAACACACAAAAGCATACAAACATTCTGACGTCTGTGATTGGAAAGCTAGTAAGCTTTGCTAAAAAAATATTCACTAGAGATTTGACTTCAAGAGTCATGGATTTTAACAGAAAATAAGTCACAAAATACACAGAAAATAATTTTCTCACATACAGCTTTTTGAAGGGGGTGCCTACATAAAGCACCTATTGTTTTCAAAACCTTTAAACACAATCATGGCAATTTAGACCTATTATACTCCTAACAACAGAAATTGAGAAATATGTCCTTGTTGTTTCTCTCTAGATGGAATTGATAAAATTCAGCCCTCGCATACTCACCCTTCTTTTTAGATTTTAAACTAGTAATCATTGTGGCTACAACTTCAGTTAGGAATCTTAGCAGTCGTGTGGCCTGTTTTCTGAGTTTGACCAGCATGATCTGACCGTGCCCACTGTGCTCCTCCTCATCCTCCAGGAGGAGACGGCATCTGACAACATCTGTGGCAACAGCGCTGGGAATGAGCTAATTCCCACATTATGCACAAGAAGCATTTAGGACCCAGTCAAGACTGCCAGAGCAGCTCCAACGATTCAAAGCCACAGATAACAGTTTGCCTACTTGGTTCTGAACCCCAGCATTTTCAATTTACAAGAGTAGAGACAGCCTTTGCCTCTAATTAATCAGGTATGTTGTTTTGTTTTTCTGCTGAGTTCAGTTGCCAGATGCCTCACAATTACAAATCATCTGGCCAAAATAAGTATTAATAGAGCTATGCATTTTTAAAAGCTTTTATTTCTGTCTTAGAAATGCTGAGTATTCTTACTTTGTACATAGATAGCTAGCCCTAGGTGATGATATCTTGTCGAAGTGGCACAGACTGATATATATTTTGTAAAAAATTATTTAAAGCTCTTGGCTTCATTATATTCTTTTCTCTTACATCATCTGTCCTACATTACATTATGAGGAAGGATAAGGATCTTGCTCTCTCCTATTTCAATCTTTTCTGAAATTAAAATATCCTAATCATGCTCTCTCTTTACATCGACAACCTTTCATGCTTCAAATTTTTGTGCAGTTTTTATCTTTTTTCATACATATAATTTTTTTTGAGAGGAGCAATCTGCAAAAAGGACTCCAGAAAAAAGTACCATCGAGTTCTTATACTAGACCAACAACATTTTCAGTATTCTGTTTCTACATCTTTCTCATGCACTGTTTTTGTTCTTTTGCTTGTTGATAAATTTTGAGTGGATCATTTGAAAAGGCAATCAGTTATGACAGATCTTTTTGCTTCAAGTTCTTTGGTTCAGTGATAACTAATCAATAGTTTCAAATTTAATTTCAAACATGCAATCCCTCTCAGTAGCCTGCAACAGCTTTCATTGGCCCTGGTATTGCCAGTTTTGCTCAGCTTTTAAGATTCCCCACAGGACTTCCTAAAACTCCAGTCACAATAATGACATCCCTTACCTTAGGTCTTGATATGCACTGCAACAGTTAGACACTGGCCCTGTTATGACCGTTTCTCATCACTCTAGCAAGAAAGGGGCTGACGTTTTTTCCACTCACAATTTCTACCATGTAGAGGTATCAGAAATGATGCTGCACAAAGCTACATTTTTCAGGTGGAATTAATTTCCTGGAGTTGGTCAAATCGTGAACTGAAGAAAACTGTTGAAGAGAAAATCCAGACTCTTCTGCCACTGTTCTCTAACCCAAGTAGTTTAATAACCTCATAAAAGTTTATACAAAACCTTAGATTTTATGTTGTCTACTTTTAACATGCATATGTGGGCAATAGCACCTCCCTGCACTTCTGAAAAGTGAACAACAATGCATGCATTGCCTTGTATTAAAGGTGTTTATTCCTTGAGAAGAATGGAATGAGTATACATAAACAAGTTTCCTGAAATAAAATCTTTGCTCCTTAGACGAAGTGGTAGGCACTTTAGAATCTAAGTCAACAGGCTGGGGGGTGAATAATTTTTCTTTGGTTTTTAACATTTACATACTTGTACGAAAGAATAAGTGAGTACTCCCATCAGTTGAAAAATTATACCAAGTACTCTTTCACCAGTCTTTATTCAAAGGGTACAGCTGAAATAGCCTTCTTCAAAAAACAAATCAAACCAAGGTCTGCAACCCCAAAACAATTACTAGGTTACTTATACCCATACTGAGAGTCACAGTTAATATCCAGAAATATCTGTCTGCTTTCAATCCCATTTCCAAGACATGTGAGTGTACAAATTGTTGCACAAGTTTACAGCACTGCTACTGAGAGACTACTTTTCAGACTACTTTTATGACCCTTTCGCCCCTCATTCCCCCCTCAGTATCTTTCCCTTTCTATTTGTCTCTAAGCTGAAGTTCATTAGGTTTATGCAATAGATGTTTCTGTTCTCTGATACCTAGCTAAACCTAAAACAGAAACACGTCCTTCTCAGTGGTTTATCAATACACTTAAATTTTAACACACAGAGGTTGTAACATAAATCTAAAATGCACCCCTTTTGGCAAGCTACCAGCTTCCAGTGTTCCTTGACTATGACAAATTCATCAAAGCAAAAAAGCGCCCCCAGGGAAACTTGCTAATAACATGGCACAATGTTATCTCCCCTGAGGAAAAGGAAAAAGGATGGGAGCCTTTTCCTCTAATTTAATTAAAAATGAAAACTTTCATTAAACTAGGATATATCACACAGTATTTTAAGAAAAGTAATCTCTGCTGTGTCCATGAATCACTATTGTGTATAAGAAAATTAAATAAGATAAAATTAAACGATAACAAATGGGTACTTCATGGAAGCACTGTGCGGTAAGTTTAAGGGTTTTTCCTTAAGGTAGAAATAAGCTCATCTGACTGGTTCAAGACTCTAAGGTCTGCTACCTTTGTTTTTCTGCAGGAATGAAAGGCAAAGCAAATACAGAAATCACTACTGGATGAGAGATGAAAAGATAAAAAGCTTCATACTGTACATAAGTGGCACCTTTTCAGAAAATATAGATTATTTAGGAGAGTCAATTACTGCTGTCTTCCACAGTCTATTTTGTCATATTATTTATCTATACAACACCAGCTATATGCAAACACTTAACTAAAGGTAAAACACTATTTAAACACACACACAAAAACCAACTAGTGTTTCATCTACAACATGGTTAACGACTAGACTCTGGCCATTACATGAAGTTACTTTCTTTGTCAAAATAAATATATGCATTTCACAGAACTGTAGACATTGGGTTGGGAAAATACATCAAGAAATAGTTCAACCAGCCTTCCCTTTCTTCTTGCATGTAACTCCATCCGGTAGTATGTGGCATCTGCACGCAACTTGCTGATGAAATATTTAGTCACTCTATGTCCAAGAAAGGCTAGAAGCTGGCCAGTTTCTATAAGAAATTGAAATTCTGCTACAGTACTTCATCCCTTTCAACTACTTAGTTACTCCCACTCCTGTTAACACAGGTAACAAAATCACATGCACATTTCTTATGAAAATGTTATCTTCAAATTCCTTTTTATTTCAATTCAAACATAAAAAGTTTAATTATTAAAATCATTTTTTTAGAATCTATTTCATATTTATAGTCATATTTTTATCTTAAAAATATGTACTCCAACATATCTAAAGCTTTGTTTGTATTTTTAATTAATCAACATGCTATGCAGAAGATATGACTTGTTACCCCACATTGTACATAGAGAAACTGAGGCACCAGAAAATAACGTGGTTTCACCTAAGTCATTACCTGAGATCAATATCCAGTTACTGTTTCTTCTCCATTTTGTATAAGACTACACTTCACCTCCAGTTAAAATTAATCTTCCCTCTTGTGTAATGAAGTTTTCTACAGTGTTGCTTATAAGTCACTATCTATACTTATAGACAATATATCCAATGTTCAGAAATACAGCACTAAAAGCGAGGAGTGGCAGTAACAGAAGATAAACATAAATCATTCAGCTACTTGCTTAAGTACTATCTATATTGTTCAGAATTTCATCAAGAGATTCTTTCTATGTTTATGCAGTCACTAATAAATACTCTCTTCCTAATGGCGTAGAAACTTTTAAACACGCAGTGCCTGAACAAACACTCCTGGAAAAACAACTCCTCCCTCCTCCTTCCCTCCCCCGTAATAAGACTACTGCCTCCTGTCACTCTCAAACACAAGGTGAAAGTAAGTGAAGCTCAGGAACAGAAACTGCTTCAGTACAATGCCAGTTCAGTGTAGGAGGTGCAGAATTACCCTATAACTAAAAAGAGGAGCTGTAAATTTGCCAGCCGTCTTAAAATGTAACATCATATGGTAGCAAAGAATTTGACAAGACAGTGAAGTTAGTTTAGCAGCAAATTAGTGTATATAATGGTACATACTCAAATGTTTTTTAGTATTTATTTTTGACTAAGGGAGTTTTGCTCATTTCCCTGTCGTGTTTGCCTTCTCCTCTCCCCCCCTTCATCTTTTTCAATTTTAGGAAGGGCTCACAATTTCTACGCTCTAGTTTATACTAATTTCAAATCACACTGCATGCAACGCAGGCAGGGAAAATTCACTTTAAACATCACAAGGAAAATCTGGTCGTATTTCAAATCTCTGCTTATGATTTCTGAGATAACCGGGATCCTATTTCACAACATCAACAATAAATTTCCATGAGTGAAACTATCCCTTCTGAGACAGTAAAGAATACAATCAACCCTTAGTGTATTTGCTGGTTGGGGCGACAGTGTGAAACTGGTTAACATTCTGCTGACACTGCACATAAAGAAATGGAGCTGAGCTCACTAAGCACTATTTATTCTACTTTCTTAACTAAAATGCAATAAAATGTGGTTTTGTTACTGAAATAAGCCGGTAATGAATATATAGAGAAAAAATAGATCTCTTGACAAGAAAGCGTTATTTTTAGAGTTATTTTTGTTAGCAGTATCACGCTTTAAACAAAATATGAAGTATAAGCCAGGGATGAGACATTTGTTTGTATAAAACTTTCTCTCTCATGAATTGCAAAGCTCCTTGCCTACAGACTATTTTGTTATATTTTGCTGAAAATGTGATGAACAGATTCTGTTCAACAATACCATAGCAGTTTTCTACTACAAAAAGCAAAGTTACGTACTTTTACTGTTGTGTCTCCTGTAGCGTGGTTAGAAGGCATGAGATACTCCATGGTCAATCTTTTACTGAAGGAATAATCCTTTCTCTGGTATTAACAGTACTTTCTATATGAGAAGACTCTGGGAGTAGGACTCATAATATTGTCTCTAGGGATTGTCTGAATAGAGAGCCAAAAAACACCTAAGCACATTAACTGGGAGCAACATAGGCTCTATGTAATAATATAGAAGCGGTTGTGTATTATCACTCTTAAAAAAGAGCACACTTCCACTCCCCTGAGTGATGCAGCAGTTCCCAGAATAAAACTCTGGAAATATCATTTTGCTGATCCCCATCCATTTGCATGTGGCACATCGCCAGCTGGTGCATAATAATTTACAGAGCACCTTGTGAGCAGGAACAGCTCAGATTCTCATACAGTTTCAGCACAGCCAGACTAGCAATCTATAATGGTGACTTCATAACCTCTTATTCACCCTAAAAGATGTGCATTTATGCTGCATGCATGTCATAGGACTGTATTTCAAGACACCTGAAGTCATCTCTCAGCCTCTTCGTGTTCGGACAGGATAACCAAAGTTCCAGTTCTTTCCCCTCTCTCTGAAACTGCTTGGATCTCATGGCTACTGACATAGAACAAAGATGCTTTGTCATCCCACTTTCTAGATGCACAAACACCACTTGATTCATTCACACCAACAATGCTAAATGTGTCTCCACTGGTGGGAAAGTATTCTCTGTGTTAACAGACTAAGGCTTCCTCAGCCTGAAACCTACTCACACACATTGCTGATCAATTGCCATGATCTCTACAGGTAATCTTTTACTGTTGCTGCTTACAGAGCAGATGTGATAAAGTTTCAGAGAATTTCTTTCATTAGTCACTGTATATGCATCCAGATACACCTTCATTAAAATTAATTTCTGTTGCAGGTATTTTGTGATGTTAAATTAGCTTCCAGCAGAGCTATTTTTGTTATGGATTGATTAGTAGTTTTATTTGCTCTGTATGTCACTGTAGATGTCCCATGTAATATCCCACAGTGGTCTTACCCGACAATTTTCTTTTCCCTCCACTGCTCCTTTTAAATTTTCTGACACTCCTCACCCCCTTTGAAAATGACTGATCAAGTTTTTACACATTGTGGACAGCATCAGGCTTATGCCCCACTGCTGAATTCACATCAAATGTGGTAGGTGCAAATTACAGACTCTCTTGAGAAACTTATCTATTGCTATTACACTTAAACTGAACCTGATGACGATAAAATACAGGTTAATCTAGAAATAGAAAAGTTCCAAAACATGGACAGTTCTGGATCTGTTGGGTTTTTTGGACTGTTGTATTTTCTTTACCATTTTGTAAATAACATGAGTAAAAAAAAAAACCCAAAAACCTGTGAACAGCACTTTTAGTTTAGAATTGGTTATTTAACACCATAGGATTATTTTAGAAGTTTGAGATTAATTGTTAAGCCTCCTAAAAAAAATTTAGTATCAATAAAAATATAGTAGTATATGGCCTGGAGAGACTAAGCCAACATATTTAGGTTGTCTTGAGATGTCTCTTGAACTCTGGGGGAATGGCTCAGTACAGCTTTAGAATACAGTGTCCTGTTACAGCTATTGTAAAGGTTCAATAGCTTCAGATGAAATTCAGACTTGCTACATGTTCTGATCTCAAACCCAGATACTGGATGAACATGGCCTCTAGCATGTTTCAATCTTGTTGTGAAATGTGGCCCGTATCCTCATTTACAGGCAATAGGACAGGTGCTGCACAGATCTACTGTATCAAAATTTTACTGCAATTGCGTAGAAAATTTCTGTTAGGATGTTTATTACAAGGATGGAGGAAGTAGAATTGGAAATGTATAGAATGCACATCAGACTGAATGCAAAGAGGCAGTATTCTCTTCTAACAAACAACTGCTCCAGCTCTTACATTCAGACCTCTGTGCTGCATCTATACTAGTAAATTGAACAAGGCTGGGCAAAGTTAAACCCTGGCCATGGTATATTGTCAATACTGTTAAATTGAGACCTGATTCCTAAAACAACTTTGGCCTAGTCTAGGCAGTATTCCTAAGAACAGGTATGGAAATAACTGGTCAAGTTTTAGGGGATAAGGAAGAGTTTGGTCATGAACATGCAAGTCAAGCTGCACCATGACAGTCAAGCCCTGGGACACAGAGCATGCCAGACAATTTTATTTACTAGTTCAGATGTAACCTTGATGGTCTCATAGCACTGTACAGGGGGAGGCTTACAAGAAGAGAGTAAAATATTGTAGTACATTACAGAATTTAATTAGCTATATGTTTTCAGCTGTAAATATTTTATAATTCTATAGTCATTTTATCATTTAAGTTCTGTTTTATGGGAAATTTTATTCTCCCACATTTTCACCATAAAATTGTATATAGCAAAACAAGTTTGGAAGAACTTGTATTTTTTTTTAAAGGAATTCACGGAACAATGGTTATATCTGATAAACATTTTACCAGAGTACTGAGAAATAAAGGTTTTGAAAAAAATTATTTTCCTGAAGTTGAGTATCCTTTATTATTCTACTACCTCATTGCTCTTTCCCCTGCCAACAGTACTCCCAAGCTTCCTCGGCCACTTTCTCCTATGGCAGCACTGGCTCCTGTGTTCCTCAGCTGTTTGTCTACACAGGAAAAAAGCAGGTAACATTTGCCAAGCCCACTTGGGAAATATGGGTTTGTCAGCTCTCCAGTCAGTACAAAAATCTCACGGGGCAGCTGTCTCCTGCCTCTCAGACTGCATTCCTTTCATTAGTAGGGAACTGAAGGGGGTGTGTGTTTATTATTTTTTGTTTAGGTTTTTGTTTTTACATAGCAGAAACAAGCTTGAAGACTGACTTTTAAAAGAACTTACTTCAGGGAGGTAAACTGAAAAGAATATACAAAGAAAAATCAATGAGTGACAGAAACTGTGACTCTCTCCAGAGTCTGAATCAATGTAAACAAACCCGCAAACCAACCCATGCCAGCTGACAAAAAAATGGCCTGTGAATTAAGAGCAGGTTCTCATCAGCTGCAATTATTTTCTCACAACAGCCTACAAAACAAGTAATCTATACATGAAATTCTTCTAGCATGCAAACAGTTTCAATGTATATTATCCAAAACATGTGTTAATTATGATAAACAAACTGGTAATATTTTAAGCAAAGCAAGACAAAGTGACATTGAGTACCAACAGCACTGAAATTGCTTTCAATACAAGTTGTATCATGCCACAGATGCTTATTATTTCAACAAAAGTACCTTTAAACAGGGTTTATCTTGCTGCAGGAGGGGTATGATGTAGAAGAACAAAGTCTTATGTAACAGCAAATGAAGTACATGTATCTTCTATATACTAAATAGAAAGGTTTCTTTAGTAATACTTCACATTTATCAAGTAAAAAAAGAAGACAGCACTGTTTCTGAATAGCCAAAATGTAACTAATAAAAATAGGAAAAATAGAAATCGATGTTCCACATGAACAAAAATCCATTTAATTATTTTACATAAAGTAATACGTTAGTCTTTTTACCGTTGACAAAGTAGCTCCAAAGCTATTTCCTATTAGCCGCCAAGACAGTACAGACATAACTATAATATGTTAAAAAATATACCTTGAACATACATATTTTAGCAAAGTTTTGCACTATGTTTAGAAGCATTAACAAATTTTGCTGTTGAGTTGGCATTTTTATATCTTGAATAAGTACTGAAGTTCAGAGAAGACACAATCTTGATTTTATCCAGTTTTGAAGATAACTATCTCCTGGTAAAGTCATCTGATATGGAGGGCACTTAATGGCTTAGATGATCAACTCCCGAATACCTTGGGCTGTGTACAGGCACACAGAGCAGCTCCCAGATGACAGTACTGTGTACTGTAAGTGGTAGAGCATATAAGAAGCATTTCAAGATATGACACCAGGCCTACTATTTTACTTGGTATCACAAATCTATCCTCTGTCCTTCAGTGCATGGTGATGATTTCTGCTGCTAAATACCTTGTCTTCTACAACAAAGAAATCAGCAACTAACAGAATATACTTATTTTATAGTGTACTATCTGATGCAAGCACTAGCACAATATGAGATTCAGCCTCACTTGGTACTTGGCCCTAACTCTGCAACTAGTCCTAATTGAGATAATTGCTCAGCAAATCAAAGTAGTGTAGCGAAGCAAATAATTAGATGTCACAAAATGCCGTGCTAAACCATTTATTCTTTTCGCCCTCAATAAGCAACGAAAAGTAACTCAGCCCAAGTCTTCCTCTCCTACACGAAACAGGAAAATGACAAATTGTTTTATGTCTCCAGATTATACAACAATGATTATTTTCTTTCCAAAACTTTTGAAACATGAAATTGTTTTTAAGTATATAGGCTATGTCTTTGGAGCAGAGCAATTTTCTCCAAGAGAGGTCAATACCTGAGCAAGCATTTGAAAGTTAACCAGTATGCAATATTTCAGTTCAGACACTAAGGAGTGTAGAAAGAGTTCAACAGATTCTATCGCAAATTTTCCAAAATAAGTACTAATTTATTTGGGTTGAACACAATGAGGACTTGATTTTTAGATATAAATGTTTTGAAGCAATTGTGGAATGCTTAGCACTTTTGAGGATCGCAGATTTTCATACCAATAAGTGAAAAGTTGAAATCTCAACATGATTTTCCTTTTTTAAATATAGGCTTTGGAGATAGAAAATAAACGGTACTAGAAGTGATTCATTTCATCCTAAAATAGCCTGCAAAGGAAACTGAAACGAAAGCTCTACAGGGGTGTCTGTTTCTCTCCTTTAGAGGAGGGAGTCCAAATTCCCCAGATTAGATTTGTACTACTTTTAGAAATAAAGACTCAGTTTAAGATTAAGAAACTTACATGAAGACACCTACAGATGCACAGACTGTCTAAGTGTTCTTTATAGTCAACAGAGATCTAATCCATAGTCAGCAGAGTGAATCAGCTCACCATAAAGTTAACACCTAGGACATACTTGAAACTGCATAAATGCAAGCAATCACTTTCATAAAAATAATGCAGATCAGAAAGGGTGTCAGGAACCAACCTCCAGCTCAAAGCAATTGAATCAGTCCCAGTTGCTAATGACATTTTCCAGTCAGGTCTTGAAAACCCCCAGGGACAAAGATTCTAAACCACCACTGGGTAACCTGCTTCAGTGCTTGACTATCTTCATGGTAACTCTTGTTTTGTCCAGCTGGAACTTCATTTCCCATTATGACCACTCTCTTTCCCTCCCGCTGTTTCCCTCAATAAAGACCTGGCTCCATCTTACTGGCAACGTCCCTGTATGGCACTAAGGGGCTACTAAGTCCCCTTGAAGCCATCTCCTCCTCAAGGCTGAGCAAGCCCAGTTCCCTCAGCCTCTCCTTATAGGGTAAGTGGAGCAGGCTGGTAGTGTTATGTCAAACTCAGTCCAGTCTTTCTTGCATTAAGGGAACAAAAACTGGATGCAGTATTCCTATAAGGGTTAGTAAGCACCAAGTAAAGGGAGCAAGGGTGGAAAAAAATCACTTCCTTAATCTACTCATTATGCTCCTATTGATATAGCCTACTATACTGTCAGCCTTCATCATGACCAGTGCACACTGCTGGCTCATATTCAGCTTACTGTCTGCCAGGACCCCAGGTCCTTTCCAGCAAAGCTGCAACCTGGCCCGTCAGTCCCCAACCCGTACTGGGAAAGGGATGTAGTCTGCCACAGGTGGAAAATTTAGTATTTGTCCTTGTTGACTTTTGGACTATTCTTCCAGCATCAGGGTCACCTAAATAGCAAGCCTATACTTGAGCAAATTGAATGCACCTCCCCAGTTTGCTGTCATCAAACTTGATGGTGTGCTCCATCTCCTCCTCCAGGTTACTGACAAAGATAGTAACCAGGATAGGTCCCAGGATAAATAGTATTGACTGTGGAGCAGGAATTAAGATTCCATATACCCATAAAGACATCTATAAACAAGCACAGTTAGGTGTCAGACTTGCACTGAACTGCAGTCTAGATGGCTAACTTTGAGATGAAATGTGTTGTTCTCTGATACTAAAATGAGCATTTTGTGTCGATAAGTGATTCCTCAGTATGGAAAGCTTTTTGTATGTGAAACAACAAAAAAAAAAGAAAGTATGAGAGTTACAACTTGTGCCAGCTAAGATACACATATTCTTATGATATTTCTAGTAACACAGAGATGCATAAGTTGGGCATAATACAGCATCACTAAGAACTCTGAATACAATAGAAGATGTATTGAAATTAGCCTAGTAAAAGGTCTCATAAATCAGAACTTCACAGCTGCAAGAGCAACCTTTAAGTCTTATTCATAGGAAAACTCATTCTTAGACAAGATGACATTCAGAAAGCAAAGTGAGGGAAATAATTAAGATTTTGGGGGGTGTAACAGAGCGGATAGTTAAGTTGTCATTAAAAAAAGATCAGGCCATGTCCACTTAACTTATACCACATTAAGAACATGCACACGGTTCTCAGACACACAGGTACCTCTGCTGAAAAGCAAAACCACTGAACTGTATTTCTCAATAGAACTTCATGGGAGTCATGAAACCTTGTAGACACCAAAACTACAGGTAGTAACTAAATGAAAGCAAGGAAAAACTACATACAGTCTTGATCACAAAACAACGAAGTGAATCAAAGATTTGCACTAAACTAATATTCTGATGAATTGAACAGAACTCATAGTATACACGCAAGTTACCAAGTTTCAAAGCAAACAAAAAAGTTATCCAGTCATTTATTAGCTATATTACTTCATTTTAGGAATACACTGTTAAGAACTCTTTACATTTTTTTAACTTGTTAAAAATTCACATACCTGAGAATATAAAAGCAAAGAAACACTTATTTGAGGTTTATCAAGACCTCAGCTCAGGCTATTTGTGCCTATATATATTTTTTTTTAATATACAATTACACACCTTATGTTGTAAGCATTCCAAAATTTTCTGCAGTTATACCCATCAAAAACTTCACACTTTAAAAAGTGAATAAACTGTGCAGAATCTTCTGTCTAACACCTCAGAAGTCCTTCAGGTAGCTACATACATATTATAAAGTCATCATATCCCTACAGTTACAACAAGGCAATGTACAGAAAATATAGGAGAGAAAAATTGAAAGATAATACAATACTGTGAATGTTAATACAACAATAAAGGTAAAATAATGGCTGTCATTTTCCCTGAAGCCCCATGCCACCATCTGGTGCTGACTTCATGGCCACAGAGATGTATCACGTTTCCCAGCAGACCAGGGTCATGTTCGCTGCTGAAATAACCATACCCAACCCATATGAAAAGTGCTGCTATGGAAGTAAGAGACTTACACTATTTTAACACAAACCGACATAATTTTTAACATTTAAAACAGAATGGTGAAAGATCCACACAAGTTTACACAGGGAGAAGTGTCCCGCTGTTGCAAATATTCTCCAAATGATGTAAACGTTTATGGACCTAAGACAGATGAGGTGAGTTGTTTAATCAAAAAATCATATGAAAGCAATAGCAGAATAAGACCACAGAAATCGCAAAGGTTGGTTTTTTTTTTTTACCATTTAAAACTTCTTTTACACCTCAGTTCGTGATAGCTGGCAGACATTATTGTAGTAATGTTTTACTTGATGTACACTTTAATAAATAAATAATTGACTTTGATTAAATCATCAGAACATACCTTTTGATGTTGATCTTCTAATTTATTAGCATTGCACTGCCACAAGTAACCAGAAAAATAGTATAGAGACATTCCTGCAGCAGGATAACTAATGCACGTTAACTCTTAAATCCTTATGAGAAAAGAAACACCACACACCAAAACCCAGTGTTTTACCATAAAAGTTATAGAAGTTACCAGCAAATAAAAATACCTACAGTGTCTTGCACTTAATTATGTTCATAAGACATGTTAAAAGCAGCACACATGCATTATCTTCAGAGGTGAAAGAAGTATGAAATCAAGGAAGGTTTCTTTTTTTTTTTTTCTTGGACAGTCTGGGGAAGCATTTTTACTGCACTATCTCCCTTTATTTTGCGATTAACCATATAATCTTGCATGATATTTCATATGCAAGGATTAGCCAGACTGAAATGAAAAAGTTACAATCCTAAGGATAAAACGATTCTGCATTAAGAGGCACAATTTCCACCCACATAACCTACGTTTACTTAAATGTATCTATATGAATAGCTCCTTCAGAAACAAAATAGCTGATTAAGAGTGTAAATTTCAAATAAGCTCAATACAGTACTAATCATTATTCCCCATGAGAACTTCTATTGACATCAGTGGGAGTAAGATTAAGCTACTAATGTTTTTGAAAATTTAATATTTAATTGATCAACTTAGAAATAATACATTTTGTCTCAAGTTCTTGCTGCAACTGAAGTATAGTGGATAAAGCAAGATGAATGAGTCAGAACAAGCAATTTTTGCTAGAAGTTTCACTTTTTCCTGAAGTCATATTTCAGTGTAATTTTCATGTTCTGTCTGAACAACTGAAGCAAGAGGACTTCAAGTAACAGTGTTACCAGTTTGCTCAGAGTTTCTCTCAGAAATAAAGTTCTTTGCTTCTCTCTATCCCTACACATTACCAAGAGTATCTGATGTACTGGGAATATACAACTATGCTACTTTTGACAAACAGTATTCCAAGAAATCATGTCAGTTCAGTTACTGAAGTTAAAAATAGTTGTGCCTAGCTTTTGAAAGAATTCGATGAAGCATTAAGTTCTACGAAAGAACTAGTCTGAAGGATGAGTTTGAAGACAAGATCTAGAGTAAGGAATGATCCCATAACTTCAAATAGTTTTTTTCATATATGAACTCCATGTAATCGCAAGTCCTTAGTGACACTCTTACTCTATGCCACATGAAAGATGCTACACCCGAGATCATAGAATCATGGAATGGTTTGGGTTGGAAGGGACCTCAAAGATCATCTAGTTCCAACCCCCCTGCTGTGGGCAGGGGCACCCTCCACTAGACCATGTTGCCCAAAGCCTCATGTTATGGATATGTTGATAACAGCTCTCAAAAATGAGTTTATATATTTTAAACAATGTTTAGGCATGAATTTCGCAGCTAATTGTGTAAACACAATACCTAGCAATTATATTGTCACTCGTTACACTACTGGTTTCTTAAGTTTAGTATATTTGTACTACAGCTGTAATACTACCAAAATAGGATAGTTGTGTGATAGTTAAAGCTCTGAGCAAGATAAACTAGAAAAAACTTTGTGTGGATTTGATCAGGCACTGTGAAACTGAACAAAATATTATTAAAGACTTGAAACCATAGAAAACAAATTCCATTTCACAAGAGATGGAAAGTTCTTATATCTCCATAAGCTTATATTTCCTAGTGCAGCTCCATACACAGCTCCTTTGGAACAACAGCAGCTATTTAATGATACAGTTCAAGAATGAAGATAAGCTAATTTTAACCATCATACTAATAAAAAACAGAGCTGGAAAGAACTTCATAACTAAACCTATGCTAAATTTGAATGATGCTTGCTCTGCCTGCTGCAGATGTGTGAAAGGGTTAATTCCCATTCTATTTATTTCTTTACATACATAAAGACTATCACCTTTTTCTTTTGTCAAGATTTGACAATTATTTCCTTTAACAGTTTTGCTTAAGTCATTTTGCACTTTTATTATTTCTATTGCTCATCTGTGGACATTCATTGTCTACATATTTCTGGAATTGTGGTGCCTAGAGATGCAAAATTCAGTCCAAGCCCTTAGCAAAAGCATATAAAATCATAGAATGGTTTGGGTTGGAAGGGACCTCAAAGATCATCTAGTTCCAACCCCCCTGCCATGGGCAAGGGCACCCTCCACCAGACCAGCTTGCCCAAAGCCTCATCAGAATATTTCAGAATTTAACTTATTCTCACCTCTTCACATCTCTAACTGTAGCACTGATTTCCCCCCGCCCCCAATAGTATGGAGTGATGTTCATTCATGATCCATTACAATCTTCTAGAACATTTATTAGGGTAATGCTTCCTAGACACAGTCTCCCCTGAAATGTGTAATACATACGCAAAGACTACTATTTCTACACAAGGAATTTTGTCATTGTCTTTTTTTTTTTTTTGACTGCCATCCTGTTTACTTAGGGGGCTAATTTTCCTTCACATCATTTCCCCTGTTTATGCTTATACCTTTGAATCCTGCTTTTAGAGCTACTTTAATGTCATTTGCAACTAGATGCTACCTCTTACTTCCCCAGGCTGCTTACAAAACTGTTGAATAACGCTCAATCCAGAGCAGATATTGCAGGACCTCACTCAGCCCATCGCTTCATTTGATGGCAAATTACGTAGCTGATTTGAAAACTGTAGTCAGACTAGCTCTCTACTACTTACCTAAGTCATTCCATCTAGTTCCCGCTGTTTACTATCTACAACAACACATCTAATGGACTACAATCTACTTTCTTCTACCTTTCTATAAAGCTTTTTCAGAAAGTGAGATGACATCCCTCAAAATGGAACATTGTCTGAAATTTAGGAATGATCTCTGCATTATTTCAAGGGCAATCATTCGCTGGAAGACAGGCATTCTTCTACTCCCCAGTGGTCTGATGCTGCTGTGCAAGCTACTGTAGAAAGAAGGGAGGATCATCATCTGCTTCATTAGTTTCTGGCCTGTTTAACTGTGGGAGGGAACCAAGGAAAAGTCCACTTACATGTTAGAATGCAAACTGTACATCAACAGTTGCACAAGGACTTACTTTATGATTTGAATGAGACAAAGGTGTCTAAGCCTGTCCATAGTTTGTTCTTAATTTTTAACTTCATCAAAGAAACTGTACCACTAAGTTAAATATTTTGATCAAGTTTTCACAGCAAATCAGATTGCACTAACTATCTGTATAGCCTCTCAATAAAGGTAGAGCTGCCAATAATGCCATATCAGGTTTAACATTCAGAAAGAGGTACAGCAACTAACCTAATCATAAATTAAAATTTTTCACCTCCTGCCATTCTAAAGACACTTTCCAACAAAAAACAACAGCAAAAATCCTGCAGCAAGTATACTATAATCTAATTCAAGCTGAGATACACGAGAAAAGACAGTAAACAAACAACAAGAAATAAAATTGTGAGGACAAATAATTTACAGCAACAGAGTGTTATACTAATGGCGAATACATTTATTCCAGAGAAGCACATTTTGTAGTTAAGCACATAATGGCTGCACAAACAGAATGGCCAAAATTTATAAGAGTAGCTTGTTTCCATTACAGTAAACATTCATGAGGTTTGCATAAACAGAAATACCTGACCTATGGTTATATGAATAATACATGAAGGTCTGAAGAACAGTAAGTGAAGAGAGAGAGGTTTTGATCAAAACTCCAAGTCTTTTTTGCAACAAGAATGTAGTTCAAAAGATCTGACTTAATTTCTTTGTTATTCTTATATTACTGGTGTGTTTCTATGGCTGCATAGTGGCTTTCTCCTTTATGTATGCAAGAGAAACAACACAAGGCAGGCATACATATCCATCTATTTTTATGTTATTTCCTAAGTTCCTAAATATAATGAGTAATATATTACTCACTCTGAATTACGAATGTTTCAATATAAATGTGAAAATCAGACAGGTATCATGGTATAATGTATCAGATGTTATAACAACAGAATTTAATTATATGCTACAGTACTTTAACAGATTTTCAGTTTCATGTTTCAGCTAGGGGTTGAAACACTCAACTAGTGATCATAAAACAGCTGTGCTGAGTTAGGCATTTTTACTAATTTAGTTCTGTGTTTAAAATCTGAAGGGGCATCATTTATACATTTAAACACTCATTTTAACTAATGGTCCATGCAATTGCTTACAGCAAGCATCTTTACCTCCCTGTTTGTCTTTTCAATATCTTTGACATTAGAAATAACTGGGAGAAGGAATATAAATTTTAAGATTAAAATAATTTCATTATACATAGACACTACATTTTAAATGTGGTTCAACCTTAAAGGTATTGAAAATCAAGTACGGTAGTCATAGAATTCTATAAAGTTTTAGTGTTTATACAAAATCCATATAAAATCTTTACAATTCAGTTTATATAAAATTTCTAGGTATACAGAAACCCATCCATTCAGGTAACTATTACTTATCAGGCCCCTTTAAAGGAAAATGTTCAGATGGGCACTTACTAACTTTTTTCTTGGATATTAAGACATTAAGATGAAGTCAACTGAGGTTATCAGAGACAAATAAGTCAAAAATAAAAAATGGTCTAGGGAATGCAGGCTTTACATATGACCTTTAACAAAAAAACAAAACAAAACAAAAGGCTGAAGGAAGCAACTCTGTGGTTTGGGGAGGAGGAGTTTGTAACTATTCAGGAACAACATCCACTACCTTTTTCCACCCAACATTCAGAAGTTTCAGGTGTCCTATTTAGAATTCAATGGCAAGAAAAAAATGCCTCTACATGTCTGGTTTTTTTTTTTTTTTTTTTACAGTTCCTTATGGGTCTAAGGTTAGCTTTAATATCCCCATATATTACATAAAAGTAAGGTTCTTATTCTCCTGTAGTACTTTTTAATAAAATATTTCAAAATCCCTGTAAAAAAGTCAAACTAATTGCACTTTTATAGACAGAAAGAAGCTGATGACAAAGTGACTTAGAGAATAATGCAGAAACCAAATCCAGATTTAGCCACTGATTGGCCACTCAGACATTGATTCAGTTACTTTCTGAAGAAATAAAACCCTGGAATGGGAATTTAGCAGTAGAACCCTTTTGGAAGCTTAATTTAAGAAGAGAGAGAACTTGATGTGAAGTTTTTAAATACAAAGAAGCAAGACAGGACTACATTGATGAAGTGCTGTTGTTTCAGATGTTCATTTCCAGTAAATATGCTCTGCTTATATACACACATTTTAAAGTTTATGAAAGGATATGAAAATAGCAAAGAGTTATTGCTTGTTATAAGAATAACAGATGTTTCAGGTAAGTCATGTGTCAGTAACTCAACAGTAGTGAATGACCTCATCATTCTTATCAATGTTCTATAAATTACATTAATTTAATTATAATGTGCAGCTACTTGCTTGATTTCTCAGGGGGAAAATCCACACAAAACATCATTTAATCAACACAATTGAAGGTTCTGACAAGCAATATAAGTTGTCCTCACCATGCTTCCTCTCCAGTACCAGCAATGTCACCAACCACTTTCTGTAGAGCTGTTCAAATTGAGTGCCGTGGCTATAGTCAAGAGTGATCTGGAGTCGAGTCCTTAAATTTAATATAAGCCATCTATCAGGCTTCTGCAATGTAACCTCCACAGCTCTGCCACTTTAGATAAAAGTAGCATGACTGATGTAAATTAGTAACACACTGAATATTCTGGGGAGTTTTTTTTCCAATCAAAAGGAATGAAGAATGGAAAGAATTCACCACTGAGCCAAGTGACTTGGTACTTCATAAGAAGTCAGGTTCAGCAATCTTCCCTTTTCAGTAAAGTCTTATATAGCACGTCTTAAAAGTATGATAGGCCCATAGGATTCTAGACTGAAATCAACCATCAGTTATATCTTGTTCTAGGAAGTACTTCTCGGTTGAGAAAGTAGTCAAAAGTGGTAATCTGTGCCTGTTCAAAGAATTATTTTTATTTGTTTTAAGAAATATTTTATAGAATGTTAAAGCAAACTCAACTATCAAAATACAAAATATAGCTCATAATACTTCAGATGTGTTCAAACTACCACAACAGCAAAAGGGAAAAATGGATTAAAACTTCTAGCAGTACAAAAATTCAAACCACAAACAATGCATTCTGTACACACATACCTGCTATGTTTAGAATGAAGTGTGCAAGTGTTATGGCAGCAGTCAGCAGATGGTGCTGTTATACATAGTGACAATTTAACTTTTTTTTTTCCTCCTAGTGCACGGGGACAAATATGCTCCTTTGTTAGTATTTTTTGTGGCAGCCACATGATTCTTCCTCTCTGCCTTGACCAGAGCCCATTCTTTAACAGCCTTGTTTTGAGTTAACCTGGAAGGGAAACCCCTCTGCTTCACTAACTTAATAGAAAACAGGACTCCCGTTTCTAGATTCACAGAAGTACTTTTAGCAATGTGCAATGCTGGCTAGGAAAAGTATACAGGAGAACGTCAATATGAGAGGGAAGCTGTGTTATGCCAGTGTGCATACTGCCTGGTTCTTGTTCACCGGAGGGTAAAGGCTGCAGATGAAGAACCTGAACTCAGTCACAGAGCTGATGCATGAGGTCTGCAACCAAAATGGGAGATTTCTGTTATCTATCCAGTTCTTTGTATTTTTCATTTACACTCATTTTGTCTTTTCAGTGCATCTGTGGATTAGGACATCTGTTGCAGACATTTTTGCCTTTTTAACCTAAAATTCTGTAGTATAAGCAGCTAAGACTTCACTGAAACTAGTACCTCATAGCAGCTGTCACATGAAATTTAAACTGAGTTATGCTCAGTTTGGATATAGCTGTCATGTCAGTGGGATGAGGGCTTGAGTGGTAGAGCAGCCTCTGTCACATAAACCCAAACACACACAACATTAATCAAAAGCGAATGGGGGAGGAATGGGCTCCAACATTGTTTTATGCAACATACCCATTGTGCCAGGTCCATACATTACCACGTGGGTCAAAGTAACATAAATTTCAGTTAAACAGTCTCCTAGAAATTGTCTAGACTTTGATTAAGAATTTCCCTAGCTTTTAAGAAATTTGCTCTTAGTATATTTAATTAGTTTTAAAAATTTCAGATTTCTTTCCTCCAAAGTATGACCCTAAACAAGCTAGAATTTCCAAGACAATGATTGTCCAACATAAGCTAAACAGGAAAAAAATCTAAACTAGATTTTCACATATATTGTATTCTAATGTTTTTCTCCCACTCCCTTACTAATTTCTTCAATTATATCAGTTCATCACACAGTGACTGCTGATCTTTTCAATGTGATTAATTTGATATGAATGTGCTGCAAGTTAGGGTACCATAGCTTTGTTAGCATATCTTTTGTTATTTCACATAATATCAAATGCGGTATAATTCTTTTCACCTTACTATCTGTTCTGTTAAAGTTGTCGGGTTTTCTTAATATTGGTAATATATTTTAAAAGCCAGTAGGTGTTCTAAAAGTATTATAAATATTCATGCAAATACTTTACACAAGCACACACCAAGTAAACTTAATACCAGCCTTACTTATGGGTTATTCTAACTTGCATGGGTAGACCTACCAATTTTAACAGTTAATTTTAGTGATTACAGGTTCAGGCCCAAGACCATTCCTAGGATCTCAAACAAAATTCCTACTGCGCTGGATTACAATACACAGGTTCCAATACACCTTCTTAGTGCCACCTACAGTCTCATCACCTCACCTTCAATACCTGTTGCTTTCAACATTGTCCTTAATAAATTTAACCTTGTCCAGTTTTGTTGACTGTATTTTGAAGATGGTGGCATCAGAACTCTCTGAACTCACATCTGTTTCCATGTTGTAAGACCACTGACTTCACAATTGGCAATTTACACCATATTACACTGCAGGAATAGAGGGTTCCACAAAACCTCTGAGAATACTTTAAAATGACTGGGCCCAATCACACCAGTTACACCAATATGCTGTAGTTTTACCAGATACCTCAGTCTTGCAAAATTTTATTAGCTGCTATCCACAAATGGTTGTGAGATCTTAAAGTTTTCATGGCATCTCATACAGAGAAATTATGATCAATAATAGTTTCAACAACACTGTAACAGTATATTTAATTGCCATTATGCCTGCTAAACAATTAGCAATTTCCTAAATCTGTTAGCCCAGCATTATTTTGGTAGAACTGCAGCTCTGTATCTACAGACCTAGAGAGTGCAAACTCAGATAGATCTGAACTCAAGAATGGGAGGTGGGGGGGGAGTGGGTGTGTGAAGATGTGTTTCAGTGCCTTATTTCTGCCTTTGCAACCAACACCAAACAAAAAACTTCACAAAGCAAACTTGCAACAATACTTCACCCAACATCTCCTCTCACATTAGTTTTTTGCTAAGGTTGTATTCAAGTTGTATTTACTCCCTGGATTTTCGTAAATTACTGTGTGGGTTTTATGGCTTGCTTTGTTTTCATTCATTTTGTGGTTTTGGGTTTGTTTGGTTGGTTTGGGTTTGGTTTTTTTTTAAATGCCTCTACCACTTCTGCTTTTCTGAGTGAAATGTTCACAACATCCAGGGTTCAGAGGTTCAAAGGTCCCTCAGCTTGTTAGAAGCAGAATCAATTCCATTGCTACCAAAAAATCAAACCCAACCAATCATCAAAAAATAAGAAATAATAATAATTAAAAAACCAACCCCAAAACAATAAACTACCTTGGTATTTATGGCTCTTATCAGTATTTCAGGAAAAAGGAAAAAGAAAAACCTGGGCATAAATAATTTCAGAACTGATTGTGAAGCTTGAAATTACTAAGCCTACAAGGAATATATTTTCTCTTTTCTTCCCACTTACACTCCTTCATCTCTCACACAGACCATAGTACACACAATCCAAAGTGAAGGTCAGATTGCCTTTAATATAGAGCTTATCTTTAAAGAAAAAGATTTAGCCTTTTCTTCAGTTATAAACTAAGTCTAAAAATTAACCAAAAGAAGAAATTTGGGGCAGCTAAAGAAACAAAATCACTTTGAAGTGCTGAGTATAATCTAAGCACTGCGCAAAGCATCACTGCTATACTCTTTAAAAGGTGATAGTGGCATTTAATTTTGCAAAACACATAACAGCAGAGAAATGTATTTTACCTTTCATTTCATTCTCAATTTTCTTTTAAAAGCTACATCTCAAACATGAAAAAGCCTACTACTGACAAGCATGCAATAAGCTAAGCAAAGTATTCTCTAAAACCCACAGTTGTTATAGAATTCAGGTAGAGGGTGCCAGTAACAATGTTGTTCAATCTGTGAACAGATTGAAGTCAACTCATACTTGACTTCTCACATCCAGGGGTTGGGTTTTTTCCTTGTTTCATTTAAAGGCTTATTTTGATAAATAAGTCATTTTGCATGCAGATTTCATCTCATGATTTAAGTCACGAAAGGATGGCATGTGGGTAGGATTTGGGCAACTGTGAAAGTTCTGAGGCCCAAAAATCCTCACAACAAAACATAATGCTGGAAAGACGCCGTTCTTTGCCAAGGTGAAGCCTGATCACATGTGCAGTGCTGAAACATGTTCCACTTTGTTTTAGTGCATTACTGTTGCCATTTGCTAAACTCCTACAGCAGAGCTGACTTGACAGCATTGACGAGAACTTCAGTATCCTACACACAACAGCTGTCCAATCACCCACTGCCTAATTTTTTCCCCCAAAATGCAGCTCCTCAGTGCTTTATTAGAATTGACACTTTTAAATAAAAATATGCAGAATAAAGTTTTAAAAAACAAGGAAGCTATTACCAAGAAAACTATACTGGTTCTTGGTTACAGCCACACTACATCAGAAGCTAAAAAACCACGCAGGTACAAACCCCCTAATTACTGGTCAGTTGAGAAGCCTACTCCACTCACAAGAACATGGGACCCGAATCAACTGCCTCCCTGCTGGTGCCCACAGTCACCTAAGACGCTTAAAGAGGACATTTGACCAAATTTTCTTCTGCTGCCCCCACAAAGCTGCACATACAGGGTACATTAAGCTGGCTGCATCTTTTATGGAATAAGCAAAATTTCACACAATTTACAGCAGAACGCTCAGTTTTCTCACAAACTTCTGCTTCCAAAACCAGTATTTCATCTCAAAACAGAAGTGGGAGGAGGAGGCTGCCCCACTTTGTTTTAGAAAGTCTCATGACTTCTCTCCAGCTTCCAAAATAAAAGATTCCTAAAGAATCAAAGAACTCAAATCTGTAGAATAATTAAACATTATAATATTCTCAAACAGAATATGTTTGAAATAAAAGTGATTTCCATTGAGATGACATTTTTTTTACAATGAGGGTGGTTAGACGCTGGAGCAGGTTGCCCAGAAAAGCTGTGGATGCCCTATCCCTGGAAAGTGTTCAAGGTTGGATTGGATGGGGCTTTGAGCAACCTGATCTAGTAAGAGATGTCCTTGCCCATAGCAGGGCAGATAGAACTAGATGATCTTTACCTTCCAACATTAACCATTCTATGATTAAAATGCTCAACTTGTAGACAGCTAAGTTAGCCCTTCAGATTCCACTGTGAAGTCAAAGCAGGCAGACAGGCACCTCTGCTTTGAGATGATTTATCCCATGTTAACACAGGCATCTAATGTTAATTGGCTTTTAAAAGCATTTAATCATTATAACCATTTATGACTAGCTCTGTAACTGGCTATCACAAATTTAGGGAGCTAGTCAGGTGAGGTCCACCCTAGCTACCTGGTAATACACTGAACAGCACAGATTTCAGAGTCAAAAGTTCCCTGGATAGTTCTAATGGAAACTTTGACTAAACCAGGCAAGAAGTTGGAAGGGGACACAGCGAGAACAGCTGACCCAAACTGACCAAAGGGATATTCCATACCATATGATGTCATGTACCATATATAGCAGTGGGGTGGGCTGGGCTGGGAGGTGGAACAGCTCAGGGTCTTGCAGAGCATTGACTTCAGGTGGTGAGAAATTGTGCTGTTCATCACTTGTTTTGTATATTTTTTATTATTATTTTCTTCATTTTCCATCCTATTAAACTGTCTTTATCTCAGTCCATGAGTTGTTTGGTTTTTTGTGGGTTTGTTTTGTTTTTTTAAAATAATTTTCAATTCTCTCTACCAACCCACTGGGGGCAGCAGGGGGAGCAAGCGAATGGCTGTGTGGTTGTTTTAGCTGCCAGCTGGGTTGAACCACAACAGATACTAATTCCTCTAACTGACTGGCTGTCTAAGGCTAATTTGTTTTACTTTTTTTTTTTCTTTTTTTACTTTTTTCTGATAGTACAACCATAGTTTTATATGGATAGCTGTAGCAAGCAGTCTATGCAGATTGCACAATGACACAGTTAAGAGAAATATAGGCCTGGTTTGACTACAGAGGCTTTGAGAAGTGGAGATACAGGATGCAGTACAATGGAATACATGCACAGGGACAATAAGTGATGAGACAAAGGCTTGGCATTAGAGAACTCACGGCTATAAACAACTCACTCATGGTCAGTTGAAGAAATGCAGACCTGGACAAAACTGGTTTTAGGAGTAAGAAAGTAGTAGTATCTAACACGCATGGGACACCAGATGAAGTAAATATGGATGTGACATGGAACTGCAGACCAAGAAAGAGCGAGCAAAAGTATGAAATTGTCTTAAGCAAGAGTAATCTCAAGTGCATCCTAAAGTGAGGAAGAAGAAAACATCAACTACTAGACCCAGAGGAGCAGGAGAAAGGTAAGCATAATACTAGGAAAAGGGGTAGAAACCAAGAAGCATGCATGCAACTATTTTAACTGCATTGTGGTTATTTTTTTCCTTTTCTGTAAACCTTTCATCTGGACCAATAATGATTAGACACTTAAGATGTTGATTACACTAACAACTTTTGGGTTTGCATACACACACACAGTGTGTTGCCTCTTTCCCCATAAATAAGATTTTGTGCATCCAAAACTGCTGTTTTAACATTCTTACGACTTCAGGTTTACAATCCATTGACACCACACAGGTGTGCCTTGTCTTGTTCGGCAAGTGTAAGAAAGGCACAGATCTAAGTCAAGGAGATTGTGTGACTTTCCATGCCTCCTATGGCCCTTTTCAGGTCAATCCAATAAGCCAGCTTGAAAGAACCTTAAGGCAAGATTTCTTGGAAGTATACCATGCACGAATAATTCAATTTATTAGGAAGTCTTTCAATATATACAAGATGAAAGATTTCAAAGTGTTATAAGTTAGAGTTAATGCAAATACAAAATACAGAGTTAACAAGTACTTAAAGCAGTTTTGCAGACTCATTTATAGCAACACATATACCTAATGAAGTTAACAAGATTACTTGGGTGTACAGTATTTACATAGCTGATACACAAACTGGTCCAATAGTACTGTATGAAAACACAGAATTCTAACATATACAAGGTGAAGATTATGTGACGGATTTTAACAAATTTCAAAAGTTTCAGTTAAAACGCAGTGCCTATATTATGTGCACTACAGTCAACCTACTCCCTTTCTTCAGAATTAACAGGTGAGTGATGTACCAGCTACTGTATTCATTACTGAACAAGATCAATGCCTTAGTCAAAATTTAGACATGCTTGTTTTGATGAGTATATTTTGTTGCAAAATGCTAGATATCTGCCATTATCTCAATTACAGAAGAAAAACATGAAAGGTTATGTAAATGAAACCCTCAATATATGGGAAGGATATGAATAACAAAGTAATTCAAAGTACAACTATTAATGGTTTAAAGTTATACAAGAGAAGATGAAAAGCAAGGTATGTGACTGTATTTATATGCTAACTATCCATCTAACATAGCAAATTATATGACCTCTAATTAATCTGGATAACAGCTGCTGGCTGTAACATAACAAACCCAAAATTCTATTTTCCGTCCTGCTAAACCATAGGTTTCATTCTGGAAATACTGATTCCACCCCACAACAGTCTACATCCTTCGCCAGTTTAAAGGAATAAAAATCTGCAGACAATGATTCCAGATGAAGTAGAGATTTTTCCATTTTCTTTTATTTTTGCAACAAAAGACATAAAAGCTGTAAGCCATCTTTGCCATTGCAAGCAGATTTGTAATAAATACGGAGTAGTTATCAAAAAATTCTTAGCAGGCTACAGAAACTTTTTTAAAAGGCAGAAATATAGTTTTCATAATAAAAAAGTGATACTACTTTAAATTAAGGACAATAGCTAAAAAAACCCACCACCAAAACCACAAAACACACACACTACAAAGACTACTACAAACCAGAAATCACACTAGTATGGCTGAAAATGCACTTTTATTATCAGAGAGATGAAAAGCCCGATATGACTTTCCCTATTTCGTACCAACCAAAGGAATAAATAACTTTCTTTACAAATGAGATCAGAAAACAAGCAAGCCATAGTATCAGACTTTTTCAGATTCATTAAAAGCTAGATAAGCGTCAGCTGCATTTCATCTAGTACCATCTCATTAATGGGGACCATTCTGAAGGTAAGTAGACACTACTGAATATATCTGATAATTAGGAAAGGAAGTAGGATTTAACTCTTCATCCAGATAGAAGTCTGGGCATAAATGCATCAAGAGACTCCTCTGAGTAATTTGGCAGTGTGCACAAGACACTGGCAATATTTTAATTTCCACATTGGTAAAGAGAAAAAGACCATGTCCAGAACTGAAAGTTCATACAAAATGAAATTTGAACAGAATACAGGCTCTTTCTTTAACACTTGACATCCTGATATTTCGAAGCAGTTGCTGTTTAAAATAAATTTAGAGTGGGGGCAGGGAAGGACACAGGCTGCTTAACTGAAATCTTATCTTCAGCAAATCTCTAAGGCTATGAACAGAAAAAGTTATTCCCCCAAATCCCGGTTGGCTGTAAAATGGAACAAGCAAAAATGCCAGCTCTCTTGAGTCGGATTGCACGGCCTGTTTCAGAAAAGCACTCGGAGAAAAGATGTGTTCCACATATTCCTTATGTAGCTGAATTAAAAAAAAATCCAACACAATTCCAGAATTATGGGAGTTTTGATCTTGTTTGTTTCTCAAACTGTTGCTGCATCAAGAGAATATATTTTAACTTTGAAAATTAAGGTCTGAGTAGAACTAAAGCATTTTGAAGAGAAGCAAAGCCAGCCTTTTTCTATTCAGTGCCTTTTTTTTCCAGCTGTCTACAACAGAGTGATTTGCAAGATTTTTAGATCATGCTACACATCTGTACTGTTTTCAGCTGTGATACAGTTAATTTTCTTCATAGTAGCTTGTAAGTGGCTACATTTTTGGATTTGTGATGAAAACAATGTTGATAACACAGATGTTTTTGTTATTGCTGAGCAGTGCTCACACAGCATCAAGGCCTTTTCTGTACTGCCAGTGAGTCAGTTGGGGGTGCACAAGGAGTTGGGAAGGCACATGGCCAGGACAGCTGATACCAGCTGACCAAAGGCATATTCCATACCATATGGTGTCATGCTCAGCAATAAAACTGGGAGGAGTGGAATCTGGCCAGGGCTGCCATTGCTCAGGGACAGTTGGAGTGATGGCATTTGTCTTCCCAAGTCACTGTTACATGTGAAGGAGCCCTGCTTTCCTGGAGATGGCTGAACACCTGCCTGCCCATGGGAAGCAGTGAATGAATTCCTTGTTTTGCTTCGCTTGCATGTGCAGCTTTTGCTTCACCTATTAAACTGTCTTTATCTCAACCCACGAGTTTTCTCACTTTTACTCTTCCAATTCTCTCCCCATTGCGCTGTGGGGGGAAGCGAGCGAGCAGCTGTGTGGTGCTTAGTTGCCTACTGGGGTTAAACCATGACAACATCTTAATACTGATTCAGATCAGGCAATGACTGCACTAAAGGAATTTTGACATTTAAAAGAAAAATCTTTCAAGTATTGTTCACAAGTTAATATTAGTCATACAAACACATACTAATGATGGCAGATAAGAAAGTACATGAAACAGGGTATTAGTATCAGCACAGCTGGGATGATGAGCTGTTAGGATGTAGATTAGATTCTCCAGAATCTCAATACTCAATAGCAGATAAATGAAATCACTGTGTTATTTAGGCTACAAAGAAAGAGAGAAACAATCCTGTTATGACTTTGACTTTCCACTTCTGTTTTCCATACTAGAATGTGCTTGTTTTGGCATAGATCTGGTACTTCGTAGTAGCAGAGAGGAGCAACTCCTTAATGTTTTTCACCAGGAAGCCCACTTTTACCAAATCATTTTCCTATTGGGTTTGTGATCTCAAATAGGAGCACAAGTAAGAGTTTTGTGGAGGGAGGTTACAAGCCCACTAAACGATTACAAAGTAGGTATGAACCACCAACACTGGGTTTGCTACTTGTTCACGTACCAAGGACCGTGAACACAGAAGTTCTTATATGGATCAGTAAGTCACTAGAAGGCACAAAATAATCCGTTACTTCCAAAGTCAGTCAAAAAGACAGTTCCAAGAATGTATCTTAAGACATGTAATCTGCTTTCTAAGGACTGCTAGCCACACAAAGGCCTGTTCGCATTGGGGATGGAGCTACTCAGGGTGAGAGTTGGAAAGCAGAAAACAGCTGACATAGCTTATAATTGGACTAATATTATAAGCAAGGCTTTTACAAAATTATTCTTCCTTTCGATACAAAATTCATTGGTTGATAACAAGTCCTACAACATTTCATTTTATTTTCTGCCAATTCAAGTGAGGTTTATTGCCTCACAACAACTTTCATTACAGTGCCTTCTTTTTCTAGGAAAGAATTTTCTAGAACTTCCAATTGGGAAGTTTCTGCCCTTGGGCAGTTTAGGAAATAACATTCCAGATTTCTGACTCATGGTCCTTCCAGTGTTGCTGAAACACATTTAAGTGTTTTACTGGCACAAGGAATTTTACTTCTTTTTTAACCAGTGAAGTTATCCACCATAAATTCTCATAACTAAGAAAGCTGTGGAGTATAATTGGTTTTAATACAGTTATCTTTTCTTCTATGCAGTCTGTTTATATGTGAAAGACTGGAAAGAGAAGGCATGCAAGAGTGCAGTCATTACCTGCTTCTACTGACTAAATTCAGTTCCCCATAAATTCAGCATTTTGAACAAGTTTTAGATCTATTCATACGCTTCAGAGCACAAGCAGATTATTTTACCCATCTCTCCCCACAAAACTTCCATTTTCTTTTTCCTAAATTTTCTGAGTACATATAGGCTTAAAAATATTTTTCTTCAACTGTTATTGTTAAAGTGAACTCTTGTGACACCTAAATCATTGATATTCTAGTTTAGCTATCAGAGGTCCCACAGAACAGTCCCACAGCACTTCCAGACCTCTTCTAGCCTGAGATTTTGCTGCTACACATTATGACATGTTTTGACACACAAAATATCAGCTTTATTTTTAACTGCATTATGATTTCTTTCCAGTATATCATTAACAGTCATTCAGATTGTATCATTCCAAAAAGTTTTTTAAAAAAATTTGCTAGAGTAAGAAAAATGGGTTTTTTTTCCTAATTACTTCAGTTGACAAAAGGAAATCTATACCCAAATTCATCCTCAAAAAACCCAAAAAATTACTTCTGCTCCAAAGAAGTACAACTACAAATATGGCCTAAAGAGATCCCATTTCAGTCTGTGCTTTCACTATTCAAAGCTTTTGGTTTACTTGGTCACGTGTACACACACACGCATACACTGCTTAAAGCTTTAACAAACACCTCAACTTGAAAAGAGACTACCAAAATAGTAAGCAAGAAGTATTTAACTAAAAATAGAAAAAGAAATATATCAGTCTATTAACAGATGTTATGGCCAATTACACTAACAGTCAATGGTAAGATTGCTAGTTAAGATGTATAGCTGCCAAGATTACATTTACAAGAATACCAGCATTTACTATAATATTAATGTTAGTTTTCTTACCAAAAAATGCTAATCCACTGAGATTCAGGAGTCATATTCAAAGTCTCAAATCATTGGATTAATCAAAATTAAGTATTATCTAATGAATAAAACAGAACCTATGACTAAACTATAGAGATTAACTGGTGATGGTTGAAGATTCAGTAGACTACTCATCTCACACTGAATATTAAGGGATTGTTATACATGAGTTGCATAAAAGTTGGTAATTTTGTGCCAATTTAGCTTCCTACTCTTAACTAGAAATATTTGCCTCAGATTATTCAGTTTGTTTTGAACATGCCCATTCCTAGGGAGTAACTACTCTTATCATTGTACCACAGTTTGCTGTGAGACCTACACAGCCATTAACTAATACAGTTAGACTCATGGACAACAAGCAGGGTGCACTGCTTGGCAAGCACTGACCCAGTGAGAAGCAGATTTTTACTCTTTTAAGAGTGCAGGAAAGGTATTTCAGCACTTGAGGGAAACAAACAAACAAAGACCAAGAAACCTTAGCTTGAGCCCAGAGGTCTGTTATCTTGACTGGAAAATCACAGTCTCAGGAAAATTATCTTGGTAAACTCATGGAATCAATACAAAAGATTAAAGTTTCCAAGTTGGTTGGGAAATGTGTCAATTTTTTTGTTTGTGTTTTTTTTTTTTTTAAATAGTTCAAAGTATTGAACCATAAAATAGAAAACACACCAAATAACAGATACTCAGGGAGAACAGAAGCAGCAAGAGAAAAAAATTTCTTCAAAGACTTTACACTGTGGAAGTGTATCACTACTTTCTGCTGTTGACGCTGAGAGGGATTTTAAAAGAAGCTTCAGGGAAGATGCATAAGGCAGGATAAGGTGACTGCCAGTATAAATGTTAATGCTGGGTGTGAGCAGAAAGCTTTGAGAATTCAAAGAACAAAAGAAAAAAGGAAGTATGCCCTGAGGGTAAGTAGGATAGAGGGGCATGCAAGAGCTCTTCCTTTGGCAAAGAAAACCTGCTGCTGTAGAACACAGGTCAAGGAAAGGTACTAGCACACATCAAGTCCAGTACATCTGGCTTGTTGTTTAACTACTGCCCACCAATTCTACATTACAAAATGTGGTTAGAAACAACACAAACAACCACCAAAAAAAAAATCGAGGTAACTTAAAATCAACCAAGGATTGTTAACCTCTAAGAGCAGTGTAATGTTTAATGGCAGACACAACTGTAGCAAAATATAAGCTAAATCCCATGACATTTCATTTTATATTAATGATTAACAATGTACTTTGAATTAAGCTTTTATACTTTTACTGAACTTTCTGCACTTGACAACTGGATTTCCTGAATGGCAGGTCTTACTAGTTTAGCAGAAGAAAGACCATATAACAATTTTACCATGCATTACTCAAATTAAGTATGTGTGTGTATAACACTTCAGATATTGCTTTCATTTAATAAGTATTTTTCTGTATTTCCAACCACATACAACTGTTCTGGATGGGAGGAACACTTCTGACATTTCAAAGAAAATTACTACGATGATATAACGATGAGAGCTACAAAACACAAGTAAAAATTCAGCAAAGCACCTTTTTAAAAACATGTTGTTAATCTCATTCTAGAAAATACAAATTAGCTGATTTTAATAGGGAATTAAACAAAACTGCACAAGTTGCAACTACTTTGTTATTCTCCCCACGTACCCCCTCTGCAAAGCCTAAACATAATTTTATATGATGTCAACCACTGTCAATAAAAAAAAAAACCACACACTACAGAAACATAATTTATCCCTCAACTCCCCATCCCATTGCTTAAAACTTGGATTTAATTATTACTCAACAGTGATGATAATAGTTAATAAATCATTTAGTAGATTTAAAAAGTTGAAAAATTCTATAAACTTTACTACTTCTGAAATTTGTAATTCTTTTCACTGATATAATCATGTGTTTGAAAATTCCATAGATAATTTTATTTCCAGAAAACAAGAATGATTCAAGCTTCCATCTGTACCAAAAGTTTAGAGTGCTGATGTGATCACTGAAGATGGAAGTATTATCAGTTAAAAATACTAGAGATTCTCAGAAATGGACATATAAATCTGGTGAAGTAATTATATAGTAAAGAAACCTACATTTCAGCCTAAGAACTCGGCAACTGCCCAACTACATCAGTGTCTTGTTAAATCTGGATGGCTCTCGCTGATCTACTACCACAAGAAACAGATTTAGTTAAGCATTAATATTCATGTGGTATATGGATGACAGCAGGCTAAGTCAGGTACAAAAAAAAAATCAAGGGCTTAGAGCACTGGAATGTGGTTTCACTAGCTTCATTATTAGCCTATTTATATATTGTAAAAACACAAAAGACCTGATTATGTCATTGCTGCACAGGAAGTAAGGTCATGAATCAAAAATATACTCAGTAAAACACATAGATCAGAATCTTAGCCCAAAGAATGGGATGTAGTGTTCTCTTTCTGCTAGGGTTACCAGTGTGTGTGTAGCTTCAGAGGCTGTTTAGTAGGTCTTGGAGCAGTTCATATGTTTTTCTTTCCTGGTTCAGCACCCTACCCTCATTCACCAGGGAGTTAAGTTAAAAAGAGCACCCTGTAGACAGTAGTGGTGAGACATCCCAACAGCATCCTCTCTGCTCTGCACAGCAGAAGCTCAGCACAGCAGAGAATCTAGCCCAGTATTAAGTCTTTTGAGAGATGAGTCATTGTTGTTAAAACACTACCTTTTTCCCCCACATGATCACATTTAAAACACTGACTTTCAATAGCAGAGCTAACTTTGAAGACACTTATCAATCAATTTATTTTTAATTGTATGAAGGTAACAATCTTAATTAGACAATGTTTTCCTATTCAGAAGAAAGGGTGGCCTGTCACAAAAGTTTTTTTAAAAAAACCAAAACACACAACAACAAAACATCACACTAGTTTTCCAGCTGCTTAGAATATGGAAAGTTTGTAAGTTATTTCCTTCATTAGTCCTAATATTTGAATTTTTCAGACCTACCTTCATCTGCTACTGTGAGACAAGTGGTACAGTTCTAGAACTATTTCTTTGCATGCCTTTGCAAAATGAAACAAAATTTTATTTTTCCTGCTCCCAGTCTTTTGGAATTCCTAAATTTTTGAATGTTGTGGACTTTACTTATATGCAAAAATTTCTGTTACAGAATCACTCCCTCAGGTACCATTAAAAACCCTCAGAATTTTTTTTTTATATATATATATACTGTCAGCTGGCAAGGACACACAGTTAAAACTTCTCTTCAATTAAGATGTTTAAAACAGCATTTCTCAAAAAATAGTGCATTACAACCCCATAGTGTCCCAAACTCTTAAATGGCAACAGTCAGTAGCACTTAATCCTCCCTATAATTCCGACTGAACAATAATTCACTTACTCCAGAGAAGAATGAAAGAACTGGCTAAAACCAAGGATAACTAGATATTTTCAGTAAAAAGCAAATTAGCTTAGGGATAGGTAACCAGCAGAGTGATTATAAAGACTTCCAGCGACTGGTAACATGCGGCCTGTATTCCACTGTCCCAGATCACCTGTCTACTCACAAAATTACATACGGCATAGGAGCCAGAAGTGGTCACTATTTAAAAAAAGTGGTTTAGGGAACCATTACAGGAGTTCTTAAACTATGGGGTTTCAGTAACTCAATTGGGCATTGCAGCTGAAATCACCCCAAGCCTTCACCAGAAACACCTAACCCTTCACTATTAAAAATCCTTCCCAAACCATCAGTCCCCACTGCCTGTCTGCACACCTTGAGACGCTGTCACTTGAGTGACATTCACCATTTCTTCCAGAGTTGGATGTCATATTTTGAAGCCAATTTAAAGCTCATGGACAATTCCAGGTTTAAAGCACTAAATCTGAAAGGGGGCAGTGTTGTTTAACCAGAGTGGTGCTATCTGTCAATGTTAATTACAGCTCTTCCTGCGGGGGTTTTTTACAAGAAAGTAGGCCAGCAGGAAGTGTCATTATATTACAGCCTGTGGCTCAGTGCATGTGTTCCTAAGTTGACAGTCAAGAGACGTCCTTTAGCATTCTTCACTGTCTTTTTCCATATGAAAAACAAACCGCTCAGATTGCATAAAAGAATGCAATATGCTGTCATATGCATCTGCAAGAACAGAAAGGTAAGGCATGCAGAAAGCAACTTCCTACTGAGGTAACAAAAACAGTTCCTGGTGTGTTTGTGGTATCTGATACTCCTTTTCAACTTACCTAATAAAACTTATTAAAACTATTAAAATGAAACTTTCCTAGGCTTTCCTCACAGCCCTCATCTCAGTTAAGAAAAAACCCAAAAAACCCAGACAGACTGATCACTGAATTTACCAGGTGATAAGGCTCTGGTGGACAAAGAAAGGAAGGAATAGCTACCAAGGAAAGACATTCTGCTGAGCTACCCATCCCGATCAAAAAAAGCCCAAACCAAAAAAGTTTGGGTTACTCATGACACCTCCATCTTTTCACACCTAGGTAATCCACTCAGTGAGGATACTGATTTCAAAAGATACTGAAGAAACACTGTAATTTCAAAACATTAATCAAATATGAAACAAAGATATGCATCAATACAGAGCAGAGTTAGGTATTGTCAAGAAGTTTCAAGGGACTTAAACTTTCATTATGTTTCTCCTAGAACTGTTCATCAAGCATTTGAAGACAACATCAGTCACCAATTTAGAGATCATAAGTAATGGATTTACACACTTGGAAATGTTAGTCCTAGGGAATAGCTACAATCAAGCCATACTACTTTCTAGATTAAAAGTTCCTACATCAACCTCATTGATAAGTGATAGAATTAAAAGCAAAATATTTTTAACTCTGTACACAGCTTTTCCAGAATAAACACTTTCAAAGGTTTATACCTATGAAACCATTGAAAAAAAAAAATGGCTTTGCATTTGAGAAGTAATCTGAAATAGAGCTTTCTGCAACTTCCAGTACTGAGCCCTGCATTTTCCATGAAGTATTAAAAAACAACCAAAAAACAAAAAACCCCACACATTCAATTTGAAATCAATCCTACAGAAATTACACTCAAAACACCCTCATTATCCAACAATGCTAAGCAACTGACTTAATACCACTCTTAATTTTCCCAAAGATTGCAGATGTTACAAAGCTTTTTGTACAAGTCAAAGCATTAAGGAAATAGCATCAGTCCAGTTTTATGAGAACACGAAGTGTTTCACTTTTATGAAAACATGGAATGCTTGGCCTTATTTTTTTTTCCCAGAACTGTGCAGTCGTCATTGTAGTCTAATATCTTCCACAGAAGAAGGTTTCTACTACATTGTTTTTCTGGTTTTGTTTTTAAATTTATAGATACATATATTTTTGTTGTTTTCGTTGTTTTAATTTTCCACAACGAGAAGAGTAGCGATTGATTTTCAAGACCAGTTAGTATCCACATCTCCTCTCATTTTTGTCATTATACCCCTTAAGTGAGGCATTGCCTAAAGAAGTTGTCAAAAGAAATCATTTAAGAAATAATAACAAAACCATTAAAATATAAGCATTTCTGGATCCAGCTTTGGAAGCCTTAAAAATTCCAGCAGAAATTAAAGTTTTAGTTTAAAATTAAATTTAAAAATCAAGACTATGGCCATGAGGCAGTAACATTTGAGTACACTATTAAAAAAAACCCAAAGAACCCCACACAACAAACACAGTTTATGCAATATTCACTGATGAGTGAAACCCAAACAATTCAAATAAAAACATAATGTTTCAACAGGAAAAAAATACATCAAGTGGAATAAAGACCTGGTAGGAACAGTTCTTACCTTCATAGATAGCTTTGAAGCCTTGAGCACTGACAGCAAAATCTGTGGTGAAACAGAGGGTGAGGATAGATCCTGTGCTCACAATAGATGATGGAAGCTGAAATCCAGATAACCTGTGCAATAGAAAGGCACAAATCATTATAACCTCTAAAATAAAGAAAAGGAAAGCACATCAGTAGGTGTGATGAGCATCATATTTCTACATTCGAACTGCCAACACATTATGCTTTTTACCCTGATGTAGTCTCTAAACATTCACTTCAAAATTTCAAACGTGTTCTTGAGCTTTTTAACCCTCCTGTTTTAACGCATGTGTGCACTCTCCGACAGAGAATACTGAAAGAAAGACCTGTTTGTATCTATTGAAGACAAAGAATTTTTTGATAGGATTCATTTCAGGATGAAGACAGGTAAATTTAGGACACCTAGAAGTAGACACCCAGGGCTTGACTCACACAGAGATAGCTAGTGCTGTTTGAGATAGCGTGGACTATCCTGTCTGTCCTCCAGCTGCTGCTTCAGAAAAAGCATAGTTCTCATACGTTCAATGTCATATACGGTAACTAACCAGAAAACAAAAAAAAAACCCTTCCATTTTACAGCTTCAGAAAGATTACCTTACATTTCACATCTTAGCAGTCTTACCTTTACATAAAAACCAGAGTTTTTGAAAAGTCTTAATTACATTGGATACCAATATTAAGATAATTTCCCAACATAAATGTTTTGATTCATCTTGAGAAAACAGATAGAAAAAATGTTTACATCCTTTACTGAAACATCACTAAAGACAATTTGTTCGACCTGGCTGATACTAGTAAGATGCTGGTTTCTTCATGATTAGAGTAAGACATCATTACTGTCTCACAAACCCAAAGCTATACCATCAGCTTGCATCACTAGCTAATTTCTGCATTTTGCAACAGGGGTATGCGATCCACTGAGGACAAGAAAACATGCCAAAAAGCCACCTTTTGTTCAAGTTTCACCCAGAAAGAGCTTCTTGAATTCAGACATTGGAACAACTCATTTAAAAAAAAAAAAAAGCCAACATGCTACTACATACCAAAAAGGCTTTGATATATTTTTAATCTGGATGGTTAAGATAATCTGTGCCTTTAAAAAAAAAAATCTTGCCTTTGAAATGTTTTGTACAATGATGTTATAGTTCATTAAGTGGCATCTGGAACTGCAGAAGATAAATAACTGTAAACAATATACTAGTACAGCAGTATCACTGAACTAGAAGTTTTTTGCAAAATTAGGCTTAAGACCACTCTCATATATAAAAACATAAGAGGAATTCCATGCTTGAATTACACCAGGCAGGTGGTTCCTCATCTCTCTCCAATTTTGAGCTTTGGAAAACAAATAGACTCGGATGAGTCAGAGATCAAAGCAAGGAGAGCTTTAAATACAGATGAAAATTTATAGTCAAGGCCAGGTAAGTCAGTGAAAAGCTTTCTGCAATTTCTTCCTTTCTTTTTAAACAACATTGTCTCCCATGTGCTAATTAGCTGTTTGCTCTAATCTTTTCACCTTCTATGTACTTGTCAACCTATTACTCCTATTCCTTTCTACCTCATTTACTCCAATTCCAGAAATAACCAGGTTGATTTTTAACTCAATCCTCAAACTGCAGAACTACCACGAGGCTCGCCACATCTTATGTTCAGGCTTTTGCATGTTCTCTCACCTTCAACAGATGTTGCAGTTTTTAGGGAAATGTGCCTCTTGCTCTATTTAATAAATTAGAGTTATTATCACTACTGCCCTACATCTGGAGTGTACTGTATGACAGTTCATTATTAATTCAGGATATATATTTTCTGATCTTACTGATGTGTCTCTTCCTTTTTGAGAAGGGATTCAAAGAGTTCTGGTTTTAAGGAGTTGGTTTCGTGGGGTTTTTTTGTTGTTGTTGGGGGTTTTTTGTTTTGTTTTTAACAACACTACAATATTTCCTGGATCTAACATTTTTTGTTGAAATATAGGAAGCTAGCATGCATTGTAGGAGAAAGAAGGAAAAATCAAGTTGAGACACACAGAAAGATAGAAGCAACTAGCCTCAACACTTTACGCTACATAGAATGCCTTAAAACAATCTTTGATAAAAAGGCAAAAAAGTTATATCAATGTGGAACTATACAGCTTTAGCAACCTCATTCCTGATCAGGGCTTGCTCCATTTGGCATGAATTCAGTTCATATAAATGAACTTATTTGAGCAATGACTGGACAACCTGAGCTCTTCTTATGATTCCTAGACCTACCTGCTTTGATTCTGTTACAATAATATCACTCCTTCAATATGGATCATTTATCTGCTCAATAAATTAAATTGTTTCTATAGTATTCCCCTTGAAACACTAGAAGATCATTCTTTAGGCTAACTGGCATTGCAATTCACATTAAAGGAAGACAAATATGTTCTTTTATACCTTAAATCAGTGCACTTAAAGGTTTTACAGATACAGGAAAAGGCAAGTATGTAGTAAATATCAAGGAATTAATACATCAACTTGAAATCTATTTCTTCAAGGTATTTATATTACAGTAATCCTAAAGAAGATTATGGAAAAGTCTCAAATAGAAGAATTTTGTATTTCAGTTGTTCAACAGACTACCTTGGTGGCTCTGCAATAGCCTTGTTGCCTGAAATGCTTCTGAAAGCATCTTTTCATAGTATTCTAGTAAATTCAGTGAGATCAAATGCCATGAAATAGAGTGCAAACAAAAACTAGACAGCAGATGAAAATACAGGGTTATTCTTCAGACATTTCCAGAATTAAAACACTCCTAACCTACCAAGTCATTCCCCCCACCCCCCTTACTGACATTTTTCACTAGGTAGTTATAGCTCATGAATCATAATGTGTTTTGCACATTCATTTCATCATGCAGAAAAATCACACACCTTCACATGTTGCTTTACTCTGGAAATGTATCTTGGCAATTAATGCGTAGGCCTTTACTGCAGCCAGAAAGGGAACTGTTTAGACAGACAAGTATGTGTGCTAAGAAAGCAAAATCATTTCAAGTCCCTCTGCTAATGAAACTGTCATTCGATAAACTTGCACTACTTCATACTGAGCGTATGGCAATACTTTAAGCTTAAAATATTGCTACTTACTTAACTTTTAGCAGCATTAATCTGCACAAAATGCACACACTAAAATACTTTTTAGCCACAGATGGAATATATTTGGCTTGTCTATACAGAAGAAACAGAACCTGTAATAGAAAATACAGTGGTACACCAGTACTGAGTTTAGCCTCTGTTTGAGGGGAAAAGAAACCAAAACCAAAAACCACCACACATTTCATTCTCCATTGTCATTTTATAGATCTTAATATTCAGCCATTTCTAGTGATCAGATCTATATAGATTTTCTTTTTTTTTTTTCCTCCAATAGCATAGCAATAGATGCAGCTGGCTCTGCTCAGAATTTCTCCACCCTCTGCTTGTGAGGGCACATTTTGGGACTTCCTGGTACTAAACAGTCTGGCAAGTCCTCTGGGGAGGTGTATGGCAATATGGTTAAGGGTCTGTAGCAAATTACGTACAAGAAGATGGTGAAGGAATGGATTTCTTGAGCTCTTAAAAGATTAGGATTAAAAGGTGAACCTTACTGCTGTCTTCAGCTACCTATTGGAGTGGTATAGGAAAAGCCAGGTTCTTTTTGGAAGCACAGAAAGGATTGGAAGCAACAGGCAAGGTGCAACATGAGAAATTCCAGTTTTGTATTAGAAAAAAACCACACCACCATGATGGCGGTGATATATTGGAACTGCTGCCCAGAGAGGATCTGGTATCTCTATCCTTGGAGATATTGGAAACTTGATAGTGCTGTGAACAGCATGATCTATCTTCAGACTTGGCTCCAATTTCAGAAGAAGATAAGATCAAATAACTGTAGTCTCTCCTAACCCGACTTATTCAATGCATCCATGACCCATAAGGAAAATATGGGCACGGTCCCTATCACAAGCAGCTGCTGTAAGAAAAACGAGAACATTCAGCAGTTTCTGACGAAATACAGAAGTACAATCAGATCAGCCCAAGTAGTTTTAGGTTCTTTGCATAAGTTTATTAGGGATTGAATTTTTGCTGAGTGTAGTTAAGAAATTTTAGCAAGTCCTAGCCATTCATGTAGAAACTGATAGGCCTTCAAGCAAGGCTAAAGCTGAAATGATCCTAGCAGGTGTTTTGTAGACATCCTTAAGACAAAACCAGCTTTGCTTTCCAAAACAGCTCTATCAGAAACAGCTGTCCAACATGAAGAGGCTCATATGATCAGACTGCTTTAACAAGAGTATTTCAGATTTCAGAATTGCCAAAAACCAATCAGCAGTTGCAAAGGAAAAAATAGAAACATTTTTGCCATTTTATTTGCCAGCTTATTTATTCTTACAGCTGCCTACAGTACAAAGTGATGCGTTCAGGACACCACATGTGACAAAATTTTGTCAAGGTTTAACAAATTTTCTTGGAAAATTTAGGAGCCAAAAAAAAAAAAAAAAGAGAGGGGACCCTGCACCCATAAAGACTGATTCTGTTTTCAAATCAGGCCAATGAAATCTATGAAGAGACATTATTATAAATAGAAAGAGATCAGATCCGTTAAACATTTTTAGAATTGTGCCTAACACACACACACACATATATATATGAGCTCTGCTCATACATCTGTACAGCTTATTCCCAGAAACATTCTCAGAAGTAACTAGAATCCATTTGGCTAAGACAAAACATTCTTGCCCCAAATTAACTATTGGATGTCTTACAAAAGCTATTAACCAAAAGGATCAATGTTATTAATAACAAGGCAAAGTATAAGTTTAAGTTTCAATAAATTATCCCAAAAGTAATTTTGGGCAAACTATAGATAAATGAGAAAATCTGTAGGGTTTTTTTTTTTTCTCCCTCATAACCTGTATAAGGAAAAAAACTAACATTTCTCCCATTTTACTGTAAAGTAATATAGGTCATTAACTGCCATACAAAACACCAAAGAACTGTCCACCATCACTGTCATATCTTTTTAGGTTTTACATACTGTTCTTAAAATTGTCATTTGATGTAGAGGAGATCCATAAGCTCGTTCTGTATCAAAGTCACCATACCACATGAAACATTGGCAGGTGCTACCTCAAAGATTGTGCTGATCAATCACAGATCAGAAAGTGAGGCAAGTCAAAGGGTACCCTTAAGGACTAAAGCTTTAGGCTACCTATTGTAGTTCTCCAGAAATACCTCACTGCACCACAGAAGTCAAATACTAAGTACAACACATCAGAAATGTTCAAAAGGTGGTATCTCATATTTGGCTCCACTAGAAATTATCCTAGAACTATATTGTCAATAGGAAGCAGGCAAACCCCTTCCACATTTTAGGCATCCAACATCACCAATAGTCAACAGTACGTATGCACTATTACAGACCTGAAGGAAAAGGAATCAAGATATGTCTCTGGATTCCTGGCACATTATTCATGAGTTTATCAATTTATTTATTAATGCCTTTGTGGAGTGGTGACCTTAGCCAGCTGCCAGACCCCCAGCCAGCCACTTTCTCACTGATCCTCTTCAACAGGAGGGAGCGGAAATAAGATGGAAATGCTCCTGGGTTGAGATAAAGACAGGGAGCTTACTTACCAATTATCATTGGTAAGTAATTATGGGCAAAACAGACTTGACTTGGAGAAAACTAGTTTAATTTGTTGCCAATTAAAGTATGTTTGGCTAGTGAGAAACAAAACCAAAATTAAATCAAAACCCTTCCCCCACTCCCTCCCAAGGTCAACTTCATTCCTTCATCCCCAATTCATCTACCTCTCCCCTCAGGTGGTGCAGGGGAATGGGAAATGGGGGCTGAGGTCAGTCCATAACAGCTCCTCCTTCCTCCTCACACTTTTACTTGGCTCTGGCATGGGCTCTTGACAGGCTGTGGATCCTTTGGGAAACATCCACCTGCTCCACCACGGTCTCTTCCACTGGCTGCAGGGGAATCTCTGCTCCACAGCCTGCAGCACCTCCTCCCCCTCCTCATTCTCTCACCTTGGTGCTCCAAGGGCTGTTTCACTTTTTGTTCTCCTTCACTCCTCACTTTTGTGCAGCATTTTTTGCCCTTTCTTAAATATATTTCCCCTGAGGTGCCCCAGCCTTGGCTGCGAGGCTCAAATGTGCCCTGCAGTGGGTGGGTCAAAGCCAGCTGGAACTGGCTGCGTCCGGCACAGGGCAGCCCCAGCCTCTCCTCACAGCAGTCGCCCTGCAGGCCCCAGGTACCTACATCCAGCCTTGGTGATATGAGCAGACAGCACTACAAAAGAATCACCTGTTCAACTGCACCTCAATATTAGGTATTAAAAAGTCAAATCATTAATATGTTATCTTAGTAATCTGACTCAGTTTAAACTACCTAAACATATCTGGACCGAAGCTACTGCAACAATTTACAAGAAAGTGGTAAGTCCAGTTATTCCACAGAAAATAGCAGCAATGCTATGAGAACAAACACGATTACAGGATACATATCCGTAATGTGAACTTTTTATGAAGCCACATAAGCTCTGAAGTTTCCTTCTACAAATAAAGAGGAAACTGAGAGGTGCTATTTTAAAACTCTACCAGGTGCAAAAGAAAAAATTAACACTCTCATCTTCCTGGTTTTGAATCCAAGAGACTGAATAGGTGTCTCTCTAACTACAGGCAAAAGTTATAATAGGCCAACCTTCCAAGCAGTTGGTACCAGCCGACTAGGAGTATCTCAGAACAACACAGCTAAGAACTAAGCAGTCTTAGTTGTGTATGAGCATGTACAGTACTTGAGTCATGTAATTTAAGTCCTCTCCATGCACAGCATTTTAGCATTGAGTTCAGGGTTGGAATTTGACAGCAGACAAGATGACAGCTGGTCAGAAAAACCTTTTATTTAATTTTTTTTCTTTTTCCTAAAGACCAATTATTTAAAGATAAAGCTTCTGTCAAATGTTTTAAAAAGCCTAACAGAGGAGTTGTGAGAGTTTTGTTCAGTTTCTCTTATAAATTTTAGTTCAAACCAGAGATTGATAATTCAGAACAGTCCAATAAGTATTTATTTGGATAATTAGAAAATATGCACAGAAAGGCAGCCTTAAGACTCAAATATTTCCATAGGATTGATTTCTAGCTTATGACTGATTGGGTATTTTCCCCCTTCCCTTATTCCCTGAAATAAGACTTATTTCAGAGATAAAATTGCATCGCACATAGTAAAGATATACTTCTAAAGATTAATAAGTTTTAAGGTGAAATTTCACACACCAGAATAAGAATACATGATGTTATATAACTATTCTTAAGCAAGTTTTTAGTCATGCAAACAGTAGCCACCAATAAGGTAGAATCACAAAGAAACGCATGTAAAGTGATTTTTGCAGTATTACTTCCCAAATCTTGGAGAATTTTCATCCCCACTGCCATAAGCTGCTGTTCCGGAGCAAAGTTCACTCTTGCAAATGCCAGAGATAATAAAAAAGTTTAAAAAAAAAAAAAGTCCCAAAGAAAGCTGGCTGCAGCCACTGCTATGAGTCATGCTCTCACAAGCTTATCTGCTTCATTATACAACCTGCAGGAGCCAGAAGAGCACACTGTTAAAACTTATATAGGGATTTCCCCTGTTTTGTTCATCATTATTAGATGCCATCCCTGGGGGCCAACTCGCTATGAGCAATGAGTTAGCCACAGGTTAAGACACCTAACGGTACATAAAGCCAGGAGACCAGAGTAGCTGTTCAGCAAACCAGACTGTTACCTTCCACATGTGAAACCACAGAAGGCTTATCTTAATAATTTATATCCATTCTGTTGCCAAGAGGAAGTGAAGATTTAAAACCTGACTCAGATACCATCTCATACATAAAGGAATGAGGAGCTACTATAAGATTAGTACAAGATCTACAATTTAGAACTGATTTTCTATCACAGAAGATAAGTTAAATATATATATATTTAATCCTGCTACCCCCAGCCTCAACTTTTTTCTTTTTTAAATCACAGAAAAAAGGAAGACATATAGAACAAATTGTTCATGGTCAAGTTTTTCATTCAGAGACTCTAATTTGGTGACTTTTCTCAAGCTTAAGGTAACACTGACTATTCTCTTAAAAAACTACAAGAAACACTACAACAGGCAGAGCCCCAGCTCAGAGAGCACACCCATTCCCCTGCACAAGAATTACCCTTTGCTTCCTCACCTCTCCAGCATAAAGAAAATGGACAGCAATACCTCCTCACATTGATGAACATTATTCACTTTTTTTTTTTTCCCCTGAGGAAAGAAAAGTGAATTAAACCCCCTTAGTTCTCACATTTCTTACTCCAGCAGTGCCAAGTACTGCTTTCCCCAGGTTCAGACTCCTCCATCTTCAGCTTCTCTCAAGTCCCACAACAACCCAACACAGCTCTTCCAGTCCCTACTTCCTGCTTTCCCTAGAAAACTAATTTCAGAGCCCTCTCATTAGATCCCCACAAGACATCTCCACCAGCTGCCTCCCATAGCTCACTACAGCCCAAGAAACTCCTGTGAAGCCCCAGCTGCTGCCCCATTCCTTGTTTGCTTAATTACTTTCAGGTGCTCCTCAGTCCTGCTAACTAGAGGCAGTTAAGATGTGTCTGTCTCATTAGAGGGGCACTGCTACTAGCAGTATACAAAAGCTCTTATTTCTCCTGCAGTTTAAGATTTATAATCTCAAATTAATGATCAGTTCTTAATAGGCAAGAAATACATTTTTTAATTCAAGCCTTTCTCACAGCTAAGTACATGTACATTTTTTTCATGGCATAGTCATGTGAAAGCTTCCTGATGTTTCCTGTAACTTTAGATTAACTAGGAATTACTTGTAGGCATTTGAAAATTAGTATTTTACTAGTAAGGGAAGGATAGAAGCAATCAAAGCAAAAAGTTCCCTCAGTGAAGTCCATAAAGCCCCTTGTAAACAAAACTCACTGCATTCAGTCACTAAGCAAAAAGAAGCTGCAAGCTTAGTGATTTTGACATATTTAGCCTTCAGAAAAAACAGCTAGTTTCTCTAGCTGCCACCAAACAGCCACTGTAGCAAGACTCACATCTGCTGCAGGAAACCCCAATGCTGCAAAGTGGTGGCTTGCAACTGTAGTTACCAGGCATCAGTAAGGGTGTAGGAAAACATCAGACAAGTTGGCCAATGCCGAACCAGCATGTAGCTGTGACGGGGACCGAAGCGGAGGCAGGTCCCAAGAAAGCGGTGGGGCTGGGGGCTTCCCAAGGGGCTGCAGCTGCTCGCAAAGGCCTGGCAGACAGCGAGCTCCGGCGGCTCCAGCATGGTGGGATCGCATGGCAGATCTGAGAGAGGGCAACTCCCAGAGCACTCACCACCAGTAGATGGGTCTGGTGGGGTTTGTTACTCATGCTGGCAAGAAAAGGGCTTGTATAACAGGAAATCACAGTACTTCCCCACAGATCCAGGCTCCAACGTAGTGCAAGCTACAGAAATAAAAAGCTACTTTATGTCTGAAATGCGTGGCAGTCACTAAGACTGGTGGCTGCCAACTAAATGAACCAGAAGGCCACAGCACTGTGCTATGGCTACGCAGAAGTGCCTTCTTTTCCTGGCAGACCTTATCATTATATCATGTGTTTTATTACGATTTCTACCCATTGTACGCAAAATGCAGCCACAGAAATGGTCTCATATGCCTCTGTGCTAAATGACATTGAAAGAAAGCATCAACTAATATTTGATAAAACTGGACAATAATAAAATAGTACTACAAAGAACACCAAAAATAAAGTAGTACAATAAACCATTATTGCCAGGGGATAAAAACAGTGTTTTACCTGTAAGAAAAAGAAGTTATGTCAGTTACTATAAAGCTAATGACTCGTTGTGCTTGAGAAAAAACAGCTGAAACTTTAAGATCATATATTGCAGGTTAACAATTATATGAGCAGACCACATTTCTGCCTTCTACTGTACAGATATTTAGACCAAAGACACAGGTGTACTGGTATGAAGCCAGATGGACTCAGTAGAAGTAAAATTACACAGGTGTAAATTAAGATGTGATTTGATTCAATTAATAATTATATTCAAAAGAAATATTATTTTTAGAAAATTATGCAAACAGGTTTCATAGGCTTAGTTATTTCTTCAGGCCTGTTACCTATATCCCTGTACCTGTTAGCTCACTAATAACAGTATGATGAGTTTAATAATAAAAAATACAGTAATAAGACCATTGTTAGTAAAAGATTATAGGTGAGATTTAACATATTTAAATTTTTAAAAAATCAGGAATTGTCAGCAAAACTGAGATCTCTCAGTGATTTTGCCACGTGTACCTTGTCAAACAGTTTAAGACATAGTCTTAGAAAACTTTTGCATTAGTTTAAGCTTTATTATGTGAGTTTCATCTGTTTACACTCACATATGGATGTGACATCACATACAATCATCTTATCGGTAGGTATGTTGCATGGACCTGTTGGATTGAGTCCCGAGGAGGGCCATGAAGATGATCAGAGGGCTGGAGCACCTCTCTTATGAAGTCAGGCTGAGAGAGTTGGGATTGTTCAGCCTGGAGAAGAGAAGGCTCCGGGGAGACCTAATTGCAGCCTTCCAGTACCTAAAGGGGGGCTACAAGAAATCTGGAGAGGGACTGTTTATCAGGGAGTGTAGTGACAGGACAAGGGGTAATGGCTTTAAACTGAAAGAGGGTCGATTTAGATTAGCTATTAGGAAGAAATTCTTCACTGTAATAGTGGTGAGGCCCTGGAACAGGTTGCCCAGAGAGGTTGTGGATGCCCCCTCCCTGGAAGTGTTCAAGGCCAGGTTGGATGGGGCTTTGGGCAGCCTGGTGTAGTGGAGGGTGCCCCTGCCCATGGCAGGGGAGTTGGAACTAGATGATCTCTGAGGTCCCTTCCAACCCAAACCATTCTATGATTCTATGACTCTATGATTCTGCGATTCTATGATTAATCCACAACAGTGTGTATCTGTCATTTTACATAACTTCAGTGGTGAAGCTCGCTTGCATTTCCTGCCATAAGACTTTAGAGAGAGATCTACATCAGATTGGGAACAACATTACAGCAATGAACAGTTGATTCAACTTCAGAATAAATGAGGATGAATTTTATTTGAAACTTTGTTTTATGAATCTTTTATAAATCATCCATAATGCTGTAGATGATATTCATGCTCCCACTTGTGAGTTTTTTGGAAATGAAAAATGTACAGAACTCTTAATCTGAAAAGAAAAAACGAAAACAAACCAAAATACCCAAAACCTCAAAACCCTATCATAGGAACACAAATGGTATTTTATACCTCTACTAAATGGAATTTAGAGAGGAAAAAGTCTGTGAAGAGGACTCTTTTTCTCTTCACAGGCCAGCCACTAATAACTGAAAAATCACCCACATTTCCACCTCCCTAGGTTTTACAGGCTCACCTTTTATTACAGTATCAGAGTACCTCCACAAAAACCAGTGAAATGAAGCCAGTGTAAATGGAAATGGAATGATAACAAGTGGCTTAGAAGCCCTGCAACACACAAAAATTGCCTGAGGGGAGAAATAAATCAATTTCTGAAGCTTTCTTTTAACGTTTTTACAAATTGGATTACAGTAGTATTGCCAGCTGAAAAAAAACTACTCTAGCCTTTTTGGTGGCACCACTTTAAGCAAAGGCCTCGAGGCAAAAGAAAATATGCTAGCAAATATTTGAATAGATCGGATTTTAGTACAAACAGCATGTTTGTCCTTTGCAGCAATAGGGAGGTATCTTAAAAATATGATACTGTCCAAAGATGTGTCTTCAACAAACAGTTTATATAGTGCACAATGTTCCTTCTGTAAGGAAGACTAAAGATTTCTGCCTAGAACTTCATTCTGTGAGTGTTTGAAGCTTCAAATGTGGCCTATGGTATGCAGAAAAATTTTGAATACTTACATGGCTTTGTGGATTTCCAATATCTGTTTTGCACAGGCTAGTGTCTGGCTTTTTTATATAGCTCAATTCAAAATACATACTAACATACTAATAATTGCAGTCATTCCCAATAGTGATCTGGGATCTGACTGTTCTTCATATTTTTTATTGGGAGATATACCCTTTTGGATTAATGAAATAAAATAGGTCAGCTAATTAAAGATTTACATGTTTCTAAAGAGTAAAATATTCTTATAAATATTTCTAAAGAGTAAAATATGCTTATAAATATCTAAAGGGTGGGTATCAAGAGAATGGCACCAGATTCTTTTCAGTGGTGACCAGTGACAGGACAAGGGGCAATGGGCACAAACTGGAACACAGAAAGTTCTGCCTGAATATGAGGAAAAACTTCTTCACTCTGAGGGTGACAGAGCACTGGAACAGGTTGCCCAGAGAGGTTGTGGAGTCTCCTTTTCTGGAGATATTAAAAATCTGCCTGGATGCAATCCTGTGCAACCTGCTCTAGGTGATCTTGCTTTAGCAGGGGGTTTGGACTAGGTGATGTCCAGAGGTCTCTTCCAACTCCTGCCATTCTGTGATTTCTATTTTAGTATTTTCTAGTCATTATTTTTCATCTGCTCTTGCCAAAGTGGCTTTTTTTCCACATATTACTGAACAGATTTTTTTTAAAAAGAGAAAGTGATACAAAGTTGAAAAACAACCTAAGTTTTAAAAAACCTCACTTTTTTTTTTTCTGTCTCTCATTTTCATAAGCCAAACTTTAAAGCTGACTTTTATATAGTTTTGCAAGGTTTGAGCTTAATTTTGTTTACCTAAATTTATGTTCTCAGTAAATCAATCAGATCCAAAATACTAGAAGTTAGATGCCTTAATTTTTAAATGTTTTATTTTCCCATTCAAAAAATAGGGATAAGATTAAAAACTAAAAAGATTATTTTGAATTCAAGTACACTGCAAATTGTAGAGAGATCCAGAATAAGGGGAATAGGATGGCTATATTTACGTACTTCAAATCAAAAGTTAAAATAGTGTACTATTGTGTCATGTTAAGCAATTCATTTTGGCAAATGAAATGAAGGGGATCTCCAGATTGTTTGGAATTTGACTGGAAGTGTTTGTTAGAGCTGTAAGACAAAAAATTCTGTACTTAAGGAAAAACAACTGATGAAGTAGTTCCAAACCCAAAAGCTTTTGAGGCAATCGAATAAGACCTTTCCTTCACCTTCTGTGTCTTTCCAAACTGTACATTTTCAGCTTAAAGAATCTTCTCAGAGTGTTACTGTATGTTATACATATTATAAATATGCCCCTAGAATTCTTTTCACTCAATAAAATAATGTATCCTGTTTTGGAACTGAGGAAAGGATTTTCCTTTACTGTCACCTCATTATGACTTTACTTTTTTTTCCTGAATTTAATTGTTCTGACAACTCTATTTTAAAGGGGTCAGGCTTTGACAGTTTTAGACTATCTGCACAAAGCTCACTGTATTAACTTTCTGCTCCTGTGTTTTACTCCCAAGAGCTATGACATTCTTTTTTTTCTACACAAACCTTTGAAGTCTGTCTATTATTTCTACCCATCATGCTCAAAGTTTAGTACAGTATATATCACTTAGTACTTGAATACCTCCTGCAAAATTGCCATCTGGCTTGTTTGTCCTTTATAAGAAAGAAACGTACTGGGTATTTCAGTGGGTCATAAAGTTCATTTTATCTAAATTTAACTTTTAAAAAAAGTCTTTTGCAAATACCTAGTTTTGATAGTTTCAAATGGCACTTTCGAGAAGTGGCTACTGTTACTAATATGAAATAATAGCCAATTCTAAAAAAGTTTGAGAATTATGTGAATGCTTTGGGCTAACTCTACATTGTATTGTATTAAGGATCATATATTCATATTTTCCTTCATTATATCACTTCTCATCTACTTTGTACATATTTTGCAATGTTCAAAACCTTCCGGAAGGTAAGTTGTCTGTGTAGTTCCGTGCTTCAATTTAAGTATTATTCATATGTAGAGCAGGAGTAGGCTGTAAAAGGAAAGGGGGAGGCACAGCACGTACAAGAATATCTGACATAGGCAATCAAGACACAGAGATGTGGATTTTCACCAGTGGATCCATTTGCAGTAAGGATAGGTGGGAGTGAAGGGCAAAATAGTGGTCCAGTTTCTTTCTTGTCCTGTAATAAGGACCCTATACCACGGCAAAGATCCAGAATCCCTATGAAAGCTGCACACTTAGTATGTACCTATGAAAATCAGCACTGGTTGTTAGTATATGCTGAAACCCTTAATTTTGTAGCTTTGCTGATATTGTTACTCATGCTAACAACATTTAACTACAACATTTTTAATATCTTTATTTTGCCACACTAGCATTCACTAGCCGTTGTATTTCTTTGGCATAGCAGTTAATGAGAGTACATTGACTTTTATAACCAGAATTTTCTTCTTAACTCATAGAGCAAAAATGTTGAAATGTCAGCTTATTATTATTTTTGAGAATATCGTTGCCTCATATATATCCTATTGCAGTATATGGTGTAGTCTACTATATTGAATTCTCATGGTGATCTACCTCAAATTGCTAGTATGCATATAGATTTTAATGTTACCCTCAAAGTGTTCTCTTTATGGTGCCACCTTATCAATGTGCCCTCTGATCAGTAGATCTTCAACAAATTCAGAAGTAATGAAGCTGAACAACATCCTGTTAAGGTTACTAGTGATCAAATTTTACTAGCTTCAACCTGAAATATCACATACCAAAAGTTTAGATATATGTCTTAATTGAGAGATATTTCATCTTTCTTTCTGAGCATTTTCTGTGCTTATATTTTAAGTCACCTCGGTAGAGGTTTGCCCTAGGATGCATAATTTGATGCTTGAGCTCCTCCTATGAGAAAATTCTATCTTGTTCTCCTGTCCTTTAATCCTTACATATATAATATATCATTTCAGGGCTTATGATCATCATTGAGATATCTATAGTAATATCATTTTTAGTTTGGAACAAATTGTTTCTTATGGATGACTTGCCCTAACAACTGTGTTTAGGTGAGTCATATTTTGCTAGTTTAAAATGTTCTCATTTAAAGTGCTTCTTTCAAAGAAAGGATGTATGCAAAGTCTTTTTTGTTCATGCTTTTAATGTCAGTAAACTTTCCTCTTAAAATTGTATTGTAATATTTATACATTAGCCCCAAGCAATGAGTGTTGACTAGTTAGCTGAAGCAAGATGAACACTTGGCAAATTCTGCCATTAAATGTATAAGATCTCTGCAGGAAAATGATGATGCTCTGCATTATCTGTTACGCTATTGCATCTCACTTACTCCTGCAGATGGTCTTGTGAGAGCTGCCTGAAGCTGCCCTTAGTTACTCATATGTGTCCAGATGATGCAGGATCTTGAATATCTGAACATAGGTAAAAGTTTTGTTTACTTTTAACACAGTATTTGATACCACCGGTATGCTCAGACATCCATTTCTACAGGCAGCCTATAGGCTGCCCACATGCACCTACTAGAAGAGAAGGGGGCAGGCATACTGTTGTTTGATACGGAGGAAGTCAACACTGACGGAATTGCTATTGCAGAACTTTTTAGTTTCATGTTTTCCATCTTCATTCATTCAGAACCTGACTCTTACTGTCCATTTTTCTTATTGATTTGAATAGGAGTTTTAGTTAAACCCATTGCTTAGAATTTCTTTGTAATTGGGTATATTTTTACTGGCTCATATTTACATAGAATGGTTAGTAAAGCTCAGCTTTTTCTCATGAATATGCTGACTTGTTCAAATTATTGTTATTGTAATATGGAATAAGATGGCTTTGGTGAAATAGCCTCCCAAGTCTCTTGTGACTTTTTTGGCCAAAGAAGTTTTAAGAACAAACCACTGTGGAAGATTCCATGCCTGTGGAACAGTCCTGCCATGGGCTAAAATAGTGCTTCGCTATTTGCCTGACAAGATGTTAATATGGGGATTGCCTACCTCTTCAAGTAATGGGTGGTAGGGAAATGAGTAAGAGAAGTATGAAATAGCTAAAAGGCTATAACTACTATACTGCATCCAGCTCTGGGTCCCCCAACATAAGAAGGACATGGAGCTGTTGGGGTGAGTCCAGATGAAGGCCACCAAGATGATCAGAGGGCTGGAGCACCTCTCCTGTGAAGTCAGGCTGAGAGAGTTGGGTTGTTCGTCCTGGAGAAGAGAAGGCTCTGGGGAGACCTAATTGCAGCCTTCCAGTACCTAAAGGGGGGGCTGCAAGAAATCTGGAGAGGGACTGTTTACAAGGGCATGTAGTGATAGGACCAGGGGTAATGGCTTTAAACTAAAAGAGGGATATAAGGAAAGATATAAGGAAAAGAATTCTTTACTGTAATAGTGGTGAGGCACTGGAACAGATTGCCCAGAGAGGTTGTGGATGTCCCCTGGAAGTGTTCAAGGCTAGGCTGGATGGGGCTTTGGGCAACCTGGTGTAGTGGAGGGTGTCCCTCCAGGGTGTCCCTCCAGGGGGGCTGGAACTAGATGATCTCTGAGGTCCCTTCCAACCCAAACCATTCTATGATTCTATGATTCTATAAAATGGATGGCAGAACAAATACAAAAAGCAAGAGAACCACTGAGACCAAAATAATAACGGGCTTCAGGGGAGCCATCTATGCAACTAAGAAAAAAAAGCAGAAGATGCAAGTGGAGACTGTCCAAAAAAGATGAGGAAGAAAGAAGCTGTGGGAAGGAATGTCATGTTTTATGGGAAAAGAAGGTAGCTTTAGTTATTTAGCCTTAGTTAACACTAAGAGAACTGAGCTGACAGACTCTCCCACCAATTCTCAGAGATGTTATAGAGGATGTTTGTAGACACTACTGAATACTAAACTGAATGAAAAGAATCCATTTTCAATGGAAATTTTTTTATTTCTATTTTATGTTCCAGATTCTATTAAGCTACATGTAGCAAATGAAGGAGTAAACCATTCTCCAGCATTCAGCTCCTACAGTGAATCAACATCTAAACCAGCCTATTTCTCTCCAACAACTCTGAAAGAAGCTTAGACAGATTAACCTCCGTGACTAAAGTTTGCCTTTTTGACTTACCGCTCACAAAAACAACTGCCTGGACTGAGAGATGAGATGGGGGTGAGAAAGGCAACTGCGAAAACTGTGTAAGATTAATGGCAATTCTCTCTGCAAGTGAATTAGAATAAAAAGGTGAATGCCAGCCAAGAGGGAACACAAACCAACTATGAATGCTGCCTTTCTTGCCATTGCTGTTAACAAAACCATCATGGTTTAGAAGAGTAAGGTTTGCTCAGAGGTCAATTACCAATCTGAATGCAGAGTCCCTGTTTCAAACAACAAAAATGAGCCCTGAAGTTCCAAATGCAAATTCATACGAAAAGAGAAAGCAAAAGAGGAAAGGAGGGGATACTTAGTGAAGCATTGCCCTAAAAATAGGAAAAAAGAAGAAAAATATCAACTAGAAGTATCAAGAGAAATGCAAAGAAAACAGCTATTTGTTCTCTCTCATTGTACTTTTTAAAGCTCATTTCTATTTTCTTTAGATTTATGCTTCTTTATGCTTTTTTATACATTTTCTAACAAAATTAAAAAAAAATTAAAATATACCACAAACTTCTTTGGTGTGAATTTTGTATTTTCCTGGCAACCACTTTGTAGTTTCATAATTCCATACTACATTGAAAAGATTTTATTTCCCTTCTCTCTCTGGTTTTTTTTTTGTGTTTTTGTTTTTTTTTTTCTTTTCAGTTAGCCATCACTTATTTTAATGCGGGGCGGGGGGAGGGGGTGGGTGGCATGTTATCACATTTCCTTACTAGCAGACTCTAGAGCTTGCAGTCTGTCATTGTTCACCCTCTTTTCCTTACAGACTTGTATTTCATCATGACTTGAAAGAGGTAGATGGACTAAATAACCTAATGAAGTTGTTTCAGCCTTATCTGCTACCAATCTGTAGTTGCAGTTTTATTGTTAGCTGCTGGCCAAACTGAAAACCTACCTTTTATTGATTTGTTGATGGAACAGTGTTATTCAGTCCTGAATAACAGGACTATTCTATTCAGAATGAGAACACTTTCATCTTTTAATTTCCATATGTTTGGTAGTATTAAAAGCTTTCATGTTGTCTGTGTCATTTGATCTGGGATGTATGATTCAATAATGAAACTCCACCTATCAAAATAAGCCACTTTTCCTTCCACATCAGTATCTGTTCTGAAAGTGTTGCTGTTTTTGTTGCTGTTTTAACAAATACCATGTTAAAACTAAGAACAACTGGTGTTAGAATACACATTCTCATGGAACATTTATTCAATTTAGGATATCTAAAGGAATTTTCATGTGTTCTTTATGGCTACATTTATTTTTGGCTGCTCCTTCTTGACTCTTTTGTAAAAGATAGACCATGATTCCTTTCTGGATATGTGTACTTGGAAAATGTTTTTTGGGTTTTTGGTGGGGTTTTTTTTCTGTTCTGTGAAAATGCTCATATTTAAAAAAAAAAAATTTTTTTTTTTTACTTCTTGACAATAACAAGAATTGTTGGGATCTCATCTTTCTCCTGTGACTGGGGGTTTTGAGACTTTGAGGAATAATGAATCAAATTTGGACAGATTTAACTCTCCTACATCTCAGGAGGTAATTCCTGAAAAATTGCCTATTCTGATACAGGTAGTGGTAGCTGCAATAGCAGTATCTTTTTATTTTAAGAAAAAAATAATCCTGAAGTTGTAAGCTATTTCCTTTTCTACACTTTACTGAGTTAGTACAAGCTTATAAAATATTGATAAAATAGTACTTTCTCCATTGAAAAAGACCTCTCAGTGGAAGACTCCCGAGTAATTCTAACCATATCCTTTGTCTAAGAGACGAATTCAGTTATGACTGAACAGAATAATACATATAATTTTGCAAATCACAGCATATTAGATTTACATTAACTGTGTAATGATTGAGAGGTAAAGAATTTAAAGATCTACAGCAGATAATACACTGTCAAAATTTGGAAGTCAGTGGATCTGAATTCCCTAATGATTTGACTACACGAAAAGGAAGTGTCAGACAGGTGGGAAACTACTAGCAGTGTGTTCAAGTCCATGCTTTGGACTAGTCTTATCAGAAATTTTTATTAAGCTGAAGAAAATAGCAGGAGCATGATAGTGAAACAAAATTAGACAAAAATGTTGACAAGAAGGAGGAATACCTTATAAAATCCAGATATAATGATTTAAATGATGAGATAGCATTGATGGCTGGATTAAAAAAAGAAAAGATTGTAAAATAACATCTCTTCAGATAGGATGAATCATTTTTCTTTCATTGATTCTGAAGGAAGCTGGCCTGACCTCTTGCCTAATTTTACACAAAAAAAAAATTAGTTGAGAGGAATAATACTTCCAGAGGCTAATAAAAAGGAATTTGCTAAAAAAACCCCACCCAATGTCAAAAAACCCCTATGAATATTGACAAACTGAAATGAGTGATTGCAGCAAAAGTCCGTTAAGATGCTTGGGTGCAGAAGGACATGACCGATGTGAGAAAGAGAATGAGGAAATTGGAGAAAACGCGGCAAAACCTAAAACAGTGTTTTATGGCCTGGGAGGAAGGGATTAATATAGAAGATGGAGACATACTCTTCTCTGGGGTGCCCAGTGAAAGGATGAGACACAACACTCTGGAGTTGCAACAAGGAGAATTCCCCATTGAATATAAGAAATAAATTATGAGAAAATAATGGACTTTTCAGTACCGTGTTACTATTCAAATGGAATTTGCTCTTAAGAAAATAATATGGCTTACTACACAGTACTACACGGTACCATACAATGCTACCCAGTTCAGACTTTAAGCCATGGGTTGTATAGTTTGCTGCTACTGCCACGAGCTGCCAGAAACAGTTTCTTCTGCTTGAATTAGAGTGATCTTAGGGATGTTGCCTCAATTCATCCTTCCTGAACACCTCTGATAATCCTAGATTTTTTCTGAGAGGTACCAACCCCTCTATTTTAGGCTAATGATATTGGTATTCTGGAGTATTTGCATAGTAAACATATGCTTTTTGAGTAAACACTATTCTTGTAACGCTGGAAATTTAGCAGAAAAAATAGCAGCTGAAAATGCCATGCTGAATATCATATCAGTCTGACAAGTTTGGTCAAACTATTAACCTAAGCCACTACAACAGGCTGAAAAAAAAATTTCTTTGGCAGCTGCTTTGTCAAGAGGGGAATACAGGAAAGCTCGTATACTCATGCTCAGAGGAATAATTGGCTGTTACTATTTCATTCTAATATTAGTATTTTTAAAGTCTAATTACCAAGGCCTCTCACCAAGAAGCAGATAACTCAAACTAGACACTCAATTCACATTCGCCATCACCACAGCCAATGATGGTGAGGAAAAAAAAGAGGATAATTTTTTTCCAGTCATACATTTTGCACTGATTCTTACTTTCCCACCACATTCTTCTATAGACCAGGATTAGTGTTAGTAAATATGGTATATGGAAATTAAATCCCACCAAGGAAAACTTTTCTAGTTTTATTTTTTCTATTTTTTTTTTTTTTACTACATCACTTCATTCTTTTTTTCTTTATAGGCCTTGAATCTTTAATCTAAGATCAATCCATTTTTCTTTAAACTGGCTTCCCTCCAGTTACTACATATTGAGTTTGAGGTACGGTATCCGAAACTGGACACCATGCATCAACTGATGTCTTTCCAGTGCTAAACAGAAAGGAAGGTTTATTTTACATTGCTTATAGAAGTTTATTTTCCTGTTCATTCATCCCAATATGGAGTTTTGTTTTCTTTTATCCTGTGCAGCAATTTGACAGTTGTTGATATGAATTGAAACCATAAACCTCAAGAACCCTGTAAGTCTGTTTCCAGAACATCTACCTCATTCCTTCTGAACTAGTTACTTACTTAGTTTAGGGATGTTTAATAAAGTTTAAAATACAGATCTTCACAGTTTTTGGAATCACAGATATTTTGAAAAACTACCCAAGAAGACAGTAGCACCAGAAAAGCACTTGCACTACTTAGTTTAATTTCTTCTTGTGTACTGATTTGATTTTGGTTTAATACAACTCAAAGGCCCTAAAAAGCCCCATCAGAAAGAACATTAAAAAAAATCTTTAAGCATTTTGATAAGTCTGCAGAGACCACCTTGTCGTATTATTTTTATTAGCCTACTTGTTTGCAAGATATAAAAGGACCAGCAGTAAATATCAACCAGCCAATAGATTCCGTAATTGCTTATTCTTCAAGAAATTCAGATCTCTTAAGTGGCCTTAATTTGTCAGTATAGTCAGTATCAGTACTCATTCTGATACATCCCTTTTACAGAATGGTGCAATATTTTTTCAATAAATAGAAAATCACAAATATTTCTTTAGTGTATTGCTAAAATCCTGCTCTATTTTATGATCAAGATAAATTACTCACTTTATCCCATTAATCCTTTCATCTGTTCCAAATAACTCCCATGAATGCACTCCAGGAGGCAGAGAGACAAAAGTGAGTGGTTTTCAAAGTAACAGTATAGAAGAATTTTTCTAAAAATTGTGATGTGAATTGAGAACCCCAACCTAGACTCAGCAGACTTTAGTAGTATGTGGAAGATTCAGTGTTTCTTCTAACTCTGAAAATGAAGTGTCTGACTAAGGTATTTCATTCATAGATTCAGTTGTCATTAGTATTGTGGGGTCCTGTTGTAGGCAGGGGTTTGGAAAAGTTCCTGGTTGTTTACTATTGCTGTTAATACTGCCCGTCCTACTGATTTATGTTTTTTATTAGAACATGCTTTACCACCAAAACTGAATAGTTTTTGTCTGCCAATAAAGCAATGCACCAAGGTTTATCTAATCTTTTCACGTTTCTAGCATCATTCATTTCTCTATACATTTATGCATAATTTGCAGGAAGGCTGTAATTTTCACAATTGATAATGATCTCTTCATTTAGTTTGTTTTGCAGCTTTGTTAAATATTAATGCTCTGTCTTTGGTTTTCTCTTTTTAACCTTTTGATTATTAAGGCCTTTAACCTATTTTGTGTAGGTGGCTGAGCCTATTAAGATTAATAATTCATTTTCAGGCAAGTTATTGTTATGATCTTTCTTTTTTTTTTTTTCCCCCCTTTGTGATCTTCCTGAGCTATCTTTTAAAATATTGCTATTTTATTATTTACATGGACTTACAGTAAAAGCATCTGCTAGTGCTTGATAACCACTACTGGTTTCAGTGAAAAGTATATTAAGAACAATTAGAGATTATCACTTTTACAACTGAACTCTGATATCTCCACTGAAAATAAGCTGTGGATAAGTTTAAACATATGCATATATGTTTTCAAATCAAAATGACACAATCTTTTCAGTGAAAGACTGTAATAATATGAGATGCCGTGGAACGAAACATGGATGTTGACAGATCTGTGACTAGTTATACTATATAGTTCTTTTTTGTAACAAGTACAAGATAGACCAATAATCTGTGTGGATGGTATACAATCTACAAGCAAAGATAAAGCTCATCTGTTTAACTCTTCAGAGTGTGAAGAGATTTCTGTAAAGATTAGAAAGAACTTTTTCCCAGTAACTTGCTATGTATTTGGTGGCACCGTGGATTTCACTTTTCTCTGATGTACCAGCATCCCCAGGAATTAAAAGCAAATGCTACAACATTTAGTGAGGAATCTGATGCTGCCTGGCTATGTTTTATGTCACTGGCTGTATTAGCAAATTGGGTTAGAGAAATAGTGTGATTTTGCTTTGAGTCTGCCATTGTCTCCATTTACCATGTGTAGGTTTGGATCTCTGAGCAGTTTTGATGTATGTGAACTAGATATTCCCAGTGCTTCAAGGGGGCATTAGGTTAAAAACTAGCCCGTTAGCTACACCACCACTGAGTCATCCAGTGTGCACATAACACTTTTTGTCTTCAGTGAACTTTGCATCATATTTAGCGGAAGCTTTTTGCCCAGAAGCCAAACTAAATCTAACCTGAAGCAAAGCCCCTGACCCTATACAATACACATGTGCAGGACTCCCAGTATCAGCCACTTCCGTCTAGTGGTCTGTCCCTATTGCACCTAATTACTTGCTAATGCAGGAATAGTCTTTTAGTGCCCCAGTTTACTGAGTCATTCACAACATGTAAACATTTCAATAGGCCTAAAGAAGCAGAGTGTCCTAAAGAATTTTTAGGTAAGGCATGAACTCACCTAAACAGCATAAGTTAGCTTGGACTGCATTTGTTACTTCAAGTTTTTTTTAGAACTAGCTTTTAGTTCCTTTAGCTAGCTAGCTAGCTAGCTAGCTACCTACCTACCTACCTACCTACATAATTTTCCAATAGGTTTGTAGTAAGAAAATCCTAAACTATTAGATGGCAATATTTTTTCTTTGCAAATACGATTTTTTTTTTTTTTCAGAATTACTCTATTTTAGAATATTTAGCTGCTGGGACACATACAGGAGAGACATAGGTACCAATTTCTTAGCTTTGCAGGACCTGGTTTTGGGTGTGTGATCCCTAAGGCAAAATTCAGCTGCATCAGGCATCTAAGGTTCTTACGCACTGCACAGGGAAAGTTAAGTGCCTCGAACCTGAAGACGACAGAAGACAGTGCAGTAAGTTAACTGTCTGGAAAAGGTTGATGATATCTTAAATAACTTACTGCAGACTGGTATAGCTTTCTACTAAGAATTCACAGTCCAAAACCTCATAGCCTACGATCCCTGCAATGTCATGTGATAAGAATGGGTACATATGAGTCACTCCAAAAGGATATCCTTTCTACTTAAGTAACTAAATTAGATGCCAAAATCTCTTGTAGAGAATATAATCATTCTTGTAGCAGGACTGTTTCTCTAGGAGCCTAGCAATGTACTCAATAACTCAATGCATTAATCTCGGTGTGAGGCTTTTTCTTGTCTGTCTTTTGCTTTTGATGTTTTAAACTCACTTCTATTTCTTAGGTGAGAACCCCATCAACAAAGTTCTGAACTAGTCAGAAATATTTTTTATTGCTTCCAGAGAAAACTGTACCACTGCTCAGAATGGCTCTGAAGATGCATGTTTTTGTATGCCAGTAACCACTGGAGCAAGCCAGCTAGCTGAAGGGATTCTGGCTTCCATCCTTTCCTCTAGACAAATCATATCTACATTATACAGCTACTGTTTCATGTAAAATTCATGAGCATTCCTCAACACAGGAACCTAGAAATCCCCACTCCCTGTGTGCATTACACAGAATTAGCCAGAAAATTAATGCCCATCTTTTCTGCAATAACCCTGAGGCTAGTACCCCATCTGGCAATGAGTGGCTTACATTCACAGCTTGAAAAGTTCCTCCTGTATATCTTTATATGAAAAGAGACAGGATACAAAAAAAGTTTGGATAAAAATCGACAGAAATTCTGAAGTAAGGGCTAGAGCCCCAGATTCCCAGTTCACAGAGTTTATTGCAAATAAGGATCGTTCAGTTCAGTAAACAACTGTTTAATTTACCAAAGACTGGAGACCCAAAAATACCGCATTCCTTGCTGTGTAGTGATAAAGCTTCAACATGTATAAATGAGGGGAGATGGATGAGAAAATTAAGCAGCTGAAAAACCAAGAGAGCATTCCTACAGGTCTAAATTCAGGTTGAGATGATCACCCTCTGAAGGCTTTCACAAGCAAATGACTCACTCCCATTGGCTGCAAATAGAATATAGGCTCTCAAATTAGGAAGACATCATCTCAAAGTATAAAAAGATCAGACCAGATTATGTGGGCTCATTTGAACCATAGCTGTATGACAAATTTTCAGGTCAGATAAGAAGACTTAAATTTTGTTTGTTGGGTTCAGGCAGCAGTTGGGTAGGCATTTTTGCAACTTTGGCATTTAATGTTCAACGAAATCCTGCTTTCACAATCCTGCACCTACAGTCTTTCCTGAGTCCACTACACAATTGTGTGTTGTTCAGTGTTATTCAGATAGAAGAGATGCCACAGTCTGCAGTGAACCAGTGTTGAAAATCTGCTGCAGCCTGTATTTTTTGCCTATATCAAAGTTAATATGGTATTTTCTTTGGTTCAATAGGTGTGAATTAGAACATTAAGTTCTTAGACACATTCTCAGTTCTGTATGTATTGCAGATTTATAGATAAGCCTTCTACGCAATTTTTCAAAACTCTGTGCATTGTACAAAGGTCCTATGAAATATCTGAAAAGTTAATAAGATGTTTGCCTGTCTCCTACGCTTTTTGAAAATATCTATGTTTGATGCATCGTAGCAATAACATAACTGATTCGTCAGGTAAGAGATGGTTAAATTTATTTTACTATTTAAAGAAGCAAGAGGGAATTTCTATTAAGTCACTGTTATCTTGATCACTGGAAGATGTCTTCTGCTAGGAGAGTTGAAAGCATTCAGTAGTGTCAGAACTGGCACTTATTTATGAGATATTAAATAATGATTTTTAAGTTGTGGGTTTGCTTGTTTGTTTTCCCTCTGAAAAGATGGAGCGAGGGGAGAGGACAGAGAGAGGGACAGATGACTTGAGAGAGAGAGAGAGAGAGATTTTTTACTACCTTGTTTGATTCCTCTTTTACCTATTCCACAGAGAGGCTATTTCTCTTCTGTTTAACTTGAATAAGTTACTCAGCCAGAAAACATATTTTCAAAATAACTCATAGTCTACAAAATACCTGACAATTTAAGCTGTACAGATAACTATTTAAATGTTATTTAATGTAATAAAATCTCCCATGTGACCTCTCAGAAAAGCAATATTTCACCAGATGGGAATATTTCATGAAAACAAACCACAATGCAGAGTTCTGCTAGAAGACTAAGAGTCTATACATTCAAGAGCTACCTTTGCCAGTGAAAACAGAGATTTGTGTTTCTTTCAGTCTCTTGACCTTGTCAGCCCTTTGAATTTCTGTTTAACAACATAAGTCATATATACCATACCACTAATTAGATCACAGCACTTAAGAAATGACTATCCAAGTCTTTAGTTTGAGCATTTTACATTTTCATTCTAAAACTTAATAATGTACATAATACTTTTTATTCTCCTTTGAAATATTAATTATACTTGATCTCAACATCAAATGTGATGTTCTGTTCTACTTTTCTTCTAAAACTACTGCATTTTAAAAATTACTAGCATAAAACTAACATTGTTCAGTGATTAATTTTCTAACTTATATGAAAGACATGATTATTTCACTGAAAATATACATATTGCACTTGTAGAATTCAAAGGCAAGTATCTAGAAATTAATCCGCAAGACAAGTAAGACAGACTTTGTTACCTTATGGCAATTATGCTATAGAAGTATGCAATATTGGTTGTGCAGTATTTTCCCCAAGACCTCCAGAATGTAAACTTTTGAATGCCAACAGTTTTCTTCCTGATTGCATGAGCGGAAGACCTTCCTGTCATCCAGTTAGATCTGCTGTGACTAGTTAGACTGGCAAAGCGCATTCCCGTTGTGAGATGATGGTAGCTAGTAAGTGTAAGGATGTAAGTCTGTACCTTTTGTCAACAAGCTCTGTGCGTACAGCAAAATAACTCCCAAAACCCAAAGACAAGTTAAGCACATTGTAGGATCAAAAAGTAAACAGGGCCAATAAGATTAAAATAGTTACCATTAGCTGCTATCAGTAAAATGTTGCAACACTAGATTCAGTGAAAATTAGAAATGCAAAGGTGATGATGAATAAAACACTCCAGGCTTTTAAATACTGCCCATTATTTTCTGTCCATGGTTCAGTGAATGAAATTAAAGAGCTCCAGAAGCATAATAAGAAAGTCCATTTTACATCTTTCAATAAGGTTTAATTTTCCTACTATATAAACACTGAGGCTTTTTTAATCACAGCAAAACTAGATTCAGCATGAAACCACACCTTGAAGAAATCTTTATTTTAAATAGATTTCAAAACTCTTATGTAAGCTAGATTATGTTAAATTTATTCAAATAATGGTGTTAGCAAAGAAAAATGTGTTACTGTTATACAGAGTTTGGTTACAGTAGGCTTCTTTCTAACTAGCATTAGCAGAACTTGAATCTAGCATAAAGAAATTCTTGTTTTAAGTTAAAATATACAGATTAAAATGAGTCTTATTCATTGATTTGACTACTGTGGTTATGCAGTTTTTACTGGTAGTGGGGAAGACAGAAGGCTCCTTGATTTTAATATATCTGGTATAAAGGATGTTCTTCAGAGCAGATTACTTCCAAGGGAAAAAATGGCAGCCAAAAATATGTCAGTGAACCTGCATTGTTTAACAACAAAAAGAAATATGTTACTGATTGACATTACAGCTTTTGCTTTGGGGAAGGCTTATTGCAACATTGGTGATCTTCAGCAAGATGCTAGTGGGCAATGGAGTATCTTTATATGTTTAAGGGCAAAAAAGAAAAAAACTTTAGAAGACCTTAGAAGATGTAGAAGAAAAGAAAAGATTTAAGATTTTTTTCATGAAATAATTTAATATTTTTTACTAAAGATATCTTCTTATAAGAAAGAATTACATGTGGAAAATATTGGAAATCATTGGTGTATACAGTACTGGAACAAAACCATTCTCTCTAAAAGATAAACTATTTTAATAATTGTTTAAAATTTTATAGTAACTCAGTGTATCTACACCATAGCATGATCTAGGGAATTTGTAGACAATGTGTCACCAACACAGAGACAAATGTTGATGTACAGACTGTTTCACCAGAGGCAAGAGTGCAGCCTCTGGCAGGGCTCTATTCGTGTTCGTTTTGTGGGTCCTCAGTGTGTTTCCAGAGGGCTGTGATTGCAATTTTCTGCAATATAGGTTGATTATCCTTGGGCATTCAACAGGGCCTTTCAGGCCCCTGGCAAGGAGGGCACTTCTAGCACTTGCCCCATCCCTATGCTGTCTGCAAAATGTTCTGATAAATGTTAATACTTCCCATAAGAAAACTTCGTTACAGATATCATGCAGGAAGGAATCAGGCTTGAAGTTCTGGCCTGACAGACTTTGCCATCGCTCTTCCAGGATGGGTTTGTACCTTATATGACAGCAACCACCGGAAAACAGTGTTTGCTTCTGCAAGCTTGGCCTGTTTAATTAATCAAATGAACCCTGCCTGCCTCCCACCCTGCCTGCTCTGTGGCCTTTTCATTTTGGTGCTCCACCTAGGGGCCAGACAGCTGCTTCGTGGAATCTTTGTCTCACCTAGAGGCATAAATTAGATTATTTAGGGATGAGTTTCTTTTATTTTTTTATATATATGTGATGATGTAAGAGTAAACTAAAGCAGGGAATAAAGAGAGTTTCTTCAGGATTAGACTATTGTCTCAAAACCCGTACATTTTATTTCCTCTCTAAAAATCTTTAATTTGTCCAGAATTGAAATAGTTTGTTCTTATCCCTCACAATTATAAAGAGAACAGACTTTTGAGACAGTTTCCATGCTCCACTGCCTCTCAGTCATCTACTAATTGTCCTGAGGATTTAACAGAGAGGGCACTGTCTGGACCATGCTGGAATGGTCTAAAATCACACGCCCATTGGGAAAGCAGACTTAAGCTGCTTGAATCAAAGAGTCAAGTGAGTCAACATCAAGAAAAGCATCTCTATACATAGCTCTCTACAAAAGTCCTTTCAATCAATTAGCCATGCTACATGTAACAACATCCAGCTTAAACCAATACTGAATTCCACTAAGAAGGCAACAACCCACTTTGGTTTTGAAACAAGGGCTGGATATTCTTCCTTTGGGGACTCAAGCAACTGGTTAGAGAAAACAACGTAGCCCACCTCGCACAGAGATACTGGTTCACTAGTTTTACAGTGATTCCTGGAAGCAGATTTTGTACAGACATGGACATACATGGAAATCAAGAGACAGCAGATATCATACAGAAAATCTCATTGACTTGTGGCAGAGTGTGTGAGAGGCAATGGGATGGCATCTTGCATTCTCCATCTTGGGGCGGGACTATGAATTTTGAAATAATTCAGCCACTTCTAAATTCATTTTCTGATGTGTATATGGTATTTTCCAAGAGACATACTAAGGGCAAAGTCATACATATATTTTGTACTAGTTGACAAGGCACTGTCATTATCTGCAGTTGCCCCAGAGGTCTGGTTGATACATGCAGTTTCTATACAGGTTTGGGTCACCTGAAAATCCTAATCTGATCAGCCACATTGGAGAAGGTGACTAGACGTGCTGTCTTTGAAAGCCAGCGAGCTGAAAGGGCGTGGGTGCTAACTATGCTTGTTCACCACCTCAACAGCTATTCTTGGCCATGTACATAGTTCTCTTATAGTAAGAATCTCTTAGGATTCCACTTCAGCATAAGGAAAATTCTTCTAGATATCCACTGCTTGTGAAGACTTTGGGTACTTATATGGTCAGCCAAATAAATTAGAAATCTTCTCTGACAGTAAATTACCAATTTAATAGAGTTTTTGAAGAACATCATACATGAAGGTATAAATGTATCATTGGCACATAATGTAGAGTCTTTTATGCCTTGGAAGATATATGCTGGACTAGGGCAGATGGCTCACAGATTGCTATGGATCTGAGGGCACGCACTGGAAGGTGCTGAGACCTATCCCCCTCATCATTTTTTAACTAGCTAAAATATATGATAAAGGCCAGACGATTTAGCCATCAGAAATCTTGTCCCGCTAGGCAGTGTGAGAAGATGCAGCCTAGCCCCTACAGAATCAACCCCTAAAGATGCAGCCTTGTAGCCCCTACAGAATCAACAAGAACTACGCAAATTTGTAATCCAATAATTTTGTTAGGCAGCAACAAGGGCCAGCTACTGCCTGATGACAAGCTGGGAGGGAAGGGTGACCCCAGAGCCAGCGGAGTCTGCACTGATGGGAAGCAGTCCTGCAGGGACTAAATGGTGCCAGCAGAACCCATGGACTGTTCCACTGGGTCCTTCGACAGCCCCAGACACAGCAAGCAATGAACCAGGCCCAGGCAGTCCAGCCAGGAGCAAAAGGAGACAGGGCCAAAGACAGAGCTGGAGACAAGCTGCAACTTATGTTCAAAAGGCCCATCCAGGAGGTGGGCTTCCAACAGCCCAAGTCCTAGGGCCATCTAAGAGATGGGTGAGAGAAAGGGCTGGAGACCAGCACACCTAAAAGGTAGCTTGGGCAGGAACTGATGGCTCCAGGCTGAGCTGAAATGTGGCTCCTGGCCCCATGGGCTGTGCTGGGGGGAGGCCCCACATAAGGCTGGGTAGAGACAGTAAGGCCGAATGATGCCTTCAGAGCTATGACAAACTTGTGATTATATTCTAAAAAAAAAGAAGTTAAAATGAGATATCAAATAATTGATAGGTAAATTGTTCCAAAACACTGATTAAACTGTTCCGATCCTTCTTTACCCATTGTTTATTGATGCATTGAAAAAAGCCTGTTGCAATGTTTTTTAAAACAGACATCAAACAGTGGGCTGAAATGATACTGTTGACCCCACTGAATATTTAACTTCGCAAATATACAAGTAGGGAAAATTAGGCTCATAAGAGGCCTAGCTAATTAGGAGTTTTGCTATTTGGCATAAGCAACTCAGTTATAGGTATAGACCGTTTACCCAGAAGAAGCTATAATTAATTGGGGAATTGAGCACAGAAGATGATAACTTGCTTGGCTGGAATATATAGACAAGTACCAGGACTGATTTAGTATCAAACATTTTAATAAATCACTCATGAGATTAAGTTGTAATAATAATGTAACCATTCCCATATTATTGATGTAGAATTGAAATAAATATACAGAAGTGATTTGCATAGCCAATAAGAATTAAAAAAAAATAATTCTGTAGCAAGAAGGAAGAGACAAATGATTGGAAAGTGAATACATAAAGAAAACAGTATTTATAAAGTCTGATAAATAGTTTTACTGAAACTTCCTGGCTAGAAATAACAGATTAAACAGGTTTTGTCCTGCTCCTCTGAGTAACGTTCCTTATGCTCAAGTTGGAGACAACTGCTTTGATTTTAACAATAAGAAAAAAGAAGCCTGAGCTTCTGTTGAATGATACCTGACATAAGTAAAAAAAAAAAAGCCAGCAAAATGAATAAATGTTTATTACATCCTATCTAATATGAATTAACGATGCCCTTACCTATGGCATATTTCAACATCTTTATATATTTCTAGTCAGGCAGCGCTGTACCTGGCTCCGAATAATATTTTAAAGAAATTATTTATTTTTGCTCCATGGGCTTGTCAATAGCAAACAACAGACAAGAGACATCAGTAAGTAATTCCTGAAAAGAACACTAGTCCACATCTTCTCCACTGACTTTTTTTCCATTGCTTTTTGCTCCATTTTTTGCACTGAATATTGTGCTGTCACTAATAGAATTAGGGAAATTTTTCAAGGCAAAAATGTAACATAAACATTTTCAGCAAGGTGAACAGATGTATTTGCTTCCCAAGATCAGTTGCTGTCAGTGAGATTTACTGAAGAGGAATGGTTACAAATCTATGAACATTTTAGCAAAATAACGACATAATAGCATACATGAATATATAATATCTACTTGTCAGGCAGAAATGGAAAGTAGGGCTAATAGATAAGAAAAGTAAAGAAATGAGAACAATATGTTTAAGTTGATTTCCCAAGAAAATGAAGCACATAAAATTATACTTGTCTGTTTGTCTGCCTAAAATACTCCTCTGAAAAGTGTCAGCTAAATTTGATAGCTAAATTTGATAAAGAAGTGTGTGGGGGAGAAGTTATTAAGTTTCCACAAATTTCTTGAAAATCATTTTGCTTGCATACTGTTAATGCCCTTTATATTTCTCTTGTAAAAAACTCCAGATTTTTGCTCAAATCTGTGTTAGCAGTAAGAAATGACACTGACACAACACGGTGGCTGACAGGGGCTTTTCTGAAGTGAAAGAAAAAGGAAAGATCCTGCTGGTAAGAGAGATTAGGGCAGGATTTGGCTCAAGGTTAAGACACTCAAACGTACAGGATCCGAACGTAGGTTTCTACATTCCCAAAAGAGTCAGTGGTGATCATGTCAGTGGAGCAGGAGAGGGATTCGGTTCAGCCCCACAGAATCCAGGACTGGTCAGTGGACTCATCTCTGATGCAAGCTGCATACCCTTACCCAGAGAACCCCACTATTCAAATAGCATTTTAAAACTTGTACTGGAGAATTATAATAATTTTATCGTACCCTTAGAATGAGCCCTTCTGTGCAAGAATTTCGTGGCTTGATGATAAAGAAAAAGAGGTGCAAGGGCACAGAGCTTATAATTAGAATTATGCGTCATTGGAGAATCCATTTAATAAAACAATTTATGTACTTACAGAGAGTTAACAAGTTCTCATGAACACATATGGTATTTCACAGCCTCAATAATGAAATGCAGTAGCATTCGTAATATTTTTTTTAACAAAAAAGTTTAGTCACCATCTTGTCTGACTTACTAGAGGCTACGGACACGCTTACTTCAAACATTTCAGATTTTAAAATCTTAGATTAATTTTTCAGACCAGACACCATAATTAGAATCTCCTTAATGCCCTTCATTAATATAAAAGTCACAACATCTTGTTATACAGACGAACTTTCTAATGCAATTGCCCAAAACTATAATAAAAAGTCCTCCAGGAATTGGTTCTGTTTTATCTGTAGTAATGAGTCTTCTATATTATCTACATTTTCACACAGCAGTTATGAAGCTTTACTCTGTGACTTCTGTTTCCCTTGGGCTCTGTTTCAGCTTATAGCAGCACAAGAGAATGAGTTAGTTTTCAAGGTAACAGTTTCTGTTAACCTCAATAATATGAAAGTTTACAGAAGGATTCCACTGGCCAAAAACCACTTGCATTTAACTTTTGGTTTTTTAAATTTTTTAATTAGAGTAGCAAAACTTAATTAGTTCTAAATGTAAAAAAAAAAAAAGAGACATAAATATACTAAGATAAAGAACTCAAAATATGGTTCATGTTTCTTTCTATTCCTGTGAAATTATGCTGTTAAAATGTACACTTCACAGATATACTTCTAATATAAGGCATACTGTATTAAATATGATTAAAATTTTTTTTTTGTGATTAACACATAAGCAGTATTTCTGTACTCTGTCATCACAGTTTCAGTCTCACTTCTTTGGTTATCTTGCAAATGGGTAGTTAAAATAAACAAGTTTGAGAGAATACTGTCTTTTAATGAAAAAGACACTGCAGATAAAGTCATCTGGATAAACAAACATGCATGCAGTGTATTTTCAGCAATTATAATCACGGTCAATATGCACCTTTAGAGAGAAGTGAGCTATAAGCCAAAAAAACCCCCCACCCTATAATAAACACTCTAAACAATTATACCAGGATTTCTCCTGGAATAATAATAGTAATAATGATAATAACAAAAATTAAAAGCATGGTGCATTCTGCAGTGTTAAGTTATCCATATTTTGCTGTGGCAAATTTTCCCAGATAGAGAATTCCAAAAGCAGGGCCCCAGATAAAAATCCCCTAAACTAACACAGCTGATCTCAGAAGTGCCATATATATCGAAGGTGTCAAATAGGGCAGTTGATGGGAGGAATTGTTTCCTGGAATGAAAAAACCATACTTTATCAAGCTGACATTATCATGATTTGGAGGATATGCACTGAAAATCACTTGCAGTTAGCTATGAAAATGGAACCACGAGGTCAGAGCATTCCGCACTAGAGGCTAGTTAAGGATGATGTAAGACCTCAAGAGAAATGGATAGAGGTTGAGTCTTTGAAACTTTTAGGAGGTCTTCACGGACTAATTTCAAGTCTGTTATAATGACAACAAAAGGGACCCCCATCACCAGAAAGCAAAGTATGCACCTTCGTCGCAAGCTGCAGATGAAAAAAATAAATTAAAAAAAATTTATGCTGTTCATCTTGCATGGAAAAACAGGGGCAATTTGTCCACTTAGAAAAAATGGGGTCAAACACCTTCCAAATCCCCAGAACTTCTTTAATTTATTTACCCATATACTTCACATCTGGACAAGTATTACTTCTTTTTAAAGATCAGGTAACAGCAAATATTTTTAAAATCTATGTATTTCCATTAACTGCTTCACAAATGTAGGGATAATAAAGAAATTGTAAAATACAGGCCTTGTAAAAAAAAAAGGTAGTGGAATAAAAGTTCTATATGAATAATAGCACAACACAAAAATAAGTCAGAGCAGCTTTGCATAGAATATGAACAGGGGAAATGGTAAACTGAAACTTTATGGGATCTTACACATAAGCACCCTCATAAAGAATTAGCAGTTCCACTGCACAATCCTCTGAAGTGTCTTTTAGAGGAAACCAAAGGGGTTTAAAGCAAAGACATATACATATAACTCATGTTTCTACACAGAGAAAAAAATCAAAAAGTTAATTTGGGAATTTAAGATGAAGAAATTATGCTTAATTATTACCTAAAACATCCCATGGGAGAACATTTATTTAAATATATTTTGCAATTTAAATCTAATTAGCATGATATTAGCAATTCCAACAACAAACACGTAAATTGGCAATTCAAAATGCTGACTTGATTTCATTTTTGTTCAACGTAAATATACAAATTAGAAATATTTCTCTCATTTTGTTTAGCAAATTGCTATATTATAATAGGGAAGAGTTTTAACATATTAGACATGCTTGAATCCAAATGAAAATGGGAAGCTGAAGGTGCCAAATACTTCTCCAAAGGTATTAAGCGCTTTGGAATGGTCAGTCCTTAAAATTTAACTATGACTATTACTTGTTTGGTAGTGAGTGAAATCACATATCGTAATTTCTCTCAATGCACCTTTTTGGGACTGGCTTCGCCTTGGAGAACAGACCCCATGACTGCCCCGCTCTAAGTCTGTGTTTCTGGGCCATTTCTCAAAATGGAGCATCTGTTGTTCGTTATTTCCCTGTTCTACTCTTTCAGTAGCCCATGTCTGTCATCTAGCGTCTGGACTTGGAGCACATGGCTTCCTGCAGTGTCACAAGCTGCTTCATGACCTTGGGAGCACCAGCTAATCTTGATGTCTCTCCATCATTCCCCCCTCTGCTTGCTGGTTAGTCATGAGAAGCCTGGACTTGGTGGTCCATCTTTTGCAGGAGACGCAGGACAGGGATCGCACACTTTGCCAGCACAGACTAATAGCTTCTCTGTTGTTTCCTGAGAGGGTCTTTAGCATTTCTCCTGATAGCATGTAATTCCTAGCCTTTTCAAATTCCCAATTACTTGCCTACTTCCAATCCTCTTCAAGGATTCTAGGAAAGCGTGGTTTGACATTGTTTTCTCATGACAATTTTATATGAAAGATTTGTGGATTTTTTATAGGACAAGCCCAACAAATTTCTTTGGTGTTGAACAAACTCAGGTAATCCATAAACCATTTTGATCTAAACTATGAAAAGAAGCAATTAGATATGAACTATTAGGAAAAAATCTGTTGATTTACAACCGGTAATATCTTTTCCTTAATTAAGCCTTAATTAAAACACAACCTTAATTAAAAGCATTGTTTCCATCAACAGAGAAATTGCAGCTTTATAGAAATATGAACAGCAGTGCTCAGTGGCATCACTTCAAATGCACATGTGCTATATAAAAGCCCTTAATATTGTCAGAGAAGAGACTGACATAATCGCCTGTGTCAGGACACCTTTTGCTAATGCCACTGAACAACACGCAGCGACATGATGCACAGAGTTGAGTGACACAATGGCTCGTGTCAAAGAACCAGATGTAGTACTTTGAGGATGTCAAGGTACATTGAGCTTTTGTGAACTTCAGCATACCTAGAAGCAATATTAGATCATCACCGTATGAACTGAAAAGCAGTGGACTATAGCAGCCAGACAAAATCTAGTTTCATGTAGTGTAATGTGTATGTGTGAATGTAGCTTACATTCACATATCATAATGATGCTGATTATAAATTACGAAGAAACTTGTGTTACTGTTCTTTCTTATCTTAGTTTACTGCATTCCTATATACTGTCATGACCTGAAAAGATTAAGAGGATGCTAAGCAGTATGTACAAATACTCAAGAATAAATTATACAGATGAAGAAAAAAATGGATTGTTGAGATAATAAATATATCCACTGATACACTGCAGCATCATGAAAAAAATATTTCACTGAGAAAAAAAAACCCCAAACCTAATAGTATAGCATGCAGTCCGTGCCTCATCATTATGGGACAGTTTTGGAACACTCAAAATTATTTCTTTAAAATAAAATACTGTCACTTTTTTGTTTCATAATGCCTACAGGCATATGCTGTCTTTATACCATCATCCTAATTAAGAGAATTCAGTAGCAGGTAAAACACTAAAACTGTTCTGCTCATTTTACTGCAAGTGTTAAATATAGCTTGATTCACAAGGCTAGAAAATTGTCCCATTATATTCAACAGGATTAAATACGTACTTCTTTAAGCTGGTCATTGTTCCAGCGAAATGGTTGCATGCCTCTTCCAGTGTCTTTTGGGAAGCGAAAGGACATATTTGCTAGTTCACTTGCGAATCTTTGTGAGTAGGTGCAAAAAGTTAACGCTGGTGAAGAGGGTTATATAAATATGACCAGGCATCACTAGATGTCAGTATTGCAAACGGGCTTGTGCTGCTGTTTGTCCAAAAAAGCAGGGCATGCATGCATCTTGGGGAAATTCTTCTTTAAAAGTGCTCACTGGCAGGTAGCTGGCTCCTTTTGCATTTGGAAAATGCATTGCACATTTTGATGGTCATGATATCAGTAAAGTGATAAACAGTTCATGAAAAAGGCAGTACTTAATTCTGGACTTTGTTTTTTACATATTGTGGGTGACATAAAGTGTAAAGGTCGGACTACCTGAATGACAGCTCTTCTTATGCTGGACTATTGTTTAGGACTATTTAATGCTGCCAGGTAACAATGTGGTCAGGGGGAAAAAAAAAAAAAAAAAAAAGGAAGGTGTATTTATGAGATGAAATATTTTGAAATGTAGTGAATAATATCTGACTGAACTGTGCCTTTACGATTTCAGCATGAATTTTAAGTTGCCTTTCCCTTGCAGGGAATAAAAGTTCAGCGCTGTGTTCTCCTGAGAGGTCACAGCCCTTCTTTTGGTGAGGAGATCAAACTCTCCGATATCAAATTCAATGCTATGTGTTATTTGTGGTTTAATACTTGAGGGTCAGGACTAAGAAGCAGGCCTCTGAGATTTATATCTTGATTTTGCAATCAACCCTTCTTGTGAACTTCAACAAGTCACTTATCTCTCTGTTACAATTTCCTCATCCTCAGAGAAACAGAATTAAGGGAAGGAGGCATGACAGGATGTGAATAAAGAGAGTCTGAAAAGGAAAAGTCTTTTTTTTCCAGATTTTTTTTTTTTTTGAGGGGTGAGTGTTTGCTGTTCTACTTCTTTCAGAAGGTCGTATTTTTAATGCGATTGTCATTTAAAATGTACAATGTGAAAAATAAGAATTTTAGGGTGTCTCCTGTTAGCAGTCTGTGAGAGATACTAGGTAGGAAACATTCGCATCATTAAAACATGAGAACAATGCTGTAATTCATGTTGCATAATTCAGAAATCAACACAGCAGAGTGTTAATAAACAATAGCTTTGCCCTGAAGAGGAGATCTATAACAGTCAGTACTGTCAGATATTGCACTAGAAATTATGGCTGAATTAACAGAAGAATAGACTTTTCCTCAAAACTGCGTCATGAAAAGTTTTGCATGTTCAGCTTTCCGAATGCAAATATACTCTTATTATTTTGAACAGGGATCAGCTGTAGTGTATACATTGTTGTAATACATACATCCTGGAGATTATTTTCATCATGTTTAGACTCAAATTTGATTTTGAAAATGATGCTAATGGAAGAAATTCTACAGCAAAAAATTAAGTATAGCTATTCACTAAGTAAAAAGACAATAGAAAAGACATGAGATAGCTACTGATTCTAATTGTCCTTTTCTATTTTTTCTTTCTGTTAGAATATGCAATTTCTTCAGGCCAAGATCCAGCATCAGTATCAAGGATAAAAAGCGCTCTACTTCCCATTGCCATTAACAACGACGAACCTCCTATGCTAAAACAATACAACATATGCACGATAGCTGAACAACAAAGTGTCTTCTAAGGCACGAACAATGATCAGTTATTAAAAAAAAATAAGTCAGAAAAGTGTGAATACTCTCTAATATTACCAACACATAATTATAAAGCTATTTCAAGAAGCAAATGAACAATGAAATATCCAGGCCAAAATAAAATGCAGTGCAACTAAAAAGAGGCCAATGGATGAACCATGTTATTCATCTTTTTTTCTTTAGCTGAAATAATTTAAAACGCTTGAAGTCGTTGCTCCTAATTATGAAATAATCTCACCAGTTCACTCCTAAAAACTTCAGAGTCAGTCTAGAGGGAGAATTAGAAATTATTTAATTAATGTACTCCAAATAGTCAAGCTTAAATTGTGTGTCATTAAAAAGCCTCCCCCACTGTTGCTGCTGGCTTCTGGAAATTCAGTGTTTCCACTTACATGTCCAGGGCTAGAGCTAAAATAGGAGCTAATTAGGGGAACATTAAACTATTGTTTACATCAAATTAAAGAAGTTTTATGATGCAGAAACTACAGAATAAAGTGATTCTGCACATAAAACAACACAATGAATAGAGTTAAGTGGAGCACCACTACAGCATCAGCTTCCTATGAGACGTACAGCAGAACAGTATTAATTTGCCAATTCTGTTATCTGGCTTACGTGGATGAGTTTGCCTTTCTTAATTCCAGTTTTTTCAAGTAGCGAACACATATGATGATTCCTTTACTGTGTTAAATGACTGATGTGATGCCAACCTGGACTATACAGGTATGTAAATATCAATGAGGATGTCAAGTATTGGATTACTTTATAGAGCTCCTTGGATTTGGAGGATACCTAACGGAGGCTGGTTGCTTTTAATTCCCATTTTTAATCTTGGATAATTTGGGCAAATTTCAGAACAAGCATATATGAACATATGGTGTTTTAAACCACAACAGAAGGTCCTGATAGGAGTAGGTGTACCATAACTGAAGGGATGTGTTCTGTTAGTTTAAAATGGCTTTTATTGAATTTCTAATGAGAAGATAAAAGAGATCCCAGTTATTTCCCACATGGAAGACACTGAATACTAGCCACCACTGCCTCCTGCTTTATCATCAAAACTAGATCAGGAAAAGCTGACATCTTCCTGCACAGCTGGAGCTTCAAATTAAGCAGTAATCCTCAAGACTACAATCTTGCCTCAACACTGTTCAACCAAGAGCTTTGTGACAGCATTTTGCTGGAAAACAAAGACTTCACATACATGAGCAGCAATAAATAAAACCAACATATACATACACATACATTCAAGAACTATAGAGGTAATGAGAGAATAAAAGATGTGACTGTCTTTCAAACAGCCATGAGAAACCTAGGCTGAAACACCCCAGTAAGGAGAATCACTCAATTTTTCAAACTACACTGATTATAACCCCGTAACAATTCATCCGTTCCACCAGCTCTTGAAAAACAAACTGCAAAGCTGCAACAGGCACAGCTGGTTGGGAATACATGAGGTATTACTTTGCTCATTCCGTCCACCAACAAAAAAAGAAAAAAGAAATACCCTATGTGTTCCCTACCTATGAGCATAAGTGCACTAGCACTGATATAACTTTTTAAAAATAATGCCTCGTCTTTCCCAAAGCGCCTCTATTTATTTCTTAAGATCTAATTTTGCCCTGTGAATAATACAACTAATCAAAGTTTCTGCTGCAGCACTACAGGAAGATGTTCCCATAGTAGCCGTATGTAAAGACGAGCTTTCATGCTTACTCTGAACCGTGGAATAGTTAGGGTTGGCCCTGCCAGTTCTACAGCCTATTTGTTTGCCAAACTCAAATTTCTTTTTGAAGAATACCCCATCTCCCTAAAAGCAAAGCAAAGTGAAGACTACGGCCAAACAACATAAACAATATAACCTTTCAGATGTTTTCCTTGTTCAAATAAATAAATATACATTAAACCCACACAAACTAATAAATAAATGCAGATCCTTTGTTCTGGAAGGATTAGTTTAATACTCTCTAATTTTTTACTTTGTTTTGTATATTTCAAGGAAAACAATAGGAAAAAATCCTCAATTCTTGCATTCTGAAGCCTCCAAAATGCATGTATACTATATGGCTAGTCTGCAATAAATAAAAATCCCCAGTAGTATCATAACATTACAGGAAAAAAAGAAAAGCCATTAACTTCAATACAAGAAATAGTTGAGTACTCTTCGACAATGGGTTCATAGCCTTCAAATGAACTTAATAATCTTGAGTAAGTCATATTAATTTACAATTGTCTGGTATGAATCAACGATTCCTTTCAGCAAGCATCAGAGAGATGATGAGATACTCAAACTTCAGCCCTCAGTCCCTCTTGAATTTCATACACAGAATAGACAGTTCTCACCCTCCAATTCGAGAAGCTCCGATGCTCATTCTTGGTTCCCCTGTTTTACAAAAGGGATCTTTTTTAGTGATTAAAACTCCCGTTTCTTCTCTTGCAATAAATTAATATCAAAGTAACTGTAGCATGAACCTGAGTAATGGTAGTATTAGGAATTTATTTTTGTGCAGCTGGACTTCAAAACTTAACTACGCTCTTAGTCTCAAGGTCAAATGTCAGAACAGAACCTGGAAAGAATTTTAGATCAATATCAGGTATCTGAGATCTGAAGCTAATGTTTGCTGATACCAACATAGTAAACCCTTTACTACATAACAGAAATCAACAAACTGTCAGGAGATAACATTAACTATTTTAATACTGTATGCAAGGAGATACATCTAATTTAAATCTCATAAGTATGAAGGACATGCAACTGCATTTAGCTATAACATTGTCAGAGTTTGCTTCTGTTTACTACATTTATTTTAACTTCTGGTACACTGCAGCAGGAAAACTCAACACTTTTATGTACTGTAGTTGCAAGACTAACTTCTCTGTTTTTAAACACCAAAGATCTAGTGCAACAGATTCTGTATTCAGCAGAAAGGCTTTGACACGCATCAGGATTCTTCTGCATAAATCATTAATGAGGTAAAGGCCTTTCATACACATGTACACGTGAAGAAAAGGGTATTTCATATGAGGTAGGTCTTACATCCCAGGAAGTCCTGAGCAGTCCATGACGTATATTTACTTCAGGTTTTGCACATTGTTTCCAAGGAGTGCACAATATACATTAAATAAATGGTCAGCTGGATATTATATTGAGTCAGTAACATTCCTTTTACTCACAGTGATAAACTTCAAGCAACCATTCAGCTATGTACACGGACCATGTAACCATGAAACGCTACAGAGGTAAATAAAACACTGGCACTGTAGTTCTTTGGGTGACACGTTTAACCACTTAGTATGCTTGTATCAAACACGTCTTACATAGTTTTATCCATATGCCTTTGCAATTGCATTTTCCTTCCTTTAGTTGTTAAACTGACTCAACAGAGAAACCTACCACCCGTTAAACACTTGGATCTACCCTGGAATTTACAATGTGCAATAATCATCCCGACTTCGTCTTTTCATTCCAAGATTTTACATGTGATGCATAGTGATACTTAACCATGAATATATTTAGGCATATATGAGTGGAGTTAAATTGCTAAAATGAAACTATTTTGCATCCGTGTAGAGTTTCTTTTATATCACTGAAGTAATGGGTTAATTTCCCTCACAAAAAGCAAAGACTTTCCTAAATTGTTGTGGCTTTTTTTCAAAGTCTATTCAATTTTAAAATTTTCAGATTAACAAAATACAGTTGTCACCGAAACACTACTTCATGTTTATATGGGACAGATTCAATTTCTGTTATTAGTTGTGCTTGCGTACTGGTCATATTATAACATTTTAATTGTAAGAATTTGATACCAAAATACATTTATTATTAAGCAAGTGTTTTGGGATGTCTCAGCTAGAAACACATTGCCTGATCTTGGTACACTTTATAAATGGGTCTTTTATGGCTTACTCAAGACAGTTGGACAAACCTAAATTCCCTTAAGTTAGATATTTCTGAAAATCATCACTTAAAGACACAGCTGGGAACTTTATTCACAAGCATTGAAACTACCTGAAATTATTATAGTCCTTAAAACAGCAATAGAGGAGAGGTGCCTAAAGAAGGTCTCTTTTATTTCTATTTTTAGCCGCCTAGTAAGTAGCTCTGCCCAGCATTGATGCTGCATAAAACCAGAAGCTATACTGATAAAACCAAAGCAAGATGTTTAAATGAACGCTACTGAATTATTTTGGACTTATAGCCAACAGGAGGTGGAAGTGACAACAATAAACATTTCCTTCTTCAGATGCATTTCTGTACCGTAACGAAACTCCTGAGGAAGCTCTAGAAGACTTTGCCATGAAAATGGTGATTCCTGCATACAGAAGGAGACTCCTCAGCACATAACACATATTGACTGTATGAGCACTCATTGGAAATTTTAAATTCGTCATTCTCTACTTGATGGGAGTGAGAGGAATTGACTAGCAGAAGATAGGAAAGATATTTTGCCAAACCCTGTGCATTTGTATCAGAACCTTCCTGGTTTTGGGGAACTTTTGTGAATTGAAAACTCTTCCTGGTTCACTTGACAGTGGGTTCCGTGACATTGATTCAAATTATAATAAAAACACTTGCAGTGCTTTCTAGATTTGACAGAATACAACTCTTGAGGACTTATGTCCTGAATCTCCTACTTTAAAGGTTTTTCAGAAGTTGATCATAAAAATGATCGAGCAGATTAAAATGCATTCTAAATGCACACATAATGCACAGTGTTGTAAATAACCTCTGAATATGCATTATCAAGATTGTAAACTCTATGGGAAGTCCTTAAAGAACACCACAGCATTTCTTTGTTTCCAAAGGCCCAAATGCAAAGCACTAGATTTACTCTGGTAAAATCTCCACATAGTTCAAATGAAGTGATTGAAATTACTCTTACATTTGTCAAAAATCAATTTAAAAATATGGGCGTTACCAATTTTTTTTATTTAATATTAAAAGTTTTATATGATTTCCAGCTTGACTAATTCAAAGCACATGTGTTGGACTTTGGCAGCTCACATGAAGAAATGTTTTTCAATGAATAATTTTTAAAGTAGTCCCCTCCATTATCTGTTTATTTTTATGGAAAAGATCAAGAGCTGTAACATTTAGAAATCAGCATCTATGTGGTACTTTTGTTATAATGTTTAACATGAATAACCACATAATTACATATAAGAGAAAGATTTATATAGCAACCTGTAACTGCTCATGTCAAAGTTCTGTGCAATGGCTTGAAAGGAACCATTAAGTTGTAAATGGGCAATTTTTTTTTTAATTTTTTTTTTTAAATCTAAATATATACTTTTCAACAGAAGTTTGTGGTCCTTTGGTGCTAGTCTGGTCTATTAGGTAAACAGCAGCCACATACACATACACAGCTGTGTGTGGTTTTAAAATATATATACACATACGTATATAGAGATATACACACAAGAGACCATAATAAGTGTTTTCTAGCTCATCACTTATCTCGGATGATACATGCTTTATAACTTCTGTATTCATCTCATTCATATGATAAACACATTAATTTAGTGAGAATTTCTAGTCTTGGACTGTTAAGTTTTTAAAAATTGTCTGAAAAGAGTGTTGGCATTGAGGCACCAAAATGAACATAAATTCTAAAAGTGAAGCAGGAGCATTTACAAAAGATTGCACCTGATTTCAGATCTTGTTGGTTTATATTAATCACATGGTAATTGACCTCTGATCAATAGGATGTGATCAAAAAGATTGCAAAGAATGAATATAACAACAGTACAACACTGACCCAGAAAGATGCAATTGCAAGTTTGCCTCAAGTTCTAGCACCCAATGAAACCAAAAGAAAGCTGTATTAATAGTGAATTTCAGTTTCTGACAGGCATTTTTCTTGTTACTAATCCTTAGCACTCTAATTGCATGGCATTTTGCAAAGCTCGCAAACAAATTACCTGCTCCAGACTAGTTGGGTATAACAAAAACGATTATGTATCCATAATTCATGTTTCATATGTTCTATTTTTTCCTCTAAGTCAACTACCATAAACAAAGCAAGTTCTGGGTTTGCCTATGCTGACATGTCAAGTTACAGCCTTACCAGGAGCCTCAAGTCTAGCAAGAGCTTGAATGAAAGTTTGATTTACTGTGTGTATACCGGAATTGTAGAACTTGCTTTAACATGGGAGCTCACATTCTACAGTAGTAAGTCTTTTGTCCTAAAGAAAACAGGTTTTCTGTCAAGTGGAAGTGATTTTTTTTGCAGTGGTCTTTATGGACAAATCAAACATGATCTACTGGAGGAAGAGGAAAGCCAGATAGCTGATCCTAGGTAATGTGCCATGTATGTGCTAAACTAGGTAGTGCTGATGTAGAGGCTAACACTTGGCTAAGCTCTTATCCCATTGGTAAATGTCGTTCCATTCTTAAAGCCAACATAGGGCTCTTTAACTTTTTATGTCTCTCTCTATGCCTATAAATCACTATTTTAAACCAGTTTAATGATCTCTAATGCACTTATTCATGGTTTTAAAGCACTTCTTGGGACTGAGGTGACTGCAATTGCCTAAGGGATAATGAGGTATGAGTTGGGTCAGGCAGAGACAATGTAAGTCCATTACAGTAAGAAGTAAGAAGTGAAGTGAAAAAAGTGAGTTTAAAGAGAGAGAGTACTTGACACACAGGAAGGCGGCTGCCATTCCGATATTGTGGAGTGGGACTATCAAAGGCAAAGTAGAAAGAGGGTTGGGGGTGAAGAGAACAAACGGAGCACGGAGGAAAGACGACTGGGCAGAGCAAAGGCCCTTTAACAGAAATTAGATGCACCGAGAAACAGCACCTGACTTTAAAGATGAGAATGAAGGTTCAGATTTCACATATAAGAACAAAGATGAAGTCGTCGGTGAAGAGTTTCCAGGGGGAGCAGTGACACACTAGAAAGAGAAGAGTGGAAGATTTTATAAGGGGGGAAGGACGGAGGAGGAGGAGGTTAGTTCCATCATCTGCTAGGAAACCCTAGGCCAAGATTGTAGCCCTTTCCAAAATCTGAATATTGCTGAAATCTAAAGTATTTTGTCCAGGGAGGAGATTTTCAGGATTTAAAGAGAAGGATGTAGTGGTGATTTTTACACATAGGGCTATGCACCCATTTGAGAACCACCCATGTTCAAGTGGTGCAGGAAAGAGATCTTAGCCTACCAATGCAAAGCAGGAATTGTAAACTGTCAGGAAACGGAGTAGATACTCTGAGTTATGTGGAGGTGCAACAGACAATGGTGCCAGTAACGCAGGTATCTATTTATTTTCAGATAAACAGGTCCTTAACAGTACCATAAACCAAAATCAGTAATCATGTCAGAACAACCCTTAAAAGACAATGAATCTTAGAATTTTGTTGATTTTTTTTTCTCAGAAAAATGTAAACATTCATCATAGAGGTACATCTAGAGGTCTTCAAATGCCTGTGCTCAAGAATGAAGACTTTTCTTTGCACACCAACATGAAGCAGCTATCATTCACAAGAAGAATCACATTGCACAATTATTCCTATGATTAAAACTTGAAGTGCTCCCAAAAGATCTCAGCACGATAGTTGGTATGTCCATTGCTAAACAGAATGCGTACCATTAACACAAGTGGTCTCCATGCAGAACAGGGGGCAACACCATGGAAACTGTTGAAATTGTGGTGTTAATGCCAAGTCATCTTATTGTCAGGTAATGCAAAGGTGATGTTTATATAATGCTTTGCAATGTTGCTTAAAGTGATGCAACCACAGTTTCCCATTTGTGGATGCCTCGTGCACCCGCTTACAGTCTTTTTTGAATGCCAGTGCTTAGCCACAAAGCAAATGCTTTAGAGGATTTCACTGCATTCCTGCGTGGCTGATGGGAGCGCTGAGAGGATTCTAATAAGTGGCAAACATTGAAAAATGAGGACTCTTGACATTAGGTGAAAGACACATAGCCTGTCTCCTGAAACAACCATAAAATAAATTGAAACAGTAACGATGTCCTTTCCCTCCAATACATGCATGATGGAACTGTTATAAGCTTTGTCCAACGCAGTTAAACAGGCTGATATAAAGGCACCTTATTAATAAAAGGAAAGGTATGCATTTCTAAAGGGAGGACATCTCCCTAAGCTGGATACTAAACACGTCACATGAAAAAGGTGTCTGTTTTCCAATTAGTAACATTCCTATAGTTGTAAATTGAAAAAAGGTCTGCTAATCATCCTCTCACATGCCTCATTTGATATTATTCCTCTACACATTTGGACTTTTCTTTCTCTTTCATAGCTGGCGTTTATAACTCCACATCACATCTCCAATTCTTAACACAGTCATTTATATGCAGTGAAAAGCTGGAAGTGGCTGATAGCCACTAAACAGAATCTCATTTGGGACTAACAGCTTTGGGTGATGGCATCTAAGGCGGTGGGCCAGAAAGGAGAAAAAAAAAAAAAAAGGATGGGGGAGAAGGAGGGGTTGAACATGACCATTCATCTAACATAAAAGGCAATCGATTGCCATGCAGCTCAATAGAACTGCTGATTTGGAATTCATTCAAATACAGAGCCCTGAACAGAATCCTTGAATGAGTAAACAATTTGCTTTTGTTAAAGACACATGAGTTCTCTCATCATCGGACATTAAAAAACAATGCACAGTAAATATTCTGAGCTCAGGTTAATTGCAAAAGAAACTTCTCATTCAGTTTTAGAAATGACTCTAAAAAAAGTATAATTTAATATTGAATTGAAAAGTGTGCTCAATCAGTGTTAGACATGTTCAAAAGTTTATGAATAATTCCTTTTATAGATGGTTGACTCCAACATTTAAGAGCAGATATGGACACCTGAAAAACAACAAAAAAATAATAACAGGAGATACACAGATTAGTGGGTTGGTTTTTTTAAATGCACGTATTTAATAACTATGTGGACTTTTGCTTATATTCCAGCAACTAATGGCAATCAAGAAAAAGGGCTTTACACTCTTTATAATGAGAATAACCCAACCAAAGCATATATATTGCTCCAAATAAAATTCATTTGAACATGCAAGGAGGTTTAAATTTCATTTCGAGAAAACCAGATAGAAACAACCTGAAATACCATTTGACAAAATCACACAGAAAACAATAAAATATATTTATATCTATTAAAAGAATGAAAGAAAACCAAGTTATGAGACAAGTTTAGTAACATTGGCTACTTAAGGTCAATTTCCTATTTATAGATATTTTTTTTTTCAAGAAGGGAACCAAGTATATGATTTATCCAAACAATGGCAACAAAGACCAGCACTAAATCTCTTGTCTAAAAAGAAAATAAAGGGAAATTGAGATTTTACGAACGTTATGCTGAAGGTACTGGACTCCCAAAGTGAAACAAATGGTTAGGAAAATTACACACTGCATGTAATAGGTTGCTGATATTCACATAAGATCTTGGGGTTTGAGTTATTTTTTTTGTAAACACTACCTGTGTGTTTGTCTAATATGCAAACTTTCTTCCTGAACTGTGCATCTGGGAACTAAAATTGAGGTTCTCCTGAGAGTAGAGCTCTGGTTCTGGATTATTATTAGTAACTCTCTGGAAAACAAAACAAAACAAAACAAAACCAAACCAAACCACAAAACAAAAAACAAACAACCAACCAAAAACCCAAAACAAACGAAAACAAACAAGCTTGACAGTGATTCTACATAAGCCTTTCATCAATAAATATATGTTTAATATGAAAAGAAATATGAAAAAATAATGTGCAAGAGAATTTGGGAGTTTAAGGTGTTGGAATCTAAGTTGGTGTTTGGAAAAATTGCCCATCAGTAGTATAGTAGATGTAACAAAATATTATGCCTTATCTGAAGTAACTTTTGAATCTTACCAGAAGAACAGTAGAATATTTCAAAATGACCTCTCAGTCTAAGAAGTCTCCATCCCATTAAATATATTAAGGTGAAATATCATTTTAATAATATCTGTTGCCCACCTTGTATAGATCTTGGTTAAATATTTGGCAGATATCCTGTGACTGGGGCAAAGCCTGCTTTAGTTGGTTGGGTTTTAATGCTCTTTTTTCAGTGGTTCTTCTAAGAAGCAGCTGTCTATAAAAGCCAAATAAGCAACAAGAGGAGACTTTCTTAAACAAGTGGGTTTTGGGGGGGGTTGGGGTTTTTTTTTTAGTTAAAAATACCAGATTGTAGTGTTGGAATACGATGTATATCTAACTATATTTATAGCAGAATGTTGATCTGTATTCCTTTAAAAGTTCGTTACTACCTAAAGGACCTACAAAAGCTGTGTTATGGCCATGGAAAGCTAAGGGTTTCTCTTGAAAAGTTGAAGTAGGCAGGTAAAATGAACAGATAAAGGAATACAGCAAAACAAAGCTCTGAAGGTGTTTTTATGTATTTATTTCCCAACAAACCTTCAATTATTTTCAGTAACAGTGACCAACTGAAACAAGACAACATATGACATGTTTTGCCTGACAAGCTACAACTTGGTGATGTATAAGAACAACGATCATTCAATTCCATGATATCAAGTAATATGCGCGATATGTCACTGAAGGAGACTTCCATTGATGTTGGTGACAATTTAAGCTGGAAATAGGGAACAAAAGAAGTCCTAATATTTCATATCATTACTACCTAAGACATAAGGCCTTGTTGAACTGCGGCTGCTGAAAGGCAGTAACACCTTACACTTAATTGCAATCTCAGTTTTGCTCAGCGTCAGTAAAGATTAAAACATCCAGTGATTTCTTTACTTTTAGCCCCGTATACCACAGGTCTCCAGATGGATCAGGCTTTCTGTGGACTAGTCTTGGCCTGCCTAGAGATTTCTTTTGACTTTTGTTTTGCTTAGTACAATTATGTGGTGTCGCACATATTGTTATATGTATTCATTTTGTACCCAATAGATAGTTACGACATGTAGTTACGTCAGTTTAACTATCTATGACTCTTCCAAAAAAATACATCAGAGTAAGGTCTAAATTTGTCCTGCACATTGGAGAATGCTTTTCTCACACATATGAATTTCCTCTTATGACCTCTGCCAGACTGATACCTTAATTAATACCATGTTTAGACGAGGATGCCTCATACCTTCTGTTGTCCTCAGAATGCCAGTCATAAATTCAAATCAGCCACCTGCTGAATTAATTCATTGTTCCTAGTTAAGATTACAAGTGAGGGGAAAAAATATGATTGCTTGTAAGAAGAAACAATTTCCCTTTGGCACAAAACTCAGTTTTTCAAAATGTGTATGTATATTTCCGCTTAACATAATCGAATAATGAGAATCAACACAATAAAATGGTGGTTTGAGGGAACAGAATAAGAAAATGGATTTTATCTTACTGATAAGAGGAAACCTAAATTATTATGCAACTTTAAAATTAATTCAAAATTTACAGAGTTGTTTTTGTCTTTAGTTGTGACAGGTTCTCACCTAAAAATATATAATCTTTGACTGGTTTGGTATGTGTGAGATTTGAAGCAAATCCTGAAGCAGAATAAAATGCAGGCATTTGAAAGGCTATCTTTGAATGTACCATTCCTGAAGAGTAAATCTTGGCCAAATTTTCAATAACTGAAAAATCCTGTGAACTGCAATCTCTGGATAACATGGTTTGTTCTGGTCTTTAGATGGGCTGGAATTGAACTGCCTGTGGAACCTATTTGTGCTGCATGTTTTTGACTGTGTCCTCATATCTAGAAATTAATATGTAGGACTAGTCCATTTGTTGTGCTTCACACCCCAAAAATCTGGGCTACGACTTGTTAAAGATAATTTTCACTGAATATTTCTAAGTTCATTAACCAAAAGAAATCCTAGTGATTAATATGTTTATCTTTTATTTACAGTTTATTTCTGTTTTGTACAGCTGTGTAATCTGATAAACTCCTTTTTTTTTCATTGTATGTTAAACGTTAGTGTCTCACTCAGTGTTACTTGGCTGCAAACATAAACATCATCGTTTCCATTTTCAAGCACTGGAAAACTGCCACCTTTTGATAGCACGAGTAGGTGAACTGGGGATGAAATTGGGACTTTAAGAAAGAATTAAACATTCCTTCCTCATTTTGTGCTAAACCAAAGTCTACAGAAACAAAAATAGATGATTCCATTTACCAAGTAAAACATTTCTACATCTAATGCCAACTGAAGTAATTCTAAATTTCGAAACTAAATTTGCGGCTATAGCGCGTTCTTATTAATTTTGTCAAAGCTCAGATTTCAGCTGAGGAGCCCACGAGAGTAAAGAATTAAGACCTTGCCTCTTTTTACATACTGGGGAGAAAGGCTGAGAAATTTCCTTGAGCAAAGCACTGAAGTGGTTTGTGTAAGCTCTCGCTATACTAACTGTCCTATTTTTCTAAAAGACATCTAGTGATTAGTCATCCTTGAAATATTCTCCCCAGAACTGACCTGCTGAACTGTTGGCTCCTTGGAGTGAGATGGAGGAAAATGGGGTGTATTTTCTGAAACTCTGTTTACATAATCTTAGAAAAGCGAAGAAGCAAAGAAAGGATTTGCCTGCTCTCCAGCTGACCTTGAAGTCTGTAGGGCAAACCACAAAAGTTATGTAACAATTAAAACAGACAAGAGGAAAGGAGGCAAATCCTCTAGAATCCCCAAATATAGAAATGCTATATATGATTAAGCCACCATTGTTTTAAAGCTGCCTAGTGCATTTTGTGAGCCCAATTTTGGTTTAATTACTGTGGTTTTTAAAAAAAAAAAAAAGTCACCATTAATTTATAACACGATTCAATATGATATAAAATAAATAAGAACATATTATTTCCAACACAGCTGTTGGAAAATTGAATGGCAATAATGTTAATTCCTCAAATTTTAGGCTTCTCAAATTAGACAAAAGTTCGAGTTTGGTATTAAATTTTGGAAAATAGTTCTGTCTTCCAATCACATTTGATTTTTTTTTTCCTATGTGTAATGGTCATCTTCTATTAAGACAATTATCAGTAATGAAAAATAGACAGTAGGGTATTACAATCTTCATAATTTTGCATCATCCAATATTAAGCTGAGATCATTCTACAAAAATGCTGATCTGGCACAGGATATAAGTGGTGATCTGAAGAGACTGTCACTATATTGTAGCAATTAAGGAGAGAGCAGAGTCAGCTCTCTTAAGTTCTATCCAACAATATAACTATATTTAAAAAAAAAAAAAAAGAAGTCTAATGTTTTTGCCTTTTTATAATTCCAAAATGCATTATTCTCCATGCTAATCCACCCTGAGCAGGCTGAGGCAGATATTAGAAGAGAACTTCCATAGAAGCGGTCTAAGACAATAGAGGTTACTTTCATAGTAGCCTGTACACATTCCTCCTTCGTTCCTAAAAAGGCAGTTCAGAAAAGCAGCCTTCATAGATTGCTGTTAATTTATCAGTAATTTATACCTCCTATGGGAATAACTGCATTGGGTGCAGTCTCTTTAAAGGGTGAGTGAGTTGAACCCAGGATTGACAAAAGCAGCCAAATAAGTTAAAAGATTGAAGATTAGTAGAAGATAAAAAAGCAGATAGTTGATGGATAGGAAGATACTTATCTGGGGAAAAAAAAAGGGTCCTGTGAATTACCTAGGACTTTTGAAATACTAAATTTTAAAGGAGGAAAAGGGAACATAAGTAAAGCTAGGTGGCGACATGCTACAGCTGTAAACCAGATTATTTTCTGACTTAAAACTTCAGAATGATTTACCTGTCAGGCATCACATCTCCAGTGACGTGCCCTTGACCTGTCAGCCTAGATGCATTAAAATACTCTGCCTGGCCTCTAACACTAATAATGATCACAGGCTACGGCATAAAGAATTCTTCAGAATGCTCTAAAGAGCAAGGGTAAAAGAAGAAGAATGACACAAAATGCTTCACATCACAGTTATGGCCCTGAACTTTTTGTCTGACAAAAAGGTCAGAGGGGGTAAAGAAGACAGATATTCAGGAAATAAAGGTGTTGCTTGTTTTCTTCCAACAATATAAAAGGATTCAATATAAAAAAGAAACATCGCTAGCGTAAAGGACACAAACTAAGCGCTCCACCTCCTTTCTTAATGCTCTTAGAGGGTGCAACTTGATAAGCGCAAAATTGTAATGACTGTGGTCAGAAGCAGAACGGAAGAAGTTTAATGAGATGATTGTAAGCAAAATTAGGGCATTCTGTATTCAAACTGTGCTGCATATATTTTGGCAGATAAGATCCATATAATGCCTATGACACGATTTCTTCTTTCCCACAAAAAGAGAGAGAGGGAAGAAAAGAATTAAAACCCCACCAACATACATCTCTCTTACAGAAATTTGAATACTGCTGTTAGAAAAAAAAACTAGCAATGCATTTTAAAACATTTCCATTATGAAAGCATATTTGAGAGCAATTACAGTAGGCAGAATAATTAGCTTGGTATTTTGTGGATTGATGGCTTTGAGCATGTTTTGCCCAAGACTGTCATATCTCCTTAGTACCACTTCTGGATAAGATATAGGCTGATTGCTGAATTGGTCCAACTTTCTGTGTATAGGAGCCCCACAGAGAAAGGAGTCACGTGGCGTGGAAAAAATCCATGGCACGAGGTCCTGCGACCCTGTTAGCAGATACTGTGGCTTTTGAAAGGCACAGCTCTCTCTCACTCTGTGCAGAGTGCACAGACATGCAGGCCAGACACAGCACTTTACTGTCAATGTCCAAAATATATGCGTTCCAGTGAAGGACCTATCAGGGTAGGCTAATTGGGTGATCCTCAGCCAGGTGCCCTTTAGAGCTAGGCAACAGTTTTCAGCCATAACACTCTCAGCAATGATGAAGATTTAACTCACTTTGGGAATGCCTTGCAATTTTTTAAACTGTTAATGGAAAAGAAAGAAGGAAAGAAACTACAGGAAGTTGAAATGTGTATTTTTATAGTTTCCAAATATAAAGTTTTAATTTTAAACTGAATTCCATCAAATGTACTACAAAACAATCTTCCCCTCCAAAAACAGGAGCTACTTCTCTCTCTCCTTCTCTCCTCTCTTTCTCTCTCTCTAGTATTCATGTGTACCCTCGTTCGTTATTTCTCATCCGTTGAAAACCTCAGTGTGTTTACCTTCCCCAGAGGGTTACCCAGTTTGGAGGTTCTAAGAGTCTCTGTTTTACAGATGGCAGAACAGGTCACGAAGGAGCATTTTCAGGAATGTCATCCACGGATCTAGCTGGAAAGCTGGAGGAAGGCAGCTGACAAAGTAAGCAGCATCTCAGGTCAGCCAACCGCCTCCTTGGCCAACATCATAGGAGAGACAGGTAGGTTATTCCAGCCTGAAAAGTCCGCCTGTGTCTCAAGTTCACACAGCACTTAGCTTTTGCAGCTTTTGGACCCTAGGAGGAGGCTCAGCACATCGCAGATTGTGCTTCCCTGATCCCATACCCACTAAGAGTGGCAGAAGAAAAGTTCAGGAAAGTGGTTCAGAAGTGTGGGCAGAGCAAGGCCGCTCTCTTCCTTCTTCCTCCAGCTTTCCCCTTCTCCTGGCACTCAAAACTAAATGACATTTCCTACACCCATCTGAATTCTCTGATCTTTCCCACAACCTTTTTTTCAAAACCTTAGGAAACCCATTTGTCCCTGTAGACCCCTTGCTCTTTCAGCACCTCTTTGCAAGACTCCACTTACTGTCTCCACTGCTGAGTGTTCTTGTGCTATTCCTATTTAAGCAGAAGCAAGAAAAATTGAAAACCTACATCTGCAGCAGCTACCTGCCAGAGAAAAGTATCTACATTACAGCATTGCTTTGTATTTCACAATCAGAGTAATCAGAGTATATAAGAAAGGATAGGGCTCCTGCTGATATGGAATAGCAACTGCTTTCTTTAAAATCAAGCTATAAAGAGGTTCCCTTTACTTTCAAGGAGCTGGAAGATAGAGCACTCACCTTATTATAATAACCTATTGTGTTGACCAAGATTGAAACCAATCTCTCCCACCTTCTAGAGGAAGCTCTAGGATCAGGCAAGTGTTAGATACAAACTATTCATGGTTTTTGTTAAGTACGAGCTTTGTGCAACAACATGCAAATTTATGGGGCTAGACAGAATATGCGCATGGACAAAAGTGAGTAGATTTTGTAGTGCAGTGGTTTAACCCGGCAGGCAGCTAAAACAACCACACAATCATTCGCTCACTTTTCCCCACAGTGGGAAAAGAAAAAAAAAAGATAAAACTTTTGGGTTGAGTTAAATAAAGTTTAATAGAACAGAAAAAGAAAAAGAAGATGACAATAATAATGATAATAGTAATAATGATAATAATCATGATTATTCTATGTATAAAATATGTAATATACACATATCCAGCACAATTGCTCACCACCTCAATGCAATATTTAGCTAGTTCTTGAGCCAAACCACCTCCCAGCCCCCCCCCCCCCCCCAGTTATATAATGAGCATGGCATCATATGGAATGGAATATTGCTTTGACCAGTTTGGGTCAGCTGTCCTGGCTGTCCTCCCTCCCAGCTTCTTGGGTGCCCCTCACCTTCTTGTTGGCAGGCCAGTATGAGAAGCTGAAAAGTCCTTGACTCCTTAGCAACAATTGAAACATCAGTGTGTTATCAACTTTATTCTCATCCTAAATCTAAAACACAGCACTATGCCAGCTACTAGAAAGAAAATTAACTCTGTCTCAGCTGAAACTAGGACATGTAGCCTAGTAGGAGCTCAGCTGGAAGGCACAGCTCTATTCATGTTCTGAAGACTGTTCATTTTGTGATGACTATTTCATGCAAAATACAGAAGCGACTTTCAGAGGGGGAACTGGAATTCAGGTTTCTCCCACCACGTCTGGAGTATCCAAACCCAGGTTACATAGTTATACTTCCTTCCCTGCCTTATGAATCTTTTTTTTCCAGTGACAAGGCTTCAGCAGGGTTTTCCTTAAGTCCTCCCATCCACTGTACAGGATGGCCTTGTATCCTCGTATCTGTCTCAAAATATTAGTCTCAGCCTGTGTGCTGGAAAAATTAGGTACTGTATTGCCTAAATCCAGGATCCTAAATCTTTGTCTAGATCTAGCTTCAAGGGGCTGTTCTTAGATCATAAACAAACCCATAGCAAATAGGAAACTGAAGTTTTAAGTTTTAGACAAGCACCAAATCACCAAACATCTTTCATTGTCCACTTGCTAATAAGGAAGGGTTTATAAAGTTGAAGCTGGAATAGGAACTAGACTAAAAAGGTTTACCTTTTAGAACATGCTTTGTCTTCCAAAATTGCATTGAACCCTCAGATACACTGAAATAGTATTGTATACTATAACATCTAGGTATTTGCGAATTACATCACAAGGGACATTCTTCACTGCAATGCTGCTCTTTGATGTATCAGAGCAGTCTGATCCTCTTCATATCCTATTCCAATGCTTCCACAGTAGAGAACTTCAATCCCAAGAGTACACTCACTTTCACCACTGCAGTATGACACGAAGAAGAAAACGGCAACCTGTAGCTACGCTGACAAACACCAGGGCAGACACTAACTAAGCACAGGAGGATACGAATATACAAATGGTAAATTATCTTGAGACTGTGATAGTTTCTGTTTATTTTATTAAAGTCAATTAGAAGGCAAATTTCAGAATTACCACTTCTGAAGAGAATAAAGAAGAGGTAAAGTGCAAAACCTATCCTTGCAAATTAAGTGCAACATGGTACATGTTAAACATTGATTCCAAGAAACATAAAATTGCACATAAAAGGTTTTGAATGTTTTCTGATAAAAAGAAACTCTCCCTTTTTCAAAATGCAGTTTCATATTATCATTGAGGTCTTGTGAAGTCTTCCACTCTTGGTATTTCATTTGGATATAGTAATGATTTCTACTTTTGTTCATTGCTTTTTTCATCCATGTGTAAGAAGACCAGATGAAATATTATGTGTTGAAAAATCGATGTGAGAGAAAAAGCCATTAAGTGTAAGTTATATATATATATATTTAAAGTATGCGTAGACTACTAAATTACTTGGATATAAATATGCTCACAACTAAGAAATAAATATGAACTGAAGATGTGAAGATTAGAACAGTTGTTTTATTTTGTTCATGCTAAAGTGCTCGGCTGCAGAGCAACCAGGAACCACAATTAAGTAGTCTGAGGCTCTGATTACCTTTACAAAAGCAGCTTTCAAAATAAAAGGATATATTATAAACTACAAAACAGCTTAGAAGAGGCGTTTTTTTTTCAGCAGACTTGTTTGCACCAAGGATCAGTCCTTGAAAATGGATGGATATCCTGTATACTGAAATCATAGAATCATAGAATCATAGAATGGTTTGGATTGGAAGGGACCTTAAAGATCGTCTAGTTCCAACCCCCCTGCCATGGGCAGGGACACCCTCCACCGTAGTGAAGAATTTTTTCCATATACCTAATCTAAATCGACCCTCTTTCAGTTTAAAGCCATTACCCCTTGTCCTATCACTACCTGCCCTTGTAAACAGTCCCTCCCCATCTTTCCTGTAGGCCCCTTTTAGGTACTGGAAGGCCGCAATTAGATCTCCCCGGAGCCTTCTCTTCTCCAGGCTGAACAATCCCAACTCTCTCAGCCTGTCCTCACAGGAGAGGTGCTCCAGCCCTCCATCTTCCTTTAAAACCTTTCCACTTTTGAACTGAATACTACCTTCTTTCTTCATTCTCTCTTACCAGTGCAAAACCCTAGGAAATGCCACAATAACTTCATCAACAAACTATTGGATGAACACTCTGAAGATCAGAAGTTAATGTAGAATTAGTCAATGAAAATTGCTGTAGGATAGACTAGCCTGCGATTTCACAAAGTATTCAGATGATCTAGCAATATTTGGTCAATTGTTCTTGTACATATTAAAAGTTATGGACCAAAATGCAACTAGACACAGCTTTAGTTATTTCTGTTATGCTTGAAGAAAATTAGAGGTTTTAAAATGCTGATGAGGCCCTAGAAGATGAGAGACTGCTAAATTAGGAACTCAAAAGATATTCTATGAAGATATTCTGAAGCTTCTTATGTAAAACTTTATTTCTTAAGTAACAGAATACCAAAAATGCAACGTATCACAAACATATCTACTCTGAATCAACTTTTGTATTTACTATTATTATTATTATTATTATAATCTAGAGCTCATTGAAAAGGGGAAATTGTATCCTATAAGAGATTTTATCAGTGTATTTTTCCTATTTGGAAGAGAATTTATGAAAAAGTGAAAATAGCAAAATTCCCATGCAAAAGTAGAAAACATCGGCCCAAAATGTCAAAAATATCACTTCAGTGTTTTCTGATTTTAAGAAAAAAGATTTAATTATTCCTAATCTGAATATTTAGCACTGGCTTATCTAGGATCTTTATTCTCAGATGATCCAATAGTAAATTTTAAAATCCTTGCTGCAATACCCCTTGAGTCCCTTGACTTTGTCTCCTATGGGGTTATGAGTTCCACGAGGGGTTGCATCTTCTATTGCTACATATATGTAGTATTGGACAAGGGATGCCAGTGAGATGCAATTTACACCTTGTAGTGGTGCCATTTTATATGGGGGAGTAACCCCAAGATTAAATCATTCCTCTGGGACTGAGACATAGAGGATCAAGAACCTATTCTGAGTACCCCAGTTACAAGGTTAATAGATACTTTTATATTTCTAGCTGGATTCTACCATAAAATTCAACATGGACCTGCATATTTTCCTGAAAAATATTGGTGTGCAGGTTTTTGGAACTGACAAATACACATATCTTTACAAAATAAACAGACAAAACCCCTCTAATTTGTTTTGTGTGCGTATGGTTTCTACATTAATACTGCATGGAAAACAACTTCCATTACACTCGTACATACCCTTAAATAGCAGCCTTCATTCTTTAGCACTCATTGCAGTTCTTATTAGGATTTCAGGGGGAAAAAAAAAAAAAAAGAAAAAAAGAAATCATGCAAGATTCAAATTAAAAAAATTCTGAATTACACTATTATGTTTTTGCTGAAAACATAACTTGGCACAAGACAAGAAGGCAGAGTATGACATTAATGATATTCATGTGAGTAGAATCAATGCATCATGTTGTCATAAAACTGGCATTTTCATTTCTCACTCCCACAGACATAAAATAGCAGCATCCAATATGCTGTCAAGGCACCACATACCAATGGTAAAATGCATTCAAACTTTCAGATGTGTAAAACAGATGACTATTTCAGAGTGTCTTAGGAATGCTCTAAAAGTAGCCAGAAACATTTAAACTATATTAGATAAATTATGCTTGAAGAAAATACACTGATGTGTATTGGTAAACAATAATAAGTAGGAAAGAAATCTGATTTTGCACTTGCTCTCCCTAGGCTAAGCTGGAGATGCAAATTAAGAAAGCCAATAAGCCTTATACAGCTGTTATAAAACAGTTTACTTATTCTCTCAACTGCATGCTAAAATACTGAACTATAAGGTGGAAATCTTGATCGTTAAGAACCACTCATATTGAAGAAGCAGAAACCTAACTAGCAAGTCTCAATAGGTCATAATAATATTTCATTTGTTAGCAAAAGCTGTCCTTTGATTTTTTCACTGGAGCAGAGAAAACGGTATTGAGAAACTGGGTCCAACTAAAAATGCAGAAAGGAGAAAAACAGAAAAACGGTTAGTTCAGTTTTACTTTTTAGCTATTTATTTTGTACACTGGGCAGGAAATAGTGATTCATATCCATAATGAGCTCACGAAAAGAAGAAAATAGGCAATAAAATATCTAAAGATGCCAAAAAATTCTAAATGTCAATCAACGTCAACAATTTTATCTCATATTGATTTTGTTTCTATATATATAGATGAAAACCCACCTATTAAAAGTGAGCCATATAGTTTCCCTTCATCTTTGACCTCAGTGAACAGATTCAGAACATACTAATGTAATTCATGGCATAAAATGTGGCCAATTCCACAGTTTGTGTGATGCTACAATTACATCATCCATAACTATATCCTTCTGTTAGGACAAGTTCAAATTCCTTGTTCTTGGCATTCAGTGACCCAAATTACTCAGCCTTAACCTATAACTTTGACCTTGTCTTCTTCTATGTGCTAAGGATGTGAGTTCAGCATTGCTTTAATTTCCTTCTACCATTTTATCTTCATGCTCTCTTTCCAGCAGTCTCACATTTGTGGAATGTCTTCTGAATCCCTATTTACAGACCTTATTCTCTCATCTTTCAAATTACTTCTAAAACCCTCTCCTAAAATCTTCCATTAAAGGAACTGTCTAATGCACTTGGAAATCAAAAATGCATGCATGCCTGACAGCTAATTGCATAATCCTTTATAAAAAAAAAATAGTTAAATTTCTTTTTTTGTTGTTTATTTTCTCCTCTTTTTGTGTCACATCTGAGTTTAAACTGTAACCTCTTCATGGTGGAGACTTTGCCATTAGGTGCCTCATCATTATTTTTCTCCACTCAAAGCAAAATAATTTATGCTTGCCCATGACACTCCAATATTTAGTCATTCCAAAGTAAAACAGAAAATAAGGAGGATGACAAGATACTAGAAGCTGAGAAGAGCAGTATTTTTCTTACAACGGAGACATGAACATCTCAGTCCTTAGACAATGGAATGGGGGGTAACGCTGACGCACACACCCTCCCCCCAAACAGTGCTTGTCCATGAAATAGACCCTTTCAACTCCTGAAAAACATAAAAAAAAATAATTTTATGAAAACCTCTAAAAATCAAAACTGTGGCATTTCGCAGTGAAAATCTTGCTATATAGCATCACCATCTGAACAAGGTATCTGATTAAAAATGAATGTCTGAGATCCATCCATATTCACCATTAAAAGAAAGGCGCTTCCCTGGCAACAATTTACCCCACCCTAAAACAGATGCCTTAGAGAGGCAAAATGAATCACAGTCTGAAGGATGAATGTATTTTGAATATTTAATATGTGATTTTCATTTTATTATAATGGGCTTGGAGATCCTGTTTGATACTACAGAAATCAAGCATAAAATTGTAGCATTTTCAGGGTCAAAGTATAAACGGTTTATATCAAACAAAACAAAACAAAAACCCCCAAACCAACAACAACAGGACAATATTCATATTCTAGTATGTACTTATGTAAGTTATCCTAAATCCTAGCCTCTTCACAAAAGAAAGTGATTTTTTTTTTTTTAAATAGAAATGTTGTGAGGTTTTTTCCAACTGTAAAAGTGTAGTGAAGGGTTAAGATCCTTTCTCTTTAATCAATCATTCTGAATATTTGAATTTTAAAATAACTTCCATGAAGCATAAGAGCAGAAGAACCAACTAAAATACCTTCTGAAACTGAAATTTGCATCAAGAACACATCACAACATTATTGCATAAATTTTGTTAATAAATTACTCCTATCTACAAATTTAACAAAAACACAAAGAATTCCATACTACTGTAGTTAAACTATTCCAGGGACTTTTTTTTTCCACAGTCTTTGGAGGAATTTTAGAGTGAATTTTGTTTGCTCCAGTCTGTTTATTCCATGACATCTAATCTAGTAAACTTTTGAACTTCAAAAGGGTTTTTTGGGGTTGGTTTTGCTTCCCCCCCCCCCCCAAAAAAAAAGTTCTAATTTTCCCTTGCCTGTAACAGTAGTTTAAATCACAATTTTCTCCATTTTGCAAGTACAATATTCAATTTCCAAAAAATAGATCCCATTATTCAATGTGGTATGTGTGAGGCTCTGATAACAAGTGAATGTCACAAACACCCATCTTGACACCGACAGGGATGGGCTGATGATGACCAGGGAGTGTTGAACAAGGACGGAGCCTGCGGAGGCAGGATAACGTCTTGTGAGACCACTCCTCTATTCCTGACACACGTAAACAATGACCGTCTGTGCCCTGTGCACCATGTGCCTCTGACAGATCACCACTCACTTGGTCAGCCCTGAAGGGGGGGGCAGTGAGACCCCCAGGACCCCCCAACCCACCGACTCATTTCTAGAACATTTCTGAACATTCCTGAGCACATACTGCGCCTGCTCAGTGATGACAGACCCCCGCCCATGGGACGGGCACATCGGGTTATAAAAAGTGGAAACACAAGTTTTCGGGCACACCCACCACCTGAAGACCACAACTATGAGCAGAGAACATCGCTGGAACCAAGGGTGGTGATATCTTTTCTCTTTCTCTCTCTTTCTTTTCCTCTCTATCACTCTCTTTGTCTCTAACTTAATTTTCGGCACATTAGGGTAATATTGTCACACATTTTGCTAAATGCTTACCTTTCATAATTCTGCTAAATTTTGAGCATTGTTATGACCTTTGCCAAGCCTCTATCTTTTGTAGTTCCACTGAGTTTTAAGTAAATTTATGATTGGTTTGAACCTCTAAAGTAATTGTCGTTACTTCTGATTACCGCACAGAGAATTAAAAAGTTAACCTCACCCTCACCCCCTGAGTGGGACAGGACAGTATGTAAGGTACATACATATACAAATGAATTTGTTCATTATTCAGCTTATTTATTGCTTTGACTTAATTGTTTACTTGGTACATTTATGGTTTTGGTTTAGAAATATGTTTATAGATAAAAAAGAAAATAATGTAGATATTTTCTGAAGTATTTAACTGTTTTATGGTATTCTTGCATGGATAAACATGGTATTTCAATTCTGGAGAAATCTGTTTTACAAAAATCATATTCTGTCTCATTTTGGTATTCCTTGAACTTCTGGCTGGTTATTCTCTGATTTAGGATAGCTGAAGAATAATTTATAGATATAGAAGTCATATAGACACTTTCTGTTATGTTTTATATATCTGAATGAGTAAATGAAAATTACAAGCTACACAGAATTTCTTAGGTTTTGTGAAAATCTGTGGCACATGGATTCCATGTGCGAACATCTCAATTATTTTTTTTTCAGAAGTGTTTCCTCTGAAGCCAGTGCAAAAACACATGCCAATCGCTGTAGTAGACACCATAGAGAAATAACATTGGTAGCATTTCTCTCCTTTTCTTTGAAGAGGAGATGAAAACAAATCTACAGCTTTTATGACTTGAGATGGAAAGTCCTCCTGAATGGGATTTATACTAGGAGAAAGGCTAGCTATTCACCAGAGATGGTAGAGATCAAGAAGTATATCCCACCCCTTCTGCTGGAGGAAACACACCTCATGCTGGAGATGCCAGCATGAGGGTAGAAAGATGGATGGATGAGAATTCTTAGGTTCAACAAATGAAATTTGCTTGACGAGGAATGTTGAATCATTTTAAAACTTAAAAACCAAGTACAATCAGTATGCTTCTGCCCTAAATATATTTCAGACAAAGAACTATTCTTCCAAAAGTTAAAATGGCAAAACAGACAGGTATGTACAACTAAAAAGTATACTTTAAGCTCTGACTACTATGAGGTATGCTATTATTACTGTAAATACCAGGATAACTCTGATTGCTTAACTCATGAAAAATTCTGCCATCAAAATTACATTCTAAAGTTCTTTAATTTTCCATTAATTTCCAAAGTATAAAAAGCTGACCTGCAAGAGGATATTCTTCTTCTTGTAGTTTGGTTGTTCTTATTGCTACTATTCGCCTTGAAACCTGGTAGCACATTTTAAGCACCACACACTGTGACCTGCCTGCCTTCTGCATTCTGGCTCTTGTGTGTTCAAGTGGAGTGTTTTTCATTTCATTATAATTAAGGTCATCTGCATTTTGGTTTAAAACACCTCATTTTTCAGGTCCACATCCTGCTCCAATTGACCTTCATTTATTTGCCCTATATTTGCACTGTTTATCATTTTGGAACAAAAACTACAAAAAGTATCTGAGATAGTAGCCTGTTGTTCCATGAGTAAGTGCTATTCATATCTTCCTTCCCATATTCCTTCCTTCCTTTCTTTTTCCTCCTTTCCCTCCTTCTCTCTTACTTCCCACCCCTCCTCCCACCTCCCAAAACCTGTGGGGACTCTTTGGCTGTGCAAAGAGAATCATAGAAAATCAGAGGCTGCCTTAGAGTTGCCATGTCCATTTAGTGCCACCTAAAAACTGGGAGAACCTAAGAATGCAGAAAATTATGAAATTCATAGACTGAATCATAAAAGTTGTGTTTACAACTCTTGTACTTATCAAGGACAAACCCACACGATAAACACTATGTTACCCATGTACGATTGGAGTAAGATCCAGTCTCTTTCAAAACTAATTACTCTTTTTATATTGTTTTCAATTTTTTATATTTCCACAATGAAAGTAGTTGACCCTGCCTATATAGAGCAGAGCATTACAGAAGACGACTTGTCTCCTCCTTTCTCTTTTCTCTGTTATTTTCAGTTCTTTTGAACATCTGTTTTAAAATTTCTGGGTTTGACAGACACCTCAACCCCTACAGCAGAATTTTACATTGTTTAGGTAACTGTCTGAAGTCAATGACAGCACATCCAAATCATGTTGCATTTTCAAAATGTTTTCTCATCCCCACTATTACTGCTTTCTGCCAGCTTGTATCCTTCAGCACATTGATCACTGTTTTAGCAAAGTGCTATAATTTTGTACATTGTACTTTTGGAAATCATGTTAATCAGCACTTGGCCCAAGAATAACTGAGTCAGATGGGAAGAGGAAAGAAAAGCAATTGAAAATTACATGCTATGTGGCTATTTATGTGATCCTTAAAAAATTCAGATGGGCTATACACCACTATTTTTTCTGAAGTTCATAGGTATTATCAGTCTGATATTACGTTACAGTAAATGGCATTACACTGGTGAAAAACATAACTCAGTCCTTAAGGAAAACATTGAACATTCGTCCATTTTGTATACAGCACACTCATCATGATTTTCAGTTTTGAAATATTTTTATTGCTTACTAGAGAAACATTCTTGAATTCTTACTATAAAATTTAATTTTCAACACCTCTTCAGGAAAAGAATCAAAATAACAATTAAATGAATCCAAATTAAAAGGAAAACAAACAATCAAAAAATACTTTAAGTCTGATGAACACCTTCAGTTGGACTACATGATCATTGTGGGTCCCTTCCAACTGGAACTATTCTATTCTAAAATGAATACAAATAATCTAAAGTCAATAGAAACAGCAAACAATATAACAGAGACAAGGTATTTTCTCTAATACAACTTAAAGAAAACAGAGGCTATCAAACTGTCTTTGTTTAACATACATTTTTCATATTGTTATCATAAAACTTCCAGCATTAAGCTATATATAGTACTAATCCAATGAATAAGCTGTGAGTTTTTTCAGATCAAAATAATTTTGTCATAGAAGTTAAATGCTTGTTTTTGCAATAGTCATTCTTAACCTTTCTTAATCTTAGGTATTTTTATTTTACTAGAATCCTTCTCGTCAGTGGGAGCTGAGCATGAATTCAGGCAAAAGCCTACGGGACTCAAGTCTTGGGATCTTAACTGGAAAGGAGTCCTGCAGGATCCTTCACACCGAGTGTGCGTGTGCAGCACAGGAGTAATCTACATTGCCCAATTTGTTGTAAGAGAGCAGACTGACTGCCGTGCCGTACACGCACACATCTGCACACAATGCCAAGGGCCACCCTCACTCCCATGTCAGGAATTCATCTTTTCTGTTTGAATAAATTCAGCCTCGGCATGTTTTTTCGTCTTCTTTTCCTAATGAGAGGTGTGGGCTGAAGAGGAAGCGCCACACTTAGACTACCCATGAAGGCAAATAATTCTTCATTTTACCAGCAGTAGTCAGACATTTGGTGTGTCTGCAAGGATAGTTTAGCAATGTCTATGTGATTGCTGTTGAAACTGAAAGAGAAGATAGGTGCTATAAAGACCATAAAAATGATAAGATAATTCTTTAAGGTAATGTAAAAAAACATGCAACGTTTTCACAGAAGCTAGATTTTGGATTGGACAAAATGACAGTTGTTGAAAATTGCCCTTGGCAAAGAGTCAAAATAGCAATCAGTTTCAAGCTCATCTTAAAAAGTGTTCAGGAAAGGAATGTTTCTTTGAAAACAGAGAATGTCACACCAGAAAATGAGAGAGGGAGAAAGAAAATGAGTTTTGCTAAAGCAAGTCTCTTACAAAGGTGAAATGTTCTGGGATTTCTTCGTAGATAGAATTTCCTTGAATTTAGTAGCACTTCCGCCACCGTAATAAAGGACACAATAATCTGGTTCAGCTAAAATGCTTTGGGAAAGGGAGTTCCTAAATTCAACTATAAGTTGTTGCACAGGTATAAATATAGATAGATACAGAGATAGAAATAAATAATAAATATGTGCATATATATACACATTATTTATGCCTACATATATGCATAGTATAAAGCATTTGAAATTTTGTCATAAATATTCTGTAGTATAGCCACAGAGATTAACAACCAAATTTCATTTGTAACATCCTACAGTATTTCAAATAAACAGAGGATAAAAACTCTGTTGGACAAGGAGTTTGTCTTCTCACAGGCAGCATCTGTTACTAAGTACATTTCATATAAATTGGGAAATTTAATTTAATTCTGTAAATTGATTATGCAAAAGTACTTTTCCTTAATATCAAATCTCTTGCCCATTTCTTCTTACTTTACCAACCAAAATAAGATATCATGGTTCTCATTTTTTGCACCAAAAGACTAAAAAGATATTTCTAAATTTTATTCTGTCTAATCCACTATCAGCGGAATTGCTTCCTAAATTATAGTCACTTACATGACAAAATGCTCTGAAGTCAAAGTACTTTTCAAGTGTCACCAACAACATAATTTGAAGTTAATGTCGTTGTCCAGACATAATTCACTGACTAAATTTAACTTACAAGATCTTTAGTAACTACCATTCATGGGAAGAATCAAATTTGACTCTGATAGCCAGGGCTGACATTGCAGGATATTATTTAAAATAATTTCATATTTTACTTGTTACTGTATCTTTAGATACACAAACAATTGTGAAACAAGATATATACACTTTTTAAAGCACAGCAACATTGAATCAGTACCAAAGACTACAATTCTGACAAATATTTCTTGGTGCAAATACAGCTTAATGTATTTATATTGAGCACATTAAGATGCATATATATATTAATAGTAAATGTGACTGTTGAAGAAGACCTATTGGAAATTGGCATTCATCATATTGGAATAAGTATACATTTTCTTTACGTTCGTCCAAACTGGCTAATGTAAAACAGAAATAGGCTACCAAACTGTCAAAAATGCTATTGCATTCTAATTTTAATAAGGACAGATTTAATTCTCATCTTCAGCAGATAGAATACATTGTTGAATTACCTTTGTAAAATATATTAGTTTGTAAGTGATCATCATGTTAGTGTCAGTAAAACTTAAGCCGTCATAAAATGTTCAAATGAATAAATACCAGATACCACTCTGAGAGATAAATATTAAGGGCTTTTTTTGCTTTTTTTTGAGATTATTGTGTTGCTTTTTTCATTTAACTTGAGGTAAGGATGTGTTCTTTTTTGCAGATTTAATATGTGTTCATTGCTTTATAAAACAGAAGAAATATTTGTGGGATTTATACTCTTCTTCCCTGTATTTTCCATAAAAAGTATCAGATGAATCTTTCCAATTAGGAATTCTTGCTGGTATCTCACTTGAATTCTGACTGTTGAATACAGGCCTTTACATCTCTAGTTAGGAAAAGTAATTCTAATTTCTTGAGAAGTGTTTTACTTTCATCCAGTCCGTCTAAGACCTTTATGATCAGTCCTAGTTCTAAGGAAAGGTACCCACTCTCTATGAAATGGTACCTGTAAAATCCAAATACTTACACTTAAACATATTTCCCATCATTCAGTGCCACAAACAAGCACAAAAAGAATCTTCTTTGGCTTCCCTGCATATTTGAAATGAAGAGTCACTGTTTCTGCTCATTAGAGATAGTAATTTAACCTCAGAAAGTTACAGCCAAAAGTGATTTAGTTGTCAAGCCAAAATGAAAGGATTAGCAAATACTTGGTGGCTGTCTGATATTCTCACAGCAAGATAAAAAAGAAGTTTCAAAAAAGAAAAAGAACCAAAGCTAAATTCCAGCCAAAATCACAGCGAGAAACCCAGAGGAGCTATACAGATTTTCATTCAGTTAATATTGATTTTGGCAAGTGATCAAAACACGGGTTATATGAAGAAAAAAATGTATGGAGTTTTTCTTAAATAAAATAACAAAAATAATCTTACTAATAAGATAATTTGCTAAGTAAACTCTAAACATATAGTACAGCAATGTGAAACAAGAGTTCATTGCCATCAAGGCTTGTAATAGAAGAAATATCTTCTATCTTCTTTTACTTCTCATACCCGTGGAAAAAAAAAATGGAAGAGAACTGATAAATAGATAAGGTGGACTTGGAAGACTAGTAAGTTTTTTTCCCCCAAGGTATGAATTCTCTGCTACAAAATAAATAATCCAAAACAAATATCAAATAAATACTATTTGGAATAATATAAATAAATGTTATTTATCAAAAATATCCACTGAACTTCTGACTGCGTGTATTGTTCTCAGTATAATACATGAGATATTATATATGGGATAGAACTCTGTGATCTTCTAAACTGCAAGAAAAACAACCCTGTACACAGCAGGGCTTGATGTTGTGCTATTGTTGTATTATTGAGAAGAATATAATGCTTCTCCCACAATCTATCTACAAACTACTTTATTGTCAGTGCTGACAGTTAGACTGTAACTAACATAAACAGACGTATCTTATTTTCCCACATAAATGGCTTAATAATATATTAAAGTACATTTTTAGATCTCAACAGCAATGTGTAAATTCAAGGACTCAAGATCGGGAGGGAGACTGCCTTCATACATACATATAGGTTTATTTTTTCTGTACTTTCATCAGAAAAGTCCTGAACAAAAGACAAAAACATGCACCTTTTTCAGGACAAAACATTTCCAGCCAGGACCGCAGTGTTCAAATGGTGTGGGCACATCACCTTGGATCCAGAACACTCATTTTCTCATTAGCTATTCCGTCTTTGTAAGAAAGGTCCTAAATTCAATAACTCTCACTGGCAGGCCAATTTGTTTTTAACAGCTACACTCTTTGCAAGACACCTTGTACTGCAGTCATGGGGTTTTATTCATTTGAATCATATGGCTAAATATAATTATAGCCGTCAATTACTTTGTACTTTGAAAAACACAGAAAATGTCTTACACTGTATATAAGGCACCATTAGTGGAATTGTTTCCTTCTTGATTTGCAGAAGTTGGAAGTGTTCTTCAGGCCTTTTGCATTTCTCATATGCTTGCCTTTCCCCCTCAGTTCGTCAGAAAAAGAGTTGATGAATTTTATCCAGTGACTGTTACATGTAAATACTTAAAAGAGCTGGGACTGCCAACCAGAATCTGGACTGTAATAATCTGAGGTGAGGCATTTAGCCTCTAGCAAATATTATTTATTTATGCAATCTTTGACCAGGTTAACCTTAAATTCTTCGCTAATCTGTGGGACAGCTTCAACAGAAAAGGTAAACCTCCTCCTCACCAGGACTAACCCACAGCCACTGCGGTTAGGATATTCTCACAAAATGCCCCCATAGTTAAAGGAGGTGGATACAGAGCTCCTGCACCCTCACTCCAGGCTAGAGTGAAGAGCAGGAATGTATGTGGGGATGGGGGAGAGGGGAGCGGGGCTGCCTGACACCCCACCTGTTCCTCTGCAGCTCAGAGATAAGTGAGCCCGGAATAATACTTGGAAAGCAAAAGTTGACGTAACCTTCACTTAATGAAGCAGTCCTCCTAAAACTACTGCCTAATTACTTTAATTCTCTTAACTTAGACAGAATCTCACTCCGGGGGGGGGGGGGGCCTTAAAATATAGTCTCTCCCTTTATTCCTCAAGCCTGTAGGTAACAGGTGTATTTAGCATTTATTAAAGCCTAGAAATGAGGTGTGAGCTAGTTCCTGCAGCTGGGTGGCACGCATTCTGCTTCAGCGTAGGAGCCTGCCCTCTTCCTAACCCCACGGGAGCACCTCCCGGCACTCCGTGCTGCATCTTATGGGCAGGCTTAGAGCTCACCCTCTTTCTCAGCACCTCCCTGGCTCGCTTCCCAAGCCTGCTGAGAGAAGCCATCTCTCGGTGCATAAACGGGGTGGTTTTAGCCGTATTCTGCTTTGTCTTAACACTCGAGAGTCATCTCACCCCGTGTTTAGGTGCATTAGCTAACAACTATCATCTAACAGGACTTTACCTTCAGAAATGTAGCTTATTACTCAATTTCTCTCCTCTCTCTTCATGCAGAATATCTGAATTCCTATTCTGTTTCAAGCAGCAAGGAATTATAAGCTGGCTGGGGTTTCTGGGGGGGATTTTTTTGTTTGTGGGGTGTTTTTTCCAGGTTTTTATGTCTGAGAGTAGATTGGAGATATTTCTACGAGTTTGCAACATTTGCCCTGTTATCTCTCACCAGAACTGTGTCACCAAGCACGTATAATTTCAATGATTATGAAATGTTTCCAACACATTCTTGGAAATGATATCTTTGAAGAATATGTTAGACCAAATTGACCTTCAGATTTCTTTCATATAACCTATGATTCAATAATAATGATTTTATAGCTCACCTCTGTAGTGGTAATTTTATTTACTTGATTTTTTTTTTAATATACTTCCAAGAAACTCACCTGGCAGTCATTGCAAAATTGCATTAAAAATTATAAACAGATGGTTTTCCTGACTTGCTGGCTATTAAATTCACATGTCATCACCTTCTCTGATGTGGTTAACATAAAACAGAAATGTTCAGCAGCCTTTAATAAACATTGGCTACACAAACTAGATTAATTATATGAAGACAGCTTTCAGGAACTCGTATCATAAACTTGCAATGAAAAGTAGCAAACTATTTGCAAACATATTCTATGTCTCCAGAGTAAGAGCCTCAACTATTTGCAGTGAGTTTAAATTAGAGTCACAAGATTTTAAGGGAGTCAAATTGCTAAATGAATACATCTTGCCTAAGGAAGAATGACCTGTAATAAAGGATAATATTTGATAGGTTTTTTATTTGTTGTTGTAAGATGTTACTGTAGAATCAGAGTCGTCACACAGCAGTTCACACACCTCTTGACTAATTCCTCAGATTTCAGAATGAATTTTCAAGAATACATTTACAGGGTGAATATAAATCCCCTTAACTACTACAAATTTTTAATCACCTCAAATAAGACACCTGAACTATGCAATTTAGAAGTTAAACATTGCAACATGACAGTTTTCTATAATTATGGAAAATACTGAATTATGTTGTCAGACTCGATTTAAAAAGAGACAGACATTTATTGAAAATCTATATTCTAATTTAAGAGTATTTCCTTTAAAGTAGACACCATTTTGTAAGCACAAATATAACATACATCACAGCCATTCCGGCTGAAAAAATACCTCATGCATTAGCAGGTCACTGTTTTAAGCCTATGAATAACAGATACTATATGACAAATCTATAGTAAATGTAAATTGGAAAATCTTTTACTGAGTTGAGAAATGGCTATGGTTCTTAGAGATAAAAAAGAGTCCTCTCTGTTTTTAGGCTAGGTCAGATAACACAGCTGAAATGCATCCATCTTTTTTGAGAAATGTGATAGAAGTATTTTCACCAAGGTGTATGACCTCTATAATGTGGCTAGCTACCCTAGCTACCTACACCATACCAAAATATATTTTAAAAAGTAGTTTCAAAAATAAAAATCTCCTTAATCTTCTAATGCAGTGTCCCATATATGTGAGTGCCAGGCAACCTGAAAAAATATTAACATCTAATCTCTCTAAATGATGTGAAGAACAAAGAGATTTCTAACTAATCATTGTTGAATCAAAGCTGAACTTTCGTCAAGAACTATTTTAGGTATGTTTTTCAGATCAGTCACCTGTTTCAGATAGCGAACCAGTACATAGAACATTACGATTCATAGAAAAAATAATTGCCTAAAAGATCATGGGGAAGGGCCTATAAAACTGCTAAAATAGACAAGTAAGCATCTTAATATCTGTGTGCTAACACAAACTAAACAATGTAGAGGCAAATGATTCACTGGTTTGCACATACTTACCAAATGAAAGTAACGTTTGACAGTTGTGCTTTAACACAGCATTTTATTTTCCCCAAGAGCAGGGACAGATATAGTATTGCAACTCTAACACCTTCTGTCCACAACAAAAATAGATCTGAAATTCCTGGGTTTAATACCCTTTCCTCCTGTACTCCAGTACTTTCTCCATGCTTCATCAAAGAATCTGAAGAAGACTGTAAAACATGGTATTCTTTGTTTCAGAAACAAAATCAAAGAAAAAAACTATCCCACAGATAAGGACATTCTTTTCATACATAATTTCAGAGGGCTTTCTTAATTTCATTTTTTTAAATGCTTTGGCAATAATCTTTTAAATGGGTGGAAAGAAGGGGCAACTTTACTGTGCCACTCCTTAGCTGAAGATTATTCAAAAACATTCAAATGAGAAAACAGATGTTCTTAACTCTTAAAAATATTTGCTGTAATGTGTGATTATATTTGAAAATAACTGTGTATAATGACTTCTGTGCTTCAGGTGTCTCAGACTTCAAAGCACAGTAAGCAACATACAATAAAATGGCATATAGAAATAGGCCAAGAATTGGTTGGAATTAGACATGTTGTCTGAGGCACCTGGAAATAGAACAGCCTCAGTCACCTGGTGAAGCAACCTCTGTAGGAGCGTTGCCTGCCCACATGCAATTCAATCCAAGTTTTACGGAGTTGGTCAGTGAAAAAACCCACCCATGTCTGCCAGCTAACATCCTTTAGTTTTAAATTTCCCTTCTGAACACTGGTCATAAGGCGACTTTTCTAGAGATCTTTGGAGGAGAGGAGTATCACGTCAGTGCTTGTAGCTCTCTCACCAAGAATGAAATCATCTCGATGCTTCTTTTGTGCCTTGAGCTGTGAAAGACTTGACATGGACTCCTTATTAAACTTCTACCACTGTGGTACTGAGATAGTTGCTTTATTTGCTAAATAAAGTGCTCTTTACCTTTCCATAGGTAAAGGCAAGGAACTTAATCAAGAAGAAAGCTCAGCCTAAGTATATGGACACTTGTTGCAAAATAAGGGCTGTTTCAGAAAATATCTAAAACCACACTTAGATATCAGAAAGAAATCTTTTCTATAAGCAGGAACGAAGTAAGATTTTTCAGTACAAACAGAATTGGGATACCATGAACGCTTATTTGATTAAATGACTATAACATATATAAAGTGAGTTAATGAATTAGAAAAATCAGAAATCATAGGAGATGCTATCTTAAGAATTAAAAGCTAATTTATAAAAAGTTAAAAAAACCCCAAACTTGTTTACTGCTAAAGAGTAAAAAAAGAGAAGGAATATGCAAGGGTATTGAATCTAACATTTACAAATGTTTATGTGGACAAATGAAAATACAGACTTTTAAAGACAGAAGTAGGTTAAACAGTCATTTAAAAAGATTTAAGATTTGGAATTTCAACTTAAACTCAACCTCTTCCCAATGCCTGCATACAGGATAGTTTTGCGTATACAAGAAACTGTAAGCAGAACAGGGCAGTTCTTCAAAGGGGCATGTGTTTGCAGACTTGGCCTCGATGCTGTGGTAGCTCTGCCCCTCGCCACCTCCCCAAAGCTTTAGGTTTCCACATGGGACTGGGAATTTCCCATCTCTCGAAAACTCAGGGAAAGACTCTGAGATGTCCCTGAAAGAGGCTTAACAAAGGAATCTTTTCCCCGTGTAAAATGGTGAGGAGTGTGGGAGGAAGATTTAGGATCTAATTTAAGATGTTTCTGAGTTTTGCTTGTGTCTTGGTGCCACGGCAGCAGGACCCACTGAGCTCTGATCAGCTCCTATCATCAGCCTCTTGAGCACTGATGCTCTTCCAGCAGAATGTGATTATGAACGTTCACGGCAGAGCTGACGATCAGCAGGATCACTTGAGGCTGACCACGAATACAGAACCAGTCCTCTGTAGAACATGCACACACTCCTCGGATCACTCACAACCCATGAAAGACATTTTGAGAATCCTTAAATGGAGCCTACAGTGCTTGGAGGAATGGAAAATAACATGAGGGGACAATAACACAAAGTAAAGGTACACCCATATTCTTTAGAAAAACATAACTTTTGCTTCAACTGTTCCAAACCAGTAAACCAGGCAGAGTTGCAACTCTCAAACATTCCTGGTTTTCCACTGAAATCCACTTTGCTAACTAAAACTTATGTAATCATTCCAGTACATCAAATAGTCATGAATGGGGGAAAAAATAAATCCAGAAACTATCTTATTCTAGTTATTTCAGATTAATTTCTTAACTCAAGGCGTTAGGTCACTTTTTTGAACCTGAACACCCAGATTAGTACTTTAGTGACAGTAAAGCAGATAGTATAAACATGCCCTAGAGCTTTTACCACAAATCAGACTTGGTTTTCTGATCTTACCAGTATGAACAGCTTGTAAATGTTGTTCCCAAAAGACTGTATCTGTCTTACGGCTGGATAACATTCTGCCTGGAAGCCTCCGTCTGGAACTGCTGACAGGGTTTCTTGCCAGTACGTTTCTTCAAGCTTAAATATCCATTTAACTGTGACTGACTAGTCAGGATACAGAATGACCACCAAGATGCCTTCAGAGTACTCTTTTCCATTTTTCTTATCTCGAATAAATAAAATTCTTCCTGATGTTCTCCACAGAGAAATAAAAGGAACAAATTCAGAGTTTTTAAGTTTAGCTTCTGTTTCTTTGCTTTTCTTCAAGGTATCAGCCTTTGAAAATGTTAAAGGAGGCATCCATTAAGGATAGACAGGAATTAGAATGGTCCCTTCTCCCCTTCTAATTTGATGAGGGGCAGGCATCCTATCACCTCGATGACACCCCTTGATGAGACTTTTCTCCCACAGGCCATTTATGTTAAGTGAAAGTACTGGATAATAGAAGTCAATAAATATTGCATTTCTGCAAACTGTTCAGGCATGGAAGCTGGCAAATGAGCCTAGCCATGAATGTCATAAAAGTGACTATTATATAATCAATAATCATTCAGAAGAAAAAGGAAAAATTATTGGAAAAGCAACAAAGTAGAATGTGTCTATTATTCTCTGGATGCTTAGATTAAATAAACAGTAAATGAAAGGAAATGAAAGAGGATAGTCACAGCAGGTTGCCATTAGAAAGATGTGACAGTTTAGATAGAACATTCCACTGAAAGATCACGAAATAAAACAGGCGGGTTGGTTGTTTGGGCTTGTTTATTTGCCCAGTTTTTAAAGAAGAATGTCAGTCTCTGAGTAACAGAGGAGAAAGATATCAGTAGGCAAAGGATTTAAGTGGAGCGATGGACTAAAGGATAATATCGAAAGCTGGTGATCAGCAGAAGAAACAAATAGCCAAGTGAAGTTCAGCAGACAAATCCTTAAAACGATAAAACAGCAGCTGAGAGCAAGACACAGCCAGAGCCAATAGTCTTTCATGGTCAAGCACAAGTAAAAAGAAAAGAACAAATGCAAGCAAAATCTGGAAACATGGGGGTGGAAGGAAAAAAAAGGACCTGATGCTTATGATACTTGGGTAATAATGGGCATAGTACAGAAATCGGGGGACTACTTTAAAACATCCTTCCACTGCAGAAGGACTTAAAGTTTAGCTATGCTATAGTTAGAATTAGGAAGATAAAAAACTATGCTAGGAAAATGCTGGTTTGATTGCAGAATCAAATACACAAGCTGAGGAAGTCTGATTTACACACAGTTGTCTCTTATGTGTCTATATTTCACTAAATGTATCAGAGACCATATTTAAAAAAAACAAAAACAAAAACAAAAAACCACGAAACATGACAATCGATTGAACACTGTATCAAATTGATTCCCACAAGGCTTTGTGTGGGTGTGGGTTTGGGTTTGTATGCGTATACAGAAATTCAGGCAGATTTATTTTCATAATTTAAATTTTTGCGAGGTTGCTTTTCTCACACATTCTTTCACTACAGTTTTTTTAGAATTTTCTAGTATTTTATTGTTCCATATGACTTCCTAGCTTTTTGTTTTCAGGAAAAAAAAAAATATATCATATATGTGCATTTTTGTATATGCATAAACACATACATGAACCCCACCTGTCAGCACTGCAAACAAATGCATTCTACTTAAGCTAAACGCCGGACTGTTTTATATTAGCAGACCACTGACCATATTAGATATGGAATTATTGAGATGACAGAATAAATTTATAATAAACAGTAGGAAATGGTCACTGGCACTACATACTGATTGCAGTTAGGAGGATGTCTGGAAAACAAGTATTTTTTTATATAACAACTATACTTTTAATCTTGTTCCAGCCACTGAATTCAAAGAGTATTGATATAAAACAGTTATGATTAGAGAAAATCTGCCCATTCTTCTATTACGTGTGACAATCTTTGTATCTACAGTCGGTCCTCCTTAATCCGTGGAGTACTTGCATATTTCTCCCCCTTTTTCCTATTTCCTTCCAATTGATTCAGCTATTTCTGGTACTGAGGTGCTTAGAACTGTACACAATAATAGATGTGTAGTCTAGCCAGTGAAATAGGGCCTGTCATCTCTGAACAGTGACGTGATGCCCTTTTTGTGCAGGCAGCATTAATTATAAAATATTTTTCTGAACACTCTCATTCTATCATACAGCTTAGTGGGAAGAAAGCTCATCCTGCCATTTCTGCGTCTCACCCTGAATACCACTGCAATCAGTACAGTGTAAAATGAAGAGCACCCAACAAGAACTTGAAACATGGGGATATTTTAATATGTATTTATTAGTAAGCTGTTTATTATGCATGTAAGTGGATACAGATGTCAGTTTCTCTGTGGTACATAAATTTGGGTGATGAATATATTTAATTTTGCTCTTGAAAGCTTTTATTCGCAAGATGCCAGATCTTTCCTTTATATGGAAATATTAATTCATATTAGGAAATTGTGTAAAGATATCTTTGGTGTGCACAGTTAATATTTCTGTCACGATTAAAGCACCTCATTAAGAGTACAGTATCGGGTCAAAAATGTGTGTAAATGTGTGTTGTGTGAATGAGTGTCTGTGACTCAGTCCACAGCCTATAGAAATCAGTGCAAAGACTGCTGTTGCCAACAGAATACTTAGACTTGTACTTCGTTTCATAGGTGCATAGGAAGGTAAGTGTTTTTCACCATGTCTGCTCAAATAATGGTACTGGTAAATATCCATTCCTCTAATAATAAACAACTACTTGCCTTCACTTGTCCTTTCCCTCTCTCAAAAAAAGAAGGAATTTAATATCAATTTGAGAAATGTTGTAATGCAGTATTTGCAATGTTGTTCTGAAATGCTCTGGCATATTAAAATGCTTCAAGGTAACCAACAAAAGATTTTTACCTCTTATTTCACTACATAAATTCTCTACTCCTATTAAATTTATTATACAGTTCCTGTCTTATATTCCATTTACTTAATGACAAAGAAACCCCCCCCCTTTTTTTTTTAAATACTGTTTAGATCACAATTCCAGGCAAATTACTATCTTCGCTGTACTTTGGAAGAAGACTGTGTGTGGAAGATTGCTAATCTATAATTTGTGAAAGCTGACTCAGGAAGCAAGATGTGATCCAGTCTAGGGAAAGACGATTCTGTGTCAGTTATCAGCGACTGCCTTCACAGCAATGAGAATAAACCGAAGTGACTCTACAGTTAAAAAACATGTTGAATCAATATACCTAAAGAAATCTTTCTCTTGTCACGAAGAGGCGTGTTTCAAATGAATATATTAAAATTTAGCAATACATTTTCATATGCAAATTCCAATAGAGAAAGATATACCTATAAATTACGCAGTTACAAACTTCTGTGGAGCTTTGCCAATATATGTCATCTGACTGTATGTCACCTTTAAAAGGCACCAATTCTGTCATAAAGTATTTCAAAACCAAGTAAAACTCCTCAACTGTTATATCGGAGCATAAGATCTGTGGATACATATATAGCTGTTACTTGGTTTCATATAGGTGGTTTCGTTAGAGCTGATTGTACAGGAAGAAATTTTTTTTTCACCCTCTTAATAATACATAATCTTCATTTCCGGTGCTGAATTCACTACCGTTCTTCAATCATATTGCTAGGTTTTTTCCTTTTCTATTTTAAGCTACAATAACAAATGTTTTCCACAGCATCTAAGAAGTGTATTTTACTTAAAATTACTTAAAACTTTCCAAAACTTCCTGAATATGCTCTAATATAGGAAATTCTTGATTCTGGAAATCTTTCTTACAGCAACATCATATCAGTTCTTGTCTGAACATGCATCATCATGACTGAAAAAGCGTACTGACCTGGGGGCAGGTAATTATCTAAACTGTATATACAGAAAATTGATCAATTCTCATTCAGCCTCTCCCTGTTACCTAGTACCTGTCTGCAGAGTTGATAAGACCTACGAGAGTAAAACCAAAGGTGTTCTTTATCACTTACTTGAATAACGTCTTTTATGGGTTTATCAAAAATGTTATCTACCCTGGATTAACACAAAGAAAGGAACATTTTATTTTAACACTATTATTAGTTGTCTAAGAAGTTATTTACAACATGTGGCACCATAGAAAATTTGGTATAACAGCAATAATGTTATAGCAGTTCTTATACCAACATTATATGAGTTTAGAATGTTATTCCATGGTTGGAAGAAGGAGCTCTGTAATTTATGACTTTCAGCATATGCAATTCCAACTACAAAATATTAGTGGCATTTTATATTCAATTTTAACATAATCATGTAAGGATTCAAGATTTGTCCCATGTATTTGATCCTTTTAAATTTGGAAGCAACTGCATCTCAAATACACCCACACACTTTAGCAGCTTTTTACATGAAAATTTATGGTCATAAATATTTCTGAAAATTTCTTGTATGTAGAAATATTGTATTTTACTTGTAAGCTTTTTTGTTTCAGAAGAGTTCCACTTGTATTTAAACATGGAAGAATCTCACTTGGCTTCTTTATTACATTGTAATAAATGAGAAACTGCTCAAAAGGACTCCAGAGAAATCAGTCAAAATATTTTATATAGTTATACTCAACTTATTTTTTAGTGTTTAAAGCAGTTATTGTGTAATATGCTACGTGCAGAAGCCAGGCAGAAAATTCGCTACAGAAAGCAAATAAATATTAAATAAGCAGTCTCTATCACTTCTACCAGCACCATCCACATCGTAGAAACCACTGTCTCATTACTACAGATATTTCATTTTCTGTTCTGCAAAATAAGTCCAAACATCTTGAATGAAACTAGACAACTTCTGTTTTTGCAAGAAAAAGCTTAAATAGCAACAACAGTTAGTATGTCCCATCTGCTTCCAAGGAAAGTAACTAACCTTTGGAATAACTTTCGGCTTACATGTTCTCAAACTTTATTGCAATACACAAATATATATTATACTTAATTTATTCTCTTTCTTTTAATTCCTTTACCCACTTTGTTTCATATTTTAAAAATTTAATGTTTCCAGATAGCATATTATTTCCTTAAAATGAGCTTGATGGTTTAAAAATATTTAACTCCCAGTACAGGACAGATGATTACTGTTAAATCTCTTCTATTAATAATTGTTCTATTTATAGAGAATTGATTTAAAGGAACTTCTTGGGACATCCAATGAGTAACTTTCAGTAAAACTTCCAATCTACATTAAATATTAATTATTCCATATTATTACAGACTTCTTTCTTGAAATTCTGCAATTGACCCTTCAGTTGGACTGAATATGCCTCATTCTTATGGAATCTTCTCCACACAATCCACAATCTGGCATATCCGTAGTGCACGCCACAGCTGTGAGGAGTTTTACAGGTTTCCTGAGAAGAACAATTTTGCTTTTCTTTTGGTGTTTTGGGGTTTTTTTGCAAGTATAAACATAATATTTGTAAGTTAATATCCATAGCGAGTAGTCTGAACTTCAGGATTTCCAAATAAAGAAGCAAAATACTCCAGCATATGGGAGGAAAGCAGTCTTTAGCATTAGCTATTATTATAGGTTTATTATCACATATTGTATCAGACGTAGACATTTACAAATCCAAATCCTACACATTGCTGTTAAAACTTAAGAAGTAGAAGACAGAATGTGTTATGTCTGTGCTGCAGCAAGTATACCTATGAAGGGATCATGGCCCAAGGATAAGTCCACACTGGAGAAGGTACACATTGAAGCATCTGTGGCTGTAGATAAGTCCATGCTGCAGCAAGTACACCTTGAAGCATCAGTGCCTGTGCATGAGGTCATGCTGGAGTACCTCAAAGCGTGTGGCCATGGATGAGCCTAAGACACGACAGCAGGTTTACTTCTGGAAGGACTGTCAGGTCACGGTGGAGCAGGTATATCTCTGAAGGCATTGTGGCCCATGGAGAGGCCACACTGGAACAGGTGCACCTCAAAGTGACTGTGGCTGTGGATAAGTCTATGCTGCAGCAGGTATACCCCTGGAGAGATTGTGGCTCATAGTAAGGCTCCACTTGGACCAGATACACCCCTAAGAGACCACAGTCTGTGGATAAATCCAAGCTGGAGCTAGTCCAAGCTGTGATCTAGTTAAACCCTATGGTCTGGTCCAAAGGGACCAGAGGTGGAGATTGTAATGGAAATACCTTTAAATTGTTGTAACCCATGATTTGAATTGCATGTTATAGGAATTATTATATCATGACCCACCTGAACCAATGCAGGACAAGCCTTACAAGAAGCAGGGCAAGTGTAGCAGTGACCTGACCTGAGCTGGCTTTGGTGCCCAGTAACTACACGTAACACACCACCTCTCTTGCCCTGAGAGACTGTTATGACAGATGGAGCCCAAAAGTCATGGACTAAATGAACTCAACAGACATTTTGTGGACATTCGTGGACATTTATGGACACTTTACAGACATTTTATAGGGGTGGTCCGTACAGGAAGGGAATGATATCTGTGTATGTGAAGGGGGGTGGTGGGGTGGTTAATGAGGTTGTATTGGATAGTGTGATACCCGAGCGTGACGTAAACGGTTGCTGGTTTTGGCTGGGATAGAGTTAATTTTCTTATAGCAGCTGGTATGGGGCTGTGTTTTGGCTTTGTGCTGAAAACAGTGTTGATAACACAGGGATGTTTTAGCTGTTGCTGAGCAGTGCTTACACAGAGCCAAGGCTTTTGCTGCTTCTAACCCCACCCCACCAGGTGGGGTGCACAAGAAGGTGGGAGAGGACAAAGCTGGGACAGCTGACACCAACTGACCAAAGGGATATCCCATACCATATGATGTCATGCTCAGCATATAAAGCTGGGGAAAGAAGGAAGAGGAGGGGGGATGTTTGGAGTGATGGCATTTGTTTTCCCAAGTCACCATTACACGTGATGGAGCCCTGCTTTCCTGGAGATGGCTGAACACCTCCCTGCCCATGGGAAGTGGTGAATGAATGCCTTGTCTTGCTTTGCTTGTGCGTGCGGCTTTTGCTTTACCTATTAACCTGTCTTTATCTCAATCCACGAGTTTTCTCACTCTTATTCTTCCAATTCTCTCCCCCATCCCACCAGGGGAGGGGAGTGAACGGCTGTGTGGTGCTCAGCTGCCGGCTGGGGCAAAACCACGACAAGCATCAGCTATTATATATACATTTATTGTCACGTATTGTATCAGACCTAGACATTTACAAATCCAAATCCTACATGTTGCTGTTAAAACTTAAGAAGCAGGAGACAGAAGTGTGTTCTAGTACCACAGAAATACTTAGGAATTAAATGCTGATTTTAATTACTGCTGACTCCGTTAACACACAGCAACATAAGTAAAGTTCTACGCAGAAAAATGCCATATTTATTGCCTCTCAAATAGCAAGGCCTGAACTACGTTTATCCCTGTCTTCAAGCATCTCAGTTTCCAAGGCAGAAGCTTAGTCTCTGAAGCTCATCAGTGGACATGGATATTTATCTCCAAAGGACAAATTGGAAATAATGACTACGCAAGTAATCTTTCTGGAGGTTTCTGGACTTCCACTTACATCCTGTGTGCTGCGTAAGATCATTACTGCAGGGTTAGTCAACATAAGGCTGTTCGTACCAGGTCACACCTTGCCTGTCGGTTTCTGAGATTGATCAAATAGCAGGTAACTAGAAAATAGTGCAAGAACAGGACAAATGTGAAGTAGTATTTCCATGCTCAATTCTGGCAGTGATCTGTGCCGCTGGAACATTTGCAGCTAGAGATAATGTATTTATATATAATTGTCTCAGATGATACATTTTTCTTCCATTGATTTGTATGCAGATTTTTTAAACCTTGTAACATTTTGGCATCCCTTATATCCTGTGACTATGAGTTACATAGCTTAACACACTTTTTGCTGGATTGAACATGCCACCCCATGTATTTAAGTGATATACAGGTGTGTGTCTACATTAATGTTTCGACTTGAATCAGAAATGTGCTTCTGAAGTAAATCTGATCATCCCCACTTGCCAGGCTTGGATTTGACATAGCAGGCAGGTCTCGGTGTGCTGCTAGGCTGTGTTTGGGCAAAGCCAAACTGGAAGATGAGCTCAGCGAAGCCTCCGAACGCGTTCCACCCACAAACAGGCATTTCCATCAACTCACAGGACCAGACTAGAGCTAGTCTGAAGTACCCCCTCCCAACAATATGCATGCAATAGAAATCTCGAAAGCCAACTATCTCGCTCCACAGACCTGCTCCTATTATGCCACATTACTTGCTAATTTAAACATAGCCTACTTTACCTAGGGAATTGTGGAACAGAATTATTTTCCATCCTATTTTGAGGGGTTCTTCCTCGATTTTGCAGTTAAATACAGCAATAGTTTCATTAGATCACAGGCTACTACGATCTATCTTTCTGTACACCAGCTCTGTGCCCTCCCTCAGAGTTAAATAGTATTTCATGCTGGGAGGAGCATCTGAAAAGCCCATGTCTGCACCGAACAGAGCACAGTATCAGACATTTACTTCGCTTTCTTCTTCCCTTAGTGAGAAACAGAGAACAGTATTACTGCTACTTTTGTACTGAAAGTCACAGCTGGATTGGTTTATAACTCAGGTGTCTGACTATAGTAACAGTTGGATTGCAATGACTATTTGGAACAGTTGGCATGCAAGACATTTTGCCATCTATGACAAGCTCTACTAGAGCTTTATCTTTTTTTTTTTTTTTTATGTAACTTTAAAGATAAGACAAGGCAAATTCTAAGACCATGAGACATCTCACTGGAGGGATGACAGTGATCTCTTAGAAATGGAACTAGCTATTGAATAGTTGAAAAATCCTTACAGGTGTACTACAAGGTGTGGACAAGAGCATGTACATTTTCAAGAAAAAAAGAAGTAAAAACAACACAGTCTTCTAAAATACTGCTTGAAGTTTTTTAACTCTTTCAACAATAGTAAAATAGTCATCTTCCTTTTTTTCAGGATTGACACCTCCTGTCACAGAGTGCTGAGGACAGTGATAAACATTCTTATGTGGATTGCATCTTCTTCATTAATGTCATTCAGAAATTTCCTCCTTCACTCAAGACTAAGGAAGATAAAATCATAAGAATTGTCAAATATATTAGAATGGCCTAGGTGAAACATTAGCAATGAATCCAGCACTAGGTCATTCACTTGAACTGCTCCGTAAGAATACATAGAAAAGACATCATATTTCATTTTTCTTCTACTTTTTAGCAATTCACCAGGAGTAGAAATATAAAATAAAAGAAGAGATGTCAAAAGCATATTTTCATGTTCAGCTTCCCATTGCTTGCAAAATAAAATTAAGGCAGGAGATCATTTAATAGTAAGGTGATACTAGCCTACTAACTCTAAATACTACTTGTAAGTGGGAAACCTTCCTCTGAATTCCCATGGTACTAGCTTCTACCTGTTTTGTTTGGACATTGCACAGGTCTTTTAGAGTTCCTTTGTTCCCTGACATCAGGTGCAAAGGAGATTGTGTCAGTGTCAAAGGTTTTTTCTTTCACCGTATCAAGTTATCCTGTTTACTTTTTAACAACTGCTTAACACCACTATATACCTGCAGACTGAGCTCCCTAGTACTACCAGATCTTTTATTTCTGAGAATGTTGCTAGCTATGTCATCTCGATGTGCAAAGAGTCTAGAATCATTTTGAAATGCAGTAAGCATGTAATAGCTTGCTGTTATCCAAGTTAAATTTAGTAAGCTGAAATAATGATCTCTTCAAAAAAGATTTGCATGATTTTTATATGTCCATATTATTTTTTGTCTACAAGAGGCTTAAGAGTTTTTGAAGGGTTTTTTTCTTTAAAAAAAAAAAAAAACACAAGAAGATTTGATTTTAATTTCACCAATTCATTATGCAATTCTTCTCATTAATCATTAAATGTATTAGTCTACATGGAGATTACTGGTAGGCAATTTAGATCAATAACTTCCCTATTTCTTGGAGCACAGACCTTTTTTCATGTGTGAAGATTTCTCCTAATTTATCATGGATCTTTATAATCAGGTTTTAATTGAAAAGAAAAAAAAAATACCCAACACTGTCCATCTCTTTGGAAGAGCATCTAAAAGGTCAAAATATAAAAGTGTTACATAGTTTTGACAATGGATTGTTAGCACCTAGAAAATAATAATGATTCAGTTAATTATCATAATCAGCCTCTTATATTAAACCTCTAAGGAAGAGAACTGCCCATGGTCACTTCTGGAAGCAGCTGTGTGTAGCAGTTCTCTGGGTTTCACCCACAATACACTTATATAAAAGGGAAATGCTGTAATTTTGTGGCCTATTGCAGGGTAGTCCAGCAGATAGGCAAAGATTTTATGCGTGTACAAAACGGCAAAATGCTTCCTGAAAGCAAACATTAATACAAACCCTTCTGGGAGGAAAAAAAAAATCTAATATTTAAAGTGCAAGTCATGCCTGGAGAGACCCAAAGTCACCTCCCTCACCGCATAGTTTGAGCTGTTTGTTTGTTCCTGCAGAACAGCCACACACACAGGCTTCTTCATGGTAAGAATTGGACTGATGTACCTAAAACACATAAAAATAACTGAATTTCCCTGAATTTAGGGCATTTGGGGCCACACAAACTGAATAAAGAAAGATATGTGATATGTGGAAATGGCTGACGCTTAGTCTGTACATCTGTACATGCAGAAAATGAATTGCTAAGACAACACAGACACAAGTTCCCCTCATCTCTGATGAGGGAGAGGGAGATGAAAAATGGATGAGAAGAAAGTTAAGTTTGTGATTAAGGCTGACAGAGGCTATCAGAATATGAGACAAAGTGCCAAGAAGAAAAGAAGGAAGAAAATAAAAATTCAGGAGATGGTGAAGGAGGAAAGAGTTAGTGTGAAGCAAAAAATTCTGTACTAGCTGAGATGTCAAGTTACAACGAAAAAAAAATATTACATCCCACACTTTGAAGTTAGTATCCTAAAATAGCTTATATAGAAGAACTGGGAGATGAGAAAAAATATTCCAGTGACCAGACATTTCTTAAGAATATTTTATGATAAGAACCAAATTTAGAATCTTGACAATGATTTTGTACTTCATGATTGTTCATTTTCCTTACTAAGCTCTTGTTCTGGAACCTCTAAAGTAAATGGAATATCCCACATTACCTTTTTATACCTTCCTATTAGTTTCTTGAGGAATTAAGAAAAGGCGAGAAAGATAATCACCTTTAGATGGTACATATAAATTACACTCTTAATTGGTTTCCTAATATAGTGGTAGGATATACTGTTCTGTAATTCTAAGGATCAACACTAGCGTCTTTACTGATGACAATTAATTGGCAGTTTTCTAACTCATATTACCAGATATTGTCTCTGAGAATGTGGGACTTTTATGTTTATTAAATTTCTCTATTTATCTCCTTTTGATTAGAGGTTTTTTATATTTAAATTTTACAGATTTCTGTTTCTTTCCAGTCCCCTGATAAAATGACATGATTTCTTTGAAGTTATAGACTGAAGCGCATATGGTAACCTAACAGCAAGTGAGATGAACTGTTATATCAGCACTGAGGAAGATGCCCATTGTTCTAATGTTTAGGATTATGTATTTTTGGAAGAGGTGACTGAATAATTGATTTTTTAGTTTTGTGGACAAACTAACGAATCAACTTTTTATTTTCATTAGCTACTTTAAATATCTGAAAAACATTTTGATAATTTTTATTTGAAAATAAATTTTTAAATTCTGAAGTTTTCATGTAAAAATCATTGAAGGTGTATTTCAGCTTTTTGAGAATAAATCTCTTTGCTGAAAATCACAACTTAAATTCACATTTTTAAAATTAAATTGCACATCAAGAATTTATTTTAGGATCTTTCAATAGTTATCTCTTACAGTAAACTGTTCCATGATCTACCAATCAAAAAGACACTAGAGAGCCTATTTAACAGTGTTTGTTCTAATCCAGGGAATCAAATATGTTGCTGTCACTGTATTAAAAGATCTCATTTGCAGTACTTGTAATCTCTTTCCTCGTTCATTCTTTGCTAAGGGCATGGAAAAATTTCATTCTAATTGAACAAGTCAATTACACTGCTTGCAAAACTCTTAAGGTCAGGATTTGGTTTGAATGGCCAAACACGTTTCTGAACTACAAGTAACTGATTAAAGACTTTGTTCTTACACCACAATCACATTCTACTATGTAGTCATAGCCTAAATATTTGTAATATGCTAAACTCCTCCCACAAAATATCCGTTTCCATGCATTCATTTTATTTTCTAAGCTTCTAGTATTAACATAAAATGTGTGGCAAATCTTAAAGATTGAGAGAGCAATTATACAAGTGCTGAACAAAGAGATAATTATGTTATGCCAATAATCACTCTTTTAGGAGTAAAAATATCAATGTTATATTCAGTTATGTGCTCATCTCAGTCCACAATATATTCTGTACTTGATATGAAATAGAACTCATCGTTTGAGTACACTGATATCTTTTATAGTCTCCTATGGAAACCCGTTTTGATCAGATGCAATATTTTTGCAATTTTAAGTGGTCTTACCCATTTTTGCCAAGAATGGCTATACAGAAGAATCAGTGTGAATTCTGAACTTGGAGTTCAGATCCCACCATCTATAATACTTTAGTAAATAGAATACAGACCACTTTTTTCAGTTTATACTGAATTTTTCTGTTTATTACAAGTGTAGCGCTATTAGAAAAAATGTTGGAAATAGACACGAAAATACAAATGTACTGTAAAATGAGAAATGGGAATATGCAGGTCAGGTTGTTCTTACATCTCTGAAATAAATTGTAAAGAAAAAAAATCAACATAAGTACAATAACAGTTGATTGAGTGATTCAAGCATTCTAAGACAGGAAATGAGAGGAACATAATTTAGTGGATAAAATTAATTAGCTCCATCATTTTGTACTTCTCTTGCATTCACCAGTCCTTGAAATTGCAAGAAAAGACGTTGACAACAATAACCCTGATATCCAATTTTACATGCACAAGAAATATTTAGAATAAGCATTATCCAAACACATAAGATTTGTGGGTTACTACTTCTTTTTGTGCTATTTTCACTTAGTTGATTAGACTTTTGGAACTACAACAGTCTTGGGAAAGTTTAGAAATATCGCTGATGTTTTCTTTTTACATCCACCTTTCCAATCTTACTCTTTGCTCTTACAGTCAGCTTTTTTTAGACAGACAGGTTATTTTAACAACTCAGGTAAACAACACAGCTGTTTTGAAATACATATTTCAATAAATACGTATTATTTTTACATCCAAAAAGCAGACAAGGTTCCTAAAAAATCCAAAATCTGGTTCCTTATTTTTCGCTTGCATATTGTTGTAGATGCAATTCCTCTGTTTGAAATCAATAAGCATGTATTGTTAAATGAATTTTTCCATAGTCAGTCAAAAATATTGATTTTTTTAAAGTGTAATTTTCCTTTGCTACGTATATATATAGTAATTCTGTCTAATTGTATCAATCAAAAGCAAGACGCATTTAGTACTCCATAATTTACTCTCCATTATATGCCACTGTTTATCTATAAAGTGATATTTCATGGTATGTAATTAAGGGAGAGCATAAAAAAACCCTCAAAACACAGCAGTTTAAAGCTATACCATTAGTTATACAACATTATATGTTGTACAACACAAACAATACTCAATTTAGAGAGCAGGAGATAAAACCAGTAAACTGAGTCTTTGATTGCATATGTGGTTCTGGTAACAGTTTACAATCATATTCTTCAGCTGTAGAATGCAGGTAGTAATGCTTAACAAGTTTTGTTAACGAATTGAGATGTATGTACTAAAAAAATCTTATATGTAAGACTCACACAGGTTTTAAAGTATACATCACAATAACCATGGATGTGACATAAGTTTAATAGTATGTTTGACTATTTCTCCTTGTATTGTCTCTCCCCATATTTTCAATAATCAAACCCAACAGTAACAACAACAACAAACAAAAAAAGAATTTTCTTTTAAATGAATAGGTTGAAGCGGTGCTTATTAGATTTGTATAGCAAAATCCACAATAACTCTTTGGTTTTGAAGCTGACTTGATTCTTTAATTAAGCCTGAATTTAATTCTTGCTTCTAAATTGGACCAGGAAAAATGCAAGAGTTATACATAATTTAATCTCCTATTACTTTATTTCTATTCAAAGCTGTTCTTCATTAACAGCTCAGCTATTGAATTAACCAGCATGGGACAACCCAAAAATATGCATATTGAATTTGTCATTTCAAAGTAATTCTCTTTGACCTCAAAATCAGTCCTGAAGGGCTGAAATAATGTTAGAAAACAATCTGATCCATAAAGTCTATGTATTTTGTTCTTATGCATTTACAATTGAGAAGTGATTTTATAACTAGGTTAAAAACAGGTTTGGACTGCCTTAAGAAACAGTTCAGGAGATGCAGTTATAAATAGCAGTCTTTTCATGCCCTGGTTGAAACACTCAGGTAAAATTAGGGACTGCTTCAGAAGAATTCTCATGCAACAGCTATTAATTTCTTTAATAGAGATATTAATTACTTCTTTGCAATTTCACAAAGACGACATTGAAATAATACATGACTAACATATACCAAGGGAAGTATTAAAAGAATGAAACAACCATGTATTTAATTCTTCTCAGTTTTTAAAATTATCTCTTAATACTGTACATGAAAATAATTTTCATTCCAGGGTAAGGGCTTTGATTTTTTGTTCAGTCTGTGTATATTTACTCATGTAAGGCTGATAAATTTTCCCTGTACAGTAACTGAAAGGGGATTCTTTACTTCAGCCCCTCAGGTAGTTGTGATAAAAGAAGTATCATTTATGACAGTGATAAACCCATCTAATTTATTTTTTTCTTTTTTTCCTTTTTTTTTTCCCCTCCCTCCCCCCGCTCCGCCTTTTTTGAGTAGCTTTGGAAGAAGATGATTGCATTTGTAAACTATGTCAAGTGAGGGAGAGATGTTTTTCAGAGCAAACCACACCTTAACGTCTTATGCCCCAACCATAAATGAGTTCTGACAGATCCATAGGATCACAGTGCAGTGACTGAGGAGCAGTCTGATGTGATGTTTTGTGGAAGCAAAGATACCTCTCAAAATTTGTACCCCAATGATGAGTATAATTGCAATTTACACTGTATATGAATTCAGATTATACATTTGAAATATCAGTCCCTTTTAAATAATTATAGAAGTAAAATTGATAAACCAAATAATGTATTTTCTAAAGATAGAATTCAAGAACATTTTTAAGCAGACCTTCAGCTATCTGAAGAAACATCTGAGCAAAGCAAATGGAATAGTAGCCAAATGTTTGTATGTGTCAAGCTTGCCAAACATCAGCGAAAGGTAATGTATACTGGATGCTACTTGCCCACATGATTTAATAAGAATGGAATAATAACTACCATCCACCAACTTTTATTGAAGGTATTTGTGAGACTAATTCTGAAATCAACGTTTAAAAAGTTTTATACTGATGGATGTCCACAAGGCTGCCCCAATACAATACAATAACAGGGGCACAGGAATGACCACTTCCATTCTATGAGTAGTTACAAACAGTTTAGATTTTTGTTTGTCAAGAATTTGCACCAAAAGGTAAAAAAGTTCAACACAAAATATATTGTTCTACCAAAGAGCTGAGGTGAAGAGTGAAGCATGGATAAAATGAGACTTTAGGTACAAATCACAATATTAACGAAAGCAAATGCTCTATGCTTTAGTTATAAAGTCACACTTAAACAATTACTGTTCAATTTTCATTGTTGTCATTAGACATATTAACATATGTAGGGTCTTTCTCCAAATTTAAATGTGTAAAATTTAAATACATTGGGGTTTTGCTAGCTTACCATAAAAGAAATATTAGAAAACTGTTCCCTTCTTAATACCTTCTGAAAATATTGCCTGGGTTCAGTTAAATTTGACACAAAGCTAGAAATTTTGAAATATGAGTGTCTCAACTAAGCAGCAGATTTTGCCATGAACTCCAGCTGTACAGGCTACTAAAAAGAAGACATGATGGCAAAACCACTATAAATTCTACTGCTTAGTCAACATGTCTCCTTAGATATCAAAGGGTCCAAATATGAAAGAAAATAGATGGAAGTCTCACCTGTGTTTCTGGTTGTAGGAGGCACTAATGCTGTACAAGGACCTTGCCCAACAAGTTCCTCAGCTTGGAAAAAAATGGGCCTACTGAGTGCTTAGGGGCCAAGGAAAGAGATCAGTGGTCATAAGCTGCCTCTTACTGCATGTCTATGAGAAGCCCAGGAGAGCCCTAAATCCCCAGAATCTCATCTTTGCCCTGCCAACACAAGCATGTGAGGCTCGTCTAGTTGAGAAATGTCATTTGAGTTCAGTTGGGTTTAGTCTTCTGTTTCTCTAATTTGACTTCTAATGACTTTTGTCCTATGACCCTCAGCATCTCATATACATTGTTTCTCCCAGAAAATTACCTGGCTTTGAATTATTTCTTTTTTAACTAATGTGTTTTCCTGTGGAACCAATGCTTATAAGAAATTCATTCAATATACGTGTCTCTGTACCTATGTTTGAATCTGCTGCTGAATTTCATATTAATCTGGCTAGGAATATGCAGGAAATATTTTCGGAATTCATTTCTCAAGTCACACAAGGAAGAGACATATATCTGAAATTTCAATGCATGCAGAACTAATTGGGTTTTTTATGATTTGCCCAGTATCATCACTACTAATGATATAATCATTTCTGCAAGTTCATTTCTTTTCCAAAGAATTTAGCAAATGCTGCCATTAATAATGCACAATAATAGTAAAATCCAGCTCTTTTCAAAGGGAAAAAAGTCTCCTCCCTAAAAGTAAATAAATATCCTATCCATGACAAAGAGCTGAAAAAGACAGTTAAAAGTTGCTACTTCAGAGCCACATTTCACATTTGACAGCTGATTTAGTTGATTAAGCTATGATCAAGAGGTAACATTACTGACTACAAGGGTTTAATAGGGTATTTCAATGAAAAATTATTTCAGTTGGGAGAGACATATTCAGTGAAAACTTCCATCTTTCTGTTATTTTATATTGCCTTGCCTTTAATTTTCATTCCTTTCTCTAAAAGCTATTACACCATTTCTTGGAATTGTTTTTCTCTTTTCACAAAGATACTTTTAAGAAACAGTTCACACACTTTAAATGCTTTTAAAAGACATTTATAAAAATAATTTCCAGGATCCCCCTACAAGTTACTCATCTTCAATAGTGAGGATTGCCTCTGTTTCTTCTCTCCATAATAAATGTAATGCTTACTGAAAAAAATACAAAAAAATATATAATACTTAGAAGGAATTAGAGTACATCTATTTTGTATCCTTAGAAGTTAGTGGAGAACCTCCCACAACTTCAGTAGAAGTGATGTATGGCTCCCTGTTTTGTTTTTAGCTAGCCTGCTCTGCTACAGGAGTAAACTAACAAGGCCATTCCCAGTGCTCTGCTGGCACCAGATATAGTGATGCATAAACAAGGAAAAAACAAACAAACAAATAAAAAGAGCTAATTTTAATGTCCATTAGAAAATTCATGGTGGAAAAAGAAATATTGTTTTCAACTTCCAAATCCTGCTAACTATAAGCAATCAAAAAATAAGAAATAAACTTAAGAAAGCCAGACATATTTCTAAAAACAGTACTATTGACAAAAACTTCTTGGTCTTTTTTATGTATAAATAGCAAAAAACGTGCAATTACAGCGCTGAAAAGACTGCAGCTAGTTCACATAGTCTTATTTTTAGGAACACGAAACACTGCTAAGTTTTAACACTCACACATGCAAATGTGTTTCTTCACAGAGAACCTGCTGCATGCACATAACGTCTGCAGACTTCTTCTATTCCATAAAATATCAGATAATGAAGCACCACAATCAGTTTATAGGTTTTGACAATTATCAGCCTGATGGTGTAAATTAGTGACCTAAGTGAAGTGCAGAAAAGAAAAATTGTCACATATGACAACTTTCAACATTAAAATGCATCATTTTATTATTATCAATAAAGCACAACCCGAAAATGCTCTCTCCCTCCCAATGATGGCAGTGGCTATTGATTAGGACATGCTGGTGAAGAGAGGGATTTACGCACCACCTGCGATTTCATTAGGCTGATGCCTGGGAGGGGACACTGTGAAATGCAACAGGAGCCTCATCTGCCCTGGTTTCCTTGACCCCACAACTCAAGTGCCTCAGTGGAACCCGTACAGGGCTTTTGCAGCACCCACCACCAAGTCAGATCTTCCCAAACAGACTCCTTCGCCAGCTCCTGCCCAGGCTTGCTTGCATGTCCTCTGGTCCAAGGCCTCCAAAGAGAAGCCCTGTTCTGCAAAGTCTCTGGTGTACCACGTTTCCCAGGCGTTTTGTGCATACGCGCAACGTAAACAGTAACGCTTAATACATGTTCAGATGTGTCTTCAGAGCTTTATGGCTCCAGCTCAGTATCCCTGAAAGCACCAACATGGCTATAGCATTTGCTGTTTTAAAAAAACCCAACACATTACTCCCACAACTGCCTAGAGCATTATCAGCAACTATAAGCATCTTTATGAGAAGGTGAAATGTGTCTTTTTTCCTATTTCCTCCATTTTTAGACTACCCTTCCAAGCACCTGATTATTCAGAATCTTTTGCAATAAAATCACGAATCCTGTCAAGTCAAAAGGAAAGACTAGGTAAAACAATGTAATAGATGCGTTGAATCTACTTTTGCTGAAATCTGGCATGTCCATCATTACTTGATTCATTTATAAATAAAAAACCTGAAGTCCTTCCCTGACTGTGTATTTCTTTGACTCAGTAAACTGAATGTTGTCAATCTGAATGTTCTTGGGGCAAATTATGGTCAAGTAATACTAATCTGATGGGAGCCACAGTTCCAAAATTGGTGAAGGGGCATACACAGATCTCTTCCAGCCAATGTTCACACTCCCTAAAGTTGTGTATTGAAAATGAGACAAGCCAGAAGCATGAACTAGATGGGAAAGGATGTTAAACAGCTGACAGTGGAATGCTCTGATCAGCCTCATTACCTGAGCTGACTTAGCGGACTCTCAATTTACAATGGGAACCACAGGCAGGCTGGCAAAAGCAAGCTAATAGTTTCTAAATTTCTCTCCGTTCACGTAGTGATTTTCAGCAGTTTTCAGAAGAAGAATCCTCTGAAAAAGAAATGCCCCACAGCAAGCACTCCTGAAGAGCCAGAGCTCTATCTGGAGCTTTCACTACCAAGAATTGCATGGAAGAGGGCACTGGGCAGAAAATTGAATTATAAATAAATTGTTTTGCTCAGATAAGCAAGAAGGTAAATCCATCTGTGATTACAATATAAGCAAAGCCACTCATAGGATTTTTGTGTGGTCTTTGCTCATGAACCCCACACTCACAGCCAGGGTGACAAGTTGGACTGCAGCTGCTAACATGGTCTAGCAGCCACATATATTTCAGTACTGCTGATAAATAAACTATGACTGTGTAATGTCCAGTCTATTCAGCTCCATGAAATGATCTAAAATAAAATTGAGAGAGAGGATTCAGAGTAATATGTGATTGTTACGTAGTTTCAGTCAAAAACAAGGTTGGCCTGAACAGAAATGCTTATGCATTTTGAATAGGAGCATGATTAATTCAGCCGGTATAGAGAGAGAGGAAGAAAATAGATTTTTAATATTCCAACTTGTTTTGGATGTCATGATCATATGTAGGGATGGTGAGACTTAAGTGGCGAAGCTTGGGGTTTCAGAGTCAGCACTCAGATCAGGCAGGGCTGTATGAGGGCTGGAAGATGAGGCAGAGGAAGGTAAAAAGGACCAGCACCTCCATGAAGAAAATAGCTGTGAGATTACTGGATGATCCTGAGAAACCAACACAAACCAGAATATTGTTTGGCTCTGTCGGCTTGTTGTGTGTTGGCAGATGAAGTGAGAAAACTTTCTGAGCCAAAAACTTAGACCTAGGAATATACGGTGTAACCTAAGAAGCTGATTAATTATTTCTAGCTCTGGATACATTTAAGTACCCAATAAATGAAAGGTGAGAGTTGGAAAACCTGCAAGCAGTGTAAGCTTTTTAGCTTGACACTCCTGCCCAAAACTGATTCTGCTTTTATTGAGATACATGTCTGTGGTGGGTTGACCCTGGCTGGAGGCCAGGTGCCCACCAGAGCCGCTCTATCACTCCCCTCATTCACTAGACGGGGGAGAAAAGGCATAACGAAATGCTTGTGGGTCGAGATAAGGACAGGGAGAGATCACTCACTAATTATCGTCACGAGCAAAACAGACCAAACTTAGAGAGGGAATTCATCTAATTTATTACTAGGCAAAACAGAGTAGAGGAATGAGAAAATAAAATCAACTCTTAAAACACCTCCCCCCACCCCTCCCATCTTCCCGGGCTCAACTTCACTCCCGGCTTCAACCTCCTCCCCCCTCAGCGGCACAGGGGGACGGGGAGTGGGGGTTACGGTCAGTTCATCTCACGGTGTTTCTGCTGCTTCTTCATCCTCAGGGGGAGGACTCCTCTCATCATTCCCCTGCTCCAGCATGGAGTCCCTCTCACAGGGTGCAGACCTTCAGGAGCAAACTGCTCCAGTGTGGGGTCCCCCACGGGGTCACAAGTCCTGCCAGCAAACCTGCCCTGGCGTGGGCTCCCCTCTGCACGGGTCCACCGGTCCGGCCTGGAACTTGCTCCAACGTGGGCTTCCCGTGGGCCGCAGCCTCCTTCAGGTGCCTCCACCTGCTCCGGCGTGGGGTCCTCCACGGGCTGCAGGTGGAATCTCTACACCCCCTCATCCTTCCTCCATGGGCTGCAGGGGGACAGCCTGCTTCACCATGGCCTTCACCACGGGCTGCAGGGGGATCTCTGCTCCGGCGCCTGGAGCTCCTCCTCCCCCTCCATCTGCACTGACCTTGGTGTCTGCAGAGTTTCTTACATCTTCTCACTCCTCTCTCCGGCTGCAAAAGCTCTCTCTAACTGTTTTTTTCCTTCTTAAATATGTTATCACAGAGGCGCTGATTGGCTTGTCCTTGGCCAGCGGCGGGCCCATCTTGGAGCCAGCTGGCATTGGCTCTATCAGACACAGGGGGAGCTTCTAGCAGCTTCTCACAGAAGCCACCCCTGTAGCCCCCCCGCTACCAAAACCTTGCCACGCAAACCCAACACAATGTCCTAATCAAAATCACTCAAACATTTCATGAGGTTAGAAGGAAGGATAAGCACTGAGAACCTCAAATAAAGAGGAATATGTGCCTTAGAGTAAAGAAGATGTGCCCTTCACTAGAGGCAACTGGTTGCCAGTAGGAGATGGAAAACTGTTTAATCCTTTGCTCTCACCCCATCATTCAGCCATCTAGAATCTCATGCTTCCTATAACTGTCAGTACGAAGGCAAATTATTTGTCATTTGTCATGACAAGTTCTAATGTTTAAAGCTTATTCTGAAAAGCATAAGTCTTATTTAGGATGGGTGACAAAAACTGTTCAGAAGACTAGAAGAAAGGTCATGTCGTGTAGCTGATGTTTCAGCGAGTATGATATGTGTTAAAGAATGATTTTTGCATTTCTAGCTTTTGTTGAGAGAAGTTTTAGCAGCTGAAACGAGAGAGACATAATGGTAGGGTGAGCAGCACAGTGTTTAGCCTTCTCTTGAAAATTTTTTGGAACGGAGAAGAATCTACTGTAGGGAACTTCTTTTAAACAAACACAGCACATCTTCTCCCTCCTAAGTTAATATCTGTAAAAGTTATTTTTAAAAGTACCTTATATCAAACTATGCCTTTTAAAAAGTATTTCAGAAAAAAATCTGCACACATAACATGTGCTTGCTTTTTTCAGAAATTAAGAAGTTATTCAATGTGTGAAGATCTATAATCACATGAAGCTATGCATTTTATAAACAATGTTCGGAATAAAATGCTACATTCTAGATTCCTGTTATAAAAACATCTTGCATAAGATAAACTCACATTTGCCATCTAACTCTTGATTAAACTAATAACAGCTTGAATTTACAAGTAATAAAAGAGAAACTGTCATGGTTGCTGAGAAAAAAATTGGTAAAATGTAGTAATATTTCATTTGGTTTACACTAGAAGTAGCAAAAAATATAGTTTTGTATGGTTTGTTTAGAAGGCTATTTTATGAAAAATAAGCAAAAGTCTCTCATAGGTTTCACTATTTTGAATTATTAAATCAGTTTTGAAAATGGTAGATTGTTTGAAATTCCCCCAAGCACATATGGCTACATTATCCTTTAAAGAGGAAACAGATAATTCAAGAACTATTTGATTTGATAGTGTTTTCTGTGAAATTATGATGTTACAAAGCTTATAAGGTAAACAAACATTAAAAAGAGAATATCAAGTAATACCCAAAATCCATCCAAAATTTAGCTTTAATTCCAAGTCATATGTTAGATATAGCTGCCAAGGCAGCTATAGTTCATCCCAGTTGTTATTCTGCAGGCTAAAGAAGAGGAATATTTCTTTTCTTGCTAGCTCGGGTCCTTAGTTAAGACTGGACTTATTAGTATTTATTTACCCAACTTCACTCTTACCCTGTATTAAAGAACAAACTTTTAAGTTGAAGTTTTCTGTTTCCACACATAACTCAAAGCCTTTCGCAATGCTGTGGCTTTTCCCACCTGTTCCCTGAGAGCATCTTCAGAACCATCACAACATGCAATTAGCATTCACTTACTGAAATTGCTGCTTACAACAGCCATGGTATTCTAGATGTCCATCTACTACAGTGTACCTAATCTGTACTACCAAATGAAACTCTGTAGCTGTGGGGTTTTGGTTTGGTTTCTGGAGGGGTTTTTATTTGGTTGATTAGGTTTTTTCAAATAAGCAGTGGTGAGCTTAGTTCAAGAGTAAAACTAAGCTGTTTCCTTGTCTAGGAGGGATGAGAACCTGGCGTATGCTTTTACAGCTCTGAGGCAAGGTTAATGGAGTCTCTGCAGGAGCCTGAATGCTAATATGGTATTTATGATCATCATTGTATTAATATCCTTATTTTTAACTTGTACATAACAAATTAATTAAACACTGTGCACTACTGAGTTTCTGTTCTTGTTACTGTGATAAAAGACAGCATAATGACATTTGTTATAGGCTCTTTATAATTATTACAGCTCCTTATCTATACACCTATACTTCTTTGGAACATGTACAATCAGATTGTCACTTTTGCCAGTCACCTTAATGGTGTAATGCAATGTTCGGATTAAAGCACCTTCGCGCTCGCATTTTAAGGACTGCTAAATTACCAAAAGAAAGGGGAAAAAAGAATGAGAACCTGAACTATAGATCTTTTGTTAGTGCAGACTAGAACAGCTATGCCTGAAGTATATTATTTATTAAAACATTATGTATAAAATCACTGTTTTTCCAATCACTTGTACATAGGATAGCCTTCATTAGAAAGTAAAAGAATTTCCACGGACAGTTGCTCAACTACACACTGCCTTTAAGTAATTTTTTTTTTTTTTTAAATCAAGCTTATTACTTTAAAGTTATGTCCAATAAAACATACTAACCTATCCCTAACATAAATAATTTCAAGACCTCCATGAATCTTTCTACTTCTGCCACTGTAGACATCTGTCATTATCACAGAAATAAATTCACATTCAAAGAAATATAACTGTTCTGACCTAGCTAGAAGTGAGCAATGGGAGTAACAGAATCAGTTGTTAAAACTACGGCAATTTGAGGTTCCTAAATACAATTCTCTATTGGCACAGTTCAAAAACAAGCAGTCACAAATTAAGCTAAGCTGGCCACCCATCAGAAACTAGCAGTATTCGTTGCCACAGACCAAACTAAAAAAGGTTTGATTGAAAATTTACATTTTGTCTAGCTGGAGAATTCTCTCTTAGCAATGAATAAGTTTGTGGACCATTCTTTTGACTAAGTCAGATCATGTTGAATTTAAAAATCTGAAATTTTTCATAACTTCAAAATATCATATCCATAACAGAAGGTGGTCTTGAAAGGTGCTATTTTATCTTTTCCATCACTTGCAGCCACTCTAAGTGGAGAAATGTATAATGGTACTAACATTCACATCAGACTTACATGAATTGACACATTCCTTCCATTGCTTTCACAAGCTTACCTAGAAAAAGACATTTTTTTATCCTGAAATAAAATTCCTAAGAACTATCTAGTTACCTAAATACAAAATAGGTGCTGCTGGAATTCAGAGAAAACACACTCTCCCTAAAAACACCTATTTACCTGGTTAATTCTTACAGGCATAGTTCCCTCTGTGTATACGTAGAGCTGCCGAACTCTTGATTCAACATGCAATAACTCAAAACTGGAATTCTGCAACTGGAAAGCTCACTTAATCTTGGAGGCTTAAGCTAAGTATGAACAGTAGCGCCTGGGAGACCTGCCACCCTAGGCAGCTAGCTACTTTGCTTCTCTTGAAAATTGATCCTGTGGAGTTATAAGAGAAATCCAGATACTTTAGCTCTGTGTACAAAGTGTTTGTCCCAAAGAATTTTGACACTAGATGAGATTTCCCAGGTCACAAATGAATTCTGATTACTGTAACAGAACTGTGACATTTCTGCCAGCTATATAGTGAACAGTCTTACTAAATACCATATTCATTACTCATTAACTGATTCTAAAGCGCATTCATCAACTCAGTCTAATATACAAAATGAGTTATAACAATTAGAAATTAACTGCAGTGCAATGAATGCTATCTCTGAATCAATGCTGTATTGTCTATGCTGGATTTTCTCTCTTCTTTGCACTCATCATCAAAACAAAAACACTTCTCCATCTCTATTCATTGATTCTAGATCAGCACTGCAGACTGCAACCATTTGCAAAGCAGTCAGTTCACAGATACGGGCAGCAGAAGGAATAACATCCTCCTTAACACAGCTTGATATTAGTAAATCTCAGTGCAGGCATCACCACGTGGGCTTCTTAAAAATTGGGTAGCCCCATTATCATCACTGGGAATTCTGGACAGTGATTAATGAAGAATACAATTTTCACAAAGAATAAAAAGACCAGTATGACTATTTATTGAGAAAATTACCGATTTTCCAAAGTTCTGCAGTTGAAGTAGGAAAACATTTTAGAGTGGGGGAGTATTGCTTTGACTTAAATGGTGTTTGATAGTAAAAAATTTCCCATGACCTTCTAAAACAGTCTTGCACTTGAGTGCAAATTGGCAGCATGAAGGGCAGAGAAAAAGCAAGCCAAGCCACAAAGCCCTCCAGCTGGACATAGTCATCTCTCTTTCAGGTTTGGCTCTAGGCACAGACAATACCTCGGCTAACAGATTCATACGTGGCAAAATGGTGCCTTTACTGCTATCACCCAGAAGCTCACTGTCACTACTGGGTATGACAAAATGGAAAACAACTAGTGCTGGCATCATCTTTGTGAGAAACCTTCATCCACACAGTCAGTGCCTCTCAATGCACTGGACAAAGTGGAGGCAGTTTGTGGAAAGTAAACGAGTATTAGACTTTCCTGTTAGGTTTACTAGGGGATGCAAGGCTTTGGCTACATTCCAGCACACACGGATGAACCATCTTCTCTGGCTCTCACAGCAGAAAAGGAAGCTGCTACACAGCTCCGTCCAATACCATACATCAGTTCTCACAGCTCCTACTAAGCCTCAAGATAAATGCATAAATCACATAGGTTTTATTTTGGGAAAAAGCAAGATTATGAATAGGCAGTGATCTAACATTGCTTCCCACACTGGAAACCTAAACTCATGAGCTGAGAGCTAATTTTAGTGTCATAAATTCTTTAGAGATCTGTAAAGGATTTTTTCTTTGTGGAAAAAGATACTTGTAAAAAAGATGGGTTTATGTAGGCTTTTTTTTTTTTACTTTAGCTGTAAAAGGACTAAAACTGGGACAAAAGCCACAAAACTTAGACTCCTATTGGAACTAGATAATCTAGAAACTCATTATTGTACTCTTAGATCACTTTTTGATCCAACAAATATATACCAAGTGTTCTTCCTTTTCTTCTTTCATCCTGGTAAAAAGCAATCAAACCAAATTTTTATCTAAGAATGGGAAATTCAATTCAAGCCAGAACCTGTCGTGGCTTCTCCCAGAGAACTCAGAAGAAGTGACGGATGATACACTATGTGGAACACCTGGTAATCAATAGTGCTGGCTCATATTTCAGAAATCTTAAGAAAGGAAACTGGTTACATGCTGCTTTATTGCAACACCTGTACACTTAGCTCTCCCTCAAGTGCAAGGATGACTACTACTTATAAGCAAGAAACTTACATCTTCTCCTAACAGGTTCAAGAAATTTGGCCGAGTTGCTCTTCACCCAGATGTAGATCTGTGTCCTCCATGACAGAAATATTTGAGATTTGAAAAAAGCATTTTGCCAGATTTAGAAGTAGATAATCTAAGTGCGGAGAACTTAAAATATTATCTAAAGTGTCTTGGGCATGGAACTGCTTAAATATTTTCTGCAGTTTTAGATTGTTAAATAATTTTAAAGGTACATAAAATCTCTGTCTCGGGGTATCAAATTTGTCTTCCAAAGTCCAGTGATCCACAAATAGACTCCTACGTTGATGATATTTCTTCTAGGTCTCCACAGCTGATGTAGGAGAGAAGACTGCCAGATGGCAATCCTATAAATCTAATGCTAACTATGACCAACAAAACCAAATTTATTTAATATTTTTAAATGAAAAATAGTTGTGAAAGTTCAATACAAAAGTAAATGAAAACCAGACTAAAAAAAACCCAAAACACATAAACCCACTTGAAGTACAGTACAGAAGAATGCTAACACACACACACACACGTCTTCTCAGCTATTTTTTCACTCTATGATGATGTTTTATGGAAGTTAATGGTGTCATGAAAGATGGATATATTAAGTGGCAGAGTGGGCTTGTAAAAAAAATAAATCATATCTTTCAGGTAAAAAAACTACTATCAGACATGAAAGATACCAGTCTGGCTTAACTTCAGTGTGGTCATGAAATGAAAAAGGGCATTAAGTTTGTGAAACACTGCAAACCATAGCTCAGTGAGATTTGATAATCTCTTCTATATTACTAATAAGGAAAACCAAAGCTTAGGGGATCTACCTGTTTTAAAGAGGTAGATTTTACAATTTACTTCAAAGTAGCTTTTGTTTAGACTTCAAAGATTTTAAGCAAAACCAAAGGCTAAGAAAAGAAGGTGCTTCTTTTACTCCTTTTTCCACACATGAAGAGAGCGGGTAACAAAAGTTTCCATATCATATATCAGAAAACGAGAATGTAAAGTTGGTTAGCAATTCATTTCTGTTCAAAGCACTTCACAGCAATGGATGTGGGACTTCTGAGAGAACTCTGACAGGTACCTCCACAAAAAAGAATAATTATTAGGAATCAGGGCCTAAAGGTAATGGAGAGAGCCTGTCATTATGTACTATCAGGTACAGCTTAAATGTTTCCCCATCCTTCACTATAGTGAGATCTTTCAGTTTCGAGGTAGTCTACTTAATATGTTTTAGCTGACCTTACTGTTTACAATTAATGTTAACTTTTCAGAAATTTATTAAGTGAGTTGATACAAACTTTCACTGCAAAGAAATTAAATATAAAAAGGAAAACTCATTAAAATGGCAAGTTAAGACATTTTTGTTAAGTACGTGATCTGCATCTCTCAGCAGTGCAAATCAACTACAACTTACATTTTTGAGCAAGACCAGTGGAACTGTTTCTGTAAGACCAACTGAAATAAACCTGCAAAAGAAGTGAATGTACATCTGGTCTGTATGGAAATCTAAATTATTCAATTAGCTAAAAAATTCTGCAGAAATGAAAATGCAAAAGAATTTTCACTTTCAATTTGCATGAAAATGAAAAAGGTTTTTCTCAACCAAAGAATCCTATCAGGTAAGGACAGAATTCACTCTTTTCCTTGATTCTGCCCCCTCCCCCTTTACAATATGTAGGGAGACAAGCCTCTATGGAGGGGATTTCCTTCATATGAGAGTTTGCTCCTTTTGCTTCTGGCTACTGCTTATTACCACTACTCTTGTTTCCAAGCCTCAGTTATCTTCTAAACAACAGAAATTCTACCTATTTTCTAAAAGTTCTCCATCTCACAAGAAAACAAACAAAGATGCAACAACTCTCTCTCCCCCCTTAATGAGATTATTGTTCCATAGCAATTTACTCACTTCTTTACTTACTAATTTCATTGGGTAAGATCTGTTTGAAAGTTAAGGTATGAAATTTGCCTCCGGTTGTCCTAGAACAGAATCTTCAAAGGTTGTCTTGGAACCATAGTAAATGTGTAGGAAACCTCTGCTATTTTTCTTCAAAGTTCATTTAACAATCCAAATATATCTTTCAGTATTTTCCAATGAGAATCTGTTCGTCACATAATTTCTGATACTTCTACTCCTTATCCTAATGCCACTTTCTCTGAATTTATGAGAATGCTAAACATGAAAAATTATATTACTGAAGATGGACGATATGGATTACAATATGATTGAGCCAACTACAATGCTCCTAATAGGGATGGTCTCATATCTCAGATTTAAACCTACCACATGACATGTGTTCCTTCCTACCTTACACTGGTAACTGGCACTCTGCTCAATCCATCATAAATTGTTTTAAGTATTTAAACAAAACCAGAAGAATCACAAAGGGGGTTTTGCCAGTGTATGGAATTACACAGATTTGTTAGATGCATCACTGTGCTGGTGCAAGGCACGGTGGCAAGGCATTCACATGGGAACTGAGGGCAGAGGAGGAATAGGACCACTTTGTGCAGCGTAAGTATGGAGTTGTATCAGTTGAACCATACTATGAAACTATATGCTTAAGACTTATCTACCTGCTGGTAAATGTTAATGCACAATAAAATTAAGCACACTAGCTATTCTTCACTGATTTATCACTCTTACTATAAACCAAATGTTAGATACTCTTTTTTCAAGTAGAATAAGTTCCCTTGCCTAAAGGCACTTTGTGGTTACGCCTATGAAGGTATTTTGCAAACAGATAAGAGCTGTAGTCTGCCCACACTCTGAACCAGCAGGAAGCTTTGTAGTAACACACAGTGCCACGCTGAGCGCAACCTAATTGTCCTTGCTGACAAGCCATGTAGAGCAGATTGGACTCTACTCATCACATGGGGATGTGATGCTGCCAGTGCTGAATGTGGGCAGAATGAACTAATACCTTCGATCTCCTGTGAGCAAACCAAGCGTTCTTACCCATCTAGTTAGTACAGGCTAGCGAATGCTCTAAATTCACACTGTCATTTACCATACCTTAATTTCTCTGGGCGGATGAGCACTAGTACAATCAATCTCTACTTCTCTTGTGTTCTGCTTTGCGGTGGCAGAGGGAGATTGATTGTTTGAATCAGTAAAGTCTGAAATTTGCCCCAAGTAAGAGAAAGACAAGTGTAAAGGAGACAAATAAATGCTTACTATGTACTTTAGGCTTTAGTTTAGACTCATGTCACTTAAAAAGTAATTTACATATAAGAAACTCAATTACAGTGGAAAGAGCAACAAGCGGAGGCATGAAAGAATGATCAAGATTAAGGTAAAATGGATGAAAATGGGAAAGGGGGATTTGCTTTACTCAACAAATGCACTTTGGTTTCCTGCATGTAATTTTGCATGCTAAAATTGGACACTTTAAATGTAATTTACTTCATTATTTATCTTACACATGGATTTCACTAAAAAAATAAAGGAGATTAAGATGTAAGCTGTCTTGTTTTCTGCCTCATCTAGGGAAATGGTCAGTCAGTAAAATCATTGCAGAAATGCTTGTCATTCCAATTGTCCTGGTTTTGGCAGGGACAGAGTTAATTTTCTTCCTAGCAGCTGGCATAGTGCTGTGCTTCGGATTTAGGATGAGAATAATGTTGATAACGCGCTGATGTTTTAGTTGCTGCCAAGCAGTCAAGGACTTTTCAGCTTCTCATACTGGCCTGACAGTGAGAAGGCGGGGGGTGCACAAGAAGCTGGGAGGGGGCACAGCCAGGACAGCTGACCCAAACTGGCCAATGGGGTATTCCATATTATAAATTGTCACGCTCCCTATATAACTGGGGGGTTGGCTGGGAGGCAGGACAGCTTGGGAACTAGCTGAGCATCAGCTTTGGCTGGTAAGAAATTGTGCTGTTCGTTACTTGCTTTTTATATTCTACTGTCATCATTGTCATCATCATCACTATTATTATCTTACTTTTCTGTCCTATTAAACTGTCTTTATCTCAACCCACAAGTCTTTTTTTTTTTTTTTTTTCTTTTTCTTCCTTTTCGATTCTCTCCCCCACCCCACTGGGGCAGAGTGGAGTGAGTGAATGGCCGTGTGTTTGGTTTAGCTGCCAGCCAGGTTAAACCACAACACCAATTAAAGATAAATCTATTAGTATGGTTATTCAATTCACAACCCCTTTGAATTAGCTCTGTCACCCTATTTGTGCACCTGGTGGTGTTTATCCAATTCAGGTAAGAGGCTAACATCTCATTTATTGATTTTTGATGAGTTGAAAAGAATCAGACACTAACTTTTAGGAAGAAGAACAGGTGATTAGTAGTAATCAGGTAAATCAAGCAAGGCTAACAGGTGTTGCTAGGAGTTCACCAATACTTTGCTGTAGACCTAATCCTGTATTTTCTCTTTATTCCTGCTTTATCGCTCAGACAGCCTTTCCCCTAACCTCAGTAAAAGAATGCCAGGAGATAATCTTGATCTGCAAGAAATATAAATCTTCCCTTTCTCCTTGCTGACGCAAATTCCACGCAGAAAATACCAAACAACATTTGTTTCTCAGAGAAGGTTTTTGGTTTTGGGTTGTTGATTTCGTATTTTATTTGGGGTTGAGGGGAGCATTCTACTTTCTCTAAGGACCGATCCACAAAAATTTTTAAACTAGAACATTACAGTTTTAACCACCATGGATAGGAGAAATTTGAGTTATTAAATTACTTTCTATCTTGAACTTACTTCAGTATTTACAATAATGCAGTCCAAAAATTAATCCCTGAATCCAATGTGTTTATCGCATAAGACTGAAAACCTCGGTAGCATTGTACGATATGCTTCACATGCAATTGTTTCCTTCCCAGCCCTACGCTTGCAGAATCAGATCTGACAGCTTCTTACCAAGTTTCCCTCAAAACCGTTTCAAACCAATCCACATTGTCTTCAGTTGTATCAGTTGACTTTGTAGTTCCACTTTGAACTTGGCTCTGAAATTCACTCCAGCATAAACTTGAGGTAATTAACTAAAACATAAGGATTTTGCTCTTCTGGGATTACAGAAAACCAGTCCCAAGAGAGTGGGGCTGTGTCCAGCATGTCAAGGGCTCATTCAGTCTCACAGCATCTCTATTTCTAATCAGCTGCCTTAGGTGAGATGTAAGAAGCATGAACAGTTGAACTAGTTGTGGTGGAGGAAAAAAGAAACATGAGATTCAAATATTGCCTGTTTTCTTAATGGCCTCAGAAAATCTGAGAGAAGCTTTGGCTCTGCTATGAAATCTTTCTTCTGGTAGTATCGGAGCACTGCTAACGCTAGGAGGTAGCAGGAGAGAGCAACATTTCCTTGACTCACTGAGGCAATGGGAAGATATTTTCCAGTGACACGCTTGTCTTTTCATCACCCTATACACGAGTATGCATTGCAGCCTGCCCTGACGCCTCTGCTGCATGTGTGTGTTTGCTGTGAGGTAATATACTTACTGCTCTATATCCACTTTATTTCTTCCGTTCAAAGATCCAAGAGATGTTACATCAAAAGTGTGTCTTTTATTGCCCATAAACATCACTTTAGTGTTAGTATAGCTGCCTTCATTGGCTCTGTCTTTACAATTACAAACAAAAGACATGATTTAGCACATACTAGGCTGCCTTACTGCCGAGCTGTGGAAGCTCCACATGTGCTGGCAGCTTGCTTCCCTTGGATTATGGTCCCAAGGCTCCAAAAATCTTTAAGCATAAATAAAGTTAAAAGATGCTCAGAAAATACAGATTTGCAGACCTTGCATTTTGAAAAGAGTGTTCTGAAAACAACACAGGAATGTGAACACTCTGGAAACAGGATCTCAGAGCACTTTTGCCAAAGGAAAACAACAACTTCTTATAGATGTGGAAATCCTTAACAGGAACAGTAAAATTAATTTACTCGCCTGTACTAAAAATATTTTATACTTTACAGCTTCCACTTAAAGACCCCTGACAATCTTATAAGCATTAAAGCATTTAGCAAGAGAACACCTATTAATGAAAACCGAGATTAAATGATATTTTAAAAAGTAGAAAAATCTCTCAGCAAGTCTCCTGCTTCTAAGAGCTCGCTATCTGACTGAAGTTTTTACTTCAGCTCAATCACACTGAATTATGATAGAACGAATGTGAAATTTCCATTCTTTGAAGAAAACAATGAGTTAAAGTGAGTTAAAATTACCCCAACCAAGTATATTTCAGTCAACTTAGATCTTGATTTCTGATACATATGTCTTTTAGGTGTATTCATTAAGTAACGTAGCATACCCTGTGTTGTGTAATGGACGTATTCTCTCCACATGTTTTTTTTTCTCAAATTAAATACAGTTTTATGAACTACTGACATGCTTCACTAATTAAGTGATTTCAAATATAAAATTTGAAAGAGGCAATACAATAACAAGTGAAGTCTTTTTAATTCAATTCTGCAATGAATAAACTTTATTAAACCTTCATACTAATCCATACAGCATGTAAATACAGCCAGTAAGGACTATTAAAACAGGAAAAGATGTTTTATTGGATTCGTCTTTATAGCTGTCCACTTGAAAAATCAAGCATAAGGTCATTATGTAAATTTCTTATGTTAATTAAACCTCAAACTGTATATTCAACCTCAAACTCTGTCTGTTCATATCAATATTGTACCATTATACATCGTAATTCACTTCCACAATGTGATGTCAAATGCCTCTAATTATATTAAATATGTAAAATAAGCAAAATAAGCAATTTTTAAGTCATACATTGATTCCTGAAATTTCATTGCCATGAAACAAGATAGATAGTTTTAGCTAAAGCTTTAGCTAAGCATATTCATCCTTCTTTTTAGGCAGAGTCTTCCTACACATGAGCAACACCTCTGAGCATAAGAAATTAAAGCTTGTAGGCAAGAATGTGTTAACGCATTCCTCTGGAGAAGAAGATACTATCACCAGCCCTATCTTGTGCTTATAAGCTTGCAAAGACTTATTCAGATTGGGTACAGAAAAAATCCTCTCTCTCTGTCAGTGACAAGACAGAGGATTTGAAACACAGACAAAGAGAAAATAGTGGAACAGTACTAATAACTAAAGAATGTATAGTATTAAAAAAACTTTTCTTTTCTGTGCTCTATATCTTGAAATGCTAAAGTTGACAAGCTTTCCTTTTGGCAAAGCCTTTATGAAAAGGATGAGAGAACCTATGATTAATGGTTGCAGCAATAAAAAATAAATGAGGACAAGACTATACTGTGAAAGCAAGCTTGAGCAGTTCGTAAAAAGCTGCCAAATACACTGAATAGCTTTGAAAACTGGCTTTATAAAACAAATCGCTGTGCTCCTTATTATAATGTTAGAAATTAGTGCTTTATTTTAAAATTAAAACTATATAATTCAATAATTGCACAAATTATTTATTTACCTAAATCCATAGGAACTGCATCTCCACTTCCTAGTTTCTTTGGCATCGTATATTTTTGGTGATCAGTGGTATAACGTAGTCCTACAACAACTATAACATACCATTCCTCTGGTCCTCTGCTCTTTCTCACCTTGCAAGTTGGAGAAGCAGAACATTTGAAAATGTGGATTTCAGAAGCAGCATTTTAAGGAGGATTCAGAATTCCTGGCTGTATCTTTCTGTTTTTCTTTTGGAATCCTTCTATTATGATTTTGTTTCATGTAGAAAAAGTGTTCTTTAAATGTTTTGTATACTTTAAACTAGACCTTCCCTAAGCTCCACATCAATGTATATTTGAATTCATGTTAGTTAATTAGCTGTCCCTTTCCTATGAGTTTTGTGGTTTTCCATTTCCTCCCAAGTGTCATAGTTGCAGTAAACATTTAAAGAAAGATTCTGAAAGCCTAGTTTTTTCTCCTCTAACTCTTTGCAAGACAAATCCTGTGTGTCTATGGAGTTTGTTTGCTTTTTAGTTGTTGAATCCTAGGGTTCTTGGAGTTAAAGAAAGAGCATAGTTGTCTATAATTTTCACAGTTTCACAGATCTAGTTTGTGTCCACTCAAATGCATTATCTTTCAGTTTTTCTCCAGGTCCACATCTTCTCAGTTGCTGACTCACAGTACTCATATTTAAAAGATGCTCTCTCTAAACAAAAAAATGACAAATCAGTATAAGCGCATGAGGCAAGTTTTATTTTGGCAGATGTGGGAAGATCACAAGTGGGAAATCTGAAATAAGACCAGGAAAAAAAGATATATAAAACATAAAAGGGGCAATCTAAGCCCCAAGTTGAGGCAAAAGTAGTTTCTACAGGTAGATGGAGACAAAAGCTTCAGGAAACCTTGTATTTTTTTTTTTTTTTAAAGCCAGACACAGAGCAGCTGTGGAGCCTCTGGACAATGGGCAGACAGTGATGCTATCAGCCACAGTGCTCTCTGGGCCTCTCTGACTTCGGTCACTGCTGTGCAGCCACTGGCACAATCCAAAACTAGAGATGGGAACATTTCCTTAAAGCCACAGTTTCTACTCTTGTTACAAGGTCTTATTCACACCTCTTCTAAAACGGCACTGGATATCCACTATCTTAGTCCTTATTAATAAGATGCTTAACTGATATCGAATTTAAAATTCAATTTGCTAGACAATTGCATGATTTTGTTTCTGTTCACAGACGTCAATGTATGCACTGCTAGGTCACTGTGCACTGAAAGCTGAGATCAACTGCCTTCATTATAAGTAAGGAATTCACATGCAAACTTCCCATGCACGAGCCTAAAATTGGCCCCATTTCAATCTGATATTAGATACTCATTCACTGCTGGAGTGTAATTTTTTTATTTTATATGTAAATAACTTGCTTTTCTTTCCTCACTAGAGAATGTTGAGTTATTCATGCTAATGTATTCTTTCATCATTTTTTTTTCTTAGTGGCAACCTCTTCCAAACTTGGAACATCTCACAGCAAGTAAAGAAACTAACATCTTTTTCACACAGCATGACATTAGAATATTTGGCTAAAGGCCCTAAAACATTAAAAAGAAGCAAACAAACAAACAAACAAAAAATCTTGTTCATGATCCTTGTGTTTACTTGTTATGCTCAATTTGCTCTTTCATGCTTGTAGCACACAACGGAAATTTTGATGGCTGGATGTTTTATCTTTATAAGGAAAGGGAGCCTTTTCTCAGTTTCATCCATTTTCCATGATTTCTACAGGATAAAAAAAGATGAAGCTAAGCTGCCGGAGCAGAGGTTTTCTTCTTGGATGCCAGACACTGCCTCATGTTCTATGTGCTGTGGAACATTTATTGAAGGACTTCACACTGTAATTTTTAACCTCCAAAAAATATATTCTTCTTTTACTGTACAGAGAGATGCTAAGCTTATTCAGTGACTGTGTTTGAAACATCAACGTTACTTTGCAATTTTTTTAAAACTCTTTTTCAGTAATTTACCTCTTTCAAGAAAAACTAAGAGAAAGGTATAAATTTTATTAACTCTTTCCTATTATAATTAGTAAATAAAATGACGTGCAGCATAAAAGTGATTGGTCCAATGTTTGATATATGCACCATAGCACCACTATTTGGCTTCATAGTTTCCTAGAAATACATTTTCAAACAAAAGTTAGCAATCTAAATAATTTATCATGTTATTTGTTGGCTGATATTAGCCTTTGAAAGGCATGGCATATAAAACCAAATGTCACAAATATGTACTAAAATGTTTCTTTCCTAACACTGTGTTTTGGCTAACTTGTATGAAATGATGGTCACTTTACCATTTCCCTTGATATTTTCTAACTTAGCTGCACGTGTTTGTTTCACATATCTAATATCACACATGTATTGTACTCTAACCAAAACCCTGCGGGGTGAATTCCTCAAAGTAATAATGCCTTGGACTTTATTTAAAATATATTTTTGTTTAGTATCACTGTTTTCTCTAGTCAGCACTTCTATCATAATAAAAAGAAGGAATATTTACCTTTTACAATTATTTTCTGATTTATAAATTTTAACTATGATTGTTTACATAACACCCCTATAATTCTTCATCTCTTGCTACCTGAAGTTATGCTACTAATCAATCATTTCCACAGTATTACCCCTCCACCATAAGGTAAATAATTTCTCTAATTTCTGTTGTTAGATAATGCATAACCATCTTTCATTTAGTGAAAAAACTAAGGCAGATTTTTTTAAAAAAGTATACAAATGATTGCATTCATTGTCACAAAAGAATTTCTGATTTAATTTTTTGAGATATGGAAGCTTAAATGTAAAGAAAAAAACTATATTTTTAATTGGAAAGCTTAATCAATTTTATGATGGCTAATTTATAAACTATGGGACAAGGGGATGTCTCTCCTCTTTACCTTATATCTGCAGGCACATGGTCCAGGGAAATCCCTGTGTGGTTCTCTTGGGAATCCTTACCTCATTACTTCATCACCACAGATGAAGCAAGGATCTTGTCTCACTTTCCTATCTGAGAACAGTTCTAAGGGAAGCTTTCAAAATTATAACACCAAACTGTTACAATCTTTAAGTATAGTAAAGAATAGTATAGATCTGAAATACTCAGTATCTCCTTCAGATTTTGCTCCTTAACAAGGTGTGTGTTAATAGGCCACCAGACACAGAACTTCATGTCCATCTATTAAGAACTCTCTTTTATCATACAGGAAGCCACCAAACATAAGAACAGTGATCTCATTAAACCAACCATCCTCTGTTTCTTCTTCATCAAACATATTACAACATACTGGAGGTGGACGTATCATTGAACAAAGATGTCAGAAGACAAGCTTCTTGCCCTAAGAAGCTCATCTAATTTTGACCATACCAATGGATCTGGTATGAACAGAGATGCAACATTCCTGGAAAGGGCATAACTGGCTTTCACACAGTTTTCAAATAAAATAAAATAAAATAAAATAAAATAAAATAAAATAAAATAAAATAAAATAAAATAAAATATAAATTTGATGGAAGTTAGGATGGTGATTCACCTAACTGAAGTAATAATTAATGTAATGCAGTAAGCATGAGATGCAGAAGAAGAAGAAAACAGCTGCCTGGGTTATGTTGCCACTTGTTTTCTGTTTCTGTAAGAAATTTTTTTTAAAAAGGAATGTATCACAAAGGTAAAACAAAAGTAATGAAGCTGGCTTTTTATGTAATATATATATAAATATCTCTACTGTCTAGAGATGGCACTTGCTCAGATGTCTCTTGGTGAAGGTGGAGAATGCCTCCAGGAAGAGAAAGAGAGAATAAGAACATGCTATACAGCTTTGTATTTGACTGCTAACTGCAAAACTCATCTTCTTTGGTTGGATCTGATGGTAATATCTTCTTGGAAGCCTATAATAAATCCAGTATATGCCATACAAATTAACTTTTCTTTTAAGGCTATACAAATGTCTTGCTAGGTGTTTTTGTGGAGGTTCCCTCAGAAGTCCCTCAGAGTGCCTACAGTGTGTAAAGTTGTATGTCATTCCAATGCACATTACATCTGCCTATTCCACTCAGGGGGTATGACCTGCAACAAATAAGCTAATTCCTGCATGGTAAACATAGTTATCATTGTGTAGTTTTTAGCATGAAGCTAAATATATGGTTTTTTAAATATTATAAATATCTGAAGTTAGATAAACTGGACATAGCAACCTGTTTATATGAAAAAAATCCTTTCCACCTGTTCCTACACAGTGACCAGAGTATCAATCAAAAACAGTCCTTCGTGATGATTAAGGAGAATGTAGTGTGAGGAAGGAGAAAGAAGAAAAAGTAGGTTCTAATATGCTTAGAAGTGTTTACCAGATTTCCTTGGTACATATAATCTAGTTTAGAGTGCGATACAATGGACTTCCTTAGAGTAAAGACTGAGACAGGAAGTCTTCCAAGGTGTCTTTTCTATACTGCACCTGCTCTTCAAAATAAGGAGCTGCAAGGAAAACACGGGCTATGCTCATTTCAGCTCCATGCTGACAGGAACAATAACTTTTAGAATTTACTTAGAATCAAATCTTTATAGCCTATGAGGAGAATAAGCATTTCTATGGTATAATTAATCTCAACCTAAAATTGATGTGTAACATAAATTAGCTAAATTACTCTAAAATTGCCTGTTTCTCTGTATTGACTGTTAGGGAAGCTGCAAGTGATTAGGTAAGATGCTCACTAAGGGTATATTAAATTAATTGTCTCTTTCTGTGGGAAAAGTAGATCAATACACAGAAGGGCCTACTGCTCCAAATATTTGGCAATATTTTTGGGATACATGCTTCCCAACTTCCTAAGCTCATTTGGTGACTAGTAAGGAGGTTTTCACAATGCCTTTGGCAGCATTAGACTTGACCTTTCAACAAGCAACGGGAAGGTTGTAATTCAGACACTGTTTGCACTTGTTCACGTAGAACAGCGCAATATATTCTGGGCATAGAGGATTTTTAAAGTTAGGGGTTTTGCAGGTAATTACACAACACAAATGAGTTTCTCCACCTCACAAAAAACCACAACAGTGGTATTTGAATCCATTTTACCATTACACATCAGGTCTTGCAAAGTCTTTCATTAAAACAAAAAAGACAAATCCAACCATATAGTAGTCTATAGCTTGGTGGCCAGAGCACCTACTTTGGTTCAAGCCTCCTCTTTACCTGAAAAAGGCATAGGAGCAATCAGTCTCACCCACATTCCCAGAGAATCCTTCGTCAGTGGAATATGGCACCAAATCGCTGCCATAACTGATTAATTACTTGGATAAAGTGGAACAGCTCCAAAAGGAGCTTTACTACAAATGGGGACTTCTTAACCAGATTTCCCATGCTGATATAATTTGTTTCAAAATTAATAGCTCAGCCATATATTCTGCAATGGCATAGGACAAAACCAGTGCTGAGCTACTTGATACATACAGTAGGCATGGTGGAGAGACAATTTCTATACTAAATTACAGTCTTTCAGTGCAGGAGTTACATTAGGTATATGTGTCCAAATGCATGTTTTATCATACCTACAATTTTTTTTAAGACATTGCTTCTGGTATCCCCCACTTTCTCTTCCCTCCCCCCATTATTCCTTAGTTCTCACCTTCTCGCCTCATGCACCCTGCGATGTTCTTGCTATTCTGTCTGTGAACCCTCTGAACACAAAAGGTTTTCCTTGCCCAAACAGTAAATAACGTAGCTCAGTTCCAGAGGCGAGGAAAGGGTGATTGAGAAAATCCTAATGTCATTGTCATTGTAGAAAGTGAGAGATAAAATTCACTTTCAACAAAATAACTCAGTGGAAGCCACAGAAAGTGCTGAAAGTTGCTTTGAAACTCCATGGGAAAAATAAAAGAAATTCAACTCTCACCATACTATTTTTAGAGAGGTATAATCAGCTGAAAGTTATGTTGAAAGGTAAACACAGATACACACACATATACTTTAAGGACATTTTTGTGGGCAGTATTTAGTGTGTTGAGTAATGGAAACTTTAATACCTACAGGTATATTTCAAAAACCCCTTATCAATAAGAATTATTCTGGATCAATGGGAGCATTGTGCCCTCTGTTTTTCATTATTTTAATTGTCAATTTAAATGGTGCTTTGCTGTTTTGTAATTCAATACTCTAAACAAAATCTGCTCAAATTAGTTGTGGTGGTGTTTTTATTTAAATATACATATGGGACTTTTAACTTCAGCATTCAAATGTAACTGTTAAAAATTACAAGTGTGGGTTTTATTAGATTTAACTTTAATGTACTCTCCAACCAGTCCTATAACATAATTTTTTCTCTAATTCATCAGTTGAACAATTACCACAGAATCATAGAATGGTTTGGGTTGGAAGGGATCTTAAAGATCGTCTAGTGCCAATCCCACGGGCAGGGACACCCTCCACTAGCCTAGGTTGCCCAAAGCCCCATCCAACCTGGCCTTAAACACTTCCAGGGAGGGGACATCCACAACCTCTCTGGGCAACCTCTTCCAGTGCCTCACCACCCTCACAGTAAATAATTTCTTTCTAACATCTAATCTAAATGTACCCTCCTTCAGCTTAATTATCTCAATAAATTAAAAATATTAAATTGTTTTTTAAATAGTTTCTATTAATTTGGATTAAAATTTATCATAATCTTGTTATTTATGGCTTTATTATGCATATTTAACTTCAGAAGCCTAGAAAACTAGCCTGTCTCAGCAACTAAGAAAAACACGCAGTCTAATATTGGCATCTGTTGTTTTCTTTTCTTTGCCATTTTGCTTTTATTTCATGACACTGGTCACACTAGAGTCTGCAAATAAAACCACAGTGCCTAGGTGTGTGTTGGAGGTGGGTGGGAGATGAGCAAAGAATTTTTATTTTTAAACTCATCAGTCTGACAGAATCAAAGAGGCTTTCCATAAAATATTGTAGATTGTGTGAGTTCCCTCAGACAGACATCATACCGATGAAAACAATTTTCTTCTACTTGGCCAATACCGAAGTAACATTTAAACCTTATTCTGAGATTTCAGGTAAAGCAAAGATGTAAACTGAGCTCTTCAAAATCCAGATACATATACATCCATACCCGTACTCATAACTTGCTATTTTCTCTGATATTGTAGCTTAAATACTAGATAATGGATACCTAAGGTGTTCTGGTTTATAAAATAACTAATCAAGGAATGTATGGGTGTTTGGCTTAGTATGACCATAAATATGATTCTTTCAAGCTGAACAACTAATTATTTCTAATATATCCATATGCAATAACAAATAACAAGGGAGGCAAATGCACCTCTTACCTGAAACCAAAGATCTACTCTAAAACATTGTCATGTGAAACATGACAAAGAATAACCTATCTTTCTATGATATATCTTTAAATACTGAGTAATGCTTCGCTACTTTATTAGAAAGGTGTTTATATGCCTTTTTTTTTTTTTACTATCCCCTTAAATCTAATTTGGTTGTATAGCTATGAAACAGTAAGATTACCTAACACATGCTAAAGTTTATAAAACTATGGGAATTAACATTTTATGGAGCCACATCCCAATTCTCCCCTTCCGAGTCCCTTACTAGTAATACTTTTGATGGTGAAACACTATAAACAAATGCACCAAATCACTGCTGTCACTTATACAGGTCCAGTTTGAAAAGTACAGAAGAGGCAAAAAAGCAACACCTGTAAATTCGCTAAAGGTGTACTATGGCCAGATTCAGATGAAAAAAACAGAGATCTACCTCCACAGAGTACAAAGAAATTGAGCACAATGACATGTTCATTATGCTGTGTCACATTCATTTTTTACAGAAAAATGTACTGACTTAAACAACTACATAATAAAAGCTTTAAGCAACTGATGCAGAATTTTGCAGTAGAAATTCATGCATTGTTTTGACTTGTTAAATTAATCTTATCTTTTCTTTCCTTTTCTTCCCGCCCCCCCCCCCCCCCCCCCCCAAGAAATAATAGCTCCTTAAATGTGAAATGGATTTTCTTAGATGGAAGTTCAAACAATACTCCATGTTTTTTGGAAAAAAGAAGTATTTTATTCTTTGATAGTTGACCATCATTTAGTATCAGCCTAAAACATGTAATTAATATTGCCTATAATTCTTGGTGAAGTAGCTTGGTTTTAGTAAGCAGACGCCTTATTTGACTTTAATAAATTTTTCATTAAAGTTCTTTAGTATGTAGGCTTGCCAACAAAATTAGAAAGCTTAAGATTTTGAATTGGGAAGCTGAAAATTTTGGGAACAGGATTTTTGCCTTTTATCCACATGTGAAAAAAATTGCCATATATGAGCTTGAACCTGCCAGTATTGCACACATAAATTATCTTTCCTTCCATTGCATGGTCTTTTTGCTGTTGGCAGAAACTATCTGTCAGCATTTAGCTGATCAGGTCATAGTTTCCTTTCTTTCCTAAAATAGCTGTGTGATATACAATGAATCACATTTTACCCCTCTAGTATAAATGATTCCTCCTTCCTAGTACTTTAATAGGTGAAAAGGCCAAGAAAAATCTGATTTAACATAAAAAAGGGGAATGATAGTCATTGATAGGCATCTCTACTGGCAGGAACTCAGTAATCAATTTTCATAAACGTACAATAAGATTTTTCCTTTTCTTGCAGATGTACAAAACACCAGAATATCCTGCTGAAATTATTCAATAATCTTGCATCCTGGTTTCACCTGAGAGAGAGTTAATTTTCTTTCTAGTAGCCTGTATAGTGCTGTGTTTTGGATTTAGTAAGAGGATTACATTGATAACACGCTGATGGTTTTAGTTGTTGCTAGGTAGCTGTAGTGCCTACACTAAGTCAAGGGCTTTTCACCTTCTCATTGTGCCCTGCCAGGTGCACCAGAAGCTGGAAGAGCACAGCCAGGACAGCTGACCCAGACTGGCCAAAGGGACATTCCCTCTCATATGACATTGTGCTCCAGATAGAACTGGTGAAGCTGGCTGGGAGGTGGGACCACTGCTCAGAAACAGACTGGGCATTAGGGGCGTGGTTTGCCACATGTAGTGAGCAATTGCATTTGTGCATCACTTGGTTTCATTGTTGTTGTTGTTGTTGTTATTATTATTATTATTATTATTATTAATTTTTTATTATTATCATCATCATCATCGTCGTCTTTTGTTATCTTATTAAACTGTCTTTATCTCAACCCATGAGGTTCTTTTCCATTCTCCTTCCATCCCCTGTGTGGGGGGGAGGGGTGAGCAAGTGGCTGCATGGTGCTCAGTTACTGGCTGGGGTTAAACCATGACATCTTGTTTTACAAATTTGAACACTATCTCAGTTTCTGTTATTTTGTGCTGTGTTCTAGGTAAGCTTCAGCTGCAAAAAAGATGGTTACTATACTCATTCCTATACTGTTTTCTTCACAAAATCACCAGCTCACACATACACAAAAATCCTATACATTGAAACCAACTTGTAGAAAATGATGTGCAATAAAAAGGTTAAAAAAATGACATATGACATTTTCCTGGGGAAGGAAAAAAAAAGAAATAAAGAACTATGAACTGCACAAAGCTGTTGCTGCTGCAGTGTCAGCAGTTCCATAGAAAAGTCAATCACCACCTAATTGCTTCACTGTTCTCTTGATCCTGGAGACAAGGAAGACAGAAATCATTTTCCGAAGAAAGAAACAAATAATAAACAACAAAAAAACCAAACCAAACCAAACCAAAACAAAATTTTAAAATGTGTTGAACACATGATAAATCTTGGTTTGTTAAGATAAAATAATAATATTAATTTAATATTAAACAGGAGTCCAGACTTTCACTTTAGTAAACATTGTTTATCTCCATGCTTGGATTATGAAGTGCAGAATATACATATGGTTTATTGCTTGCTAGAGACAGGAAAAAGTGAATACTGTGAAGAATTCATATTTAATTCTTATTATTTCTACATGATTCAAGAAAGCAGAGGGAACATGTTGCTATTTAGCATACATCGTATATATGATTGTCAGAAAATTTTTGTAAGTTTTGTTTTATTGCATGCTCTGTTAGCAATGTCCATCCTTTACATTACTGCTCCATTAAAACAAAAATTTTTCTCTTTTCAGCTGTGGAAGATAGGTATGTAGTACAACCAGCCCTAAAATGGCTTTTGAAATCCATAAACTCTCAAAATGTCTGTTTTGAATTCACTTGCTCATGGAAAGTAATATATCTATTGGCAGAACACAAGTCAATAGGTCAATATTGTCAATTCACATCTGCCAATACATTGAGCCTCTTCAGACCTGGCCTGTGTCCTTACTCCCTATGTCCTGTTGACAGATTTCTCATTTCTATTTAAAAATGTTACCATTTACTATTATATCTGATCAATACAACAAAGAAAAAAGTAATAATAAATATTTACTAGCACCTGGACTACACTGAATTACGGAATGCAACTCCACAAGGAATACAACTGACTAATAACTTTGTTGTCTCAGTGCACCACACTTGCATCTCTTCTCCGAAATTCATCCATATGAATTCTGTGTGCTGAAGGTTAACTGTGTATAACAAATGACAACTCCTTTACAACTTAAAATGCAAATAAAAAATACATTTTACATCTTCTCCCAGCTTAATTAGAATTTAGTTGTATTTTGAAATCTTTCCCCATCAACTGCTAATGCAATACTTAAGCTTTACGAAAAGTTTTTGGGTTTTTTTAATAACTTAGAACTGAGACATCTGTTCTGGTTACAATATACAGTAAAATTAATTATCTAACTTTATGTTTGTTTATACAATTAAGACTACAGTACCCTACAAAGCATTATCCTAACAGGTGGCATTAGACTTAAAATTTCACTTTTCCTCTTTTACATACATATATCAAATCCTGTTTTGTGTTCTACGGACTTTGCAGTGATAAAAATAAAGCAGCTGTAGCAATGTTTTTAAGGACAATTTTGGACCATGGATCTCAGTAATTATACAGAATGACAGGATGCTAACTGGGTTTTATTTAGAAAAATAGGAAGATGTAAAATAGCTCTTTTTAGTGCCTTATCTTTTGTTTACATTGTTCTTCCTGCTACTATTGTACTTCTCAACCTCCTCATAACATAGTCTACAATAACCTATGATCACTAGCATGTGTAATTTATCCCTTAAATCAGTATATGCTTTAATAATGCACTAACCGAAGAAGTTCATATACATCTTACAACTACCTGTTTCTGTTTTCTTCCTCTACACAAACAGCTTAAAACAATTTATTCCTTTCCCTTTTCATTTCAATATATTTTATATATATTTCTACTTGCATGGGTTTTACAATCAATATGTAGTGAAAGTATCCTGATGCACATTTAGCATACAAAAAGGTCCTTCAGGCAGCACAGTAAACTAGTTGAACATACTATTCATTTTTATCCAATTTTGCTTTAGCAGCTGAAAAATACTATACCGCATGAGATGAATATTACTTAATTATTATAGTTTGTGAGAGCTATATAGTCACACAGCTATTTTTAAGGAAAACCTCCAGATTCTGCATGATGGCTAAAGAATTATAATTACTCAAAATCTAGTAGAGTATTTTTATCTATGGAGAAAAAAAAAAAATCATACCCTGAAGCAAAAGTTCCAAGATGCTCTCTTGCATTTGCATGCTGTCAGCTAAAAAAACAAGACTATAATTTTCCAATATCTGCTGAGTGAATTGTCTTGAAATGTGCAATTGTAGAGGGGTACACGTGTGAATGTGCTTTGTGCAACAAAGGGTATGTCACAGGGTATGAGACATGTCAATAGTAACCTGTCATTCAAATTCTGCTTTTTTAACCTCTGCATGCTGCAAAGCCAATAAATGCTTTTTTCCTTATAATATCATTTATGAAGGTAAGTAATTGGCAAATACAAGCAAGGACAAATAAAATATCTGCTTCAGTGTTGGGAGTTGGAAATTAAATTCTTCTTTTACTGAAATCAGTGACAATTACAATGACTTCAGTGGGATCAACATCATACTTAGGAATTTGTCTTCTACACTCATACTCACAGAATATCAGTTGGTGGTCTTCCCTGAAACAATTTTCTACTAACAGATTAGTGTAAAACAAGCAGGTGTGTTAGCTATTGATAATAAAATCATTTGACTGAAAAAGAAATATTAATCCTTGTATAAAGGTGATACAAATACTAAAGGTCGATTAAGCAAAGTAAATGAAGCACGTACACCATGCAACTCAAGCATCAGTAGCTATGTACTACCTTCAACAGTTTTCAAAACTTTTTGAACTGAGTCAACAATCAATCAGAACATCGTTCTTGTCAAAAACATATGATGAAACCCACTAAAATGTGGAACAAATTGGTGATGTTCCCACATTTGTTTTAGCAGTATAATATAAATCAGCAGCATGTAAAAGAGTAATCAGACAACAGAACTGACAGCGGTGTGTTACAGTGCTCCATAAATCTCATGCCTGAACAGAAAATGACAGAGCAGCACTGATAGCAATATTTGCTTTCCAGCTTTGCAGTCCAGATTCAGCAAATGACCGAGGAAACCAAAACAAGGCACCAATGAAATTAATGCACCAAAATCTGAAGGCGTGAAAAGCTTCAAGATCAAAAAGCTTCCATAAAGCCTCTTTGTCACCTCAGTAGTATTTGAACATATAAGACAGTTTCTGACTTTAAAGATCCTTAATTGCTTAATAATTGCATTTACTTAGAGATGCAGAAGAATTTCAGTTTTGGCAAAGTCAAACAATTCACAGCTCAACTCATCTGCAAGGCAGGCAGGCAATAGTCACCTGAAGGATTTAATGTGGCAAGCATTTCCAGAGTTTGCCTAAGACTCACTAACGAGTTTGTGTCTCTCAGAAACTACTGTATCGCCCACCACTTCTTGTGTGCCACATTCCTTGAGAGACCCTGGGACACTGTTAGCACAAGCAGCATACACATCCTCTGATTCAAATGTTGTAGGCATGGTAGAAAAGTAAAGCGTGATCTCAGTAAGAGTTTTTTCAAAAACTGGGGAGAGGTGCCTTAAGGAAAGGGTCCCTGGGCCGATCTGGATTCCATCAGGGGACAGACAAATAAAAATAAGATACTGTAACATTGGATACTTCTGTGCTCAGGGCCTTTACCAAAACTGTCCTTGAACTGTGCAAATTTTAAGTACGACTGATGCTACTGGTATACAAGTTAGGGCCATAAGGATCTGCAACTTGGATTAATGTCTGCTGTGAGATCTTGGGGTACTGCTATCCCCTTGGCTGGGGAAGAACTAAGGAAACACAGCGTAGTTGTAACATCTCATCGGAATGCATATTCAGGAGAGAAAGAGAGAGGTAGAGAGACAGAAAGAAATGAAGAAAAAAAAAAAAGGTACCTTACCTCACTTTTAAATTGCCTTGCTGTGGCTGTCCGTCGTAAACTGACAAAATATCAAAATCTTCCTCGAGGGCAAAAGTATGAAACGACAATTGTATCCTGTTACGTTCTCCTGTGATAATGATCCACGTGCAGTTGGCATAATTTGGATAACCATGAGGAAATCCAGGGCTTTCTATAGTACCATTTGGTCCTTGTACTAAGCCTCCACAGTTCTGACCTGAAATAGAAAAAAGGAAAATGGGTATTTTGGTGTTTTTCTCCTCCCCCAGTATATATTCTTACATGAGTAACTATATGTAAACTTAATTTTATAATATTTTTTCTAGATTGCAAGCACCACATAAAATTGCATTTATACCATTCTTCCCTCTGGATTCAAACCCCCCATCGCTGGATTTTCTGAGACACCTACCACCTTTTTATGCAATGAATCATTATTTGAGTATTAACAATGTATGACTTATTCATCCAAATGTGAAATTTAAGCATTAGCCTTGATGCCATAAATTCAACAGACTGACAGTTTTAATGCCAGAGAGTGTTCAGAGATTTTTGGTGAATGCCATTTTTAAAGTTTTCATATAAATACTAAAGTATTACAGTTTCTGATGTTCCAAACCATACTTTTAACACAAAGGGCAAAATATAGACAGACATTTATTATGCATTTTGTTGCAACCAACGTTAAGATTTTATACTTCAAAACTAGCAATATTTCTGTGGTATAACATTTTTAGTACCATGTGTATTGTGATCAGGGAAGTGTTAATTTTTTTCTTTTTTTTTTCTTTTTTTTTTTTTTTTTTTAGGATTCTTAAAAAATAACACTAAAGGTTTACTCAATAGGCATTTGTGTCTGGTTTGTACATCCTACAGACCTTGTGAGGGTATGGTAGCTCATTAACGGGAAGTCCTCAGCAAGAAACCTTGACTTACAGTGCACACTCTTGCTAATTTCCTACTTGATTTTGTTAATCCCACACACAATAGTTGTACTGACTCAGGGCTGGAGAGAAGCGTTAATGAAATATTTGAACAGAGAAAAGTTTAAGGACATTCTGTGCACTGTAATGCTTGGATTATTACATGCATTTTAAGCACTTTAGAACAAGTATAATCCCAGCATTTTATTGTTATACCTAAACCAGAAAAGTATTTCAGGCTGCAATTTTATTTTTAACTTCCCAGCAGTAGGTTTCTGAGACTGAATCTTTCAGAACAGTTCTGTCAAATGCTTGTGGGAGGTTTCTAAATCTTAATAAAATGGATTTAACAAATGGGATTTGCTGCTAAAACTAAAGAACCAATAAGTAATCATTTTCTACTAAATTTCAAATATGACACAAACTCTAATGAAAAGATAAAAAGGCTATGGAGATTCAGGAGGCCTTTAAAGTAAAAATCTTCTTTAGTGTTTCTACCAATTGATTCACATCAATAAAACATCGGTGTTATTAAACATTCCTGAAGAAGGAACCTATTACACTATGAACTTAGCATGAAAGTTTCAGCTATGTACTGTTCATTGTAACTTGTCGGCATTCTCGCAGATGCTTTGCATTGTATTCCTCTTCGTACAACCACAGGGGAAATATCATACAAGTGTCACAAGCAATTTAAAATAATTTAATTACTACAGAAATAATGTTCTGAAAACAGAATCCACCTAATACTCTAATGAGCTACTTCATGCCACCAACATCCAGAAATTGCTTTGTGTAAATCAAGTACACCCTGCAAGCCGTGCTGCACAGCAGCTTTCCTACCACTCGGTGTGAAAGGGTTGCTTTGAAAGAGGAGAGCTATCAAGTGCAAGTTCGCAATTCATCTAAAATCTACCAAAGACAGAACCACCTCTTAGGAGCAGAACTTTGTAATTCTGGTGTATGAAGAATGTAATAAACATATGTAATTGTACATGTAAATGCAATATGTTAATTACATTTCTGACTTCCAGGGAGACAAACAAATTACCTCCGCAATCTCTTGGGGAACCCTACAGCTGGCTTAAGGTAAAACAGAATATTGATGGGGTAGTAGGTGAGCCCTCCCACCCCCAAACTGGCCATAGCCCAGCAGCCTCCTTATAGAGGCACTTGCTACCTACTTGCAGAAGTTTTTGCAACTGTCAGTGATTGATCCCGGTTTTATTCCAAAAGATGTTTTCTATTCCTTACTGTAGATTCAAGTTATTATTATTCTCTTGGAAAATAAATAAACTCTTATGATAAACCAGGCAGCCAACACTTTACCTCTGTTTAACTTAAGCATTTCTTACCACCTCTAGTCCTTTCCTTCTCCAGTTCACTTTTGCTCTCCTGTATATATATCACTCCAGTTCCGAAACTATTTATAAACATGTTGCCTATTCACTTTGTACCCAAGAAACACAAGGCAAAGGAGAACCATAAAGGAAAATTATTACTGTGAAATGTTATTTAGGTTTGCTCTTGATTTTATATGCAAATATATAAATACATACTTATTACTTAAATATATACTTTATTTACACACTTATTTATTCAGTAAAAACCCCAATAAAAATCCTAGAAGAAATTTAATACACAGTTAACTCCTATCAATCTCATTGCAGCACACTGACAACTGCACAGAGGATCTCTCTTCTGAACTAAGCAATACTCAAAAAGGCTTGAAGAGCTGTGCAGGCCCAGAAATCTGACATCCTTCCAGGTCTGTTCCCGCCCAGTTAAAACATGAAGCATGTTAACAGAGCAGTATTGGGAAAAAAAGATCAGCTGCTATCTGTATAATACTTATTTTGTCAATATACATAAGTCGAAAACCTTCAGAACTGTCAAATGTTACACCTCTGCCAAGGAGTAAATTCAGCGTCAAATCCCTTAAGAGAGATTCGGTAGGAGGATATATTTGGAGAGCAGGAATGAAAAGACTTCTGGGTGACAGGTGGCAGCAAATGAGACAGGAGCTGGCAATGCAATGTCCTACAAAAAGTGCTGTTTCTGACTGCAGAGACACCACAGACAAATAAGAGGACACTGATGAGATTAATTAAGAATATTTTGTTTCTTATGGGTGCCTTAATAGCAGAAAGTATCAACAAAGTAAAGAAACTGAACATACCACCAAGAATATATTAAAAGAATATTAATATCAGCAGAGTTTAAGTAGTTCTGCTGGGCTGAATGTAAGCATAGAAGAGAATGTAGGCTGAATACAACTGAATACACCCTAAAAAGAAGATGTACCCATGCAATTCACTTTAGCCCTTGTGTCAAATAAAAAAAAATAAATGTTGCCATTTTTCACAAGACGTGCAGTCATTGATTGAGTACAATATCAGTACACTGAATTATTTTAATACTAAAGGTGTATTAGACTGCCAACATTCTATTAGTATGACATCACACTGTTGTTTATATAAATATAAACTATGCTGTTAACATTAATTTTCTGTCATATGTTGCCTGTAAGAAGATATTCCAAGGACAACATTTTTAACTTTATCATATATAAAGTGTAATTTAAAAATGCAGATGATCTTGGCTTGCAGTTGAAAATTATTTACACTGATTTCAGCCATATTTTATCTTAGTAAGGTTCTTTGCATATCCCCAACCAGCCCTATTTGCACCTGCTCAGGCTCAACATTTCCCATTTGTGACCCCTAAGTGAGAAAGAAAACTTTGCAATTTTGCCTTAAATGCTGAGGTTGTAGAATCACTGAGAATCAGTAGAATTTAAGTACTGCTTTGCCATAAGATTTTGAATAAACTTTACAAAATATTTTCTAAAAATCAGACTTTTATTTTCCCAGGCCTTTATATTTATCATGATTATGTTTATCACCACCACCATCCCTGCCGTTTACCAGTATCTAATAACTAGAAATAGCAAAGTACAGATTCATTGATTTATTTATTTTTTCCAAGTTTCAATGCTTCTACAAGAAACAAGACAAAAGATAACCATTTCTCTTCTTGTAATTCATAGGATATTCTGTGGATGACATATATTTATACATCTACACAGATGTATATGCATACATATACATATTTACACCTAAAGCAATTTTTGCAAGATATATGTATTTTGAACAAGCAAACTATAAATTGCACCAAAAATAAAGTCAGTGATGCTAAAGATATTTTGAACAATCATGATAATGAAAATTAAGTCACATTTATTCTTGTTGTGACTGTGAGTAGCATCTTTCATTCTGCAGCTACAGAGGAATGCAGCAACTAGTAGTGAGGCTGAGAAGAGACCTAGCAAGATCATATCAGATCTTTACAGTAGATTCTGAGTTACACTTTTATTAGTAAGTTTAATAATTAAATAAGAAAACAGTGCTCAGTCAGATCAAAATGCTCGTTCAGCTCAGTATCTTTTCTCCAACAGTAATCCAAAGGAGGTACCTAGGAAGGACTTTGCCAGAAAACTCCCCTCCCCTTCAAGATCTGCATCTTCAGGGGTTTCTTAAAAGGAACACATTCCAATGGCCTCGTCTTTCTGTTTAATAACTCTTGAAAGATTTCTTTTCCATGAACTTGTCGGGTCATCCTCCTAGTCTATACTAACTTCTAGGATCTTTAATGTATTGTAGAGGGAATCCTAAAACATGAAAAACCCTTCTTTGTGTTTGTTCAGCAGCTACCATCTGCTAGGTTCATTGGATGCCCCACTAAGTTTTTATATGAAAAGCGAACATACAGATCATTCTTATTGATGCTTTCTATGCCACTTACCATCTTATTGACCTCTATCATGTCCCAGCTTCTTTTTTTTTTCCAAGTTCAAAAGTTCTACTTTATCTAGCTGTTCTTTGTACTAAAGCCATTTTATCACCTTTCTCTGAACCTTTTGCAGCTTTGTTACACCCTTCATGAAACAGAGATACCTGAACTTCTTGTAATATTGAAAATGTATACACATCATTTACACAGTGATATTTTTAATCCCTTTTCTGTCCTCCTACTAATTTGATCTATTCTTTTGCTAAGGTAAGCATTAGCTTGACATTTTTATAGGACTATGTATTATAACTAAGATTCCTTTCCTCCAGAATTACAGTGAGGCTAGAGCCTGTCATTTTACATGGAAAATTAGGATTATGTTTTTTTCCTCTGTAGATTTTCTACAGTTTATAACTATGTGCATTACATCACATTCATCTACACTGAATTTCATCAGCTACTTCAACATCCTCTTACTTGGTCACATAAGGCCTTTTTCAGAATTCTTCACTCATCTTCATTAACTGATAACTTCCTGTCATCATGGTCACTTCACTGCTTACCCTCTCTTGCAGATCATTTATGAGTGTGCTGAACAACACAGACGCCAGCAGAGCTCGCTCTCTGATGCTGTGGTGACTCCCTCCATTGTAAAAACTGGACATTTTCTCCTATCCTGAAGCACAATGTTTAGCCAACCTTTTAGCAATGTACAGACTTTCTTATGCCTTTCCTGATTGTTTTCTTTAGAGTCCTTACCCAGGAGCCTTTTTCAATGTATTTTGGAAATTCTGATCACTTTTATCCACATTCAGGCTGACTCATTCAGAGAACTCCAATAGGTTTGAAAAGTATATAGTTTTAAAATAAAGCCTTGATTCTTCTTCAATATATCATATTTAACCATGTGTCAATTGATTCTCTTAATACAATTTCGTAACGCAAGTTTCAGATGTTCCAGCGTTTAGTTCCTTAACTACCCTAGGTCCCTTTTAAATATAGGCATCTCAGGTGAACTAAAGCTGGAGATCACATTAGCAGTGCAGCAATTTTTTTCTTGATTGTCTTTTAAACTCTAGATAACACATGGTGCTTGTGACTTTACTGTTTATTTTGTCTGTTGGTTCCATAACCTGTTCTACCAATTTTTCAACTTTAAACAGATGTCATTTTACACAAAGAACAGTTCAGGCATGGGAATAACAAAACACTTTTTTTTTTTTTTTTGCTGTCTTCATTAATCTTCTGTGTTGGGTTTGTGTGGCAAGGTTTTGGTAGCGGGGGGGCTACAGGGGTGGCTTCTGTGAGAAGCTGCTAGAAGCTCCACCTGTGTCTGATAGAGCCAATGCCAGCCGGCTCCAAGACGGACCCGCCGCTGGCCAAGGCCAAGCCAGTCAGCGCCTCTGTGATAACATATTTAAGAAGAAGAAAAACAGTTAGAGAGAGCTTTTGCAGCCAGAGAGAGGAGTGAGAAGATGTAAGAAACTCTGCAGACACCAAGGTCAGTGCAGATGGAGGGGGAGGAGGTGCTCCAGGCACCGGAGCAGAGATCCCCCTGCAGCCCATGGTGAAGACCATGGTGAAGCAGGCTGTCCCCCTGCAGCCCATGGAGGAAGGATGGGGGGGTGTAGAGATTCCACCTGCAGCCCGTGGAGGACCCCACGCCGGAGCAGGTGGAGGCACCTGAAGGAGGCTGCGGCCCATGGGAAGCCCACGCTGGAGCAAGTTCCTGGCCGGACCGGTGGACCTGTGCAGAGGGGAGCCCACACCAGGGCAGGTTTGCTGGCAGGACTTGTGACCCTGTGGGGGACCCCACACTGGAGCAGTCTGCTCCTGAAGGTCTGCACCCCGTGAGAGGGACTCCATGCTGGAGCAGGGGAACAATGAGAGGAGTCTTCCCCCTGAGGATGAAGAAGCGGCAGAAACACCGTGTGATGAACTGACCGTAACCCCCATTCCCCATCCCCCTGTGCCGCTGAGGGGGGGAAGGTTGAAGCCGGGAGTGAAGTTGAGCCCGGGAAGATGGGAGGGGTGGGGGGAGGTGTTTTAAGAGTCAATTTTATTTCTCATTCCTCTACTCTGTTTTGCCTAGTAATAAATGAGATGAATTCCCTCTCTAAGTTCGGTCTGTTTTGCTCGTGACAACAATTAGTGAGTGATCTCTCCCTGTCCTTATCTCGACCCACAAGCTACACCTTTTCTCCCCTGTCTAGTGAATGAGGGGAGTGATAGAGCGGCTCTGGTGGGCACCTGGCCTCCAGCCAGGGTCAACCCACCACAACCTTTAAATTCTGAATATTTATTGGCCCAGCAAGGCTGTCTTGCAGGCTACTTTCTCCAACTGTGTTCAAAAGAAGAATAATTTTTAGTTTTACAATGTTGGCCTGCAATACTCTCAAACACTAATGTTTTATTTCCAGGAAAGCCTTCAGAGAGGGCCCAGCAGTCCCTAAATCTTACTGGGATCTCGCTGATACACATGCCTTCACCTTGGAATTAACTCCTTCTGTCAGTCTGTACAAAACAGCATTAATCACTGTCTTTGCATATACAGCAGGATGAATCTCTGACTCCATCATCTCTCTTTTATCATTATTTGGGAGGACTTAATTATAAAAGCCGATGGTTAGAGGCCTCACAGACTTTAAATTCTCTCTCCTGCACAGAAAAATCAAATGCACACCCCTTACGTCCCCAAAGCACCTCAGGTTTGCAATTATGACTCCTCTAACTCATGTACGTGCACACTTACAGGAACTTTGGTATTGCCAGAAGTATTAGCCACAACTTATGAGACTTCATGCAGCAAAGCTCACGACAGCAACAGTTTTGAAAATATGACTTTTAATATAAAAAACAAATGTTCCTGATGATAGTGCAAAGATGTGTTATACAAATGAGCAAAAAAAATTTCCTCTTGAACTACAACAGGTAACTACAGATTTAAATTATTGCCACCATCAATTGAGACTGGAGCAGTAGATAGCTGTAAGACATAAATAGGTGGTTGCACACCTTGTTGCAAGCACCCCTTTCTCTTTTCTTTTGCATTTTAATATGCTACCTTCATTGATGTCCCCTGTAAGCTCCTGGCACTTCCTGGTTCCGCCAAGGCCTGCAGGCCTACACTAACCCCTGCCACTGACTGGCCCTTATCGCTTCTTCCTCATTAGCTATCTTCTGACAATGTTACTACCCAATAAAATTGTTATTGCCTAAATTGACTTTAATCAAGAACAGAAATATCAAATGGCCAGAGAGGTAAAGGCACTATTTTCTGAGGACTGTTTTAAACAGCATTTGGCTACTTTAAGTGTCCTTTAAAAATCAATTATTAAATAAGCCTCACAACACCATTAAAAGGTACTTTCCAAGGAATTAACCAAATCAGAAAGTACCAAGTTCTTTTTAATTTAGGTATCACTGAAGATTTATTCACAACTTTAAGCCACCATCTTTGTTTGAAAAACTGAAGTACACCCTGGACAGCAGCGACAGCACAAAGATCTCACAAAGCAGCTGCCTGCGCCGCGCCAGCATCTGCTTGCTGTGTCCGCCATCGCCTTTCTACGTCAGGGAGAACTGATGCAGTAAAACTTCAATATTACAGAGATTTAATCGTATTCAAGATAGTCCCAGCCCAACGTGAAATGAGAACAGTGTAAATTTACTCATGATGTTATGTTTTTGCCGTACCCCGGCAAAAATAGTTTCTTTCGAGAGAATTAGTAAGAAATTCTTTAAAACATATTTGATCTATATTAATAATTAATAACGATCTGTTAGGTTATATGGTAAAAAGCTCATCTGTGCACCCACAAAGAAGCACAGAGAGACAATGGCAGATGGGGACACCCAAGCACCCCCCTGCCCCAGCTTCTCCCAGGCCACCAGTCCACTGGGGGCCACCAGTCCATCACAGGCCCAGCTCCATGTGCCCAGAGGAGCACAGGAGGCCCCGGGGTAGGTGGGAAACCACAGTAAGGGCTCACAGGAAGGAATGTCCTTCTCTGGGGCCTCCCAGGGCTGCCCCAGGACAGCCTTAGCCCCGGTGTCCAAGTGTGACACCCATCACAACAGGCCAAGAGGAGCAGCTCCAGATCCCCTTCCAGACTGGGGGGTGGGGGGGTGGTGCTGGGATGCCAGGGAAGAGCATTTTGGGATTGCATAAGACTTACTATGGAACGTTTAGGGGAGGAGCCAGAGGTGGGGAAGGGGATTTAGATGACTTGGGGAAGAACAACTGTGGGAAAATGGAGGAGTGAGGGGACAAACAGAGCTGGTTGCGTGTAAATAGTGGCCAGTCTGGCTGTACCCCCACAGGGGTCGTAGGGTCCCAGGGGTGGGTGGTGCCAGCCTGAGGCGAGTGCAGGTCAGGGTGCCAGCAGCTGGGCTGGACCATGGGCCAGAGGGTGCGTGTGCCTGGGTGCGTGTGACTGGGGAGACACCCATGAGTGACACCAAGTGCCAGCCCCAGGTGGGACCAGGGCCAGAGCCCGTGTGTCTGCGGTGCAGCACAGGGAGCCAGCGCGGGTGTGTGAGCGAGTGTGCAAGTGCTGGAGATGGTGTGGCTGGACGAGCCAGTGAGCAGGTGATGTGGATGGGGAGCCAGGAGGGTTTCTCCAAGGACAAGATCACAGGGGGGTGGCTATGGGGGACCAGAGGAGTCTTGGTCACCTCTGTGTGTCTATATGGATGGATCTCCATCCTGCTCAGCCAGAGATGGGAAACAGGATAAGGCCACTTGTGCTGCCTCAGTTCATACGAGTGCTGAGTATGTCCGCCTCTGTGTAGCTGGCTGTGTGTATACATATGCATGTGGTGTATACATGTGCTCTGGGTGTGTGCTCCTACTGGGAAAAGCTGCTCAGCCTTGCCCCTGCCTGCATCTGGGCCATGGAGACGGGGCAGCCTCGCCTCTGTCAGCTGCCAGATTCAACCCTTCCTAACCCAATCAATTGCCTCTGAATCGTTAAATATTCTGTAGCTTGGTGGCTAAAGCTGAAAATAGAGAAAAAATGGCAGCTAAATTGCAAAATTTAGATTGATTTCCTTTAAATACAGATCCATTCGAACCCTGCAATTTTTGTCTGTGACCAGTCTAGGACCTTCACTAGGTCCATCTCACATGAGATGAACAGTTGGTAAATGCTTGAATGCGTATAATAACCTTAAAATCTGATGTAGGCATTCACAAAGTGACTGTACCTTCATCAGTGTATAAAACATTTTAAATTCAGACCTTACTTCTAAGCCGCAGGATATATATTCATTGATTGTGTTGATGAAACAGAAAAGCTAGTGCTTTTAAAGTCTCAGATTAGTACTCTGAGAGTCAGGCAATAGCTTTGTGTGCAATTTCCTATGTATATTTAAGCCTTTATCCAGCACCCAATTGAAATTAAATTGTCCCGAAGGTTAAAGATTAATATTACTATGCAGCAAGAAGTTCTGAAACAAATCCTGCCGTAATGGCAGCTTTGCTGTGTACCAAAGCAAAACATCTTAATTGCTGGTATGTGGAAGTTTTTTATTTATTGTAATGAAGTTCTCGATCCTTAAACGCATAATATACATCAGCTGGATTACATTGCCATTACAAATTGAGAAAAAGATATTTCATGTTCCCTTTTCAATACTGGAATGTCCAAAAATACCAATAAATCAGTTTTCACACAAGTTAATGGGGAAATAAAATGCAGCAAAATATGTTTCTCTGAAGGAAAACATTTTTTAAAGAGTTTTTAATGCTTTTTTAAAAATCCAGTCTACAACACCATCAATTCAGTGCCACTGGCTAGTAGAGACAAAAAAATAAAAATACTATAATCACTCTCTCAAGGCTACAGCTTGACAGTCTTTCCTTCTGACAAAGCAATAAGTTCTTAGTTAAAACCAACTAGATTATATGAAGTTGTTTTATCCTTTTTCCTTCAAAAGTAATGATTTTATCCCAGTAAAGCAAAGTTCTCTGAATTCTCTTTGTACTTCCTTTGCATTTATTCCATTGTTTTTAACATTTATCAAAATGAAGGAAAGAAAATGCATTAGAAAGAGGAAAACCATGCAAGTTGTATACCAGATTTGAAATATGTAGGAGTTGGTGTTGAAAAAAGTTCTTTTACAGAGTATGATCCTGTATCATGAAATGCTGAACTAAAGACAGATTTAGTGCCCTTTAAAACAAGACTATTCTTCACAGATGCAAACTCATTCTGCAGATGGAGATCACTGAGGACAGGGTGGATTTTATTTGTTTACTTTTCTAAAATAAAGTAAAATAAATTGAGGTTTTAGGTAAACATCACTATTACTGTTACAGTTGCTTAGCAACAGCTGGTAGAATGAGTATGGTATAGCTCAGGTAAATAAAAGGAAAGTGCTGATTTCATTATTTGTGAAATACTGAGACAATAATCCAAATTCTCTTCTGAGTTTCACTGGAATAGGAGCAACTCAACCATAGGCAAGCTACTCTGAGAAGAGGACTTCTTTATTTCCCTTCTGCCAGACTCCTGCAACATACAGGATAACTGTCTGTACCAAACCTGATCACTTCAGTATTGTCACTTTGACTTTCATTTTTCATTGATGCCACTCTGCCAGACCACTTCACTGACAGCCTTGCTCACATATCAGGATCTTACAGCTGGGTTTTTTTATTACCGTCTTTGTCACTGGATACCTACATCATAAGGCTGAGAAGTGTAACGCAGTTCAAGTAGTTTGGTTTTATACTATTACTAAAAGAGTGTATTGTCAAAAAGCCCAATTCTGAAAACTGGGAAAAATCCATTTGTCTCATTGTAACTGCTCCATGAGCATTGTCTACTTTAGCTACCTTTTCTTCCCTGACAGTTATTACTTTGTGCATCACTTCTATTATCTAGCATGCTATCCAGTATTTTTTGTCTGTGTGTGACCATAGAATCTGTCCAGAAAAGGTTTCAAATTTGTTCATCTCTGCTACTTGAATTCACACTTTCTTTGCATTTAAAACAGAACCCTTCAGTTCAGTGTGCTTTAATTACCAGTGCAGAGACAACTGACATCAACTGAGAAGGACAAATACTATCTTCCAAATTAGATTGCTAAGTCATAACTTGAGAAAAGAGAATGAGTGGCAATAAATTCTTCAACAGTCATTAGAGAAGTTTAATTTTCAAAGATGGAAGAGTTATTTTTATAATTGAATTTAGAAAGATAAAATGATATTACATTAGATTTTAGTGTTAAAACAATCACCTTTGTTAATACAAATGCATTTTGCAGGGAGAATTTTAGCTTTCAGGTAAAAAAAATGGTATTTTATGGATCTACTGCAAGAAATCATGAAGCATTCCTCTTGACAGGTTTATTATTTCCATACACATAATTGTGCTTCTTATTTAGATTTGTATTTTATATAAATCAGAATATGGGCACTACTGTCCTATGCAATGCACATATAAGAAGAATTCTCCTATGAAAAAGTAACAATACAACATTGGAAACAATATTACAGCATTAGCAAAGTTAAATATAATAAAAATATAGGTAGCATGACAACATGTACCTGTGTAAAATACAAATTTCATTGCACTTTTGACGTTAATAAATTTACACACACAAAACATATACAAACTATGACATTAATTAACATTACCAGGATGGGAATGATGCAACAGACAGATATTCCCTGGAGATTATAAATTCAAAGTACAGCTGCCTGAGACATTCATAACTGGAACTGAAATGATGTGTTCTAATAATCTTAACCACAGGAAATTTAGTACCTTATGTTTTGTATCTTACTGATATGTTTGCACAGTATTAAAGTAATTACTGATTTTAATGGGGCAATGGGATGGAATGGAGGATGATGCAGCTCCTGTGCCTGAGTCATGATGTCAGTAGCTTACATTTATGCACAGAGATATTCAGAACGGAGTAGCTAACCACCATCTCATAGCATCAATAACAAACACAATTGCGTGAGTAACTACAGGTGTGATACAGCATTGTTCCAAATCTTTTGGCCTTATCTACACCAATTCAGGTGGGTGCCAAAATGCCGCCAGTCTGATTTGGTGCCTCCAGTTCATACTGGAGTAAATGACTAAAGAATAAGATATTTTTCTGTATTTACATAAGATCAAGTTTTATTCCTCCCATACTAAATACAAGGTTTCAGGTTTATGTTTTCCATTGCGTACATGTCAGGCAATTGTTTAGATTTTTTATGTTTTCTACTGTGTATATCTCTAGCAACTATTTAGATTTGTAAATAATGGCAAGTAATGTTGTGAACTGTAACAAAAATGCAATTAATGTTTCCTTTAAGGTACAGCTGATTAGCATATTACTTTCTAGATAGTGTATATAGTATGCCTATTTACTAATTAAACACATTCAGTCCATGCACATGAGTCAGATTACACAAATAAAAGTTTACACCATGAATTGAATTCAAATAAATTAAGAAACTTTAGATGACAGTACAAATTGGAACTGTAAAACATGCAAGAGAATATTTATGATATTACATATTTAAAGAAATTATTTCTCCTAACAATGCAACACTTCATGAGATACTGTACTTCTCAGAGCTGGTTTGCCTATACTACATAACTGTTTGTTATAGCACTATGGTGGATGCTGTTTTGAAATTCCAAATTGAAATATCACACAAATATTCAACTATTTATGCGAGGTGAAGCATATGAAATTGCAGAAGCTGAACTTACAATCCTTCAGGCCTTTTCATCTGGCTTCTGCCCTCACATCCTGCCTTTTACATCACAACATACAAGCACTATCTCAGAGACTAGTTCTTAACTGGATGGCTCAAAGGCATTTTTACTGCTTGATTAAGGCATATTTGAAATAGGTAGAAGAGATCCACCCTTTGAGGGAATATTACAAGCAATACCCTGTTATGTTCATTTTACTGAAATACTGTACAAAAGAAAAAGCCGTCTACATCACTGACTCATCCTCAGGAGCCGTATGACTGACAGGAAACGGCGAGCCAGAAGCCCAGCAAGTAGACACTATTCACGATGGCACTGCTAAAGCTGGTTGTGCCAGGGTGGGTGAAATGTGGGCTGATCTGCCATGTCAGTGCCGGGTCTGTGGTGCAGAACTGCCCTTGCACCTGCGAGCTATTCTGATCTTCATAGTCACTGCTTCCACAAAACGACACAGAGATGGGTTTCTCTAGGACAATTTCTATCTACCACCACGGGACACATACTTATGACCCTTCCTGCATAGGTATTCCAATATGAGTAATTTTCTGGGCAAGGTACAAATACAACACTGTCTGTTATTTATCTAGGCCTAAACCAAAAGCCTTGATATTCGTGATATAACTTTATTTAAAATAGCTGAGATATGGGGGTGATGGGTGGTGGAAGGGGTTGATCCCGAGATCCTAGCTTTTCTGAACAATAACACAATATATTTGACTATTGAAGTGTCCAGGAGTGTGATCATACCCCCACTGAGGTCAATGACAAGGCTTCTATAGACTTTGGTGAGAGAAGGATCAACTCTGTACATACAGGCTCAGATTCATTACGCATCTGGCTTGCTTCCAGAAGGAGACAAAATCTGAGAGGGAAACGATTGGCATGGCTCAATGGAGGCAGACATGCCTTTGGGAGACTGTGCATGGCCATCAGTAAGAGCAGGAGAAGGTTGTGAAATGTTAGCTTTCACTCATGTTACATCAGACTGCATTATGTCATGCTGTCTTACATTTCATCTGACAGGCACATTTCTGTTACAAAACATAAAAAGACAGAGAAAACAGCAGTGATTTGAAAAGAACATGTTTGTTTTAGTTTAGGTGACTAGTCACTTAGCAGATACAACAAGCTTTAACTAGTTCAAAATTATTCTTGCCAACATCACACTTTTTATACAACTAACTATAAATTATTAATTCAATCCACATTGTACTAGTTATTAGACTACAGCTGCATGATTTACTCTTGAAATTCTGAAAGCGCTCACCTCTATCACACCCTTAGTACACCTGACTCCCAGTTTACCCTGCTATCTACAACTTTCCTTATTCAGCGAGGAACGTGATCATCTATATATGAAAAACAATGAACATATGGCTCTTGTGGCAGAAACTATAAAGTTAAATTTTCCACAGTGGCTTGCTGGACAGACAGCCAAATGCTGTTTCATGCTTCAGCTATAACATGGTAACTATAATAGCTTCTTTGTGTCATTGTAACCTATACTTGAAGAAGCTGTATAATTCATGGTATGGTTGTCAGCTGGAGTCATCCAGTCCATACAAACAATGTTCTTACAATGTCACAGGAAAAAAGGTATTAGTGTACTTTGAAAATAAATGTACACTGCATTGAATAGTTTATAATCATAACCTGCTGATGAATGACATTTATTATAAATAAAATGATAAAAAAATTAAGCAAATAATGTTTGTGATTCTTGCTATTTGACATAACAGGTATTTTTCCATGTTTGCATTTATAAAGTGTTGATTCTGTAGGCTATTAAAACAACTAGAGCCAGGAAAGAGAACATCAAAGGTCACGTATACAAGTATAACCACATTACAATCACAGCACTTGGAGAACATGAGAAACCGCCACATGCACTTCCTGAATCTCCTCTTGGTGCCATTTCTAAAAGAAAATGTCATCAACAAAACAGGCACATTATTAAATAGCTTTGATTTATCTCAGCATTGCCCTCTTCAAGCCAACTGTCTTTGTGTCACTCTGCGGATTTTCCGTTGTCATAAGCCAGCATGTCTTCACTAGCTACATCACACCAGATCAACCATAACACTAGCTGAATTTCCAAGACATACGCTGATTCTACCACCCACCTTCCTCCCCTTCTTACTGTCTTCTCTCCTTCCTTCCTTTCTTCAGTTTTCAAATACTTATTTGGTAAAGACATTTTATTATTTGCTCTTGAATCTGATCTTCTTTATGATACTCTATTAACTACTTTGATATTTCTATCCTTCTAAGGCAAAACACTGTATCTGTAATTAGTAATCAAAGAAAGCGCAAGGAAAAGGTCTGTTTACTGTATTTGTCAAACATTTTTCCAGATGCTTTGGCTGTTTAGTTTCATGATGGATGCAACAGATCTTGAATATCAGCTGCCATTTCACTTACTTTGCTTTACAGAAAGGCTATGTGAAGAGCTGCAGAAACACTTTGTAATACTGAGAAATTTCAGTAACACCATGTCCAAGCAAAGGCCAGTTCTGGTCACATAGAAATGGGCTCTAAGCTACCTATTAGGACTCAGGGAAACTGTTGCAGAGGAGATGGAAAGTTGAAGTAATATGTTCATAAAACCACAAGAGTCAAAAAAGTGAACAGAATATTTTAAATTATTAAACTTAGATGAAACAAAGAGAAAGCGCCATTAAGTCCTACATATGCTCACTGTCTAATCTGAGTTCTACATGCAAGTCCAACCCCGCAATCTTATCAGAAAAGGTGTAGATAGGAACTCTAAGGGTGATTGAAGATATGAAATAGCTTCCATACAGGGAGACTAACTAGATTCAAATTTTCTAGCCTGCAAAAGACACTGCTGAGAGGGAATGTAGGAGAGGTCCACAGCATCACAAGGGTGAGAAAAAGTGTTTTTCTGTTCTGTTTTTCTTTCCTTTGTTTTCATTATGCAAAACTCTCTGTGTGCTATACGTTCAAAACAAAAGGAGATATATTTTCACCTAGTGCATAACTAAACAGTGGAACTCATTTCAACAAGAAAGCAATTAGACTGTAGCAAAAGACAAATTAATAAAAGAAAAAAAAATCCATCACAGCATTTTAAAAGGACAGATACCACCTCTGGCTTAGAAAGTCTCCCAGGCACATATATCTAGAAGAAAGAAGGTGTATCTTGGAAAGTTTGCTTATACTCTTACATTTTTTCTAGGCATCTGCTATCAGCCAGTGACACAGATAAGACACCAGACTTGATGAACTTTGGTCAGACCCACTACGCTCTTCATGTTATTCTCCTGAAGACATCACTGAGGAGGGAATACCCCATAGCAGTATTAAAGCATCTAAGGTTGGTTATCCAATTCAGATTTTGAATAACATCAGATGAATAGCTTTTATGCTTCAACACTTTTGTTCTCTGCTTCATTGAAAGCCACTAACAAGTCACACATTATTATGGAGAATATCAAGCGTTCTTAACCTTTGGATATTATTGCCTTCATGGAAAATATTTACAGAGCTAACATACATTGGCTTCCCTTTCTTTGTGAAATCTTTCTTTGCCTTTTTTTGACAACCCAAAAAACAAGTATTATTAATAGCCAGGCTGATCAACAGTCATAGTAGCTGATCAATATTAATAGTTATAGTAGTTATTATTGAATGTCTTGAACTGCACATTTATAATAAAGAGGATTTTCAAACTTCCCATGAAGCATTCATACTATGTGAGCTTTGAAAGAGCTAATATTTGCATAAAATATTTTTATTATTGTTTGCCCCAATAGGAAGCAAGTGAAAGGACTACATGCACATGAATTAGATTGCCACCATGAGATTATACTAAGCAGTAATTTATTATGAATAAACCCTTTCTGTTCAGTAAGAAACGATAGTTTCTAAGAATATAACAGTCTGGTCCTTAATTTCCATGGATCTTATTCACTAAACAGCATCTATTAGTTTGCAACAGCATGCCTAATTTGTGCTGGTTCTTCCAAGTATACCATTTTGACACACTTACAGACACTGTGAATTGTAGAGTGACCTTGGAAACTTAATTTTGGATTTTGGCATTCACATAAGAACGCTATAACTCCCTTACTGGACTAACTGGACTACTGGTAAGTTGCAGAAGGCCACAAAAAAGTTTAGTAAAACACCACAGTAATTTTTCTGAAAGTCATTCCCCACAAAGAAAAAAAAAAGAATAATAGAGAGAGAAGACACATTTTTCTTCACAAAGTTTAGTATTATAGCTTAGCTCTTCAATTAGTCAATTAAGACACAGCAAGTTATGAAATAATTAGATAATAGCCAACTGCACAGTGGGAGAAGGTGTCTGAAACGTTGAAATATTTGCATGGTGAGAAGATATTCCTTGAAGCAAAACTTCCATGAGACCTGTTTTCACATATAACCTGCTCAAACACATTTATCTTTCAAAAAGGGCAGTGACTGAAATTATTGGCTAAGTCTTTGAATGAAACTGGTTTTGATTCATAAATCACAGATTTTTCCTTAAACTGTATAGATGTGTGGTCAGAATTTTGAAACCAACGTATGCCCAAAGTCCAGACAGGAGTTTGCCTTTTACAAAGATAAAAATATTTGCGCAAAACAGCATACAAGAATATATTGGGACCTCTAGCAGATGTTTCATTTCCCAGTAGTAAGAGTTTCCATAGTATCTGTGCAATTAAGAAGCCTAGCTGAATCAGTGTTTCTAAAATAAGCAGGCAGGTTATGGTGATATATTCCTGCAGGTTTAGCTTATATGTAAGAGCTGATAATCTATGTGACATTTGTAACAAAACTGTTTAGATTTCAGATTGAAAAGAAAGAAAACTTTAATAAATGTAAAATTTTGAGGTTTTTTGGTTTGAGGGTGGGTTTTTTTTTAATGTGAGAAGGTTCTGATTTCCTCTCTGGGATAACATTGTGATGTTCTTACTAACCTGCCTGGTGAGTTTTTCTACTAGCATAGAGATGTTTTTTTAGTCCTCTTTAGCATTAAAACCAGTTGCCAATAAAAGCACTTTCAATGAAATTCCATACATACAAATATTTTGATTTGAGTTCATGTGGTATTCATCAAGGGTATCTGCAGTGATAACATTTTTTTATTACACTTGTTGCTGTTACTCATTACTTTTTGTTAAATAGCACCATTTCTTACAAGAGTGGCATGACATGTTTTAAGGCTATTTTCTTCCAATATTAAAATTTACTGTTTCACTTGAATGTGCAAATAAATTTCTTCATCTAGTTCTACTTCAGCAAAAATTCAAAACTAGAGGAAAATATTATTTTTTATGTGTTAAAATGTGTTTGGGAGATGGAATCACTGTATGTCTCCGCTATCTGTATGAAAATATAGCTAAACTAGAGTCTCTTATGACACTCAATATTTTGCATTTGAATTCTAGTTTTAGAACAATGTCTCTACTGATTCCTTCCTCAGTGAGCATGGTCAAGCTTCATGTAGTTTCTGGGACAGAACAGAGAGTGTGTACCTCATCCTCACACATTAATTGCACATATTCCAGCCCAGACTTATGAAGGGTCAGTGTCTTCTCTGTGCAGGCTGCTTCCAGTTACTTTTGAATGGAGTGTGGTATCATAAATAGAAAGAGAGATTTTGCTTCTCCAAATATCCCCGTAGCATGCATGGGTACTACACACACACACACACAAAAAAAAAAAAAATTGGACAAAACAAAGAACCACTGAATTTTCACAAGGACTGGGGGAAAGAGCTAGAACTGCAGAGGCAAAGGCTGGAGCAAAGAAAGGAAAAAATGTTAGGGCTTTTTGGATTTTGTTTTTAAAAATCTGGAAAAAAAATCATAAATATATGCCTTAAGTCCATTAAAAATTCAAAATGTAAAAGAATACACAAACTTAGATCATGATTCTTTAGTTACGCACTCTGACATAGTCTTTAATTATGTGATCACATCCTCATATTTTTTAAAATTCTCTCCTTCACATCCAGTCTTCTTCCATTACTGAACCACTTCTCTTCCTTCACAACCATTCTCCAGTTCAATGTCCTTATAGTTCTCTCCTCAAAAACATGTTTCTTCTTCTTCACACAAATAAGCAACTTAAAAGAGTAGCAGATGATTGAGAACAAATTGTAGAATATTTAGTTAGGTCATTGCAACTTTGCTGCTTCAGCTCCTCCAAATTCTGATCCTTACTATGATAGAAAATTCAGACAAGTAAACTTATTACACATTCAGGCTCCTCTAAAAAGGGACTGAAATTTTCACATAAATAGAATTTAGCACTCAGTAAATACTGTGGGAAAGGATGCAACAATTTCTGCTCCTCTTTAGACTTTAGGCAACTGCTTCAAAAAGCATATGAGGTCTAGCTGACCAAAGTTGCATAAGTAAGCAGACCTCATACTTGTTCAAAATATAATACTAGAGGAAAACAATCATGGAGCAATGACTCCAGTCACAATTAAGCACAGGTTTAAGTTCATAGAATCATAGAATTGTTTGGGTTGGAAGGGACCTTTAAAGATCTGTGCTGGTTTTGGCTGGGATAGAGTTAATTTTCTTCATAATAGCTAGTACGGGGCTAGGGTTTGGATTTGTGCTGAACACAGTATTGATAACACAGGGATGTTTTAGCAGTTGCTGAGCAGTGCTTACACAGAGCCAAGGCCTTTTCTGCTTCTCACACCCCCCCACCAGTGAGTAGGCTGGGGGTGCACAAGAAATTGGGAGGGGACATGGCCAGGACAGCTGCCCCCAACTGACCAAAGGGATATTCCATACCATATGACGTCATGCTCAGCATATAAAACTGGGGAAAGAAGAAGGAAGGGGGACATGAAGGGAGTCATGGCGTTTGTCTTCCCAAGTAACAGTTACACGTGATGGAGCCCTGCTTTCCTGGAGATGGCCGAACACCTGCCTGATGATGAAAAGTGTTGAATGAATTCCTTGTTTTGCTCTGCTTGCGTGTGCGGCTTTTGCTTCACCTGTTAAACTGTCTTTATCTCAACCCATGAGTTTTCTCACTCTTACTCTTCTGATTGTAGTGACAGGACAAGGGGTAATGGGTTTAAGCTGAAGGAGGGTCGATTTAGATTAGATATTAGAAAGAAGTTCTTTACTGTGAGGGTGGTGAGGTACTGGAACAGGTTGCCCAGAGAGGTTGTGGATGCCCCATCCCTGGAAGTGTTCAAGGCCAGGTTGGATGGGGCTTTGGGCAATGTGGTCTAGTGGAGGGTGTCCCTGCCCATGGCAGGGGGGTTGGAACTAGATGGTCTTTGAGGTCCCTTCCAACCGTAACCATTCTATGATTCTATGATTCTGTCCCCCATCCCGCTGGGAGGAGTGAGTGAGCAGCTGTGTGGTGCTTAGCTGCCAGTTGGGGTTAAAGCACAACAAGATCATCTAATTCCAACCCCCCTGACATGGGTAGGGACATCTTTCACTAGACGAGGTTGCCCAAAGCCCCATCCAACCCAGCCTTGAACGCCTGCAGGGAGGGAGCATCCACAACTTCTCTGGGAAACATGTTCCAGTCTCACCATTCTCAGTAAAAAATTTCTTCCTTATGTCTAATCTAAATCTACCCTTCTTCAGTTTAAAACCATTACCCCTTCTTCTGTCACTACAGACCCTAGAGAAAAGTCTTTCTCTTTCTTGTAAGCCCCCTTTAAGGGTGCTTGAGTTTTTAAGGGGGCTTAAGGCACAATAAGGTCCCCGGAGCCTTCTCTTCTCCAGGCTGAACAACTCCAACTCTCTCAGCCTCTCTATATAGGAGAGACATTCCAGCCCTCTGATAATTTTCATGGCTCTCCTCTGGACCCGCTGTAACAGGCCCATGTCTTGTGCAGGGGACAGCAGAGCTGGACGCAGTACTCCAGGTAGGGTCTCACACGACCAGAGTAGAAGCAGAGAATCATGTCCCTCGACCTGCTGGCCACACTTGTTTTGATGTACCCCAGGATATGATTGGCTTTCTGGGCTGCAAGTGCACATTGCTGGCTCATGTCCAGTTTTTCATCCGCCAGTATCCTCAAGCCCTTGTCTGTAGGGCTTTTCCTTCATCATCCAGTTGGCAGATCTGGATTCGAGTCTACTTCTGAATAATTTCTGAGTTTTAGCTAATGAGTATGCAACGTGAAATGCAAAGATCTGAGACCCAGGACCAAGTATTCAGCCCAACATTAATTAATTCTCAATATGAAGTATGCTTGTCTTTCACAAACATGCTTATATGTTAAATGATGTCTTTTAAAAGACAGTTTCAGCATTTAACCTCATTTTTTTCATAGCTGCCTAGACAAAAAGTTTTTGAAACAATTCCCAAATACATGTGACTAGTTAGCAAATTTTATTCTCTTTTTTTTTTTTTGTACTTATCATCAATACTTTAGAGACTAAAATACATCAGGTTTTTGCTTTTGATTTGTTTTGAGTTTGTTTTCTAAAGAAAATAGATCATGTCGAAATATGCAACATTGGAAAATATAAAAAGTTACATTTCAAACTTAACATCCCTGTTTTATTTGACAAAATTCACACTCCCATGAGTAATGTTTTCTCTGCCATGTATCATTTAATCTGCAAACACCATTTCTTCATCATCTGTAACATAATCTAAACATATTGCTTCAGCATGACTTCAATCTGCTTCAAGCTGAAAATCCTACAGCTACCAGAGCAATTGACCACATACTACAACATTTCCTTAAAGCCTTCCACAACATACAGACCTGTTCTATATATTTTCTTTTTCCCATTATGGCTTTGTAGAACATTCTTCAAAACTTCACTGAAAGAGAAATGGTCATCTATATATACATCAGTCTGACACAGACTTGATTCCTCCGAACTCAGTAGCACAGTTTTCTAGAAGTCTTAACAATGTCAGATTATGCTTATAGGTAAAAACACTGTGGATGGGATTACTCTCACTTAACTTTAACCATCCAAGGTTAGTCATGTAATCTAAACTAGTCATCAAGGCTCTCATTTGAGAGATAGCTGAGTATTTTAGTAGAGTGATTCATTTTACCTTAGATATAAGCTTCATGAAGATATGAATCACCTATAAATGTCATTCTTCATTGTCTATTTAGCAAACTGAGATCAAACTAGATGTCTAACTCTTACATGGCTGCCTGACAAGACACTAAATGCCACCTCACCTTTCCAACTCAGCAATACGTTTAACTATGCATCAAACTTAAAAAATACAAGTTATTCCATTGCCCTCTCTGGGAAACTGCATATATTTAATTTGGGAATGGGATTGATCCATTACTGTTGAAAAATATTTTAGCACTTCTCTGCGTTCTGTGAAATTGATACAATGAATTAATTTGATCTAGTATACAAATCCTGATGAGAATCTTTGTATGAGAAATGATAAACATTCTAGTAAAAGGAATTAACACCATAAGATTAGGTATTATTCTCCTGAATTATGGAGACAGAAAATGATTGCTAAGTACATTAAAATTGAAAGGGAAATCCTTAGAAAACTTTATTTGCTGGGAAACCAGTAGTAATAGGATTTAATTTAAATCAATATAAATATTTTTTATATTACGGAGACATGGTGGGATGGCTCCTATGAGTGGAGTATTGGAATGGAAGGATACAGGCTCTTCAGGAAGGACAAGCAGAGGAGCCGGGGAGGGGATGTCACCCTCTATGTCAATGACCAGCTGGAGTGCATGGAGCTCCACCCGGGGATGGATGAGGACAGGAACCTAACAAAGTTCAACAAAGGCAAGTGTTGGGTCCTGCACCTAGGGAGGAATAACCCCAAGCACCAGTACAGGTTAGGGGTTGACCTGCTGGGGAGCAGCTCTGCAGAGAAGGACCTGGGAGTCCTGGTGGACAACAAGTTAGCCATGAGCCAGCAGTGTGCCCTCGTGGCCAAGAAGGCCAATGGTGTCCTGGGGTGCATTAAGAAGAGTGTGGCCAGCAGGTCAAGGGAGGTTCTCCTCCCCCTCTACTTTGCCCTGGTGAGGCCACATCTGGAGTTCTGCATCCAGTTCTGGGCTCCCCAGTTCAAGACAGACAGGGAACTACTGGAGAGAGTCCAGCAAAGGGCTGCAAGGATGATTAGGGGACTGGAGCATCTCTTGTATGAGGACAGGCTGAGAGAGCTGGGTCTGTTTAGCCTGGAGAAGAGAAGACTGAGAGGGGATCTTATCAACGCTTATAAATATCTAAAGGGTGAGTTTCAAGAGGATGGGGCCAGACTCTTTTTAATGGTGCCCAGTGACAGGACAAAAGGCAACGGGCACAAACTGGAACACAGGCAGTTCCATCTGAACAGGAGGAAAAACTTCTTTACTTTGAGGGTGACAGAGGACTGGAACAGGCTGCCCAGAGAGGCTGTGGAGATATTCAAAATTGGCCTGGACATGATCCTGTGCAACCTGCTCTAGGTGATCCTGCTTTAGCAGGGGGGTTGGGCTAGATAATCTCCAGAGGTCCTTTCCAAAACCTACCAGTCTGTGATTCTGTGATTCTGTGAGGACAGGTGCCATGCTGGACCTTGTTCTCACCGACAAGGAGGGGCTGGTGGGGAATGTGAAGCTCAAGGGCAGCTTTGGTCATTGACCATGAAATCATGGAGTTCAAGATCCTTAGGGCAGTGGTGAGGGCACACAGCAAGCTCACTACCCTGGGCTTCAGGAGAGCAGACTTTGGCCTTCTCAGGGAGCTACTAGGTAGAGTACCAAGGGACAAAGCCCTGGAGGGAAGAGCTGGCTAGTATTGAAAGATCACCTCCTCCAAGCCCAGGAGTGATGCATCCCAACAAAGAGGAAGTCAGGCAAAAACACCAGGAGGCCTGCATGGATGAACAAGAAGCTCCTGGGCAAACTCAAACACAAAAAGGAAGCCTACAGAGGGTGGAAGCAAGGGCAGGTAGCCTGGGAGAAATACAGAGAAACTGTCCAAGCAGCCAGGGATCAGGTTAGGAAAGCCAAAGCCCTGATAGAATTAAATCTGACCATGGACGTCAAGGGCAACAAGAAAAGCTTCTATAGCTACATCAGTGATAAAAGGAAGACTAGGGAAAATGTGGGCCCTCTCTGGAAGGACACGGGAGACCCGATTTCCCAGGATATGGAGAAGGTACTCAATGACTTTTTTGCCTCAGTCTTCACTGGCCAGTGCTTTAGCCACACTGCTCAAGTCACAGGAGGCAAATGCGGGGACTGGGAGAATGAAGAACCACCTACTGTAGGAGAAGACCGTGCTACAGGCTGGGCAGAGAATGGATTGAGAGCAGCCCTGAGGAGAAGGACTTGGGAGTGTTGATTGATGAGAAGCTCAAACATGTTGAGACATGACCCAGCAATGTGCACTTGCAGCCCAGAAATCCAACTGTATCCTGGGCTGCATCTAAAGAAGTATGACCAGCAGGTCAAGGGAGGTGATCCTGCCCCTCTACTCCACCTGGAGTACTGTGTCCAGCTCTGGAGCCCCCACATAAGAAGGACATGGACCTGTTGGAGCAAGTCCAGAGGAGGGCCATTAAGATGATCAGAGGGATGGAGAACCTGTCCCATGAAGACAAGCTGAGAGAGTTGGGATTGTTCAGCCTAGAGAAGACAAGGCCTGAGGGAGACATTATAGCAGTTGGAGAGGGACTGTTTACAAGGACATGTAGTGATAGGACAAGGGGCTAAGGCCTTAAGCTGAAGGAGGGTCGATTTAGATTAGATATTAGAAAGAAATTCTTTACTGTGAGGGTGGTGAGGTACTGGAACAGGTTGCCCAGAGAGGCTGTGGATGCCCCATCCCTGGAAGTGTTCAAGGCCACTTTGGATGAGGCTTTGGGCAACCTGGTCTAGTGAAAGGTGTCCCTGTGCATGGCAGGGGGGTTAGAACTGGATGATCTTTAAGGTCCCTTACAACCCAAACCATTTCTATGATTCTATGCTTTTTCATTCTAACTTTAGAAATTTAAATCACCTTCATCTGAGTAAATAGACAAAACATTTATGAGAACTCCCTCTAGAAAAATGCACATGTGAAAACATATTCTTTAATGTTGAGAAAGAAGAAAAAGATTATTTGCTCTTTTACAGCCCGAAGGAGAGCCTAATGAACTAAGCAAGGAGCTCTCCCTTGATAGGAGAAGTTGATAGTCTGTATTCATTTTATTTTAAAATACTGTTTTTATGTGAAGGCATACCATAGCTCCAGTCATTATCCTGAGTAATCTAACTTTTAATATTTTAAATAGAAGCAGTAGTAGGCTTGTTAAAAATATGTGTATTTTTTATATATATATACACACACACACACACATTTTCAGGATTATGTTTAAAGTAAAAACTGCATTTATAAAATGGTGTTTACGTGTAAAAGATTTCTATAGACTTTTCATGAGGGAAATTATTCCCACTCTTCTCTTTTCATTTGTAGGAATACTTTCTAATTGACTGCAAAAAGAAATTCTTTATTAAATCTTACTGCCAGTACTATAACTACAGTTAGGCATTAACATCACCTCAGTTCTGGCAAAGTATATTTATTGTGACAGTATGAGAAGTGTATCCATTTCTACAGCTGAGAACAAAGTATCAGCAAAAACAAACCTCTGAAAGTCCAGGAAAAAACAGAACAGAAACAACTTGGCCATTTCTATTAAATAAATTAAATAAAACGAAACAGGGACACAAGGACAAGGAAGTGATTAATCACTGCACATCCTCTAGACTTACAAAAATTACATATCAGTCTTTATTTTAACAAAAGGAAACAATTTACTTTGAGTTGTAAGATACTATAAAAGTCCATTCTTATGTCCACTTTGCTTTTATAAGTTCAATTCTAGTATTCCGTATATCAACCACTTTTTGTATAGAGAGATTCTGATCAAGTTGTTTAAGTGACATTTTTTTTCTGAACTGTACCTTACTATCCTTGGTTTGAAAATTATTCCATGCCTCAGACAAGCTGCATAAATATGTTATTTACAAAAACAATAATGTGAAAATCCCTTATGAATACTCAAGTCTTTATTGAGGATTATAGGAAAGGTACTGAGTACTGCTGTACCATTAATGATAAAAGGGTGCAAGCATACTGTATTTCTTCCAGATTTAACAGAGCTTTCTAAGCTTTTTTTCCCCTCTCCAAACTCCATAAGTACAGATGACACCATCTGACCCTTATGTGTGAAATCATAAAATATTTTTCTTATCTCTGAGCACAGATATGGCAGACATAGGTATCCAGTCTAATACGTTTTCTGGAAGACTGCAAGTTTTTTATGGAGGTTACTACTAACTCTGCAGTCTTTATTATCTGCTCTTGCTTGCTGAGCAGATCTTTTCTCATCAGCAAAACTACTCAGCTGAGTGAGAGATGCAAGATTAAATAAACAGTCTATGACCTTTTATCGAGATCAAGAGACAAGTCCAAAATTTGATGGAAGCAAGTATTAACAAAAACAATCTTATGAATGTGTCATTATATCACATATATATCCTTTGTCCTTTCTACAATGTTGCTGTCTTCCTCTCTTTATATTCATAATTGTTCTTTTATCCCATAACTACAAATATTTTTTAATCTTTTCTCAGACCCAAAACCATATATATAAAAATCTCACGAGTTAATAAGAGAATTCCAATGTAAGAAAAGCAATTTTTGTAGGGAAAAGTACTATTTTTTTATTATGTTTAGTTATAGCTGGAAAGTGCAGACAAGTTTTTGGACTACAGATCTCTTTAAATGGGTCAGAATTTAAATTTTCCAAAAAATATGAAACTCCAAGCTAAATGCAGGTTGGAAATGATTGTCCTTCCCAGATGCAAATGTTATGTTTAACCTCGTATAAGAGACTGCTGGCAGAACAACAGGCCTGTTTTCCTCAATCACCTCCCTCACGGTGTTTCTAGAGATCGCATTGCCTTGTTGATCCAGGGAAAAGAGAACAATACTTTTCAGTCAACTAATTTCCCATCAGGTCAAAGAACTAATGAAATTTGACCTTCGGCCTCATGATCAAGCACAGGAGAAGCATCAGAGGCTGCTGCAGTATGGCTTGCACCAAGACTGTCTTGAGCATAATGCAGTTACATTTTCAGTTTAACTTAGTTATAACAATTATTTAGAAAATTGAGAGAAAAAGAGGAATTATCTATGAAGCAGGTGGAAAACTCCTAAGACTACTAACCCCTCTACAGTGCAGGGGGAAGAGACAGGAAACAGACAGAGGGAAAAAATAGGAATAGGACACAAAACTAACCTGGGTACTGAGACTGTGGACTTCAGGGTCCAACACAGTTATGAATTGCAAGTTCCCAGATTTTTAGATGACTTGGTAAGCTTCCCTCAAAGAAAAGAATTACCAGGTTAGGGATGATTATTCTGTAAAATAATAGCAATCTCACATTAAATGTGTATTTCCACCTTTTGTCTGTTGGCGGTATAAACCTTTCAGTCACTATAGTTCTCAAATTCACATATACTGGTTTCATTCTATATATCTATCATACATCACTGGGTCCAAAGACCTCCTCTGGCAACTGAAGTCAGTTTCCATATGAAATGGCAAATGCTGCTTTAATCCAAAGCTACTTTTTGAAGCTTTTCCAAAGTGCATACATAGATAAATCTGTAAGAGGTCAGAAGAGAATGCAGATGTCAGTTTGAAGAGTGGCACAGCAGAATCAGTTGGAAGAGTTTCAAGTCAAAAGAGAGAAAGAGAAAGAGAAAGAGAGAAGAAAAGAGATAAAAGGGGGGAAAGAAGAAAAAAGAGAAAAGAAAAAAGAGAAAAGAAAAAGAAAAAAGAAAAAAAAAAAGAAAAAAAAGAAAAAAGAAAGAAGAAAAAAAGGAAGTGAGATCTTCCTAAAAATGAGGCGCTTGCTTTTCATTTATAAATAAAGATCCACTTTTCACCCACAAAATCTGCCTTTACATGCCAGATATCATGTAAATCCTGTACCAACATACTGAAGTTTTTCTATTTCATATTACCAAAAATGAGAAAGATGGCATGCAAATTAAAGGCTGAAAAAATATTTTAAAGTATTTCATATTAAAATAGCTTCCTGGTCAGAGGTATAAAAAATACAGTTTAGCTGAGGCATCACTGAAAATATTTCCCCTCCAAAACTCAGCTCAGGGAATTGCTACGTTTCATGAGAATATCCATTTCTTTTCATCAGTTTGGAACCACGGATTTCCAAGCATTTCTCATATAGGAAGTGCCGGTTTCAATGCTCCCCACGTAGGCCTGTTCACATCAATACTAATTTTGTAACATTGTAATCTGAATTAATTCCTCAATCCAGATTTAAATATAACCTAAGAAACAAATTCTATTTTTAATCCCATCAGTACTTCAAGTCAGCTCCCAGGGAAATTCACAAATGCTTTTAGCAGCACAGTGAAGGAGCTGGGAAGGAAAGGCTTATTGCTACCATCAAAAGAAACACATACAAATATTCATGCTAAATTATCTTTGAATCGGATCTCTATATTTGTGCATGGAAAATCAAAACTATCTATGGAAAAAGAAAAATATCTCCCAAGCTCCTATACGCGATAATGTGACCTCTTTTCACTAATGGTTTCATATAGTATTGACTGGACAATGCACAGACTTCAAGCATTTAAATCAATAGTGCAATCATATTTTGAGCTCCTTTGTGCTTGCAGAAGAGTTAATGGGAGAAGATAAAACAAGACTTGCCTCCCTAGACTTATTCAATAGTCTGTTTCTTGCTATTATGCAATTCTCCTATGTATTAAATTTCAACTCATTGAAACATTGTCCCCAAACTTTTCATATGAAGGCATATTAAAGTTACTTGATGATCAGAATAAAATAGTCTATTTTTACTTTGTTCTCAAGATAATAATTTGTTAAACTGAATTAATTTCATAGTCTTAACATTTCCTTATTTTGTTCTGTCAAAACATAATACTAATTAGCAGCATATTAATAGCATTATAGTAGTTCTACTTAGCAGTCATTTAGAGCCATTATTAAATGAAAGCTAGTGTATTTATTTAACAGAGAATTGTATAGCCTGCATTCAGCCGACTGTGTAGATGAATAAAAATGCAGCATGCAGTGGACTATGCTACAAAAAAGGACCAAGTCAGCATGATATTATAGGCCTGAATATAATGCTACTACAGAACCTAGGTTGGCAATATTCACTTCTTATTTTTTAGTTGAAGAAGATAATTTTCCTACACCTTGTAACTCAGCACAAGAAAAGGATCAGTGTCCAGAATAACCTATAATAGCATATTATATTATGCATAACTCTATATTCACATCTGGTCTATTCACCAAATGTTTCCACTGTCAACCTATACTTAAGTATGCCTTTGCTGTGTATAACTGTTAAATAAATGTTTTATCTATGTCAGAATAAATACTAATATAGAATAAGTACCGATAAATGCATTTCTAGAACAATATTAATAAAACTGAACAAAACTACTCTTAAGTAGCAACTTGCACTTATTTTACTGAGGAAAATTTAAAAGCCTTAGAACACAGAAAAGTCAGAAGTTAAAATTGGCTCATGGTGTTTCATTAATTTTAATAGCATATTATTAACGGTTATTTGGTAACACTATTGCCCAAAAAAAATCAGTCCAAGTAGCCTGAAAGATCCACTACAACGTGCCTTTAAAATAATGCCTTGCAGATGCTTATGACTCGTCTTTGTTAGATCATTTGATACAAAACCATGTTCCTGCACAAATCCGTTATATGTATGTGAGATTGGGGGGGGGGGGGGGTTTGTGTGTGTGTAATTTTCATCTGCTCGCCAAGGTTTTTGTGGCTTTTTTGTTGCACTTAATAAAATGCTACCAGTACACACAAAGTGCCAAGCATAAAAGCTGAGAATTTGGTTTGTTAAACCCTGTGAAGCACTACTTCCTCTAGTACTGAAATAAAAGGAAGTACTATAGAACTTGCAAGACGGAATTCTGCTCAGACATGCCTGGGCAATTTGGATAAACTAATATGCCTTTTAGAAGATATGTCCACAAAATTATTTCCATAAATAATGGACCTAGAAGATGCAGAATACATATATTTCTTCATTTAATGACTGGGTGTTAATATGCATTGCAGAGATTCATGTGCATAACTACCAGGCTTTTAACTACTGGAGACAATCTTGTTATTTCTCCTGGCACTTCCTTCCCAAGCAAATGCTAATTTTTGTACCCTTTTAACTCCCTTCTTCCAAAAGTTATCATAAGAAATAACTTTCATGCCTTGTTCATGCTCTTCCAATTGCTTCTTGCACTACCTCCTGTCCTAATGTTTGGGGAACAGTGGAGTAACCCCATTTTGATCCCATGGAAGTCAAGTAAAGTGTATTAGATATTCATGGAAAGCTCAACATGTCATTCTGAAAACAAATCAGCAAAACATACAACAGGATTCTGAAGATTTCTCTGCTTACAGGGTGTTTCAATATATCAATGAAAGTAATAAACTAATTATCATGAAGGGATAATTCTATGCAAGTTATGTTCAGCAACACCAAACCTTATCAATTACGCATCACACAAATATTCTTTATGTAGTTTTGTTTTCTTTCAGGCTCCCAGGACTTATCTGAGAGGGGAAAAAAAGAAAAAAAACATGCTCTTAAAAGCTAATGTTCACTAGCCTAATTAGTTAGGCTAATTACTTAGGCTAAGTAAAACAGCACTGAAGACAAGGTAATTTGAGTAGTAGCTCACTTGGCAGCTCATGCAAGCCTACCCATTGTAGCAAATCCAGGTTAGTGTCTTCATTTTCTCACCTTTACTGCTATTTTAAATTGAATTGGTTAAATTGATTTAGCCAACACGAGTTATATGCATTTATCAAGACTTAATTGAGGAACTCCATTAACATAACTTAAGCCTAACCAGAGCCAGCTCTGTTGTAAAATTTCCACTATTTGGAGCCATTAGTGATCAAAAATATCCCCCAGGAACACCAAAAAAACCCAGCCCTTTGCTGAAAAAAAAGAAAAAAAAAAAGAGGGAAGAAGAGGAGTGAGGAAGAGAGAAAATTAATAAGGATCGAATTTGTGACAGTGAACCCAGAAAGGGCTATAAAACAAAAATATTTGACCTTTCAGACTGTTGCTGTTGAGAAGGAGAGTATTCCAGGGCAAGGATCCTTCCTTCCTTCCTTCCTTCCTTCCTTCCTTCCTTCCTTCCTTCCTTCCTTCCTTCCTTCCTTCCTTCCTTCTTTCCCATACCATTTCCCCATCAGGCCACCCTCAGAGAGACCAGGAATCTTCAGTCTCACTAGCACAACTATTCTTGCAAACAAATTGTCTGCAGCAGTAATAATCAAAGGAAAATCAGCTTTTGACATTAGGACTTTGCTTTAGGATGAAAAACTTTTGCTAAACTGTAAAATGTTATGAACCATTGCAGCCCAAAAAAGGATTGAAGCAACCCAATGTAAATTTTAGGAAACAGAATTTAAGACATTAAAAAAAATTCCTAACTATAATGCCTGTGAGTTCTTAGCGTGCTTAAATTTTCATCTCATCTCTTCCCCTGACACCAAAAGGTGCATTACTGTACATTCCCAGAGGATCAGCCACCTTCACTGAAGACAGCATCTGAACAGCTAAGGTTTTTGTCGATTTACAAACTGAACAACACAGTTGGACCTGATTTGTCTACTTTGAACATGCCTCCCACACACTGATAGCACTGAGCTCAGCACAAAGCACAGTAATCACAGTCACTTTAGATCTCAGTGCCGTTGGGTATTTGCATAATAGCCTATTGGTGACAACACTCAGACTATGTGGGAGGCCTAGGTCCTATTCTTGCCTCAACTTGACAGGATTCAAATTCAGATTTTTCATTTCTCAGCCACTAGCCTCTAAAATAGCTATTCCAGTTTTGTAGAAGAGCACTACTGCTCACCCACTGCAGGTCATGGAGCCAGAAATTCAAGCAAGCCATAGAGAACCTGATGCTGCAGCCACAGGAAACCTGAGTCTTGTCTTGGAGCATTCCTGGGTATCAATGCATCACAATGGTGGTATATCACCACTGTACTATATAGCTAATTTACAATATTTTATCTTGCACTGCTCTTTATACAACGGACTGACACTTATGTTATCCTTGACCTAGGGTACTATAACAAACCAGATACAAGAACCTTTTTTTTTTTTTCCCCCAGACAGTATAAAAGCCAATAATTTTAATTGATATGAAAGTTCTAGGGGTGGATTTTTCAATTATTTTTGCTTCCCAAGTTATCTCAGATGAATTTATATATAGCATACATGACCATAAAGACTAAGAAAAGAACAAAAATGGGAAAAAGGCTGTAATTAGCAAATATTGTTTTTTTTTTTTTCATTAGCAAGGAAATAAGTCTTCAAGGGAGCATTGTAAAGAGAACACATTTGGTGCAGTTCATAAATGCATTTAATGAACTTCACCATGGTTCTTATGACTAATATGTTAAACATCTTTCAGGTGACCTTGATTTAACTGTATAATTCACTATTATTCATAAGTTACCATAAAGCAATATTCTTGGTGAGTCAGAAATTTCCTATATTAAATTCCAGGGTAAAATGTGGATCTGTAAATATTGAATCACTATTTATATGCAGTTTTTTTCCAGATCTGCAGTTTGTGAATAGTTATCTCATAAAATCTTCAACTTTTAAGTCATGGATTGATGCGTCTTTTTAAAGTATCGTACTTTGTACAAGAGTAGAAACATCACAAGCTCCATAAGATTAGGTGCTTTTCATTTCTTTTGTCCCTTATCTGAGTCAAACAGCACTGAAAATACTGGGTTTCTACAAGTGAATAAATACCATTTTAATGGAGAAAAAGACCAAAAAAGTCCAATTTTTTATTTCTTGAATCTTGATAGAACCACAGTATTTTAAATGCAAATTATAGTATGTATTTTTAATGACAATGAGAGGACAAAGATTCTGTATCTTGCTTTTCTCCTCTTTCCTTGTTTTTTGAAAAGTTAATATTTTCAATGTGTGCCGTTTCAGATTTCTGAACAAATGTTACCACATTGGTCTTCTTATTGATATCTTACTAATTCTATAGCTAAAGACTGACACTAGCTATGCTCACCTGAAATCAGCGGAGATTCCAGGTCATTCTGTGCTTTATTCCTACCAGACTTACGGTAAAAACTAACTTCCGATAGAATTCATGGAAAAGATGATGGAGTTTTTTCCCTCTTCTTTAAGTTTGCATCAGGAAATGTAGCTAATGTGTAAGAAAGTCTTCACTCTTCCCAGTAAGTAGAACAAAGTGAAGGAGACTGTTGTCTGTGTAGGACTTTGGCTTCACACATGGCAGAAGCCATTGAATTGACAGATGAAATTTAGAAATATGATACACAGCTGAAAACTGTGCAATGTTAGATAGCCTTCAGGACAAGTTTCACTGTCAGATGTTCCTATTTTTTAGCTGAAATGATTCTTAAGTATTCTTTTATCTATTCCTTAGGATACACATTGTACCACTTGACTTTCTTGTTGGGAAGTTACTTATCCAAGATTGGAAATAATTGCTATTTCTCTGAAGCATCAGAACAAACTTGCTATGTGTATCTCTTTCAGGTGGGAGAAACTTCATCCCATGCTGAACTATCCCATGTAGTTTTAAGAAGACACATTCCTGCATAGAATTCAAACAAAGCTACATGGTTGTAGGAATTCACTGCAAGCATAAATGTCTATCTAGTCGTCTGTGTACAGTCTATTGGAATTTGCCTGTATTACCATGGTAGCTACATGAAGAGTTTGCTTTCCTCTCTTTAAAATACCGATATTTAGATATTTCTTTTCTTCTCTCTGATATATTCCAAAGCAAGTATATTAAAGTGTCAATCACTAGAATTTACAATAAATCTCAAGCTATCCAAAGTTGACAACTTCTCAGCAAATTATAAAATGTGAATGTATAACGGTTTCTGATAAGAGTTTTGCATTAATTGCAAATAGAGTATAAGGATTTAATAAATCTTTTCTCAGTCTAAAGAAGGTAACTTATTTTAGCTGTGACTCGGCAGTAAGATTGTATGTAATGTTTCTGTATCTGATAAAGTTCTCTCTCCAGGAAAAGTTTTGATGAAATTTCCTGTACAAGCTGTGGGAAAATTCAGGCTGAATTCAATGGGACTTGGTTTGAGTTCTCTAAGAGGAAAGCAGCCTGTACCAGTTAATGCTGTGTTGTAGAAGACTTTACTCCATTCAGTATTATGAAACTCCATAAAATACAGAAGTGCACAATGATTTCTGCTTTCTTAACTGGTATAAATGTTTTCTGTAATTTCCTAAGCCATTTTGCCTTGTGTCCCTAAATTACATAATGATGTTTGTCATTAACTGTGTTTTCATGGGTTTATCAGGCTGCTATATACAAGAGTATCTAGAAAAGGAAAATTTAAACCTCTTAAAAATCCCAGGTATAAGGAAGTATAGGCAAGTGATGAAAGAATTAGAAACAAATAGACCCAACAGAAAGTCCTTCTGCTTTTACCCTTCCTTCTTTTCCATTATTCAAGATTTCATCTCCCATTTTTCATCCCATTATATCTGCAGGGAGCATCCTGCCATGTGCATGCAGGCCCTTTTACGACCGGGCCCAGGAAATGTGCTTTTGCTTCCCTTGTCAGCCTAATTACAATTACAGTAAATCTTTCTCAAAGTAGCCTTCAGGCAGCAAACAGATGTTGCTCAGAGCTGTTCAGCGTAGAGGAAGGGAGAGACAAATAAGGCACATGCATAAGCCAGGAATGGGGTGTCTAGCTCTGTTCTAGGTATGTTTCATGGTATGTTCTCAGTATGGTCTTAGAAAACAACATGTGAAGCCTGTTCTGGGTTTTGGCTGGGATAGAAATAACATTCACAAGAACCTGGGAAGGGACACAGCCAGGACAGCTGACCCAGACTAGCCAACGGAATATTTGACATCATGACATTGTGGTGGGTTGACCATGGCTGGACACTAGATGCTCACCAAGCCACTCTATCACTGCCTTTATCAGTGAGCTGCAGATGTTATTGCTATGCCACTCTCCATAATCTTTGAAAGGTCATGGAGAACAGGAGAGGTGCCTGAGGACTGGAGGAAAGTCAGTGTCACTCTGGTCTTCAAAAAGGACAAGAAGGAGGACCCAGGAAACTACAGGCCACTCAGCCACCGCTCCATCCCTGGAAAGCTGATGGAACAGCTTATTCATAGAATCATAGAATCGTAGAATGGTATGGGTTGGAAGAGACCTTAAAGATCATCTAGTTCCAACCCCCCCTACCACGGAAGGCACACGCTCCACTGGATCAGGTTGCTCAAAGCCCCATCCAACCTGGTCTTGAACACTTTCAGGAAGGGTGCATCCACAGCTTCTCTGGGCAACCTGTTCCAGTGCCTCACCACCCTCACAGTGAAGAATTTCTTCCTAATATTTAATCTGAAGCTAATCTATTTTAGTTTAAACCCATTACCCCTTGTCCTATCATTACATGTCCTTGTAAACAGTCCCTCTCCAGATTTCATGTAGGGCCCCTTCAGATACTGGAAGGCTGCTTTATGGTCTTCCCGGAGCCTTCTCTTCTCCAGGCTGAACAATCCCAACTCTCTCAGCCTGTCCTCATAGGAGAGGTGCTCCAGCCCTCTGATCAGCTTCATGGCCCTCCTCTGGACTCACTCCAGCAGCTCCATGTCTGTCTTGTACTGACGACCCCAGAGATGGATGCAGTACTCCAGATGGGGTCTCACAAGAGCAGAGTAGAGGGGCAGAATTACCTACCTTGACCTGCTGTTTTTGATGCAGCCCAGGACACGGTTGGCTTTCTGGGCTGCAAGCACACACTGCCGGCTCATGTTGAGCTTCTCATCAATCAACATCCCCAAGTTCTTCTACTCAGGGCTGCTCCCAATCCATTTTCCGCCCAGCCTGTAGCTGTGCTTGGAATTGCTCTGACTCATGTGCAGGATCTTGCACTTGGCCTTGTTGAACTTCATGTGGTTGGCATGGGCCCATCTCTCAGGCCTGTCAAGGTCGATTCTGGAGGTCATGTCTAAGCGTGTGGAGGAAAAGAAGGTTATCAAAGGTAGTCAACATGGGGAATCAAGGGGAAACCATGCCTGACCAATCTGATAGCCTTCTATGATGGCATGACTGGCTGAGTAGATGAAGGGAGAGCAGTAGATGTTGTCTACCTTGACTTCAGTAAGACTTTTGACACTGTCTCCCATAACATCCTCATAGACAAGCTTAGGAAGTGTGGGTTAGCTGAGTGGACAGTGAAATGGGTTGAGAACTGGCTGAATGGCAGAGCCCAGAGGGTTGTGATAAGCGGCACAGAGTCCAGTTGGAGTCCTGTAGCCAGTGGTGTGCCCAAGGGGTCAGTACTGGGTCCGGTCTTGTTCAACATATTCATCAATGACTGGACAAGGGGACAGAGTGTACCCTCAGCAAGTTTGTTGACGATACTAAACTGGGAGGAGTGGCCGACACACCAGAAGGCTGCGCTGCCATTCAGTGAGATCTGGACAGACTAGAGAGTTGGATGGAGAGGAATCTAATGAAGTTCAACAAAGGCAAGTGTTGGGTCCTGCACCTAGGGAGGAATAACCCCAAGCACCAGTACAGGTTAGGGGTTGACCTGCTGGGGAGCAGCTCTGCAGAGAAGGACCTGGGAGTCCTGGTGGACAACAAGTTAGCCATGAGCCAGCAATGTGCCCTCGTGGCCAAGAAGGCCAATGGTGTCCTGGGGTGCATTAAGAAGAGTGTGGCCAGCAGATCAAGGGAGGTTCTCCTCCCCCTCTACTTTGCCCTGGTGAGGCCACATCTGGAGTTCTGCGTCCAGTTCTGGGCTCCCCAGTTCAAGACAGACAGGGAACTACTGGAGAGAGTCCAGCAAAGGGCTGCGAGGATGATTAGGGGACTGGAGCATCTCTTGTATGAGGACAGGCTGAGAGAGCTGGGTCTGTTTAGCCTGGAGAAGAGAAGACTGAGAGGGGATCTTATCAACGCTTATAAATATCTAAAGGGTGAGTTTCAAGAGGATGGGGCCAGACTCTTTTTAATGGTGCCCAGTGACAGGACAAAAGGCAACGGGCACAAACTGGAACACAGGCAGTTCCATCTGAACAGGAGGAAAAACTTCTTTACTTTGAGGGTGACAGAGGACTGGAACAGGCTGCCCAGAGAGGCTGTGGAGATATTCAAAATTGGCCTGGACATGATCCTGTGCAACCTGCTCTAGGTGATCCTGCTTTAGCAGGGGGGTTGGGCTAGATAATCTCCAGAGGTCCTTTCCAAAACCTACCAGTCTGTGATTCTGTGAGCAGCCACATGGGGCTTAGCGGCTGGCTGGGGCTAAACCATGACAAGCTGAAAAACATGAACAATATGACAAGAACTAGTGCACTGGTCAACAGCAAACCTGTTTACAACTGCCCCTAAATTTAACGTATTTCTGGAAGCCAGCACCGAATGACACTGTGCTGAGCAACATGCTGCTGTCTGCTGCTTTTTCCCTTGGGTCTGCGGGGCCACAGAAAGGAAAGTTTTCTGCAATGTTGGTGCAATGAAAATTGTCACCCCAAGCTTTTGCCATTAAAATTCAATTGCACTTCAGTGGGGAAGCTGTAGGGTCTCAGTTGCTGGCACTGTAAAATCTCACCTCAGCAGGCTATATGGAGCCAAGAGGAAAATATCGATGTGGCCCAAATAATGTTCTAAAAGCACATAACATTAGATGATTGCAATCAACACCACGCTCTCCCCGCATTAACAAGGTATTCACTTCAAAAGACTTTTGAAAATCTTTTAGAAAGAGAATTGCAAGTATGAATTAAAAGTGGATTTAAGTGCTGGGGATCTCAGTTAACATTGTCAAATCCAAATCTGACATTTCATTTCCAAAAATCAATCTAAACAAAAATATTCAATCATTAAAAATATTATATGCTAAAAGAAAATTTTTGTCAGCTTCAGTTAGCCTAAAGATGGCTGATGAAACAATTCATCCAGAATCTTATTGGGGATATATTTAAGAGAATTTTTCACACAACACATTGTTTTATTGTGGAAATATTTTCCATATAATACGAGGCTTTAAATATACATTGCCAAACAATAGAATAGAGCTGACAATGTCTGCTAAACATAAACTGTCCATATGCAACTCAATCATAAAGACAGTAAAGCTGTTTGTACTATCAGTTATTAGGACATGATTTTACCTTAAATGGAGCTTTAATCTTAATTTATACAGAGTTTCCTGTAGCCTTAAGATTCCATATAGAAAGAATGCATATTATGCTATTAATCTTTTCAAATTTAGTAATATAAACTATGCAAATTTTTCTACATTTCAAAGTTTTAAAATAAATTCTGCTGATTCAGATTGCAGATACAGAAAATGACTATAAAAAAGTCCTTTGGTTCCCCAGTAAAGGACTTGAGGAAAGTATCATTTTATTCCTTTATAAGGATATTTTGTAGCAGTGACTCAAAATTTCAATCTTAGATCTTTTCAATTTCCTAAATCTGGATCAGCAAGTGTAAAAAGAAGCAATTCCATTAATATATATGATCTTCTGCCATCTTTGAATAAATATGCCGTAAGTCATTTCAGCTCACCGCATCACATTCAGGATCTGTCTCTAGCTCATTAATGAAGACAGTTACTTAATAAAATCAGGAAAATTAACAAAATTCCTGTGGTGTATATATATGAAACATTAAAAGATCCTACGCACTTTCAGTGTTGCTAGGGAACTATAATATTTATACCCAGTAAGTCAGACCTAAAAGGGGAATTTGGGAAAGACTTTTTCTAGGGTTGAGCAAATAATTATTATTTAATAAAAGTGGAGTGTAAAAGATTTTAGTTTATCACTTAAAGAAAAAACAAAAAACAAAACCAATGAGCAGCTGCTCTCATAGTTGTGACTTCACTGGCTCCTTATTTCTTCAAAATACAAAATATTTATATAAGGATTACCTGTTTTCTTTTTCAGAAGAACAGGGTGGGGTTTTTTTGGTCATTATCTCGCTTTTTATGTCTTCAGAAGACATATAGTTTTTCCTTAATTTTTTTCAGTGAATCACAAGCAAATACAGTTGAACTAACAAAGCTCAAAACACAGATGCAAGTCATAGGCATTACTTGTACAAAGGACATCATCGTCAAGCTGTGTTAACAGACAGAATTAGAGGCTTTAGCCTTATAATGTTTGGTTTAATCCCATCTAACTTAGACACCCTAAAAGTTATGCATTTGATCAAAAAAAGAGCTTTAGTCTTTTTTTTTTATTTAGACAATAAAAAGAGAGAGATTATACTAGATGAATCTGGACAGCCAACTCTTAGGAAAAAAGGATGAATCCAGGATAAAGGAATTTAAAAAGGAAATGGATGTATGAAATGGGAAGGCAAGAGCATCACAATCTCTTACTGATTTTATATTTTGTATCAAAATGAACAAAAGAAAAAAATAAAATAAAAAAGCTTGACTTGGGAGAGAAGTTGAACTTTAGGAAAGAGTTAATGGCTTTGGAGCGTATGCAGAGATATCTGTTGCTCTGTAAGAAAAGGACATCAGTGCTCCATGAGTAGCACACTTAAGATTTGGCCGACTTTTCAACTGTTTCCACAGCTCGCTCCATTTTCTGGGTTATATCACTGCCTACCCATCGCTCCATGTCTGCACTTGCACGGGGTGGCTGGGTGCCCAGCACAAGCTGCTGCCTCCAGACAGTGGTGTCCCAACCCCACGTGCTCCGCTGTGCCTCACGCTATCCCTAGCAGTGAAAGCACGCCACGCCATCTATTATTTATCACTGGTTCATGCTTGACCCGTTACAGAAAGAATGCTGTTATGAGTACCTATTTCCATATCACAACCAGGTTAACTTTTAGAGTATGGTTTTGACTTAGATTACAGGCAAAAGAAAATTTCCTTCTGTCTCAACAGGGCTGTCTCAGGCAGAATGAGGCTAACGATCAGAAATGCCCAACAGCAACAATCTCAGGAGATTAATATTGAAAGACAAAAGTGCTAACAAGACCCTCCAATTTATATAAAGAAACTGGGTGTGTTACACAAATCACGATTCTACTGAATATGCACTGGTTTAAATACAACGAACTGTGCCTTCCTTTCTGCTCTTTTGCTTCTCCAATACAAATATTTTCACTGCTCAAAGTTTTTATAAACAATTTCTTCCATTAGTCAATGTTACAACATCCTTGAGAACAACAGCTGTCTTTCAACGTGTACTTTCTAATTCTGTTGCAGCAGTGATTGAGCTTTCAGTAACATCTATGCTATGCATGACTGCGTGGAGGATTTGTGAGGGGAAAATCATAGCAAGGGCAGTTCCAGAGTTCTTAAATTAAACTGAATTCTACTCCAGGTAACTATACTTTTAGGACATATAAACATGAAACAGATCCCTGCTGTTTTTCAGGAGAGATCTCAACTGCAGAGACTGCTGACAACAGTATATGCAACAGTAGTATATGCAAGCCAGAAAATGCAGTGCAGTCCTCCTAGAAATAACAGCAATCATTATGATCAACTAGATAGAGACCTCTACACTTGGTTTAAAGGTACTGCTGTCTATCAACACAACTCCATTTGTCAGCTCATCATCTCTCTGCTGTTATCAGTAAGACTACGTTTTTATTCACACCTTGAGAGCAGCCTCTCCCCTTCAGTAGGCAGAAAGCCTCCATTCCGTCTCCTTCCTTCTATGCTCCCTCCAACAAATAATTTTACCTTAACACCATGAGTAGGTTACTTAACCTTTATTTTTCTATTTGCATTACTCTCTTCCACTACCAGCCACCGCCTATATTCTAAATGCCTTTTCTGCTATTGTCCTGGTTTGCCTGATGTAGACATCAGATGAGGCCATAACTCAACATCTGCAGGCAGCTACACAAAGAATGGGAAAGACAAACAATATGGTCTAAAAGGAAAACAAACAAACAAAACCCCCTTCTATAATGGTTCTTAATTGTCTGTGCCAACGTCAGCTCACACTTTGCACTTGGATTTCCAAATAGCACCCTACAGAACCCTCACTAGGATACGCCTCTCTGAATGATAGGATTTCAGCACTCTAAAGTGACATGACAATTTTTTAACTGCAAGAAGAGGCTAGAATTGTATGTTAAAACAAATGTTACTAAACAAAATTTTTGCTTCTCTGAACTTAACAATTTCTAAATTGGTTTTAAGTGGAAAATGGTCTTCAAGGAATAAAGCTGAGCCTTTCAGTCAGTTGCCTGTGTTAAAGGCCTTAATAAATACTTTATTCAAAAAATGCATGCAATCATGCTTAATAAATCCATATAATCTCTTAATCTATGAATTTTATGTAAATTATCAACTGAGTTTTCAGACGACTTTTCTTAATTTTCCTGTCTTTATCTCAAGGAACCTTACCAAACTATATTGTTGGGGAGTGTATTCCTAAGGTCATTTTAATATTAAATTTTACTTTTTGACAATATTGAAAATATGTGTTCTTTGTTCCACAATGCAGTATTTTAGATATTTCCTCTCAAGAGAATCTGAAAAACTATTAATAGAATAACAGATTTCCACTTATCTGGAATAGGCAGAATTCATTAAAACAGAAATGCTGACATTGATGAATGCTGCCAACAAAGAGCCTAGTCTACTGGTCTGAAAGAAGACAAACATATGTAATGCCTCCATTTTCTTTTCCTGCTTGGAAACAGTCAGATGACATGTCGCATATTTGGTAGAACTATAACCCAAAAGGAGGAAACTAGTTTATGCAGCGATAATCCTTCATTCTGTTTGGGAGCACAAGAAGAACCTCCTTTCTGATGAGAATGAAAACATATCAAGATTAATTCTGCATGTTCCCCTCATAGCTTAGGCACGCGGAAATAAATCACAAATCTCTGCCGCACTGCTTCCTTATATACACTATTTAGGAAATTAACGTCTGTTCTGAAAGACTGTAAATGAGTGAATATTGATACAAAAATTATGTTTTTACTTCTTAATTCTACTTTACCTTCTATACCCTCTTCCAGAAACAGAAGTATCATTTTGTCATGCAACATCAATCAGCTTGAGGATCAATATGGCATTGTAACCTTGTTTCAAAGATGAATTGGAATGTTTATCATCCATGAACTTCATTTCATGAGGATGATGCAAAATCATACAGAAATAGCCATATACACATTAAAAATGCTTTAATATCATTTTGAACTGTCATTTGAGAAATTTCAAATCTAAAGATAGACATTAGTAAATTACAAAATAAAAGAATGCATCTTCTGAAGCGTATTTATTGAATAACACTATACACTGGTCTTGGCTGGGATATAGTTGATTTTCTAGTACCTCCTATAGTGCTCTGTTTTGGATTTGTGGCCAAAACAGTGTTGAAAACACAAGGATGTTTTCATTACTGCTGAGCAGTGCTTGCACGCTGTCATGGCCTTTTCTGCTTCTCACACCACCCCACCAGCGAGTAGGCTGGGGGTGCACAAGAAGTTGGGAGGGGACACAGCCGGGACAGCTGACCCCAACTGACCAAAGGGATATGCCATACCATATGACATCATACTCAGCAATATAAGCTGAGGGAAGAAGGACGAAGGGGAGATGTTCAGAGTGATGGTGTTTTACCGTTACACGTGATGGAGCCCTGCTTTCCTGGAGATGGCTGAACATCTGCCTGCGATGGGAAGCAGTGAATGAATTCCTTGTTTTGTTTCGCTTGTGCACAACAGCTTTTGCTTTACCTGTTAAATTGGCTTTACCTCAATCCACAAGTTTTCTCACTTTTACCTTTGTGATTCCATCCCCCATCCCCCTGGGGAAGGAGTAAGCAAGTGGCTGGCTGGGGCTGAGCTGCTGGCTGGGGTTAAACCACGACACCCACACAAAAATCGATTTGCTTCATTTTTTGAGCATGTACGGCTTTTCTAATGACATCTATCTTTTGAGAGTTTGATATGCTTATAAGTCTGTCCAATTTAATTTTTCATGCTGCTAAAATGATTACATAACGGACCTTAGTAATTCTTGTAAAGTTATGAAGTGTAAGAGACAATACCATAAGACAAATTCTTCTATCCCAGTATACTAATAATCCCTCGTAATAACCAAAATATGGAACTACTCATTTGAACACAACAATTCTACCCACATTTCAGAAAAAAAGCTCCAGATATCCTTTTTAAGTAATGTGAGATATACCACACTATATAACAAAACAGCTTTAAAAAGTGTTTTCTTGAATATTCGTAAAAAATATTTGGAAATTAAATTGACTACAGAGTTTTTTGGCAACTTCTTCCTCCTCTTACATAATCCAGACAAATACCTCCTATTATTTTTTCTGTCCTGTTGCTCTTAAAATAATTATCATGACAGTACTATTTTATTTAGAAAATACAGTTTCTGACATAATTCTAAAACTGCCTGTTATCAAGTTTTCTTTTCCATTTATGGATGAGAATTCAGTTCAGATATTTTACCCATTTAAGTTAAAGAACTTAAGCTATGTATGGAGCTATCCCTGACATACATTACAACATGATATTTATGTCTGTTTCTACACTTCAAAGCACTTCCTTAGAAGGTGCATAATAAATCTAAAAAAGATTAATCGACATCATTGATTTCAGAAACAGCCTTTTAGTCTTACTGCACTATACTTAAACAAGCAAGTGTATAAGTTTTCACAAATGTTTTATCATGATTTATTTTGTAAATTATGCATGTGCTCATTGTTAAAAAGAGAGGCCCAAATAGACACCATGTAAAAAGATACTTAAAGTTTAGATTTAAATTCATGTTTTTCTGTTCTGATTTACGAATGATCTCTTGGGACAAAAAAAGATAAAATGCTGGAAAACTACAATGAAGAGAGGTAGAAAATCTAGTACCATTGCGTAAATATTTGCTGAAATATTAGGGATATATACTTAGAGCTTACAACAAGAAAAAAATGTTATCATACCGCCTCCTCTTCCAAACCCAAATGCAGAGTGTAACACCTCTTTAATTTTAGACCTCTAGGAAAGGCTTATGGCTCCTAACTAGTGAACTATGAAAAACATTTAGCAACTCAGAGCTGGGTTTTGGTGTGGTTTGCTACGCTGTCTTCATAAGAAAGACTGACATCATCGCTAGCTTCTTTTAGTTTCACCAAAGAAATCATGAGGAAAAACATAACCTCTTTTTTATGTGTGTTTACATTACATGTAAACAAGTTGTTAGAGCAAGGCTGAACAGTTCATACATATCTAACCAACCAGTTAAATTATAACTAGAATGGCTAAAAGGGCTACTTTTAAACTGTACTTCAAAAATTCTCTAGTCCAGCAGAACAAAGGAGACTGCAAAGATGAAGATAAAAGATAACAGCTGTGGCTGTATGGTTAAAGAAAATATTTTTCTTTTTTTTTTCCTTCCTGTTCTACAACCAGAAGAGACTTTCCAACAGACATTTACATAAATGACCTGCCGAAAATATTAAAAAGATCCCTCTGTATTTTGTAGCAAATTTAATAGCTACCAGAAATTCTGTGGGAGTGTAGCAGAAACCGCATGGGGTTTTTTTGTATTGTCAGATAAATTCAGTTCGGTGATCTAGGGCAGACATCTAGCACAAATTTCCAAGAATTCCCTGCTTGATTCTCTTTTTGACAAAAAGCAAGAGTAAGATATTCTTACCTCCATCTGCCAGTTCTCTGTCCAGTCATCATTTGCATCCCTTTCATTTGGATAATTGAACTTTTTGTGACACTATCCTCTAAGCACAGACAGTGGAAGAGCCCCGTTAAAAGCCCTTTCTCCTTCCCCTTCCACCCAAAAGTTTTTATTCTATTTTACTTAATGAGTTTCTGTGTGCAGTCTCACAAAATAGAAAGAATAGGAAAAAACCTGAAGAGTTGAGGGGGAATAAGTAGGAAGGAAAATTCTTTAACTTTGCAATTCAAAAACCATAATGTGGAAATGCATTTTAAGTGAAAAGACAAAAGAATTAATGGATACAGCAAACAAACTATTGCTGCATTTTTTTCTTTCTTTATGGCTAATGACATTTGCAGTGCCTGGTAAGACACAAGTGTGGTCTGGTTTGAGGAATGCTAAAACGTTCTGAAGTGTCAACTTAGTGGAACTGGCATCTCTAATCTCTTGCTCCAAAATGTCCATGGTTACTACAGAATCAGAAAGAGAGAAGAAAAGAAGAGCAGAAATAAATAAATAATACAGTCTGAGGTAGAAATTGATTTTTCTGGGCTTCAAATCAAGCACAAGATGTTTCAAATTATTTACACCATTGGAGGGAATTCAGGTGCTAACCAATGGTCTATAGGACATTAAAGCAAATACAGCAGAGGTACAGGCACTTTGAGACGAGCTGAATCCTGCTAAGTGTACTTGTGTACGAACACAATGTCCCCAAAAACATTTGCACTTCCAGTCCTGTCTAAAGACCTTAAACTATACTTGCCCATTTTGTCTAACTGTAAGTAAAAACTCTTCGGCTACGTTTGCTGAAAACATTTAAATATATATAAAAAATTAACTAAATGAACAGCAAGATCTACAACTGACAATATTAGGAGTAAAAAAGGGGCAAAACCCCTTTTAAAACTCATGTTTTTCATGTTCAAAAAGAGAGATTTGAGCTACTGATTCATTAATTTTTGTGATCATGCTGGTACTACATTTGTACTTAAAAGCATAAAGGTGGTAGTTTGACCAATAAACTAATAATACTATCAGATATTAATTTCTTACTGTTCAGAATGCAAAACAAGATAAAACAAAAGAAGGCACAGCTAAGAATTATGTTAAAGATATATGACTAATAATTCAGAAGAAAACAGACAGAAAATTGAATGTCTTTAGATTAATATAGTCTATTTGAACTTGTTTTAAAGGTCCTAGTTGAATATGTGTATTTGTGATACATCAGAATTAAAATAAACATATGAAGTATATGGAAGAACATAACGCTCGAAAATCTGCAAGCTTGGCAGCTCACAGGTGAGAAAATACTAAATCCATAGACTGAACTAAAGCACAGAAAATGCATTTTAAAATGTATTTTTATAGAAAAAGATCTCTACAGAAAAACAAGGGAATGAAATAATATTCACCAAGAGCATTTTCTTTGTTTGGTGCTTAAGGGAAAAAAAAAAAAAAAAACAAACCCACAACCCAGAAAAACCCAACACCCTCAGAATTTGAGAAAAGCATTAATCAAAAGCCCAGCCAGCTTCACCTTTGAAAAGCGGGAAAGGATGCAAGAACACTGTAACCCAGAAAAGGAGATTTAAACATAACAATAGTGGCATAGCTCTGTGGTCTTAGAATTTGAATGTAAGCCAAGAATACCTGAACTTAAAGTAGAACACAAGCTCCAATCTTCCGTGTCTTAATCAGAAAGCTACTTCCTTCTGTCCAGTTCATTGCTGTGAGTTGCAAATAACTGAGTATGTAGTGATGAAAAGTAATATGCAGTAATAAGTCCCATGATAATTATGGTGTATGAATATTGGATTATTTTATAATGATTTATTAAAGCAGGAAAATAAATGTCAAAATTCTGTTTAACTGATTGAAGTCCATAATCCAGTTTTTAAACCAAATTAATTAATCCAGCTCTAAATCCCTACTTTTTACATCACAAAATATACTCAAAGTCAAGTAGAGAAGATATAAGAAAAGCTTCTGGTAATAATAGAAGGGTTTTGAAAAAGAATTTGCACATCAGCAATAGCAGTCTAAGTGAAGCTGTGATGTACTGCTAAAATAAAATTAAACTGAAAACCCAAAACGTCAGCAAAAGTGAATGGGTTTATATTCTGAATTTCTGTCTGGAATTTCAGCTGAGTTTTTCTCTCTGATAAACTTTAACACATTACATCGTACGAAAGCCAGTGCTGGGTATCCATTCAGAAGGACATCTGTTACCAAAATAAGCTTCCCTCTGCTCCACATGTTAAATAGTTCTATTTATCTTGATAATATTTGACAATTTTATCACATATGGAACTTTTTCAGTTTGTACAGATTATTTCGACTTTTTTCTCTTTTGACCTTCCTCTCTGCAACAGCCACTCCTGGGATCAGATGTAATTTATTATCTTGAGATACTGCCACAAGTTCCCTTCAGGGACCAAAACCATTTTTTATTTTCCCCCCCCTTTTTTTTTTTTGATAGATTTTCTATGACTATCAAATTATACTGCTACAGCAAACACAGAAACTTCTTTCTGAAAGACTACAGGCATTTTCACTAATCTCTCTTTGAACTAATTTTTGAACAAACTGGACAACTGTGAGTACGGGAAATCTCTCCAAATCTTGGCCCAATCAAGAACATGTCATAGCCCTTTGACTCTCCAACAGCCTTCAGAAAATTATCTCTGTTTACTTTCTAGTAGACAATGTCCACATCAAAAGAGTACAATTAGAGCTGTTAAACCAAGAATGAAACAATAAATTAGGTTTATCCATGTTTCCTCAGCTCTAATGTGCAGATTGGCTCTCCTTGGAATCTCACACTATAATCTCCCAATGATCTTATCATCCATAGTACAAACTAGAGCTTAGTAAGGAGCTAAAGGGATGGCAATAGGTAAAATAAAGAAGAATTCCACTTATATCTCCAACAATAAAATGTATCTTAGCTATAAATAAAGATAACCTAGCTATAATTAAGGTAGAAACAGCTACTGCTGTTCTATATTTTAGGCTTCAGTCATGCTTTCCATGCAATACAGAAAATTTCAACTAAGATAAATTTTAAGGGCAAATTCCGAAAGAGTGATAGTCTCCCTCATACTTCCACGGAGCCACCCTCCAGTATGTTAGGTTAAGGAATGCTAAAAATGGCATAACAAAGAAGCTGTGTTTTCAGCCATATATAATCCAGCTCAGCTGAGGAAGTTATTAAATACTTGGTTTAAACAAGACAACAGGCTTCCAATTACTAGAGCTATTTTGTCAGAAATAGCAGTGTGGCTCCATGATGTTAATACTCCAACTTGTGAAGAGGTTTCCTTTCAGGCAGCTTTTTTTATCGCATTTAGTATGAGAAGAAAAGCCATCTTCAAAGATATTTGACAGAGTAGCTGGTTTAGCAAATCCTTGCTTTTCACTGGAAACTACTATTATAATCTATATCATGTAACTCTCTACACTTGCATAAGTTTTCTTGAAGAAGTGTTCTGTTTCAGGCTAGTAGTATAACTATTCAATACACAGCAGTGCTTTGACCTGCATCAGATGACATAACATGGCCCTGTATTTGGGCCTTTTTGCAGAATCAGCCACCTGACAAAGTGGTGTCACAGCCTTTTTTTACAGTCAGTAATACTATCAGGAAAAGTGCAACCAAATAAAAGAAATTAAATTATGAAGCTTTGAAAAAAATTAAGAATCTTTGACACTAAGATTCACATAGGAAAATATAATTTGCACAAATGCAAGTGCTTACAGAAGATGAAATTCATCTATCTGAAACATGGCCTGCCATTTAATATGACCTCAAGTTTTCATGGCACACTGCACAGTCAGTAGATATGGAGAGTGTGGTGGGTTGACCCTGGCTGGACACCAGGTGCCCACCAAAGCCACTCTATCACTCCCCTCCTCAGCTGCACAGGGGAGAGAAAATATAACGAAAGGTTTGTGGGTTGAGATAAGGACAGGGAGAGATCACTCACCAGTTACTGCCACGGGCAAAACAGACTCGACGTGGGGTAAATTAATGTAATATATTACCAATCAGAGTAGAGTAATGAGAAATAAAACCAAATCTTACAAACACCTTCCCTCCACCCCTCTCTTCCTCCTGCGCTTAACTTTATTCCCAATTTCTCTACCTCCTCCCCACCAGCGGCACAGGGGGACAGGGAATGGGGGTTACGGTCAGTTCATCACATGTTGTCTCTGCTGCTCCTTCCTCCTCAGGGGGAGGACTCCTCACACTCTTCCCCTGCTCCAGCGTGGGGTCCCTCCCATGGGAGACAGTCCTCCACCAACTTCTTCAAATGAGTCCTTACCATGGGCTGCAGTTCATGAACTGCTCCAGCGTGGGTCCCTTCCACGGGGTGCAGTCCTTCAGGAGCAGACTGTTCCAGTGTGAGTCCCCCATGGGGTCACAAGTCCTGCCAGCAAACCTGCTCCAGCATGGGCTCCTTTCTCCACAGATCTACAGGTCCTGCAAGGTACTTGCTCCAGCGTGGGCTTCCCATGGGGTCACAGCCTCTTTTGGGTGCCTCCACCTGCTCAGGCGTGGGGTCCTCCACAGGCTGCAGGTGGATAACTGCTCCACCATCATAGAATCATAGAATGGTTTGGGTTGGAAGGGACCTCAAAGATCATCTAGTTCTAACCCCCCTGCCATGCACAGGGACACCCTTCACTAGACCACGTTGCCCAAAGCCCCATCCAACCTGGTCTTAAACACTTCCAGGGATGGGGCATCCACAACCTCTCTGGGCAACCTGTTCCAGGGCCTCACCACCCTCACAGTAAAGAATTTCTTTCTAACATCTCATCTAAATCAACCCTCCTTCAGCTTAAACCCATTGCCCCTTGTCCTATCACTACATGTCCTTACTAACAGTCCCTCTCCAGCTTTCCTGTAGGCCCCCTTCAGATACTGGTAAGCCACAATTAGATCTCCCCGGGGCCTTGTCTTCTCCAGGCTGAACAATCCCAACTCTCTCAGCCTGTCCTCATAGGAGAGGTGCTCCAGCCCTCTGATCACCTTTGTGGCCCTCCTCTGGACTCTCTCCAACAGCTCAATGTCTCTCTTGTACTGGGGCCCCCAGAGCTGGATGCAGTACTCCAGGTGGGGTCTCACAAGAGTGGAGTAGAGGGGCAGGATCAGCTCCCTCGACCTGCTGGTCACACCTCTTTTGATGCAGCCCAGGACATGGTTGGCTTTCTGGGCTGCAAGCACGCATTGCTGGTTCATACTGAGCTTCTCATCAACCAACACCCCCAAGTCCTTCTCCTCAGGGCTGCTTTCAATCCATTTTCTGCCCATCCTGTGTTTGTGCTTGGGATTGCCCTAACCCATGTGCAGGACCTTGCACTTGGCCTTGTTGAACTTCATGTGGTTTGCATGGGCCTATCTCTCAAGCCTGTCAATCTCAGGTGAACTGAAGAACAGGAGTAATAAAGTCAAACAGTCCTCTCCCTTTCTGAGAAGCAGAACTTGAAAGCTAGTCTGTTACCTCCACATTAGACTTTATTCAGTTCTGCATGGTTGGCTAATCACATTGGTTGGGTTCATTAACAAAAGGAAGATGCCACTCAGCATGAGCAGATGGACTATGTTCTTTCCCCCCCTGAGCCATGCTGGATATTCTATTCATAAATCGATAAGGAAAATTCATTTATTCCCACTGCATGCAAGTGAAGATAACACCAGCAAATTTAAATTTTAAATAAACAATGAACAAAGTAGATTCACTTGTTTTTGGAAATGAACTAGTTCCTTTGATGTTGTTGTAAAAGTCCTGACTGTATGCAGTTTCTTATTGTATAATCTATAAAAAAAGAAGGAACCTGGCAGAAGAATAACGTAAGACAGCCAATTGCTTATAACAGTACCATGTCCTTGTCAGGAAAATAGTTATGTTTAAACCCTAACTATTCATTATACATCTAGTATTTTGAGTACTCATTTGTTCTGCACTTTTATTGTATGAACATACAGAACAAGGAGATTAATTATAAGATAGAAATTTCTATTTTAACAAAAACATTAGGCAAAGTTCCAAATTAGTAAGCAAACCTCCCAAGTCATCAAAAATATACAGTAAAGTTCAAACACTGGCAGATTTAAATAAGGAAATTTTAATCTGAATGTTCTGTTTTTCAGCAGCCTAACAGCTGTGGGGCTATAAAGAATGTAAAGTACTAAAAATATATTTTATCTATTTATTATTAAAGATATTGTTAATCAGACCTACTAACCTGAGAAATATCAGCTAAAATGTACGCACTCGAAACTCACTTTTCAGTCTCCCATTACTGCAAACACCTGACCACAGCAACTATGAGCTGCAGACACTCTTACAGCACTGAACTTTCTTAAAAACAGTTTCAATCCCCCCCAAACATCCTCCCCCACAAAAGAAAACAAAACAAACCCCAAAACCCAAACTGCTCTACTCTGAATAACTGCTATGAATTACTGGTATGGAATTTTTTCTGTTGCTCTTCTCAGTTCCTGTGAAGGAAACTCATCTCCTCATCTCACTAAATATCTATCTGGTATTTTTTGAAAAGAAAATTATTTTGTTCACTTGACAATCTTGGATCTCAGTATTCTAACTGATTATACTGGAAGCTATTGCTTTCTTAAGCAAATAATACAAGACTACAGAAATCTTCTACTATAAAAGGGCTTTAATTATAACTTCAAAATCTACTCTGAAATAAAAATAGATGAACTTTACATTTAAAATAAGAAATCTTCATATCTTCAACTGTTTTAAGCCTATTGTAAATTAAAGATAGTCATAACTAGAATGCCTTTAAAATTAATTTTGATACACCTTTAGCCAATAGATTAATTGAACTAACACAGACATACAGGAAAGAAGTAAGGAAGCAAGGAAAGGTTCTTGCTTTCCGGAGACCACAGTTAATTTAAGTTACAAGGAATAAAAAGAAAGCTGTGTCCATCATTTCAATTCAAGGTCACCAGTATCTGAATGAAATTAGTTAGGAGGCCATAAGAAATCCTGGGAGAAGGAGAAGCTGGGAGAGAGCTACATGAATCAGTGATGCAGGCTGACACATCAACGCTTAGAAACAAGAAGCGTTGAAGCAAATGGCTCATGTCACTCATGTTTACTGTGCAAAGGCAAATCACATTACACTTATGCCAAATATTTCATAGGTCTTGTTTAAATGTGCAGTGTTGGAGAAGGGGAGTAGGAAGAGAGAAGTGGAGAATGATGAGTGGACATTCTAAATCTTGGATGAGAAGTACTGGATGAGTGTGTTGATCACATCTCTGGCAGTACCGTTATGAAGAAATGACAACCTGCAGGAGGGCAGTGCGTTGTTCTAGCAATTAGGCCGTAGGGTGGTGTCACTACTCTTATTATATGGTGGTGTCATTACTTTTATACATTGCAGAGGTGCTCATGGGTGCATAAGTACAGCAGCAGAATGTCATACTGGTTTCCCATGGTCAGACCAAAAGGAGATAGAACTTTTGAATCTAAGAGAGTAACTAATATTCATGTCACTTCCAATATTGCTTTAGCTCAGTGCGGTCATTCATTTGTATGGCAGCCTTGAGGCTGCATTTCAGACAATGTCCCAAACCTACTGAGGTCAAATAGCTTAAAAGCAAAAAGAAGGTTGAAACATACAAATATTTTTAATTTTTTTATATTTTTAATTTTTTATATTTTTAATACTTGAAATGGTATGACAGGCAGCATTATGCAGGGAATAAAGCTACTTGCTATCGGTAATTCATCACTTCCTTTACTATGATATATGATTAAAGCAATTTATAGACAAACTTCTTTTCTCTCTTTCAAAAACTATGATTCTGGATAGTGTATAAAACAGATACATTCAGGTAAAAATATTCAGTAAGGATTTATTTATGTTCTTTTACATCCTGAAGCAATGCTAGACTTCTAAGACTGATCTGTGCTAAGACAGACACCTGTGGATCCCTTTTAATATTGATAAAAAGTACGGTTTCTGGTACTGGAAGTTGTCAAAACAGCATCCCTATGGAAATTTCAGACTTGTGGTATATCCGTATTTCATCTGTTTCTGAAGAGTAAGTGACAGTATTGGTCTTTGAAACATGTATATAGAACTCTGGGCCCAACAGGCTTTTTTTTTAGCCACTGAGGAATCAGCGCACCATCCCCTACTGGTTTTGCCTTTGACTAATCATAACTACATTTACTGAATATATTAAAATCCACAAGATGAACTTGAACAGTAAAATGAAGAAAAAGAGTTACAATTTTCCAGGAGCTCACAGTAGTAACACTAGAGAAAAGAAAATTCAGTGCTAGACAATTACATTTCCTATGCACTGAATAAGAACTGTGCTGCACATATAAATTTGGTTTCCTGGCTTTATTTAAATATCCCACAGGGACATAAATGTCTCTTATGTTCCCTTTAAAATACTTATATCTCTACATCTATCAGAAATAAAAATATTTATCTTGCCTAAATCAGAGTTGCAGACATAGATCTGCAAATCTTACAGAATTGTATAAAATTATACTATGGAATCAATATTGCCCTGCAGTTCTTCTAGAAAGAGAAATGTGAAATGTATACTTCTTTGTTTACAACCTATGTAGCTTTCCAGAAAGAGTAAAAAATTATTTCTGAACACTATTTTTCTTCTTTGGCCATTATTGAAAAGCAAATTTTATGGATGATTTTACCCACTGTTCATTAGTAAGTTTTCAGATAGGTAATGATAAGCCAGGGACCACTTTCAATATTTTTTATTATTATTATCTTTGGAACAGATTGTATCAAAATCAGTCTGTATTAAAACTAGATCACATACAAATTAAGGTAACTCAGAAATACCATGAACACAGACAGACTCAAGATTTCCTAGGTGAAGCTGTAGCCAGACTCAAGATTTTCCTAGGTAAGCTTCAAATCTTAGCCAGCTGGAAATAAGTGCTACATATACCTATTTTGCTAAATGAGAAGTCAAGACCAAGAGCCTTGCAAAGGTACCAATACCAGAAATATAAAGAAATAAAACTATGTGTATTATTTGTTAATGATTTCCTAAGAATGCACATTTCAATTTTGCTTTGCAAACATGAGATCTACACTAATTGTTACGATGCAAGCTGACAGTATAAGATAAATGCACAACTCAGAAAAGAGCTGGATGTCAAAGATAATGACTAGGAGTCAGATCATCAGAAGAACTATATGAAAATGCTGAGAAATTAAAATACAGAATTTGTTTACACCTGCACATTTTTTAAAAGAATAAATATGATACGCAGCTTTCTCACTCACACTGTATTGTCTTGCTCCATGGCTTCCCCTCCAGCAGAGCATCTACTCAATACGTTCTAGGGCCCCGTCACACCTGAGGGTGTGAAAACAGATACTCCGGATCCAGTTTGCAGCTACAGGCTTTTGACATATAAGACCTCTTACCAGTCTGTAGGGACTGAGAGAGAAAGAACTTCTTTCTCCACAGAGGACCCACTCCTCTCTCCAAGGACAGCACAGGCAGGAAACTCAACCATGGCAGCACAGCTTGCTTAATTCCTCACCCAAATACCCCCATATGCAAAATCTAAGCATTCAAACTGTTTCCTATTATTTTTCATTAGCAAAATGAGTTAATTGAATCCATCTGCTACTGTAGTGAGGAAGTGAAATTGTTCTTGTGTGCTCTAAAAGAACCACTCACTCTGCAGTGACTGCACACAGCCTATGGTCTATGGTAACACCACCTGAACCCTAAGTCACAAGAATCAGTGACAAACCTTCTGAAAGGAAGGAAGTGGGATAATTCACTTGTTAAATTGGACACAATTGCTACTCAGTTGCAAACAGCTATATGTTTGGATAATTATTTGGGCTGTTCCTTTTTCTTTATTCATGCCCAAAAGGCCCATAGACAGCATACAGCAAAACTAATGCACACTGACCTATACCCAAGCTATATATGCACTCTCATATAATTTATAAAACTTCCACAAGTATGAAAATCACAATGGATCAGACCTCTGTATGAAAACAGAGATTCTTCATTGTGGAGTCTACAACAGCAAAGCTTAGCAAAATATAAAAGCAAGCAAAGAAACTCCACATTTTGGCATGACAACAGCAGAAGTTGCCTTTTAGATTCTTTATAGAACAGGCAAGTGAAGAATAAAGGTAAGTAATTTGTTCGGGTAAGATTATTTATGACTTTGGACATTTATTAGCTCTCGGAAAATAATGGAGAAGAAATGTGTAGTCCAACATATTTTTTTTCATTGACTTAAGTGCAGAAAAACACATACATTTGTGGGACACCATTTCATTTCTGCCGTCATTGTAAAAAATATTTTTAGTCACTGTTAAGAGCAACACTAGCTGTCCTGCAGCGTACAGATGAGAAAACTTCCTGACACAGTTTCAAAAAAGATACACTCAATCTCTTGCAAGAAGCATGGTGGAATGCTTAAGAAATCCAGGAGAAGAGCTTTTTAAGTATTATTAATAGGTTTCTCCATATGCTGCAGCCTCACTTTTCTGCGGGTGATATGTCTGAACTGCAGATAAACTGAATCACTGCTACCAGGAGTACACAGCTGGGTCTGATGTGGGCCAGCATGGGTCCAAAAGGATTTATTAGCAAGGCATTCTCTGTGTATATGTCACCTTACAAATCTGAGGCCAGGCTTGGAAGCAGCTCAGCACTCCTTGGTGAGTCTGACAAATACTGGACAACCCCATGCAGAGCAGGTTCAGGGTTCTCAGCCGTCAGCAGTCAGAATCGGGAGAGCTGGAAAGCTAACACCCCTACGCTTGCATAGCCCTTGACAGAGACAGTGTGGCTCTACCAGTATCATTTTTTATGGCTTAACAGTGATTCTTTGACACTGAGTATGGATCTCTAGAGATGTGTCTTTGCACCACAGGCCTTAGAACTTCAAAGTCCATTTGTTACCTTGGGACAGATCCAAATGCAAGTGCATTTTCAAGGTGCTACCTTTGAACATGACAAGTTGACATGTAAGTGTAACCTGGAGTGCATTGAGAGCAATACTAAGATATTTTTGCAGAACAAACTTGACCAAACTATGTGAAGGTGTTCAGCTGCATTTACATGACAAACTCCAGTGCTTCTGGGAGATGGACAGACTCAATGTGGACCAACCTCAAGCTGATCCAAAATAAGGTCCAAAGGACTTGGCTTATCTCCATTCCATGTCACATGGGAGTCTCAAAGTCATGCTGTTTATAAGTCAAAAATCTGTTAATAACTTTCAGATTTGGGCTTTCCATTAGTCAGACTATCCCAGCCTTATAATGAAGGGTTAAGTGCACATGCAAGTGCCTGTGAGAAGCTATGTCTCCAGAAGAAATCGTTCAAAATTGTTGGCAATCATTCAGAACTGTATGTAAAATTCGCTTTCAAAGTTGATTCTCATGACTCTTCATTATGTTCCTCACTGAAGCAACCTGTCATTTAGAAGTGTCAATAGACAATACTCAAGTCTAACTTGCACATTTGGATTAAAACTGGTAGCAGTTTCCACCACCGAATTGAGCTCTAAAAGTTCCTCAGTTGAGGATCATGCCATCAACATGCACTTGCACATGATGATTCAGTTCTGTATATAAATATTCAGGTAAGTTCCAGCCCTCCATAAATTACCAAACTCTGTTGGGTATCTCTGAATCTCTGATCTTCAGTCTTTGCCATTTATTACAACAAACTTATTTTCAACCTATTTTTCAAAGAAACCCCCCATAAAGTTATTTGATAGACATCTGTGTACTAGATTTGTACCTGCAAACTCAACTGTATAAAATTATAAGCTTTGAGATAAAAGATTTTGAAAGGAATATATAGAAATTGCCTAAGAGAAAACTTACTAAAGGAATGGCTTATGTTAGGAAAAAGTCTTATTTCCTTGTTTATTTTGTTTCAACTAGAATACACTGATCACAGGAAACCAGATGGGAATTGATATCTTTGTTACTCTTTACTTCACAATCTAATGTCCATCTGCTTAACAATTAAGAAACATTAGGATTTTCAAATTAAAGATTATAAGCAAAAAACTAACCTCATTTCCTTACCTACCACTATATGTGGAAAATTCACAGAAATCCTTTAAAACAATATTCATATAAGGCAAAAGCTCACTGCATCGTGGGATTTGTTATATCTTATGCAGTGGTACAAGTATTTACCTGAGGGAACCAACCCTCCTTCCATTAATTAATAGCATAAATTGTTTTGAAGAGGAAAAAAAATTCTTAATTTGTGTCCAAAATTAAATAGACATTGTAAATTGTAATAGTGTTTCCACCTAAATGGAATTTGCATGAACAGATTTACACGTGCAGCCCAGAAGGAGGAAGATGATGTGAAACTGCAATCATTAGTTGCACGTAACAGTAATTTATTATCCATCTTCTGTTTTGTTGTTGTATTGTTTCTTCATTATATGGCTGCAGAGTGCATACAAACATATGATAAATCAAGATTTATTAAAGCACAATAGCTACCTGACAGTAAACACCTGAAACTTTTATTTCCTTTTTTATTTATAGATTTGCTGTCCAATTCATATTCTCCTGCATCAGAATGACTGTCATCTATATTACTATCGTATGAAGCAATGGTGTAAAAGTTAGATTGGATGCACTGAACAGTCTCTTTATGCTCTCCAACACCTGTTAGTCTGGAGATAGAAACAAAGAGATAGAAAAACACTACTACAGTTAAACCCAGGAGGTTTTGCTTCTGCATGTAGGCCAAAGGAGAAATAGGGCAACACCTTTGTGACCATATACATCCATACCAAAACTAAATGTCCAATGTTTGACCAAGTTATACACTTCTCAGTGCTCTGAAGCACACAGAAATTGCAAAACTTGTGGTCAGTCTTCAGGGTATCACAGGAAAGGCAGTCCCCTCCACCCCTTCCCTAAATAATTTGCTTATATTGATGTACTGTAAAATCTTCTCCTGACCTTCAGACTTGTAATCACCAAACTCCAAGTTACAAGTCAGGTTAGAACTGAGTTGTTATTACAATCTGTTTCTTTTATATCATTACCTCTACTTTTCTGCCATCATCTGCTAGAGCAAGGGAGTCCTTACATAGTCCTATAGCTGTGTATCTGTGACTAGAATTACTGTAGTATAGGGACATCTCTTAAGCTCATTGACCAAGTAATTCCACTGAAATGAATGGAAATGAAACTGTAGACATGTATTAGCATATGAACACATGCACACCAAACTGGATTTCCAAGAGGAATGGTGAAGGCCAGAAACTAGCTAATATTGATGTTCATCTCGGTCATCTGATTAAAGGGATTATCAGACAATTACCTGGGAAAGCAATGGGTTGAACCTGGTATTTCATTGCATCACCCCATAAACCATGACAAGATAAAGCTAATTATTTTAAAATAATCTGCCATTAATCTTAGCTCACAAAACTGCAGATGAGTTATAAAATAGTAGTAATAAAAAAACTGTATACATGTTTATTCATTTTGGAAATCACAGTCCAACTATTATATCACTTAAAATAAATCTTTCCTATAAGCTTTTAAAGGAAGTATGAGCCAATAATTGCATCTTTCAGTGCATAAATCCATCTTTCTTAACTCAGGCATTTGAACAAAATAGAACTATTTTCAAGATGCTGAGTTTCTTTAAATTATGACCTTAATCTTAGTTCTAGCCAATCATGCTTGAAATGTTTAAACATAGGAGATGAAACAAGTCTGAAAACTATTCTTTTCTTACCCAACAAAAAGAGTTTTCAAACTCTACAATCGAAGTTTCAATGATATGGCTTCAGAGCCAATTTAAAATAACAGATTTAAAACCTGATGTTTCCATTAAATATTTAAACATATATCATGTTTACTGTCTTCTACAAACACTGTGTTAACCTTACATTGCACTTTGGGATTCTTTGTCCTCAGATAAAAATTTAAATCCATATGTTATTCAGAAGTTTTGTGGTTATGTAATATTAAAAATATGTACTCCCATAGCAGATGCTTTTACTGTATATAATATATTGTCACTTCGCAGTTGAACAGTTACAGCTCTGTTAATTCATTTTTTGAGTTCATACATGAATTGCACCCTTTCATATCTACATTAAAGCTATTAACTTTATGACAGCCCCACAATTATTTGGAAACAATAAACACACATGTATATATAAAAGTGTATATCTATATGAACACTTAGAAGTTTTTAACATCAATTTTTGGTTTACCTCAAATCTCTGAAACATATTTACTATTTTTTAACATGTTGCCACTTTTACTTTCCCAAAAGCAAGGGTCAAAAGACATGGGTTTTTTGACTAAACAAATTGTGCTTTAGGCAGCAAATCAACAGCATTGTAATAGAAAAACACAGACAGGAGTTTTGGTTTTCAGTTGTCCTACGAGACAGGTGATTTGGCCTATTCAGCTTGTCAGAGTCAATTACAAGATAGGAATTTTTCCAGTTTTTACACTTGGATGAAGATTTTTCAGACGACAATACCCCAGGTTAATCTCTTAATGGACAGTAGACAAGATTTTGCCTATGGTGTCACTTAACTTAGAAGAGTCCACTATTAAATATTTAGTTATGTCAATCAAACAACATTTAAATTCTAGATAAATGCATCTTTTTGACTCTGCTTTCCTTAATTAGTTACAGAACTATCAAGTGTTCTGAAAAGTACCTGGGGACATTCTGGAAGACAAAATAAAAACACCTCCAACAATATGGGATTTTTCAGTTTTTTTTTTTTTTATTTATATTATGTTTGTGTAAAGTAAGTTTTCACACCAGACACATACTCTCAAGTGCTAATTAATGCTTTATTTGGTTACAGCACTTCTCCATTGAGTACTACAGCTAAAAAATTGTAGCATGCCAAATAAGCTTTAAGAATTCACATTAATTCTTAACTTAGCTTACACTTTAACTGTTTCATTATTTCTAGAAAAAAAAGTTACTTTTCTTGAAGTACCATGGCAATGACCTTTCTGAACCAAGAAACCTTCTTCAGAGCATCTCCCAACCCCAAAGACCTTTCCTCAGATTTTAGCTACTTCCTTCCAGCTCCCTCCTCATCCTCCTCTCAGTCTGCTGCCCCACTCATCCCCCCTTTCTTCCTCAGCGGCAATAGCACCTGCTGTTAGCAAGACTTGAACTTTTTTTTTTTTCTTTTAACCATTTAGTGTGGGTTGTTTTCATAGGGCCATCCAAAACTGAAACCCCTCTGGCTGTGCCTGTCTTACAGCTATATTTGTTAATATTTAATTTTTATTATTTTAAGATGCTATATGTTTTAATTCACTGATTTCAGCAATGTTTTTCAAGAACATGCTCTTGAAGCCCTCCTATAAAAGCACAGGTGACTTTACACTTCCTCCCATCTTCTCTAAGTTAAAAGCAAATGGCAATAGCTAATAAGGGAAATTCAGCTTTGCTATTTTAAAGCCACATTTTTCTCCTTGGGACCCAATTCAGAATATGTACACATCTTACCTGAACGGACTGCCACACAATTCAGAATTAGGGCTAATATACAAGCACTACCTATGAATATAGAAAAGCTCATCACTGGCTATTACATATGTAAGTCCCTCCAAGTTTTGTCTGGTGTTTAAATAAATAAATAAATAAGCTGAAAATTAAGCAATATAGACTTCTGAATCCTTTCCTTAGGGAACAGTTCCCATATTTCACCTTAATATACACAGGACTCCTCCCCATGGTTTCTGACTCCCATATTCAGAGGGTTTTAAGGGTGCATTGAATTCTGTACTATGTCAACGGAAGTTCTGCATGCAAACAAAATGTCAGAGACCTCAACAGGCTGAAGGACAAAATTCTGTACCCTGAAGGATACAGAAGTTCCTGCAACGGTATATTCCAAAAGTGGAATGCACTTTTTGTGTACATTCATTTCACAGTTTTTCTGTACTGAAACAAATAAATACATACACACATAAATACCTATAGAAACAAAAGTGTATGGAGATTATTAATTTGCTGGATTTATGTTGCAGTTGGCCTCCATTTCTTTCATTAATTCAAGTGTTGAGATCTAAATTGTAAAAAGGCATGTAGGTAGCTAGTCAGTTTAAACCTTCTAAACTTTCAAGTAACTCATTTTTATTTCATGTATTATTTGATGTGAATAAATGGGCAAAAAATATTTATACTACACTCTTGAAAAGAAATTAGGTTTCTGATTTTTTTTTGCCCTATTTCGTGACCTGCAGTAAGTAAAGAAAGATGCAGAGAAGGACTGAGTTTACTTAGGCATCAAAAATGCTCCTGAATTTTAGGTGTTATATAAGAGCTTTTCCTCAATTTATACTGGCATGATCTCCTTCTGGTTCCTTGCATGCACCGTTGACTAGTCAGAGAATTTAAGCACTTGCTTTAGAAGAAATGTTTCCCCAGCTAGGTAAATGCTAAAGAAGGGTGGACTGAATCTTATCCCAGCATTTACTGTAATATTTCAGGCTCTTCAGTTTCATATAATTTTGCCTTACATTGTCCAAACATATTGTTTATTCTTTTCAGAAAACACAATTCTAGTCAACCCTTCTATTGCAGCGAGCACATAGATAGGCTTATAAGCTAGATATAAGATATCAAGGTAGGAAAAAAAACCCCAAAACAGACTGTGAAAAAAAGTTATATAACCCACACATACCTAGCACAGCTTTTTTTTTTTTTTTTTTTTTTTTTCCTCCTCAGGCCTCAGGCTACCTTTCTTTTTTAACAGTGGATGTGCAGCAACGAAGGGCTTTAGTTTCTTTTCTCCCTTGAATTTTGCTTTTTAAACATCCGCCTGTACTGCCTGGAATACTTAAAGCCTTCTAACTGCTGGCTGGATGAAAAACACACTTCTTCCTTTGTTTGTGCCATTCTGGAGTCCAAGAGTTGGTTTCCATGACTTCAGCACTGCTCTCATTTCTATATTCCTGTTACAGCTAGTGATAAAATTTGCATTGATTTCAGAGATAGGTTTCAACCAAAACTGTGTACTTTTGAGAATGCCACTCTGGCTGCTTGAAGACATTAATCAGAATTTACATAGTGTCATTAGAGATGTGGGGATTCTGTTCTGAAATTGGCAGGTTAGGCTGGTTGCTGACTAACAGCCAAATATATCCAAAGATATCCAATGGGATATACAAGGCAAAGAAGTTGGATAATTCATTCAAAACCAAAATATTTTTCAGTTAAGAGTTGGTTTTACATTTCTGAAATGCAAATGTAGAAAAATAAAATGTACAAAGAAATAAAAACCCGCTGACATTGCGGAGGGGAAGCAAAAATACTGAGACATTTGAAAATTTGGCTTACTGATATTTTTTTGAGAATTTGCACTGCAAGAATCATTCCAACACAGTGGAAATTCACTGGGCTTATGTATAGGAATGCAGGAAATTTACCTAAAATATGTAACGATTCAATTTTGATTATATTACACAGATTATATTATACAGACCAGAAAAAAATATAGTAGCAGTTTCAAATAGGGTGCAATTGAGAGCTGGAAGTGTTCTGGGCAAACCCATAAGAATAAACCAGAAAGCTTTAGGGAGCGACGATGTACACCACCAGTCAAAAAACAGAGTAATAGGAAAGTAGAAATAAAAGTTATAAACCCAAAAGCCTGCAGTAGTTAAAACCAAGCTGATTACTTGCCTTATCTCAAGGTCATCTATCCCTGTCTTGTCTCTGTGAGATTATTATTGACTTTTCAAAAGCTATGATCTTGAACTGTTCTCGGCACAACTTAATATTGAACATGCTTCTGGGGAGGTTTAGATTTCTAGTCTGATTGCAGTTCTGCTTTATACAGTACTAATCTTTTAACTTCAGACACCAGGTTCATGGATTGCTTGAGTTTTGAGGGCAACATGCGAGGCATTTTTATCTAAAATGAATGGAAAAAATTATTCTGGACTCAGTAGTTCTGTTTGGATCTAGACAGCTTTGCTAGTTCTATGAATTTCCAGGCCGGTACTTGCAGTTTTCCTTTCCTGAGTAAAGTAATAACTGCTTCAGATTAACGTGTTTCATGTGACAGGAGACATGCATATGAAACAGCGGGTTGCATGAATGTCACTATTATTCTAGGCACTCAATCAACTTACATGCTGCTTTCAGTATGTTTCAGAAGGGAATGAAAACACTGCTAAATTTAACAGAGGCAGTGCTCATTCTTAGGATAAATAGGACTGGTTTACAGAGAAAAAGAACTCATTGGAAAGGATATCCTTTTTCTAATGCTTACAGGTTTTTTTCTTGATTGTCTACCATAATTGAATATAGATGCTTTGAATTTCTTTCTTCCATACACTTGGTTTACTGACTAATGTCCAAGTAAGAGTGCATTTTGAATGGTTTGCTCATTTAGAACTCTTATTCAGAAACCTGAAAATTATTTTATCTTGAAATATATCAGTCATGGGGGCCTTCACATAAGGCTAAGCCTGTGGGTCGGTCTTCTCCCACATGGAAAACTGTAGGTGTAGATAAGTCTTTGCCCATATTTGTTCCACAAGTATTTGTGAACAGATGCTAAACTGTTGGCATTGGTAGAGATCTGGACAGGCATTAATGACAAGGATAATAAAGTGGTTTTCTAAATAAAATTTTAGCACTTACCACTGAAAAGGTCCAATGTTCCTAAGTGTGACTTAAACAATATGGCAGAAGAAGTTTACTTTTCTCTACAAGAAGGCAGTATAGCCTATTTTTACTTTAAAGAGATCTCACTTTCCCCAAAAAAAACAACATATATTTCTTCTTTCCTCACCCTGTAAAAGAAAATAAGAGATACCTTCTCTTCTATGAACCAGAGAGTGGATTTGTTTCAATGGCACAGAGTACTTCGTTGAGCTGATCATAAAGAGTTGTGTTGTTACAGGTTTTCTGATCCTGAAATTCATTCAGTTTGCTAATGCCAAATATTTGATCTGCATTCTCCCTGTCATACTGAGGAAGTAATTTTCTAGCAGTTACCCTCTATTTTATATATATTAAACAAAGGGCACTATAAGACAACAGTCTCCTTAAGATTGTAAGAAATCACAGAATTAATTGCCCTATCCATCTATTTTTCACACCTTGCTTTTGAAATGTCTAGGCTTTGATGCATTATGTCATCATTTTATGCAGAAAGAGTCATAAGCTGTCACTGCATTCACCCTACACAGATCTTCCAAATGGAAAAACACTCTTGAAAAATATCAGCATCACAAAACAGCCAAAATTCAGAACAAAACCCCATTATCTTAGAGAACAAATGGGCAAGAGAAACACAGAACTAAAGGGCTACAGCTTTTTTGCTAAAGTGAAAAATAGTTTTACATCATAAATTTATCATTAAATTATACATTTAAGACTTGTACAGGCCACAGGAGTTTTAAATATGTTTTTGATAAAGAGGAACTAGGACTTTAAAAGAAAAGCAAAAATACAAACAGAAACAGAATAAAATTGAAATATATTGTTTTACAAGTCTTCACAGAACAGCATTTCCATTTCTGTTGTTAAGGCTCTTATTTTCTCTTAAGAAGATGACTGAAATAAGAACAACCTAGCAAAAAGAAACAGAAATTATTCATAACAATGGTAGTTGACAGTAGCAGCAAACAACTCAGGCAGTGAAAAGTAAAAAGCAAGGAACATGTCATGGCATTTACGGGAGAGTATTATTGCTTTGCTGTTCAGAGGACATTTTTTGGTAGAGAAACTGCAAGAGGGTTTAGTCTAATTCTGCAAGCCGTTTGTGAACAATTTTCCTTGATACTGTTTCTATTTACTTTTCTCAACTGGGAATACAAAACACTACTTTCTGCTAATATTACTTTTCATTTGTCCACTTAATATTACTTAGTCTTACACAAGAGAAGCTTAAGTACAATTTAAAAAAGCACTGCAGAATTCTAAATACCATAAGAAGTCATTTCCATTTTGCAAAGAGCAACAAGCTGAGGTTTGCATCAAGTTTGATTCCTAACAGTGGTGGCACAATCTTCTCAAGATACTTAAGCTCTAGTAAATGTTCAAGTCGGTAGGTACAATAAAATAAGCATCATACACAAGCTATAGCACACTTGCATAAGGCTTCTAAGAATATATTATGATCTAGAGAATCCATTATGAGTAAGTGTCTTTGAGCATAAGGTTATATTTAGCTGAATACGTGCAGGAAACTGATGTGCATCTGGTTTCAACTTGAACTAGTTCTACGTTAGAGAAGTTAATTAACTTCTCTTTTACGCTAGGCACTAAAAGTCCCATTTCTATCACCACTGAGCATCAATTCAGCTATACCATTCATAAGTTGTCAATGCATTCCCCCTACCCCCTCTGCGTTATGAAACACAGCAGCTGACTTTTCCCCCCTGCTTTTTGGTACAGAAGGACTTTCTGTTTGAATTTCCACTAGTGGCTTGACGCATTGGAAAGGTAAGAGTTTAACTGTAGCATTTTTGCCAGTCCTTTTCTTCACAAAAGACTCCTACAAATCTGAGCCCAGATTCACAGCAAACACTAACCCCATGTGGCCAAACAAGGCATTTTTGCATTACCAAGGAATGTTTAATTTTTGTAATTAAACAACTTGAGTGTCATCTTGAGCCTCAGCCGTCAGCCTTCCATCACTGATTCACATTCTCTAATTGTAGTTAACTTTAAATTTGCTTTCCCTATGCCCCCAATTTAGAAATACGCAACCTTTCAGGAGGCTGCTGAATGTCACGCTCGTACTAATCATTACTGCGGTCAGTCCGTTGGTAGCAACTGAAATGCTGTTGGGTTCTTTGAGCGTGCCTAGCTCATGAAGGGATGTTCATGACTGCTACTTTCACTCCATGTAAAATTACTATTATAGGGCTATTATGACTATTTTATGGGCTTTTTCAAAGAATATATGATGTTGTGATAAAAGGTAAAAATTAAATCATATTATTTGCATCCTTACAGTGTGGCTTAATCAATAACAGACTTCAACAAGTTAATATTTGGTCAAGTATATGTATGGGGATAAAAACTAGTCTTTTAAGTTTCTGTTCCAAGAGAATCCTAACAGTTAGGCTTTGACTACCTTTACTTTCATGAAGAGCATTTTCTCCTCTGAAAATCCAAATGCCACCAGAATTGTTTGTCCCTGGGGAACAGCTATTTGAGTCATCTGAGTCAGACTATCTCCAGAAATATGTTTTAAGTGCCCAACTCACAAAACTTGGAAGAAAACTGATTTTGGGAAAATGTTGTGAGCATTTTTTTAGGACCACAAAGAATGTTAGTATCAAAAAACATAAGTGCTAGAATGTAAATGGCAGGTGGGGGGTGGGGGTTGTGAAAGGGCCAACTGGAATTTAAAGTTATGAAGAGGCTTTAGGGGGTTTATTATTACAGATTGAGCCACCATGGACACAGTGTCGCATTCTACATTTTTACATGGCTGTTCACTTCAGATCAAGAATATTTTCAACTGTAACTGCTTTACTTCCGTCTTTGCTTGTCTTATAGCCTTTCATGACTTTGCTGATGATGTTAATTATCTGTTCAGAGCAGAAAGTCTGACCTGGCGATGGCAGGAATAGCAGTATAAAAGTACAGAGAGCATGGAAATTAGAGAGAGAAAAGAAAACTGAAAACTTGGGGAGTTTGCCGCAAGTGATGTGATATATAACCCTGGAAAGCAGCACCAGATGTACACAACAGTTGGAATATCTCATTCTTCTATGGGAAAAAACACAACACAGATGTTTCTTATTTTATGAAAATATATGAATGAGATATTGAAAAACTCGATACTCCCAGATCTGTCTTAGGAACATAGTAATAGCCTTCTGTGTCATTAGCAAAGTAGATTATTTAATTGCAGACCTACAGACCCAAATCCTTCTTCCTTATATTTCTGAATATCCATGCTTATGTTTATGGAATTAATTAAATTAAATGAAGACATTTGCTAATGATCAAAGAGAAAGATATTCAAAATAATGGAGGAATATGCCCACAGACATTACACTGAATGTAAGACTGATCATCACCTTTTTGAAGGGTTCTGACAAGTGCTTAGAAATACAGGAGGAATGTTTGGCTGGAACTGGGGTTATCAGAAACATTTTTCATCCCCAGAAAGCAATGAGAAGGTCAGCAAAAAATAAAAGTATTACTGGAGTAGAGTTCTTTGAGCTATTACAGTGATGGAAAAGTAGATTTAGGAAAATGTCTGCTGCTAGTTCTTACTATGTTCAGCAAAGCAAGACTATGAACATTTTCAGAAAGTGAAAAGGTTCCTGTGACAAAACCCAGCCAAATCAGTAACAAAGCACCTCTATCACTAATTTCTTCTCCCGAAAGAGAAACAAGCTGGCAAGGGTTTCCTACTGGCAAACCACCTGGGCCAACAGCAACAGTCTAATAGTAACTTTCTCTTTATATCTTGGCTTCAGACAGACATTATAAAAATGAAGGATAGCACTCATTGAAACACAAGCACCTTTCAGATAAAAAAAAAAAAAAAAAGATGATTCTGAAACAAAGTAAAAATGCACCCATGGAAACTAAAATAAGATGCATGAAAGCAGGAATATTAAATACAATAATTATCCATGACCCAATGATTTTGGAAAGTCAGTGTCAGGTTTTAATTTTATTTTTTTTTTTAGAAATCTTTCTTCCAGTTTGACTGGATTATGCCTTCACTGGAAAGACATCCTAATGATGCCTACAGCACACAGATCAAGCATTTCTTAAATTACAGACTGTGACAAGAATTGGAATATTTTAAGGAAAGTCTGAAGCCTATTGCTACATGTAGGTGTGGAAAGTATGTGTGGATGAAAAGAAAAACCTGTAAACTCTTCTATGAAAATATTATTTTAAAAATGGAAAAAAGTTTTTGTCTCAGTTTTAAATTTTTTGCTAGAAATTTAAATTCTGGAAAAAATGTCCTAAAAACCCCTTTTTCTCCCCCATACTATATAAAAATTTATGAAATTCCTTACAAAGGTCATGATGATTAATGTTTCCTTTCTACCATGACAGGAAGTCTGATTTGATTGCATCACCCCTTTTTGTGATGGAGACTTCATACTGCACTCTATATATTTTGTAGGGATTTACGCTTGACCCCACAGAGGAAAAGGCAGACGCAGTGTAAGTGAACTACAATGGAGCAATATTTGCTCCTTTCCATGGCAGAAAGATCAATGACTTCTGGGGGAGGAGGAGAGGGGGGGAAATAAGAAAACTAAGCATTACATGAAAAACTTTAAAAGAGATGCCTACATTTTCCATCCAAAGAAGAAATTTTTTCAACAGTCCTATTATAATTTGCATGTATCTTAGCTGACTCCCCCTTCTAGCCATCCCCCATGAATTGAGCTGCAGGTGTCCAGTCAGGTATTTTGTAAGCCCAAAAGCCTATTTATAAAGCACATCTTTCTAAAGCACAAGTAGTAACAAATGAACTGACAAATATTCGGTTGGTTTTAGCTGCTCTCTCCAGTGCAACCCAACAGATGTCTCAGCTACTGCTCTCTTTCCCAGAGGCTTAGCACTGCCCTGCAACCAAATGATTTTGGTAGCTCTGCTGGTGCAACTGCAAAACCTGCAGGGCCTCCAGTCCTCGCTATGGTGGTTCCAAAGGTTCCCAGATGATGGTGGAGGTCAGCAACCCCTCTGCATATCCTGCTGGTTCTCAACAGGGGAGAAAAGCTACAAGCACTGCCCTGATACAACTTTCTATGGAAAATTTGTGTTCAAAAGACCGCACCAACAACACGTCACAAATCCAATGGTAGTCACTGTTAGTAAGGATCACAAAGCATCCTTCCCTGGACCAATTTCACTCTCACCTGATTCTTCCAAGAGCACCTAAACTATTTGCTTCTATGTAAATATATGCCAAGCACCTGTAAAGTGATTAGATGCACCCTCAGATACCATAGAAATAAATTAATGTTTTCAGTGGTTTAGTCTTCATTTATAGTCAATTCAGTTTCTATTGCTTCAACACTGACTGTGCCCCTTCCCAGATTATTTATTGTTTTTAAAAAGCTTTGCTTCTTCCTCTCAGCATCTATCATGGCAGCATATAATTATGGACATGTTTTTGACTGATCTTGCCAAGTAATTCTCCCTCAGAAAGTCCCACCGAGAGAGTAGAAAACTCTTGGAATACAATCTCAAAGGCACCCCTTAAAATGGTAAAATATCATCATTCAGCAAGAACAGAGCAGGAAAAACATTCCCTTCTTTGTTATTAATTAAGCAAAACCACCTTTAACTGAACCGCATTTGCAGACTTTCATACACAGGATTTGGTTTTGCCTTGAAAGAGATGAGCTATCAAAGCATTATTTTGTCCCAGATGGTGGTATTAAATCAATATCTTCAATAGAGAAACCCCCAAAAGAATGCAAACTACAGCATTCATTATCATTGCATTTTACTAGGCAGCATGATAGATGCTGAGAATAAATGGGGGTGCCAGTTTTCACTGCCATATGTTAGCATCTCATAGGGAAATTGTGGTGCATTCTTCTCTGCTAATTCTGAAATGTATTGTATGCTTCCCAAGAAAAAAAATACAAAAATTTTACATCAGTTTTGAGTCTGGCATTATAAATCTGAATTGATGCTCAGTATCCAAACTTCTTTTTTTCATTCATGACTATTAAAATGCATTGAGTTTAAAATATTTATTTCAGACAGGTAGGTGTACAAGAATCAGTGGTTTAATGCCATATAGTAAAATGTCATATTTGCTTAAGTGAACTTTGACCATAACGGTCAAAAGATTTTAGATTTATTATTTTTATATAGATAGATATAGATATAGATATAGATATAGAGAGAGAGAGTGATGACAGTAAATTCATCATTGTGATCACAAATACCAGCCACTGAAGTTATGGCTACTAATACGTACAGCAATTTAAAAATCAAAAAAAAGTCTGCACTGTAAGATCAGGAGCTTATGATCCTATTTCTTCTCTTCTACACAGACACCATGCATCTTCTTTCAACTTGATTGAAAGATTAATGTATTTAAGACAAACTCAGTCAGCGTTTACCTCAAAATTTGCATACGTTAGACCTGAAAAAATACTTGTGCTCCTTAAGTGTATCTGTTTTCCTCTGCTATAATGACACGTAACTGACTGCCTCTCTCAGCACACTTTGCACACTTAAAATACTGGCACTTCTTTGAATGTGAAGTGAGAAATAAGGCATACTGAAGAAAAGAGGGAAATAAATAAGTGCAAAGTACTGGTTTTGGCTGGGATACAGTTAATGTTCTTCATAGCAGCTCGCATGGTGCTATGTTTTGGTTTTGTGGCCAAAACAGCGTTGATAACACAGGGATGACCATCATCCATGGTCAGCAATAAAAGCTGGGGGAAGAAGGCAGAAGGAGGGACATTCAGAGTGATGGCACTTGTCTTCCTCAGTAACCGTTACATGTGATGGAGCCCTGCTTTCCTGGAGATGGCTGAACACCTGCCTGCCCATGGGAAGTGGTGAATGAATTCCTTGTTTTGCTTCGCTTGTGCACACAGCTTTTGCTTTACCTGTTAAACTGTCTTTATCTCAACCCACGTGGTTTTGTACTTTCACCTTTTTGATTCTCTCCCCCATGACGCCAGGATATGATTAGCTTCATAATAGCGGTTAAACCACGACATACAAGAAGTAAGGCTAATGCGTACAGATGAAACACCCAAGCTGGTACAGCTACACTGAAGTCAGACAAAAGGATTGCATTTGGGCATGGCTCAACAACATCTGCTTCTACCAGTGGGCTTCATTACCTATTTCTTTTCCACAGTTTTGGAGGGCAGGAACGGAGCTCACTGTAGTTGCACCTGTTCCCAGTGTAAATTACTGTAGGAGCGTCAAGGTCTGAGATACAAGAGGCTGCCCTCTGACATCTGTAGTTCCCATGGACATGGCAGAAAAGAAGCTATGAAGAAACATTACTTGTCTGTATCTCCAGATACTACTGGATGTGCAGAAATGTAAAATTACTCGAGAAGGCAAGTATAACCAAGCTTTGAGAAGAAAAAAAAAGGAGATGAAATGCTAAAAACCTTGAAGTTGTTCTTTGATAATGACTTGTCAACTGATTGTTTCCTTAAAAAGTAGATAAAAAATAGTTTCACAAGATGATAGTGTTAAAATGAAGAGCAACATCTAAAAAATGTGTTTCTTCAGAAGAGCTGCAGACATCTGGAATCAAATTGTCTTTCCTTTATGTGAAATGTCAAGCTGAACAGAAATAAAGGAAGAGTTTTCCCATAAGCATAGTTTCTGACCATGCCATATACTTTTCAGAACCACATATTGGGAGTAATAAGTACCTTGGTAGGTTTCTATTTTATTCCTCTGTCATGGTAAAGATGCCATTGTTGATTTCGGTGTTAAAAAGACAAGCAAAAAGGAATACAGAGACAGCACATAGCTTAACTAACAGCAGGTAAATCACAACTTTGTGATACTAAGCACAGGGCTACACATTATAAGGCGACTCACATTTCTTTGGTCCTTCTGAATTATCAGAATTAAAATAGATTAGATTATCCAGCATTAATTGAAAAGGAAAGGATATAATATTCATATGAACTCCTGTGTCTAATGAAGATTCAGCCTCAGCTGTATGGTTTCTGAGAAGCATGCAGTGAATATCCCTGTGATGATGCTTTTTCTTATTTATAAGTTTATTTTGAATGTCAGACAGATCTCTTTCAAAACAGCTCAAGTTCAATGAACAGTGTTTGCAAGCGTTCTCTCAACCAGCCTCCACATTAGTGCCTTGTTATCTTTGTAATACAGACAAGAAGCATCCAGTCTGCTGGAAAATACGGACTTGCTTTTTCTAATTACATTATTCTCCTACCTCATTTGCACAGGGTAATCACAGCCTGTTTTCTTTTTAAAATTACTTAGTAGTGAAGTCTAGTAGTTAACATTTTAGAGTGTTTTGAAAAATATAGAACACACATACTAAAGAAAATAGATAATATATATGAACTATGATTAAAATACCAGAAACAGAAACATAGGTATTGTGTTGGGTTTGCGTGGCAAGGTTTTGGTGGCGGGGGGGCTACAGGGGTGGCTTCTGTGAGAAGCTGCTAGAAGCTCCACCTGTGTCTGATAGAGCCAATGCCAGCCGGCTCTAAGACGGACCCGCCGCTGGCCAAGGCCAAGCCAATCAGCGCCTCTGTGATAACATATTTAAGAAGAAGAAAAACAGTTAGAGAGAGCTTTTGCAGCCGGAGAGAGGAGTGAGAAGATGTAAGAAACTCTGCAGACACCAAGGTCAGTGCAGATGGAGGGGGAGGAGGTGCTCCAGGCACCGGAGCAGAGATCCCCCTGCAGCCCATGGTGAAGGCCATGGTGAAGCAGGCTGTCCCCCTGCAGCCCATGGAGGAAGGATGAGGGGGTGTAGAGATTCCACCTGCAGCCCGTGGAGGACCCCACGCCGGAGCAGGTGGAGGCACCCAAAGGAGGCTGCGGCCCGTGGGAAGCCCACGTTGGAGCAAGTTCCTGGCCGGACCGGTGGACCCGTGCAGAGGGGAGCCCACGCCAGGGCAGGTTTGCTGGCAGGACTTGTGACCCTGTGGGAGGGACCCCATGCTGGAGCAGTCTGCTCCTGAAGGTCTGCACCCCGTGGGAGGGACTCCATGCTGGAGCAGGGGAACGATGAGAGGAGTCCTCCCCCTGAGGATGAAGAAGCGGCAGAAACACCGTGAGATGAACTGACTGTAACCCCCACTCCCCGTCCCCCTGTGCCGCTGAGGGGGGGAAGGTTGAAGCCGGGAGTGAAGTTGAGCCCGGGAAGATGGGAGGGGTGGGGGGAAGTGTTTTAAGAGCTGATTTTATTTTCTCATTCCTCTACTCTGTTTTGCCTAGTAATAAATCAGATGAATTCCCTCTCTAAGTTCAGTCTGTTTTGCTGGTGACAACAATTAGTGAGTGATCCCTCCCTGTCCTTATCTCGACCCACAAGCATTTCGTTATGCCTTTTCTCCCCTGTTTAGTGAATGAGGGGAGTGATAGAGCGGCTCTGGTGGGCACCTGGCCTCCAGCCAGGGTCAACCCACCACAGGTATATACATAGATATACGCATAGTGATAAAACTTTTTTTGCATAAATTCATAATTTACCTGTAAGCTCAACATGTGAACAGCACTCTTTTTGTTTAGAGACACTTGGTTGAAACAGTTTTAACAGCTACTGAACTCAAAAAGAGGGTTACGATTGGTTCAGAAAGCTATTACTGCCAAACATGATCACATCAACATCACAACATCTCTGAAATTGTTGCTCGTATCACATTGTCACCACATTTGATAAAGAAAGAGTTTAAAACAAAAACAAAAGGTGAACCAAAAGGTATTAATTTATCTTGGGATAAACATGGCTGCCTCCTTATTACGTAAAATTTTCTTTGCATTCACTGTATTAAAATGTGAATGAGGCTGAGCAAAAGTGAGTAGCAAGGTTGTTTTTTGTTTATTAAATAATTTCTCATTTTCCATTGATTCTGTCAGGACCTCGAGCACACTCCAGCCTCTCCTGAACTCTGGCACGTGTATGGTTGTGCCCAGCCCTGCCTCCTGCTGCCTGGGCTTGGGCTGCATCCTGAGGAATTACACACAGACCCTGAAATAGCCAAATCTTCTGTAAACTGCTGAAATCAGGTTAACTGCATTCCAGTGCATGGGAAAAGGACAAGATTTGCCCTGCAGGAGAAGGATATATGGCCTTTCTTTCACCAACAGCTAGGACGTCCACAATTTAGAGGATTGCCTGTGTTTTGCTAAAACTTCCACATACTTTCAATAGTGAGAGTTAATAATACGCCAACCACAGTGTCAAGGGAGTTGCCATGATACTATTGTATTATTACATTTATATGGTTTCTATTTTGCCTGCCAGTCTGTAGAAAATATTATAAATACAACAATTCCTGGGCTATATAAACAGAAGTTCCTAAAGCCAGCTTTAGAAAAAAAGTTTTTAAAACGTGTTTAAACTTTCTGAAGAATAAAAAATATCAGGAAGAAGGATGAAAAAGTACTTTATAATCTAGAAGTCCAAAGAAACAAATCTCTCAGCAGAGTAAAGCTTCAAAATAAATGTAAGGCCAGAGGAAACTGACTAAATAACAGAATGGAACAACCAAACATCTTTCTTTGGCTGGACAAGCACAATTAAACACGATCTTTAACTCTGCCTAACACTTGCCAGATTTAGAAATGACAAGTTCAGCTTTAGGAGTATACACAAATGTTTTTCTCTCTTCAGACTACTGTATCATTTCTCATATTTTTATGAAGAACATAGCAGCGTTATCACATATCCTCAAAATGGACAGAGTTTGAAAAAGAAAATTCTATAATTTGATCTATTTTCTGAACAATGTTAGATGGGAAAATCTGGGAATCCGCTGCCCTGCAACTCCTCAAGCACAAGTGTACATAACAGAAATACTCTGTAAAAGTCTAGGCCTGGAACACCCAACCCCTTTGAAACACAAACAGTTATTTCATATGAAATACGAGGAATGTTTCTCATGGTTCAAGTGGATGGTCTCTGATGCACTGTAACAAAGATTTGGATCCATTATTTGGATCCATATCTGCTCTGGTATCTCATATCTGTCAGAGACACCACTTAAGTACCTGGAGCTACGCGTTACACCTCACCATTTTGAACACAGTTCTTAGTCTTTGCAGATATGAGACAGAAATTAAGGACAAAAGATTTCCCAGACAAAACTTGTAAGCAATTTAACAAGCAAATTAAATTTTCTCATCTCCTCAAAATTTTGAAAATAAGGCATGCTACTAGGATTTTAGTACTAGTTCTTCTAGAAATAAGGAAGTGAGTAGGCTATTTATTCACATATACGCAAACTCTATAAACTACAAACACGGAAGAAGCTCTACCTGAAACCAGAGGTAACCACAGCTATCTGTTATCCCATGTGAAACAAGGAAACCAACCTGCCCAGGGATGACAGCGTGGTATGGTTACAAGCATACGACAGTCAGACCTTCAGCATTACAGCTCAGCCTTGAACTAACAGTTAGATTTCATTACCATGTTGAGAGCAAACTGCTATTTTAGTCTTCAGTAGTATTGGTCCAACTAAACAAACTGCTAAATAAATAAATATTCAATATTTTTGATCATGTAAGATATCCAATAAATCCTCAGACCTTTTATTTTCAATAAACTAACTTCAATTTAAAAGTTTAAAGTTACCAGTTTCTCACTGATCAAGCAAACCAATACTGAATGATGATAGAGTCTGAATGAAAAAGTTTTTCCTGAAAAATACATTGTCTTCTGAAAACTGGAATTTTATTAGTTTTGAGTAATTTTTTGTAGGTCTGTACTATCATTTAGAAATGTTGAGTTAAAAAAAGCCCCAAACTTTGAATAACAATATATATTTCTTCCACTCCTGAAGACACAAGCATATTTTGAGTCTAACGCAGTACTGAAATATTCCCTGAAATATGAATTAATATATTCGCTTCCCTGTGCACATACTTCAAAACTGAAATAAAACACATATATCAGGTTTCCAAAAGCTTTAAAAAGTGCTTCCTCCCCCACTGTTCTCATGAGCTTCCAATATAATAGCCCTAAACCCCAAAAATCGTATGTGAGCCAGCTGAGTAGTTTCACTGCTTTTGATGTTAGTAAAGTCTTTAGAGCGTTAGTATTCTGCACATTCACAACGTTCAATAGCATGATGTAAGGAAAGCACATCAAAATTGAATTCCATAAACTTTTATACACTGTGAAAGCCTAGGATTTGGTGCCATTAGACTGAAAATACCATTTACTTGATTTAGACAAACCATGCAATATATTGTGACCGATTAAAAACCACTGCGTATTATTACTAATTACTTATATCTCTGCCTCTGCCTTCTATAGCCAGAAAGCACGTGGCACATCTCCACCTGACAGCAAGCCTAAGAGTCAATAATTCAGAGTTTGATTAGTGCTGAAATTATTTCCTCTCCACAGTGTAATTTTAATTCACTTATTTTATGTCCAAGGACAAGAAGACAAAGGATTGGAGTGGTTTTCCCTTCATACTTGTCATTTTCACATTTCCTAAGAGAAAGGCAAAGCCCAAACTCTTGAATTAGAAATCTGTCATACTGGCAGCCACGATGTAATTTCTCAGTTGCCGCGCTCTCTCTTCCACAGCCTGTAAGTATCCGTCTATTTTTATTTTCAGGGGCAAGCAGATTCAAAAGATTTCTATCAGAAAGCCTAACTTCACTCTTGCTGTTTTCAACGTGAATCAGGGCAGAAACTCTCCTTCAGCACTTAAAGCCCAGCCAGCTAAAAATATATGCCCTTCCCACAACCCAGTCACCCAAATGCATCTCTATTTTGAAACCTATATACCATGGAACTGAAACAAAGCTTTGCTTTGTCTTATAAATACCAACAGTAGCGTGTAGAAAAAGGTTGTCAGATATACTTACTGTACGCTGTATGTAACTGCAAGGCAACAGCTAACACATGCTCTCTCCTTAACTCAGCTATAACTTCCTGGGGGCTAGGGAGAGGACACGATCTACCAGGAGGTGCAAACCAGCTCCCAGAATTGTACTTGAGTAGTTAGCTGGCACCTGCTGTGATTATACAGCAGCCCAAAAGCTCACTGGAGATATTTGACACAGAATCAACTGTCAAAAAGCCATTCTCATGGTGAAATAAGTTCTCCCACCCAACATGTCTTGAAAATGAACAGCAAGGTAGTACAAGCTGAGGAACAGGCGCAATAAAACCTCTCCAGCTACACAAATAATAAATAGACGCTGACTAAATAGACTGGCTTGGAAAGTGAGACTCTTAGTTATAACATTTCATGACAGACTCCTTGAAAGCAGGTTAATTAGAGAAAAACAATGAAATGTAGGCTATATTGCATTGCACTAATTCAGATTGTTTTGAGGCATCTATGGGTGAAAATGTGTGTGTATGAGTGTGCTGGAAAACTGCAACTGTAAAGAAATACAATTATAAAGAAATGCAACTCCAGAATATTAAAAATGGAAAAAAATGGAAATATCAATTTGAAACAACCCCTTTCATTTCTCATCAATTCAGAACCTTAAAAGGAATGTTACTACTTTTAATAAAATTTTTGTTGAACAAGGCAGTATAGAAAAGTCATAAAAGGTAATATGCTACCTAATTTACATGCAAACCCTTTAAAAGCTGCTGAGAATTCAAGTACTAGACATTTCATATATTCTGAACTGCAACAACGGAATTCATTCCTCTCACACCATGCACTTTTGATCAACAGTATATGTTAGGAAGCTGCTGATGGCTCGTTTCTCTCCATCTCAGGCCCATTATCCACCATCTCTGAGCAACTTTTTTGTCGGTAAATCCAATTACTTTGTAATATCTGTGTTTAATATTTTCTTGATGCATGGGCAAATCAGAAGCATTTCCATTAAATAATCTGTTTCGTTACCAATCCAGTCCTTCCATTGGAAAATGATTTAAAACAGGACTGAATATCTAAGGGCTCCGTTCCAACTTGAACTACTTGTTACTGCAGTCCTTTTATAATTACAATTGAATAAAGAACAATTTAAATAAAATTAAAGATAATGTTGACTATTGGACTCTCCCTAATGTGCTTTTGTAGGGGAAAATGAATTTCAGAAAACTGTTAATAGTTTCTCATATAACTATATCCTGAGTAACAGTACTTCTTCCATTTCCTCATATTCTTCAAAATTCTTCATGTGCAGCAAAATGGCTGTAAATGAAATGAGATAGCTTAAGTTGAAGTTTGTCGAGAGAATAAACTTTCTAAATATTTTCATTAAGCTAAACATTTGTCCGATATTTAGGTTATTTATTTCAGTTTCAGACACTAGTAGTCTACTAGAAGAGATCCGTTAATCTTCCATAAGAGCTTATATGAGTTCTCCTCACCCTGGTATTCATGTGCCTCACAACTGCTAATGCATTTATTCCCACAAAACAAAAATCATTAAAATCTTAATGGTAGCTGGGTTCAAATGACTATTTCTCCCCAGACTTTCAGGATAGTGTTAGCATGTCATTCAGATACCCCTTTTCTACCCTTTTGGTAACTGCCCTAACAAGTTTCTATATGTCCATGTTTCTACAGAATGCTACAGCAACATTTAAAAATTCTTTAAAAGCCTGGGATGTCTGTATAAAAGTAATTGCATAGACTTAAAAATGTGCATGAAAGTTCCTTGTTATTTTTGTTATTTGTTATGATAGGTTTCGCTTGTCTTTTTTTAACTTTTTACCACTTGCAAAACCTGAATTGAACTTATAAACTTTTTACCCATCAAAAGATTGCAATAATGCTTGGTGATCAAAAACTCTATCCAGCAGCAAAAACAAGTTTCTAACCTCCTGATAGCTATTCACACCAACTGCTCACTAAACGCTGACAAGCAAAAAATACGTTGACACAGAAAAAAATAATATAGAACAACTATATGGCTGATTAAAACTCCTTTAAAATACATTGCATTTAAAATACAGAATGAAATGTTTTCAGTATTATTTTGATTTTTTCAGACATTTTATTCTTCACAGACAGTAGCTGCATATATGCTACTTTCCACTTATTTTATCATCTTCTACTACAAATCAAAAATGATAATGAGTTCTCTTTGAAAACCTCCATAGCCCATCGCCAGTTTTCTACATTTGATTTTCCTCTAGGGCTTTCTAACTGAACATCAGTTGCCTTGATTAAGTCTTCTCAAAAATTGAAGAAATAATTTCATGAAAGTACTTAATCAAGTTATTTTAACTTAATTAGTGATTTTAGTTACCATATTTTCCACATGACCAGTTGAACTCAAGAGTTTTATTGATAAATTCATGATCTTTTTACATTTACCAAGTTGATCAACAACTTCATAAACAAATAATTTTTACTGTACTGAAGACTTATAAAATATAGATATGCATGAGAAATATGTACACTAGGTAGCGTTTTCCTTGGGATATTTGCCTCCTCAAACTAGTCTGACAAAACTCTTATCCCCTATGAATACACTATTCCACAGGAAGGAATTCAGATCACTGTAGAAAATTACAGTTCAAGGCCTAATACAGGCAGACCTACAGTCTCATTCACATTAAAAAAAAAGGAAGATAAAATATGGAAGAATGGAAAAGACAATATTATGCTTTCGCTTTATAAATAAGTGGTGTCTGGGCACTTAGACTGTATGCAGTTCCAGTATCCTATTCAAAAAAGAAAAAGCAACAGCAAACTGAAGTGAACCTACAGGTATGGGCAATGAAAATCGACATAAGTCCAGAAATACATTATCATGGGCCACACTCGTTAAAATGCTCTAATAACTGTTATTGCATTGAAAATACGCAAGATAAGCAACACTATATTGAAAGTAAAAACAGAGTATCTCGTTGTCTGTTTGGAAATACGAAGGGATAAACCATGGAAGTACAACATATAAAATGGATGGATTTTTTTTAAAAACAATGCGTAATTACATCTACTGCTGCAGTATAATACTGAGTTCAGGAGTTAAAAGAGCTCAAAAGGGATGTGGGGGGGGGGTAGTATAGCAAACAATCAGCTATTGCATTGTAGTTTCCTTTTTATGACAGCTGCTGAATTTACAAAGTTGGACAGATAAGTGCTTAGAAGATAGAGGGAAAATATACAATGCATCACTGGCAATTACTGCTTAAATAACACACACACTTATGTATAAATAAATCCCTTAATTGGTTCTTGTTTTATATAAAATCAAAAAGAAATCCCCATTCAAACTTGGGAGCTAAGGAGTTAAAGGAAAAAACAAATTAAAACGGCAAATTGATTTCTCTACTTTTCTGATCAGTCATAAAAAATTAGACTGTTTCTAAATAAATAGGGTTTAAAATTTATTTAAAACAATAGTGGTTGACTCCATCAGCTTTCTCTTACATGCTTCTTAAAAGCAACTCTGTGCCCAAAATGGAAGATAGAGATTGCCAATAAATTATTCATGCTGTTCATGTCATATAATTTAATGTCCAACTATTACTGTTTCTTAAATAAACAGTATCTTTGGTGCTTTTCAAATGTTAGAAACTTTATGCTTTGTGGAAACAACTGCCTACTAATTTGGGGCTCAAGATAGATGTGAACATCTCTGAATCTTTGTTCGTTATTTAAAAGGTCTGTGGTAAACAAATGAGAAATATGTTTTAAAACAGCTTTATTATTGTTAATGACAGCTACTTCAATTAGTTAGAATTTCTACTCTGTAGCAACATGCCTGTTCCACTTTTAACTCACTAAATCTTTTTGCTCTCCAAATGACACAAAGAGTCCTTGAACTAGATTTGGACTTTTATGCAACATACCTTTACTTATTTTTCCTCACAAGAAAGCACCGACGGCAATTTATTTTGTCTTTCTAGCTGCCAAAACATAAACTGTAATATTTCGCAGTAAATCAGTGTTCTTAAAAGTGTTAGTTTTCCACTATCCATTTCAGATTATTCTAATTTGCTATAAAGTATTTTAATAGAACATTAAATTTTTTCCTGCCAAAACCCATGACTGTAGTGTCAGCAGGCACTAAGCTAAAAAGGTTCACTGTCACTCAGGATATGAGAAGTAGGACATGCTCCAGCTCGCATTAAGGTGAATGAACAAATTCCTACTGATTGTCATGAGTTGGCCAAGTCCCCTCACTGGGTTGAGATTAATAACCCCCATCTCACGAGAAGTTTATTGCTAAAATTTTGTATGTCTAAACAGGTTTTTTCCTGTAATTGCTCAGTGCTGGGGCATTTGAATTAGCTCTTCATTTTATAATTTATCATTTACTCCTGCAGATGTACTCAGAATTTTAAAAACAGGCATTAATCCTAAAGACTTTGCTTTGCTTTACATATACTAAACAGCAGTTCCTTACCTAATGACTAACACAGTTAAGTCTTTGCAGGTCAATGGTTTTGCCAATGCAGAGCAATCAAAAATCACCACATTTTGATGAAAACCTTTACACTATAGCAAAAAGTGTTGTGGTTCTGAAATAAAAAATAGTAAGAAGAAAAACTCATACACACCAAGTACTTACGTATGGGGTATGCTTCTAAATGGCAGCTGAATAACGATTACTGAGCAGAAATACTGCATATCACTATAATTCCATAGGGGACCCAAGTCCCTGACAAATAAAGCTACTCCTATTCATTAGGAACAATTCTATCAAAGGTCCAGATTCAATGAGGTGCCTACACTTGGCTTCTGTTTAAGCACAGAAATCAATAAATGCAATAGACCGACCGTGAGTTTGAAGTTTTTCATATAGTTAAGCACTTAGTAAAACAGAACATCAGTTTAGAAACATAAATGAGATTTCTTTAGACCTTTGCAGGAAAGCAATTCACCTATACAAGAATGCAAGTTGACAGCAAGAGTTTCCACAGACAAACAAACGAGTTGACAATAACCTGAAGCAGTGGTGTTGCTGATTTTCAGCCACATTGTCACAGTGGAGAAAAAAAACCCCAAAAAAGTATTCTTTTTTTTTTTTGCTAAAGTATTAAAGGCTCCAATACTAGCAAAACCAACTAAAAGCTTAGCATTGTCATCTCTTTCTCTTCATTATATTCCCTGTTAAAATACTTAATCAAAAAGTCTAGAAACTCAAAAGGTATTAAACAGATTTTATAATTTTTCTTTAATATCTTACATAAAAAAGGAAGACAGCGTATTCCTTAAATGTCCAAGTAAGGAAAATATTAGGTCTTTCTTTATGTCTTAAAATATCAATTCATTAAAGAATTCAGAGTCTCACCAATGTAATTTTAAAATTTCAAATACACTGAATTTATTGAAATAAATAATAGAGTAATCCAGGCTGAATTAAGTGAGTAGGCAACTGCACATCATGCAAGACTACCAAAGAGGTGAAAAAAAAAAAAGATAAGGTGATTCAATTGTTTGGTAACATTCGTATCCAAAAGCACATAAGGAAGAATGTGCTGATACAAAAGGTCCACAGATAGAAAGGCTTTAATCATCCAGTGGAAAAATAGCAATTTGTGTTAAAGGACGGAGTAGCTACCATCCAACATTAAAACAAATTTCACTGTACAAAGGTTTATGTGGCAGTCTATTAAAACAGACCCTGGGAAGAGAGAGAAAACATGAGGGTCATGGCAGTAAAGGGTATTTTTATCTTCATAAAATGCCATGAGGATGTGACCTAGCAAACAAAGCAGAAGCCTAAGGCACTCTGGTAATAGAAGATAAAGTCCGAGAATTTCTGAAGAGATGAATTAAGCCCGAACAATCCAGGTCATTCACATTTTTAAACTTTCCATTTTCAAAAATACTCTATGGAAGTATTGAATGCTTCAAGCCCATAAATGTAGTAAAGTTCTGCCAATAAAAAAGAATCAACATTTTGAAAATTGCCTCAGGTTAAGCATAGTGGAGTTGGTGATATTTAGAAAAAAATCAACTACAACACATTTTGCTTGCTATTTGTATTTCGAAGGTTCTTTCTGAATAACACAAGCAAAAACCAACATGTAAAGATTTAAAATTTACAGGTCATCCTTTCAAAATTTTCTTTTATCTTCTTTTTTAAAAAAAAAAAAAAAACAAACCTGCTTGAAATAATTTGAATAATCTGGAAAAAAACCCCTAAACCCCAAACCAACAAGTGAACCAAGTTTTGTCTGTCAGTCGGCAGCTGGCTGATTGCCCCTGTCTGACGCTGCTTCACTCCCTCTGCGGCTCCCGGCAGGCAGCTAGCAATACGTAAACCCCAGGGTTTCCAGATTTGCACTAGTTATAGTGTAGATACTAATGAGCCAATGTAAAGCTAAACAGGTAGTCAAAATTATACTGTTCTGGTTTTGGGGTTTGGTTTGGTTTGGTTTTTTTCCAGCAAGCTTTTGAAGTGAGTAAAAGCCACACAAATCCTTCAGGGAAAAAGAATGTTTTCATTCCTCAAAGTCAGATTTAACTGATGATGGAGCTGGGAAATGGTGCTGTGACTGTCCCATCCCTTCTCCTTTACCTCACAGGCTGTTGGGTTTCTCTTAGTTAATTCTTCTTTGAACATGAGAGTATCTTTTAGGGGAAGATAGGGCCTTGACAAGCTGTTTGACTATCAAGAGAGACCTGTTTCTTATACATAATTATCAAGGCTATGGAGTTCATTAAACTTTGATCTTTATAAGAGGTGTGGGTGCCCAGGCGCTGGCAGTGGGGGCTGCAGGGCAGCCGCTGTGAGGAGAGGCCGGGGCTGCCCCGTGCCGGACACAGCCGGTTCCAGCTGGCTCCGACCCACCCACCGCAGGGCACAGCTGAGCCCCGCAGCCGAGGTGGGGGTGTCTAGGGGAAAGCGTACGTAAGAAAGGGCAAAAAGCTGCACGACAGTGAGGAGTGAGGAAAAAAAGTGTGAGAAATGGCCCTGCAGACACCAAGGTCAGAAACGAAGGAGAGTGAGGACATGCTCCAGGAGCAGAGGCATATCCCTGCAGCCTATGGAGAGGACCACACCAGAGCAGATACCACACTGCAGCCCGTGGAGGACCCCCCCACTGGAGCAAGTGGGTATTTCCTGAAGGAACTGTAGCCCGTGGACAGCCCATGCAGGAGCAGGTTTATCCTGAAGGACTGCAGCCTGTGGAAGGACCCACGCTGGAGCAGGGGAGAAGTGTGGAAGAAGGAGCAGCAGAGCAGAGCTGCTATGGACTGACTCCATCCCTGCGCCACTGGAGTTGCAGGGAGGAGGTGGAGGAGTTGGGAATGAAGGAGTGAAGTTGAGTCTGGGAAGAAGGGTGGAGGAAGGTGTTTTTACTGTTGTCTTTGTTTCTCATCATCTTAGTCTGTTTTTAATTGGCAATAAATTAAATTAATTTTCACTGAGTTGAGTTGATGGTGTGATGGTAGTTGGTAAGTGATCTTCCCTGTCTTTATTTCAACCCACGAGCTTTCCATCTCATTTTTCTGCCCCTGTGCTGTTGAGGTGGGGTAGTGAAAGAGCAGCTGGGTAGATGTCCAGAGCTGGCCAAAGTTAGCCCACCACTACTTTTTAAACAGAGATCCTTTTAACAAATTATTGCAATTAAATTGTGCTATTATATGTTGCTGTACATCTATGACATATGGAATATTGCCAAACGTGTCTGTATGTCATAATAACAATAAATATATAAACTTTATATCTCTAATAACAAAATGCTAAAAAAAAGTCTTGCTTGTTGCAACTCTTGACTGTGAGAATCTAAGAGACTAGTCATAATATTTAACTATATGAAGAGCAAATATCAATCACACATTATTTCTTAGAACTGTCTCATTTATTGCATAATACTTGTCCGTTTTAAAAGCTGCGTTTTACTTTACACTGCTATAAAATATCATACTGTTTCCCAGAAAGAAAAGCAGGTGTTTCTCCTTCTCAGTGGGGGTACTGGGAACATTGTTCTTGTAACTGTCCTTTCAGGTAGAATTCTTTCATGCTTTATATATCATGTCAAATATTAGCCTCTCAAAGGGTCAAAATAAAAAAAAACTTGCACATACGTGCACACAACAACCTCTCTATTTGTCTCATGAACAGTTAAAAGAGTTTTAGGTCAAGCCCCAAAAAAAAGAAGGGCCATTGAGTGGAGCTCCCAGGTAACAACTCAACTTTCCAAACATCAGTTACACCCAGATAGCTTTTATTTGGTCTGAGCAACCTCGGCATTCCCAAAGGACACTGCCTTTCAGTCTTCTGTTCTACATTCATCCTCAGTCAACAAGATTGTTACCCACAATACAAGATCCATTGTTGTCCATTAGACATCCTCACTTGCAGTACAGAACTTACGTAGCTTATGCTTAACGCCAGGTACTTGAAGGGAAGCCAAAAAGCGCCCAATGTGCATAGTTCACAAAACTAAGACAAGATCACCTTTGTGTGTGTAATCATCCAACTGAATGGGAGAAATCAGCTGTTTTTCTTTTAGAGCACTATTACATTATTGCACAATGGTGCTAATGTTGTATGGTTAAATATGGAGCTGATTAGAATAATCTAGATTGATAGAAATTATATTTCTTAACTGGGTGGAGGTAGAGTGGGGGAGGGAATTGGCCAAAGAAGTTGCTTTAGAGGGCAAAGTGTCAGAGGGGACACACTTGATTTTATTAAGCGGAACTATGCTTTCTATCCATAAAATAGCTCATGCACAATTTGATCACATTGTCTTTGTTATTTCACCTGTCAGACAAGTGGTGAAACAGAATGGTTTAAAGCATAGATCGGAACTATATATAATGAAACATTCTCAGCCAAATCAAGTTATGGATGAAGAGTTAAAGTGTTATTGTATGAAGTCAATTTCCTGCCACTGGAAACAAGAGTAAGGTTCTGAAAATATTTGCAAAGACACTGCATCTACAAAACAATCAGACCTGTGACAAAATACCTACTGAGATCAGTAACAGCACAACTGCTGAATTGACCAGACCCACACAAGTCACAAATATGTCTAATGTAACTGTAGAAAACTTGTAGGTTAAACTGTCTTTCACAATACTTCTTGATGACAGAATAAGCCGAATCAGCTCCTTGAGCATCGGAGTGGTGGTGTACTCAGGGGTCAGAAGAAAGGAAGTTTTGTAGGAAATAAGTTCAATGAGTCAAAGTAGTTTATTCTTCCAATTTATGATAAAGCAGAAGAGAAAGAAAATGTTGACATGATTCTAACATATTTAAAATACAAAATACCTTTCAAGAACACAGGAAACAATCTACTTGATAAATCTTACAAGAGCAAGGTTTTAAACCTTGCAAGAGATCTCTCTCTTCTTCCAGTGTTTTTAAATTTGTGATCTCAAATTACTCTCTATGAATATGACAGCCTCCTAACACAATTATTTTATATATAATTAAGGCATTGATCTAAACCCCCACATATCTTATTTAGAACAACAAAATTGCTTTGAATTTGCAGTATCTTCCACACCAAAGCTGCTGAAATTCCACCTAAGAGTGGAATCACTAACCTTTGCACTACCATGAGATTTCTGTCTCCTTACAGTTTTATCACCATTTTAAAATAATCCACAAATGCACCCAAACACCCGCCCTCCAGCAAAAGGGAATTAGCACTCAGGTACAAGTCTTAAGGTGGTCAGACGTTTTTCCAGTTCCACTCCAGCCCAATGGTCAGCTAACCAGAAGTTCAAGCAGGAAGAAATGAGGAATATAGATGAGAGTTTGAAGCAGAGAATATGGATCCCTTCTTTTCACACATCTCAGCAGAAGTTTAGTAAGTATTTTATAATTTGACTCTCCTGTCTACTGAATGTAGCCTCTTCCCATTAGTGATTTGAAATCAACCATTTAACACACAGATACAAAGGACTTGACACCAATCTACTGGTTCGGGGATAAATCATGCAGAGGTGTGTTTTAAATAGAAACAGAAAAGTTAATTTTGGGAGGAGTATACCTCATTCATTTGATCAGTATGAAAGCAGTTATCCAGACAGAACAATTTGGAATAAACTTAGAGGGGATAGCTGGAGAAAAACTTAAAGGAAACCAGTTCTCCTTCCCTTCCCAAAAATCTCTTTTTTTGAATTTGCAGGAAAAGGATGCGATTCACTCATGAACTCAAACACTGGTAAACATAACTGGATGGTATTTATTGCAAATCTCCTGTCATCTTTATTAATGCAGTATTAATCTAATGATGATGTAGGCGAGTATAGAAAATTGCAGAGTAGGATGAAAAAGTGTATCTTAATACATTAAAATATCAATGTTAGAATGAATGTTGATAGAGACAAATGAGCTTATCTATTTTGCTCTAAATATAAACCAGAATCTTTCTCTTTCAGAAAAGCAGCCATCAACAAAGAGTCAGAAACACAGATATTAAGTCATATAAAGACATGGAGCTTCAAAAGAATTTTACAGTGCTCTAATGAGATTTTTTTCACTCGGTACAAACTCGACATGTTCGCCACAGTTTTCTGCTTACAGAATGGTATTCTGTCCTGCCAGCTGTTCCATTGTATTCATTTTGGAAAAATAAAGTCCACTTTTACATGTCCATGCATAGTCTTCATTTTGCATGTTTCCTGTTTTGAAAACATTATGGTTTAAGTAAACAACCAGTTGTAAACACAAAGGCAGATCATTTAAGAGCCCATATTTTGTTGAGAGGCCCAGGAATATCATTATAGAGAGTCAACCACCCACATAGGCATACATTTTTCCAAAAGATGTAAAGTAATGGATTTTATTTATTTATTTTTAACGTAGCTGAAATACCTGAACTTTAAACCTCTCTTAAGAGCTAACTGAGCACAGAGTAATCCCTAACATCTGTAAAGGTGCTGTAGTCAGCTTTTAGACACTTTTTTTTAATTATCTTTATTTTTTTTCTCACCACTTATCCCTCACTTTATCTTTCACTGTCCAACTGAGAATCAGCCATTAGTGGTAAAGAATCTACGCTGATTCTAGTTACCAGACTGCTTATAATAGCTTCCCAACTGGCACCTCATGGAGGGCCATATGCCATTTCAACTGAAGAGGATGGCAACATGCCCACTGACAGTATTAGAACTAAAATTAATTTTAGACATCCAAAACTCAGAAAATCTATTGCTCCGATTGACTTACTTTTTCTTCTCAAAATCTGCCATGTCTTCCTTCAAGCTTCTTAGAGCTAATTAGAAGGTTCCAGCTCCTGTGCAGCTGCTAGGTTATTTTTGAGCTGGTGAAGGAGGAATGGCAGTATTGCCAGATCCGCACTTACAAAAGAAAAGAGTCTCATCTCGGAGGTGGATGCAGACTCTAAGAAGCATATTCTGGCCCTCCAAGTCTGCATCTAAGGAACTGTTTTGACCTACTGGAGTGAACATTAATATGAATTGATACACTGTGATTTGATTTTGATTTTCCCTGTCATATTACATTCACCACTTACCCCGCCTTGAAATAAGTGGCATAGATAATGACATGTTATCACATTACTGCCAATATCACACAGTTAGCACCCCAGTTTGAACCTGTTCAGATGAAACTACTTCACGTTGGAGAGAGGCCAAATTTTAACCTCAATCTGTTCTTTCAAAATTACATTACTTGCAACTGGAGATTGACTGGAAAGATATTCTCACTGTCAGCCATCCAGGACTAATTTTTCATTACATTACTAATTTTTCTTGTGCTTCTCTATTGGGCACATAAGCAAGTTTCAAGAGTTGGCCTAAAAATCCAAGTCCTACCCATGATGGGTATATTGTAATAGAGCTTCCTGAGGCTCTAAGTTTTAGCAAATTTTGATAATTTGTATGCCTCAAAACCTAATGGAACAAGTCAAGTCAACCTAACAAGAGCAAGTCAAGTCAACTGGGTTGTAGTGCAACCCAATAGCTGTGCAATGTTCAATGTCAGAAAACCTTATGAGCCCGCATTACAGAGGTATAAAGGAGTAGGCAGAGCTTTTATATTACATGGTCACCCACAGTCCTCTTCCCCCACTGAATCTCTGGTGCTCTTTAGGATTTGTATAGAGGACATGGCAGTTGTTTGAAATCCTTTCCCTTCATTTCTCTACAAAACACAAAACTGAAGAAAAAGAAAAATCATTAATGCTGCGAGGTTTCTAAACAATACAACAAAGTACCCATGGGAAAATTCCTAACATGGTACTTTTCAGATATTAAATGAAGTTCTGGTATACAGTGCCATAGCTTCAAGTAAAGAAAAAAAGAAATATTTGCAAATAATGCAAATAATCATTTGATAAGTCACATAGAGTAGATATTTAAACACTAAAATTTTATATTTACAGAATTTTACTTTAGTTAATAATGTTATGTTTAAAAGCTTTCTATATGTGGAATACTTTTTATATAACACTCTAGTACTGAAGTATTTTAACTCCTAACTTACAAGGCACACAAACGTATTCATGGTGAGGTTAAAACCATCAACAGGATCAAAGGAGTTAAAGAGACTAAGATGAAAGTTGAGTTTTAGTAGCTGTAGCTGTAGCTGTACTAGCTCCAAATTCTTCCTTCGTCCCTATCACAAGTAGACAAATTTACCACCAGGCTGAAATATTAATATGGTACCAAGATTCCAATCAAGATCATTTGTTGGTTGGAAAAAAAAGTGCTCCAAAAGCACCTTCTAACTGAGAGGAAGAGGTTTTTCTTAATAACATTATAGCGCTCAGAATATAAATCTAAAATCTCAGCTTTGGATTCTGGCGATATGTAGGTGGCTCTGTGTGGGGGTGGCTGCCAACTGAAGTCATAATGTCTATTGTTACATTATTAGAAAGCTGCCATTAAGCAGATCTGCGTACTATCATACTTGCTGGAGCTCAAGTATTAAATTACATGCTCTCTGACTCCTAAACTTGGATCCCTGTGTCAAGAAGAGATCACTAAAGCATCACAGGCTTAAGTAAATGGCATTCAGAAAGCTTGATTTTTCTAAACAGGAGGGCTATCTACATACTGGGTCAGAAATAAGAACAGTTTAAATGATTTCTCCTCCTCCTAATTACTCTGAAGGAGATTGCTTCAAAAAGCTCTTTGCACACGTACAGAAGCAGCAAAATATTTTGATAGATATTTGTAAGTCAGTTGTTTTCCTTTTTAAAGTATGAGTAGTGATTTATAAGGTCTGCATTTCGATAAAAGCTTTATGCTGAATGTAGAGTCTTCCTCTCCTGCTCTTTGTTGAAGTGAAAAACAGGCTACTAAATAGCATCGTGACCTGACAAATACAGGCATAGGGAGGTTTACAGCAGTGTAAAGCCAGGTTTCATCAGAGTGAACAGGCTTGATTGCAACATCTGTAACTGCACAACTGGACACTTGCCCTGGGAGGATGACAACAGCACCACTGACATCATCCTTCACCAAATTCCAGCCAACAAAGCTTGCAGAACGTTTGCATCTGCTACTTCCTATTTGTGTTGGGTTTGCATGGCAAGGTTTTCGTAGAAGGAGGGGCTACAGGGGTGGCTTCTGTGAGAAGCTGCTAGAAGCTTCCCCCGTGTCTGATAGAGCCAACGCCAGCTGGCTCCAAGATGGACCCACTGCTGGCCAAGGCCAAACCCATCAGCGCCTCTGTGATAACATATTTAAGAAGGAAAAAAAACAGTTAGAGGGCTTTTGCAGCCAGAGAGAGGAGTGAGAAGAGGTAAGAAACTCTGCAGACACCAAGGTCAGTGCAGATGGAGGGGGAGGAGGAGCTCCAGGCGCCAGAGCAGAGATCCCCCTGCAGCCCGTGGTGAAGACCATGGTGAAGCAGGCTGTCCCCCTGCAGCCCACGGAGGAAGGATGAGGGGGTGTAGAGATTCCACCTGCAGCCCGTGGAGGACCCCACGCAGGAGCAGGTGGAGGCACCGGAAGGAGGCTGTGGCCCATGGGAAGCCCACGCTGGAGCAAGTTCCTGGCTGGACCTGTGGACCCATGGAGAGAGGAGCCCACGCCAGGGCAGGTTTGCTGGCAGGACTTGTTACCCCATGGGGGACCCACGCTGGAGCAGTCTGCTCCTGAAGGTCTGCACCCTGTGGGAGAGACCCACACTGGAGCAGTTCATGAAGGACTGTCTCCCATGAGAGGGACCCCATGCTGGAGCAGGGGAACGATGAGAGGAGTCCTCCCCCTGAGGATGAAGAAGCAGCAGAAACACCATGTGATGAACTGACCGTAACCCCCATTCCCCGTCCCCCTGTGCCACTGAGCGGGGGAGGAGGTTGAAGCCGGGAGTGAAGTTGAGCCTGGGAAGATGGGAGGGGTGTGGGGGAGATGTTTTGGGATTTGATTTTATTTCTCATTCCTCTACTCTCTTTTGCTTGGTAATAAATTAGATGAATTCCCTCTCTAAGTTCAGTCTGTTTTGCTCGTGACGATAATTAGTGAGTGATCTCTCCCTGTCCTTATCTCGACCCACAAGCGTTTCCTTATACCTTTTCTCCCCTGTCTAGTGAAGGAGGGGAGTGATAGAGCGGCTCTGGTGGGCACCTGGCCCCCAGCCAGGGTCAACCCACCACACTATTGCTAGCAATGTCTGACCTATAGTAATCAGCTCCAAGTTCAAGGTGGAGCAACAGACCTCATTTTATCATATTATTTTGCCTTCTGTTATGATTCTGCAACTATGGCTTCAATTCGAGCTGTCCCAGCAGAATTATTCCCCTTTTATTATTAAGAGGTTTCTATTATATTCATGTTTCAGGTAACAGCACTTATAACACAAGTATTGTTGTATTAATGGGGACAGTGAATAATTAGCAGCTCTTAAAACAAGACTGTTAAAGTGTCTATGGATACACAAATGCAGATAATGTGCTGTTGGTTCTTTCCTAACCACCAGCATCTGAAGCTGCCTTTTCTTTCCAATCCTGCCTTTTTGCAGTGTGCCAACATCAATTCTGCTAATGGCATTGCCAGGTATAGGAGCAAGAGACTAATGAGGTGATAAGTATCACTGAAAAAGCAAAGGAGCCTATGCAACAATTGTTCATGAGGAGAAGCTGTTTGAGATACCACAGCCTAATACTAAACTCCTGTGACTTGAGAATCCATCCAGTTACACAGGTTATTTATTTGAACTGGTGACCTCCAAAGGAAAACTTGCATGTTTCTAATAAGGACTGAGTAGATGACAATTTATTATTTTTAAATACACTAAGAAAAGTTACAAGTGCAGTGCTAAGCTGTTGTGCTCTTTTCATGTCACTAGCTTTCAAAGAACTTAACCCTGGTTTTCAAAGTGAACAAAAGGGAGAGAAAGTATCTTCAAAGAGCAGAGGCATTAACCTCTTTCTAACTAAATTACAGCTGTATAATTAAATCCTTTCTACTTAAGTCAACTTGTTGAAATAGAGGCCCAGTTGTTTAAATAGCTGCATTCTTTCTCATTATATGTCCCAAAAAGCTGTGAGTTCTGCTGCTGTGACTAAATAGCTGTTTGTTCCATCCAAAAGATGATTGTATTTCACGGAGCAATTTCTGTATGCATAAGTCACACTGGAAGTGAAGATATTAAAAAACATGAAAGGTTAATTGTTATTACTAAAGTGGTCTTCAATAGATAATAAATGCAGCTCCAATGTAAAAAGAGATGACCATTGAGTTGGAATCAGGAATAATTAAACCCATGATGAAAAAACATATGTGCAGAGTGTGCTGGTTTGGGCTGGGATAGAGTTAATTTTCTTCACAGTAGCTAGTATGAAGCCATATTTTGGGATTTGTGCTGAAAACAGTGTTGATAACACAGGGATGTTTTTGTTACTGCTGAGCAGTGCTTACACAGAGCCAAGGCCTCTTCTGCTTCTCACCCCACCCCACCAGTGAGCAGGCTGGGGGTGCACAAGGAGTTGGGAGGGGACACAGCCGGGACAGCTGACCCCAACTGACCAAAGGGATATTCCATGCCATATGACATCGTGCTCAGCATATAAGGGGCTGGGGGAAGAAGGAAGAAGGTGGGGACATTTGGAGTGATGGCATTTGTCTTCCCAAGTCACCGTTACACGTGATGGAGCCCTGCTTTCCTGGAGGTGGCTGAACCCCTGCCTGCCCATGGGAAGCGGTGAATGAATTCCCTGTTTTGCTTTGCTTGCATGCGCAGCTTTTGCTTTACCTATTAGACTATCTTTGTCTCAATCCACAAGTTTTCTCACTTTTACCTCTCTGATTCCATCCCCCACCCCACCAGTGTGGCGTGAGCAAGCGGCTGCGTGGTGCTGAGCTGCCGGCTGGGGTTAAACCACGACCCAGAGAAAGCCCGGGGTGCGGTGTGCGGGTTTATCTGCAATGTACTGCATCCTGGGACTGCCAGTGTTGCCTGGCAACTGGCAGGAGGGGTGGCAGGCACCAAAAAAAGGCCCAAATCTGTAGTTGCTGTGGCACGATCTTTCTGACAAACTGCTGTTTCAACTACTATAGGCCATATATACATTCTTTTGGCTTACTTTCTGCTCTTCTAACAAAAACTAAGTAACAGAATTAGAGCAAGCGTACAGGATTACATTTTAAATAGACTTAAATGAGATTCTGATTCTCCAGGTTAAAAATGTTGTATTTTCCCATTTCTCATAGCAAGAAAATCTAGAGTTTAATTTTCTCATGAAAATTCATGAAGAAATAATTAAAAGCTCATTGGATCAGGAGACATTGGAAAAATCCTTTCACTGGTATATTTCAGACAGATGTAATTTTAAACCGTGCAAGTCTGAAGATGAAGAACTTCAGGCTTGCACAGTATTGTGTACTCAGATTCCCCCTGATGTCTCCACACTATTCAGTGCAGACCCATCTCAAATACTGACCGGAGAACCCAATAAAACTTACTTCCCAGGAGCACCTTTGTTTTAGAAATCACTCGGGAATTATGCATAGCCAGAAGCAGACTACAGAGGCTACCCTGTGCTCTCATTGTATTTAAGTGGTTAAGTGGTGCAAATAATTGTAAGTATTTATTTGGGTTTATATCTGGGACCCATTATGAATTCTGTCTCTGAACTCCCCCCAGAAGGGAAGGACTCTCAGGCTGTAGTTGACAATGAATGTCACCAGTGCCACTTAACATCTTCGGGTTATTAGTCTGAATCATGTCCCGAGTTTAAGATATTATTCCCTATTACTGCTGTGTTCCCAAATTATCTCATTAAGTGTCATGTCAGATAGTCATTTAAATTAAATACTGCATAGCATATATTGAGGCCAGGACTTTCTGATCACTTTGATAAGTCGAGAATTTTATTTTAATCCTTTTTTCATCTAAAATAAAAATCTCTCAGTATTACCACCAGTGATACAGAATGATATTAACTAGAGTTTGTTTAACATGTCATCTTAATTTTTGAGAAACTTAGTCAATTTTTTTTAATATTTCAGAATTCTAAATATAAATACTTAGCATCTGAGTAATACTTTACATCTTCTAGGTGTTCAAATACCTTGTAGTGCATTTTTGAAAATCTTAATTAATTTTTAATGCCTAAATTAGATTTTGGGGTTTTGAAAGCTTAGACCTTGTCAGATTCCAACATTTTGTTCAGAGAAGGGACTATATACCTAATACCAGAATGATCTTTTAATCAAATTTTGACTTTCCGCTTCATAATAGGGAAATGCTGAGTCTCCCTAATAAAGCCCTTTAATTAGTTGTTTAACGTACACAAACAATATGCTACTCTCTCTAATCTCATTTTGGGAATAACTGAAGCATGTTAAATAGAAATAATAATGAACTCTGAAACAGACACACCTAGAAAGTCTATGTAACTTGACAGTTTACAGGGCGTCTGTTAATTTGGTCCAGTGGTTTCTATTTATTCTGAATCTATGCCAGTGTATTTGACAGCTGCATTTAGATGGTGAGGTTAGCTCAGGAAAATTTGGTTTTAAAAAATGAAAGTATACTACTATTACTGATACTATTTGGGGAAAAAATAGTTATATTCTTACTTTAGCTTACTTATTTCAATATTTAAAAAAACAAACAAACAGAATTACTAGAATTTTCAACTGTAAAATATTTTTACAAAGCATAAATGAAATTTGAGATTAGGATGTAAAAGTTACTTTTATCCTAATGGGATGTACCATGGAAGTGATATGCCCGATCAGTGAAAGTTGATATAATATACTTGAATTTACATTTACAGAGTACATTTGAGTATGAGGAAGTCCTAAAACAGCCCTCTGAACAGTTCAAGGAAAAGCTAAAGAAGATGTTTATTGAATTACTTTATATGTTTATCAAATAAAATAATTTTGACACATTGAATGGATGGTGTAAGGAACAAAGAAGAAGGATATTTGAATAGGTCATTAGGCAGCATTTCTAATCAAGATGTGAGTGAGCATTACTGTCACCTCGAAGTATTATAAATACAGTGTGTAAATACTACCAAATAAATGGTCACTTTTGAACTGATATGGATTTTGTTCTCAAAACAAGAAATGAAAAAGTCAGAGCTCAGGACAAAGATGGGCTTTTATTCATTTTCTTTGTAATATAAGCTTTTTTTCTTTACTTCTCACAGCAATGTAAGGACTTCATGAAGAACAACTAGCAGACAACAAACACAAAGAATGATGATTCAAGGTACTATACTTGATACCATTCCTTATTTTACGTGTAATTGGATCTACTACTTACAAGGATCTAGTAATCAAGCAATTAGAGATAATGTGTGTTTGACAGAAAACATTCCCCTGTTTCTAAGCCAAGGCATATGTGAAGAGAAAAGGAATTACAACATATCTAGCCCTGGCATCCTGATTCTGTCTGCATTCACAATCACAAATCATTATTTTCCATGTAGATGTTCAAAACTAATTGTATCTTCCAGGATAAACTGAAGGCTTAATCTATAAACCTAAGCTACAGTATTTACATTGCTTACATGCAAAACCATGAAAGATCTGTTAGATTTGGGGTAAAGAATTGTAAAGGCTTCATGTAGTTTCTACTTTGTATTACATTTTTCAAATTTAGATTTAAAAATGCTTATCTGCCTTCTCTGCTTCTATTTCTCTGCCTCTCCTCTGTTTTCCATACATTGATTTTTTTTCTGAGCTTTACAGTGAGCTAAAGTTAAAAAGAACACTAGTCATTTCGCAGCTAACAGGTGCTTATAAGAAGTCATGGAGAGTTCAAGAGTAAAATTTGTTACACAAGTATGTATTTTAATCCTACATTTCCAAGCAAAGATCTGCTATTGCACTGGTCCTTATAATTGATAGGGTAATAGAACTGCAGGGAGAAGGGCACCAAACCACTTCAATATTAATGCATACAAGTAATTACATGCACTTTATAAAGAAATGTAACAGAAAAAGAAGAATATCTATTCCACTACCTTTTTTTTTAACAAAACCTGTAACAGAAACAGTCTAAGACTGCCAATGCCTGAAAAGGCTCCTGAGAACTATTTAGTATTTGCTGAGCAAGTTAGAAGAACAACAACTTGTGACATTTTCCGTGCTGTACCAATGGCAGCACGCTGCAAAGTTCTGCATGTCTCTTAGGAGATGCAGAACTAAATGCTCTATGTCAACCTGTACACCTGAGGGCACTCGTTATGTACCAGGAAGTGTTGAGCATCTCTTAAGAACAGAACCAAAGATTTCGCTCAACCATTTACTTGCAGGATTGTTACTAGAGTCAAGTACTAGAGTCTAAGTACTAGGCAGATAAAAATTATATTACTTAAACTCTTGCGCTGCTTAGAAAACTCAGCTTAAATTTATGATTAGAACCAGGGGTTCCTAATCATAATTTAGCATTCAAAAATATTGTAACGAGACAGTCCCAAAGAGTGAGAAATTAAATAATTCCTGGGATGTGCAATACAGTATGACAAGATGTGTGCAAAAGTCCCCAGTTAGCCTTGAACAAGCTAGAAATGGAACCGGAAACAATACAGATATGTTGGTATTGTAGCTTAGTTCATTACTTCTACTAAGAGACTCTGGTAAAATACCAGGCTTCCCAGCCCACAGGACCAGGGCTTCCCAAAGACCTAGAGCAGGTTCCCATTTGGTACCTCTGTATGATACTGCATTTCAGCAGATCCTTGTGTCAGCTTCTTGCTACTAGGCTTGGAGGCTCCACATAGTATAGGTATGGCCTCCATTATTTACATAAATAATTTACAGAGTGACATACTAAAAACTGTAGATGAAATATAAGTATCCTCATAAACAAAAGAACATCCCATTTTTGTCAGCTATGCAGTATCAGGTTTGGTTGGGGTTTTTGTTGTTGGTTTTTTGTTTTTGTTTTTTCTTTTTATTTGCTGTGCATATATTTAAGGGTCAGAGACTTGAAATCCCTTTACAATTTAGACTGTATCAGCTTTTTAAGAACACAACCTAATATGACTTGTCACTGAAATGCAGATTTATACACAACTGCAATTGGATGGCTGCATTTCTCAATCAGTTGTCAATTAAAGCAGAAAAAAAGACAGACATCAACTGCAAAACCCAATCTTGTGAGATTTCTCTACTCTAATTTATTGGACTTCTCTTAGCCCATTTTTCGTGGAGTTGTCAGATGTAAGCTAGTCTATGCTTGATGACAAATGGGAATTTATAATATGCAAATGCAATTAACCATGCACATAAAGTAAAAAGTTTATTTTAAAAGATTCTGGCTTAAACGCATGAACAGCTAAAGATGTGATTTGATGAGTAACTTCAATTTTGATCACAGTGTTTGATAAATCTGAATGTCAATTATTGGAGGAGAGATTATTGCATTATCAATACAAGCGCTTATATTTTATAAATGCTACTTTCTCCTAAGTAGGATATAACTGCATGTAGGCTCTCTGCTATAAGTAAAACGAGCATTGCAAACCCCCTCGCTGGTGAAATTTTAGCTGTGATCAATGTATAATTCCTTTAATTGCAAAAATTCTTGCTATACTTTTGCCAAAACATAAGGAGGTGCTCAAACTATATCACAAATACATAAAATGAAATATATTTTTTTAAAAAAACCATGCTGATGACCTTGCAACTCTTCCAATACACACCTATACACCTGAATCTCGCACAATATTATATGATATACGCAATATACTCAGCTAACCATCACCTACCTGAAATTCTTTCCTATTCCATTTGAATACTTGTACAGTGTAGGCTTTCTCTGCATCTCCGTCATACATCCTGGCCTGTTTTCCCTCAAATCCACTATCTATTCTGCCTGTTTCTGAATGAAACATTCCCCCAGCATTATCTTCTGCCTTCTCCTGCATATTTTCTATACTGGCCATTTCCGATTGAACATAATTTCTTCTGCTGCTTGCCACAAACAGACTATCCCTACTTGGTTTGTAGGTCTGTCTGATACATCTGGATACTCCTTGTTTATTTCAAATATTAGCTTAGCGCAATTACTTGTCTTATTTAAGCAATTTACAAAGGATCAATCTCACAAGAAGAGTTTTAGTCACATTGAAACAGGCTATTCCTGAAAACCCCTTAACAGATAAGTTTACTGTATAGATTTCTTGAAGTAAGCACTTACATAATGCTTTATATCTCTAGGCAGTCTGCAAATATTAAGTAATGTGTATTTGCATCTATTTCTCTTCCTTAGCAACTGAGAAATTAATTATAAGATGACCATTCAGATGGGTGAGATGCAGAACTCGGACACTCCTGGTATGCATTGACTTCACAGACTATCACCTCTTTACGCGGGCAAAAGTGAGCTATTTAACACAGGCATAACTAAAATATATTTTGTGTGCATACGAATTCCTTCTGCTTCTGAAAGGAATATTTATGATTATGCTCCAGGAAATTGTTCTTCTGTAATTTCTGAATGTAAAATTACTTTAGCAAATTTACATTTTGTTAATTGATAACATATGTTGTAATTTTATCTTCATAACTATTAAACAGCTTGACAAAAAGCTCTTTGCCTCTGTAACCACAGCACCCCAGCAACTGTTTTCACATATCTTGAAAACACCTCTGAAAAATTATTTTGCATCAGTCCTGTTACCCGCTACAGGCTGGAGGATTTTTCTTTCCTTTGGCACCGCCTCTACAACAACAAGGACTCCATTTCAGGACTGTAGAAGGGTTTTAATGTTAGCATGCTGGGACTGAGTCACATATTTTATATTGATATTAATGTGCAGCAAATTCCTTACGTGCTGTGAGTATTGTCGCTTCTGGCACCACATACACAACATGGTACCTCTGAACTGCCAGGTTCATTCATGATGGCAAGTACTTTAGCTCAGTCTAGGCTAGGACGACTGAATACCTTCTGTTGGCATATAGGGCTGCATAAAGCAGTGAAATTTTTATATTATATAGAAATATTTATTTCTAAGTCTTTTAACACTACACTCATAAAAGCAAGGAAATTGTCAAGTCTTATACACAGCTGTCCTGAGGCAGAAAAATTTTGCAGTCATTTCAAGAAGTATTATTGATGAAGCACAATCATCCAAAAAGATGCTCCTTGTCCCTAAAATTGTAGCCTGTGTCATCCCAGGGTAAAGTTCCCATTGAGTGAAGAGACCCTAGCACAGCTTGTGAGCCATGTTCATTTGTATGGTACAAATGAGATGTTTGGGAAACAAATGCAGTCGTGGCAACAGCAGTACTTCATCACTTTCATGCCAATGAAAGATGCAAAACATCTTGATGTCATGGAAGGGTGGAAAAGCTTGAAATACTGTGACGAAAAGTACTTCACCCTACAAATAGATATTCTTCAGCCCATGGTGCCAGTGACATGTACAATAGATAACAAAATAGAGGACCGCTTTTGTAGCCAGGAAGCACTGCAAGTGCTTACATTTGGCAAACCAGATCAACGTGGAAGCATAAAGTGTGAGAAAAGTAACATACCAGTGAATGAGATAAGGAAGGCTCCACTATACTCAATTCTTCACCTATATAGCTAGGCAGGCTAGTTCTAGCTTGCAATAATAGACTTTAGATCAATATACTTTTACAGCTAGGGAAGAGAGTTTAAATCTGTTACAGCTTGATGTTTTCATCATATCAGCCAGCTAACAGTCTCTTTTTCAGACAGCCTAGAGCTAGAAAAGTTAGATTCCTGCTCTTCCATCATGGCTCGTCACTTTTTTATACAAGGATGCTTATTCACAACTGTTGTCCAAACTAGACTCCACCATAATGCATGCTGATACTGTCACTCATCCCTATTCACTGGGAAGGCTCCATACTTATAAAAAGAAAAGAACTGATATTTTTCTAACTTACTTTGCTAAATACTATGCTCTTATATAAATAAAGTGTAGTAATTTGGCATTTATAGTACTCTAGTTTGTGTCTGTGTTGAAGACAGTACATTATATTTGTTGTGAAGTGAGAATTGCATCACACGCCTATCCAAGAAGTTACCTTACTGGCTATAAAAAAAAAAAATATACATTGCACAACTTCATATTTACTATGGTCCATTCCCAAGGATCATCTATTCCTAAAAAAAACCCCTGGGTTTGAAGGCATCTGGCCCATCAGAGAAACATCACAGATGATCTTGCATCTAATATATTTAAATGTTTGAAAATAAAGTTCAAAAGATATCATGACTGGAATAGAAAAAATTGAAAAATGAGGTAACTGCATTGTGGTGCATCTGGCCAAGCATGCAAAAAATAAAAATCCTCAAATCAATGCAGTAATTTCTGGAACACCATAGATGGGATACAGCACAAGAGACAAGCAAGAGAGCATAACCGAAAGTTTATGAAACTTGATGATTATTAAAGATTGCTGTATGTGCACAAGCTGCCTAACTCCCAGGCTTTCTGCAGCTGTCCTTGCTCAAGGAAGTTTTAAGGAAGAATGTAAGAGGGAGGTGTAATAGTTGTGGTTTTCATTTTAACAGGTAGTACTTTCCATGTGGAAAACAGATTGCCAATTCCTTACTATACAAAGGATTTCTACCCTGCCTTTCATAAAGGAACAGGAAAGTAACGGAGTTTAATGATGCCATTTTATCACAGCTGACAACCTCACCTGTTCTAGAGTGAGCATACGTTAAAATGAACTATGTGTATCTTACAAGAATTTCCAAGTAATACAGGTTTTGAACTGAACCCATAATAGCCCCAGAAATTTCGTTACAGACATTTCGTTTCCACATTCTAACATGGAAAGATCAGATAAAGGATGGTTTATTATATGGCCAAAAAACTGCAACTCATTGTAAGCACAAGTATGACAGGAAAGCACGCTGTCCTGGGTTTCTGCCAGATGCCTCCATGCTGTTCCAAAATCTAAATGACTGCAGGAATTAAAGGAATGATAAAATCCAGCGAAGAAGAAAAGTAAATGGATCAGATTTACAGACTGAAAGCCAGAGGAGGCTGATGATCTATGTCTATTGCCTTGCCGTGGATCAACCAAACACGATCGGGAACAGACACTGGGCAACTGATTTACAAAAGCTGTATGTGCACAGGAAAAGAGTCCAAAGCAAGCAGAGAAGAAAAAGAGGATGATTAATCATTTATTAAGCACACAATCAAAACTTCAACCACACAAAGGACCTGTAGGCAAACACTGTGATTACAAAAGAACTAAGGATAGGAGAGAAAATCTTGGCTTCACTATATGAAAGGAGGCTCCCTATTCAGTAACGTAAACACGAACAGTTAGAGCCATTTGAGTTGTACTACCATATCCAATCACCTAGCAGATATGACAGAGGAAGGAAAGGAAACCTGCACCTTTCTTGAACAGAATATGAAGGCCAGGTGGAATACCCTAGGGTATTTCAAATATCACTAAATGCCTATGTTTATAAAACTGTATCAGAGCTGGAATGTCTCCATTGGTTTCAGTGAAGCCAGGATTTCATGCCAGCAATGATGAGACTCTAAGGGCCAACAGACCAAGCAGAATAGGGTAGGCTTTACTTAACAATCCTGGTGACTAAGAATTAATAACCTAAGGGGATCAATTGAATTTGTTATCTCCACTCTCCCTCTTACCCTAACTACAGAAACACTAGAGAGAAACACTAGAAGATCTTCTATCTACTCAGCACTTCCATTGTTCAGCTCCCTCAGAAGACAGATAACTAATGTAGGAATAACGTAGGAAGGAATGAAGGGAAAATGACGGTATTATCTGCCTTTTGCATAATTCTTACAGTGTTACCAAAGACCTTCATTTTAGACAACCTACGTTTTGAAGCAGATCTCCAATGCCATCAATAAGTGTCTCAACTGTAAAGATAAAATACTTGGAGTAAGAGCCCTTTTCAGATAGGAATATAAGAGCATAGGGTCAAAACTCAGGCAAGCAAACAAGGTTGGCTACAAGGGCCAGAATTCCAGATATTTCGTTCCTTCTCAACTGTCTAGCCTCTGCAGTTAAGCACTACAGCTACTGCACAACCTTTTGGCAGTTACAGGCTCTTACCTCGCAGTGCAGGGTGCCTCTGTGCACGTACAGATGTCTACTCTATGTAATTAACGGGAGCATCACACTTAACAAATTAGGCATTGCTGGTAAGTGGCTTGTCTGGGTTGGACATCTAGGCTACATCTATATTATTAAATTAAATGTACCCATGGACATTCCTGAGCACTGAGGCCAACTGATACAGAACAACTGCAGCTACACTAGGAAAGTCTCAGCCTCCAAAGCAGGCTGAATGTAACCAAAATATCCTGCTGGATGTATTTTGGCTTCCAAACCATGTCCAGGAATTCCTTGGGAAAGAACTAGTTAGTAAAAGCCAAAAGCTAACCATGGGCAATAGTAAAAATTACAGATTAGTGAAAGCCAGGGCCCAAGAATATTCCTAGATATCACTGAATTTGGTAAAACTGTAGCATAAAAATCCACACAAACCACAGTTTTGGTGGATGTAACAAGACCGGTCCAAAGACTTTCTGGTGAATGTTCATGTGTGTGACAGTAATCTGCTTTAACATACCTAACCAGCAGCAAGATCATACAGCAAGAAAAATGCAGCATGAAATTGTAAATAGGACAGCAAGGCATATAAAGAAAAGTCACCTACAGAGTCTGTGTACCTGCTTGCCTCTCTAACGCTCACGATGGGATTTATACCGTGAGCATAACCCAGACAAACAGTATTATTCCACATTTAGTTTCATGCAAGAATTGAGATTTTGACTGCATTTCTGTGTTCACAGAAATGTGTGCTGGTATAATAATATTTGTGCAACTCCTCGAAAATAGTATTTTCATGTGCTATTATCACAGAAAACTGAAAACCTTGTTGTACATGGATATGTGTATTTGCAAGAGCATACGAGAAAAAAAATCACAAAGATGTAACCAATTAAAAAGATTTTTTTTAACAAAAAGATGACACAGGAAAACATTACTTTATCTTCATCAAAATTTCTGAATTTCTGGAATATCAATGAGTTCCCTGAGGGGCACCCCTCCTGCAAACATTCTGTTTCAAGAGCAAAGAATTTTTTGTACTGAATTTCTGACTCATGATTATTCATGTGATGACACTGAATGTGTGGTTGAAAGATCATTGGATTTTGCCTAACAACATAGTCAATTCTTTAAAAACTCAATTCCAATAGAATGAGCTGGTTTTGGAAAGAAAAAACTAATTAAATAAAATAGACTAAAAACTATAGAGCATTCCTATCTTAATTTTGGTTTGTGCCCAGATATTCTAAGAAGCTCATGTGGAAAACAATGTAAATATACACACCATTTTTAAAACATACAGAAAAAAAAATCAGCAAATTATTTATGTGTCTTGAGTTACCATCCCTGGAAGTATTTAAGAGACAGGTAGACGTGGTGCTTAGGGAGATGGTTTAGTGGTGGACTTGGCAGTGCTAGGTTAACAGTTGGACTTGATGATCTTAAAGGTCTTTTCCAACCTAAACGATTCTATGAAATCCACAGAATGAGTTAAGAGATTGAAATGGCCAGAATACAGCTCATAATTAGAAATTCAGATGGTTGTAATAATGATTATACTTTTTAGATAATATATACTCTTAGAAAATGTATTTAGAGAACATTTCATACTTCCAAAACCTGTATAAACATTAGCTAAAGAATTCTTACAGGACTGATAAAATGTAGGTAGGTAATATGCTTATTATGAGCAAAATAAATGGTAAAATTGAGACTCAGAGAGTTGGTTTGGCTGAGTTTCCACAGCAAGAAGGATAAGAATCACGATTTGGTCCGTGTTACTGAATCCCTCAGGGAGGGCGGTCTGACAACATCTACAGACCCAGGGGGCTCCTGAAATCTTCCCTTAGCTTCCAGGAGGGCTGCATCTGTGGGGTCAGTCTCCAGGCAGAAAGCCAGCTAACTCACAGGAGTTCAATGTCTCAGTAGACCTCCATGGCTTCAAAGTATGGCTGGAGAAAGAATGTCTGTAGGTTCAGTGCCAAAGAATTGGACAGGGCCAAGATTTGACTGGGTTTACTCATTTGACTCAGTTTTCTTCAAGATATTTCCTCAGATTCTTAGTTTTGGTCAGCTGTGACTAAGCACCTAGATTTGGCTGAAAGGGCAGGCTGCTGATGCATGTCCTCGGCCAAATGGCAGGAGCATCTTTTGTTTCTCACAGGACGAGCATAATTGCTTCTACAAAGCGCTAAGTATTTACCAGGTCTTGAACTGTACAAGTACAAACCATTTTTCCAAACATGAGTCACTCACAGGGAAGTCAAATAAGCAGCTTGTCTGAATGATCAGAGAGCTAAGTGACACAAATTCAGGAAGCCTTAAAGAAAAGTAGCTTTAAAATTATGAACACTGCCATGTTTATTAAATCTCACACAGAAGCAAAATACTTAAGAAAATAGAAGAGCTAACTGTCTGTTGGAGAAGGCGGCGATTTCCAATGGTTAAGGCTATTTCCTTTCTTCTAGGTCGCTAGATGAGCATGCCGCCCTTGAGACTGGTTTGCCACATCCAGCCATAACCCCTGATGCCTTTTTCAGAATGCAAAGGCAGTTTTAACATAGAAATAAATATTTGGGATCATAGAGCAGGAGAAAATTTAACAGTCCCATAGCCACAGATGATTTATTGGGAAAAGAAATGCAGTGATAACCTTGCTTATTAAAAATAAAATAAAATTTTTAAACAATCATCAGTAATTTGAGAGAATTTCTGCACATTAGAACTCTTACCCTCTAGTTCATTGGAAAGGAGAAGATTACATGCTTATGAAGCATCCTTGCTTTGTTGCAAGATTATTTCATGCTTAAATCATGCCTCTGGATGTAGGGACATTGATAAAATGTAAGAAAATGACAATAAATAATCCCTGGCCAATCCCACTTTTGGTATAGACTTCAGCAACAGAGTTCCCAGAGCAGCTTCTAGCCAGCTGACGGCACACATCTCCCTTTCACAAATGTTTTTCCTTAGTACAAGCTTATATGGCAACATTCATTATGTCCCTCCTAAAACTGTTTTCGAGGGATAGTAAAATAACTGTGTTTGAAGAAAAAAAACAACTTAGAGGTATCTTAGCAGTATCAGTAAACACTGTATAAAAATCATTCATTATAAATCATCACTATTCAAAACAATGAGAAGGTTGCTGCTGTAAACACACTTCTGTACCAATTCCACACCATGTAATTATCTCTCACAATGTAGTCACTAACAGCAGGAATTAAAAACTGGCTTTACAAATTGAATGTCTGCTTTTAGAGATAGAAAGAATCCCTTGTAAACAAAGATCAGCAATATATTCCAGATAATACACTATGTCTTGCCACAGAATAGCAATGCCACAAAATATCCTCTTCTTTTAAAGATCTTAAAGCTTTTTTTGCTATGATCTTCTTCCAAAGCAGAATTTCCAAAGAGAGTTTTGAGATATGTTTGCATAACAGCCGTATGTTCACAATATACTTATAAGAATTCAACAAACTTATCTGTGGAGGAAACATTTTGTCTATTCCCTGTCAAAGACATTAATTCCTGACAAAGCTCAAGTTAACAACAACATCATCAACAACCAAAATACTAACATAAAAAGCCAGTAAAAACAAAAATACATTCAGGAAAAACCCAATGTTTTTAAACTGGATTTTAGGAAGTTAATGAAATAACTAAAGAAGCAGGACCTAAGATAACAAATCTAGGGGATATAATCTATTAGCTGAAGGTATGCAAACAACCACATATTTGTAAATCAAGTTACACATCTGTGCAGGTAACTGCACAAAGTGGATTATTTGGGGCAGTTAGAATTACACTATATTGCAAGCATTTAAATAGATGCTGAAAAAGTCAATTTTTCATGCTTACTCACTAACTTGGCAACACCAGCAAGAATGTAAGTATTTATATTTCAGGTGCTATAGGATTTTATGCCTTAATTCCTTGAATTCAACATTAATGCGACACCTATCCTCCATTTTCTGTCTGACTCCTTGTTCAAATTGCTTGACCCTCTTAGCTGCTGCAGAGTTGGACATGCTGGATGACTTTACATGAAGAAGCCAGAGAATTCTCATACTCCTCTCTCACTAAAAAAAAGAATCAAGCTGTCAGTAACTGGATGACAAGGTACAGGCAGGTACTTACCCTTACCTTTCCAGACAAGAAAGGATGGAAGCCCATCCTGAGAGCCCAGAACTCAGATTGCCTGTTCTCAGGTTCAGGCTGATTGCCAGGGATTTGCAGTGCCATCTATTGTATGAAGGAGAAGTTCTGTAAACTTTTCTCCAAATGCTAGGGAAGGGAAAGCTTCTTAACTACCAGAGTTATCAGTAGAAGAATATTTAAAGAAGTTTAGAGTTCTTTGAATTTACTTTTTGGAAAATATTAAGTGCATGCGTATCTAAACAAATCACAGCAAACTCTTTTGGCATCAAGCTTCCTTTCAAGAAATGTTTTGAGAATAATCCAAGTGTTTTCATTAAGTCAAATTAACCTGTGTTTGTCTCATTATTATCTTTTATGTCTAATATCTTCCTTCAGTTTGAAAAAATATAAAAAATTCCTAAGACATTAACTGCTGTTAATGACTATTAAAAACAGTTAGCCTAACCAATCACATCATTTTACGAAAATTATTTCCTTCATATCCATTTCAATAGGAAGCTCTGTTCTTGTATAAAGATAAGACCATTGTTTCCTTAATATCACCTTCAAGCATATTGTGCCTAAAACTGATCACAAAGAAGAAACACAAGCTTCATCAGCCTACATCCTCCTCTGCTTAGGCCACTGAGATGCCTCTTTACAATCTGCTCTGTCAGCTTCTGGTTTACAGAATTATGACCTAACAGTGAAAGTAAAAAACACATCAAGTGTCATTTGACTCAAAAGCCAAGTTAGGACCTATGAATTGTAACGCAACTCTATTTCCATTTAACAATGGAAATATAGTAATGACAAAACAGAGGAGTAAGGGAATCTTCTCTGTAGAACAATCTGTCAGGGCAGATTAGGCAAACCCAAAGTCTTCAAGAAATTATTCATAAACCTCTTGTGAAAAAGTTATTCCCCTCTAAATGGCATTTACCTTGTGAATACTATCCTCTGTTTCTAAGCTTTTGCTATCAGTAACCCAAAAAATCCTTACCTCCAGCATTTTTAGAAATTACCACAAGTTCTGAAGTCTGTACTATACAAATAGGACCCGGTTCTCATGCTGATGATATCTATCTGACCCAAATGAATACCTTTGACAGAACAGAATCTGCCTGGTAGAGGATCTAAACTATTTCAAACAGCAGTTAATCCCTTGTTGTATTTTCATTTTCTAACATAAAACAACAATGCAAAGTAAGAGGACAAGAAAGAGGACTTGCAACTGTGTTTATTTACAAAGGATCTGAGTTCCTTGTATTACAGCTAAACCTTTAATAGAAAAAAAATGAGACACTACTACAATTTATTATGTGAACAGTTTTCCATAGAAGTAATACGTATTGTATTACTCGTTACCACTTTGGCAAGAAATATCAAGTACAAGAGAAACACTGCAATGATATGGAGGAGCCAGGATGATACATACTGCTGAACAACGGAAATCCATAAGGGCAATAGAAACTACAGATATTATAGCATCAAAGTGTGTTATCAAGGATAAGCAGAACACTTATCAGAGAAGCTTATCTCAGGGAAGCTCTCTGTCCCTGTGAGTGTCCCAAGAAGAGTCAGCACACAGGGGACAGTACGTAACTGGGGTCCTAATGATTAGCTTTAAGTGGCTGTAAAGTATGTATCTCTGCTTACACAGTAAAGTTAATGGTTGCTTCCTCACTGATAACTTAATAAATAAACTTTTCTAATTGCTAGAAAATCCTTGATTAAAAAAACTGTTTAAGTGTTTCAGACCTTACTCTTCCCGAAATTGATGTAATTCCTCCTATGTGTTGTTCATGTAGCCAGGCCTCTATGGCGTGAATGGTGGTGAGTACTGCTAGTGTGGTGGGTTGACCCTGGCTGAAGGCCAGGTGCCCACCAGAGCCGCTCTATCACTCCCCTCATTCACTAGACGGGGGAGAAAAGGTATAAGGAAACGCTTGTAGGTCGAGATAAGGACAGGGAGAGATCACTCACTAATTGTTGTCACGAGCAAAACAGACTGAACTTAGAGAGGAAATTCATCTAATTTATTACTAGGCAAAACAGAGTAGAGGAATGAGAAAATAAAATCAACTCTTAAAACACCTCCCCCCACCCCTCCCATCTTCCCAGGCTCAACTTCACTCCTGGCTTCAACCTTCCCCCCCTCAGCGGCACAGGGGGACGGGGAATGGGGGTTACGGTCAGTTCATCTCATGGTGTTTCTGCCGCTCCTTCATCCTCAGGGGGAGGACTCCTCTCATCGTTCCCCTGCTCCAGCATGGAGTCCCTCTCACGGGGTGCAGACCTTCAGGAGCAGACTGCTCCAGCATGGGGTCCCCCACGGGGTCACAAGTCCTGCCAGCAAACCTGCCCTGGCGTGGGCTCCCCTCTGCACGGGTCCACCGGTCAGGCCTGGAACTTGCTCCAGTGTGGGCTTCCCACGGGCCGCAGCCTCCTTCAGGTGCCTCCACCTGCTCCAGCGTGGGGTCCTCCACGGGCTGCAGGTGGAATCTCTACACCCCGTCATCCTTCCTCCATGGGCTGCCGGGGGACAGCCTGCTTCACCATGGTCTTCACCACGGGCTGCAGGGGGATCTCTGCTCCGGCGCCTGGAGCTCCTCCTCCCCCTCCATCTGCACTGACCTTGGTGTCTGCAGAGTTTCTTACATCTTCTCACTCCTCTCTCCGGCTGCAAAAGCTCTCTCTCTAAGTGTTTTTCTTCTTCTTAAATATGTTATCACAGAGGCGCTGATTGGCTTGGCCTTGGCCAGCAGTGGGTCCGTCTTGGAGCCGGCTGGCATTGGCTATGTCAGACACAGGGGGAGCTTCTAGCAGCTTCTCACAGAAGCCACCCCTGTAGCCCCCCCGCCACCAAAACCTTGCCACGCAAACCCAACACATTCCACCCCTCGCCTCTGTGAATCACATATTTAAGAATTATTAAAATATACATTCAACACAAAAGCTACACACACTAATCACATCAACAAGGAAAAAGAAAAAAGAATTCCCCCCACCAGAATCAAAGCAACACTATCACAACACCAAACAAGACTGGACAATACACACAGAATCCACCTCTCGTCCCTTCACCAATATTTTACTCTCAAGCTAAGTTCAGTCAATGTTTTGCTCGTGACAACGCAAACCCAACACAGCTAGTCAGATATAAATCTTTATATGCATTTACTGAGTTGGCCAGTTGTTTAGCCTCTTCTGTGCTTAAAAAGAATTTGAGGATCATGTGGTCTTGATTTTTAATACAGAGAATTCAGTCATAGGGAGAAGGTTTTCTTACAATTTCAACTATAGGAACTGTGTACATATTCATGAATTTTAAAGCCAGAAGGAATCACTGCCATCCAATCTTGCCTTTTATCTACAGTTCACCTACCAATGTCAGCCCACAGCCCAGACGTTCTGCTTAGCTGCAGTGTCTTTGAGAAAGTTGATTGCAAAGATGAATCTACTCACCACTTGAACAGTTGCTCCTATGCTTAGCCTACCTGTTACTTTAAAAAAATCCAGAAGTAATAAAAAACCCAACCCTCCCTGTATCTTTTGTCCACACTTCTTAGTCTCCGTTTCAAATCACTGTAATCCTTCATGTCATTTTTCTTCCTCTAAAGAGAAATCTAAAGAACCACTAATCTTTTCTCCACATAGATAATTTTCATCACTCTATCAAGAAATTTCAAATCTCTTCATAGGTAAAAGACACCAATTTAACTTAAGGCTTTCTCACAGACCTGTATAAATAAAGTACACATGGATTTCTCTTAGAAAAAGTACTCTTCCTTTCTCATCTTCAGAATTGCTGCACATCAGTCCTCCACAAAGCAGACATTCATGGCCCTGGCGGTTCTTACACATGTGTGCTCTCCTCAAAGCAAAACAAAGCCCTCACAGTCCAGATGGTCTCTCTCCCAAAGCTTCACCAGCTCCCACGCTTGGAACAGCTCTGTGGTTCTGGTCCAGTACAGGTGTATTTACTTTAGTAGTGTAGTCCAAATCAGAAGAGTACTTTAAATATATTCCCTGATTGCATATAGTAGTTTGCATTCAGGAGTAGATCATCTGAGCTGGATTTTTTTGGTGGAGGAAATCCCTCATTTCCTCACACACCAAGGAATTTCCTCACACACCAGGAACTTTCCTCACACACTGGGAAAGAACAAGAAATGACAAAAAGAAAAGTTCTTGGTTTATAAAGCTCACAGTTAATTTCACCATTACAGCAGGAAAACACATCAGTTCACAACAAGACCAAAAGAACTATGGCTGATACCTTCCACGTTACAGCTTTCAGCCACTGTGTAAAATAAATTGAACTATTTAAAAAAAGAAGTTTTCTTCTTTGCTTTGTGCTGAGTTACTGCTGAGATTATTATCCTTACATTAAGGAGCTATGTACCATATTTATCACTACTATCTGTGTATCCCAAAAGAACAAAAACTACAACCTACAACCCTGCACCTTTTGCTTTTGAAGGCATGAGGTAAAAATCTGTGTGCAAACACCCTTTAGGAGATGCTCATTCCTGTCTACAAGTACGTTTTCTAACAGGAGAAAACAGGTGTGCTGGTGACATTTTTAGTGCAATTCTGGTTATTAAAAAATATCTATATTCACACTAAAATATCAATTGCATTTAAACATGTACTTAATATATTTTCTTATATTTTAGCATATTAACAGATTTAACTATTTAACTAGGTATTGGCAATATAATGAAAACCCAACATAAACAATATCTACCTGCTCACATAATTCAAAGATATTACTTAGGTGGAATTCTATTTTTCTCAAATATACTTAAGAACTCACAATCATGCACATAAATTAAACTAAAATAATAAATACAAGTAAGCAACAAGTTAAATGTGCATCTTGAATTCACATTTGAAAGTTCACCCATAAATTTAACATTTGAATATTTAATTATGTAGTTCTCCAGTTCTATTATGACAAGGTTTTGCATTTTAAAAAGAAGAAATTCATGATGCAACTCAAAATACTGTGGTTTTTTTTCCTTTTAATAGACATTTATTACCTAGATAGTTTATCAAAATCATAACAAGTCTCTTTAAACATCTTTAATCTGTTGATAGACATAGACTCAAATTGTTACTTATATAAAAAAGTTTTATGGAAAAAAGGCCTGAGTTAAATTGCTCTCAGACTTAGTTGTCCCAGGAAAAGTAGAGAATTACTAATGAAATTACTTTAGCAGTAGGATAAAATACCTATTGACTGTGACAAAGACTATGGAATCCATCTGCTTGTGGACACACAGTGAAGCAGGTTTTATGACTATGAACTCAGTCTAGTGAAAAAGAAATGGTTTACATAAGCAGAAACTAATCTTTCTGATGCTTATATCCACACTAAAGAAGGCATCACCTCCCAAGCAAAAAAGAAAAGACAATTTGCAAAAGTGAGCAACATAAGTGTTCCCATCTTCTGAAGACTAAAAAAAAGATGAAATTTCTCTAGAGTTAAAAAGTAAGATAAGATAAGATAAGATAACAAAGGGAAAACCCCCTTTTAAAAAAAGAACGCTAGAATTGCATCACACTTGGCAAAGGAGAAAAAAAAGATCACATTTGATTTTTCAATTTCATGAAAGTAGCTATAAGATATCTCATTTAGAATTGCAAACTAAGAAAATACTTCAATACATCTTTTTATTATCCCGCCAAACCGAGAAGTTTTAGAACGTTCTAAGCATCTGAAGATTGTGAAAGAAATTAAACTGCAACGTGTTGTAAAGCCTTAGCAACAACAGTAACCACCTGGGTAACCTTTGTAATAATTCTGTACCAAAGGTATTACATGTGCATTTATTTATGAAGTGTAAACAAGCAGCCAACATTTTTATCACTTAGAATTGAGTTGTATAATGTGTGCACTGCTAGTGAACCCAAAGATTCTGAATGCAATTTCAGTTAGCACACAAAATTAACCTTTCATATGAGTGCCTACATTTCCCCTAAGACATCTTTCCTGTCATATTTCACAAGCAATTTGGGCAATGCTTAGTGTTTTAGCCCATCTGAATTATGCATACACCTACACATTCCATAATGTAACTAAAGAATGTTTGCAATTCTTGGGCATGATGCAAATTTATTATAAATAATTGTAAAAACCAACCAACCATACAGAAATAAAACACACTTACTGAAGTTAATCCCACACATTCTTTCTTCCAGTGTCTCAATACATCAAACAGTAATTATCTTGTACTTAACATAATAGGACAGAGAATATTTATCCTGAGAGTACCCAAACTGGTTAAATATAGATAAACATCTAAGATAGGATTAAAAAAATCAGCTTTCTTCTTTAAAGGTCACTGCGTAATAATTATTCCAGTGTCATTAGCGAAAAAGCTACACACCAGAGCCAACTCCATATGGATTATGACTGAACTTAAACAGCATTATCTGTGTCCTATTGTGAGTTCAAATTAAAAGGCAGATTGCTGCTGTTTTGGGGAGAGGGGGTTGTCTGCTTCTTTATTTTGCAAGAGAAGAGAAGCAGAAAAGTGAGAAAAAGGAGAAACAATAGTTATAACACAGATGTTATTAATCTTGATCTGAGATACTTATTTGGTTCCTATTCCTGTGCCTTAATGACTTCCAGTCCCAACATCATTCCACTCTGATATAAAGAGGAACACTAAGCCCCTGACAAACCATGTGGAAAAAGCCAATCCATTTTCCATAAATACTAAGATAGCGTGCTAATCGCTGTACTCCTCAGCCTTATGTTAGTAAGTACTTCCAACTTCAGCCTACTTTTTCCTGAAAATGCCACTGACATTAAGATGAATATTCTCAAATCATGTTTATAAGCCCTACATTGTCTGTGAACTTTTGAGAGAGATTTAATGGCAGAGTGCTAATGAAAAATTTACATGGGATTTTCATTCCACAAGCTTTTTTACCAGAAACCTTACTCCATATATTTACTGTGAAAGCATGAAGTCTTCCATAGAGTTATGCTACTTGTTAGAACTAGGCAATTAAAATTGCTCAAAATTTGAAAGACCAGAAAAGTCACTTTCATGAATATTAGCTTATTGTTTAATATAATGGATGCACTTGTTAAATAATAATCAGTCCATTAACATCTTATGCATATAAACAGATTTTAGTCGTATATTAATTCTAGTTGTCTCATTAGCTATGCTATAGGGTTTATACTGTTACGGATCAATACACACACTTATGACAAAATTTTGAAAGAAAAATTTATACAGAAAATGTTCTTTCTCTTTTTTTTACTCATACCTAAATAAATATATCACCTGGAAACTGAGTGAGAAATTATTTTTACCATACAGCTTACCCTTCTTTATATAATTTGTACTATCTGCAGCACAACTTTCTTGCTTCCTCATATCAGTTTGAGTTTTCTCCCATTAGAGAGATGCCTCAATAAAAAGATGTCAGTGAGGAAGGTAGGAGGGAGAAAACAACCAGCCTGTCTGCAGGGAATCTGTCAAGCATTTGGTCAGCCTCTATGATGAGCAAAGGAAAATGTGTAAAACCCTACCTCTCTCCGCCCAATAAATAAACATAAGAACTTTTGGTGAGGATACAGAATAACATGCAATACTTAAGATGTAAAATACTTGAGGCAATGAGATCACACTTGGCTCTTCTGTCCAGTAAATCAGCCAGAACTGTCCTTGGGAGCACAAGGACTTTATGAAGAGTCGAGTCCTTGGTGAATTGGACCAGACAGAAAAGACTCATCATTGTTTAATGAATGACCCTTAGTTCTAAGCACAGGAACACACAGTACTACTAACTGTTACTGCAAATACTGAAAAGTGGGCTTCTAAGGACAATCAGCTTTTTTTATAGATGCAAACATCAAAACCCATAATTTTCTCTGCAGGTGAATGAGTATGATGGTGTCCCAGTTTCAGCTGAGATAGAGTTAATTTTCTGACTAGTAGCCAGTATAGTGCTGCATTTTGGATTTAGTATAATAATGTTGATAACACGCTGATGGGTTTAGTTGTTGCTAGGTAGTTGTTGTGCCTACACTAAGTCAGGGACTTTCCAGCTTCTCATTGTGCCCTGCCAGGTGCACCAGAAGCTGGGAGGGCACAGCCAGGACAGCTGACCCAGACTGGCCAAAGGGACATTCCCTGCCATGGAACGTCATGCTCCGCATAGAACTGGGGAAGCTGCCTGGGAGGCAGGATTGCTCCTTGCAAACAGACTGGGCATCAGATTGGGTTTTTTTTCCTTTTGCATGTGGTGAGCAAGTGCATTTCTGCATCACTTGGGTTTTATTTATGTGTGTGTATATATATTTATTATTACAATTATCATTATTATTCTCTTCCTTTGTTATCCTATAAAACTGTCTTTATCTCAACCCACAAATATTTTGTTCCATTCTCCTCCCCATCCCACTGAGGGGGGAGGGATGAGCGAGTGGCTGCGTGGTGCTCAGTTACCAGCTGGGGTTAAACCACGACAGACAGCAACCAACAGTCCTTTATTGAGTCTCTCTATTCCACTCCCAAACTCTCTGGGGACAAAGCCTGACAAGACTGTTTACATGAGCAGAAATGCAACTCCTCCCTATGCTGAATGTCTGGAGTGTAACAAGGTCTCAACAGGTAAGAACATTAAACCTATATTCCAGTCACTTCCACCCAAACCACTGAATTAAATCTATATGATTTGCAGGTTTGCATATGTATCGTATGTGGCAAGAGCTCTGAAAATTAAGTTACTAATATGAAATTCAAGTTTGTCCTATAGTTATAATTGCATAGCTGGATTTCAGGGCTGTCGCCTGTCTGCACACCCATGCACTTGAGTCAGAAATTCCCTAGCGGTCCAGGAAGCCCCCAGCTAGATGAGACATCCAGCTGATTTGAAACATCACACCAACCTAGCCAAGGTGACTGACTGAGCTCCTGCCCTCCTTCACAGCAATACATAGAGTAATTGGTGCAGGAGTCTCCAGGTGGGAATTCCAGGCACTCCCTGAGGCAGCTTCTGCTATGTATATACCAATTTGTACATTTCAATGTGTAGATTAACATCCTGCGTGGGGGATCTGGCTATTCCAGGCAGGTCCTGCTGCAGAACTGATCAAGCTGTACATAGTTACTTTTAAATACTCAGTAGAAACCATTCCTGCAGATGTAAAACCAGTTACATAAGACAGTCTTTAGTACATAGTTAAGAGATGTTTTGCATGTAGTTTAAGATAATCAACAGCAATGAATTGTGTATATACTGAAGTGGTCACATAGGACCATGGGCCAGCTAGATTACAGGAATTCAGCAGAACAACAGTTCGGTGAGCTGCTTTCCCAACACAGCTGGAGACACCCTGGCAAGGACCCCTGCAGTGGAGACTCCTATAGCCACACATCCAGCAACCAGCCCCAGTGCTTAAGACATCTAATCCCCACGCTAAATTCCCAACAGGTTTGGGGGATTTTTAAATAAACACTCTGTTTATGAGTGTCTGTGTAACAACGACCAGGTACTCAGTGTATACATGACAAACTTATATTTTTCTTGTAAATGGAAGAAAAATCCATGCTTTTTCACCCTGATCTAAATTTTCCCTTTCCAAAACATCTCACTAAGTACATCCTCCCACAGTGTTTCAGCAAGTAGGAAAGTGGCGGAGCAGCCTAGCATCTAGCAGTAAAACTGCTATCAGAATATAATGTTCATAGGGCTGGTATGAAGTAAGCTCTGTAGGTTGTAATTATTGAAGTGCCAGGCTGCCTGTATTACAGAAGTAAACAGATTTTATAAGCGATACAAAGTTCCATTGACTTGCAAGTCAAGCCCAGCAAATTGCTGACCAAAAGTATCTGCCTTTTCAGTAGTGGACTACCAAATTGTCGCCTTTTGAGTCCACTTGAATGAATAAAAGATCATTCAAATGAGCAAGGATTGAGAAGGTCAGTACCAACCTGAGAATCCGTTATCATAGATTATCAGCTATCATGAGTCAGATCTACAAATTGTTTCCAGTGAGAGTGATAATGAAAATTCCCTCAGGGCATGCCCCAGGCAGGACAGACAGATCATTTCTCTAAGGAGCGAAAAAGAGTATTTTTTCTTAGTTGCACTGGCTGTTGTGTCTGGTTCTTGTGCTTGTAATGAGACGGATCACCATAGTTGGTTTGGGAAGAAATTGTTTCTTGCATCTTATCAGGAGAGCTGGATGGATGGCATGGAGAAAGAGAACAGGAGCTCAACTCCTTTAGCTACCATCTAGGATTACTTGGATCTATCAACTCATGTCTACTCTGCAATTTTAGGGTCTTTTGTAGTAGATACCTTGTTCCTGTCTGCTTTCCCCTCTGGCATTAAGTATAATCTGTCCTAAGGACTTAAGCTGAAATAAAACCGTAGTTAATTCAGGGATAGATGGGCAAGGTTAATGATCTACCATTACATAGATATAGAATGATAGAATGATAGAATCATGGAATCATAGAATCATGGAATCATGGAATGTTTTGGGCTGGAAGGGACCTTTAAAGATCACCTAGTCTAACCACCTTGCAATGAGATCAGAGCCCCATCCAATCTGATGTTGAATATTTCCAGGGATGAGGCATCTACAACCTCTCTGGGCAATCTGTTCCAGTGTTTCACCACCCTCGTTGTAAAAAATTTCTTCCTTATATCTAGTCTGAATCTACCCTCTTTTAGTTTAAAAACATTACCCCTTGTCCTATCACTACAGACCCTACTAAATAGAATCATAGAATCACAGAATGGTTTGGGTTAGAGGGGACCTCAAAGATCATCTAGTTCCAACCCCCCTGCCATATATATCAATATATGCACACACACACACACACATATATATATGAACAAATGGTCCCTTTTTGCCTTAAACATTTAAACAGTGTTTCAATATAAGGGGGAAAAGTATTTTCTGCTATGAATATTTTATCTCTAACCTTCTAAAGTACACTAGAAACGTGCTGATTAGAGACACCCACTATCCATTTTACCCTGTTGCTAATGAAAACAAGCCCTGCATTCAAAGCTATTTTTACTGTTAAGATTTGCATAATATAGCTGTGCTCTGACTCAGATTTCTGCAGATGAAGTAACTTTTTCCTTCTTCATAAAATTTTCTAATTTGAGGGCTAAACAGTAAGATAATTCAAAAACAGTTTTAAAATCCCAGCTCAATTATTCTTCTTAGTTAGCAGAAATTAATGCAACTAATTTACAGAGCTGTAACTCTAGCTAGTTTATAGAGGTATGTTTGTATCATGGGTTCTCATAAAAATATCTTTCTTTTAATTAAATCTCCTTATTCTTAAATGCCCATGAGAGAAACTTCAAAGCAAGAATATCTGTTATTCTCCTGTACATATTTACATTAAAATACCATAGACAAACACACTTCTTAGCAGACAAGATCAATTTGCAGAGACAGAGAAATCAAAACCCTCTTTTATCTGCACGAGTTTTCTCATGACAACACTCATTGCTCCCCCGAATTTTATTAAAAATGGGGTAGCAGGAAAGAGGTTGATCAAATCTTAACTAATCTTAACAGAAGTGAATATAGTAGAAAATTCATGCAGGGAAAGTCTGTCAAAGGCTACTAAAATAAAAAGTGATATCTTTGGTTCAGGAAGTCCTGAGCAAAAATAGCTGAAAGACTGTCAGGACATCAGAAAAGTATGTGTAGATAGTTTCCCAGTTCTGTGCTCCTCCCTAGACGTTAGATCTCTGGAACAACACAACATGGCCATCCCTTTTGTTTGATGATTTAGGGATTTCTAGTCACAAGCTCACAAAAGCAGGGGGAAAAAATCATAGACAAAGTCCTCTGTTTTCACATTACCTACAGCCCTTCTTCTACTATACAGTAAAAGATTTAGTCCCATTTCCAGAACAGCTCAGAAAGCAACACAGGCCCCGATTTGATTCATCTTATAATCAGCATTCACCATCTTATCAGTGACTTCAGCAAAACTCTTATATCATTGATCTGTTTGTTAGAAAGAATGTGTGGTTTCATCATTGTGTCATTTTGTAGAAATTGTTAAAATTTAAGCCACCATTCAAATTCAAAATGCGTTGAATGAACGTTACTTCGATCTGTTCAAACAACATAATCATTAGCATTTGAGCTTGGCTTTACAGACTGCTCAAGTGTTAGTTTAAAATATCTAACAAAAGATGTGAGGCACCAGAAAACAAATATTAGGTCAAATGTCCAATTATTAATAACGACTTCGTATGTTGCAATTTTTTTCACAAAATGCCATAGATAATTTTATCAATAGTTCAAATTTTAGTAAATATTGATCCTGTAGCACTAAGTTTATCTTTAATAGGAACTCCCGAGTACCTGAACAGCAGCAGTATTAAATCAGAATATGAATAGCAATAGTAAGCAAATAAACTGCACGGCCCCATCTCTGCTCTTTATTTCCTTCACTTTCATTTTGAAATAAGGCAATCAGTGCTGAAAATGTGATCTTTTAATTACATTTTCTAGAGCAGTTAGCGCAATGTGGAGGGTTTTCCAATATCCACACAAATGTTTTGCAGAAACTGCTGTAGGCCTGCCAACTGAAGGCACCTTAAGACGTAGTTATTATAGTATCATTTTAAGCATGTATTTTTTTTTAACGTGAATTTTCTTCGGCTGGTAAATTGGCAGATAGCTAAGGAATCTGAAACAGAAGTGCTCAGGTATATGATGTTTCATCAGAAAAAATACAACCTGTTGGACTGCTGCACTAAAATAGCTAGAAGATAATGTCTTCACTGGGTGTCTGGAAAGAAAGAGGGATAGAAACTAATTAAATGGGCTAATGCTTAGCTATTATCTGCACTAATTATGAGGACAACAATATTTAATATTAACTCTTTCCCTGTACATGGGAAGTGTATAATTTGTAACAATTACACTACACATTTAATAGCTATTATCTTCACCGATTAAACAATTTCCTCCAGAAGCACTATTTTGAAGAGGAGAGAGACATAAAATAGGAGTGCATTACCTACTCAAGTGGAAAGCACAATTTCTGCAAAAAGACTGAAAGAAGCAAATACGTGTCTGCAACAAAGGCAGAACTATCACATTGGAAGTTGTCCTCTATCCAGCAGACAAGAAATAACATGCAGCCCAAGATTAAAGGGATTGTGCACAGGAACTGAGGATATTTTTAATAGTTTTCAAAAGATACTAGGGAGGGATGCTTTTTTCTCACTCTGCAATGCCAGTTACTTTGTCTAAATAAATACAGAAAACATATGGTAACTACAGCCTACCTGTTGACCACATGGAACTGAGTTGTGAATACACATGAAAAAGCAGAACAGGAATATTAAACTTAAAATGAACAAGGCTTTTAGTAATTTATATCTTTATTATGTTTTATTTTTAATTTTAAGCAAGCATATATTACTTGAGTACCACAATATGTCCACAGGTTTTGGCCACAGCTACCACAAAAGTATGTCAAGACATGAACTCTCTGTCATGCTCAATCTTATTTTTACAATCTTATTTTTGAAGGAGGTCTTTTATTATCACTACCTTTAGCAGAATTACTCTAACTTGTGATTTAACTCAAGGTACACTGAAATTATCTGAAGCCACAGAATCAGAACTCAAGCAACTTATCTTTTCATTTAATCAAAAAGCATTAACCGTTGCAAAAAATCTAATTATTCCCTTTATGTGCTTTACTTCAGTTGAACACTTTGATATTTCTGGTAATAAAGCCGTCCTAGTACAATATCTGTACAACTCAGTTCTACACAAGAAAGTACTGGTTATATGCAGCCTTATAATCAATCTACATGTTATAATTTCTAGGTCTATTCTAAAATAGGGTAGCAGACTTCTCAAATAATCTTACTAACTTCTAAAATATAATTGGTTTTGAATTATTCAGTATTATAGCACAGGATAAGTTGAAGTCTATGGGACAGCCTTTTTTTTTTTTTTTTTTTTTAAATATCTGGCTTACCTTAGATGGCTACACCAAGAATGAGCAAAGGCAAAAAAAATTATACAATTATACAATGACAACTCAGCAAAACTACCAAACATATCTAAAGTGTTCTGGAAATATTTTAATTCCCTGGGAAATAAAAAGTCCCTCTCCCTAATTTGAAAGATAAAGGAAAAACATTAATTTAGGAGTTTGGGCCATGTATCATCAGGTGTTGAGATAATTTACGTTTTATAGCATGATGGGCTTCTGGGCCTCCTGTCATACAGTTATCTGTCTGAATGGGAGGCTGTTCAAGATATTTCTCCTTCTTTTTTCTATGCCAGTAAAAGCTCAATAAGAACCTCAACAGCTTTACTACCAACTGCTACTAGATCAAGCTGAACATTAAACAGATGGAACATATTACTAATAAAAATGTTTACCAGCTAGTCATTCAAGGATCCCTGTTGAATCCAACCATGATGCATGTTTGCTGTAACTGATAATGAGAATCAAGAGGCTCTTCTTCAATAACAGTCTTCTGACTAAAAGTAAAAACAAAGTTCAAAGGGGTACAAGGGCAATTTTACACAGCAAGACATTGTGACTATAAGCTTGAGTCGTCACATGAATTAGTAATGTCTGTACTGAAAACTGCCACTTACTTACAAATTACTTTAAAGAGTCTGTGTATTTTAAATACCTCTTTAAATCCAGTGTGAATTGCTTAAATCTGTACAATAGTAGATCAATAAGTATTTTTGCTGACCAAGGAATAGTCACTTTTAAATTGCTAAAATAGACCTGTTCTGGAAGAGTTTCAAGTTGTACTGCAGCTTTCCATAATGCATAATGTTTTAATTGTCATGTCTTAGCCAGGACAATTCTTAGCGTGTTCAAAGGACAACTCCAAATACCAACAAGTTCAGAAAACACACCATTTCCATTCAGAAACTGGCAAATAAATAAATGTCTGTATGCTGTTTTTCTACATAGAAAAGCATTTTGAATCATTAAATGGTTATTATTACTGCAAACATGTGTTGACACAATTGCTGAAGCCAGGTCTTAAATGAACATGACTTTTTTATATTCATGACTTAGAGCTAAAGCTGTGTTATTTTTTTATTCTATTATTTGCAAGATCTGCAAACATTATTATTGTATTATACAAATGACTAGCTATGACTCCTTTAGACTGGCTGTCGAGAAAACAGCAACATAATTTGAACTGATAGGGAAAGACATGCTGGTGGGAGAAAAAGGGCCTAACTAGAACAGTCATTTTGAATGGGAGGGGGAAAAACAATCCTCTATGGATTAACTTGGTAATATTTAAATAGGACTAGATCTTCCTTGCCATGGAAAGAGAAATACAGTGCAAATGAAACTCAACAAAATCATATTAAAAACCCCTTGAAGTTTATGCCTGATGCTCCTTCGCGGCAGAAGCAGAACCAAGGTGCCTTTGCTCAGACAGGGAACTAGAAGAGTTCTATAAAACTACGCATGCAGATAAACTTATCAATTCTCTGCGTGAACTTGTTTCAAGACTCCCATGTAAAGAGGGCTGCAGAAACGGGAGATGCTTTGTTTTCAGGATTGCTGCAGCTGTTGCAGGTATGGTTAGAATAATGGCATCACTCACCAGGCACACGTGACAGCTGCTGTTTTGACTAATCCCAAAACACTCTAAAGCCAAAAGCACAATCTGTTTTTGGAGGGTTGACTCTGGCTGGACACCGGGTGCCCACCAAATCCGCTCTATCACTCCCCTCCTCAGCTGCACAGGGGAGAGAAAATATAACGAAAGGCTCGTGGGTCAAGATAAGGACAGCGAGAGATCACTCGCCAATTACCGTCACAGACAAAACTGACTCAAATTAAGAAAATTAATTTAATTTATTGCCAATCAAATCAGAGTAGAGTAACGAGAAATAAAAGCAAATCTTAAAAACACCTCCCCCTCACTCCTCCCTTCTTCCCAGGCCCAACTTCACTCCTACCTTTCTCTGCCTCATCCCCACCAGCGGCACAGGGGGACAGGGAATGGGGGTTACGGTCAGTTCATCACACGTTGTCTCCGCCACTCCTTCCTCCTCAGGGGGAGGACTCCTCACACTCTTCCCCTGCTCCAGTGTGGGGTCCCTCCCACGGGAGACAGTCCTCCAGCAACTTCTCCAACGTGAGTCCTTCCCACGGCTGCAGTTCTTCATGAACTGCTCCAGCGTGGGTCCCCCACGGGGTCACAAGTCCTGCCAGCAAATCTGCTCCAGCGTGGGCTCCTCTCCCCACGGGGCCACAGGTCCTGCCAGGAGTGTGGGCTTCCCACGGGGTCACAGCCTCCTTCAGGTGTCTCCACCTGCTCTGGCATGGGGTCCTCCACAGGCTGCAGATGGATATCTGCTCCAACATCAACCTCCATGGGCTGCAGGGGGACAGCCTGCCTCACCATGTTCTCCATAGGCTGTAGGTGAATCTCTGCTCTGGCACCTGGAGCACCTCCTGCCCCTCCTTCTTCATTGACCTTGGTGTCTGCAGAGTTGTTCCTCTCACATATTCTCACTTCTCTCTCCAGCTGCAATTGCTATTAGTGTTTTGGGTTTTTTTGCCCCTTCTTAACTCTGTTATCCCAGAGGCACTACCACCGCCACTGATGGACTTAGCCTTGGTCAGCAGCGGATTCATCTTGGAGCCAGCTGACATTGGCTCTGTCGGACATGGAGGAAGCTTCTAGCAGCTGTGACCCCAGTGGAAGCCCGTGCTGGAGCAAGATCCTGGCAGGACCTGTGGACCTATGGAAAGAGGAGCCCACGCCAGAGCCCACCCCCACCTGCTACCAAAACCTTGCCATGCAAACCCAAAACATCATCTTGATCTAAAAGCTTCAGGAGATACCTAAGGAAGATACTGAAGGTAGTGGAGAGAAAAAGGAGAGTGATTCATTGCACCATAACTGATCACAAAGATTGCTTTAAGACTAAGTCTTAGTCTTAATCTTCAGATGGTTAAAGACAGACAAGGTAACCCTCTACTTTAAATCAGCATTTAAGTCTCACCTAACAGCTAATCAAATCCAAATATATTCCTCACATGCACAAAACAGTACTAAAAAGCTGAAGGACTCAGAACCAGAAGTTAGCCTACATTACTGTAAATTACACACTGCAGCCACACAGTCTTAATGAATGAACAACATAAATACATTTTAAAATGTGCTTCAAAACAAGTGGAGATGTGCTACTGAATTCTGGACTGACAGCTGGCAGAGAAAAGCAAGTATACCTCAGATTCCCATGCTAAATTCATTGCCATTAAATGTCAATTAAACTTATTGGGCACTTCCTTCTGCTATTACTACTACAATAAATTTCAGTGTTATTTAGAGAAAAGCCTCTGGACATTCTCAGAAAAGCTTAAAAACTGTTAAGTTTGTAAAAAGAAATGGTTTTGGATCTCTTGTACTAAATATTGCCTCTCCTTGACAATGCACAGCAAGTTGTGAAGTTCTCCTCCTGGCTACATTCCCATTGAAACCAAAGTGATTGCCTCAAACCCTGACTTGATGATGCAGAGGGTTCAACAGCACCACTGGCATAAAGACCTGCTCTCCTTTTCAACACTCCTATCTGCTTTTTCATCATTTTCCTGTTTCATCAGACTAAGTCCCTGATGCTGCTCACAGTGCAGACCCACAAACTGCTGTGATGGCACAAAATGATCAGTGAGCTGAAGTACAGAAGTAAAAATTTCTATGCCAGGCAAACTATGAGTTTCACCCTTTGGATTCTGGGTGCAAACAGCTGTTATATTGTGGGTTAAATTTTGTCAAGAGGTATAACCTTCAGCAACAGGGAAAGGTAAAGATACAAGGCACCTTCCAGGTGCAGCGGCTATGGCTCAGAGGTTGTTCTGGGCAAAGAGAAGATACATTTGCCTCCTGATTTAGTCATGCACCCTGACACAAAAGAAAGTTGGTAGAAATTTAAAGGAGAGTTTGCTAGCACACCTGAGATTTAGTAGCTCCTTTGGAGGTGAAAAAATGATTCATGAAGGTAGCTTTGATAAAAGCATACAAACTAAATTATAACCTTGTCCTGTTGTTCACTGTGGGAGACAAAGAATGATGGGCAAAAGCCAAATACCCCTTAACAAAACCCATGATAAAAACATGTTTTTGTGGAATGGACCTTTCAAAGATTGCAGATCTGCTGAAATACACATCCTCCCCTCTCTCTGCGAAGCTGGGTAGGCTTGTGCCTGTCAGGCAGACGAAACTAAACCTATACCACAATATATGGCTGGCATCAGTATCGGTGTTCTCCAGAGCTCTGCTCAATTACTAAAACATCACTGAGGAAAGTCACCACTCAGATCTGCCTAATGTAATAATAGATATCTACAAACAAATTACTGAGCAGTTATACGGCACTACAGAAAGTCTTTTAAGTGCTGATATTTTTTTGATAAAGGCAATCAGCATATGTTTTCAAGTGTCTAATTTGCCTGTGCCTGTATAATCCGTGACTTCATTTTGCATAATCCTTCATCTCAGTCCCCTTTTGGATGTGCTAACCCATAAACCACATGCAAGGTTTAACATACATCAAAAAATATATCAGTAACTTTACTCTCATAAAGAATGTCAATCTGTATAAATGACAAAGTAAAAACTGCTGATGGCATACATAATGCTGTAGCAGCAGTGCTGTAGCACGACACATTCTAAATATACCTAGGGGACCAGCTACAGAGAAACCACATCTGAAAGGCTTCTGTGTCTGAACATGTGCCTGTTTTCCATCCCCTTGTGCCTTCCCTCATCACTCCAAGCATTCCTTCTCTCAATAAAACTCATCTCCCTCACAGATAACCGCTTATATATGCAATTCAAATGGTTAATTTGGAAAAGTCTTCTCTTCCGTGCCTGTGCCAGCGCCCTGCTGTTTTCAGCACAGCTCACACATACATGTGCAGAAGTTAACTACACTGAAACGTAGGCCTGGAACTATAACTAGCTCTTTTCTCGGCCCTCTTATCTTGTACCTTCTTCTTCCTCTATTTTATTATACCAGAGGGAATTAACACTAATTTTGCATGAATAAACAATATCTGGTTTTCTCTATCAGATTCAGTAGCATAAACAATACTGCTTTATTTAACTTCTGCTACAAATATATTTCTAAACCGACAGTTTGACAAATTAAATATAACCCAGGAAAAAAATGGCTCTTCTTATTCATCTACTCATGTAAGAAAATTTGAATCCTATATATGTTTTTTCCTGTGAACTTCTAATATTTTGCTACATTATTATATGGAGGAACTCAAGAAACGGCAAGTGAATCTCATGATGTTGTACCACATGGTGCCATCTGTTGAATGATAGTGGCTCATAGCATTACACAATATTATTAGATGGCTGTCTCTAACATGCAGTGGAAGTCTTTCTGGCTCCCATCCAAACTTTAATAGGGACTTTAACCTTCCAGACAGCACTGACTGCTGTTAGCAAGATACAGCCTGCTGGAGATCCTTATAATTTAGACACATAATGTTGTGTAGTCACTTTCAGAAAGTTAAGATCCTCAGGCTATTTCTTACTGAAAGAGAGTACGCAGACAATTAATATAGAAGGCAGAATGAAGAACTCGAAGGCAGAATGAAGGACTCAAAGTCCTCCTCAGGAAGGATGTGGATTATACATGGGATCCCAGTAGAGCAGCAAAAGACCTAAATTGTCATTACTCAGAAGAAATCAGTGATATTATTCAGTAATAACAAAGAAACGATATTCAGAAAGGGATTATTTTCCCCATACTATGTAGTAAAGCAGAATTTTATGATTCTTGCCATATTTAGTATGAGACAAAACTGATCCAAAAGCTATATCTAGCTATAAGAATGCCACATTTCTGCTTCACTGCCTCACAGTGTCAACAAGTCAGGCCTGGACACAGTTCGCTCCATATGTATCCTCTCCACAGATATCACTTACCAGCTTCATTGAGACTAGAGATGAACCCCATTCGTTATATTTATACAATATATACTTTGTATGAAATACAATATCTGTTCACAAGATGATATTCAGTGATGTTTTAACCCTGCTATGTCAGCTTCCATGGGAATGTTCTCATTCGCTCATACACAAGATACTTCCTTCATAGTCAAGAACCAGGCTAGCCCTGCTGTTCTTATTTAGCAGCCAGTATAACACTGTTTCTAGCCTCTCCTGAAGGACCTTAGGACTTTGACACTCCAGTGGGAAGTGTTAAATACCAAGGCAAAATAATGAGTCTGTGAATTTCAGGAAACTCCTGGGACAGGGCTGACACTGAATGGTGCCTCCAGAGAGCAAATAGCTTCAGATCAGGGTACTGTACATTGAAAGGAATATCTATCATAGTGGACATTTTAACAAATTGTACCACAGCTGTGAGGACTGTATAAATACCCGGACAGTTCCCTGACTGATAAAAACCAAAAAGAACAGAACTATGGCATTAAAGACAATGCAAATATTCAAGGTTTGGAGGTTCACAGGATGGGGGCTTTTCCATATCAACCTCTATTTAGTCATTTCTCTAGTCTTTGCACTAAAATCAAATATATGCATTTTTTTTATCTTAAAATTTGTCCAAAACGTAAAAGGTGGATCTGATGACATCTATTTTCCTTCTGGATTTGCTGGAAAACTCCCAAGAGACTGGAAACCCACAAATGAGGGTACTGGGCCTCTAGGACTCCCACCAGTAACTGCATGCTCAATACCTGAGGAAAGGTATGCAACACATTTCAGGGGTCCCTTTCCTGTGCACCTCGCCACTCCAGGAGCTGCCAGTGTGCTCTGAGGGAAACATTTGCCTTTAACAACTTCTGGCCCTGATATTCTGGAATTGTAGCGTGACTTAGAGGAGCACTTGAACACTGAAGATTTCCTACAAATCTGCAAAAATACTGCTGCAGTGTTTTTAGAAGAGGTTGGCATACGCACTTTCGCTGGTGGGAATGATGCTTTGTTAGGTTAAAAAAAAAAAAGAGTTTGTGTAGTCCAGAGGTCACATCAGCATCAGACATCTGACAGAAGGGATGATCATCCCCATGCAAGGCTCCCTAGAACCCAACCTTCAGGCTAGAAGCTCCTTGAGGCAAAGACAAACTGTCTTTTGTGCTGTCTACAGCACTGAGCACTCCAAGTTCATCGCAAAGCAATAAACCAAATCATTTCCTACACAAAAATTCATGGAGTCACATGCAATATCACAGCACTGAAGAAAGACATTGTATTGCTACAGTATTATCTGGTTGGAAACCTATACTGGCAGCAAAAAAGATAAATATGAAACTATCACATATTTTGACCTCAAGCTATAGCCAAAGTCTTCACAGCACAATATGATGGAGAGAGAAACTGCAGCATTTTACAGAGACTTCACATTTGCTGGCTTAAACCATTGTAAAATTCCTATACAGCTGGACAAAATGTAGTGGATAAGAGCTGAAAATTTTCCTTCTATGAGGTACACTTTCTCTTCCTTGTGTGTAAATGAGATAAACACAGCTGTCTTTTCACTGCCTTTTTTGCATCTTTGACTGTGGTGCTTATCTCATTTCAAGACTGGTATACACAGATGAGCAACTCAGAACCTCCCACCCCCTGCTTTTTTTTAAATTTTGGATTGGATTAGCTAATGCACTAGAGGTCATCTGCAGAAAGAAGACATATGGCTGTTATCGTATATTTTAGGCTTATAGAAGATTTCTGTAACATAAATTCTTAAAAACCTTCAAAGCTCTCATTATTCAAACTGTTTATGAAGTCTCAGATATGATTTTTTTAGACCACTTTAAGCTAGGACACAAAAGAAGCCAAAGAAAGGTTGCTTCCTGAAAAACAAATACAGAGAATACATGAGATATACACAGTTTTTATTTAAGGAGGAAATTGTGTCTCAGGAAGATGCAGATATATGACAAGCATTCCTCAGTTTCCCGTAGAGTGGTTGACACTGATATGTTACCAGCTTATCTTATAAAACACTTAGGATGCATACAACATTGCTTCTACCACCTTTAAACAAAAACATGTATTTTTCTGACAATACCCATAGCATGGTAAGTCTTTAAAAAAATAACTTGGTATTCTTTATCCCCATCAATCTTGGCCCCAATGTTACCAAAGCATAAAGAAAGCAAACCAAAAATATCTGTTTTCCCTCACAGTAAAGGTTAGGTTCAGATATTTACACAACTGCTTAGATACCTAGGAAGAAAACACTTTTATTTTTCAGAGTATGGAATAGTAAAATCACTGACAAAAAAAATCTGTTTATGAACTCAAAAATACTCACCTGATAATTGCCCTAGTGATGTTCCTAGGAATGTGATAAAGTTTTCAAAGAGTTGTAGTTACCTTAGAATTAGAAACCATCAAATGTTTCAGATCACTGCATCTTGCAAAAAGTTGAACCAAAAGTATGATTGTTGAAAAAAAAAAATATTTTTTATATATATATACACACACCTATAATCAACACTGGTAATAAAGAATAGATTATTTAATAAAGGTAATGATAAAAAAGAAAACCATGATCTGATCACCAAATAATTTCTGAACTTTCATGTATGTTCTTCTCCTATAAAACATGAAGTTAAAGCTGGGCAGGGAATAACCAAGTCACTGGATAGTCCTGAAGAATTTTTCCAAGCATTTCTTTCCTCAAACTCTCCTTTTCTATCAGTTCTTTTTCCTCTCCACACAAGCACTACCATTTGTTCCCACCTAACCAGGTCTTCCCCTATCGCAGGCAGAGTTAAAGCACTGTACAAGGTTGCCCTGCGTCTGGCTAGGACAAGTTAGCCTTATTCAGTACAGAACAAGAGAAGATCACAGCTCAGGAATAGACAGATTTTTTATTTTCACTCCTGAGGAGACTGCTTTCATCAAGCTAGAGGGCTTGGAAGCATTTGTTACCCCTGAGCTGTGCCACACACTGCATCACGCGAGTGCCATCCTCCCACCTTCCACTCACAGCACACATGACTCAGAGCCGTCACTGCAGGGATGCATCAGCACTTAGGTAATTTAAAAGTTCTAATTTAACTGTCTTAATGCTTAGACATTGTCAGCTTAAGCCAAATCCCTTCCTCCCAGGATTTTCTGCCACGCTGACTGTCTCTCTGTCTGCATTTTTAGCCACATCCAAGATCTTGGTTTCAACTTATCTCTGACGTTCAACTCTCTTGTGAGCCAAGTCAGGAGTGCTGGACGCAGTGTGGTCAGAGGCAAAATTTCACAGTGAGCAGGTACATTGGCCATTAAATACCAATGTTATCAGAAGCAAATTTCCCATTTTTCTGTGCACTGGCAGTTCATTCCAGTTGGGTATAGCATTTTTAGCAATATAGAAAATCACAATCACAAAGAGATAATATTAATGAGAAGTTGATATGTTTGATACCCATCACAGCAGGAAGAACAGTAACAGTGTTAAATCACATGGAAAATTCTTGCCAACCTTATCAAAGACATTGAAGAAAACTTAGTAAGAGAAACATTTATTTCTTGGTGGTGTCTTCCTGTATTGAAGCCCTATATGAGACACCACATATAATTGGTTCACTGAAGCTTGATGAAGGTGACTGTATTTTTAACCCTACTCCTTCCAAAACATTTTGGCATTCCGTCTAGCCTCTTTGTTATTTTTATCCCCTTAATTTTTCTGTTAGATGATAAGAACAGGTCTCAAACTTCTCAGTATATTATTTTACTGTAGATGTACTTATTTTTTTTCCTTTCTTGCCCTCATTTAAAAAGCTGATCGTCTAATTATAAATATTGGCAGATTACATCTGAATAGGCAAACAGAAGTGCGCTGGCCAGATTTTCCAAATGAGCTTAGAGGAGCTTGTGAATCAGCAACCAAATCTCTGATCGACAGCCTGCTGTAGCACTAAAAGATTCCTTATGCTTTAATACCTTAGATTTCCACATTGCAAAGCAGCAGATGAATAAGTGAGATTTCATGTACAGTTCTGTGAGATCTGTATCAGATACAACACATTAATCCTATTGTATTTCTAATAGGCATGGTGAGATCAGCAGAGAAGAACTCCACCTTTCAAAGTCCACAATCAGTCCTGGCTCTTCCCCTCTGCAGACTCCTACTCCACTGTCAGAGTCCTGGAAAGGTTTTTACATGGTGAGCTTTTCCTCTTATTTTCAAAGAGTTCATGGTGATGAGCAAACATTGTTTATCTTTTTAATTGTTGATGCAACTGAGACATAGATGGATGCTAAGCAGCTTGTCCAAACTTATGTTTGCTAAGAATCACATCAAAGAGTGTCGAGGAAGAAATATCTAACCGCCAACAAGTAATAAGAAACACAGTCCCCTTCCTGAGTATGATCAATGAGTACCTGATCAATGACAAATACAGAATAGTCTTTTAAGAAGCAAAAATACATTTGCCTGTTTTACTGGTTTTGATTTGGAACGGGGGAAAATAAAGGCAGGCAGAAAGAAGTTAGTCCTCCTCAGCAGACAATTGCTCGTCTACTGATACAGACGTAAGAAAATTTCATTACAATGTAATGGCTCACATGCAGTACGTCTCTGTCCAGTTGCCGGTGAACAGGAACCCAATTTTGCAAGCCTTTCCCATCATGATAGTGCATTTTTTTTCCTCTCTCCTCAGTTTGTGAGCTTAAATAATTGGTCTCAGCTTGCAGAACTGAGATTAATTTCATAAAGATGTATTTCAATTACTCTCTGTAATTGCCACACTTCAATCTATGAGGTAGTGTAACAACATAATTTTCTACCTTGAGAAGAAATAGAGTAGGAAATAAGTATACCAGGGATCTTTCTTCACCACTAAGTAAGTAGCAGTGATTACATCAGGAATATTGGCTCCAAGTGCTGAGGTCAAAGTTTTACCTCATAGTTACAAAGTATCATCTCACAATAGAAGAATAGAAGAATAATTTTATTTTTTGAACAGTGAAGATTTATAAAATTCTTCTTTTACTTTCATTTCCAAAATTATCCAATTTGTGACAAAAATAAGTATTTTTCTATGCTGTAACTTTGCTACAAATGTCTGCATAAATAACCATGTTTAATGTACTGTACAGATGAAATACAGTATCAGCAATATCTTTATGGTAGCATGAAAAGTTCTATAGCCATTATGGGTTTTCAGTATATAATTATAAGAGAAATTACATTCAAGATTTTGTGAGAACAGCTAAAATACTAACAAAAAACCTCCTTACTTTGATAGTTAATATTTATTAACATGACACTTCAATAATGGCCAGGTGAATAATGCGCATCTTTAAATGCTTTCTTTCCATTGGGGTATTTAAATGTAGATGAAAGAAAAGAGCTCCTAAGAGCCTGAATATTGCTTTTAAATTATAGGCAACTCTTTTGAGGCCTGAGTTAGAAACACAAAATGCTACTTAGAACCTTCACAAATAAAACTGATAGGGTTATCACTGTTACAAAGGCTAACATGTACATAAATACAAATATTATCAACATCGGCAGACAACAGGCCAACAACGCAGTCTTCAGTCCAAAATATAATTAACAGGAAAGGAAAGCATCACCATGATGAGCACTTAGGCTATAAAAAACTCTGCACTGCTCACCACTAGAAATTCTTTCTTATCAGGCCTGATAAGAAAGACCTGATTCTGTTACATTCCATATCAAGGAAAATCTTACCCCTATGGAAACTAAGTTCAGATGACTTCAGTAGACCTGGAGCACATGTGTCCATTCAAATTTTCATTCACCAGATCAATCATTCTTTAATTTTAATATTTACAGCCTTTGGCATTCAAGACTAATGACTTAAAGCTTCTCAAAGCATACAATTGGCTTGAAATAATTGCAGGATTTAACATAACACCAGGTTTTTTTAATAGCCTCATTTAAGCTTCCAAAGATCATCTTTAAAGCTCTTTGCTAAAACCATAAAGGATGACACTTTCTATTAAATGTAAGTTGAAGATACTATGTAACAATGTGGGTTTTGAAAACAAGAGGTTTTTAAAAACCACCAATACTGTGAACTAGTTACAGTAACTGCAAAGAGCATGTCATATCAATGTGATATGACACAAATGATGGCACATTAGTATGTCCTGAAAATCCTAAATGAAGTTAGGGGGGATCATCAGCTCCATAAATTTCAAAGCAAACAAACAAACATACAAATGAAAAATCGCAGGACAGGTCCCCTTCTGTTTGGGAAAAACAAAACAAAATAAAACGAAATCCCAAAAGCCCACAAAAAAACAACTAAACAACAGAAAAACCCACAACAACCCCAAAACAAGCAATTGCTCCATATACCATAAGGTTTAAAAGAAAATAAATACTTTATTCCATTTATGTCTTATGATACTGTAAATATTCGGCATTTAGAAAATGTCTGTTGCCCACTACGGTAAATATAAGGAGTAGAATCCTTTTGCTTGCCTTGCAGGAACTATCATTAACCCATTTACTGATCGGTGGTCGTTTTGCTCAGTAGATGTCAAAATTTTTCTTAACTCTGCCAAGTCCATCATCAGTTCCAGACCCAGCTTCCCCACCTTGTCTCAGGTGGCTGGAAGACAGCCACAGTGAGATATTCTCTCCCTTTCTCCCTTTTTTGCTCAGGACTGTGTCAGGAGGCAGATAAAAGGGCTTCGCGCCAGTGGTTCCCATCAGACTGTTCCCAGGCTGGCAAGTAGGAGAAGAAAATGGAAACTCTTCTGGTTTTGATGGGATGGAGGAAGGGAGTGGGTCAGCAGTGATTTACCTGAGAAACCTGTCACGTTTTGACAGAAAAGGAGCAATGAGAAAGGATGGGGAAGTATTCGCTGTCTCTTTTAGTTGCACTGACTGGGAGATCAGTTTTAGGAGGTGGGCCAATGGGAAAAACAGCCAGCTAAAGAAGACACCTATTTCCTCCAGACAGCATGGACATTTGTTAGAGTTGCAGCTTTCCCAGCCATTGACAGACTGGTATAAACCGAGATGAGATAGGTACAACCCAAAAGCTCAGTATTTGTACATACATGAAAAATGAGTGAGAGGTGACAGTATTGGATGCTAATACGCAGATAATGGTTGATCTGAATTACCTGCTGCCTAGGAAACAGAGGTACAGGTAGCCCAGAGGAAAAAACGAGAGGAATTTTAGCACGAGAGCAATGTATGACTGGTATGCTGCGCAGAAAACAAACCAAGGTCAAAGAAGAATGCCTCTTCATCTGTTGAATGCAAAACCTTTCATTCCCTTGCATGTGAGTTTTAACAAACATAAGGCTACAGCATTAATGAGCTAACTCTTCTGCACTACTTTACTAATTCTTAATATGACTCTTTGTATAGCGCTTGGAATAGTAGCACTTTTCTTTACTATTTTTCACTAGAAACAGCCATCCCAAACATTCCAGCAACTGCAACTCCAGTCTAACATAGCTGTAAGTAGTCCCAGGCCTTCAGAGCCTAGTCTAGAACCTCTCAAACAAACAATAAGGAAGTGGTGTCCAAAAATACACATTAAAAATTGATCCTTTGATGAATATGAATATTCTCATAATTCTTCCCTTTCTTTGGATTTAGAGTTATATAACTTCTGCTCTACAGAACCAATGGGAAAATTATAGTGATAATTACATGTAATTTCAGTATTCTTTTTAAGTATTAATCTAATTGCATTAGAATTTAAATTTTCCTCCAGAAAAAGACCAGGAGCTGTTGTTTGTTTGTTTGTTTGTTCTTTTAAAGATGCTATCTGTGAACACAAAAGAGACTGTAATTACATTTTACAGAAAATACTCAGATTTTTACATTAGAAAACTAGGTAAGAGTAGGTTTTCTTTCCAATGTTTAAACAGATTCCAATTTCAGACAAAATGATAGCTTTGACTAAATAATTAAATAGATAAATTAAATCTATTTATTTTTGCCAAAGGTAAATGCTAAAATACTAATTAGCTGACATTAAGCTATGTTTAAAATTACATAATTTTGTTTACAGTAAGATCGATACCATTTAAGGTATTAAACAGATTAAGTGCTTTCAATATATTTACAGTTACATTACTAGTAGGACAGCCTACTTTGTTCATGAATATGGTATCAGCTGGTGAAAGTCTTTAAGATGGTTAATTTTTTAGCTTGCTTACTGACCAAAAAAGATAAGACTATGTCTTCTCATCACATTCCCATTCAGCAGTCTGAGAAGCAGTGACCTCATGTTCTCTTGAAATTCAGGCAGCAAATATTTTGTGACTGTTGCTCATACAAGATTAATGAATATCATCTTAGCATGGAAGCATTCCTCTTTGTATTCTATCCCAGTTCATAAAAAGATCAAATTCACTCTGTAACTTTTACCACAGATCTGTTTTTCACAGTTGCAGAAAGGGACGATAAAAAGAAACACACTGTGCAAAATCTATACACATTTTTGTGCCGAAGCAGGCCTTAAAAGTTTTGTTTGAATATGTACAATTTTGGAATACTTCCTGGTGTTGAAAGTAATTACCGTTCCCTAAAACAAGCAAACAGAAATCTAGTACTAAATTCTCTGGATTTATTCAAGAAAGACTGCATAAACAAAAGAGTATGACACCATTACAACACTAATGGGAGATGTACATGATCTCCTCCTGTGTCTGTAGGGAATCCAGCCACGGGCTGGTCAGTCACAGGCTGACTCCAGTCACAGTCACACAGCTTGAACAGTCACCTGAAAAGCTCACCCGTGTAGGTCACTACACCATCAGGCAGTTGTTCCAGGCTCTGATACAGGCCTTCTTCACTAGGGCAGGTCACTGCAAAATTTTGACACTTTGGGTGATTCAGCTGACCTAACTAGACATCTCCAGCATCGATCCCCACATATAAGCTGGTGAAGTCTATTCAAGTAGTACCTGCTCTTTCTAGTGACTTTAAAGGCAGCCTAAGATTCAGAAACTAAGATCTGCACTTAGTCTGGTGCATCCTCCCTTTGAGCCCTAATGAGGAGTCAGTCATACATGGAGAACTATAAGTAGGGAATAAAAGAACATGGCTCAGTTTTATTTATTAGATTTTATGAAAGTTATCAAAATATTCTTTTATGCAGATTATAAAAACATTTGCTTTCAGTATCATTCTCTTTAAGTGCCTTTACTATGGCACACAGAGTTGTAACAATGAATATCAATACATCTTGCAGACACATTTATAAATACCCCCGTATTCTAGACAACGTCAGCATTTTCAAAGTACATGATCAAAGTCAGTTACCTAAATGCATGAAGAAGCACTGAATTTTTGTAATACTAACAATAAATAGTAGGTGTTCCCATATTTTTGAACGCAAGTCAGTCACTTAGAAAACACATTTTAGGGACACAAATTTGAACACCTCTGACCTACTTCCTAAATAAGAAATTTGGATGGGTGACAAACTGCCTTTGATTAGCTGACAGGATTAGTAGGCTCTGTTTTCCACTGGAAGTAGACTCTTCTCTTGTCTACAACAAAATTAAAATTAAATGATGCATTTGTTCAGGACAGATTACAAATCAACCGAAGCACCTGACTATTATCACAAATGGAGATGTGAGGTTTCACAAAGAACTTCACACCAGAAAACCGGCAGATGAGGATCCACCTGAGGAATCACTACACAAAGCACTGTAATGCTGTCAAGCACAGTGAAATGCTACTGTGCTGCATCAAGAGCTGTGTTGTAAATGAAAGATCATAAAATTGCAGATAACAAAATTATTTTTTAAAATCACTATAGGCAAGATCTAGAAAGTATACTGTAACACTTCAGTCTTACTGCAGGTTACAAAGCTCTCTCTAATGAAGCACAAAGTCATTTTTCAGAAGATTCTAAATTTTAAATATTAAATATTTTTCTCAGTAGTTTTTCATGTGTCAACTAATGTTGGTTTTGTTTTCATTCAGAATGAAAGCAAGGATTAAAATGTCAGAATTTTCAGTCAAAGAGTTATTTCAAATTTTAGTAAGATTCAGTATGAAATAAAAATAAATGTACACACTGAATTTACATCTTCTTTTATTGAGCTAAGGGGCACAACTTAAAATTGGGTCTTTTGGATTTGGGTTTATTAGCTTGAACTGGTTTTTAATACATACATTCTGTGGCATTGAGGACATAAAACAGAGAAAACCATGTAGCTTGTCCTGAAGGATGAAAACCAATTTGGATCTGAATATGTTCTTTGGGCATGTTTTTCTGCTGTTGCAGAGAACTGAGACAGATTTTGTGTCAATAAGTGATTCTCATGACAATATAAAATAAACATTTATGTAATGCTTTCTGTTTATTATGACGTTTTTGAGCCATGATTATCAATTCTACTGTTGCCACTACATCTTTTTTGCTTCGTCATCATATTCCCCTTCTCCAATATTATTTTCTTGGCATGTTATTGCAAATGGAAATGCACTAGTCTCTTTCCTGATATACTTCAACCTCTTCACTTGAAAAACAAGTTTGGTTTTTTGCCTTTTCATTGTGGGTTGGGTCGGGGTTTTTTCCCAGATTATTGTTTCATCTTTCTGTGCACTTAGCTGTTGTTTTGTTATAGTTCTATGTTCAAAAAGAATATAAAAAAAAATCATTTTTCATTATCTGTTGCAACATGGAAAGAAACATGCATAATTCTTCCTTCAGCTACCATATTTAGCAAATTTTTTGCTAATTTAATGGAGAATATGGATTCTCAGCATAATCTCCTTTGTATGTTGTCAGTTAATGACAAGGTGGTCCTAATATTGCTACTAATTCATGATCTCAGTGACACACAGTCAGAGGTTTCTCAAAGCCAATGTCAGTGTGAGAAAGCAACACCACAAGATAGCAGCATCCTAGAAAGTCATGTGATACACAAGGATTTATGATAAGCAAATTCTGATGTGAAATTCAAGATTACTTTGAAAGCATGGAGAATTAATGTCTGTTTTAATTCTGCTACCACTGCTTGTTTACCTGCTGGTCGTTATTTAATATCACAGTGAGAATTCTAAGAAGCATGTCCTTCATAAGGCAAGGTATCATGAAGAGCTTTTACCCCGTTACATAGTCTCTCCTTCAGAATGAAAATTTTGAAGCACTATCCTATCTGTGATAGATTTTCAATCCCTTTCCAAAAGCAAGATAGTTCACACATTCTCAGACACTGCCCTGTAAAATCACTGCTTCCTGGTAGGAATCCACAGCTTTGGGAAGGCATATAAGCAGTGTTCTCCAGAAACAGGGAACATTTTTCCAATTGTGAGTAAGATAAAAAATTAAGATGTATTTGGAAAAACACATTTGGAAACAAAATTATCCCCTCCCAAGTTGCTTAACCTTATGTATGAATAATTTTAAATTAAAAAAAACAAAACATCCTGAAGAAAACACAAAGCAATTACATGTCTGAACATGTTTTCAAATACTTACATAAAGTTAAAAGGTAAAAATAAGATAACTCTCAGGGGCAGAAAAATCTTTCAGCACTGTTGCTTCGTTTTACCAGCCATGAACAACAACATTACCACCTAATTTTAATGCTGGAGGCAGGACTGAATCCTTCATGTAGATACAGTCTGGTTCATTGTTGAAAACATGAAAATTCATTTATGAATGTTACCCAGTGAGTTCAAGCCCTCCTAGACTAAGTCATCTGATAAGTCAAAGTATGAAGTATCGTATTTTGCTTTGGTGGTTTAGTCTTGTTCTTTCTCAGAACTGGACCTCAAACTGACTGCAGTTCTTTACAATAATGACCATTCTACTGAAATTCACAGCATCGTACTTAGATAAAAGCTGGTCATCCAAAAAGCAGTGAAATGTGCATTCAGAAGCTGTAACAAGATTTTTTTTCAGATGGAAAGCAAGACAGGCATATCTCTTGAATAGTATATTAACTCTGTAACAATAAAAGCTTTTCCTTTTCAAGGCTCCCTGAGATTTCACATAAAAATTTACAGAAGACATAACATTGCAGAATAGCTCTTATTAGCTATTGTGTACTTCAAGTTCATTTCCCCTTCTATACCTCTCCTTTCTTATCTTGTCTATCCACTTTCTTCTTTTAGAAGGACACTGGAAAGGCAACCAGAGCTTTAATGAAGAAGAGGAAAAACACAGCCTATATATAAGCAGAATTACCTTTAATTAGATTCCATGTCAAGGTTTTTCCTGAAGCATCACTAAGTGTTTAAGATTTTAATGTTCTGAGCCTCTGAGCCTAGATTCCTCCAAAAAAAAAAAAGAAACCCTAAATCTCAGAATTTATTTGACCTGGAGAGTTAAGGGACAAATAACAATACTAATCATTATTAGGTCAGGAATGTTGAGTTAGAAAATTATTTCAGAGTTGCAAATGATTACTCAATTACTATATTTCTGTCATTTACTTTTCATATTTTAAAACATCTGGGGTTTCTATTTTTAGGACTTTATTATTAAGAACTCAGAGACCTTTGAGCTTTCTTTGCTGTACAGGAATAAAAAGGTTGCTTTGTGACTTCTTGGCTATAACATAAAGCTCATACCATTCAGAGTGTTTTAAAAATGAAGGGAAGCAGGAGGGCATTGTTTCAGTTATTGATTTAACTAGCTTGCTGACTGAAGATCAGGTGGGAAGGCAAAGGGTTTCTGAAGGTGAGTCATAATAATGAGGCAAGTACCTTTGAGAAGGGATTTTTTTTTTTTTTTACTTCTTGAAAACAGTAAGCCTAGTAAGAAAGAAGACAGGTCCACAGCCTATTGAAGCTTCTTGACATCCCTAGTTTCTTGAAACAAGTTGTTTCTTCTTGTTCTTTTCCACCTGACATGGGAGACAGCCTTGAAAGCCTCTGAGAGAATCCGTATTGATTTCCTCTTAAGGATGGATTAGAAGAATGTGAGCCTTGAGGAAAACAGCTGCCATTTCTCTATAGTGTACTTTAAAAGAAAAAAAAATCCATTGTGTCTCCACTAGTTGATTCCAGCCTCAGTGAGTAATCGCCCCAAAATACTTCCCAACACTTAAAACTGTGAATGAGACAGGAGAGTCCCTTTGGTCATGCCACTTATCTTTGTTTTACTAGCACAGATCTATCTTGGTGTTAACAATGTTGATGTTAACAAATACTGGGACACTTACACCCTTGATGTCATGGATTACTTGTTCAACAGCCAAAGGGATTACCAATAGCACTTTATGGGAGTACTTGTATACCTCCTTATTTAATGTAGGTGAGTCTTGTGCTACTGTTGCTTGAGTTTCACCTTACCAAACATTTTACGTCATGCTGTATATGTAGGGGTTCAGAAATCCTCATTGTGAAAACACTGAATGAGTTATTTTTTTAAGGACCTAGACCATTCATTGACTAAAATTGAGATATTTCTCTGGTTTTAGCTGTCATTGGTGAGATAGCATCATATTAATAGTACCTATCTTCTGTATAACAATAATTGCCATTTGTCTCAATATAGTCATTAGGGATATTCCTATCTAGGTGAGAAGTTGAGATAGAAATGCAATTTAGTGGTTAAACATCTGGTTTGAAATAACTCCCTGGAAAAAGAGATTTCAAATCACTCCAAAGCAGCCTCAGATCTAGGTTTTCAAAGTAGTCAAAGTAAACGCCATGCAATTTACTCTGTAGAGATAATTAGATGAGTATTTAAAAATGAAGTTCAATCTGCTCTGCAGGGTTACTAAAGATCCAGTGATAGTATCCATAGGAGAAATCTTAATCACTCATGTGGTCCACACTAAAGCTTGTACATTGGTCAAGCTAATAACTGCGTGCAGCACAGTAAGAATAAATTCAACAGTATCATAGGCACAAAGTTAGTAATACATCTTAGGTCTAATTTCCTGAATGATTCTCTGTAAAAATTTGAAACCAAAGAGAGACATCAGAATCGACTCATCATGATACAAGACTAAACAGATTCAGAAATGGACTATCAGAAGCAAATGTCTACAATCAAGCTCTTAAACAGCTGAAGCTTTTTTCACTGGCTGGTGTCACATCAGGAGTATTAGCCTAGTGCTGAGATTCTAGAGTGATCCAGTAAGCCAATTCCTAGCTATACCTTTATTCTTACATTTTTTTCATAATAAATATCATTATTTCACCCACTAGAAAGAAATTTAGCAAATTCAAAGTTTCACATGGACATTAGATCTAGTTCCAAACTTTTTCTTGTTTTTCCCTCTTGTTTTCTGCCTAATCCCATACAATTCAACTCACACACGCAAATGCACCTAAAACGCCCCTAGCAGGGAGAAGCGCTAGGACCAGCCTACCCACAGACTACAGGCTACAGCACTGGCTCCTTTCCCTCTCTCACCTACAGGGATTCCCACAGACAAGCTCAGCACCTATCTCAGTTTTCAAATGCACAGAGAAAGACCTGGAAAGGTCCTAGTGTGATTCAGGAAAGTGAAGCAAGTCATTCAGTAGCCAAAAACCTCTCTCTGCAATGACACTACAGAATACTAAAGGAACCACAACATCCTGTCAAGAATATTTTTTCTGATTTGGGAGTTCATTTGACAATGGAATACAAACTTCCAAGTACCTAGGCATAGAGTCTGTGCCATTTTAAAACAATATCAGAGCTCTAGAGATTTAATTGGCTATACTGATATTTGGGAATTACAAATCATGAACACCTGAAATTACTATTCTGATTTTATTGGAAGATTCCATGCTTCACTTTCTTTATTGTATGTTAGTGTGTGGGAATATAAATATGACTGTGTCTAAAGGCAGCTCTATATTTTAAAGAATGTGCAAGTAATCCATGGCCAAAGTGAATAGGTTAGTAAAAATGTTTGAAATATTTTTTCTAAGATCATTGCTACATAAATGCATTGCTGTTAATAACTTCTTAATGTAGAACACTGACATACCTGCCCAAAGTCTTCAGTACACTTACACAGCATATATTATTTTTTTTTCTTCTAGTATAGTGAAACTGTGATAGTTTACACTTCACTGCAATTATCAGGTATTTAGAGCTGCTATGCCAAAGCAGTCTTAAGTCATAAATCAAGACATTTTAAAACCTGTGCAACATCTGGCAGTAAGACTTAGACAGTATTAAATTTTAAAATAGATAAGCACATTGTTTGAAAATTATCTTCTTTTCATAAACAGAAAGAGAGCAAAGATATACAAAATTGTCTTGCATTTACTGTCATCACGTAAAATCAAAAATAGTACCTGCTTCCAACAGTATCTCCTTGAACCTATATACTGCACTGCCTTATTTGTTGGAGAAGTGTTGTAGGACTATAAACAACAGAAAATGAACAAGTGTATGATTGCTTCTGTTTGAATAAAAGTCAAACAGTAAGATAATTAAATATGGGAAAATAATTTCTTTATTAATAAATGTATCAATATATTCCTAAATCAAGCAGACAAAGTATTAGTATATGTTGTTAGTCTCAGGTACAAATGCATTTCTATAGACCAGTGACATAACTAAGAATTTATCACGGAACACATAAATCTGAGTGAAGTATGCTGAATATTCTGCTCTAAAATACTGTTGCTGCCACCTTGTAAAAAAATTCTAAATAGTTATTTAATAAATACATTGACACTACTATCCGATGACATTATTAACTAAGAAATTGTCAATCTCATTTTTGAAACATTAACTATATAATAAGCAGAGCTTCATGGTGGGGCACTTAGAAGAATAGTGCCTTAACTTTGAAATCTGGGTAAATTAAAACTCTTTAAGTGCAAAGCAAGAGTAATCTGGCCATAAATTACAAAATTTCTGTTCCTCCAGTATGTAAGTATTTAAAATGTATAACTAGGTGTTTTCAAAAATTACTGTGAGAGAGATTGACCTCATCTAATTTCAGCAGGTAATCTTCAGCAGGTAACCTTAGGCTACCTACAGACAATACAGAGACAGGCACCTGCAGAAAGCAATTGGTGTGACCTTTCTTAGAGATCTCTGGAGATGCTTGTTTCTACCTGTGATTATGAATGGAACCGCAGTGACTGCCATCAACTTACACAAGTACCATTAAGCAAAGAGAGGCAAATTCCATCTGAACGTACTTTCAATTCATTGAACAGTCTGTGCAAATTCCATGTCATTTATGTTGCACTTAAGCATCAGTATTATTTGATTTGATAACTCTGTTCTATCTCATTTAAATTGGACTGAATTAGAACTTACATAGGGCAATTGCCTAGGACAGAATTTCATCCTGTGTGTCATTTACATATGTCCTTAGATTGTTAAATGAAAAAGACCCCAAGCATCTCCTTCTCTTTAGAAACTGTAAAATTCCATGCATTTCCATCTGAGTTATCTTGAATCATTTATTTTCTGTAATAGCTTGAATACTGAATCAACATCATACTGTGCTGAGAAAGACATAGTAGATTTAGACCCCCAAAAAATGCTGAATAATTTATTGAATATTTTTTTAAAAATTCTCACTTCTATAAACATAATTTTTACAAATAAAAAATGCTAGAAGACTTGCTACAGGGACTAACAGAAGAACACAAGGCAGAGGCAAGTATATATATTTTCGGAATTATACTGAAGGTGTACTTGCACAAAACCTAAAGCATTTTAAACCATTATATACTTAAACAAATTCCTTTCTGAAAATATACTTTGCAAAGCAGAATAATAACACAGTTCAAGAAAGACAAATGCAGAGTCCTGCACTGGGGACAGAATAACTCCATACAACACCTGGACCCGTGGGGAACAACAAGTTGAATACAAATCACCAGTGTGCCCTTGCAGTAGAGGTGGCCAACCACCTCCTGGGCTGTGTTGGTAATAGTAGAGCCAACAGTTGAGGACAGTGATTATTCCCTTCTATTCTGCAGTTAAGAGACTGAATTTGGGCTCCCCTGTACAAGACAAACATAGACATAAAGTAAAAATGCTGCAGAGAGCCACCAAGATGATTGGGGGTGCAATACAAGATGTACAAAGAGAGGCTGAGAGTATTATGTCTGCTGAGTTTTAAGAAAATGCTAAAGGAAATTATCGCTGTCTTCAGCTACCTAATGAGAGGGTCTACAGAAGGCAGAGCCAGGCTCTGACAGGATGGAAGAAAACAGACATTGAAACACAGAAAATTCTAGGTAGGTATTACAAAACATTTTTTCCATCATGACATTTGTTGAACATTGAAGCAAGTTGCCTGGAGAACTTGTGGAATTTGCATCCCTTAGAGCTAGTCAAAACTCAGCAGGACAATGCCCTGAACAATGATGTTCTGAGGCCATGCTTTGAGTAGGTCCTTGGCCCACATGACCTCAAGCAGCCCTTTCCAACCTAAATTAATCTAAAGTTCTGTGAAAGTTACCGTAGCCATGTAAGTTCCTCCACTTTCAGTGGGACAGTATGTATTAACTCTGCAGAATTATAGAAGAGCTGCACTAAAAACCTGAAAGCTTTCCCCAGTTTTAACTTATTCTATTTATTTTTGTTGAATAGATGTAAATTTTATGGTAACTTTTAAAAGATGCAATTAACTACACAAAATAAGCGTTGTACATTGGAGACAAAAAAAAAATATTGAATAATCCAAACTATGAAGCCAATTTTTTCTCAAGAAGTTGCGGTCCATGTGAGTAGTACAGATAAGCCTGATAGCACTGAGCAACAGACCAGGGCTTTTGCTCACTACATTTAGTCCAGAAAGGAAGTATATAGAGAAAGCCTTTGGCAGTGAGAATCTGAGAATTCAGAGATTGAAATATCAATACTAAGAGATTTGTTATGATGGCATTTTTTTAGAGAGGCAATGCTATTATTCCATGACACATAATTCTCTACCTATGAATCAAGGTAGCCAATGACTAGAAAGTTGTCTTGTATTTTACTAGAGTACATAGTATAAGACAAACCAGAGAGGAGAGATTTCAAGTAACCTGTTTTTTCCCTTGTAGTCATGTAATAAAATCACTGTTTAGAGCTTGGAGCATAGATTTTCCAGGCAGAAGTAGCATTGCAAACCACGACATTTACATTACAGCAGTACATTCAAAGCAGAACATTTTATCAGACTGACAGGTCATCTCAGCTCAAGGTTATAATCTGGGCCCAACCTAACGCTTGTTCATATTTGCCAGCTCAAAATCTTGAAGCATCTACAAACTCACATCTTGCCCTGTAGGAGTTTCTTTTAACTACTGAAAACTGGTTGGCTTCTTTTGGTCTACTCAAATACTTACATTAAATGCAAGAACAGTGTTAGTAGACTTTTAGAAGTCTAAATCCCTTTAGAACCAAATCCCCAAATTCTTTAGAACCAAATCCCTCTTGAAAGACTGAACTTAAACAAAGAGCATTCTGTACTATGGTGTATGGATGATTGAAAGGCTTTCTTTAGTCTTCTAAATTTACAATAGATGTAGAAGAGAAACCAGAGTTTTTCATTTGTAATTTCTTCAAAGTGTCCTTGGTTACCAGCATGAGCAACCCCAAAAATATGTTTTCATGCTGTTAATAAAAGTGATTGTTAAAATTTTAAGATGTTCTAGGGTTCCTGGATATTTCCTTAATTCTGCAGAAATAGAAAGGCAATGAAAGAAATAATCTTTTTCTGCAATGTAGAAAACTCTTCCCCACAAGTCTATTGGAACTTTATAAAAATTTATCTATGAATAGTCTCTTGTACAGAAAGTAGAGCACTACTCTAGCCAGTAGAACAGGCAAATCTAATTTATCCCTAATTCTGTACAAACATAAAGTAAGTAAAATTAATACTTTTTTTTAGGCCAATTATGTAAAAATACTACAGAAAAGAGCATGGCAAGAAAAGTATGGAGAAAGCATAGGCCATCGTATTTAAACAGACAGGAAAACAGAAGGCCAAAGTCAAGTGATCTGCTGAATGTTGCCCCATTAGCTAATGACAAGACCTTACAACAGTCACTCAACATGCAGGAGTATTCAGAACTTGGCAAAAGTCTCCTGCACTCCCTCTCTCTTGGGCTAAAGCCTGTTCCTGCAGCCTCAGTCAGCATACGTGAAGATGAAATTAAGAACACATTTTACATGGAGAATTTTTTCCTTCCTAACCTTTATGCAAGGTTAACCTAGTGTGTAAATTTCATCATGCTTAATTTCAAAGGTATGCTGCTACTACCACATATTACAATACAAAAGGTTGCAGTTCTTAAAAAAATAATTTCATAGTATATGCAATCTACCCTTCAATTACAACTATCCTCTTTACATTCACTTCCACTTTGGCTGAACTGTACTGCTACATAAAGCAGGAGCAAAACTGAGGAAAACAGCTTTTTGCTCTTAGTTTCTGATAAGCTCTTAACTCAGAGGCAACATTCACCCTATAAAAATACACTCATTTCAGTAATTTTTATGGATTTTTTTTTAAAGAAACCTATATAACCACAGAAGCACAATATTTCCACAGAAATAACCCATCATTATCAAAAACCATAGGGAAGAAATGTATGATATCCAGTCCCTGAAAAAAATGTGAGCAGAAGAGATTCCTTGCCATAAAAACTAAGGAAATGGATTTAAAAAATTATACTGGGTATTAATAAACTTTAAATGGGAAGAGAATTACCCATTTCCCAAAGGAATATGTATGTATAAAAGGTATGAAGGGCTAAAGATGGGAAGGATTCAATTAGCAGACATGGATAGGTTTCATTTTCCCAGGTAAACAAAATGTACAATGCAAAACAGCTGAATAAAAGTGAGGGTGTTGTGGAATTCGACTGTTTCTTATGTATTAATTCATAACTAATGTACTATCACATTTCTCAACTACTATTTATTATCTTAGACAGCGTTTTAGTTACACCAAGTAAAATCCTAAAGCCACCACTAATGAAAATTTTCATTAATTAGAATGGCATTTTTCCCAGGAAAAGACAAATTAAAATTTTTATGTGACTCTCAGGATCTGACAGATCTTTTTTTTTTTTTTTTAGAATATTCATAATTGGTATAATGTTTTTCTTCCCTGCTCCTCTCCCCATTGTGTTCTAATTGTTTGTAATTCAACAAAATGTCTCTGTGTTTGCTATTTCTTAATTTGTTCCTTATGAAATTAATAAGAACTTATTTTTAAGGAGGGCACATTTCAGAAATGAATTTAAAGCAGATGGAGAAGACGGCAGGAGAGCAACACCAATAGGCAGCAGGTGAACAACACAGTAGGAGACATTTTATTTCCTTGATTTTTGTTTCTTGATACTGAAAAAGAGAAAATATGCAAAGATCTGTAAAGTCAACATCCTATTATTCCTTAATATGTAACTTCTTTAGTTCTGGCTACTCAGCATTCCCAGAAGAGTCACTGAAAAGCAACACCTATGGTTGTTCTCATAGTTGTTTTAAATGGTTTGCCCCACGATCACTGCCACTAGAATGGCTAATACCTCCAATGCTGTCCACTGTGTGGTTTACTTTTTGGCTTTGATACCCGCTGATTTTCTGGTTGGCTGGTTCTATATCCTTCTACTGTCCTCACAGTACTAGCTGCAAGTGGGTGTTCGTAGCTCACTTGACTTAACCATGACTTTGAAGTTTTACACAATGTTCCTTAGAAAATCATATTCTATATGTACTACCTGCTGGGTTCCTGTTTTAACAGCCCAGTTGTATGAACAGTTTTGATGATACATTATCGGTCTTATCTTACTGTAATGTTGTTCCTTCTCTGACCCTACATTCCAAACTCAGTCACGAAGCATTTTGGTTGCTCTCAAAGGGAGGAACTTCAGTATTGTGTCTGGTTTCTTTATCTCTTTAGCTCAGCATGTTACTATTCATAATCCACACACTCTAAATCAGAGAAATGTTTTTCCAAACCTGCTGTTCAAAATCAGCAGGGTAGTTTTATGCACCAGCAAGCTGAATTAAAGCCTCCACCCCAGCAAGTGGTGGCATTTTCAGATACTGAGAACCAATGTTTGACTTTCTGTGGAGACATTTTCTAGGACTAAAGGTTTAAAATGTTTTATAGCTCAAAAAGTCCAAGGAATTTGTGATGTTACTTGAAAAAAAAGTTAAAATTCCTGTCCCATTGAAGAATTCTGCCAAACTCCTTTCTGCATTATTAGCTAGCTAATACATCAACAGCATGTCCTTTGGTGAACGAGCTTTCACACACATGCCAATAGTCCTGACTTACTGCTCTCATGACATGCAGAATATCAACAGTAAACAAGAATTTGCCGAAATTCCTTATACTCTGGCCACTGTGCATGCATAACTTAAAACCCTTCCACTCCCATTCACCAGTCTTAAAATGTAAAATTAAGTAAATTAAAATTGTTATCCTATATATTTAGGATTTAGCCTCCTATTTGAGTTGTCTGTGGCCATTAAATGCCAAAATGTGGAGATAGCTGTAAGAAGACAGTCACAATCATCTGTAAGCTGATCATTGTTGAAAGAGTTTTAGCTACACCTTTTTCAAAACCTTGACTTTCTTCTGTTTGGTTTGATTCCTGGTTTATCCATTTATCACTCATCCATTCTTAATTATACTATGAAAGCTTTTGAAAAGATGTTCTCATATTACTTGTCATCTTCTACTTAAAAAGAGCAAATGGAAAATGTTTCTGCCGTACGTGCTGCTGTAACTGTTAATCAAATGTTGTAAGAAATATGAAGTTTAGCAGTTCTTAGAAAAGTTGCATCCTATGCTCATACACACACCAGGCACTAGAGTAGGGACCCTTGGGATGCAACCTAACTGTAACAACTAAATTTAAAAGATTAGTATTATGTCATAGGAGGTTGCTAAGTTTATGACACCTTAATGGTTCCCTGCCTGCAGGCACTATCAATAATAGTAATCTAACTGCCACCACTAATTCACGGAGGCTGGAATTATGTCATACCAAACTACTCAGTTTATGACATCAACATAAGAGCTGTACGGGGACTCAAATATCAGTTTAAGAAAAGCTGAAAAAGAGGTGTAGGAAACTTTTATAATCAGCTTGCTTTTCTTTAAACTTCGCAAGTGTGCCTGCACATCCTGAACGGGACAGCAGTTCACAGCGGTCTTCCCAGTATTCTGACACACAGCGGCCATTTCAATTTATAAACCAATGAACTGAAGGGTTAATTTTCAAGAGACCTGCGTTCCTTGTAGCCATAGTAAAAATCATGCTTTGACTTGAATAGACACTTGGAACAAACACCCAGCACTGGATTTAAAAGGAGGATGAGACCTATCTGTGCCTCTTTAAGTGGCATATAGCCTGTATTCCTGTTAGGAGTTTCATCCTATATCCAACCATATCATATATCAATTTCAGCACTTAAAAGGCAGACCTTTAGGCATCTACAGCGACAGTTCTCAGTTAAATGCTTATATATGTCGCTTGTAAGGATGCAAGTAAAAGCTCAAATCTTTTACAGTAGACATGCCTAGGAAACATGTCCAAACCTCTGCAGGAAAGTGCTACTCAACCTGAAGTCCCACTGTTACTTCTGCCAGGCAAATAATATTTGTGCTGCACAAGATCAAATCACCATTTAATTGAGCTTTTGTGAAATCAGTTTAAAAAGGAACCTGATGTTTCTCCAACCTCTCCTTTTTCAAGAAAACATATCTCAAACTGTGGGGAATAAATGAGGCCCCAGAACTAGGCACTGTTTTTCATGAGAGTCTTAGCAAAATAGCCAGAGCTACTACACAGCAGGAAATGCATACTGCTATGTCAGTTATAATTCCTCCTTGCATAACCTATACACAAGAGTACACAAGAGACAATCAGAAAGTCATTGTGATGGCTTTGTGTTACTGTGATTCAAACTATGACAAAATTCCTCAATTGCTTTTTAGTCCCTCCTCTTGTACCAATATAGCACAAAAGCAGAAATGCTTCATCTAGCTTGTGAGGAAGGGGAATTGTGGTAATTAGGATTAAGAACATCTTTCTCCTTGCCACTCAACACTAAAATAATTATTTTAAGATAGTAACTATACAGTACTTAACTATAAATTACTTGTGCATTTCTGAAAACCATAACACAAACAATCCTAATCTTCAGCTGAAGAGAAGACAAGACTCAGTCAGTGGAAGCAAACAGCTGCACAAGTGCTTTACAGTCCTTGCTGCAAATAGACAGGAAAACTCACACAGATCCTAGGGAGGAGAGAAAGTATTTTTGTAAGGATAAAGGAGGAGATGAATAAGGCACAAAACTTCCAGGAGGCCTAGATGCTGTGTCTCCACCTCTTAGCAATAGCTGAGCATCTGTTGGTGCCTGCAAACAGGTAGTTCAGATGAGACTCAGTGGAGCCGCCGTGATTTCTGATTACTACCTGATGTGATTTCTGTGACATAGTGTAGATCCTACGTGATGCTTTATATTTTCACCTATCTTATTAAAACTAGGAAAAAGAAGTGAACAAACCTCTAATTTTAAGCATTGCTGTTAAGCTAGTTCTCCATTGTTGTGGTTTAACCCCAGCACATCCATAAATTTTCCTTCATTTTATTGATGTTAAAGAGTTTCAGAGTGCGGAAGGAAGGGAAGGGAAGGGAAATTGAGTTCCAGTTGGAAGGGACCTACAACAATTTTGCATCAGATGGAACCAAGATGATGCTTGTATTCAGAAGCTGCAATCAAACAGCAGCCACATCTGGAGTTCTGTGTCCAGTTCTGGGCTCCCCAGTTCAAGACAGACAGGGAACTACTGGAGAGAGTGCAGCGAAGGGCTACGAGGATGATTAGGGGACTGGAGCATCTCTTGTATGAGGAAAGGCTGAGAGAGCTGGGTCTGTTTAGTCTGGAGAAGACTGAGAGGGGATCTCATCAACACTTACAAATATCTAAAGGGCAGGTGTCAAGACCATGAGGCCAGACTCCTTTCAGTGATGCCCAGCGACAGGACTGGGGGCAATGGGCACAAACTGGAACACAGGCAGTTCCATCTGAACATGAGGAAAGACTTCCTTACTCTGAAGGTGAGAGAGCACTGGAACATGTTGCCCAGAGAGATTGTGGAGTCTCCTTCTATGGAGATATTCAAAACCTGACTGGACATGATCCTGTGCAACCTGTTCTAGGTGATCCTGCTTTAGCAGAGGAGTTGGACTAGATGGTCTCCAGAGGTCCCTTCCAACCCCTGCCATTCTGTCATTCTGTGATTCCTGCCTCTCACTCCGGGGCAAAGGGAAATATTTGAAAGATATTTTTTTTACCTACAAATTTTACTCATATTTCTCACAGATTTGAGAGAAAACTTTGTTGCTGCTGACTTTACTGCTTTTGACAAAAAAATTATGTGACATGTAATTTCGGAAGTATGTGTAATCACATATATTTATTTGGCAACTAAGCCTATATACGACAGCAATCAGGAGCCAAGACAGATAAATTAGAGCTATCTGGAGTTACAGGTGACACCATCACCTTCTGACTATAAATGCAGTCAGCCACCAAACATCAGGATCAAATAATCTCCCTGACACTCATTTGCAGACATATGCTGCTTACTACTATAAATGTTTCTTATTAAAGAGACAATTGAACAACTAATAGGCTAAATCTTATTTGCAAACTGTTTACTTTAAGCTCTACAATGTTTTAGGAATGAGGTGATGACCAGTGACATAACTGCAGTTACCTGGTTGATGACTGACACTTTAGAAATTAGTTTAAAAGAATGCTACTAGCAAAAATTTCAAAACAGTCATTTAGGTTAAATGTCATGAAAGTTCTAGAATTTTGCATTTCACACAAATACATCTGCCAGCTGTGCCAGTTTGAAAAAAAAAAAAATCTTTTGGACTTCAAATGTTTGCTGAAAAACCAAACTAGAAAAAAACCTGAACATATGCAAGAATAAATTTAAAGAAACCTTATAACTCACCCTTTTCTTCCCTTACCAAAAGACTTATCAGAGTAGATATATTTCTTTATTTTTTTCTTTCTTCTTGGCATTACAAAGACTCAAGTATTTAAAAAGAATTAGCAATACAACTTTATAAACAGTACACAACTAATATCAGAAAAAAAGTTTGAAAACTCTACATCATTCTGAATGTCATACTTTCTAATACACACTTGTAACCTAGTAAGAAAGAGAGATTATTGTACCACAGAAGTTTAACTGCTAGAATTTAAATATACTTCGTAAAAGACACTATACTGCTGTCCCTGCAAAAAACCTCCAAAATACAATTATCCTGAACTCACTTCAGCAAACTGAGCGCTATGAAAAAATGAGAGATATTACATAAATATAACTATAGTATGATAAAATAGAGGTGAATAAAAGTAATTCCAAAATACTGCTAACGATCAGCCAAATCTAAGATCTGTGAACATTTCCAAAAATCCTGTGCTAATTTTCAGTTTCATTTGTTATTAAACAAGGCTGTTATTTTACAAGGTTTGCTCTAAAAATTAAAAATCTACATGCTAATGAAATTACATTTCACGTAAGTGAAAACTGAGGTTTCTCTGTGCAGCTTTGGTGTCCTCCTATTGTTAGAGTCTGAATATTCAGAACTTTGTGCAGTTACTTGTGGTAACTGACCGGTGTTAAAGCAGCTTTTACATGCCAGCTCCTACTTGCAGAGACAACTGACACTGAGACTTACTTACTTACTTGGACATATAATTGTTACTGAAGGAAGGTCAAATAAATCCAGGTCTACTAAGACTTGTTCTACAGACAATACCCAGACACACCTTTTTAAGCACTGTTGTGTAACATTGCTCAGACCAAGGTCATACAGAGTGATTAAAAATACCTGAGCTCTGTCTGTACTATATCTTACAAAAACATTACTACCAGAACAGCACTATTGGGAATTGCTGGTTCAAACAACCCTAGTCCAGGCTTGAATCATTTATCAACCTCTGTCTTGGGAGCTTTAGTACTGTGCTTGCATATACACTCCCAATAACAAATGTAATTTAATGGTTCCCTGCCCTTCTCCATCCACATTTTCAGTCATTCTCTCAAGATGTACTTCATTTTTTTTGCACCGAAAAGGTCTTCTGCTCTCCTAGCATCAAGCCACAAGCCCTAGAGATCCTGCAAAACAATAATTACATTGAATCCCTCATTATGTCATGGTTCCTAAGTATTTTATTATCTTCTAATGCATTAATACTTCAGGACATGTTAGACAGTCATGTTAATGCAGTGTAACACAGCCGATCCGAACAAGCTTTAAATTATCTGCATAAGGTACTAGTAACAACCTAGTCATAACAGCACAAAACTCAGTGCCAGAGCTGACAAAGTAGAAATTACCCTGTGCTCACCGCGTGCAGGCGTGCCTAAACGGTGTCTGGTGCTGGAGCTGCCTGCTTCAACAGTAACTATCATCTCAGCTATGGCTATGCTACTGTGCTCTTCTGCATGGGCAATAACCAGATTCTCAAATCACTGGTTCTCAAATGAAGGTTTATTATAACACAGGTTTTCATACCTAATGTGCCATAGCTATCTACCCGGGGAAGTATATGTCATTTTACGGTGACTGTGGGTAAAACCCAGTAATGACACTTGATAATAAGCCTAACTCGAGGCTTGTAAGCTTTTGTGCAAATAAATTTGACCCTCTTTACTGGGCTTAATCCAAGATCTTTGTTTTCAACGTGAGGTACTTCTCTGTATGTCCATGAACATCCACTGACCTATCTGTAAAATAGACTTTTCAGGTAAATCATCTTCCTTCCTTTTTAAGAAACATATGCTTAGACCATTTAATATTTCTCTGCAGCGTTTATATAGTGAAGCATCCATAAACCTCTACATGTACACTACAACTAACAAAAAGTACTAGATGGAACGCCAGAGAAGTGTAACTCGAATACATTGTTATACACAAACTCCATCTTCACCTATTCAAGTGTAAAAAAAGGCAAAAATGTGTATCAGTGTGATATTAAGGCTGAAATTTTGCACGCATCTAGTCAGGAAGCTGCATGTTACAGTTTCCATAGCAACCATAATTCAATCTCTTTTTGCATTTGTGGTAATTTTTAGCAATGTATTTGATATAATTGTCATGTGGGTACCACTTTACTTGAAAAAATGGTGTAATTGCACATTTGATTATCTTTACACGTATGGCACAGCTCTGCAGTACCTACTAGCACAAAACTCACAGAGGTGTCCTTTATGCTTGTGTCAGTTCATCTTCCGCATGTGTCAGTACATGGGGGGGTGTCAAGTGGGTGTCATATGGGATATGTGGCTGTAGGTGATGTGCATAAAATTTTAACTATTTCAAGCATCTGACCTACTGAAGCTCACCCCAGAGAACACTTCTATTGATTTTTCTGAAGACACCTACTCATGTAAATGCATACTCACATCATTATGGTTTGCACATTTACTCTTTTGTAATTATTTCATGAAAATATAGTTGAGAATACAATTCTTTTGAAGAGAATTCTCAAGGAATTTTCTTACCTTAAACCAAAATTATTTCCTAATCAAAGTAGCATGTGAACTATTTTACTAAATAAAGCCAATGTTCTGATCACTCAAGAACATTTTTTTCTTTCCAAGGAAGGGAGCAAAAGGATCAGGAGTGCATGAGACACTATCTTCTCTCACTGCCTATTATAAACTGTAAGTGCTGCTTTTCAAAACTCAGTAACTTCACTGTTTTATCACTTACTACAAAAATATATATGGATACATAAAAATAGCCCAAAGTACAAGTCCCATTACATACTAACATCTTACATTTTTATATGGAATATTCTTATTGCTTCTGAATCCAGAAGTTCATAATTTGTGCCTGTTTTACTTAAAAGTGGCCAATAAACAGGAAGTAAAATGTATAATGATAGAATATTAATAGTAATTCATCCTGATTTGGAAACTACTATGCTGAGTTTCAGCTTGGAGTAAAACACGATGACTGAATTACAAATTTTTAAAATGTTATCTGTATTTGTAAAAGAAATATGATATTTCAATAAAGTAGTATAATGACATTTTAAAATAACTTTTGACCATCCTTAAATATATTATGTAACAACAAGATACCAGACAGACTACTGTAGCCCCCAAAATATGGTATTGCCATTACTAGTAATAGGCAAAAAAGATTTGCATTAACTTCATAATGGAGGTCTCAGGACTCTTCAGACTGTCTCCATTTCTCTTGTTTTAGCTTGCTTCAGCTTTAACAGCTAATTACACAATGATCAGGTGGCTATTGCCTAATTTGCTTTTAGCTTTAGTGTAATCATGTGGTATAATGACTACAAGCATTATAAATTTGATATCTTTCTTTAGCTAATAATAAGCAGTAGTAGTTATTCTGTATAGAACAATCTGTGGCCTTAGACTGATAAAGTTGGAGTATAAGCACAGGATGATAGCAGAGCCCTTGAAGGTACAGACACAGATTGACTCTAGGGACCCAGTGGCTTTAAACACAAAATCAATCACCAATTACTGGTTACTAAAGCAAATGCACCTTGGGAACTAGTAAAATTTTTTTTTTTGGGGGGTAACAACAAAGAACAAGTGGGCCGATAACAAGACCAACTACAAAGAACAAGTGTGGGCCAATAAAGCAAGAAAAAGTAAATGGATAATGTTAGTAAAAGTATAAAAATAATCCAAACCCACCCAAAAACAAAGAGGAAGAAACTTCCACTATCAACATCACACTCCTCCTGGTGAAGAATCCGGGATGTAGAATGTTAGTATATAATAGGACTTATACTTTGGGCTTTTTTTTATATCCCTATATAGTAGTGATAAAACAGTGAAGTTACTGAGTTTTGAAAAGCAGCACCTACCGTTTATAATCGCCAGTGAGAGAAGATAGTGTCTCATGCACTGCTGAACCTTTTGCTCCCTTTCTTGAAAATAAAAAAACTTTGTATATTTAATCAGGCTCTTCTGGTTATAATTAGATCATTTTGACTGTGAGTGTTAGCCTGAGTGTAACTGGAGTAATAATTTCAATTAGACTAACAATCCCAGGTTCCAAATAAGAGGCATGTTTCCTTTGCCTACAGAGTAACACAACACTATTGACCAATACCAATTTTTTCACTCTCTTCACTATCTTTTCATACACAATATTAACAGGTATGCAAAAAAGAAAAGCAGATTGCCATTTTTTTCTTCCATTTAGATGTCTAGATTAGATCACAAATTCAAAGCAGAGGGTCCAGCCTTTCCACTGAAATTTTAGACTTTTTTTCTACCACCATCGAAATCTCAGATTCAGTCTCCATACATGTTAATGATTGAAGAGTAGTTTTTCCACTATTCCTTTTTGGGCATTTAGTTTAAAACGAAAGGGAAAAAAGAAATTAAAAGAGCTTGCTGCAATTAAATTTTATTTTTAATATATTCCAGATACCGGTCTATCAACAGGATAACCCATAACCAGTGTGGAATTGCACAAAAGCACCTCAAACTTAGAATATCCTTCATATTGTTGTTATTGCATTAGGTTGTCATTTACAGATTTGCTGGATCTGAAGTCTGATTTAGTAAGAATAATAAAAGGATCCAAATTATTTTCTACGTATGTTTATAAGAAGGGATCCTGAGAGGCTCTCATGATTTTACACCTGAACCATATTTATTCTGCTAACACAACAGGTTGAACCAGGTTGATTTTTCTGACCTCTGAATCTATCCAATCTATAGTCACCAGAAAGATCAACATGCAAAAATTGTATGCTTAAAAGGGAAGAATTATATGCAGAACTGAGAAAAGTAAAGGAAAATCTGAGTCATTTCATGATGTGTTAAGCATCTTTCATTTAGAGTTTTATTGGTTTATAAATAGGTCAACATGTCCTAGAAGAGGCTGATGATTTCTGGAAGAATGTAGGCAAAATTCATGCAGAATCAGCTTTCAAGAGGAGGATAAAAATAATATTGCACCTGATTAAAAGCATGTTCAGATTCCCGTGGCAATCTCATTATCAAAAACAACAGTGTTGTAGAAAGAACAGAGTAAAAGATATACTTCCACACTGAAAAGATAAAGATAAATGAGAGAAGCAAGACAAATTCTATAATTAGATATAAGAGGAATCAGAAGACCTTGGCTCCTTTCTTTTACTGCAAACCCATGACAAAAGTCAATCTTAAGAGAACATCCACAGACTCATAATTTGCTACTCGTTTATCTCCAGCATTAGCAAGAGCAGAACCTATGTGGCAGATGGGATAGAAAAGAATTTACTTTGGATGTGGAACACACTTGAAACATTTCAGAGCTGTTGTTACTCTCTAGCAAAAGGCACAACACGCTAGCTCAGAGGAATGCTGTAGAGAATTTATCAGTGTTTCAGAGGTACAACATCATCTTTCATCACGGTACTTCATGCAGATGTAGCACCTGCTAGTGTTTGCTTACTCCAAGATATAAATAATCTTGCGCTACATCAAAATAATTGAATGTAAGTGCTGTATATACAATCTTAGCTCTGGTTTCCGAGTTGTTCAGCGAAAGCATGTGGTCAAAATATACGCTTCCAGGGTGGGTGTTTAAGATGATCCTGCCTTACATCTCAACCCTAAATAGTAAAGGTATGCATTTGGATTCAAGCCCAGAAAGCACTCCTGGATTCCGTAGTTTAACAGACAGCCTTACTGTAGCAAATGTTTCTCTCTGAAACAAAGCAGGAAAACTTTCCCTTGCAGAAAGCTGCACAAGGTTTTCAAATTACTTTGGCAGGCTGCTTCCTAGTAACATCCAATAACAACATGAAGAAAATCCCGATTTTGTGGACTTCATAAAGGAAAGCATGTCATGTTTTCTCCACCATGTCTCTATCAAGTCTAAGAACTTGAAATTGTAGAACTAGTGCAAGAAAACAGGGAGACATAGCACTGCTGTTTTCCATTTGTTTGAAAATGTTCAGGGCAGCATACAAACAAAGAGTTCATCAATATCAGCAGACCTCTATTTTTCATGTAACACCAGCACTTACAAGGAGAAATGAAAGAGTGGCTGGTCCTTCAGGGCAAGTCTACTGAGTGAATATTTTAAATTCTGCAACGGTCAGTTTTAAAGATATTCAGAAGTTGGAATACCAATAAGGCATAAAGTCTTACTCAGTGTGATCAGTACACTCAAAAAGAAACACAGAACAGGGGTAGCTCTAAGGACTGCTCAGTATTAAAGAAACAAACAACTCACTAGAGTTCTTCCTAGCTAAAAAACACCATTCAAAATTACGATTGCTGTTCCACCTAGAGCTGCCAATGGGTAAGGCACTTATTAGCTGCAATTGTCTCATTCTACTCTTTTATTAAACAGTGTATTTGATCTGCACTTCTCTACAAGCATTCCCGGCAGAATTTGTCGCACCCAGTTCAGACACTAAAGATGAGCCACGCAGCCTCTATTAAAATTAAAGCACATCAACTGGCTAAATCATCCAACACCGAAAATCCTCCCTGGCATAAACCTTCAATCTACTCACAAAAAGTTCAGTTTAACAATTCAGCTTTACAGTAGACCAGAGAAACGACATGATATTACAACATTTTTCCAAAGAATTATTAAGGCACGCATAAGACATGCATATGTACTTTTAAGTCTGCTCATATTCTAGTTTTAAGCCTTCAAGGCAACAGTAGCATCTGCAACTATTGGCTCTAAGGCAATATCTGGGGAAAACTCATCTTCAGCTATTTTTTTTTTTCTGCCACACATAAAAATCACAGCCTTTATCATTTTAATTAAATGTTTTCTATTTACCCACACTGTAGCCAAGCTTAGGTTTCTTGTTTTTCAGACAGTATATTAGGAATCACCTAATTGGTTTATCTGAGAAGGTAAAGCAAACGCCATATTTCCTTTTCCTCACCTACCTCTCTCCCCTACAGTTCTTTACATGTAAAATATCCATTTTTAAAGCCCAGTTTGGTAAGGGACCTTTCCACTAGGTAATGCTGAGTGCTATTACACTTGGCATTATGCAGCAGTAACAGTGTACTATCTTGCCCACAAAAATATCATGTAATGCAGACCAGAGTCATAACAAGTCAGCATGTTAAAGAATATAATTTTATGGCTATAACTTGCATTCCCTCCTCCCTCTCCTCCTCTATAAGCATAGACTGCTTTTCTGCAGAATGATTGCTGAAATGATTTAAGAAAAAATTTATTTTGAGAAGGGCTGTGCAGGTGTACTTGTCATCTTAATGTTTTATCAGAGAAAAAAATATTTTCAGGAAATGTTTGGGAAAAAAGTTTTTCACAGATATGTTTGATTTTTTTTCTCACAAAATCTAATACATTTAAAAAATATTTATTTAAGCACAAATATCTTCCCAGTGCCTCTCCCAAGTAAACAAGTGGGATGTTGCAAGACATTGCTGAAGAAGCAAGCAGAAAGCTGGAATAAGTCTACCCCAAAAGCAGAGCAGAAGCTTCTTAGGCTCTTCTTATGGGAAAAAGGTCAAGAATCCTTCCAAAAGAAGAGCATAAATCATAGCCTGACGATTCTTTCTGCCCATTATAATTTTTTACATTAACAAAGGGGAATCTCAACTCAGTGTCACCTCTTGCACATCCTACTTCACAGCTGCCTTACTGAATTTTAGAAATGCACCCTTTCCACTGACAAAAATCTTACAAAATCTTTTTCAGATGTGCCCCTGAAATGCAGGTTGCACCGAACTATGCATTCAAACAGTGTGTACAAATACATTATAGAACTGGTGCCCATGTAGAACTGCAGCCAGTCATGACCTTATTCTCAGAGTCAGAGGGCACCTGGTTCTGCCAGTGCCAAGTCACGTTTTAGTCCAGGATAATAGCTATTATATTAAACATGATGCAGAAAGTGCTGCATTCCAGAATTCTAATGTATACCATTTCCCAGCGCTAGGGTTTTGAAACTTATTATGCCTATGTTCAATATTATCAATTGACTTCTGCCAGTACTGACACACCCTACTGCAAGGAAAACACATGCAGGATTTCTCTTATTTCAGTATGTCTTGCATTTTATAAAGCAGCTACTACAGTAGATTAGCAGTACTCCTGTTTTCACTAAACACTGTCAATTCAGAATAATTGCTTTGTGTATGGTACTATCAGAAAGCTACAAAGCTTGGGGAAATAATTAACTTCATGAAGAAGAAGCTTCTTTTCATTTTATCCTTCAGTGCCCGTAAAAAGATTGATTTTGCAGGTGATGAATGTGTTTATAAGTAAAATCATGTAAGGAAATCTTCCCCACTAACTAAGCTATTGTTTTGCACATTTCATCCCTAATTTTATTGCCAAGGACGTGCAAATGATCCTGACACTGTATTAAGTAAGCGCTTCTTCTCATGAGAGGATGAAGAGAGAACAGGGGAACAAAACAAACAAAAAACCCTACCCAGTAATAAAACTAATATAGATTGTTTTCTTTCTTTTCTGGAGTTGTGCACTGAACAACAACTGGGATCACTGGTTCTGAAGGAATTCTTGCAATTTTACTTCTAACCCTGAAAGAATGTGAATAATATTAATATACATCCAGTTGTATACATTTGTACTACATTATTTAATCAACAATTTTTTCAGCTGCAAGAAATTTTATGTTCCACTACAGCTGGCTAATTAGAATCTGAACTTTGTGTATGTAACTTTTCGTCTCCATCAACTGCGAAGTCTTAGCTTCACCTATTCTTTAAATTGACCACACACAGATGTAAGGCCTTCAGTCACCCTCAGCCACAAAATCAGTGGCATACAAGCTGACAGTGCTCTTTCTTTAAAACAAATCTGCTCTGAAGCAGTATTGGTTTGTGCAATGCCTGCATCTTCTTTTCTCTCCCACCGCGAAAGGTGGCCTTGCCCTGGTGATACGCTGTCACCTTTTAATGCTGCAGCAACGGTGTTTGCAAAATGATTGCCCTTCTACCTCTCACCCGTCATCACCCTCATGTCACTCAGCTCAATTTTCAGTATTCCCACGCCAGAGATCCCAACAGGTAAAGCAACAAACACCGAAGCCGCCGAGTACTTTAGCCTGATTTTGAGCTGTGGCTTCTGACCGGGGAAGCTTTCTGAGCAGCACCTTCACTTCTCATCTAGCACCATCTACCGCCCAAGGCGGGCAGGAGCCGCCGCCGCTCGGCAGCGCCGCGGGCCCCGCGGCCGGGGCGCAGGCAGGGAACGCCGGCCGGAGCACGGCGGGAGCCCGCGCAGAGGTGGGAGTAACGCCTCCCCGCTGCTTGTTCACCTCCTCTTTTCAACGCTGACTTTGGCATTCAGGGATTAACGCTGGATGGCTGTCCACATTCATACCTTACTCCAAAAACGGAGGGATTTTGCTCCAGCTTGCTTACAACGACAAAACGCTTGTTTCCCCAGCAGACTTCTCTATTCGTACTTGATGTTGCTGTCACTTTTGATTAAGGACTTTACTTGAATAATACCGTATGAGCTACAGAAATGCCACCCGAAGACAGTAAAATATTTCCTACGCAGTTTCACAAAATGGAAAATAAATGAGGTAGGAAGGAAAAAGTAGATAGTAAGTTCAGTTCAGCTTGAGCTGATGGCAAGCGAGGAAACATGGGTGACTTCTGAGTAAGTACCGCAGGTGGGCAATAGCAATGCTGTAATCAAGCACAGGGAAGATCGCTCCCAGAAAAATAAAAACCCCACAACTTCCACGTCACCCATGACAGAGGTATGGATTTACCTCCTAAGAAATGACAGAATCACTACATTATGATCATCTTGCTTACAGTTGTGCTAAATGCAATCATCTAAAAACAGCATTTACAGCAAATATGAGAAATTGATGTTTAGAGAATCGATGCATGGAGGTCATTACTACTTTGGAGTACTGGAATACTGATGTCTACAATATTGATTAATATTCCGCAGAGAAATCATTATCAAATTATAAAGATGCATATTTTGTAATAGCCTCCTCCAAACACCTTGTTGTCTTCATCACAACAGCTAAGCAAATTATATGTGTATGTGCTACACACTCCCTATACTTAAACATATTATGATGTTACATACACGACCTTCCATTTTCACTGAGTTCTAAGGATATGTAGATAACAGATCATATCACTTTATTTCCTCAGGTGCTTTTAAGTTTTTAGTGAAAAAATTATTCAATACTAAGCAAAGCAAATGTCTTTTATTTAAAGTGTGTTGACATTCACATGTGTTATAGAAAGATAGTGAAAGACAACAGCTGCAATTGTCTCCCAGTTAGTTACAGTGCTGGCTTACACTCGCAGTCCCATCTCTTGTGTTTTGAGAAAGTTTTCCTCAGATCTAATTGGTTCAAGCACTGAAACTCAGGAACAAAGGACCACACATCAGAGAAACTTCAGAAAACTTGAGCCAGGAGGCTTAAAAACAACCAGTTAAACTAGTAAAAAGAATCAGTTGAGTTGAACATGGCCTATGATGTGACACGTTTTGCTCCCAAAATCCTCTATACCCTTTTAACATGGAAAACTGCAAAATTAAAAAGAAAAATACAAAGAATGACAGGCTATATGAAAAAGTCACACTTTTTTAAAATGACTCAACAGCCTGCTTCTAAAAAGTAACTATGAGTTGTTTCCTATTACTAGTAATAAAAAAAAATTCAAAATAACCTATAAAATGCTCAAAAACATTGGTTTGCTGAAGCAGCATATTAATGCAGACAGAATGTATCTCAATAAAATACAAAACACAAAAACTGAGGTGTCAATTGACAAGCCAAAGTTAAATGTGCACAATGAAAATCGTCTTTGCCAAAGGTATGGCACAATATTAATATACAAAGTAATTAAGTCATTGTATAAAATGTTCTGGAGGGTAGATTCAGATTAAATATTAGGAAAAAAATCTTCGCTGTGAGGATGGCGAGGCACTGGAACAGACTGCCCAGAGAGGCTGTGGAGGCCCCCTCCCTGGAAGTGTTCAAGGCCAGGTTGGATGGGGCTTTGAGCAACGTGGTCTAGTGGAGGGTGTTCCTGCCCGTGGCAGGGGGTTTGGGACTAGATGATCTTTAAGGTCCTTTCCAACCTAAACCATTCTATGATTGTACGATTAAAAATGAAGGAAATTACTAATATATATGTTCAACATGAAAATGTGAGCGTTCTTATACAAGTTACTGGCATTAAACCAGGATTTCATTTAAATAATGAAACCTTTTACATTACTGAAGAATTAAGTATCCTATCTCAACTGAATATGTTAAGCCACATAAGAATTGCTCTGATTATCAAGTAATAAATTAAATCAGAAGGTTAGATAGGCTCAACAATGACTTAATATATACAACTGAATCTCTGATCATGAGTTGAACTTTGAGGGTATCTGATGAAGAAAAGGTCCAAATGAAAAAAATACAGTCACAATATAAACTGAACATATTGGGATACTCAAAGGTAAGAACTAGTATGATACAGATTCTTCAAAAAATAGTAGTACAAATCATAAAATAGAGGTGCAAAAGTGGTGTAAATGCACCATCGAAAAGGCAAACTTTCTAAATGCATTTGAATGAAGGATGGAGTTCATGAACAGTAATTAAGAGCACCTTTCATGAAACAAATGTACAGGGAAGTACCTAATTTTGTCTTTATTCACCACAAAAACATTGTATCTCTCTCATATTTTGTTTTAACATAGGTTAAAGCAGAAGAAAAGCAAAACTACATGAACTGTAAAATCTATCAGTGCTTTCATTAAGCCTTGAGATCAGTTATTTAGCAGTCTTGTGTCCTGGTTCTGGCAAGGACAGAGTGAATTTCACAAAGAGCCAGGACAGGTGACCCAAGCTGGCCGGGGGCTATTCCATACCATGTGACATCATGCTCACCATAACAGGGGGCTGGTCGGGCAGGGGCGGGTTGGGTGCGGCTCTGGGACAGGCTGAGCGTCCGGTCGGTCATCGGATCGGTAAATTGTTCTTTGTTATCACCCACTGTGAATATCTGTTATCAGTACTGTTGTTGATTGTTTCCCTCTCCCTTGCTGTCCCAGTAAACTGCCCTTATCCCAACCCTCCAGGCTTTGCCGTTGTTTTTCTGTTCTCCTCCCCAGCCCGCCGGGGGAGGGGTGAGTGAGTGGTGCGTGGCACCCAGCTACCGGCTGGGGCTAAACCACGTCATCTTGGTTGAAATTTAGTCCATCTCCCTTCATGAATCAGTGCCATTTGAATCGTTTCTTCAGGTAACTTGAGGGCAAAAAGAGCTTCTAAATTCTTAATCAAGTTGTTTCAGCATTCATATATGAAATTTAGATGTTAAGAGAAAAGAAGAGAAGGAAAGGAATGGGAGATTCTAAGGAGAGGAAGAAATGGCTGGATTAATATAATTTTAATTTCATAGCCAGAATAATTGAAAAGGCTATTTCTTTATGAATCAAAAAGTAGTAGTAATACTGGATATCAAGAAGAAATATGCTTATGACCAAGAAAATTTATTCAAAAGGGTCTATATTTAGGTGTTAGATATGGTTGCCTTAGAGGAAATAAAGAGCAGATGTAATTTCATAGTAGTCTTCAGTATTCTCTAACTAGTTATCTAAGTTTCTTGTTTTACTCAGTCATACCTATAATGAAAAAAAGGGTATGATTTTTCCTGTCATTAGCAGAGAGAACTTCTCTTCAGAGAGGCAGATTCCATTCAACCACATACATCAGAACAGTTCACTTGAAGCCAGACTGTGGTCTACCACAAAAAAATACTATTCTTCCTATAGTTCTGCTATAAAGACACAATTTATCAGTAGGGAGTCTATCCACTGAAGGCTATCATCTATTTAGAAATGGAGAGGCCTTTGTAGTGTGTCTGTCTGTGCACTTTTTGTTTTGGCTCATAATCACCTGCAACTTTCCTCTCACAACCTTTCTTGGAGATGGGCATGCTATGCTACCTCTTTGCGCTGTTGACAGGAAGAGTAGGTCCAGGACAACAAGAGGAAAGAGTGCAGTCCACATTATTACTGTAGTGGGTTCTCTACAGGAAAGGTGTCTGGGGGAAAGCCTCCATAAGGATCCTGACTAAGCCATCAAGAGTTTCTTTAATGCAGCTCTGCAACACAGCCTCTCCGGACTCCCTGCACAATGTGTCCAGAATCTAGCCCTCAGAAAGCACAATTGGCAAGGGTTTCTACCCTTCCCTTACTTCAAGTGGAAGATATGGAGAGATACATTCTCAGATGGAGATAGCAACAGCTGAATTACATTTGCTTTCTGTAAGTATAAAATGGACGCAGAGGGGTCACTCTGTTTCCAAAAAAGGCCAGCACATGCTAAAATCATTGTCAGTTTGCTTGAAACACCTTTGTACACATCCCCTACATAACACCTGCTTCTAATCCTAATATATTGCTCTAGCTCAGGATGGAATCTACTGGTTTACCATCTGTCTAAGCAGAGGTGATCCACCTTTTAGAGATGATCCACCACTTGAAAGATCCCCCCCACCCAGACTGTCTGATTTATTCCAGCATTACAGATCATTCAGAACTCTCTGTACTGCTAGATTTGACTACCTCCGCGTGCTGCAGCTTCTCATACTTCACAGCTGCCTTTGAATGTCATCCGTTAATTTCTCCCCTCATCCTCTGCAGAACTCTTCCTACTGCTGTTAATCAGGCCATTTTGTTTTCTAATTTTAAATCTGTTATAAAACCTTCTCTCTCCACCCCCAGTGCATATGGGCAGGTTTTCTTTACTGCAGAGCTCTCAGATACCAAACTTAGACCATTATTTATCACTAACATTGTCTAATTCCTCCACCATTACTTGCATCGTGAAGTTTATCAAGAAAAGGAAACAAACCTGTGCTTTCCCTCCTCCACTACTTAAAATCATTTAAAAAGAATCAAAATGTTTCCTTAAGGCATAAAGGAAATCAATGACTGAACTCATAGAGAAACTTGAACATCCAGTCGAAGTAGCAGATCTGTAGATCTGCATGGGGCATCCAGCGTCACAAATGCAATTCGCGGGGTTAGATATGTCCAAACTCTTAATGAGCTTGTGTGGGCAGCGGTGCCAGTAGCAACCTGTTAAAAACACCTTTCGTGTTCTCATGCTTCCCAAGTCACAGCTTACAACATCTTCTTAAAGGTAGATGTCTACAGTCTTTGTTTTGCAAACTGAAAGCACTCAAGGTTTGGTAGATTTCCAGGTAATCTTTTAGCCCTGCAATTGCCTTTTTAATAGTCCTATTTAAGTGCCTATAGTTTTTGAGGGTCTAATCTGAAGCCACTACTTTTCCAATACATTTAGCAACACAGAGGTTCTAATAATTTGAATTTAGCCTGACCTGTCCCAGTCAAGGAAACACTGATATTATACTGAGAACAACTCAGCCTTGTACTATGCTCAAACACTGGTCATTTCTTATGCAATCAATGACCTTGATAAGAAGATAGCCAGACTAGATTTGAGAAGCGCTGACAGTACGGTAGCTTTATGAATTCATAGCACAGAAGGTATTTCAACATGAGACAGGTTTTGATGGGTGGTCATCATGCCAGTCACATCTTTCTGAAAAGGAAGAAAGAAACCAGGTAATTGGGATTCTACCAATAACTTGTTAAACCCTTATGGTGAGTCAGAATGGAGAGGTACACAAGAAGACCATCAAATGCAGTCTCCAGGCTTTGTAAAGAGAAAGTGTTCATCAGTATAAGCAGCACTGCTGATGTAACAACACAAGGAAACAACAGGGACTAGTGGAAGTGAATTTAGTATAGGATAAGACCATTACCATTTTCTGTCCATGAGGAAGATATGACGTTAAGTCTTAATGTCTGTTACGTAATAGTCTGAATATGGCGGCATAGATATTCAAATCAACTAGCTCCTGCTGCAAACAGGCACACAGAAGACCAAAGGCGTGAGCCATTTAAAAACCTCAGGCAGTCTGAGCACAGACCTTTTACTGTAGCAAAAGAAAAGCCAGAGTTTAAACTAATGAAGATAATGCTCAACAGAATAGTATCGAATGTGATAAGAGACCTAGAGCACGGAGACAAAGGGGAAATTTTGCTGAGATGTTTACCACATAAACCAACACTAATTTGTCTAAAAAGAAAAATAAATCCTATTTTCCTGTTATTGGAAGCATATATTATGAAATGTCATAAAATACAAATTAACAACCACTGGAAACAATTAAATAGAGAAAAACTGCAGTGGGTAGGAAATTCCTGCCCACTTAATCTATTAATAGCACATGAATGTTTAGAGTGTTACGCCTGCAACAGGCTACAGTCTTTTTCCTTTTTCTACCTTGGTTTCAAAAATGCAGGCTAACAATATATGCTCTCTTAAAGCTGCTTTAGAGACAGCTAAGGCATGCAACAAAAATAGCATACAGCAGCAATTTAATCTCAATTGCTCTTAGGAAAATACTACTAATTGCCCCTTTTGCACACTACTGATTTAACATCTTCAAAAAATATCTTAGGTTTGGTTCATTCATCTTCCCCCTCTCACGATTAACAGTTGCACACAGCATACAAATATATTCTTCCTTTCAGGCCTTTCTAATTTATTTCCAAACAGTATGTCTTAATAAAAAAGAGATTCTGTATGTTATCTTTCTGGTCCTCGAGAAGTGATGTGAAGGCACTCAGTGAAGATCCAAGAGAACCTTAAATGTAAATCAAAATACAGTTCATTCAGCCATAGAATTCATTCAGCTTTCTCAATATCTATTCCACCCAAACTAGACAATTTCTTCTTTCTTGCTAATTTAGAGAAATCTTGCTTGCTGTTTTGAGCTGGATGGATTTTTCTTTTAGATATTTAGCTTGCCAATACACTAATATCCTAATATTAATTTTTATTCCAGGAGCAAGCATTTCTCTCTGGAAGAGATGCTTATTAAGTTTAAAATCAGTTGCTCTGCTCTCTAGAGCTAATAAGAACTATTGCCCTCCAGTTGTACAAAAAGGCCAACCTTTAAACAGTAACCCATGCATGTGTAGCTAAAACATTTGTTCCGCTGTTAATCTGGTGTATATAAGGGGGGTGGTGGTGGTTATTTTTTAGTTTAAACATATTTCAACAAAATTAGAACATCATCAGATGTCATATACTCTACATATCAAATAATTTTCTTTAGAAGAAATTATCCATCTGTGTTTTCATCAAAATAGCTGTTCCCTTTCTATCATTTTTTCCTGACCATACATCAAAGAGGTGAAAAGATTATGAAATCTCTAATTTCTTTTGCAAATAATTCTATTTAAGGAGAAAAAAAGAAGGATTTGCATCTTTTTTTACACAGGCTATATAGCATACATCACAAATGTTCACTTTAGCATCCATATATTAAATATATGCACCTAAACAAAGGTAACAATATGCATTATGTGGTACAGGTTCAAAAGCACCCTTATTCCACCAACCTTCAGTGACATTAACTGTTCCTCACCTGTGATTTCCGTTCAAAATTTAAGTGACAGATAGCAGCAATTTTCTTTTGTGGGTTTAAGAGAGCTTTACCAGAGGACACCCTGAAATTCTTTTCTCCTCTATCAGCATTACAAAAGTGCTTACTTTTTACAACTCTGCCTCCCTTGTGCCACAGAAGTGATTATAACCATCAATATGCATCCCCCACTCCTTCAAATGAAGACTAATGGGGTGGGAATGGTTTGAAGCAATGGCTGCTGCCACTTCTTCCAGCAGGATTAGAGGAGAACATCACAGGCAGGTCAGTATGTTTTCTAAAAAAAAGGAAGCTTTGAGAGCATACACTACAGAAATGCAGGATGTATTGATTCTTCCTGAGTCATGCTAACATTCACAGCTCTCCTCTGTCCAAAATCTCCGTTCAAGCACAATTAAGCCCTAAATTAGTGAACTAATGATAAACAAATGATGATGGACACTGTGGAAAGAGGAGTTATTAAATGAAAAAAGAAAAACTACTCTTGTCAAGTTCTAAAATTGCCATATCGGATGCTTCCTTTCCACATCCTGTATGGGCAGTCTTTTCTCCCGCAACATAGTCACCGCTGACACAGGCAGTGAATTGCCAAAGGATGGAAATCAGCAACATAAGGCCAGCTAAAAGAAGTCATTTCTAGGAAAAGCTTTCTGAAGAAGATAGGCTGCCTCCAGCAAACAAAAGGAAGAAGAGAGTCCAAACTCAGTACATAATGAGAAAGATGTAAGTTTACAAATACCTTCTCAGGCAAAAGGAGTGTTTTGAGCTATTACAGAGCACAGACAGGGAAACAAGAAAAAGGTGAAAACTAAAGTGAAAGCTGTATCAGAACTGTTTAGAAATCTTTAGATATGGACGGAACTCAAAGGTGAAGATCTACACGGCTGGACACTCAAGTTTCCTAAGGAAGGAAATGAAACTGATGGTTTGGTGGTAATGATTTTTTCTGCTGTTTTGTATCTACTGATTAAAGTAGATTTGCCCTCCCTATGGGAATTTGCAGAGTTTGAAATGTATAAAGGAAATTAAAAAGTAGTTGTACTTGCAGGCATTAAAACTAATTGGCTGCAAACCTGACATCTTTCATCCACAGTACCCATATGGTTTAAATACACCTAGAAGCTCTGTAAAAAAAAATAATGAAGAGACTTTATTTGGTAAAAATGTGACTTTTCCATAGGAGATCTTAGGCAACAAAAATGGAAGGGAGCAATAAAAAGTCAGATTTACAATCACTTCATTTTAGTAGCTGGAAATCCCTCTTATCAATCACATTCTTCCAAATCAGCTGGTGCAACACCTCAATACAAAAAGCTAGAGCTCTAGGTTATGCTAAATTTGTGTTGAAAATATTGTAAGTGTTGCATGATGAAAACCCCAGGAGGTATTTGGATATAAAGTGTATAAATACACTTGGCAAGGACTGTGAGCTGTTAGAGGGGAGATGGGCATTTGTTGCAGGGGAAAGCCACACACAAATAAGCACATTTAGTGCTACAATAGGGAACCTGTTACTTATAAAGCCTAGGAAGAATTCTTTTCACTAGAAGAGGCTTCAACAACAAGAAACATTTTTCATCCTTTTTAAAGACCTCGGGACTGAAAAAGAACCGATTCTCAGAAAATACTATTACAAAGTGCACTATTTGCTTAACAAAAAACCAGGAGTGTACATGCATGAAATGCACGGGAGACTGATTTTTCTGTTCATACAGAACAGTTTTAACATTTAGGCACTTTGTTCCCTGATAGGAAATGCACATGCAGGCCTGCCAGATGAGGCAAAGAGATCCTTTCTTTTACAGTGCTCACTCATCTCTTTTCAGACACAGCCAGAGGGGAAGTGAGGTTGCTATTGGTCCCAATCCTGTTTCAAGGTCTATTTCCTTATTTTATGCAATGACTGTTTAATATAAGCTTCAGAAGGGATGATGGCAGGAAGGATGAGACCCAGCATTCAGTGAGTGTCCTAACCATCAGGCTGTATAACCTTGCTCCTTCCTGCCTCTTTTTTCTCTACAGAGAAATGTCCTAGAAGCTGAGAAATCTGAGTTCGAACCACTTCAGGCTGTGGAGGAAAATGCCTCTTACATCCTCCAGTTCTGTTTATACAAAGATATTACACAGAAGCCTATGGGTTAGGAGTGCTTCGTTTTAGAAGAAAGGAGTATAGTTAAAAGTGCAGTTGTCTTTGAACACTGTGTTATGACTGTACAGTAAGTTTCTCATGTTCTTAAATGGAACCCCCCCACACATATTTTCTGGGTCTCAAATGGTCTTCCTACCACACTGCTGAACCCACTGGACACTTCTGCAGCTGCACTATGGCTCCTGAAGGACTTTAAAAGGTGAGGAATCTGTAGCTTTTAGAAACCACAAGGACCAGGTGCTGGCTGTACAGTGGGTCTCAAGTTTGCAGTTCTGAATTTAGATGTCAGCACTTTTTTTGGTCTGGCAAGACTGAAAAATACTTTTTACAAACACACTGAATTGTAACACATCAATCACTGAATGGGAAATAAATATTTCAGGAGTGATAAGAAGTTAAGGGTGACTTAAAGGGTTACTAAACTATAATTAAATACCAAGTTGAAGTTATTCATGTGGTCAAACACCTTGAAGATGATGGTTTCATTCAATCTGACCTACATCATGAACTTCATAAACTTCAGGTACTATACAATTCTTTTAGTTATTTTTTAACCTGCATTTTAGAATTAATGGTTCCTTCTGATTTGTTCAGTCAACCCACAATGAAAACAATATCAGGCAGTTCCAAACCACTTGGTAAAGATGACAGAAGGCTGGGGTTTGGGTGGGGTTTTTTTTTGCTGCTGTTTTTAGGATTTTTTAATTAGTTACCTCAGCAGTCTTTTATATCCTATAAATAGAATGCAAAAAATGTCTAACATACGTCTTCCAGCTAGCTATCCATAATTAAAAATAGTGATTAGATAATGACTTAAATCATAGTTTCATTTTGTTTTTTCAAGTAATAGATTCTTAGAGGTCTTCATGATCAGCAATAAAAAGATAAAAATACTCCTCGTAGATCTGAAACTCTACTATAATAGAAGACTGAAAGCCAGATTTTTTAGATATGTGGTGCACAAAGATTCGGATAGATATCTGGCATGTTTTCAAAAGTGCCTAGATGCATAACTGCTGTAGTTTCCTGGAAACAGGTCTTGTCGAAAATTCTTTGATGAGATGACAGGCTTAGCTGGTAAAAGTAACGGTGTAGATGTAATAAACACTTGCAAGGCTTAGCACTACATGACACTCAAATACTCGCACTATTTGATATCAGTAAGGCATGTGTTTAATGGACGCAGAACTGTCTAACTTGGAGCTAAGAGCTTCCAAGAGGTCAGAGACAATGGGGACTCAGCAGTCAGTGGAGGCATTTTGAACAGAAGTGATACAGAGCCACAATGGCATCCTGACCAGTGGCGTCTCTCCTGGATTTTGGCTGGAAGCAACCCCCTGCTCCAGCCCCCACTATGGGGCAAGAGCTGTGGGGTTCCTTTTCCCAGGGCTTCACCTATGAAGACAGGCTGAGAGAGTTGGGGTTGTTCAGCCTAGAGAAGAGAAGGCTCCGGGGAGACCTTATAGCAGCCTTCCAGTACCTAAAGAGGGCCTACAAGAAAGCTGCAGAGGGACTGTTAACAAGGGCATGGAGTGATAGGACAAGGGGTAATGGCCTTAAGCTGAAGGAGGGTAGACTTAGATTAGACATTAGGAAAGCATTCTTCACTGTGAGGGTGGTGAGGCCCTGGAACAGCTTGCCCAGAGAAGTTGTGGATGCCCCCGCCCGGAAGTGTTCAAGGCCAGGTTGGATGGGGCTTTGGGCAACCTCGTCCAGTGAAGGGTGTCCCTGCCAATGGCAGGGGGGTTGGAACTAGATGGTCTTTGAGGTCCTTTCCAACCCAAACCACTCTATGGTTCTATGGCTTGTGGTGGCAGGCTCGTTCCCAGGGGACCCACATCCACCCTGGACTTATGGGGGAAACACACCTGAGGGGTTTTACCTCTGGTGGGGAAGGGCTCCACCATCCCTGGGTAAAAGCGCTCCTGTGTCTCACCACACACACGGTACAAACACGGGCAAGGAGATGAATAAGTGACTAAAGACAGGGCAGCCAGCCCTTTGGGGCTGTTGTACGAACACTGACCCATTAGCACGTAATATCTGAATAAAGAGAAAGACTATGTTACCCACCAAGCAACCGAGCAAGGCAGACAGAAGAGGGAACATTGACCTGGACAGGACGAGCTGTTGCACAAGACACCCAGGGAAGCAGCCGAGCCCTTGGGCTGAGGCTTTTCTGCAACAACCCACCTGGGCCAGGCTCGCTCTTGGGCACCTCAGCGGCCTCATGGCAGCAACATGAGGGCCAAGCCCTCCCCTGGCCACCTGCAGGGCAGCCAGAAGTGGGGAGGCCGCTGGCGGGACAGCACTGCCATTGCGGGCTGACCCATCCCCCAGGCCATGGCTCAGTGTGGCAAGGCCCCCGCTTCACCTCTCTCCTCCCAGGAGCTCACAGACAAGACTGAACGTAGCCGTCGTACTCTCCCCTCTGTGACAGCCTAATATCGCTGTCTTAATTTTACAGACGGAATGACAAAAAACGTGCTCACTGCTCACTGACTGCAGTCAGCAGAGGAGTTAAGGAAGGCATCCTAACTCCCAGTGCTGCAACCACAAAACCACCGCTCTTTTTATCACCACTTAGACAGTGCCGTGCAGTTCGTTGGCTTCAAAAATAGTTAAGGTCATGTTTGCTGACATTTGTATTCATTCTCACTAATTTTTTTTAATTAATTAAGCCACTTTCTTTTTTTTTTCTCTGCTCAACAGCAGGCATATTTTACTTCATATTCTTCAGAGAAAGCCATGTCCGCAGTTCCAGGCCTTCTGTCGGGGGCTGCCGATGGCAGGCCAACGCTGGAGATGCTGGCAGGGGAAATTGGAGGCTGCATGTGAGGAGGTGGCACGGCATGGTGCGGCACAGCACGGCACGGCAAGGCAGGGCGGGGGTGTGCCCAGCTTTGCTGGCTGGCGTGGCAGGACTCGCTTTCATCATTTTCCCTTCTCTTTCTCGCCCACCCTTTGAAGGCTGTAGTTCCTTCAGATGTGACTGGAAAAGGGCTGTAAACCGGCTCGGGGTATGAAATGCACTGCGGCTGTCAGCAGACACACAAGGAAGGAGGTGACACATTTCTGACGTGCTCTGTGTGATACCAGAGGCAAAACCGCTGTCTTGAACCTCTGGAGGGTCTCCCCAGAGACTCGGTAAAGCCAGTGTCTTAAGCGCAATAATCCAGCCAAAGGATAATTTGTATTACTATCTGAAGAGACATCACTGGCAGTCAGATGTTATTTTTACTTACCTACCATTCTTTGAAAATCAAATCTTGTTGTTCTTCATCTGTCTCACTACCTGGCTGCCAGAAAAACCCAGTGGCATGTAATATTAAAATGTTACATTAAGACATTTATTAAATAAAGAATTATCAAAAATGCATGATTTGAACCTTATAAGCAACAAAAAAGTTCAATTTACAGATAAGATATAGCTTTCCCGTGGAGACTTTATCTTCCAAATTTACAGTAATATATCATACTTAAAGCAGCAAATGATAATGATAAATTGAGATCATATATAATGTGAGACCATAGACATTACAAGTACATAAAGCAATAACAGCAAATGTGTGTGAGCCCATAAAGATGAGAAAAACATAAGATTTGAGCAGTAAAATGGAAAGCTACAGGCCAACAGATGTAATAAAATGCAGCAGAGGGAGTGTATTGCATACTTAATTTCAGAAGTAATCAGGTAAAGAAAATAAGTTTTGTGCATAAATAAGGTTTGTGAATAAAAAGCACAAATTAAAATTGCTGCTTTTCATGGAATCTTCTTTTTCCCTTGTCAAATTCTGCTGGCGACTAATTATTTAAGTCTTGTTAATAAATACAGTGCTACGGATTCCTATCAGAAGTGCATTATTTGCTATTCATCAATGATTTGTCTCCTGTTAAGAACTGAAACAACTACCCAGTGAAGAAAAGATGGCCAGTCACAACCATAAAAACCAGACAGGTAATTACTGAAATAAAAAACTCACAGGCACTTTGTAAGCAACAAGTACAGAAAATTTCTATCCTAATCTGTTCATAAATACGTAGGAGCAGCCAACACAAACATGAATGGGAATGCATTGTGATTTATTTGTAAACCAAAGGCGGCCAACACTCCTATGGTGAAATCCTGGTCATATTAAAAATCTCCAGGAATTTTGCCAGTTACATCAGCAGTTCAAGGGTTTCACCCCTGAAATCTCATTTTTATTGATATGATTTAGACAGCTACAGAGTGTCATGTTCTTGTTTTCATTAAGGCAGGTTCTTAGTGTCTTACGCTAACGGTTGATGCCACCATGCTCTCCGAGGGACTATTCATGAAGTCAAATACCATCTAACAAGTGCAAATGAAAGAATATGAATAGAAGTACTTATGATATTCCTATCATCTCTGCATATTTTTAAGGAATAATCTCTGCGTCAGAGGGTCATTCAGAATGAGGCAATCTAAGGAAATCTCTCTGGTTTTCAGCCTGGTTTCCTCAAGGAAAGAAGCTTATACAAAATTCTGCCAAAATCTATCCACCCTTCTCTTCCCGCTAACTTTTGGGCCTACTGCATAAATTTAAGCAAATTTAACAAAGTGGTAGAGGAATCAAAGATAGTAAGTTCCAGCAAGTTTCATGAAAACAGGTAGAGGCAGAGTAAGATGCTATTAATTCCTCCACTTACCCTGGACTCACTCCTTCTGAGATGTCAAGGAGTGCATACAAGTGACTACACTTGAAACATAAATCTGGACAAAGCCAATTGTCATTAATATTGATTCTCATTGCAATGGTTCATATTTATTAACTGAGCTTTTGTGAGCTAGGTAGATAGATTCATTCTAAATGTTTTAGGCCGTAATGTATTTCCTCTCAACCCAGATTTTTATAAATACTGTACTTATTTATGCAAAAGAAAATTAGAAAGTCTCCTGTCTAGACACTGTACTCCTGCGTTATTAAAATGTATTTCTCAGTAAAAGCACATTCAGAGTTTCAAGGAAGTTAGCTTTTAAAAAGACCAAGAGTTCTGTTTGGTTTTACAATAAATAAATTGGATTAGCATTCATAATTTTCTTATCTAACACTATTTCAGTTCTTAGAAAGAAAAGTTACAAGCTCTTAATATGTACTCAGATAAACACCTCTAAAATTCAATACTGCTGTAGCACTTCTTTCAGGTGTTGCAGATATCAGGCCAATTTGTGGTGGTCACTAGCCAGCCAGGGAGCTACAGCTCCATGATCCCCTGAACAGCCAGTTCCTTTCTTGCCAAATCCATATGGATATGGATATGGATATGGATATGGATAAAACCAAAGGTATTAAAAGGAAAAGTTACACAGCATTGATTTGGGGAAAACAAAGCAGCAATAAATCAAGCTAGTGTTTCTCTGATCAGAAAGCACAGCCCTGCAGAACAGTAGGCATCAGACCATTGAGTCAATTTTCTTGCCCAGCTGTGAGTGTATGAAAACAGAAGAGCAGCCATGCTGGGTCAGACCAAGAGGCCATCTAGCTCAGCATCCTGACTCCCATCGGTGGCTGTAAGCAGATGCCTACAGGAGGATGAGAACTTCTTCTCATTCTGCTTTGTTCTCTGTTCTTCACCTAATAACTGTTACCTTTTCATCTGCTTTCCTAATACTGCGTGCTAAGCTATCTGACATAATTCTAAGATTTTGCTCCAGAATGGAAACCATTTTGTAAGTTGGCTGTCCTTTGTTTTTTCCCAGTATCTATCACTTTATGTTTATCTACACTGAAAGATATTTCTCCAGATTGTACCTTTCCAATACATGTGACTCAGCTTTTTTTCAGTACTCAGTACCATCCTAGTATGCATGCAGACAGATTCTCATACATCTTTTATCATAAAATGATGCCTGTGCATGTAGAGGTACCTTGATGTTGTCTCAGCACAATTTCCAACTGCCACAACCTCTAATGATAAACCCATTGATGAACCACCCCCTCTCGCCATGCTGGCTGAACAAGTGGCCAGTGCTCTGTCTCTATCCTGACTCATGGATGGTGGCAAATGCCCTGTGGGGGTGGTTACAGCAATGGAAGCAAGGCAACTGGCAGCGCAGAGACAAATCCATCTGGGCTGCACCATTGTGGCAAGATACTGTTGCCCAGCTAGAGAAGCTGATTCTAAAAGTAGGTTATGTAGGTGCCCGCATACTCAAAAGTCGAGCCACTGAGGAACATCAAAACAACCATCAAGTAGATCAGGCTGCTAAGATTGAAGTGGCTCAGGTGACTCTGGACTGGCAATGTAAAGGTGGGCCCATGACCCCTCAGGCCATCAAGGAAGAAATGCAACATATAGATGGGCTTGTGATTGAACGGTGGACTTAACCATGGACACTATTGCACAGGTCATCCATGAATGTGAAACATGCACTATAATCAAACAAACCAAGCAGTTAAAACCTCTCTGGTGTGGAGGATGATGGCTGAAATATAAATATGGGGAAGCATGGCAAATTGACTACATCGGACTCCCACAAACCCACCAAGGCAAGCGACATGTGCTTACAATGGTGGAAGCAACCACTGGATGGCTGGAAACACATCCCATGCCCCATGCCACCGCCCGGAACACTATCCTGGGCCTTAAAAAGCAAGTCTTGTGGCAACATGGCACTCCAGAAAGAACTGAGTCAGACAACGGGACTCATTTCCAAAACAATCTCATAGACAACTGGGCCAAAGAGCACAGCATTGAGTGGGTGTATCACATCCCCTGTCACGCACCAGCATCCGGGAAAATCAAATGATACGAAGGGCTGCTAAAGACCACAATGAGAGCAATGGGTGGTGGGACCCTCAAACACTGGGACACACATTTAGCAAAGGCCACCTGGTTAGTTAACACCAGGGTGTCTACCAATCGAGCTGGCCCTGCTCAATCAAAACTTTTACGTACTGTAGAAGGGGATAAAGTCCCTGTAGTGCACATAAAGACTATATTGGGGAAGACAGTTTGGGTTATCCCTGCTTCAGGCAAAGGCAAACCCATCTTTGGCCTGCTTTTGCTCAAGGATCGGGGTGCACTTGGTGGGTAATGCAGAAGAATGGGACAGTCCAATGTGTACCTCAAGGGGATTTGATTTGAGGTGAGAATAGCCAATGATTTAAACTGTATGATTTTAATTGCTACATAATAATGTTTGACATCACTATTATGTTTGTCATCACTATTATGATTGCTATATGCCATAAGAATCGTATTACAATAAGAATCACCCAGTTTAATGAAGAATGAACTTTGATGAAACCAAGCAAAGTGCAGAGGTCATGAAACCAGAACTTGCTTCAGTAATGAGCGCCCAGCAACTTCCTTGAGATTGACATCTTCAACTCGCAGACCACGAGCATGGACCGCACCAGATAAGTCGGCTACAAGCCCCAGATGCAATGTGCAACAATCCAACATCACACACTGTCTGTCCTGCCCTGAGAGACTGTTATGACAGATGAAGCCTAAAGTCATGGACTAAATGAACTCAACAGACATTTTGTGGACATTTATGAATATTTTACAGACATTTCAGAGGGGTGGTCCATTGACTAAGGGAATGATATCTGTGTGTACGTACCAAAGGACAGGAAAAGTGGTGGTGATTAATCACAATGTATTAGAAAGTGTGGGACCTGGGCCTCACATAAATGGTATAGAATAAGGGGTGGGTACTGTCCTGGTTTTGGCAGGGATGGAGTTAATTTTCTTCCTAGCAACTGCTGTAGTGCTGTAGTTTGGATTTAGGATGAAAATAATGTTGATAACACACTGATGTTTTAGTTGTTGCCAAGTAGTCAAGGACTTTTCACCTTCTCATACCGGCCTGCCAATGAGAAGTTGGGGGGTGCCCAAGAAGCTGGGAGGGGACACAGCCAGGACTGCTGACCGAAACTGACCAACAGGATATTCCATACCATATGACATCATGCTCCATATATAACTAGGGGCTGGCCAGGAGGTGAGGCAGCTTGGTAACTAGCTGAGCATTGGCTTCAGCTGGTGAGAAATTGTGCTGTTCATCACTTGGTTTTATTATTACTATGATTATTATTGTTGTTGTTGTTGTTATTATTATTATTATCCTCCTTTTCTGTGCTATTAAACTGTCTTTATCTCAACCCATGAGTTTTACCTTTTTCTCTTCAGTTCTCTCCCCCATCCCACTGGCAGGGGCAGGAGTGAGGGAACGGCTGTGTGGTTGTTTCAGCTGCCAGCTGGGTTAAACCGCAACACCCTCACTGTGCTATTCCCACTCACCACAGTATCACTTATATGATGATTTGTTCTAAAGGTATTATCACCCATTGATTTCAGCTCTGCATAGGTTCATTAAAGAGAGCCTTTGCTAAAATTCACTCACTTATGTTACTGTCCTTTGTGACTTCAACAAAGATCCAGCATCATTTTATCTCTTGCCATTGCGGTAAACCCAGTTGTGGTGCGCTCTCAGCTCTCATGATTTCCATTCTCTGAGTGATGACTAAAGGGGAATCATCTAAGCAGCTAATTGGGTTTTATTAGTGATTCATCATGCAGCTTCACTGAAGAGCCTCCATCTCTCAGAAATATCAGCTATCATTATACCTTGGATCTCAGTCACAGAGAGACCCCTTCAGCAATAAGTTACTTCTTCCTAGAAAACAAAAATCCCCTCCTTAGCTTGATAATGTCTGTACTTCATTTTCCAGAAGACTAAAATAAGGACTTTGATTATAGTAAATCATGCACTCAGGACAAACTAAACACAATATTGTTGTTCTTTATTTGTGGAGAAAGGATGTAACACTTCATCATAAAGCATGCATCAATTTTAATCAATACAATCAAATGGCTGCACTGGCATACTTTGCTCTAGCTTTCTAAATGAGCTATGTTTATTTCAGTTTATCAAGAAATGTCAGCAGAAAACTCTTTCATCTCAGATCCGCCTTCTGACATCTCTGCTTGTAAGACTCGTCCTAAAAATATGTCCCAATGGCTGTACTTAGGAAGTATTTATAATCTACACAATGAACAAGTGTAGATAGAGATTATGCGTACTCTCTGTTATAAATATTATATTCACAACTATTCCTTGTGAGCACCAAAACCAATACCTGGCCAATTGTCCTGATGTGTGAGAGTGTTGTTTCTTACATACATACATACATACATACATACATACACACACAAATAATAAAAAAAAATTCTGTCAGAATTGTAACAACGGTTAGGTAACAAAGAGTTGGTATATATGCACAGGTGTAAATGAATATACATACGTGCACACTGTATTTTAGTAAATTACTGGCATGTGTTATTGTGCATTGTGACTCATGAATCATGAATCCAATTCACAGCTTATCATTTTCCATTAAATTAGTGCTTTCCATATGGTATCTCCAACGCAAAGCCTACAACCTACTTATTGTGGTTAAAAAAAAATCTTACATCAAGAACACACTGTTCTGGGATTTGAAAAAAATGTTTAAAATCAAATTATTCTACTATGTCTTATACTGTTTCAAGATTTAAGCAACTTCTTTTCTTTTTTGGCATTTTATTTTTAGTCTATATCTATTACAAGTTAGCATGTTATTTCTTTGTACTACTGGACTAGCATAAAACAGAAGCAATTATCACAAACTGGAGAGGAATTTTATAGTACAGCACCATACTTACCCACAAAGAAACTACTAAATCAAACCACCTTTGTCCTTTCCTTACAGCTGTATTAATACATGACATGAGTATCATGACCAGTGCACATTTTTTTGGGACGTACACAGTGAAGACTTATTAACTTCAATGGGAAACCTATGCGCGAAATCTTGCCCCTAGGTACATACTTGAAATCAGCTATCTACCCAGCACTTTTTTTAGAAGTTGCCTTCTAAGTGGTTCGCAATCATATTTCTTCAAAAATAGTAATACTAACAAATGCAAAATATATTTTATACAAATGTGGGTTTATTTTCTGAAAAATCTGTGAGCACTTTTAAGAAAAAAAAAAAATTGGATTAGTTTACCATGTCGTTAGGATTGGGTTTTTTTCTATACATCACATGCTACAGATTTTACCTGAGTAAGGTCTATATAGAAACAATCTAAGTTCTGACTGAATAAACTCAATATCTTTGCATATTTTGGACACATGTTCCAGGGCTTCTGAACTGACTAAATTCCACCAAAGGATAGGGGTGGAATATCATTCCCATTTTTAATGAAGTAGGTTAAGAGCTTGCTACTGTAAATAGGACTGGTTCCGAACATTTTTGATCGGTAAGCTGGAGCATACAAGACGTTCATTGTTCCCGAAAGCCCTTTATAGCTCTACCACATCTGCAGCTGGTCTCCAAAGTGTTTATGGACTAAGCTGAATAGATTTTGTTCTTTATGTGCTCTCATTTCTCTGCCTGTTTCACTTTTGTAACTGGACAGATAGCCAAAATGACCTGCACTGGCCATCCAGGGCAAGAGTTGGTTCAAATCTAACCACTTTTCTGTGGTTCATGTAGTTCTTATTTTATTACTTCATCACCACTTCAGTCTTTGGTGCTGGCACTTTTCCCGTGCAAGTGACATTCACACTATATAATTGAGCTTTATTCATGGAACTGTGAAACAGACGGAAAGTATTCCAAAATGTGGAAAATGAGAAAAAAAACCCCTAAAAACAAACAACTTCACCGTGACATTTTCTTTGCTTCTTGGCACTGGCTTGCTGGCAGAGGAGCACTGAATAAAATGTAAATCCATAAGTAATGAAGAGTTATATCAGTCAGGGCTAATAATAGAGTAAGGAGTTACATAAATCAATATAGATAATAGAATCTATTTTTGAATAGTATGGTGATCTGTTTGCAAGACATATATATGTCATTCTTTTTATATTATCGGCCAATAAATACATTACCAAATTCAACTGGTGTTTGTCATTATCTTCAATAGGCTACAGAAAAACCCAGATAAAGCATATACTTAAATGAAAAGTGGCCACCAGCCACTTCATGCTTTCTAGTTCTTAGTACCCTTTTCAGCAAGGGTACCTTGGTAATTCTCCCCTGAAGTTTGCCTCAAAGACCCCTGGGAATTATTTCTAGTGCATAAAACTGGCTGATAATGAAGATTTACTCTAGCAAATATAGGGAAAAGCACGCAGTTTCAATGACCAGTGATTTAAAATCATCATAGCAGCTGAGATAATTTAGCAGAGTCCAAGAATCAAACTAGCAGTAGAGCAACCTTCCTCCTTTGCAATGGTCCCTCAGCTTTCCCTGTTTTGGGGAGATTATTATTTTCCATCAACGCTGCTTGATGTGTCAGTGTACGGATAGCGAAATGGCATTCAATTTCTTTTTGCCGCAGTGTGGCCTTGCAAAATCGTTTCTGATTTTCTGCTCACTGTCTCCTGAATGTCTCCTTTGACATTACTGTGTTTAGATTTTTCTTTCCTTCTGTCTATTTGTCTTGTGTAAAATTGCATTTTCCCCATATGGATTTTAACATTCTACTTCTGCTTTCCCAATTTTCATGTCCCTGGCTCCCTTTAGATGATTTTTCAGTTTTCATTACACTATCTGGTCTTTCAAAATAAAATTATTATTAACTGTTTTGATAAATTATTTAATTCTCTTCAATTTTAAATATAAATACATTTAGTAAAATCTAACCTTTAGTATAACAGTACATAACTTTTTCTCCTGGAGAGGACACAGCAATAAGATGATTTCTGCTATCGCTAACATTTAAGGTAAGCTATTAAAATAGGAAAAAGAAAACTAGCTAGGAAAAAGGAAATATGAGCATGAAGCAATTCCACGGAAAGCAATGTTAAGTTGGAACAAATGTCGGGAGATTTGAGTCATAACACTGGTGATGATGCCTCTATATCAGGGACACAGAAAATCCCATTTCTATTGCACACATGTTCTAGGAGGATGCCTTTCTCACAAAGGTACAGAGTATTCATGGGTGAAAAAAGTACTCTACCATTTATGTTAGTGTTAGTCCATTTTATATAGGTAATTATTTCTCTTTTACAGTCCCAAGAACATAAGAGCTGCTATACACTTCAGATCAAGGGTCCATCTGGCCAATCTTCTGTCCCAACAGTGACTACAGACAAATGTGTAGAAAAGAGGAACAAAAGACCTGGTATATGGACAGCTTCTCCTAATATTATCCTGAACCCCCAGTTATTTTCAGGATGGGGGATTTCCTGGGTTAGATACAATTTGTTCATTTAATAGCTGCCAGTGGAGCGCTCTGCTCAAGTACTCCTGACCTCTTTTGTGCTAGGCAAGGGGTTTTTTTTGCATTCCCACTCTCCTTTGCCAAGGGATTTGACAGGTCTACTACCTATATAGTTAAGAAACATTTGCTTTTGTCATTTGAATCTCTCATGCCCCCTATATCTAGGCAAACAAGTCTAAGTATTTTCTAAAGAGCAAAGCAGTTTCAAAAAGAACAGCTGAGGAAACTGCATCTTGAAGCGTTCTGTTGATGAGGGCACCTATCTGAAAGAAATCACAGTTCAAATCTACTCTTTTTCCATTTGAAGGTGAAGTTTGAATCCCATTATTAATTAGGCTACCCTAATCAATGAGATACAGAATACAGTCAAGTTTCTTCACTCTCTTGTGAAAAATATTTGGCTGGTCACCGACTCAGGAGGTGAAAATGAAACCGATTCTGCCATTGACTCTGTCACATCAGTTTCTAATGCATGCACCATAGGATTTGTCTTTAAACAAAATCAAAATACTGTCAGAAGGATGCTGTACATCATGTCTTCCAGTGGTGATGTGCTACTCCTTGGAATCACAGACTTTAGCCTTCCTAACAGAAAAAAGATTCAAGCCTGATTACACTACATCTTTGATGGATGTTTATCTTCTGAGCTATTGGACAGACACTAAGCCAAGACTTTGTTTCATCTTGAAAGTAGGTTTTTCTATCAAAAATTTCACTTTAGATCATGTTGACTGAAACATACTTTATGATATTATTAAGAATTTTTTAAAATAAATGCAATTCAAACTGAACTGATCTCCGTACTCTTTTATTTAAGTCTAGCTGCAGAGAAATATTATTATTCCCACAGCCCTGAGAACACAGTCATAATATGTCTGAACGCACAGTAGAAATGATCCAGATGAAGTTATTAGGTGAGGCTGTTATATATACTTCAACTCAACTCAACTCTAATTCAGCATTAGTTAATAGACATATAAAAGAAAATAATCTTGCAAGCCAGACTTGTATTTCTAGAGGAGATAGTGTAAAAATAAACAATGCAGGTGTCTATTAACAACACTAATTACCTTATTCTGACTTATAAGCAGATTTTAAACTTTGGGAAAAACATGTTACACTAATATGCATTAATGAAAATATTTAAAACTAAATCCCTTACATGTAATTTTCAGTTATACTTCTACCAAGCCAAAAATAATCATCACATTAGCACTCCATGTTGTCTGTCTTAGTGCACTTCTATAAAAATCAGTATTCAACGGTATATATGATTTCACATCCAACACATCCAATGAAATTCCTGCATAGGTAACTTTTGTGGCCATTACTTTTAAGCTAGATATTACAACAGTGAAAGAATTCACATAGTTGGAAACTAGAAGCATAAATATAACAAGAAATATTGTAGTTTAACTATAAATGTCAGCAACAGCCACAGACAAATTATGACTGGCAGTTTGCTTAATAAAGTAACAAAAAGAACTAAATGGTAATCAAAGTGTTATATAACATTTTGATGCTAGGAACCCTCAAAAGAAAGAAAAAAACCCCAACAAACAAACATTATGGAAGAGAGACAGAAAAGGGGGGGGAGGGGAAGGAAAAAAGGGGGAAGAGAAGGGGGGGAACAAGAAAAAAACCCCAGCCAAACACAAAACCAGAAAAAAAAAGAAAACTAGCTGCAGTAATTTCTGTCATTCATAACTTGCCATAATTATCTACTCTGTAAAACTGCTGCTGTAATTTGAAATGCCTCCTGATCTAATCTGCAGACTAATGTAATGACTTGACTAAGAACCAGGAATGTAGATTTTGCCATTGTGTCAGATTCACTTGGATTTTAATGCAATATTCCCTCAGGAAGACCCATGATTTAATTAAAAACATTGTTTTTCACTGTCCAGCACAGCACCTGCAGCATCACTTAGTGTGTGAATCTTGTTTCCCTAGGGGGAATTGCATCTGACCTTTTTGATTTCCATTTAGCAATCACTTTGCAGATAAAATTTCAACTTTTTCCTATTTAGCTCTTAAATGCACTTCTGTGGCTCCAGTTCCTGAATTTTGATGTTTATCAAAGCAGTATTTCAAATTTGCAATGATTTCTCCCCTCAAAATACTGCTGCTACAACAAATACGAATAGCAGAAATCACAGTCACCTACGATTTAGAAACTGATTCATTCCATGGAATATAAATGCTTCTGAACAGAGCTATATGAAACAGCTTGCAGTTGAGTTAAAGCAATGTTCTCAAAGAAATTGTTACCGACCGTACTGTATTAAAACATAACCTTATATGATACAGTATTTTCTATTCCGAGCTTCATAATCAATAGGGTGTTTTGTCCCAGTTCCTTTTTATGCACAGGAAATAAGTCAAGGAGTTGGAAAGAAGCCCTATCTAGGCAATATTCCAGACTATGAAAATATGGCAATGTGGAGATGTTAAGATAGGTGGCTTTATGAAAATCATCGCATTTTTAGTTACAAAGAGGTAATCATTCTATCACTTCTTATCATGGTAGAAGTGTGTGGAAATGCCTCTGAATAAGACTGGTGCTGGACTTGGCAAAACCTACTGTTCAGAGAAGCAAAAATTGAAACGTATTTACCTCCTTTTACATTTGAACATAATGAGTTGTCTCTGTTAGCTGGTGATCTGTACATCAATGAGAAAACTTCCGTAGGCCATATAGTTTATTTAAATTTAATTCCTGACTGACTACCATCACAAACACTTCTGATGGTAATAGCATGCAATCAAATAACAAATAACAAATTAGGTGGTAAATGAATTGTGGTTCTTCATTAAGACAGTCATGCACAGTGATAAATTTGGTAACAAAAAAGTACATAGCCTTTATCTCTGCAAAACTGAGAATATCTCCAGAGTTTCCAAAGACCAGCTACTGCACTTCTCTGTAAGGTCATATTTTCCTCCACTAAGCACTTTGGAGGAGCCTGAAAATAGGCTTGGGACTTTTCAGCTATTGGATTTTCATGTTTGGATTTCTGGACTGCAAACACTGAAGAATTCTTCTCCAAGCATACATACATCACTGCTCCTACATATATTCTGATCCATTAGCCCTTGCTGAATTAGATACTTTAAATTCTTTATTACTAACACAGTTATTAAAAGTAAGGACAAAACCTTTAATTATGCTGAGAATAAAATTACCAAGGTCTGATTTACTACTGCCTGTAGTAAACACATTACAGTTGACCAGCTGAAGTGGATTTATGAGCGTGTTGCACCACTGGCCAGTGTATGTCAGACTGGGTGTACAGAGAAACCTGACCTCTAATTTCTTAAAAAGCATTTTCAAAGTGAATCCTTTTGTAAGGGGACATCTCAAAATGCCACAGTCGTTTTCCCAGTGTGGAAGCCAGGTTCAGGCTTTTATTCTGACACGATGTATACAAGATCTAGAAAAAACATCAGGAAAAAAAAAAAGCAGGAGGATTTTGAAAGCTGCTTTCTCACCTTAGTGAATCAATCTCAGTCAAAGATTAATCAACATAACCTATTTGTCCTTTACTCTCCAGTAAACTGTTTTTCTGTGCCTCCTATAAAACACACAACATACTTTGTAAAAGATGCAAAATAATTAAATAGTACAGTGTTGGAGGAAGCAATAAATCTTCTCTGAGCTACTCCTGCCAAATTTCACTTTTTTAAGAGCTTACAAGTTCAGGAGGAATTGCTGAAATGCAATCTTATTTTTCTCCCTTTCATTTGGACTGTTCATCATATGGCAGACCCTGTGGTCAGACACTAAAGACAACAATGAGCTGCAGCAGTGGAGAAAGCCATAAAGACTTGGTAGGGCTGGCACGAATGGCATCATTTTCTTCAGTCCATGTAGCAGACTGTTTTTAAACAGACTCTGATACAATATAAGGATTGCCTAAGGAGTTACTTTGTCTTTACAGGCTTCACCTAAGGCCCCATCTTAATTGATATAACAGTATTACAAGTGTCATGTCCAGCAATGCTGGGATTAAAAAAAGATGTGACAACGGCATGGCCTTTCAGATCTTGACATCAACTAATAACACAGCTCCATCAGATGGGAAGACAATTTTGCATATTTAGAGCTACACAGGGTGCAATGAGGTTTTTGTCTACTCCTCACATGGAGAAGTATTCAAGTGACCTGACTGACTGCTAGGCTAACATGAGTCTGATATCGTATACAGTATCAAGGCTGGATCTCATCCATAAAGGCTTGGCAATCTGTCCCGTTGAGATGCCAGCAATTAATTCAAATGTTTGTGTTAAAGTTGCTATTTAATTGCTTAGAATGAGGAGGTTAGCTGCAAACAGGCGTGATTGCTCTCAGTATGCTCTCAAAACAGAGGTGACTGCTTAAGAGGTAGATTGATGCAGATAATTTAAGTACCGATTCAAACCTTCACACAGAATTTGAGAAGAAACTTTTTTTTTTTTTCAGGATGCTAGCATGGCCAATGGATTTTAAAAGTGCTCTTTATTTCCTTCTGCATATCCATGCTTCTTGGTTCTGCCTGAAAAGTGCACTTAACTACATTGAAATATAAGGATTTTTAAAAGCTCTACCAGCTCCAGAAAAAAATTCTGATTGGTAGATAGAATATTGGATTGACTCTTAAAACATTAGAAGTTTGCATATTTCTGTCACATACAGTGCAAGAAGTGTCAATACTTATTATTAAGGGACAGTTCCTACTACAAAGCAGGCTCTAGAGAAACTTGTCACTGCAAAAAACCAGCATGTGAACGTACCCATCAGTGGAATACAGCTATGGCTACAAGGTACATTTCTGTTCAGCTTCAGAAGCTCTTTTTCTTCTTTTCTAAAGTTAATACAATGCAGCTCTAGATTAGTTTTCGTGCATTTCTTTAAACAAATGTGTATAAATTGAAGACAAACAGTCATTTAAACATTGCTGGCTGACAATCAAACCCTCAGCAAACACACTTGCTGCATAACTACCTGGTGTCTTGGCTACCCCTTCTGTCCATCTGTCATGATGGCACCTTGCCTGCTCCAAAGTTGCTTGGACCCCTCTAGTAAGGCATGGGTGCCAGACAGCACCGACTTCTGCAGAGCAGCCTTCTTCAACCCGCACGTGCTATCCCCTCCACAGGAGCTCTTGCCTCCATGCCAGCGATGAAGCATTGGCACAACATCCTTCCTCACAATTGATCAACACCTGTTGATACTTACACAGTGAGAGAGGGGAAGAAAAAAAAAATAAACTAGGAAAGAGAGGCAGACAGGCATTTCTGGTTGCCAAGAAGGCAGGTGGGGTAGCAGCAGGTGTCTGATCAACTCAGGAAGATAACAGGGTGTCAAAATGTTTCTAACGGGAAAGTGCGGTACTCCTTGCAGGACTCCATCCAAAGACAATCAACATATCCATCAGTGACTTCAGGGGGCAGGCTTTTACATTCTTTGGTGATGTGTTAGAGAGAAAATAAGTCAATAGTGTCACAAAAGCAATTCAAATACTGGCTAAATATTGACAATAAGGTGCATCGCTATCTTCTTTTCACCAAGAAAAGGGCAGTCATATAGAGCACGAAAGGGATGCTAGGAAGGTTTTAGATTTGACATACGTGAGTACTTTTTCAAACCCAGATTGGAAAATGCTTGAGGGAAACCCTGATCCTGCTGAAATTGGCTAGGCCAAAATTTTATCTTTTGCTCTGAGTGATGAATAGTTATTGAGGTAAATAAGCTTATAAGATATCAAAATATGACCCACAGATCTCATATTTTCAGCTCGGTAGAAACTGGAAAGGGGAAGGGAGTTCCTTTAGACTGAAAGGATCCTTGAAAGAAAATGCCAATAGCAAAGTCCACATTCCTTACAGAGATATCTAAAAAGTACCATCCAAAAATCTGTACAATTTGCAAGGCTGAAATGTCCTTTTGAGGTTAAAATTAGTAATGCATCTGTCTCTAAATAAATAAATGAATAAAAATCCTATCATTAATTATTATCTTTTCATCAGTATCTGGGACAGCTTCCCAACTGGCTGAAATTCTTTTCTTTTTTCTCTTTCTTTATAGAGCCATCATGCTGTGTGGTCAATCATGGCTGGCTATTACATGTATGATTGCTTTTCCTGATGGGATAATCTTAATCCTACAATTTCTTCCCCTTTGAAATGTATATGAATGAAAATGAAAATAAACATATTATCCTCCAAAACTAATTATGTGAATAAATATATATCAGAATTACCTTTATGTCAGGAGTTTGGGACTTTCAAACGAACCTGCTGTCCAAATGCAGAATTTACATCAGAATGATATGTTTCACTCCCTGATGCCAAGAAAGGAATCCAGAATCTCTCTTAATTTCCTAGGCATGTTTATATATATCCAATGATGGTAAAATACAGACACAGTTCTGGGAGGCAAAGCCTGTATCTAGGACTCCCCAAACCCACAAAACCAGCCTAAGTTACAGAGTTAAAATCTTCTCTTTTCTTTGTTTGGATGATTTAATCTTTTAGGGTACATGTACATGCTTAAATGCTCTCTAGATGCCACATTAGACTATTAAATGCTTTATCTGTTCTGGACACCATTTTCTCTAAATTCATCCTTCCCTTTTAACTTCATTTGGATTTGCATGTTTAATTGCCTCAGACCCTGGAAAAAAATGCAACCAAGACTGAATGGACTCTCATTAAGTCACAAGATTAAGCCAACAAATAGGAATGTTTGTCTCATTAGTCTTACTGCAAGGAATGCAAATATCCTGGTTCCCTCCATGGAGATAATGAGGGGCAAGATTTCTAGAGTGTGTTGCCTGAACATAGACATCTGATTTAATTTTAGGACATGATACCTGATTTACAGTTGCTGGTCCAGAAAAGGATATATCTGTCCATGTCATGTCTTTCAACCTATGCAGATATCTTGATGGATACAAATTCACTAAAGTAGCACTTCTCATGAACATCTAGTGAACCTCAGTCACTCCTCATACATCTTCATTGTACACATGAGGCTTCACTCTGCTTCTTTGCCTTTGCTTCTGAGGATAGGTGCAGCGGAGCCAGGGCAGTCAAATGGGAAAATGAGGAACTAGCCTTACAGTCAGAGTCTCAGAGTGTTGAGCTTATGTTTGTTTCTATAATGACAACAAAATGTTATGCCATTCATTTGTCTTTATGGCCACACTTTTCACACAGTCATGTGTAAGACAATTCAAAGCTATGAAACAACTTTGGGAACAGCAGGACAACACGTTGGACAGAATTACAAATGAGGTCATAAAAATCAAATGTCAGGAACGTCACTTTTCATATATCATGCAGTTTATAAATTAGATTTAGTTCAAATGCTGTTGCTGCCCAACTATAACAATTTCAGCACTGGGTAATGAATGTCCCAGGACTTCGTTGTGCCAAAATCACTGGCACTGAAACTGAAATCTGTGTGTGTATTTTCCATTTCCATTTCTTATGTTGAAGAAAGTTCAAAAAAAAAAAAAAAAAACCAAAACCAAAACCTGACAGTTTAAGAAGTACTTGCTGTTGGAACAGAGATGACAATAGGGGTGATGCTTCCTTATTCTGGCAAAGGAAATATCACCTTACAGACATTTTCTTGCAGAAATCATATCTACACATTTGGTCATATCTCATACCTAGCACTTTTTTATTTGATTTCCAATAAGCCACCCTCATTCTGTAAATAGCTGCATAGCTTCCCCTAAATAAAAGGGTATTTTGGAAGTAATCAAAGACCATCTGCAAATTTCCCAATTTTTAACTTATTTATGTATAATCTGCTGGTTTGCATGTCCTTGGCAATGCAGAATACTGCAACAGTATAGCTACCCTTTTGTGGGTATTAGCTATGTTCAACATTATTTTTATTCTGGATGATGATTATTATTATTATTATTAAATTTATAAAAATTCTGAGGCATCTATATGGGACCCCATCTGTCTTACTCAAATCTAAGAGGACATATCATGTTTGGACCATTCTTCACCCAAACGGAACTTAAAGGAAGTTTTTGTAAGACTTGCTAAAAAGATTTCTTTTTTGTTACAAGCTAGATTTCTTCACAAACAAGTTTGGGGTTTTTTTTAACATAAAATTGTCACTGTAATTTTCAATTTTTATTCAGAAGGTACCTAAAATACTGGATTTCTGAAAATATGCTTTCAATCTAAACTGAAATATCTGAATCTCAGATTCATCTCAGTTGCCATTCTTTTCTGTGGGCCAGAGCTCTCAACCACATCTTTTGTAATATATGGCACAGGGGAGCTCACAATATGTTCAAGAAAATCTTTTTTTAGAGATCCAAGAAAGAGAGGTGGGTCTACATAAAGTGTCACTATTGGAAGTCTGACAACATCCATAAAATAATTTCAAAATTCAGTCTTTTTAATCTTGATTTATTGTGGATTTCAATTTTTAATAAAGATTTAGCATGTTGATGGGGAAGGAGAGGACACCTGCTGTGACTATGTCTTATTTCTAAGAATTCCAGGGTATTTTTAGTGATATATTGAAAATAAGGCCAGATCCTTAAATTGTAGAAATCATAGTTCCATGTATTTCACAACAAAAGATTTCAAAGAAAGTATGCCACTTCAGAATTTAAACATCTGGATCTCAGATTCAGATCAGTAACAATAGGAAACAGAAATAAATGTGTTCAAAACAGCTATATGGTAATCCCTCTAAAATGATGTTCTCTCCCATTCAGCTGAATTCAGGAACAACAAAACCAAGTTCCATTATGTGCAGCTTTTAAAGCAAAAGAAGACAACTTTACCAGGAATTGTTCCTAGACATAATAAATTCCAGCTGAAAAGTTACTCCTGTAAAAAAGGCTAGATAGGTGAGGTGGAAACTGATGAGATCCTTGTGATTCTGAGGCTTCTCAACCAAGGGACAGAGGTTTGTGCATGCCAGAGGGCTGATGCTCATGTGTGAGTGTGCTAATTAAACACTCCAGAAAGGGGAATAATTCCTGCATTGGTGGACATGTTGGGAAGCCTTCCACAGCAGCGTGGAACCATACTTCCTATAAGGGGAAATCAGAAACCTGATTGCCAGAAAGAAGAAAAGAATTTGCAATAGTGGATGAGCAAGATGAACTTAATGGACACAAGGGAGTAAATTTCTAAAGTTACATAAATTAGATCCTAAGAACAGAAAAGTGGCGTGAAGTCCCGTGACCTGTGAATGAAAGTGGGTGAGGATACTGTACGAATAGGATGGCTCTGACTGTCTGTAAGCCTGCAAAGGTACAGAATTCAAATCTAGAATAATAGGAAGGACCTGACTTGAATGGAATTGCACCTGTAACAGGCTTGAGTTATGCCTGTATCATTCCCCCTTGGGAAACAGTGAAGGACATAAAATTACTGTATGTTTCCCTAAAAGTTTTCTCAATTCCCCCTTTTCCTATCTCCTCTCACTGCTTCTTTCTTCTTAACCCACTTCATGCTCTTTTGAATGCTTTCTCTCATGTCCTGACCCTCCTTTTCTAAAAGGCGGAACTCCATCCTTTTTTGCTCTTCCACATGCCTCATGCATAGTGGTGTTTTTTCCTACTCTTCTCCTAGGCTAACTCTTCCTCAGAGCCTAAGTGCCTTGTCCTCTTGTTTCCTTCTTTCCCTTGTCTATCCTCCTTCTCACAGATTTTTCTCTCTGAATTCTCTTGCACTTTTACTCTCTGTGTTCAAATACTACTTTGGGGGGATTTTTTCCTACTGATACACTTTTAAGTGAGGGAGGAACTGAATCACATCCCATGCCCCTTACTGCTTCCAGTCTTCCTCCGAGAGGGTAAGTGCTTATATCTTTGGCGATTTGCTAATGTGGAAGCGAGGTACTTTCTCTGATTTCATGTGTTCGATAGGTAAGACATACCTTCCAGCAGGCAAACTGGGAAAAACTGGTGCTAGCTATAGCACCATCCTTGCAGCACAGCAGTAGCACATGGACCCTCTTCTGTCAGATCAGTTGGGGACAAGAGAAAGGACATGCAAAAAAATTCATTAGGGAATGAGATGGCACTTGGGCAATTCAGAAGGGGATTCAAACCAGGCAGTGTACTGGACAGAAAACACATAGTGTAGCCTGTTCCGTGAGTGGCCACCCTGAGGCAGTCAGCTAGGAAATGAAGCAATAGGAACTGACTGTAGATCTGATACCTCCCCTGTCACTGCAGTCAGCTATCTCAGCCCATACACAATCTCTTCGGCGAGATCTCCTCCTGAATGTATACTCAGGTACCTACAGTCATTTTCCCAAAATACTCCTTCTTTTGAAACACAGCTAAAGGACAAAAAAAAAGAGCTATAATATAGAGCAGCTGCAAATTTGGAGTATTTATTGACGGTGGAGAAATCCAAGTTCAATTCTTTCCTTTGCCTAGGGTAAATGAAACCCACATAATATAATTTCATAGACTGATGCCTCATTCTATACTTCACATGCTGAAGTGATCTTGCAGAAAGAGAGTATGCTTCAGTGAGTCAAAATGCAGCATGAATTTGTAGTTCATTGCTATGAACAGTCAGCTTTGGTGTTGGCAAAATCTGAATTTTCTCCCTGATTTGGAAAGAGTTTCTAGATTTTATGCAATGCCTGTTTCCTGTCTCCCTGCTGCCATTTATTGTTAAGGCAGTTTAACAAAAACATTGATCTGTAAAGAAAGGCTAAAGATTAACTACAATTATTAAAAGCAAGCAATAAGCAAGGAAAGAGTGTTTAAGCAGGTAAAACTAGCATTGATGCCCAGCCCCCAAATAATTTCTCTATCTTCATATTTAAACAAAGAAGGTAACATCCCAGAGGATGAGATAGAATTTCCTTCAGGGAGAAGGAAAACCAAGTTGTTAAAGGCTTTATCATTTCATTAGAGAAGATAATTAGGTAATTAGAATGATTAAAAGTTGACAAAGCAACACACTCAGATGAATTATAACCCACAATCCTAAAAGTAGCAAGGTGAAAAGGAAAGCGTCTGGAGTTCAACTGCTGATAATCCTTGAATGACAAAGGTTAACAGTGGAGGAGATGAGGGCAAATGTTGTTCCTTATCTCCCATTCAAAGTATGTTTCTTTAATCAGAACCTCCCAGGCTAACATAAGGAAGAGGCTGTGGAAGGGAACATCGCCCTTTCTGGAAAAGAGCCTGGAAACACTTCCTACAGACAGCAGCCTGGTTTGTTCCAAACACTCTATTTGCTCTTCAAAGCAGCTGAGAGCTGAGAGCAAGGAGAAGTGATGGAGCTGTATCTGGGACTTGGCTGACCTCACTTAAGGGAAATAACTCTTTGCACCTCCTCAATCTGAAAGAATTTCAGAACAGAGTTCTGGAAAATGTTGATACTGTTTTCCGAATATGTAACTGAAGTACATTACTTGATTTAATGCAATTTGAACCTTGATTTTACCTCTGTATTAAATGTCAGTAATATGTATTTTTACTCTATCTACATTTACAGCTACGACTTTGTAGTTCCAGTTTTTACCAGTGTTTGGAAACCAAGCCTGGAAGATTTGCTGGTTGAAGGCGGAGATGGGAGATTCAGCGAACTTACAACTGTTGACCAACTCAGCCAAAGCCACCCTGACAGGACCGCTCTGAAGAGAAGACAGCACTGCAGTGACTAATGGCTGTGCTGAATTAGCATGTTTCCTGATCAGTCTTCATCTTATGAGCAGCGTGAGCTGCAAGTAAAACAGCTCTCCCTTGGCAAGAACACAGAAGGGTGAGAGTGAAAAAAAATTGTGTATTCTTATTGGGGGTTGAATTCTTATTACAGTGACACCCAAAGGCTCTCTTCAGGAATAGAACCAACTTTGATGAGTGCCTCAAAAACGCACATTAAAACACAATCTCAGTCCTTATGAGTCATAGCCATTATATACATCTAGGGTTTTATTATTATTACTATTGCCACAATTCATGGAGATTCAGAGACATATTTCATGCTTTTTCTAGAGCCAATTTTGCAATTTATTGTAAGTAACTTATGCCCTGCAAAGCAGCATCAGGATACCAAAAAAGTGTGTTCACAATTGCATGTGTTCACATACATAAATTAACCAATCTGTAAATCATTGAAGAAGGAGAATAAAATAATAATATTAATAATATTATATATATATTTATATAGATATATAAAAACAAGTGATGCACAAATGCAATTGCTCACCACCTGCAGAGAAAAAAACAACCTGATGCCTAGTCCATTTCCAGGCAGCGATCCTGCCTCCCAGCTAGCCTCCCCAGTTATATCCAGAACATGATGTCATATGGTATGGGATATCCCTTTGGTCAGTTGGGGTCAGCTGTCCCGGCTGTGTCCCCTCCCAACTCCTTGTGCACCCCCAGCCCACTCGCTGGTGGGGTGGGGTGAGAAGCGGAAAAGGCCTTGACGCTGTGTAAGCACTGCTCAGCAGTAACAAAAACATCCCTGTGTTATCAACACTGTTTTCAGCACAAATCTAAAACATAGCCCCATATTAGCTATTATGAAGAAAATTAACTCTATCCCAGCCAAAACCAGCACATACTTTCACAGTCAAAAGACGATACAATGCTGCTAATGTGTTCCAGACTTTTCACAGGGTCAGGGACTCATTGCTTGACTTTGCAATAGACCTATATGTACAAGTCGTTGCATAGACCTATATGTACAAGTGTACACTCAAACAAAATCAAGTTTAGTTCCTTCTGGGTAAGACCATGGCTATATTTTATCAAACATTTTTCAAAGGAAACCAATCTTTAATAAATTATCATAAAGGGAGTATAATTTCAAGTAATCACCATAAAGAAATTCTTTGCATTTTTAAGAATAGACACGCTCAGCCAGTTGAGGTTGTATGGAGCCAACACACACATTAGCAAGAATAAGTGGTCTACAGTTCTATAAAAAGATGTCTGAGAAATATAAGTATTATCAAAAGTCCCTGAAATAAGTGCAAATAAGCTGAAAAGTGCTCAAGGATGCAGCTGCTAATTTGATCTTTGAGGTGACTCAGATGTTCTAATGCTTTTACATTAAAACATTTTTTTATGTTTAAGATTTATATGGTAAGTCATGGTTACTGTCTCACCACATTGGTTTCTTATTCATCCTCTTCATTTAAAAAAAAAAATCTTCTTAGGTTTTAATCTGTAACTATCTTTTAGCATAAAGATGCTTTTCATTTCTGATGTCATCTCTTTCTCAAGAAGTAATGGGCTACTTTTGCATAAGAAATGGCTAAGCTTACTACTATGCTTAAGCCTAGGTCTGAATCCCAGCTTCTGTCCTGATGAGCGCTGCTGTGAATTTCAGTGAAGTGGAGCAGGGCAGAGCAGAGAGAAGAGGAAAGCTATGGACAAAACCTGGTGTTAAAACCTGGATTTAATATTCAGTTGAAGCCAATTAGTAGTTACTAGGAGTGGTCTGTTAATTCTAGATGTTGGAAATGACCAAGGGTTTTTTGGTTTGGTTGTTTGATTTTTTTTGAAGAGAAGAAAGATATTACAGTTATTAGGATGTTTTGTAAGAAATGTAAAATCAGATTAAATTTCCTCCTCTGATACCGATTTGTACTCTTGGGCAAAGGCCCAAGTCTACCACTGAGGGGCTAATGATATCTTCAAAACTCTTCTGCCAGGGCCTGCTTTTCCATTATTATAATCAAAGCTGCTGATTGATGCTGCTGCTCTCCCACGAAACGTGAGTTTATGCCTGCACAGAACTGGAGGACGTGGAGCAGGAGCTGTACCACTGCCTCACAGGGAGCTCTTCCCTTGAATGGGCTGGGTGGGAGCACACCGACAGCTGGGAGCACTTTTATAGGCATCCTTGTGGTTAGATAGTTCATCTGGGTCTCTTCTCCTATGTGTTACATATGTGCATTGCTATTTTCCTGTTCATTAAAAGTGACCCAAGTTATGCTGAAAACTTCAGTACTTATATCCTATGGTAAGTAAGTGGGAATAAGTGATAAAGATAGAACATTTTGTGTGTATGTGTACGTCGTACTTCTTAGCAGCCTGTGAATCCACCGTCTGGAGCATCCATGTATGTAATGCCATGTACACGGTAAGAAAAGAGATGACATTATCTTTCATCAGAGACTATGTGTAAGTAGCACTGTTGATTTAATTTTGTTTTCATAATCTTAAGGATCAGAAAAGATCGTATCAGTTTCCAAAATCATGATTTCCCATATCAATGAAGACAAATTATTGGCAGTTTCAGCTCCTATCGTTCAATCCTGGTTGAGTGGAAGGGATGCATAACCCCTGCCCACCTTACGACTTCCACGTTTGCTGTAAAGTGTGGAAATTAAATCTCTAAGTGGAGAAAAAAGACTTGGCATATTTTATTGTGAACTTTCATGCACATACTCCTTTTCAGTTCCTGCAGCTAATCAGAGGCAGAAAGTGAAAGATGAAGAACTAGAAGTAAATTCCAGCTAATAAAAAAGAGACTTTTTAGTTGACTTAGGAAGTTTCTTTGCCAGTTGCCTCCAGCAAAAGAGAATTATTATATTCCCAGTGAAACATTATTATCAGGTGGATTCTTAACACAAAGACTCCTCAAGCCCTGAAGGCAGACAGTCTATAAAATTTGAAATCTTAGAAATACTAGGTGAGGCGATAGCTATTACCTTCATTTTTTTTCTTCAAGAGGAAAGGAGAAAAATCTAGGTAAATCAGATATTTTAAAGTTCTATGTCTGACATTTCTCATAACAACAGATGCTCATTTTCATATTTCCACATTCAGACTCCTCTCTTATGATAACATTGCTTTGAAAAATAGAAAGCTGCACAGTTATCCATGTCCTCCTGCCCAGTCTTACCTTTTAAACAAAAGTCCTGAGCCTGTATTTTCTTCAAAAATCACTTTTACTCACTTGTGGAATGGACTGAGACACTACGTGACTAAGACTTGCAGCATGATTTTTTTAAAACTTTATGAGCTGATCCCGTCATCATTCTTCACAGAACATTTTTATTCTACCTTGGAAGTTTTGCATTTGGAGAGCTTGTGAGATGAGACCATTCAATCTAGGAGAAAGGCTTTTTTCAGTATCTCTGCCCAGTATTGTGCAAGTTGTTAAGTGATAAATAATCCTAAAAGATATGTTTAACTACTTTATTCAGACAGCAACACAGCTGTATTAACCAGTATATTTACTTTTCCAAGTGCATTGGTGTGGAAATGGGCTATTTCATATTTAATAATTTGTTGTGGTTTAACCCCAGCCAGTAACTAAGCACCATGCAGGCACTCGCTCTCCCCTTCCCTCTGCAAGAGGATGGGGGGGAGGAGAATGGAAAAAAAACCTCATGGGTTGAGATAAAGACAGTTTAATAGGATAACAAAGGAAGAGAATAAGAATAGTAATAATAACAATAATATAAGTGATGCACAAATGCAATTGCTCACCACATGCGAAAGGAAAAACAACCATCTGATGCCCAGTCTGTTTCTGAGCAGCAATCCCACCTCCCACCCAGCTTCCCCAGTTCTATGCGGAGCGTGACGTTCCATGGCAGGGAATGTCCCTTTGGCCAGTCTGGGTCAGCTGTCCTGGCTGTGCTCTCCCACCTTCTGGTGCACCTGGCAGGGCACAGTGAGAAGCTGGAAAGTCCTTGACTTAGTGTAGGCACTACAGCTACCTAGCAACAACTAAACCCATCAGTGTGTTATCAACATTATTTTCATACTAAATCCAAAATACAGGACTATGTTGGCTATTAGAAAGAAAATTAACTCTTGTCTCAGCCGAAACCAGGACATAATTAAAAGAACCCAACTCAGCACAGAAAAAAAATAATAGCATTGTACTTTTTCCAAGTCTGAACTAAAATTAATCCAGAAAGAGTTGGAAATGTAACTTTGCTAGTGAAACTTTGGAGTAAAACTGAGGTTTTATGTTCATTTCTATAAAATGACTGGCAGATTCTCAAGTGGAGATTTCAAATTCCAGCTGTTTGCATTAATTTATCTACAAACTTTGTGATGTATTCTACTTCCAAGCCTTCTTGGAACTTCTCATTTTAAGAAGATCTTCTGCTAACCTATCCCGTGCAATGTTAAATGCAAAGTGAAACAAAGGAAAATTAATCTAACCTTTAAGTTCTTGTTAATCACAAGTAAAAGGAAAGACAAAATAAAAACACGGACATCCTCTACCTGTAGTGTTGATTCAGCATTTTTGCTTGCATACTTATTCAGTATAAGTGGTAATACAGGAAGCTATTAATTAAGAATAATTTGTGTGCAACATATACAGCACCATGTCTCTCACTGCTCTGTGGAGATTCCTGGGAAGAATATGAAAATCTCCATCCCCTGATAACAAAACATACAGGCGCAAGGTATATAGATGCAAATCCCCATGCAAATCAGAACAATTTCTTCCATATTACACTTGTGCATAGCGTGATTTTTTTTCTTCACCAGAAGATAACACGGGAGGGACCATTAAGACTTGTGGATATAGGGAATTTTGTGTATCAGGGATTAACCTGGTTACTGCTGCCGTTAAGACCTTTCCATTTCCAGCTTTGCCTGTAGCCTATACATAGGGGTTGAGTTTATAGGAAAACATGTACTAATAATGCTACAAAGCTTCCTTCTTTCATGTGAAGATACTGAATTTATACCTATAAGCTATAAGACAACACACAAAGAAATTTTTTTTATCCTCTTGACTTTGAATATCTTACAAAGGCTCCGAGACAATCTGGGTAGCGAGCGTAGCATTTTGTGGTTTATAGTAATTGGATTCCTAAAGATTCTAGATTTTGGAAACAGCCAGGACTATGACATCCTGTAGTCTGTCCTGCTATATATCATTATTATACTTTACTCATTCTACTCTTTTTCCCTTAATAAATTAAATAGTATGAGTTCAGCTATTATTTAAGATCTTGGGTTTTCTAAATCTTATTTTTCAGAAAGACACTATTTTTGATCTGAAATGTAGGAAATGGGGAGTCAAATAATTCTCTAGGTAGTTTATTCCCATGATTAATCATCACAGATTAAAAATGTAGCCCTAATATTTAATTTTTTTTTCTTGGCTTCAGCTTTCAGACATTGGTTCTCATTATGTCTTTCTCTTTTAGACTAAAGAGCCATTTAGCATGGCATATGATGCCATGGAAGACATCACTAAGCCTTTATGATAATTCATGGGCAAAAGTCATTAAGGCTGTCACATGAACATTTTCTTCAGAAAAGTTTTGTTGCTATTTTCTGTTACATTCTACCAATTTCATATTATCTTGTTTTAAAAAAATGAATGCCCAAAGTGTATTTATTATTCCAGTACTGTTCCTCTTCAATACCACATGTGGGAAAATGCTTTCCCTATTCCAGCTCGCTACCCCTGAGCAAACCAACCCTGTAGTTGTGGTCAATGGCACTTGTGTACCGGGAGCTCATTTGTCTTTGCCCCAGCTTTCAGGCACTGCTTTCCAGTTAACTGTCCATGCAATGGGATCCAGTATTAGCAAAAGCTTTGAGGTGGATCTTACTAGACCTTTTCCTACAGTGAACTCCCCAAAGAAGATCAAAAGGCTTTTAAACTGAACAAAAAGTCAGACTTTGAAATAACATAAACTAGAATCCCTAACTTTTTAAGCAGAGGGAACTCAAAGTAGAATAACCAACCTTAAAGGGAGTTTATAAACAGCTCTCCTGCTCTGCGCCTTTGCAGACTGATCCTGGCATCCAGGCTTGGTTTTACTCACTTCACTGACCTTCCAAATTGCACCTGACTCATCTCACTCCTCTACGGTTGCAGGAAATGTCTTTCATCATCTCAGAGACCTGGTATCTGCTCTTTGTCCCTCACCACAGTCTCTCAGTTTTTCTTTGACCTCCAGGCAGTCTCCCTTGTACCTCTCAAACCCTATAAGTTTCTTTCCCTGATTTGCTCAGTAGCTCCCCAAAGAAAGGAGCAATCCCCACTCTGACTTCACCCAGTCTTAGTAAAGGCATATAAAAAAATTGGAACCAGAGACACAAAGTAACTATTGACTGTCAGTTTTCCATTCAGTAACTATAGTTTTCTTTCCTTGTTCCTGATGGGTAATTTTACATTTGGCTGACTTAGAACACCTTTTGTTTTGGTTAGATCAAGTTTACTAAGCCATCTACTTAGATGTCTCCTAGGAGGCTGAACAACTGGATCTTGCTTTCCAGAGTGATGTGCATAGCTCAGCTGAGCCAGAACTGCATTGCTCCAGTGAGAACCTGCTCCAGTATTAAGCTTGAAATATTATAATATCAGCATCAGGTTTTATAAGGTGGTTTAGTAAGCCTGTGCATAGGCACTTACAGTTTAAGTTAATGCAGAAGTTCATGTAAACAGGATTTAACTGCCTGCAGTCTAAAAAAGCTGACAAATATGCCTAGTGTGTGTTTAGCAAACATTAAGGTGCTGGTCAACCCATCTGACTGGTATACTGATTATGTTTTTTAACCTGGCCTAGTTAACAAGTACATTTTTATTTGTGCCAAAGAAGACATTGTCCCTCTTTCTCTGTTGGATTTGTTGGGGTGGCTTTTTGAGAGATATGCTAAATAAATGCAGTGTCACTGAAAGGTAAACTGCTTTGAAAAGCAAGTCAATACCGTCACCGAAATAAGGAGAGATTTCACCTTTGCAGCTATAATGCATGACCTCTGCAAATGCAGTGTGAGGAGCCCTACTGACGGGCAAAGCACACTGGCAATGGTATGCAATACCAGAGCTGGAATAGACAAAAACAAGTCTCAGCGACCAGTTCATTCTCAAAACACCCAGACAAAAGAAAACAAAATAATAACACTTCATTAGTATAATCAACCAATAAATATTGAACAAAAATAAAAACCAGATACAGCCATACCCTATGTTCTAATTAACTTAGGAGCATAAGAAAAGTCATTTATTAAATGCAAGAAACCCTTTTATAACAAAACAACTGGCCATTAACATTGATTATTGTCATATTAATCCAACGATGTGATTTATAACTGTGTTAAAATGCGTCCTGAGAATATTCATTTTTTAAAAATTGCTGCTTTGGGAAGATTTGTTCGGAAGTTCACTAAGCAGACCCAGTTATGCTTTAGGAAGTCAGTAAGCATCGGAACTATGTTGAAGAGTTGCAGGAAGTCTGCTACTGCATCTCCCTGACTGAATGCCTGCTATGCAGAACAGAAAGGAGAGGATAATTAATTAATATTTGAAATCCTTCCACCTTCTTGAAAAATATGAAAATTCTATTCTGCAGGTGAGTCATTCCAGAGCCTCCAAGTAGATAAATGCCACTTCTGGTTTTATTTAGATTAGGAAACTATAAGTTTGCGCAACTACAAGTTAGATTTGAATACAGGATAATATTAATGTTTCAGAATTTATAAGCATGTTAAGATTTAAGTAGCATTTATTCAAACGCTTCAGTTAGTTAACTACTTTTGATTACGGGGGCAGACCCTTTGTCAAACCTTTTTTGCTAAATTATAATGAGATTTAATGTCTTAAGTTATACTTACATTAAGAAAATATGTAGAGGATCAACTCCCTCCTTTTAGTTTACTGCCCATTGGATTAGCTGTTAGAAAAGCTGGCATAGAACACTTTTTGTTGTTTCTGTTTTGGTTTGCTTTTTAACAATAAGCAATCTCCCTGAGCTTGTAGAAGAGGCTAGCCAACAGCTCTGCCAGGGAAATACCTAATGCTACAGGAGTAATGGCAATTAAATTAGCATCTGCAAAATGAGAGCAGGATCGGTACTACAGGTGCTCAGATTCAGTATAGACCTGTATTAAATGTTTTAATTAGTGACTAAAAACAATTGCTCTTTTGCTAATTGTAGGTAGTGACTACAGAATGACTGAAAATCTGTTTCCTTGTCTTGCCCCAGCGAAGCTGTAGAGTCCGTCCTATTGTAGTCCACCTCCCTCTAAAGCTGTTTAACACTTGAGAAGCTGACACGGAATGGCACCACTTGTCTGTAATGTGCTTGAATGACTTTTGAACAGTGCGTAGGTAACTTTTATCAGATCAGCTGAATGGGAAATTTGGTACAGACCCATTATGGCATAGACAGCCTGACCATGTCAAGAAGCAGCCTGTAGTAGAAAATGTCCTATTTTAAAGGATGATTAAGGTACAATGAGCTTCGAAAGGATTATTAATGTGCAATGAGCATGTCATTAGAAACCCATAAAAGGAAAGTGAAGGTGCAACGCAAGCATGTTCCCAAAAGTACCAAGGGCCAGAGTCCAACTGAACATGAACATAATGTACGTAGACATATGTTAACATTTAGAAATGTATCTATGCTACTGTTCCTTCACCAGTGTTCTAGTCACCATATAGTACATTCATCTGTTCACTGCATGCTAAATAAATAAAGAGAAATTAATCATGCTTTAATCAAAATGATACATCTTAATGAAGTTCATTAGTTTTGAGCCATTTAAAATATGTAAAGTTTGTTATATTGAGCTGTTGTGCTAAGACAAGAATTCCAGCAACAATAAAGACATTTAGAAATCTTGCCGTTTTGAAAAAAGAAATCAGTCTTTTCTCATGCAGTTTACAATGTTACATAATATTGACAATATTCATACACTGAGGATCTGGTCTTTGGAATTGTTAAAGCCTGATCATGCTTCCCATTGATTTTCAGTTCTGTTGCCTGCATTCGGCAGTGCTAGAACTCCCACTGGATAACTTCCTGAAGGCATTTAGACCCAGGAGGATGCAAGCAGACTAGGATTTTTCAAATTCCTTCTAGATTCAAAGGGAAGATCCAAGGTAGATAAATGCCTAATGATTTCTTAAAACACTTGCCTTACTTCAGGTATCCCAAACCTCTGAAAATCTAATCCTTGACACACAGAGAATTCAAGAGTATTTTTGATACAGAAATCTCTCTGCTATTTATCTCATTAAGCTCAATCTTCATTAAAATGCAAATAGAAATTAAAAAGTAATTAGATATAACCTAATTTTAAATATCCCTATTCATGATGTATCATGTCTTTCAGAGGTCTAACAACTTATTTGTCTAATTAGGGTGGCAGTACTTTATCAGCTTGACAACTTATCCTTTTGTTTTAGCTACTTGCAGCAGGTATTACAGTAAGGATTTTCTTTTAACTGCTACACGAGAGTGTGTTAACAAAGCAAGTAGTTGGTGACTCAGTTTGTGAGCACAATTTTGACACTGAAAAGCTGGAAGTTGGCCTGTCCCTTTCTTTGCACAAGCACCTGAGGGAAGTTGATAGGCAATGCTAGGCATGGCAATTAGCTTACCCAGCATGAAACTCAATAGAAGCGGGTGCTGAAGAAAGATTCGACTAAGAAGATTTCTCCCTTCTCCTTCCTTCTCCCTCTCCTGCCACAGCAGCTCAAAGGTGGTACCTAGCCGGGAGCAGAAAGCCTGTCCCATTTTGTTTACCTATTCTACAAAATTGCACTGATTTATATCATCACCACTGTTGCTTTTCAAAGCCCTTAGCTAATAAAGTTGTGAAAGAAGTAAGCTCCTTGTATGCTGGACTGTGTTGCGCCATCTGTCCTATGCTATCAGCTAACACAGCTGTGGAAGAGTCACTTCAAAATACTTCCAGATTACATTGTTCTGAACATCATTTCTAGGAAACATAATAAACAGCAAACTCCTGTTCTCATTCGAGGAGTCTAAATGTCTGTTGCTAGCCAAGCCCTTTCCATCTGTCGAAGTGTCAGAAGCTTTGCTGTCTTTGAGGAAAAATGCTGCTACATAGACAAATTAAAATGTTGTTTATTCATAGATACTTTACCTGCATTTCTCACATGGCAAATAACACTTTATTAACATGCCTTCAAATTCTTTAGTGTTGTTTTCTGTTTCAGGACTGAACTTTTAAAACTGTTACTTGGCTGTCAAAGTCATAGTTAGTCACTTTGCATCTCGTGGTTTTTCCCTTTCTGTAATTTTAGGTCTTCTGGTAGGAAGAAAAGTCATGTTTGTCAACACTGCTGAGGTATGTATTTTCCTTGGAGATAATCGACAGGGTTTAGCTACCTTTATCAACATCACTGTTTTGCTCTGTTGTTGTTCAGTTTTTCCTTGTATCATCTACCTCACTCATGTAACCGATCACAAAAACAGGTGTAAAAGAAATACTAATTTTAGCAATATCTTTCGTGTAAGTGTTACTAGTAGGTGCCACCCCAAGTTTTAAATGGCTATAAACCTTCCATAGCACTATTGATGCAAGTAATAAAATATACATAGAGGAATATGATTTAACCACATTCTTGCAGAGAACATAAGCATATCTTCTTTTTTTTTTTTTTAGATGAGGAAACTAATGAATAAGGCTAACATCTTTGCTTTAAATGGCCATTATTTTGTTGCTTCTATTCACAGACGTCTGGCGTGAGACAGCTAAGCTTTGTTTTCAGACCTTGGTATTTTATTGCTGAAACGGTGCCCTGTGCCTCTGGAAGTCAGGACACCAAAATCTCAAATAGATTATCCAAAATCTCAGATGTAAATCTCAGTGCTGTAAATATCAACGTGCTGTCCAAGAAGTCTATGACTGGATGGAGAATGGTGTCCTCGTCCCCTGGCTGCCTGTTCTGCTTTCTATAAATGCAAGATCAGACAGTCCTCAATTCAGTTTGAAGCTAAGCTTATTACTAATAAGAAGATGCAGCCTATCTCACATCTCAGCATGTGATACTCAATCTTGATCAGAGATATCACATGCTGGGACCTGCTGCAAGTTTTGCTGATTATTCCTCTGTATTAAGATGAGGACAGCTGTAATATACTTCATTTTATTCATATCGCTCAGGCTCCTAAGAAATTGCCAATTCAACCCACAGCTGGGCAAAGATCTGGCATTCTGACAATACCCCATCAGAAACACATAGGCACGCTGATACCACCCACAAATGAGAAGGCATATTTACAACCTTCCTGTGAATATGTAACCACTGGAAGAAAAAAGAGAAAGATCAAAAGTAAAGCTGCAGTACCAATACGCAGATCTTTAGTGTAACACTCAAACTCTATTGAAAAGTAGACTCACAATCAAGAGCAAGTGGGAAGTCAAGAGAAGTGATTGATACAGCTTTTGAGACCTGCCGCTGTGGAAAGGAGCAATCTCCAAGAGTCACTAGAGTTTGGTTAGTAAAGAGTCATGTGTTTGATTCTGAAAGATGCTTTAAAAAGGACAATGAAGAGAAGTGACTATACTGCGTGATAGTTTACAATTTCTGTGTATAGATCTACGACAGCCAACAACAACACGGCTATGGGTAGAAAGTGAAATGAGAGGAAGTGATTTGAGGCAAAAGCAAAAGTTTTACAGAAACATTATTAGTGTTGCTGTGTACATGCTTATATCGTGCTGCTGTGTATGCTTCTATTTAGCATTGCCTATGTGCATTTGTACGCTTTCTAGTTAGAAGCAAATAAACAGGTTTTCTGTCAGTGTCAGGCTCTATCATACAGTAACTGATGTGCCTGTTTTTAAAACAAAACAAGTCTCCCACTGGAAAGTAGGTGTCTGAGTTAAATTTCTCTGGGTTAAGTTTCTAAATTACTTGACCCACTGCAAGTGAGCAGATGATGCCTACAGATTGAAGCATACACCTTAACTATTTATAGGCTCCAGAATATTGCAAGATTTAATGGTATCAAAGTTCAGTGCGCTTGCCTGCTCCATTCTGAGGAAAAATGCATTTCTCCCTTGTGAAACAATGTCAGATATCTCCAGCCTACACATTCTTATCATTTGAGCCCCAAATATCAATTTAATAATGTTTCAATATGGTAATGAATTTTGCAATTCATATAGAAATATTGACATTCACATAAATACTAAGTAAAGCATGTGTGTTCATATTTAAATGACAAGCTTGCTTATCTTGCACAGTCCTTCAGACACAGGACATTTACACTAGATTTGATCTGTATACTCAAAATCAGTTTGCAGATCCTAGTCCCTAGGAATTGAACTCATATTGACAAAACAATCGTACGTGCAGACTTGCCACTTGATATTAGATAACAGACTCAGTCTGGTGATGAAGATGTCTCCAAACAATTGAACAAATGCCAATCTCAAACAATGATTAGGAATTTACTTCTTTTATATACCTAGCCACCTAAACCAGTATGGCACAAATCAATATACACTTTGAATTGGTACTAATTACATTTGAATTAATTTACATACTTATTTGAGATCTTATTTTTTTAAGAAATTATTTGATCTGACTTTAGGCCAGTAGTCTAAAGCCCCTGAATAGTTTTCAGAAAACCAATTAAATTATTTGTGATTTCAAATGTCTTACTTTTGGATGTACTGCTTGAGACAGTTTGAAGTTTCTCACCTGTCAGAAAGTCCTGAGCAACGCTTAAGCATTTGGGATGTTTTAGAGAGCTTAACATAATGCGACTCAAAACACAGGCATTCAAAACTTCTGAAAGTGTTGCCTTTACAGCCCACATCAACTTTCACCTGATAAATAGTGGCACATTTTACAGAATGGAAACATTACACAGAGCTTAAACCACCAATTTACTTTAAAATTATTTTTCAGCTTTTTACATCACCATTACCCAAACAATTGAAATTATTTTGAATATGTTAATGTTCTTGAATATCAATATCACATATCACATATCAAATATTGAATATTGAATATTACTGCCAGACCTGCTATATGCTTAGCAATAACTAAAACCCTAATTATTTTAGGGAAAGGGAAGCAAAAACCTGCCTAAATTCCTTTTACCTGTTCCCAAATTTAGTGTCAGTGAAAGGAAAAGGAAGAAGAGTTTGACCATCTATTTTAGTGGAGGTAGGATTATCTCACCTCAGAGCAATAACGATAATACAGCAGAAGGTAATCTGATGACTTGGAAAACACAGAAGTGAACTGATCTTTTAGATGCATAGAATTTTATTTCAATGAAACAATCTGTTCCCTATTCTTAATTTTTAAGGTGCTCAATGCAAGAAGAAAAAAATAGAAAGGAGGTAAATTAGGAAAATTATATTAGAAGCAAAAAATCTAATTATCTAGCCAAATTGTATACACCCAGTCAGACTTCAGTTGTTTGCCAAGACCATTATTGGTAGTGAAATTGCCACGTGTGTTTGTGCAGCTGTAGTAGACACACCTTGATGAAGTCTAGAAAATTACACTAATGAGCCTTGCAGTGATTTATTAAGACAGCCCAGAAGGTGATTTAGTAATTTGCTCATAAAGAACTCCTCATGCCAGTTGTTTTACACATCACAAGAGTGTTTCCAGTAATGTACAGCAAGACGCTTGCTAGGTTCACCTGTCAAAAACTACTGATCTTTCCCAGAGTAACTGAATTAAGAAGACAGTATTTTGATTTTCCTCTTCTCTTGTCCCCTCCTCACAGCTAAAGTGGGCACCTCAGAAATACTGAAGGAGTCACTCACATAGCTATGACACTTCCTTGCTTATATCTGATTAAGCAGCAATATTATAAATTCAGCATCCTTTGAAATTTGCATTATATCCACAGTTGTGCCCTTTTATGAACATCTGCAATACTGCTACCCTAGATGTTTACATAAGACATTGCTTAACTTTAGAGATATTGGCTAGCAGCATTGAAACAAAGAGAATTTATTGCTAGATCAGAGAAACTTGGGTTAAAATTTCCTTTGTTAGATTTTAGTAAAACTACTTCCTTTCTGCTACACATTGGCGATAAATCACAATATTAATAATTTTCTAGTTTTAATTGTATGTGTGTGTTATTAATAAAAGATAATTATATGATAGCTTAAAACACCTATGGTGCTATTCAATAATTGTTTTGTCATCCTATGTCTAACAACATATTTCTTAGGCATGCTTTATCTAAACTTTTCCGCAATTAAGGATAATAAAATTGAGAAAAAAGATGAACACATTATAGGTTATTTCAGCTGACTACAGCCTGGCACTTGTGCATACAGAAAAGCAGCAAGCAGCTCAGGTAAGAACAATTTTTCTCACTGGTACCTACCATAAAAAAGCTATACTACTTCTTTGAAAAGAATTAACAGTTCAATTTTGCTTTCCAATGACCCCTCCGGCCATTTCAGGAATAACAATGATAGACTTGGGTAGGAGTCATCACAGTCATCTCACATACATGTTTGTCAGAGGACTGCACAGGGAAAGCAAATAATAATGACAAAAGCTAGACTTGATTTTTTTTAAAAAAAACCCAACATCCTATTATTCTGTGGAAAAAACTGATGAAACCCAATATTTTTGTCTTGCTAATGGAAGAAATAGAAATAAGTTATTGAGAAGAGCTAATGAAAATAATCTTCTACCATAGAATCATAGAATGGTTTGGGCTGGAACGGACCTTAAAGATCCTCTAGTTCCAACTCCCCTGCCATGGGCAGGGACACCCTCCACTAGACCATGTTGCTCAAAGCCCCATCCAGCCTGGCTTTGAACACTTCCAGGGATGGGGCATCCATAACTTCTCTGGCTAACCTGTTCCAGTGCCTCAGCATAAAAAATTTCTTCCTTATATGTAATCTAACTCTACTTGCTTTCAGTTTAAAGCCACAACCACTTGTAAAGTCTCTCTCCATCTTTCCTGTAGGCCCCCTTCAGGTACTGGTAAGCCGCAATTATATCTCCCTGGAGCCTTTTTTTTCCAGGCTGGACAGCCCCAACTCTCTCAGCCTGTCCTCATAGGAGAGGTGCTCCAGCCCTCTGATCAGCTTCGTGGCCCTCCTCTGGGCCTGCTCCAACAAGTCCACATCTTTCTTGTATTTGGGGCACCAGAGCTGGACGCAGTACTCCAGGTGGGGTCTCACAGGAGCAGAGTAGAGGGGCAGAATCACGTCCCTCAACCTGCTGGTCGCACCTCTCTTGATGCAGCCCAGGATACAGTTGGCTTTCTGCAAGAGCACACTGCTGGCTCATGTTGAGCTTCTCATCAATCAACACCTCCAAGTCCTTCTCCTCAGGGCTACTTTCAATCCATTACTCGCCCAGCCTATAGTTGTGCTTGGAATTGCGCCGACCCACATGCAGGACCTTGCACTGGGCCTTGTTGAACTTCATGCAGTTTGCACGGGCCCACCTCTCCAGCCTGTCAAGGTCCCTCTGGATGGCATCCCTTCCCTCCAGCGTATTGACTGCACCACACAGCTTGGTGTTGTCGGCACACTTGCTGAGGGATATCTCCTATAATTGCATGATTTTGGGTAAATATAAAATAACCTTTCCTCCTTTATAGAGACAGTTATATAAAACTAGCTATAAAAGCATGGAGCTGGTTGCCTGTCTTTGGAAGCCAGTCCCTGGAAGCAACATAGGCCCTAGGTACTGTGCTGAGACATGCTGAGAATTTTGAAGGGTTACAGAGAGAGGAGAGAGAGTTAAGATATGCTGCCTCTTGAGAGAAGCAGGCCATTCCTTCATTTTGCCGAAATCATTAGTCACACAGAGCCTCATTCCTGAGTGGGATCTGCAGCTATAATTAGTGCTCAAACTCTCATTTGCATTCTTGCTATAAAAGTTAATATTTTACATGTCAAATAACCCGTATGGATTCACTTTTAATATTAAAAGCTGTTCATAATACATGTGCAGAAGGCTTTATTACACATATTAATGTCTCATACCAGGTACCTTTTGTGTTAGGATAATGAAATATGACTTATTAATGCAGTTGTGAATCTTTTTGTGAATAGTGTGATTATAAATGTGTTTAATCTACACAATTTTAGTACATTCTGAATCACCACTAGTCAGAAATATACCTTTTTTCCCCCCTTTGCACAATTTAGCCTCACATTTTCTTGCAAGTATCCTGTTCTGTCATTGCAAGTGATGCCAAAAATATTTGTAAATGTTGAGTCTCAGCAAAAGCATGAAGACTGTGTCTGAAAATGGATCTCTCCTCAATGAAGCATTATGGCTGATCAATTGCTAAACATACAGGATTCAGAACCTGGGTACTAGAAAATGTCAAATACAATGAAACCTATTAAAGGTTAAAGAGCTCGGTGTACACCCCCCCCCATATTTTGAGCTCTACTTCCATAAAGCCAAAGCTAAATCAGTCAGCTGGGAAGCAGATCCTTTCAAAACCAATCTCTGTGTAAGTATCCATTAAAGGATCCTAAATTTGCAGTTAGCAAATGTCCTATGGAAACACCTGTGACATCCATATGAATAGCAAATGAATTCTTTACGATCAGTGCTATTACAATGAATATTAACTGAATTCCTTATGATCAGTGCTGCTAAAAAGAATATCAAATAAAACCACAATGAAGCAATTCTTCAATTAAAGAGCTACTTCCAAAGAGTCCACATAGCATAAACTCCAGTACAATAACAACAGTTAGGGCAACAATTATTGCATGTATTATAAGTGCAGAAAAATCAGCAGTAGGCTGGTAATGTATTCAGAACAATGAACAAAAAAAAAAAAAAAAAGACATGATCATCTCTCATTTCTTTTAAAAGACACTATAAACCTAGAGCATCATTACTACGTGCCGCTTTTCTTCCTGGCAGTCTTAGATTTTCTACATCATTGTTCTATGCAAAACTGTCAAAATCATCTCCCTCCCTCAGTTCAAATGTACTTGTCAGAGTGATTGAAGGGTTAATACAAGAGAAACATACAATACAATCAGATAGCACTGTGCTCTTAATGGCAGTGTTTGGTAAGTTACTATCTCTACCATTTCTACCGGCCCTGTGAGCTGGAGGGCTAGCTTATAGACATTAATGTACTCAAAAGACTGTAATTCACTTCTTGGCAAGGCTAGTATGGTCAGGAATTACAAATACAGTAATTAGCGGTGAGTGTACAGATCTTCACAGTGCAGATCAGAGTCACACTCCTCAAGGCCATTGTTTCTTTGGCTGGAGGGAGGAAACTGGGAAGAAAGCATCAATGATTTTTCTTCATAGAAGAAAGGCTGTGCTCCAGAAAACTTGAATCAGTGTGGTGACACTGTTGTCTTTCCAGTACAAGGTAGTGTAGCAACTGGTGCCAAGAATCATAATGTGGAGAAAGAAAAAAAAAAAAAAAGCACTTGAATTTGTGAAAGGATTTTTAAATATATTCCTGCTAAAATCATATGATAGCTTGTCGTGCTTTAGAAGCTGCCATCTTACATTTTTGCTTGGGCTTTTTATTTCTCTGCTGTGTGTCATGGCATAGGAGTGTGACATCCCATGCCGGGGCTTCTATGGGGCTGTATGAAAGCAACCTGCACTATTGCAGTGTGCCCACAGAAATGTGCCTGTCTGCATTTAAATAACTTCAGCAAAGACATCAAATACAAAAAGCTAAGTTACTGCATGTATAATAATGATACGTTGCTCTCGTTAACAATGCTGTTACTAAATATGGATTGCACTTAGCACAAGATAAGGGGATAAGTACAATGCCCCGATCACTGTGCAACCTGAGATGTGAACACTCAATTAAGTTACAGTAACTTAACAAATCACTCCCACATCATCCAAGTTATCACTATCCTGTGTGAGAGAGTCTTAGAGAAGCTGATCTGTATTGATTTATGACTTCAGCTCATATTTGGGATCAGTTGCCTCAGCTTAGCTAATGGGTGGTTTCTTAGAGTGCTATGACTATTCACATTGCAAAACCATACTATCAACTTTAATTTACAACCTAGAAAGTTTCTATTAAAAATGTAAAGATAGGCTGAGCAACTTACATTCCTAGAATACTTATACTCAAAATAAACATAATGCAGAAGAGATAGATCCCATAAAAACTTTTAACTCAACCTGTTGTATATAAAGCAGGCTATTGTTAATACATGATATTCATTCACTGAGGTCAACTGACCTGATTATTCTCCATTACACCCACTAATCTGCAATATTAACACCCATGAAAATGGTGGTAAGAAATCAGTATTTTGATTTAGTAACTATTTATGCTGATGTATAAAAATAGAATAAATAATGCAGAGTAGTAAAAGAAATAGTATTTAGTAAACGAAGCATCAAAAGAAATTTTTTAAAGACTGAATAAGAGTTATGAGAGTATCAAAAAGTGTAACTCCACAAAGGGACTTAAACACTAGCACGAAGGCAAAGGATTACTCTTATGCAACCTCACCTCTAGGCACCATGTTTTCTGCATGACAGTACCCCAGGTACATACCGGTCTGCTTCTGGGCAAATTCAAAAGCATTTTAGTGATGACCATCTCAAAGCCTAATAAGCAAGAATGTAGAAAGATCTTTCTCCATCTGTGTTATGTGAAAGATCTGATCTGATTAGTGTTGTCAGAGCATTTCAACAGATCAGACTGCACAAAATAAAGGCAGCTTCTCCCTTTATGCCAGTTTACCTGCCCAATGCCGCTGTTGAAGCACTACTCAGCCAGGATGTTAGCCCTTTGACAGAGGTATTCAAATTCACACCTCCTCATCTGAGTGCCACCCTAAACACAATGTCTGTTCTCGGCCTCTCCTTTTGAAGTTGTCTAATTCTGTACAATGTACATAAACAGTCCTCCATTGGGAAAGAGCGTGACATATGAAACTAAAATATGTTGGGTTGGCATGGCAAGGTTTTGGTAGCGGGGGGCTACAGGGGTGGCTTCTGTGAGAAGCTGCTAGAAGCTCCCCCTGTGTCTGATAGAGCCAATGCCAGCCGGCTCTAAGATGGGCCCGCCGCTGGCCAAGGCCAAGCCAATCAGCGCCTCTGTGATAACATATTTAAGAAGAAGAAAAACACTTAGAGAGAGAGAGCTTTTGCAGCCGGAGAGAGGAGTGAGAAGATGTAAGAAACTCTGCAGACACCAAGGTCAGTGCAGATGGAGGGGGAGGAGGAGCTCCAGGCGCCGGAGCAGAGATCCCCCTGCAGCCCGTGGTGAAGACCATGGTGAAGCAGGCTGTCCCCCTGCAGCCCATGGAGGAAGGATGAGGGGGTGTAGCGATTCCACCTGCAGCCCGTGGAGGACCCCACGCTGGAGCAGGTGGAGGCACCTGAAGGAGGCTGCGGCCCGTGGGAAGCCCACGCTGGAGCAAGTTCCTGGCCGGACCGGTGGACCCGTGCAGAGGGGAGCCCACGCCAGGGCAGGTTTGCTGGCAGGACTTGTGACCCCGTGGGGGACCCCATGCTGGAGCAGTTTACTCCTGAAGGTCTGCACCCCGTGAGATGGACTCCATGCTGGAGCAGGGGAACAATGAGAGGAGTCCTCCCCCTGAGGATGAAGAGGTGGCAGAAACACCGTGAGATGAACTGACCGTAACCCCCACTCCCCGTCCCCCTGTGCCGCTGAGGGGGGGGAAGGTTGAAGCCGGGAGTGAAGTTGAGCCTGGGAAGATGGGAGGGGTGGGGGGAAGTGTTTTAAGAGCTGATTTTATTTTCTCATTCCTCTACTCTGTTTTGCCTAGTAATAAATGAGATGAATTCCCTCTCTAAGTTCAGTCTGTTTTGCTCGTGATGATAATTAGTGAGTGATCTCTCCCTGTCCTTATCTCGACCCACAAGCATTTCGTTATGCCTTTTCTCCCCTGTTTGGTGAATGAGGGGAGTGATATAGCGGCTCTGGTGGGCACCTGGCCTCCAGCCAGGGTCAACCCACCACAGTAATCTGGACATTTATTTAGGAATGGGAAAATCTAAGAATCAGTCTGCTGCCAAGATTTTTTTTTTTATTTAGAGCCATAATTGTTTGTTAAAATAAAAAAGGTCCTTATGACATGAGTTCCCAAACTTTCTACTTCTAGATACGCCTCACTGACCCAAGGTATCCTGAGTTCTTTTCTGCACAGTGGAAATGTTTTGGCAGGAAGCACAACCCATGTGTCTAAGAGTAATGGTTAGAACAAATTTATAAGTGAATAAGAAGTATAGATATAAATCTCCAGTTGTGGCAAAACCAAATGACATTTGGAGTACGCTGCAACTAGTCAACATTGTATAAAGATCATGGTACTATTACCTCCTCTTCTGGCACCAGTCCTTTAAAAAGTGACCTTGACTAGTTTTCTGTAAAGAAAACATTTAGGCACCCTGATTCAGGAGAGGTTTCTGTAGCTGACTTGTAAAAAAGGATGTGTGATTCTCTGATGTTCTGAGGGACCAAAATATTCTCTAATTGCTGTCCGTTGGATGCTGCCCATTCAGTCTGCTGCTGTTTGGGGCTCTGTGCTCAGGTATCTGACGCTCCCTACACAAGTGTAGGGAGTCTGCCTGGGGAAAGTCTTTTGATTCTACTCATTGTAACACCTGAATCCTTTAACGTGACTTACTCTAAATGCCCAAATCATTTTGAAAAGAAAATGATTTGGAAAAAAGCCACTCAGATGGATTAACATTTTATAACCATTACATTCTACCTTTAAAAAAATTACTTCACCATCCACTGAGCTCCATAGGGGACTGTTGCTGTTCTCTGTAGACAGTGGTCAAAAGGTTTTTGCTTTGTTATCCAGTAAGTGAACTTTTAAATGTGTATGAGAAGAAACAAGCTATAATCTTACTTTTCCCTCTGGAATCCCACCTTTTGTATTTTCCAATTGTTTGGTATCTATCCCAGTGTGTCAAATAATATCCAGTGGAGTCCTCTTATCCTAATAAAATCAGTCAGGGAAAATAGATAAGGTCATAGTAGTAATTTTTGAAAGCAAACAATAGCTCCACTTCAAAATTTTAAGGTGGGGTTTTTTAATTCTCAAACTAAAAGGCCGCATATTTTATATTAATACAATGTGTCTGAAATTGTTGGAATTGTTTCCAACTATAGGAACTATTGAGACAATTTTGAAATAATTTAAGCCATTTCTAAAACCATATTTTGTATATGGAGTAGGCCATGTAAAACACACAAGCAAATCTTTGTCTGTGATCAATCATGTTTTGAATATTACGGAAATTCTGATATGCAGAACTACGGTAAGATTTTATTACCTTCTGGACCCTATACAAATCTCTGATGACATCTTTGCTTTCATGAGTTACAAAAACTTAAAAACTTTCCTAGGTAAAGTGAATTAATAAAGATACTAGGGTGTTAAAAGTTTTACAGCTGCTTATTTCTGAAAGAATTTTAACTGGGAGAAACAAGAAAGGCTGTCACATAGACAATGTATCTCTTCACTTGAAATCTGATTTAAAATTTATGCTGTCTTGCCACAGTAAACAATTTATCAGCTTTCTTTTTTAAGTAAATATGGTTTGGAAGCATGACCTGAAAATCTTTTGCCTGTTTTTATATAAATAACTAAGGTAGATCTTTAAACCTGTGTGTTTTAAGCAGCAAATGATTAATAAGCTGTCTACCACAGGTGATATTCTCAAGACATTTGTAAAGAAAAAAAATGTTTTGCTTGACTTCAATGTTAACAGAATAAATACATAGAGAAAGAAATGGTAAATAGAAAATACAATGCCTCTTCTCTACTCAGCTATAAGACTCTGCATCAAGTAAATGTAATCATTTTCTTCTTTTCAAGAAACAGCTTTTGCTGTCAGTTTCCTAAAAACTATGTGCAAGATGTTAACCTGGATTTCTTTTTGGTTCAGAAAAAGACTACTCATTATCTAATCACAAAATTTAAAATGCATTTCTTCATGTCTGAGAAAGATCATTTAAAAAACTCCAGTTGTATCTGTAGTAAAGTCAAAAGCAAAGTGGACTAATAATAATCAGGACCTTGTCTTTGACAGCAGCCACACCTGCAGGCCTCCCTCTGACTCTGCATGTTGTAACAGAGGGAGGAAAGGAGCCAGCCCTCCCCACCAGCCTCCCTGGTGCCAGCCCCTCCGCCAGCATCCCTGGCCACAGGCCTCCCCCGGGGCTCAGTGTGCTGAGTGGCCATGGCTGGCAGCACTGCCTCTGCCCACCTCACGGGCACTGGGGGCCTTGCCCCACACTCCTGAACCAGCAACGGAGCACCTTTCTTGATGAAAACAAGGTTAGGGCTTAACTGGAACAGAAGTCCCCAAATCAGTACCCTGAAAACTATTTCTGCCTCAACCTGGAAGCACCTAAGCTCTGTGATGCTTGAGCTTTTTCCAATGACGTCCATGTATAAAGTGTAAAAAAGTCCTTACAGGATGTTGCAGAGCCCAAAATTTTCCAGGAAACCCCATCAGATCAGTAGAATACCATTATTCACTCACGACTCATCCACATCAGTCTTGAATTGTTTTCATCTAAGTGAAACAAGCCCTAAAGGAAGGCTGTGCTCCCTGTCCCTACCTGTGTTTATGATCAGGATTGACACAAGAGGATACAAACACAGAAAATGCCCTTGGTCCAAGTTCCTGGGAGTGCCTTGCTTTCAGACTGCATCTCCCCTCACACATAGTAAATTCCTCAGTAGTGACTACAAATGCTACAGTAGATGAGTCGGTTCAGAACTGTTACCGAACCAAGACCACCAATGTCTTCATTGATTCATGTTCCTAATGCAAAGTTTACTCTGAGTAAAACTTGCTTGGATTGGAAGATCAGGAGTATTTTACATTAGCCTGAACCATACAAAGAATAACATGAAGGTTTAGGTGTACGATCTACAGTCACCACCAGACAGGAGACTATGTGCCATCTAAGCAAAGAATGGTCAACCTTGGACTGAGTTATTCGTGTAATTTGGTGTATAGACGTATTCATTGAATGTATATTATAAGGAGGTGCTAACATTGCCTGTCTCTGTTTTGGCTAGTAAAGAAGTGCTACCAGAGGCAGTCTCTTTCTGGTCTGTTCCCTCTGTCCTGAAAGATGTGGTACAGAAGCAATGTGGGTGCTATATCATAGAATGGTTTGGGTTGGAAGGGTCATTTAGTTCCAACCTCACTGCTGTGGGCAGGGACACCCTCCACTAGACCAGGTTGCCCAAAGCCCCATCCAACCTGGCCTTGAACACTTCCAGGAAGGGAGCATCCACAACTTCTCTGGGCAACCTGTTCCAGTGCCTCACCACCCTCACAGTAAAGAATTTCTTTCAAACATCTAATCTGAATCTACTCTCCTTCAGGTTAAAGCCATTACCCTGTGTCCCATCACTACATGTCCTTGTAAAAAGTCCCTCTGCAGTACCTTTACGTACTGGAAGGCTGCTATAAGGTCTCCCTGGGGCCTCCTCTTCTCCAAGTTGAACTCTCTCAGCCTGTCCTCATAGGAGAGGTGCTCCAGCCCTCTGATCAGCTTTGTGGCCCTCCTCTGGGCTCGCTCCAACTGGTCCATGTCTTTCTTGTACTGGGGACCCCAGAGTTGGATACAGTACTCCAGGTGGGGTCTCACAAGAGCAGAGTAGAGGGGCAGGATCACCTCCCTCGACCTGCTGGTCACACTTCTTTTGATGCAGCCCAGGATACGGTTGGCTTTCTGGGGTACAAGTGTGCATTGCTGGTCCATGTTGAGCTTCTTGTCCACCAACACCTCCAAGTCCTTCTCCTCAGGGCTGCTTTCAACTCATTCTCTGCCTGGCCTATAGCTGTGCTTGGGATTGCACCGACCCACGTGCAGGACCTCGCACTTGGCCTTGTTGAACTTCATGCGGTTCACATGGGCCCACCTCTCAAGCCTGTCAAGGTCCCTCTGGATGGCATCCCTTCCCTCCAGCGTATTGACTGCATCACACAGCTTGTGTCACTGGCAAACTTGCTGAGGGTGCACTCGATCCCACTGTCCATGTCACCGACAAAGATCTTGAACAGTGCTGGTCCCAGTACCGACCCCTGAGGAACACCACTTGTGACTGGTCTCCACTTGGACATTGAGCTGTTGACCACAACTCTTTGAGTGAAACCATCCAGGCAATTCCTTATCCACAGAGTGGTCCATCTGACAAATCCATTTCTCTCCAACTGAGAGACAAGGACTTTGTGTGGGACAGTGTTAAATGTTTCACAAAAGTCCAGGTAGATGACGTCTGTCACTCTTCCCTTTTCCACCAGTGCTGTAACCCCATCGTAGAAGGCCACCAAATTTGTCAGGCATGATTTGCCCTTAGTGAAACCATGTTGGCTGTCACCAGTCACCTCCTTATTTTCCATGTGCCCAAGCATAGTTTCCAGGAGGATCTGCTCCACGATCCTGCCAGGCACAGGGGTGAGACTGACTCGCCTGTAGTTCCCCTTCCCCAGGTCTTTTTTTTTTCTTTTTTTTTTTTGTTCTTTTTAAAAATGGGGGTTATGTTTCCCCTTTTCCAGTCAGTGGGAACTTCACCAGACTGCCATGACTTCTCAAATATGATGGAGAGTGGCTTAGCAACTTCATCTGCCAGTTCCCTCAGGACCTGTGGATACATCTCATTAGGTCCCATGGACTTGTGAACCTTCCTGGTCTCAAACTTGATCTTCAACTACAGTGGGTGGTTCTTCCAGTCCCTACTTTTGCCTTCTGCAACTTGGGCAGTGTAGCTATAGCACTTGCTGGTGAAGACTGAGGTAAAAAAGTCATTGAGTACCTCAGCCTTCTCCATATCCCGGGTAACTAGGTCTCCCGTGTCCTTCCGGAGAGGGCCCACATTTTCCCTCATCCTCCTTTTATCACTGACATACCTATAGAAGCTTTTCTTGTTGCCCTTGACATCCCTGGCCAAATGTAATTCTATCAGGGCTTTGGCTTTCCTAACCTGCTCCCTGGCTGCTCAGACAGTTTCTCTGTATTTCTCCCAGGCTACCTGCCCTTGCACTCTCTGTAGGCTTCCTTTTTGTGTTTGACTTTGCCCAGGAGCTCCTTGTTCATCCATGCAGGCCTCTTGGTGTTTTTGTCTGACTTCCTCTTTGTTGGGACGCATCGCTCCTGGGCTTGGAGGAGCATAACTGTAACACGATTTTTTTCATGTCATCCCAAACCAGCATTAAAGTATTGCTACCTAAAATGAGCAATTACTTTTTAATTAAACACAGTATTTGTGTGTAATGCACCGAAGAGCATGAAAGTCAGATATTTCATGTTATCATATTTTAAAATGATGATGGCTTGTCTTACAGTTTAGGAAGAGGAGAGAAGAGTTAGGAAGACGGAATCTAGGAGGAAAGAATAATTTCCATCTTATAGGGCTGAGCAAAGTATTTCTGTCCTAGAGAAGGAAGGGAGAGGGGGTACTCCATCTTTTGCTACGAACACCCTGATCGGTGCCTATTTATGGTTCTATTCCAAGATCCCTAGGTTTTTCCCAACAAGAAATAAAGCTTAACACTGACTTCTGGTTTCATTTTTTGGGACCAGATGTTTGGAAGTTAGGTACCGGGGCTCCTAGTGTTGTAGCAGCAAAGTCTCTTTTTGGATCTAGCCCTAGCTATAAGGGTGAATATATGTATAAAAGAAAAGATTGAATATATGAACTTCAAAGCTCTGAGTCATACAGCAAAGAAACTTTCCATAACTAGGGGGAAATGCTGATCTTCTAAGAATATTTTTCTTTCCTAGCAGACCTCAGTGCATAAGAAAGTGAGGAAGAAATGAAGTCCATCTTAAAAGAAAAATAGCTATTTCAGTAAATTTTTGTTAATTTTTTAATCTCTTTTTTCTCCTATAAAAGCAAATGCCTACTGGACTTACTTATATATTAATTAATTATTTTATCTTAAAAATTAATATGTATTTCTTACTCTGGAATTCAAATATTTAGGAATTAATATGGAGATTCCTTAAGAATTTAATCTAATCTTTATTAGATTTAAGTGGAGGTCTGTAGAATCAGTGACTTAGGTTAAGACCTGAATAAATGCAGCATAAGAATTTTCTATTTCTAAGTTTATATATATGTATAAAAATGATAATCACCTAGGTTTTCTACCTCATATTAAGCAAAATCCTTATACCTGTAAAGGAATAATGTAACTCATTATATAAAATATTGAATTGGGACTCATAAAATATGAATCCTAGATCACAGTTCAGGCACAGACCTTCTTTGGATAAATTACTGTGTCCTTTGTATCTTTTTTTTCCCTTGTCTGTATAGTTCAGCTGTTTTATTATAAGCTCCTTGGCACAGGAAGGTGCTGTCTACAATTAGCATGCCTAACACAATAGGACCTTAATTTTGACTAGAACCCCTGGGTCCTACTATAATAAAAACATCATATATTTTCCCGGTTTACAGTAAAAAAACCTTGAGGTTCTTTAACATTCTTCACAGTTCAGCTATTGGGACCTTATATCCTTTGTTGCCCTACAATGAATCCCAAAATGAAAATATTCTTTTCCCCGAACAACCATTAGCAATATTGTAGACTATGTCCTAGAGATGCTTTTACTGTGGTTTTGTGTACACTAACAATATTCTTTGTTTTATTTGATATGTTTTCTGTCTTCTAAAACAACTTTGCATCTTGTTGACCTTTTAAAATGCTGCTTTACTCTGGGCTGATGGCTTCAATTTATTTCCTCAGTAATTCCCAATTTGTTTTCTTGCTTAGTACATAGGATGATTGTTTCATTTAGTGAGCATTTGCTAATTTGGTTTTGTGTTCCTAGATTAATTATTTTATATTTTCCTAGCCCAGTTATGTTTATTTTTGCTAGACAAGTTATATAGATGATACAACACCTTTCGAATATGATCACATTGCTCTGTGCCTCTTGCTATGCTTTTAGCTCTCGCATAAGCTAGAAATTCTCCCCCCATCACTTACATTCAGACATAAATAATCACGAACAACAGAGGGCCTAACACTAACTTCTCGGAAACTCCATCCAGCTTTTCCCTTCGTGGCCTACACTTAAACTAGTTTTCCATCCCACAGTTTCTTTGCCTTCATGATTTCTCTCAGCCATTAATCTCAGATGTGGTGCCTTGTCAAAGGCTTACAAGTAGACTACATCCATTGAATTTCCCTTATCTACAGTGGCAGTAATATCTTCAAAGAACTCCAGCAGGTTAGTTAAGCATGACCTCCCCTGCCTGAATCTATGCTGGTTATCCTTAATCAAACTGATTTTCAAGCTGTTCTTTCACACTTCCTTATGGTAGTTTAATTTTCCCCACAACCCTTGTTAAATTCACTGATGTATAGTTTCTTGGACTGTCTTTAATCTTTTTTGAAGAAAGCAGATTTGCTTGCTTTTTTTTCAATCTGCAAAAATTATTCCTAGACAGATCTGGTTTAAATTTTGTCAGTAAACAGCCTTTTGTCCCTCCGGGTTCCTTGCTAGCTCCTTAAAAGTATGTTTTCAGAACTGGTTTCAATGAGAAAAACAAAAATCACAGAAAGCGTGTACTTCATGCTGTTTCTTTTGTTGTTGTTCAGGGGTTTTTTTGTGCATGCGTATGTGTTATTTTACCACACGTAGTAAAATGGAACAAACTATTGTCACCAATACAGAGTGGTAAAACTCAAGAGATTTTGTTCACTTTGCATTCATGGAGGTGGGGAGGAGCTTTCCAGGCTGCTCTAATCTTTAGCGCGGTGGGATAGCTATCAAAAGCTGTTCCAAATGCATTCCTCCACTTACAGAGAGCCAAAATGCAATGTGTCATCCTGAGGGAAATGGATTTACTGATAAATTTACACATCTGTGGCCTCTAGTCTCAATTACCATGACTCCCTGTGCCTTGAGGTGAAAACCCATGTAATGTTGCAGCTGATAAGCAAGGCAATACACTGCCAGCACATCACTCCGGTATTTCAGAAATCCCTGGTTGAAGTTCAAGGTCATGGACTTGAGCTGCAGAACTTCAATGGGTTACGGTGAAGTATTTCAGGCAGGACATCTTCCTATGTGGCAGCCGCTTGCCATGGCTGCTGCACTCAGAAACCAAGGGAATGTTTTTTACACTATTAGAAAAACGGACAAAATTTGCAGAACAATGAAAGGTGACTATGGGACAACATCCACAAGAGATTCAAATGACTGCAATTATTTGTCTCTGTCTCTGAGACACATGTACACACCTGTGTTTATACTATATTCATTACTATGGTAACTGGGCACCTTAAAACTAATACATGCAAATCCAAATGGGAGTGTTATACCTAGACCTAAATTTTTTCATCTCTCCAATATCAATGGCGATGTCAGCAGAGATGTGGTAGATATGTCATTAGTTAAGTGGCGCTGCAAACTCTGTATTAGAAGAAAAAAAATATTTTGCCTAGGTCTTAAATAAATATGAACCACAGGACAAATCAAACAATCTCCTGATAATAGCATACCTCTCTTTGTAAGATTTCTTTGTAGATTTTACTTGAAGGGCATAACATAATGATTGTTAAGGCCCTAATCATAAAAAACATTATTTCCTGAAATGAGCTGAAAATAGGTATTGCAGCACCTACCTTTTAGGTGCTTCCTGGCAAATGAACCCCGGAGCAGTACTCCAGGTGGACTACTTACAGTTCCACTTTTCATAGAATAATTGAATATTCACTGAGCAAGAGAGAAACCCAACTGGGAGCACAACTCTGTTGTGGTGAGTAACGCTCCCCGTCTAAGAGGGGACCAGTAGGAGTCCAGTTACAGTTCCAGCAGCTTTTTAAATATTTTATATTGAGTTCCTTTAAGCAAGGTTTGGAACCCAAACGTTCTACCTCCAAAGGAAACTTTAACAGGAAACCTTCACGGCACCAAAAGGAGAGAGCCTAGGGCAGTCACAGTATATGCCAGAAAAAAAGGATGAGACAGGCTTTAACTTTCCGAGGGAAGAGGAAGCTGAATGTGGATTTTTCACAATCTAGCTAAGTGCGTGCTCCAACTGTTAAATTACTCGCTCGACTGTGGGAACATGAGAGGGCACCACTTCCACCCCCAGGAATATCTTACGTAAAGCCAAAGTTGGCAGGAGCACTTAAAGAAAGCCAAGCAGTTCTATCCCTATGGAAGAACATCTATATTGAAGATTACAGTGACTATTCAATAATAGTCGTATACAAATTGACAGTATGCAACCATTCTGAGTATGCCTAGAAATGTAATTTTAGGCTCAAAGGAAATTGTCTAATGAAAAATAGGCATGTGTAAATTTAGGTGTTTCTGGGTTAAAGTAACCGTTGGGTGGTAGTTCAGTAATCTAAGTACTAGATGTAAATATCTTCACAATAAAGGGAGACCTTGATGTTTGAATTTGTCTGTGTATTTATTTACCACTGAGTGTCCTCAACATCCATGAAATTAATTAGGAACTGAAGAGTTCAGCACATCTCATGTCTAGCTCTTGAATTAATAAGTTATATTATATTGCATTAGAATAATTAGCAGGTTTTTATTTTCTGAATTTTTCAGGTACATGCGCTATACTAACCAAAAATTATTCTAGGCAGAGAGAAGAAAAGACAGATATTGAAGGACAATGCCAGCAACATAACAGTAAGGAATGTTATAGTTTATCACCAAAAATCTCTAAATAATCTTCTCTGAAGAAACACTATTTTACCAATTCAAGCAACTAAATGTACATGCCATCTGATCCTTCCATGAAAGTGGTTGAGACATTCTATATGGCATTTTTTCTTATTGTCAAGTGAGAAATTCTTAAAAGAGGCAAGCTTAATATATAAACACAGGACTACACAAATTTTTATGTCACCCCAAACCAGCATTAAAGTATTGCTACCTAAAATGAGCAATTACTTTTTAATTAAGCACAGGTTTTATTTGTAAATTTAATCTGGCTTTTGATCATAATCTTTAGCTGTTCAGACATTTTCTCATTTTAATAAATGTTTGATTTTTTCCTAATCAAGCAGAAAACAAAACATGCTTGAAAAATAATTTCGTTATCCCATTAAAACAGTTCTACTCAAAGAACTCAATCGTTCCCTTGTCTTGCTGGAAATTTAGATTACAGTACGTCAGATACATTACATCTTGTTCGGATGTAGTTCTTTTCCAGTCATCTTTCTGAAACCTGTGTTCTTGTCAGTTCTCAAAAGCTAAGCAATGATTTTGTTTGCACAGGACAGGAGTAATTAATGCCTTCCTTTCCTGAATAGACTCTATCAAGAAATATTCAGAAACTTCACTTTTATGGAAATTAAATAGAGCCTTTCAGAAAGAAGGAGCAAGAACAGTCATGGGAGACTTGCTAACATTAATGAGATTCTCATTTCTTCTGTCTCATGCTACTGTTGTTCATAATGGTCAGCTACGCTTTTGCTAATCATTTATTTGCATCGCTTTGTTTTGGTTTTATGATGCTGATAGTCTTTTCTATAGACAGTGCTGAGAGGAAGAGGTCGAATAAAGGGGAAGGGCAGAATTTGTACATCCTGTTCAGAGCTGGCTTAAAGGCATGTAGGAAGGCTGCTGTCTTAGGGAACAAGAGAAACAATTCTTTTTCAGACAGTGACAAATTTTCTAACACAAAACTAAACCCAGAAACATACGGATTGAAGATCATGGTATACCTTGCATGTTTTAAGGTTTGAGACAAGCTTCTATTTAAGGGCAGAATTTTCAATGTTGCTTTGTAATTTTTACAGTTTGTTCTAGATGTGGGTCGTGGTGGGGGAGGAAAACTGGATGATTTAGAAGGATTATACGGTTCCAGTTTTCTCAGGATAATGGACCTCTTCCCAAATCTCTTCTAACAGGAATTCTTGCAATGTTTCCCTAATCTCCTCCGAAACCCAATCCTTTGCCAGATCCCATCGTTAAAGTTTTCCACAACCCCCACCAATTTTCACCAGACTTTTTGCTTATGACTTGTGACCAGTGATACACTGGACTTGGGCTGACTGACCACCGAGAGGCATATATGCAAGATGAAGCTACTATACAGTGCACTTTATGTTATTAGTGAGCTATGAACACGCTCCATGTAAATAGATGTCAGTGGGACAGAAGATCACTAACCACCTGGTTTGCTTCATTCAGTTCTTACCAGGACCTAATTTCCTACGTATTTTCTCTGCTGTCCCACCAGAAATCTCTCATACACCAAAATGTTGAACATAATTGTCATTCAGATGGTCACCATATACAGTCTTTACTATTTACTGGAAAGCAAACAATCAAAATGTCATTGATCAGAATAAAAACTAGGTAATGAGACGGTAGGGTAGAGGGAAGCAGCTGTTTATAATGAAATACAGGCTACTATTCTTTTAAGCGCACCAGCAACACTGACTACAACATCATGATTGTTAAAATTATGAGAAATGCATTTGGGAATCATACGTTAGTATTACCTGGAGTTAGATAATATAAATAGCCATATGGAATTTTTAAGTGTCCATGGGAAAAGTATGTAATTTACAGATTCATGTCACCCCTTCCTATCTATCAGATGCAAAGTTCTATGCAGAGTGAAGTATTTCTGAAGAGCTGGAAGTGCTCAGGGAAATGAGCAGGTAGAAGCTTCAAAACAAGCAAAATGCAGTGCTTTTCTGCACAGCAGGAATTAAATTGTAAAACAGATTGTCAGAAAATAGTGGAGTAGTCTGAATTATGAATAGGTTCAAGAACAGATCATGAAGGTTAAATTTGTTGATGGATGTTGAACATAGATGCAACCTCTGACTAAGAGTTCCCTAAACTGGCCAGAAGCTGCTAAAATATAAGGCTGTCTGTATCTTGTTTCCTGCATTTTTTTCTATGCATTTGCTAATGGCCATTGTCAGAGAGAGGTTATTTTGGTCTGATTTGATGTGACGCTTTTTGCATTTTTAAATATGTGAAGACTGAAACTTAACCAAATTCATGGGACTTGTACAAAATGTGGGCACAGCTTACATCCCTGACTTGGTTCATCAGGTCTTAAGAGTGCCCTGTGCTCATCTTCAGCCTTTGTGCTGGTTGCTCCTAGTGCAGGAGTGTCACAGATTAGACCCTGGGCGCTTTCCTCCGTGGGAATGTTAAACAGACACTTCAGAGCATAACAAAGAAGGTGTCTTATACTCCTTCAGCAGAGGAGGAAATTGTAGAGTGACTGGAACAAGAAAGATAAGGTCTGTAAAAGGAATAGGAAAGAGAAATAGTGTTTAATGTTGCAAATATGATGGTGCCAGCTCTGCCAGTCCTCCAAGATAAAAGCCATTGTTTTCAGCATCTCAACGTAAAGCCTGTGCATCAGTTCAGCAACTGGACTGCCATGCCAATGAGGGCACCGGTCGTTATGTATCAGACCACATCAGACCTGCACAATAGTGGCACCAGAGCTTCCACTGAGGGCACTTTCCAGCAGCAATTTTAAGTTTCGAGCTGTATTACCAGTTCTGCTTGGACTACACCAGTATGCCTGCGTTACTGGAGACAGTAAGGGAAGCTGATTATGCATTGCTCTTCAATAATACAAATGTCAGTAACGGAGATCAGAAATCAATCTGAATAATTATTGATGGATGAGAGTGAACTAATCTGGGCTATGTCCTCTGTAAAATACAGGGCAGCATGAAGCTGCTATGAGCTAAGTTTCAGAACATAAGGTTTTTTTGCTTGATTCTGGTCATGCAGGAAGTAACATTCCCCAGACTTGAGTTTCCTTTTGCAATGCTGTCCATTTCATTTTCTCTATGTTCATATAATCCTGTGTATGATGGGTCCCTATACTCTAGGATTTAGCATAAAGCAAATTAATAAATCACACTGTACACATTACCGCCTAACGAACTTGCATTTAAAGACTAAATATAATAACAGATAAAATATCCTAGAAAATAATGGAGTGGAAGAGGGCATATGACAAGAGTAAGGATTGATTTAAAAAGGTAAAATAGTCCTGACTGAAACCCCCATTACATGCTGGCATATTTTTTCGTATGTAGCTTCTTTTTTGAGATAGCTTATCTTCCTCAGTGGTACTATTGGAGAGTGTGTCAACGAAATATAAGAATGACTTCCATCGGCTGCCTGTGCTGCCCTCTGTGCTGACTGCCCATCCCTCACCTCACACAGTCTCTGCCGCTACAATAGCTTATTTTTTTCACAGTGGGCAGTACATTATCTTTCTAGGATCAGAGAGTAGTTTCTTTTTTTAATTGATTCCCTCCCGCCTGGGCACCTGATCCTCATGCACGTCACTCTTTTGGGACAGTACCTAGACAAGAGCAGTGTGACTGAGTAGATCTGAGAAGCGAACTGCTGTTGAGACAGTCACACAAAATGCTTCTGCTTTACAAAACTGTACCTGAATGTACCAGTGCTATGTGACAAAGCACATTCAAAACATTTGCACGAATCTATTCATCCTGCAAATTCGGTCTGCAGAACAATGCACAATAACATCAAAAGAAGTTTGGTGGCTATCCTACAGTGGTAAATCTGGGCAGACACCTTTTTATACTTCCACCAGAGCTGTAAAGTACTGCCTCACCTCTTACAATCAGCCTGTTTCTTAGAAAGAAAAATGGAGCCCCAAGGAACTGCAATTAGTTACCATGAATGTGGGATAAATGTAAAAATGATGAATACCCTAAGAGGAAATAAAGTGGAAGTGGAACTGATTGTTTTTAATTCCGGGCCAGGACAACATCCTCCATTATCCAATATAGCCAGTAGTCTATGAGTTGGCTTCATTCCAAATTCTGATTTGCTGCTGCTTTTAATGTTTGCTTTGTAATCACAAACATTTTGTTCCAGGGTACATCAGATACAGAATTGCTTAAGTACAACAGTTTTAAAGAAAAACAAACCACAACTTCCCTCGAGGAATCTCTCCTTCCTAAAAAAATAACACAGGAATTCTAGATTTGGAAACTTTGCTTAATTCAGATACTACCTGAGAGATAACAGTAGTAAATGTTGTATATTGTTGTCTATCCATTCTCCTTACAACACTTTATTACATTCACATTATGATGATTCTCAAAGTATAGTATAAATTCCTTGATGTTCAAAAGTGCTGAGATCTGTAGATTTCTCTTAAGTCAGTGGGAACTACAGATATTTGGCACTTCTGAAAAGAAAGTAAAAATACAAATCTAGGGTCTTGACAATAAACAGTACCTTCTGCCCCCTTCCCAGTGTCCTTGAACTTTGCACTGAAACTTGTTTAGCAGGTAAAATGAGCTCAGACAGATGCTTTTATTGTTCAGTATGTACATGTTCTTTTATTCAATAAATGGATCTCCTCTTCCATCAGATATTTTGGAAAAAGAAGGCTGATTTTCATGCTGAACGCGTATGACCTGATGTATCATAACAGTATTCCATCCACAAGTCTGTTTCTTTATCAAATATTCATATAAGTAAGTACCACTTTACCTTAACACTGCTTGTGGATACACCGAGATGCATTACCAATAAAGTGGACTTATAAAGTCAGTAAGGAAATACGACAGAAGTAAAGATTTCTCTACAGCATGAAATCTTGAGGACCCATCCTATAGTCTTTATTCAGTCAAGTTCCGCTCTGAAGGCAAGGCTTCCAAAAAACAACCATGCTTGTAGAGATTGAAATTATTGTGGTCCAGACTAGCTTGGCAATAAAATGGCTCGCACTTTCAAGAAGAGGCACAAGGCTAACTGAAAGGAGAGTCCAGCTCAGTCACCTTATCCAGTATACAGAAATTATAGATAGGGACTTACCATTTCTAGCAACAGGAACTTGGAGTTATGGACAAAACAAGAGTCAACACTAAACAAAACTCAATTAGGTGTCTCTGTTTAAAGAGAACTAATAATTTGAGTATATATGGAAAAAAGGAAAACTGAATTCACTTTGACAAAACAACTTCTCAATTTTCCTTCTAATGTGATATGACTCATCTCAAATCCATTGCAAAGCGGTAAACAAACTACACCAACTCAGTAGCCATCATCTGCCAGGAACATTTTAAAAAGAAAACCATTACTGAGCTACTTTTCTTGTCTTCTATACAGAGAAACTTATTTTCCCAGCAGAAACAGCACTTCACGTTATCTTCTTTTCTTTTACCATGTGTCCCTCACTGCTAACAGCAACCTAAGAAATACCTCTTTAAGCCAGTAATTTATTTCTTAAGAATTAAAGTAGTTTGAACTAGTTTTAGGTATTTTCAAAACAATCCATTTCATTTAAAACAAATCAAAAGAGGGAAGTTCAGTTCGATTAGTAATAACATTATATACAGGAAGTATCTTGGATAGTAATTTAAATATGTGGACAACAGCCTTTTGATTTTATTCCTCATTCATTGAACTAATTTTATAATTGGAACTGTAACAAAAATCAAATGAGTAGTCCTTCTTTGTTCTATAATCCTTCTGTAATCTAATTTCTTCAAAATAGCTGCAAGATAAAATATTGTCATGAAGATGAAAATGACAGCTATAAGCTAGCCTCTCCACTCTTCATTATCCATTATTGTTTTTATGATGACTATTTATTATTATCATATAGTTAATAAATGAAATCTAAATCACTCGATAATGCATCTGAAGTCAGCTTCTGTTCTGGTGCAAATCAAGAGAGATCCATTAAGAGGGTTTCATGATGTTATTTTTTTTACAATGGCTCTTGTTTGTGGATTTTAAAATCTTTCGGGTCAGGACCCTCGCTGTGTTAAATGATACTACATTGAAAAAAGAGAGAAACTTCAATTTCCAAAATATTTTCTGATTCCTTGCTTTAAAGAAATTACTTCGGAGCTTCTCAAGAGTTGACAGGAAAAATCTAAATTGTCATGGCAACATGAGTTGAAGAAATCCTTCTTTGCGGTTTGCATAGATCATCTCCATGCTATCAGTCTGTTTACTAAATGTTGCTAAAGAAAGCAATTAAAGGTTAATCTCTCCTCAGAAGCAAATAAATTATATAACTAGTGAAAGCCAGTGGAGTGAGATACACTTCAGATAGGTCAAAAAATTTGAGGCATCATGTATCTTCAACGTAAACAGCATTTTTGTGATTGTTTGCATAACATTTCATATTAACAATAAAAACTGAGAGTTTGAATTCTCTTTATTACTTGTTCCAGCATCCTTGTTTTAATACAAGGTCTCTGTGTGACCTATGGCTATAACGAAGGCCAGATTCAAAGTCCATTCAGGTTAATGAGAGGTGGGGTTTTTTGGTGAGTACCCCAGCCTTTGGCTCAGGTCCTAACTGGTCAGAATCTGACACAGGGGAACCCAAACGATTCAGCTGACAGCTAGAGTCTGTGTCCAACATACCTACTTCTGCATAGCAGAATGCTTTTTCTCTACAAACTGGCAGATTTGTTGCAAGTTAACTAGTGTATGTACCGGGGGAGCTGGGGCAGAGGGGGGAATTTCAGCATTTGCATTTATGTTAATTAAATACCATGATAAATAGCATAATAAAACCTCCCCTATACACGTTTCATAGGAAAGCAAGATAGAAATGGCAGAGTAGAGCTCACAATCAAAATGCTACTACTGCTGCCACTGTTGACTTCGTAAAATCTATTAACACTACATTCTTCAGTGTTAGAGACACTGCAAACAACGGGTCAAAGTGTGCACTGGGGATATTTACGTGCTAAGATAAAGAAAATCAATTTATTTTCTCAAGAGAGATGTCTGCAAATGCAGAGGGTCACCGACTGTGATATTAGCAGTTTCTTGATTGTACTGAGGTTCTAAAACTGAATTATAAAACAGCTTTTCCCCAAAAAAACTTCTTGGTATGACTCAATCTATGTATTATAAGAAATATCAGCGGGATACCAATAGAGAATCTGGCTGCTGGGGCAAAGCTAAAATAGTGTACTTAGTCACTTGGAAGCAGTCAGATTCTGCATTGATATCCCACAGACATTAGTGAGAAGTGTGATTTGTCATGACCATTTGTTTCACAACCAGAAGCATGTAAAATTAGTCTAAAAATAAGTTAAACACTTTGTTTTATTTTATTTTATCAAAATGGCCTTTTCAAAAACTTCACTGTTGTGCAAGAAGCAACGCTCTTTCTTTCCTTTTTTCTTATCCTCACAGTCACCTGTCATTTTTCTCTAAGGTGCAGGGCCAGGCAGGTTCCACGAGCTCACGTGTACTCCTGCTAGCTCCAGCACGATGCCCAAAGCCAAGCCTAAGCTCTCGTTCATGTATTTTGGATACACTAAGCTCTCATTCATGTATTTTGGATACACTAAGCGAGCCAAGCTCCTCCATCCATTTCAGCAGCAGGCATTGCAAGCACAGTGAAGATGCTTTAAATCCAAGCTACAGCTGGGCCAGTATTTAAAAAAGAAATTATCCTGGTTGTGATCCCCAGTGCGTTTAGGCCCACCCTTGAACCTGAGCTTCAAATACAGAACAAAACTGGCTGCACTTTTGTTCCCAGTGCGCTGTACACCACTGGTGTTTCAGCACCAGTGTCAGCAAAATATAAGTTTGAATATTTGTTTGTCTTGGGTTTTGCATGTGAACATGATATGGCGAGTACTACAGGTCAAAGGAAGTAAAGAATAATTTATGAAGTATTATATCACGGCTACAATTGATCTGCAAATCACAGGATGAGGAAAAGATATGTCCCTAGCCCCACATTTGCTCTCTGCCAAATGTCAAGGGTTTGCTGCAAACAACAGAATTGTAAAAACATTTCAATAACAAACCTCCAATATGGGTTTAGAAATGGCTCTCCAATAAAAAAGACAAGAAAAACTTTCAGACAAGAAATAAGAAAAACTTCATGTTTGGCAAAATTGCATGAAAAAGTCATCACCTTGAAACTGAGAATAAGGCGTGAAGCAAGTGCTGCAAACTGTAATTTTCAAATGCTGACCATATTTTATGCAAGTTTGCAAAACAAACACTGCACACAAAGTTTTATCCGTTATTATTTATTCAGCTCTGTCTCAGCTGCAGTGTTGCAAGTGTTTCTTTTGGAAAGCCACTGTACAACAGAGACATGAATACAGAACATGATCCTGTATTTCAGTATCCATGGGTTACTGTAGGAGAGACATAAAACATCCGAAGACTAAAATGATACTAGGTTTGTCTGTATATTGTCCTTCATAATTTAAGGAAAAAGCACAGGGGAAAAAAAAAAAGAGGAAGCAAGGTATAAGTCAGATAAAACCATGCTTGGAGATACCCAAGATACTGTTTAAAAACAAATTACTTCCATAAATATATAAATCTTTTAATATTACCCAGGTTGATTGCTCAGATTCATCCAGTTTTCCTTTTTTTCTGTCTTACATGTATGTAAACATTGTCAGAAGTTCTCAGCCATGAGAGCTCATGTTAAACAGGGTCTGGCTCCACTATTCAGCTGCAGCATCTACCGTGTCTGCCTCATTCGGAGGAGCAATCTTTTCAAAATTGGCCAATCCAGCTACTGCTGAAATCAATAGAAATTTCAGTTTCCACTGCAGCAGAATAGGGCCCTCACAACTGTCCAAAGTTACCTTTTACTTGACAGTGATGACTCAAAAAATGAAGCTGAAAGAGGTGGAATCACTTTTTCAGAATATGCATGAATGTATTGTTAAATTCCATAATTTAACAATTATAAATCTGTAACAAACTATGATTAATTTTTATGCTGGAAATTAAAGCATTATTATAATTGCAAGAAATTGTGATTTTTTTTTTTTTTTGCTTATCTTTTGCTAAAAGCAAATCATTGATGATATTCTGATTAATCAAGAGGAATTCTGGTTAATCATCAGCAATATAACAGTGATTAAATCTTGCTCTGCTCTTTTAACTGAATGTGCCCTCCAGGTAAAAATGCAAGAAACTGTTGTCATCTTCTCTTTTTTTTTTTTTTAAATGAGTAAGATATGCAGAAAAAATTGATCATCTCTAAGCAAGTAAGACTTGTTATTGGCAATAAGATGCAGTATTACTCTTGTAAGATTTTTCCAGTGCACGTGTGCTTCCATTTACCATTCAATTACTAAATGCAGGCAACTGATAAATGTTGCCTTCATGTGTCAATATAACACTAGCAATAATCCAAGTAATTTGTTTAAGCAGTTATTCCATTGAGAAATGCTTATAACAAATATAGTGTAGATTTTTCTTAAATGCAATAGAAATGCCATATAGTTGAGTGAAGTCTTTCATCCAGCCAGAACAAAGATGTGTGAGGACAAAGTAAGATCTCGCAGTTTTCCTCAGGCATTAATGGCATTTTTCCCTATTTCAAAAGTTACTGGTTGATAAAAATGGTTTAAAGGAAACTGCAACTGACGTAGAAAAGTAAAACATCTAAGTAAAAGAAAGTGATTCATACACATTAGGAGAATTTCCATATGATTCTCATTCTTTGTTCACTGCAGAAATTGGAAGAACATCCAATTTAGCTCAGTCTAATCTGGCTAATTTTGCAGCCACATGGAGAACTAGAGGCCAGATTCTTATTTGGTGACCCTGATTTAAATCCAGTTGTATGCTCGAGTTTTATTAGAGATCATGTCTCATACTTGTGCTACCGCTTTGGTGGATTGTATAGTTAAACCAGTAATTCCCCTTTCCACACTGCATCCCTCTGCTGGCTACAGGCAGCCCGGCACTACGCTGCAGTATCTGTGCTTACACGTAAAGCTGTTTACTAGCAGAATAATGTCATCATGGCCAAGGAGATGCGACAGCTCAATACAGATTGGAGCAAAATGAAATTACATCTTATCTTTAAATTCATTGGAGGTTTTATACAGTCACACTATTAAGCAGTTACTTCTCCAAGGAAAGGTTGAGAGAGGAAGTTTAATGTGACAGTGTACAGATTATATGTCTTGAAAAAGTTGAAAACGGTGGTCCCTAAGGCTTTTCAGCCTTTCTAGAGAGCATGGTAAATCCCAAATGCATTGGTTTCTGTTCAACATATTTATCGTTTCAGATTGTTCCTAATTTGGTGGGATCAGTTTTCATGAATGTAAATGGTATTGAGGCCAAAGTCCCATAGATGTCTTTGAAAAACTTGTCTATATCAATGCAATAATACTACTGTATAATGACTAATAATAAGATGAAGAGCTAGATTCCGTGTTTGTATAGAAAAAGCAGTATGTAGGGGGGGGAAATGAAAACTGCCCCCCCCAACAACAAAACCCCCATGCCTGATCAAAATCATACATGTCTGTATAAAGGGACATGGGAGTGACAGTAAAATAAATAGAAAAAAATTTGCAGAATGGTTTCTATACAGAGACATCACAGACGGTGCTGAAGTACCCTCACAGATTTCGATATATCCTGCAGTTCATGTGTGCTCACGCCTGCATGTGCTCGTATACCATCTCCAGCTCCTCACACCAGTATCCTGTTCCACACCCACCAGAGAAACTGATAACCTTGCACTGGCTGACCGTGGGAATTCAAATCTCATCTATGTGTTCAAAGGTCTAAAATGAGTGTTTGGGGAATCTTTGTTGAACTGATATGCTCTCCACTACATTATATTCAAATAGACCATACTTCCTATTCCTATACAGAGTTAAGGACATTATATACACATCTTGATGGAAAATTGGGAAAGATACAGGTCTTACCAAAAAGTAAACACATTTTTTCATTAAAATATTACGTGGTCCGAGCTGGCTGTTTTCTTTTCAGTCTTTCTATGGCCAGTTCCTTGCTGGGCTGGGGAATGGGGAATGCATCCATCAAATACTTGGTCTTGCAGCTGGGTATTCAACACCTAGCTCTGATATTCTTTTGAAAAATCCTTTTTTTCAGCTCATTTTCCCTAGAATTGCTTTAGTCTTCTCTGGAAGAGAATGGAGCCTCTCTAGAGAGACCAGCTTCACAGTTTGAGAAACACTGCTCTGGAGAGAGCAAATACATGACTTTAAAAGAGACAAACACTCTCAGTCCAACAGGAGTAGGCCTTAAACATAGTGGTAACTTTGTGTGATGTAGTCATAGCAATTACTTTGACAAAGTGATAGCAGCAAACAGAGGGTACATAAAATGTTTTGGGGTTTATTTTTCTTTTTTTTTTCTTTTTATTTAACAAAATCCTAAGCTGCGGATGTGGGAGTCCTTTCACTGTCTGAATTTGATTTAAGAACAGAAATGTTTTCCCTTTGCTATTTCCATCAATCTGAATGGTACCTCCCTGCATAAGCCTGCTTATGCACATTTTGTTTGAGGCATTTAGGTGGCGATGAAGGTGTCGTATTTGGTTATATGAACAAATCCAGGAAATTATCTTGAAAATATGTGCCAGGACAATTTTAAGTATTAAGCGATATGTATTTCTGCATTGAAAATAGGTTGTCCACAGACCTCCACAGTCCTCGAGTCACAGCAGAAAGATATTTTAATCTTTTATCTTGAATTTTAGTCAGAGTTCAGTCTAAATTTACCATTTTTTCCCTAGCAGTATGAATTTTTACAGAAATTATACTGACGTGCTTTGTGTCTCAAGCAAATCAATAGTTTTTTATGTTTGCTTTTGCTAGGATATAACCTATCAGATTAGCAAATGGTTCTCTAAACAAGCCCATCTTAACATGCAGAGCTGAACACCGTGCTGCCTATCTTGTTGAAGCATAACTGCTATGATAGGGTAGTTTCTGGGAAAGCGGTTCCTTTATATGACTCCATACTAATTTCCCTTGATGCTTAAAGCATAATGGACAGGGATGAATTCCTCAAATGTTTTCCAAAACACTCAGATGCATCAGTCAGACAAAATGAGTCCAAAGAAATGTATAGAACTGCACTCCATGTCTACCACAATGAACAATGACGTATGTTCATTTTCGTCTTTTCTTGCCCCTTTAAAAAGTTACAGAAAATTGCACAGCAACAAAGGGTTTCCATTTCATTTCATAACGAGGAACAACGTGGAAAGCAGCCCACCTTCTCATTTTAGTGAAAGATAAGGGAACGCCTGTGGCAACACCTCCAGAAATCCAGCACTTCTCTTTTTCTCATAAAACCCCCAAACCAACCAAAACCCGTGTGAATTCCTATTATGGTGACTACCAAATGATTCGACTACCAAGAGGCTGGTAAAACAAAGAGTTCTGGGGATCTATTAATTAAAATTTTATGTGCTTCTGAAAGCCTAGGCTCTTCATGTTACTAAGGAAGGAGTTCTTTCACTCTCTAAACTATAAATGTAATTTCAGCCTCAGGATTACATTTGACTAAATATAGATACCTGTGCTCGATTGCCTGGGAAGGTAAATGGGAAAGAATTATGTCAAATGTCCCCGCTGGTTCCCCTTCTACCTGTTGTTCGACTTCAATATTAAGTCAGTTTGTAGCCTTTAAGTAGGTGTGTTGCTGCTCCACATTAAGCGAGGTATAATTACATTCTGCAGAGCAGCATCAGAGGCAGTGCCCAAATGTTCCTGGCAAAGCCTTTGTATGTAAGCAAAACACGTCGGATCTCCTCTGAATAACCATGATCCAGCCTCCAGCTTTTCATATGTGCTGTCAGCCATGAAAAGAAAACACTTAAATGTCAAGCGACAGAACCAGCTACAGTGTATTTAACAAATGAGTCGCGGGTGTCGGCCCGCCCCGGGAGCCGGCGCGGCAGCGGCTGCAGCTGCAGCTTCAGCTTGTCCCGGGGCGGCCGGGCCCCGTGTGCAGCGGCCGGGCGCAGCTCCGCCGCTCGGCCCGGGGCTCCCCCGCCCGCCCGGCCCCTGCCCGGGGCAGCGCCGGGGCGCCCGGCACGTGTGCGGGCTGGGAGCGGCTGCCAAGCCCCGGGCGGGCGGGGGACCGTGGCACCGGGGGCGGGGGGGGGGGAGGGGATGCTCGAAGTTTGGGCAGGGCGGCCACGCCGACAACCCCCCGCCCGCCCCGGGCTGTGCGTGCCGCCGAGCGCAGCCCCGTCTCCAGCAGCCAGCCGCTTCACAGCCCAGGAAACCCGGGAGCCTCTCCTCCCCCGCGCTCCCTTCCCCACGGAGACAGCGCGGCCGGGCCAGCCGGGTGGCGTTGCCTGGTGAACCGAGGCAGCGGCAGGATCCGGGCAGAGGAGCGGTGCCACCGGGCTGGCGCGGAGCTGCAGCCGCTTCTCCGGACCGGGCAAAGCTCCCGCCCGGTTGCCGGCAGACCGGGCTGGCCTTACACCGCCTCTCCCTGCGGATCACGGCCAGAAGCTGCCGGAGGGAGGGCACCCTGCAGTGCCGCCCGGGCGGGCGAGGCAGCCGGGCCGCGGGCACCCGCAGGACGGGGAAGGCTCCAGCCTCGCCCGTCAGCCCGGGCCGTGGTCGGTTCGCCCCGCTTCTCCCGCTCTAGCCACCCCCGCACCGAAAAAAAACAGAAAAATAAAATGGTGGGAACGATGTAAAGCGCCTTGGAAGGGTTAAGGGAGCCTCAGACAGCACAGACCGCAAGGGGAAGCGTCCTCCCGGAGGCAGGCAGAAACAGCCGGCAGCGAGGTGGGAGAAGGCAGAGGCTGTAACGGGGACAGGTGCTCAGCTGCGAGCAGCCTCCGTCCCTCCCTCCCTCTCTCTCTCTCACACACACACACGCACGCTCGCATCTCTCGCCCAGCATGAAAAAGGACAGGGCTAATGAGAGGCGAAGTGAATAATGGGGAAGTTGTTGTCTCCAGCGATGAGGCAAGTGATGGGGCTGAGGCCAGCACTGAAGTTGTGTAACCCAATTCTCCACCGTCAGCCCTCTCACTTCTCCTCCCCCCGTTGATTTTAAGGAGAAACCCAGCTGGGGGTGGGAGACGATCTCCACCGGACGCCGAGCAGAGCGGGAGCCTTCTTGCCTTTGGCACGGTCAGGCAGCTGGCGGAGGGGGACCCCGGCCCCGCATCTCCGCCTCCGCGTAACTTGCGGGGAGCGGAGCCGGCTGAAGGCAGGCGGGGGCGGCTCTCCGCGGCCACCCACTCCGCGCTCCCCCCGAGCACGGCAAAAGCCGGGGAGGCGGGAGGAGGGGAGAGCCAAACTTGCCAACCCGGGGACTGTCCCTTGCACGGCAGCGAGCGCCGTTCGTGCGTGCGTGGAGAGCGAAGTGTTCCCAAACTCCGGCGCTACCCAGGCGGCTGGATGCGCACGGCTCCTCTCCCAGCGCCGCAGCGGCTGCTGTCCAACTCCTGGGAGCTGCTTTCTCCCGGGGGAAGTGGCCGGTCGGGAACCGAGCCCTCGGGGAACACCGGCGGACCCGGCGGGAGGTGGGCGGCAGGGAGAAGGGAGACCGGGCTCGGGGAGCCTGCTGTTTACCGGCGCACGAATGGAGCGAGGGAGAGAGCTCATCCGAGCGGTAGCGGTTTAGCTGAGGGGGGAAATCAGTACCATAACCACAGCCCACACGAATCCAGTGCAAGAAACCCAAATCTTACCCTGAGCTGCAGTGAGGAGCCCCGCGCAGAAAACCAGCAGAGACTTGAATTTCCTCCACGCAGTCATGTCTGCAGTTATTCCACACACACACACACTCACACAAAACCCCCGGCGGCTCTTCTCGGCTGCGACCGTGTCCTCCGAGCGGCAGCGGGGCTAAGGACAGCGCCAAAGAACCACCACAGGGCGAGGAGAGGCGTAGAGGAGCGGTCCGGGTCCCGAGCGCCGCGCAGCGCCCGACGCCTCCTGCAGGACTGCGCGGGCGGCTCGCTCCGCTCTGCTCATAGCATCAGTCCCGCGCCGCGGCGGGGCTGCGCCGCTCAGCGCCCGCGGAGCCCCGGCGCCGCCGGCCCGCCGCCCGCCCAGGGGAGGGGAGGGAGGGGAGGCACGCCCGGCGTCGCGGGAAGCGCTGCATCCACGGCCGCCGGCGGGGAGAGCCGGGCAGCGGCGGCGGCAGGAGAGGGATGCGGGGAGTGCGAGGAAGAGGAGGAGGGGAGAGGGAGGGAGGGATCGCGGCGAGAGCAGCGCAGGCAGCGCAGCGGAGCGGCTGCCAGCCACACGAGAAGCCGCCGCCACCGGACTCAACCATCACTTCCCACGGAGAGGGGAAGGGGCCGGCGCTGCGCAGCCGGCGCACGCCAAGCCCGCAGCCGCCCCGCTCCGCCGGCCGGCCCCCGCATGCCCCCCCCTGGGGCGGACGCGCCCCCCCCTTCCCCCCCCGGTCGCGGAACTGGGCGGCTGCCGCCGTCCCCGGAAAGCGCCCGGGGGTAGAAGGCTTTTCCCCGGCCCGGTGCCCCCCGGCGCGGGGAAGGGTGGCGGCTGCAGGGCTACACCTGCCCGGGGGGGGCTCCTGCTGCACTGCCCCGCGCCCTGTCCCCTGGCTCAGCCCGCAGCCCGGCTCCCGGCTCCTCCACCCACATGTGGGGCGCGGGTGGTGCGTGTGCTGGGGTGGGAATCCCTAGTCCTAGGTGAAACTCCTCGCTGCTTTGGTCCCCGCTCGGGAGCGAGAAAGGCTTTCAGGTCCAAAATGTGCCCTGCTCCTTTCTTCCAAGTTGCTCATCAGAACAAGCTGTTGTTCCTCAGGGGAAGGAGAGGAGCCAACATCTCCTTGAGGAACACTGCTTTGTCTTTATGTTGCCATTCCCGAGTGCTCCTGTTGCCAAGAGGAATTTCTGCCATTAACTATCCTTTCCAAAACAAATGCCCCCCCCCCCCCCATCAGGCACGGCAGTATGCGGACAGAGGCTTCCCCACCACCATGCTGAACCCAGCAGGGCTGATTCCCTGAGCGTGAGGGAAAGGAAATGGTGACCCAGGGCTGGCCTGTCACAGGTCCCCACGCTCCCTCAGCCGGGGCAGGTGATGCCCTTTGCCAACAACTGTTTCTGTGCCAGGCCTACCTGCAAACGGGTGGCAGAAGAGCACCCAAAACCAACTTTCAATCCAGAAAGAATTGTACAGATTACCCCACCACTACAGCATACCGGGCCTGACTCCATAATTAATGCTTACCTATATCCATAATTAAAATACAAAGGCTCATAAGAAGGAAAGACAGAACACGAACACCTTTGGAAAGGTAGTTTCAAGGTTGTAATTATTCACTTATGATGAGTTTTCTTTTGTGGTGAAATATGCAAAGTTGTTTTCTCATTGTAAGTTGCAAGAAGGTGGTGAATGGGCACTGAACGAGGTAGGCTGACTTTGTAATAAGCTTGTATTTATGTATAAACGTTACGGTTCTCACTCAAAAAAAAAATAAATCCAGGCCCAGGCAATCTGCCGAGAAAGACGTGGCATTGCTGCCATCTCGTGGCAAGTTTTCCCTCCCTGCCCGCACTCTGTCTTCATTACCCTGCCCTGCCTTTCCCCACCCGCTCTTCCCCTCAGCTCCCAAACTCACTGCGTTCCGGAGCCGGGCCCGAACACTTCTAGAGGCCCTCTTCAGTCTTAGTATTCATCTATATTTTAAAAACGTACTGGGGACTCGTTTTTTGCATTCGTGAAAGTAAAATGATGCTAATACTTGTTAGTACCAGACACCATTCTGCCATGCAGAATTCCCTAATCAGAGCTGCTCAGGCTCCTCATGTAAACCCCTACACTTGCTCCTTGTCAGCAGACTGGGGTCAGTTCATTAATGATGGAGAAAAAGACAGAAATGGTCACTAAGCTTAAACTGAAACTCTCCCTTTCTGGCTTGCAGTGGTCTGAGGCTTAGATTTTTAAAATGAGTTTTTTGCATTGCATCTGGCCCAAGAGATCACAATCATTTTTAGTTTTGTTTCACTGTATTGACTATTGAGTCAGAATAGTTAAAAAGTCATAAATAAACTCCATTTATGGCTGTCTGGGTCTAGTTGAAAACAGTAATGATTGTATCATTTCTTGCTGTGCTGTTAAAGTAAGCACTCTTAATTTGAGAAGATGCTGTTTATCCCTGCTCATAGCAGATTTGCAGAAGCTCCAGTATGATATAATATGTGCTTTCTTGGTCTTGACTCACCCGGGTTAGATTTACTGTTTCCTGAGGCTTGCCATTCTTCTGAGGATTTTCTGGGCTTTGCTGAGCTTTTGGGACCTGGTTCCTTCTCTATTGAGCTAAACAAGCACTAATTTCTTCCCCTCAGAGCACCTAGATAAGGCCAAATAACTGGGCACCACAATCACTATCACTGCAAAAGGTGCCTTCTCTCCTTTCTTACATCCTATGACAGTAAACCATATGCATAAACATTGTTGGCCTTTAGCATGTTATCACTTGTCACCTGAGTTAGTGCCCTACTGAGATAAATGGAACAGCATAGACACCCCCACCCCCCCCCACCCCCACTAATGTTTCAGGCTCTCTGCAGACCAGGGTAGCTGTCACAGTGACTGGTACAGACCCTGTGTGACTCAAAAGTTTTGCCAAACCCCAAAGTGCCAGAAGATGACTGTGGAACCGAAGCTTGGCATTCCAGGAGGAATCTCCACCAACCTGACTGGAGCTGAGCGTGGAACTGAGGTACCTAAATACGGTAATTACAGAAGATGATCTAACCTAATGACTGTAATCTCTCTATTGTATTTTAAGTACCTAATGTACTACTATAAAATCCCCGAATTTATGAGTTTGAACAGAGGCAATATTTCTCTCTATTCCCTATAGATTCTATGAGGGAGTGTATATGTCAAGACTGTTTGTACTAATCGGGGTGATTTAAAGGTAACTTGACAGGGATTTATTTTTAATTGAGACCTTGTCCTTTTGCTTTCCTATGCCATATAAAAAAAGGTCTGAAAGGTTAGACTTCCCCTTTTCATTTTTCACCTTGTTATGTTAATAATTTTGAATCCACGTTTCTCTGTTATCGCTTTTTGGGAGGGAGAAGCATCTTTCTGTAAGGTGCAGAAATATTTGCATGTATCTAAGAAAAACTACTGATTCAGAACATAGCTGGAAAGGTACTATGTACTCATTAAAAAGGGATGTTTAGGGAAATCCATAACCTGAATTTGTACTTGCCAGCGGAGACAGAAGGGAGTAGCTTTCTGCCAGAAGGTTATCGTGAAGTCCTAAGTTTAAAAATGTGAAAGTTGAAAATTCAAAATTGTATGTTGGGAAAAAAAGTCTATAAGAAGAGAAATCTTCAGCAGAACACAGATTTAGGGTGAAGGAGTCAGAAAGTAGAACTCTTCTCCATGAGCAACTTCATCAAAATGTGGTTTTGTCACACAAGCTCTTTAGCTGTTAGCAAAAACAGAGCGCAGAGTTCCAAATACTCTCACTTAACACATTCTCTTTACAATAGCTCTGTTTTCAGACTTGAAACATTTAATTATTTCTTTAGTCGTAATAGTCTTCCAGGCTGGAACAATAAAAAATGTTTATATGTACATATGTTCCTAACCCCAATTTGTTATACCATAAAAAATAAAAAGGAGGCCATGCCACCCACAGACTGTCTACAGTTAGAAATTTCGTTGCTTGTGTTCAGATTTGACTCTGCTTTCTTTTTGCGGTAACGTTCTGTCCAAACTAGAAGTTTCTCTTGTAAGATTGACAATAATGATGACTACAGCTACATCAACTACAGCTGCAACATCAGCTACAACTACATCATTGTTTTATGTACTGTACCAGCACAGGCCAATAAATGTAAGTACCAAAAGTCTTCTAAGCTGGAAACAGAAGGAAAAAACAGGAGATAGTGGTAGGAAATGATAGTTGCAGGCTGGCGGGTGGGACACTTCAAGGAAATACTGGTCAGCAAGAGAGGATGTTACGATACTGTTGTTCAAGAGGGCCCCTGGGGCTAAATTAATTGCTCTGCTATATTGTATTCCCTCTAGAGTGCTTAGTTTAGGGGGAACAGTTGGCAAGGCCATGGGGGGAGACGTATGTTGCCTGTTTTAAAGTACCCTCAAGCATTATTTAGCTCCTCAGGGACAGGCTCCAGCACAGTGTTTCTTTTCCGAGCACCTACACCGATCCCATCTGTCCTTAAGGTGACATTAATAATTGATGTTAGGAAGATGAGACTTCTGAAAGACATTTCTGCCTTTGAGGGAAGGTGGGATTTGTAGGTAGTAGCCTTCAAGATGCCTATAGGAGATACCGCCAAGGTCATTCCACTTAGGTACTGTCGCTCAGAGGTTTAGCCATTTTGGTTTTGGAGGGTTAACAGAGGAAAAGGAAACTTTGTGAAGCAGTTCAAGGAAAACAGATTATTTGTTTTCTAGTTAAGCATAAGGAAATCCTGCAAAGCATGAGGTATGCGATGTGAGAAAGTTTGAAGCAGCCTATTACCATGTGGGTAACAGTAGCTAGCATTATGGTCTAAACAGACAAGCAAGTCAGTATCTTGACAGTGAGTAAAAAGTGACACAGTGTCAGGAAGCTTTGAGAATGAAAAGTGGTAACTCCTATCAGATGGGAGAGATAAGGAAGAACCAGTGGAGGGAGGCAAAGAATAGCTCAGAAAACAATCTTTTTTGGCAGCAATCTGATCGGATATGGGAAGGGCAAGACTGCATTTGTCAAAGCTGGAAAGATTCTGCTGTTATTGAAGAGATGTTTGATTATGAGGAGACTTTGGTCATACCTTTCAGGAGGGCTCCATACCCACATATACTGAGAGTCTGAGACAGTGACTCCTAGTCACTTTAGCTATCTTGCCTAAGAGTGACCACCGTGCTAATGATGTACAGCTATGCAGTGTGTTAGTTGTGAACACGTGTTGACTGTATTAACAGAGTGCTTGGTTTAGCATCTAATGAACTGCTGTAACTTGAGCTACCATGGGTCTCCTATACTATTTGTTTAAGCATTTGCAAGAGTCACACTTCAACCTAGTTCTCGTTGTGTGGCTTCCTCATGACGAGCCATACATTTCATTTAGTCTCGAAACCCACTTGATAGAAACTAAAGATTTTTTGTGTATGGAAAAAGACTTAAGTTAGACTCTTGACTTATATTTTGAGCTAACTGAGAAAGAAGGGGTTAGTGTACGGGAAAGGATAAGCTGTCTGTTTTATTCATGATGAGTTGGAGATGATGGCTACATATACATGAGGAGATGTCAGAGAGGGAGGCTGAGATTTCAGTTTGGACATAAGGAGATTAGTCTGGAGTAGACTAGTATATCTGTGAGTCATTAGCAAACAGATGGTAGTTGAATTTGTATTTGCTGATGAGATCACACAGAAACAAGGTGTAGAGAGAAGGAAAGCAAGGACGGAAAACCCACACAGTAATCTGAAGAGTGGATGAGATGTTCTCAAATATACCACCTTGGTAATCAGGTGAAGAGAGAATTGTTGAAGACATAGACATACAGTATTCTAAGAAGAGCTGTGTGTCAGGTCTGAGTGGATGAAAATGATGTCCTCATGAACTTTAGACAGAGGGTCTTTAGAGATTTTAGAGTTAATAGTTTCCTATGGCTCTGAAGAAGGTTAAAACTAAATCAGAGAAAACAAGTTGCTTGGAAGAAACTTCTGAGAGTGTTGTAGTAAGATCTCTCATGTTCTTCTCATGTTCTCATTCTTCTCTCATGAAGAATAAGCTGATAGCTGGGAGTTGAAAATTAAATAATGGGAAACGTAGGTAAGATTATACCATTTCTAACATGGCAGAGACTAATTCATAAATAATTTGAGGGGTAAATTGTCAGAAGAAAGAAAAGAGGACAAGGAGGACAAGGGGAGTACAGGTCATGAGAAAAATAATGAGAAATTATGATTCTGATCATGAGAGAAATCAGATGGCTGGGTAGAATGGAGACACTGAAGCAGCTAGAGGAGGCAAAGAAGGCAAACAGAAGAAACTTCTGAATCCATGGTAAAAAAAAAAAAAAAAAGAAGAAGAGAAAAGAAAAGAAGGGAGTTAATAGTTAAAGGAGGAAAAAAGAGGACTAAAGCTAAAGCAAGGGTAATTTTGAGCAGTTCTTTAAAAATTGTCCATAAGCACCTCTTTTAGCTAGCTTACTTGAGATTTTTATTCCTTATTAGATACTGCTCTCATTTAATGTTTAGACCATTATCGTGGTGGTAGACATGTCATATATAGAGAACAAAATATATTGCAATAAAAAAAACAAACATATCAACAAGAACAGTTAGTCAGGTGTCTTGCATCTCCTTTTTTATCGCACCTTGAGACTGCTTGGTTGGACTTAAATTCTGCCAGATTGCCAGATGAAAGAAATTCCAAAGATAGAATCAGTCCTTCTATCTTGACATTGAATTTTTGACTTAGATTTTAATAGCAGGGTCTTCACAAGGAGTGTTAACAGGCATGATAGGAAAACGGGGAGAATGCACAGATAACCAAGTGCGCGATCATCAGTGCTTGAAAAATAATCACTATCAACAAATTACACTTAGACTCGAAGAGGCCTTGACTGAAGTGACTTAATCTCTAGACATATACTCACTTTGGCCGGTGCTTCAGGAAATGAGGTCCTATGGCTTATACTAACTGAACATTTTGGGTACATTTCACCCAGTCATAAGAAAAGGGTACTGCAGTAAAGACAGAGAGGATTGCTGTGAGGTTTTTATTAGGAAGATGTTGCTAGAGTTTTCTGGCCTCTGATGGTGGGCTCATTGGGTGTGCTAAGCTAGAAAGTAGTTAACGGTGACAGTCCCAGTAGAACATCTGGGATACGAATAATCTTGTGAAGTCCACATGTATATATACATGTTACAGAAGTAACTTCCACCACACCTCAAAATATTTCTTCAGAGTAGATGAATTTCACCTATGTACCTTAATCACCTAGTTTGTACCTACCCATGCTTCAGGGATCTTCTGATGCCAGTTTCTTACGCAGCGAGCAGTCTGTGCAGGCCTGCAGAGGGAGACTGTCTGTTTAGGTGCTTGCTGGATTTCACAGCTAGTTCTCTCGCTGTGTTGACTGGAAAAAGAATTTGATAGTCTGGTTTAAGCAAACCGCTTGACAAAGTCAGGTTTTAAATGACTAAAATGTCTTCAAACCATTTCCTTATGTGCTATTTCAATTATGTGTTAATCTGCTTCTAATTCCTATTTCTATCTCATGATGCAGCTGCACAGAGGAGTTACAGCATCATGAATTGGGGTACGTGTATGCAGACACACCAAACTGATTTCTTCCCCATGAACACATTCTAACCCTTCATTAAGAAAAAAAGAGGTGTATTCCACTTTCCTTCAGAGGCAAACAGCCTCACAATTACTGCAAAGTAATAGAACATGAACTCTTACTGCAATTATCCAGTGAAGCCTTTGCATACTGGGAACCTGAGCTAAGTGGCAGCCTTTCCATTGACTTCACTGATGACATGATCATGTCCTGCACAAGTAACAAGACTAGAATTTTGACTGAGTGAGAAGGAATGGAACAAGAATAATCTACTGGTGGAATTTTGAACCTGTAAATGAAGAATCTGTTGTGTTCTTCCTGCATTAGCTCATTATCAAGTCAATAATATCTACCTCCACAGGAAAAAATCCAAGGGGCCCATCACCAGCATATAGTGATTAGGAAATGATCATGTAGTCTCATTTCTCTACACACATATTGACCAAGCCAGATGGGGACCAACTAAATCCTTGAAATGCAAACATTGCTAGAGTTGACCCATCAGCATAACCTCAATTATCTTCCCAAATATTGGGTGGCCTGACATTGGACAGTAATTGGCTTTGCTAATATCATCCAAAGATGGGTTTTTGAGCAAGAGCCCAACTGCTGCTTAAGTAAAGCTGGCAAAATGCCCTTCTGAAGAGAGGCATTAATGATCCTCATCAATAATGAGTTTAAGTGTCTCTCCGCTTGCTTTAACCAACCATGAATTTTTCATTTGGAAAGATGGAAAGAAGGCAGAACCATGTTCTATCCTTCATGCATGAAACTAAGGGAGGTCTAGCCTTGTTCACCAAATGAATTTTTTGTTCTTTGCCATCTCATTCCTTTCTTGAACAGCATTTTCACCAGCTGTTCTAAAACAGTGAGTTCCAAGCAGTGATGATCTATCCTTCCTCCTTAGTCCTTTACAGTACCTCTACTTGCTAAGTTGCCATTGCTTTTCCTCTGCCAGCTTCTAACTCGGAGTTCTTCTGTCTAAAAAAGATGCAGAAGAGGGGCTTTTCTTATTGAGAACATCAGTAACCCACTCTGCCTGGTCCTTTCTATACACTGAGAACTTATTACAGAAATAACCTGCTTCTCAGATTCACCTTTCCCTTTCCTCTTAAGTCTCCATTTCTCTCTTTGTAGGGAGCATAACTCCTAGACTGCAGATCTGAAAGAATCAAATGAAAAGATAGCATCACTGTCATTGTTCACAGAGATCTATTTCTGATTAAATTCGTTATCGTCAGTTCTTTGCATTACATACAGGTCATGTTTACCCAGCATTACCTAAATCTCTGTATTTTGAGCCCTCCATAATATGGTGGTAAAATGGAGTGAATGAAAAGCAGAACAAGGACTTTCGCTAGCACCTATTCTAAGCATGCAATAACTTCATGTCTTTAAATATTTTTTTAAGGAAACAACTAAGCAACAGAGCAATTTGGAATTTTGTGATGGTTATTGTTAGAAAAAATAAAGAACTAGAAATTCCTAGTGTTATTATCTGTGGTCCATGCTTCCTCATGGGAACAAGAGTCTTTTTATTTCAGCCAGCATAAGAGTTCTTTGAAGATTTTGGGAAGTAGATCAAAATTTATTTGATCCTCAAAAAAACCCCACACATTCTCATGGCAGTGTGTTGGAGTCAGTGTGGAATACATTAGTGCCTGAGAGGGAACTGGCACATCGTAAGGCTTCTTGAGCCCATGAGATTGAGCTGGGTCACTTGATTAAATGCAGTTATAAAAAAGGTCATTAAAAGGTAACGGAACACTGCCAATTTAGAGTTTGTTAGAAATAGGTTCCGCCACTCTGGAAAGACATTAATGAAGCATATGTGCCATGATCTTCCCCCCACCCCTCCAGGACCTTGGTGCTCAATCATTTATTATTATTTGCTTTTTGTTTAGAATATATGGAAGTGGGTGATAATGGTGTTAGTGTGTTCCTAGTGCAGGAGGTTAGGGACACTGATTAAGGTCCCTAAGTTCAGAGCCTGTGATGCCTGTATAGTCAATAGAAAGATGTAGAGATTAAGATCCGTTTTACCTATTTTTAGGCAACTAGCTGAGAGACAGCGAGGGCTCAGATAGTATCTGATCACCTCTTGAGAGTATGTTCTGTATTTGCTGTGTAGGTAGCTTGTAGAAATTATATGCCTAACTTTAGGTGGATGGCCTTGGTCCTTCTGTTAAGTGGATGAGTGACTCTCCCCAGTCATCCATCCGCAGCGATGGCATGTACTACTTCATCTCAGCTGGACTGCTGTGCTTTCCACAGCAGAAAAAAGGCAGAGCCTCTTGGAAGGGTGGGGGGTATGGTATGATCCCTAGCACAGGGCGAGAGAAATTCCTGGTATCTTTTTCATTTTGCATGCTCACCAAAGGGTCTGCCAGTCTTTGGCTTTTATTCTGTTGGCTTTAAAATACAGTCTATTGCAAAATAAGAAAATGTTGTGTTCTTTTATGATATAGGTGATTTGCTTAAGGTTTGCGATGAAAACAAGGATACATAATACAGAGTCAGCACTGAGTTGATTTGTTATATTAAAGCTTCTGGGAGAGATTTTCAAAGGCACAAGGGAGTTAGGAACCAAACTCCCTTTGGTGTTCAGTGGGTGTTCAGCATCTAGCTGCCTATTTCTGCTTTTGAAATATTCTCCTGTAGCAGTAAGTGGTCGAATTGTAATGGATAAACCCACAAAAAACTAGAGCAGTCTCTTTTTCTGCCTATTAAAATTATACCCCTTTGAAGAATAAAATTCTTAAAACAGAAAAAGAAATATCAGTGGATCTCTGCTCACTGTGGGCTCTATTCATGCTTTGAAGCACTCGCAGAGCCTGCATTAGTGTTAAGAAGGATTATTCAGACATACAAGGGGTGTGTAATCAATAATATATTCTTGCTGTTGCTTAGAATAGGTCTCCATGAGAATCAGGCTGTAGGCGGGGTTTCCATATGTTACACCTTTAATCACAAAACTCAGCTTTTTAAGGAGAATTCTGTTTATTACAAGAGCGTAATCCATTTTTTATAGGTGTTTGTGGTAGGCTCAGTGCCACAGGCCAGCCTTCTCCAGACGCACAACAGCATAGCTCTGGATGCAGCACAGCACAGCTCACACGCTCTGATCTCTGTTACCCCTCACCACAAAAAAGCTACAGGGCTCCTATCCTAGCCTTGAACGGGAAGCAGCTTCCATTTCCCTGTCACTATTACCAAACAGTAACTACAGCACTATATATCTTCACTAAAGATAAACTAAGGATAAACTAAGTGAACTGTTACATTCAGATTTCATCGCCGGACCAAACCTCAAGGGGATGTAACCAGACCAAACACCACTAATGAAACCTTAGACCAGATTCTAAGATACAGCTCCCTTTCCCACTAACAAGGCAATGCTTCTGTCATACCACGCAGGATACCACAGTACCAGTTCCACATACCTGATTCTGAAAAGACGCGGTCCTTTGCGCTGCTCAGTGGGGTTTGCTACAGCTTTATATGCCCAAGTTAAGAGGCAGCATCACCTGTGCTATGAGTTATGGTCAATTTTGATGATTACCTGTATGTCTAAATTATGATATAATATTTTGATCCCTATTCAAAACTAATTGATTAAAATTTATTTCTGCTTTCTTTGTTAACAGATAGGTTCTGTGGACTATCCTTTAATGTGTATTTTCTCAGATCCATCTTCTTCACATTGTGGGCCATCCGTTCTCGGACAACCTGGTCACCTTTGGAACAGACACATTTTTATATAACCTGGTCATCTGTGGACTATCCTACCAGCCACACCTTTCTACAGACGCAGACTAACGTTCTTCTCAGACACTGCACCTGAGTCACGTTTTTTTCCAAGCATGATTCAACGGAGCCCTAACATATTCATGCAGACCTATATTCTTACTTTAAAATTCCCAGACTTCTTGGAGTTCATAGAAATTCAAGATACTTAATTATTGTAAAAGAATCTATATGTCTGTATATTTAGTAACTTTCTCACTTCTTGCTGTTAACATCTCAAAAATCAATCCAATTATGGCAATGTTAACAGTAGTTATCAAAACTGCTTACTTAAATTTGCTTGATTCTCTTCAACCTGCAAAGAAAACTTTTTCTAAAACATCTGTACCAGAGATTTCTCATATACTTGGAAAATGCGTGACTTTCCATAGGAATGTTCCTGACTGTAACATTTCCTGGACAGCATCAGCTGTGCTGGGCAGAGGTGTAAGCCTGAGTATATTTATTTCAACCATAAGAGGAACTGTAGTTATTTGATGCTGATCAGTTCTGTAGCGGAAAGTGATGTGTACTCTGATATCATGAAGAGCTCTACAAGGGTTAAGCAATGTTTGGATAGCCAAGGTATTCAGATAGATTCTTCTTTTTTGTATTTCATAGAATCATAGAATCATTTAGGTTGGAAAAGACCCTTAAGATGATCGAGTCCAACCATTAACCTAACACTGCCAACTCCACCACTAAACCATGTCCCTAAGCACCACGTCTACAAATTTGTTTCTGAATAGTTTAAATTAAAAACCAACCAACCAAACAAACGCAAACCCCAAAAAAGAAACAACCCACAAATCAGCACCATAATTATGTTGCAAATTTGATCATTGTTTCTGAAAATGTAAGATGTGTTTGGTTTTTTCCCACAAGCTTTCCCTGAATCCTCTTATACAAAAAAAGATAGTTACTGTTTCTGAGCTACAGAAATACTTTCTGTATTCAGTTGTGATTTTATTGATTATTAAGTTAAGGTGATCTATAATGTTATCTGTCACAAGCGACTTACAACTCTGCACCTTTGTCAATTCTTCCCATCCTAAGAAAAATTAGCTCTTTGGATTTTTTTTTTTTTTAACAGGAGAATTTATCATTATTCAGTGGCATTGACTCTGCAAGTCAGGTCTGGAGTCATGGGGAATGGGATTGGAGGGTAGCTGAATCTATTCACAGGGTTATTTATAGTATTTTTGTGATTTCCACAAGTTACTATAAGGACTAAGTTCCATTTTGATGTCTGCTTTATATGTAAAGATATGCAGATACTGTGTTTGCAAAGTCCACCAGCTTTCATCTGTTTACATACTGAGACAGCTTCATGCAGGTAGACTAATCCTTCTAAAATGTCAGTTATACCCGGTACATCAGTTTGCAGTTGTTCTGTTTAGGATGGCATCATGACTTGAAAGCGTGGAATAAACTGGCCTTTTTGTACAAACCCTGTACTAAGAAATATGAATGTGGAGATCTACACTTTTTCTGGCATAGAAAAATGCAGATATCTCATCTGGAGAAGAGGACATGATTTGTATACTATAAAAGCACTTGCTTTAAAGACCTTGCTTTAAAGGTCTGTGAAACAATATGCAGTCAAGGACTCCCACCCCGAGGATCCAAGACAGGGTTTGTTGGGTTTTACACATTCATAAACATAATTACTAACAATTGCAATTGGATTTGTGCTTAAGCACAAATTTCTGTGGTAGAAATCTGTATTTGAAAATGTTAGAGTTATGTGCCTAAATTATTCTTATTGTTATGTACCTAAAGTTTCCATGGGCTTCAGTGCTATTCCCATGAGCTCTGCGTGCAGATAAGAAGTAGTAAATGCCTTTGTGAAATTGTGATATTTCCTCTTCTGGTATTAACGGAGGGCAATGCAGTTCAGATCAATCGAGTTGTGACCATTTACTCTTTAGAGAATTTATTTCTTAGCCTTCTCAGCTGGGATACAGCAGGAAAACTTCTCAAGTTTTAAATATGTTATTTCCCTTATGCTCTAAGAAAAATCAACAACCATTTTGATATATTTTTGTTTCCCAATTTGCTTCTATGATCAAGGCAGGGACCAGAATTTTAGGTGGCAGAAACTGAAAAATCAAATTCATTGATTTTTCAGGAACAATGCTGATTTACATGACTTGCGTATTCCTGTCCCAAAACACATAGACTGGAACAATTTTTCCTATCTCTTGGCAGTAGCTGCATGCCTTACTGTAATGCTGTCATTTAATTCCTATTCACCTAAAATATAGCATGATACAAAACATTTATTTATTTTACTCAAAAGGAATCAGCTCCTTAATGTCTAGCTCTGACTGCTCTTGAATGAGATGCTCACCAGGTCTCCATTCTTGAAAGCACTTAAGCACTTGCTTATTTTTACTGGAGTGTCATTGAAAATGTTTGCGTAATAGCACGGAAGTGTTTGCAAAGATGGAGCTAAGAAGAACCTGCGAGATAAAGTGTAAGAGATGGAAATTGGATTGGGAGAACACAGGCAACTCAAACAGCCAGATATCCCATAATAATAATAATTTTGCTAGACTTGCTCCAAAAGCATGAAAATAAAGAAAATACTCCAGTATGCGTTCACTTTCCTTCTGGAGTAATGTTCTCTTTGAAGGAATTATTTAACACAACCGAATTATGTTGGAATAGCAATGAAAGCCGCGTTCTTCTTTTTAGAGTGAGGCCTCAGATAACTTACCTGTGTGTGTAAAACATGTTAAAATATTCCACTAGGTTTAACTCCCCTTAGTACAGAGAGTGATCAGGGTTGAAAATCCATTGTTCTGGGGACACACTTTGTCCGTTCATGAATGTTAAGGCCCCCAAAAGCTATTCTCATAATTTTTGATCAGCCATTTAGCACTTGAATTAATTCTTGCTTAACTGCTCTAATGACCAAATCTGACTAGTACTCTTAATTACTCTTGCTTAAATTTTCTAAAAAAAAAAAAAAATAAAAAAAATTAAAAAATCATACTTTCAAAACTGATTAAATATTTGCCATTGCTTAAATTTCTGTGTTAGTACAATTAACTCTTGATGTCCCTCTTAGCAGCTGGACCTTGCAGAGAGGCTTACCAGGATCTATTTTCTCTGAGTGTATGTGTCTCACCCTGTATCTTCCACCTTGGCAGGTGGGCACACACCCAGGGCTGTATGTACAGCTGAAGATGTACCACCTGAGAACTGTTACTGGTGGGACTTTTGCCCCAGACAGAACCTGGTTGTGATACACTTTTACGGCATGCATAACCTGGGCTGCTGGTTTTCTCACAGCAGGAGTTTCACCCTAACTTGCTAGCATTGACCTCCATGGATTCATTCTGGTTTACTGCAGTATAAATTAGACTTTGCTAAGAATCCAGACTCTCCAATTTGTGTACTGGCTACTAATATTTTGTATTTTATCTAATTCCTTAGACCTTGGGGATTTTTTCCTCAAGTTAATATTTTGGGGCTCCTCTGAACAGAGCAAAACCTATCCTATCTCTTTTGGAGAATTTAATCCATTCTTTCTGTTAATTGCAATATGAATCTGAACTGTGCTATTTTACCTTGTTTGATATAAAATGTGCATTGCTCTGAGTCACTGATGTGGAAGAGTCACTAACAGACATACAATTCTAATAATTTGTAATATGTTACCTTTGCAAATTTTGTCTGATGCATTGCTTATAAGCGCAGGGCTCAAGTAATTTGCATTGCAATTAGTTTGTTTTCCTAAATAAATCGAGGGCTTTTGTTTGATCATGTAAAAAGTCTTTCCTAATTCTTCTGCCTGTGAAATATCTGGGAGGTGATGAATACAGAACTATTACTGTGTAATGTACACGTTTCTCATTTATATTCCTGGTCAAATTGCAGTTAAGGTTGCTATAGTGACTAATACCCTATACAAAACACTGACAAGAACAAAACATTGAAAATAGCCTGAGCAATAGAAAACATGAAAGGAGTCATTTAGGGTGTGGTAACCTTTGTATCACAGATTGAAGAGCACTGGGAAGGTTCCTGCCAGTGGACCTCAGAGCATGAAGGAGCTGCGACTCTGCTGAGGAATTTGAAGCACAACTAAAGACACCTACTCTGTCAACAGCCTCATTCCTTCTTTGTAATACCTTCTGCTTTCTTTTTTGAGACTTACACGTGATGACATTTCTCTGTTTGTCTGTCGTTGCCTACAAATAGAATGAGTTGTAGGCATCCATACACAGCCTCCAGCATGACACAGCCTCCAATCGCATGTCTGCCATTATTCTAAATGAGTTTGGCACCATGAAAGATATATGCCCCAGAGAAAAAAGAAGAAGAAAAGAAAAAAAGATAACAATAAGGATGAGATGGGTGGAACAGAAGAACTAGGGGAAAGATTATGAAGCTATATGAAACCTTGGGGAAGCAGAGAATGGGAGAGCCTGGGGCAGGTGGGAGGAAGAAATGGGAATGGGAAAGAAGTAAAAGGCACGTAACCCATAACATTAGGGAAATAGGGAGAAGGTGGAAGAGAAGGAGAAGCATACAGGGTATATCACAAAGGAAGAAATAGGAAGATAGAAAGTCTTTGGCTTGAAAAAGGCAGTGAAGTGTAGTGACAGGACAAGGGGTAATGAGTTTAAGCTGAAGGAGGGTACAATTAGATTAGGTGTTAGAAAGAAATTCTTCACTGTGAGGGTGGTGAGGTACTGGAACAGGTTGCCCAGAGAGGTTGTGGATGCCCCCTCCCTGGCAGTGTTCAAGGCCAGGTTGGATGGGGCTTTGGGCAACGTGGTCTAGTAGAGGGTGTCCCTGCCCATGGCAGGGGGGTTGGAACTAGATGGTCTTTGAGGTCCCTTCCAACCCAAACCATTCTATGATTCTATGATTCTATGTTTCTCTTACAGGGAGGATAGCTTGAAGGACACTAGAAGCACCTGCTGCACCTACAAGCAAAAGTGTTCATGAGTTCCCAAAATAGAAGGGAAGAATCACTCACATGCAGGAGAGAAATGGACGATTGATAGAAACATTTCATGTGCTTGGTCTACAAGCAGCTAAGGGAGTGATTTTGCAGTTTTCAGAAATAAATATGCACACAATCACTATGGTTTTCTGCTAAAGAAGCTCTTTTTCAGTTCTGGTCTTTCGGAAAGATTCATTTGCTCCCCTCATGATCTGAGCAGAAGTTGTCTCCCATATTTTCTTAAAGGCTGTAGATCTCAGCCAGGTGCATTCACAGGGATGGTTCCTACACCAAGAACTCACTGATGGTACCAGAATAGGAAAATTCCTCTCCTTGCTCCTCATTCATGTCTCTTCTGCTGGCTGCTTTCTCGTTCTTCCACACTTTTTTTTAAAGGATTCTTCTTTTAGCTGTCCAGGTCAGTCACGCTCCTTCCCCTCTTAGTTCCTTCTGCAGTCTGTGAAAGACAACATTAGCTTTTCTATACCATAAGGGATCAATCAGCATGCAATTTTACAGCCGCAGAAGGTTTGGAAGTATGCCACTGGAGAAGTCTGTCCCCAGCAGCTGCTAAGAACTGTCAAAATGCCTTTCTGCAGACCCTGGAGCTGCTTGGGCTAACAACCACTCTGAAAAGTAAAAGTCTTGCCTATTTTCTTTCTACAAGATCTCCAGCTAGCTTCTCAGTGCTCTGCATTTGGAAAAAAGGAGAAAGCAGAAATTTTGGCATCAAAATTGTATATTTTACACTTCAAGAGAAAAATCTTTGAAAAAAAAGGATTACAAATTAATATTTTCTATCTGTCAGTTTTCATGGAATAAAGACAAAATAATTAACCTGTTTAGTTAAGTTAGATTTGTTTAAGATAAATTTAACTAAATTTTAAGGCATTAAAACATCTCCTTGTTTGAGAGCTCAAAAACCTGATAAGGACTTTTGAAACATTTTTTTTAAATTAGCAGTACTAAAAAAAAAAAAGTTAAAATTAAATTGTATAGTTTGAATTACGATCGTCACTAACATGATCCAGTGCTCCTGATCCAAAGCCTAGTCAAGTAAGTGAGAGCCCTCTATTGACCAAAACAGGTCCCAGCTCAGGCTCTGACTGTGAAGTAGTAGGACATGTACATAGAGCATCTATTGAACAAGTGAAAAATATTATTTGGGTTTTTATGTGATATATGAAGTATCTACTTGTGAAATATGAAACTTTAGGATCTGGTATGTCAGCAAGTTACATTATGAATTAATTCTGTTTAGAAACTTTAAGGAAAGTGACTTGATAGGTTTTTTTAGTTCCTGCGAAGTGCCACTAAACCTTTAAGCTACTACGTTTCTAGAGCTGGATCAAATTGGGCTATCAATATACTCTAGAGCTAAAAATCTTTATTTCTTATAAAATTCTATAGGCTATTTTTTTATTTGTGAAAGATCAAGTATCTGTTGCTTTCCTTCTTTCTTCCACTTCCCCCCAGTTCGGACATTTATTCCATAAAGTAATCATGTTAAATTCGCTCTTTTCTAAGGCATCAACCAGAAATGCATTTTGTACGAGGAAAGTGAAAATGTTTGTCTATTTACGGTTTTAACTATCATGAACAAAAGATATTGGGAAATTCGTGTATGGCTACACTGAAGTGCAAGCACCATTTAGCTACTTTGAGTTTTCTTACTGTGTTTCTTTGTTAAAAAAGATGTTGATTTTCTGACATACACATTGTGTGAGTTCCAGCAAGAGAGGATCTTGCCAACACCATTTATCTTCCTCTGGATCACTTTGAAATGAAAGGAAACATGAAGAACATTTGTGTACAACCTTTCAATGTACAACCTTTACAGTCACACTTGCAATGATATCAGGATAATAATTTAATTTCCTTAAAAAGTAGTCCCCTGATTCCCTCTTCTTTTATCTCTTTCTCTCCTTTAAGATCGCACCTGACCGATAGAAAGCTGATACCAGATTACAATGTCTCATCTGAGTTACTTGTTCAAAACATTTCCTTACCAAACCTCTCCCGTTACCCTGAAGAAACAGTGCATGGTGTCTGTGATCGGCACCGCAAAAGCATTGCAGTAGGGAAAATGTACTTCTGCAGAAAAATGGGTAAGTTTCATGAGTTCAGAGATGTAGAGGGGACGTCTCTCACTGAGAGGGAATAAAACATGACTGGGAGGTCAGTATAGCACCATGGGACTTTGGAAGCGAATTTTTAATTTTCTTTAGGTCACGTGACCTTTTTGTCTCTTACAGCCTCAATTCTCCCAATGCAAACTGGAGACAGTGGCCTTTTCTTGGCACACAGGAAAGGTGAGTTAAAGGCAGTGTGCCTGTGTACGGGGATGAGCATGGGCAGAGGCGAGCGAGCTCACTGAAGACTGAGCCGGCCGGACACGAGCCAGCAGTTCTGCAGAAGCCGTGTAGCTCCATCAGTTTAGTGCTGTCCCGGGGCTAAGAAACTCTGACGAGACACAAACTACACTAGAGCGCGGCAATACTTTTGTATGACAACGTAGTTTATGGGATGGCACTCAGTGACCAGCAGAAGCTTAAGCAGAGGAGCCCCGTTGTCCCCTTGCTCCCATCCCCACCACAACTTGTACAGAGCACCTGGGAGGTACTGCTGCAGTGGGCAATGTAAATATCTGCAACCTTCCCTTTAATGGGACCACAGGGGCTGGTATATCCCTTTGCACAGGTCTCCCTAAGTTATGCCTCTGCTTCTGTGAGGCTTTGCAAGGCATCAGAATTACTGGCTTGGCCTTTATACGCCTGGCTTGTATCTCCGCTTTATATCTCCCTCACATCCTCAGATGCCCGGGAAAGTTTCCTGTCTTCTGTCATGCTGGATTTTAGTTTGCACTTTTACAAGAGAAGTGAAGGATGACTCTGGAAATTAATCTTACCCATGTTCCTCTGGGTAGTTAATTCACAAGGATAAAAGTTTGGAATAGATCTTGTTTATTAATAGATCAAGCTGAATAGCAAAACTGTTTGGAATTTTTTTACCCCCACTAGCTTGCTTATAATGCTATCCCAGGATTCAGTCCCTTGATGGTTGGGTATTTTATTTTCCAAGCTAAATTTATCCCTGATCAGTTTTTCCCCTTTTGAGAACCAGCTCACGACAGATTTTTGCTTTCAGTCACTAACTCTATTGGATTACTTCAGTCCTCAAGGTCACCATCTCTTCCTACATCATATTGCTGTTACCCTCTCTATCACTGGTCTTCTGTGTAATCTCCAGATTTCACATTCCCCTATTTTTGTACTAAGGTCATGGATGATGGTATTTGACAAAATTGTTTACAAGACTGATCCTTAGGTCCCTGAGGTCTCACTCAGGAGTGGTGATGACAGCTCACATCCCAATATTGTACATGTGAAGCCATGGTGCGTCACTTTGCATTTACCTACGTTTCAAATCTACTTAATTTCATCTGCCATTTTTTTTGCCAGTCACTCACTTTCACAAGATTCTTTGCCATTTATTCACAGAATTCATGCACCATCTTTACAATTGTGATAAACTTGGCGTCACCAGGAAAATCACTTTGCTTTTAACTCTCTTTTCCGGGCTGAGCAGCCCAAGGATTGCAGCACAGATCTCCGTAGGTATCCAGTGGTGTCCTGCCTCTGCAACAAGGACACAGTGTTCTCTGTTTCCTATCTTTTAATCAATTATTTACCCCTTTAAAGGCCTACACTTTCTTCCCTTCATTGCTTGGCTTCTTTAAGAGCCTTTGAAACAGACTTTTGCTAATGCTTTCTTGAAATCCAAGTAGACTATATCAACCAAATCTCCCTCATCAGCTTCACTATTAACCCCTCCAAAGAGCTCTGGCTGTGAGGCAAGAACTAATACTTGCCCTTCAGCCTAATACTTTTTCTTTCATTCAAACCTGGTGTTATCTCTGCTCTACATTGTTCTTTAGGAACTATTACAGGGATATTTTTTTTTCTTTTTTTTTTTTTTTTTTTTTTTCCCAAAATCACTCTTAATTTAAAAGTTGACCTAAATTAAAAAAAAGGAAATGTTAAATAGAGATTTAAGGAATGCCAAAAGTAAAACAAAACTTTTATTTGAGGTTTTATATAACATTTTTGGATCTTTTAAAATAATCTTTTTGATGTAAAAATATCAGTATTACTTCATCAGTTCAGCAAAAAACTTCCTTTGGTTTGGCAATGAAACCAAGCTAACTTTAATGATATATCCATTATTTCAACAAGAACAAATATAGAACAAAAACAGTCATGACAGATATTCTGCGTTTTAGCAAAAGTATTTGAATGCGTACACTTTCAAATGAATAAAATAAGTTCCTTCTTCAAATAACATTCTTTCTTCATCTTACGTATTCACTATCACTGCGCTGACAGCGGTTGTATCCTCTCCCTCTAAATTTATATTCTTGTGCCTTGGGACTTATGTACAGCATCTTACTGTCCTCTCTGTACCTAAATTTTCTTTCAATGGAAACTATTAACTCTTAAATGTACTACACCATTAGACCCGAGGTCTGTGGTCAAACCTGCTGCAGAGTTTGTGACTGACTATTTCAGTATTCTCTTGTGTCTCATCCCCCTCATTTTTCAGAGATACCTGATATGTCTTGCTCCTTCTTAGCTGCTGCGTGGTTTAGTTTGCTGAGGTTAGTTTCTAAATTTCTGGAGTTAGCATACTGACATTTATAGCTTTTATTCTTCACAATAAGAGCTCCTGCAATAGCGAGCAGAGCCTGGCATATTGTGAGGGATGTGCCAACAAAGGCAAGGCAGTGCGCTTCACTGTATTTATTCAGTGTCTTGCATGATGAAGTCCATTGCGCATTTACAAGGGTGCAAAATGAGGAGGGGGGGGGGGGTGGGCTCGGTGTGGATATACCATTTAGCTGGTTCACTCTCTGTTTAGCTCCAGGGCTAAATCGCATCCACATCACATGTGCATTGATTTGTTCCTGGGCCCCAATCTAGAGCCAAGCAGTATTTTTGATAAGGAAAATTATTTATGGGAGAGAAAATAGTTTGCTTCAGGCTTTGAATTTTAGGGACAGGATACACAGTCAGCTGGTCTGAACTGCTTGGCCAGGAGTGATCCCTTGATAAAGCTCACAAAAGTTATGAAGAAGTACCTATTATACTACCAAAAAATAAAAGGGAAATAAAGATTTTTATACTTGCCTCATTCTGGTGTATTAAACTATATATGATATCAGGAAGTGGAGAATATAAAGTACAATGTTTAATTAACATGTCCTGTTTACAACCATTTGCAGTCTATCTTTCACTGGAAGAACAAATAAACGAGGTCCCAAGTTTGGATTCTTTTATATCAATTTAAAATTCATTTCAGCTGGAGAGCAGTACACAGAGAGTCAATAACTGCAGACTGTTAGAGTACAAACATGGACTACAGGAGGAAAAGGAAGCAAACTCTTGTGTTTACTCAAAACATTGATATTTCATTTCTTTTGTATCTCATAAAAAGTAAGTAGCGCGTTTCTTGACTTGTGCATTTTTCTCCTCAGTGACCAAGAAACCTGCAAGAATTTTCTGTATAATCCTAAGCCAAAAAAAACCCCCAAACCCAAACCACATTAGCTTTGCATTTAGAATATTTTATATACAGAAAGTAAAGGATTATTGCAAAATCTTACAACATATAGACATGTTGTTTGAGGCTTATGAGCTTTACTATGGCAGATAGGTTCTCTTCTTTATATACAATTTGTAAAGATTTTGCAAGACTCTGTATATGGCAAAAAAGTAAATTATATCATCTGCAGATCTAAGTAAAATATACAGAATTTTTTTTTTATTATTTACCCTTTGTGGGCTAAACAAAAACTAATGTTAGTTGTGCTATAGTCAGCAGACAAAAGATATTCAGATAAAAAGTCTTAGAGCTCCATTTGTCTCTAGTTGATTTTATGACTCGACTCCCACAGTGCAAATCCCATTTTAATAAAACATTTTGTCGTTTTAATAACTGTGGAAAACCAAACAGCACTGGAACTCTGTCTAATGATCACATTGCCCATAAGAAAACTGTGGGCATTAGGGGTATTATTAAAGGGAGTCTATTAAAACTCTGTTTCCAGAATGTGAAGTGTACGCATGTGTCTTAAACCCACATTGACCCCCAGTGGCTTCAGTGAAGTTTGATATAGATACAAGATTTCATTCATTCACCTTTTTTTGCCAGATCAGGGACCTCAATGCTGAGAAGCTTTTTTTTTTTTTTTTTTTTTTTTTTTATTTGGGATGATTTACTCTCTGACCCTGAGCATTAGCAATACAGAATCTATTTTGGATCTCTGAATCCTTGAAAAGATAAGGAAAATGTAAGTGACATTTTCAGATGAGTGGTTATGAAGAACCTCTTTTGCAACTAGGTTATATGGAATCCACTATCCATTATTATACGTAATATCATTATTCTATGGAATGTCATTAGTGATATGGAATATAGCCTAAATAAATAGCCTAATATTTTATGTTTCTCTTTTTCTTCCAAGTCCTATTTTGCCTTATTGTTTATGTTGTCAAAAGTCCTATCTGTCGTCCTTTACTTATCCACAGTTGGTGAAACTAATCTTATCCAAGTTGAGCATTTAAAAAATCAGCTGTCAGGGTCCAGTCAGCCACCCTAGATCTGCCTTGTAGACAGTGGAAAGAATGATCACACATTCAAGTGTCTACGTTAAGTGAGACAAATTTCCCTTGGCAGTGCATATTCCTCTTAGGTGCCTAACCTTGAATTCAACTAATAATTGTTTGGTTAGATAAAAAGACTGTCTCCCATAGATAAGGTTCCTAGATACAAACTGTGTATTTAAAAAGTATGCACACTTTATTCTTGTTTCCTAAAACCAGACTATGTTTTATTATTGAGCTGAGCTTCTTTATGTTTATTATTAAATGTGAACATAGGTAATTTCCTCATGAACATAGTGATTTTTGATCAATTCAGAATGAGAAGTTTTCTATTATCATTGTTATTAACTTTATTGAGTTAACATTGATGGATATTATGATGACTCTCCAAACAGGTTACAAGGCTGGCTGCAAAGTTCACTGTAAGGAAGAACATGAGCATGCACAAAGTCTCACACTTCATAGATTTCAGAGACTGCCATTTTAACAGACTTTCATTCACGGCCCCTGCAAGTTAGCGACTATGTAGCCCTTTTTATGTAGTTGTTAAGTTCTGTGATCTTCAGTTAACACTGAATTTTCATCTAAAATGCCATGATGTTTTATAAACAAATAATATTAAAACATGTGTCTTTGGATCAGGGACTAAATTAGGCAAAATGTCAGAGACTACAATAATAAATACAGATAAGAGGACTAGATCTGTGCAATTGATGGGGATAAGCAAATTTTCATAATAGATCCTGTGACCGAAATTTAGCAAATAACTGAAACATGAGCTTAATTCCTACTGAATTAAATGGGACTTCTTATATGCACAAAGACTACACATTCCTAAGCACTTTTCTCTTTATAGGCATTGCTTTCCTTGCCTCCCTTGCAAATACATGCATCCTGATCCTCCCTACTGGGGGCGGGGGGGGGGAAATTAACCCAACTCTTGTTTACTATGATCCCACAGACAATATGCTAATATGAGTACACAGTGCAACCTGAGTTAATGGAGACATATCTTTTCCGATTACCAAACACTGGACTAGTGCAAATGCACATACTGCATATCAGCATTACAGAGGCATCTTGTATTTTATTTTGTATGCAGACATTCCTGCCGCCTCAATCTTACCTAGGGCATTCTGACAGTTAATAATCTAGAGGTACCATTGCAAATCCAGAGTCTTCTTTTTGGATCATTGAAAATCTCATATTATTATTGAGTTGTAAAAAGTTTGTTGTCTACAGGCTTTGTAGAAAAAAAGTAATGGTCATTTTCAAGAAAATACAATACAGAGAGCACAGTTCAGAAGAGGTTTGTTTTTTTCTTTTTTCTTTTTTTTTTTTTTTAAGATTGCTATAATATCCTTAATTTATACTGAAAATCTGTCTCCTTGCTGATAGAAATATCTTTCAAACCACTGCAGAGTTTGAAGGTGCCTATTGTTCCTGCCTCTAGGATAGGTGACGATTCTTCCTGGCACCCTCAGATGGCTGAATCTGTCAGTACTGGAGATCTCCTGTATTGCTAGAGTGAGGAAAAGAAACCTGGTAATACTTGCTTCCTATAAAAGGTGACTTGATTGCACTGGACTTAGAATAGGAAGAATTCTTGTAATTTTAGGACAAATGGGACTACTAAATAACACCTCAACCAAAGAAGGGCTCTGTAATTGAAAAAGAAGGTATTTTTAGCCTGGGGAAATGTTTGGTTTGCATCGCTCCATTATCACACTTCCTTGCTTTCTTGCTTTGTCTCTGGGTTTTGACACACATATTTCTTTCAGCACCTCAGCACAGGATAGGTGCAGTACATCCACCTGTGGTACTTCTGCTGTGCACCTGAGCCTATTTTGGTGTACAGCTGTAGTGACTCCAATGAAGTCATTGAGAAAGCAAATAGACTGAGCTTAGATTCAAGTCTACTCAGCTCAGTTCAGCAGTGGCGCACAAGTGAAGGTTTGTCGCAGCTGATTTTGGATGTCTAAAAGTTGTTTTGTCTAACCTTCTTCTGCAGACAATGGAGAACAAGGTATACACAGGGAGCAGGTCACGTCATCCTGAGCCAGAAGATATGAATCACCCTCTGAAGGGTCCTCTTTCTAACCTCTGGCTTTAAATCGAGATGAGCTATTTAGCTTTTACTTAAATAAAGTCACATGATGTGTCTATAAATGGTTGTAAAGCTAAGAGTGTGTAGGAGCGTTGAGGTAACACTGGCATGTAGAAAAGACTTAAAATTACAAATTGGCATAGACCATTATTAAACATCCCTAGGTTCACTAAACTTCCCTTTGAATTTGGCCGTAAGTCAACTACAACTAGTAGATTGTGAATGAAATGAAGAACAGCTGTGCCTTCATAACATAAATCTCTTAGACAGGGGAAATCATTCAATCAAGTTAGTGAGAAAATTAGCATCTTTATGTTTCGTTTTCTCTCTTGTCTCTCAAACGAGTTTCATTAGGACTGACAGAACTGATGATACTGGATTTGCAGACCAGGGACTTGCCATAGTTGATCTGTGAAATCATGGATGTGCTTCAGACTTAGTTTCTGTTGATAATTGAATCTGGTCTACCATTAAATTCATTATTTCAGATTTTCTTTAAGGCATGCAGCTGTGATTAACATAGACAATATGTTGCTGCTTACCTTGCTCATGTGACAGACCAGAAAAAGAACAGAGAAACCGTGATCCCTTCCTGCCTCAAGCAATTAATCAATAAGCTTTCAAATTTACTCTCCTACTATCTGACTCGGAGGCTGGAGAATCCAAGGCATGGTTTCCTTCTTCCAATACACTGTGCCATGAGATTTCAGCTAGAAGCAGACGCGGGTGCTCTCCCATGAGGCAGATGATCCTCCGCAGAGGCACGCTCGGAGTCCCGCTGCAATCTGATGCAAACAGGCTGCGGTGTTAGTAGTAGCAGCGTCGTTGCTGATACTGTTCCAACCTGTGCTTATAGAGTCAGTTACACTGTGACTCTTCCGTGTTTCAATTATCTGGGAAGAGAACATTGCATTTGCAAACCGGTTATTTATAGGCTATAAAACACATATGCACATATTGTGGTATAGTTTTACATTAGAAAACGTTAAATTGAATTTTTCTCATGTCCTTTAAAAGTGTGAAATGAAATGAATTTAACATGCATACTAATAAGATTCTGCTTGCTTTCTTTAGAGAAAGCATGTACTTTTAAAATGCTCTTTCTAATATTCATTTTTACACCCACTAGGTCATTCCTTTCATTAACAGTGATTAAAATGAAGCCTCTGTGCTCCTAAGCTTGCCCTGTCTGGATGAACACTCACGTCTTACTAATGGTAGTAGTTTAAAATACCCTACTGGGAAAACCTAGCTATCTAAAATTGGGTTCATAGATGGACAGATAGAAAGACAGATGAAAAATATTACTCATCTTCATCTCTAAATCCACGAACATTCACAACTGTTCTACAGTTCAGGATTGAGTGGCCTAAAGCAAAACTAGATATGTGTTTGCAATTTAATATTTTTTCTTACTAGCAAAGACATTCTGATATATCAGGAAAATATAGCATGTTATGTGATACTTCCAGCAAGCTGCTCGTATCTTTTGGCTGCAGCAATGGTCCATATGTTTGACATCCTTTATGTAACCCAGTGATACATCATTAATTGTAATTTCATGCCAGGGCGATTGGCAGGCTCTGTGGACAACGACAACAACTACTGCCTCCTAAAATTCTTTGATAAACTATGGGGAAATTTTCATCTGTCCCTATAATCTAAAAAATGCATAGTGTTCACAGAGAATCATATTCTTGTGCTTTAAAATGAAAGCAGCCCGGCTGTGGGTGAAAAAATTTGCTTCATAGGGAGCCGCAGAAAGGATAGAGAAATATGTCTCTTTAGAATCTGAGGATTATTTCCTGTGGTAACTGGAACTGCTATTAATTTAAAATTCAGTTCTCATTTATTAATCTGCAATATCCTCTAGGGGATTTTTGTTAATAGTCAGTAGCATTCATCAAAAACCAAAACAAAATCCTTTCTTTTCCCTGGTCCTTACTTTTCTCATACACTTTAAAGCTCTTAACCTTGACAAGGACTTGATAGTATTACATGTGTAAGGAAAGCACTCAAACCTCTCACACTACCGGAGTCTGCCCGGTTGTTGATACATACAAAGTCCACAGCACCAAGGATTTTCTGAAGCCTGTGATATCTTGGAAAACTGTTTTGTTTTTTTCTTCTTTCTTTCTTTCTTGTGCATCTCGAATCTTTCAAATCTCTGCATATAGCTGTAAGTCTGTGAGAAGAAGCCAGCAGGCTGGATAGCAAATTGAACTTCAGACAGAAAGAGAGGGTTTGGGAGGTAAAGGGCAGCCAGATTTAGGCTTATGTGTGTGTTTGTCTTAGCCCTAAATGATTTGCTTTCTCTTAAAGCTCCAAGCATTTGTACTTGCTTGATAGTTACAGCCCAGGTAATGACTTTAAGTATGCCAATTTGCACCAACTGAAGATTTGTCCCTCTGTTTCCAAACTTGTTTTCCAGCTGTCATATTGGTCTGCACCACACAGTTCGCTGACTGTGTTCTCACTACTTGTTTAAAATAGAAATGTTTTTTGTTTCATTTCATGAACTGAGATTGCCACTAAAAGAGAAAAACAATGCTAGACACACAGTCTTAGCATGACTATAAGGATGTACCAACTCACTGCTAATTATTGTAATACAGATGCTTGCCCTGTCTACATCCGTGGTTGCATGCCTGAAAGTGCTATATGATTTCCAAGCAGGTTCGTTAATTTACTAGTCTGTTAAGTTAACATGAAAAGCAAAGAAAACAAACTTGTTTAGGTTTATTTATTGAATTAAGTCGAGAAAATGCATATCTCTTCTTTTATTGAGTGCCTGTGGGCTGAAATGTGACATACCTTTGGGAAAAACAAATCAAGGATTATTTAAGTGGTTGTTTACTTCAAGAAATGCAAAACACACTGTTTGAGAAGCTGAATCATTAAAACAATTGCAATGGGACATAGTGCTTTTCACACTGAGATGAAAATCTTTACATAGATTGTCTAATCTGTTTATACCGTATTTTCTACCAAGGTATCAGTTCATCAAGGTACTGAACTTGAATTCCATATCGGTTGCCGGTCAGATTGACCCGCAGCTAGATACTTCATAATATTTTACAAAGAGATACTATCTTAAATTAATTGTAATATTATACACTTGTAGTTACACTCCTGTCTTTCCTGGAACTGGGTGTATATGAGGGGTGAGAGTGTTTGCTCACAACGTTTAATTTTATTTTGAAGGATGAATTTTGTATGTTGCCTTGAAGACGGGTGAGCTTTGTGGTTGTTTCCATCTTCATGTGGAAGAGTGTTCCAAAGCTCCTTCTGTCAGCATAATTGCCTGCCTAGCTGATAGCTCCACCACCCCTGAGGAGTGGGTCTTTTCACACAGCGAGAAATTGTTATCCCTAAAGTAACCTGAATCTAGAGCTTTGAAGATTAGGATTAGAGTAAGGAATATGATTTAGCATTCACTCAAGAGCCAGCATAGCGTTCACAGAACTGGGATGATGTACCAAAATTGACTTATTTTGCTTAGCAAGCAGAGTGACGGGGTTTGATCGGCTGCCCATGGAAGGCTATCGTTGGCACGGCCAGCACAGCATACTATAACTGCGGAGCCTGGAAGCATGAATATGTACAAAGCTATTGCCAAGTCAGCATCTGAGAGGTTGTTCATAGGAACAGCCTGCTGGCTCATCGTGGATGGGAGAATTTATTCCTGACAGATTTCATACTTGGGAGGATGTCAGCTAACCCTCAGGCTGTGAAATCTCTTGACGGTCAGAAAACAGACCCCTCGTTTGAGGACGTTATCGTGGCTTTGGCTAGTTCTTCAAAATGTTTCCCTTTTCCTTCTAACCTCACTTCTGTCTTGTTCAGATTTAGTTTCAGCCAGCTGAATTTCAATTCAGAAGCTGATCTCCTGTAGGCACTGAGGCAGATGGGAAGCAGCGCTGTTAGGGTATGATGTGAAAGATGGTTTGAACTGAGAGTCAGTAACATACTGTTCACTGTGGTGGTTCAAAAATATCTCCTGGTAGTTTTACATGTATGGCTACCAGAATAAAACAGAAGACTGGAGAAGTTCACCAGCAAGGGGCCCAGATAAGAGTTACCATTACCAGTCACAAACGGTTTGGATCATTCAGAGAGGCATGATTTGATCTGGCTTTGTGCAGTTCGCTCGGTGCTGCGTGATGCTGCATGCGATGGCTAGGACGGCAAATGTAGCTGCAAGACCCAGCAGCAGAAGTATGGGAATGTTATCACAGCCTGTTGTAAATATAAAAACCAAGCAGAATCGTTCCCCAGCGCTCCCTCTGTCTTAAATATGGTTTGAACCTCATTAACAAATGATATGATGGCGGTTTTATGTGAAATTTGTTAATTGCCCTTTGTCACAGTTTCCTATGGGAGGTGGATTGCAACAAAGTATAACAATCACATACAAAAAAGCTGTTCTGCCATCTGTTTGTTTGTTTTTACAATTCTGTATATTACAGATTTCTGTCTGAGAAAAAAACTATTAAAACTTGTTAAAGTTTTCATTTCTGCATCTATTTGCATTTCAAATAAATATGGAATAATCTGAGATGTAACATTGACAATAATACAATAAACTGATCAAAATGGACAGGAAAGGATGTCTTAAAATATTGGATTTATTTATAGATAGTCAATTTTCAGTCCTTGCAGACCTACAAGTCAGGAATAAATTGGATGGGATAGAATTTTGTAAATATGTGAAGTAAAGAAATTACTTCCTGTGAGTGCCTGTCTCTTCATTTCTGTATCTAGAACAATCACCGAGGAACTGTTGATTTGAAAAAAAAAAAAAAACAAGGAACAAGCAATGCTACACTTGTAGAGTGTATCCTCTTCCACAGGGAAAAAAAAGGAATTTTAGAGGTATACATAGAGAAAATGTTTAGCTCCTTTCTCAGAAAAAGAGACTTAGATCATTCTGTGAGGGAATGGACAAAGTCAGATCCATCCAGAGATGAGGAATCCTATGAAATATCATGTTACAGATCTAGTGCAGTCTCAGCTGGATGACTATATGTTGTTCTTGTCCCCTGACAATGAAAGTTAAAGTTTTACTAATAGCCAGAGCTGCTTATGAAATCCTGCAGTGGAAAATAAAATAAATCTTTCACTGCACTTCATGCGATTAGTGGTCTGTTCTAAAGAACAGTGGGATAAGGTCTGTAATGGCTGGGGGTAATAAGCATGCAAATTTGATATCAGCTCAGAAAACTCCTCTGAACTATCTCTTCTATCCCAAAGTCCTGAGAAAAGACCTCGTAGTGGGTTTGCATGGCAAGGTTTTGGTAGTGGGGGGGCTACAGGGGTGGCTTCTGTGAGAAGCTGCTAGAAGCTCCCCCTGTGTCTGACAGAGCCAATGCCAGCTGGCTCCAAGATGGACCCACCACTGGCCAAGGCCAAGCCAATCAGCACCTCTGTGATAACATATTTAAGAAGGGAAAAAACACTTAGAGAGAGAGCTTTTGCAGCCGGAGAGAGGAGTGAGAAGATGTAAGAAACTCTGCAGACACCAAGGTCAGTGCAGAAGGAGGGGGAGGAGGAGCTCCAGGCGCCGGAGCGGAGATCCCCCTGCAGCCCGTGGTGAAGGCCATGGTGAGGCAGGCTGTCCCCCTGCAGCCCATGGAGGAAGGATGAGGGGGTGTAGAGATTCCACCTGCAGCCCGTGGAGGACCCCACGCCGGAGCAGGTGGAGGCACCTGAAGGAGGCTGTGACCCTGTGGGAAGCCCACGCTGGAGCAAGTTCCTGGCAGGACCTGTGGCCCCGTGGGGGACCCACGCTGGAGCAGTCTGCTCCTGAAGGTCTGCACCCCGTGGCAGAGACCCACAGTGGAGCAGTTCATGAAGGTCTGCAGCCCGTGGGAAGGACTCACATTGGAGAAGTTGGTGGAGGACTGTCTGCCATGGGAGGGACCCCATGCTGGAGCAGGGGAAGAGTGTGAGGAGTCCTCCCCCTGAGCAGGAAGGAGCAGCAGAAACAACGTGTGATGAACTGACCACAACCCCCATTCCCCGTCCCCCTGTGCCGCTGAGGGGGGAGGAGGTAGAAACTGGGAGTGAAGTTGAGCCTGGGAAGATGGGAGGGGTGGGGGGAGGTGTTTTAAGATTTGATTTTATTTCTCATTCCTCTACTCTCTTTTGCTTGATAATAAATTAGATGAATTTTCCTCTAAGTTGAATCTGTTTTGCCCATGACGATAATTGGTGAGTGATCTCTCCCTGTCCTTATCTTGACCCACAAGCATTTCGTTATACCTTTTCTCCCCTGTTTAGTGAAGGAGGGGAGTGATAGAGTGGCTCTGGTGGGCACCTGGCCCCCAGCCAGGGTCAACCCACTACAGACCTGCAGAAAAATAAATGAATCTGCTAATCTGTAAAACAGAGATGGTCCAGAATTTTCTAAACATCCCTGAAATCAGAGATGTCATAAACGTCTTCCCAGCCTTGACTTCCCTTGCTAGACATTGTCACTGGTAAAGCTTATATCAGCTACAGTACATGTCTGTGAGCTATGCTCTTCACTGATTGTACCTACTGAGTCCAAATAGCTGCAGACTTGTTGTTTGTGCTTCTGTTCTGTGTCCAGTGGGGCTAGATGAAGGGACTTTTAGCCCTGTGGAAAAACAAGGAACTGCTGTTTCTACCTGAATCACATCTGTCAAAGACTAGATGTATGTCTATTTGAAAAGCTGTATAATTTGGGGGGGGGGGGGGGAAGAGAAAAAGAAAAAAAAAAGTGTCCCGTACAACAGGTCGTTGCTGGTTTGTGCACTGAATGGACACACATCACACAAATCACAGGAGGACTTCATACTGTTAGCAAGGAAAGCATTTCTCAGATTAACAATTGAGAGCAAAAGTTGCCATGCTAAAGCATTGGAAGAGCAAGACAAGGCTCTCAGAATGAGAGTGGATTGCAGGGTTACCAGAGGCACTCTCACATGAGGGACTTACTTATAGACTGCAAAATAACTACAGTAAATTTGAAGAGATGTGAGGACAATTCTGGGAATTTATCAAGCCTTGAAAATAGGCCATGTATGTAAGCACAAAAGATTAATACACTCTGGCCCTGGCCTCTGCCTCTCCTTTTTTCTCTCTGACATCATGCTTTGGCACATAGGCAGGAAAAAAAAAAAAGAAAAAAGAAAAAGAAAAAAAGGTAGAGCTTCAGTGGTTCATTTCCAATACAAACAGGATAAAGTAAATAGCAATTTGAATAGTGCTTCTCTATAGAGATAATACTTCTCATTCTGTTATGAAAAATACCCTATATTTATTCCTGTTTCATATTTATTATCAGTCTGTTTTACTTGCTCTTTCTGTATTTAATAGAATAAAATTCATTAGGATTTGGTATTAAGAAGTAATTGCAGGGTGTGTGGGGGTTGTATACCAATGGATTTCATCATGATAAACCATGTGTGGGGAAGAGTACGTTGCAGAGTAGTTGCAAGAACCATTTGGAATCAGTCTTTGCTTTGAGAGGAGACATGTCACATAATGATGGTCACTCTGGTGCCACGTGAAGCAAATCTCCTTCTGACTATTTGCATCTGATTCCTGAACAGAATAGAATGCGAGTGGCAATGTAAAGATCTACAACACATTGAACGGTATAAAGTTGGTTCTGACATTAATTTCAAAAGATTTGGCCGAGATCCTGTCTACCTGATTTTAATGTTTAGTTCACCAGAATGGCTTTTCTCTCCGTCAGCTACTAAGGAAGCCCAGAACAACCAAAATCCTAACTCAATGATGTCCCTGGTATTAGTTTAGACGAATTCTGTCTTCACAGCTTAACTCAGCACAGCAAAACAAGAGGGCTGTGTGGCTGAAAATACACAAGTAAAATGCAAGTTTATGCAAGACAAGTGGCATACTAAGAAGAAAAGTGAGCTCAGCAAATGGTTCAAGAAAGAGTGGACACAAACAGCAGCAATGTCACATTAGCAGTGACTCCACTTGGGAACATGCAGAGATGAATAATGAAAAGTCTCTTCATTCCCATAGATCTTCTGTAACTAGTCAGAGTACACGTTAGACAGACAAGTTATTCTTTTCATAGTCCATTAGAAGGCAGGGATACACACACTATTTATTATAAACCACATTACATTTTCTTAGGATTCACTATATATTTCTGGCAAAAAAGATATGGCTTTTTATACATCACTTCTGGTATGAAAGATGTCATTTTATAACTAGATACTTTAAAAAGTACAGTACTGAAATGGAACTGAGATGCCTACATCCAAAAATAACCATCCAGCTGCTGCCTGATCTTGGTTTAACCCTAAACTCCATGTCTCCGCTCAGCTTCGATCTCCGCTTGCCTGGAGTAGTACATCTCTGCAAAGCCAAGTATCTTGAATGCCTAAGATTAACTGGAGTCAGAAACAACATATTCTTCCAGGGTCCCTGAAAGGTCTGATCTATACATTTTCTTAACATGCTAAGCTCCTTTAGCAAGCAGTCTTTAAAAAGATCACAGTAACTCTGCTTCCTATATTAGTCAACTGCTGTATTAGTCACTTAGAAGTGGAAGAACCTACGTTTAATTGATTCTTCAACCTGAAGAAATTCAAAGCACTTGAATGGCTGCCCTGAGCACTGAGCATTCGTCTATGACAGATGTGGAAAAGTGGAGGTGGAATTAAAGGTGAAGGGAGGCTTTTCCTGTTGGAGCTAAGGTATTATGCACATGAATTTATGATTCATGTGGCAGAGAGTGCAGAAAGGCAGCTATGACTATCCAACAGCTCCACTCCCTTTTCCCTGGAGTCTTTTTAAAATATTGGATAAATGTTTCTAACACCCAGACTACCTCAGCCTCCATGCCACAAATTCAAGTAATCTTTTTTCCCTGTTCTTCCCTGCTGTCCCCCCAATTTAATTTCATTAACATGAATATATTATGTAAATGAACTTGAGGGGTTGCTATAAGTTTTCTTGCCTTGCATTGGCATTCAACTACATGCTACAAGATAATTCTAAAGAGGATAGAAAAATTGGTAGTAAGGAGCAGTAAACAGATACAGAGCAGGGAAAAATTCAACATTGCTTTTGGACAAAGTGACACCTCAGATATCAGTGGAAGTTGGACTATTAAGATCCATTAGCTCACCGTACGAAAAAAGATTGCACTAAACAGACACAGAGTCGTATAATAATTTCAGCTGAAAGGGACCTCTGGGGGACATCTAGTACAACCTCCTACTGCTCAAAGCAAGGGTAACTTCAAGATTAAACCAAGTTGTCCAGGCCTTGTCCAGTTGAGTTCTGACTGTTTCCAAGGACAGAGACTATACAACCTCTCTGAGCACCCAGGGCTTAACCACTGTCAGGTTGAAGAGTCTTTTCCATGGACCTAGTCCGAATTTCCTTCACTGTAACTTACAACCATTGCTTCTCACCCTGTCACTGCACCTTTGCAGTGAGTTTGGCTTCATCTTGTCTATCACCCTCTTTAGGCAGCAGAAGACTGCAGTTAGATTCTTCCCTCTCTCCCTTGTCTCCAGGCTAAACCCAGTTCCTTCAGGTTCTCCTTGTATGTCCTATGTCCAACCTCCTAAGCATTTTAGCAGTCATCTTCTAGATTCCCTCTAACTTGTGGATATCTATCATTCACAGTAGCGCCCCAAACCAGATATAATATTCCAGAAGCAAGGACAAGAGTTCTGGGAAGATGGGATTAAACACTTCCCTGGATTTTCTGGCTATATTCTTAATAATGCAGCCCAGTATATGATTAACCTTCCTCACCAGAAGGGTGCATGCTGACTCAAGTTCCACCTGTCCTTCAGGATCACCAGGTCCTTTTCTGCAGACCTACTCCTCCATCCAGTCAATACAAAGCCAGTACTGTTGCATGCTTTTATTCAATTTGAAGTGCAAGACTGTGTTGCCTTTGCTGAATTTCATGAGACTTTTGTCAGGCTGCTCTTCCAGCTTGCTGAGGTCCCTCTGAACCCCAGCATGTCAACTGCTGCTCCCAGTCATTCAGATTTATCGGATCTTACAGACATATACATAATTTAATACCTGAATTCTGATGTCTACATAATTCAAGGACCTCACAATAAAATATAGTAATAACAATTAACAGTAAAAGATTTTGACTGAAAGCTAAAGTATACTGCAAGTGAAAGGCCATTTTGGTATAGTAGAAAAATGTTCAGTAAAAATATGTATCTATTAAACAAAGGTATGTTTAACTTTGATTTTGGGGCTGTGAAGGGGATTGTTTTAATTTTTGCGTGTGTGCGCCAGCAACATTGATGTGTTTCTTTGATTTGGCCTCAGTTTAGAATTACATTTTGTCAATGTCTCTACTTATGTTATGTTAGTTGAGAATGTTTCTGACCTTTCCTTTAGATTTCTCAGTTTCTGACTAATCACACGCATCCCTTGTAACAGCTTTTCTGTAGTGCCTTCAAATTACATCTCATCTACTACTAAGAGATCCTCTGCAAATTGATAATAGATGATGGAAATGTTTTTCCAATATCAGGTTCTTCAGGGTTTTATCTTCAGAAGCAGCTCTGGATATTACAGTCAATTCTGTTAAATAAGACAGGACTTTCAAATCAGGTTGAGCAATTTGTAGTCTAAGTCTGAATTTTGATGCCCTTCTCTCAAGAAATCTGGTAGATGATTTTTTATTAAATTTACAAATTTAAATTTTCATCTGCCTGAGGACAGCCACCTTGTGCTATTTTTGGCACTGTGGAATATCATTGCCAGCCTTCAGCTCCTGTTCCAGAAAGGTGTGGGTCTCATGTTTATCGTGTAGCATATCTTCCAGGCTGGTGCAATCATCTTAGATACAGCAGCACATCTGAAGGGGTGCTAGATATCTATTCAGCTAAATTAATCAAGCTCTGACTGTATTGACTACATCTCCATTAGTCACAATGGAAGCCTAGACATCTAGCAGAAATCTCGACAACTATGTTGTAGACATCTTGAGTGGAATTTACTTCAAGATAAAAACATGTTAATATAGGTGTTGTCATGGCTTAACCCCAGCCAGTAACTGAGCATTACACAGCCACTTGCTCACCTCTCCCCTCACCAAGGGGATGGGGAGGAGAATGGAAAAAAACAAACTTGTGAGTTGAGATAAAGACAGTTTAATAGGGTAAAAAAGGAAGAGAAATAACAACAACAACAACAATAATAATAACAACAACAGTAATAGCAAGTGATGCATAAATGCAATTGCTCATCACATGCGAAAGGAAAAACAACCATCTGATGCCCAGTCTGTTTCTGAGCAGCGATCCCACCTCCCAGTCAGCTTCCCCAGTTCTATGCGGAGCATGACGTTCTATGGCAGGGAATGTCCCTTTGGCCAGTCTGGGTCAGCTGTCCTGGCTGTGCTCTCCCACCTTCTGGTGCACCTGGCAGGGCACAGTGAGAAGCTGGAAAGTCCCTGACTTAGTGTAGGCACTACAGCTACCTAGCAACAACTAAAAACATCAGTGTGTTATCAACATTATTCTTGTAATAAATCCAAAACACAGCACTATACTGGCTACTAGAAAAAAAATTAATTCTATCTCAGCAGAAACCAGGGCAGTGTCTACAAGTAGAAGGTTAAATGTGAGCTCCTTTTACAGACAATGGAGATTTAGGCCTTGATCCAGTTGCCTGCATGCTGGATGACTATCTAGTATCGTTTAAGAGCCTTTAGGTGCTGCCTTACCTCCAGCTGCCTCTAAAAAGGCATTACTGTCTAATAAGTCCTGTGACATTGCTCTGTAAAAATATATTCAATATCCAAGTACATCTCCAAAGGTACCAGATGCCCATCTGAATCAAGCCTGTAGATATGGCAATAGATGGAGATGAAAAAACTACTCAACAGGTCATAAACAACACACTGAAGGCTTTCTGGACAAAATCTGACTGCTAAAGTTAGGTGAACTGAATCTTCCGGATTATGTCACAAATACAAACCAAATGACCGTTCTTGGTATCTACCACAACAAATATTGCATGTGCACAAATGTGTGTCACGTGTTTTTAAAGGTAACCTGTTGATCCCTCATAGAATAATATTTATTGTTATTTTTCAGTCTGTGCAGAAATCTTTTTTTTTTTTTCTATACGGAGTTGTATACTGACCAACAATATACAGATTATTGCCATTTTATCCATGTGTCCTCTGTAAGGAACCTACTAAGATCTTACAGCCTTTGACTTAAGGTGCAGTCTACTTTCCTAGGGTCATGGCCCAGGGGATAATCTTGGTACACTTACTCTTTTGCATAATCTGTTGAGAGCTTCCCTATCTCTGTGAGATGCCTTTTTTTTATCATTGCCCTGTGTTCTTTAGCATGTGTCCTGTTTTCAAGACTATTTGATCATTTTAATACCAGTGTTTACTTACTTTTAGCTCCAGTGCAAATTTCATATATAGGCACAAAATTTTTCTTGCCCATTCTATAAAAGCTACTGCCTTCTTCCCTGTATCAGAATATTGACTCAGAATTTTTAGGTTAAATGAGGTAAAACATGTACTAACCAATTCAGATCATATTCTGGTTTAGTGGGGATAACTTTTTTCCCGACCACAGTAAATCCAGAGCTTCAATGATTTACTTTCTGCCAAATGTGTTTTTCTTAAAGCAATACTATTACCATTCCTTCTGGAAGCACATTGGCTTGTACACCCATATCCAACCTGAAATTAGTATCTGTCCTATTTGTTTTTTATGAGGATATAGTCATACAAGGCAATATTGCCCATTACTCCTCCAAAGAGTTCTACTTAACTAGAATTGATATTATCATTCCTTGCACTTGCAGTTCATCTTGTACTGATGCCTGCAAACTCCTGCTGTGAAGTATAATCCTTTGCAATTTTGAATTTTTTTTTTTTTTTGGAAGGCATTGCCATGTCCCATTTTAGCAGACTGTCATTTGAGTTCTGTCATATGATACTCTGCAGCAAGTGTCTTTTATTCTCCCATATTGGACACTTTTGCACCCACAGCATCAGATCCTTGATCAAATAAGCTTAGCAATATGACTATTTTATCTTAGAATAATCTTGAAAAAAGATTAATTTTAGATAGTCCCCATCCCTGTAGATTTTTTCTTTTCCTTTTTTTTCATTCTCTTTCCCACTGTGGTTTGGTCTCATATCAAGAGCTGAAAAACCTGCTAACTGAATTTTCTTAGGTTGAATATTTTTTTTCAGTAACTTGAGTGTGATTTTTTACCTTCTTTTTGTACTTTTTAGTTTCATTTATATTGTTAGCCTAATTTGTTCTTGGGTTTTTTTAAAAGCCCTATTTTGCTAGTGAAGAGGATGTGAAATTTTATTGTTAAAAAATAAAAGTGAAGTATAGCTTTAAAAGTGACCCTAAGGTGAGAAGTTTAGATGCCTAGCTTTCTGATATGTGTTACAATGGACAAATTCCACTGTAGATGTCTTGTCCAAACTAGTTATCTAGTCTTCCTTCATAGTGAGAGTGCTGAGACTCTCCATAAGATAGAATTACAGAATCGTAGAATCATAGAATCATAGACTCATAGAATCATAGAATCATAGAATGGTTTGGGTTGGAAAGGACCTCAAAGACCATCTGGTTCCAGCCGCCCTGCCATGAGCAAGGACACCCTCCACTAGACCAGGCTGCCCAAAGCCCCATCCAACCTGGCCTTGAACCCTTTCAGGGAGGGGACATCTACAACTTCTCTGGGCAACCTGTTCCAGTGTCTCAACACCCTCATAGAGAAGAATTTTTTCCTGATATCTAATCTATATCTACCTGTGCTGGGTTTGTGTGGCAAGGTTTTGGTAGCGGGGGGGGACTACAGGGGTGGCTTCTGCGAGAAGCTGCTAGAAGCTTCCCTTGTTCCTGATAGAGCCAATGCCAGCCAGCTCCAAGATGGACCCGCCGCTGGCCAAGGACAAGCCAATCAGCAATAATGGTAGTGTCTCTGTGATAACATATTTAAGAAGGCAAAAAAACCTACCTGAGAGAGCTTTTGCAGCTGGAGAGAGGAGTGAGAAGATGTAAGAAACTCTGCAGACACCAAGGTCAGTGCAGAAGGAGGGGCAGGAGGTGCTCCAGGCGCCAGAGCAGAGATCCCCCTGCAGCCTATGGTGAAGACCATGGTGAGGCAGGCTGTTCCCCTGCAGCCCATGGAGGAAGGATGAGGGGGTGTAGAGATTCCACCTGCAGCCCGTGGAGGACCCCACGCTGGAGCAGGTGGAGGCACCTGAAGGAGGCTGTGGCCCGTGGGAAGCCCACGCTGGAGCAAGTTCCTGGCAGGACCTGTGGCCCCGTGGAGAGAGGAGCCCACACCAGGGCAGGTTTGCTGGCAGGACTTGTGACCATGTGAGGGACCCACGCTGGAGCAGTCTGCTCCTGAAGGTCTGCACCCCATGGCAGAGACCCACAGTGGAGCAGTTCATGAAGGTCTGCAGCCTGTGGGAAGGACTCACATTGGAGAAGTTTGTGAAGGACTGTCTGCCATGGGAGGGACCCCATGCCGGAGCAGGGGAAGAGCGTGAGGAGTCCTCCCCCTGAGCAGGAAGGAGCAGCAGAAACAACGTGTGATGAACTGACCACAACCCCCATTCCCCGTCCCCCTGTGCCGCTGAGGGGGGAGGAGGTAGAAACTGGGAGTGAAGTTGAGCCTGGGAAGATGGGAGGGGTGGGGGGAGGTGTTTTAAGATTTGATTTTATTTCTCATTCCTCTACTCTCTTTTGCTTGATAATAAATTAGATGAATTTTCCTCTAAGTTGAATCTGTTTTGCCCATGACGATAATTGGTGAGTGATCTCTCCCTGTCCTTATCTTGACCCACAAGCATTTCGTTATACCTTTTCTCCCCTGTTTAGTGAAGGAGGGCAGTGAGAGAGCGGCTCTGGTGGGCACCTGGCCCCCAGCCAGGGTCAACCCACCACACTACTCTCCTTCATCTTAATGCCATTAGCCCTTGTCCTAGTGCTACGTGTCCTTGTAAACAGTTCTTCAGCTTACCTATGTTGGGCCTTACTTTAGTGCGAGTTTAATGGATCTCTGGTGTTGAATCCCACTGATGTCCTCAGAAGTATAGCCAAAATATATTTAGAGGTCAAACTGTCAAAAAGACATTTATATCCTCTGTCTTGCTAGTGTTGGATTGGTACAGCATTGTGTATGGTAACAACATTTAAAACCAATATAATCACTACGAAGTGCTGTATAGGATAGGCTTACTCTACAAAATAATGTATGGTGTAGATGTAAACTTAGTGCTCTTATTATTAAAGAGTAAGACTGAGAAGTCTGTGACGTAATTGGATGAGAACATCATCCGTTTTCATGCGTAATTCTAATGCATCTGTTGTCCATAGGTGGAATTCTCTGTCCCAAAGTCTGTAGCACAGTAGTAATTGGAGATGTGTATGTCAGAGTTTTGAATGCTCTGACTTGAAATAAAATACAACAAACAAACCAGTCTCAACATGTTTGAAAAATACCAAGCGGCTATCTTAGTATTACTAATGATTCTTCTGAAACTAGAAGGAATGGCAGAGGGTTTCTGCAAAAGGAGACTAGAAACCAGTTTTAACTAAAAAGAATATTTAGAAAATACAAGGTCTTTGTATTCCATATTTGTTTGCAGCAATTATTATACTTGCTTTGGGCAGCTGACTTGCTGAGAGTGAATTACTGAATTAAATTAAGTATCAGAAGATCCAACTTTAGCAATGATTCTGTTGCAGCTGTGACTCTGGAGTTATTGACTTCTTAATAGTCAGTCATTCCTCTTGGTTTGAAACTGAAAAGGGAAAAGAAAAAGGAGCTCAGATAGACCTGAATATCACAAAATATGTGCATGATATTTTCAAATCTTAATCAAGATGCATTTTTCTACACCAGAACATGAAGTGGTTTAAGGAAAAAAAAAATCTGAAATAAAAGTTACACTCTGTATGTTGTGATTATCAATATAAAACAGTTAAGTTTCTTTAAGTGTTTTAATAATTTTGATATAATAAATTAATTATATTATTATAGCATTAAAATAATTATTTATTGTTGCATTATTATCTATAATATAATTATTATAATTAAAATTAATTAAGTGTTCTTTTGGAGATGATCCACCTGTATTCTTCACGCGAAGAAGAGCTGTTCAGCAGTAGTCAAAAGCTTTCTGAAATACATGAAATATTAGCTAATCTGAGAATGTTTATCAATTAGCTAATATTATAGTGAGTGCTCAATCACGGTTAGTACTATTCTGATCTCTTAAAAAGTAGTACAATAATATCTTGGAAAAACAATGTTGGTCTGTTTGCATTTTTGGTTAATTATCATGTTCACTTACGCAGCAACAAAATTAGCTATCAGAATGAGAAACTCTAACAATGCGCCCGAGCTGAAGATTTGCCAACAATCTTCCAGCAAATCTCAAGCAGAATTCCAATGGCCAAAGTCTGTTTCATCAGGAAAGTCACACTTTAAAATTGCTTTCTTTGTGAGATACTTTGACCACAAATGTGTTACACAATCAATATTGTGTGAAATTAGCAGGTTGTAATACTGGTATTCTTTGAAGTATTTTCCAAGCAAAACTGTGCCATTTAATCATTTTTAAAAAATTCCTGGTTTAACAGACAGAAATATTGGAATGATCTGGTTTGGCTACCCTTGCATAAAAGGATCAAATTTCTATTACCTTGCTGCTTATCTTCATACTCCAAATTAAGATATCAATCCAAGTAAAGCTGAAAAACACCTTAGGCTGCGGCCTGGAACAGAGAATGTACAGGGAGGAAAAACATAAATGAAATTACAGTGCAACTTTATGTTTATCAAGTATTTTGCTGCCAGAACAAATTGACCAGAAATAGCATGTTGATCCTCATTCTCAGCTGGCTTGCCTCTGCCGACTTCCTAACAGACTAGTGTAATATATATATTTACAGAGCAAATGCTGGAATGCACAAATATGAATTACACTCTGGCAGAAAATGAATTATAGCTGAGAAATTGACCTCTTTAGTTTGCAGCAGATTAAGAGACAAAAAAAGGACCCGTTTTAAAACATTTCTTAAAAAAATGAATGTGCAATGCCTTTCAGGTTTACCTCTCTTAAAAAGCAAGGTGATTAGTACATGAAGACAATATATAAACCAACATGAAGACAACATATTAACCAAAGGTGCTTCAAAAAGGCAGGCTGTTTTCTTTGGTTGTATTGCCATAATTTGAATTAGTTTCAGAGGTATATTAAAATAAACTATTAATTACTTAATGTTATTAAAACCCCAGTAAATTTTAATTAGGTTCAGGTACTCAATGAGCGCCCATGTAAAAACATTAAAAAGCATAGTGATCGATATGATCAAAGACTGTAGGATTGATAATTTACAAGTTCGTTCATGACCGTAATGCCTATATGAATCTGATTTCCAGGGTGCTTGCTTCACTGCCAGATACGTGCTCCCAGCAGCACCTCTGAGAATGATCATAAGGAAGTATGGTAGTCATCAGTTAGCACAGCCGCACTCCCAGGCCGCTTTAGAAAATGTTTGCATTTGTGATTTACCCAGCCTGGTAAATATCAAGTAGCTCAACTGGGGTCAGTGAAACAGCTTAGAAACCGCAAATTACTGCAACTGTTGTCTTAAACTTAGTTGGCGCTTTGGTTTGCTGCGCTAATAGTTATTTTCAGAGACCTTTACTTCACTGTATTTAGTCATTGCTAGTGAATGCAGTTCTATTGGCAGCTAGATACTCCTAATGTTGCCTATCAATATTACACAGCTTTCTGCTGAAGTGTTTTGTAAACAAGTTATTTGCTCAACATGAAGTGCTTTTTATGCGTTAGTTAATTATAACTCACGTCTATAACTTTAGTCTATGTTTTCTGGATTTCAGCAGAGGATGACTGTGCATTTTAAGAATTCATTCAACAGAAATAAAACTGTACAAAGAGCCTAAATTTGAGTAGCTAAATTCAGAGTTATGATGAGTCTACCTATGTCCATCCCTATATGGATCTTCTTCCAGTACACTTCATTAAAGCATTGTTGAATATTTTATCTTTTTTATATTCTGCTCAAGAGTGATTGAAGATGCCTCCTATGGAAATTACTTAGTATTTCTGTGTTGTTAATAGCAAATATCTGTCCCCACATCACTTAAGAGAATATAAGTTCATGTGCCAAGTAAAGTCTGATGCTCAGGTCAGTGTTATGGTGTGTTTACAGAGACTGAAATCAAGAACAACAACAGCAAAGCTGGTGCCTTAGCCACAAAAATTTAGCATCATCGTAAAACAGTTTTACTCCAAAAAAAGTAAACAGACCCACAGCACTTATTTTTATGCTGTTAATCTGGGAATATTGTTTATTTAGCTTTAGTTGGTACAAATCTGTTCTGCTGAAATGCTAAATTGAGGTTTAGAGAGTGGGTGGGAAATTAGATGTCATTATCTTCAGGTCTTGCTCTTTCTGCTCTGTAAGTGCAACCATCTGCAAACAGCAGCTCTCTAACAAAGACTCTGATGATGCACACAAACACGATAGATTAAAAAGTTTGAATGACTGGATTCTAATCTTTACTCCCAGGGTAGATCATGAACTGCGTGATCTAATTTTAGTGCAAAGGAATCTTCAGACAGTGACAGCACAATGAGTCATCCAATCAAACCACCATGCCTTTGTCAGATAATATTGGTCTGCTTATTTAGCTATCATTATTTTTTTTGGTAGATATTGAATGCTAGAGCAATTGACATGTTTGCTCTGGGTCTATAACAAGCACAAACTTCTGGTTTTACTGCCCTGGTGTGGAAAAAGATCTTAGCAGTATTACTGTGCTGTGAATGATTAATAGGCTACATACGTAAAAAGATATAGATACCCCATGCTTTTGTTTCACTGCATGCTAAGCTTAGGTATGACAGACATTTCTCCTTCCCCAAGCCCAGTAACCCAGTGTTTAGACCACTCAAAAAAGGGGACACCAGGCTTAACGCTATCACATGCCAGAGGATCTCAAGCACACAATTGGCACTGCTCCAGAGAAAGATATACCACAAGACAGAAAGGCTTCTCGACTGTCACCTCTTACTGACCAGTCTAAGAGTTGCTGGACCAAAGATGAGGCATGCTCCGGCTATCCTGCTTCCTGCTGCAGAAACAATTAATGCATTTTACCCAATCACTATTTACTTAATTAAAAAAAAAGAAATTAAAAAATCTCCTTTAGTGCATCCCTTAAAGAAAGAATTAGCTGCTAGGGTGAAGCCTCTTCTAAGAGCTGTGCCTAGATGGAGTTACTCAAAGGCCTTAAATTGAATGATGCAGTTTCTTGATCCCATATGAACTTTAAGCTCAAATAACTCCTAGCTGTTCAGCCACAGTAAAGATGAGGTGATTTGAAAATGCAGAACTTTTGCTTGTGAAGAGTAATTTAAAAAGAGAAATATCTCTACAATTCAAGGGTCTCTGGGTTGAGAACAGAGCTGGATGGGGATTTTTCAGGTGAATAGTTCACTTAAGTACCTAAATTTCATCTAAATCCCACTTTGGGCACAGTATTTAATATTTATGTATATCCAAAGGTGTTTATAATGTATCTTATTAAACTAGACTAGAAACCATTCTGAGCACTGAACAATAAAGAGGCACTTTTACAAACATTTAGAGTCTGTTCCACCATGGGACAACACAGACACACGTCCATTATTAAACTGTCTCTTGTTTTCAATAGTAGAAATATTTTTTTATTCCCTTCTACAACATTATCACATGTACCAATATAAATCTATTAACTACATATGTAAACACACTTGTGCAGGAGAGTTGATCTGCTTGAGGGCAGGAAGGCTCTACAGAGGGGTCTGGACAGGCTGGATCGATGGGCCAAAGCCAACTGTATGAGATTCAACAAGGTCAAGTGCCGGGTTCTGCACTTGGGTCACAACAACCCCATGCGACGCTACAGGCTTGGGGAAGAGCGGCTGGAAAGCTGCCTGGCAGAAAAGGATCCAGGGGTGTTGGTCAATAGCTGGCTGAACATGAGCCAGCAGTGTGCCCAGGTGGCCAAGAAGGCCAACAGCATCCTGGCTTGTATCAGGAATAATGTGGCCAGCAGGAGTAGGGAACTGATCATCCCCCTGTACTTGGCACTGGTGAGACCACACCTCTAGTACTGTGTTCAGTTTTGGGCCCCTCACTACAAGAAAGACATTGAGGTGCTGGAGCATGTCCAAAGAAGGGCAACAAAGCTGGTGAAGGGTCTAGAGCACAAGTCTTGTGAGGAGTGGCTGAGGGAACTGGGGTTGTTTAGCCTGGAGAAAAGGAGGCTGAGGGGAGACCTTATCACTCTCTCCAACGACCTGAAAGGAGGTTGTGGTGAGGTGGGTGTTGGTCTCTCCTCCCAAGTAATAAGTGATAGGATGAGACGAAACAGCCTCAAGTTGCACCAGGGGAGGTTTAGATTGGATATTAGGAAAAATTTCTTCACCAAAATGTTTGTCAAACACTGGAACAGGCTGCCCAGGGAAGCTGTTGAGTCACCATCCCTGAAGGTATTTAAAAGACCTGTAGATGTGGTGCTTAGGGACATGGTTTAGTGGTGAACTTGTCAATGTTAGGTTAACAGTTGGACTTGATGATCTTAAAGGTCTTTTCCAACCAAAACGATTCTGTGATTCTATAAATATTTGTATAATATATTTCAGTACTTCACAGACACAGATTATAGCACAAGTTTATCATTTATGACCATTGAATGATCCCCATGGAACTGAAGTCTGTGCAGCATCCATACCTAGACCTGAGACACTCTTTATCCAGTCTTTGGATCTTTGCAGATGCTAGCCTCATCCTGCTTTGCCTCTCCTGTAGGTCTCTTGCACACGGTCTGTGGAGTAGAGCTTGCCCACAGACCTCAGTCTCCTGCAGCTGCTGACTCCCTTTTGGCTTGTGACTTCTCACACCACTGTTTTTTATTCGCCTTGCCATCTAGCCCAACTTAAAGTCCTTTAGCACTCACACACCAACTCAGAATAGAGAGCACACCCACATCTAGGATAATGAGAAGTAGGATGTAATAGGAATACAAGATAGGCCATGGTAATCAAGTGCATGGCTCAGCTGCTCTTTTCACTCAACCAGGCCCTTGTATTCCATTTTCTTTCTGTTTTATCCACATTTGTTCCTCTTGGTAGTCCAATTAACAGCATTTATTACTTTTTAGGTCCTTATACTTCTATTTGCATTTTTCCTTGAAGAAATATTTTCAATTCTTCATCTTTGGATACTGTAGTTAAATTATATAAGAAGATATTTTTGGGGTCCTTTTTTGAAGTAGCTGCCAATAAGGCTGCCTTTAACAGCAGTAGATTGTTGCTTGCACTGGCCTTTATTTGACATTGGATACTGTCTCAACAGGATTACCTGGCAAGGTGAAAAACAGGTGCAGGATTTTGGTTATCTATATTTTCACAAACACTCTGTGACCCCAGACTTTTTCAAGCTGATACATTCAGTTGCAGAAGAGCAGGGTACATAAGGACATCTTTTTGACACGTGGTGGTGAGTTGGAATGGCAGAGACACTGCTTCATTCTGCACTGTATCCTCTTCGAGTTCCCTGGGAATCTCTGCGTGTCTGAAAGGATTTTGACGCTCAATAGAGGAATAAGAGAGAAACCTCACAAGGAGACCTCCTCTTAGACACTTCAGATAGTTTAGCATTGTGCAAACCTAATTTATGTCATTGCTTTAATTAAAACTAAAATTATAAAGTGACCACCAGTTAACTTTGGAAGAACATTATAAAGAGAGTAAACATTTCTGAGAGGGTCATATTCTGCTCTTTGTTACTCCAGCATACTTTTGATATGACTGCTCACTTGCAGTCTGCCAGGAGACAGAAAGACAGACAGGCAGACACACGCACACGCGCGCACACACACACTCTCTGCAAGTCATAACCATTGTGAGAGTATGGGAATTTGTTTCTCTAAAACAGGATTGTGTTTGTTAGATGTCCAGGAGAAACTGATGCTGTTTTGCTATGCAGGCTAGATAGGGATTGTTATTCAAATAGAGCAATAAAACTCTTAGTTTTAACTAAACCAACTCTCTATGCAAGTAATAGATTTTTGTGCAATAACTAATGCACCCCATGAACTGATGTATAGAAACCTATAGTCTGATAATTCACACTTATCATTTACCAACAAACAGGAATAAAACACTGCAGTGCTAACAGATGGAAGGGTCGTTTGCAGAGCAAGACAAGGCAAAACAATTTAAGAAATTTAACCAAATTATATGAAAACATAAAGCAGAAATGAATTTTTACCTTTTCGCTATAAAGCTGCCAAATATTCAACCTGCTTTCTGACAGTTGACTCTTCAAAAATGCTGACCAGGTATTCTTTAGCCTACAATCTACAGTGTATCCAAACTATGTATAGTACCATTAACTATATGTTAACCTTCACATGACAGAGGTAAAGGTGGCAAGTAAAGTTTCTGTTAGCATTTTACTCAGTCCTATCATTGTAATAATGCTTACCACTGTATAAGTTCAAGCCAGGTAGATTTGTTCTTGACACACCTTCCTTGTAAGGTGAGTAAATACCATTATCCTCGTATCACTGATGAAGTACCTAAGAAGGATTCTGAGTCACTGAAGAGACAGATTCTGATTTCATCCTTATTTTATTTTATTTATTTTATTTTATTTTATTTTATTTTATTTTATTATTTTATTTTATTTTATTTTATTTTATTTTATTTTATTTTATTTTTACATTGAAGGACATGTCTTCTTGGTTTACAGTATTAAAAGTTATAATTGCGATCAGGATCTAATCCCTGAGTGACGTGAGCAGGGCTTCACAGCAAGTTGGTGGTAAAGCTGATTCCCAGTCCTGACTCCCCTTCTGGCATTCGTCTTGTGCTTGCTCATATTCAACAACAAACCAGTTTCATTCCGCAAATCTCACTGTCTAGCTAGCAAAATGTCAAGGTACAACACCAGTACTTCCCTTTTAGCCCACACTCTATAATGAGTACTGGACCCTGAAAATGAAATAATTGGTGATGAGATGCACCTTAGAAGAAAATAGGAATTTCCTTCAGATTTAACAAGCCACTGAGTAGCTGCAGTAAACAAAGGAACAAGTGCAGCTGGCAAATGTGCGTTGCTGTGTGGTTTATTATAATGAGGAGGAACAGCATACACAGCTGCTTTGGGCTGTAGTCTTTGTCCATTAACGCCTTTGGTACCTCAGCGAGTACCCAGTGGGACCATGGCGAGTCTGCAGTGCAGTAGCCTGCTTCTCTTCTTCTCTTCAGCATGCAAGGAAACCTTCCTGCCTTGTGCACCTGTGCTCTGAGCAAGCCAAAAGAGGGGCAGGCTCAGAAAAAAAAAAAAAAAAAAAAAAAGAGAGAAATAAAAAGAACCTTCCCTGCAGGTTTTTGCTTGTACTCTTGACATTTACAGAGTAGTACGTTCTGGTATTTATTTTAATATTAAAAAAGTTCTCCTGCAAAAGAGTCTTGTCATTGCTTGACAGACGTGTGCATCGCCAGTAGATAAGAATACATCTACAGAACTGATTTGAAATGCATCTTTGAAATATTTTAATAGCCTATTGATTTTTTCCACATTAACCTATCCTGAAAAGAGAGCGAAAAGTGTGGGGGCTGACTAAAGTCTGCTTGCTATGCAGAATTTAGAAGCAATTCAATGCCTTCAAGTTTCTTGCATTTCTGTTACCCTTTAAATGTGTCCTCCAAAGTTACCGTGACAGAAAGGTATTTGCATTTATACCCTATTTCAGCTTTTACACCATAGAAACTATCTGATATGTTTTCTGCTTTCTCCCAGCTGGCTTACATTTACATTCCCTGTGTTTCTTGAAATGTACCATTGTGGATCTCTATTTTTCATTATGACAGAGGGAAGGAAGCTGATCCCTCAAAGTCAGATTCTGCGTTTGAGCAAAAAGCTGGCAATTGTCACACTTCCTCAATTCACCAGGTCTTTGGCATGGTGGCAGAGCAATTCTGAGCACTGCCTCACAAACATACATTATTTCCCAGTGCCTCATCAGCTGCATCACACACAGAATACAAATTAATGGTAAATGCCAATCAATGCTGGTTTATGGTTCCCCATGCTGCCATTGTTGTTCCTCTGTGCTCTTATTGGATTTTCATGTCCAACTGCATGTTCACCCACATTTTGCCTCATTCCCTTTGCATGAATGAGTAATGAAGGCATTTCTATTTTTGAATCTGGCAGCTCTGCTACGCACTGACTCCTGTGTAAAAGTTCCATGGGAAAAATTGAAGAGTGGCTGTGTAAGTCTTTTTTTTTTTTTTTTTTTAATGATTACAGTTCTATCTGTGCAATATATAACTAGCTTATCCTATGGACAAAAAGTCATTTATTTATGCAGAGGTAATGCACTGAGTTGATTAAGTTTTGCCCCAAATCTATTACCATGAATTATATTTAAATTCTCATCGCTTCTTCCCCCCTCTTCAAGGTAACGAAGTAGAATCTATGAATACATAAAGGGAAGATATTAAAACAGGTTAGTCAGCAATTATTCAGGAAAAAAAATCTCTCAGCTAGTCTTATTCTTTTATAACCTTTCTATGCAACCATTGTTTGTTAAAAGTGATAAAAAGTAGCTGAGCTAAATTTATTTCATTCTGAGAACTGTATAAATCTTCTTTCATTATACAGCACGTCTCAAGTAGCAGGCAGGTACATAAAAAAAAAAAAAAAGTTATTTGCTGATTCCCTTTAATACCATTCTCTTAGATATTTGAGTTTATAGTCAATGGTACTTATCCTGACCCTTGACGATCTTACTGACACTTATGGCCTCCAGTGGACTGAATGTCAGTGCAAAACATAGATGTCCTATAGCTGTTTTCTAAGCACTGTACATGCACCCTCACTGTAAGGCTGAGCTCTGAGACCACACTTATCTGCAGTTTCACCAATCATAAAAATCTTTATTTTAAAACAAGTCAGACATCTGATGAGGTAAACATTATTTTATTTGGATTTTGATCAGGGTCTGGATCACATATTCATGAATCACCCACATTTAAGCTATTGAACTCATGAAAATTGCATGGAAGTCAATAAAAAAGAGGCAAGAAATCTTCACTTCTGAAGAACTGCTTTACATAGAAAAAGTTGTTTAAGGCTGGAACTTCTGTAGAGGGGGAGAAAACATTTCTTGTAATCAAAGGAACAGTCACAGAGATCTGTTTGTATCCAGTCTAGATTAATCCTGCCTGGACTCCACTGGCAGAAATGCAGATCAGTTGGACGGTGTGTTATGAAACTTTGTTGTTTCCTACGAAGAACAAAAGATTCTGTGCAAATCCTTAACCTGCCATTTCTGAAGGTGTGAAGGTAGTTCTTCTCAAACCAGTGCTGAGTGTCAGCAGAGTGAATTTGAGTTGCATTAAGAATAGAGAGAACTACTGTTCTTATTGAAAACAAGACCTCAAAGGTGACTCCCAGAAATACAATCACTCCAAGAGCAACTAGTTCAAACATCATAAAAAGTCAATGCACATTTTCAGTTGTGAAAAATTAAGTTTTTAAGCACCAGGAAAACAGCTTTCCTCAGGAACTGTTCTGGAAAAACTGCAACCAGAGAGATCCTCATTTACAACAACTGTTCAGGATGGAATGTATTTAAATTGCCCACACAGCAAATTTGCAGTCCTGGAGCTATACAAAATTATTCAGCCCTTTTAATCTTTAATTCTTTATCTCAAAGGGTTGCCTATTCTATTTTGAAATTATTTTTTGCAGCTAAGAAGGAAAGAAGCTTGTTGGGCTGAATCAGTAACTCAGATGATTTCTGCATGTAAATGTTCAACGTATATTTTTCTGATGCATGCTGCCCTAGCCATTTCCTGGAACTGTGGCTGGAAACAGCCCTTTTATTGCTCATTTCTCACTGCTAAAACTCAATGAAATTCAATTATCACAAAAACAGTCAGTAGGCTTCAGTTTTGCGTGTCCTGTTACTTTTTAAATTTGGAGTGCCTCCCGATTGCTGTCACAGCTATTGCATTGTCTAAATCAATTGCCATGGCATGCTCACTAAATTGAGAAATGTTGTTGAGAATGCATAAGAGGTCTCAAGCATCAACAGAACCAGGTACAAACAGGGAGAAAATAAAAGGTAGGGGAATTTTTCATCTGCTACAAAACTTTATTCCTCTGTCTGATTTCCTTTGAGGATTCACCAAGGGGCAAATAATAGTTCACCCCTTCTGCCTGCATGTTTGTTTCAAAACTTCTTAAGCAGACAAAAGTACTGCTAAAGCAGTGATTCAAAGAGAGATGGTTACAAGTGGAAATTCTATGGCTTTAGGCCTGCAATTTCTTTTTCAAACTCAAATATTGTGCTATTTTTTCCCCGAGTATATTTACAGAGAGATGTACTCAAGGCCAGATTGTGTCTTGCATATTCAGGTGTTTATGGAAAGGCAAAAACTACAAGAGGTTGGCCACGTGCTCAGGGACTATTTCCACTCTATTAAAGGGTTGGGATAGCTGGGCAAAAAGCTCCATTCTTTCAATATACTTTTATCTAAAGGTGGAGTAAAACATTTCAATTCACCGAAGACATTGCTCTTCAGCCTAGCAGCCATGGAAGTGCTCTCTGTTCCTTTATATGAGCAAGCCCAAAGAGGGCACAAACTGCCTGGCCAAAATCACAAGCTGTTGTTGCGATTTATCAACTTTAAGAGCATATAAGGGATTCCAAGAAGCCCAGGGCATTTGAAACTAGAATTCAGTTTCCACAGTTACACACACATATGACTTTGGCTCAGTCACACAGTGGAAAATGTACACAGATGTAATTAAGAGAATTTGTTAAAACCTACAAGAGATGGCGACCTTGTGTATCTTGGAGAGAAATGACCTAGGCTTCTTCTGTACAGCTGAGAGGAAAACAAACACAATTGCTCTCGTCTAAGAATATAAATCCAGTGTAAATCAGATGAATTGAACCCAAAGAAGGCTCATTTCTCTCCAGTGACTGTGAAGGGCAACTCTTCAACTAGCTCAGAAAAAAAATAAAGATGCAATGGCTATGCAGACCAGACAAAAAAAAAAAAAAAAAAAAGACATCCCCCCCTTGCCAATAAACAAAAAACCAACAACAGTGAATTACCTAACTGAAATCTTGTTAAATTGGAATTTAATTGAAATATTTCACAAGATTTCAAGATTATTGACTGTTCATCTATATCCTTCATGCTTGTCTGGAAAATCGCAAGTTTGGGTTTTGAGGTTTTATCATCACATATAAATATATAGATTGCAGGTGAATTTGTTCCTGTTAAAACTGAGTCCATATAGCACTTTATTCTCTGTAAGCAAATCCACAGCCCCATCTCTGAAGAGCAACAGGCCTCCCTCATACCCTCACATCTATGAATTCCTAACTGAGGTTTAACTAATGCTTTTCTTTGAAAAACTCCAGCTCCACCATGAGTTAGAGAAAGGATGTGGCTAGGAGGTGTAAGAGTGAAGAGGTGGTTATGTCAGGCAGAAGCCTTTTGTCTTCTATACTTTTGGTCATCTAGGTCCCCCCAAAGAAGACTAATCACTCTTGCTCAGTGTGTTTTTACCAGTTTTGCCTTTCTGTATCTAATAGATTCATTTACCTGAGCATGTTCCCTTCCTGACATTTCCAGAGTTTAGCAGGATTTTCAATGCAGTTGCAGCTGTGGGCTGCTGCAGGCAGGATGCAAGTAAGGGCAAGGACACCCTGTCCCTTATATTGTCAGCCTTTAGGGCTGTTGGCTTTAGGAGGATCCTGCCTGATTTAAATTCAGAGGGACATGAGTAGCACTTGAAGAGGGTAGATAGGGACAGGTATCTTAGATTGAGGGAGTAAGAAAGGAAGCTGGGACTGGCAACTGAGGTGGAGGGAGGAGTGTCCAAAAGAGTGGAGATATGGATCCCAGTTTGTAGGTGTGAAGCTGAGGCAGAGATCGACTGAGAAGTTGGAGTGGAAAGGTTGGAGTAGGAATCAGAGAGAATGACTGTTGATGTGTGGAAATAAAAAAAGCAGCAGGTGGAAATAAGATGAGGTAAGACATCCTTTATGAAGGAAAGGAGACTTAAAATGGTTACATGAGGAGAACAGGAACCGGACGCCATGGAGGACAAGTGACATGAGGAGTGTCAGAGGCAAAATGGCTTACACTGCAAGAAAATTGAAAGGAAGCTCTTGCTGACAAGACCATATTCCTCTGTCATAGTATGAAGCTTGCAATAGTCAAGTCTCACCTTTCCTCTTGTATCAGAACTTTAAATTTCCCCTTATTTTCTAGTTATGGTCTAAGAAGTCTGCTATAATACCCTGCGTTTGAAGAAGTGTCTCTGCAATAGATTTAATAATCCTAATGATGCTGGTGAGTTGATATATGATCACGCAAAGGACATGGAACACACAAAAATCTTAAAAGACCTTTATTTTGGTTGCAAAGTCAACTGCTCAGATTTTAGGAAACGTCAGGATTGAGATTGCCTGAGAAAGTCTCATTATTTTCAATTGACAAGGCAGTCTGGCCTTGATTACTAGTGATTTCTTCTGCAAGGTTCCTGCATAATATAGCATGCTGAGTAGATTTGCTCTGATATGGGTTAAGGTCATTCAAGGAAAGACAATTGTTTTCTCTAGGATTCCTTCTTTAGAAGATGAAATATTAGAATGTGGTAGTTTGTGAATTACACAAATGGTAAGAGGAAAAGCAAGAAGTTAGGCCTCAATTAAAGCAAATTAATTCTTCCAGGACAACTGGACTTGATCCCTGATTCTGAGGGACAGAGTTCCTGACTAAGTCTGGAAAATTCACGTAAAACAAAATTAGTCCTGGACCTTACTACCCATGATTTTCTGATATTGAATACTCAATATTAGTTAAAGGTTTTACTCTTAATACTTTCGTGTTTGTCTTCTCAGTTGCTAAAATATTGATAGCCTCAAACCTCACATGGCAGACCTTAGAAAATCATTCACAGCATAATTCACTCTCACAAACTATAACAGTAATTGCCCTTGAGAAGACCAAGATGAAAATAAGCTTAAGAAAAGGGTTTGAATCATGAGTGGTAAACAGAGTGCGGGTTGTAAAACACATGATGAAGAGAAAATATAAGATTGAATAGCCATCATTAAGCAGCATTTGTTTCAGAGGACTGAAAAATATTATATTAAAAATACAATTTGTGCAATATTAATTAATAATAAAAGAGGCTGATTTAAGGCTACACTGGAATTTCTTAACTTTTCCAAACTTGCAACCTTAGTAGTGAACTTTTAGCCTTGTTGTGTGTTCTTTGGAAACTTGGTATTTTTAATATTTAAAATATAAATTTTAAATTACACAAAATAATTTAGTCATGTATCCTATCTATTTTTTTTACCTTCCTGTGCCAAAATCACTTTTAATTTTGTAAAGAATAAAACAGCCAAAGCAGTTGTTGTGTTCCCAGGTGGGATTAATCCAATATCTGTGGATTAATTTGCTTTTTCAGTAAAATAGCTCAAGTATAGCCCCGAACCAATGTAGCTCTTCTGCTTTTTTATTTGTGCCCAGTGCATTCATTTCTAGATTGCGTTGTGCTGTACAGTATAGAAACAGGCTGAACACATAAATTCTGATTCTTAGACACTTTCTAGGAAAACGGGGAAAATAGCGCATTTCTAATTCTCCTTTATTCCAGGCTCAAGAGTCTCTAGTCTTGTGTTAACAGTAGCCATGTCTCTATCCTCACTAACCCTTATAGTGGGGTGGCCAAGTGAGGTGTGGGAGCTGGTGGGGAGAGTTGGACCAGAAATCAGCAAGAAATCTCAGGCAGGGAAGCTGCACCTCCCTGCTTCATCTCTGTAGTGAGGCAAAAGAGTCTTTGGGGTACAATCTGCCTGCTGGTGCGAGTGCAATCCTAGTGCACTGGTAGGGTGAAAGAAAAACCCACTGTTTCTAGATACTAGGAAGAATTCACTCTGACTGCTTAGGTTTTTAGCAGCAGTTTCTAAAACCAGTGGTAAGCCCTGGGGTTGGGAATGAACGCTAAGCTATTTCTGTGAGTACTTGTAAATAACCTTAGTGGGTGTCCATGTAATGCCTTGTGTAATCAACTGTGTAGAAGTCTCAAGTTTTGTCTTCCAGTCCTTCTGGCTTTACAGAGGTTCAGGTCTGGAGCAGTGTGTATAAACCTTCTCAGCAATCACACAGGGTGACAGATTTTCCCTGAGAGGCAGGTGGTGTAATGAGCATCACTAGTCTATCATCTCCCAGAGGGTCAAAAGGATAGAGATTCAGCAAAAATGTGCACTCTAGGACTTGTGGAGTTTAAAAAGATAGATACCCTATTTTTTGAGAAGTTAGATGTGTAAAGCTTACAGGCATGACTCTTATTAAAGCTTATTTCAATATCCATCTCTCTAACAACTTTCAGTCTAAGCCTAAATGCTGGTACTTTCTGCTACCTTCCCTTCCCTCTCCCCTGTTACCCTGGTGCTGTGTCTGCTCCACATCCCCCACCAGAGATGGAGCTGTAACACTGCAAGCCCCTCCTTGTACCTGCATGTAGCCCTGGTTCGTATCGGTTGCACATGATTTTCACAAAGTCAGAAGGAAAAGGACAAGGCTCAGAGTGATAGATGGGAAGGTTGTGAAGAAACAGAATTCCTTTAATGAACTGCAAGTCTTTATAGGCCAATTTCTCAAATAGGCTTGTGCACTGTTGCATGTACTGGTTGGAAAATGTGTCCTAATTAATTTTTTTCTGTGCCTGTTAGTGACTGCTTGTAATTAAAAGGGGAATAACTCACAGAGGTAGTCTTCTGGTGTGTGCATATATGCATTCCTGTTTGAATCACTATGCACAAGACCTGGCAACTAAAAGTGCCTGGAAGCCTAAAATGTCACGTCATGTTTGTTTTGTTAAGCGTAGTAAAAATGGTGGCAGACTTGGAAAGCAAAGGTTGTCGAGTGCTCAAAGTGAGCACCTTATTTTGTGAGGATATTTCCTATCTCTTTAAAACCCTATGAGTATTCAAAGTTGAGAGATTACTGCTGTAAAAAGATTTGATGTTTGTTAGTATTCTGACTAAGGGAAGATGTCTTTTATGGGGGCTTGTGTCTTTTTGATGATTTTACATCTTTATCTGCTGGAACCTAAATAGTGAAGTAGGTATTTTGGGAGAGCATGCCATTAGTATTGCCAGGGGTCTGCACTGTGGCAGCAGCTGCAGAAAAAACCTGTCTCGAATCCACATCGTATCAGCATCCAGTCCTAGGTAACAATGCGAATACAGCGCTTTCTTAACATCTGCACGTGGTCAAGAGCTTGTGACCTTTATTTCCAGACACAGATCTAGCCTCTACTATCCCTGCTTGAGATTAAATCATTTTTTGTTTACTCCATATGTTCAAAGACTAAAGCTCTACTCTTTAAATAGTACGGTTACAGTCATTGCTTTGCTAGCAGGTGCAAGAAGCACTGGGTCATTATTCTGAACATATCCTCCTGCACCTGCTTTGGGGCGTACGGCAGTCCTGGCTGCCCCTTACACAGCTGTGCAAAGGATATAGCACAAACTAGGCTATAGGATCCTTCTCAGTACTGGAGTTCGTATGCCTTAGTGAGAATGTACAGGTATAAGAAACGAATCTCACCACAAATGCACTGAATCTAAATAGGTCAGATACACTTAAATATTTCACAAATAATTGCTGTCATAAAAGTCTGCATCTGCTATGCTACTGTGTTTCTACTGTTTTACTTGGATTACAGGGAAAGACAAAGGAAAAAAAAATGAAGCAGTTTTATGTAGGTTTTTTTAAACTTTGCAAACAACCCCCAGAATGACCACATACAGGTAGCAGATTAATAATAAAGTTACTTATTTGGGTTAGCATGACTGTTTCTTCTATAGTTTAGCAAGCTGACAGCTGCATAATATGCAGAGGGGCCCTCCCTTATTTAGGAGTTTCCAGTGTTAATGGCTAGCTACAGTAACTGGGATGTAAATGACCCTGAATGATTACCATTAGGGTTTTGGAGAACCCTGGGCAAAGGAGCTCTTACCAGATGAGTTAACTTCTAGCATTTACAGGCACGTGGCACCTTGGGGAAAGTGAGTCCTTTTATCTGGCACGCTGGAGGGCAGCTGAAAGGAATCAGACCTCCTTTGTACAACTGCAAGTGCCCTGTTGTGCAAAGCCGATGAGCTGAAAGGAAGAGAGCAAGAAAGGGCTAACAAACACTGCAGAGAAGCTCCATTGTTAACTACTTGTCCATCCAGTGCTTTGAAAGGGCATCTACGTAGGGGAACTATATACACTACTCAGCCTTGAGGATTACATCACCCCACACTGCTTTCCTTTGTGTCCCAGCTGTATTTCTCACCTTCACGGCAATTCAGATCCTATTAGAAGGTGTATTTTGAACATTATTGCCCTCAGTCAGTGAGTGTCTGCTTGCTACTTGTTGGACAGCTTCAAGATGCATGTGTCAGTACTTACAATGGCATTTTTTTCTAGTAAATTGTCCTATACAAAGTGTTCTCATGCATCTAAATTACATATGCTTGTAAGGTACTCTTGGAAGGGATTAATTTTATGAATGGGGGATAATGGCATTTAACTTGTGTGTTATCCCAAGGGTCTCTAATGTAACAAGGAAACTGCTGATTGATGTAACTTGTCCTGGAGCAAAACAACTCAGTTATGTAGGTGTCTAGAGCTCAGCAAAATCACAAGAGATCCTAACGCTGCATATTTTGGCTTCAGTTCACAAGCAGTAAGCCTTTTTTTTTTTTTTTTTTGGCATGAAAAGTGCAAAAAAATCTATTTGATGCTTTTTATAGAATACTTTTCTTGAAACTTATGGTAGATACATGTCTCTTGTAGTTTATGTGTTGTCTAGTGACAACTGAATATGCATCTACTTAGTCAGGAGGTCAAGTCTCCTTCCTCTAGCTACCTAATACAGGTAACAATCAATGAGACTGCTAACACCTCCAAAAGTTACCAGTGTTTTCTCTACAAAAGGGTCATCCAGAAGTGCTAATTTAGGTGTAAATTAAAATTTCTGAATAAGAAGTAAGCATACGTGTTGCTTTTGGACCCTTTGAAAGAGGCAAATAGAGAGAGATGTGTGTGTCTCATTCCTGATGCGAAGATGTAAAGACCTGTCTTTGCGACCAGTCCTGTGCTATCATCTGTCTGTTCCCATCCCATCCAACACAGCGGCCTTCTGATGGCTGCTTCCTCCATGGTGTCAGGTACCGAGCCACTCAGTTTGTCACCCTATATTTGTAAAAAGTACATGAAATCTTTTTTTGATCCCAGTTCTTTCTTTGATTTGTCTACTCCACGCTCTACCGATAGATGCTTCAGTATACGCTTCTCCCTCAGTGTCCCCCTCCGTGAAGCTAATAAAAACTGAGGACTCTATTGCAGACTCCACAAGGAAGAAGTCTGCTGCAAGATCTCATGCGTGGTCAGAGAAACATTAAATGAGCAATGCATCCCTTGAATTCTCAGCACCTCGTTATGGCAGAGATTCCTGTACCTCCAGTTCTGCTTTTTGAATTCCCTTGTTTCAGCCCCAGGCTCCAGAGAGTGCTGGCAAAGCTAATGAAAGGAAGGGCAGAGGGATGTATGCTAAAGCATAGTAACACTCTATTCTGCAATTCTTTATAGACTACCCTGCAGCACTAGGGAAGCTAAGCAAGGACTAAAGTACCAAGTGATAGGAAAGTAAACTATAATAGGAATGGGTCTCTGATAACCAGAGTTTCAGCTAAGAAATCACTGCAGTATGCAGAATGGTCAATAACAGACAGAGAAACTTCTGTGCTTAAGAAAATTGCAACCAGCAGTTGCACAATGTTTAGATGGCTTCTGAAAATCAAAGAATAGTATTTATTTTTTCAGGATATAGTATCTAGTCCTTAACTGTTAGGCTAGTCAGTACATCTCTGCTGCTGCTAAAACTATGTTGGCTTTAGTTTCTGTTTTTCCTTTCCTAGAGTCACTAGTACCAGTGAGCTGGCATGCTAGTCAAACTGCCTCCATACCTAAACTGAAAGACAATTCCTTTGCGGTACCTTGCTGAATCTTTAAAGTTTAATTGACAGCTTCTCTTGCTGTAACATGTCTTTAGTTGCTAAACTGTGTGTGTTTCCTTGATCCATCTGGTTCTCAGACCTGACTCCCAACAGCCAATAAACCATGAAAAACAGAAAAAAACCCCAAAGGTTACAAATTCCTCATACTAGAGGGAGACAGACTCAATTAGATTGCACCTGCAGTCTGATCCTAGTGTTGCAACTAGCTTAATCTATTTTCTTCTTTTACAAAATCTTAGAGGGGTGAACAAATAGAAGTTTTGCTATCAACTAGTTAGTAATTCCCAATGAAAAACAATCTAATCAGTTTAATCTCTTTATCTTTCTTTATCAATTCTTTATCAACTTTTATCAATTAAAAGTTCCTGAGTGCTTTTGCTGGTAGAAATTATTTCCAAATATAATTCAGCTCTTGACAATGAATAGTCTTAACTCAGCTGTGTCAATAATGAATGGTAGATCAGCAAAATAATAGGCTACCACTATAGTATCTTGATTACCTAGGCATGCAAATCCTTCTTTTTCAAATATCTTGCTTAATTTTTGAAATTTTTATTTCTGGATATTTGTGGAAGTAAAGCCTGGTGAATTAAAAGTTAGCAAAAAAATAAGCAGAGAAAAAATCATAAGACTAGAAGAAATGAATTAATAACAAAACCAAGTTAATTTTTATTTTGTGTTCCTTCATCTGCTTTTCTAGATCCAGGTACCTGCATATCTGACAACAGCAGAGAAAATACAATGTTATGGGCTGGTACAGTTACTACTGTAATTGAAATATATACCTTAGGACCTGGAAGTCTTCATTCCAGTGACTAGTACATGCTAAATAGAGTATTGTTACATTTTTTCTGGCTTGCTATCCCAATTTTTTTAGCTAGAGATGCTAACAACTGCTACGTTTTCATTGTTTAAACAGGCTCAAAGAAGTGTATTTGCTCCTGTTAATAATATACAAGAAACCACACTGCAGACATTTTGGTACAGGCTGACCATCACTTTGGTGTTCATCGGGGCTTTAGCACAGAGGGACTCTGATCTGTGACTGGAGCTTCTAGGCACTCTTGTGAAGAGGAAATTCAGATGGTAACTGCTCAGCGATAATAATTTGGGACTGAAGAATGACCTGGTTTATCAAGCAAGGAAGTCTGACTGCAGAACCAGGTTAAACAGGCTGGAAGCAGGAATGCCAGAGGGGGAACAATTCTGTACAAGGGAGCATAAACTCCCTTGCAGGTAGGGTGGGAAATCAGTGCTGGTCATAATGATGTGATTGGTGCTGGTGCAAGTGTGCGTAAGGAATTGGCTCGTGCCGCATCTTTGCAGCCTGCCTGTAGAACCACGTATGACGGTGGGGCTCTGCCCAATGCATTGATCGTTAAATTTCTTTATACTCAAGCACAAACGTGTGCTTAGCTTACCTCAAGGGGTACAACGAAAGTTCCCCAACCATTTGATATCAGAAGTGGGATTGCTGCACACTGGCAACCAGACTGGAATCAGAGGGGACACCCAACATGGTGCCACCACAAGAGCTAAGAGATCCTTGCTTAAAAAACTCACTTGCCCATGGCCCTCTCCCCTACCGTGTTCCCTGACTGGCCATCACATTAGCAGTGAACAAACCCTATGTTACTTTAGTTTCTGTTTGCAATGTAAAGATCAGGGAGGAAATTAAGGGGATGAGTGTTTGATATTTTGTGAACTGAATTCTGGTAAGTTTTGTGTTCTGATCTCTGAGGATGTTTGAGCCTGCTGAAAGCTCTGATCACTCTCCAGAGTAATTTCTATGGGTTATGAAGAGTCCTTTGTGGGCCCAGGCTAATAGGAAAATGGCTTTTGTTTAGCCAAATGAGTCTAGGCCCTGAAAACGTTTTGCTTTGAGAGGATAAATTTGAAGCTCTATCTTCTCGAGGATGCCCAAACTTCTTCTATCCCTTTGCCATGAATAGGCCTTAGCTTTGTATTCCCTCACTGAAAACAAGTTTGCAAAGCAGGTCAAGGTTCCTCCTGTCTGAATCTGAAAGACCTCTAAGGTTTCATGTGCCACAATTATGGTGCATGACCACATATGGACCAACCTGCCCACCAGTGGAACGGCTGTATCTGTGCCAAACCAGAATGGCAATTTCCAAGTGAGGGAACCTTTGACTTGAATAAGTTAACTTAACCTTTACCATTGCCTAGAAGACAATAAACTGAAGCAAATGGATGCTTATTGTGTAGGACAAGGAGATGAACAATCACTGGCAGAAATCCATTATAGCTAGCTTACAGGATAATAACACAAAAATGGAAGAACAAATTGAAAAGATGAAATCAGGTGAAAATAAAAGTAAGGGTCCTTCTAAAACTTCAGCTGCAGCCCCTAAATTTCTGTACTCAAGCTTACCATCCAGTTCTACTACACCAGTCCTACCCCCATGTCCTGATTGTCCTGAAGATCTCTTGGACACTTGGAAGCCCCCAAATGCAATTCCTCCACCTGTAGCCCAACTGGCAGTTCCAGTTCAAAACCTAGCTGAGGCAGATATCCTCTTTGGAGGCCTGCCAAGAGGACACACTCCATCTACTGTGTGCCTCGGCCAACCAATAAAGGACACAAAGCATCCCAAAAGAAATTGCAATTCTGTAAGCAAGACATTGAGTATCTGTGTCATACAACTTCAGAAGGGAAATGCCAAGCAACTCCAGAATTTCTGCTGTTTTGTCAATTTGATCCAAACCTCACCCTCCTTACGGACAGCTCTTTCATGAGGCAAACTAGTTGCAGAATGTGTTGTTTGCTCCCAGTTCAAATGTTTTCCTTCTCTACAGTTTCAAATGCACAACATGCTGAACTTGTTTTTCCCTTGCAATGGGAAAAAGTGTAAATGTCGATACTGATTCATGGTATGCATTTACTGTTTGTCATTCTACAAGTCAGATCTGGAAACACTGAGGATTTATTACTTGCTCTGGAGCTTGCTTTTCTCATGGACCCCTCATCTTGGAGTTACTATGTGCTATTATGCTCGCTACTACTATCTCTGTGATGCATTGTTCTTCTCACACAGGTGCATTAGATGAAGTAAACCTTGGCAGTGCATATGCTGATGCTGCTGCCAAGCAAGTTGCCCTTGAAGGTTCTCCAGCAACATTTTAAATATTGCAGCTCTTAACCCTGACCTCTCTGTTTCTATCGCATTTCTGAACAAATTATAAGAGCTCGCTTCAGAAGGAAAGAGCTCGTGGTTTCACTCTGGCTGTGCGTTACGCTTGGATCATATGTGGAGATCTCATGATGGCAGACCCATAGCTCTCTTCTTTTTGATTCCTACACTTGCATGTGCAGCCCACTTGATTGGCCACTTGTCCAAACGGGGGTTCCATTCTGCAGTGTCTTCACAGGTCCAAGATTTGCTTGCTGTATCAACTGATGTGCTGTGCCATGACCTGAAACTTGGAGACTGGGTCCTGTTAAAGGACTTCAAATGAAACATGTTCTGTCACCACATTGGGCTGGTCCACTCCAAGTGCTTCGAACAAACCACACAGTGGTGAAGGCTGCAAAAAAAGAGTGCCTGGATCCATGTGTCCCATTGTTGTAGGACGATGTCACCCAAAGACCTCTGGGATTCTCTGAAACAACAGAGTCAGGCAAGGTCAGAAGCCGAACCACTGCTGAAGGGGTATCTCATCCTGACAAAAAACATCTCCATCAGAGAAGAGCAACAGAGCTGGAGAACTCTATGACAAGAACTGTGGTTACAGGAGAAAGCTCTGTGTGACAGTGCTGGTACCCTCTCTCCAGAATTACTGCAAACATTAGCAGTACCAAGGTACAATCTGAGACTGAGAAAGCTGAAAGTGAAGTCTGAGACAACGCAGCTTGGAACAGTTGCCTGCAGAGGCAAGTCAAACAATACTTGTGTGACTGTGTGTATACATGCACACATATGTATATGTATGGACCCTCTAGATCAAGAGGAGTTGTGTTGTACTATACTGCTTGCTATATTACTAATAGGAAGCATTTTGGTTCAGGTTTTAGAATCTATAACTCCTGTTAGACAAAATAGAGAGATGACAAGTTTAAAAGTTTTATGCATTTTCCTGCTGATTACTATAGCAAAGACTGGCTGGGAAAAAAATCACTTGTTAAATTATCCCAAGTCTGGGCAAATTCCACTAACCTTACAAACTGTTGGCTGTGTACTTATCTACCCTCCCAGGGAGCGTTGGCATTGCCTCTGTTTGCTTTCCTGCTGAGGACTCCCACTAAAGCTTCTTGGAATTGTAACTCGAGAAATCAATGGGCAGGGTTCCCATGAAGCCCTGAACCATTGACTGCTGGACACTTCCTGTATGTCCTAGTGGACTAAATGCATCACTTTGCATGAATATTGAAGGAGAAGGAGAAGACCTAGGAAAAGTTTATAGGTGTGAGAGAACATTCAGTTGCATATGGAATCCTGCATGTATAGATTTTACCATCTAAGGAGGGAGATTCAGGTGGAAGCATACATACGATTATTCACTGGAGTGTAATACTACTAATTGTGTAATTGGCATTCCTTATGATATTTCTGATTGCATGCCCATGTACCAGCATTATTATCTGCTGAAAGACATTGTATATTTCCCTGGGCTTGTAAATCATACAGGATTATACTGGATATGCAGCCATCGTGCCCGCAAAGACCTGCCACTAAAGAGCACAGGCACCTGCACCCTGGGATGGCTACTCACACATGTTGACGTACACTATCCTCTCTCTGCAGAGTTGGCTCACGACTTACTAAGGAGCACTTAACCCTTTAGTGTGTCAAGACCCAGGTGGAAGGTATTCCGAGCTCTATTTCCAACTCGACATAACTGAGCTTGAGGCTGCCATCATAAACATATCCCAGACTATAGAGTCTATCAGCAACACCACAATAAATGCAGTTTTGGCCTTACAAGAAGTAGTATCAGGAATATGGAAAGTAGCACTCCGGAATCAATTGGCATTAGTTGTGGTGTTGGCCTCATCAGATGATGTGTGTGTACTGATAAATGCCACCTGCTGTACTTATAGTGATTGATCTGGCCATATAGCCACTGACATTTCTGCTATAAGGAAAAAATTTGCAAGACCTCCACAAAGTAGAGGAATGGGAATGGAAAGGGGGCTGGTGACCACGGTTGCCAGACACTGGAGGATGGTTTGGGAATATTTTTAGGTTGATCTTGAAGTGAGCCATTATTCTATTACTAATCATTATAATAGTTTATGTACTGGTGCAATTGATTCTATGTTCCCTGAAAATGGACTGTAAACAAATGAAGAAGGGAACAAAAGGAATAACCCAAAGTGAGGCAAAACCAGTATTTATGTGAATGTAAATAGATATAGAAGCATAAGGAGGAATTTGAAAGAGTTGCAATAACGAATGTGTGTGAGTAATAACTACTCATAAAAGGGAGGAATGAAGGGGAAATTCAAACAGTAATAGCTCAGTCATAATAATTTAGGACTGAAGAACTACTCAGTTTAGCAGGCAAGAAGGTCTGAGTGCAGAACCAGGTTACACTGGCTGGAAGTGGCAATGCTGGAGGGGAAACAATTCTGTACAAGGGAGCTTAAATTCCCTTGTGGATAGGATGAGAAGTGCCGTAGTATTAACTTGTATCAGTATGATTGGTGCTGGTGCAAATGTACATAAGGAATTGGCTCATGCCACATCTTTGCAGCCTTCCAGTCGAACCATGTATGGCGGTGGGGCTCTGCCAAATGCATTGCTTGTTAAATCTCTTTATATTCAAGCATGAACATGTGTTTAATTTGCCTCAAGGGGTGTGACAAAAAAATCCCCGGCATTTGCAATAAAAATTAAAAAAACCCAAACCAACTCTATTATATATTGCTGATTGACCTGGAAATGATTCTTTGATAAGCTTTAGAGAGCTCCTTCCTCTGAATGATGGTGAAGTTTGATCAGTATCAAACTCTCTAAGACTAAGCTGATGTTGTCATAGGGCTGAGCACCAAGCAATACTTTTGGGGCCAAATTTCCAGATATCGCACTCAAAGCTGTAATGAGTATGGAAAGTTGTGATGAGAATGGTTTATTGAAAGGCTACAATAAAAGTCTGTTCCCAGGCCTTACAGAGCCACTGTCCACTGCACATCCTCAAGCTGTCTTGATAATTCTTTATCTGCTCTCATTGCTCTAAGTTTATCTTATTCCATATGGCAGAAAAGAAAGTCTGTGTAGTCTGTATGAGTCCTTAACACCACGCAGTCTCACTGCTTTGGCACATACAAGGTGCCATGTTCTGTCAGTTTTCTGGGGTGCACCCCCAAAAGAGTGATTGCTGAGGAAATCTTCCTGCACCACAGAAATATCACAGGCCGGGCTCTCAGTCTCACAATCTGAGTCTTCCCCATAACAGTGAATGGAGAGTCTTCTGGGTGGACTGTCATGACTGAAATGGCTGTACCCCCTTTCTACATCCTCCTCCAGTCTGTCTCATTGACTTTCAGATATTTTATCCCATTTCCTTTCTCTTGGAGCCTGTGCTCTATCAGTGCTGCTAAAAATCAAGTCTGGGACTATTAACCCAAATGTACCTAATATAACAAGCTGCATGCGTGCCTCAAGGCGACACTTTGAACAGCCTTCCATCCTCAACACACTTGTATGCCCCATTGTCCTTTACAGCTCACACCTACCCACAGTTTTTTACCTGTTTCATCATACTCCTATGCTTCTCATATTTTTATCCCAACAGTCATAAAGTTTGTTCTGTCCACCACCACTTTTCTGAACAGCTATAAAGATTGCTAGCACCTACTGTGCAAGAACACACAGTTACAGAAACCTCAAACAGAAAGGGCATGTATCAGGATTCAAAATACTCCCATGCTGCATAAATCTGCTGCCCATGCTGTTGTCTTCCTTCAACTCCCCACTCTTTTCTTCTCGTCCCCAGAGTCTTACTGATCAGCCACTTACTTGTGAACCTGGTCAGAGCACAGCTCTCAGAACCACATAAAAAGTTCATAGCAAATATGCTTGCTCTCTTCTTTTGCCCTGCTCTCATTGCTAGGCTCAAGCTGCTTTCATAAACTTTCTAGACAAGCACAGACAGGACATCATCTGTGAACTAAAAGAAAGCTAAAAAGACAGAGAAAAGGGCTCCATAGCTAGGAATTAGTTCTGCAGGCAGTTGGTCATGATTTAACCTCTCTTTCTCTTTCCTGAGAGACTATTCTCGCTGCTCTCTCTAAAAATGGCAGACAGGTTATTTTCCAGAATCCATTTCAATGTTCTCAATCCCAGGTCCAAAGAACCCTTAGATTCCCCATTGCATAAATTGCAGTAATTCTGAAGAGAGAAGCTCTTGTCTGTGTCAATAGCCATTCTTCCAAACAAATGCTTCCAAGACAAAAGAAACAGTGTAATCTTCAGAAGTGCTCTTGATCCTGTAAAGAGTCTGGGAGCATCTTCTTTTCTGCCTTGAATAGCTGGAGTTCAAAGGATCTGCAGATGATTCATTCACTGTGTTCAATACATGTATTTGTCTGAGAAAAAGCTGAGCTGGACCACCTCCAAATTAAGCTCTACAACAGGTCCAGCCTTCAGAAAGGAAGAGCCTTTGATGCTAGCTCTCTGTGGACAATTCTGTCTAGAACTGCCTAAATTCCTGGTCAGACAGTCCACTAATTTGATTTAGAGATCAAATTCGAAGGATTTTTCTTTTTAATTGGGTTCTGTATTTTTCAGCACAATTTCTGGTCTCAGAAGGACAACTACTATAGGGGCCTCTAACAAATGCAGAAAACCTTCTTAGACTTCACCTCTTCTTTTCTTTTTTTTTTTTTGTTTTTCTTTTGTTTGTTTGTTGGGGTATTCCAGGATGAGCCAGGAGACAGGTGCTTTGCAGTATCTTGTGTGACATCTGGAATGTTAGATGGAATTAATGTCAGGGGAGTAGTGCTTGGGGGTTGCTTTCTATTTTTGCCCATAGCTTTAATGTATTATAAGAAAAAGAAATTGTACTGGAAAGAGACAAGGTATCATGTTTGTTTACTCAAATGCAAGTCCAGATGGGGAGGTCTTCCTGATGTCTTGAACTGTATCTGTTACCTCCAACCGGATAGCCAGTAGCCCAGGTATGCTAAGTTAGCAAATGGTTCTCTATAACTATGTGTGGACAACTGAGCTGAGCCTGTAATATTAATAATGTATAAATACAAATGTGCCAATACTTTATAGATTATTTAAAAACATGTGGTTTAGCCATAATTTTAGTAATGGGTTACTCTCTTTATATGGTAAAAAGAGAAATCCCTACTTTCTATCCATGTCATGCACACTGACAACTACATACACATACTAATAATTTTCTCTTGTCTTTTATCCTCCAGCTCTCATCTTCAATGACTGCAAAAAAGTTCCGAGGCCTCAATGTGAATGAAGCTCATATAAGGTAAAGAATATTTTGCCAGTGTTACACTGGCTCCTGGGATGACAGTAATATTATTCTTCTCCCAGAATTATAGTGTATTCATTGTAGACTGTATCAGAATGGGAATGGCATGAAAAAAATATCACTATCCAACTTCTGCATGCCAGCAACAATTCCTACTCTGGACAAAGGTTAGAGGTTGACACAATGGTCAGATACCTCAGATTTCATACAATTTTTGAGATGTCTCTTCTGGTGATTTATATATCCAGACTGATTCTTTGACACAGGTTTTTAATTTTATCACTTTTATAATAGTTCTGATATCCATAGTTGAAGAGAAATCTTAAATCAAATTATTACTCAATGTTTTTAATTAATTTGCTGGTTCTACCTTTTTGGAATAAGTGCTTTTACTGAAGACATGGTGCTTGCAAGAATACAATTTAATCCATATGCTCATCTCCAGAGTGAGAATCACAAAAGTGAAAGCTCATCCTTCTTAATGACTGCTGTCTATTTAGCTCTTCATAGTGGTTAGTATTTAAACAATTTGAAATGCCTTCACATCCAAGGCAAGAACCATGGTCTAGAGCTTGCAGTCATGGTGCAAGTTCTGACAGTGACTTGCTTCATGACCTCACACAAGTCACTCTGGTTATGGCAGCAGGAGCAGCAGTGTTTCCCAGGCTCTGTACCTGCACGTGTTCACTAATTATGTTCTGGGTAAAAAACTGGAAAAAGATTTATATGTTTACATCCCTCTCACGCAGCCTCCTCTATCCCACACCTGTCTTCCACATGGTGCTGGTGTCCATTGAAAGGAACTTTTGTTAGACAGTCCAGATAAAATCAAGGTTGACCCTGGCCTTGTCCCAGCTGTGGACATAATACCAATATGCCATAAAGTGCTGTCATTCACACTTTGTTCAAGTGCAGCATTAAATTGGAATCAAACCTCTCGTCTGTAAAATGGTAATGATCTACATTGTCAGGATAACATGTGTTTGTCACAATTCAGGTTTTCTCCTTGTGTGTGTACAGCTATATACAGCATAGGACCACCAGTAAGTTTTACTAATTTGATATTAATTCCATTTTGATATTAATATCACTCATTTAAGAATATTAAGATTTTTTTGACATTTGATTCAAAAGAATACATTAAAAATTATGCACTTTTCTCAAAAACATCTCTATTATAAACAAAAAATTGCCAACTCAAAGTCGTTTAAAGAGGAAATTCCAAATTACGACTTTTTTCATCTCTCAAAGAAAGAAGATATTTTGCTCTTTTTTTTTCTTGTGGGCCTCTTAATAATTACACAGCATGAAGGTAAGAAAAACAGTTTTAAATAACTAAAAGCTATTCTTCCATTTCTATTATCCCGCCTTTTTCATATTCCATTTAGTGTTAACATGTTTCAGCATTGGATCTCACAACCATGAATAACCTCATTGCTTTTAATGTAACAGTACTCTCTACTTATAAATAAAAGAAAAGGTTTATTTTATTTACAAGTTACACAGAGGAAAATCCCATTTGATGAACAACATCTTAGAAACTCAAATGTAGACCACATATTCATATCCCTTAGTCCAAAAAATTCATGTCGTTTAGACCAGCAAATTATTTTTTCTTTCTCCTCTTCTTTGTTTTTCTTTAATAGGGATATATGTCCAATATGAGTAACCCACTATAAAGCATATTAAATTTTTGTTACTTCTTCATGTATCTCTCTTCACAGGTAGTGAATACACATCACACTAACTGAAGGTGTAATACAATTACCTTACTATTGTACATTTTCTATATATGCACATTGAATTTTTGTCCTAGATAGCTGTATTATGTATTACTGTTGAGCTATCTTTTGTCATTTTATTCAGAAATAATTGACATTTCCATTCAAAAAATCTTAAAAAAAACAACCCACAAAACATGACAGAAAATAGAGGTAAGCAATGAACAAACTGAACACAGGTATTCAGATACCTCATACTTTTGTCATTACATGCTTCACTGTTTTTTGTATTGAGATGTCATCGAATCATAGAATTGTTTAGGTTGGAAAAGACCATGAAGTTCAACTGTTAACCTAACATTGACAAGTCCACCACTAAACCATGTCCCTAAGCACCACATCTACACGTCTTTTAAATACCTCCAGGGATGGTGACTCAACAGCTTCCCTGGGCAGCCTGTTCCAATGATTGACAACCCTCTTGGTGAAGAATTTTTTCCTAATATCCAATCTAAACCTCCCCTGGCGCAACTTGAGGCTGTTTCGTCTTGTCCTATCACTTATTACTTGGGAGGAGAGACCAACACCCACCTCACCACAACCTCCTTTCAGGTAGTTGTAGAGAGCGATAAGGGTTCCCATCAGCCTCCTCTTCTCCAGGCTAAACAACCCCAGCTCCCTCAGCCGCTCCTCATAAGACTTGTGCTCTAGACCCTTCACCAGCTTCATTGCCCTTCTCTGGACATGCTCCAGCACCTCAATTTCTTTCTTGTAGTGAGGGGCCCAAAACTGAACACAGTACTTGAGGTACAGCCTCACCAGAGCTGAGTACAGGGGCACAATCACATCCCTACTCCTGCTGGCCACACCACCTGGGCGCACTGCTGGCTCATATTCAGCCAGCTGTAGACCAACACCCCTGGGTCCTTTTCCAGCAGGCAGATTTCCAGCCACTCTTCCCCAAGCCTGTAGCATTGCATGGGGTTGTTGTGACCCAAGTGCAGGACCCAGCGCTTGGCTTTGCTGAATCTCATGTAGTTGCCTCGGCTCATCGGTACAGCCTGTCCAGATCCCTCTGTAGACCCTTCCTACCCTCAAGCAGATCAACACTCCCACTCAACTTGGCGTTGCCTACAAACTTACTGAGGGTGCACTCGATCCCCTCATCCAGATCTTTGATAACGATATTAAACAGAACTGGCCCCAGTACTGAGCCCTGGGGAACACCACTTGTGACCGGCCACCAATTGGATTTAACTCCATTCACCACCACACTTTGGGCCCAGACATCCAGCCAGTTTTTAACCCAGCAAAGAGTCCATTAAGTGTGCTCCTCAGTCCCTGTCACCATATTAATAGAGTCTTAAACAAATACTTTCATGCAATATTGGTAGAAAATATTGTTCTTATTCAACAGATGGGTATTTCAATCAGTAGAACTCCTATTTCACAGCATAGAGAACCTTAAGGCTTAACCACGTAAGAGAGACCTAGACTTCTCAATGCCGATTTTGATACACAATCACATCATTTTCTTACCACTAGGACTGTCAAATCCCTTTTGAATATCTAGCTGTATTTTGTGGACATCTGAATAAGTCTCTAAAGGCCAAAATGCTTGGAGCATCCCTGAGAAGCATGTTCCCCAATCATCTTGCCTTTGGGTGAGATATGACAGGTATTCTTAGGGCATTTCTGCCACAATTAATCTTGTACGATAAAGATCTGGGGACTTACTTACAAAAAAGATGTCTCATTATGGCAAGTAGCCTGAGATGAGGATATTCAGCTGGTAAGGAAAGACCTGCGGTCAGATCTCTGGTCTTCTGAGTTTGGAACAGTATCCTGAACTCAAATTTCCCTCAAATAAGGGTGCATTTGTCACCAGGGGCTGTGGCCTGGTGTGGGTCCTGCTGCCTGAACCTCTTCTGCTTTGTATGAACAACTGCACACTCTTCAGGGCACAGGGTCTAGAACTTGTTTCACATAGTCACTATGGATGGGGCTGCCCATTTGGGAGGAAGGAAGAGATTTTAGCAGTATGGATATGAGGTGACCTGGGCCATGTCATTTTTCCCAGGGCCAGAGAACAGGCTCTGGTCCATTTTAGTAGAACAGATTTAATCATGACAAGTAGCATTGGAGGAAAATTGCTTTCCCTAATTTCAGGGCTATGAGTGCATGTTACAAATGGATAAAATAAAACCAAGCACTCAACACTGGTAATTTAATCGGGGCTTCCAAAAGCAACAAATGGAACTGGAAAACCAGTTGTTAATGTAAAAAGTAGACTTCAAAGTGAAAAGATGTGGGGAAGGCATTGGCTAAGAGGACTTGCAGTCTATTTTTAACCATGCCACTGATTTTCTGTCACATTTTTGGCAAGTCACCTATTCTTCCTGAAAAAATAACAAAAAGGAGTTAGTAGACCAATTTCAGTTGTATATCAGTGCTGATTTTCTGTAGAAATTGCATGCTTTATTAGAATTTCTACCTTTATTATTCTCCTCCTCACTGTTCCCAGTCCCAGTCTGCAAAATTGTGATACCACTTTAGTGTCCTGCAGGAATGTTGTGTTTCAAAATCCACTAATACTGTGCGGACATCAATTATTATGGTGATAAACAGGGAAAAAAATAATAAATACAACAATTTAAAAAGATGGTCTAGCCAAGAGGCTAGAGATAAAAAGCTTATGTCACTAAACATTTGCAGTACCAGACTGTCGTGTCTAGTAAGCTGTCATTTCTAGGAAAAAAACAGAAAGAAAAAGGGGTGAAAAGGACACATGCAGGAAATGCAACAGATCCCTTTGCCCTTCCCTTTGCTATCCATTTAACATGTGAAAGATGTGAATAAACTAACATGACTAGTAAAACAAGTACTGAAGTGACTTCAATATTAAAGGTAGCAAAACAGGTGGGATGTTCCAATAGAACAAAAAACTACAGAATAAAGAGTGGGGAGGGAATGCTTAAATTCACTAAAGTTTAAAATATTTTATTTTAATTAAAACAATAAGTACATTATTGCCAACCTTTTCTTTCGGTGAAACGTGTTGGTTTCTGGTTTTGATCCCAAATAAACTACGCTATATCAGAATCCTCAGAGAGATGAAATAGAATTTTTAGACTAAAAAAAGAATACGGAATCACATTTGTTTAAAACCCTATTGATCTCTAAATCAGCCCCATTTTAGAACTGAAAGGAGGAAAATCTGCACAGCAGCACATTCTGTTATGCCAAGTGTGTGTGTGCATTGCTCATATTTCTCCAGTTCACATCCTTTATCATTGAACAGCTAATACCTGAAAACCTCTCATAGTGCGAGAATACTCTTAACATAAATTTACTGACAGAGCATGGAAGTTGTGTGCGACTAAATGAGTTGCCAGTGTTCGCCCAGGCAGTGTGAAGTCACCTACTTAGCAGGAAATTGAATCCTGGTATTCAGATTTCCAAGCTAGTGGCCTAACCTAATACTGGGTCCCCTAATTCTGGAATTATCCTTCCTTATTTCATCTTATACAGGGAAACAGCATGCTTTCCTTTTCTCGTTTGTACTGCAAAGAAGAAGATCAGTTCTCTGCCTTTCCGTGTAGAGATGTGATGGATACAGAGCTCATCAATTCTAGTCTGTGTATTTTACACTATGTGTGAAAGGCAAACACTATGGATACAGAGCTCTTTAATTCTAGGATATATATTTCATATTATGTGTAAAGGATTTTTCTAATGAAGAATTAAAAACATATGTATTGTCCCACTCTAGCAGGGTCCCAATCAACTGCAGCATGTCTTAAGTAACTTTTACAGTAATGGAAATGTGCTGTCATACGGGGGACTTACATTTTGTGGTCTGCTGAATAACATGAAACCAGTGAGGAACCCTTACACAGTTGCAGTCTTGTCTTAATCAAGACACAGCAGGAAGATACTGAAATACAGCAAAATTTAACTAGAGGTTGTCACTGTTGCCCTCTTAGGAAGACAGACCACCCTAGAAAGAAGTCATAGCATCGAGAGAGGGGAGTTAGTTTGGAAACCTGTGTGCTTCTTAGGTATCAGTGATTTCTACTCTGGACTTGCTGAAAGTGGTGAAAGTGCTGACTCCGTGTCCACGTGGGTTAGCTGACTAGATTAGCTAACAGTGGCCTTATGCTTTGCAAATAATTAAGATAAAGTTGTGCTGATTTTACTGTTTATGACTCCTCTCGGTTCAAATCTATGTTCTAAAAATTGCTTACATTTTAAACAAAAAGAATTTGCTCAGGGAGGTTGGAGATACCCTTAGAGATATTCAAAAGCTATCTGCATATGGTCCTGGACAACTGGTTCCAGGTGTCCCTGCTGGAGCAGGGGATTAGATCAGATAACCTCCAGCAGCACCTTCTAACCTCAACCATTCTGTGATTCTGTGAATTACCAGAATAATTCTTAATCATGTCTCTGTATATATAGCTTCAATTCATCAAGCATTATGTATTCTTTGAGTCCAGAACCACATGAAAGCTTGAAGCTCAATAATAGAAAACATACAATATTTCCAGCGAGGCATTCAGCTAGGAGGGGTTTTCGATTGCTACTTAAATAAAGATGAAGAAATATCAATGTTTGCGATGGGTTGACCTTGGCTAGCTGCCAGATGACCATCAAGCTCCTCTATCACTTCCCCTTTTCAACAGGATAGGGGAAGAAAAATAGGATGAAAAGCTTGTGAGTCCAGATAAGGACAGTGGGATCACTCAGCAATTACCATCACGGGTAAAACAGACTCAACTTGGGGAAATTATTTTAATTTATTACCAATTAAACAGAGCAGGATAATGAGAAATAAAAACAAATCTAAAAAACACCTTCCTCTCACCCCTCCTTTCTTCCTGTGCTCAACTTCACTCCTGATTTTCTCTACCTCCTGCCTCTGAGTGGTGCAGGGGGATGTGGAATGGGGGTTGCAGTCAGTTCATCACAGATTGTTTCTGTTGTTCTTTCTGCCTCATGTTCTTCCCCTGCTTCATTGCGGGGTCCCTCCATGGGAAACAGTCCTTCTCAAACTCCAACCTGGGTCCTTCCACAAGCTGCAGTTCCTCAAGAACTGCTCCAGCAAGGGTCCTTTCTGTGGGGTGCAGTCCTTCAGGAGCAGACTGCTCCAGTGTGTGTCCCCCATGGGATCACAAGTCCTGACAGAAAACCTACTCTGGCACAAGCTTCCCACAGGGTCACAGCCTCCTTCAGGGCACATCCAACTGCCCTGGTGTGGGGTCCTCCACGGGCTGCAGGTGGATATCTGGTCCACCATGAACCTCCATGGGCTGCAGGGGGACAGCCTGCCTCACCATGGTCTTCTCCACGGGCTGCAGGGGAATCTCTGCTCCGGCGCCTGGAGCACCTCCTCCCCCTCCTTCTGCACTGACCTTGGTGTCTGCAGAGTTGTTCCTCTCACATCTTCTCACTCCTCTCTCACAGCTGCTGTTACACAGCTTTTTTTAACCCTTTCTTAAATATGTTATCACAGAGGTGCTACCAACATTGCTGATTGGCTCAACTTTGGCCAGCAGTGGGTCTGTCTAGGAGCTGGCTGGAACTGGCTCTGTCTGACATGGTGGCAGCTCCTGGCATATTCTCACAGAATCCACACCTGTAGCCCCTCCACTACCAAAACCTTGCCATGTGAACCCAATACAACATTGAAAATTAAATTTGATCAACAAGTTATGAAAACTATGCCAAAAATAATTGCTCAAAAGCTCAGCCAAGCAGCTGCCCATAAGGGTGGGAAAATTAGGTAAGAAAGATAAAGGCAAATCAACAGAAAAAGATGTCACATAAGCTTAGATCAGATGAAGTCAGTCATATGACAATGAAAAGGAAGGTACAAGAGAGGGAGACTGAGCATACTAACATGACATATAGAAAGACATGTTTAGACACAGTAAGTAACATGATCCAGTGAAGTCACAAAATTTTGTAGAATACTGAATACATCTATGATTTACCAATATTTTTTAAATTGACCTGCAGATGATTGACAACCATCATGTACACTCAACAAAAATAATATAGATATAGGTATTCTAAACAGAATAACTATAGAAAAATGGAGAAAAAAAAAATTGTATTAATAATTTTATTTGAACCACATTCTAAGTTCACATGGAACAACATGTCAGGGATTTATGATGCAATTACTTTTAACATTTGTCTGGGAGAAACATAGAATGTGAACTTTTACAGTTTGAAATATGTACAGAAGAAAAGTACATTTTTCTGGCTAGGTTTAGGGGTTTTTGTTTTGTTCGTTGGTTGGTTTTGTTGTTGGTTTTGTTTTGGTTTGGTTTTTTGAGCAAAACAAATTCCAGTATCAAAAGGTTCCCATTTACTGTGTAACGACTGCAGCAGTTTTTCATGCCATGTTTCTATAACTCATCTGCAATGTTACTGTTATCTAAAAGTGAGACCAAAACACAACTCTTAAAGCTATTTTGTGCTTTTAAAACTTGATATTTTTTGAAATGTAAATCCCTGTCCAAGCTAAGTTCTGCAAACTAATGTTAAGTAGGATAGATGTCCAAGATACTGAATACAGGAAATCTAAAATAGATTTTACATTCTAGGAATGAGTCCATCTCTTTTATACTATAAAATATTTCAGGATACTTTCAGTATTGCAATCTCTCTGTAGCAGCAAAATCCTTTCTATTCCACTCTGCAGGTCTAAAGTAGCTGGAGTTTTTCCTTATACTGCCTTATAAATCTCAGCATGAAAGAACAGGTGGATTAATTCAACTTAATGGAAATAAAATGACATCTTTCATGACACAGATACATTTTGAGACTTGTCACAGTTGGTCCTGGAAGGTAATGCAAAGATTAATATAATGGGGTGCCACATGAGATGCACTCTAAAAAGGAAGTTCTCCTTCTGCACAATGCATCTTTAAAAGTATGCATTCAAGGAACTTTTTTAAATCTCTGCTTTATGACTGCAGAGTTTCCTTTAGGTGGAACGGAGGCTTGGGACTTTTCTATGAACCCTTATCTCTTGTGCTGTGTACTGGGCTGCATGATGACACGTTGTCTGGAGGATAACTGTAGGACTTGTACTGCCATAATGGATCATAGTATGCAGTCAGATTGTTTAGCCTACTTGATAAGTGTGCGGTGTTCTTTGAAGTGTCTTAGCCGGGTTTGTCCCAGTTAACATCACATGCCAGATAAAATTTTACAGAGTGATGCAAGTAAACTGAAACTTACAGACTCTTTAAAAACTACATTTTAGTGCTTGTGGAGTGTGTTTCAAAAGCCTAAAATAGTCCCTGGGTAGTATCACTTTCCCTGAACTTTGCTTTCAGCATGTCTATTTTCTGAAGTCATTTCCATCAGGATATTCAGATTACACAGCATTAATCCATAAATGTCATTTAGCATTATACTCCACCCTGGTAAAACAGTAATTAAGAAAGATGATACTAGTTTGTTATCCTCAGCTTGTCTGCAAGACAAATGATAGTGTTGAGTATTAGTTACTGTTATCTGCTCAATAAGTAAAAATTTCAATGATTTGAACAAAAGCCACATATTAAGAATGTTAATTTACTTTTTAAGTCAAGGGGGAGAAAACAGACTCTACTATGAAAATACAAAAAGATACAATTATTAAAAACATTTTTTACTGAGGGTAAAGTATATAGTGCAGTACTTCTCTGACAATTTTACTAAATGAGCTAACCATTTTGTCTCTGAAGTGCTTTATAATTTCCATAGTTTGCAATTTTCTATTAAACTGCAAAATTTTTATGTTGATACCTGAATCAGTTTTATCTTTAAATACTATTTTAATACTCTTAAAATATCTATGGAAAAATGTGTATTATAATACACTAGTTTCTATTAAAGGAAAAGCTCTGCTTCGAGCCACTTTATGTCCTGGTTTGTATTTCAAGGACAAATCAAGCAATTTTAGCCACATTGCACCTATTTGCTGATAGTTTTGGTATTTTGATCCCTCTCTGAGTGAACATTTACAGTCTTACTATTCTCATCTAGGGCTCCAGTTTCAATGCTGCAGATATAACAGCTGCAGGTTTTTTATAACCATATTAACAAGAGAGGCCTTACTGTATTGTAGTCTCACCCAAAAAAAGAGAAACATATATAAATATAGTCCAGAAGCCTGTGACTAGCTGTTGGTCAAAACTGCTCTCAAACACTTATGTACGTGGAGTTACACAGACTATTTTATTAAAAGAGCTCCAAGGTTTCTGTTTTGAATGATAGCATTGGTGCTTCAGTTCTAGCAATCAGGAAATGCCTGGGCCTTTCTTGGTTTGTCCCCATTAGTACAGGGAAAAAGAGTAACACGAGTCACATATTTTGTGGGGGCCATTTCCATTCTGGAACTGATATTAATGTTCTTTCACTCCAAACTTTGGGGGCAAAGTACAACGTGTTTCTTTGCCCACAGTCCAGTCACCTCTTCCTTCCATCTCACCCCATGCTCCCAAGTGTTCATTGTCTCGGAAAATCACATGGTTCCTTTTCTCCTCTTCTTACGGCCTCTTCGTTTTCTGATTACTTTTCTGTCTCTGACAGATCTAACACACACATGTGGAAGTCTCTGGTACTAAGAATTAACAATGGCCTCTGGTGGCCAGCTACAAGCTAAGTGGACCCATCCAGAAATGAGTAACTGATTTCCATGCTGCAGCTTGTGGAGATGGTAATCCAAGGAAGAGATGGTCAGAGACACAGCAAACATAAACGGGACAGTCAGCAGAAGATGCTCATACTGGAAGGTACATGATACCTAAGCTTGTATTAGTAAATGAGTTTCTAGCTTATTGGTATTCTGTGGGCTGAGGGTACGCGCATGAGGCGTTGTCCATAGTGTTGCAGCGTTACCGCAGTCTCTGGCGTAGTTCTGGCTTAGGTCAAATTGCATTTTAGGCAGATGACACCTGGTGCCAAGTTATGGGATGGTGGGGAACAGACACCATTGCTAACTGGTAGTTTGGATGCTGGTTCGAGAGCTTGCTGGATGGATGTCACCTGTATCAAAAAGGAGTGTCTGAGCAGTTGTATTTACAGGCACAGATGTAGCTTATGACTCCCTGTGCAGTCAAGGTCCAATGCAATAAGTTGGCAGCTGTTCCGTCCTTCCAAGCAAAGGGCATACAAGCAGATATATAAGATGCAAAATCTGTAGAGACCTGAGATCAGCCCATAGCTGGGGAAAAAAAATAATAAAAAAAATTAAAAAAATAACTAGAACAGCCAAGACCTTGGGAAAAATGTCTGGAGATCTATTTCCTGCTCAGGAGTCTCCAGCTGACAACCAGCATATGAAGTATGCCTTGTTTTAAGGCATTGAATTGTAGCCTGCTGTTTCATGAGATATTGTGTTGTTACAGCTAATCAGTCAGTTCTCTAGCCTTTGTGTTTACCACCATCCTTGCCCATACAGCCCAGCATGGGTTAAGAGAGTAAGGAGGTATTAGCCTGCACTGCCTCAGCTGCTCCTATTTTTAATTTCTTCTCCACCTTGCCTAAATGAATTGTGAATCCCATGCTTGTCATTTTTAATGAGGTCTGTGATTGACCTTGTGATTGATAATAGTGATTAGCATTTTCTGACATAACAATACATTAAATCCTGGACAATTCATACAAGCCATACAACCTCAATCCTATTTAGTGTAGAATTTAACTCATTTTTCCACTTTAGAGACTGTTTTCTCATTTGCTATAAAATATATTATTGTTTCTTTTCTGATGCATTCCCTATCCTTATGTATAAAACTTAGCAAAATTTGTGTGGTTTTTAGTATGCAATTTACACTATAAGCTAAAATACACTATGTCTTTTGGCAAAACATTTTGCGCTCATTTGTTTTCCAATTAAGTGCTAAATAAATACTTTTGTATCATACAAAAAAAAAATCTTTTCGCTTTAAACATTTGCTCATGAATCATTTTTTTTAAACTATCAATCCTTTAAATGTCCCCTCCTGTCCATTTTCATAGCTACCAAGGATAGGATGCACTCTCTCTAGTTATCAAAAAGTAGTCTAAATCAAGCTTTGTCCATCCATAATCAGTGGAGAAAGACAGGCAACTCCAGAGGGTGATTCATTCTCTCCTAAAATAAAGGGGATGAATCACCCTCTGGAACTGCCTTCTCTTTACCCTTGATTGCAGAGGGAATCTTGATGACTGCTTTATAAAAAGACATGATTATGCAGTCATTTTAAATGAACATAAATTTAGGTTGTCAAAAGTGTGGTCCCACCTTGCTCCATTGTCTCTGCTTATTTCCGTATCCTTTTTGGTGTCATGGGAGTGAGAGCTGGTAAATGATTGGTTATAAAACTGGATATGGATATGGATAAGGATATGGATTTTTTTTTTTTTTTTTTCTGGACAAAGTTAGGTTTCATCCAGTTATATTCCCTGGTTTGGCTCCCATGGTGATTGCAAAGACTTAGAACTGTTTCTGAGAGCCATAACTGGTACTGCTCACTTCAAAGCTTTGGAAAACCACTGTCTTAGATTAAAGTGGCTATCTAACCAAAGTTTACACAAATACATTCAGGCGAAATGAATCTTTTAATTGAAACTCCATTCTGTTGCCTAAACATAGGTGCCTAGTGCCAGTCGAGACCATTTTTGATAACTTTAGAAACTTTATTTTAATTTAGGATTTAGACCTTAATTTACTTTTAAAGGTGGAATTGCAGCTACAGCTTCCACCAGGGAATCTGTGAGGGGAATGTGTCCCGAAAGCTGTAGACTTAAAATACAGGAAAAAAGCTGATGCCAATTTAATTTTCTTTAACATATCCCCCCAAGCAGTATGGACACAAAGGCTCCGATGAACCCTTCCATAATAAGTACTGCAGCCCTGACTCAGGGATCAATCTCTTTACACTTCTTACATGGCTCGAGGTTGCATATCATTTATTTTCCTTCCTGTCTGGTAACGCACTTGTTTTGGGTTTGTCTTCTGTCTCTTTCAATGATTAATGATAGCATCTTTTCAGTGTTTGACACAAAACAAATCCTCAAGAGGCAGACTGGAAGGAAGGAATTGCCACAAAGGACATCTGGAATCTCAGCCCATATCTACACATATAAATGCAGTGGTGCCTGGCCTCTTCCATACTTTTAAACTCGGTTTCCAAAACAGGATGGCTGCGGGCAGGGCTCTCCCGCTAGGAGTGATCCCTGGCTCCTACCACCTCTGAGGAGTGGTTTGTAAGTGCTGCCGTGGGGTCAAGAAAGAGGCCCAGGCATCAGGTACCTTTCCAGTAATTAAATGGTGTAGGTAATCAAGTTCCAGTTTCTGAACAGGACACTGAGTTAGCTGTACAGCCATAGCCTTAGAAATCTAGGGAAAAATCCTTGTCCATCATGGGGAAGCAGGAGAATGACTATTCAACTAGCAAGGGGAATTTGGTCTTTCATTTTTTCAGAAACTGGGAATGAGAAAACTTCAAGAACATTTAAGAATTTTTTTTTTTCTCAGAATCCATTTTTTTTAATACTACCTGCAACATGTTGCGTAAATACACTTCTTTTTTATCCCCTCAGATGAGTGCATTAAAAATGAAACTCCAGGTTGAAATTATTTGGGTTCTTTCTTAATATCTCTTTCAGACATACACACACTGAATCAGATGGATTTAATTCAAACTTTTCTGAGCGCTGAAAACCTTACACTAAATAATAAATATTTTATACTGTTAAAATAATGTGACGCTTCAAACATGGATTTTCTTTGGCTGAATAGGTTTGAGATACAGAAACTTAAAAAACATTTGGATGGTCCTCTCCTTATGTGACCAGCTATGCCTTCCTGAGGTGGAGGAGCTCACCCCAGTGCCACTGTAGCTATGTTCATTGATAAACTGCTGTCTGAAAGTACAAGCTGCAGGGTGATAGAGGCTCCTAACGCAACAAAAGGTGCTCCACTCCTTCCTCCCACCAAAACCTCTCCTGAAAAGAGCACATTTCTCTGGTAGCATCACTCTCTTCTTCCAAAACTGACAAGATCCGTGCTAAAGCAGAGCTGCAAAGACTTTCTCCTTTGTGCAATTAGCAGCAGAAAGCAAATCACCACACATGGTTCTGGAAGGAAAACACCCTTCCTTCCCCCCCCTTCTCCTCAACACCTCCATGGTGTTAGCTCTGTCTGCATTTGGGTTTTGACTCTTTCAGGTCTGAAAGGAAGAGGACCCAATAATAGAAACTTTCACCGGGAAGCTCAAGACATATAACGAAACAGCAAGTAAAGAGGCCAGGGCTGTAAGTGGGACTCGGGCACTTCTTCAGGTGCCTCATTCTGGCCCTCACTTGTCACATTCATTCACAAAATCCTGCTCTGCTGTTGTTGAATCTCACAGAGCATACAGTCCCTTGACTTCTAGCTTTGTGCTAGAAAAGTTCCCATGGCATTTACCTTTTGCTGCATAATCACCTAGTGCCTAATTGTGCGGCTTACACCTTTGCTGTTACAGGACTAATTAGATTTGCATCCCTCTGCCTGTCTCACCTATAAAACTTATGCAGTCCTTATGTTGTCAGCTGAGCTGAACACAGATCCTTTTTATTCCTAGAGCACAACTATTTTGTGCAAACCCACAGTAATAAAAAAAATTACAATGCCTATCTTTCCTCTAGAGACAAAGTTGGGAAACTTTCTGCTTAAAGCTGAAAACTTTAAAAGCAAACAAGCAAAAAATAAATTTGCAAAAAAGGAAAAAAGATTTTTTTTTTAAATTAAAACCCCAAAATACATAGAGAATGACAGCAAAAATTGTTTGCCTATTGGAAAAGTTAATTAGCTTCTGTTCAGAAAAATCTCTTCTATTTTTTCAAAGACGCAAGCACAATTCTTGGATTAGATAAGAACAATAGAGGAGTAAGCCCCCTCTCATCTATTCTTATCTGCAAAGACAGAGATTCTGATAGCTATTCCATCACATTTTAAAATATTATTGGCAGCAAGAATACAGAGAGCAGTTCTCAATGTAGCATCAGAAGTATGGTTTTGCCTGATGGAGCTGTGGAGGCGTGCCCTGTTCGATGAGACTTCATTTTTTGAAAAAAGTTGTCTGACAAGAAAATCCCATCAGAGCATATTCACCCGCAGGAGTCCTTCTTACAAAGCCTTCTTCTTGGGAGACGACAGGCAGAATTTCCCGTGGCCTGCAGAAATTAGCACATGAGGAGGGCAACGTGGCGCATGTAAGACCTTTCCCTTGCTGCCTGGGTGTAGGTACAGCTTAGCAGATTGTGCGAAGGTTTCCAGATTTGCAGCCTGAACTTTGCCGATTGTTCTGCAGCCTTAATCTAGATTTAAGCAAATAGTGCTCAGGAAAGGGAAGCTGACTTCCCACAAACCTGAGAGGCAGCATGAAGGATGTAAAAAAATCAATTTCTTATAGATTAAGTGGCAAGTACTGAATATATATTCTTATTCTGTGGAGAGTTTAGGAGCATGATGAACCAGGACCCTAAAAGTAGGCTTGGGGAAAAGCATCCCTAAACATGCTGACTGAAGAGTTGCTTGCAACTTGCACGTTGGGGATCAGAGACAGTCTCATAAGTAAAACTATCACCCTGTGTTGTTGGTTCAGGAAACTGTTCTCTACCAACCTACTACTGCTGTGACAAATTACAATCATCTTGATCAGCTTGAGGTTTTGAGGTTTTGGGGTTTTTTGTTTGTTTGTTTGTTTGTTTGTTTGTTTGTTTAATTAGCTCTGTTTAAGTAATAAGCTCTGGAACAGTGGCTGTTATTTACATATGTTTAAAGTTATCAGTCATAAACATACATATGGGTATCAAGAGTTGGGGTTTTTCATTTTATTTTTGATTTTTAATTTTGATAATATCAGAAGCTATTTCTAGGAAGGTTTTATCTGAACCTCTACAGGAAAAGAAAGAAAGAATAGTGTTACAAAAATATCTATTTCCCAGCTGGGTGAAAGATATCTAGAACAAGACCAAGACTTACATAATTGAAATATTTGAAGACCAAAAAAATCCTGGCAGGGATATAATAATTACTTTTCACTGAAGGGAACCCAGAGGGCTTGAGCAGATTTGGAAGGCTAAGTTTAGCAGCTATATGCATACATCTTACAGCAGGATCAAGACCTTTAGTACCAAAATCCTGAGAGCTTCGGCAAAGGGGAAATGTTAATGGCAGAAAAATTTTATAAAACCAGCAATACAGGTACAGTCTGTGAGTACTATAATGCTCTAGGTTCATCAATGTTGTGCCTTTTCAATAATTGCTTATGGAAAAAAGAATGCTGGAGCTCACTCAAAGCACATATATTAATTGTTCTGCTTTTAATTGTGATCTGAAAGTTAACACATACATTTATGTAAATCTCATCTCTGTTTCATGGATTTCACGTTTGCTCTTTGAATCTGTTCTCCACTGCTACAGCTCTGTTCAGCAGAGCCTCCCTGCCTCTTTCAGGGATGACACCAGCCTTTCTACCTAACAGCTACATAAAAAAGATTATATCACTTTAAATTAGCTTCTATAAAGTAATTATTTGATAACTGCAAAGCAGAAGAAATTAATTCCTTATCTTTGGCTATTTTGGATCTCCAGGTATTGTAAAAATAATCTTTGACTATTGTTCACTACTATTTCCAACCACACTTATCAGTAGAATTTCAGCTTTTAGCAGTCACTACTGGGGGATACAAAGGAAATAATATGATACAGTTAGAGGAAAGCAAACCTCTTACAGAAGAGAATGTGTGCTGCCACAAAGGCATCAGAGCTGTCTGCTAATCTCATAGTAAATGTGGCATGGGAAATAGAGCTTTCCTAAGTACGCTAGTCCCTACCACTTTGATGAAAGAAGACTTTCCATTAGCTGTCAGTAGATTAGATTTTCTGGAGGAAATGGCCAAAAGTCCATTGATGCCGGCAGAGCTAAATACAGCCCTTTAATACCAATACAGACTACATTGTCTTTCTAGTTTCCTACCTCATACATAATTCATACCATGGTTTGTAAACTGACCAACTCTTTTTACAACTATACTAGCAAGTATATATTTGCTTATTTGCTTAGGTCATTTTCATAAGGAAAAGAGACTTACTTACATACTTATGTGAGTAGTTATGCAAGTACTTACATAATTATAGGCTAATCTTTATGTGTTAGTGCCCTTAGAATACGTTTTTAATCATTTGGATGATTTTCACAAATTTCCAAGAGAAGAAGAGATTTCCAAGATAGTTATTTAGTGCAATTTTTGTGAAAAGCTAGGGAAGAACAAGGAGAAGTATGCCATAAACTTTTGTTTGGAGGTATACAGCTGCACCTAACATCAGCATGCACAGAAATCTAGACTAAGTATAGCATGCATTATGCCTTTCGCAGTAGGGTGTATTTGAACTTAGTGAAATACAGAGGAATTTTTGAAATTTTCTGAAATAGGAAAATCTGAGTGAATTCTACACCAGACTAAAAGCCCTGCACAATGTCATTGAAAAATAAATATTGTATCTGAATTTTATTTTTCTTTTGCCAGTTAGGAATAATCTTTTCAAATTACATATAATTTTTCAAAAAAAAAATTATCTTTTTTTAATATAAATTATTAAGCTACACCTATAAGACCTTTAACATGTCTCCTCAATCATTCAGAAGTGTCAAAATTGTTCACATCTTTATTAATCGAAGGAGACCAGTGAAATAATTAAAGAATCAGAAAGATAGTATTTCTTCCATAAAACAAGGGATAAACTCTTCTGGCAACATTAGCTAGCACTAGAGTTAGCTAAGATCACTGAAATAATATTTTTTCTTTTCCTTTTTCATCTGGTATCTTTGGGTTTTCTTGCATCTATCTGATTTTTAGTAAGTTCTGGAAAGTTGACAGAAAAACGTTCTGAAAAGTCTGTTGTTTTTTTTTAAAATGAGTGTGCAAAAGTTGTTTTGGCTTCATAGAAGGAAGCATGATGTGAAGTTTTTCTATGTTGCACAACTTTCAAGCTGCCACCTTTAAACAGTTTTTCATAAGATCATGCTTTGCAGAATTTGAAGGCTTTGAAGTCCTCTTAATAAACACCCATAACTTTATTAGTATTTGATTTTGAAACTTCAGTAATTGTATACTGTTCTTTTTTTGAAATTTTGAAACTTTTATTGCCCAGAATATCTATAGTGAGACCTTTTCTCTGCAGGAAGGAATGACAAAATTATCAGAAATAACTAATTTTTTTCTATAAGTATTTGCCATGTTTCCCTAGTGTATTACTATTCTTACAACTTTAGATATAAAATTAAAATCAAATTCATTCCCGATGGTTATCAAGGGACTCCTTAAACTGGACAGCATGTGAATGTCTTTTCTTGTCCCAATTCCTACTTGGAATTTAGAATTGCTTATACAGGTACAGCATTTGCATATGAAGTCATCATATAAGACAAATCTCAAGCTTGAATATTTCATAAATCTTAATTTGCATCAGATAAAAAGGGACCGGTATATCTACAATAACAAAGTTGAGGAAGTTTCTTGACATTTTGAAATCAAAACATCTATACTTAAGCTGAAAAAAGTGATGAAGGATACTATGAGCACCAAAGATTGAAGACTGAAGTGAACCTGATTTCATCACTGTCTCTTTCTTCATACTTTGGCAGATTGTTATTTCCATCACACAAATTTCCTAATTAACTTTCTGTATTTTAATGGCTTTATAACTTCATTTATTACATACATGAACTGCTTCTGAAATCAGGCGATGTGGGTGAGCATATACTTGGGTGTATAAATGCCACTTGGGCTTTTAAAGTAGGATTTAAGTGAAAGTTAGATGGCTTAGCCTAAGAAATAAATTCAGAAAGCTCGTGCTTGATGGGTTTTATCACACTGGAGATGACTGGATTCATATAATTCCCTCCCTTTGATCTGAGACTGAATTAGAGGCCTAATTATGAGACTCTCCAGAAGAGCATGGGCAGGTTGGTGCCTGGCTTCTTCCTAACTTCCAACATAATTCAGGAAGAAGTCCTAACCTCCTGAATGTCACCTAGCTGTCAGTCTGACCACACCTAGTGCAGCTGGGTGCCACTGCGCTCAGCACAAAGCAAGCTGACGAGAGAGGCAAAGGAGGCAATGTTTTCTGCTAATGGCCAATTGGTGTGAGTACTTTATACAGGAGTGAAACCTCACTTCATTATTCTATGATTCTAAAATGCAGAGTGGAGTCAAACTCATGTCTGTCATTTACTGGAGGATTATCTTGACCTTGAAACTGTGCCATAGTGTAGATAAATTTAAAACTGATCGCCTGTAAGATCACAGAATCATAGAATCATTTAGATTGGAAAAAACCTTTAAGATCATCAAGTCCAACCATTAATCTAACACTGCCAAGTCCACCACTAAACCATGTCCCTAAGCACCACATCTACAAGTCTTTTAAACACTTTCAGGGATGGTGACTCAACAGCTTCCCTGGGCAGCCTGTTCCAATGATTGACAACCCTCTTGGTGAAGAATTTTTTCCTAATATCCAATCTAAACCTCCCCTGGCGCAACTTGAGGCTGTTTCGTCTTGTCCTATCACTTGTTACTTGGGAGGAGAGACCAACACCCACCTCACCACAACCTCCTTTCAGGTAGTTGTAGAGAGCGATAAGGGTTCCCATCAGCCTCCTCTTCTCCAGGCTAAACAACCCCAGTTCCCTCAGCCGCTCCTCATAAGACTTGTGCTCTAGACCCTTCACCAGCTTCATTGCCCTTCTCTGGACACACTCCAGCACCTCAATTTCTTTCTTGTAGTGAGGGATCCAAAACTGAACACAGTACTTGAGGTGTGGTCTCACCAGTGCCGAGTACAGGGGGATTATCAGTTCCCTACTCCTGCTGGCCACACATACAAGCTATGATGCTGTTGGCCTTCTTGGCCACCTGGGCACACTACTGGCTCATATTCAGCCAGCTGTAGACCAACACCCCTGGGTCCTTTTCCAGCAGGCAGATTTCCAGCCATTCTTCCCCAAGCCTGTAGCTGAATCCCCACAACATGGGGTTGTTGTGACCCAAGTGCAGGACTTGGCACTTGGCCTTGCTGAATCTCATGTAGTTGCCTCGGCTCATCAGTACAGCCTGTCCAGATCCCTCTGTAGACCCTTCCTACCCTCAAGCAGATCAACACTCCCACTCAACTTGGCATTGCCTACAAACTTACTGAGGGTGCACTCGATCCCCTCATCCAGATCTTTGATAACGATATTAAACAGAACTGGCCCCAGTACTGAGCCCTGAGGAACACCACTTGTGACCGGCCACCAATTGGATTTAACTCCATTCACCACCACACTTTGGGCCCAGACATCCAGCCAGTTTTTAACCCAGTGAAGAATACAAGCCATGAGTAGCCAGTTTCTCCAAGAGAATGCTGTGGGAAAAGGTGTCAAAAGCTGTACTAAAGTCTAGGTAGACAATATCCACAGCCTTTCCCTCATCCACTAAGCAGGTCACCTTGTCATAGAAGGAGATCAGGTTAGTCAAGTAGGACCTACCTTCCATAAACCCATGCTGACTGGGCCTGATCACCTGGTTGTCCTATATGTGCCACCTGATGGCATTCAAGATGATCTGCTCCATAACCTTTCCCGGCATTGAGGTCAGACTGTAGTTTCCTGCATCCTCCTTCTGGCCCTTCTTGTAGATGGGCGTCACGTTTGCTAACCTCCAGTCAACTGGGACCCCCCTGTTTAGCCAGGACTCCTGATAAATGATTGAAAGTGGCTTGGTTAGCACTTCCACCAGATCCCTCAGTACCCTTGGGTGGATCCCATCTGGCCCCATAGACCTGTGTATGTTTAAGTGGTGTAGCAGGTCACTAACCATTTCCCCTTGGATTATGGAGGCTTCATTTGGCTCCTCATATTTATGTTCCAGCTCAGGGGGCTGGGTACCCGGAGAACAACTGGTCTTACTGCTAAAGACTGAGGCAAAGAAAGCATTAAGTACCTCAGCCTTTCCTCAGCCTTTGTCGTTGTGTTTCTCCCTGCATCCAATAAAGGATGGAGAACCTGCTTAGCCCTCCTTTTGGTGCTCATGTATTTATAGAAACTTTTAAAATTGTCTTTTATGGCAATAGCCAGATTAAGTTCTAGTTGGGCTTTGGCCCTTCTAATTTTCTCCCTGCATAACCTCACGACATCCTTGTAGTCCCCCTGAGTTGCCTGCCCTTTCTTCCAAAGGCCACAAACTCTCTTTTTTCTCCTGAGTTCCAGCCAAAGCTCTCTGTTCAACCAGGCTAGTCTTCTTCCCCACCAGCTTGTCTTTCGGCACATGGGGACGTCCTGTTCCTGTGTCTGTAAGATTTTCTTCTTGAAGATCATCCAGCCTTCCTGGACTACTTTGCCCTTCAGGACTGTCTCCCAAGGGACTGTGTCAACCAGTCTCCTAAACAGGCCAAAATCTGCCCTCCAGAAGTCCAAGGTAGCAGTTCTGCAGACCCCCCTCCTTACTTCTCTGAAAATCAAAAACTCTGTCATTTCATGCTCACTACGCCCAAGACGACCTCCAATCGTTGCATCACCCACAAGTCCTTCTCTGTTTGCAAGCAACAGGTACAGTGGAGCACCTTCCCTAGCTGGCTCGCTGACCAGCTGTGTCGGGAAGTTATCTTCCACACACTCCAGGAACCTCCTAGACTATTTCCTCTCTGATGTATTGTTTTTCCAGCAGACATCTGGTAAGTTGAAGTCCTGCATGAGAACAAGGGCTAGTGATCGTAAGACTTCTCCCTGCAGCTTATAGAATATTTCAGATGGTATTGGGAGAAGCACTCTGTAATTTAATGATGAGGACATTCAGAGGCAGAAAGAAGGAAAGGAGAGGAGGCAGCCCAGGAATCTGTTTCCTACATTCAGAAATATTTTTCCAATTTGATCCCTGCTAGTACAATATACCCCCGACCATCAGAACGTGGTGTAGAAAGTCTGACTGTGGTAGATGACCAATCTAGGCTCCAGGTTAATTGCCTTCACTATTGAAAAAAGTGTGTTTGATAGGTATGAATTTGTTTAGCTTCAGTTTCCAGCCATATATAATTCTACTGATAAATCAAGAAGCCTTTCAATGTCATTTTTTCCCCACATGCGTGCTTACACACGGTGGCTGTTAGTCATTATCTTTTTTGATAGGTTAAATAAACTGATCTCTGTGAGACTTTTACTGCATGACATGTTTTCAAATATTCTCATGGTACTTTACTAAACCCTGACCATTTCTCAACATTTGTCTTGAATTGTGGATGTTAGAAATGATCAATGTATGCCCATATTGGCCTATCCCATACAAATGTTAAGGTAGTATAACCCCTTTATTCCTATTCAGTATGTGTCCCTTTCTCTTGTTCTGTAGGCCAAACATCATGCTGTGAGTTAATATTTGCTGATTATTCACCATTACCACCAAATCTTCCAGGACCTAAAGATATAACTTGTGTGTTTTGACTTTAAATGTCTGAATTAGTAATTGTCCAGCTCACTAAAGGCACAATTTCAATGGGAATTATGTTTTTAACTTATCTTATTGCTTATTAAAATCTCACTTGGTGCTTATTGGCCCCCTTTTTACCAAAACCACTTTGAAACTCTGGCATATATTTCCATAATAGAGTTAATACCTTTTAATTTCCTTAAGTGAGATTTGAGGTGCATGTTGTAATAAAAAAAAAAAGGAGAAAATTATATTTAACATTTTTAAACCTGCTTTCTACATCCTCAATAAATCGAGGCTAGCAAGACTAATTCACAGGAGTGTTGTATCCAAATGTAATAGAAAATTCCCAGAACTCAGAAGCAGAAGCTGTTCATTCTTTTGTTTACTGCTCCTTGCAGATACTTATGCTCTTTGCTGTCAACAGGTTATTATGACCTTATTGAGTTGTGAATATCTGATAGAAGAGGACAACCTCATTCAGTACTAGAAGAAGCAATTTGAAACACAGTGTCCATTAAAATCAATAATTCATAAAAAATTAATGGTATTAAAAATCTAAATAAAAATCCAGAAAGTTTTTAATCATTAAGCCAAAGCAAAAACATTTGTTCATGTGCTATTGACAAAGTAAACTTTTAAGTGCTTTTGATGGCATTTTAAAATATTGATAGTATTATAGATTGAGGTGGTGTATGAGGAGCCTTACAGGAATAGACCAGTTTATTATCCTCAGGTTCTTTTGTTGTGGATAAGCTAATGGTATGAAAGAAAAAAATGTTTGCATTCTCTTAATATGGGTGGATATTGAATGTAGAAAGAACAAGTTGTACTGTCTCTGAGATAACCATCTAAAGGGATAAACATCTATATTCTGCGCTTTTTCAACTTTCCAAGTGGCTCTCAGTGGCATCCCAAAATACTGTATGGTGTTGTGGTCTTTGAGAGTATAAGAACTCTTTCCATTCAGGAGCGCCAAAAGGCAGAAAGTAGTGAAAGTACCATATCACCTTCTACCACTAATTCAGAGTTAATAAAAAGCTGCCGTGCTCTACAAATACCACTGTCTCTTGTTGAGTACAAGCTGGTAAGCACAGCCACAGACTTGATATGAGGAATGAATTGGTGAAACTTTTATTCAGAAGTTCTTTAAGGTTGAGGCAGAGAGAGAAGAAAAGGAAGGAGTGGAGGGAGTGACTCATTTAGTGATGCTTTCTGCAGTCAGTTGATTAAAAACCTCCCCTCAGAACTGGGAAACAAGGGGTCAGGTGCTTGCCTGAACTAAGTAAAGCATAGCTGAGGTTGGTCTTTTCAGCATATGTTATTACTATTAGCAATTGACTGTTTTGGAATAGATTTCTGATTTTTGAGAAAGAATCGCAGTCTTCATAATGTACCAGTCTGGAAAGGCAGCATTTTCTTGAAATTCATGAAGTTTAACGGATGAAACAACACTTCTAGCTCTGTAACCCATATTTCTGAGGTAGAAAGAAATCACTCTGTTCTTCAGAAATATATCCTCTGTCTCAGAGAATTCAGTCCTCCTGTATCTGTTCAGTCATATTAGCACCCACTATCCAGTAAAAGAAAAGACTGGTCTACATTCATTTTAGGGAGAAAAGAAGTATTATTGCTTTTATTGCGATATTTAATAAGAATATTTTTTATTAGAATGAATCAGAACTCTCAAATGGGCTAAAGCCAAATGAAAGTGATAAGCATGCTATTTATGAATTTTAAATATGGAAATATTGTTTAAATACTTAGTTCTTGTCTAAATAGTGTTAAAAACTTAATATTTTTGTGCAATAACATTGAATGGTCTTTGCTATTAAAGTTTAAAAGACAGATTGTCAAAAGCAATCAGCAACTCCTGGTTTGATATCAATATGAGAAGACAGATTGTCCAAAAAGTTCATTTCCATTTAAACATATAAATGAACCAGAGAGATATTCTTAAGTATTCAACTCTCAGCATGTCCCACTGAGAAGAATGGATCTGTTGAACACATGCTCTTAAGAACAGAACTGCTTCATTTAGGTGCCTAAATGGGAGCTGAATTCTTTTGACGGTTCTACAGGAATAAGAAAGTCTCACAGTCCAAAACATTGTCCTCTTATAAAGGAGACACATTCATGGTAAGATTCTCAGATCAGTATGTTAACTTACTTCACTCATAATTACTTGTATCCTGCTTATATAAAACTAGGTGATAAAATATGTAATAAAGAAAAAAAAAACCACCAAACATGGTTTTAGATTTTCCCAAAATGTTTTTTTCCATCTAAAGTGAATTTCCTCTACAGTGACCCAATCTGCTGGGCCCTGTGGTTGGATTTCTAAGGATATCTGCAATAGATTGAGTTATAATCTCAGGGATACAAAAATCTTTCTTTCTTCTTAAGAGTGCACCTTCTGAGATTTATAAATATGTATATGCAATTCCCTATTGAACCTCTGTGGATTTACTGGAAACTGTTTACCTCCTTGAATATACCTTTGTAGCTTCATAGATTTTTAGAGCAAAATGATCCTAGTCTAATGGCTTGTATATTACCCATAGAAACATTTCTCCAAGTCACTACTGCCTTGGACACATTTATTTGGAGTTTGTTCCAGGCAAGATCTCAGTGGCCCAGAGCTGTGTTACATCTTTGTGCCTTTAAAAGTATGAGTGGCAGGTCCTGTACAGGAACAGGGGTATTACATGTATGTGACTGACAGCAAAACAGCCATAAAACATTTCTCCCTCCTGAGTGGAGGGAGCAGGAGAGCCTCAGAGAGTTTTAAGGCTATGCACAGAAATGCTAGATTTCTTCTGTTTCCCCCATATTCCATCTTGGAAATACTGAAAACCTTCATTGTCTCAGAGAACTGTTTTTGTCTTCAGTTACTCACTAAAATCTGCCTTGAGGAAGGGGATGGAGAATTTGTCTTGAGCATCTGCATTTGGATTGCCCCAGCTGGTGAGGTAACTTGCAATAATGATACAAATGATTTCTACATGTCCATTTGCTTTGATTTTTCACATTACGCCCATCTTCCCATATCAGGAAGGCATCGCTAACAAGCACTAATTGGATTTGGCTCTGGACTGAATGGGAAGACAGACAAGTTATGTCAGTAATTCTAGCTTATTCTGAGCACTTCTTAACTGAGCTCAAAGAAAAAAATAGAAGTTCCCAACACAGTGTTCCATTTACCCAGATCACCTCTTGCTTAGCTTTTTCAAGCATAAATCTCTGTGGGTGAAAATGCATATTTTAAAATCACAGAGAACTACACAAACCTTTTTAGGAAATTATACATGAACCATTATGACAAATAAAATCATTATGAAAGTAAGGTTGAGGATATGCATTTTTAAAAGAACAGTAAAAAATTAAGAAAGAGAAATAAGGTTGATTGGGAAAGTCTCCGTTTGTGCATTAATTTAAAATAATTCCATGCGGCCTAACACTTTTTAGAAAATTTTCCCTATCTTCCCATTGCTTTATCAGGTAAAGGAGGAAAATAGTGGAGAAAATTTTCAAGATTAGACTGTATATTTCACAACTGTATAAATGAAATCTTTCTTTGATATTTTCTTTGACTTTTTTGGTGCTGCTAACATCAGATGTATATACCATGAACAGTCACGAAACACACAGACAACTGAATTAAAAATAATGAGACCTTAAAATTTTTTGATGTACCTTTCTTTGAGGTTTGGTTGGGGTTTTTTTACTTTTTCTATTTTATTGTTGTCACATCATTAAGATTTTACTCAGAACGTGGTGGACTAGAAATCTACGAAATGTTAACAGGTACTTGCCTGTGGGAGCTGTTGCGTAAGATAATATGAGAAGCACGCTGAATCAAAACATTTAAGATCACTCTTAATTGTTTCTAGAAATACCACTAATGCATTTTGCCTATGGAGCTGTCCACCAGTCTCTCTGATTTGTACAGGTTGACTAGGTCCCTTCTCACAAACCCAAATGCAGCCCGTGGCATTTGGATCCCCTGCCTCTCTCTCCTATGTCTACCTAAAGAGATGCCTGATTGATTGGGAAGGGAAAGGGTGGGTGAGCTAGCCTAGCTAAAGTCATACCACTGGATTTTTAAACCATGTGCAAATTGATTGATAAGAAGGTACAATGAAAAGGTAGTGGAGAGAAACGAGGGATGCCACAGGTAGTGGAGCACAGGCTGTCCTGAGCTAACATTAGCTGACATGGCAAACCCACACAGAGCAGCAGCGCAGGTGTGAGTATATACCACTCCAGGACAGGAGCTGGCTCACGCAGAACCAGCTTGGGTTATCAGCCCATGGAGCAAAATTAAACTACAGCCTAGCTTATCCACCCACAGACAACTGACAGTTGGCTATAGGTTTTCTGGTAAATATAATTATGGAAAGAAAAGGGAAAATCCTCAGGAAATGCATCCCGCGGGTTTCTTTCACAGCTGAGTGAAGCGGAGGCTGCCTTCTCTAAGCTCTCCCCGTTACAAGTGGAAAGCAAAAAATGGAAACCTGGATAGAGCTCTGAAATGTTATAGCTCAGCAAATCACGCTTTCTTCCAGGTGTGAAAAATCAGACCCAGTTTTTCTAAGAGACAGTTACAAATACTTATTGCATGATTTTTGATAGTGCTTGTTATCTACCAAATGATCATTTTCCAAGTCTCACTGGAGTGACTGGGATTTTTCAGGTTGTCTTCAGTGAGCTTCGGATCAGGACCATACAGAAAGGCCATAAAGAGAGAAGTTCATGAGTGTACAGATAACAGATGTGAAAAATACTTTTCAGTAATCTTCTTAGCAATCATTTTCAAACCCCTGAAGTTCTTTCATTTTTACCTTGTCATTGGCCTCTGTCTTCTCTCTCTCTCATCTTTTCCTTGGTTTTCCAGAGCTTAACCTCCAATATTTTAAGGATTTTCTATGTGAAACACCTTTCTCATGGAACTTGAAATTCAGCTTTATGCATGTTTAACAACGTTAAACCATTCAGTCAGCACCTGTGTACTTGTTTGCACAATCAATTACTTCATTTTTTAGTACTTTTCTACTGTTTCGTGGATAGACTACTTAGTTTTATAGGCAAAAAAATCAATTCACTCATGTGTGACTCACATCTCAATATGCATCAGCTTAAAAGTAATCTCTTGACCTCTTCCAAAAAAGACAGCACTTTTCACAGGTTAAACCTTTCTCAAAATTCTGGGTAGTTTATTTATTCTTAATAACAGCTAAATAAATTCCCAGACCTTTTATCATTCACTTTGGGTGACATTAATCCCTATGCAGAGTCTCAGGACCAGGATACACTGAAATTGCTCTAGTGCCAACGACACATGGACAAATGTGCAGTCTTTCACTTTCTCATCCACATATTCCTGTTCCTCAGAGCATATGGTCTTAAAACAACTTTATCTACTCAGTTCCCTCTGCTACTCTACTTCCATGTGCCAGGTCTCCTACCACGTGTTCCTAACTAACACTATATTGACTTTTCTTCCCTTTTGCAAACAAGAAAGAGCTGTGTTTAGGGTGGTTGAATGTGGTCTCATTAGTGTTCCTCACTTGCTGTTCAGTGCTACACAGTTTTGCTCTGATGTTGCTCCAGTGCCCCTGAAACAGTCCTGCTGAGCTAGGAAAAGACAAACCCCAAGACTACCAGTCTTCTTCAAGGATCTTGTCAAAGGAGAAAGCACTTCATCCCATCTTGCCTGTTTTTCTGGCAACAGCAACCATACCCTTTGCTTGCAAGTGGCCGTACCGCTGTTCTCTCTACCAATGTGATGATTTTTTTCTGCTGATTTGGGTAGCCTTAATCTGACCTCCCTTCTCTTTTCCCTCTGGTGCCAATTACTTCAAGCATTTTTGGAATGGACTCTGCTGGAAAACATATGCCAACTAGGAAAACAATGATGCTTCCAACTACTTTCCCCACATGCTTCTAATACAAGCAGGTATTTGTTCTGTTCTAGTTCCCGGGTTGATCTGTGCTTGGCACTGTTAGCATTGCCATTAGCACCTGCTTGACCACATGAGACATTCAGCTAGGTAATATCTGAGAGAGTCTGAGCTAATTTACATTGAAAACACCAGTTTCTTCTTTACTACTACTAGATTAAACACTGAATCATTTGCAAACCTATGGCCTAATTCTACACCATGGAACTCAGCGAAAGCTTTGTCATTGCAAGAAATAGGTCAAGCCCCATAGCCATCCCTTATAAAGTATTTATAGATGTATGGACTACATAAAGCATGTTTCTCCTATGTTTGCTTCCAAGTTCTTGCACAGCCATGTTTTTTATTGAGGGATTTTTCTTTTATTGTGTGTTCATCTTTCTGTTTCCTTTGTGGAACCATTACGTCCACTCTCTGCTTGTTGTCTATTGAATTTTTGTTTGAGATTTGTAAAAGTACTCAGACTGAGAATTTTTCTTTAAATATTGTATTCCAAGTCACTTCAGTATCTCTCTCAGCCATGGAAATGAACACAGAAAGCTGAAATATTTGCCAGTATGTGACTTAATCTTTTCAGGAATATGATATTTACTTAGTGTAATCTTTATTAAAGCGAGAGAGGTGGAAACACATGCGTTAGGCAGGTCAAGCCAAGTTACAGCTAAACTGTTTCTGCCTGCTTCTGCCTGCTTCTGCCTGCTTATGCTTTGTGAATGAATTCGTTTCTCACAGTCATATGTTCCAAGAAATCCTTAGATTCCAGGCACTCATACTTTTTGTGCAGGGCTACCTAAGTATTTATCTGAAAAGACAAATGCTGAGAACCTTTGGGATAGACTTGAAAAGTATGCTTGCCCTCCCTGTTCGGTAGAGAAATCGATTAGTGCAGCTTGATGTCTGTCAACTCTTCCCCTCCTGGTCTACTGCATCCTTCCAATTTATGCTATATTTTGAAAATATTTCCTGACTGATCATTTTCAGGAATAGCTTCAAAGCTTGGAACATTTAAGGGGCAATGTCTATGCTATGTATTTTTCTTCTAACACTGCATTTTCCTTTATTATACCCTTGTATATTGCTTTCATGTGTCTTCTGTTGCACAGAATCTAGCACCTATGTTCAGAATGGGCAGAGCCTCAGAAGATCTAGCTTTCAAATCCAAGCATGAATGAGAAAATGAAGGTTAGTATTAGACAAGATGTTAAGGTGAATCACATCTTCTTTAATTCACACTTTTCCTTCATCTAGACATTTATCTCTTGGGATCTGTAGTTGTGCTCACCTTGGATATCATAGCAAGGGAGAGATTTTACTGCTGCTGCCAGGCTTTTCATCACCAGTATGATTGCTCCAGCTCACCTGCATGTGTGGCCACAGGGGAGCTTTCAGCTCAGGCACAATACACTTATTTCATGATAAGAGGAAAAACTACATTGCACTTCAGCTCCTTACAGAATTATTCTTCTTCCATTATATTATCTGGTTAAAACATTGCACAGAAGAAGGTTTACACATTATAGTTTGAGGTACTAGTTGATGTAGTATATCTGGGTTCAGGACCTTACTGCTATGGTTAGGGAGTGGGGTGTGAGGGCAATATCTAAGGACAATACCCTAACTATCCAACCATAAGCTCTGATGTACTGTGAGGCACAGACTCTCCCTCCCTCCTTCTGAAGTCTGAGTGCCTGGTGACCAGGAAGGCTGGAATTATGAAGAGCGGTGGAGTCCCCACAACATCGAAATCTGAGTCACTGGTGACCAGGAAGGTGGTTTGTATCATCTCCACACTGAAGGTGGCCTTGAATCCTTGGTGAATGCTGTAACTGCAAGACTGTTATGTAGAAGATGGATATAACAATGTGATGTTTATCTTCATAGGATACTCAGTGGGATTTATGTATATTTTATTTACATTATATGACAATGCATTCAAAACAGCATTGTGAAAGAATAGTGGTCAGGACACATGTTTGTTTTCCCAGAAAAGGGACTTCTGAAAATGTGGGCATAAGTATAAATTCTGGTTAGAGAATTTCTGGATTGTGAAAGAAGGTGCCTTTCGAATTTATTGTGTCCAGGTTAGGCAGTTATGTAAAATAGGTAGACTGAGTAACATTCTGGGACGTATGAGGCTTTGGGTATCAGAATACCCCTTTTACTTCCAATTTCATAAACATAAATATAATTGCTGTTTTCTTACTAGCAATTTTTAGCTCTAATTTGAATTTATATGTCAAGAGAGTAATATTAGGAAAATCTGGCAAATATAGGACACTTTGATCCTTGATGCTGTCCTCTGAACATTTAAAATCTGTTGCAGGGTTTCTCACATAGACTGGAATTGCACACAGTGTTCAAGATATAGGAGAGCCATGGATTTATACAGTGATGTGATTATAGTCTTGTTTCAGCATGTTAAATTCCTCCTAAAAGCTCTTTGGCTTTGATATTTCAAATTCTAAGTAAGAATGTGGTGTGGAGAAGAGGTAGATTCTGTCGGATGAGTTGGCAAAACCCTTCAGATCTTCTTTTTTGAAAACATTTAGTATCGTTTTAGGAATGTATTTTGAAAATAATTTATTTTTGTGACAATGTCTTGTACTCTATGAAAAAGTAATAGGGTTTTAACAAAAATTTATTACCAAGCAACAATATTTATTCTACCATGAAAATGTTTATTGTATAAAACTCATCATGAAATGACAGAGCTTAGTATACTGATGATATGATATTAAAAAACATTAAAAAATTTAATTGGAATAATAGAATTTATTTGGAATCAAGAACATAATGGGATTCTTTTGTACGGCAGATACCAGATAAGAATTTAGATCTCCAGCTGGAGTGAGTGAAATTTTTGTCACTGACGAGTTCCTGATTATTGATTATTATAAGACATAATATGTGAGATCTGTTAATGGAAGAAAACACTGCAGAGAGAAACTCAAGCCAGGTAATCCCTTGTCCATAACCACTGTCTAAGAGGTGAAGCCCCCTCGTCGGAGAGGCAGGGAGTCACTTGGCTCAACCTTATTTAAACTTTCCTAACGCTGAAGTGAACAGAAGTTATAGCAAGTTTGTTTCTACTCTAAATCTGTTTTGATGCTTGTCCACTGCTTGTAACCCTCCGACCCAGATCGACAGTTGAGCTGGATACTCATCTGTTCTTGACTGATTACATTGCAAAGGTACCCAGGAGTGGATACCATCTATCGAATCTATTTATGGTATGCAGGAATGGTTGTCATCTATGCCCAAAAAAGCAGATTGTAACAGTAACCCTCAGGGATTGGGTTCTGCTACCAAATCCATGGGATCAGAGCACTGCAGAGGATTTGAGGAAAGGCTACACTTCCCTCTCAACAATGTCTATACCTAAGCAAAGTACACTTACATGTGTAGAAGCTTGCTGAATATCCAACAGAGGCATTGGGCAGTAGAATGTTAGTAGAAAAAGTACAAACTTTTTAAGAAATAAATTATCAATGGAAACTTGAAATTTGGGCTTAACCAAAATCAGTTGTAAACTGATGATGAGTTCAGCAAGCACTTTTGGCAGGCAAAAAAGGAAGAGAGAAAAAAATTTTGTGAAAGTTGCAACATTTAATTTTGACATTTTAACAAATATGTTGAAATTAATATACCAACATTTAATTCTAATAAGAGAGTAGAGGACAAAAAAATCAAATGGTTCATTTGGAATCTGATTTTAAAAAATTGTTCACCTTAAAGGAACAATAAAGAAGAAAAAAAGGCTTTATTTCTACAACAAAAACTAAAGAATTAAAAGGGCATGTTGGTCCCAAACAATTGTAATTTTTTCATTCAGCCACTGGGCTGCAAAATCAGTTATTCAGATCAGTTTATTTGCCAGTGTTCTGAGAACTTTCTAGCTGCCTGTTGGTTTTCATGTGAAAACTGCAATGTTGATTTTAACTTATAAAGCACCGAGAATTTTTTCTCTCTTCTCATGCTGTCAGCTTGAGCCACATTCCTGTCATTATCATGAAAGCTTGATCCTTCTCTTTGCAAAATATATGGGATGTAATATAAAAGGCCTTTTTTTTTTTTTTTCTTTAGGATGCTTTGTTCATTAGTGTTCTAAATCATTAATTTCTTTACCATCACGGCATGTTTCAAAGCCTGTCTGTCTGCATGAATGTTGGCATGGACGTAAGGCAGATGAAAATTAGATTTGTATGATTAGCAATTATAAAAAGAAGCTTTAAGATTTATTTGGTTGTAGCTCTTTTTATCAAATTATATCTGCAAAAAAAGAATCACTGTGTTATTATATTTTTTGCCTTATACTATTACCTTATACTTTCCTTTTAATTCTAACCAAAGTTTATGTAAACTTTGAATCATTCTTTTCAGTGAGTAATTTAGGCAAAAATCTGAGCTGGTAAAAGCAAATTCTAAAATTATCTGAGTACTGTTCAAAAAGTAATAATAAAGCCTTTGTATTTTGAGTATTTCTAATAAATGTTTTCCTCAGGACACGAGGTCTTGAATGTGCTCTCTATGGCAGAGAGGTGGACCTTCAAGAAGGCCATCAAACTAAGATGACTGAACTTTGAAATACTTGTTACATGACTCAATTCCAGAAGGATGACCAGAAAAAAAAACCACCAGTGGAAATGGGACAGCCATTGGCACAGGCACTGAGGACCAAGCTCTATCTGAGGACACTTGCCAAGTAAAGAAAGACTGCCTGTAAAGACATTGATCTTTCATCAAATGGAACAGACCAAGAGGTAGATGAAACATAGGGGTGTTAAGTGGAATAACATAATTTTTACTCTTTTTTTTCATCCTTTATCTGTCTCAGAGTCCAACGACAGAGCAAACATTGCTCTTCAGTCTATGGTGTTGTAAGTTGTTGTATCTGTCTATTACATGATCTCAGTCAACATTTTTGGCTGTAGATTCAGATGAAGAAAAAAATTAGTCTAATTTACAGCAGTGCTGGGTAACCATAGCTTCTGTTGAGAGCTTGAGGTGACATATTTTATCACTGTAAAACCAGGACAGAAGAGGACAACATATAAATGGAATGTGTTGCTCACCTTTCACTGTCTAGTGGCTACCTCAAAGTGTGAAATTATTGATGGTTGTCTTATCAGGAACTTAAGGGGATGTCATCATTTAGTTATGTTCCAGTAAAAAATTCTTAAACTCCCCTCAGAAACATCTCTGTGAAACTTCTCCTTTCATTTTTGAGGAAAATGAGTCATAGTTTTGAGAGAGTTTGATTAAGGTCACCTAGGTACCTTAAATAATGACTATAATTTAGAATTTCTTTCTCCCATCTTTATGTCAGTATTTTTCTAAATGTATTGTAGACTATGCATTTTAAAGATAGGTGTTTGATGTCCCTGTTCTGATCATATAGGGGAATGAGGTAAGTCTTAGGACAAATATATGCTCTCAGTTAAACCATTATGAATTGGACTGATTTGGGTAGAACTGCAAGTTTACATTGATGTAATTGAAAGGAGAACTTGTCAGTTTTGCACAGAATGGACTTCTGCATTGTATGTTATCAGTGACAAGGACTTGGCCTGGTTCATATTCCCATATCTGTAATGTAATGATGTTCAGAAACAGCCATAACTAACCAAGTGCAATTTTGTTAATCTAGTTATGAAAGCTAGGCATCTGAACATTCGTAATGAGATGGAGCATGGGAAAGAATGTCACATTGCTGTATTTTCAGTAATTCTGTTTCTCTTACTTAAAGTGTATAAATTATGGGAAGAAGAATGTTCAGGTCAAATAGCAGATATGCAGAATCCTAGAATCCTAGAATCCTAGAATCACAGAATGGTTTGGGTTGGAAGGGACCTCAGAGATCATCTAGTTCCAACCTCCATTGCCATGGGCAGGGACACCCTCCACTAGACCAGGCTGCCCAAAGCCCCATCCAACCTGGCCTTGAACACTTCCAGGGAGGGGGCATCCATGACTAACAAAAATAGAATAAACAATAGAATACAAGAAGTGTTTGTCCAGGTATATGGAGGGGTAATCTATGTAATTACATTCAGGATATTTTATTTAGATATTTTTTTCTCTTCTAAATAGATTTAAATTTCCTTTGGAGACAATATTTCTAATACTGATAACCACAGGAGTACATCCTTCAGACTATGTGGGTCATCATATTGATTGTGGCTATAATTGTAACTGGGAGAGACAGAAAAAACACAATAAAGAATATACTTCCTTAAGATAAAGGGATATTTTTCTGGTGTTGGGATGTAAATAATATTCTGATTATGTTCAGAATAAAAATAATTTAAATGAAAATTATTATTTGAGATGTTTTAAAGCTTTTACTCTAGGGTCCTCAATTACACAGCTATTGTTGATTTAAATTGCTTGGGTTTTTGTTTTTTTCATTTTGTTTCAGGGAAAGAGTGCTTATATTCCTCCATACTTTTAGCCTTTGGATAAATAATCACCTTTAAAATATATCTCAATTACATTTATTTAGGAAAGCTAATTAATTACGGAATCTCCAGAGTAAAAAATAAATGGGAACTAGGGGAAAAAAGAGCAATTAAAAATTACATGGTATTCTGTTTCTATAAACCATACGTGTGTAGAGAAATTTACTAAATGTGATGTGACACTCATCAATGTACCCTTCACATGTTGACCTCAATTGAAGAATGCCTGAAATTGGAGAAATGGTTCAAAAGCATGAAGGAAGCTATGGTGAAAATGTCATGCTGAATCCTTTCTGTAGAAGTCTTTCTTAAGCAGGAAAATGTTGATTGAAGAATATTGTTAGTTCTTGCATGAACTGATGATAAATCAAGTGAAAGGTTGTGCCCAACTTTAGACATTGACCAAAGGAAGGATCAGGGACAACTTCACAGACTCCACCTTCCTTGCTTTGTGGAACACTGTTACTTCACCTGTCTTCTAGGAGTACTACCTGTGCCCAGCCTGTCTTGTAGGAGTACTATCGGTGACCAGCCAGGCAGTGTGACAGCAATCATGGAAAATCACACAGAATGGTTGGGGTTGGAAGGGATGTCTAGGAAGGTCCAACCTTCCTGCTCAAGCAGGGCCACCTAGAACCAGTCGCCCAGGACCATGTCCAGCTAGGTTTTGAATATCTCCAATGACAGAGACTCTACAATCTCTCTGGGAATCTTCTGCTAGTGGCCAGTCACCTTCACAGTGAAAAAACTGTTTCCTGATGTTCAGACAGGACCTCCTGTGTTTTAGTTTGTGCCCATTGCCTCTTGTCATATCACTGAAAAGAGCCAAGCTCTGTCTGTTTTACACCCTTCCCTTCAGGTATTTATATACATTGATGTAATCCCCCCTGAGCCTTCTCTTCTCTAGGCTAAACGATCCCAACTCTCTCAGCCTTTCCTTATGAGAAATATTCCAGGAAGATGCAAGGAAATAAAAATCTAAGTTTTCTCCTTCTTTCTCTCTGATCCATCTTCTATCTTGTTGCTTGTGCACAAATTTATCAGGCATGTTGCTTCTTCTACATCATTTTTTTAAAAATCTAAACAGATTTTCTCTAAGCTGAAATTGTTGCAGAAGTGCTACTGACATGTCTTCCAAGTTCTTCACATCTGTAACCTCTACCCTTTCATCTAAAATCCCATTAAATTGTTCTTTCCTTTAAACATTGTTCTGTTTCTGATGGATGGCTTAAGGGTCTGTGGATTTCTGCAGTGTGTTACTAGTCTCTAGGAAATGTGTTATGATGATTCAACACTTCCAGGGAGAGATTCTTTTCTTCCCAGTGTCTCGTAACTGTGCATTCCCAATGCGTCATCAGTCCCTAACATCCAAAAGATGCCTTCCCTGCCATTCCATTTAATCCTGAATCACCTGAATTCTGCTGTGACTCTTTACTTGAGCATACTGTGTTAGGTACACATCAGTCCTCTGGTCATAGTTCTTGCCTGAGTGTCTTCCCCAGAGCCTGCTCCCACAAAATGCAATTATGAGGTACCATAATGTGGGTAGAATTAGTGAAACCAAATGTTGTATCAAGCCAAGAAAACATGAACATGCATGTGGAAGGAATCTTAGATGTTCAAAGACATTGAATGTTATATTGAGAAGGTTGTGGGAAAAGAAGAGCTTGACTGGTCAGTTTCTAAGGTTCCTAGGAAAATAAACTAAACACAACCATCTGCTGTTGTTGGGCAGACACTGAGAAAGCTATGATCATTTTTTTTCTTTGACAATTTGAACCTGTCATCTTTGCAATGCTTGGGAACTGTTAAAAGTGCTAAGCAATTTTTGTTTCACAGCTATGTTTCTTTCTGAAGACTCACCGCAATGGAGATCTAGGTACTCTGCTTAACTGCTCAGATCTGGGGTGTTACTTAGTTGTTCAACTTAGTTTGCCACAAATGCCATGCTGCATTATGCTATGATGATATTTTAAGGGTTTTGAGACTTCTGATAACTGTCTACCAAATATGAAAATACCTATTCATATCTTTTTGACTTGTATGTTTTGAATTGCTTTAGTTTCTGTCTGTATATTACTATGGCTCCTAAAAGGTAAACATACATAAACAAGGGATCACCTCTGATCAACTTCAACCTCTCTAAACTCAACTTAAAATCAACCTTCCAAAGTCTATTTATAATTTGTTGCAATGTAATAACGTGGTTCCAGACATATTTTTTCTTGGAATCTCTATCTTTTAAAACAACAGCAGCTTCAGGTACAACTGAGATGGCTGCCAATCCCTTTAGTGTTTGATCCAGTGTACTTTGGAAGATCTGTGTGACACTAATTATGTCTGCAAGCATAACCAACTACTGGCCTCTATGATAATGTGGCAACAGTTCCCAGGAGGGTCATTCATTTAATTCAATATTCTAGAACTGATTTTAATACAAGAAAAAGGAGGATATTTGCACTAGTATAATGAACTTTGCATTTCTCATGCCTATGGACTACCTAATTGGAGGAAGATGAGGCTATTTTGTAATCTTTGCATTCCTCGTTGTCTTCAGATTGCTGGAAGGAACCATCTCTGTCTGTATTTGAGGATGGTCTTGTTTTGTATTCTGACCAGTCGAGTGGTTTGTATCGCTCTGCTTCCCTACAGCGAGTGGTGCTTCTGTCTGTCAGCTACTCCAAACAGCATTGTCTCTTGGTTTATGGTGTCTTATTGACAGCCTGCGTTTTTCCGCTGGCCTCAGATGGTTTTAGCGTACAGCATTATAACACCGTCATATTTCTCTGCTTATCAGTGTTGCTAGGATTACATCAGGGCTGGCTCCACAATCCATCTGGAATCAAATTGGTCATTGATCTAATATTGCAGTTTATCAGTGTTTCTCGGATTACATTGCAGATGACTCTGTACACCAGCTGGAATTCAATTGGTCGTTAATCTAATAGCATCATTTCAAATGTGGCAGTTGAATGGTTGCCTCCTCCTGCAGTTTCTGTGCAATGGATGTCTCTGCATTTGCTAGAGTCAAACTGCAGATATCTTCTTCAAAGGAGATCTCTGTCTCCTTTTTTTGTTTGGTTGGTTTTTTCATTTCAGAAGTCACTTTAGGAAAAAAAGTGGTTTGGTTTCAAAAACTTAAGGTCATGACTCAAAGGCAAGACATTGTTCTGCCCCTTCTTTCCATGTTATTTCCCAGTGTAATAATTACACTGAGACAAACCTTTTATTTCATCTAATATTAATAATTCAGAAGTGACCTTCTAAAATAAAATTTTAAAACCTGTTGTCGGGGGAAGAGATAGGCATTTTTAGAAAACTGTTAGTTCCACTTGATTGAGATTGAAATGATTGACCAGTAGAGGAACCTGTTTTCTCCACTAACTAGAGATGACCAGTTTAGAGTATGCCTAATTTTTAGGTGGCTAAAATTTGATGCAATGAATTCTCTATTCTGTTTCCTTGGTTCGTTTCATTTATTGTAAATCACAAGCTGCTTTGGTTTGTTGCTCTTGCTGGACAGTTCAGTCTGCTCTGCTCTGGCAAAGCATTCTCTGTTTCTCAGGAATACCTTCCATCAGCTGGAGTCTCTTGTCCCACAAGAGAAAAACTATTTCTTAGAAAATAGATTTTTTTTAGTGAGTTATCTGTGGATGTCATAGATCTCCAATTTGTAATGTATCTACTCTGTCTTGTGCGTCTTGGTTTCAAGTAAAATCTTCCAGCTCTGCGGTTTTGCTCTGTCTGGGATCAGTTGTTATCTAATACCTTCATCAACTGTTTCAGTATCCCCTACATTATTTCAGACACCAGTTTCTCATGTTCTTCCACCCCACCCCCACTCCCCCTATAAAGGACCTTGCCTTCATTTTCTCATTTTTATTCGCTGCACTGAATTGTTTACACATTTGGGCATGGTATTCAGCATACAAAGTCGGCTTTTCTTGGAGCTCAGGTTGTGGCATTCTCTTTGCTTCCTCTGCTTCTGGACGCTGCCTTGTCTGTGTGTTTGTCGTAACGTCCTGTTGAGGCTGTCAGTACGACAAGTTCCACTGTGCTCCTAAAGCCGAACTAGTTCCTTTTTCAGACAAAGTGCTGGAGAACAGTTTAAACTGCGGCTGCCTTTGCCGCCCCATCCACACACTGTGTGCTTCCTCTAGACTCTTTCTTCCTGACAGCTGTGCTTCTGCATCAGCGCTCCAGACTACAGCTGAAATCTCTTGCCCTTGCGGGTAAGCAAAGGCTCTGGCACTCTGCTCTGCACTGGGGGAGAACAGAAACACAGGTCTAGTAATCTGTCGAACCATTCCAAGTATGTTCATGAGGCAAGAATACACAGCATAAAAACAAGGCTGAACACGGATTTATGTTGCATAGTTTCTATTTACAGGTGAAGCCTTATCAAAATGACATTATTTAGCCAATTAGTCCAATGGACTAGAATTTTGTATTTCCAAGTGAAATGGCAGATCTGTCTCCTTAATTTTTTCTGTGCTTAATTTCTCCTACTATAGGAATCCAGAAGAAAGAAAATGAACTAAAATTCTCTCCTCTGTCTTAGTAAAGGAACCGAAAACATACATTTTTTTTTGCATACGAAGATAATGTTTTACATCATCTCAGTATCTCAAGCCATCTCTTCCTCCGGCTGACAAAGCAGTGTCTTTTGGGAATGATATTGAATCTTTAAAAAATCTGGTGTTGCAATAAATAACAGTGGCATATATTCATTTACAGTCTTTACATTTTAATATTTTTTCTGTAGTTTAAGTTTGTTGCTGTGCTCAGGGAAAATGTTCTAATTATTAATAGATCACACTGACTTTCCCCTCTTATTCAAGTGCTTTTCTAACCTTTTCATAAGTGTATTATTGCCTAGTATAAAGTTTTAATATTAGCCAGACGGAGAGAAATATTTATCTTGGTCTTTTATGCCTCATCTATTTTTATTTTTCTATTTATTGTTCACTGTTCATTAGAAAGTGTTATTTATCTCTACTGTGGGAAACCTTCCCAGTACACCAATGGATATGGTAATCATCACTATTGGGAATCCACAGAAAAAAAATTAAGTCTAAAACTGTTAACATTTTCCATTTGATTTTTTTGGTTGTTGTTTTTAAACAATACCTTTAATTTATCTTCAATGATAATATACATTTGATACTGGAGGATTCAGACCTCCCTTCAAATACAAAAGCTTCAGAAGGGTAATGAGGATAATTCCACCTGTGTGAATCCAGTGTAATCTTCTTATTGCTAAAGTGGGTAAACAGGACTTGAATCAATATGAAAATTAGAGTCTGGCTACATCACTGTTTTCCTTGACTAGGAGACAAGTTAACAGGTGAGCTTGTTAAAAGATGAGTACCACTGTGGAACAGTAAGAATGAAATACTGATCCAATAATGGTAAAGTTAAAACTTTTAAAACCCACAGTGGTTTAAAGACATAAATTTTTAACCAAGCTGATAACTGTTCCAAAAAGGAACAGAGTCTAGTCTACACTGGGAGTTGGGTAAATGTATATATTTTGACAGATTTGGTCTCCTGTCACCAAAGACCATGCCGACAGCTGAACATCTCTTTCAGTATCCACAAATGACTCAGCACAGAGGTGGGAACTATCACCTCTGCTAAGCCAACACAAAAAGATAGAATAAATCAGCCTGGGCATTTTGAAATACATCACTACTTCACGAAGACTGCTTCAAAGTACAGGCGGAAGCTGAGTCAAGACCCTCCTGAAAAATTAGGTGCATGTGTTTCTGACTATCGTTTTCTCATTCTGTGTTGCTGCAAAGCACCCTCTGTCCTGTAGAAGAGGACCGGAGGAGGACAGGGAGGTAGGCAAGAGAGTCAGGTTTGTCCATTTTCTTTTGGAAACCTGAAAGGTAATCAGGGCTCCTGAAGAACTGCAATCCCTCCTCACCTGCCACCAGCAGCAGAGTGCTCAGACACATGTCCTAATGAGAATCTCATTCCTTTCAGAGAACCCCATCTCATTTGTTTGCTGGCTTCTTTATAGCACGTACCTGAACATAGAAGTTCACTGTGGAACACCACCACAATCCAGGGTAACTCCAAAACAAGTTATTGTCCTTAAAAATAGAACTATTTCAAAATAATCCAAGTGATGCATTGCATACAGTGGTGGAAGGAGCTCCATCTAAATGGCAAAGGAAGGGACTTACAAAGCTGCAACCTCACTGCATGGCAAGGAGAACAACCTCCACGTGTCTCTCTTCCCCTAGTCAGCCTTCCCTCGGCATGTGTTGCTGCCACATTATGCCGTGCAGATACTAAGGTAAAAATGGGCAAAGCTAAGCATGTTTGGAGATGTCTTTGAAAAGTAACTGGAAATGGGAATCTGTTTGCTTATTCATGTGCTTAATGTTGCATGGAGCTGCCACTTAGATCATGGCCTAATATCTTGGACCTTGTGTAACTGTTTAACTCAATAGAAGTAAAGTAGAGTCTGATTAACCCTTTATTCTCTTCTGAGCCTAGGACACTTCTTTATCAGCACAACTTATAGAAAGAAAATGAAAGAAACAATTTATTCCAATGGCAATTCTAGCTCTGGTGAAACTCCCTGATTTTTTTTTTTATTTAAAGGCAGCTATTTTGCTATGAGAGGGTTCCACTCTGTTATTTTCAAATGAAAAACATTCGAAACTGAAATAAATTAACATTGGCATATGAACAGCTTGGGGAACAAAAACAAACCAAATGAAAAAGACCAAGGCAGCCTGCTATGCGAAAAGAGGGGGGAAAAAAAAAAAATCAAGAAATCCATTTGCAGAAGTAAAAGCATTAAAGGCAGCAAAATAATCAGGCTAATGGAAAAAAACCAGATGAATGGAGTATTAGTGGATGATGAGGATGTAATTCACAAGTAAGATGAAATTGTTAAAAGAGTGGATCAATATACATAAACCCTAACATCGCAAAGTAGGCTAACCTCAAAATATTGAATATATCAAAAGAAACAGGAAACTGTCTAGAAGAAAAAAAAAAAAAAAAAAAGATGGAGGAGTTAACACAGCCAAAAGAGGATACTGTTAATGAGAAGACATAGTGAAAAAAATGCTGTTATTGTGAAAAGGACTAAGTTACGAAAGATTTCTTCTTTTTTTCTTTTTTTTTTTTTTTTTTTAGTTCATAATGCACAAATTTCAGCCTTTTCTTCTAAGATTAAAGCCTTCAGGACAACAGAAAGGAGCTACTTCCATGTCTACGGTGTGACTATTCCATTCAAACTAGTAAACTGGCAGCAACCTGTTGGCTGCTCTTAATTCCCTCTAAAACACCCACAGGCTGAGGCAGGAGGGCTGGGGCACTGCTCGGTACCCACGGAGGGGTCCTGTGCACTGGCCTCTGCCTTGGGGCAGGAGGATAACAACAGTTTGGGATGGTGAGGGAAAGGTCTCCATACCCAGGCCATTTAGACAGTCCGGGAAGGCAAAAAGCGGCGTAAAATGTTAATTGTGTGAAAAAAAAAAAAAAAAACAAACCATAATGAGCCAGCTTGCTTGTCACTTCAATTTTTAAGACAGCATTCATATGGTCTGATTGTTTCAGTGGGTGATTAATCATGATGTTTATGCTAGTTGTTCACTTCAGGCCTGGGATAAGTGGGCACAGATCACAGGTTTAGTGTATATTGGATTAATTTTCTTAGCTATGTACTGAACAAATATGTGATTATATGATATTACATTATATTATAATGTTTATTTCTGTATATTTCACACAAACTGAAGCAACAGAAGAATCAAGGTTTGGCAAAGCCCAGAATTAACTTAAACGAGTAGCCTTGGAGAAATCTGGTAACTGATGCCCTTAAAATAAATCAGTAAAATAAATCTAAATTTCTGTTCTGAAGAACTGCAATAGTCCTATGTTCAGAGAAACATTGGCACTGAGCGCTCACAGTTTATTCAGTTGAAGTCAGCGAGGGCTGCGAGTGCTCAGTACACTGTCTGGCACCACTGTGAACACAGTCCTCGCAACAAATTGATGCTGTGAGGAGTTAATGATTTCCCTTCATGACCAGCGAACTGCACCCCACTGTCACTACAGCAATAATTCACACTCCCCTCACATGTTCATAACTAGCCCAGCTAGCAAGAGTGCCACCACCTTATGTATCTATACAGTACAACTATTTTGTACATATACTTATTGGTATAGCATTTCCATTTAAAAATTTATTTTATTACATTAGATTGGGGCGGGGGGGGGGGGAAGGCAGAACAGCAATCTGCTTAAGAATTAATTATCTGTTCCATAACCTCACACGGAATATAGTCCCTTTGGTGACTCTCTCCCATTATTTCTGTCTCCTTACCTGATGTTAAAGGACTGTATACAGCTTTCGCCTGTCTTTTGGTCTCATGAGACACATGTTTACTATGTCGACCTCCACTGGATAAACTAATCTTAAGATTTCTGATTGCTGTGTGCATTGAAAAGTATTTGCTTTACTAGATTTCTGTACAATATGTGTATCTCTTCCTGAGGTCCTAATTTTACACTTAAGGCTATACTGTAGCATTTTATAGCTGTGTATGATATAATAAAGGTACCGATTGTCTGAGGAGTTATAAGTGATCACTTCAGTGATTTCTCAGGTGGGAAACTCCAGGAACTATATTCTGTGATGGTAACTGTGTATAGAAAGGAGAAGCTCCTAAAATGCATTCCCCAGGATTTGAGGGGTAAATAAAGTGAAAACCACAATGTTTTACCATATCAAACTTGTTGAGAAGAATGAATATGAAACTAACATAATTCCAATGTGGCACCAAAATTCCTTTTCCCTAAAGGAGTACATAGTTAAGGGTCTGTGTGAGTTTTTCTTCTTCCTTAGAGAGAAAGGACTTTGGATGAATCTTTCAAAAAAGAAATCTGATTTCTTACCAATTTTAATATAATAATAGAAGTTTACAGGTAGTTAATGATAATATAACTTTTGTTTGAAGGAGTACAGTGAAAAAAATCAATTAAAAAGAAATAAAATGGTCTCAGAGGAATTGTTGATTTTACATGGGAAAAATAGAAGCAGAGTTAATTTCAGTTACAGATGAATAAACTTTCCTTACAAGTAAAGATTCCTTTGGGACACCTGTAGTGCTAGCTGACAGCCTGTCAAGCTGTTCTACTACTTTGCCATTTTATGTGTTGATGGTGTCTCCATGTCCTCTTCAAGTAGGTCAGTCTTCCTTCTAGGTCAATGATTCTCAGGTACAGTAATTTATGTGTTTCCAAATTGTTCTTCATTTCTGGAGATCTTTTGGCTGGTTATACTGTAATCCCCAAATCAAATTAATCCATTAATCATTTGTTCTAAAATAAGTCACTGAAATCAACTTGAAATGTCCAAGGTTTCAGAGAAAGACAAGAATCAATGGCTCAGAAAATGTTTTCTCTGCTGTTCGCATATTATATCTGGTTGGCAGTAATTGCTTGCATGTTGTCTGCCAGAATTGGATGAATTTGTATAGGCAGGGTTTTTTTCTTTACCCAGTGACTTCATGCTCTTACTTTTTTCCTACAAGGACCCTCAAATAAAAATTACTTTAGGGGATAAATCAGTATGTGCTTTTTTGTTATGTAACATACACCGACATCAACAGCAGTTGAGATGGCATTATTTACTAAGGAGGAGACATTCAAAGCATGACGACTTCAAATGAAAGCTGAGTGCTTAAATAACCTTTGTGCTTATGAAAATCACCCCCCAAATCTGTTCATACTGAATAATTTATTTTCTGTGGCACTCTGACTTTAAAGTGGTTATAAAAATGTGATGCAGTTAATGTAATGCCTAATGAAAGACATAAATTGCAGAAACCAAAGTCAATTCATTATTTCATATGTGAATATTTCTTTTTCAGCATATTCAAATCTGAAAGAAATAACTCCATCTATTGGGCTGTTTAAATACTCCTTAACAGTATGATGTCCTCAAATTTCTTACAATGTAAATTAAGTTGGATAAGTGCAAGATGCAAAAATTAAAGTTAACTGAAGTAAGATATTGCAGTTTATTTCAAGCTACCAATTTAATCCATTTTAGGTAGCTGTGGAAAAATTAAATATGTGCAATAAAGATTCTGCAGAGCTAAAAGAGATCAGAATACAATTTATCAGTACAGTTTATTAGAACCATTTTTTTCTTCTGCTTCCACTGTTGTAGAGATGGAAAAGCTATGAAGAAAATGGCAAAACTTAGCAATATATTTGAACGATGAATACAAAAGCCTACTGGTATACCTAGTATTGGGCTTATAGAGCTTCAAGGCAGGTCTGCTTTTGTCCAGTCTATGGATGGTTGGCCTCCTGGAAATCTTAATTACTGTAGGCAAGAACAGAGGACTGGATCAACTCTACAAAGTACTTCTGTACTTGCTGAGTTAATGGATGAAAGAAAAGGGTAGAACGTGCAGAAAATCAAGGAGTGAAAAATGACTGCTGTTCAGGCACCATGAAAAGCACTAGCTAACAGTGTTGAAAAGTTGGAAGGTTAGAAAAGAAATCCTTCATTTTTTCACCACCTTGATGTCATCCTGAATTCTCAGAACACAAAGAGCCGGAAGCTTGAGCCTGTTATGCAAAAAACCCTAACAAACTCATGCAACTTCTTCAAAGTCATAGAGGAAATCAGAGACAGATAGATAGATAGATTGGATGATGAAAATAAAATGTTTTGACTATAATCTATGCTCTAGTTATTCTACTGTCTATGTATCAAGGTGATTCTGCTATGCATGTATTTGTCCAAGGTCTCTGTTTTTTACTTGCATTATTTTATTTTCTTTTATTCTCATTTTCAGAAACGAAACCTAAACAAGCAATAATGCTTATAGAGAAAGTGACCTTGTTCTGTAAGTATTTCAGAATATTTTTACCAACAGACACAGCATCAACTCTACAATTACTATAGTGAATGGGGAAACTTCTCTGAGTAAGCTCAAAACAACTGCAATTCTACTGATGGTTGAAAGAAAAAAACCCCTAGAAGTTTGCAAAAGACTTTAGAGAAACATTAAAGTGAGAAAGGGGGAATGGGATGACTTGAAAGGCGGCATCCTAAGGATCAATTGATCTGAATTTGTCTGAAGACTCAAAAGGAGCCATGTGAGTATTATCTGTTTTCTGTATCCTGGGAAGGCTTTCTTCTCTGTGTGAGATGCAATCAGGCTTTCTAGTTTTATTTATTTATTTATTTTAATTGATAATGGCCAGCAAGTTCTGGTTTTAAATTAATAAGTTGACGAAAATGTGATGTCTGTGTTCAAAATGGCAAACCTTTTTGGTTTTAGTGAATATTCATGGTCTTGAATTTTTCTTGTCAAGAAGACTGCAAGACTAACTTGCAAGAATCCTCTTTTAAGCAGGCCAACAGGGAATGATGTGATGCCCAGGCTGGCTGGAACATGCCTGACTAGCTGGTAGTCGTAAGTGCTGTGGAAGATGTTGCTGGAAGAGTGTTGTGCAGAGCCAAAAGAATCTGGAGTAAAAGATGGGCAAAAAGTGCTAATTTTCTGGTACGAATTTGCAAATACCGGCAAAGCAGATATTCGCAATGGCTGGAATCTCATAGGAAGCACTAGTACAAGCCCCCCTCCTGCTGAAAATCAAGAAAAATGCTTTAAGCTGTGTGTGTGAAGAAGCTAACCTCATGCAGAATCCTGGCAAGATTAAAAGCATACTACGTGTTACCAGGAGAATCTCTCTAATACTATTTACAACCCAAATTGTTCACTTTTCAGTCATTTAAAAGGAAATGTGTTTGGGGTTTTTTTTAACTAAACAGTGTTCTGCAAGAATACAAATTTTTGTGGGAGGCCATGTGTTTGTCCACACTTATTCAGCAGTCCTTGTGTGGATACTTGCTGCAGTTCCAGTTCAAGGGCAACTGCACCTGTCACATGATACTTAAATTTCTCATCATACACATGTAGCAGTTTATTTCACACTGAAGACTGGCAATTATATTGATCTGAACAAAAGTTTTTTGTTTATAACTCATATACATTCAAATGAATTCAAAAAGAAGGAAAGCCTCTATTTTGATGTTACATGCAGAGAACAGAGTTGCTAACATGTATTTGCATATTCCCCCCAAGACAGATTCTGACACAGTAGTTTTCCTGGCTGGTGTCAGCATGGTACATGCACAACGATTGGGAAAATGTCGTCAGTTCCCTTGCTTCATAAGATTCATCTGACACATCTGAAGCATAAGGAAACTTAAACACCTGCTCAAAGATGGGAAAAATCAAAGGGAAATCAATGCAACACTTTGTTTTGTACTTTCAACTCCTGAGAAAGCGTGTATTATTCAGAAAAAAAGGGAAGTGATTTCTCTGACCTGCAAAGCAAATGAGAGCATCTTGAGGAAAATAAACAGAAACATAGATGCAAATTATTGTTTTTCTGATGCTGAGACAACTGTAAAGGCAGTGTCATTTAAAAAACATAATATAGTAGAAATGAATAATTTCTGCTCGGCTTTGGAGACAAGTCTGATATAACCAGACCTAAAAATATTTCAGGAAAGCTGTTTGGAGATGGCTTTTTGTTTTGAAGTGCAAAGTGCTGGGTGTGAGGAAAAATTCAAATGTCAAAGATTTTTGTCACACTGCTAATGAAAATATATCAATGTGATGTCAGAAAATTATAAGCAAGTTTAATCTATACACAACAATAGGTGTGGAAAGCAGAAGTCATTTACTATTCAAAATATAAACAGCAACCATTTCCAAAGCTTAGTATCCTGGTATTTTGTGCCTGATCTATGCCTCCCACACCTATAAGCACTGTACATTCATTTAGTTCTGTTCAGAAAAATTCTAGGCAAAAGATAAATTTCAGCTTGAACATGAACATCTGAATTTGTTTTACTTCAGTAAAGACAACTGTGAAAATTACAGAAGTGATGCTTCTGGTTGTCGCAGAGACAAGAGTCTGATGAAACTGATTTCAGGAAAGACTTGGTGAATTCCACTGTTTATTTTCATAAATATTTTGTGCTTTTACAAATCTTAGAACTTTATTTTGAGGCTGAATTATGTAAATATGTATGAAAACTGTAATTAAAAGTTGATGTTTTTTTCTTCACAAGATTTGCAGCTAGGCGTATAGATAGGCAACACCAAATGATGCAAGGAAGTATGAAAACCAATGAAAAATTATCAGTAGCAATAAATGTCAGCATGAATAGCCCCAAATAAATGTCAATTTTAGATGTCAATTTTCATTAAAACTAAAGCTGAATGCTAGATATGATTGACAACTTCTATTATCAGTTCTAAAAATTCACATAACTTTATTTGATAGTCATCAGTATGAAAAGTAATGCATATTATGCTATTACTTGCATCTGAAATGCTATTCAGGGAGGTTCCAGAAATAAGGAGTAGGTAACTGGCGGACTCCCTGTGTGGACCCACGTGTTAGAGTCACACTCTCCCTCTGGTATAAATGCATTACAAACCTGAATGAAGATATATTAAAAAATGTGAAATTATTCTGTCTTCCAATTCATATTTGGAGAAATAGCAAGAGAAAAAGGTTGAGTGATGAGCTGCTAATACTCACATATGAAGGCCAAGACAAATTCTCTGGAAAAAAAGTCCAGAACTGATGCAATACTGTAATGGCACGTCCCAATTTCCTTTTAATTGCTGAGAATTTCTTATGACAGTTTTGCACTCTACTGTCAATGGTATCACCAAAATACACTGGAGAAGTATTTGAAGCTACTGTATGTAATTCAAAACAGCAAAGGAACAATCCCCCAGCATTCCCTGGCTATTTCCAACCTACCCTGATGTCGTGGTTTTACCCCAGCCGGCAGCTGAGCACCACAAAGCCACTCGCTCACTCCCCCGCATCAGAATGGGGGGAGAGAATTGGAAAAATTAAAGTGAGAAAACTCGTGTGTTGAGATAAAGACAGGTTAATAGGTAAAGTAAAAGCCGCGTGCACAAGCAAAGCAAAGCAAGGAATTCATTCACCACTTCCCATGGGCAGGCAGGTGTTCAGCCATCTCCAGGAAAGCAGGGCTCCATCACGTGTAACAGTGACTTGGGAAGACAAACGCCATCGCTCCGAACGCCGCCACCCCCCTCTCCCTCTTTCCCCAAGCTCCTTATAAACTGAGCATGACATCATATGGTATGGAATATCCCTTTGGTCAGTTTGGGTCACCTGTCCTGTCTGTGTCTCCTCCCAACTTCTTATGCACCCCCAGCCATCCCGCTGGCAGGGCAGTGCGAGAAGCAGAAAAGGCCTTGGCTCTGTGTAAACCCTGCTCAACAATAGGTCCACAGAACAAACACATCTCTCTATTATCAATGCTGTCTCCAGCACAAATCCAAAACATATCCCCACACTAGCTACTATGAAGAAAATCAACCCTCTCAGCTGAAACCAGGACACCTGATCAAGAAACGTGCTCTTTTCTGACCCTGTTATCTCTCAGATTTTGTTTTATAATGAGGAAAAGTGGATTGCAAAAAGGTTGAGTGAGTCCCCATGACAATATGGGAAGGGTTCATGCAGTTTTAATAGGTTCCAGAGGTCCTTATCAGACAGCTGCATGACTACTGATGTGACTGACATGTAACCTCACCAAAAAATACTCTGTCATGACTTACTGAAAGGGTTAAAAAGTATCTTTGCAATTACAGCTAAAATCGCTGCAGAGCTGAACAATGAAAGAGCACCACGGAGAACAGGAAAGCATGTTAGTACCAAATGCCAACTTAGTGTCTAGTATTAATGAACTACGCTCAGGGAATCGCATCATCCCTTCCTTTCTGCACTTCTTTAGAGGAACTCTCAAAAGGCTAGAAGTAGAGACAAGAGCTTAAAGAACTTGTGCCTTGGTTATATTTCAAACAAATGCAAAATTCTCTGTTCTGCTTACGTTTTATTCATAATTAAATCTGACCTTAAGGCATAGATGGAGGGAAGTAAGAGGAAAATTACTGTTGAGTAAATATTTCTAAGAAAATTGTTAAGAATTCTTCCTGTTTAAAATTAATTTCTGATGTGTTCATGTTCCTTGTGGGTTAGGTTTAAAAAAGAACTGTAGTTTACTAGAAAACAAGTTCAGAGAATCCTTTCATTTCAAAGGAATCTTGTAAAATACTGATAAAAAGTTCATTTTGAAGTAGCCAATGTGATGCTTTGCAAAAAAAAATTATTTTTACCAACTAGGGGACACATTACTGAATACTGTGCTTTTCACAAGCAAAGAATTGTCTTTTACTTTATGTTTAATTTTCAATAGTGAAAATAACTGAGAAAATTGAAAGCTATTCAAACATAATTCTGGAAGAGACATGAGATAGGTCATCATATTGCAAATGATTTTTTTTTTTTTTCCCCAAAAATTGAGTGACTCCGGGAGATAGGTAAGGAAGGATATGAATTTTGCAGTTAATTTTGAAGTTCAGTGAACATTTTCCACCCAACACCTAAAAAACCTGTAAATTTCTGGATTTAGCAGGATCTGTGAGAGAACCCAAATTAGAGACTTACCTTCCCTGTACAATCAATGAAGAGATGAAGGTCTTTGGTAAGGACCTACCGGCAGATGCTATACATGGGGATTTGAACTCTTTATCCTCAAGAGTTAAGACCCTCAGTTCACTTGATAAGACAAGTTCTTCTAAGGATGAAGTTTTTCAAAGAAGAGCTCATTTATTTTGAAAGAGCACCAGACACCTGTGATACACACCTTTTTGTCATATTCCACTGGTTCACGTGCTATCTGGCATCAGTGAGTAGAATTCTCCAAGAAAACTCTTCATTCCTGTATGGAAGAAGTATAAAGATTGTTAGAAATAACCTCTTGAAATTGGGCCTCAGAAGATGCTGATCCAACAAACTGAGGTGTTTTAAGAGAATCCATTTAACGAAAAATCTCAACTGAAAATTATTGAAGTGTTTTCTTCTTAAAAAGATTGGAATAGTTTGTTTATATTTTTATGATTAATATGGCAATAAAGGCACCTGTTGTCTATCAAATACAACATTAAACATCTGTTTTCCACATACATTGTGCATCATTGATGTGACATGTTAATAACAGGAAGCAAGCAAACATGCTTTAAATCAAGGTTTAAATAAAACTTTCATCTCTCTGCTACTGTATCAACTTTACAGCTAATTTAGCAATTTTCTACTCATTTGAAAATAGTATCCCTCTGTTCATTCTACAGTTATTTGAAGGAAAACTACCTACACTGTCTAGCTGCTATCTGCAGCTTAAGTATTAGGCTTTTATTGCTTTTCAAATCCAACTAAATTTAATAGCTAATTTAGCATTTGAAGTTTTTGGATCTCCGGAAAATTATCTAATACTCTGCTCTGCTTAGAGCATTTCTAACACTCAGCCAAGATTTTCTGAAGCTAATGATTTGCTCTAAGTTGTGAATGCACACTGGGGAAGTTTCTCTAATGTGGTTTGTTGTTTCAGGGGGTTTTTCCCCCCCTGAAAATCCCAATCATTTCTCCTCCTAATGTAATTCTGACACCTCTAGTAATGATGAGATTTCAGGTGTTTGCTGACCACTGGTGCTCTAACTTCCAGGACAGCTACCTCTTTCTAGGGGAGGTCTTAAATAACAAATATATTAAAAAATCAAAGTTGTGAGGCTTTGTTATTTCTAGACTCCTATCACTACATCTACTCTACAGTGTGAGGAGAAATAGACACAAGGCCAGAGTGATCTATCAGATAAATTGGGCATTACATCTCACTTTTAATGCTTACAAAGTTTCAACCTTTCACTTTAATTGAACTTTACAGTTCATTTAACAGTATAATTAAAATTAGATCCCAGCATTTCTACCCATTCTTTAGCATTTTCCTCTACACTCTAGCTGCTGTACCCTTTTCACTTTTCTTTTCCCATGATCTAGTAAGTTTTTATAATTTTTCTTCTCCCACCTTAATCTGATTTTTCCTTTCTCTGCAGTCACTCCATATCTTCTTCTGTCTGGAAATGACGTATTCTGAAATTTTCTTCTGCCTTCTTATGCTCCAATTCAGTGATAAAACCCTACTAAACCCTTTCTGTCAACTGCAACACCCACAGAGTCCACCTACATGAGAAGGCTCAACTCTTCATTCCTTTCCCATCACTCAAAAATTCCTGTTCCACCAATTTTGTAATCTTTCATGATCTTTCTCATTTTCTTCTTCTACTCACTTGCTTTCCCTTAAACCTTATCCTGTCTACCAACTGTTTGCCAATGATGTACTTAATTTGTGTCACCTCATTCTTTTGGTCCTGGTCGAGCCGTTAGTGTGGCTCATCCCATCCAGCCTCTCCTAAACTTTTTTTTTTTTTTAAATGTACAATCTCACCCCTTTTCTTCTGCAATTTTGATTCTTCTTCACTACTCAGATCTATCCTCTCTGGTTTCAAATATCTTGTCAACATATTTTTTTGCATTTATTGTCTGTTGCCTCCCTTTCCTTAGCACTGAACCTGAGCTGGATGTCGATGAGTACTTTGCCAGCACTGTGGCCTCTCTCCCTTAGGAGGTGGATTTTTCTCAGTTCTCTCTCTCTGTCTTTTTCTCCCTCACTCATCACACTCCTACAGCCACTTACTTTGCAATCCTCCCTCTCTACTCTGAGCTCTCTGGGAGTCCTGTAACGTTATTCTCTCTTCCTTTAGCTCACAGTTGTGTTGGCAAGAATCAGACAATTCACTGTCTTTTCTTTCTTTCCTCAGCAAGTCTACTATACTGTGACAGCAGGTAAAGGCAATGTAAAGCCAGAATTAGCCCCCTCAAGGAATGCTTTGAATGTTCTTTCTCTCAGCTGCTCAAACCAGCCTGACAAGGCAATGAGAATCAGCTGGTGGCAATGTGAAGTATGATTTTTTTTCCCGACTAGTAGTTGGAGCATTGAGGAGGGTAGAATACAAGATAGTGGTGACTTTGCTTAATTGACATCCCTTTAAGAAGTTATAGGACTTCAGGAATAACATGAAAAGAAGGTTACATTTACAGTTCTGTGCTAAAGTGACTTTAATTGTGAGGTGTTCCCTTACTGAGTAATTAGCATCAAAGAGATGTAAGCAAATTGTTAAGCACAATTTTGTAACAAAGACCTAAAATATTTACTATGGTAACAGATTCACTCTTTAATGTCTAAATCTTCCTTCGACTCCTGCTTCAGGTTGCCATTTCTAATGCAAATAATTTCCAGCAATAGAAATGAGAGTTTACCCAGCTCAAATGAATAATATAACTTTAGTATGAAAATGAATGCATCACTCAGAATGACGGACATTGCAAAGGTGTGCTGAGCAATAGAGAGAGATCCTGCTACCTTTGGTGTCAGCTGTTGCTGGGCAGAAGGGACATTGATCTGATAGCAAAAGCCAAGCTCAAATGGAAGGATTAAAGGTCCAGCCCTCTGACATTACCATGCAGATGTCTCAATGAGCCTTGGGCTACGTAGCACCAGCTTCTGATTCTTGAGGAGCAAGACTGAAGTCTTGGCTGGGTGTTATGAGTTTGTATTTAGTCAATAAACCAGCTAATGATGATTTCTCAAGACAGCTCAACAATATATCTTAGCTCTGTTCTGGATGAACCACTTCACAGATAACTTAGCTTCCACAGCCAGTTGATATTTACTCTTGGCAAACACTGTTAAATGCCCAAAAGGAAGTGCTAACTGCAACAGCATACTGCCAAATATTCATCAAGCTGTTATCACAAAAGTGTTCCTCCTTCCCTGAGCTGATAGATGTTTGCCTACCCATATAAATATAATGGTTTATTCCTTCTGAGGATCTGATAAGCATAAGCTGGCAAGACAACTTGCACTGATTGCATTCTGCTGAGAAATGTATATTTTCTTCTGATAAATTTAATGATACAACTTTGTTCATTAAGCATAATTTGAAGAAAGCAGGAGAAGCAAGTAGGCGTAGAGGAAAATCCAGTCAGTGATTTAATGCTCTCAGAAGGGATCTTAAAATATTAGGCAACATCTCTTATTCTCGGAGTCCTGTACCCGTGGTACGCTGGAGATTCATCCTCTCAGTGATTTGTGGCCTTGCACATCTCCCATTTCAAAAAGTGTTTTATCAAAAGTAAAGAGAGTCAACTCTGCTGTTTTTCAATAAATAGGAGGTAGGAAAATGCTATAGAAAAAATGCAGTTTCTGTGCACAGTTCATTCATAAACTACTATGGGAAAATAACAAGCCGTTGTTTCCATATTACACCCAGTAAGATTTGACTTACTGAGTGCAACTCTGATTATCAGAGCACTCCAGTGGGCAAAGGGTATTTCCTTCTAAGTGTCATAACAGGATAAGCATCTGTTTCCTCATCTTGGTTCCACCCACAAACTACTAAAAGAAGAAAGAATATGCAAATTATAGTTATTTTGAATTAGGTTCATGAAACAGATGCCTTCATTTAAAGAATCAAAGAAAAGGCTAAGAACACCTGCATGGCTTAAAAAAATGGAAAAAAAAAAAAGAAAGATTTTTTTCCCTCCCTCTGCCTCTCTGCTATAATAGACAGGTGCTTACCAATTTGCATTGAGTGTTGTTGTGAGATTATTCACCCCTTGATTGCTTCTTGACTTTTAAAGTGTTCCTCCCATGAGTGAAGCATTACAGGAGTGACACAGGAGATATGAATGATATTGCTTCCTAATACCCTGTTTCACATGCAGAAGTCACAAACTTTCCATGCCTTACACAGTTCCAGTCTCTCACTTTACTCTGCATTATTTACAATCAACATCAGGATTTAAAGAGAAAACTGTTTCACTGAGACATCTAGCAGTATTTCGGCCTTAATTATAATCACAAACTAACTGCCACAAAATATAGCCATATTTTCTGAGCAAGTACAATATGTATGAAGAAAAGAAAAGTCTTCAAAAGAAATAAGAAAATAGAAAAAATATAATTAAATAATATCATGGCCCTTTAGACTGTTCAAGTGTTGGGTCAGTTTGCTGACGATGCCTCTGTGCTTTGGGAGTCTCCCATTTATTTAGCAACATCTGGCATGCTTCTAAGCATTGCTTTTTACAACTTGAGTTATATTTCTACTTATCCTGGAAGTGCATGTAATATGTTTTTAGTAAATGAAGTAAGGATATTTTCTCCTTTTCAGCAAAGGTGAAAAAGGCTTATTTCCTTTTCCATTACTTTCCCCAAACTAACTAGAACAGGTAAATCAAATTAAGGCAATGAATGCAAAATTATTGAAGATGTGAAATGATATAGAAAAACAATAGATAAGATAGTTACACCAGATTACTTGCCATGTGTAACTAAAAATAAAAGTTAAAAGGGCATTTTCTTTCTTACCCCTATTACCTAAATGAGAGATAGGTACATTTGGTTTCTGGTTTATACTGGAAGAATCTTTTAAATAATTAATACTTAAACATTTTGGAACAGAAAGGGTGAAGACCAGTGTTTTCAGAGCACCAGTAAAAAGATAATTGGTTTATGGAGACATGTTGTCTCATTAGGATTCTTTTTTAAAATTATTATATAATATAAGGAACATAGCTCTTGCACTACCATTGCAAATTTTTACTAGTTTTTGAAGGATATCCCAGCTTCTGGCATTTTCTCACAGAACCAACCACTGCAGCCCTCACCTCCCCCCCACCCCCCGCCCTCGCTACCAAAACCTTGCAACGTAAACCAAATACAACAACCTACAATATTCGGCTCTCCATTGTCTATTATTAAGCAGAATGCTGAATGCAGCAGAAGAATATCAAGCAAAGCAATGATTCAGCAGAGAAAGTAAGCACATTTGTAAGTTACCGGGACTATTCAAGGACGTAAAAGACATATGTATGTGCAAATGCCATAAAGAGACAGGGCTAGACGTTCTTAAATATATGTTTCACCTTGGTTAAATGTAACGTAACTTATATAATGATTCCTGTGTGCATAAATTAGGAAAATCAGATTATTAGTACATTTTAATACCTTAGACTCATTTTACTGCTTATTGAGTTCCCAAAATATTATAGCCTGATTCGTATACAGAAAAATAAAATGAGAAAATAAAAAAGCACACAGTACTTTATTAAACTATTGGTAGTATGTAATTTTTTTAAAGAGAATTCTATTCTTAATTTAAATCACAATTACCTTTGCCAGTGCTGCACTCTCAACCTGAAAAAACTCTCTAGCTAAATTTTGGCAGTCATCCAGCTATTGGATCTTGTGACTTAAGTTAGTTGTGGAGTTCATTTATGTTCCAAGGGACTTATGCACAAATCTTTAATGAAACTTCTATGCCAAAACTGTACAGAATGTATTTATTTTTCTTACCATTTGTCAGGGTCAAAGAACAAGTTTCTGTAAAACTTGAGGCTTTCTAAAACGTTCAGGATGCCAAGTTCTTTGGCTTCAGAGTTGCACGAGTGAAGCCAGAAAATAGATGGATCTGGCACTTTCAAAATTGCTTAAAAATAGAAATATTGCAAAAGTTGCACACATGTGCAATAATAATACTTGTTCTGACAGCAGGAACAGCATGTACATTGTACTTTTTTTCCTTCCTTTTTCCCTCCTTTAAAGATATAAGCCCAGTCAACCCACCTAATTGTAGGTACCTAACTCAGCCAGCTCTTTCTTGCCTTCAGAACAGCAAACTGGATCAGCTTCTATACAATGAAATCTCACCGTGCTGAAAGTCACTTGTTGAAACAGCAGTGAACATTAACCTCTTGCTGCCTCCGATGCTTACACATCTATTGCTGTGACATGAATTTTCCCCAGTTTCCTTTGTTTTGTCACTGAAGTTACTCATTCCTCATGTCAGAAGCCAGATATCTAAGTAATGTGAACTTACATTAACAACTCCCTAGCTGCAGAAATGTTTGGAATGGTGAAATCTTTCTATCGTGAAGAAGGAAAAGTATCCTTGTTCTCCATAGAAATTTGTGGTCGGTCACTATTTAACACCCCGAGTTCATGGAAATGAGTTCTGGGCCTTTGATGGTATTAAGAGTGGCAACTTGACCAACTGGGGTTTTGAGTAGAAAGATAGATTCAAAGGTGCATTTTGATCTCCTTTATAAGCTCCACAGAGAAGAGAAATTATTTTTACACTTCATTACATACTTTTATTACTGTCTCAAGGATAAGTGCAGAGTTCTACCCAATGTTTTGTGTTGAATGAATGAAAGGAGTAGCAAAGCTATTTCTCTGGAGCAAAATTCATTAGAATGTGAAAGGCATGGTCAGTACGGCCACATCATTTTCCTCTTTCCTTTTACTATGCTGAAACATCTTTCCTTGAATGTTTGACTTCTGTGGTTTGGGAGAAACAGAGCGTGAGGAGGAGAATACTGAAGAGAGAGATTCTCCTCTGTGGCAAAATCTTTCTGGAATTCTTCAGCAAATCCAAATATTCCCATCTGTTTTCCTAATAAAGGATTGAAATCATTAACATAAATCATCTCACATAAATCATCTAACCTCTGAATTGCAAGCCCTTTAATCATTAAAAAACAGTTGTGTGATGTTCATGCAGTAATACAATGAACTGAGGCTGGACACTATGTCATGACACATCCAGTTCTGATTTTATCCATTGTTTCTTTACCTGTCCCTTCATAAATCTGTTAAACTACATGCTTCTAACCCTGCTTTTTGCTAGTTACCATTTGTATTACTGAAGCATCTAAATGTTTCAAAAAGTTTGGCTCCCTGTTGTGCTAGGTGCAGTATACATAACTGGTAAATAATAGCCTGCTCACAAAGAGATTATTACAAAATTGTATATTAGCATCCAGGAAGAGCTTTTCTGAAACTTTGGAAAAAAACAGAAGTGATAGGTGCCAGGAAAAATGAAAAAAGGTAACACGTAGTAATTGGTAATGGCTTTGCTCACAGAGTATTTTGGGGGCGGGGGGGGGGAAGAAAACTTTGACATGAATATATGGAAATATCAGCATTATACTTCATCATATATGACCAAACAGCTGCAATCAGGATGTCTAGTACTGGAATGAGAATAGTTCAGGGGTGAAGAAAAATTGGTTGAAGGTGAACAGCAAGGATGATGTACTACTGAAAAAAACAGAAGATGACATTTTGAAGAGTATGTAGAAATTGCACAGTTTGGGTTTTTTGAATGGTAAGGGTTAAAACTGCTGCACAGTAACAGCTGGGAGAGAGGAGTGAGAATACAAGAGAGAGAGGAGTGAGAATGCATGAGATATATAACTCTGCAGACACCAAGGTCAGTGCAGAAGGAGGGGGAGGAGGTGCTCCAGGCACCAGAGCAGAGATTCCCCTGCAGCCCGTGGGAAAGACCATGGTGAGGAAGGCTGTCCCCCTGCAGCCCATGGAGGACCCCATGTGGGAGCAGGCGGATTTGCCATGAAGGAAGCTGAAGCCCATGGAGCCCCCATGCTGGAGCAGGCTCCTGGCAGCACCTGTGGCCCTGTGGAGAGGAGCTCACTCAGGAGCAGGTTTTCTGGCAGGACTTGTGACCTTGCGGGGGACCCACACTGAAAAGTCTGTTCCTGAAGGACTGCACCCCGTGGAAGGGACCCACGCTGGAGCAGTTTGTGAAGAACTGCAGCCTGTGGAAGGACCCATGTTGGAGAAGTTCATGGAGGACTGTCTTCCATGAGAGGGACCCTATGCTGGAGCAGGGAAAGACTACACGGAGGAAGGAGCAGCGGAGACAACATGTGATGAACTGACCGCAACCTCCCTTCCCCATCCCCCTGTGCTGCTGGGGGGGGAGGAGGTAGAGAAGTCAGGAGTGAAGTTGAGCCCAGGAAGAAGGGAGGGGTGGGGGGAGAGTGTTTATAGGTTTGTTCTTATTTCTCATTATTCTACTCTGTTATTAACTGACAATAAATTTAATTAATTTCCCCACATCAAGTTTGTTTTGCCCATGATGGTTGCTGGTAAGTGACATCCCTGTCGATATCTTGACCTACAAGCTTTCCATTGTATTATTCTCCCCCTATCCTGTTGAGGAGGGGGAGTGATAGGGTGGCTTGGTGGGTACCTGGTGGCCAGCCAAAGTCAACCCTCTACACCTACAGTTAATCTTGAATTAGGTAACCAAGAACAACCCTCAGCAACGCTAGAATTGGCAATGCTGTGTGCTGGTTTTGGCTAGGGTATGGTTAACACAGCACATGCAGTTATGCTGTCCTTCTGGTGCAGCACTGCCTTTAGCTTGATTATTGCTGTCCTTCTTGTCAGATAACAACCTGATTTTAGTGATTCACACGTGCCACTTTTCATCTGGAGTATTGTAACTCCATAAAAGCGGACATAACATCTTAGGAAGTTCCAACTAGTGTAAAATACTCCAATACATTTTCTCCACAGCACAAGCAGTCACAAATGTTATCAACTTTATCCTTTCTGCCCTGTTTTGCCTCCGACAGATTATCGAATCAGTCCAAGGTCTTTGTTCTTATCATGAAAGATCTCCACGACCTGGGCGAAGGCTATCTAACACTGCAAGCAAAATCTCTGAGATAAATGCCATTTCTCTGGTACAGTGGAAATTTGTACAGTGAAGAGAATTATTTGTGTGGAAAGCAGAATTTTACACTGGCTGGTAGAACTGTGGAATAAACTCTCTAGAAACTTCAAATTTCACCATTCTCAGTGCCATCTGGACAACTTATACGTTAGTTGTACACCTAAACAATGTTTGTATATTCAAAACATCCGCTTCTATGTACAAACTGCTGAAAGATTGTCCTTGTGAGTGAAACACTTAAGGGAAAACGGCTGGATTTGACATATTTTTATGGGCAGGTAATGTTTGGATGAAATTTAAACATCCAACTTTAAAATTTGTACTAGTGCATCTAATATTCCTGGAGTATCTACAATATGCTGTCACTGAATAGTCATAGATATATATGTAACTGATCTGGTATTATGCACTATCAATGTTATAGATGTTTTTTAAAAAATCTTCTATTTGGATTTTAAAAATGTTAACACGAAAGTCATATCAGAAAACCATCGTATGATCGGTTCAGCTGGACATCAGAAACCATACATTTAGATTGATTCTAATGCTCTGGTTTTCTGAAGATCAGAGACCTGTGAGAATCCTAATTAAAAAACAAATTTACACTGTTACATTTTCTGTGCAAACAGTGAAGAAGTGTATCCCAAGAATTATTCTTTTAAGAGATTTTTTTTAAAAATCAAAGCATAAACTCTTTTGTCATTTTTAAAATAAACATATTCTACCACATATCTTCTAGATACCCAGATCCTTTTAGTGGTAGGATAATCAAAATAAAATCAGAGTATATGGCTTGATCAACACATCATTCTTCAGACCAAGTAAAGTTATGAGAGCTGAAGTAGAAATTATTTAATTCTAAAGATGACTGGTAAAAATATAACCAACCAGACTGAAAGGCAACAATCCAACACAGCAGTTAAGCACATGTTTAATGTTTATTTCAATGGATTTACCCACAGATTTGTTTTGTAATGCCCTGTGTATTCTGATCCTGATCCAGAAAAAACACCTATTTATATGCTTAGAAAATGTATATACTTAAAATATAAATGTGTTGAACTGAATACCTTGATGCTACATGTTCAGAATCAAGCATGTGCTTAACTCTTTTTGCCGCAGATGAATGACCTAATCTTTTTTAGCAGAGAATATTGGAATTTTTCACACAAACGAAAGCAACTAAATTTGTAATACTCTGATAAGCACCAATAAAATTACCTCACAAATTTGAAATTCAAAATGTTACGCTGATGAACGGGTTTGACTGCCAACGTTTTTTGGCATAGACTAAGATGTCAAAGTTTTTTTATTCACACGGGTATTATGTAAGTATTGTTTATTGTATTCATAAAAATATAATGTACATGAAGATTCAGTGACTGTAACAAACAATACAGAGCAGTTTTGTGACAAAGTATTGCTAATGGAAATCATCTACTAACAGTATTGTATACTATGAACCATTTTTAGTGAGTCCCAGCTGGTTTATTTAATCTCACAAAGACAGTGAAGATTGTTCATGAGCTTTTGGGAGGCTTGTTATCAGATAACGTATTTGAGGGATTTTATGGTCTGCTTCAATAATTCTACTGACAGGCCCAGCCTGGGAGGATAAGTGAACAAACTCACTTGAACGGTTATTGTTGTTCTTGTGTCTTTTGTTTCTGTAGAAACCACTTCCCCAAATTTACTGCATTAAATTTCTTATTTGATTTATTTATTATTGATAACATTTTTTCCTAAAAACATTTCTCCACAGTTTACCCTCAACCATAACCACTTTCAGCCTAATCATAAGGCTCTGTGGTATAACAATCACCATCTCCCCTACTATATGACAATTTGGCAGACTTTATAAATCCCTACAGAAAAGTTATATAAAAATATACAAAAATAAATTTTAAAAAAATATTTAGGATGCTTCAGAATGTGAATTGAAATAAAAAATACAGTCTGTCATAGGTAATAGGGGCCAGCAAATGGATCTTTGGCTAAGCATCTCCAGTTTCTCAACGAAATTATTTTCCACTTTTCACTTTGAACAGAGTCAACTTAAGGATAAGATGGTACACAAAGCCATGAGTCTCCATTTGACTCTTGCCTCCTTACAGCTATTTTCTGGGTCCTGGGGCACTGTGAATTATGTCTAGGAAGGACATAGAGACAGAGAAGTCTTCAGAGACAACAGCCACTCTCAATCAGAAAAACTTCATTTGGAGTATAAGCTGTAAGAGGTGTAGGAGGCCTCTGTCATCTTCTGTGGGCTATTCTTATCCTCTTCTGCTCCGCAGGAGCCACCTAAGGCAAACCCTGAAAGTTTCCAAGAGTGCCATGCTGTGCTTTCACTAAGAGAAGAAACTAAGCCACAGAAATGTGCCATTCACAGAATATTTCACAATCCATTAAATCTTAGACTGCACACAGTTCATAGATCATGTGAGTTGTTTGACCAAACACTTGGTTTAAAAGCAGATGAATTCAATCTTAGTACGCCCTTGCTCCTAAGACAGAGGTTATAGAGCATGTTATTTGCATGCAATTTCAGAACTGTTGGTATGTCAACTACCTTTTAATTTCTGTAAGCATGAGCCTGTTTCCACTGTTAAGTTTATTTTTGTTTTATGGTAAACAGGCCATAAAGACAGATGAGGAAAAGTCAACATATATGGTATGAGAAGAAGCAAACTACTTTTTCAGTAAAAAAAATTGACACACTTGTACCGCCAGTTTTGAAAGATCAGTGGTGAGAAACCTAATAAAAAGAGTAGTTAAGCAATGCTCCATGGATACAGTGCTGGCAGCAATACTGTACGCATTGGGGAAATTAATACAACTGATTTGGGATCCAAAAGTGATGCTGAAGAAAGTCATCAAGGTGACAAACAGCCTGCAGAGAGTAAGGAAGAGACTGACACAGCACGTATTTGAAAAGAGTGAAGAAGTCAAAAGCCTGGTGCAAAAGTCCCACCTGCACATTGTCTTACGGAGAGGGAGAAAAACCCCAAAGACATTATCACTTTGACCTTAAGAGATTATTTTTTTCTCTCAATAGAAAAGAATAAAACGAGTAGGTCTCTAATCTAACATGTTTGTACAAACATTAACCATTCCCTTAGACTGCAATAAGGTACAGATGCTTATGCACAGCTACTTTTTAAGTGGAAGGGGAGGTGTTTGAATTATTTTAGCTGTTGCTGTCCCCATACCTCTTGCACAGTATGGTGGTTTTCATGGTTAGCTGATGATAGTAGAATATATTCTACCCTTAATTCACAGCAAATATTGAATAAAAAATGCAAAGCTTCCTTAAGGAATGGAGAACTGAAATAACAGAGATGCTGCTACGCAGCTCCTGAGCTGTGAAAGACCTTCCTTGCCTTTCATACACCTATGTTATGAAGACAGAGGTTTCACCACGTCTACATAGGGAAGGAGCTGAATGTAAGAGACAGTGTCTGCTTTTGTAAGAAAGCTGCAGGCACGTGTAAGTCACACAACCAGAGAAAGATTCTCAGAAATATCCAGGGAAATACTTTGTGGAACAATCTGGTAAGAATCTCGGAAGTAAAAAATACTAGACCATTTTCTGGATAGAAAAAAGCCTTGAAATTATGAACAAATAAAGAGCCTCCTTCCATTTAATTCATTCTAACTTCAGGCTTTTCTTGATCTTTGTCAAAAGAGTTGGTAAAAGACATACCTGGTGATGTATTCTTCACTTGCTTCCAACTAACACGCAAACCAACAAACAGATTAACAAACTGATCAGTGAAAATCAGCCAAGCAGTCATTCCCCCCCACCCCACCCAGATGCAGAACTGAAAAGGAAAATTATTTCATGAAATTTAAGCAGCAGGAGAGCTACTTGCAGTCTCTCTCTGACTAGATACCCTTTTCCTGCCTTGGCAAGCATGGAACACAGGATTACAGAGGAAGAAGGCTCAGAGAAATCTTTCCGCTAGTATTATTCCACATCAAGAATGTCCTAATATGTAGGGGGTTTTGGTTTGTTTTTTTTTTTTTTAATTTTTATTTTCCCTTGAGAAAAATATTGGGAGTGAGGCGTGACAGGGGAAGAGAATGAGAGACTGCTAACTCAGAAAGGATTGGGGGTTTAAGATCTGTCAGAGATACCCAAAACAAAATCCTCTACTCTGATACAGAACAAGAATTTAAATTTTGTCTGAGGTGAATGTCTTGAGTGTAGGCTGTCATCAGTTATTGGGCTGAGAAGGAAGATATTACAGTGTGCATAAGTAATTGGCAATTTACTGGTTCACAGATGTAAGCAAGTTTTAAATGACAAATTTTCCAAAAAATGGTGAGAAATTTCTTTAATTAGAAAACATTTTTTAAAAATTTGATATTGTCTTGCTCTTCTAATGTCCGTATTTTGTCTATTATACTCAAACATTTCCTACAAAAGAAACCCTTAAAACAAAACTGTTTCCAGTTCGTTGTGTGTCTTGCAGGTTCTTTATCCTCACTTATCTTTAAATCTTTACCCTTATTTATCTTTATTCTCCTGTGTTTCCATTTCACTATATATACTTTGTGCAAAATCTTAACATTATTTTGTTAACTGAGGGTATTATTGTTTGCTATTGCTTAGTCTTGTGCACTGCCCTGAGGTGCTATGTGCATTTCTATACATGTCTTTGTAAAGCCAAATCTCATTATCTGTCAAGTGAACCATATAGCCACTGATAGTAAATAGGTAAATACTGTATGATAAGAAAGCAGATACTGTAGAGACAGCAATGATACTGTATTCTTGTAGATATATCTGCTTTTTTTACAATATTACAGATACACTTATAACTTTGGCATTTACTTCATTCTAAAAGTACTTTCTAAAGGTGACTATTTCAAAATACCCATTGAAATAAATCACCCCACCACTTCACAAAAACTCCCCACCAAATCCTCTCTGTAGCCCCTCCATTTTCAGGTAAAAGAACAAGTAAGTAGTCAGTAACCAGACAGCAGAGGTACACAAGTACAGATGCAGTATTTTGCTAAAGTCCACCACCTGGTTTTCCAACAGAGACTTGCCTGGAGTCATATCAGGGGACAGAAAAGTGCCGGCATTTTCTCAGACAAGACATTATACTCATTTACAATCCTTGGGCTGGGGTTTTTGCCTGAAATCTTATTTATTTGGAAGCTTTCAGAAGACTAGTCCTGATAGACTGGACATGGGCAAGGTGACATAGGACCATGGACAGGGTTCTTATGCCATTGCTGGTAGTGCTTCCAAATACTTGCAATGCAAGTTGGGAACTAATTTGCTCTGCAAAGTATTCCTTACACCAATGTACAGAGTGTTTAGGAGGAACAATCTGACTGTCATCAAACATACTGAATATTGGCAGTGGAATGGCAGATACATATTTACTGGAAGGACTGATATTCTCCATGAGTAGTCAAGCATGGACCTCAAATGATTCACTGAGGCAAGAATAGGTGTTGCATCCAACTCAAGTGTCTCTGAGAGTTTTTAATGTCTTGGGAACAAAATAATCACCTAGCTATATAGGGGAAAGAAGGTCCACAAGTCATATCCTAACTTGTAGGAATGACAGAGTGATAAATAGGCATGCAATACAAAACTGAGGCTCAAAGCCCCATCCAACCTGGCCTTGAACACTTCCAGGGAAGGGGCATCCACAACTTCTCTGGGCAACCTGTTCCAGTGCCTCACCATCCTCACAGTGAAGAATTTTTTCATTGTATCTAATCTAAATCTACTCTCCTTCACCTTAAGCCATTACCCCTCGTCCTATCACTATATGCCCTTGTAAACAGTCCCTCTCCAGCTTTCCTGTGGCCCCCCTTTAGGTACTGGAAGGCTTCTATAAGGTCTCCCCTGAGCCTTCTCTTCTCCAGGCTGAACGATCCCAACTCTCTCAGCCTGTCCTCATAGGAGAGGTGCTGCAACCTTCTGATCTTCTTTGTGGCCCTCTTCTGGACTCACTCCAACAGCTCCATGTCCTTCTTATGTTGGGGCCCCAGATCTGGATGCAGTACTCCAGGTGGGGTATCACAAGAGTGGAGTAAAGAAGGAGAATCATCTCCCTCGATCTGCTGGTCACGCTTCTTTTGATGCAGCCCAGGACACGTTTGGCTTTCTGGGCTGCATGCATACATTGCTGGGTCATGTTGAGCTTCTCATCCACCAACACCTCCAAGTCCTTCCTCTTCATCCGCCAGTTATTCAAATAAATTAATCAAACGCAAATATACACACACCCTAATGAGTAGTACATAATGGAGTCAGCAACAAAGATCAGACCTCTCCGATCACTGGCTGATGGGCCACTGAAGAAACCAGTCATATAGGTGAATGTCAACCAGAACTATGTATCTCATGAGAAGGAAACAGGGTTATCATGGATTTAACAGGAAAGAACAAACCTACTATGGATATTCAAGGAGGACTTTGTTGTGTGTAAAACTGCCCACTTATTGTGGGGATACGCAAATTTTATTACAAACTGTAGAGGAAGAGCCAAAGGCAGGGAAAGAGGAGCCTCACGGTAGATCAAGGAGGAACAAATATGGGAAATTGGAGGGAAAAGACAGAAGAGGCCATTTGTGTGCAAATGGGCTGAATGATACTCTTGTCTGACTAAGCCTTGAACCTGATCATCACAGTCTGTCCTACCTTCTATTAAACTCTTATTTTCTGTATGACTCTGCTTTCTATTCCATGATTGTGTGAGATTTGCTAGTGAACTTCAAGCTGTACTAGCCAGTGAGAGGGAGACCAGAGTCTGGGAAGACATAAGGTCAGAGCTGGAGATGGCACAGGAGACCTGGGGTCTGTGCATGGATTCTGGATGGACTCAAGGCCTGGGATAGGGTTTGAAAGATCCACAGATGTGTGTGTTTGCAAATCAAGGAAGTGCAAAGATGCAAACATCTTTCACTGAAGTATGAAGTGCCTCACTACTGGCTGGACCTGGGAGTTGAAAACAGTAACCTCCATTTAACAGATGAAGAAGGAGAAATCTCCTGGGTCTTAACAGAAAGACTTTTTCCTATTTACTCATCATGATTTTAAAGAATGGACCAAAGGACTTCAGCATTCCATAAATGAGGTTATATGGTAATGCAATAGATAAAAACAAAAGCATAATTTTTGTTAATATATATTTTTAGTATAAATAACATTTGCATCCTGCCATGCAAACTGATTTCAATGGCTCTGTTTTGCTTTGAGCCCAAGGCAATAACAGTTCTGCTTCAGAGAAGTAACCCCTCTGTGTGTCCAGCCACTGGGTTGCACGGCGTGTTATTGTACATTTGTTCTTTTTTCTTGTACTCCAGTGTGGTTCCTTGGAGGCTAATGTGGCACAGCTGTTTTCTGAACCTGCTTGTATTCCTCATCTCCAAACCTCAGAACTGGGAAAAATTTGAAAAATGCAAATCCCATCAAAAGGGAAGGAAAGTAAGTGCTAACAATCACACACCGGATTTTCTGTTTGCCTGTTTATTTATGGGAGATGTCTGTAACTGGAGATTGGCAGTGCCTGTCCACCAAAAAGCATTGCACCGCAATGTCTCAAATTTTGCCTCGTGCTGACTTTTCAAGTAACACATCAGACTTGATGTCTTTCTAATGAAAATAGAGTTTTGCCATTTACTTTAATCATAAAATGGGATAAATGTATATTAGCATATGTTTCCCTAAAGGACAGGAAGTATGTATTATCAGATCATCAAAGATGGGCTTACTAGACATGTGATTTGATATGCCTTAAAACATTCATTTAGATAGTGTAAATTGTGTAAATGAACACAATTATCACTGCAGCTAGCTAATGATAACACAGTAAAAGGTTATGCTGTTGTATAACAAGTTTCTTTTGACTAATAATAGTTATTGTTCTATTATTTGACTTAATTGAATTGAAAGGATTTGCTGATGTGATTTAATATCAGGCTTTTAATTTACATTTACTTTGCAAAACTGTCATGAAAATGTACCGGTAGAGGAAAAAAATCCATTAACACTACTCTTCACAATACTGACCGGTAAAAATGATAACACTTAAGTATTTTAATCAGCTGTCAAAGACAGCCTATTTAGTCTGAATGACTAGAATTTGAAAAGGCAGATTTAGACAATGCTTTGATTAAAGTCAAGGCAGGCTCCATCAGGAAAATTTCAGATGCAGATTTCAAGTACTGCAGTCATAAGCAGTTTTTGTTATGCATTTAAATTTGAGTATTTTTTTAAACTACACAAGACTGAAAGCAAACACTGGAAAATTAAGAAATAAATTAAAATAAGCTATAAAATGCATTGGATTTTAAGGTTCCCAAATGAAATTAAACAGTGTTTTGGCACCTAGGATTCTTAGGGACTCCTGCCACTACTGATTTCACTGTTTATGGCACTGTTTGTGCCAAACATATCTGCTAGATAAAGTGGAGGATCCCATGGCTGTAATTGCATACTTTGTAGTGCAGCTTGGCTTTATATGGTTTTGTATTTATACAAACAGCAAACTGTAAGAATGGGGTTCTCTGATAAAAAGGACTCTAGGGTTACAGTCACATGCCCTGGAAGAAATACATGACTGTTATATCATTTTGATAATTTGAGTTTCTTCCTAAATACACAATGGCTGGAGATGCAAAAGACCTCTTGAATTATCAGATCCATCTCTTGCCAAGCAGAGATGTTACCTGGAGGAGACATCCATTGCCTGCTCATACAAAATGAGAACTCATGCATACAATATATGCTGTTAGGCTGCATATATGTATATATATGTCTAGTCACATTGGTTAACCCCAACATACACACTCAGCTTTTGCACAGACACAGGCAGCACCAACAGCCTCCTCCAGTTTCTCCTCTCTGGTTGAGCAGGATGGAGGTCCACAGGTGGGAATACACCTTGTGCAGCGTGGTTCCCCCAGCAGCTGAGCTCAGACACCCAGTCTGCCCAGTAGCTGCCCCTGAATCCCAGCCTTCCTAGTTGCTGGCACCTGGTCATGTGAATCCCTGAGACCACAGCCCCACTCCACTTGCTGGTGCTCAGACCTACACACACATATATTCATGTACAGAGCTGACTGGGACTCCCCTGGTCCTCAGCAGACACCCCCCGTATAGTCTCGTCCTTGGAGAACCGCCCCCCCCCCCAGCTCCCTGTACCTGCTCACTACCTCATCTGGCCAGGCCTTTGCCAGCGCTTGCACACTCAGTCACTCACACACCCGCGCTGGCTCCCTGTGCTGCACCGCAGACACACGGGCTCTGGCCCTGGTCCCACCTGAGGCTGGCACTTGGTGTCACTCACGGGTGTCTCCCCAGTCACACGCACCCAGGCACACGCACCCTCTGGCCCATGGTCCAGCTCAGCTGCTGGCACCCTGACCTGCACTCGCCTCAGGCTGGCACCACCCACCCCTAGGACCCTACAACCCCTGTGGGGGCATGGCCAGACAGGCCACTATTTACACGCAACCAGCTCTGTTTGTCCCCTCCCTCCTCCATTTTCCCACAGTTGTTCATCTAAATCCCCTTCCCCACCTCTGGCTCCTCCCCTAAACGTTCCATAGTAAGTCTTATGCAATCCCAAAATGCTCTTCCCTGGCATCCCAGCACCACCCCTCCACCCCCCAGTCAGGAAGGGGATCTGAGGCTGCTCCTCTTGGACCATCATGGTGGGCTTCACACCTGGACACTGGGGCCGAGGCTGTCCTGGGGCAGCCATTGATTTGGGTTCCTGCCTGCCCTGGGGCCTCTGTGCTCCTCTGGGCTTGTGGAGATGGGGCTCCTCTGGGCTGATGGCTCCTGGGATGGGCCTGGGAGGACACTTTTTGAGCTGCCCCATCTGCCATTGTCTCTGTGCTCCTTTGTGGATGTGTAGACAAGTTTTTACACTGTATAACATGACATAATCAATGCAATATTGATACTCAAAACACCTATTAAAAGTAAATATTATATTTAGAAACTAAACATTTCACAGAAATGCAACTAGCAAAAGCCTCTTTCATTCAGTATCTTTTTTTTTATTAATGCTAGACAAAACACAACTTCAAAGGAAAGTCAGCCTGAAGAAGAAACAAGTCAAGATATTTTTTTATTTATTATGAAAATTGCAAACTTAATCACACAAATATCCTATAATTTTATTCAGCCATAAAATGTCCTATATTGAGCCTACTGAGATCCAAAACAGGGAATCTGTTTTAATTAGTTCTCTACATTCTCAGATGTTTTCTCTGCTGCTCTAGCACTAATGCCGCTTCTTTCAGAAAATGTGTGTGCCTGAGTCTCGCGCTGCCAACTTTTGAAAGATGTTTTGACGGCATGGTTCAAAGATGAGAATTAAGGAAAATTCCTATTCATTTCAAAGATATCAGCTAAAATGGCCGAAGTTAATCCAGCATCTGGCTGCAGACAGTGGGCTATAACATAGTAAGATCCCTTGAAAACACCTGAACTGTAGGAAAACTTGTTTGTGCCTGAGTCACAGCTGTGCTCACACATCACCCCAGAAGAAAAGTGTTGTGAGAGGCAAAATCCATATAGAGAGCAGTCATAGAGACAAAGAAGGATTTTCAAAGGCATCCATAATTTTTTTAGATGTGATTTTTCACTCAAAATGAAAACTCTGAGGGCAACTCCATGTGTCCAGCTAGCTGCAGACACAATATTACATTCTCACACAATAAAACCAGAATCTCTTTGAAAATTATTTTTTCCCTATCAGCCACCAGGAAGCCATGTTACTGAATCCAGTAAATCTACTGAGATTCTCTAGAGAGCTCTTCAGGGAAGCCAGCAAAATATAACCTTCAACAAACTTCTCCCTCTAAGCTTCCTTATGTCCCTGATGTACTTTTCCTTTGAGGCCAACATCAGGTAGCACATCCTCACTCTCTGGTGCTGAACCTTTTGAATCTTTCTTATTTTCATTGCCATCTTATAACCTTCTATCAATCTTATGATGACATTTTGAAATCCAGTAAAATAATTTTCTGAACTGTTGTAAGACTTCACACAAAACAAGGGCGGGGGCATTATTATTTTTATCTGTCCTTATTGCTGTTTGGTTGTTGGGGTTTTTTTGTAGACCTCAGTTTTGTCTCACCTGATTTGGTTTTCTTCCTTCACAGAAATGGATACTGAGGACAGCTAAAGAGGTTTATTGCTTTATCTGGTACTGATACTAAAAATCCTCCCAGAACCTATATACCTTTGACTGCTAACAGAAATGCAAAATATCCTCCTGGAGATGTTTCATCTCTGCATGAAACAGCATGGATGCTGCTAGCAGGAGAATCTCTGTTTTCAGGTGCATCAACAGAAATCTGGCAAATGTCTTCTCTGCCTGCTCTTTTCTAACAAGAGTTGTGCACACACTGTCATCCAAGCACACATGAATAAAAGGACTTATAAGTTCATGAATTAATAATAGCAACATAGAGAGGTATTTGTGAAAAAGGTATAAGTACAAGGTAGAGGAGAGGATAACTGATGAGTTTCACTCATATGGGACAAGTTTGATTATGCCATAGTTGCATGTATTTATCCCAGAATTTTAAGTGTTTATTTTTAAAAAATATACACATCCAAGATTTTACAAGACATTGAAGGCCTGTCACCTTAAATGTTTTTTCCCAAATCTTTCTTTCCCGGAAATTGTTTTAAGGATCTGTAATCTGGTTCTCTGGTTATGATGGCCCATGACTTCACCTTCAGTGCCAGTTGAGAGCTGGAGTATTGCTTTCTTCAACACTACTGTCACTTAATTCACATGAAAACCCATAGAGCTCCTTCAGTATTATTACACAGAAACAGTTGCCTGGATGAGTAGAAAGGATTTAAGTAGTATCTCACCTAAATTTAGATAGGTGTGATGTTTACCTGTAAAGGTTACAAAGTACTTAAATGCAGCAGCATTGAGTTGTATTTTATGCTATCAAGACATAGCCTCATATCATTAACATTGATTATATTCAACCTTATGAATAAGCTACAAAATGCAATCTATGTAATCAAAATCAGCTGGCTAATGTATCAGTCTGTGACAGAACACTAACTGGCAAGTAGAAAGCTTCAGGGAATATCCCACAGTTTCACAAGTGTGAATGGATGACAGTGAAAATTGAAAATACATTCTGTTAACGAGGTGTATGCCTTTAGGATGTAATTTGGCAAACCTTTTACTCTAGTCCTTCCTCTTTTTTTTTTCATTTTCATTTGACTCAACCCCATCCCCAATAAAGTCCACTTAATTCCATTCAGGTCACGTGGAAGAGTGCACTGAGTGTGAGATTTGAAGAAGTAAAAAGATTGCTTGAAATAAAGTACTACTCAGCTGTGCTACAAGTGAGAGCCAAAAAAATAAATAATCAGAAAAAGTCCTGTTTGTAATTCAGCAAGAAGTCTATATTAAAACAGTTAATATCTTAGGGAAAAAAATGAAGTCAAGAAATCCAGAAATAATATTCATGAATTTCCCATAAAGACAAATCTGAGCATTCATATTCCAAACTACTTCTAATATTCCCAATCCTTTTCTGGGCTTGCTTGTTCAAAGCCTCCTCATGTTCAATGTTGTCTCATATCAAAGATTATTCTGGAAAAAAGTTGGCAGATTCCACATTGGTTCATTTTAGAAGTATGAATACCATTCATTAAAATAGCTTTTGAAATTAATTGCTTGCAGCATTCGGGTGAATGGTGCATTTGTGGCTGATGTAAATCATTCATTCTTCACTCGCGTAGTTTCACATCCTTTTGGAGATGGCTGCAGTCCATGGCTCGAACCCCAAAATACAGTAATGGCAGTACGGTTAATAAAAGTAATACTGTGTGTTGGAATCCTAGTAATAGAAAACTCAACAGCTTGTGCTTCTTATCAATAAACTAGACAGAAAGTGCCTCCACGTTGGAAGAGAATTATGAGAGAATTGCATTGCACAGACAATCCTGAGCCACATGTTTGGCAGCCTATGATTAGTCAACAGCTCATGATCATCAGGCATACCCCAGAAGATAATATCCAGGAATTTGTAAAGGAAAGGGTAAAGCAAAGACTTCACATTTGCTAAAGAAGTTTAAAAACTGTTCTGTCAGCCTTCCTTTCCTCTCACCATAAACAACTGTTTGGTCCTGCACATTTTATGTCACTTCTATACTGAAAACTAATTAGAGCATCAGTCCAGATAATTTCACAATTTTTATTCCTAAAATATTATACAGGTGCAAGTGCTTGTGCATAGAATTATAATTCAAATGATGCTGCAAATATGTATGTGAACTCTCTATGGGCCAAATCAAACCTTCAAATGTAGCAAAGAGAACGTGGTCATATATGTTATAGTTTAAACGAAGCTAGTCTTTTCATTCTCAGGAACCTTGAAAATTCCAGAAATTGTAGATTTGGTCCCTCCTAAATGACTCATGTATGTAGAGTGAAGTCACTGGAAAAAAAACCAAAAACCAACACTGTTGCAGCAAAGCTGAAGTTAGGGCTATGTCTGCATTAGGAAGAAGTGCAGCCCAGTAGCTGTAGATTTGTAAAGAAAAACAGCACTCGGAACTTTACATTCATGCTCTATGTCTTCCAGGGGTTGCTACCTCAGACTAACATGTTTCTGACTCTGTGAACTGACATTCTGTTTGCAGCTGGATCACAGGTTTTGTATTTTGAGAGCACATCTGCCAGAGTATGTTTATCCAAAAGGAGCCTAGTTTGTGAGATCCTGGATCGCTCCCCATGTGACACTATGCACAGGAAGTGGAGGTGACTAGGAGAATCACTTAAAAAATGACTTCCTGAACTAAAAAAGCTTAATGTAAATGCACCCTGAATGTTTCAGAAGATAAATCCCACCAGAAGAAGGACATCTTGATTTGATTAACACCTTTGCCCGATCTGAATTGGTAACCCCCTTCAAGAAGATAGTCCAAACCACTAGTTCAAAGAGAAGATGGTTTAATTTTTGTTTACCAGGACAATTTCACTTTGCATACGTAATTAAACATGAACTGGACCAGGGATTGGATTTAAAATCCCTCACTTCTAAGGTGAGGGTGGTAAATTAAATATTCATTATGCAAGAACATTCATTGTTCATATGAATCAATCAGAAAGTAGGTCTCTCTTTTTTGGGTTTGTTTGGGTTTTGGGGTTTTTTTTTGTTTGGGGGTTTTTTAATGTTCTAACCAGACCACTGAATTACTCTCAGTAAATATTTAAGTATACTACACAAGGTGAATTATCTTGAACAGGATAGACTGAGAGCAACTCACTGCAGAACACCTGAAATTATGGTGTGTAGGCTCCTCAAGCTTCATCTACAGGAGAGAATTGCATTCCAAAATTCAGGTACAGATTATAGTTTAATGTCTCAACCACCTTACTGCCAGAATGGAGGTGGACTCAAATTGTCTTAAGCAGAAAAACATTTGAATCCAAGTGCCCTCTATAAATACCTTCCAAAAAGGGAGGTGGTTCCTGCTCCTCTACAGCTGCACACTCACAGTGCTCCATCTCCTTGGCTTTTTGCACACACTTCTCAGTAACTTGAATGTTAAAGTAAAAAAAAAACCAAAGTGAAGGTGATGTTTGTACCTCTACTGAGTCCTTACGAAATGGTGCTGGGTTTTTTTCTGATAATTACCATCAATTTCAAGGCAAGGAAGGCATGAGGGTGAAATGAATATTACAGCATATAATTTTACCTACCTCACTGGCAGGAGAGATGCCAATGAGGTACACAACAACCAAATTAAGTCATTGTGACCTTATACATTATGGATGGTATAATGGGTGCTTTATGAGATCATATTCAGTTCAATTATTATTGTACTTGCATTGCTGTTTTAATAAATAATCATTAAAATGTGTCGCAGTTATGTATCATTTTTATCTTAATATTTTAAATTTCACTATCTTTGTAGAAGCCTCAGAGCATTCTTAACTAAGAAGGTAAGTCTAATTTTGCATTTCTGCATAATAGGATGAATATTAACATAAAATACTAATACTCTGGGGTTGTAGAGCCTTCATACTTTCCTCAGCCTGTGCTTCTTACTCTTCATAAATATACGAAAAGCCATCTCACTGGTCTGTTTGAAATCTCGTCTTAACACTTTGTTCTTCTGAAAAGCCTTAAAAACCCTATGGAAATGACTAAGGAATAAGTGTGCTGTGACCTCGGTTTTTCATGGGAACTCTTGTAATTATCCTTACAGTGGGCATTTTATACTGTATCAAATCTTCTCATCTAACACAGCATTTAAGGAAACAGATTTTGCCTAGAGGGTTTTCAGAGCATAAAACCTCTTCGAGCACAGTGCAGCCACGGCAGACCAGCCCCACTGTGACCCGCAGGCAGGTGGTGAGCGCAGCCGTGCCCACGCTCATTTCCTCGCACGAAGCCAGAGCTCCTCCCTGCGTACCCTGACCTGGGCACGTCCTCTGCTGCTTCCATGAGTGTCTGAAGCTGGAGGTCAATCAAGCTACTCACAGGATAAGGAGCCAGTAGGAAGTTGTGGAGCTTCTCTGACAATTCAGGAGCACCAATGTTGTGGCAAGGCAGCACAAGGACTGTACTACAGGGCTACAACGTGCGCACTGGGTGTCTCTCCTCGTGTCTCCCTGTGACAATAACTCCCTCCCTCAAGTGCAGAATAATGCTTTCCCATTCCTAGTGTTCCTTTGTTCCTTACACATCTTGCGTCTCATACGACTGCTAAAAGCAGTATCCATGTTGTGAAAGGTGAATCTTATTCAGATTAGAGTTCCCATTAAAGGTACATATTGGTCAGATTTGTAGTGTATTTCATAAAAAGAAAAGAAATCTTACAAATATAGTATGTATAGTAAGGTTCATAGTTGTATCTGTTGAATGCAGGAACACTAGCACTGCTATATATGTTAACACATCCTTAATCCTTCGTTGAAAGTTCAAAGGAATTAGTTTAATTTATTGTGCTTTTTAACTAAAGAAATGCATTATTATATGTTTAAATATATGTCATAATCTCTAAGAAAGACTATCTCAGAGAACATCCAGTACTCAGTTTAAAATACAAAATGAAGACCTACAGAGTGCAAATAGTATGGATACAAGATTACAGTCCAGGTAAATGTAGAAGTATTGACATAATGTGTCCAAATAACAATAAACTCCAATTTATGCCATGAAATAGAAAGCAATCTCTTTTTTTTTTTTTCTTTCCAGATTTTTTCTTGTCATTGGCAAAGAATTTTTGTTGGTTAATTTTTCCTCCCAGAAGTGCAAACTTCTTCATGTCAGCGATTATGCTTGCTTTGCACAGCGCAGGACAGCATGCATTTTTTCTTTTACTGCTGACTCTATCCACATTTTGCCTGATATGCTTTTCAATCCCCACCTTCACCTTCTGCACCCTGTGAACATAAAAGATAAAAAATAGATTAAATGCAAGGGAGCTGAAGAAATTGATCACACACGTTTGCTTTCCTGTGCTCAAAGTAATATTGTCACTTTAACCAGTAAAAAGAATCTCTCATACACATATGGGGTTCAAATGAAAGTGTATCATTACATTACAAAATGCAAGGCCACATTTTTACTTAGTCCCTTATCATTAAAGTATACTAATTGCAATTAAAGGTAACATTTGACACAGATAAGAAGGGCAGAATCTGGCCCGAAAAATCTCAGGGAGATGCAAATTTTGTGTATTGACCATGACTGTTATTTGAACAGCTTGTCTTAAGATTCTCCTAAAATAATTGTATTCTGCAATTACCATTTTTAGTGCCTATTGCAAAGAAAACCTTTAATTTGCATAAGAGAAAATATTACTCTTCTGATTTCAATCAGTTTGATACCCTAAAGGATTTCTTTCTTCATATTTCAAAGTGCAAACAGAATTCCTTTTTTCTCCCTCCTAAAAAATACTTTCTTTCTCATCATAAAAGAAAGAGAGGTATCTATCAATATATGTTTTGGCATTGATTTGTACAGGAGTGTTGATTAATGTACTTCTGTTGCATAGATATTCTCATTGTGTCCATGTATGCGTGTTTGCATGTCTGAGAGAGATACCTTTTCTTTCTCTTCTCTCTCTTTCTGGCAAGCTGAGCAGAAGGATCTATTTTTTGACAAGCTGCCACTCTCAAGAGGGCATAAAATCTGCATTTCCTTTCATCTATCTGGATTAGTGGATTATCCTGCAGTCTGCTTGGTGACTGAGATACTTTATATCCTTCATCTTTGAGTTCTTAAAACTAATATAACAACAACAGGTGTGTTTCTAAGATTTGGCATGTGTTAGAGAGTGAGAGGTTTTATCACATGGCTGATCGGTATCTTAAAAATCACATTTTTTTTTCACAGAGACCTCATTTTGGCAACGAACGGTATCATAACAAGGAAGTCACACTTTTTATTTTTGCTTCATTTTGTGATAAAAGCACATCAAACAACAAAGTTGGAAGCCTGCCCCTATTATTTGATCCAGTTTCAGAAGGGAGGAGGAATGGGAGACAAGAGAAGAAAAGAAGGGAATTAATTAGAGCAACAAAAACTGTGTGTAAAGAGGAGGGTTGGTACGATGGTCTCAAGTGTAATGCTGGAATATGAAACAAAATTAATAATAATAAAAAAAACCCCAACACTTTAGAAGAAAGTGCTGTTCCAGTTAACTGCCTCCCAACTTCCAACTTCTAAATTCACTCTAACAGGTCTAACTAAAGGTCTCTACCTTGCTAAGACTCCCACCCCACAAACAGAAATACCAAAGCAAACGGAAAGAGCAGCTGAGGTATCCTGCCACTGCCCACTGCCAGGCATGCATCATCCACCCTCACCCTCACCTAGATAGCTTCCATCAACCTGGGCCCCATTTCCTGGGCCAGGCATGTGGTCGTGCTGTGGGTTTTCCTACAGGTATTTCAGGGAGGTACCACCAGCAAGTGGCCAGAGACAGTGAGCAAACAAACAAAAAACCCCAACCAAAGAGAAAAATGAAGATGAAAAAACGTCAATTCACTTACAGAATAGGATTGTACAGTAAGTGTTCTGTGCAGTTTTAGGTATGAACTTTCTTTCTCTAAGTCTTTCATTTTTAAATCAAACCCTTCCTCTATTTTTATATGCAGTTGCTAAGTTATTTTATCAATAATTAATTCTGCCATCTATCACAGAATGTATGAGTCAATTAATTTCTTATCTATGTTTCCTAAATACCTTATTCCTCCATTTTTTTTGTTTCCATATAACCTCTAATGATTCTTCATCTTTTCAAACTGCTCTGACACCTATTTAATCCTTTCTGTATGTTCTTCTCAATAAAGTTCTAGATACGCTTCATGCCCTGCATCTTGAGATCAACTGAGATTTACAGTGCATCTAATGTATGTCCTGGCCCTGTCCATAATTGTGAACTTCATTCATAATGTGATAAGCTGAAACTGTAAGACCTTTTTTGGATCTTGGTATTTGTTTCTCGTAGTACCAGCAATGTATGAAGACTTTTTAGACAGTCAAGACCATAAAGTCATTACCCAGAGGAGATAATACAGTCTAAAGGAAGAAGATCTCGGATGAGAAAAATAACAAAGGGATATTCGTACAAATCTTCTAGTTCTCTGCCTGAGTGAGTAGCCAAGTTGTAGTATTCTGTATTCTCAAGATAGGGATAAAATAAATAAGAAAAAAAATACTGTCTTATAATTATGCTCATTGTGTTTTCAAGTTTGTTTTTTGTTTCACTTTATATTTTTTATTCCTTAAAACAATTAAGTATTCATTTTTATTCTCTTTGTCAAATGGAAAAAGATATTAAATGCTTTGGAAATTGACTTAGATATTGATGTTAGAAGACACTTAATTGCGTGCTTAAATTTCAGAATGCTCTGAGCATAACTGAAACACGAATAAAGGTTGCAGTAGCAACACACTCAAGAATAAAGAGAATTTCTAGAGATGGTTGTTGTGCAAACCAAACTAAATAAAAGTGTTTGATGGGAATGAAAAACACATATTTTTTTTTTTTTTAAGTCTGGCAGGACCAGAAACAAAGACCATGAATTTTAAAGCTGAAAATACATTGCTATCGTATGGGCATACATAGTATGGACAGCAGCCTAGACAAGGAAACAAGATACAAGGTGCAAGCAAGTGAAATGAGGGAGAGCTAAATGTAGGTTCACTACACTTTACATTGATATCCCAGTCTGAAACCAGCAATAAGACATCTGAAGCAATGAGAAGGGGCAGGGGGGGAGCTAAGAAAAAGAAAGAACTAAAACATTCTGTGAGAATGAGAAAGAGGAGAGGACAGAAAGTCTTCATCAATACAGCGTGAGGTAGCAATTCAAGTAGGGAAAGAAAAGAGCTAGAAATTGTCTCCTTATTTCAAACAGTCCAGAAGCAAAGCAGTGAAAGATGCACTATGGTCACGTAGGCAAAGAAGAAAGAAAAGTCATCCACTGCACCTGTGAGATTTAATACTTGGCAAAGTCCTGTCACTCACAAGAAAATGGCTCAACCCGCAAGTCTGCACCTAGCAAGATGGTTTGTAAAGTAACTATTACATATTTGAACTAAAACAACATAGCCCAAATATTAGAAAGTGCATTCATTTGCTAGCATGCATTTCCTTCACATTGCTGCAATGTAGCCCTCATTCTGTGCAAAGATCAACAGTGGAACCTTGAGGACCCTGCAGTGCTGTGACACAGGTAACAATGAAAAGGTCCATTTAAAAATACAGAATACTCACTATTTTCCTTTTCTATCTATCAGCTTTATTTCTCTATTGTTATCATAATTTTGAATTATATGTATAATATAATTCCCAATTATAATAAATTCCTAATGTAAAATAAGCAGAAGGTATTAAATAGGAAAGTAGGAGCTCCCATGAGAGAACTGCATGGAAGATACAAGACACCTCATATTGTGGGAAAAGATAGCTGTTATTAGGCTAACAAATGCTTAGTCCTAGAAACTGCCAGCAGCTTTAGTCCAAGAGTGGGACCTACAAGATATGCTGCTTGGACTGACTATAGTTACTGACTGTTCCTCTTTTAATCTTCCTAGCTCAGCAGACAGAGCCTGACAACTAAGTGTAAGAAAGGTATCCTACATTCTTTAGACTTATGGAGGGCATCTCCTGGAAGGTAAAAGATTTTTCTTAGAAATAGCAGTTATTTAGAAAGCCAACTGATGTCTTTCAGTAACAGCCTAACACACAAGGCAGCATGTATTCATGCACAGGGCATGACTTGAATTTTAGAGAGACTTAACCATGGTGCTGGAAGATCCTGCAGCACGGTTTCAAGCATGAGTATGTCCACAGTGTTAATGTGTCCAGATTAATTCAGAGAAACTTTCAAGAGCAGCTAACAGAACAGCGTAATGTCTAAACTTTAGCCCATCTAGTTTCAAACTTGAAAAATTTAAAACATTTTGATTTTTCATAGAATCATAGAATGGTTTGGGTTGGAAGGGACCTCAGAGATCATCTAGTTCCAACCCCCCTGCCATGGGCAGGGACAACCTCCACGAGATCAGGTTGCCCAAAGCCCCATCCAACCTGGCCTTGAGCACTTCCAGGGAGGGGACATCCACAACCTCTCTGGGCAACCTGTTCCAGTGCCTCATCACCCTCACAGTCAAGAATTTCTTCCTAACATCTAAATCTACGCTCCTCCAGCTTAAGGCAATTACCCCTTGTCCTATCACTCCATGCCCTTGTAAACAGTCCCTCTGCAGATTTCCTGTAGGCCCCTTTAGATATTGGAAGGCTGCTGTAAGGTCTCCCTGGAGCCTTCTCTTCTCCAGGCTGAACAATCCCAACTCTTTCAGCCTGTCTTCATAGGAGAGGTGCTGCAACCCTCTGATCATTTTTGTGGCCAACCACTCCTGGTTGGGTGGCCTGTAGCAGACATCCACTATAATGTCCCCTGTCCCTGCCCTCCCTTTAATCCTGACCCATAAGCTCTTGGTCAGCTCCTCATCCATCCCCAGGTGGAGCTCCATGCACTCCAGATGGTCATTGACAGGGAGGGCAACACCCCCTCCTGGGCTCCCCTGCCTGTTCTTCCTAAAGAGCCTGTATCCTTCCGTTCCAACACTTCAGTCATAGGACCCATCCCACCACATCTCTGTGATGCCAATGAGATCACAGCCCTGCAGGCGTGTGCACATCTCTAACTCCTCTTGTTTATTCCCCGTGCTACGTACGTTTGCACAGAAGCATTGAAGTTGTGCCCCCGGTGAAGGTGACTTGCTGGCCGGAGTGGCTGGAATTCCTTTGTGCTGCACTTCAGGTGCTCTCCTGCTGACCTGTGATCCTTCTCCCAGCTCTGGGCATCTATTGCTGGTGCTGGCATCAAACTGGTGGGAGTGGGATGGATTGAGGTTCCCCTTCCCCAGCATCTTTAGTTTAAAGCCCTCTTCGCTAGCTTGGCATTAGTTTAAAATTTGTTTAAAAATAAAGTTTCATTCAAAACTTTCCTCTGACATGTTTAATACTTTTTATTTCCTTGAAACCAAACATTCTAATCAATTAAAAATCCCTTTTATTTCAAACTTGGGATTGAATTAACACTGAAAATATTTCAAATTAAATAATTTTATATCAATATATAGGTTAGGTATATAAAAAAATAACAAATTCACAAATCTATTTTCATTCAGTTTTACTCTAAGGCTTTTTCCAAGTCAAAGTTTTCCACATAACTATTTACCATCTATAAATATTATGTACATTACCTTTTTCTCATTATATGACCTTGTATATGTTCAAATTAACCTTACCATCTCTTTACCAAATGACGCATAGCAATCTTTATTACTAACCTGCCTTTACTATTATTTACTGCTCTACCAATGTTCATGTCACCCACAAATTTATCTGTATTGATTTTATATTTTCTTCTAGAACATTGATAAAGACATTGAACAACATTGGTCTCTGATGGATGCACATAGCAGGACAGTCTATAAACAATAAGCACTCTATAAGTACTTACAGTAAACTATAAACACTCAACTAATCAGTTCTTAATATATTGAATATGGGGTTTGTGAATTTTGTACAGTGCCATATTTATAGTAGTGTGCTATGGTATCTAAAGACAAATTTCTCTGTGTTCTCTCTCTAACTGTATTATAAAGTCCTAGTTACTATCCTAAGCCAAATGTAATCTCGTTAGAAAGAAACAATTTGTTTGATAAGAGGTATTTATTATAAAACTATACTAATTGCATTTATTACGCTACTATGCTTACTGATTTTATTCCATATTATTCTCTATCTGTGCCTAAGATGAAAACCAAGCTAGCCTATCAGTGCTTCCCAAGTTCACATTCTTAACCTTTCTTAAATTTTGATGCAACAAAAAAATACCAATTCTTCTGATACTTTGAACAAGTAAAGAGTGGAGGACTAGAAGGAATATCCTTGGCCACTTCCAGCTGTCACAGGCAATCAAACTATGCAGTGCTTCTGTGCATATATTGATCGCCAGCTTAAAACCAATTTGGGTCTTTGCTCTCATTACTTTTATTAGAGATTTGTGTCAAATTTTCCCCATAACCAGCTTGTGTATGCTTACTTTTAGGCCAAGATTATCATTTATTGTCAATGGTCAAACTCTTTCCCAAAGTATTTACCCTACTTTTCTCCTCTGAAGTATTTATACTGTTTTAAATACCACAGTCATATGTCCTTCATCTTTTCTTTTGCCAGGCTCAGCAAGGTACCATTTGATAATCTAATCAAAACTAATTTCCAGTTCTGCTGGTCATAGTATTAGCTTCTCTCTCCACCTGTTCCACTTTGCAGTATGTTTTCTTGTGTGTGACCAAGCTATACTCAGTATTTAGCAATGTGTGTGCTGTGTTGTATTTTTCATATTTTAACTGGAAATACATCAGTTGAAGATTAGATTATTTTTTTCCCCAAGACACACTGGATCACTGGCTCATAGGCATTCTGTGATTGAGTAATACACCCAGCTCTCTCTTTTTCTGTGTCATTTCAAATGAATGAGGCCAGTTAGTAGCTCTGATTCAAGATCAGTAGTTCACAGCCAATTCTATTCAAAGATCCAGTCCTGTGATTTAAAAATGTTTAACTTATTTAATGGTTGCTGTTAATCCTCCTCTTGAGCTACTAATAGAAGAGAATATATTTCATTTTCTCTGGATGATATGAACACATTACTCCACTTCTTTCCAAAGATGAAAAGGTGTTCAACCAAATGTTTCAGACTCTATATCACAGGAATGATCATACTTGTCAAGATCTTAAGTAGACTCCTCTCAAAAAGCATCAGGGATCTAATCCTCCTGATGATAAGCCTCCAAATATACTGTCAGGGAATTTTGTCATCTTTTTATTTGGGTGACAAGAAACACTGTGAAAAAAAGGTGGAAATGGAGGATTCACAGAACTGAAGAGTTAGTCAGTCATAATTACCTAATGCTTTAGCTTTAGACTCATCTTCTGTCTATCAAGAAAGATGAGGAATGTGAACTTTCAAGCCCCTTTTTTAAAAACAATCCCTGTTTTAGGTGTTTTGATGGAGTTTTTTTCTGAAATAAATGGAAGATACCTGAATCTATTTAACTTGCAACTAATTTAAAAAGCGTTCTGTGCTGGCTTTGGCTGGGATAGAGTCAATTTTCATCATAGTAGCTAGTATGGGGTTATGTTTTGGATTTGTGCTGAAAACAGTGTTGATAACACAGGGATGTTTTTGTTACTGCTGAGCAGTGCTTACACAGAGCCAAGGCCTTTGCTGCTTCTCACACCACCCCACCAACGAGTAGGCTGGGGGTGCACAAGAAGGTGGGACAGGACACAGCCAGGACAGATGACCCCAACTGACCAAAGGGATATTCTATATCATATGACATCATGCTCAGCATATAAGGGGCTAGGGGAAGAAGAAGGAAGGGGGGGAACAATTGGAGTGATGACGTTTCTCTTCCCAAGTAACCGTTATACATGAGGAGCCCTGCTTTCCTGGAGATGGCTGAACACCTGCCTGCCGATGGGAAGTGGTGAATGAATTCCTTGTCTTGCTTTACCTAATAAACTGTCTTTATCTCAACCCATGAGTTTTCTCATTTTCACTCTTCTGATTCTCTCCTCAATCTTGCCGAGGTGGGACTTTTTACACGGTGAAGAGGCTTTCCTACATACAAAAGAGAAGCACTGCAACAACTCTGGTAATGGAGGGTTCCCAGACTGGGTAATAAAACACTGCCTTGTATTTAGTACTGGGATTAAACAGTGAAACAGCAGTTCAAACATATGACTGTTTACTATGGAGAAGATGTTTTATAACTTTCATGTCTGTGAATAAAGACCATAACATGATACGTTAAGGTAAATTTGTTTCTGGTTCACAGTTGAATCACTTGGTTTTCAAATACAAAGCATCCCTACAGAGTAAGCTGTACCTACTTTCATTTAAGGATTTTGGTGCTAACTTTCTCTTACATGTGTGATAGTGTGTGAAATGCTCAGCTAGCTGAGCAAGCTAAGCGTGGGCCTTAGGAGAGGCTCCCAGTCCAAAAAAGGAGTGATCTCAACTAGGACTAATTAAGAAAGTACTTCATATCCCCTTCTTCTCCTACTTACCTGTTTTTAAGTGGTTTGGAGATAGCGACTTCTTTCTTCACATCATCCATTTACCTTCCTTCATTATAGTTTTGGCCATGGATGAAGGATGGTGGGAGAAGACACAAGATGCCTGAAAATAACACCTGAGGCTCAAGTGCTGCCATTGCTGTGCATAGCCTAATGAAGGTAATAAGCTTTTAGTGTGCTCACAGATCAGTTGGTGTCTTTTCCGTGTCCAGGAAGGTCTCACTGCCACATATATTCCTTCTTACAGTTTCATTTTCCAATCTAAAATTAATCAAAATTATCAGACAAAATAGTGATGCTCACCCTCTCTAGGCTGCTAATGGCACCATTATTTTCTCTGATATAACTGCCTTCTGCACACGTCTCATGATGTCTTGAACTTTTATGTGAAATGCATGCTCTTTCCAATCAGGCATGGATTGGAAACCCTGTTTCTTACCATAGAATCGCTGGTCCTTAAAATGGACATAGTATCTAATAGAAGTAGTCACTGGTACTTATAAAAAATAGCTAGAAAAATCTTGCAGGTGGTTTGGGTTTCACTACAGTTTGAAAACTACATTACAAGCAAGTTTCAGGCTCTTCATTTGAAGTGTTTGGCTATCATGATTTGCATACACTTCTCATTGGGATTTTAGGAAACATGCATTATTTCGGGGTACAACAGGAATTGTTAAGTTCTGCACTAGCTGGAACAGTCAGTAATAACCCTTTTGTGAACCATATCTTAACTGTGATACATCACTTAGACATACGGACATTAAAGAACTTCCCAGGATACATTTGCGAAGAGATGTGGACTTGTATTACGAAGCATTTCTTTTGGACAGCAAACAACTCTGAGATGGCAACCAGTGGCACCTAAAAAAGGCACAGCTGGGATTCACAGCCTTACCAACCATGCCAGAGCTGTCTGTGACCTAGACAGTTCAAAATGTCAGGAGAGAAGTGAAGGGCACTGAAGCGCTGTAGGCAGCAAGAAAGTACCTACATGGTACTCATAGCCAGGGGTCTCCTAGTGGTAGGTGTCTGATGAGGTCAGTCTTTTCTGATACAGCTGTAGACAAGGGGAAGACAGAAGTTGTTAATCTTCCTTAGCCCCACTGAGGCATCATTTACCCCAGGACCAGATCATTCACCAAGAATGTGAAAGACCTGGCTTCTTCCTTTGCCTGGTTTCATCTGAAAGTGGATGTTTTCATGTCTCATAGGAAGAGTGACATAATTACTGTCCTTTTGGTGAGGGTGGCTCTTAGGCTCCTGAGTGGAAGATGTTCCATTTCCTACAGATAAGTAGTATTTGGACCAATAAGTAATAAAAAGACCAAGTGGTTATCTCCAGTGCATGAGATAAGGTAACATCAACTCACTTGGGATGAAGCATCACTGAATTTGACTGTCTTCTGCAGTTTCTAGTCATTTACACGCACAAAAAAAGAATGCCTCCAACATAAGGATGAGTACAGTTTGTCTCAGTGTATTGAGTATTCTGACAGTTAGTAAAACTTTCCCAGCAAAGGACTAACTTCAAGAAATGAACAGATAGACGGATTGAATGTCAGTTCTTACTTCTCATTTTATTTTTGACTACAGTTACAGTGTGCAACTGTGGATAGGGACTAGGCAAGAAATAAAATGCCAAGGATTTTATCAAAAGACTGGTAAAACTGTTCTCAATTGTGTGAAAGGCTGTGTGAGACAGATGTTGAAAGCTGCCTGGACTTTGGTGGCACTGCTCAGCAGTGACATTTCAGAATCATGCAGCATCAAAAGAGGCATGACCAGCAGGTCAAGGGAGGCGATTCTTGCCCTCTACTTCACTCTCGTGAGACCCCACCTCTGTTCACTTCTGGGGGCCCCAACAGAGGAAGGACATGAACCTGTTGGAGCAAGTCCAGAGGAGGGCCACGAAGAAGATCAGAGGGCTGGAGCACCTCTCCTATGAGGACGGGCTGAGAGAGTTGGGATCGTTCAGCCTGGAGAAGAGAAGGCTCCAGGGAGACCTTATAGCAGCCTTCCAGTACCTAAAGGGGTCTACAAGAAATCTGGAGAGGGACTGTTTATCAGGGAGTGTAGTGATAGGACAAGTGGTAATGGGTTTAAGCTGAAGGAGGGTCGATTTAGATTAGCTATTAGGAAGAAATTCTTTACTGTGAGGGTGGTGAGGTACTAGAACAGGTTGCCCAGAGAGGTTGTGGATGCCCCCTTCCTGGAAGTGTTCAAGGCCAGGTTGGATGGGGCTTTGGGCAACCTGATCTCGTGGAGGGTGTCCCTGCCCGCGGCAGGGGTATGGAACTAGATGATCTTCCAACCCAAACCATTCTAGGATTCTATGATTTTACTATCTAGAAATGAGTTTGGGCTAGATGGCATCTGATTTAGAGTTCTGGTATTAAATCATTAGGAAGACCTTTTCCCATCCTTCCTTCTGCTATTCCCTTATTAACCTAGTTGCCCTCATTCATATGACTAATGGATTACCTATTAGAATAGGTATTAAATAGAATAGAATAGAATAGAATAGAATAGAATAGAATAGAATAGAATAGAATAGAATAGAATAGAATAGGGATATATTAGCTTTCTCTTTCTTTTTGTAATTTTATGTTTATCTTCTGACAGCCGGATAAACTCTAACTTGAAAAAAAGGTGAATCAACACTTCTGGAAGCATCCCTACCTGGACATGCTGTTTCAGAAAAGTTTGATTCAGCACTGTGGGGTTTTGAATGTCAGGATAAATATTTTATAAAATCTTTTTTTTTTCTCAAATATGGTTGCATCTAGAAAAAAAAAAGAAATTTCAGCACAATGTTAAACAGTTTTTTTATTGTATCTTGTGCATTGCTGTTCAAGAATTCAAGGCATGAGTAAAGTCAGTGGAAGCTGATGGTACTGCTTTGCAGGGCTAAGTGCATAATTAATTGCATGACTTTACATATTACCCTGTTATCACACACCCTTGTGTCACACAATTCTCAGTATAATTGTACACATTTCTAACATGAAGAAGTATAGGAATTACAACTGATATCAACTGGTATAGTTTCAGGGATAATGGATATTCTCAGAGGATCTCATAATATTTCACAGAAGCATTTGACAGAGGTATGTGCATTGTTGTAACAAAATTATCTCCGAGGTACTTGACGCAACAACAACAGAATATTCTGATTTATGTATGTTTAGGATCTCACTTCCCCTCCCCCTCTCCCCATTCCATTTATTTTCTGTTTTGTTTTTGGTGGTGGTGTTTATTTCTGTCCGGGTTTTTCTGATCACTTTAACTATTCTGTAATCCATCTTGTCCTCCTCCCTGGTATTTCCAGAATATTTTTTTTTCAAAATTTTCATGCTTTCTGAAGCATTGTCTCTACTAAAAAGAGTTTGGAAACTGAGAACCCATGTGGCCTTCACTCTCATGAAAAATTCATAGTGATTTAGACATAGTGAAAATTGGACCACAGAGATATGACAAATTTTTCTTACTATAGTTTTCTCTAGGACTAGAAATGATTGCTGCTACTTTTATACATCTTTGTTTAATTAAATTTCACAGAAGTCATATGAAGTAAAAATGGAAATAAGATGCAACTTTTTTGCAATCACAATAATTAAAAATGAAACAAGTGGTTCAAAGATGCAATGAGTAGAATAACCATTTAGAAAATATACTCTGTTTCAACCACAAATTAGTACATTTGCTAAAATAAATAATAGGTACTAGCCTATGAGTAATCCTGTGCTGATGGACAAGTTGATAGTGGGTTACATATTGTCCATTTTGGACAAAGAATCCGAGGCTTTCAGAAAATATACCTTTTACAAATATTACAGTGGTTGTGGGAATTTGTATAATTTATATTAAAACCATAGAAATACAAATAATATTAAAGAAAAATTCCTAGCAATATATGCATCCATAGTCATGCCCTAAAGCTGAGTTCTCCTCTTTCTACTTAAAAGCAGCCTGGAGAAATAGGTTGACGTCATAGTGTACCAGAAGTCACTCGTGGAATTTTGCTTTAAGAAAGGTCAGCACTTGAAAAGCTTTTTGTACTGATAATGGCTTGCTACTTAACAACTTCCAAACTATGCAAAGGTTGTAAAAGTGACTTCACTGGTTAGCTTCAGCTAAAGAAAAAAGCTTATGAAGAAACACATATTCACAGGGGCTTGGGGGTTTTGTTGTTGTTGTTTGTTTGTTTGTTTTCTTTAAAGGAGTTCTTGAAATGTTGAAGCAAATTTACTAATTCTGAAAATTTTTCCTAGGAATTCAAATGTTCCTAATTTTAGAACTATAAGAAAGGGAAAGCTCTGATTTTTAGATCTTTCACACATTAGCAAATGTATGACTCTAAACCAGTATATCTGTATTTGTAACACTTCCCATGCTAGAATGAAAACTCACTTGTTTCAGAATGGGAACCTCCACCCAACTAAACTAGTACAGTCAGTTCAAGTGACTGCAGTGTTAGTATCATCGTGTCGCTATAAGAGCGTCCTAGGCATACAAGCAGTTTCCTGGTTATATATAAAGTCTCCTTGCAGCAAATGCTTAACCTGTGACCTACCTAGTCCTCCAGAAACCACGTGAATTTGCAGAAGAGACTGTCACTGCAGGTTCCATTTGGCTGTAAGCGACCCTTTCACATTCACCACGGGGCAGGCTTTCTCCCACATCACTGGCGTGTGCGTTTGCTCTCGTCAGCTGAGGAATTTACAAAGCCAAGTTAATTCTATATGTTCACCCATAGTCTCCAGATGGAACAGCTTATTTATCAGCTTGTCTCTGCCATGCACGGACTATGGTGAATAGATCCCTGAGCTTGCAGAGATGCGACTCAGTAAATCCACATGGTGCGGATCAGCTCTACGGCTGACCTAACAAGCTCTGCTTCGCAGCTATCTTTATTAGCTTGAATGCACTGCTGCACAAATGGGGCTCAGCCTGCAGTCAGACCCAAGCTCATTCACATCCAGGCAGCTCAGGGAGCTCTGCACCATGCACCCGCTCCTTCTGGTTCTGCTATCGTTATCAGCCCTGGGTCAGATGTGTTCGCACCTATGCCGTAGACAGATTTATACGCCTATTTGGAATCTCACCTGAACAACACACTGTTGAAAAACTTTGTTTTCTAATGCAGATCTGGACCAACATTTCAGCTAGGTAAAGATTACTATTTCTTGGAAACTTTGATATTTGAAAAAGTTACCAGTAGTTTGTTTTTAATTAAATAAAAGTGATCAATTAATAGCAGGGGTTATTATGTAGCATTCATTTGTTTGTCTCTTCAGTGTAATATCTTTACCAGTAATCCACTGGTAGCCATTCCCCTAAAGAGAGAGAGCTTTTTTGGCACAGAACACAGAAAAATACAATACCAGCTGTTTCTCAGCATGATTTTAAAGTTGATTTTTAATGTGAACTTAAACTTATAATTTCTAGGAATCCTGGACAACAGAAGGTTAAAACTAGAAAGACCTACTATTTCTGCATAATTAAAGCCACCTATCCCTTTCCAATCTACATAATACCCATAATTACATGCAAATTATGTGATTTTCAACTGTTTGTAGAATCTGTTCCTATAATTAAATGCAGCATAACAATGTTTTTAAGAGCTCAGAGACATCACTATGAATCATACGTATCCTGCAGAGTCCCATTATCACAATCAGAACTCAGAGGACAACAATTTTGCAGTAAACGTTGTAGTTTGATACAATGGATCGGGCGTGAATAATTTAAGGAACCATGGCAAGACCTTGTTGATTGCTTCTCTTAACATTACAAAGACTAATGGTAACACAGGTTTTTGTTACAGGCCCATATCCCTGGAGAGATGGCATTTTATATGACTGGAAAGGAACGAGCTGGCGTTGGTCCAGCCTGTGAGTGTTCCTGCTTAAAACCCCTACAATTAAATTGGTTAATGAGAATCATGTTAAACACAAAGTAGTTCATACCATAAAGTTGAGAAAGAATCATCATGCTCCAAGTTAATAGGGGGGGAAAAGGGACAAATTAATCCAATTACCCCTTTTTTAGTTATTTCAGGGAAAAGCAAATTTATTCACAGTTTTCGATACATTTCCCTAATTAATGCAATTTGATAAAATGAAGCAAATTCATGATGTCATTAGCTGAGTTGTGCTTAATGAAGTTGGGCTGTATGAAACATTAACTGCAATATTGAATCCATTTCCTTGGACTGGCAAATATGCATTTATCATTTCAGTACATTTACTCTGGAAGTTCCAATCATGAGGCCTTATCACCGTAATCGTCATGTCCTGATAAATCTACATATATTAACATTTTGATCAATGTCATTGTTAAGCTCAGACTACGAAGAATTCTATCACTTGGCAGTCTGGGAGAAGTTAAATAGGCTCCTTCACAGCCTGGGCTCTTTCTTTACCAATCAATGGTAAGAAGTTGTCTGATGGACAACTGTCAAACGGTAAGTGGAAATAACAGTACTTACTTATTTTATCGGCTTTGGTTAGCTACTCTTTCTTCCACAGAGGACTGTACATCAAAGTGGTTTTCATAATGTTCCTGTTTGTTTGCACAACAAAAGGTATATAAATCTTCATTGATAATGAAGAATATTGCCAGAAGTTACATTTAAGAGAATGAAGTTTGATAGGGGCATCCATGTAGGAAGGAGTGACAAAAATTTAGCATTGTCTACTATTTTGTTTATGTGTTAGGGGTTTTTTTTATTGGGGCTATACTAGTCAAAATATGGAAAAGACTCAAGCCTGTTGCCTAACATTGAAACATTTGTCCATGTGAGGCATCTTTATTTATTAAAATCTGACAGGATACGGTATAAGAAAATATTATTTATATTGGAGGTCTTGGACCCAGAGAAAAGTTTCTGATGTTATAAACTTAAAAACTAAATCTGCTGAATTAAAGCAGAAAAATGTGCGTGATCCTTCCAATGAACACAGTGTCATTCTCTACTCAGAAAATTAAGTGTTATAATCAACCAAAAGGGAAACATCAGAATACTGGAAATTTTGCTCCTAATATTAGGCTATCCTGTACACCTAATGGAGCAGAAGAGATGGGAAAAATCATATTTGGAGCTTTGCAGAAAAGAGAGGAAGAAACACTTCCCAGAACTGGCCCACAAAGGGTGTTTAAAATTAAATGACTAGAGAGAAAAAGTTATATGTTTATGAGAGTGTTATTGCACTGATCAATGTTTGAATACTCCTGTATCTTCATTTCCTAAATTTTCACTGGTGTACAGCTGTAGAATTTTGGTCTAATGGTTTAATAAGACACCAACATATTAATATTTTTTCATACAGTAAAATTGGTCTGATGAAAGAAATTAGCATTCAGCTAAGGAATGAACTGCCAGTGTTCCAGTTATAAGCAAGCTCTATCAGGCTTTATAATGGGAGACTGCAAGTTTTATTTATTAATTGCTCTCATTTAAATTATTATCTTGTCTCAGTTTAATTTTCATTACAGTTTAATAATAACATTACAAGGAAGAGATCATTAAAACTAAAATTTGAAATGAGATGTTTGGCTTGAACAAATTATTGACAAGAGAAACAGCAGACCCTGATTAATCAAACATTTGCATATTCTTTATGGTAAAAGAATAGGGAGGCTGTAAGCAGCAATTCAAACTTCCTGCATTAATTCAATAGTTAGTGGCCTTTTGCTAAAATTATGTGTGGGATACAAAGTCACTCCCAGGGATAAAGCTGTGGATCAGAATTTAGAGACTCTAAATAATTCAGTCTGTCAGTGACACTTGTTTCAGGTTTGTGCATTGACCTGTAAGGAAAAAAAATGATTTGTAGGCAATTTTAATCTTAAAGTTCAGTTTGCCATGTAAACTTTTTGGATGCTAGGTGAGTCATACAAGAGGGAAAAATGTCTTTGCATCAGCCAATAAGGTTTAGTTAATTAAAAAATATCTAGGTAATTTTACAGTTTGTTGTTTTGGGGGTTTTTTTGTAATATTAAAAACTGAAAACAGAGGAAATTTTCAAATACAAGATCACCTCATTTTGGAAATGATTATAAAGTCACTTTTCAATTTTTCAATTTCAAATAAAATTTAAAGAAAAAATCTCTTAGTGCAAACTTATTTTCTAATCTGGAAAAAAAAAAACCAAAAACACCACAAACAAACCCCAAAAACCAACCAACCAAACAACAACAATAACAAAAAACCCCAACAAACAAAAAAAACCCAGCTTGCGTTATATGCAAACTTTCTTTTTCTCTGGAAAAAGAGAAATTCCAGTAACCACTGCCACAAAGTCAGGTTAGGGACAAAGACTTCCTGGAGGTCTGCTTTCCCTGATGGTGACTCCTTACTGCTCCAGCTGAGTTTTGTAACAGTTCTCCTAACAGCCTGCTAGTAACTGTAGAAAAACCAGTAGAAACAGTCACAACACAGTTGTTATGTCATTTAAAGATACTCCTTGAAATACAAATGTTTTTGCAGTTCTACTAGTAGTTTTTTCCATCTAGTTGTAGCTAAGCAACCAGCATTTTGACGAGATTCTGCTGTCGCTGTTAACGTCCCCAAACATATGGTTTTCCAAAGCTATAATTACAATTTAACAGTGGTAAAACAACATGGCAACTATCACCGGACACAGCCTTGCAGATCTTCATGCTACAAATTAAGGCAGTGGTAATTACATTAACATTGCCAGAAGCAACCAATCCATTTTCTTACACAAAATCAAATGTTGAACTATGCAGTTTTAGGATAACAATTTTAACAGTTATTTGCATAATGTATAATGAATTATATCAAGTTTTCGTAGCACTCCTACAGAAGTATTTTAAAAAATATTAATCATCATTTAATTACTGTAATCCTCATCATCTGTCTGTTTTATATTTTTAAAATCAGTAGCAAAACATGACTGGGTTCTATTCTATGTACAAAGCTGGGATCTGTAATACATATACTTCATGACACCTACTACTCTGCAATAAGTTATCACAAGTGGCCCTATTAATCTTTCTTACCTGAAGGCCCATGCTAACACTTAGTATAGTCATATTTTAAAGCATTCAATCTGTGTTCATTCCTCCTATATGAAAAGTAAAGTCTGCTGTCTAGAACCACAGGTCCGTTATCATTTTAGAGCAGATTGCTAGATAAAACATGCAAGGTGAGGGACAACTCCAGAAAACAGCAGTCAAACTTCGTTCAGATTTCTGTTCAGTGGAACCTGAGTGGAGCTGAACATTCTGCATATGTGGCTCATATATTATCATTAATAAGATTATTAATTTTAAAAGGCTGTTATCATAGAGCTGCAGGTTATCATGAGCTTAACTTGAAGCATATGATTAAATCCCAGTGACTTCAAAGCACACAACAGCAACAAAAAGAATCATTATCATGTTTAACTTCTATTACACTTTCTAAGGAAAAAATACTCTTGCAAATTTCCATATTGATGATAAAATATTTTATCTCTTGACAAGGACAAAGAAATAACAAGTACATTTGTTTTATTAGGTATATGATATCTACTCTGAGTAGTTTAGCTTTAAAGTTTCACAAAAAGTCTTCTGCAATTCTGCCTCTTTGAATATGATTAAAAACCAAAAATTATGTCAGTGCTTTATGTAGTAGTATTTCCAGAATATCAAATAAAGGATTAACTGAAATAATTGCAGGATTCTAAAGAGTTTATGCCTGGATTCCAGGCCTTACATCTGCCTCTAAATTCCTAGTGAATGTTTTGGCCTTACTAATGACACTTATGTTATGTGGAATAATATTACATTGCAATTTGTTCAAACTCCTTTGAAAATATTCTCTGCTAGTACACAAATGTTCAATTCAAAGTTTCTTGGTTATGACATTTTGATTTGTGCCTTTGTTCTGCTTTCAGTATGAAAAACTGATTTTATCCTTTCTCCTGCTTTTCCTTGCTTTGCAGCTGCTTCTTAATGTTTCTCATTCAGAATATAATAGCATAATATAGAAAATGGGGAAAACACATCTTTCATTGATTTAATTTTAATTAATTTAAGAACAGCTGTTCCTTCTCTAACATTCTCCCTTTTTAACCTTTCTTCTTGTTCGTTGGTAAAGGGGGGAAATAAAGAAGGGAGAAACCTTAACCTTTATATTAAACCTTCTAGGCTAAAAAGCCAGGTCAAAATGAGGTTAAAATAAAGCTGATATTTGAAATTGAAAAGGGTATTTTTTTGTTTCTTTTTCAAAATGTAATTTCTGTATGAAAGTTGAAGAAATGAAATTATATTAAGAATTAAATGTGGATAAGAATAACTTCGAAAACATGCATGGAAGAAAAGTCTCCCTGTGGCACAGAGCGAAATATTGCATGTTACAAGCATATAGTTTCCATTCCTCTGTTATTGTGCCAATAAAGGACAAATCTCATATGAGACTGCAGTATGAATTAGATTAAACTTCTGTTATCATTAATAATGATAATTCTATCATGATGAACTCAGTTTGGCCGTAGTTATTGCCAAATGCATGAAGCGGCACCCTCCAGCTGTCTTAAAAATCAGGGAGATGGAGGAGAGCAAAAAGAAAAGCAGCAGGAGAGGAAAGAGCTGCCCTAGTGAGAGGCCACCACCACTGCAACATTCCTTTGCGCTTCTGTGCTTCTGTGAAACATGCATTAAATTCTTACAACTTTCAATAGTAAAATACTTCCAAAGAGACAGAAAAGATTTAGGAAGAAGAAACTCTGCTAATGAGAGAAGCTACTGAGACATCAGTATCACTTGACACATTCACAGCTGTGGGAGATTTTTGCAAATAATACTCCTATAAACCTATAAAACGTGTACTGCATGTTCAGGGAGATACTCTGATGTTCAGGGCGATACTCATCTAACATTGCCCAGCTGACTTTTAGGTGTTTGGTCTAAGATAAGCAGATGGATTCCCCCTTTTAATGAAGAGAAATAAGCCTGTGTCAGTGGACAATGCAAACCATCCCAAAATAAGTATCTAAGATGTGTGCAGTGAATGCCTCGGTAGGTACTGTTTGCATCATCTACAGAAGAAATTAGTACCTAGTTTATAACAGATGCTTAACCTTACAGAGGTTGAAGACAAGTGAGATGTATCCTCTTCATATTGTGCCTATTGCATCAACATATTAACCATGGTTGAAATTCTGGAAAAATATAAAGTTGATTGTTATAAATGTTACGTATATATGGCCCAGTTCAATGAAAGGCTGACTTCTCTGTGTCTGTTGACACTTGTGAAGTTAAGCAGTTAAGTGTATAATAAAATAATTTGCCGCATCAGGACCGTGACATTGTTTGCTCTTTCTTTTAGGAAGTCAGATAAAGTAAAATCCCATCTGAAAAAGGCATAGTTCTTAGGGACACTAAGTGAAATAGAAGAAGAAATCTGGTTTCGAAATACCTGGGTTATACTGTAAGATCATTTTGCAATTGCAGGCTATGAGTTACGCTTTACACCTAGTTTGAACCCCTACATTTTAAATCTATAACCAAGGTGTGGAGCTCCGTACACATGCACACAAGCTTGCGTGTGTTTTCTAGATGTCTCCGAAGCCCATCTCACCACTGCTCAGTGTGTAGGTACCATACTGTGACCTAAGTGTTTATTTAAACAGCTACAACTGAGGCTCAATTCAACACAGACATAGCTGTTAAAAACAAACATTTAGATGTGAAAATAGCTCGGCGGCCTGTGCGGTGCTAGTGAGATGAGCAGGAGGAGGTAGCCGCAGAATGTTCTGTGCCTCTTTGAGGTACAGCCATTTGCAAGTATTGTTGTGAAAACATTGACTGAACTTGTAAAATGAAAATAGAGCCATGCTCCTGCTCTGGACTAGCTGTTTCCATTGAAGTTTTATTTTCCCTTACATATTATAGGAAAAACGTAACAAATCTTTACTTGGAATTTAGCCAAAGTACTAACTGCTCAAAAGAGACTGGTTGGAAATAGGTAACAGACACCACTTACATCATTTACACAGTTGCCTCTGTTGCTTCATTTCCAAGGTTAATGCGTAGCTCAGGAGCTCTCAGCTCTGTTTGTTTTTAACTGGCTACATCTGCAGTAAATTAAGCACATAGTCTTTTGTCCTTCTTAAATCTAGATTTCAGTGGAATAGCTCTATATTGCCCATGTAGATAGATGAACTTTGCAGATTTACCGTCTGTAAATGCTCATAACTCATTCTAAGTTCACTGTTTACTTCAAATTATTACTGTGACATTGCAACATGAAGGGTCTTTTGGTTTTTTGTTTTTTTGGTTTTTTTTCAGGGGCTAAGAATAACCGTTGTCAGATATTGTTACAGTCTTATTACACATTGATATCAATGAGCTTGTTTTGACAGAAAGGAATAAGGTTATAAAATTGCAAACATATTTATTGCGTATTTTACCATAATTTTATCTCTTCTTTGAGAAAAAAGACCGCTTAATTATTTTATAGATATATACTTTTTTATTTCTGGAGACTTTAAATTATTCCTGTGACAAAACAGTGCCTTAAGAACCCTGATGATTAAACTGGAGGTAAAAACTTCATTTTTATGGAATTTTAAAAGTCTAACTAAAATCTTTCTAGTTAAAGGATGTGAAACTTACGTGCTGATGAAAACTCTGGCAGTTTTTGGAAAAAACCCTTTTAATTATAAAGAGGCAAAAATGACTGATGCAAAAAAGCAAACTAATAGAATACTCTTTTAAAGTTAAGCACATGGGTTAATACTGAAAGAGGGACCTTTAAACGTTGGAAATGAAATAGTCAGAACCAAAATTTGGGAGATACTTTTACCTAGTAATAAATTGCTATGAAAAAGATCTTGTGAAAAGTCATTGGATGAAAAAATCTTTGTGGTTTAAATATATAGATTGTTTATAAATGCATATATTTTTCTATTATTCAGCTGAGAGAATCAGCTTTATAATTCCAGAGAAGAACAGACAATTTCTTAAAGCAACTAAGCCTGAAATCAGTTTTCTCTATGGCTTCATCTGAGACAAAGTAAATTCTACGAAAACCTCAGTATGAAACATTGAAGTTCCCCAGGCAACCCGACTATTTTTTCTACTCATGTCCAAATTCACTTTTTTTTCAGTGTTCCTCAGCAGAGTGGTTAAAACCAACCAAGCTCCACAAGACAGAACTCATTTGCTTGTCTCTTCCCAGAGGGCTGCTCTGGAAGGATTTTCTGGAGTGTATCTCACAGTCTGACACCACAGTAAATGCCGGTGATCACATCTACTTCCTATTGACACAAGCCTGGTGAAGGCTTGTGCCACAACTCTTCATTTATTCAATTATGCATAATTAGAAGGCTCATCCAAGAAAAAGGAATGCCAGATTCATTTTTTCTCCTGATGTGAAGTGACTGAAACACAGCCCTTGCTGTACTTTTACCTTAAGAACAACACTACCTGATAACCTCTACCTCTTCTTTAGGAGCTGCTCGTGTGGGCAAGCAGGCAAGAGGGAAGCAGACAAACCCACAAGCTCTTTATTAGAATTTGCACCTGGAAATGCTGACATAGGGGTTTGAATCCCTGAAAGAAAAGGTGAACATTTTCCACCAGACCGACTACCACCAGTGCCTCTGCCCTGCCTACACCTCATGGCAGAGGCTGATGGGAGAGCACTGCTGCACCACCGCATGAATGGTGTCATTTGGACTGGGGTTGCATCTGCTCAAAATGTAAATGAGTGCCCTGAGGAAGATGTGTTGTACCTTTCCATTGGCTTCATTCTTAGGGCTTTCCTTCACTTCCAGAGAGGGTTTTGGATTCTAGGTGGAGGAAGATGTTTCTGCATACCTTTGCATAATGCCTGAGATTGCAAAATTGCAGAATGTTTGAGGTTAGAACAGACCTCTGGAGATCATCTGGTCCAAACTCGCCTGCTCAAACAGAGCCACCTCGAGCCAGTTGAAGATGACCCTGTCCAGATACGTTTTTAATATCTCCAAGGAGAGGGAGACTCCACTCTGACAATCTGTGCCAGTTCAGTCACCCTCACAGTAAAAAAGTGTTTCCTGATGTTCAGAGGGAGCCTCCTGTTTGTGCCCGTTGCCTCTTGTCATATTACTGGGCACCACTGAAAAGAGCCTGGCTCCATTTGCTTTGTATACTCCCCGCAGGTATTTATATACATTGATAAGATCTCCTTGGAGCTTTCTCTTTCTATACTCTTCTCTTCTCTTCTCTTCTCTAGGCTAAATAATCTCAAAAGAAGATGAAGATGTACTTTATGGTATAGTTTTGTCCTCAGTGATCCCCAGGGTCTCCCTGTTCAATGAGCTGCTCTTTCTGGATACTTTTCTTATAGGACGACTACAACAAAAGTATAGGAAAAGACTGTACAGAGACTACAGGTACCTAGTTTTGAATTCTTTCACACAACTAGCTCTTAAAGACAAGCCACACTACACTGTATTAGGATCCAAAGCCTCTTTTTAAATCTATCCCTTCATGGTCGTTCATTTGTTTCAACTGAGAACCTAATAGAAGGTTAAGATATTCAAAGGGGTAGCCAAAATGTTGAAGTGCTAAGAAGGTCCAAGGTGATTATTTAAGGACAGCTCAGTAAAGGCTGAGACCAAATGTATAGTGGTTAACACAACTATGACAGAAGACTTTAAAAAGACTACTCCTCCACAGAGCCAAAGTCATTGTATTCTTAAGTAAAAGTGGTCTCTGATTGCAGTAAGCAGCAGTAAGCAGCAAGATAAAGGAAGCTATTAAATGTAAGAAGACATCCTTCAAAATATTGAAGTCATGTCCCATTGAAAAAAAAACAAACTCCATAACTGAAAAACAAACAGAAAAGGAAGCAAACACTGGTGAGTTAAATGTAAAAATACAATACAGCAGGTCATAATAGATTTTTATTAAAAACTCATGGAAGGCATAAAAACTAACATTAAATCCTTTTCAAAAACATTTGACAGAGGAAGCTTGCCAGACAATAAGTAGAGACAATAGGTGATCAAAGTGCAAAAGAACGCTAAAGAAGATAAGGCTGTAGCAGAAGAGCTAAATGACTTCCTTGCATCTATTTTCAGAATGGAGGACATAAAGGAGCTACCCAGGCCAGAAATCTTGTTTGTGAACAACTTACTGGAGGATCTGCCTCAAACTGAAATGTCGTTAGAAAAGATTCTGGAATAAACTAGTGAAATGAATAGTAACAACTTGACAGACCCAGATGGTATTCTTCGAAGTATGAAATAGCTGACCTATTTAACTGTGGTGTGTGTGTTGTCTCTTAAAATTGCTTCAGCAGAGGAGGAATGGAGGGTGACAAACATAAAGGCAATTAAAAAAACCCATAAATTCTAAAATAAATCTCCCAAACCTGCAAATTTAAATTCTATACTGGAAAAAACTGATGGAAAGTTTATTAGACAACAAACGGTACATACACAAACACACTCAATCACAGCATGTGATATTCTGGGGAGAACCAACCATTGGCTTTTGAATAAAGGAATCACATCTCACAAATCTACTAGAATTCTTTAAAGAAGTCATTTTGCACAAGAACAAGAGTCATCAAGTGGCTACAGGTTATTGCAGTCTCCAAAAAGCTTTTGACAAAGCTTTTACCAAAAACCCTGAAGAAAACTTGAGTTGGCATCAGATAAAAGAGAAGTTCATCAAAAGCATGAATGACCATTTAAAAGAGTAGAATTAAAAGCAGAAATAAGTGGTTGGTAAGTGTAAATGACTGAAGCCATTATCAGAATCCTATACCAATTAATGCTAAGATCTGATATTCAATTTCTTCATCAATGATTATTAAAAGGGTGTGAATGAGATCACACAGCTATCCAACAATACTAAGTTATCTGGGGTAGTAAAGATTAATATTGACCAAAAAAATGTCACAAATGAATCATCTGATGCCAAGTGGCTGAGAAAGAAAATAGCAAATGAAATTCTATGTTTATTAGAATAAAATGGTTTGTACGAGGAAAACTTAATTGCAAGCATACAATCATAGGATCTGAACTATGAAAAAGGTTTTGGATGCGAAGTAAATAATTTTTATGCAAACATCAGCTCAGTGCTCAGTAATTATCAAAGAAGCAAGTAAAATGTAATGTTATTAGGAAATAAATGCCTCACAGAACAAGAAACATCATTGTACCACTATACAATCCACAGCATGCCCATATCTTCATTACTGTTCTGGTCAGGCAATTTCAAAAAGGATGTAGTTGAACTGCAGGAGATGCAGAGAAGAGCAAGTGATTTTTTTATATGAGGAACAAATAAATAGATGAGGATTCTTCGGCTTGGAAAAGACATTAAAGAGGTCTTTAAGAACTGGAATAGCCTGGAGAAAGTAAATAGAAAACAATTATTTCCTGATCCTTATATTATAAGAATTAATGAAAATTAAATGAAATTATGAGGTAGTAGGTTTAAAACTAGGAAAAGAAGGTACATTTCCATAGCATGTATTATTAAACGTGGGAACTAATTCCTATCAGTTCTTGTAAACAGCAAAATTTTACATAGTTCAAAAAGTAATTGGACAAATTCATGAAAGTGACACTCATAAAGGATATTCAATACAAAGCTGTAACCACCAGTTCAGAAAATTAATGCTGAAGAAATCTTACTATATGCATGTTCATAGATTAGAATGAATCATAGACTCATAGAACCATTTAGGTTGGAAAAGATCTTTAAGATCACCGAGTCCAACTGTTAACCTAGCACTGCCAATTCCACCACTAAACCATGTCCCTAAGCACCACATCTACACGTCTTTCAAATGCCTCCAGGGATGGTGACTCAACAGCTTCCCTGGGCAGCCTGTTCCAATGATTGACAAACATTTTGGTGAAGAAATTTTTCCTCATATCCAATCTAAACCTCCCCTGGTGCAACTTGAGGCCATTTCCTCTCATCCTATCACTTGTTACTCAGGAGAAGAGACCAACACCCATGTAGCTACAACCTCCTTTCAGGTAGTTGGAGAGAGCAATAAGGTCTCCCCTCAGCCTCCTTTTCTCCAGGCTAAACAACCCCAGTTCCCTCAGCCACTCCTCACAAGACTTGTGCTCCAGACCCTTCACCAGTTTCGTTGCCCTTCTCTGGACATGCTCCAGCACCTCAATGTCCTTCTTGTAGCAAGGGGCCCAAAACTGAACACAGTACTCGAGGTGTGGCCTCACCAGTGCCAAGTACAGGGGGATGATCAGTTCCCTACTCCTGCTGGCCACATTATTCCTGATACAAGCCAGGATGCTGTTGGCCTTCTTGGCCACCTGGGCACACTGCTGGCTCATGTTCAGCCAGCTATTGACCAACACCCCTGGATCCTTTTCTGCCAGGCAGCTTTCCAGCCGCTCTTCCCCAAGCCTGTAGCGTCGCATGGGGTTGTTGTGACCCAAGTGCAGGACCCAGCACTTGACCTTGCTGAATCTCATACAGTTGGTCTTGGCCCATTGACCCAGCCTGTCCAGATCCCTCTGCAGAGCCTTCCTACACTCAAGCAGATCAACGCCTCCGCCCAGCTTGGTGTCATTTGCAAACTTACTGAGGGTGCACTCAATCTCCTTGTCCAGATCATTGATAAAGATACTATGTTGTGGTTTTTTCTTATACCCTTCCTTAGACATCTGTATGGGCTCCAGCTCTGGCTGGTTTCTGATTTTATGCAGCACAGCAGTTTCTACTTTGTTGTTCTTTTATGTTATTTGATAATCAGAAGCTGTCTCTTTCTTACATATTACATGAAGGTAATGAGTAGATGAAAGCATCAAAAAACCGAAAAGAAAAAAGAAAGATGGGTAGAGCAAAAAACTTAAGACCAGGACATCAACTTGACTTATAAATACTTTCTAAAATGACCACTTTGACAATTCAGAGTGAGCATAGCTTCTAAAGAGCTGAAAATAAACAATGCAATCCCTTCAGTATTTCAAAGTGGTATCTCTAAAGTACGATACTTTTTAAAGTATATTTCATCCCATATCTATTTTTCCCCTCTGTAGATTTCTTCTCATGTTCAGGAGCTTCATGGGCAATGTTGAAATAGTTATTGAAGTTCTTTTGATTTTGCTTGTCCCTTTTTTTTTCTCTCTCTTTTTCAATATTACCTTTACAATTGCCAAATAAATTTTCAATCAATATTGAAGTATGGATTCCACAGAGCTCTAGGAAACAACAGATTAAGAATATTCTCTTCTAGCAGGGAAACAAAATACACTATTTCTTGAGATACACTGAATTTATAACATCCTCAGCACTGATTTTTAGGCTTGTTATTTTCTTTCTAATAACACATTTTTTTCTCTCTAAAAACTAATCAAGCCTTTGTAAGAGTGAGCTACGTGTCCTGTAGCAGAGCTAAAGTCATATCAATGTCTCTCTCTGCATCTGATTCAAGAAAATGCAGCTTCAGTTCATAGCTCATTCTTTTTACACCTGTCTGCATCAGATTTCACTTGTACCTGGATATGACATTGGCTGAACTAACATCCTCTCTTCAGCTCACTTCTTGTTACTTAATGTCAAATACTATTATTCCAAAACTACCAGCTGACGGAAGGTTGAAGTGGTTTCCAAATGAAGATTTCAGATCACAGCAGAGACATACAAATTTTTCATACTTAGTGTGTTTTGACATAAACCCCAGGCCTTATGGGCAGTTAAGTACACCTACTCAGAGCAAGAGTTAATTAATTTAATTCTGCATTTCATGGGGTTCATATGGTGGAAATTTCATAAGCATTTTGAGATGTGTTGGTAAGAGAAATAAAACTCATACTGTCTAACATGACAGATTCCACCCATCCTTTGGCAATTTTGAGGTCTTATCTGTATTTATTGCTCTAGAAAGAGCGATTTCTATTTTTAAGATGCATTATGCCAACACAATCATTAGTAATACCACTATCCTCATGTGTCCAGGCATGAATGGGTAGAAGTTCTCCATTTCTTGTCTATTCATCTTCTGTATATAGCAGGATACTATAATTTATTTGATGTGTATAAGCACATGATTTTTAACTACTTTTCACTGAAAGATCATCAGCTCTCGGTCACTTGGGATTTCTGTGTACCGTGGAAGGTGCCTGACCTGGCTCATATTTGTATAGAGCTCTGAAAATGAAGAACACTTTCGGTATGTTACTTTGATCAATAAAATCTGTATTTGACTAGAATCTGCAATTTTAATCTACACTGGGGCCCTACAGCATTTTGTAGGGGCCCTACAGCACAGGCATTTATATAAACCAGGCACTGAGATGATCTGGCAAAATGATAGGCAAAAATGGCATCTCTGCTAAATGTGCAGTCTAGCAGAATTTTAGTACTTAGTTTAGTGACTAAGATTCAGGATGGAGTTCAGTCCACCTAATTTAGGCATTTCTTTGCCAAGGAGCATAACCTGTAGTCCATTTCTCCTAATGTAAGCACCTAAAGTCTCTATTCGGGGGAGAAGGAAAGGCCTCTAAAGATTCAATCTTTTCCTAAATATAGATCCTTAATTGGAAGATTAGAGACTGTGAGGATGGGTGGATTCCAGTATAGCAGAGCTGGTCTGAAGACATCTATACACTAGTGCCGTATTGGTCCTTTGAGCCTCTTATTTGCAATAAATGTATTTTTTTAAATTAGACCAATTAGACTCTTATTGGCTCATAAACAGAAAATGTCACTAATTCCTAAGCATGTTTAGAAGATAGTCTGGTTTACAGTCAGACTGTAAGATTGCTCCTAATAGTAATCAGGCTTCTCCAGAGACCTTCATAAAAGCTAAGGACTGTACAGCTAATTCTGGATTAATAGGGAGCTCAAGGCAGGAGATGTCTTCCAGAATAGTCACTTCTAATAAGCATGTGTAACTAAGTTTAGTCTCATAAATGTTGTCAACTAATTTAGGAGGCACCTAATTAATTTTGTAAGAGGTGTTAGGAAAACAAGTAGACTGGATTGCCATGTAGCTATTAGACATCTAAGTCCCAGTTTAGGGAAGGTTTGGTTAGGTTATATTCTTCTTCTGCGTGTCTGACAGCTGTCCATTGCTAAGCAATTGAGCAGTTTTGTGTATTACTCAAGTGGATTTATGTGCTTAAACTCCATTTTAGGCACCAAGACTAATTCTGGATATGGTTATCAGCAGATTGTGATCAGAAGAACAAGTAGTTTTCCAGCATTTTTGGACTAATGCATGAAATAGGTTTAAAGTGCTAAGATGGGAGCTCAGGGAGGGAAAAAAGTTCAGGGGACCTGATAGAAATTCAGAAAGAGTCTGTTGTACTGATACCCCAATACTCTGTTTGTGTTCAGACTGATGCAGCCTGAGAAACACTGGGAGTGAGTCATGTAGGAACCAGGGCAAGAATCATAAGTGACACAAACACAGGAAGGTGAGCAAGAGGGAGTTTGGTGGATGTCATTAAGCTGAACGTTAATCTTTCAACTTTTGCCTTGTTGTGAACTATTTTCAGCTGTTGCAGAATAGACACAGATCGTGCAGGATTACATGAAAAGAACTGCAGCTTGTCAGACCTGTGAAGACTGCTCTACCCAGAAATGGAAAAGCTTCAGCTGGCATGGTGTTTCCAGTTTTGGCAAAGGTATTTCAAGAAGGAGTTGGACCTTCTGAAAAGAATCTTGAGTAGATCAATGAATATGACCAGAGATCTCAAAAATAAAACCTGTGAGGAAATAGTGAATAAATGGGAATTATTTAGACCAAAGAAGAAAAGCTTTGGGAGAGATAATAGTCCCCAAGTATGTGAAAGACTGGGGTACTGAGGAAGAAAGTGTCCTCTTTTGCACATGGATGGTGAGTTATAGAAGAAACAATGGGCCTAATTTGCAGCAAGAGAGGCTGAGATGAAATTTTAGGAGAAACTTTTAACAACAGCAATATTGAGGCTATGGAACAGTGAGGAAACGAAAAGATTTCCAATACTGTAGGTCTTTGAGAAGAGATTAGAGAAATATCTGGTAAGAATGATATAAATGTAGCCAATTCTGCCTTGAGGTCAAGTTCAATTCAACCACCTTTTGGGGCCATTGCTTCTATTATCCATGAAGAAATTGAATTTGACTATCTAATTCCTTTTTTTATTTTTTCCCCATAAAGTTATAGGCACCCCATTGCTTTTAACTGCATGTATTGAATGGCTAGCTTTAGTAGTTTCTTTCACAGATTTTTAAGAGACTTGAGAATGGAAAAGAAATGGTTATTTACTGTGAGTATGTAAGTCTCTAAAAAAAGAATTATATGAGGAGATACAGACTGATAAACAAATAAGACTGAGTTATATAGTTAATGAAGAAGCATGCTGACAGCTTAACCACCTCTATCAGACAAAATGCTGTCTTTTGTCACCAGTATGTCCTGCACAGGCCATTGCAGTTTTCATATTTTTTCAGTACCTCACCCAGCAGGTTTCCCTGTATCTATCTTACTTACTGTTTATTGTTTCCATGTGTTTGGTTACATTTGCAAACACCAAACCAACACAGAAGATATCTGCGGAGGATAGTTACCTCACCTGATCTTTTTTTCTTAAGTTTCAACCACAGTAGCCATATTTAAGAATGTGATAGGGAATAGAACATTGCTGTAGCTTAAAACCTTCAAACAGAATTTTCTTCAAGAAGCTCTAGTTTGAAATTGGACTTTGGCAGCAGGAGAGTGGGGAAAGGAGTCTTTAGCACGACACGTTTTAGGCCATTCTGTTAATATCCAGCAAAGTCTGATCTAGCTAAAATTCTCTGAAGAAGAATTTTGCACACATCCTCAGTTAAGATTTGCTAAAAATTGGTGGCTACAGTTTCCATATAGTCCTGTGCCTTGTTCTTCTTCCTACATCTCTAAGGACTTTTTCTGTAATTGTCACTCTGGGCTGCTACAGACCATGTATAGGTGGGTACCTAAAATGAGTGGTTACTGAATGTTCTCAGTGATTCCTCCAGGACTCGTGAAAGAAGAATCTGCCTGACAAAAATTCAGATAGACTAACATAAATTCAGACAGCCTCATCAAAGTGTATGTGTTGAAGGAAGTCATCTTGTTCCAGGAAACTTGGAATAGGAATATAGGGACTGATGGTTAATCTTGGGGAGAGAAAGATGCATGGACTTAGCATTTGTCAGCAGTCTTGAAAGAAGACTAGGAATTGAGATTTGAGGAGAGAAATTGGAGACCTGAGATTCAGTGGAATTTTTTGTCGTCTTTTGCTGCATTTTGGTCACTTCCTGCTGGTTTTACAATAGGCATATGTTGATAAACTGTTTGGGATATCTTACCATCTGTCTGAAATGTCCTTGGAGGAGTCATACAAAGGACAGCTTCGTAAACGTCTCTTCTTGCCTCAGAAATTACTCTTTCTGTAATCAGACCCAGCAAAGAGCTCTCTGTACAGTTAATGATTTCATCCCTGCCAGAAAAGTAGAGAGTGCTGGTGGCTGTCAAAATGGATGCAGAAAAGGGACCAAAAAAAAAAATTCCCAATTATATTTGTGGTAAGGCATTGTGTCTGTTAAAATATTTTTGTATCTATCAGGTCAGAGAATGCACTACCCTCAAAGCTCAACATACATATGCTTTAAAATAAACTGAAAGAGAAGGAAGAACAAATCTAATTTCCAGCACAACAGTTTGGATTTCTACTTGTTTTTTTTTTTTCCCTAAGACTTCTGGACTTGGCTGAATTTTCCATTTTTTATTTTGCTTAACAATATACCTGACAGCAGTATAACATGAAGTACAGAGTAAATATTCTCTCTGTTCAGTGGTCAGAGATTTTCCATTGCATCCATCTTTTACAACTATAGCGATATCTCTGCAACATATTCATCAGCCCGTATTCCAACAACCTACAAAGGTTTTTATTTTTTGTGCATTTGAGACATACTAGGCACAAAACAGTGCATCACAAACAGGTTTTATACAAAGATACTCTATTTAGATTAGTTTTACTGTTTGAAGTGAGCTTTGGTAATGTAGGACATAGAATTTATAGCTCTATTAGAGAAGACTTTTTGACAGAGGAATGCAGGGGAAACGGGAAATGGAATTTTAATGACCCAGAGCACCTGCATGTTGTTTTGTATACAACAGGGCTATCACTCCTTAGTCTCATGATGTTTGATGGTTCTATTGAGTCTCCAGGTCTAGGAGGCATGGGAATATTAGAAAGAAACATATTTTGAACTGGAAAGATAAGTTTCTAGTATTTTAGAGAAAAGTCTTCAAATATTATGAAGAAAACTCCTAATGTGAATATCCCAAGCCAACACCAAACCAAATCCACAAAAACTCACTATTTTAAGGAAAGTCTCATGTTTTTAAGCCAGTCCTTGGATTCTGACTCATTATTTTGGGATCTTTGCTGTTATCAGTCCTGAAAAGGGCAGAATTTCAACTCATAAGAAATAAATTATGTCAAGAACAATTTAATAGCTGCATAATGGAATTATTTTTATATTACTTATTTTTGCCTGAAAAGTCTGTGTTGGATTTGCGTGGCAAGGTTTTGGTAGTGGGGCGGCTACAGGGGTGGCTTCTGTGAGAAGCTGCTAGAAGCTCCCCCTGTGTCTGACAGAGCCAATGCCAGCTGGCTCCAAGACGGGCCCACCGCTGGCCAAGGCCAAGCCAATCAGCGCCTCTGTGATAACATATTTAAGAAGGGAAAAAAAGTTAGAGAGAGCTTTTGCAGCCAGAGAGAGGAGTGAGAAGATGTGAGAAACTCTGCAGACACCAAGGTCAGTGCAGATGGAGGGGGAGGAGGAGCTCCAGGCGCCGGAGCAGAGATCCCCCTGCAGCCCGTGGTGAAGACCATGGTGAAGCAGGCTGTCCCCCTGCAGCCCATGGAGGAAGGATGAGGGGGTGTAGAGATTCCACCTGCAGCCCGTGGAGGACCCCACGCCGGAGCAGGTGGAGGCACCTGAAGGAGGCTGTGGCCCATGGGAAGTCCCACACTGGAGCAAGTTCCTGGCCGGACCGGTAGACCCATGATGAGGGGAGCCCACGCCAGGGCAGGTTTGCTGGCAGGACTTGTGACCTCGTGGGGGATCCCATGCTGGAGCAGTTTTCTCCTGAAGGTCTGCATCCCGTGGGAGAGACCCAGGCTGGAGCAGTTCATGAAGGACTGTAGCCCGTGGGAGGGACTCACATTGGAGAAGTTTGTGAAGGACTGTCTCCCGTGAGAGGGACTCCATGCTGGAGCAGGGGAACGATGAGAGGAGTCCTCCCCCTGAGGAGGAAGGAGCAGCAGAAACACCATGTGATGAACTGACCGTAACCCCCATTCCCCGTCCCCCTGTGCCGCTGAGCGGGGGAGGAGGTTGAAGCCGGGAGTGAAGTTGAGCCTGGGAAGATGGGAGGGGTGGGGGGAGGTGTTTTCAGATTTGATCTCTACTCTGTTTTGCTTAGTAATAAATTAGATGAATTCCCTCTCTATGTTCGGTCTTTTTTTGCTCGTGACGATAATTGGTGAGTGATCTCTCCCTGTCCTTATCTCGACCCATAAGCTTTTCGTTGTACTTTTTCTCCCCTGCCTTACTGAAGAGGGGAGTGAGAGAGCGGCTCTGGTGGGCACCTGGCCCCCAGCCAGGGTCAACCCATCACAAGTCAAAGCCTGGACATTCAGATAATGCAGTTCAATCTCTTGATTTCCATTTGGGAGAGTCTTAGTTCTATTCCCTGTTATAGGCAAAGTGACATTAATTCACAACAACTTTCTTTCATACTGGTCATTATCTCCAGTCACTACAGGAGAAGGCAATCCTTGATCTTGCTTATGGAATGGTTTGCTTGTATTTATTTCCTAAATCATTGTAAATCTGGCTAACTCTTTTTCTGCTTACCTAATTTGAAAGTAATCTGAACTATAATCTGCACTATACATACTAGGAGTTCTCCTATTGGCCCCACAGAAAGTAACATACATTACCAGAACAAAGTTGAAGCCTGTAGGACAAAAGGTATGGACAAATTAACATTTTTAAAAGTTTTTAAAAAAATTATAAGGAGTAATTCAGCTTCATACTTCTAGTTTCCGTAGCACTCCACTGACTTCCAGCCACAAAAGATCTCTTCTAACATTGGCATGAATATAATAACATTTCCTTTGGAGCAAATTCATAAGGTTATAACCCTCCATTTGAGGTAATGTCATTTCTAATACAACTGCTTTTAGAAAGGTGTTGAAATACCCTTTACAGACTGCTCAACCACCAAAGTTTGAACAGCTTAAAAAATCATTGCTGCCTTATTTATCTTGTACTAATGTAGTAATCTGTCCTTCCCATTAAAAATAATATAAATCAAATATTTTCATCATTAAATTTTTAAATTGTAATAAAAATCATTGCTTGTGTCATCACACAGAAAGTGATAACTGGGTCCATTCTTTTTTTTTTTTTTTTTTTAATGCCTAAAATGAAATATTAATGTTCTTTGTGAAGAAACCAAAAATAATTCACAGTTGCTGCATGGAAGGTGATTAGTGATTTGATCCTAACTGAGACATGCCAGGTTTAGATCCAAATAGATTTACAGCCTCACAGTTGAATGGTAAAAGCATGTTACACATGTGACACACAACGGTGCTCCTGACCCAAAGTCCTGACCCAAAGCTGTCTGTCTCATGAAGAAAAGCAAGTGCCATTAAAAAAAAAACCAAAACATGTAGATATTGTTGTAGACAGGTGTATATTTTTCCATATGGAATCCTAAATCAAACTTAAGTCTGTCTTCCTTGTTAAAAGTTTCTAATCAGATGGAAGTGCTGTTGATTTATATGAGTTTTTGTAAAAATATGTTACCTTTCTTTGGGACAGCAGATGCATGCAAAGTCAGACCAGTATACCTCTGCTTGCATCAAGTAGAAAATCAGCAGAGGTAGAAAACGGGGTTGTTTCCCTCTGAATGAAGACTTTGTACTATTGTGCAAATATAAGACCACTGCTGTACTTCCACTGCAAGAGCTTTAGCACCCATTAAAGCTGTGCCTCAAGTCTAATCTACAAGCTACAAATTTATTGTATCAGATGTTATTAACATAACCAAAAAAAGAAATAAATATGACTATGGGACCATAGTATGCTCACAGAGTGGTCTGGACTCAAATTACTTCCAGCATGATAAATAATTGGGTCAATAATATAATATTTTAAAGGATCAGGACTGTGTCTCATCTAGACAATTGTTCCAGCCCTAACAATGTCCAGAGTTAAATGTGGTATAAAATGCTGTTCATTGAAGATCTCATTCAAATTTCTAATAGCTAGATATTCGCTTAAATCAGAAACACAAGAATTGTTTTGCAGTTTTAGTATAAGCAGACTCTTACATGGGCTTTGAATCACCTCTTCAGCTTTTCCTTATCACCCCGCTGACACAGATTGCTGCTTCTGCAGCTGGGCTGGCAGAAGGGATGTATCTATACTCTTCTAAGATTACTAAGATTGTCCTAATGCAAATCCACCTTCACTGGTGATGCCAGCTTGTGTGCTCATCTGTGAACCTGATACCCAGTCCATGCTCCATTCTGCTGACTCTGCTGTACAGCTGTTATCTGCAGCAGATGCTTGAACCCTGACTTCGAGGAATCAATAACATCCTACAGCAAAAAGTTACACATTGAAATTGCATATCAAGTGAAAGATCACTACTTTTCATCAGTACGCTGAGAAGGACATAGAGTTTTTGAAAAATAAGCATGGCCCCTCTCAGGACAGATCAGCATGTCTGGCATAAATTATTGCATGAATAGCTACAGTTAAAATTAGCTTCAGTTTATCTACAAGTTTCACTGTGCAAGCAGGATTATCTTCTGAGGACGGCAATGGTTTGTAAGTCTTCTAATATGAAACTATGGCAGAGGTACGAGGTTCGATCTTTTTGGGTATTTACAAAACATCTGATTTTGTAGCTGTAGAGTGAACATGTGTAAGCTGCAGCTATTCTCAGAATTACACACTTAAAACCTGAGTATTAACTGGTTTCAGATTTTACTGGTCTTTATTCTCTAATCAAGCAATTAATCATATGTTTGCAACAGTGTCCAGGGATCACACTGGAAAAGATACAGGAGCCTGCTGGTCATTGCCTATGCCCTACTTTGAGCAAGTGCTGGAAGAGGAGCAGCTTTCCGGTACTGGTCAGAACAAATCCACCTCTCACCCTTCCTCACACTCTGTTCATTAACCTCTTCTTCCACTTCAGAGAATTTATTGGAGTCATTATCTCTGATCATAACTAAACTCTGCTCAGTGGTTCACACTATCCTTCCCTCCGAGAGAAGCTTGTATCCCATCCACCTACAGGGTTTGCTGCCCGGGCACAACGGTCTCCTGAGCTGCATCAATCAGAGCACACATACCACTTCTGACCGTGCTGCTGGTCCTTTCCTGCTCTAATCAGCCAGAAGGAGAGACCAGACACAGTTTGTGCTGACGGCTGGTGGATCCCTGGCTTCCTTGCCACAGGTGGGAGAAGCCTTTCTTACTTTACATCATGGAGTTGGAGAGCACCTATTTCTTGCACCAGTGAGTGGTGCTGCAGGAGGAGATATGGCAACAGCCTTTACAGGGCTCTTATATCTATGAATATGCCTAGGAGACTTTTTTTTTTTTCTTGGCAGAGCATTCAACAAGACTAGTTTTTATTGAAACATAGACTAGAAATTTTTTTCTTTTTTTAATTATTATTCTTTTAGTCTGGCATTTCAGCATATGCTTAGTTGAATATGCAGGCTGAAATATTGTGTTTTCTGGAATTGTAAATTGTGATGTTAATATAACTGACAGTCCTCATAACTGGCCACCCTGGGGACCTTAATAGGACTTGCATTTTTTCCTTTTGACAGAGGCACCTCCTTCCCACAAAATGTTAAGCTGAATAATATTATTGTGATAAGACCTAATAACTGTTTTTTTCTTTTTTGGAGATTATGCACTCATGAAATTTTTATAGCATACCCATAATTGTTGCAGATGAAAGATCAGCATCCAATTTATGACATACACATTGATGACACACGGTTTTAATTTAAAAAAATACAGTCTCACTACCTTGCATTCCAAGATCAGGCAGACATGTACCAGCAGTGGAAGTAGGAACATTCGGTTCTTCAAATCTAGATATTGTTTTGCCCTTTATAGGGCATCACAGGGACTGAGACAAGTTTGGTTCTCATAAAAGGTGTCAGAGTTCTCTATAAATAGGACTTTCCTTTTCCCTCGTCATTGATTTTCAACTAGATGGCAAAAAAGGCTAGAGTACAGCCAAATTTTAACTTTCACAGAAGTAATGTAAGCAATATATATGGTTAATAACTCAAGACATCTGTTTTTGTTGGGATGGAGTATAGTGTGTTTCTTTCATGCAGTGGTGATGTTAAAACGCATCCTTTCCTTTTGGAAAAATACATGCATTAAGGCAAGTAATTCAGGTAAAGTTGAAGTTGTATAACTCAAGAGAGGAAAAATCAGTATTAGATGTCTCTGCAGTAGGAAAGTACTAGCAAAGCGAAACCAAATTTGCAATGGAGAAAACTGGTCATTAAGGGAGACGTTGTAGAAGTGATAAAGATTGTTTCCCTTGTTTTGGCTTCTGTGAGAGCAAAGCTAATTTGTCATTACTTTATTATTTTCTCCATGAAATAGAAATTAAATGAAATTGTAAGATAATGAGCCTTGTCCCTCTGAAAAGAGACACTGAGTTCAGATAATAGCTGTAACACTATCTCTTGAAGACAGATTTTGCAGGTGAGTAACTCAAGAGCCATTATTGCCCCACCATGATTAATTACTGTTGTCTTGTGTCAATCAAGACCCACTAAAATGCAATTTGAACTAATCTAATTTATGTGAATCATGTATGTTTGTCATTTCACAGGTTATTATAAAATAAAATGTTCAGAATATGAGAAGACAAGTCGCATTGTAATATAGTCACTAAAGGTGTAGTATCATGATAAACCTTTGTCAGGCAACGTTCCCACTCTGTCATGCTTTGCTTTTCCTTCATGATGAGCCAGCTGTGCTCCAGAAGCTACATTATGGCTGGTGCTAAGCTAAATGCAAAGCCTGAGCTAATATATTTACTCCTGGGGAAGGTTTAGCCCAAGCTCACGGCAGGCAGAGCTAACTCTCTTACTAGCTGTCAGATAAGTTTTCTTATAGCTGGGCAGTGTGGGACATGCTTGCAGTGGAGAACTATCTAAATTCATAATTGTGTATGAGCCCCATGTTAATAAACTGTCCAAATGGCAAGGAGTGTATGCAACATTTCACCCTTTTCTATGAATGACTAAAATTTTCTGGCAGATTTTTGTCTTGCTTTTAAATAAATCTTGTATACATTTAAATTAGAAATTACATAATTGAATTTTAATAAATTGCTTAAAAAAAATCCGTCATGAATATACTATGGATTTTTCAAGACACAAGAGATTTATTTTGTTTTCCTCTTCACCAGCTTTAAATCTTCTAAGAAATCATGCAGTTCCATGCCAACAATTTCCAGAAAGTTCATAATTTCCAGTAGAGTTAGATCAAAGAAAATACTCTGGTGTTTCTATTTAAGAAACTGAGAGCACTGGGATGTGTCTGAAATTCCACTCCTCTCCTGCTGTTAAATCCAGAAATTAGGTAGGTCCACCTGGCAAACTCCATAGTTTTCATTCTTTACATCTTATCCTTTGAAATAATGGAATCACTGTTCTGCCTCTTTGTTTTTAAGAACACAGTTGGGACAAAAAGCTACTGCTTTTTTTGAGGACCAAACATGGAAAATAAGATACCTTTATCTGCTGTGTTCTTTGGCTTAAATATACCTTATCCTAAACCTAAATGGAAAACTTCTCTGGTCTGGAAAACACCCTAATTGCTAGGGTCTAGAGCAAGTTGAAAGGATGAACCCTCCTTCTTTCTGCTGCAACTGTATGGCTATCCAGAAATGAATCACAAGAATGGTAAGGAGAAGAGACTGAGAGACAGAAAAATCTGGGAATAATGAAAGTCTGAAGTCACACCATAGAGAGGGGAGGAGGTCTTCAGTTTTTGTTCCTAGTTCTAGGATCATATATGCATTTTTCATTAAATTGGTATTGGTGGGGGAAAAAGAAAGGAAGTAGGACACCCTCTCCTTACTCTAGACCTACTGTCTAACCTGTACTCACATTACCAGGAAGCTCAAGAGGGGAATGCAACTGAATCCTTCAAGCCTCCAGTTGAAACCTTCAGTTTCTTAGGCATATGCTCTAGTCATCAGGATACTTTTCCAGCAGATCTGTTTCAAAAAGAAAAGCCACAAGCAAAAATATGTGCTTTAAGTGGTCAGCCCTGTCATTCTTTCCTAAATCTGCTCAGAGCATATGCATTTTGGGATCTTAAGGGGAACAAGGCAGAACATGAAACAAAACTGAATTAGGACTGATCTGAGATGGAGCCTAGATGCTTCTGCTGAGACAGCTCTTGGACTGCAAAGGAAGAACTCTTCAGGCCTTCATGGAGCCAGGAGGCACAATGGATTTAGGAATTTAACCCCTCAGTGTTAAACTGTGGCTAATTCTGGATTTAAAGTCTGCATAAGACTTTTCTGTGATGTCTTTATAGGATCCAGCCTAGGTACATAGGATCAGCCTGCCTCATTAAGGTCATCCCAGGCGTTTCTCTTGATTTCACTGAGAGCAGGATAAATCTTAAGTAGGACTGGAAAGTGGTGTCATCTTAATGTAAAGCCACACCACTCTTACCACACAGATGTTACGTTAGATGTTTGTCCGAGGAACCTCACTAACCACAGACATAAGGGAAAAGGTTTGCTGATTTGCAACTGTTAGCATCAGTCACTACAAATATTCATACTTGAGTATTCTCATATCTTCAAAAGTGAAAGTTGCCTTCTTATTTTTTTCTGTATTGTAATTTAAACATGGATAAACCAAGCATGGTCTACCTTGAATATTGGTACAGACATTATGTAAACCACCTGATTAAGTGTTTGTACAGATTACCTTTTAATATCAAAAGTTTGCCATAGGTATTTTTCATGTTTATGTTGTTGCTTTTCATTTATACTTCTTTTTGCAGATGCATCAATCAGTCTTAATAAACAGAAGGTGGGCTGCCAAAAGTATCTACTATAAATCAGATTCATTGTGCAAGTGTCACATGCTTCTCTATAGATAAGGTAATAGTTTCTTGGTTCTATCATAGTTTCTAGTAGATCTTTGTTTTTCTTGTGCATTCAGTATTTCCCAATAAACATAAATAGGAATGAAAACAATTGGGGAAGGTTAACACCAACGATATCAGGAATTATTCTTTCTTGCATTAGCAGCTAATGAAACTCCTTGCATAAATTTATAACATAAGATTAATGAGGTAATAATGAAACAATTCTTATAATAGACTGTTGGACCATTTATGCAATTACGAAAATGTAGGTTTGATTTGACTGGAATACTGAGAGCACAAAAAAAAAATTTGGATGTTTTTAAAGTTAGAGATTTTGCCTACAGTATTTCAGGGTGAAATATTCTTTAAGTATTCTTGAAATTAAGAATTTATAATTGAAATGCATTGTACTCCTACATGTTGTATGTCAACATACTATCTCTGTGGTGTTGCAACACATACTGCAGTAATATTTTGTTCTTCATGTGTCAAATTTCTATGAAACATTCATCTTAGATTCTAGAGAATACTGAAGCTCCATGGTACTCACCAAAAATAGTATCTGAGTTCCTGAAGTAAACTATATGGGGTTCCAAGCTTTGAAATCCATGAGACTTATCCAACAGATTATGGCTGTGTCTATGTTCGTGAAGGTGCAGTTCATCACATACCCTGAATCTTGGTCTCCTGCGGTTTATGACATAGTGAAACATACCATAGTTGCCTATGAACATTCCAGTTTCCTTCTAAAGTCAGACCCTGGCCATGTATGTACCCACAGAAGAGGAATGTGGAACTTCAGACAAAATATGCATCCCATACACCATTGATTCAATTCATTTGTCTGGAGAAAATGCGATAGTGCTACCCACATCTAACATTACCACCAAGGCCTTACAAGATTAAAAAAACAGATGGCCTGTTCTCATGCTTGAGTAGCCTCCCCACAAGATGTCAATCTACTAGGTCAATCGACGCTCAGAAGCATTCGTAACAAATAGCAACAGACTTGACTTGCTCAAAGCACAAAGCACAGCATTCATTACTGTTTTCACTCAGAAAGGTTTTCATTCCCTTAGTAGCCGCATTGATCTCTACCTTATTCTTATTAAATTAGAAGTTCATGTCATTTCTTGCAAGGTATGATAACCTGGGTTCAGTTCCTTTTTGACTGACTCTATAACCTACTAATTATCATGTCAGTCCCTAGCAGCTAAAAAAAGTTACAACAATGGATTTCTGCATTTTAAATTATATAGTCATTGTATAAAAGCAATCATCTTTCCACACAGAGAGTATGGGTTGTGAATCCCGTTCTCTTCACTGGAGGTGCAGGGACTGTAAGTGGCTAATAGAGCACTGCAGAATCCACTTCAGTCATGCATGTCTGAGCTATACTCTACTTCCTTTTCACACTTTTGTTGTTGAATACCATAGTAAGAGATAATTCCTGCTGTGCTGAGCATTCTAACTTTAAAACACAAGGTATTTGCTATAGAGCAAAGAGTTTAAATTGCTTTCCATTTTGCCAAGCCAACCCTCAGTGCTTGGCTTGCAGAAAGCTGACCATGAAATAAGAACCTACACAACAACATTTCTTGACTTTTTATCCTCAAGACCATGGTAACTTTACAAAAGCCTTTTTTTTTTTTTTTTTTAGTTTAAAAATGCCAAAAGTGAACCAGCGTGCCAGTGTGCTAAGTGTGATAGAAATCCAGGGAAAAAAAAGTTTTCTGTCCCAGAGAGTTTGTAAACCAAGTGTAAGAGAAGAGGGGATCTATACTGGCAGGTGAAATTGATGAGACGCAAACATCACCTTACATCATCAGTTGAATCAATTAGTATCATAGTTGGGGAAGTAGTTCTGTTATTGAACTACATTAGAAATATGGACACAGTTACATGAAATCTTAACTAACAGATTTTACTATTTGATTAACTTTGTCACAAATACCCATCTGGACTAGTTCCAACAGAGCTGGGGGGCTGAGCAGACACTTAATTGTAACAGCTTTATACACTTTATAATGCCACACCAAACTGAGAGGAATTAATGGCAGAAAGAAAAAAAAAAGAAGAATCTAAAACCTCCAGAGCCCTCTCGGTAAATCTGAATCTCAGTCAGGCTAATATTTCCTTTTTGTCATCAGCAATTAGTACACAACAAATCCAAGAGAGGACAGGATCAATAAGTAATTGGTAAAGTAATAATCAAAAGCAAAGCTTTACAACCTTCTTCACGTTTTAAACTTTCATTCTTGTCAGCTGCTGAATCCACTGGGCTTAAGGATGTGCTTCCCACACTCCAAATACTTTAGTCAGTTTTGTAATAATATGTTTGACTCAGATTCACTGAAGAGGGTGCTGAATATATTGTTTCATGATAGTATGGTGCAGATGCACACAGTAAAAATTACAAGAATTCTTAATGTTGTCTTTTCAAAAGTCTTGATTTATCAATAATCAATACACATAAGGCAGAGTTTTAAAAAAATCACACACAGGGGCTGAAAATACTTGCAGAAGCAGGATTCATTAGGAGATAGGACAACAGAAAATGTCTCACTTCAAAGGAGAATGAAGAGAAAGTTACAGAGATTTGGTTCAAGAAAACAGGTGAGAATGAATCATCTATTTATGCCTAAGACTTTGTAGGTAAGCATTACAGCTTCCAAGTGTACTCTAACTTATACAGGAGATCATCCATATATGTATAAAGCACAAAAATTAGGTGCTATATCATATTTTGACATGTATTCAGTTATTCTATATCAAAAATATTGAATAGGAATGACAATTCCCAGGAAATGTTCCTTCCTTTGCTTCTGAAACACACTGTGAGCTCCATCAAGTCCTTCAGCTTAAATGATACTATTTTCCTATTTGTAACATAACATTCTTCACAGGATTATTCTGTATGAGAATTTAGATAATGTTTCTACAGCTTTCTGGTATTCTTTAATGAAAAATGAGGCACTAAAAAGCCAGATATCAGTAAACCCAATATAAGAGATTACCTCTGGCATGAAAAAATTTACTGGAAGTACATTTTATTTTAAATATTGACTCAAGTGTTTTTCTGAGCTGGTTCTGTAGCATCACATTTCTTTTATTATTCTGCAATTTAAGATACTGCTATTTTGAAGTTGTAGGAGATATGGAATATGTAGGCAACCACATTAGCATATTTTTCTTCATTTCTTTTCCTGGAAGACACTGGAAAGTCCTTTGGCAAGTAGATAGTCTATTAATTTCTTGTACGTAGAAGAAATAGACTTTAGCAAAGATTTTTTCTCAATAAGATTTTCCTTTCTTATTCATCATTCATAGGTCATAAAAATAATTCACAATTTCAGCTCATATCTTTAATATGAAGACTTAAAAAAGCCCAAAATAATCCAAATCACCCCACATTCTTCCTTCACAAAATATAAGACACATTGCCATGCATTTTATGATCACTGCACTAGAGCATCCCAACCTGTCTGGATAAATCCATGATATCTACAGAATAAAAAGTTAATAAGAACAGAATTGCTTTTTTTTTTGTTGTTGTTTTACAAAAGTTCTCCCATCTGCTTCAGCATACAGACATGGATTCGATTTTGTTATATCAAAAGCTCTACAGTTCTTTGAAAAATTGCACTATATTTGAGACTAAGAAAAATGAGTACTTTAAAACTAGTAAAAGTAACAGAAAAATGACACCTCACATAGTCCATAATCGCTGCTGGTCACCAAGATCCTAACAGGGAACTAACTGCTTGCGTGAGTTAGCATGAAATCTGATTTGCAGTAATCAGCCAGAAGCAAAGGGAGCATGAAGTGAAATATTGGTAGTAATTTCTTGGTTTATGATATATATTTACCCATAATACAACAAAAAAACCTCAGATCAGCTTAGAGGTTCAAGCAGTAGACTTGTGATGATTCCTACTCATTTGAAAAAGCTTCATTTTCTGCAGAATATGTTAAAATTTATTGCAGGGACAATCTGGAGTGCTCAGATGGCCTATCTAGTTCTAGGCTGGCTAGTTCAGACTTCACAGAAATTTTCATAAAAACATGACATGTACTGATGGGACCTTCTTCATGCATTTTGCTTTTCCTCACTTGTGCCTATGATTGACATATATGAAGCAGAGCAAGAAATTTTCATGGGCAGAGTTGCTAGGCTGAAAGAGTCCATTTAATGCAACGGCTGATACATTTTAGGAGGTTTTCCCACCAAATTATTTACCGGTGGTGCAGGTCAGTAGAAAATCTAGTTATCTGAGCAATATTTACATAAATTCATGGCCACAGACTTGATAATCAACATTAATAAAATCTAGATATTTGAGATGGGAATCTAACTGTTCTTTTGCTATTAAAGGTCTCAGGATTACATTTCTAGAAGTTAGATTGTCAGGACAAGCAAATTAATTCAGAGAATAAATATAAATTATTCCTTTTAAAATACACCAAATTGAATACACTCATCATTTCTCTTTAAGGATAAATGACTTAGGGTAAGCAGATCGCTGTTAATGTTTTTGTGATTATCTGTGCTAAGAATATTGATAATCTTGCAGCAACAACTATTAAAAGCTCACCAAAAAGGAATCACCTTCCCAAACTGATCATTTTCATTTTGCTTTGAGACTTTCTAAGTATTTCTGAAGACTCATCTACCCGACCCACAGCCATATGCTGTAGGACAGTTTCAGCATCAAACTATCTGAAAAACAGAAAACTGACAAAGGAAAAGCTGGACACAGCGAGCACTTAAAATTACAAAAGTACAGGTTTTACAGATTCTCCTGTTCATCAACCTAATCTGAGGTAGAAGTGTATACTATCACTTCAGCAGCTAGAGCTCTCTCCAATGTTACATTGGTACCATTTATCGAAAGAGCATCTCTTTTAAATAACAGATGAGTGTCACTTGCTGACTGCCAAGTACAGAAAACAGTTACGGTACTGAATAACACCAAAGCTCAATCTTCTTTCTCTTTTTCCTTTTCCACCACTACTAAGAAAAAGAATGCAATTAAAAGATCAAGAGCTCTTATAAGGATAGAGGAAGTGAATAGTCTGCAAATTAGCTTTAGAGAGCAATTTCAATACCTGTGTCTGTCTAATTCTACTTAAAACAAAAAATCTCAGCCTACTTGCAGCTCATGGAAGTTTAGTTTAAGGAAAAAGAGAAGGGTAAATGTTGAATTTGTCTAGATTTTTTACCATCATAAGCAACCAGTTAGATAGGAGTGGACAAAATATGAAACTTGGAGTAATTTTTCAATTTGTTTTCTATCAAATCTGGATTGAAATCGATCTTTTCCAAGCTTATTCCAAGATGGATATTTAAACCCCAAATCCCATATTTGGCAACACTGAAATAGAATACATCTCAATTTAAATAAGCTCTCATATATTTTCAACTCTAAAATCAAAAGTGGATCTTCCTTATATCACAGCAGTTATCTCCTGTCATAAGATTGAGGAAAGCAATTGCTTGATTTAATCAGTGATAATTGCTGAGTGCCTGCAGCTCTAGACCAGTTCCCCCGTGACCTGCACCCAGTAGGGAAAGGCCAGCTCAGACTTCTGGCACCAAGGCAGAGAGCCCTGCACCGCAGCTTCGGGCTTCATGTGGCAGAGCACAGAGCCAGGCTTGGATCCAAGACAAGACACTGAGGGTGCTAAATCTGGCAGCAAGGTCTGTGCTTTTGTGCAGCTTATTGCCCCAGAGCTGTAAGTCACCAAAGGATGAAGCTTCACGATCCCTAACATCCCTCATTATTACAGGTAGAGAAACTGTGAAAGGAATGAAGCAACTTAATCCAAGATCGCAGAAAAGTTCAGAGCCAAAACATAAATCCAGTCATCTCTCTGAGGCCTGTGGTGGTGACTAGACTATGGACACCACCCTGCCAGTTTGTCAGTGCAGGCGATTCCATGTCTGGAGCTTAACAGGTTTTCGCTCTTCTCAATAGTTCTGTCAAGCCCAGCAAAATGAAAGCTCTCTACTCCAGATCTGGCTGTCCAAGATCTGTCCTGATCTGTTCTGTTCAAGATCTGTCTTCTGTTCAACACTACTGGAAGAAGAAACGTGATATGCACATTCGGTAAAGAACCCGATATTGAAGTGCACACAATTCTGCCAAAATAATAAAGACACCAAGCCAGGTTGCATATTCATCTTTGAAACCTATGGAAAGCCACCCAACCAGCTCCCTTTCTAAGCAGTCATTGATGCCACATGACACTGTGCCAAGGAACTCATCAGTCTGGCCATTTTTTTCAATGACCTGGCATTTTCTGAGCTGTTTGAACCATGTGCTTACAGGTTCAGTCAAGGGCGAGAGGGTAGACATCTGAGACATCTGAGACATCAATTACGAACTGATATTTGAGGGGAAAATATTGTATCAAGTGGAAACAATCCATTCAACATAAGAAATGTAATACAGCCAGTCCCATTCACAGACCTGCAGCATTCAGAGTTTGTCTCCCAAGTCCTTGTCACGATGTTTTCAAATGGGTCGACATATAAGCAAAGCGCTGGAAAGTTTTTAAAATAACAGTGTCATCAGAGTTTGAAGGGTTTTAAAAGAAAGCAAGCCAACCACTGGCAAATTAAAAAGAGTCTTCTATTCAAAACATTTTTTAAGACTTGCTATATGGTTTTATATTCACAAATGAGCATATGTATAGTAGAGCCTCTATGCTGAAATAGAAACGTCACAACACATGGGTATTTCTTCAGCAGTAATAAATGTCAGGTGAACTTTGGCAGAATTTTAAAAACAAAGTAAAATAAACATATATGCACATATATATAAACTTAGATTAAAATAAATAGCGGTTATAATATTTTTCTGAAGCAAAGTTTATTTGAGTTGCCATTGTAAGAGACAATATACTTAATTCAGTTGGCTAGGGGTTCGAGAGAGCATATTAATGCTATTTAAAATTATTTGCTTTAGTATTCATATCAAGTTGAGTAAACTATCATATATAATATACAAAGATACAAAGATCTTTTCTACAATTATTATGCAAGCAGTGTTAGAAATTTTATGGTTTTAATGACCCCTAGATCTTTCACACACATACTTTAATCAACTTAGCTCCTGTGCCTGACTGTTTTCTAAATGGTGTTCGAAAAACCACGGAAAGAGAATATGACAGAAGTTTTTAAGTTAATACCTGAAGTTCTCATGCTATAATCTGGGACATCAATTTATTTCAGCTATATCTGATTTTTGAAACGATGGCTTCTGACAGTGTCATTTTCCATTTTATAACCAGCTTCTGTTGCAGGCAACTGAAACAGATATTATTTCTTCCTTACTTCCTGCTAAATTCAGTTAGCTTGCAAGCTTGAATTGCCTTTAAGTTTGTCTTCTCTGTTTCTTGTTCTCATATTAAAACAATACTTTTTTCCCTTGAGTGTTTCCTCTGCCTGGTATAAGACAATGTTTCTGCTCTGTAAAACCTAACACTAATATTATAATGTATCTGTTCATTTTCTCTTACCATTAACCTTTTCTCATCTTTTCAATACATATTTATGCACTAGACTTTGTATATTTTTAAGAATTACTGTTTTCTTTCTATTATCCTCCCAGTAATTAAATGTTAAATTAACTTTTTAGACTATCATTAAGCTAGCAGAAACACTATAATGTGCACTGCATTTAACAATAACATCTGCAGCTTGGCTATGCCTTTGTTTTTATACCAAAAGATGCATTCTGTAATGTGTAATGCATGAAAAACAAGCTAACTTTAGCAGATAAAACTAATGCAGAACACAGTGGTTTCCTACTAAAAAAAATATTGTTGGCCTTTTTTGCATCTGACAAGTTAGCCAGATTCAGGTTTTATATAGGCTTTTCCAATGAGGAAGAGAAACTGGTGATGGAAGTATTGGTTTCTTTCTTGGTGCTTACTTCCTATGAAGGTATAAACCCATTTTCCTGGAATATAGCAGAAATCAAATGAAGGGGCCATGTCTTTACATCGTGCCTCTCCAGTAGCATTCAGCATTCACCTCTGTCAGGAAAAATTTTTTGGGAGGACGGCCTCTTCCTGTCCCTCACCCTCTCTGCCCTGACTGTACCGACAGGGAGAGCACACTTGAATGCGAGATTCAGTTTTCACAACCAGAAGACATGTGCCTCTGTGTGGAGAAGCAGAACTCAGGTCTGAGCCAGTTGCCCCTTCCTGAAAAGCCCCTCTGTGCTCTCAGATGAGAGCCGGAGAGAGACCCAGGTCTATAGGTTAAGGGAGTTTGGACTCTACTAGTAACCTGTATGGTGAGATAACATGGTATGTGAACATTATGCGTGAAGCCTTGAGTGTCTCAGATTTGGCTACAAATGATTCACAGTGGCTGGTGCGTGAATTGAACTTGAGAGACTGAAGACACTGGTGTCCTCTTATCTCTTGTGCAAACGTTGTGGGTGGAGATCCACAAGGTCTGCACAAGAAGCAGTCAAAGGAAGGAGCCTTACGGCGGCAAGATGGTCCTGTTTTGGCTAAATAATGCAGAATAAACAGATAAATGATTTCAACACAGAATCTTGAAGGCCACGGTGCATGGAGTGAGACCTTTTGCATAATTATCTGTGTAATGAATATTTAAGTTGACACCCCTGAATATGATAATGAGCTAAAAGAAGTACATGCTAAACATATATGACTATACTACTCGACTCTCCACCCAAATCATGTTAAATGTCACCCCAGGGAGGGGAACAGCTAAGGCTGGTGTATAAAGGATATTGAGGAAAATACCCCTGGTGGGGAGAGAAGAGACTGAAGACCCAGAAGAGGCAGTCAATGGGCTCCTTCTCCTCCACCCAAGACAGGGATGCCTTCTTGGTAAGCATTGTGCGTTCACCTTTTGGTGAAGAATACCTGGGATAGCATTTTGCTAGCACTATCATAATATATTAGTGCTATTGCAGTAAGTGTACTTACCAAAGGCATTTCCAAACTTTTTGTATCTGTTGCCTTAATACATTACCTATCTTTTTTCAACTTTGCAAAACTGCCTCAGTGAAAGTCCTTTAGGGGGCTCTGACAGGCAAACATTGACTCTGATAAGTGGTTACACACATAATCCTTTAGAGATAAACTGTTGACCAAGTCTGGAAGTGAGACTGGACCTAGCTGCACCTAGGCTCCTCTCTGAGAAGGAGTTTAGAAAGCAAGGGGGTCCTTTCTGAACCTGATGACTCAAAGGGAGGGCCTCCCTCAGCCACGCATCAGACTCATAGCCTTTTACACAAAAATCGGGAATGTTCTTACAGGCATAAGCACCAGGTAATTAAAGTATATGCCTAATATTTGATGTGAGGGAGTGGGAGAGAGAAGTAAAGTCACAATGGTTATATTATTACTCTAAGCACTAGGCAGTATCTAAGCTTTGATAATTTATGCAGTTTAAGAAAAACAAGAAAATGTGCTATACATTGTTTAAACATGCATGTAAATCTAAGGTAATAGGTCATCCAGATTTATCTCTGTGTAGAAAAGAGTTGATCCTATTTTTTCTGAAAAATTTCTTACTAATTCTTGATAGAGTTGTAATTGTTAATATACTTTTTAAATGTATCTGTGCTTCAAGAACTAATCTTTTTTTTTCAGTTTCTTTGTGTTCGTACTAAAATAGTTCAATGAAGTAATAAAGACTGTTCCACATAATACTTCTCATTCCATAAAAATCTGTATTTGTATAGACAGTAGAAAACTAGAGCAGATATTTGGCCAACATCAATCATCATGCATTGCATCATTCATTAGATGAACCTACTAAATCCAGGAGCTTCTTCCGAATTCCTAGCTTTAAAAAAAAAAAAAAAGGGCTTAATAAGTCTGTGACTTTCGATCCTTTCAATTTTCATCAGTGATGTAAAATTAAATGGATGGTGAGTTGTTCACCCTAGGAGTTTTGATGAGGTATTACTCTTAGATATAAAGTATGGGCTGTGTTATTTTGAACATGTGATTTATTTCTAACTAAACATACAGGGTTTGTATTGGGGATCAGAAGCGCAGCTGTACTAAGGATACCTGTGCGGGATATTACTGATTTCTGTTCTAGCCTGTTTTCCTTCCTAAAGATCACTAACATAAGAAAGAGACCTTTGAAGACTGCATAGACTCAGAACTCCTATGTGCAAATACTGCATGGCTTAATGTCTTCATCAGGACCAAGTTTTCCCTGTTAGATAAGGTTTGAGGGAATACATTTTGTAAAAGGAATGCACCTATAGACTTCGGAATGTTTCAGCAAGATAAAAGCTAAATGATAGTGATATGAAATTGTATGCTGGGCAGTATCATTAACTTACCCTGTTCTCTTCTTAGACATCCACCACTTGCTGTTGTCTGATACAGAAAACCAGGAATATTTAATCTGCGTTTGTACTGCCATTCCTGTTCTTGGCTTAGTTAATGGTAATTAATGACACAATATTTTATTTATCATTACTTACAGCTATAGAGAAAGACAGTGGTGGAGTAGTGATTTAGAGATGAAGCAAAATATTGTTGTTGAATGAGCACTATGAACTATTACAGTTACAGGCAGCAATATTTTTGATTTTAAAAAAGAAATTAACACTCATGATAGATATCAATCCTTGATATTGTTTGACAACTGGACAGCTAATTGACTGATACATTATTGAATTTCCTTTTTTGGTAAACTATTTACTAAATTATAACAAAACCATCAATGGACAACCTAAATATGCTTACCTAAATAGCTCTAATAAACATAGAAATACAGAATTGGGACCTTACATGGCCATCTAGTCCATTTCACTGCTTCAGGGTAATGCAACACTTCAATATAAAGCAAAACAATAGGAAAAAAAAAAAAGAATTACACAGCATTAGTTTTTGCCGAATTTTCCTTGTGGGATGGCAGTGGTGATGCATCAGTAAGTACCTTTCTCAATAAATCTGGGGCTGAGAACCTGAATGCTATAGCTTGAATATAGCTCAGCAAAGACTAGGAATGTAAGGTAGAATCTCTCTTTCTTGGGATTACCAAAGTCTAGTTTCATGTATTCAATGGTCCTTGATGTAAGTTAGTTTTAAGTCACTGAAAAGTACTTGTTTCTCTGAAAAGGAGCCTTATCTTCAGCATGCATACAGCTTCCTTTAGCTGAGGCTTCTGTACCTAGACCCACCTTCTACCTTCTCATCCCAACGTGCTTAAGATATTCTACCTTAATATAGTGTAAGAATTCATTAGCACTTTTCTGCCTGCTTTTGTTATGCATACCAAAGGAATGGGTGGCATTTTGCTTTAAAGTGTCAACACATTTATACAGTTATAATAATGAACAATAAAGCCCTATAATATATTAAATGTTTTCAGCAAACTTGAAACTACAAGAACCAGACCAACTTCTCTATTTACAATTTTATTGTCTATAGGCTATACCAAAAGCATAAGTTACTTTTTTGTTTCAGAAATGCCTCAGGTCATGAAGCTTTACTGTGTTAAAGCTGGATGGCAGAAAGACACAACTTAGAAGACAATTAATACTTTAGTATCAGTCTTTCTACCTAAACAGAACAAAAAGTAGATTTGTATGTGCTTCAGGGTAGTGGAATATGAATTGCACAATAGCACAGATTTTTAGCATGATTGCTTATGACTGTAATGTAATAGGGGAAATGAAGATTTGGCATAAGTAATCATGTTCTCTAATTGCAAGCTCGATGACACCACTGAAAGATTTATGGAGTAGGCAAGGCATTAGGTGGATCAATACAATCCTCTAGGCCCAACAGTATTATCTTCTTTACTCTAGTTCCTTCTTCTAAGAGTGCTAATTGTAGCCCAATGCCTTATGGATTTCAGGCTTATATTCTACTGTGGAGTGGTCTATGAAAAAATATTGAAGAGAAAAACTTAATGAAGCATAATGAAACCTGGTTAGACTCACATTTGCTACTTGATTTTTATTTTAAACCTGATTTCAAACTCCAGCACGATGCCTACGGTGTTCAATTTCCATTACCAGAAATCTTTGAGTCTCACTATCAGCACCTGGCAGATAGCTGGAAATGTGCAAAGACAGAGATTTCAAAGTGTACATCAATTTCTCCTGGAAGAGTTAAAAATACATAGAGTACAAGGTGGACTGTTTACTCTGTACTTTATTCCATGCATTTGTGCAATAATTCCAAGACTTTAGCACCAGCCTTCTGTTTCCTGTAAGACAAGAGCTTTAACAGAGAACAGAAGATTGTTCCCTCTGTGGATAGTTCTATATTACTGAGAAATTAAAGAGCACTTCTGTGATATGAAAGAACTAAATTCCAGGCTAATGTCTGAATTAGCATAAAGTACCTCCCAAAGCTGTAACTTCTAACCTCTTTTTGACCTCCTTTTACTGAAGATGTACCTTTTTTTCTCCAAGAAAAAAGGTAGCTAAATATATTCTGTTCTTTTCAGCAGCATACAGATTTCAGGAAGATGAATTCCCAGTATACGGAAGGGCATGATTTTTCAAAGCACAGAACAGAGGTAGGCTTACTAAATACTTTCTTCTGACCATTTTTTGCAGTTGCACAAAGTTTTACAAGATCTTACCAAAAATTAGGTGGAACTTTTAATAAACCGTTATTTTAAAGGCATAACTCAGTTGGTATAAGACTACTTGTCCAGAAAAATCTTAAAGGCTTTTCAGCACAGCAGAACTAATAAGGTCCCTTTTGAACCCCTTCAGAGCATGGGGCCTCTTGAAATGATAGCCCTCACGACAATTTTTGAGACACTGTGTAGAGTGCAAGAAAATGCGTATCACTCCAAATAGAGTCAATATATCAGTACTTTGAAGGAGAAGAAGTATTTTGAAGAAAATCTGTTACAGTAAATGGGATTTATTTTGCAGACAGCTGTCTGTAAAAAAAAGTTACAATTGGAAAGTAAATTTAAAAAAAAACATTAAGAAAAAAGACCTGAGTTCAACACAGTATATTCTCATTACAACTTTTACTGCCTTGGGAAAGGATTTATATCAAGGCAATTAGGGTCTTTACTGGCTCACACTGGCATGAGTTAGTTAGCTAATAGCCCGATACTGTCATGCTCTTTTTTTTTTTTTTTTTTTTTCATTTCTGTAGTTGGTGTCTTTTTGCATCCTAAATGCCTGCTTCCCTATGGAAACCAATTAAGCTTTGGGGGTTTGTCTTGTTTCTGAAAAGCTAGAGTAGTTCTTTTAAGAAAGGCCTTGGAGAAAATCAAATGAATACTTCTCTTTTTTAAAGTAGTGATTTAGTTGTGGCAGTGAGGTCTAACATTAATGCAGCAGTGAGATCTGAATTTGAGTGGGATTAAATCTCTCAATTTAACCCGTTAAGAGGAAAAAATTAGTACACATTTAACTCAAGATGACCCTTGGGGACAGTGGAATTTTAAATATATATTTTGCATGTGAAATCCATCCTTTTGCTGAGGGAACAATTAAAAGTGATGTTTCAACTATTTTCTTTTCCTTACTATTTTTCAGAGTTCCTTGTGTTCATTTACTACCATCCTGTATGCTCCAAGCTTCAGACACAAAGACACATCCCAATATATTCTTAGATTCATGGCTCTTTGTTATAATTAATCTCACACAGTTAATCCCCTTAATCAGTTCACTATTTGGTTCTCTCCACGCAAGGATTAGCACACACAGTTCCCCAAATCAGCTAATTTCTCACTCCAGCACAGCCATGTGTCACCAGCTGCACTGTGCGTGGACTGTTGGACAGTTAAAGCTCATGTCAGAAAAATGGGACGCTGTGAAACTGTAACCAGGAAAACATGGCTTTAGAAAGGAGGAGAAGTCTGCTTCTGTTCTTTTCTACCTTCCCTGTAACCTCTCTACTGGGTTTCTGCATTTCAGAGATGAGCCTCTCTCCATGGAAGCATTTCCCAAACAAAGCTTTCTAGCTCTAGTAAGGAGCTGAGGAAGAATTTTAGGAAGAAGATTCATTGTCTCCTATTGTCATGTCTCATTCCTATGGTCTACTGAACCTGTTCTTCCCTCACATGAACCATTTCCAATAAGTTTACTCCTCATCACGTTTAACTTTCCTACTGAAACAAGTCAAATTCCTCAAGCATTTTATGCCTGAGAGCCACACGAGACTGGGAAACTGGTGAGAAGAGAGCAAGAAGCAGAAGAGCAGAGCCAGAGATCCTTGCAGCTGGGCCTCCAAGGTGGGAAAGGGGATTTCAGTGCACCCCAGGAGCTGGACAGGCCGTGCGTGGCGAAGGGCACACAGCCGGGCTGCCCGTGCTGAAGGGCACGTTACTCAGTGGTCTAGGAAATGTAGTCTTGCGAGGCAATATCCAGTCATAAATAAGCTACCTGACCTTGTAGTAGTACAAAAGCTTTAAGAGATTTAAGACTTCACAAGAAAAGCTGCAGTGTAATATCTCATCCTAAAATGATAGAATTTTCAGAAAGATTTCATAGGATACTCGTGCCTTCCACAGTAACAATGTTACAGTCTTGTTCTGTTTAATTACCAAGTGTCACTCCAGTGGTTAAATAGGTCTTTAATTACCTAATTATTTAATAAGAAAATAAAGAAAGAAATTTTGTTTGACTTCAGATTTCAAGGCGGGGGGGGGGGAATCAATTATTCGTAATTCAATGGTTATTTACTTAGTAATCATTTACCAGTTTTGGAAATGTTAAGCTTCAGAGTCAGCTTTGTTTGGGTTAATTGAATACTTTTAATTAAGACTGCTGAACCCAACCCTTATAACTTGAAACACAGCCCCAAAGGCAGCACTTGGTTAAAAAAAGTTCAAAGAAAATTAGTATTTGAAGTACAGCATATACTCTATTGGTTTGCCAGCTGAATTAGTACAGAGGTTAATAATCACACTTTAGAAAACATTGACATAAGTTTAATTCCCATTTTTGGATGAGGTTACTAGTCAAATTAATTGGTACCAGTCCCTAAGAAGGGCAAAAATAGTAACTTCATTATTTATAATAGCATTTCACAGAGATAACTAAATACATGCGAAGACTCTCAGAAAGTGTATGTTTTGCTACTGTAGCATGATAAAATTATGTTACACTTCTTCAGAAGACATGCAAGTATTATCTGTTTACAAATAAAAATGCTGTTTCCTACAGAAAAATTTCAATATGTGCCAAACAAGTAAAACTTCAAACATTTCCCAAAGATATTGAATCAATTACATTACCTTTTCCTCCTTATTTGATTTCCACAAATATGAGTCAAAATGAAAATCGTTTGCAAAAATGTTCAGGGAACCAAACTTCATGATGATTCATAAGAAAGTTGCTCAGAAGCCACATTGAAACATAGTGTGATTTTGAGTCTGAAAGGGAAAAGAGGCAGTATTTGGAATAGGAGCACTACAGAGATAACATGATAACATGATAAAGACTGAAGCTATGAAAATGCTGTTGTCTGGATATGTTCATTCTTTATGACAGTCCCTAACATGTTCATATTTGGCCCATCAGTACAGAATTTTCATAGAATCATAGGATCATAGAATCACAGAATCACAGAATCACAGAATCACAGAATCACAGAATGGTTTGGGTTGGAAGGCACCTCAAAGATCATCTAGTTCCAACCCCCCTGCCATGGGCAGGGACACCTTCCACTAGACCAGGTTGCTTTATTGCATGTCTCAAAGTCTCAGGCTTTCAAAAACACCCTTTGGAGACTAGGGGGATGGCGAAACAGGTCCTACCCACAAACCACCTCTGTTTTGTAAATAAAGTTTTTGTTTCCTCTGTGCAGAAAGGATCTTCTGATTTTCTTCTCTCGTGTCACACTAATATCGGTGCATACCCTTGGAAGTCCCGAGGATCACCGTATACCTGAATAGCACTCCACATGTTAATTGGGTTCCAAACTCTTGTACTCCTTATGTACTGATTCACACTCTGTTTAACAAAAAATTCTTTAGTCCTATAAACTCTGAAGGCAGAAGATACTCTTAGGTCACCTAATCTGTTCTACAGATTTAGAATAATAGAATTTACTGAATTGCGTGCGGGTATTTCCCTTTGAAACCTAATAGCTGGTGTTTGAGGCATGGGTATGCTGTGAATTCAGGAAAAATCCATTTCTGCTGTGAAAATATTAAGATACTTTGGTTCCACATTTTCCATGATGTTCTTTGTAACTACTGATCACCTTTACAATTTAAAATGTCTGACATTTTTCATTTTAATTCTATACCATGAATCTCCTTTTATCTTTGTATGTCAGATTAAAGATACACTTTGTATACAGGATTTTCTGCCTATGAAGATATTTAAGTAATAATCAGATCACTTCTCAGTCTTTTATTCACAACATATAAAGAATGAGTTTATATAATCCCTGAACTATATAAGAATTTAATTTGAAAGGAACCTCTGCAGCTCATTTAGTCCAACCACCTGCTCAAAACAAGGGTATCTTCAACAATGCTGATCAGATTGGTCAGAGCTTGTCCAGCCAAGATTTTTAATATCTTGAAGGACAAAGATTCTACAACCTCTCCTGGCAGCCTATTTCAATGTTTACTCATTCTTACAGTGAGAATATTTTTTATATCTATTTTGGAATTTCCTTTGCTGCAAGTGTGAAAGTTCTGCAACTCCCTCCTTTTAAGACATTCTCTCTAGCTCTGAAATCATGTTTCAGATTACTTTTTACACTTTCTCTGATTTCTCAAGAATTTTTTAAAAAATTCTGGTCACCAAAACATTAATGCTCTATTACTGAGATCATCGATGCTGTAGATGTTGCTAAATCACTGAACTGCCTGTATACTTCCTGTCTGCATCCTTCTTTTTGCCATTACGTCACCCTAGATGCATTTGCTGTGTTTCATGGCCACTATGATTGTCATATCCCATTTGAGTCATTGTTGTTCAGGGTACATAACCCATAACCCACAACAGTCGGCAGTCACTGGCCTTAGATGTATAGCTTTGACTGTTTGAAAACACATTTGGTTTGAAGGCTCACAGTTATTGAAAAATTCTGGGATGGTTCAATATGACCACATAGATTCATTGCTATTTGTCACTTTATCAAGTCTTATTTTGTCAACATTACTTTAAAATACATTTTATTTTCAACAACGGCAGCAATTTTATATTTACTTCCAGCTCATTCACAAAAACATTCAATAACATCTACCTTAGCACTGAGTCCTGAGAAACCTCAAATAGAAACATACCATTTGGTGGGAATTGTCAGAGAATCTGCTTTAATCCATTTAATGTACGTTCTGTTATAATTGTTAAGTGTTAATTTACTACTGTAATGTCACGGGATATCAAGTCAAATACCTTACAAAACCCCTTTACATCTGTGTAACTGCCATCATAACCATTACTATGACTGCAAAATACAATATCCAGGTTTTTCTAAGACCTGCTTTTACTAAAACCCTGTTGATTTATAGTACTGACATTCCTATAATTTCATTATTTATTGACTAAATCCTAAATCAACGTTTTCAATATTTTCCTTTGGTCTGATGCCAGACTAAGTAACCTATAGTAATAATTACAAGAGTTGTTTTTAAATAGTCATATTTGTACATACGATGCTGAATATAAATATTTTAACCAAATTCAGTTAAATAAAGGTATGTGCTTCAGTTTATCTGTCAGATGGCATAATTGTATGACACGTATTACACAGCTACCCATACTAACAGTAGGGTTATCTCTGTTATTGTTGAATACTTTATAAACTGGGCTGTGACACAATACTTTATAAACTGGATAGTGATGCAAGGCAGAATGTCGTTTTGCTTAGTTTATAATTTGATATCCATAGTCCATGTTCAGTTCTACAACTTGAAGTTACATTACTGATATTACTGAAGTATTAAGTAGTCAAAAACATTAGTTAAAATAATCTTCAGGGAAATAAATAAAATGGCTAATTTTTTTACATTAACTCTCTTTATATATATTCATTAATAATTATAATTATGCCACTTTTATTAAGGACTTCAATATAAAGACACAAAAGCTCAGAAGTCTAAATTTGAGTATCTGCAAGACACTAGTACTTCAGACAAGTTTTAATTGACAGGAAAATCCTAAAGACATGTTAATATTTCCCCAAGGTAGTTATTTCTTAAACAGTCTTTTGGTTGTTATAATCAGTGAAATCAAACCAGAACTGGGTGAAAAAGAGAAAATTATCTTTGTAGTGTCAATGCTTAGAGTTTTATCTTTACACGTCCTGTGGTTTCCTACTTTTTGGTGACATCTCTGGCATCATGAGAAGAACTGACAAGAACTCGTGGAATGAGTCTGGTTCATCTAAGAATGAAAAACAAAATGAGTGAGTAAAGGCAAATGGGAAAATCATATATTTGCAGAACTTACGAAGAGTTCTTCCCTTCTGCTCTTCCTAAAAGAATTTGATAACCAAATACTTCTGAATCACCATGCAAGCTTGGAAAACTGACTGGTTTTCAACCAAATTTGTTTTGCCAAAGAATGAAGATTTTTAGCTTTTCATTGTGACAGCCAACTAGACTGAAAAACAGAAACTGAAGGATGTAATATATTTGTGCTAATTTCCAGTGATTTCCAGGAATATTTTTTGTGACTGATAGCTGTGGCATGTTATTGCTTCATAACACCACTCTGTTGTTATTTGACTGTTGCCTGACCATCAGAACTATGAAAATGTAGAGACATTACACAGAGAAAAGAAAAATTATGCTATCCAGGCCTTGGTCCATTAGTACAGGATTGTTCCGACTTATTATTTCTGTAGTTCAGAAAGAGTAGGAAGAAGTTTTTTTGGCTAATTGTAGACTGCAGGGGTAGCTGGATATTCTGTAAAATGGAAAGTTAAATGGCTTACTTCTTACAAAAAAAAAGATGAGGCTGCTATATGAAAACCAAAGGATGGTCATAGGCTAAAAACTGCAGGAAAATAAAGGCTGTGTAAATGCCTTGAATATTCCAAGTCATTAGTCTGTTCAACTTCAATTATTTAATTTCTCAGTTGGGACCCATACTCAGAAAGAGTTAATACGTCTCTTTCTGAAAGTGAACGTTTTATAATTCAACAAAATGCAAACCTGTATTACAGTTCAAATGTGTCAAACTACCATTCACATCTAATTCAAATTAATAATTGTATAATTTATACAACCAGAGTATTTTTTAAGAATCAAGATGCTGGAACAAAATAAAATATTACTATCAAGATACTGGCAGAGTTGTGGCAGGTAGTGAGTTTGGAAGTTAGTTCCTTAGAATATTGGATGAGATATGTGCAATTAATCATCCTTTAATTGGCAAATTTATCATTAACATAAATTCATTATCCAAGGTAAGTTCTCACTACCTAGAAGTACTGCCATTTACTGAAAAATAAGGTTTGTCTTTCATCTGTCTACAAAAACAGTAGTTTGCGATTTATAGTAGAATATATAGTGTAGTGTAGTATAATAGAAAATGAATATTTCGATATAAAATAGGAGACATCCTTTATTGAAAATATTCTCATAAACAAATTATATATAATAAAGAATACAAATAACTGTTAGAATATAATGATAAATATAGATATATTTCTAATTTAATTGAAAGGAAATATTCAACTGGGACAGTGGTTGCAGAGTTAGTTCTTTTTTTACATATGTCTGAGCAACACCTGGCTTTTGATATTGATATATAGACATTCATGGCTCTACATATTCAGTAGAAACCATCAGCACATGATGTCGCATCTGAATGCTGAACAAAATCAGTATTCAGTCAACCAATAATGAAGGGATATTGCCAGATGGATCCTGCCAGGTGTTAGCAATTAATTATTGATATATTTGGGGGAATATTTAAAGTGATATTAAAATATAGTCTTCCTGCATGAGATTGCTGCATTATATTGATGGTTGCTGATTGTATGAGTTTTTCTTTTCTACCTTACACAAAATGTTCAAAATAGATCCTTCTGAAGAAATCAAAGGCATCCCCTCTGGCAGGTTATTATGTGGCCTGTTGAAATCAGGGTTTGGAAGAGATTATTTCAGAATGTATTTTAAAAAGGAATAATGATCACACAGAAATGTGTTTTCCATTCTTCCCAGCTCGTTTGCAAGTTTTTCTTTGCTCTCTTGTTTAAATGCATATTTCAATACCAGCCATAAGGCACTAATAAAAAATAACAATAAAAATAAGCACAACCTCTTGTTAATGGTCTGATTATGTTTTTGAAGTGCTGAAGGACAAGTAGAAATGCAATTTACCCAATCTATGATTTACACGATATGATGCAATAGTTCAGCTGACAACACTAAAGATTGATGCCCTCCGTCTCATAGAGTAGGGACAGCAGTAGAAAAGCCACCATAGAGGCTTATTCACGCTGTACCTGTAATGCAATGTTTATCAAGCCTGTCCTTGGCACCATAGCTCATTCTTTGCCAGCTCAATTTCAGTGTCTCAGCTGGATGGCAAACAGCAGCGACAGTGGTTTCTGTGATAGGAATATTTGTCTATAACATCTAACCTGTGGGAGCTGGGCAGAGACCACCTCAAGTTTCCAATACAGTTTAGAATTGATATAGTGATGTGACCAAAAGAACTTAAACACTACATTTTGTTTCTGTTTCTACTAAAAAAAAATGAATTTTATTTTTGCAATGCCTGAAAGTGGTCTTTGAGCCTATTTCTGCTCGAATGTACCTTTGAAAGAATGTTAAAACAGAGCTAGACAGAAAGTTCCCTGTCTGTAGGAAACAATCTTCTCAGATTGCCCTCTCATTGTATCTTGCTCTTCTTAAAGAAAAAGTAAAGGTGGGATTCATTTTACCTAACCTTGGCACCTAGAAATTGAGAAGGCTAGTGTAAGATAGTAAAATTTGTGTCCTTTTCCAATCAAGACAGAAAAGCAGGCACGTCCAGAGAGTAATTCATTTGGCCTAGTCAATAAACCTCTTTTACTGTGAAATGATTCTCCTTCTGCATCTACTTCTTTACATTGACTACAGAAGAAGATCATGATAGCTTGCTTAGTCTTAGAAAACTAACTATATTCTGTGTACGTTAGGTGATGAATTATTTTATCCCCAGATATCTTGAAAACATTGCTTCAAAAAGAGCTCACAAAACCTTTTGTCTAATGTCATGCTCCCCATGAAAGAAGGATTTTCTATCACCTCAAAATTTTAAACAGGTTCATATCTTGCTAGAATAATCACCACATTGCACAGAAAAGTAATGAGGCTGATGCTCAAATCATGTTCAAATTTGGTGGCTCATGTTATCAAGAAGGCCAGACAAGAAGAAAGATTCACTTCAGATTCAGCTGTCTACACACTGGCATCTGCATAGGTGTCTCCCACTAGACAGATCTGAGGATCACTGTGTTTGTCCAGTGAGATTTTACGTGCCTGAGGGTCTCCTGTGCCAACTGTTTCTACCTTTCTTGAAGGGGAGGAATCCCACATATGCCTTGTGTCACACCTACAGATGTGCCTTAGGGTATCTCAAATTACCATAGATGCCTGTGCAGTTAAATTAAGCCACTGGTTAATGTAATCAGTGGAACCTAAAGAGTAATTCAGCTAAATCAATCATAACCACTGTGCAATTTGTTTGTTTTAGCACAGGCATCCACTAGGATGTCCAATATTATCAGACATCTGCCGGGGGGGCAACAGATACAACAGAGGGTTTCGGGAGGGACTGTGACCTTCTGGTGCACAAAACAGACATGAGGCTGGATATGGTCAGCTGAACTGCTTTCAAGCCTTTTCTGGATTTATTAAGTTGGCTTCCATTGGCTGTAATGAGGTGATGAGCTACCCAGTGTGGCAGTAGTTAACCACACAAACTGATCCCTAAGTCTAAGTGTTTTAATCTTGAGCCAAATTCTACTACTGAAACTTCAGAATAGTCTCTCTAAATACCAGACTTCAGAGCTCATGTTCCACACTTCTGAAGTCATATCAAAACTGAGAAGGGAATGTACAGAATCAGAATTCGTATTGTCCTCTATCTGCTTGCTCTAGCTGGGAAAATGTTCACAGTGTTTCATGTTGGCATCTCAGAGAAAAGGGGTTAGAAAGCCACTGGGCATCGGGCAGCTCTTCAAGTGTAGGAATTTCTCTAGCAAATGCAGAGCATCAACACAACCGATTCCTCTGTCATCTTCCCATTTTCAGAACAGAAAGTTTGGCTGTGATAAAGAGGGCATGGGCAGCACACTGGGCGTGGGCAATCACTCCAGTGACTTCTTGGCAAGATTTTAGGGGGGCTCTACCTAGCTGGAGCAGCTCGACCAGTCCTGGAGTTCTGTTTTGTAATTCTGAAAGTTTAATTATAAGTGGAATGCATAGCAATGGCTGTTTTTAAAGCTCCCTGAATATTTGCATTCTAGAGGAGCATTCTGAGTTTCTTTAAAGTCTCAGTGAATGTATTTAGAGAGAAAAATTTCTCTCTTTCTATAAGAACCAACCACAGTGCTCTCTCTTTTTGATCAGCTAGGGACTCAAGGCTTCGAGGAAGAAGGAGTGAGATTTTACAGCTGAAAGGGGAAACAAACTTCTGAATCACTGCTTCATGTCTGGACTGTGTGTCATTGGCACCTCAGCTGATGTGTTGGGTTGCTGCCAGCAGATGCAGGGGTCTCACGATTTTTTCTTGTGAGGCTGGTTGACTCCCATAGCTATCCCAACACATCTCTTCAAACAGCTACTTCTTTGAAGAGCGGGCACCACATGATGCTGATGTCTAAAGTTGTGTCTTCTTAGACCATACAAGGAATGGGCAATGAGACACCTCTCTACATAAGGAAAACTTACATCTGATACAACCGACAGGTTTGAAAGCATATCTTCCTTCTGCCCGCTGTCCTTACAAGGTTGTCCCTTCTCTGCAGCACTGCTTTCCAGCACAGCAGCTCTTGCAGCCTCCTGCACAGCACAGACACCAGTCTGACTCCTCTCACTACCAGGATTGTCGCTTTCTTTCCCTCTCCTCTGAGTATTGGCTTTGACTTTGCTCCCCTCAGCCATAACACTTCTGTTTCCCTCCAGAGCCATGCTGTTTGGCTGCTGCCCAGCACCTTCCTCTTTGCTGCCTCTCCTCCTGCTGCCCTGCTCTGCTCGCCTGGAGCTTCTCCCTGCTGAATATGCTGAGCTGCTCCTGGGGTGAGACAATCTATCCCTTCCTCTTAGATTTTCCATATGAGTAGGGATGCAGCTGCTAGACCAAGGTAAAAACACGCACACACCCGCCTACCTCCACAAACATATTTTTTCCACAAAATCCTTTCAGTATTTTTGCAGTAATTTGCGGGGGGAGGGGAACAACAGTTAAATTATCCTACCGTATATCATAATGTTGACATAACCTAAATACAGCTACAAATGATGTCACACCAGCCACCTCTTTTCTGTAGTTGTCATGCTCAGGGTGCATGTCCAGCAGACTTGTTGGACTAGAATATTCTACACACTTCTTCTTTTGATATTTTCCCTGCAAATTTTCTGCTAATTCTGAAAGCTTTCAAGCTTGTGCTTAAGGTATTCCAAAGGTAAGAAACTTCCTCAAAACACAACTGCCCTACTGCACCAGTGTACTGGGGGATGAATTAATTGCGTGATCATAGTCTGAGTTTTTTCCTACTCTGGCTCACCCCGTATCATGTAGAAGTTAAACAGTAAGCAACAAATATCTGAAGCAGTAAAGTACAAATAGGACCATGTGAGATATATTTCCATCACATTTATAATTCGTTCAGTGTATGTACGTATTGAGGATAATGCCAGTGACGTGCAAATGCAGCAGAGATTTATTTAATGAATGATTAATAAACAATTAATCACAGCCTCTTTCATTACCTGCACTAAAATCCAAGGGAAAAGTATCATAGGTAGAAATACAGATATAGAGAGCAGGTTAGGAATATTAAATCAGTATGCACAAGACTAATGATTGAAAAGGCAATTTTAACATAGATATTCATTTACTTTTGAGTGTTTTGATCTGCAGCCATTCAGGTTTGTTGACACTGCTTTTCATCTCAAATCCACAAGAAACATTTTCCTACCTCTTATAATTTAACTCATACACATCCAGTGAAATATTTTGTATGCCTTTTGTGGTAGGATTAAAGCATATTTTAAAAATTGTAAAATCCATCTTGAATGATCCATGCTGTCATGGAAAAAAGAATGTATTTAGAAAGTCACATTTAAAACATATTTGATGTGAGGTAATAATAGCTGTTCAATATTTTTTCAGCTGAAATGACTTTGACTTGTATGATTCATAAAGTGATCAATTTTTAAAATTCTAAGACGGGGGAAAAAATAAGCTTTATTTATCTCAGACATATACAAATAGAAGAAACCATTTTTCCCAATGTTTTGCTTTGTCATTTTTTTTTTCAGAATGTAAAGCTCCAACTGCAAACACATCTTAATATACCGTGTATACCTTGAATATATTGTGTATGTATCAGTGTAGCTTTATCTATATTAAGGCAACTTCATTCACTTCTACCTGATGAAAATCAAGACTACTTCATGTAATTGTTTTGAAATGGCATATGTAGATTTTTATAAACCAAGAATATATGCTAATATGTTGTACTGAATGGAGGTCTTAATGCACAGTAGAATGAAAGAAATTATCTGAGTTTTGCTTTAAACAGTAGGACAAATTACTACACTTCTGCAAAGCAATATTAACAAAATTACTAGATAACAAGAAAAATTAGACTCTCAGATAGAATTGAAAATATGACAGTAAAACAAACGTGACATTAGAAGAGTTTGATTTGGATAGGCAAAGAGTTTCCAGACAAAAGACACATGAAACTACAGCAACATTACTCGGGAATCTTTGTGTCATCTACTGATTGAAATTAACGCAGACATTCATCTCATAGATAAAGGTAATTCACTAATATGAGAGGTTTATCAGGCTATATTAGTAAAGAAGGTTTGCCAAAAAAGCATGAAAACAATTATTTCATAAAAAGCCTGATCAAATGCCCACTAAAGCCAATAGGAATTTTTCCAGTAATTTCAGGGAGCTTTATCTCCAGTCTTGTAACAACACATCAAGGCATTCATAGAGAATAAATGCTGGTACCAGCATATTTTTTATTTATTTTTTTTATCAGGCAGCAGTTTTACACAGTAGGCTGACTCTGACACTAACTGCTCATTTGTTGACTGGCACTGCAGATTTCTGAGAAAAGGTTCTAATTATGCCAGTACAGTCATTTGTACCCTTACCACTGACTCACCCAAACCCGTTAGAGTGACACTAACGTCCTTGACTCTGAGGAACGCATGGTATCAATGACTTTAATAGCTGCCTGCCTCATTTTCTGTACTAAATGCATTGTTTAGGCTTATTTGTGTTTGGCAATTCAGCTGTTACCACAAGCAATCCACCCTTAAGGAACTCATGGTTGTCTTGCATACATGTTTGCATTTGATCACATGATTAGTGGAGCATGTAGAGAATGATGATTGAAAGTGAGTATAAAAGCATCAGATATTGACACTAAATGAAATATGCTGCACTAGAAAGAGCAAATCCACCAATACTTAAAAAAAAAAAGTTGTCACTGAAATGTCAAATTTTTGCTTTGTCTGATTTATTAAATTATCTAGTAAGGGCCAAAAAGTCACTTAATAAGTCAGTGTAACTGATGTGTGGAGCTGAGCCTGGGAAACTAAAGGAAACTAATTAATACATTGCTTGATTAGCTTCTTTTACTTCTTTTACTGCTTATTAATACATAGCCTTTTTCCTTTGGTAATAACAAAACCGCTGCTTCTTCATAGGTGAGTAAAAAATAGTCCTAAAATTGCAATTACTTACATCTCTATCAACTACACCTTGGTTTTCCCTCAGAATAACCAAGACATTTCAATTTTGCTTTTATTTGACCTTAACAGAATTGTTCTCTTAATTCTGCAAATTCTCCTTCACTGAGGTTTCTTAGGCAACATAATTTGCTTCAGTACACTTCTTACACATATTTTGACATTTGTCAGCTGATAAATCAGACCACCTAGTAAATGTAAATGAGCAATCATCACTGAAATACCTTCTTCCTTCCCTGTTGATCACTCCTGCATGGATATGATCTGTATTGTGACTCAGGTATCACCATTTTGCCTGTGACGTCATGTGTTTGAAAACAAAGCAGATGTGGACAGTGCAACACTCTATTTCACCATTTTCTTGTTTGTTTTTCTGATTTTCTTATTACAGACCAGCCTCTATTAGTCGTCACCAATGGAAGCAAGTTTGTTTACTGTTCACAGCAGTGTTGTCTCTCTGCTCATCTAAAATTCATTCACACTAACAGAGTGGTGTTAAAACAAGGCCTTTTACCTCCAAAAATTCTTTTGGCACTTCCACAGAAGTTAAGCTGTTTTCTTAAATAGCTTCCTGGGGTAAAAAGTGGCCTATCTTAATCCAGGGTTATTCCAGTTATTCTCAATAAGTTATTCTCAATAGCCAGGCAGAGACTGTAAGAAACTAAGTGGGAACCTCCAAACTGTAGCTTTATAATGATTTCAAACACCATCAACATGACATTGAGAACTAATATTAGCCAGAAAGAATCAGAGCTTTCTTTTGTTGCCAAGTTCAGTTAAAATCTTCCTGGAGTCAATGTTTCCTGTGGAGTTTGCAGTCTTGTGTATTATACTTGCCAAACTTTCAGGGAAAAGAAAAAAAAAAAAAAGAAAAATAAGGAAAAAAAGGAAAAAAAGGACAAGAAAAAAGCATACCTAAGAGAATTAGGCCAAATGTGGTATAAACTTCAAATATCAACATCTTAAAAGTATTCTGTATAGAAATCCAATATTCATAGCCAAAATTCATTGGTTAGAGGAGAGGGATAAATGATCCCTATATATATGCCTCTCTCCCTCTCTCTCCTTATTCTTGTCATTATGAGACAATACTGATATGCTGAAGAACATTTACAGCAATGGAAATTACAGTTTATAAATATTTCACACAACCAGATGATTATCCTTGATTAATTAGTTTTCAAGAAGCAAGTTAAAAACCATGAAAACATCAACAAACCTCTCTGAATAATTTCTCAAAGAGAATATCAGTAAGCAGAAATCCCTTTTATAGCATCAGTATTACAAATTGCCCAGGACACCTACCTCTAATACATATGTTAAAAAAGAAAAGAAAATTTCAGTATTACTTTGATGACTATTTTACATAACAGAAGATCTGTATTTACCCAGAGAGAAAAAAATACACATCTTTAACAGAATACAAACATGAATTATCAGCAGTTTTTGAGTTGAATCTTAATTTTAGTTCTAAATCATTTTTAAAACAGTATCTGCTACATAATAGGACCTGTCTTCTGTCTTAAACTCAGTCTGAAATCTCTTAAATCCACTTAATATGTATGATAAATATCGGTTAGAAATTAGTGTTTTCCCACATCCATCAGGATCACTCAATATCCAATGAACAATTTACTTGAAAATCTACCCCAAACCATTACAGTAAAGGTGTAAGGGACCTTTTTATCTCACTTAAAATAGAAATTTCAATAAATCATATACCAATTAAAACCAAGGTTAAGTTTACAGTGTTTTCGCTGCTGTGAGAAAGTTAGTTTTAATTAGACTTAGTGTATATGCACATGTTGAATGCACTTTAATCTCCAATTTTTGTTTCTTTATAGGAAAGGCTAAGGATTCTACAAATTTTCAAAGAGAATACAATTCCAAGGCAGCATTTTTGTATTCCCCTCGAGCCAGGAGCAGCAACATAGGAGGCAGGACCTTCAGCTGCACTAAAAGATTCAGCTTCCTAACTGAAAAAAAAAAAAAAAGTGAAAGAGGGCAAACCCCATTTTATCCTAATGCAGAGTAAGAGCTACACTCTTTTCCAATTAATGCGTAAAATGAATTTTAAATTTGCTAACAGTGAAATTAATTTCCTTCATGAGAGAGAAAGGAAAATGGAATACTTTGTGGTACATGCATATATGTAAAATCATTATTTTATTTTTAAGGAGGAAAAATTCTGGCATGGGAGCAAAATTCATGCTGGCTCGTGTAAGAGTTTGAATCTGGGGCGGGGCGGGGGGGAAGCTGCAGCTCTGATGGAACTGTGTTCTTGGGAAATAGTTACTTCTCTTTCAACAGCACTTTTTCATCCCCAGCTAATTCATAGAAATAAGTAGATAGTAGTCTTCAAAAATGGAGTAAATTATCCTAGCAGAAAGAAAAGAATGCAAAACAATAGTCAGAGGACATGGGCAGTTTCCCTCTTATACATTTTTATTGCCAAAAGAAGCAACGTTCATTAGATTTAAGCAAGACTTAGCAAAATGTAGTCAGATTTATTTATTTGTGTTTGCATAAATCCTCTCAGATAACAATGCCACTGTGTCTACCACTAAAAATAATCATTGCCAAAGTTGCAAGGCATTCCCCTGAAATGTTCCTGCAAGTCACAACATGGTCTTCTACTCTCCAAGGCTGTACAGTCTGAAGTTATCCCCGCACAGCTACTGCCTACTGCATATTCTACTCACATACTATGTAAATAATGTATTTTGATTTTCTATTACTCTCAGAATTTTACTTCCTTAGTTGAGGCCTGCATTTCATCCTTTGTTATCTAAATGGCTTCTGTCTCAGCATGGCTGCACCGCAATCCCTTTGGAAGACTTTGAAAGGTGCCAGTCTGGGAAATATTATTGAACTGATGCACTTACATAAGATAGATTGCTTCAGCAGGCACCGAAAACTTACAGACAAGCTAAGTGCTAAGTAAGGTAGATTGATCCAGACTTTATTGTTCCCAAACTGGAATCAAGAAGATAAATAAAAAATGAAAAGATAACAAACATATATCAGCATAATACAGCTGGTATTTCTTCTTTGGTCTGAGTCCCTGACAGTCCCAGAAACTGAGCTGTGATCCTGCCTATTGAACAGATGTCCTATTGCTGTAGGCTGGGGACTGTAGCTGTTATTGAACATGCATCGTCCATCAGTTATTATCTGGTCTCCCCTGCAAACATTAGCAGTCACATTTTAAGCTCAAATGTCATGCATTTATCCATTATAAATTATTTCTAATGTCACAAAGGAGAGGTTCACCACTGGCTTAACAAGATAAACTATGGAAGAAGTGGCATCTGGAGAAGCATCCAGTGGATGACTTTCATTGGACTGAGAACTGTAGTTTGAGAAGGGAATATGTTAGGAAGAAGAGTGCAAACCAGAAGGAAGGTGTACCTAAGCAGCAGCAAAAAAAGGGGTTGGAGCGTCAGAGCCACTAAAAAGCATTCAGACTAAAGCAAGGAAGAGCTGACTGGAAAATGGGGAAGGTGTTCCAAGTACCAACATTTCTAGTTATAATTCTGGTTCATTATTCTATCATTACTAAAGCTTTATTATTCTCTGGGATCATAGCGTAGGTGGGAGGAAAAAACAGCAAACAAATCTAAAACATAAGCAGTACAGTCAGCAACGTAGTGGTTGAAAATAACTTTCTATCTCTTCTCATCAGCCACCAATGTAAAACTCTTCCAGTGGACATAAATTCTGTAAGAGATCCATCAAATACACTATCTTCTCTCAATCAATGTACAAAAACATTTTAATGACAGGTACAAGGAGTTTTGCAACGTCAGTTATGAGGGCATTTAATGGTTAGACTTATGCCTTGAAAAATCAAAGTATCTCTCTATTACAATGTATTTTATATAAGGGGTAAATATTCTCAGTAATGTTAAAAATTGGCTTTACTTTTACCGAGTTCAGTAAAATAACTTATGTCAATTAATTTCACGTTAAAAGCAAGATGAACTTTTCTTTTTACCTGAGTTTCTTCTGGTACATTTTCCTGGTACTGAAATCTCTTTTTCTTGTATTATGAGAATGTAAACTGGGACACCCTACAATCCCAGTCTTTTCAGTCTCTCCTTGGATGGAAGCCTTTCCATGTCTCTATCTTAATTCATGCTTGAACTCTCCACATGACAATTTGATCCACTCTAAGTAGGTTACCATGCCAACCTCCTTAACACTAACCTTTGCAAGAAACCACAGAAAAATTGCCAAATAATACAGGGTAGCTGTTCTAAAATAAGAGCAACGTTTTCAAATGCTACCACCTGGTGGTAACCGAGTAGCAAAACCTTGACACATGCTAAAAACGGATGACCAAATTCTGCCTCTGACTAAATACAATTTCAAATCTTACAGGGGCTGCAAACTGGTAAATGGGAGCTAATGGTATTGTACTGTGTTGCAACTACAATGTTCTGTAGCTATGCTCAAGAGAGGAAATATGAGACACCAAATCTCCTACGATCTAGTGGCATGTATTGCGCACTGTTGCACGCTTCAGTTCACCTACGTATCTGTGGATAGCCAGCCAACATTAAAGTCTCCTAAACAAGATAGTTATGGAGGTGGTTCACTACTTGATATTGAATGAGTAACCTATTCACCCCAGTACTAAAAAAAAAAAAAAAAAAAAAAGATACAGTTGCACAAATAAAGGAAAAAGGTCTGAATTTTCTGCAAGTGCAAGTGCTCTGACTTCAGCAGAGCTACCGGCACAGGAAAACTCCATTTGGAGCTCCCTTTGGTGGCTGCATTATGTAACTTGGTATGCATTAGTCAGTAGCTAAGATAAGGTAAAGGAGACAAATGTGTGTTTCTACAAATATCCAGTGATAGCTATTAAAATCTTTACAGTTGCCACCTTCAAGTAATGAAATCCCTATTCTCTGGGCAGGGAAACTAGGAACAGCGAGTGCTTCGGTAAAGTCAGCTGGGCAAAAGTGAAGACTCTTATCACAGACACCACGGACCTGGGCCCAATCTCACACTGTGTCAGTACAAGGCTGACTTTGCTGGCTTCACCTGAATTATTTCTGATTCATATTGGACTGAGATCAAAACAAAGTCTTCCTCCAAGTCTAATTAATTTTGGTTTCATTCTCGCTTGCATCTGAATTAGCAGTGGACAGTTGACACATATGCATTAAAATTTCCCTGTTAACTCTGATGATAGAAGCATATGTGTGTTTCACGGAGTGCTGTGTGCCAGGGTACCTGGAGAATATGGTATTAGTTGGTACAGACAGATCATAAGGGAGGATACCCATAGGTATGAGAAAAATGCCTGATAATTTGCATAAGCAGCTGACAGTACGCTCAGAGGGACGAATGCTCCCACCACATCTGCAGATCACCATCAGATTGCTCTGCCCCCGCTTCTGAATGGCTTCTATATAGCATATATTTCACTACAGAAATTACAGTTTCCTTTCGTGTCTTTCAAATTATCCTGAAGCTTAGAGGTGAATGTGCAAGCTCTTCCCCTTCCCTCAGAAACAGGAAATTCTTCCCTATATGAGAAAATTTCTTTCCTTTTGAGGACATGGAGTTTTGTTTTTATCTTTGTAGTACCTTCACTTTCCTAATCCAGACTCATTACACTGATTGACAGATGCATAATAGCCAGAAATATACGGTAAACTTGAAAAAGAAAATAACCTTTGCTACAGTATAATATTTCATGTAAAAACCTATATAGTAGCAGTTGTGATACCTCAAATTTCCTATATTATTTCCTGTACTTATGATAGCATATAACTATGGTATCTATTTGCACTTACATTTTATGATGGTCATTGCAGAAACAGACTACTGCGAAGCTGAATAGCTTGTTCAAAGAAATAAGGAAACATATCAAATAAGAAGATCCTTGCCTTTTTTTTTTTCTGGAATAAGGACAGAATTTTAGCCACCCTTTTATGGCTATCCAATTGGTGCTGGTCTATGTCACTTCAGATGACACTAGAATGATTGTATCATGCACAAAAGCAACAGATCCTTTCAATTATTTAAGCACATGTTCAGTCTGAGTATTTGGCTGGGACTGAAATGGAAAGTGATTTGCACATCCATTTGTTCTTTATTGATTATAAGTAGCTGCTACTGAATTCATGTTGGTAATCAAAGACATTTTCCTGACTTTTTTGTTTGTTTGTTTGTTTGTTTTTATTCGTATTTCTGAGATATGATCAAGAAATAAGACCTAGATTTCTTTACAACGTCGGTTCCGTCTGAATCTCTAATTGTTACTGCTGTTCATTTGTACCTGCAGGATAAAAGACCATTTCTTTTCCACACTCATTTTTCTCTGGAAAATCACAAAATACTAAATATACTTAATATTCTCAGGTTGCACATCTTGTAAACCTGAGTATTGACCTGGCTTTCCCTCGGGTGACAATATGGTAGTGCTTTAAGAGCCTTGCTGAGTAACTAAGGTAGTGATAGATTGGAAAAACAAAGTCATTTCAGTCCCCCCCTACACACACACACACTTCAACCATTAATGTTAGATTGGGTATTTGCAGTTTGAAGTCTGGCTGGTAAAGGGTCTGATTGCCCAGCATTTTGTCAATGCCCATAAGCAGAAGGAAGTATGCATCCGGAGAGAGGCATGAAATCACCGGCAGGAGCTGCTGGTTCAGTCAGAAATCAGGAACTACTAGGTAAGTGCAGTGTGATTAAAATCAAGATAACATAGCTGGCACTAATAAACAAGAGCCTCAGGAGGGACAATCTAAAGCAGTGTGAAGAGCAAGGGAGATGAAAAGGATGAAGGAGAAAAGACTGCCACAATTTCAGCAAAAAAGACAGAATGTTACATTTAAATTCAAATTTCATGAACAAATGAAATTACTTCACAAACACTGATATACACATGCTTCTAGATAAATCTATGACAGGCATGAGATGAGAAAAAAGAATCTGCAAACAACCCTGTTTTCTCCAACAGGGAAGGGCTTAAGCAGAATTTAGGTCAGAGCACCAAGTAAGAGTGGTAGGGAGAATCAAGGGCATGCTAAAGCCAGTGAAAAACAGAAAGAATATTTGGGATGCGAAGCAAAAGTCTAAAACTAAAAGAGCCACACATACGAAATACAGCGCCAATCCTTAATATAGTCAAAGACAGAAATCAGCCAAGGATACAGCCGGACCATTATAAAAATAGATTGTAATATGAAATGTATTAAAAAACTCTTCAGAGGGGTGGTTCTAACCATAGATGTGTCTGTGTGTAGTATTTTAAAATGTTTCAGAGATGGCAGGTCTTTTGCAACTTCATTGCATACTTACTGAGATATCAGAATGCAGAAAAGCTACATAAGAAATTTTATAACAAAATTAAAAAGAGGAATCAAAGTGTTAGCTCCGTAGTTAAAGCAGTATTGAATTTGGCCTCACAAGCAAGCTGAAGAAATTTAATAAAGAAAAAGCAGAAATAAAGCTACTTAGAGAGGCTTCAACCTCAAGTACCAGAGACACTTTTCATGACTAGTGCTTCAAGGAACTAAATGCCAAATGCCATAGCTCAGCAAGCCCTTAACCCCCAACGCATATTGTTTTATAGAATGATCATGTAATGGTATCTTTTAAAATGGTGTTTCTCAGCAAGGGAGGTTTTTGTCTTGATTTGTCAGCCTGTTGCTTTGTACCTGATCTAGTAAAAGTAAACAGATCATAAGTGAGATGACAATTTAAAATGCTGGCCTATTCTTCAAAGGACTTGACTCCAGGGATTTCTATAAAAGAAGACAAAGGAGCTCCTGGAGGTGAAAATTCTATGACCAGATCCAAAAAGAGTGAGTTCCTATTATATTGTAGCCCATGACTCCCAGCAGTCATGACACAAACAACTAGGCAAGTAACCTGAAATGCTAAGCAACGTGGCCAGACTGATCCTTGGTGTAACTCCATTTATTTTGGGGAATTTGTATCCCAGACAACTGTTGTGTTGAGTCTAATTCAAACCTGATGTAAGCAGGCTCAACTCCCTTGATATCGATGCAATACGATCAGCTTAGTGTAGGAGGCCTGGATTTGGCATAACATGTCTCTTGTAGTGAATTGATTTTGCAAAACACCACAGTTTGTCAGCCCTTTTGATATCTCCAGTCTCAGGAGAACTGCCCCCTTCTAGTACTGCATTGATTCATTGCTGAGTTGACCTTTACAAATGGACCAGAATAGAATGGAATTTAGTTTATATAATGTCTTTCATTCAGGAGATGTCTCCAATCACTGATAAACCAATAATAATATGAAGATAATGTGTGGACAAATATAAAAACAGTTGTAAATTAGGCAGCAGTACATATATGACCTTGAATACAAGATGATTACAAATGAAAACCCAATTTTCACTTGTATTTGAGAGTTTTTCCCCTTCCCATTTAAAGCATAATGTTGCAGAATTCATTTTGTGGGCTAGGAATACACTGAACTGTAGCATAAATTCACATGTAACTCATTTCACTAGTTCATTCTTTTGGTTTTAAAACTATTCTGTTTCTTACAGATGAAATAAAACTATGTATTTTTAATTGATTTCCAGATTTAGTTTAAGGTGAATCTGTACAGTTATTTTTGAGATGTGTGAGACTGTGTTTTGTAGATCTTGAATATCTATCTCTACAAAGCTGCCCGTTGACCATAGCAAACCATTCTTTTCAGCTCCGTTACTTCCTTTCTATTTCCTGATACTTCTGTAGTACCATGGAGGTAAAGAATCATCATCACGGTCTTCATCTAAAAGCCTGAAAATGCTTTAAACAATACAGAAATGACATAGGAGTATGCTGATACATTAAAAATGTTTGTGAGCCTGCAAAGCCAATATCTCCCTTACATGCCTTTATATTCGCCCAGAATTGTATTATGCTTAATAGGACCCCTGGCAGCTGAATTGCTTGGTATGCTCATGATCTCAGGGAGCTATAGCAGAGTACGTGAAGCACTTGTTTTGCTAGAAATGCAAAGGGCAAACATGAGAAACAGCAGCCTATGAGCCTGAAAAGCAAGGAAACCATGGAATAAGGGAATGCAGGGAATTTGATTTCAGGAAGGCTAATTTGGAGAGGTTTAGAAATGCAGACTAACTTCTTCTCTGCCTTGTACCAGCTGTGGTTGCCTTTATGTCAGATGTTGCCATTCTGATCCATTTCTTTTTTTATATTTTCTTTCTACTCGTATAATGTAACCCCAAATTATTAATGCATCATAAAATATACCTTTGTGGGAGAATGTTGAAAGTCCTCAGAGATACCTGTCTTGTTTCTAAACACAGATTTGTAAATCCATTCCATCAGTCTCTGTGACTGGCAAAGGATTTCCCACTCCTCTGCACCAGCTAATGGATGGTTATGAAATGACAACAACTGGTGCAGTCAGACCATTCTGAGTTTAGGGAACTTTTCAAATGTAGGCTTTTTTTTGAAAGTGGATGCAGTAGATTGTAGCAGATGGCTCGTTCTGTCTGGTAAATCCTTCTTCATTCGTGGCTCATTGAACTAGCAGTGTCATTACTGTCTAGCATGTTAATTTGGAATCCATGTGCTAAACTTCATTGCAAAATTTTGTGATGAAAAGATTTGCTTTCTATGCACAATAGCTACTATTTCTTATTCAATATGGAAAAATAGTTAAAGTTCCCTCTAGATATCTTTTAAAGCTGGATTTTCAGCTATCCTCTACCATTTGATTGGAAAAGCAGATTTCATGAATCTGTGTCTAGTTGCTAGGAGGTTAATGCAAGAATATATTTCTTTCCTAGTGACTTAGAAACCAGAAGATTGAAAAAAATCCCCTTCTTAAAATAATTAATCTAACATTAAATATATTTTACATTTACAGCTGTATCTTTCAATTCTTTGCAACCTTTTTCTCGGCACAGGAGTTACTGAAGAACTTCATATTTCACATACGGCACTGTACATCTCTACAACATAAGGCAATTTGCACTGGAAGCACACGTTAGAAAAACTTAGAAATTAATCTTCAGCATTATGTAGTGGATTTCCACAGGACTTTTAGTGATTAAAATTTTAATCACCTGATGATTAAAGGTTTCATTACTAGGCAATTAGCACTTAAAGTTTAAGTGCCAGGCATTTAACTCCGTTTTGGAAGCGGAACCACCAGTGGTTGGGGATTGCAAAGTTGGATGGATCATAAGGCAGCACTGAAATAAGAGCAAAGGGGCCAGACAAGGTCAGAGGGAATGGGAAGCTTCAGGGTGCGAGTGCATGAACAGCGTAAGGATCCCTTTCAGCAGGTTTCAGCAGAAGAAGGCGATTTAGGACTAACGAAGGAGATATCAGGGCACAGCAGGAGCCAGGAGCTCCCTGGGTGCCCAGAGCAGGGCGGTGGGGGACAGTGGGGCAGCCCCAGCCCCAGGCATCAGGCACCTCCCTGGGGATGGGGACAGTTGTTCAGTCCTTGCATGATAATGTGGATCTTGAGGCAGAGTAAATCTTGCCCAGAAATTGGTCACAAAGAATATTTGTTTAATCTTTAGTGTGTTTTGAGATAGAAACCACCGTTGAAAATCTATTTATTGCAGTACATTTTAACACGTGAATAGTTATTGCTGTTGTTTTCCATAAAAAGATATATTTAGCTGGAAACCTTCACTCTATTACCCTAGGCAAACTGAACTGCAATTTAAGCAAGATGCATTTTTTGGGGGTTGTTTCAGAACTGTAGATTTTGCATATTGGCACTGTGTTGAAATGACGAGCTGGAAGCTGATTAGCTCTTGCTAGTTTTAGCTGCCTCTTAATCTTTTTTTTCCTCTTTTTTTTTTCTCACCAGCAGAAACGCGTTAGTCCTAGAAGAGTTACACAGTCTTTTCCCAGTATAAATATCTAGTATTGATTTATCTGAGAACAAACTCGATTTGTTATTTCATTATAAAATATGTACAGTAGACATTGGAGCTGGAGGATGTTAGAATTCTCTGATCTACCAGAATAATAATAATAAAAAAAAAGGACCAGATTTAAAAAAATACCTTGTTTTGACTCAGTTCCATAGCTCACTTTGATATTAGAGGAAGCTGCATTCATGTATCAGAGTCTAGACTATGGAGCTTAATATATTCCTTCAGAGTTGTCATGCTGTTTTAAGATAACATAGGGGTTTGAAACTAACCATTCAGAAGGATAGGAAGTTCACTCTTTTTTTTTTTTTTCTCTTTCTTTTTCTTCACCATTTGAGTACCATTCCAGTGACTGAAGTCATGCCATTGAGATGCTCGGCAAGTCAATCAGTAGCCTAAAGTCTATGGTGCTTGTGGCACATATTTAATAAATATGTGGGGGGAAAACCTCCAAACTCTCCCCCATGTATTGTCTAATTGGTTTTGTTTGGTAGAACACAAATGTAGTAAGCATTGGACTAAGTCCTGTCCTTAGTTCTGCTGAAAAGCCAGATACCAACTAAACAAGGAAGCTTCAGAATGAATCAGGCACTGAAGGAGCTGTATATGAGTAGGAATTAGATGGTGAGAGTGAGCTGAAATAGGTTTTTGCAGAGATAAAGTTAAGAAAAGCACAAAGCAATGTAAAAATAGTTAAAGAATGAATGCCTGATTTCAGTCTGGTGTTTTGGGAATAGTGAATACTACACTGAACTGTTCCATCACCTGAAGAAATTAACAAGCAAAATCCTCCTTGCAAAGCAGCTACTGAAGAGATATTCTAACCTGGGAATGTATATGTACTTTTTTTCCTTTTTGTGAATGATAAAAAAGCATGAAGACTGCACATGTCCTTATATACTTTTTATTTAAAAGGTGGCAATTACAATGGTCTTTGCTTACATGAATAATTGCATTGAGACAGACTGAATTCCACTACGGAAGTGAAGTCTGAATGCTGGTTTTGTTTATTTTTCATTATGATAAAGCCCTGCAAATTTACAGCAGAGAATTCTACAGATGCTATAGGCACAGCTGCAGCTTTTCAAAGATAGGTCTATACCGTCTATAGAGTGGGTGGGGTAGGATTTGTCTCATCTTTATTTTAGCCATCTGCAGAAATTCACCCGACTAATTTTACCTACCTACCTCAGGAGAAAAAAAGCTTATGTTCTTGTGGTGCTTATTTCTGTCCACTGATTGCCAAGCGGACTGATTCAGATATGTTTGCATTGTGGATATTTATGTCAATGAGAGGAATTTTATCCTCATAAAGTTCTTCCTTGGATGTTCATGGTCAGCTTTCATTTTTATAAACCTTAAATAAATCTGGATCATCAGCAACTTGTCGTATTACTGCTCAAATGAGATGAATCTTGCCCTGGAAGTGTTGTGGGGGATTTTTTGTGGGTTGGGTTTTTTTTGTTTGGTTGGTTGGTTGGGTTTTTTTGAACCCAGGCACATGAATATGCAGATTAAAAATCCTTAGACAAATGCTGTTGTAAACAAATTAGGTGGGATGAATTCAGCCCTGGGTATTTTCTCTTCTTTAACAGTCAGCCATTATGCTTCTGAGCTGGTAACATCACATCTCAGAATGAAATGAATTGTACGACATTAGCTGCAGCTACCAATAAGCCATCAGGTGGCAATTTAAGTGAAAGGAATTAACATAACAATTGCTGAACTGGCAAAACTGACCTCTGTACCTTAAGGGGAGATTTCTTTTTTTTCTTCCTTTTTGCTTTAAGTATAAGGGTACCACACAGCAGATAATTTTTTTGGTTTTTTTAATTCCATGCTTGTTTTTGTACTGGTTATAAAATGAAATCCTGATGAATTTTCAGTAATGATAATGATAGAAAGCACATATTCGTGAGTTATTGCAGTTGAATGGTGAGAGAAAATCTTGAGACACTTAAAAAGCATTATCAAGTTAACCTTTTTCTGGCTGACTTTTAAAGAAAAGATTTCTTGAGGAAACTGTTTGGAGACAGGCAGGACAATTTCTGAAGGAAAACACAAAGGCATGGTCATAGAAAAAGGCCCAACCAGTTAATTAGATATAAGGATGTAGTACCCAGTCAATTGGATGTAACCCTATGGTAAACTAAATTAACAGGAGATCAGACTTTTGTATGACTATGGTCTCTCTTTGTTAAAAAGACCTTGTTGAAAATTCTAAAAAGGAGATTGTCAAAAGCACTTTGAAAACAGAATTATTACTTTAATAAGCACAAGCATGTGGAATGGATAAGAGATATTTAGAGCCTACACATGCATTTATTTAATCTGTGAGAGTGCAATGAGTAGACCAAAAAGGAAATGTAAAATTATCTATGTACTTCTCACATTTACCATGAGATGCAAGAGAATTTAGTTCCACTTCATGCATTGGTCTATGAGATCACCTGCTTACAGAAAACTTGGTCTAGGAGATTTCATTTCCAGTAGTAATCAATCTCAATTCAGGAGATTAACTGATTATAGCAGTGTTGCAAGTGACTTCCTGTATAACTAACTGAGCATGATCTCTCAATGAATTAGAAATAAATCAGTGATCCCAGTTGCAGCAACATAAAGACACCTGTTTTAAACATTTAAATCCAGGGAAGATATTTAGTAACATTAGAGTTGACACACAGGGACCATATAAGAGCGAAGTGTCAACATTAGAACTGTCTTTGGTCCTTCCTTATCTTCTAGTAGCCCATGCTTGATTCTGAGCTATCTAAAGATGGGAAGACAACAGAACCATGGAGAAAAATCAAGACTGTAAAAGCCTGTGGGCTCTATGAAATACAAGTGCTACAAAATAGCAATTTCTCAACCTACTTTGTTCAGTTTTACTGAAGTCATATATAATGGATTAATACACTATATGAAACAAGTCACACCATCTTACTGCCTCTCATTTTTATTTCATATACTTCATGAAGTTTTTAAAGCTTTATGCAATCTTTTAAAAATGTAGACACTGGCTACACAACTTTGTTCCCATATCAGTCTGCCCATTGACATAGCATCTGCTTTGTTACTTATGCTGCTTACCGTCCCCGCTTTTAATGCATCCAAAAGCTTCCCTGTTCTTCCAATCAGCACGTTCCTCTATGTTGCACATCACTATGTTTTCATTTAATAGTATTCACATTAACTTCTTTGAATGGACTGTTTCACCATACTATCTAGATTACACTCTGTAACTGGCCTTGCTTAATCATCATCATTCTTCAGGTTTTTGAATCACTCACAGATCTTACCAGCTTTTTTTTTTTTGCCCCCACCCCATATCAAATTCTAGCTCATTTAGAAATATTGAATGATATCAATATTATTTATGGTCAACCCAGAACCCCACTAGAAACATGCTTATTCAGCAAGGAGTCCTCTTTTCCTTGAGATCTGCCACTCAGCTGTAATCCAATTGTTGATACTGCGTTATGCTACCATCAGCATGTGATGGGACACCAAAACAAAAATGTCATTAAAAAAAAAAAAAAGAAAGTGTACTGCAGGTCATATTGGGTTTATGTGGCAAGGTTTTGGTAGCAGGGGGGCTACAGGGGTGGCTTCTGCGGGAAGCCCCATGTCTGACAGAGCCAATGCCAGCTGGCTCCAAGACGGACCCGCCCCTGGCCAATGCCGAGCCCGTCAGCAACAGTGGTAGCACTTCTGGGGTGACATAGTTAATAAGGAAGAAAAAACCCCTAGGAACAGGGTTTTTTCAGCCAGAGAAAGGAGTGAGAAGATGTGAGAGGAACAACTCTGCAGACACCAAGGTCAGTGCAGAAGGAGGGGGAGGAGGTGCTCCAGGCACTGGATCAGAGATTCCCTTGCAGCCCATGGAGAAGATCATGGTGAGGCAGGCTGTCGCCCTGCAGCCCACGGAAGTCCATAGTGGACCAGATATCCACCTGCAGCCCATGGAGGACCCCACGCTGGAGCAGGTTTGCTGGCAGGACTTGTGACCCCATGGGGGACTCACATGGGAGCAGCCTAGTCCTGAATGTCTGCACCCCAAGGAAGGGACCCATGCTGGACAAGTTCATGAAGAACTGTAGCCTGTGAGAACAACTCATGTTGGAGAAGTTGGTGGAGGACTGTCTGCCATGGGAGGCACCCCACACTGAAGCAGAGGAAGAGTGTGAGGAGTCCTCCCCCTGAGGAGGAAGGAGCGGCAGACACAACATGTGATGAACTGACCACAATGCCCATTCCCCGTCCCGCTGTGCTGCTGGAAATATGGAGCAGGGAAAAATCCTGGAGGTAGAGAAAACTGGGAGTAAAATTCAGCTGAGGAAGAAGGCGGGGGGGGGGGGACGACGGACGACTATGATTTGTTTTGTAATAAATTAATTTAATTTTCTCAAGTTGAGTCTGTTTTTGGTTTGCCTGTGACAGTAATTGGTGAGTGATCTCTCCCTGTCCTTATCCCAACCCCCGAGCCTTTTGTTATATTTTCTCCCCCCATCCAGTTGAGTAGGGGAGTGATAGAGCGGCTTTGGTGGGCACCTGGCCTCCAGCCAGGGTCAACCCTCCACACATGTACATGTTTACCACCTTCTTGTTCAAGCTGCTCACAAGGAACACAATAGCAAGACAGAACTGTAGATCTGAATTTCATCAGAATATTTGACTTGGTTCCACTTGATGCTTGATTAAAAATCTTCATTATATGAAAATAAGACTAAAATAGGCTTTCCCAAATGTAGTTGCTAATGGAAATCCATCAATTTGTGGGGACATATCTCAAGGTTTTGGTACTTTGCCAAGTGCTATTCAATAATTTTATTAAGAATGTAGACAACAATATAAAATCTTTTCTGGCTGAGTTTACAACTGACACAATGATGAATAGGACAGTAAATAACTGGACAGGTTACCATTACAGAGTGATCTGAATTGTTCAGTTAAATGGCTGCTCTCAAACCAAGCATGTTTTCAAAGAGCTGAAGATAAGCTAATTCATCTGGGGACAAGGAGTGAATGTTCTAGGTAAAAGATGGGAACACTGTTTTGGAAAACAGTCATTCAGAAGGTACACTGGAATCATAGCGTATGAGTGTCTTAATATGCCAATACAACTTCTGTACACACAAAAAGGAGACTGTAGAGTAGGAATATGCCACTGCAGACACAGCTAGTCAGACTATTACTATAGCACTGGGACCATCCCCGTTGACTGCACTTAAAGAGGATGTTAGAAAAAGCGTGTGATAGCTGAAAAACAACCCTTAAAATCAGAGCCTTTGGGACTCAATTTATTCAACTAATCAAAGTGGAGGTTAAAAGGTGATTTGATTGCCATATAGAGATACTTACTTCTACTTTCAAATGAAATCTGATCATGGGAAAAAGGAAAAAATCAGTCTTACAGACAAAAGCATAAAAAGATATGCACATTCAACCTTGAAACAGAGACAGTAAATGTAATTAACAATTTATCAGGAAAGGCAATAGACGCACTCTGGCTCTGAGTCTGTAAAATGAGATTAGATATCTTTCTGGAAAACATGCTTTGACTCAGCATCTGAGAAAATTATATACATTATAGACCAAGTGACCATAATGGTCTGCACATAAAGACTATGAATCTATTTGTCAAATGAGAAGCATTGGCAAAGAAAAACAAGGGGTAACCTGCCAGAATTTAATCCTGTCATGGCATTTTGAAATGGCAATATTTTGCTCCCTTGTACCGGGAAAGAGTGTCTGAAATGATGTGGCAGATCTTCTCCAGCAGGCTGAAGACTATCTCGGTTTGGTATGACAAGAAAAATAACCTGCTTGCTTCAGTGGAAAATGGAGGAATGTTATCAGAACCAAGAGTGTCCAAGGACAGATGATATGTTGAAAGAAAACAGGGTTTGGGTGACTGAAGAGGGTTGGTGAAGAGATGACTTCACAGGTGGGTACTTCTGCCTGGAAATGACCCTAGAACTACCTGAAGGAGTCTCCTGTAAATGATGCAATCTGACCTGAGTGGCTCAATGAGCTTCCTGGGTACTGGCTAGCAATGTCAGTGCCATTTCAATGTAAATCAGCACACAGACCCTTCGAAATAAATCAGTATACATATACTAGCCATACAAGTAGAGAAATGCATGGAAACAGGTTGAACACCAGGCAATTAAAAGCTTTAATAGAGCTAAAACCAATTTTATACAAAATGGAATGAAATTAGTAAGTCAAATTAAATAAAATACTAAAGGATATGGTGTGGTACAAGATAAGAGGCTATTATATAAACTATTTGAAATATGAATTAAGGTAAAAACACTCATTAAACCAAATTACAGCTGAGAAGTATTTAAAGCATATCACTTTGACCTTGTTGTGTTCTTTTTTTTTCCCATCACATGGTCATATTAATTAGCATGACCCTTCTTAAGAAAGAAACACAAACATTTACCAAAGGTAGCTTGCAAGTGTGGTTAGCGGCTTTTAGTAGTCATTTGGTAAAAGCCTGAACAACCCTGTGAGAACTTCGGCAGCAGAACAGCTTGTCAAAATAAAACCTTAAGCAGATGGTTCTAAATCACTGGAACTCTACTGCATATGCTGAATGCTTGAGCAGTTCTATGAATAACAGAAAGCTGTCCACAAACACGGAGGAAAATAGCAGATGTGTGAGGCTGATGTTACCTGATCTCCATCACATGGAATCCTATCGCTGTCAAAAGTGCCGTCTCTTGCCTGTTTGAGGAAATGACTAAAAAGTCTGTGTTGATGAAGTTGTTCATAAGAAACACGTCCTTCTTTACATACTGTACCTCAGCCCGTTGCTGTGAAAAAGGGGAACTTTGGCTGGCATAGACAGAAGGCAGCTACAGCAACAGTTTCAAAGGAAATTTCAAAATTCTTAATCTCCAATTTACATGTCAACATGAAATGCGTATGTACTTTCTGCTACTTTCCCAAATGCATTTCACTTTCACCAAACAGAGCAAGTGCTAGTCACAGAGATTTTTGTTCATAAATCTCTGTTTTCCATGTCTCTGTAAGGTCTTACTCCAATGTAATGTTCTGAGGTAGCAATTGTCTTCTTGTTCTGCCTTCATTTAGCATCTCACTCTAGAGAGTCCTGATCTCCTCAGAGAAACAGTCAGATTTGGTCCCTATTCACAGTACTGTTCCTTCATTTTACAGCAAAGTATTTAGTATTAAAAACACTGGTGCACAGCAGAACTTCTTTCTGTGGTAAGTGCTACAGCCTTTGGCCTACAGAGCTCTACTTTCTGAGGGAGTTTGCTCCTCTGAGAAATAAGGGCCCCACAGCAATAAGAAGATTTGTTTCTGGTGAGTACTACAATATGGTGAGCAGAAAACAGTCTTTGGCTACTGATTTTTCATTGTCTACATAAATAAGGATCAGTCGTACTTGAAGACCTTCAAGCATGAATACATTTTTTCCCCGATGTGAACTGACTGTATCTGCAATCCCCAGTATTTGGTATTGGTGGAAGCTGCAGGCATCCCTCCACTGCATTCCTGACTTCTGTGTAGCATGATGGAAGTACTGGTGTTCCCAGAAACTGTTCTGGCTTGAATTATAACCTTAAAACTGCTTACAGTGATTTTCAAGAAAATATATAGCAGAATGCAGATCCTCTTCTGCATGAGGATGTATGTATGATACTATATGCATTATCTGTAATGATACTATATCGTTACATGAGACTATAGTGACACTTATATGATACTACAATGATACTGTATGGTACTCTAATGATACTATACTCTCTGCAAAAACTATATTTTCGACATATTTTCGACATATGCCAAGAATACATATAAAATGAGATATACTGTAATATTTTTAGCTTATATAATCTTACTTCTGTTTAAAGAGTGAGCCTATGCAAACTGAGAAGAAATAAAATTATTTTGGCTATGTTTGCCAGAGAGTTTTACTGCAATACCCTTCCAGGTAATTTTCGTATCTGCCTCTGATCCTAGAAATTGGCAGATTGACTAACACCTTTAGAGTCTAGAGTCCAAAGATGTCTTTTATTTGGATTTCAGAAGTCCAAGCCAAACATTAAGAACAAAGTGCATTTTTAGCATACCTGATGATTTAACGGCACTGACTAGGATGTCATTGGAGAGCTGCAAATTAGATCCTTCTGGGAAATAGTGTTTGGGGTATATTTTTTATTATTATTTGATTTTTGTGTGTGTGTGTGATTTAATAGAATATGTTGTGATGCTGAATGCTTCATCTGGGTCATAAGGGGTTTTCAAAGGTTTTGGGTCTCCAAGTAAAACATGAAGATCATATTTTTTCAATAAGATTTTTTTTAATGTAATCTGGAAAAAGTCTACTGAAACCTGCAGAGTTCTCCTCTGTAGTTCTAGAGATAGTAATTGCATTTTCCATTCTTTCTGACTGTATCAATAGAAAGTTTTGTTGTTTTTTTTTTTTTTTCATAAAATGGGAGCTACTATATTTTCTGGTGCTTGAGAATTTGGATAAATATTCTGAATACAACTGAAATTTTATTTTATTATTTTGAGTGCAATAGCCTCAGAGCACAAGAATAAATACAACGTAAGCTTCTGTTGGAAGTAAAAGCTTCAAACAGTATCATTAGCTTTCCAGAAGCTTTAGCCCATGATTTGCATAATGTTATGGTACCAAGAATAAGGCTCAGGGAAGATTGTCAGTTATTTGGATACTGGTATGCTCGTGTGTGCCATTTTTTCCCTCCTTTCTTATTTTGTAGAGGAAAATCCAAGGAAAGGGACAATTACCTTTTCCTCTTGACATTAAGAGAGCTAAATATAGGTGCCTTTGTATAGTTATCTGAAGAAGCACTATGTAGCTAAGCCCCCATTATAATCAATGGAGATTTGATCTCCATTTAATCAATGACTAACAAGGTTGGCCTTGACTACCACCCTAGGGCATCCAAAGAGGTTCATGATGCCCATGTGTGGGCAGCTGAATTGAGCTCCTAGCAACTATCCATCTGACTCATTCTCCAGGTTCCACTGATTTCATTGATCTATGGCCATGCCCACCTCTACCCTTCTGGGCTAGATTACCTCCCTCCTCAGTGGATTTCTGACCCTCCCTTGCTTTGGTGTTTCTCATAGTTTATATATGGTAGTTCCTCTGTTTGTTTAAATGGCCACAGGTTCATCGGTATTGTCCAGGTGCTTTGATGAGAATCTTGGTCATGTAATTCTGTATCTTATTGAGTTCATGAAAGGAAATTCTGCTCTGATACTTCTAAATCCAACAAGACATGATCTTACATTATATTCTGTGTACATATTCTTACACCAAGTTCCTCATCAAGCACTCTGAATGACTTCCAACATGTATTAAGCAGTGCCTAATATCTCAGTCGTGCCTTATCTCTCATCTTCTGCTCCCTATGTGCAGTGTGCAGGTTTTGTTTCAGTGAACATTGATTCCTATGGGGGTTTTTTCTCCGTTTTGTTTGTTTTTTCTTGTTTGTTTGTTTGTTTGTTTGTTTGTTTAAAATGAAATTACTGTTAGGAATTTATATTGAAAATGACTGTCAAAGGACCATACCTGGCAATTGCAGCAGAAAATAATCAGGTGTGATACTGTCATTAATCTCTGGAGAGAGTTCATTTCTAGTCCCACAGAAAGCATCTTTCTAACAGAGATGAGATTTTTCTAACGAGAAAATTCACTGTGCCAGTGGAATTAAATTGTTGTCCACCATTTCCAACCCACAGTTTAATCATCTTTTTAGATATTTTTGGCTCAGAAAAATAAAACCATTCTAAGTGGGAATTTGAACTTGGCTCATTATTCTAGAAAACAGGAACAGGAGAGGAGAGGAGAGGAGAGGAGAGGAGAGGAGAGGAGAGGAGAGGAGAGGAGAGGAGAGGAGAGGAGAGGAGAGGAGAGGAGAGGAGAGGAGAGGAGAGGAGAGGAGAGGAGAGGAGAGTGTGCAGCAGCTGAGAGTGTCAAATTGATCTATGACTCCACAGTCATGGATTAAAGGCTAGATGTGACTGCAGGTATTCTAGTCTAACTTCATTCATAATATAGGCCACATAATGTTCTTGTTGCCCTCTAGTGAGTTTGGTAACTGTTGCTTCCCTAAATTATATTTCCTAAAGCCTTTTGCCAGGAGGTTGAGGGACTACCCTGTCTTTCAGTGAATCAGATTCTATTTGCTTTACCGAGGCTCGTTTTTGTTCTGTAGGTGTATCAACTTTTCCTCTAATAACTATTGAACTTACTGGCTGCTGAAACTGAATTTGTCTGGAGGAGGAAACTCTCAAAGCTATTAACATAAAAATTGGCCTCTGGGTAGAGGAAGGAGACACTGTTAATGCTTCTAGAGAAGGAAAGCCTGCAATGTAAATTCATCCCTTTAGCTGGCAGTGAGGGACGACAAGGCAGAGGTCACGTCCACCAAACTACAGTGACCTAGTCTGGACTGTAGTCCTTTACAACTAACTTTCTCCACCTCTACAATCACCTCAGAAGATATCCATTTAGAATGGATATGAACCAAATGTAAATGCTTAATCTTTCTTGTAGACTCCATAAGGAAACACTTAAATGCATTGGCTTGTCCTGTGCAAGCCCTGACTTGTTAAGGGAAGACAGAGGCACTAAGTTAGGTGGACTGTGTCCCTCCGAAGGTCTCTTGGGGGACTTCCTTCTTTCTGTCAGCAGTGTAAGGACTGTAGGAGTTTACGCTGGCTGCATTCCCTTCTCTCCCTGCTTCATGATCTTGTATTTTCAATGAAGTAAGGTCTAAACTGGGCACATAAATCAGGTGCATTAAATTTCACCCCAAGGAATCCATTCAGGAGAGGGATTTTATGAAAGCTATAGAACAGAAATTTCAATCAAGCTTTAATTTTTTTAGGTATCTAATATATCAGCCTTGAGGAAATGGGAAAACCGGTTTCCTTACCATTAACTTCAGATTAAGTATTCTTAATTATCTTCTTTTTAGATCAGGATAATGACAAAGACTTTTGGGGTGATGTTTGGGGAGTGTTATACAAAAGCATTTCTTTTGTTTCTGTATCTTTCCTGACTTAATTACAATACAGATTCATTAGTCAATATTTGTTCGGTGTTTTGCAAATGTGACTGTATATATTGGAAAAAATCAGCAATCATTTGCACTCATCTGCAGTTCTATGTGAATGAAGACTACGCTAATGTAAATTTATGGTAAATTTTCCACTTACTGTGGAAATTTTTTATCCAGAATGCTAGGGCTAAAAAATACCTTTTCCTGGATACAATGAAGATTATGCCAGATAGTCAGAAAAGACTGAATTGACATATGCTGAGAAGAAATTTCCATTTATTTTTTGGATATGAATATTCAGATTTGGATTGAACCAGCTACTTCCATGGAAGCAGAGCTGTGCCTAGGGGTTAAATCCAATCTTCTCTACTTAAATTTCAGCCAATACCACCTGGTGAAGCCTGGGAGCTCTAGGGGTAGGTTCTGTCAGTCAGATGTATGCTTGATTTGCCTGCTGAGGAATAAGAAATAGTTACTACTTGGACAAGAGTGGTAGGCAAGCTTTGCTAAAAAAACTCCTTAAATTTGACAGTCTTTCAAACTGGGTTTTCATCATGTACCAAAAGCTTCCTTTTGCGGGCAGAGGGAATTAATCGTGGTAAATTGATTCCAGCACTGTTTGAAGTTTCCTGGGCTGTTTGGCTTAAAATGGCTTAGCAGTGTGTTTGGTACACTGTGCCTGAACTTGGTAATGGACAAAGATAAGATGCGTGACAATTCATAAAACACTAAAAAACTCCAGCGGGAGTAAAGTCATACTTGAACGATTTCATTCCTTTGCTTTTGAAAAACCTCTTTGAGGTCCGTAGAAGTGGCTGACTGGTCCTCTACCAATAAAGCTTTCTCATATAGAAGTTAAGGTACACGTGGCAGCAGCAGCAAGGTTTGTGAGTGAGTATAGGCAGCCGTGACGCCAGTATGTCAGTGACATTCAGATCTGTGCCATTATTCATTCTTCCCAATGCCTTTGAGCAGCTAACTTAGAGCCTAGCAGAAGGAGGGCTATTGACGATACCTAGCTTTGTCAGGCACTGCCTAAAGGGCACAAAAGCAGCTTCTACATCTTAAAAATTATGCCAACATCTTCCAGGGAAGAGCCCTTGTTTCCAGGTGCCATTACAAGGCAACAGCTAGCGGATCTTCATATGCTCGCATAGGAGTGCTTATAAGTAGCATCCAGCTTTAGCCCACTATCCAACAATAATGAACAATACCAGATAAGGAAAGGAGCATTAAAAATGGCAAATATACAGTGGTATTTGTCCATATGTTAATGGTTGCTATACATAAGTTTTAGCATGTATGTGTAGCATAATGCTTTTTTTTTTTTAAATGTTATTAGTTTTCCAGCCCCAGAATAAATTCATGCAATCTCCAGAGGCCACTTTATTCCTTTGGGAAGTTAGACATGATGATTCCACACTAATCACATTAAAAATCAGTAGCCTTCATCTATATAACTATAGCAGTGGAACTAAGCCGAGACACCCAAGCTAAAAGAGAAGAGGCTTATTCTTTCACTTCAAGAGTCATGTTTCTGATGAGAAATCATTGGCTTTGTAACAGATATTTTTTGTTTGGTCCACTGGAGTCCATATTTGGGAACTTTCAGTTTCTTCCTAGTCTTGACTGGTTTGGGACACTGAGCTGGTAGAAGACCATGGTAGAAAGAAACCTTTGAGGTCAGGAAGGGAATTTCCTGTAGTAGTAATATAGCCTTGAATTTTTTCTAGGTAAACCAAAATAAATATCTCATGATAAATAAATATGCATCAGCCTATAGCCTTCCTAGGAACACAAATGGCAATACATTAGATTGAAAATATAGACAAGAATTATGCTGCTATTAATGCGTATTCCAAAACGCCAGTGAAGTAAAGACTTTTGATTTGAAATATTTTGCATCTCCAGAAAGGTGATTTCTGAAGCCACCAAATTTAAGGAACATCTAGCATTCAAATAAAGCTAAATGGGAAATCAGTACTGAGATGCTCCAGAAAACATATTTAATATCTGTCCAGTAGATATTTCTATCAGTTTTGAAAAGAACTCTTTTATCCCTGTACTGCATGAGGCTACAGCCATGTTTATGTGCACACTTCAAGTCCTGTATTTAACAGGTGACCAAAAAGCTTTCTCTGTCAGGAGTTATAAAAACTCAGTAGGAGGGAATGGTTCTTTGTGATCTTCTCAGCTTCTCTTCAGTCCCATAACAAACAAAATACAAGTACTTACAGACAATACAATTTGTTTTCATAAATACCGCTTGAAGGTTTACATTATTGGATGAGATTTGTCCTGTTCAGTAGCTAGGTGGAATACAGCTCTGTGGGCTGAGTTCCAGCAGGTCACATGCTGGTTTTGTTCCCAAAATCAGTGCATTGGCAATAAGATACACCCTGTCCTGGTGCTGGTCTGACAGGAAAATCAGTAAATGAAGCAAATGCAAGCCTTCCTGTGCAGTATTTTTTCAGCTTCTTCTCTGACTCCCAATGCAGTTTCAGCATTCTTTATAATGTGAATATATGGACCTAGATCCATGAAAGGACCCACCGGATCTTCCAGGCTCAGCAGAAGAATGAATGGGAGTCGCAGGCACTTAGTCAAAGAAACTTAAGACATCTTCAGGGTGCAGTACAGCACTTGCTCTCAATTTTTTCCCCCTTCCTTTTCAAAACAATGGGATCTCCTAGTAGCTTGCAGAGTTATGTTCATCTTAGCTATTTGGTTTGATAGCTCTTCATACATGCCATGCAATGCCTGGACCAAAGTAAAGACGAGAGGTTGCGAGCATGTCTGCACTGGGAGAGGTGTACTCTGGAGGGTATAGGAACCTAAACTCGATTCCTTTCAAGAAGGAAAACTCTAGTGACCCATACTTTGGCTGGGAGTCTTAGTCACTGAAACACTGAACTTGCGAGGGTCCTGCTCTGCCTCCCTCTGACAGAAAGCAGTGGGAACTGCTGTATTTGTTCAGCAGGCATTTGTATGGACCCACTGATAGGCTTAAATCCTTAAGAAGACAGAGGGAAAGATATCTGGAGTTTCTGACAACTCTTACACATGAGGATCTTAGTGCTCCATATGACAAACTTCTGGCTGTTCCCAGAGCAGAACTGAAAACACAATTAAAATGAATGTAAAATCTGGGGTATCTCTGCAGCTTAGCTAGTTCCAGGGTAGACAACAGACAACAGCTGAGCAGAGATTTGGAAATTGAAAATTAGTCTCCAAAAGTGGGATCTAAGTGGGACTTTGGTGCATGGGTGGGTCATAAATCTTTTTTTGTGGATCTGGGCTTTCTTGGACTTATATTACCTTACCCTATCCAACATTAATCAGCTGGTAACAGCTTTCAGTTGTTAATGATCTATGAGGGATGAAAGGCTGTTTGATGTTTCCTGTTATTTATTTTTGTGTTTTTCCAAAGATCTGTCCTATGCTTATCAACGTGGCATCTGAGCATTAACTTCAAGTATTTTGAACCATCCACTCCCATCAGATTTTTATGTTTTGAAATTGCTCTTCAGATTGATTTGCATGTTGTTCACGGACAAAGGCATGGCTGTTTGAGATGACAAATGAACACACTGATTTCTTATGATCCAAAATGGATTGAAGCTCCCAGCCCTTTAAGCTGGATTTTGCCAGCTAGCACGTTGCATGGCACAGCACTGAAAATGATTTCTTGACTATGCCAGCTGCAAAAGAAATTCTCAAGAGCTGGGCAAATTATTTCTTTGGGTAACACTTTTTCTCAAAGAATATGAGTTCTGAGTAACAGACCTGTGTTTCAGGACCAAGTTTTCTCTTTGAAATGAGAATTTGGATAGATTAGGCAAGTGGATACTTGGCTGAATTATTAAGGTCCTTATTCTTGCTTCTGAGATGGTGTATGGTAGAGCAAAGATTCACTAAATATAGCACTCAACAAAATGCTGGCTTTGAATACTAGAATTGCAGTCTGCTCGGTCTCCCCCCGAGAATGCCATGGCCTTTGCTGAAACTAGGTGGAAGAGCTGACCAGCACCTTTGTGGGCATTCGGTTGTCATTTTCTACAGAGCACAAATGAAGCAATAAAGGCAAAAGTGAATCACTACTTGCAGAGTTACTTTTGTGGATTGCTCAGTAAGTGTGGGTGTTTAGATCTTAAACTTCAGATGAAGAAGTCAAGCAAGCAAGAACGCAGGAGCCACGGGAACAGCTGGCAGTAAATCTAAACGTATATTTTAAAAAGCTGCAGGTGGGCTTCGTGAGCAGGTGTAAAAATTATTACTGTGGGGCCAAAAATGTCTGCTCTGAGTAAGCAGTGAATGTTTTGATCTTATTCTGTGTGTATGAAGGGGAAATAACGATTCAGAGATAATAAACTATATTTAAGCAGGTGGAAAAATCTATTCCTAAAATTAAAAAAGGAGAAAGATCCAAACATATAATACAGATAGTAGATCTGTAACTTAACCAAGGCTTAGGACATAAAATGACTTAGATAAGGAAACATACCCATCAAGTTTTCAAATCCTAAACAGGCAGGCTTGGTTTTAACTGTGAAAGCTCCTTTGTATTAACGTTTTTCCTGTCCTATCCATTTGACCTACTCTATTTTTCAGTTTCTAGTAGTTTTCCTTTTTTTGTTTGTTTTTGTTTTGTTACTCATCTCTAGAGTAAAAGGTGTCAGTTATCCTAACAGTTGTTGAAATAATTGGGACCTCTGCAGAAGGTATTGTGGCTGATCCCAGGTGATCTTTTCCCCTTTTCCTTTTTGGGACATGTGATATGTGCACAAATATGAACTTTCTGGAACTAAAAAAGGGAAAAGTACCCCGGGTTAGTAAACTTAATAAAAGTATTTCTCTAACTTTTTTCTGCATATGTGACGCACTTTCAGGTAACTTAAGTTTCTCCATTGTAAACCAAAATGTCTTGGAATGATTTCTAGTAGGGGTTCATTGGGCTATGAAATGAACTTGGCGGTCTCAGTTACCAGGTGACAGGTGTCTACACCACACACAAACAAAAACCGCTGCACAGCTGGCACTGGCGTCCACCTTTGGCCACACTCCTGAAGCAGAGGCCAAGCACTGAATCAGATGCGGGCAATGAACTATCCTGATGGCTTATGCAGTTCAGGTTTCAGGCTTATTACCAGGAAAACTTTCACTGCTGCTGTTTGCACTTTTAAACTTTTCTTCAATAGAAAGGCCACTCCAGAAAGCAAAATATATTCTTTAAGGCCATGCAGCATAATCCCCAAGAGGCAGCCACCTAAGGGAATGGGAATCTCTTAAGCAGAATTTCAGCAGCTGATTGTTTCCTTGGAAAAAAAAAAAAGGAGGGATCTGAAGGAAGAACACAGAAGAAGACTGGACTTTGCTTGTATACAATGCAAGATTTATATTGACTTGAGAAGTAAATCCTTTTCTTCTGGGAAAAAAAAAAAGTTGCAATCTAGAAAGATTGTTTTTCTGCACTGAGAGAATACGTATTCCAAGACCCCAAGCTATTTTTCCTCTGTGTGCAAGACAAACAATCTTTAAAATTACTTTTATGGTCTCTCCTCTCCTCTGGAATCGATGTACATAACAAATTTGATGTTTGCTTTAGATGTTAAAAAACATACTACTTCTTTTCTACACTCCACAGCTCCACACATACTGACATCTTTATTTTTGTGGCCCACTACATCAGTAGTCTTAGTATTAAGCGGTGCAAATTTTATCTAATCTCTCTAGAGTGTTAAAACTAAGGGCATGATTGTCATTGTAATAGCAAACAACAGGCAAGTCATCAGTTGCAGAATTTGTCAAGAGAGGAGCAAACAGGGAAAATCCTAGATTCATCTTTTTTTTAGGATTCCCAAGACTAATGAATGCAAATATAACCATTTAGAGAAAGAACACCCTAACATTATCCCAATTTGCAAACAAAATTAATCATTAAAAGGGGAAACTAAATACAGTATAATTACAAGACCCTAGACACTGATATGTATACACTGATATGCCTTTACTAGACATCCCCAATGGATGAGACAAATTATTCACTGTAACAGTAGCCTTTGATGAAAGTATTTTGTGTCTCTCTAATGTGGCTGTGCTTGCCTTACTGTCTGAAAGAACCTCCATTTTCTCAGCACCACTTCTTCCCCTATTACACATCCTCATAACTTTGGAACCTGTGCAGCACCTCCTCATTTAAAAGCAAAAAAAACTCCATAAAAACAACAACAACAATAACAAAACATCCAACAACAAAAGACATCCAGAAACTGACGGCCAGCAGATTATTCATCTTGGCTGTGTAAATCCAAGCTTCAAGTCCCTCCTCTGACTATTTGCAGTCAAAGATCTGAATCCCATAGGGCAGGAGAATGACTAAGCTATCAGTCTGTTGTCTATTCAGTGTAGGATACATGATTAAATATTAATTTGACCATAATATTAGATTCACTCTTCCTCTGAACATTCTCTGAATCTACATGTATTTGAGCAAATTAAACTGAAGGGAACTGAATTTTGGCACCATCTACCCAATTATAGTTGTTTTCTATTCCTAAATGAAACATTGTTAGATAACTGTGACTGTAATAATATTGTATCTATTCCTGAAAAGTCAACAGTGTAGAAGCTCTCTCCATTACTTTATGTTTTTGCATCAAGTTTGGCTATTCTTCGAACAGACCTGTATTTCATGAGACAGAAAGTATCTCCTTATTACAGAAATTGAGGGAAAGTCTGGGGATGTTGTTTACCTAGACTTTAGTAAAGCTTTTGACACCATTTCCCACAGCATTCTCCTGGAGAAACTGGCTGCTCATGGCTTGGATGGGCGTACTCCTCAATGGGTAAAAAACTGGCTGGATGGCCGGGCCCAAAGGGTTGTGGTGAATGGAGTTAAATCCAGTTGGTGGCCGGTCACAAATGGTGTTTCCCAGGGCTCAGTATTGGGGCCAGTTCTGTTTAATATCTTTATCAAAGATCTGGATAAAGGGATCAAGTGCACCTTCAGTAAGTTTGCAGATGACACCAAGTTGGGCGGGAGTGTTGATCTATAATCTACAGAGGGATCTGGACAGGCTGGATCAATGGGCCAAGGCCAACTGTATGAGATGCAGGAAGATCAAGTGCTGGGTCCTGCACTTGGGTCACAACAACCCCATGCAACGCTACAGGCTTGGGGAAGAGCGGCTGGAAAGCTGCCTGGTGGAAAAGAACCTGGGGGTGTTGGTCAACAGCTGGCTGAATATGAGCCAGCAGTGTGCCCAGGTGGCCAAGAAGCATCCTGGCTTGTATCAGGAATAGTGTGGCCAGCAGGACTAGGGAAGTGATTGTCCTCCTGCACTTGGCAATGGTGAGGCTGCTCCTGGAGTACTATGTTCGGTTTTGGGCCCCTCACTACAAGAAAGACATTGAGGTGCTGCAGCATGTCCAGAGAAGGACAATGAAACTGGGGAAGGGTCTATGAGGAGCAGCTGAGGGAACTGGGGTTGTTTAGCCTGGAGAAAAGGAGGCTGAGGGGAGACCTTATTGCTCTCTACAACTACCTGAAAGGAGGTTGTAGTGAGGTGGGTGTTGGTCTCTTCTCCCAAGGAACAAGTGATAGGACAAGAAGAAATGGCCTCTAAGTTGCATTAGGGGAGGTTTAGGTTGGATATTAGGATAAAAGGTAAAAGAGTTGTCAATCATTGGAACTGGCTGCTGAGGGAAGTGGTTAAGTTACTGTGCCTGGAGGTATTTAGAAGACACATAGATGTGCTGCTCAGGGACATGGTTCAGTGGTGGAATTGGCAGTGTTAGGTTAAAGGTTGGACTTGATGATCTTAAAGGTCTTTTCCAACCTAAATGATTCTGTGAAATTAATGAATTTCTATTGCTATTAATATTCTTATAGTGTCTCTTACTATTTTCTCAAATAAATGTGAGAAAATCCAGCTTTATAATGATATTTGGATATTTTAAACAGTGATGGCAAACTTTCTGTAAGTCCTGTAATTGCACAGGCACCCATTAAACTCCATAGACATCTGTAACATTGAGGGTATCCACCCGTGTAGAAAAGCCTGCCGAATCCGAACCCTGAGTGTACCGTTATTTTTTCAGTTCTCTGTTGCTGTGATACAAGTTGCATGTCCAGTCAGTGGTGAAATGTGGGCTGGAAAGGTGACGGCCTTCAAGATTTTTCAAGTCTTATCAATAGATAGACAGATGGTAACTAAAAAGCAGACTATATTAGATAATGTTTAATGTTAAGTACAACAGATGCTCATAATACGACCATGTGAAACTTGGATCATTCATTAACTAATTAACTGTATTGTTTTCCACTTTAAAAAACAAAAACACAAACCCATATTACATTAGTGTCTATTTATATTTTCTTTTTAGACATTCTGTAATCTAAAAAGCTTTGGTTGATAAGTCTGTGACAGTAAACTTGACAAAGTTATTTGCTTTCTGTTTTAGGTTCTTTAAATTAAGAGACGGTTAAGTTGCAGAAAAAGTATGGCTGCATTATATCAGGATTATCTTGTAACCAAAACCTATACCATGGAACAGGCAGAAAGTAGTTAAAACATTTATGAACAAGTCTTCTTTTGCAGCTGTTCTGCCATGTGCCTTTTTCTCCTGCCCAAACCTAGATTTTAAAAGACTTTCCACTTTGAAGAGCATTCAGCCTGACATCCTGCACCAGCTACCATTTTTCTGGGTTGCTCTTTCTCCAGCCAGGCACAGGCTGGTGGCAGAGGAACTATACAGGTGACACAGGTCTAGTGCTCCCGTGGAAATGCTCCAAGTGCTGTGAATGCACAAAGGGACTGCTCTTCTGGGAAGGGACAGATTTCCTGTACCTGTGCAATAGCTCAGTCATATCGTCAGACTAGGGATGTGCTGAGCCCCTCTTTTGCTAAAGCAAGCCCTGCTTCTGCTAAAACTGGCCGTCCTGGTCATATGCTTCCCACAAGACGCTTGCTGCTGTATAACTGCTGATTTTTTTGTTAATTAGTGAGAATACGTATGACACTCTGGTTGAGGATTTAGTGGAGACAATCTGTGCAGAGATCTAAAATTTTACTTTTTTTTTTTCACCCCCTTTCCAAAAATGTTAGTTGAAGCAAGAAAATTTCATTTTGAACAATAGCATGTCAGCCCATTGGTTGCATTCAAATCTTGGTTTCTTTGTCATTGTTATGAAATCTTGAAAACAAAAATACATGCAGGAATATTAAATTAACACTGATGTGTCACACATTTTTTACTTGAGAAACTCAGGAACTTTCAGAAATATTTGATCATCTGCAGTAAAATTGGATTTGTATTCAACTTCACGTTATCTGTCTCTGCTGCCTGACAGGTCAAAAAAGAGAAATATTTTGAGGTGTCCAGAATTCCTTGTTTATATGTTCATGGTTTGCATAACTGGTATTTTTACTTTTTCTTGGTTTTGTCGACAAGTTTATAAAACATCCCACCAAATTTTAGTTATCTGAAATTGTCTTTGCCCTTTTTTTCCAAATTTCATGTTTCACTTGTGCGTTTTCTAGTTAGCTCTGTTGTCAAAGAAAATAGTCATTTCTCCCAGAGTGTTATGAATTTACCTTAAGACAAGATACAGTAAAATGGTAGTGCCAGAAAATGAAGGAGTCAAAGTAGAGATATTAATATACATAGCTAATTAGCACCTCATTTAGATCAATTATAGGCCTGAACTATGGTCTTAAGTCAATTCAGTGATTTCCATTAACTTCAAAGAACACCAGATGAAGCCCTATGTGACAGGTTCAAGTAGCTCTTAAAAGTATATCAATAAAAAGGAACATGAATGGTATTATATACTTTTTTCTGACCTCCAGCCTAGGCATTTCTATTTAAAAGAAGGATAATATCTAGTAATATCATCCTCAAGTCTGACATATTTAACTATTAATCTACTGCATGTTCTTCCCTAATATAGCAGTCCATGGCACAATTGGCCTTTTTACCTAAGGTTAAGGCCCCTTTCGTACTGAACAGATGCATTCGGCTTAATGCATCTGGAATGACCTCCTAAAAACTGTTCTTCTTGGCCATGTTTTACAGATGATGCTCAGTTTTTCATGTGCATAAAAATGGACATTTAAGAAGGAGCAAGAAGTACCCAATATATTAAAGTTCACTAAAATATAAACCAGTGAGTGCCTGTGTCTGATGCAGAATTCCAGAAACCACTCTGGAAAAGACTGAGCTTGATGCAGCTCCTAGGGGAGGTGCGGGGTAATATGAGCAACGATAAACTGATTGGATGTACCTGAAGCAGACTATGACATGATCTTTCTCAGCTTTTTCCTCTGTTCCTCTGCTAGAAGAAATCTCCCTCATAGCTGGGGCAGAGAAAGTAATGTGCAGCATCCTAGTGCAGAGCCCGGGATGTGAGTGCCAGGAATAAGACAAGTTTATTCCAGTCTGTCAACTGGGAAAGACCATGCATGTCTTGATAACCCTTCTGGGGAATGCAAGATGCTAATCTTGCTGTTGAAAAGAAGACGTGCCTCCTCCTGGCCTTTGCAGCTCCTATTTTCTGACAGACCTTGCGCATGAAGTGTTGCTGCCCACTTATTTCTTTGTTGAAAGAAGTCAGAGGGCCACCAGTTTTACAGTGAGAGGAGGGTAGCTGCCGCTGCTGCTGAATAGCCTCTAATGCTGGTCTGCCTCAATGCAGCACATCTGAGTCCTTTGAAATTAGTTTTGGTTGTCGTATGTGACGTCATATGCTATAGACAGTCTAATGATAAGGAGAATAGTGCAGAAAACAAAGGATCTGTGATTTTTTTAACGGGTTTACAGAACTAAACACAGACAATATTTTCTAGATAAACATGCATACTTCTAAACGTGTGTGCTGGTACTCAACTGATCATGCACGTAGAAGACAAAAATATTCAATGAAATTTTTAGACATGCTGTCACTGCGTCAGGATTTCCATTCACCAAATAGAGTTGTTTCTCTCAGTAGGAGCTGCCATTTTAATGATGCTATGCAGCAGAGATCTGCTTTGATGATGAAAAAAGGAATGAAAGGATCAACTTTGTTATCAGGAAAGAGGGAGAATGAGAAAATCTAAGCATTTTCAGAAGGTAAATTCTGTAATTTTAAAACATTTTTGATTAATTCAACATCTTATTTTTAGTTAAAGAACTTACCTTTCAGCAGTTAATTTTCTGACTGCTAATGCTTTCCAGAACTAAGACAGTCCTTTCCAACTTACTTTAATTAGCTTTTGCTTTCTCCATTTTTAAAGGAATAATATCCTTTTCTGGGTTAATCCCTTACCTACAATATCACCTTAGCCTAGTGGGATTAAACATTATCCCTGCTAATGCTGTAGATGTTCTTTCTTTCTCTGCTGGCCCTTGCAAAGGGCACCTCTTCATAACTGTCTCACTTTCTGGGTTATACACCGCTCGGTACAGCGATGTGCAGGAGTGCAGAAACAAGACCTCCCTGAAGGCCAACAGCAAACAGCAGGATGCCTTCATCCGTCTCTGAAACAGCAAAACAAGGCAGAGACAGCACACCCCGCTGTGGGATTCCCAGGCTCAGTGGTACATATTTGGACACAAAATGTGGTCACTCAGGAGATGTAGTGCAGGCTTCCTTTCCCAGTTTACAGTGGTGCCTTTGAGCAGCATGGAAATGTACTTCACCTTTCCATTATTTTTTTAAGCTCATGTTGTCTCTGAGTCTTCGACTACTGTGAAATTATTTTAAAACAGCAAATGTCAGTTGCTTTGGAAATCTCTGTAAGCATTAGGTGTGAGTATTTTACTCTGACACTTGAATCCATTGCATATGCTCAGTCATGAGAACCAGTCTGCTGGAGTAATGAATTCATGCATAACAAACTGCCTAACTGAGCTTACAAAGAACAATCTCTTCCTTAAGACTGCTAAAAATTATATTCAATCTTTGTTTTGTGCTATTACAGAGGAAGACTACATGTATGATTTATATAGTTTGATATCCAGCTTATTAGAAATTTATTAGCACTGAGGAATACATTTCAACATCTACCTAGAGTTTCATTTAATTTTAATTTAGAGTCTGATCAAAGACTATAGGCCAGAAATCTTTATCCTTTGAGTAGTATTACCCTTTGACGTGGAAAATCTCTGCAAGTTTCAACACGTAAACCTTCCTGCATATTTTCCTGGACTTTTTTTTTTCCCCTCTCCCTTTCCCTTGCTGGCTCCACTGAAGAAGCAAGCGGTTTGGTCCTTTAAGTATCCGGTCACAAAGGGCTGCCTGAGGCACACCACAGGCTACGGGAGGAGCTGAGGCTGCTCCCTCTGAGATTCTCCTCCTGTAAGCACAGCTCTGCAGCACTGCTGTGCACTTCACAATATGCATAAGTAAGTTCCACACCTTCTCCTGCTTTACAAGAGTATATATAGGGGAATAAACTTCAGCAATATAGGTCAATGTCCTGCTTTACCGTTGTCTGTCTGATACAGCACATACAACTCTAGCTAGTTCCAGAAACCTAGTAGGTGAGTAAGCACTGTACATTTTCCCCAGTTCCCCGGTTAAAGATCTACAGAGGATCACATGTTCTTAACCAGTGACTTGCATTCATTTTGAATAACATCTTTTTTTAATGTGCTGTTGGATCAATATAAGCAAATGTCATTAAATGCTCTGCCTCTGTAAGATTAAAAGCATGGGTTACTTCGTATTCACAGGCTTGTTTAATGAATTTAGAAACATCTGTTGCATTGCTACCAAACTCTGAAGCTGGTGCCAGTAGCCTGGGAACATCAGGGCAAGTTTTCCTTCTGACAAGATGAGAGTTAGAGATCTTGCTCTTAGTACTTAGGACAAAAAAAAGACTGTCCTTGAGTTTCTTATCTTCTTATGAATTTGAATACTACATAAAAGAAGAATAACTGAGCAATAAAAACAAATTCATACTCATGGCAATAGTGAAATAGTAGGCTTTTTTTGTACTACACATTACACACATTAACGTAATGTAGAATAATGAAAGCCTCCCGGTGTGAACGATAGAAGTACATTTGGTCTGAAGTATTTAAATATAGCTTGGTCAGAGGATTTGAAAATGCAGTGGGGAAACAATTCTTCATTAACCATGAGATGGACAAGATGACCTAATAGATTCCAAATGTATCATAAGAACTTTGTTACTGAAATATTACTAATAATTTTATAGTGTATATAGTGCATATAGAGGTCCCATGAGATAACCATGGACAAATTATGCATACACAGAATCAGAAATGCTCACCATGTCCAAGGAACATGAAAAGAGTTACAGAAGACTGTGTGCAAGCCTTCCATTGAAATAGAAAAGGAAATTTTGATTCTAATAGCTCCTATTTATACTACAAAAACATGTCATTTTAGTTTTTAATTCATGTTGCTGTATTTTAGAAGTGTTACCCAGCTGAGATGCACCAGCAATTTACTACACAAGACTTCAGACTGTATTCAGACTGTAATTCAGCCTGAACTGTAATATAACTGTTCTAAGTGAAGTCAAATGTAAATTTCCCTCAGCCTTAACAAGGATGCAATTACCCTGCAGTTCTCTTTGGTCTGCTCTGGCTCTCATATATCTCAAACCCAGCTCCATCTCATAGCAATATGCTAAAGATCAAACAAGTCGCTGCGTATTTCTGATGTAGTCAATGAGAAAAGAATATTAACAAGTATTATCCTTAATTTAGAACAAAAATGTTGCTTCAAAAAAGAATGAAGATCAATTTTCAAACAGTAACAATTAGGCATACTGCAGATACTTCATATTTTAACTGGGATTACTAAGCCTTTCCTTTTTTTTTTTTTTTTCCCCCTCCTTATTTTCACATTAGCCTTATGATTGGCACAACCTTCAGTTAACCAGATGAGACATCATACATTCCTCACAAGCAATTTACAAACCGAAATGGCAGTTGATCCTCTCAAAGAAAGTCCATTCCAGATTATAAAAAATGAACTAAACTAAAGGTAGTTCTGAAATGACGCAGCTCACACTTGCCCTCATTTGAAGAACTCTGTTATAATAGGCTGTCTTTAATACTGTGTGAGGGTAGTTGGTTCCTAACTGTGATAAATCTTCCTATAATCACTCCTTTTAACAAGATCAAACAGCTTAGAACATCCAAAATGCCTGATTCCTTCAGGTTGACTGCATTTATCATCAAAGAATACAAAGTGTATTACACGACATTTGAAAAATAGTTTTAATTGCCCTTTTATTCATTATTGGTCACAGAACATGAAGTGAACAGGAATATCATAGACCCTACTGTTTTTGATAAACAATAGCAGTATTTAGAGTTTGAACCAGATGTCCTCCAGGTATTCCTTCCACCCCAATTTATTCTGTGATTCTATGATCTTATGATTAACAACTATATATATATATATGAATTGCATGCCTGAGAAAGTGTCAGAAAATTCCTTCTTTATGGAAAGGCATGTGCTTGACAATGTAGACATCTTTCTCCATGAAGAAGCAGCACGGCTAGTAACATAGGATCAAATGGATTATGGTTTTGAGAAAGTGTAATTGGACAGGAAAGGCAAGAGGAAGAGGAACAGCACTTTCTGGAAGTGCTGTAGGAGGAATGCCTTACAAACTGGGAAGGAAAGCTCGGAAAACAATGGAAATCATAAGCTTGATGGGTTAGAAGTGGAATTATGCAACATATCATTATGAAAATGTCACAGTAAAAATAAGGGGAGGATTTGGAGAATCATGAAAGACACATTCAACAAATTGAGGAAGAGCAGCACAGACGCTAGTAGTGATTGAGACAGAGACTGTAGCAATGGGGTTCATTTCAGAAACAGTGTTTTGACATGAAAAAGACAACTCAAGCCACCTAATGTTGAGCTAACACTAAGGTGGAAGGCACAGCTGTGTGAAAAAAGAATGTGGTTGTTGCAGAATCATTGCCTTCAGATAAGTGGAAGAAATGGGAAGATTTGTATTGTTGAATGAAATATTCTTGCACCAGAGAGAGAAGTGCTGGAGTTAAATCCTGCAAAGTAGAGGGCACTGAATCAGCTCAACACTTAACCGTACATTGCAAGGATGTGTTGCAGAAGTCAGTGGGTCCATACGCGTGATTCTGTGGAACTGGAGTACCGCAGAATTTAATATGTTTTTCATGTCTCTTTTCTGAGTGAGTCTTCTTCTCTTCGGTTTGATTACAGATGGCCAGAAGTCATTTGATGGGGGAGGGAAGTGGTATGCAGTGAGTAATTATTCATGAATTGAGGTCAAATATGGCAAGTATCTCAAGCTGAAGAAAAATGGAAAACTTAGAAAAATCAATTTTTCTTTTTGACAAAAAAATCAATTTTTTCTTGTGACAAAAATCTTTACAGACTATTAGAATTAATTTAAGAAAAAACTTCAAGTTAAAGTAAAGCAAGTGTTCATTGTAGATTAAATATTTTTTAAAGTTTGTTTTGTTTGTTCTCCTAAGAAAAAGTAATTATTTACACTGCGTTAATCAGAAGGTCGCCATTGCTCAGTCAAATAAAAAATTGAAATCAAAAAACCATTTTCTTCCAGGTCCTTCCAACAGTCATTTGCATCCACAGAGTGGCTGCTGTATGCAGAACACTTGTAACTTCTACAGGGCCACGATGGGGGCTGAAGGAGCAGATGATGACAGAGGCATGTCTTTGCCGCTGCACTAAGACCAACCTGCCAAATACTCATCATATCATAGTGTCAGTCTGAATAACAGCTACGTGTGCCAGCGGACAATGTATGTGGCTGACTCACTAGCTGTAAACACATGCCAACTGGCACTGGCTGGGAATTTTTCAGCAAACTAATTTTGATGGAAAACATTGATTTGTCAAAACTAAAATACTGCAGTGGGAATGTACATACCAATTTCAGCATCCAGACACTTGTCTGCTGCAAGATAATCAGTATCACCATGGCAGGGTTCTCCCCTGAAACACCAAGGTCCTGCTCTGAATAAACCGCAAAGATAAAACTATGTTTTTCTGCATTGCTTATATAGGGAGCCTAGGAAAACTGGTCAGCTAGGTTATGTATCTACCCTTGGGGTATTTGAATACCTACCCACAGTTCAGTCTTTTCAACCCGATAACTTCTCACTCAAAGGGAAAACTGTTCATAATCTCCTCAATATAAATGAAATATCAAATGTTCATCAATGACACATCAATACACCAGGTGTCTTACAAGGCTGACAGCAAATGTTTGAAACATAAAAGGCCTATGAGGAATTAAGGAGTGAGATTTTTATTTGTGTTTTATGATTCATCAGTTGAGCTCTTTATTGGAGCTTCCATAAGGAATTAGCAGAAAACATATTTTTCACTGCTTGAAAGTCTTCAGAATCAAAATGGTTTCCTGTGCTCTTTCAGGATAAACCTGATACCTTACAAATGTGAAAAAGTGTGAGAGTAAGACCTCCAAGACTGAATTTAGCCCACATTCAGGATCTGGGAAATTCCAGTCCAAATCTCTGCCCATTTGACAATTGTTTGCACAAACTGAAAAAAAATCTCTGGAAGATATTCAGAGGTCCATAATTTTACAACAGTCAATATCCTATTCAATAGGTCAGAGAACTCACCTAAGCAGGGGTAAGTTTAATTTCTGGGATGAATCAAATAGAACAAGGAATACACATCTTTTTAAATGGTCCCCAAGTAATCCAGTTATGTCTCTACTGGTATTTCCCTAATAAGCAAGATTTTGTCCCTTTCCTGCCCATTTGACATTTTTTCTTACTGAGTTAAAAATATCCAATTCCTATAACTAATAATTTGAAAAAATAGCATCTTCCATCAACAGAATATATGCAAATTATTTCTTTTGACTGCTCCAGAACATTCTTGAATTCCTCCCTACTCTTACAGATAAACTGAATCCCAAGACAGCTCTGTGCACAAAGCTCATATCCCACCTCTACCTCCAGATTGCCCAAGTTTGCTGTATATATTATCCCACACCAAAAATAGGCTATTATTTGCTTCAACTCCAAGTAGAAAGGATGTCCTATCCCTTTTCCTACTCACTTGTGCTTGTATACTGTTAGAGCAGATGGCAGAAATTTGCTTTAGCAGTTAATCTCTTCAATTTGGGTCTCTGTGGGCAAACACCTTAAATTTCACTTCGAGCTTTAGTGAAAAGCAAATTAAAAACATGAAAATAATTCTCATTGAAATTCAGAGATTTTATCTGAAACTTCCTCTGTTGATTCTCATTCTTCCTGTGACTGTAAACCTTAATCTGAATATCTGGAATAAATTTAGACATTGCCATATTATAGGCATTCATTCTCATCTTGGCCCTTACTTTGATCAGATCCCTTTCTTTTTTTTTGCATTTGTTACATCACTGCCACCTTTGATGTATTCATAAGACAGAAGCAGAGCCTTCATTTTGCCAGAGTAATTTTATGAGGTTTACTTCCATCAGCCTGATTTCATCACTGCTCTATAAATCCCTACTTGAATCTATCTTTCTGATCAGACCTGTATACAGCATTAAAAATTAGTTGTCACCACGATATTGTGCCTTAACATCTATAACTTTCCTTTGTATGTTCACTAGAAATATATAGTACAATACTATTTACAAATACTTTTGTCCTCTTCAGAAATGTGTGTCGTTGGTCATTTGTAGTCTTTCCGTAACCTTACGTTAGTCAACTAACATAACCATGTCTTTCTCCTCTTTTGTCTGCCCAACTGGCAAGCAATCAGAAATTCTAGCTTCTATCCCCTATGTACATTATCTTGTACTTTATGCTTTGAAAACTTAACACATTGCTATTATTCCATTCCCCAAAGCCATTCACTTTACAGTATGGTATTATCAGTCCTACTGTGTATTGGCAATATTTTTTCGCTTTTAATAACGTCTGTTGTTCAGTAGCACATCTCCTTTTTTGGGCTTACACTATTAATTAAAATATTAAAAAAGATCATTAGCAAGATCAGTCATTTAGGAATACTTAACCTTTGCCTCAAAACTCCAGTTTTTGCACAATCCACTGTCTTTCCTTTCACCAGCTCCTAGCCCAACTTCAGTTCTTCTAATAAACCTCATCTTCTTCAACATCCTCATTTTTGTAATTTCCCATGTGGCCATACAAAGTACTTTCTGAATTCCAGACAGGGCAAACTTACCACATTTCTTCACCTTTAAAATAAGTTATCTTCAGAAAGAAAGATACAGCTGGATAAAATCGATCTTCGGTGAAATTTGTATGAACGGCTATTGGTTTTCTCTTTTTTTTGGTCCTTTTTTCCTTTTTTTTTTTTTTTAATCTTACATTCTACTCTGGTCTGAATAATGCTCCTGCACTTGCTTAGAGTACTTTTTCCCTTTTCAACATGCTTATTTCTTTCCCATCCTTGGGAAAAACTTGGTAGGTTTATTTAAAGGCATGAGACAGGACTTGTGATTTCATATGCAAGTTCTTTGCATACATTTGAGAGGCGGGCCCATGCGAACCACATGAAATTCAACAAGGCCAAGTGCAAGGTCCTGCACGTGGGTTGGGGCAATCGCAAGCACAACTGTAGGCTGGGCGAGGAATGGATTGAGAGCAGCCCCGAGGAGAAGGACTTGGGGGTATTGATTGAAGAGAAGCTCAACATGAGCCGGCAATGTGCGCTTGCAGCCCAGAAAGCCAACCGTGTCCTGGGCTGCATCAAAAGAGGTGTGACCAGCAGGTCGAGGGAGGTGATCCTGCCCCTCTACTCCGCTCTTGTGAGACCCCACCTGGAGTACTGCGTCCAGCTCTGGGGGCCCCAGTACAGGAGAGACATGGAGCTGTTGGAGCAAGTCCAGAGGAGGGCCAGGAAGATGATCAGAGGGCTGGAGCACCTCTCCTATGAAGACAGGCTGAGAGAGTTGGGATTGTTCAGCCTGGAGAAGAGAAGGCTCCGGGGAGATCTAATTGTGGCTTACCAGTATCTGAAGGGGGCCTACAGGAAAGATGGTGAGGGACTGTTTATCAGGGAATGTAGTGACAGGACAAGGGGTAATGACTTTAAGCTGAAGGAGGGTCGATTTAGAGTAGAAGTAAGGAAGAAGTTCTTTACTGTGAGGGTGGTGAGGCACTGGAACAGGTTGCCCAGAGAGGTTGTGGATGCCCCCTCCCTGGAAGTGTTCAAGGCCAGGTTGGATGGGGCTTTGGGCAACGTGGTCTAGTGGAGTGTGTCCCTGGCTGTGGCAGGGGGGTTGGAACTGGATGATCTTTGAGGTCCCTTCCAACTCTAACCATTCTATGATTCTATGATTCTATGATTCTTTCTGCGTTTGAGTTCTGAGGAATTTGATCTTGTTATTTGTAAGTCTTGTTTTGAACTTGAACTGAGCTAGTTTCACTAAACACCATGTCAGTCCCACCCAACTTAGTATTTTCCTGTAAATTTGCCAAGGATGTGTTCTGTGTCATCATCCAGGTTATTGACAAAGATATTGAACAATTCTGGCTTCAGTTTCAGCCACCAGGATATTCCATGTATCACTGGCCACCCACTGTATTTCAAACCATTGGTTACAATCCTTTGAGCTGGGCAGTCCAGTCAATTTTTAACTCATCTAACAGGATTAGCCTTTAGTCCCTCAACTTCCAAATGAAACAGCTGTAGGAAATGGTGTTAAAAGCCTTACTAAAGCCAAGTTACATTACATCCACCCCTCTTCCTCATCCACATAGCCAGGCATTTAATGTCAAAAAGCAATCCTGCTGATCAAACATGATACAGCCCTCATAAATCCATGTTTCCTGTTCCTGATTGCCGCCTTGTCTTTCACGTGTTTGGAAATGGTTTCTAATAGGATATGCTGTTGGTTTAGAGCCTAAGATGAAGCTGTTTCACAATTCTGCCTTTTTGTCTTTCTTAAAAGTGAATATAAGATTAACCTTTTGTTGAAACTCCCCTGACCACCATGACTTTGCATAGAGAATGACAGTGATCATTCTTGGGTGAAACCCACCTGGCCCCAAAGATCTGAATATATCCAGTTTTTGTCGATACTCCTAGTCTGCTGTCCATCTCTTTCCAAAATCATGCTGCTATGCACAGAGGTCTGAGAAGAAACTTATCCATGAACAATGAGACAAAACACGTGGTGAGTACTTCAGGCATTTCTATATCATACTCCCCTGGGTTTTTATTTTCTTGATATCTCTAAAGAGTTCTTAACTATCTCAGTTTTCTTCCAAGGCTGAAATCACCTTGATCTTTGACAGGTCTTGTCTATGCTTATATGTCTTGACCTGCTAAATGTAGTGTTCTTTGCTGATCTGGGTTTTTTTGCCATGTTTTTCCAGTTCTTTACTCCTAATATCTTTATTCCTCCCAATTAATAATTCATTTAACTAGTTCTGGAATCCTTCCATACAGGATTTTTACCCATTGCCTTGATGAAACAGAAAAGCTTCCATTACAGTTTTTAGTCTCCTTAGCCATGTAAATTTTGTTGATGTCTCTAGTTAGGTTTCTTTAATAGCTCAAAAATTGTTACAAAAAAACCTCTGCCTTATGGAGCAATTTTATTTAAATGACCCTCTAATGTACATAAACTTTTGATCTAAGGCTATTGCCTACAATTCCACATCTTCTGTCAATTAAAACTGATAAAATTACATCTAAAATGATATTAACTCTGATGACTTCAGATAAAAATATTTTGGTTATTACATCTAGGAACTAGCTATCATGTATGGGCTCTATCACTATTAGTAGCATTTTTATCTAATCTACCTCTGGGAAGTTTAAATGTTAATAAAACAGCTCCCAATAGTTTCTTTTTTATAAGTCTTGCAGAAACTTATCTATACAAATGCATTCTTTAGAAAGGCAGAAGCCTCTAGTAATATTCCTTTCTATTGTAGTTCATGCATTTTACTGGATTATAAAATCCTAAGTGATCCATGTATAAACACGTATACAGAGATCTATATATACCATACATGCCATATATACCATCCATGTTTTTCTTCACCTAACAAGAATATCTTCATCCTGATATTTGAGCATTATAAAGGAATATTTTTAAATATGATACCTTGTACTGAAATATTTTTTGTGCCGAATTACATCGTCTTTGAAGTTGCATTATGAAAAGTGAATGAAAATTAAACTAGCTTTCTCATATAACAGACTAAGTAATCTAGTGGTAAATTAACTTTTTCAAAACCAGGATTCTTTAGGTCCAGTTCTTTGCCCTTCTGTTGCTTCTGAGGTACATAGTAGAAAGGTATTCCTTTGTACATCCTTTAATCAATGGGCATTGAGAGTTGTCAGGAATATATTTGATTACTATGTGCAAAATTGCAAAATTTAGTAATTTTTTGGGTCCATAGTACTGGTTATTCATTATTTGTCGGTAGTCTGTTAATGAAATGTTTCCGACCTAGAGAACTGATGACAGGCCACAGATCAAATTTTGCTGGGAAAGGGGATTGGGAAGGATTAGTTGATTTAAATTTAAATTTAAAAACTTAAGTATATTAGTTGATCCTATTTACACTGAATCTCAGGTCTGAATGAGACATCCTTGGATATAATTTTTTTCTAAATATAAGCAATATCTCATTACTGTGTAGGACTCTCAAATATTTGCAGCTTCTAACAACTATAAAACATAGCATGAAAATAAAATTTATCTAATCATGATACATAGATTAAATTTAGTATACTAAAACAGATGCTGAAAGCAAACTCTCTCAATGTAGCTCTATATCATAATACAGTATTCTTTTAATCCATGCAGCTTTTAAAGCCACTAAAATTGAGTGGCATATATGAGTGATCCAGCTGAATAAACTAACTGCAGTGATGAGACCTGACTGAAGGAGATTTTTCAAGCTGCACTGATGCATATGGTATAAAATTCACTAGAATACAAACTGCGGGAGAGAATGCCCTTATTTGTATGTATTTAATAATAAAATATATTTCTTTTCAAAGTCTACATCTTGCAGCAACTTCAGGGGATGAATAAAAAGAGATATGGGTGATCTGACTGAATACACTTCTAAGAATAATGAAACTTGACTGAAAGCCACTGAAACAGAGAAGGGCTACATCGGATGCTAGGTAACAAGAAGTCAGGGCTCTTGTGAGTGAAGGTGACAAAATGCCTTGAACTGCATGCTGAATCCGCACCACCTAATGACAGATCAGGTCTCATTTTCAAAACCTGAAAGAAAAGGTTGTTTTTCCTTTTTTTTAAGAGTCTGAACTAGTTCTAGTTATAAAGCTAGGCATTTAGAGAGTAACATTTCCATCACAGGGACAAGCACATCCATATTTTTGAAGATGGAATTTGGAAATTGAGCCTCAGTCATGAATGTGAAATAAAGATCACTTCAGATGTTCAACTGGCAGGTGAAAACCAATGTCAGTATTGCAAAATAGGCTTCAAAGGTAGAGAAGATAGAAAATGAGGCAAAAGCAGCTCAGATCGGGAACAGGTAGCGTTGTAATTAAGCCACCTGGCTTCCCATCTGACACATTGTATTGAGGCTGCTGCTAAATATCATTGCTACTTTCAGCTTGAATTTCAGTTGACCCTTTTGGTCTATTCACTCCTCTCACGGCATACTAATCTTCAGCAGTTTTGTTCCCAAACTTTTATCGTGTGATCACTGGGATCTGCACTGCTGGAGAAATTAGGCCTTTCAGTTCCTTGCTTAGAATAAGCTGTCCATCATAGCTTTTCCATTCATTTATAAAGAAAAACAGAAATATAAAATAAATTTTCTGTCTTTAATACAAAATATTTTCATTTTCTGAATATATTCTTCACCTCAATACAAAGCAGGGGGCAACAGAACTGCTTGAATGCTTTGGTACAATCCAAATACGCTTGTGGCAGAGCCCTCTCTCTTTCTTCCCCTCTTTTGGATCTTTCTAGTCATTATTTACTCTCTCCTGCTAAATCCTTTCTGCAGCTACTTTTCCTGGTGGCAGCAGCAGCCTGCAAGTGTCAGGCACATTTATCCTCCTTCTATATTTACCCATAGTCTTTGGCAAATTGTGTAAAAAAGATACCTAAATGAGAGTGAAAGGTGTAAGGAAGAAGTGCAATTCAGAAGGAAAAGTAGCCCCTGAGGTAAGTGGATGTATTGTCAGGATCAAACACAAAGCTGGTAAAATTTTGTAGGGGATAAGAACAGATAATCTGTGAACACTTGGAAGAAAGAGAAGTTGAACCATGTCCAGGTTCCTAAGACAACCGGGACATCTGAACAACAGATTGATTAGGACTTCTTAATGAAACTGTACATCTCAGCTTAATTTTACCTAGCTATGCAGATATCCAGTAAAAATAGTCTTAGAGGACAGACTGTCTTTATCTCAGCTGCTAACTGTCCACAGCCCAAGCTACGTACTCTGACAATGGCCTTCCTCAGCAAGGATGAATTTGAAGTTCTGAAAGCATAAGAACACAATTTGCTAGGTTACTGCAATTGCCTTAACCTTTGCATTAATACTAGAAGGAGATGCATGGATCATATTCTTGTTTTAGACAAACAGACCAGCAAAAATGTATCCAATGCCACGATGAACAGAGTGTGTAAAGATGAATTTCTATGGCTTCAAATAAATTTTGTATCTTAAATTTCTATCTAAAAGAAGCCTTCTGATTGAAAGAAGGTAACACATTTTGCAAAGGCCCAGTTACTCTGAAGTAACTTTTTCATCAAAGCAGATGCTCATCAATATATGTATTCTTTTACCCATATCCACAAACAGTACTTGAAATAATACAAGGTGAGAGCTAGGAATCCATAAGAAGAGGGACTAGAATATTTTTCTACACTGTGGGAAGCTAAGTAAAACACACAGTGAAATCTGTGCAACTTTTCATTTTGGAACACCTTAAAGAAGCACAGGGGCTTCAGTTGTGGCCCACGTATTTGTGAATAACGTGTCAATTCTAGGCATTTCAATCATAAAGAAAAAGAGAAGTAAATTACAGGCTAATCCTGTTTGCATGAGTCATATCTAGTTATGACATGCCTTTAAAGGCTTATTGCTCTCTAAACAAGGAGGCTTTATACCTGTAAATTAAATAGTGTCAGGTCACAGACATGGGCCCTGAAGGTGAATTCCTTCTGCCCTTATACTGTTCAAATACTCTCTGAGGCGGAGGATTGGAAGAGTTTGATAGCTGGAACGTAGATAAAGTTTGCCAGAGGATATTCATTGGCACTGTTTAGCTTATACACACAAATATCACCTTAGTGTCCTACATACATCTCAGATGAGATGCTCGGCTTTCCCTGTGTTGGTTTGTTGTTTTTTTTTAAATGTGGTTTGGGAAAGGAAACAAGCAGCAAATGTGCAGAAATCCCACAGTGGATATTTATCTTGTATTTTTTAGGGAAAAATTGAGTAAGAAAAAGAGTTATGATGCACTTAACTGCTTTCAGTAGCAAGACAGGGTATGTGGGGGTGTCGGATGTATAAAATAATAAAGCATGAATGTGGAATTTTATGAAATTTGGAGGTTTAAATGAAAACGATGTTCCATGTCAAGCTCTGTGGAATAAAAACAACACTGAAATTCCCACGTTTCAATACATTATTTCTTAAGGTTTTGACAAGCTGTAGCTGAGAATCACTATGCTAAGTACAGAAATGTTATTCTTCAAGCACACAAGAGGGAAGATGCTTTCCAGCTCATTTGTAATAGGTGTTTTCCTACCAGCTAGAAGTATTCCCAGCCAACCTGCTCTGAACATCTCCCAAGCCTTCTCTCTAGCTTTTCCATCTTCCTTCACTTTCACAGTGCAACACAGAAAAAGCGTGGCACTTATCAGGTCTCAGAAGACCAGTTGAGTTTGAACAGTGCAAAAATGGTCTTAGACTCTGAGCTTATGTGTTGAGCATGGTAAGCAGACCACAGAAGTTCTGGCTTGCAGATAGCCGATAAGATTTCTTTTCTGCAATACTGTCAGCAACTGTGGCAAGGTTTCAACCATCTTTTTAGGGAGAGGGAGGGCTGTGGGAAGAGTGGCTTGTTAAATCTCCTAGCAAGCATGTAGAAAAGGCATGATTTGGAACCGTAAATTTTCTTGAAAAAAATCAAGGGCTCATAGTAATAAAATAACATTTACTGTCCACAGACAACATGGGAAATATACAAGGAACTAGAATACATATTTTTTTCTGGGGTTGGAATTTGGGTGGAGAGGTGGTTTTATTCTTTAATAGCAAACCACTGCAAGTAGCAGTTAGTGGGAAAGTACAGTTTTTGGCTTGGAGTTCAAGTGTCATTTAGTTGGGCTTCTGTATTACTCCAGTAATATAATGTCTAGACACCAATAACTAAAGTGCAATCAGTAAGGGACAATATAATGATTTATTTACTAGAGTCTTTGTGAAAGCACTTGAATTTTAAATGCTCAGCATCTGCAGAGACCTCCCACACTCAATACTTCAAATTACTCATTCCTTTCCCTAGACCAACCTCACGAATTAAACTTGTACTTATTCTATCTACCATTTTAAAAAATAATATTTCTTCCCACAACAGATCAACTACCTTAAATTTTAACTTCTTATATGATTAGGCTGAGCCACCCTTTCTGGAGATGCTTTGCATTTTTTATTGTGCAACAGTAACAATCAGCTACTGGAGAGTTCCATACGGCATCTGCTCTGCTTGCTTCCTTTGGGATGGACGTGAATATTTCTGTCTTAGTCTTTCAAAACTATGGTGCATGCTTCCTAAGAAATCATTCTAACAATAACTGCAGCAATCTGAGGAGAGGAGAGGAGAGGAGAGGAGAGGAGAGGAGAGGAGAGGAGAGGAGAGGAGAGGAGAGGAGAGGAGAGGAGAGGAGAGGAGAGGAGAGGAGAGGAGAGGAAAGGAAAGGAAAGGAAAGGAAAGGAAAGGAAAGGAAAGGAAAGGAAAGGAAAGGAAAGGAAAGGAAAGGAAAGGAAAGGAAAGGAAAGGAAAGGAAAGGAAAGGAAAGGAAAGGAAAGGAAAGGAAAGGAAAGGAAAGGAAAGGAAAGGAAAGGAAAGGAAAGGAAAGGAAAGGAAAGGAAAGGAAAGGAAAGGAAAGGAAAGGAAAGGAAAGGAAAGGAAAGGAAAGGAAAGGAAAGGAAAGGAAAGGAAATTTGGGAGGCAGAGATCCCAAATTCGCTTACTTTGACCAAAAGACCAGGACAGTACAGGATCTACTGCTTCTTCTGAATCTTGTGTGTATCCAGAAGGTAACTGGCAGATAGAATGAGCAACTGACAGCCATGATCTCATCCATTAATCTATCCAAATATCTGTCATAACAGAGTGGAGAGAGATATAAAATAGCAAGAGAGATATAAAATAACAAGACTATGAGAAATCTAAAGTTATACTTACTGTATTTTTAAACCAAAGATTGTTACTGCCTGAAGGAAAGACCCAATTACTAAGTGCCAGATGTTGCAACTCAGAAAACACATCTGTAGCATGGGAAAATAAGTAGGAAATCCTCTCAAAGATAAAAATGCCAGATGATAAGGCATTTCAAAATTGAATTAATTTTATAACATATGGTTATACTTTCAGAAACATTGAATGTGTTTTGAAGAACCTAAGTAGAGGGTGTTTACCAAAAATAAATTTGTTTTTAGAGGTAACTGTTTACCATATATATTTAAAGTAAAAAGTGTTTGTTTATTTGAAATAAAAAGATGGGAGAGGTTGTCTTTTTAATTAAATAAAACATGAGCAGGATCCATGTGCCTACTTGCTGTGCTTTGACAAAACCTAGGAGTATTTAAAAAAAAAAAGAGACATCTATCTAACATGCAATAGGCACCTATCCGATGATGTCTCTGCTAGTAGAGAAGGAAACCCACAAGCTTCAAATTCCTTCTGTTACACCTGGAATTCACACTAGAAATTTGTAGACTTCGTACCATTTTCAAATATATGAAGGAGGGGGGAATTATCCTGTCAGGGTCCCAGTCTGAATAATTAAATCAAACGTATGGTGAACCTAGACCGAGAATACATCTGAAGCCACAGAACAGAGTTCACAGGTGATGTTTTGCCCCTGTGCATTACTGTTTAGATTTAGCTGATGTTACTGCATATCTTAGTCATACTCATGAAGTATAGAATTGTTTTATCTTATCATTTTGCTGTGCTCTACTAAGTTCATTTTTATAAGCAATGTATGGTTTTAGACTAAGTCACTGATCTTTTTTCAAGGCTCTTTTCCTCTAATGTTCTAACTTTATCATTAGTCAGCTGATTCCATACACAGTGGTCATTTATATTATTTGGCAGGGCCAGGAATGGGATTTGCCTTAATCCATTATAATTAATTTTGAGAGCTTCTGTATGTCACATTTGCATTAATGAAGATATAGGGAGAAGAGGGTGAAAGAGAGATGATCTGTAGAAATTAACTTAATTTTTGAAACAGGTGCATTGAATATGACTAATAAACACAAACCCTACCCCTGGCTTCTGGCATTTTTCTGATCTTCAGGCTACAGGTACATAAACACATAAACACAAATAACTCTGATCTTAGTTCCACTTTAAATAACCAAATCCTTCAATATGGCTTTACCACAGGACAATTGTGCCTGACTAATCTGGTGGCCTTCTACAATGGAGTGACTGCATCAGTGGAGAAAGGAAGACTACAGATGTTATCTACCTAGACTTCTGTAAGGCCTTTGATATTATCCTCCACAACATTCTTACCTCTAAATTGCAGAGACGTAAGCTGGACGAGTAGATTGTTAGATGGATAAGGAATTGGCTGGATGGCTGCTTCCAAAGACTTGCAGTCAATGGCTCACAGTCCAAGTGGAAATCACTGAGTGGCATCCCTCAAGGGTCCATACTGGGACCAATACTATTTAATATCTACATGAATTACATAAACAGTGGGATTGAGTGCACCCTCAGCAAGTCTGCCAATGACACCAAGCTAAGTGGTACAGTTGATTCACTAGAGGAAAGGAATGCCATCCAGAGGGAGCTTGACAGGCTTGAGAAGTGGGCCCATGTAAACCTCATGAAGTTCAACAAGGCCAAGTGCAAGGTCCTGCATAATGGTCAGGGTAATCCCCAATATGAGTACAGATAGGGGTATGAACTGATTGAGAGCAGCCCTGAGGAGAAGGACTTGGGGATACTGGTGGATGAAAAATCGGACATGACCCAGCAATGTGCGCTTGTAGCCCAGAAAGCCAACTGTATCCTGGGCTGAATCAAAAGAAGCGTAACCAGCAGGTCAAGGGAGGTGATTCTCCCTCTCTGCTCCGCTCTCATGAGACCAAACCTGGAGTACTGCATCCAGTTCTGGGGTTCTCAGTACAAGAAAGACATTGACATGTTGGAGCAGGTCCAGAGGAGGGCCATGAAGATGATCAGAGGGCTGGAGCACCTCTCCTATGAAGGCAGGCTGAGAGAGTTGGGGTTATTCAGCTTGGAGAAGAGAAGGCTCCAAAGAGACCTTACTGTGGCCTTTCAATATATAAAGGGGGCTTACAAGCAAGAAAGAGGGAGACTTTTTACCAAGGCCTGTAGTGATAGAACAAGGAACAATGGTTTAAACTGAAAGAGGGTATATTTAGACTGGGCATAAGGAGGAAATTTTTTTATGATGAGGGTGGTGAGACACTGGAACAGGTTGCCCAGAGAGGTTGTGGATGCCTCATCATTGGAAGTGTTCGAGGTCGCTTGGATGGGGCTTTGAGCAACCTGATCTAGTGGAAAATGTCCCTGCCCACGGGTAGGGCTAGATGATCTTTAAAGATCCCTTCCAACCCAAACCATTCTGTGATTCCATGAATATCTTCTAGATGGCTAGCACACAGGAATGGTTTCCCCCAAGAAGTCCTTTCATTCTAAAAGGTCTCCGTATTCTAGCTAGAAGAGTTGGGATACTACTGGATATATAGATGATCATACAATGTTGCAACAGGGGGTATACACGATACCTGCTCTTTTATGGGGTAGTGGTGTCTCTTGAAATGACAAGTATTATGGCAAAACTCCACTACTGACATTGCTTGAAGTCCTTAATGAGACCAGGGCCACCACATTGTACTAGTTTCTGTGCAGAGGTGGGAGTGGAGGGTGGAGTGGTAGCCTTTGTCTCAAAAGACCTTATCATCTAAATAGATGGGAAGGATAACAAGAATATATAGAGTTAGAATTATTTGTATATGGAAATACAGAAGGAATGTGGCAGAGCCCAAAGTGAAAGCTGCAGCTCCTGGAAATATTTTGTCCATTGTACAAGACTGTACCTCAGGTTCCCAGTCATGTATAATGCTGGGCAGTGATGTCTGCCTGAAATACCCTTAGATTCTTATTTTCAAATTCAATTTTGTGAGCTGATGCTGATCCCTAAGTATGTACATAATCACCATCTATTAAACAGTGTTTCATAATGCCTAAAATTTCTCATCATCTTTTTTGATAAATCTGTGCATTTTGGTTAGAAACTACCATAACACTTTCTCTTTCCTGTGGTGTACTCAAGTTTACAATACCGTGCACTGGGTATTCACTGGCTATTCAATTTTGGTATAGTAAAGTTAATGTTGCATACATTTATCAAACAGACAATAAAACTATTTCAGATCATGACCATTAAGAACATTCTGTCTTCTGGAAAATTAAGAATATTTCTCCTGTGGTTTTAAGAAAAAAGAAGAAAAAAAGAAAAAAAAATCCAAAACATACTTTTCTCCTGTTCTTGCATTCAGTTCATCCATCCTTCAAAGATTTTCTGGTTAAAAGAAAAATGAGCTCACTCAGTTTCCAGTGTGCACATTTTCTTTCAGGAAAGTCCATGTACTGCTGCTTTAAAATTAACTCTCACCTTGTGGCAAATGGAAACCAATGAAGCAATCAGACTCCAGTAACTGCAGTGCAATAGCTTTCACCAACTTTTTATTAGGAACAGGAAAACAGTAATTAAAGTGCTGAAAATGTATTTATGGAAACTACAGAAAACACAGGGGTCTTTGATTGACATAAGAAAACTCAGAGTCCTTCTGCTTTTCGTTTGCTTAAAAGAAGTGGCTCACAGCATAAATAAAATTGATTGATTTAGGGTAGGATTTAGGAGCCTGAGTTCCACTGACAGTCAATGGGATTTATCCTAAGTCTCTTAGCTATTTCTGGGAATCTCAACCTTGAGAAAGATCTATTGTTAAACATACTGCTTTTTTTTTTTTTCTTTTTTTCACTGTGTATAGCAGAGACACACATTTTCATTATTAATCGATGGTTCATTCCCTACATCCTATACTCACATGGGTATTTTCATTGACTTTGAAATAAGTATCTTAAAGAACATGTTCTGTTTACAGATCAGGAGCTACTATAGAAACAACTTTTCAGACATAAACATATTACTTGCTACCAGCATCTATTCCAATTCTGTAGTATGCAGTAATGTAACAAAAATAAAAATGAATGCATTAACATAGCCTATAAAATGATAAATAGATACCAAGCTTGACTATATGCTGACAGTTGATGCTGAAGAAATACAGCTTGGCTATTTGGATTTTCTCAAAAATGTGAAATTTATTTATAGCTGTTGCTTTTTATATTGGAATAATGCTCCCTAAGCCTTATGGCAAGTCTTTAAAGTTTAGGGGTGCCTTTGAGAAGGAAATATAACTGACTGCAAATTATCAGGCTGTCACGGGGGAAGGAAAAAAATCTGTTCATTATGTCCTAGGACTACAGTAATCATTATGGAAGCCAAATAGATGGTCTGAGGGGAGAGAATAGCTGTCACGTTATGTGCAGCTCTTTGAGTGACAATTTTTGAATGGATAGGAGTGAGTGAAGGCACTGAAATTTTTCTGACTTTAGCTGTCTCCCTTATCTAATTTATCATCATTGGTTTTCATTCTTTCTTTTTTACCTCCAACTCTTTCTAATAATCTCTTTTCTTTTTTTTTTAAATTTCTTTTTTTCCCTTTTTTTTTTTTTAAATCTTCCACTGGCTTGGTTTCCAGTACAAGAGTTGTTTTGTAAGCAGAACTATTCAGATGGAAGTACATTGGGAAATCCTTCTAATGGAAATATGGCTGCCACCAGCAAAAGAAGTCTCTTTTTTTCCTGATATAGTTAACCCATCCATTGGAATGACAGAAAAAGGTCCTTTTGCTTCTGTAAACTTCACCTACATACTGGTGCTGAATAATTTAGGGTTGAGGTAGGCCTTTCATGTCATAGTTATTGTAGGACAAAGTACACATTTTTTAATTTCCTAATAAGAAAGTTTGACTAGAAACAGCTTCTGAGTTTCCTTCCTGTCGTGGTTTTACCCCAGCCGGCAGCTGAGCACCACGCAGCCGCTCACTCACCCCTTCCCATTGGGATGGGAGAGAGAATTGGAAGAGTAAAAGTGAGAAAACTTGTCGGCTGAGATAAAGACAGTTTAATAGGTAAAGCAAAAGCCGCGCGCAAAAGTAAAGTGAAGAATTCATTCGCCACTTCCCATGGGCAGGCAGGTGTTCAGCCATCTCCAGGAAAGCAGGGCTCTGTCACACGTAACGGTTACTTGGGAAGACAAACACCATCACTCCGAATGCCGCACCCCCCTCTTCCTCTTCCCCAAGCTCCTTATATGCTGAGTATGACGTCACATGGTATGGAATATCCCTTTGGTCAGTTGGGGTCAGCTGTCCCGGCTGTGTCCCCTCCCAACTTCTTGTGCACCCCCAGCCATCCCGCTGGCAGGACAGTGCGAGCAGCAGCAAAGGCCTTGGCTCTGTGTAGGCACTGCTCAGCAACAACAGGTCCGTAGAACAAACACATCTCTATATTATCTACACTGTTTCCAGCACAAATCCAAAACATAGCCCCATACTATGAAGAAAATTAACCCTCTCGGCTGAAACTAGGACACTTCCTAACAAAATTGTTCCTTATTTTGATTTCTAAGTATGTACCTCTGTCAAAATTCTCTCTTCTGTAACACTGCTGCCCAAATTTTGATACTTGCAATTGTCTCAGGAAGCATAACGCAGACCTGCTTTATTCTGAAAATATTCTGAAATTCAACAAACGTTAGAGGCAACATAATGATATAACCTAGATGGTTTATACAAAAACAAAAGGATAAAATGTGATCTGGAATATCTTTTGACAGCTGATAACTAACATTTTACTCTGCCTGACTGTTCCCAGCTTCCGGAGAAAACGTGTCGTTTACCACATTGCTAGGGAGAGTCAGCACAGGGAACCAAAGTGGCAGGTTTTAGCTTTGCTTTTCTGCCTTCCCTCTCAGCTCTTTCCCTCTAACTTTGTTTTAAAGGATACAAGTTTAGATTTCAAACTTAGCAATGACAGAGGCTCTGGCCCATCTGAACCAGCCTGTCCTTGGTTCCTCAAAAAGGACAAGTGATGCATCCAGCTTTACTGTGTTCTTCTTTTAATTTAGCCAAATGTTTCTTTATTTCACCCCTGTTTCTTTTGCAATAAATGTCCACAAAGACCTATTCCTCTGAAACCGACAAGAAGAAAAAGAGTAAAACTGCTTTATAAAGCAACCAGCTTTTCCATTTTCTCCAAAATAAGGGCTCTTTCCAGTGCTACACCCTGTATTTCTCTCTTGGCATGCAGAGATCTGATTCCTTAGAGGTGTTCTTAGAAACCTGCACCCAAATCAATGCCTTTGACTCCTGTGTTTTCAGTCAGCGTACCTATGTCTTCGACAAGCTTCTCTGTGCTCTGGGCTTTGATCTCTGTCATTACGAAAAGAGATTTTGTAATTGTTTACTTGTTTCTCCTGAATGAAAGGTGTGACTAACATACGTCCTCTCAGCAAGGCCAGACACTACCAACAACAAGCACAAGAACCCACAGCTACGACCTCTGATGTCCGTAAAACTTCGCTAAATAGAAGTCCTTCCTGTCTGTTATATACATTATGTGACTCTCCTGATTCAGAGCATAATGCCTTTAGGGGAAAGACCCCCTCATAATATTGGTATATACATTGGGCAGTGTGGCTTTAATCTCAAATGATATATTTATACCTCAATGCAAATAAACTACTAATGCAAAAGAAAGATTTTGAGTAAATACAGAAGCAATCCCAGCTTCTTGTGTAAAGCCATTCAGAGTTCTTCATAGTTTGTAGAGTAAGACCTTGAAGTATTTAATGCTTTTGTACAATAATTATTATTTTCCTTGTGTTTTTTTTCCTTAAGCTGTTATATAAAATATATGTGTTCTATTAAAAAAAGAAAAAAAAAAGAAAAAGAAAAAAGAGCACCTCAGAAAAGGATAACAGAACAAAATTAAGCAAAACAAGAGAAAAGAAAGACAAAAGTACGAATAAGGCATGCAGGTCTAGGAATTTGTAATGTTCCCCGGTTGCAGAATCTGTCATTGCCTGAAACACCAGGCTGATAGGTGAATTGCACCTTTTCAAGGTGAGAATACTTAAGGCACAAAATGAGGGTGGAGCGAAAGTGAGCAGAATTCACACCAGACAGATGTGTGAACTCACCTAGGGAGCAGTAGACACAAAGGTTCCTCTCAGAAACATTACAGCCAAGGCATAATAAAGCCATTAAAGACACAGAAAATGAAAGCATAGTTTAAGTTCAGTGCACATTAAATATTGAGACCTCAGACAACACTAAATTTTGAAGAGCCTTTCACAATTTCGGTACAGTACCAGCAGCCCTACATGTTTTTGACATTTTTTAATATGAGTTTGAGGTTGTGATGTAGAAAGAAAAATGTATGAATAACATTACAAACCATGAAATAGGGGGATCAATGCATTTTAGCATAGGCTTTCTTATTTAATTTCTAGCAAACATCTCTGTTCTCATTGCTGACAGCTTCATTTACGCTGGCTTGACTGAAAGACGAGCACCCAAAATTGCTGCAGCTCTGTACTGTACCTCACAGCAGAGAATGTAAAGCAGAAGTGGCAGCTTGAGCCAGGAGAAATCACGAGGATGGGAGAAGGGGGACATTTCTCAGAAATGTTTATCTTTCACCAACTTATTTTCAGGTAGAAATTGTATCTGGAAGTTTTAAAGCTTAGCCTCTACTGGAAAGAGAAACACCTTGTATGAAAAAAGTAAACGATTGCCTGCCCCACACACTCCTCTCATCCATCCGAATCCTTCTGCTCCATTCACCATTTCAGTTTAATATGTTCTCTGAGACAAATGCAGCAATTTCAAACCCCCTTTCTCCCAGTAAAAGACATTGGAAATGAAATTGTCAGTAATGAAAATGGTAGTGACTCCTATGTATTAAAATATTTGCTGAAATGAAGTGAGCCCTACTTTTCAGTCATCTACTATGTTCTGTAAGTAATCTGACTGTTTCTCATCCCTATGTAGAAAAGTAGAGCTCCTAAGATTAAGCTGCTGATGGCATTTGGAGTTTTTTGTACCTGCAACCTGATAAAAAAGTTCAGTCTAAAATTTTTTACAGGTTCTGTAATGTCAACCTATCAATATTGTATAAGGCAGTGGGGCTATTGACTATGGTCCAGCCTAGTTTCTGCTGCCACATTTTATTTATATGCAACACAAGCGTACACTGAAGGGCATTGTTGGTAGCAAGCCAGGTTGCTCCCTTAGTAGCACCTAGTGTTTAGCAATATATCGCTGATGAATAGGTCTTGGGGTTAATAGGTAGGTAAAGACTTCAGGCTTCACTGACAGCTCAGAGCCACCAGGATCAAGCATAAAGAGTTTTTGAAGTCAGCAATTTTAAAACATGTGAAATCCTGAATGGCAGCTGTTACTCTGAGCTGTGAGAGATTACAGGTAGGAGGAAAAGGGGGAAAAAAAAGAGCAGCCTCATGGTAGACTGCAGTAGTTTGGAGTTTCTTCTGTGGACAACAGTGGGTTGAATCAAGCTTAAATAGCCTTATGTCTCTCTGCCCCAGTAAAGCCACACACGTTGCCAAGGCTCCTCTGCTTGTGGAAACACTGCAAGAGTAGCACTTGCTTTTAACTCTATGTCCTCTGATCACAGGCTGAAAAAGCAAACCTACTCATACAGACACAGCAAAGACAAAGCTAGTCTGCACGATGAAGCCCTTTGGCAGATTAGTCCTGCTAAAAAGAATACCATATTTCCTAGCTGGCCTGTGGAGAAGCAGATCTCATCTGCTCAGTTTAGGTGGAAAAACTTTGATGGCCCGGATCTCCTCCTCAGGATTATCAAACACACTCACCTGCCGCGCTGCGCTGTAGAAGGAGCATGGGCACCCACCTCAGGCCCCAAACACAGTCTGATCAGGAGCAATCATCGCAGAAAAATAGCAGTCATCCTGTAGCTGAAAGACTGCTTACTCTAAAACCCTGCCATAAGCTGGCTGGCAGAGAGTATCTTGGAGGGGTTTTGTATTCACAGGATGCAGAGATAAATGAGGTCTTTCCCTTTAAAAGGTTATTGTCCTTCACCCTCCTCCCTGCAGGCAGACCTTTGCGCTCTGGAGAGCTCAACTGAAATCAGTATCGTTCAACAGGGGCAGAGGGCTTCACAGCTCATATAGAATCAGAGGATAATTAAGGACAAGACACAACAAGTGCATTACAGACACCGTGAGGCAATAAGAGAGAAGGGACAAGACTACAAGCAATCCTGCCATTATGTAGGCTAACAGTGTGCACAGTTTGAGAGGTCACTATATAGCTTATAAATTGTATACAATTTTATAGTTCAAAAAAATTATACTGAATCAGTACTTCAACAAATCCCACTAATCCTTGCCCTGGATCTAACAGTACACCCACAAAAGCATCGAACTGCCTTACTCCTTTTGAGGTGCCTGTCATTTTCTGAGTTCCAGGGCAGGCAAATTCTCTCACAGCAGTAACTCTTTCACATCCTAATCCGTATCTTATCCTTGTTCCACAAAAACAGATTCACACAGCTCCACAGCACTGCAGTGCAGATTCAGTGAGAGATTCCGGATCACATCTGCAAAGCCAGCTTCATCCCCTGTATGTCTTAGCTACCATTTAAATAAAGCAGAGCTGAATGTATGTGTGGCGGAGGTGGGGATAAGTTCTCCCATTGGGAATAGCAGAGGCTTGTGTATAAAAAGCCAACAAATAATAAGAATAACTTAGAAAAGGCATAACTTCAAGTTGTTGTATTGAAACTACCTATCACTGTCAAATACATCGAGCCAAATTACTTAGCATTTGCATGTAGTGAAAAATATCACTGTAGAAGTCTGACATTGACATGTTGCTATAGATTATCTGTTCCGTCTAGCTTGCTATAGAAAAAGTTATCTGGAGACAATGATGGACAGGAATGAGACCAGAAAGGAAACAAAAAGCCAAAGATGGTGAGTTAGAGATGCCATCAAACCACAGGCTTCTTGGTTTGGTGCTAAGCTTTTCTGCCACAGTCACCCCTTCCAGTATTTATCTTTTCTGGCCATTCCTGGCAGCTCCCTGGAATAACCTCACCCTCCTCCTGGACTCTGACAATGGTTGATGCAGCATCAAACAGGGCAGATGCACTCCTTTAGCCAAGGACTTCAACAAAGGAAAGTCCTATGCCTTGGAAACGCCTCAGCTTGTAGTTGTACTCTATTTTGCCAGAGTTTGCAAGTGAATAAGCAGGCAGAAAATGGAGGTTTCTACATAACCTACGACAGATTTCTTAAACAAAGCTGGGATGCATATGTTTCACTTTGCCTTCCTCCAATCCGTGGTCCTTGAGAAATGGAGGCCCAAAGAGAAATCCATATATTATGGATTATGTATCAGGTGTTGCAGAAGCTACCTAGAAGTATCAGGGTTGACAAATGACCAAAGAAAATGTCCATGTTGCTGAGGACCTAATATTTGGACTGAATTGAAGGAGATTATCATGAAAGCTGATGAAAAAGCTTCAAATTATAAACTTTCTTATAATCGTAATTGTATTTCATTCAAGATTTGTATGAATCTCTTTATATTCCTTGGGTATTTCAGCAAGCACAATTATCTCAAATATCTCAGTCACAATTTAATTCAAAATGCAAATAAATTATCCTACAACTTCAGAGAAGAGATCTCATTATTCAAATAAAGTCATTACTGGATAATCAGCGTCATTTTGTAGAGACGATGTGCAAAATCAAAGTGTGCATTTTAAAATCTGTGAGCGAAGCCCTGGCCCTAATAAATCAGTAGAAACTTGGAAGCTGATTTGAAGGGGAACAGGATTCCACAAACTATCATTATTTCAATAAAACCTATGAGTTCAAGTCATGATGACAAACATGAAATAATTTTAAATCTATCCAAAATCGGTTCATTCTCATTCTGGCAATAAAAAATATCCAGGATACTCACATTTGAATGCACAATAATTCTTTTATTTTAATAATATGAAAAAGAATAAAGATCCAGAGGACTCTCTTCTTCCTGTAACTCATTAGAATATAGGTGCTCTCTACCTTAAGATGAAGCGCTAGAAACGCACAGTTCACTCTCTGCTCATACAAAAAGCCATCTGTTGCACAACTTTTCTTTTTTCTCAATTTGAGATGATACCTTGGTGTTGGTTGTGTTGTATCAGCTCCTCTGGATATTGAAAGAGAATAAATCGATTTTGCAAGATGTCCAAATCATGTGTATTATTTTTCCTAGAGAATAGTAATCTCTTCATTCTCAGCAATATTTGTCACAGTAAGTTGGCATCCATTTGTAGTCAGCAGTAGGGTGAATATGGTGTAACAGTTCGCTGATAAATGCTCCCACCCAGATCTGGACACTCACCTGCTCTGCCGCAAGCATTGGATCAAAGACAAATATCTTAATATATCTTCAAGAAGATATACATTTTTATATCCAGCAGCTTTTCTAATCTCCCCCAGTGATTTATGGCATCACACAAAAAACCCCTTCATTCTAACTTGCAAATCCTCTTCCAGAATTTGCAATGTTGCTGAATGCAGAAATACCAGTAAGTCAAATGGATCAGTTTGATGGCTCCATGATGCTCATTTTCTCACTTTACTGCTGCTGGCTAGATCAGTTATAGGATTGTGCATTGGTTACTGTGTTAGCTATTTCTAAATTCATCTTCTTACCTAACTGACTCTATCAGACCTTCCTTAACGGAAGAATGTGCTCCTAAGAGATGTGGGACACTTTTGGTTTGCCAGTCCAATAAGTTTGATAATAGCCCAAAAAAGCACCCTAGATTCTTTTCTCTTGAGTTTCCTTCTCACTTGTATATTAGTTACATATAGTATTATATTACTATATAATATATAGCAAAAATACGTAGTCTCATTTTCATCTAAGGTACAGTGACTCAGAAGTTCTCCTTAATGACCACTAAGAAGCACTGTAGCTGGCACACAATGTCCACATTCTTTCACAAATGCCAGCAGGATTGCTAATATGAATGTCTCTTTGTATTCTGTCTCCCACAAAACAGCACTCTGCACAGAGGAGTCATTCAAAGTATACTAGTATAAGCAGAGTGGCTGATGCCAAAGGGAGGATGCACCCCCATCTTTCTCCCAAGGGCTCTAGGTGGGACAGAGCCAAAAGGGAAGCATTGATCTGTTGGCTTCTCTTGGAGAGAAAGAAAAAGAAAATGAGTCAATGGACAGGCCCGAGACATATTCAATTAATGTATGTTATTTTATAAGTGGGTTGTCTCTGTTAAGAGCAAGAAATCTTACAATGTTGAGAAAGTTTTAATAATTTTGTGAAGGCGTAGAACCGTGGGGCAGTTAACTGTATCTGACTGCGAATTGACTCTTTGCCCTCCGTTAAATCAATCGCCGCATTGCGCTGCAAATGCCACAGGTTTAGAAAAACAACTAGGTGAGAGAGTCTGCATAGGGGGTTTCTTATAGGTGAAAAACCTTGCGTACTTGTTGCACTCCTGTTCACAGTGCAGAAATCACGACGGAGCAGAACTTGTTAGCAAAGGTGCGGTGGGCGCTGGGAGGGCCTGTGAGCGCCGAGTGGGCTGCGCTGGCAAGGCAGCCGGTGCTGCAGGGCGGCTCTGCCTGCGGTGAAGCCTCTCTGCCCTGCAGGGTAAACACAAAACCCATGGGGCTTGACAGTCTCAAATTAGCAAGAAGGTGCTACTGCAGAAGCTGGGAAACAGTCAGGTGCCCTAACAGTTGTCTTACCACGGAGCTAGAGAGGAGAACTGTGAATAGTTACCTAAACTGTGGAGAAGGGACAGTCATGTACTTAATCACTCTCTTTTCTCCTTTCAGTAAAGGACTGTTCTTCAAGCCAATGATATCTTTGTGACTGAGGGAAGAGAATTAATTCGCTGAGCATCAGGCAGCTCAGATTTATGCTTGCAGACTTGTTGATTAGGGCTTGAGCTGATCTTTCTCAACGATCCCAAAAATTTAAATCCAGACTTAGGTAATGACCATCAAGCACAGGGGTTTCACTAGGACAACTAAGCAAAACCTTAGGGAATGAGGATCAGGGTTTGCATTTTGTCTGTTCAACTTAACTAAGTTAACCAGTCAACCAAGAAAATAAACTCTCTAATCAGAGCTTGTTTCTCTCAAGTCCAGGCACATCCACTGTGGATCTGTACGGAATTTGCCTAAACTTGCCATCATGGCTGTTTAACACAGGAGGTTTCCGGAGAAGTAAATACATCCGTTTTCCAGCTGGTTTATGGTCCCTTAACAGGAAAGCTTAGAAGATGGCCGATCATTTTCAGGCAAAAGTAACCTGAAAAAAATAGCATGATTAAAAAGAGGTTTTTACCACTCCATGTTGTAAGGAGTATGGAGTGGTATGTGACACATATGAATATGTACTGCACAGGCACACCACAATTCAAAGTGTAATTCTACTTTCAGGTGTTGTACTCTTTCATGAAGGCTCACAGATTTTATAAAGTAATCTCTCAAGAGATGAGGGCTCACAGTGTAGGGTTTGCTAAGGTTCTTCCAAAAATAAATAATCAATAGAGAGCTATCCTACTGAGTGAGAATATTGCAAGGAAACAGCATGTTATGGAAAACTACATCAACATTTTATACCTAAGCAACAACAAAAAAGAAAGGAAAGACTGTTAAAACTGCAAGATGTGCAGCAAGACTGTCGTCAGAGCAGGAACTGGTAAGTGAAACTGAAAAATATTAAATTGCCTTTCTTCAGATACAGAGTTATGGGGTCTGAACCGCTTCCTTTGCACACCCTCTGAAGGCATTAGGAGCGACACAAAGAATGCAAGAGCAGGAGCCTGCAGCAAAACCAGAGCTTAGCTCAGCCGCTCAGGGAATTTATGTTCTCTCTGCTAAGATAAATTAGAATAACAAATATTGGGAGAGACTAGACAGGGAGTTCACCTTGTTAAGTGGTTACCATTTGTGCCCCAAGTAGAAGCATAAAGAAACAAGATTATGTCTGATTTACAAACAGGCAATTCTGTACTCTGCTTGGAAGAAACAATGGTACATTTCTGTCTTCATGTGCACCTTCAAGTCTATACTCATGTAAGAGTTAGACTTTTTAAGCCAAAGCTTTCATTGTTTAATTCATTATTTATATTAGTTTCAGCATTAATATTTCATAGCTGTTGGCCATCTGTGAGATAAAAGAGAAACCCAAGTTTTAAAGTCAGAGAAGCAAATATATAAAACTGTATTTTCAAATATAAAATTGCTACATAAAAAAATTAATGCAGGAGAAATTCATATTCTCTGCATATAAACTTCATTAGTAATTCGAAAGCTAAGATAACAAATCCCAAAGGTCAAGTCTTCCAAGTGATCTGGCTGACCCTGGAATCGTTCTGTGGGCCTCTCTCAGTGCTCTTAAGCAGCGTCTCCTGGGCCTTAGTGATATTAGATCTTTTAAGCCTGGCAGCTCTCATCCTTCTCATTTCTCTCATGAATCATAGAGGAACTCTGCCAAGATACACTGGATATATCCACAGCTTCCTCTGCCCATTATGTAAAACTGTAAAACATCTCACACAACTACCGTTATGCAGTAGGTACTTATTCAAATTAATAATCTTTTTTTTTTTTTTTCAGTCAGAACAAGTAGACCACAGCAAACAGAACTGCTGTAATGCAACTTTCTGATCTGAGCATCGAGACATTTTCACAACAGACAGCATAGCCACAGAGCCATAGCAAAGAGCACACCAAAGCAGCAAATGTCTGCGACGCTTTGCTCGCTGGTGCTGCTGCAGCTCCTCAGTCTGGAGTGAGCAGGTCCAGAGGAGGTAGCTGCAGCAGCTGGCAGGAGGCAGAGGGCCAGCCGAAGCAGCATCCCAGATGCCAAAATGTTTCATTATGGTCCTGTACAGACATGCTTAGTTTAGCCCATACTCAGTATCACAACAGATAATTTTCTGCTTGCTTTAAATTTTATTATTGATATAGGACTCCAGATTCCTTCTTACTGTTTTATTCAGACAGTCTTTCAACTTTGCATCTTCTGAATCTAGCTACTTAATCGAGTGAGATGATAAAGCATAATTTCAGCTTTAAACAGTAGAACTGTGGATAGGTATTATTTCATAGAATCATAGAATCATAGAATGGTTTGGGTTGAAAGGGACCTCAAAGATCATCCAGTTCCAACCCCCCTGCCACAGCCAGGGACACACTCCACTAGACCACGTTGCCCAAAGCCCCATCCAACCTGGCCTTGAACACTTCCAGGGAGGGGGCATCCACAACCTCTCTGGGCAACCTGTTCCAGTGCCTCACCACCCTCACAGTAAAGAACTTCTTCCTTACTTCTACTCTAAATCGACCCTCCTTCAGCTTAAAGTCATTACCCCTTGTCCTGTCACTACACTCCCTGATAAACAGTCCCTCACCATCTTTCCTGTAGGCCCCCTTCAGATACTGGTAAGCTGCAATTAGATCTCCCCGGATCCTTCTCTTCTCCAGGCTGAACAATCCCAACTCTCTCAGCCTGTCCTCATAGGAGAGGTGCTCCAGCCCTCTGATCAGCTTCATGGCCCTCCTCTGGACTCGCTCCAACAGCTCCATGTCTCTCCTGTACTGGGGCCCCCAGAGCTGGACGCAGTACTCCAGGTGGGGTCTCACAAGAGCGGAGTAGAGGGGCAGGATCACCTCCCTCGACCTGCTGGTCACACCTCTTTTGATGCAGCCCAGGACACGGTTGGCTTTCTGGGCTGCAAGCGCACATTGCTGGCTCATGTTGAGCTTCTCATCAATCAATACCCCCAAGTCCTTCTCCTCGGGGCTGCTTTCAACCCATTAAAATTGTATTTGCACACAATCTCTCAAAAATTAATCCTGATTTTCAATTAAATCTCTACTAATATTTTCTTAGAATGCTGTGTAACACCAGCAAATGAGAAAACTAGTAATTGTTATCTGTAAATATGCATGTAATAGACCACTAGCTATGACATAACATTGATGGTTTTAGGTATTGTCTTTAAATATGAAAATCAAAAGAAAAACCTTTCAAAAATGTGAGTATGTGGATGGATTTTTTTTTTCCTCCTAATGTACAAATTCCTTATCCATGAGAAGGAGCTTTGCCATGAATGTTGTGTGCTATGTTTTGAAGATTTGAGTCCAACTTCTCAGAGCAATGTCTCATGATTACTTGTAAAAGGTTTTTTTTTCATTGGGCTTCCATTGGGTTTTGCTCTTATAGTACAGAGGTTTTTCCTGAAAGAAACTTACTTTTAAGTGGGACTAATAACTCTACATTTTCTTCAGTGTTCCAATTTATTTCGTGGGACATTCCTAATTTTACCTGCCATTCCCAATTAACCTTTTTCCTTGGACTTATTTAACTCTAACTCAAGCTTTTCTACCAAAATGTATAGGATTCACCTGACCAGGTATAGACATCTACTTCTTACTTAACCAGTCCTTAATTGCTCAGAAAAAACAGGCAATTCTAGAACATAATTAATCTCATTCTAATGCAGATATCAAAAATAATGGAGTAAACTGTATTCCCCAAAGTACCTTTTTCATTCACTACTGACAATAAAGGAAGTGGGAGATGGCAGGTTCAGTGAAGAAGTCTAGAACCTAGACCACTAGCCCGGGTGTGCAGATTTCTTTCAAAACCAAATTCTTTAAAGTGAAGTATTGTCTATTGCCTTCTGGGGCCTGCTTTTGTTAATTGCCTTGCATGGTCTCTTTTTCATGATGAACCAATAGCTGTTTAGGTGTGATCTTTGGTTAGGTGTTTGACCAGCTTTGCAGCATCACCTTCCCTATGCGTTGGAAAGTTCCCAATGGAAGAAGCTGTGAACCATTAACCTGGCTTCCCAAACTCGCCAACTTGCTCAGGTACAGATCTATGGTTGTTAGGTAGAAGTGTACATCGGAAAAGATGCCTTTTAAGTTATGTAACAGAGCATGCTGGAGGCTTATCGTTTTGCCCATCCCAGAGGCTGAATTGTAAAGTAGATCACTGCATTAAATTAGAAAATACAAGTAGAATTTCAAAGCTTAAAGACTCAGATGATCAATATAGTCTAAAAGCTCAAGGACAGGAATTAATATGTACTAAATTTATCTCAGCAATAATGATTTAGAATTAGAATATACAATAATGCAATGATACCTCAACAATGAGAGTATTCTTTCACCTTCAAAACAATGCTATTCTTTATATTATTTTTCATCTTTCTTTTTTTTTAACCAGTTCTGAAGTAAAAAGTAACCTGAAAGAATTATAAAATAAAATAACAACAGGAGATAATAAAAACTGCCTCTGCAAAGAAATATCTGATTGAGCACCCTGCATAAATACACATAGGTAGATCTGGATTCAAAATTGTTACTAAGAGCATGAAAAATAAATCTTGCTCTGAATCTTTTCATTCCTCTTGGTGTACTGTTTAAAGGCTTCTCTATTAAGGAGATATTTATATTTATTTGAGATGCCTTAACTACAAATCATTATTTTTCTCCCCTCTTAACCCCAAATTGTAAAAACATGATTTTCGCCTATTTTTAAAGTTAACAAACTAATTGGTTGATCTTTTAAGAAAATCATTGACAGGCTAGCAGCAATTCTGGGTTTGTTTTTCTCTTTCTAAATAATTCAACATCTTCAGATATGTTTATTTAATACATTTCTGTGACAGAAATAAATGGCAGTAGTATTATTTGTTTGATGCTATGTCAGCTGTCTCTTCCACTCAGCTGTTGAGAGAAGACATAATTTCTTTATAATGTCTGATAATGCTTGGAAAAGGAGTCATCCCCATGCTTTAGATAAGAATGTACTTCAGAAGGCAGTGAAGTACCGATTTACCTTGACAGTTAATTGACTAGCAGCAAAGCTAAATGAATGAGTTTATAGGATGAAATATAGCCCTAAGCAGTAGACTTGCCTAAGACCAACATTCTCCTTAGATCCCAGGTAAGCCTTACTTTACAAGCTTATGTGAGATTTAATTATGTATGGCAAAACTCTCAGATATGAAAAAGTCACCAGATACTTCAAAAGCACAATCTGCAAAGTTTAAACTGAAAATATGACTCTTAGAAATGAGAGTCATAAACCACTAGGATAGCTTATCAGAGAAGGTGATAAATTTTCCGTTACCTGGACTCCTTCTGGTCTTGTTTTAGCAAAGCTCTTAAACATCCATATCCATAAATTCCACTGTATAGGTATAGTCACAAACATTTGTGTCCAGGAAGATGGGTTTCGTGGACTATCCAGACAAGAATGTAAAATTGTCTCTGTAACATGCTCGAGGGACAGCTGCAGAATGGAAGCCTGAAGTTAACCGAAGAGCTAAATGGAGCTGAAGCCCTACTCCTTTAAGCAGTGTCTGGTATAGGAAAAGTGTCTGTGTGTCTCCTGAAATGGATATAACAGTGTCTGGGCATCCCATACATTCAAACTGGACTATGCACACAGCAGATGTAGACAAGCAGTAGGGTTACAAGGTGCAAGAAGACATAGAATCAAGGAAGAGTGGTGTGGAGCTGAATCTCCTTGGTTACTTAAATGGATGGACAGAAAGAAAAGTAGATTTATGCATGACTGTGTGGTAGTCCACTTCTCCCTGTACTTCAGCATAACCTTTTTTTTTTAAATACAAACCGCTACAGAGGCACAGATCTCTACTACAATTTCTCAGACTTTATGAGCATGACCACACTTTGTAGTGCAAGCCTTTCTGCAGAAAAAATAGCGTTTTAGCATTCTCCAGATAACTCTGCCAGCAAGCAATCATGGGAGCTACAAATGCTCTAGTTTTTGTGTTAATAATCAATTGGTGAAAGCAGAAATCCTCTGTCCGAAATGTTTCAAGAGATCAACATATAACACAACTCTTTCCTGGATCTCTGTAGAGATCTGATTCTGTAGGTTCCAGTTAAATCAGTTAAGAAAATGTCAAATCAACATGCAACCTCTGTTCTCCTTTTAGAAAGGACAGAATTGCAATTTAAAGCAGGTAGCTATGCTATCTGCAAATTCTACTGGTAGATTGTTTCTGGAGATGACAACCGCTCCTGTTTTATTTATCCTGCTGATTTCTGAATGCCTGTCTAAATCCTTCCCTCTGGGTCTTTCAAAAGTGTCATATCATAATAAGCTTCTCTTTTGGACAAATAAGCATTGACAGCACAGAGGCTGATAGAGAGATTCATTTGCCGTTACCACCAGTAAGTCTGCTCAATAAATTTTCCTTTACTTACATGTTTTGTGGTCTCTCAAAGCAGCAAACTTGTGTTCACCTAACAATCAATTGTGTATCAGGAGTCATTATTCCCAAAATGCTAATTTCCCATAAACAGAAATGCCGTGCAATTGAGTGTAGTACCTTAGTTCTCACAGCTCCATGACCAAAGCATCTTTGGCTTTGTCATTCTACGGCCACTCCATTAACATGAAGAAAAGCCATCAGTATATTTGCATTCATAAACAGGTACACCTGCCAGAAATCTACACCCTACTGCTAATCTGAGTTAAGAGGAAGTTTGGTCACTGCTTAGGGAGCCCATTAGAGTTTGAAATGCATAGCTGGTTTGCTGATGCGACACAGATCTTCTGCCTGGCTTTAGACAAATCTCCCAAGCTGTCTTTCCAGATTACTAGCTCTGTCAGTAGCAGACCCAGTTTAAGCTCCTCTGTCCAGACCCTTTTCCCTTCTACCTCTTCTCTATCAGAGCTTACTTCCCTCTCAGTCATGCCAATTCAGCTCTTTATATAACTGTGCTTCACAAAGGTTTTGAGAAAATATATTTTGCTTTTCCCATGTTGGAGTTTTCAGTTTCAAAATTTGGAGAGTTGCATAAACCTGGTTTAGAGACCGGTCATCTGAACAGGTACAACTGAGGGATGCCAATTTCTGATGGGAGATTGCAACAATGTGCAACACAGAGTATAAGGAAGAAGGGGGAGCTGACCTGCTGCCTACTAAATATTAGAGAGGAGCTGCAGTGCTAGTCTTTTCTCTGGCTCCAAATCCACATCTGTAAAAGAGAGTTAGCTAAGAACCTAATATATCAAAGATTGGATAAGGTTAACATATTAGAGTAATTATTCACCCAGATTGCATTTATGAACATACTGACCTTAGAATCTACTTACAACTCACCTTTGCACTGGTACTTGTTCAGGAGCTACATTTTGGGGAAAAAAAAAAAAGACGGTGTGAGAGTTACCGTATGATGTAGCTTTCCATGTGCCAGGTATATCTTATGGGATTTCTAATGTGTTCCCAAGGTCCTTTTTAGACAATGGAGAGAGAAAGGTGCTTCTGAAAGCTTCCAGTGGAAAAACCTGCCTGTGTCAGTTCAGGTGTGAACCTTGACAGACATGATTTGCCTACATATATGAAAGCTATCTTAAGTTAGACAGATTAGATACCACCCCAGGATATTTACATCTACTCAGACTATGTGGTGCTCTTTTTGCAACGAGAAGATGAAGTATTTTACTATTTTTATGTTATTATTATTATGCATTTCACATCCTTGCCATTTGTCATCATTTTCAACATACCCTCAGAAGCATAGCAGTGCCTATTAACCTGCAAACCTTCTTAGCAGGAATATTTTTCATTATTAATGGCTTCCTTTATACCGTATTTAAATAGATTGATGTACCTGTACATCAGCAAGGTTGGGGTTTTTTCCCTAATATTTGGATTAATATATATTACTTAACCTTAACAGATATTAAGAATCATTATATAAAAGCTACAAGCTCAGAGCTTGATTTACCAAGGAGTTCAAAAACTGTGAGGAGTGCTTACCAAAAGCTAGCTCTAGTGAGGGTACAAATACCTCCTCTGCTTTGATAAAATCCATCCTAATGAATGCAGTAAGTGGTAGCAACAGGACTCAGCACCACATGAGTTAGATCCCAACCTTATTGGCCCACAATATTAAATACTAGAGTGGATGTTAAGCATCTGTCCTCTTATTTAAACCTTATGGCAGTATACTCAGTAAACAAGTTATTTTAATCTCAAGACTTCAAGACTTTTTGGATACGCAGATCAATGCTCCAGTTTTCTTCAGAACTACCATGTACATTTATAATCAACTTTTAAATCAAAAAATAAAGTTCTGTGGACTAGATATTGCTTACTTTAGATGAGTCTTGTGGAGCACAATTTGGGAACACATGTTGTAAGATATTTTCTTGTTTCCACTGTCCTACAGATCACTGTTAACAGAGAAGATTGTCTGGGCAGGGGGTGTCAAGAAATTATCTCATGTACAAGAGTCATTACAAATTTTTTTAATACATTTCTTTTCACAAAATTGCAGTGTTGGTTAAAGGACCCCACAATGGGAAGGCTCTACAGAGTATATTTAGCATAACTGCTATTACTATGTTCACCATTTAATTATTTATGATATTTTACTCTGAATTAGAGGAATGAGACCATCAGAACTGACTTCAAATCAGAGTTCTGTGAAATTCAGATTTAATGCCCTGTGGAATCCCATGCATTTGCAGTATGATCTTACCTCCTTTCACATATTCCAAATGTTGTTTTAAGGAATATCTTCACAAATGGGAAATTTTCCATTGAAAGCAAGTCAAAAAGCACATACACCCAGCAAAGATGGTTCCTGCACACTATCTCTGTTGAAAAACAGACTTATTTTAACTCAGCTGTCTTTCTATCTTGTGTTATGCTATAGACACCACCTTGGTGACAAAGCTCTCAGTTAGTTAACCACTTTGTCTTCAGTCAGCTTTATGTAAACCAGGAGAGGGAATACCACATCTCAGTGAGAGGATTCTCTTTCACGTCGCTTTCTTGCTGAGGCTCTGCAAGAAGAGAAGGTTTTGGGCAGTGATTTTCATTTCAGTCCCAACCCTACCGTCAAATATGGTTTGTCAGCTCTGCCACAAGAAGTTGAAAGACTATTGCTGGAGTTAATTTGGCCACAGCTTTACCAACTGTTCTAGAAAAAACACTTTGAGATAAATTGTCTTGGGTGGTTTATCATTCTTTCCATGGTCATTCCCACATACTCTGACACTGTCTAAAAGGTCATGGCCATTGGTTTGATAAAGAGTTTTCTGTTTGGAAGGAACTTGCCTCTTCTGGTCAGCTGACGTCTAAAGTGAGAGCTTCCTCATCTTTCTCCTATCACCCCAAGAGCGGGGGTTTAGGGACCAGCCAAGCCTTTTGTTGTTACCAACAAGAAAATAGTCTATAACTTCCAGTCGGAGATTGCTGGTAGTGCCTCTCATGGCACGTGCTTTGCACTGCCAGTCTGATCTGATCTAATACCCTAGATTCATGAAAAAGTAAGTCCCCTACCTGAAATATCCCAGCAGTGTTGAGCAACAGCTTAGCAGCCAGGCGTTTATCACACCAGGAGTCTCTGCTGCTCTCAGTGCAAGTGCATACCTCTTTCCTCCTCTCAGCCATCCCCACAGAGGAGTCTCATGCATATGGAAGAGTTATAGCACATCGCACTCAAAAACCCAAGGGGCATCCCTGCAGCTGCAGGTTCTGTTGCTTGTCTGAACCAGCCTGCTGGATTGACACTCCTGGAGGCTGAAGCCCTCTTTACAGGCAGAACAGGTACACCGCTGGCAGCAGCCACGCAAGCCTCTCAATTAGTGGTTCAGATCTGAGCTGGATTTGAATCAATGATCTAAGTCACTGAACCTCTGCAAGGAAGTGCCTTGTATTTACTGTTCCTGGCAATAGATCACGTATAAGACATGATGTTAGTCCCTTCCTTCAAGTTGCTGAACTTTACACTTTGGTCCTTGGTGTCTGTCTGTGAAAAAAAGATCTAGTAGTTGTGGTCAAAAGCTCCATTATAACCAAAAGGACAAAGATGATGATTATGAGAAGAATCTGTCCTGGGTATGGTATTCCCACAAGCAGTCTACTTAACTCTTTCAGTCCAGCTGATGTAATCCACCACTTCAAGCAGCAGCAGTGAAATGAGAGGAATCTGCCTCACTGCTTCACAGTCGAGCACAGAGAGGCACGCAATCAAGTGTTACATGACATAAGTTTTCTGTGGTCTGAACGAAATCCATATATCTGTTAGCGGTATACTGGCCCTTCCCTCCAAGGAGCAGCTGGGAAAGCACTGTTCCTAGTGGCTACATTCTCGTTTGCCAAAGGGAAAATGAACATTGTATTTCTGCCTTGGGAAGCATTATGTTGTTCATTATTTTACCATTAGAGACAAAGTACAAAAAAAGTTGATTTGCAGCACAGCGGTGGAGTAGCAGGAAAAAAATGCCGATCAGCTCAAAAAGTGAGATATCACATTAAATGAGTTGACCAATGATTTTTTATGAAATTTTCCACAAGGTACCAGGCAAAATCATCTCAATTACATAAAAATGCACAATTTTGCAATGTCTGGCTCACGGAACAAAATGATACCACTGCAAGGGCTGTTCAAATTATCAAACCTCATAAGCATAAAGAAATAAAATACCAATTAAATGCAAAGCTATTATAAACTGTAGATACAAGAAGAAGAGGGAGGGGGATCAAACAGCAATTCTTCCTCCTTTTTATTTTTGCAAACCACTGGAATACATTATCATCTGATCAGCCCAGTTTTTTGTAAGCAGTAGATAAATGGCTGGGTTAAGTGCCATTCCTTGTAGCAGCAAGAATATTTTTTTTTTCCCTATAAACTTTATTACTACTATTTATCACATTTTGAAATACACAGTTATTTATACTGGAAAGAGACTAACCAGGCAATCACCTGACAGGCAAATTCAGATAATACCCTCTAGCAAATAAAAATGGTGACCGCCTGCCAACCTCCAATATAATTTTCTCAGCAGAGCAGCAATTCACAAGTAATTCAATCAGGTATTCAATAGAAAATTATTCCTGTTTTACAGACTGCCATCACTAACAGTGGGGCCTGATTTTGCTGCTTTACCACTTTGGCACGCAACCAAGGAGCGTGCAGTATTGGATTTTCTCCCACGCCGTTTCAGTAACAGCGATGTGAAAAGAATGAGACAATATCTAGAAATGTGGATAGAGGCCTCTGCATGTTACCATAATACAATCTGCAATTCCATAATAATTTTCAAAATATTCTTAAGTGGGAAAACATTCACAAAAATTAATAGCAGGTCTATAGCATATGAGGAGCATGGTGGTAACACATTTTAGCTGTGACAGGCTAACGGGTGCAGATATTCTGTGCTTCACAGAGATGTCCGAGAACAGACTGTGCAGCATGGCAGACATACTGCCTTTTAGAGGAGCACAGCATGACTAAAGCCTTCCAGGAGCCATCCTGATAGAAAACACACCTCAGCTCCCAATAGAGTCCCAGATCTTCCTTGCTGTAAGGGTAGATGCAAGGGGCTGCTCCCAGTGCAGGGTAATGCTCTGCCACCCACCCTCCCTCCTGAGCAGCCAGCAGTTAGGTCTGGTTGCCTCCATGGTGTTGGTGTCCTGCTAGCCCCTCTCCTGCCTGTGGCTGCTTCTCCCCACACACACTGCTTTGCTAACCTCCACTGTCTCACTCCTCTTATCTACAGCATGCATCGTACACGGACCTAAACTTTTACTGTCAGCTCCTTAAGCAGCCTCTTCTGTTTTCCTTTGCAGAGCAAATACTCTAAATACTTGTAATACCATGCCGTTTATGATATGCCTCCTTTCTTCATGGAAATGTTCCCACTCAAATGTAAAGAACAGCAAAAGATGCCTCCAAGCCTCCCCTGATTCCTCTCATCATCCCTTCTTCTCCAGTCCATGGCCAACAGAAGGCTCTTCCCCTTTGGTTCCCCTGCCTAATGAAACTCTCTGACTTGAACGTCAGTAGAAGAGCAATGTCCCAGTGCATATCCACTGTAATATATGGTGCATCACAGAGACCGAATGAGACTTGCTCCTTCAGTCTCACAGACAGAGAAGATTGCAAAGTAGGCCATTTCAGATATAACTGAAAGCCCCAAAAGGTCCTCTGAACATCTGCTCTGTTTAGCACAGGCTATAAAGCAACTCCATCTCCTTAGGGTAAAAAAAATGGGAACTCAAGCTTCACCAATTTAAATTGCAAAGGACATGCTCACTGATGTATATTTTTAAACATATGAGAACTTTCAAGCCATGTCCCAGGTCGAAGTACAGTCCATCTAGCCTAATAGGCTTACCCCAGCTTTGGAAAGGATCTGGAATATTTAAAGTGCTTATACACAGGACTCAAATTCTTTCCTGATTATTGCACCAAGAATTATAGCAAGAAGCATGAAACTTGATTCTCTTTCATATTCCCGCTTTAGCCTGCCTGAATTTCAGTTCAACTACCTCATTAATGGCTGGTATCTTATTCTCAGTAGTATCAACGTTTTTGTCCTCTAAGGTACTCTTCACTATGACAAACAACAACAGAACCTCATTCCAAATTATCATACCTATTTTTAAGTTCTAGAAAATTTTAAGATATTAGAAGTAATTTTGATCCGAAGTGTTCTAGCAGGATTTCACTGTCAGGGGAATGGACTGTCAGAAAGAATCACCCACTGGAAACAGTCAGAGAGCAGCCCCCGTCTAATCATGTCTTGTCATTTTTTAAAGTGCAAAGCCTATAGATGAATGATACTGACCTCCAGACATTAGCTGGGAAAGCAGGAGTTCAAGAAAGCCACCCCAAAGAGATTAGGCTTTCATGGTAACAGACAACAAGAATTTTACTTAACAACTTGTCGTGCAGTGTAGATATGACATGGCAAATTCATGTGTGACAATAGTACATAGGAGACATATGTAAATGCTGAATAATAATAAAAGGAATAAAGGAATTAGATTTGGAAAATCAGGAGTAAAAATTTGAAGAAATGCTAGTAGCAAAATTACCTCTTGGGACAGGTATCTCATCTGATTTTTTTTTTAAGTTTCAGGAAAGGTTTTGACTTGTGCAGACTGAAATATGTGCATAATGTCAGGGGCAGATGAATGCAGTTAGGGTGCCAGTAATGTAATATAAAATATCTTAAGATAATTGGACATCATGTAGCCCCTTTGTCTTAATCTAATAATGGTAAAATATGTTTATTAGCTGCTCATTCCTCAAGTTATTTCTTCTAAACTATTTTCTATGGGAAAAAAAACTTATGTCTTACATTTCTGATATTTCTGGTCATAAAACTTCTTAGCCTAAGAAAGCTACATTTGCATGAGCTATCCCAATAGATTCACATATGTACTCAATACCTAAAAGAATTAGGACTAAATAATATGTCTGAAAAGACAACTTTTGAAAGACCCTCTGAGGTAAGAGCCATTAAAAAAAATTTAGGACCACAGTTACTAAAGAACTATATTCTATTTTGGATACTTTTCAGCGATGAAGGATTTTAATTTGCAAATAGCAAATCTATATCAAGCCACCTTAAGTCAGTTCCATGCTGATCTCTAAGGCTGACAGAGTGAGAGGCTGATATCTCACCTGCAGTTCAGGAAATGTGAGGAGAGATTTCAATTCAAACCTCTGCAGGAGCAGAGAAGCCTTGTTTGGAAGGTTCTTTCTTGGTGGTCTGTACATAAAAGAAAACTCCTTAGAAGAGAATAGATTTTGATTTCTCATTGCAGAAGGGGTCCTTTTAGTCAGTTTTACATTGCAGAATGATGGCTCCATGCAAACCAACATCCACAAATAAAAAGTAAAGACTTTTCTTTCCATAAAACATGCTACTCATTAAAATTTACAGCTTTTACACATTTTTGACCAGTGCCACTGCTATACTGACGCAGTCTGCTTTGCTCCTGCAGCAAACGCTCCTTTTCCTTTATATCTACGATGGAGCTTTTACATTAAAAGTCTTAATTTTATCAGGCAGCACAGTGAGGGTTGTTATGGATTCATGGAGGTGGGAGAAAAAAGTGATGGTAAATGTATAAAAGCTGATCATCATATACATATAGAGATAGCATTGTGTTGGGTTTTGTGTGGCAAGGTTTTGGTAGCAGGGGGGCTACAGGGGTGGCTTCTGTGAGAAGCTGCTAGAAGCTCCCCCTGTGTCTGATAGAGCCAATGCCAGCCGGCTCCAAGACGGGCCCGCCGCTGGCCAAGGCCAAGCCAATCAGCGCCTCTGTGATAACATATTTAAGAAGGGAAACAAAACAGTTAAAAAAAAAAAAAAGCTTTTGCAGCCGGAGAGAGGAGTGAGAAGATGTAAGAAACTCTGCAGACACCAAGGTCAGTGCAGATGGAGGGGAGGAGGAGCTCCAGGCGCCAGAGCAGAGATCCCCCTGCAGCCCGTGGTGAAGGCCATGGTGAAGCAGGCTGTCCCCCTGCAGCCCATGGAGGAAGGATGAGGGGGTGTAGAGATTCCACCTGCAGCCTGTGGAGGACCCCACGCTGGAGCAGGTGGAGGCACCTGAAGGAGGCTGCGGCCCATGGGAAGCCCGCGCTGGAGCAAGCTCCTGGCAGGACCTGTGGACCCGTGGGGAGAGAAGCCCACGCCAGGGCAGGTTTGCTGGCAGGACTTGTGACCCCGTGGGGGACCCCACGCTGGAGCAGTCTGCTCCTGAAGGTCTGCACCCCGTGGGAGAGACCCACAGCGGAGCAGTTCGTGAAGGACTGTAGCCCGTGGGAGGGACTCCATGTTGGAGCAGGGGAACGATGAGAGGGGTCCTCCCCCTGAGGATGAAGAAGCGGCAGAGACAATGTATGCTGAACCGACCGCAACCCCCATTCCCTGCCCCCTTGTGCCGCTGAGGGGGGGGAAGGTTGAAGCCGGGAGTGAAGTTGAGCCCGGGAAGATGGGAGGGGTGGGGGGAGGTGTTTTAAGATTTGATTGTATTTTCTCATTCCTCTACTCTCTTTTGTTTAGTAATAAATGAGATGAATCTCCTCTCTATGTTCAGTCTGTTTTGCTCGTGACAGTAATTAGTGAGTGATCTCTCCCTGTCCTTATCTCGACCCAAGCCTTTCGTTATACTTCTCCCCATCCCGCTGGGAGAGGGGTGAGTGAGCGGCCGCGTGGCACCCAGCTACCGGCTGGGCCTAAACCACGACAAGCATAATTACTCAAAAAAGGATGGTTTCCTGCCAGAAACAGAAAGCAGTCAGTAATAGGAGCAGAAGAAAAATGCAAAATGCACTACAATTCCCAGAGAAGATTTACAAAAGTGGGAATAAACTCCTACAGATTTTACATTACATTGGGGCAACTTTTAAAGCTTCAGCATTGTAAAGAGAAGCTTGCAGGAGAAGAAATAAAAAGCATTCAAATTGCTTTGTGCATGTAGACATCTGCTTCTGATGAAAAGCACACTCTTTAATAGACTGTGGAGAGAGGTGTGGTAACAGGTCCCTGCGTGTTTCTGGAGGAAAAAGAGCTCTCATTTTGTATTTGCAGAACATTGCTGTGCTGGTGTTCTGTCAGGTGCCTGCTCCTGTGTAATTCTGAGTACTTCCAAACTTTGCAATGTTTTGACACGTTAAGATGGTCGAAAATGAAAAACCACTTTGGAAAAAATGAAGTGGAAAAGCCATTCTCCCTTCAAGAGTTGAAATGTATCTTTCTGTGATATTTCAAAATTTTATCAAGACCATTATCAAATATGTTTTCAAAATGTGTAACAACAGGGATTTTTATAGTTAATCCAAATTCATTTGAGGAAAGGGAGATAACTGAACAGTTCACATTTTCTAAAAAAAAAAAAAAGTTCATTTAAAAAACAACCATCTAGCCTTAGGTTTCAGAAAAGTAAAAGAATGCTTTTGACTGAGTCAACCTTCTAGGAAGCACTCCACCCATAAGTGATTTTTACTAAAGAACAATTCATATATTCAAATTGCTGATGTGCATAACTTTTAAATAAAATCTACAGTCAATAACCTACCATTTCTTCTGTTGTTAATCATTCATCTGATCAAATCCTGCAACACTTTCTGCAGTGGTAAGGTGCTCAGTCCTTTAGGAAAATACAATCTCGAGAACATTTTTTGGCCCCGAAAATCCTATCTGTTACAGCTTCTACACATGATTCACCCAACCTAACCTCAGGCCCATTTCTGGAAAGGGAAATAATGATTCTGTGTTTGCTGTGGTGACACCCCATTAGGTGTCCGATCCCGTGCAGTTCAGAGGAGCTGGTGTCCTCAGGTTTGGAGCCTCAACTTCCTGGCCCTTCCTCATTCATAGAGTCAACTCTGGCCATTTAGGATCTGTAACACTTCTGGAGGTATGACTGTTTTTCTGGTGTTTGTAAATAGAAACATGAGGAGACTGAGGTCCTAATTTACACTCCTCTGTTGAGTGCCAGAAGTTAGGAGGGATGAATCTTCATCTGAAGTCACACTGACTAGAATTTCAAACAGGCACTTCAAAAACTGTGAATTTGGTTCGGCTTTTAGTAAATCTGAATCTATATGGCTAGACTGACTTTCTGCAAGTCCCTCATCATTCATAGTTTTCTTTCCTATGTTTAGCAATGCACTTTTTTTCCTCTAAAGTTTGTCAGCACTAGATTAGTACACCACAGAGCATATTTATGACTCAGAGTACAGAGCCAGTGCAACAAGTCTGGCTTTACACTAAGTAATGCAAAGAATAAAATGGAATAAGGGGACATCTAAGTTCTTATTTTTAAAATGTACCAACACACCATAGGAGATAGAGCAGCTAGAATTTAATTTGCTATTTGTTTGTTGCTGGCTGAGAAAGTCTGGTTCCTATCAGTTCCCTGATGAGGCTGATGAATGTTATCCCATACTGTATCTGTAATTTGCCAGAGATCCTGTTTTTCTTTATGTTATGGATAATCCCTGCAGCTTCTTTTTCATGCCATTGGGTAACATCCTTTCCCTGAGCAACCAAGAACCAAGAATGCTGAAACTCTCCTTTCCAGCCTTGTGCGTCTCTCACTGGGACCTGGATAACAACCTTTTGTTCCACACTGTTCTCCATGGAGAGAAGAAACATTACTAAGAGTTCTAAAATTAAGCCTTTTATAAATCTTAAGATTGTAAAAATCTCATAGGATTTGTATTATAAGATGGCCTTTACTCTTTTTTGCAGTAACTTTCAATTACAGAAACATGCCAAGTAGCCCCAAAACCATTGGAATAGCTGGTGAGTCATTGTAACCAAGGGCCTATAAATAAATCATATAGTTCAGTGTTTGTATTATACTAGCCTACAGGGTCTATCCAGAGCAATCATTACTCAATGAGAGAATTGCTATTTCAGTTTTTTACTATCCACTGAAGGGTACTTTTGAGAGTATTCATTGACAATACACTGCCAAATACATTATTTGGCAGCTAGTAACAAAGTGATTGTGATTCTAAAAAAGTACAGTAACTTTTTGAGGGAGTTCATCATACTATATTAGTGAATTCTTCATTGCAGCAATTTTCCACCTGATAATACCACTAATTATTGTCTCTGGTACAGAGTGAATAGCTATTGAATAATATACTTGACATTTTCCTCTCCATCAAATGAATATTGGCGAACACTAGTATATTTAAATAACATATTTCAAAAAGATGATCATTTTACTACAAGAAAAAGGCCTCTCATACGATGAGATTGTGTTCTTGCAGCAAAATTATATACAGGGAGTCTGTCCAAGAATTAAATTTTAGATTATAGGTGTTAATAATACTTTGCATTTGTATAATATTATATACAGTTGGTCTGAAAGTGACTTACAGATACTGCTGAACAATCTTCATTCATATTAGTAGTACTATTCCACAGGTAGATAAAATGAGATACAATGCTGATTAGGCCAGCACTGTCAAATCACTATGCCTAATTTTATCAAGCTAAGCACTCGCATTTATCCTCCTAAATCAGTGGACTTGATTCCCAATGAAGCTGAGGGAATTCACTTCTCATTGAATTCCCTGTTTAATACATTCCTTATATTTAAACATTCAGACTTTAAAACATTGTCCTAATTGGCTTAAGAGTCAGAAACATTTACTGTAAGGGCTGTATTCTCTCAGGCCATGTTCTGGCTCCTGAGATTGTTTTCTAAACACTTAGAAAAAAGTTCCTATTTCTTTATTGCAAAATATAGTATTTCTTATTTTTTTCCCAAATTCCAAAAACCAATGTTAAAATTCAAGTTTTTATTGGATATATCACCAGTTTTGCCATCTCTTTATTAGATTTAATTGCACAGCCTTGCAAATAAATTCAAATTCATATGTGACACCAGAAATGAATAGATGTTGTGATGCTGGTTTTGATGTAACCATGTAAACAGGTTTATCATTCCACTTTTACTTGCCTAGTAATGGGCCAGTGATTTCAGAAAATCATTATCCTTTTACAACTCAAGATCCTTGTCATGGTTTTGCTCCAGCCAGCAGCTAAGCACCACACAGCAGTTCGCTTGCTCCCCTCCAGCAGGGTGGAGGAGAGAATTGGAAGAATGAGTGAGAAAACTTGTGGGCTGAGATAAAGACAGATTAACAGGTAAAGCAAAAGCCACACGCACAAGCAAAGCAAGACAAGGAATTCATGCACCACTTCCCATGGGCAGGCAGGTGTTCAGCCATCTCCAGGAAAGCAGGGCTCCATCACGTGTAACAGTGACTTGGGAAGACTAATGCCATGACTCCAAACATCTCCCAGCTTCTTATATGCTGAGTATGGCATCATATGGTATGGAATATCCCTCTGGTCAGTTGGGGTCAGCTGTCCCGGCTGTGTCACCTCCCAACTTCTTGTGCACCCCCAGCCTGCTCGCTGGTGGGGTGGTGTGAGAAGCAGAAAAGGCCTTGACGCTGTGTAAGCACTGCTCAGCAGTTACAAAAACATCTCTATATTATCAACACTGTTTTCAGCACAAATCCAAAACATAGCCTCATACTAGCTGCTATGAACAAAAGTAACTCTATCCCAGCCAAAACCAGCACAATCCTAAGTACCAGTTATCCATCCAAAAGCATATTGCTATAGACGCACACCTCCACACCAAGCACTGTCTTTTATCATCAACAGTAATGTTCTTACCTCCAATTTCTGCCAGTGAGCTTAACAGAAACTTTCTGTGCCCTTAGTACCTTGATTTGTTGGTCACACCTACACTGAGGGATGAATCCTTACACTGTGACGACGATGGCACATGTTTTGTTTGTGTGCACTGGGGTACCATAGTGCGGCTGAACGTGGTGCTCTAGGCATCACCCTGCATCGAGCTCGCGTGGCAATCCTCTGACAAGGCTGACTGGCAACCAAGCTTGGACTTCTCTGTACCTCACTCCACAAGGCAGTTGTGTCTTTATTCTCCTGGGTTTAGAAAGGCTGAATGGTTCCCAAATCTAGAGTACAGAGAGCTGTCTGGGCAGGGGCCTGTCTTACCGCAGCTGTGCTGGCAAGCGTCAGTCAATGTTAATTTCTGTCAGTTAACAAAAACCTTCCAGAAGGGCACCTAGAAAGCCAAAAATTCCTTTATGGCTCACTCGCTTCTTGAAAGCTTCGGGTCCTGAAATCCCATCAATCCTACCCCAACTTTTTTTTTCTTTATTTTCATCCCCATTTGGGAAACAAACTTTAACAATGTAGCTTTTTTCACCAAAATCACTTACTATTTTCTATCCAGCTCTGCTAATGAATGAATACATTTTTGACATATTTCTAGATATGAGTGAAGGGGGAAATTCTAACCCAAAAAATTTCAGCTGGCCTGGAAGATTCTTGGAATCCACATAATTTGCTCCTGCCCTGAGCACCAATGGTACAATGAGATGGATGCAAAATTCAATTAGGTTTGAAGGGCTCAGCTGGCCATCATTTTAGAACAGTATCAAAGGCATTGGGATCAGCATATTGCATTCCTTTTGACAGCTTCTGGAAAAGCAACCAATGAGAGAGTACAAAATGTCATCCTGGCACTCCTCATATGTCAGTGTGAGACGAGGACCCCAGGAAACCTCTTCTATGGAGTTGCTGAAGAGGAACAAAGGACTTTGAAGAAACATTGCAATCCAAAATTGAAAACTCATGTTCCTTTGTCAGAGGAAAGTTGAGAGCAACTACCATTAAAATGATGTAAGGTTATGTGGGAAATGTTTAAATGTTTCACAATCCTAGAAATAAATCAGAATCCTGAGATGGAAAAAGGCTTCAGAGTGGCTTTATGGGGTACTGCTGCAAACAAAATGTATGGTATGTAGAACACAGCTAGGTGCAAAATTAAGCCAAATTCCTGAAGACTACTGAAGGAAATAGCAGGGGGAGAAGAGATTAGGGATTTAACTGTGACAGCTGAGAATGGAATGGCTGCAGCAGTAAAAAAGTTGTCCAGTTGAACAAAAACAACAATGTCTGACTAATTCAGATTTCACAGAAACAAAAAAAAAACACCCAGGGCAAAAAGAGAGAAAGAAAATCAACCACAAAGGCAAAAAACTCCAGGAAAATTAGGGTGTTCATCAAATCAATTTTTGTTGGAAGAGTGAAAATGTCCTGTCAGAAAAAGGTGTTGTTATGAAAGTTTGATTAGCACCATATGTAATCTGTAAATTACTTTTTTTTTTTTTTTGCTTTCTGTTCTAGATGACCTATAATGACAGTCACTGTATTGGACTCTCCTGAAAAGATGGGCCAAGCTGAAATGGAGGTGCTATTATTCTTGGGACTGGCAGCTGCTATTCATTCAGAACATGTTAATGTTCAGAGCTTTAAAAACTGGATCTATTCCCCAAAATACCGGCTGCGGACATGGCTGATCAGAAACCATGCTGATTGAAGAGACTTTACTGTCTATTTTCTTGGTGGAAATTTCAGAGTTTGTGTGTACTAGGAACAGCCCAGGAACCTTCAGAAAAGACAGTGAATTCAGTCTGGAGCCAGAGAAGCACCTGCTGTGTGATGGAGAAAAAGCTTTGCAGATAAACTTCTAGCTGGGCAAGTGCCTTGGAGATACGGGAGGGAAGCCATATCCTGCCGGTTTATTTCTACTGTGTGTAGGAAAATGAGAGCTTGCATATATTTTCTGAACTTAAAATAACTTTTACCCAATTCCATATAGCCTTTTTTAATTTCTAGCTGGTGAAACCTTCAGCACGCACGTACTGGCAAATTACCGAAAGCATAAGGAACATCAATAACCGTAACTGATAACAAAATGTACTATTATAGGCAACTGATGCATAATGCAAGGGGCATTTAGGGACAGAAAGCAAAATCAGGAATTTAATTAATTAGGCCATTGTTAAAACTCACCTGTGTGTTTTTGAGAATGCCTGCTTAACCTGTCATTCTCCCCAACTAACCTAAAATATGCAAATCCTTCAGATCTAGACTTATTCACAGTCTAATCAGAGCTTGGGTTATATAGAAGTTTAAAATTTTATTTCTAATAATATAACTTTTTTTTTTTTTTTTTTTGCATTAACCACCTTAGGTAATTAATCATCCACTCCTAGAAAAGGTCACCATTAGCAATTCACCAGTCTGTTTACTGTGGCTGCCATTAGACTACATTCATGTACTCCTATATTTCCCTTGGTTATTATTAAACCTCGATTGAATAGATGGCAGCACCAGTCCTCTGTCATACTTCCTCAGGAAATGTTTCCGACTTGTTGGCCCGTAGCACAAACAGAACCTCAGAGCTCACATACCCTAAGCCCTCAGGGATAACATCACCCAAAGATAGGCACGTGAAGGATGCGCACTGCAATGTCTCAATTTCTGAAAGAAACTGAGCATCAGTCTAGTTCTTAAATAATGTATCCAGATTAGAAGACTGTGAATAAAATTGGCACTGTACTAGCCATGAATCAGCCCTTTTTAGCTTCTAAAGGGGTTTCTTACAGAACAGGCTTATTGAAGGATGATAGAATAGCATAATCTTTGTGCCACTCTTCCATGTGATGCTGGTGTTGGAATTGTAGTCAACACTCATTCTCTGAGAAGAAAAAGTGAAACTCAGTCATTTTTACTTCTGTTCAACTTACACTTTTCTACAATGACTATAACTCAAGTATTTTAGGAATAATTACCTTACATCAGTTAAATATTCCATTTCTTTATATTAGTATTTATTGATTTCAGACTACATGAGAGCTGTATTTTAAGAAATATATGTGTGCTTTAAAAAACAGAAGTTAAAATGGTAGTGTCAGCAGAGTCAAACATCTTGGTGTGACACTATGCTGGTTACACACCAATTGTATCAAGTGAGCATTGGAAAGATTGTAGTAGACACAATGCTCCAAAAGTGTCCAAAAGTGAAATGTCAAATCTACAAGGGCCACTGGGGAAGATTTCTGTTACACCTTCTCAGCCAGCTATTTTTTTCTGGAGCCTTCACTTGGAAGTATCATTGCAACTCTACAGTGTAGTAAATTTTAATCAGATTTATGAAAAAAATATAATCTGAATATTTCTCACCATGACCATGATGTCACTTCTACTGATCCTATTTGTAACTGTAAATAAAACTCCCCGTGCAAATTTGCAGGCGGTGCTGAAGAAAAGATTTACTGTTTGACTAATTTGTTAGGGACCCCATGTTTAACTGTATAACAATATTACATTAGCACAGGGATTACTCACATGACAAAGCTCTGACATGGCTCTAGCCACTAAACATTTGAAGTGATGTAGACCAACTTTTGCTACTAATTCATAATGCAGTATTTCCAGATGCAGAACAAGATGACACAGTTAAATACAGGATGCATGTCCACTTATTTTTCACTGAGGTGAAATAATATCTCAGCTCCAGGCAAGACGCCTTATTTATCCCCACAAACAAGGCAATAACTAAAGAACTGCATAAAATCAGATATTTTGTGGCATTAAAACCATTTCCGTAGCATACTTAGTAAGAAGGATTTTTTTATTTTATATCAAGAGACCTTAATTCTACAGTCAAGTACTTGTATAATGAAGGATCTTCAATTATAAGGTAGATTTTCGAACCACAAAGTTCTGCCTGAGTTGAGAACAACTCTGGGGTGCTAGATGAACAGTGGGCATATCTATGCAGCCGCAGTAGATCTGGATGACATTGTTTGCAGAAATTGAATAGATTTGGGTGATGGTCTCTTCTGGTGCAAGTAGACTGCTTCTACTATACTGAAATGCCTTTTGCTATACCAGAACTTTACAAGCTTAACAAACATCTCCCCTCCACACCACAGTTTACAACAGGTGCTGTAAGGAAATTCTTCCACATTGATCTGATCCTAAAATTGAATAGATTTATAGTTTTAGGGGCAGATTATTTCATCTTGCAGCCTATGTGACAAGACCGTATCATTCCACTCTCTAGTTTCTGAACCAAGACAGCAACTTCTGGTAGTGTTGGAGAGTACATCTTCTGAAAAAGAGCCAGGCTCAATGCAAATTCTTCTAGCAATGAAGAGCCTACCATAATTTATCTGTTTTAAAGTCATTCTAGTGGTTAATTACCTTCATTTCTAGACAAATGGGCCCTTTCCATAGTTTGAATTAGTTTACTATCAGCTTCCAGTCACTGAGGCTTACGATGATATTTCTAAATAAGAGGGTCTCTACTGTCTGATCGCTTCTGTCTATTTAAGTTCAAAAGAATCAAGTCATCTTATAACGTGAAGGTAAAACCATATTCTCTCTTGTTTGCTCTTCTTCTGCCCTACTGAGCTCTGTCTGCAGCCCTGACGTTGGCTTCTGCTAACTTTTATGCATTTCACGTGAACTGTAGAAGGTCAAGTGAATGTAAAAGGGCAGCCAAAGGTTTGGTGGAGCCTTACATACAGTTTAGGAAGTAGGAGATTGAAAAGAAAGTATATATGTTCCTTCTAGCTAGAAGTCTTAGATGTCGTCATACTTTTCAATTACAATGAAGTTGGGGTACACAGGGTTGTCTGCCTTAAAGGTCTCAATTTTCTATTTAATGGAAATTGGGAAGTAATAACGGAAGCAGAAATGCTTTGTGGCTTTCAGCAGAATAGCTTTTTTTAGCAGAGTTAACTCCATTAATCCACTCTTAAATCTAATCACATAACCAGAGAAAGAAAAAACATCAGATTTAGTTTGGAACAGGAGAACTATAAATACAGAAAACAATGAAATGGTCAGCCTATACCTCTTCAAACTATCTAGTGGCCTTTTTATTTAGATGTTACCCTTAAAAAGCAAACATTACATTATATTTTATATCAGTTGAGAACTGTAACTACAAGAAAATCAGAGTGTTAAGTGAACAGCCTTGTTACTGCAGATTCAAGAATGATATAGCATGCAATTATTGAAGTCACCAGTAGCAACTGCATAGTTCAGTTCACTAAAGGTATTATACTCTTACACTATATTCCCATCTCTTTTTTCTAAAATAAATCCTCCTGTATTTAAATTTGTCAATCTCAGTGTCAGCCAAAATTGAATTTATTTTGGAAAATGTGACTAACCTTCTATATCCAATAATTATATCTTTCATTAATTTTTAATGTTATTTCACAGAAATAGATTCTTTTGCACCTTGGTTAGGCTGCAATGTCACATCATACATTTCACTAATGAACTTTTTACCTTAAGAGTGATAGCTAAATTATTTTTTCTATTTAAAAGAAAAGTTAATTCCTTCATGTCCACAGTCAACAATTCTCAGTTCTTCATCTTCCTGCCAATAACAGGCTGTGCCAGAACTGCTAGGAGGAAGTATGTTTCTTCTGGTAAACAGACTGGATCAGGACTCAAGAGATCTGGCCCTGCTGCAGACTATCTGTATGACCTTTGGCAAGTCACTTGATAGATCTATGCTTTATAGCTATATCTGTAATCTGAAACTAATATCTGTCAGATGTGGTAGGGATACATTGTCCTTATATGTAGGGATATAGAAGTAGCTCTGAATGCTGAATTCTCCATGAAACAATGAATTTGAGTGTATGACAGAAATAAGAAACTAAAAAAAAAAAGAGTTCTGAATTGGAGAAACTATTAATATTCTGAAAAGATGATATAGCGAAAATACTATTCAAAACCAAATCCATTTCATGATATTGTGTAATATCAAGAAAAGAAACTTGTAACTACTAGTAATTTTGGCAAAAAGCCTCTCCAGGACCAATTAGAGATACAAATATTGTTCACAACTCTGTTTTTCTCCAGGCCCCATGTTTAATTACTGGCTATTCTTTTTAACTCTCCTTTCCTGCTGAAAACACTACAATGCAGTGTCATGCTTAAAAATGTGTGTCCCTCCATTCTTCCTCTAGGGAAAATTATTCCTAGTGCTTGACTGTGACTGCAAAGGGATACCTGGAGGGGAAGGGTAAAAAAGGAGGAAGCAAACTGTTACAGCGGTATTCCTGAGAGAAATTTTGTCTCGTAGCAGTCCTGGAGTATTGATGATCATAGGGAAAGAATAAATGTGGAGGGTTGACCCTGGCTGGGGGCCAGGTGCCCACCAGAGCCGCTCTCTCACTCCCCTTATTCACTAAACAGGGGAGAAAAGGCATAATGAAATGCTTGTAGGTCGAGATAAGGACAGGGAGAGATCACTCACTAATTGTTGTCACGAGCAAAACAGACCAAACTTAGAGAGGGAATTCATCTAATTTATTACTAGGCAAAACAGAGTAGAGGAATGAGAAAATAAAATCAACTCTTAAAACACTTCCCCCCACCCCTCCCATCTTCCCGGGCTCAACTTCACTCCCGGCTTCAACCTTCCCCCCCCCTCAGCGGCACAGGGGGACGGGGAATGGGGGTTACGGTCAGTTCATCTCACGGTGTTTCTGCCGCCTCTTCATCCTCAGGGGGAGGACTCCTCTCATCGTTCCCCTGCTCCAACATGGAGTCCCTCCCACGGGGTGCAGACCTTCAGGAGCAAACTGCTCCAGCGTGGGGTCCCCCACGGGGTCACAAGTCCTGCCAGCAAACCTGCCCTGGCGTGGGCTCCCCTCTTCACGGGTCCACCGGTCCGGCCTGGAACTTGCTCCAGCGTGGGCTTCCCATGGGCCGCAGCCTCCTTCAGGTGCCTCCACCTGCTCCGGCGTGGGGTCCTCCACGGGCTGCAGGTGGAATCGCTACACCCCCTCATCCTTCCTCCATGGGCTGCAGGGGGACAGCCTGCTTCACCATGGCCTTCACCACGGGCTGCAGGGGGATCTCTGCTCCGGTGCCTGGAGCTCCTCCTCCCCCTCCATCTGCACTGACCTTGGTGTCTGCAGAGTTTCTTACATCTTCTCACTCCTCTCTCCGGCTGCCAAAAGCTCTCTAAGTGTTTTTCTGCTTCTCAAATATGTTATCACAGAGGCACTGATTGGCTTGGCCTTGGCCAGAGGCGGGCCCATCTTAGAGCCGGTTGGCATTGGCTCTGTCAGACACAGGGGGAGCTTCTAGCAGCTTCTCACAGAAGCCACCCCTGTAGCCCCCCCCGCTACCAAAACCCTGCCACGCAAACCCAACACATACCTGCATCTGATTTGGCTGCCATGAAGCCGAGGGATGCAGCCAGCACCAAAAAAACTCTGCACAGAGCTGCTGTTCTCTTAAGCGTATTTACAGTCACTCCTAACATGGTAGAAAAGGGATAGGAAAATCATCTTTAACCACTGTGTAATATAACTGCAGCTAAGTTGGCAAGATTCTGGGAACAATGCCTTTTACAGAGCTCGGACAAGTTTAGGATACCTGCCGAAAAGAGCTCACACTCCATGGACAGCTTTCACTACACAGTCAATGGGCAAGAACAGGGAGAAACCACACTAATGAAAAAGTCAGCTGAATCATCTGGGATGGATCACCTGGCAACTAGAGGATGTTTTAAGTGCAGTGGTGCAGCAGAATTTAATGCATGAGAGAAGGGACTGTATACAAGGAGAAAAGGTGAGAGAAAATACAGAATGGTGAACGACAGCTGCAGAACAGACCTATGCCATGTTGCAAACAATGAAAAAGTAATCATCAATGCACTATAACCCTAATATACTAATTCATAAACTCTAATTAACTAACCCTAATAATAATTACAGTGACTGCTGTTGCTATTTCAGATTGATGTTCTGTCATTTCAGGATACCTACATCAACACTATTCAAGTGTTAGAACAAACACTTTGGGCCCTCAGAAAAGACAGGCACCACAAAAGTCTGAGGAGAGTTGTTTCATAGGAAGAAAGAAGGGGGGAAAAAAAAGTTCTCATTTTCATCACCTTTTTTTACCCAAGTCCTCTTCTTTTCTTCCCTGTCTCTGCTACCAGGCACATCGCTCATCTGCCAGTCCTCTCATCTCCTCTTCTTTTGGTCTCACTTTCACTCAGCTGGTAGAAAAGTAAGACAAAGGAAAAGCAAATACAATGCAAGGGTACTTGGTAGGCAGTGGGGAGAAGACAGAATTCCTTCATCACTGAGAGGAGGTAAGATAAGGTGGAAAACAGAGAGAAAAGTCTTCTTCAGAGGCAGTGAATGAGTGAAACGGCCAATTCTGACTGATAAATCTAGGCTGGTAACCATCCACTGCTTACTCAGAAAACTGCTTTGTATATACATACATGAAGAGGAAAAAAGGTTAGTTAAAGATCAAAAGTTCACAGCTATGCATGGAAATTCGTTAAAGCTACAGTAGCAAAAGCTGTTCAACTGCACTATCTTTTTGTTGTTGGTTAGGATCAAAGCCCTCAACTTTGCCAGTCTGGGGCATTCTTGCAGTAATGATGTTCAAATCACGTCCCGCAGCCCCTTGGCTGCTGACACAAACTGTGGTCAGCTATGGAAGTATTAATGCTATTAATATTGGTGAGACTGACTCTGAAATCCTGCATGTACTCACCAAAGCTCAATAAAGTTGATTCAGAAGGGATGAGAAAATGTCCATTAAAATGATCAGTATGATGTAGAAGTTATTTTGCCCGAGTAAAAAAAAAAAAAAAAAAAAAAAAATCTTCAGCCTAGCAGGGAAGAAGCAGCAAAAACAAGGCTGAGTGAGGATATCATTGTTTTCTATAAATACATCAAGAGAATAAACAGCAGAGAGGGGAGTTGAAGCAAGAAAAGCTATTGCTTAAAATGAGTAAAATAACATTTTATGGTAAAGGGCAATGCTGTTATAAGAACACATGAGTAAAACCTATCAGTGACTTAGTTTAGCCTATAATTTACAAGATTTTGAAACAGTGGAAGAATAAGGTTCTGTACAATATTCTAACAGAAATATTAAGCAAGAATCCATTTTGGAGGGGTCTTAAACAGAGCTTATTATAATCAGGAAGACATGACTACATGATACAAATTGTGATATATGATTGGGCATTATTATTCAAGGATTCTTCTGGTTCTACTGCAGATGTCCAGGACACGTAGCCAAAGATGGCTGCTAAAATTGCAGAACAAGGATTTATTTCAGCAACATTCATAACATTCTTCCCACATAAACTCCAAATTTAATGGTATTATTATTACTTCTCCAGTTTTTCTTGGTTTGTAAAGTTATCATCAGAACACGGCAGTACACAGCCTCATCGTCTTATTCACGTAGTCCCATTGCATCAGCACCTATATAGATACAGCAGATACAAATTGTTGATGTCTACCTGCATCTACTAGTTTCTCCTGTATGCATGTCTACAGTTAAAATACCTTTGTCCTAAGAGATGACTATTTGTGCCTGCCGATTTAGCATTCTCTGTACCAATTGCACAGCAAGGGGACAATGTATAACAACTTCACCTAATGGGATGGTAAACATTTCTTTAGCATGAATTCTGAAGCATAAGGATTGTGCACATTTCATTTTTTAATGTCATAGTAATGTTTAATGTTTTTTTTTAACTTGGATACTACCTTGATAACTGTGTGGTAAGAAAACTACGGATTAATTTATTTTGCTGGGGGGAAGACAACAGAGAATGGTGCTGCAGATGCCCTGTCCCAGTATAACATTGAGTAAGGCATAGCTACACATGTGGAGCTGCACACCATGAGCCTATAGCAACTTATAATTAAACTACTGGGTTAAATCCATCACACAAGTTCATTGCGTCACTCCTGTGGCACCAGTAAGCATGTTACCCTTAGTGAGGTTCTTTTGTTCTTCAGCAAAAACACCTCCAGAAACAAAGGGATATTAGAAGGTATATCCATAGCTATAGTTACAGTAGAGTAACAATATTGTAACAGCCTTATAGGTATGAAGGTATAACCTTTTTTCTGGTGTAGGGTCTTCAAAGCAAGCTATAATGGCAGGTCTATAACAGTATGTTTTTGCCACTATTGCTATACCAGTGAATTTCTGTGATCCTTGCTCAACTCTGTTTTGGAATGGGATGCCTGCAATCTCATTCTCTGTGGCTTCCTCCCCTGCCTCCCCCCACAAAAAAATAAAAAATACTGTGCAAATCAATTTGTCTATGTATACAAGCTGAAAAAGCCCTCAGGGTTTGGGAAAAAAAGGCCATACTCCATGGCAGTAAACCAGGGAATTTCTAACAGTCAACAGTCAACAAGCAGTAGTGCCTTTGAGAGAACATGGCAAGCAACTCAGGATACGATGTTTAAATTTGTTTGCATAGCATTTGTACTGCACAAGAGGTCAACACTGACAGATGCAAACACACCTGAACTAAAATTGTCCTGCCAAACCCAGAAAGGTACATCTAGAAGTGAGCTGGCAAATCTGTCTGTGCTTGCTGTACCAAGAGAACTTTCTCTCCTGGGTCTCAGCCAGGTAAGGGGTTTATGTACGTTGCATTTTTTATTAAGTACAGCATGCCCTGCTTATCGGAAAGTCATCTTGATCCCCATATCATCAATACAGGGAACGGCCAAGTCCTGAAGATCCACAACATGTCTATTATAAATTACAGCAGACTGATAGACACTCTAATGCGAAGGTGGCCTTCTGGACTGAATTCATAGAAAGGACCTCTGAAAAATATTTTATCTGCTCTCCTGCTGAACAAAAAGATCAGCTATAATTCCACAGAAAATTTCTTTGTTTGCCCTGTTCTTAGAAAGTCCTTTAATGGCTATTCCATAACCTTCTCTGAGACAGAAAAAGACATCCAGTTCACAACCTGTTTCCCTGCCAACTTCCTTCCCTATGACCCAGTGTTATCCTTCTCAATATGAAAAGAAAACATTCCTTTACGTGACACTTCCAGTCTCTTTAAGAGATTGCAAATGCCACTTGCTTGTACATCTTCACCTTCTGGTTGAGCATGGGCCTAGCAGGTATGGAAGGACCCTTGTGTTTTGATCATTCCTGGCACTTCATCTCCTACATTGCTGTATGCAAACAGGTGCCTATTCAATGCGCGTACACTTTCCATCAGATGATGAGAAGCTGTGGCATCATGTGAAGGCGACTGCCAGCATTTTGTTCTCATGATAGATGTTCATTCGTCTGTTGGCTGTGTGGCAGTGGCACAAATCCTTTAACTACATCCGAAGAAGTGGCCAGGTTTAGCTAAACCTTAGAGATGGCTCCTCTGATGTGAAGCAGCAGCAACATCCTGTGAAAGGTTGCTAGTCCAGCTGGAGCTTGCTGTGACCCTGTCATTGCAGTCTTTTTTTTTTTTCCCTGACTCTAAAAATACATCAATAATGGGTAATATTTGGAGTAGAGGGCACAAAGGAGAAAGAGAAGGGCTGTGGATCTGGCTGCTCTCTGCAGTCCTGCAAGTTCTAACCCACAATTACCTTTGCCTGTTGACCCTCCTGTTAACAAGATTGCCATTTTGGAAACAAGTCTAGCTAGGACATACTGTCTTGAGACTGTATTTTTTTTTCCACAACAAAATTTCCTTAATGTGCAAGTAAATTCTTGTAGCCATGTATTGTGCAAAGTGAGATTTCTTTTGTAAAAATTTGTGTGCGTATATAATTGAAGCTGTTGTTTTTTTCATTTATGGAGTGTTTTCTTCTTTTGCTTTGGTGAAGGATAATCAAGAGAGCCTGACTGACCTTCTCCACAGTAGAAACTATTATACGTGCCAGTTCTGTTATATCTTCTCTTGTGCTTATTCTTTCCATAATAATTAGCCCTCACTTCTTTAATCTCTCTTCATATGGAAACTCCCATCAAAGGCTTCCACAGAGAACCAGATTTGATTTTAGAAAAGAAAAGTTCTGTTAAACTAATCGAGAATCTCTTTGAGGAAAATGGAACAAGCATATCAAGATAAAGGGGGACAGTATAAAAAATTAAATGTAAGCTTTCTTTTCTTTGCATACTGGAAATACCTCAGGCTAAGAGCTTATTGAACAGGGCACATATATTATTATCTCCTTCTCAAGGGACTTGCTACCAAAGGCTTTTTGTCCTCACTATTAGTTATGTTGGCAGGTGTTCCTCGCAGCTCAGAACTTGGCCATTTGGAAATTGTGATTTAAGCTATATCAGAATCTCAGCCTCCTGACAGGTGCAATTTGATGTCATTCTGTGCTACACAAAAATATATTTCTTAAATGCAACACATTGGGCTGCTACTTTTTTCCTGGCATAGAGCAGAACTTTACTGAACACTACCATTTGATCTCAGCACATGGCTTGGAGCTCAACTGATTGATTGTTGCTAATGTTCATCTTATTCTTGTGAACCTGTCTCTACTATTATATGACTTTGGTTTAATCTCACTAATAAATCCACACTTTTAATTTTAGCAAGCTCACCACTGATCTTACAGAGTCAGATTTTGCATTCCCTGGAGCCTGAGTACTTGGGTGAAAAGAAAGCCCTGTACTGCATATTGAAGCTCATCAGAACACAGACATTGGGCTAGATTGTGTTATACACAATTTTGGTAAATGCTAAGTAAGTTTTTTGTTGCACAATGTATTTTCCATGAAAATTTCGAATGACGTGTTATGACCTTTCTGCCAGGCATGAAAAAGGACAAGGATGAACTCCCTGTGCTCCTGCTAAAAAGTAGTTAAATGTCACCAACTGGAACCTCCTCGAGGAGCCTGGGAAAATGCATCATGTCACCTGAGCACTCCAAAATGAGCAAGACTTCCCCATGTGAGGCCATGTCTTTAGATAAAGGATCTGAAGAGTTAGAGTTTTGTGGAGTGGGGGAGAATGAGAGAAACATATTAAGGCAATTTGGAAAAACTAAATAATTGAAAGAAAGGAACATTGTCACTCCCGGGCTTTGTTCATTATCAGCCCTGTCCTCTTCCTACAGCTGTCAGCATGTTGGCAGAGTGCCCTTCTCCTTCTTGGGCTGTTCACCACTCACAGTTTGTTGCCCGGCCTCGGAGAAATCCAACTGTTTGGCACAGTCATCTGCTGTTGTTCCTAAGTGATGTATAGTTTCCCGGGACTCTACTAGCAATATGATCTGAAGCATTGCTGAGTAAGGAGCACCAGACATCCTGTCCAAGGCTGCTGTTTTGAGGACCTCAGCCTCAACAGCTGTTGTTTTTGCCCCTTGCTCTCGATTGCTATTCTGAGCCATATGGAGGCATGTTCCTCGTCCCCTCTCAACTCCTCTGGCTACCTTTCACAACAAGCTCTGAAGTGAATCAGCTTTTGTTTAGGATTCCCAACTCAGAGACTTGGCAGACCTCTCATGCTAAGAGTACTGCACATGACTTTCTTGTCCATCCGTTGTGAACCAGGAATACAAATGTGTTCACCTCAACTTTACAGCGCAGTCTTCTTTTCCAAGCCATCATGTCCCGAAGCGTTAGCTCATATGCATGCAGATGATGTACGATGCTGCAGGGATCTCTGTGTGTGTGCCAACACATGCTGGCAGCACACCCCTTCCCTCAGAGGGATGTCTGTCTATCTGAAGTTCCCAGGACCTATAGATTGCCCCTCTCTCTGTTCCCCACCAGATGTCAACAATTGGATCTTGCCTTCAGGCTTACACCTGGGGTTGAGACATTTCCAAATTACATGAACAGGCCAGAAACACAGTAAAAATATAAGACAGCATTTTAACACAGCCACTGTCTGTGCTTATGTGTATATGTCATGCTTTCAATATGGAAGGTGTATCTCTGCGTAACAGAAGATCAAATCCACTTTTATTTTATCTTCTTTTAGATACAGTTTTAGAGTATCTTCCCTAAAGACAGTCAAGCTAATTTTGAAACAGTCACAGTATTTTAAAAAAACAAGCATCTCAGTGACTTTTTGGTGGAAACATTTCAGTATTTTGAAGTCAGAGATTTTCTCAGAAGTTAGGACACAACCCTGCAAAGGATTGACTGACTGGAAAATTAGATTTGCCAAATCAATTATGTCATTGATTTATCTACATGGGTAGCTCACCTCCTGCAGTAGCCAGGAAAAGCACTTCCTCAAAGGGTAATGCACCAATCCAATCAGCCATTAGCTATTTATGTTGGCTTTTTTGGCATGTTATCTATCAGAGACAAATATACACATTTCTTACCCAACCTCATCAGATGCTAGTCTTTTTCCTAAGGCAAAAGGCTGGATGTTTTATTCTCCTGTAAAAAGAACTTTTTTAGAGACCTAACTTGAAGAAGTCTGAAAATAGTTTTGAACGGTTCTGGGAAAGAAACTTGTTCAAAATTGCAATCTTCCATTTCCCAAAAATTGTACTGATCTCCACATTAAAGCAGACTTGTGCCTACATGTCAAATGGAATAAATCTCTGTCCTTGTATGAGCTTAATATGACCTAAGTAGGATTTGGTTACAGTGTTGACTGCACACTTCTCTGCTTGAGAGAAGTGCAGGATGTAAAAACTAAGTAAACCCATGGCCATAACCTCCCTTACCCAGTAGTCATCAGAGTTGAATCTTCTGAGGAGCTGGTGAAGGTTATTCTCGTTCAGTGGAGAAAAGGAGAATACCAGAAAAACTGTGTGTCAGAAGAATGTCTTTGGGGAATATTTGTTACTTCTCTTGGGATGATGCACCACTCATGACTCAGCTCTAAGAGTTTGGTGTACCCTAAATGTACATTAGCAATTAATAGATATAAAATGGTATCCTAGATTCCTTGAAAAAAAAAAATAGAAATAAACCCACACAAAATCAAGAAACAAAGAAAAAAAAACCCCACAGTGTTAGTAAGTAAAGTATTCCTCTGAAAGAATCAAGTAAAAATGGGGAGGGGAGGGATAAAAACTGTAGAAATGGGCAAGGTTGGAAGAGACATTTTCTTTTTGTAAGGTTCCTTGTGCTGTTTTATTTTCTTTAGTGATCTATAGTCCTTTATCACAGCTTGCTAGATTTACATACTATTGAGCATGATATTGAAAAAGATTCATGCTTTTGTTGCTGACTGGATTACTCCTATCTCATATAGCCTATCTCAAGCACACAGCAAGATATTCAGAAATCTGCAGTTCATACCCTTTTTCCAAGAATTATACATTCAGCAGCTACCATAGAAACTTATTTCCCATCTTTATTGTTTTGAATGCATTATAATTAGTCTACTGCGGGTTTTTTTAAATTTATTTATCATTTTATTTCTACTACATTCTCACAAAGTCTGTGTCCACAGAGTATTGTACTCTAACCACGGCCCTTTACTATTTTCAAGTTAGGAGTGACCATGCTTGGACTTCAGGTAGGTATGCAAGACAAACACAACAGAGAACTATAGAATTAAAGAATCATAGACTTATAAAAGAATTTAGGTTGGAAGTGATCTCCAGAGGTCATCTAGTCCAACCCCAGCCTCAAAGTAGACCACGTTGCTCAGGACTGTGTCCTGTCTGGTCCTGAACACCTCCGGCAACTTCTTCCAGTATTTGATCACTCTTACGGTTAAAAAAAAAAATCTGAATATTGAATTAAAACTTCACATGTTCCAACTTGTGCCCATTGCCTCTTGTTATGTTGCTGTGCACCTCCAAGAATAAGGCTCTGTCTCGTCTGTATCCTCCAGTCCTTCAACTGTAGGCAGCAATAAGGTGGCCCTTCCCTTTCCTGTCTCCACACCGAACAAACCCGGGTCTCAGCCTGTCCTTGTATGATTTGTATTTTATCCTCCCAGATTTGGGGCTCTTCCTCTGGACTCACTCCAATATGTCAATGTCTTTCTGGTATGTACTTACAAAAAAGGAAACACTTTTTTCAAATAGGATGGAATTTCTGCTTTGATCTAGACATGAGGGAGAAGGGACATCAGGAGAAAGACTTCAGTGTTTACAGCCCTGGTAGAAGTTTCCTTGACAGGGCACCAGATGACAGCAGTGTTGGGCCCAAACTTCAAGATCTATGCTTTTATTTGTCCTAAGCAGGCAATAGCATTACTTTTTTTTTTTTGCATTCCTTTTTTTTCCTTTCTTATATCTCCTTTGTCAGAATTTCATGAGTGGATCCCTACAAGCCAAAGATATTGGCCTGTAAAAGAACCAAAGAGTATTCACTCACCAATCCATTTCTGTCATAACTTCCTGGGAATCAAATCCTATGGATGCCTGGAATTGCTAGTTAATTATTATGGATTGTATGATAGCTGAAATACGTTCCACACTGATCTTTAAAAGTACGTAAAAATATATTGAATACAATGTATTAAAAAACAACAACAAAAAAACCCACCCAACAGACCCTTTATTTAACAATGTGAGAAATAGAGAAAACCAGACAAAATAATATATACTCTGTTTTCCACATTTCTCTAAATGTTATCTGGATTTATCTGGGTGTTTAGGATCTGTGGGGTGCACTGGAGCATTTATCATCCTTACACAATGCTTAGAGTGTCTTATGTTTCACAGAATCTCTCTTTCTTTGCTGCTCTAATGTTAGTCTCACTTTTATACACACTCTTTATCCTGCACTTCTGAAGTGTTTAAATATTCCTTAAAAATATCTTACTTACTTTGTTCCATCTCATGAAACTTCCAATCCACAAACTTTAGTCTTTCATGGGGTATTTTCTAAGTTCATTTTCAGAAAGACAAACAAAATTTTCAAGGCATATAATACTCCTCAACCTAGGTACAGAAGGGCCTCCCCATCCCAGGGTAAAGCCCTGGCCATAGGCTCTATTAATTGAGTTCTTTTCCCTTTCTCTTACCCTTTTTCCTTTCCCTCTTCTCAGATTTCACACACACACACACACAGAGGTATAAATTTCATATCATTTTGATTTTATGGACAAAATGTAGAGAATTTTTGGCTTTGATTATTTTTCCTAAATAGAATGTTCATATTCTGAGCAGACTGGAATCCACATGCCCACACCTCCTCACTTGAGATGCAGGCAAAATTCTTCTCCCAGGAGAGGGTACTGAGCAGGATCATTTAAATGTGACAGGAAGAAAGGGGACAAGGAATAGAACTTACTACCATTCAAAAGAAGCAGCAATGGAATTGGGTATCTTATGGTATAGGAGAAATTTTGTGTCCTAAGCTGTTTATAGGGAAGTACGCCTACATCCTGCCTATAACAGAAAGTTTCTTATAAGCTGTCATGCAATTTTACTTGAACTTTGTCTAAGTCATTCTTGACTTTCACCAGCATTACCTTCACCTTGGTCTTAGAGAAAATTGTCCATAGATTTTTCTCACTATTCATAGAATTTCTTGATGCAGAATTTCCATGAACCTGAATATGTATGCACATGCTAGCAGGAGACTGACTGGATATGACATGTCAAGTTGATATAATTGACAATTATAAGCCCTTGCTATTCAAACAATCATGAGAGTCCAGGAGCTTTTCAAACTGAATGTCTTACTGTGACCAAGGGTTGATCCATGTCATAGTTATAACTCCTTGTGCTTGAGCTAATTGTCTCTAGTGTAAGAAGAGAAAAATATTCTCCTTCTACAAGACGACAATACCATCCTCCTTTTAATGGCTACTTAAAACCTACTGGTGCTACAATACTAGTGGAATTGTTGACAGAAGTAGAACAGGCTGTATGCAGTTAATTCTACTTACTACACTAATCAGAACTGTCTCATTGTCGCTTTGGGCTTTCCCATGTTTGTTGCTGTGTACGCCTGCTATATCTTTTTTGGTTTACTCTAGCTGTTTAAAGGATGTCATTTTATGACATGCAAATACAGCATGTAGCAGAATGAGTCCTGGCTGGGAACTACAAGACGCTGCTTACTACAAAACACTTAATAAAGACATCACTAACAATGACAACAATCACAACAAAATCAACAACAACAAACAGTTACTATTTAACAATAGCAATGAACAGTGTTAATGGTCATGTTATTGTTATCACCACCACTACTACCTGTCTGTACTTTGGACAGTTTTTCTCAGATTCCTAGAAATGAGTAGGGACGTGGAGGCTCAGAGCTGTGCTTTGCTTGAATGCACTCTTTTTTTAGTAAAAAGTGAGAGGTTGAGATAGGCAATACACCAGATCTATTACCGTTGAAAACTGTCAACACTTACTTCCACGTCAATACAGTGACTGAAAGTGTAACAGAATACTTTTTTAGGTCCCTACCTGAGATATGTTGTCCAGGATTGATGATTTGCTGTTGTGGCTAAGATTAGCTTCATAAGGGAGAGAGTAAAAATATGGCTGAGCCTAAGTATTAGATGCCTTGCAAGTGACTAGGAACACACCCATGGATTAGGAAATTGGACTGTCCCGTAAAAGGGATGAACTAAAAAAAGGAATCCACTTTGCGGAAGGGAGCTGCCCAAGCTCATCTGCAGGAAATGTCAAAGAGAACGAGAGGATCAGTTACACGCTTAATTGCGGAAAGGAAGGATACGCTTCCCTCTGCTTGGGATCTGCAGCTAGAAACTGTCTCCTAGATTTGAGCATCTGACCTAGTCTTTTTTTTTTTTTTTCTTCTAAAGTAATAGTGATGTTGCTTTTCCCTTCAGTACGTATGCAGTTGTTGGAGTATTGTGGAGTGTGAGCAGACCAGGTTTAATTGTCTAATCTACAGTAACAATTTAAACCTGTGCCTATACAAATGCACAAAGCCCTGGCCTCTATGGGAGGGCCTTTTGCTTTTCAAGAGAGGAATTCTTCATTCATCCCTGTTGCAGTGCTGCTAACATGCAAAACAATTAAATTTTGGTGGAAACAGAGCAAGGCTGAGAACAACCTTACAGCCTGGATCTTGGCACTCCTTTGGGAGACTTAAGTGCAAATGAGCATTGTAACCTCCACTTAAAGTTTTGCAGAAAATGGAACACTCCAATGTCAGAATGATTTAAATCTGTCTTTTCTGCATTGCTGCACTGCATTGCCAGTTTCTTCTCACTGTTTTGGGAGGATTTCCAATGAGGTACCCTAAGAAATGCCCCACTTGTGCATTACACAAGTTTGGCTTACACACAGGACTGAGACAGACCCTGAGATACTCAAGTGTCCCAGTTCATTTAGTGATGTACAGATACAGCTGTTGAAATCTAAGCATTTGGACCAAGACTCACAGAGGTTTTTAAGGTCCTGAATCTGAAGCACTCACCATTTCTATTACTCTCAGTTAATTAAAAGCTGGCAGGATAAATCCCTTTGGGGATCAGCTTTCCAGCAGCTACAGACTTTTACAGGCTTAGGCACTGGCTGAGTAAGGTCTTATAAATGCTACTGGCACCTGAATTTTAGAAACCCTTAGGTGTTTGAAGTAAAGAGCTTAATTCAGCCCTGTCAATCTAGCTCCTTCTGTCTATCTTTAATCTCATTTCATCCTGTCAGAGCTGAAGTTTCCTCAAGGATAGATTTACCTTTGTACTCAGTCTATATTTGTTAGTAATAGTTACTTGGTGTTTGAGGACATACAACTGGTACTGAGAGTTGTGCTGTTTATGTTGACTAAGATTCTTTGGGTGATATACTTTGAAAAATATTTTTTTTTACAAACTATTGTATTATAATTAGTCTTTGTTAATGTGGCTTTATTATCTATGGCTTCATTCTTTGATGAAATTACAAGTCTGGATACTAAAAGGACTGTTTAGATAGAATAGATTTAGACTTGTGTAAGATATTTGTTTTAGAATCTTCATGACATTTTGATTAAAAAATAAGTACTATACAGTATCATCCAGGTACATGCTAAATGAATTAAGAAGCAGTTTGCTCACATATTTCAAATAGTATTTGCGGATGAGCAATCATTATCAAATAGATATAGTCCTGGTGGAGGTACACATGAATTGATATGTAGAACTAACATTTTCACCTGTATGCAGTTGTAAAACTACGTTTCACAACATATGTGGCTGACACACAGGTTGCAGAGTGGCAAACTAATAAGGACAAATCAATTATACAGAGGACCCAGAGCTTCTCAACAAGCCAAGCCCCCTCATGCTAAAGGTGGATGCAAAATATGTACTGAAGAACTAGGAATGCTGGCCATGCATACAGACTAAGACATTGTCACCTGGAAGATAAGACTTGTAACGTTTTGAGTCACTACAAATTAGTCCCTGAACATGAACCTCCATGCAACAGAGTAGCAGAAAAACCTCAAGTTTGAACTGGAATGAGGAATGATTTTATCACTGTATGATGCATTACTGGGACTAACTTGAGAAAACTATATGTGGTTCTGTTGTAACTGCTGAGATTGACTTCATAAAATATAGACATGATTCTGTTGTATTTCTTCTTTTAAAAAAAAGATACTGGGAAATCCGAAAGCATACAGAAAAGAGCTATTACAATTACTCAAGCTGAAGAAAAGGCCTTACCAAGAGACTTAAAAGAATCAGTGTAGCTTATAAAAAAAAGATTGAAAGGTGACTTAATTATAGTTTGTAAGTATCTTCCCAGGGAGAAAATATTGGGGTTTAATGGATTCTTTAATCTACTGGAGAAAGACATAATAAATCTCCTTAATATATATGGCAATCACTTCGCCCACCAGTGAAACACATATACTTCTGAATGAGAGTATGGAAGTTAGCAGTGTTCAAGAGCAACAGAGAATAATTAAGGGTAGAAATAAAGCAGAATGTTATGGGCAATTAAAACTACAGGAGTAATTTTGCTAGGGAGGATTTAATTTTTCCAAATGGATTTTCTCAGAATACAAGGCCACAAATTCCTATTCTTTGTAAAGTCACTTTATAAAGTATCACAGCTTCTTTAATGACTGAACTGGTCAGCACTTCCATTTTCTGCGACACCCAAAGCATATTCTTGCAAGTGAGGTGTATTACGTGTCACAATGAGAAAACAGAGCATTATCTTTTTCTCACATGGGTTTCTCTCAAGCTGTGCTCAGCTCCCAAGGCACCCATACTCTGTTCATACAACTGTGTAGCCACATCGGTAATGACTTCTCATGGCTGTGACAGGTTTTGCACAGAGGAAACTATTCCCAGTGGTACATTGCATCTCATTGTGCATGAACACCATGTCATCACATGCTCTTGGGGTGTGAAAAAAATATGAGTAGCTGCTCATATCTGTCATTTGCTGGAACAAAGACTAAGCTGCCAACTGATATAGTGGCTCGTGTTAATTTGACAATGTTCACTTGAGACTGAGACCAGAGCATTTATCTGTTATCTAAGCCAAACTCCTGTCATACAGATGAGCAGGTAGGGCATTCATTGTTTTTGTGTCACTTTGTCCCCTAAGCGTTGCAAAGACAAAAGAGCAGGAACTGTTTTATATCCACTTTCTGCCTCAAGCAATGTTCTGAGTTTGGCTCCAATTGCCTGGGAAACAGAGACCTTGCTTTTCTAATACAAAATCATTTTGTGATGAAGTTTAGAAAGTGACAAAAAATCTTGATGTCTACACACAGTGACTGCTATCACCGAATTAAAGCACAGTCCCAGGGGAGAGGAGAATGTGGAGCAAACAGCTATACAGGCAAAATCATGAAAGACAGAGAGCAGAGAAGCAAAATTTATAGAGACAGAATAAAAAAGGGAAGCTTGAACACTGTCGAAGGCGGCCTTTATGTCTATCTCAAACTGATGTGGAAGTGATGTCTCCCTACTCTGAGCTCCCAATTCTAGCAAAAGAATGGTACTATAAACAAATTAATTCTCCTAATCTTTCCCTACAGAGAAAAAATTTTGAAGAGAAACAAAAAAATTTCTCATCCCAGTAGTCCCACAGTCAATGTGTACGTGATGGCCTTATGCCAAGATTTCTCTAAATCACACAAACACTTAAAATCTCTCCATCTTTATGCTCAGTAAAGCAAACCTTTGATATATCCAGCACCATCTTTTCAAAGTCTTAGTATGAGTGTAAATTCATTAAACAGAACCACAAATACTTTGTGAACATGCCATTTACCATGTAGTTTTCTGAATGCTGAAAGTTTTCTCTAGCATTTTTTAGGGCTTGTTGTTGGTTTTTTCCCCCTGCAGTTCTGATGACTAGAACTTGTTTGTAAAAATGCACTTTAAGAAAAGCTGAGGGATTGCAGACAGCAAGACTCCTGAGATTGGGGGTTTTGAAAATTCACGATGGTTATGAAACACAGAAGAAAATCATGAGGCTTGCCAGCACAGAATGAATAAAGTGAGAAAATAATCTTCATGCTTGTGTCCCAGATACCTAGAATACCTACAAGCTTTTGCTTGTAGGCTCTGCATTTACAATCAGAAATTTTACTGACACATTTGAAATAACAGATTTCTGATTTGTTCATCTGAAGGTTGATGCAAGGATTTTCTCAACAAAGCAGCCTTGACTGTGGAGCTCACTTTGGACAAGAAATAAGCATTAAAGTTGTATGAGGAAAATGCATCAGAAAAAACTTGAGATTGAGTGGAAAGGAAGCTTTGGTGATGTAGAGAAAAGTCTTCCCTGATTTCTCTGGTTTTGTTGGGTTTTTTCTCTACTCTACTTTCTGGTCTCGGCCAAACATTTTTTGACTTCTCATTTAATCCAGTTAGTTTATTGCTTGCTTGTTCTTAGCATCCCCAGATTTCTTCAAGCTGTGTCCCACAATGTTATCAACCTCAGTATGTTTATATCCTTTCTACTGCTTGTCAAGAACTAATCACAAGCTACAAGCAGTGTTTTTTGTTTTGAAGTTATTATAAGAAATAGTTATGAAGCTTCATGTCATCAAATCCTTATATACCTGGGTTCACCAACTGATGCAAATCTTCTTTGTTTACCTTGCTGTGAGAAAAATGTGCATTCAAATTCTATAAACAAACAGGCTCATTTACAATTGAGAGGATCTGAAAAGACAGAAACATTTCTTTGGCAGAAGCCTTGGTTTAAGACAGGCCTTCTCTTCTTCCACTGCCCATATCACAGAGTTTGGTGCAATATGTCCTTGGTTGTACAATTTGAGTAGTTTGTGGCAAGATCTTATAAAGCTCTGAAAAAAAATGCTGAATGGAGGCCATACAGATACCACTGTGAAGCCAAATCAGAGTGTCATTGAATATTTCATGTTGGAGATAGCAAATGTTTAAAGCATGTTATTGTTTCCTTACTCTGCACCTTCTTTCTTGATCATTGCATTTCAGTAGTATAAAATAAATTTAGTTCTACCTTGAAGAGAGAGACTGCTGGCAAAATCCAGGCATTTTTACTGCTCAGAGAAAACCAGTCCTGAGACAGGGTTATTGCTCCTCTCTCACCATGCTAGTCAACCCAAAGAAGGGTCTCTCAAGAGTCAACAGGACTCTCCTTCACTGTCTTGTAAGAGCCTATTGGTTTCTGACCACATCTGACTATTCTTAGGAAAAGCAATCTCTAATTACAAGGACCAGAAGGGGATTGTGCCAAGAGATGGCCTATGCCTCAAAAATGAAATGAAGAAAAACAGTTTTCCTTATCACTTTCAAATCCTCATGTTTTTGAATGTCATTTTCTTTTATCTCTGCTCTTAGAAGAAAGTAGGCTGGAACATTAGAATGGGAAGGAAACTGTTGTATATGTATATCTCTTAACCAGTTTTTTCACATATGATGCCTCCTTCTTTCTTCCATCCATGGTCAAGAAAAGGTGCACATCACCCAGTGCTCACAAGGGAACGGGCCTGTCACAGCTACTATTGCTCACCCACTGTGATGCCGAGGGATTCGGAATCTAAAATTTGCTTTTGCCACCTTTGAGTACTTTTTCATTTCATGTTATAATGCTATAATGTCTGTAAAGTTCAAGAAGATTTGTAAAACTGTTTTCTCAGGCATTATTTTTCAAAATCTTTGTGAATGTTTCTTCTGCTGCCACGTGTTTTTCAGAGATATGAGCATTCAAAACACGCTGGACAGTTCAGCTTAAGCACTAGAGATCATAGAAATCATCTGATTTATTCTGAGTAGCTAGGAGAAAGCAATTTCAAAATATGGGGTCTATATTTTGCTGGTATGAAACCAGCTGTTACAGCTTATCTCATCTTTATTTTTAATTCCATTAGTAATAAAATTAAATATGTACATGTTAAATGGGAAAACATAGTCTAAAAGGTTTGCAGACATGAGTTCAGGTGGCTTCATTCTACCCTGTAGGTGAAGAAGGCCATGCTGGCTGAGACCTGATAAAATTGTTTATCGTTCTGCACTCTGAAAATGTTACACTTCACAGCAATAATTAAAAAAAAAAATAAAAATTAGGATCATTTTAGACAGCTTTTAAAAATGCCATTGGTGCTAGTTTTTCTCTCCATCTACTTTTAAAGCCTGGCATGTTTAATACATTTGTGACTGAAATCTTTGAAGGACGCATTGAACCAGAACAGGATAAGGTTGTCATATGTAGATACTATAGAAAAAGGGGTAGCACTTCACTTTTGTTATAGAAATGACTTAAACAACCCTCTAGGTGCATAAGGCAAATGTGACACACTGTGGAGCCAGAGCTGTACTTACAGTCATGCCAATGCAACAAATTCCCTTGGGGAACCATTTTGCTTCAAAAATTCTCCTGGATATCTTCCTGCATATATTGAAGAGAAGTTAGTCATTTTTTCTTCTGACTTTTCTGATACCAGCTCTCTGTATGGTCTCTGAAACTTCTCCTGCAACACTTTCTGTTGTACATCTAATACCTTGCAGAATATGCCTAGATTACCTTGAAGTAATAGATTCATAGATTCATAGGTTCATAGATTTACCATCCTTTATGAGAGTCTGTCTCTTGCTTTTGTCCAAATACTTCGAAATCATCCTTAATGTAAAACAGGTTAAATGCAAGTTGTTAGTTACCATATACAAAGTAGGCAATAGAGTTACAAATATTTACGAAATACCAGTGTGGAAATTAAAGAAATTTACTTAATTTGTGCTAGGATTAAACAGAAAAGGCTCCTGGGCTTTTTTCAGTCACTGTTGCCTTCCCTGACACGTGCCTCTGAGGTGTTACTCTTCAGGCCATGCTCATCACAGAGCATTACAGTGTCCAATAATTGAATTTTAAAAAAACTCACACACCCCTCCCAGATAAACCTGTTTTTTAAAAAGCCCAGGAAATTCTACACACATTCAAACCCTTAATTGTGGTTGGAGGCATAAGCATTCTGAATTTAGTAACTGCCGCAATGACAGCTGCCTGAATAAGAAGGCAGAATAAGAAGGAAAGTTGTTCTCCAAGCTCTATAGAGCTAAGAAATGCATTTTATTTCTTTGTCAAAATTTCTGTATGATAAATAAAACACTACAGCCACAGTTATCAGAGGAAATCAGTAAATATTTGATTCAATCTTCCTTAAATTTAGATATCTATTGTGGTTTAACCCCAGTCGGTAACTAAGCACCACGCAGCCACTCACTCATGCCTCCCCCCACAGGGGGATGTGGAGGAGAATGGAAAAAAACTCCTGGGTTGAGATAAAGACAATTTAATAGGATAACAAAGGAGAAGGAGAAGAAGGAGAAGAAGGAGAAGAGGATGAGGAAGAAGGACAAGAGGAAGAGGAAGAGGAAAAGGAAGAGGAAGAACAAGAAGAAGAAGAAGAAGAAGAAGAAGAAGAACAACGACAACAACAACAACAACAACAACAACAACAACAACAACAACAACAACAACACAAGTGATACACAAATGCAATTGCTCACTACATGTGAAAGGAAAATAAAACAATCTTGACAGACAGTCTGTTTCCGAGCAGTGATCCCACCTCCTGGCTAGCTTCCCCAGCTATATCCGGAGTGTGACGTTCCATGGCAGGGAATGTCCCTTTGGCCAGTCTGGGTCAGCTGTCCTGGCTGTGCTCTCCCACCTTCTGGTGCACCTGGCAGGGCACAGTGAGAAGCTGAAAAGTCCTTGACTTAGTGTAGGCACAACAACTACCTAGCAAAAACTAAACCCATTAGTGTGTTATCAACATTATTCTCACCCTAAATCCAAAACACAGCACTATACCAGCTACTAGAAAGCAAATTAACTCTATCTCAGCTGAAACCAGGACAGTGTCTAAAGTGTCTGTAGTCAACGGAGACAGGCATTTAGAATCATACAATGGTAGAATGGTTTGGGTTGGAAGGGACCTTCAAAGACCATCTAGTTCCAACTCCCCTGCCATGGACAGGGACACCTTCCACTAGACCACGTTGCCCAAAGCCCCATCCAACCTGGCCTTGAACACTTCCAGGGAGGGGGCATCCACAACCTCTCTGGGCAACCTGTTCCAGTGCCTCGCCACCCTCACAGTAAAGAATTTCTTTCTAACATCTAATCTAAATCGACCCTCCTTCACCTTGAACCCATTACCCCTTGTCCTGTCACTACACTCCCTGATAAACAGTCCCTCACCATCTTTCCTGTAGGCCCCCTTCAGAAACTGGTAAGCCACAATTAGATCTCCCCGGATCCTTCTCTTCTCCAGGCTGAACAACCCCAACTCTCTCAGCCTGTCCTCACAGGAGAGGTGCTCCAGCCCTCTGAGCATCTTTGTGGCCCTCCTCTGGACTCGCTCCAACAGCTCCATGTCTCTCCTGTACTGGGGCCCCCAGAGCTGGACGCAGTACTCCAGGTGGGGTCTCACAAGAGCGGAGTAGAGGGGCAGGATCACCTCCCTCGACCTGCTGGTCACACCTCTTTTGATGCGGCCCAGGACACGGTTGGCTTTCTGGGCTGCAAGCGCACACTGCTGGCTCATGTTGAGCTTCTCATCAATCAATACCCCCAAGTCCTTGTCCTCGGGGCTGCTTTCAATCCATTCCTCGCCCAGCCTATAGTTGTGCTTGCGATTGCCCCAACCCACGTGCAGGACTTGTTGAACTTCATGCAGTTCACACGGGCCCACCTCTCAAGCCTGTCAAAGTCCCTCTGGATGAGGGGTGGCTCTTCAAATCCCTTTTAGGAGGACTTTGAATGTCATGAATGACCCTCTGGAAGTTCTTATCACTCCTGATCACAGTGGACTACTTTAGACCAAACACCTAACTTTTAGACCTCTGACTTTTCCCTCACAGAGCGAGATCCATCTTACCTACCCTCGGTCTATGAGCAAGGCAGGTTTTCTCTGCCAGTGCAGAGAGGCACCTCCAGAAGGTAGTTCATCCTGTTCTAAAGCTCTTTTCTAACTGATCGAGGCAATGGCTCTCTTGAGCTGCCTGTCACTCCATTAACTGGAGAAAGAAGCAGTTTAGCTAGTTCAGATTAGATGCTGTAATATGAAATAGCTAAACTGAAATTAATTTCAACGCACATGTTTCTTCTTTCAGCTTGAGATTTGGATCCTCATTTGCTGAAGTTCTCAGTGCTAGTAGCTGCGCATTCAGTCAGCAGGAGGCACAGCACGCTCCGAGCAGGAGACACACCACAGCATACTCAGAACTCCAAAAAGTGAGCAAAGAGATAACGCAAAGTGGATCTGCTAAAATTAGTGGATAATCATTAGGATCAATATCACCATGCTTCAGTTCAGTACTTCTAAAATGAGATAATGCCAGCCTTTCACTATGGAGATGTTTTGTGAAAATAAAGCGACTGATGTCTGAACAGTCTAATAATGTGTGTCACAGAATGGCTCCTGAACAAATTAGTAACTATTGTTAGAGCAAGATTTTAATATTATGTAGTAAACAAGCCCTGAGAGAAATAATACAAAATATGAAACAGCCATTCACTGAGAGCATCAAGCATACCAGATGAGATAGCTCTCCTTCGGGCAAAAACTGAGTGATCCAGCTCTTAAAGGAGATCGCTTTAAGGCAATACTTCAGTTGCAGATTTACCTAAATTTGGATTTCCTTATTTTTTCTTGCTTCATTTGGTAATTTTAATAAAGTTTAAGTATTACTTTGTGTGCATTGTATTACACTTTTGCACACAGATATGCAAAATGCATGTATATATGTATGCATATATATATGCATACATAAATTTATATATACACATTTTTCTATATGTATGTATATAAATGTGCATACATATACAGTTGCGTTTGAAGCTGTGCTGACGTTTGGAAGGTTAGCTTAAGTCAGTGGAGATGATTTAGTGTACAGCTGGAAGGTGACATGGTAAAGGTGAGTGATAAATCACGTCTGGCATTAGCTATAACTTCCTGGCAGCTAGAATATCTAAATAAAAATATGGTTTAACATACCATTATTCAAACTACAGAAAAATTTCCAAAAATGCATGATTAAAGAATAAGCATAGAAGTGATTGCTGTATTAATAGTTGCTATAGTGTTCATAAAAGAAACTACAAGGCAATTTTAGACTCGTAGCAGATTTAAATTTGATATTTCTGTTGTTAATTGTTCATACAGTTTATATCTGTATAGATATTTGTATTGCTCTCTCTCTTGTGGTGCCTAAGTATGTACAAAATAAATAACACCATAAGATCCATTCAGTAAAGAGTCATGGAAAAAAAGAATTACATTCATACAAGAAGCTTCAACGTGTAATATTCACCTAAAAGGCAATATTATCTTCAAATGACAGCAGCCTTTTCAGAAAAGAATTGCAGAGGAGCTGTGCATATTCATATTTAAAGGGCTATTTATAACTTCAAAACAACTTGTTGCCAAATGGCTAGTTAAAAATCAACTTGTGTTTCTGCCATGAGAAAAACATGCTCTCTCCTCTACACCTGAGTGACAGTCTGATATAGGCAAAGTAGCTGCCTGCATTGGAAAAACGTAACTGATACGGACAGTGTATACACTGACCAGACATAAACCGATACTTGGATTAGCCCTCCCAGCTTTACGGTTCATCATGAAGCTCTTAAAAGAGACATTTGAATTAAAGCTCATTTTATCTATTGCAGTTGTCTACTATTCTCCGAATTAGGAGGATGATGATATCATGAGATTCCACTGACTAATTGACTCCCTGTCCAATTATATTTAAATAACAAAAAAGTAAGAACATGAAGTTGTAAAAATGACCATCACCCCGCTGTAGTCAAAGGTGTGACATTAACTTAAGAAAGCTGAAGGACCAGCCCATATTGTTCATATTGTAAACCAGTTGACTAATAAGCAGTGCAGCCAATAAAGCCCTCTTCCATGTCCGTTAACAAAAAAAAAAAAACAACCAAAAAACAAAAAACAAACCACAACAGTTTTTCCCATTGTATTTTCAGTGCTGTAGTTGCATGTGCACCCTCTCCTTTAAATCATCAGAAACTCGGGAGAAAAAGAAAAGTTATACTGGTTCAAATGTAGTGGAACACAGAAAACCATAAAGTCCCAGTAGTTTGACCTTACTCAAATTGAAATCAGTTAAAAATAGTCCCAGTGACTTCAGTACTGCAGAATCAGCCCCTAACCACTGAGAAGCCAACAGATTTTACTATCTCTGAATGCTGAATGCCTCATTTGGGATTTAAAGAAATATGTGATTAAAATCTAATTTTGTCACAAGATGTACTCAGACTGAAGCTGAGCAAATAATTGATCATGAATAATTTATCTGAGGAAGTTTATCTCTTTTCTTTGTCCCTGAATATCCATGAATAGATCATCATTTCTTCAAATTCACTTTTGCAGACTTTCTTGATTCTGAATCGACTGTGTGCAGTTTTCTTCACACATGGATTACTTGATCTTCACTCTTTCAGCTGTGTTAATTATTTATGATTAGTCAGAATTCTCGTGATGTATCCCTCTAATAGCATTTCTGGCACAGATACTCCTTTAAAACTGAATGCCATTAAAAAGAGAAAGCCACTTGCACAAGAGCTTAACAAAATCTCTTTCCATTTCTTACTTCAAAACGCAAATATAAAGAAGCATAAACATGAGCAAAGCAAAGTTGTTTTCTTTCGTTTAACAGAGTAATTAGTCACAGACTTTCCCTGTCCGACTTTCCAATAGATCTCTGTTTTAGAGATTGTGTTGCAGTAGAGGATTATATGGAAGTGAGTTGCCTCTCCCTGTGTATGTGTGAGGGCTGGAATCTTCCAATATGAAATGCTCTCTTTTCTCTCTCTAAAACTTTGTGAGGTGATTTTATCATCAATTCAGTTTATACAGATATGTTGGTGTTCACTTTTTAAATCACGTAGATCAGCTGTCTATTCCCTGTATCTATTTCCCTACTGGTAATAAAGTTGAATTCATGTTTGAACCATATTTATTAATGAATTTCCTATCCTCTTTTGAATTTCCCTGTAAGTTTCATCTGTGTGTATTATGTAAAAGTAAAGCATTACAAATTTGAAGGAAAAATCATATTGAGAAGCTGCAAAATGTGGATTTAATTGTTCAAAATCTAAATCACCTTGTGGGGGGAAAAAAAAAAAAAAAGTAACATTTCTTCCTTAACGTTTCGAAACCCGCACAGGGGAAACTCTGTATGGTGTATGAGAAGTCATGAAATTCCTGATGAATATTTACGTGACAAAAAGTAAATAAGCACTATTAAAGGACAAAATGTGTAAATAAGAAAAAGTTCCTACAAGTTTATAATTTGTACTGTCAAGAAATACATAAAAGTCATCCAAAGATAAGAATGAGTCATTACGTATTTACAAACTGTTCTCTGAAAGCATCCAGAATTGGTCAAGAAAAACCTGACACAGTAAGCAACTCTTCAGAAACTATGAATCTGAAAAAAATTTGATATTTTACAAATAGATATTAAATTAAAAACAATGGGGGTAGAGTGGCAAAATTGTCATATTAGACACTTAATTTTTAAGAATTTTGTCCTCCTGAAATTCAGTGTGAAAATGTGACAGTGAAGCTAAGAATATATTCTCACATGAAATTAGATTACATGAATCCAAATAAATAGTGTTTATTATTCTTAGACCTCTATTTGAAAAATAAGTTTAGTTTTATTAAAAATTAATCCACCATTAAACCAGACACAAACTGCAAGGAAGTTGACAATGGTCTACAATGTGTTTAAATAAAATTTAATTTAATTTTAAAATTATTCCTCAAGAAAATTACAAAGGAGGAGAATTCCTGGGCAGAAGGATTAGGAAAGGTCTTGGAAACTAATCAAGACAACTTATTAAATAAAGCAAGAGAGTTAATTAAAAGTAATTTTTCTGACTTTTTTAAGTCGGACACTGAAAGAAACACAAAGACTGCCTCAGTGTAACTGCAAACACCACTTAACTACGATCAGAAGGACAAGCTGAAGGATTTTATTACCACTTTTAGTAAAAAAACATGGAGCATCAAAAGTTAAACAGAGGCAGCTGATATAGTTTTGTAAACAATAAGTGTTACTTCTGTTGTTCCGATATGATCCTACTACTGCATTAAAAAGTGACCCTCCCACGGGAGTAAAGGAGGAGTTAAAGGCACTATAATTTGAAAAGGCATGCATTTGCACAATTGAAAATATACAGGAAGAAGAAATAAAACAGTGGAATTTTAAAACTTTTCCATTAAGATGGGGGGGGGAAAAGTAATTTCTCATAAAAATTTCTCATTCAGGTGGTGAAGAAACACTGCTATTGCAAACATGGAATGCTTATTTTGTCCTGATTTGTAACTGAATTAATTAGGGATATATTTTGCTCGGAATTGTTCAGTGCTGGTTTTTTTAATACAAATGCTAGTCTATCCAATTTGACTTTCTGGAGGAAAATATCAAGAAATATTTAATTAGGGAATATGTCTCAAAATGTAACTGTGTGAAAAAAAAGTGTTATAAAGACACAGACATCCCTCAAAACAGCAGCTGACTAGTAATATCACTTAGGTATTAGGCACATGTCCTTATTGTTTTGTTTTCTCTGATTTGAACCTGTATTTCAGCATCCCATGGGAACGCCCAACAACCATGCTAAGAATTCGCTTTCTCCAGACCAGAGAACATGCATTCATTTATATTTAGTTTAAGGATTAAGAAAGAGTGAGCAATTGAGAAAAAATCTGGATGAGCTTATTTGTTTTGTGTGTAACTAACAATGGAAGCTCACATTTAATTTCAGAAAGACAACTTAATTGTTTATCCAAAGAATGAGGAGGATTTAAGGTTGCTGGTTTCCCAGTAGCTAGTAGCCTGCTGAGGGTGCAAAGCAAGAATAAACAAATAGGTTGAAAACTGTGTGCCTTCCCTAATTCTTCATAATTACTTCCCTGGGTTTGTCCAGGGAAGACTGGGAAAATGTTCCGGCATCATGTTATCCTCACATGTTTTGCCAGGTGTGATTCCTCTAATGCAGCTGGTAAGAAAATGGAGGTCTAATCATTTGATAGTAGAGCCTGCAGTACTCAGTAATATCAGATGCTGAACTGGTGGTGCTGGCAACATATGTTCTGAGATCCTGCTCATCTAAATGCAGAGTGATTAATAAGAAAAATATTTGATTTTGATCAGAGAAGAGACCTGGATTCAGATCTTTACCCTGCTAGCCTTCACACATACCTGTAGAAATGTCAGTGTCCTGACTGGTAACATATCTTTTTTTTTATTTTATTTTTGCCTCAGTCTGTTATGAAAATAACCTTCAAAATTGCTAAAAACATTAATGTTTCAATTAACATGCTAGGTTATCCCCAGACGTACATATGCCACATACAGTGTTATAACCATCTGATGACCTACAAGGAGATGGTTTCTAATGCACACACTTAAATGCAATAGAGTGATTTTGTATTGTCTATAGATTCCTTGATGCTTTATCTTTCTCAATGCTTGAAACTTGACATTTTCCATTATAGATGTCTATTAAGGAAGCACACATCTTTAGTATAATTTGAAACAAAACAACAACAAAAACCCAAAGAAAACCAGAACAAGCTGTTTAGCTAACCCAGTTTTTGCCAGGCTCATATTAGGAAGCCTTCATGTTAACCACTCTCTTGCAAAATTGGGGGGGCAGCAACTTCCAGGAAAATGACAGTAGCAAACAGCACGGGGAGCAGCAATTACTTCATCCAGCACCAACATCTGAGGAGCGAGCAGTTGCCTGAAAGGTTGGACTTTGTGCCCTCCTGAGTTCTGACAAGTCTCAGAAGGTATGCTAGCTAAAAGAAATTACAACTGAATGAAGTTTTGCTCCTATTTCACACAACTCCAACAGAAGAAAGGAAAACCATTTTCACTCTGCTATTCACCTCCACTGGTCTGGAATCTATTTTTTAACCATTTCAGTGTGAGCTGTTTCACTGACTGAAGTAATTCAAACCTATAAGATCAAAGGGCCTTTTGGCAGTTTCCAATCTCTAAAACTTTCAGACACCCTGGAGACAAATACATTTTTAGAATATATTAAGGAAATATAAAACCTGAGACATGTTGCATGGTTAAAGTAAATCCATAAAAATTATTTTCCAGAATTCATCCCTTATGGCCCAGTGGTATTAATGAGAACCTAAATATAGCATAGTATCTTTTAAAATATTTTAAAAACATACAATAATGTTACAGAAATAATAAAAAGACATCTCCGTACATATCCTGATGTCTGTCATAAGGTCAGGTAGTAAAATCTAGGAAGAATAGACAATTTAATTATTTCTGTAGGTCAGCGAGCAGTTAACATTGGTATCCTGATATAAAACTAGATTTAACACAGATGGGATAGGTTAAACGTTTGAGTATATGTATGCCCAAGATCATAAATAACTGTCAGAGGCTTACAATAGATATAATTCTCAAAAGGACTTTTGTAAAACAGGAATGTGAGTCCCATTGAAAATCTCATTTAATTTCAAGGTGTGCTCTCAAGATTTATATTCCATTAAGTATTTACCATATGTGCTTCTCTGAATCAGATGGCTAGAATCCCCACTGAATTGCCAAAGGGGGAAATGAACACATTCGCTAACCTGTAAATGTCTCTTGTTGACTTGGAAGTCACGCGCTATGTGATCTATGGTTTGGAGGCTGCTAGTGGAATGGACATCGATCCATAACATCAAAATGAAGAGGGAAAAAATAACTTTTCTGTCAGTACCTTTGTCATTTCTGCTGTCAGCTGTTTCAGGACTGTCAAGAGAAAAAGAAAAATAAGGTCATTTCCCTAGATTGTAATGCAGAAAGAAAGGTAAGTTTCAGTGATTAGAGCTGGCTAAAAACTTTAAACAGAGCTTTTTCCACAAAAGAGTACCATGTAAGTGACTGGAAAGCCCATGGGATTTAATCAGCTTCACTCAAATTTAATAGAAATAATTAAATCAAAGCAAAGTTAAAATTAATTACCCACTTTAAAGTTTCATGCTTTGTCTTTCATATGATAATGTTCATCCTATATTGTATTCATCATACATTATACTTAATAATGTTATTTTTTAAAATATTATGAAATAAATTTTCAACATTGAAGAAAAATGTTTCAGCAATATCAGATCTGATTCCAGAATCAAAGTGGTTGGAATTTCCATTCCCCAATAAAGTGGACTTTTCGTCCTGTTTGGGAACAGTCCTGAATTCTGAAATTCCAGAGTATCCCACCAAATTGAAAATTCTGCTTTCTGAACATCTCAAAAATTTAATTTCTCTGTGGGATTATTAAGGTCTTAATTGTTCTCAGCATTCTTTTCCAAATAAGCAATAATGAAACATGAATGATGCCTAAAGGTAGCATATTCAGAGCATACAGAAACGCAGCAGAGTATGATGGCCACATCATGGAACAGCATCAGTAAAGTTTAGATTGAAGGCTAAAAAAATGTGATTTCAGAGGTTTAGTATTTTCCCTTTGTGCTTTTACCACATATGTGATATGTCATGCTTTCTGTATCAAGACTTACAGATCCTGCCTAATACAAAACCTATTCATGAAAAGGAAAGAGAAGTTAAGAGAAGTTTTCATGATATTATGGTATGTCATATTTGTTCTACATTCAGAAATGCTTTAGAAATAACAACAAAAAGAAGTATTTTCATGGTCAAAGACTAAATTTTCATACCTGTCTAGGCTAATTTACTTATCAAAACAGTACCATAAATCCTCACCTCTATTCACTGAGCTTTGATTCTACAATTTATTTCCCTGCAACCTGCTTTCTACAGTTCCAAACTCTTAGGCTGACTTTCCTCTTTTAATTTAAAAACATCTCTTTCCTTCTGTTACTCCCATATTAGCAAGGGGATGCCTTGGAAGCTACCTGGGATATGTTTTCCTCGCTGGCCAAGCATAGGTCTAAACCTTTTTGAGGAAGGCTTGAGATGATGACAGTGCTGGGGGAGCTCAGTCAAAGCTCCAGTGCCTGATGGTCCCCACACGCAGGACCAGGTTCTCCTGCCAATATTCGGAATATACTGTGCACAGATGGAATAGAACTCCCTACAGTTCAGTAGCAGATGACCAAAGGCTGGCACTTCACTGAGAGCAGTGGGGCAACTTGTGGGTGGAGATGAAGGAAGTTTAATAAGGAAAAGCAAAGGCCACACATGGAAGCAAAGGAAAATAAAAAGATTTATTCTCTACCTCCCATCAGCGGGCGATGTCCAGCCACTTCCTGGGAAGTAGGGCCTCAGAATGTATAATGTTAAGATTGCTTATAAGGAACCAAAACTTGTAACATGGGGTGCTACTTCTGCTCCCAGCCGAGAGCCACCTTTATTGCTGGCAATAAAAAAGGAGGTTTAGCTAGTACGTACTTCAGCTGCCTTCTTTCCAGTACCCACACACAAACTAAAGAAAAGAAAGATGCAAGCAAATCCATTTCAGTACCAATTTGGCAACCCAGGTGGGACTCTGCAGGTTCCCAACCTGGTGAGCGTGGCTACCGTGTACAACACAGCTGGTACTGGGTGCGTTCACCTGAATGATCTTGTGGGATCTGCATTCCCTGGGAAGGTACTAAACCCGGGGACGGCATAAGTCATGGGGGGTTGTCCTGTTTTGTGACTGGGATAGAGTTTCACAAGAAGCTGGGAGGAGACACAGCCAGGACAGTTGACTCAAACTAGCCAGAGAGGTATTCTGTATCATATGACGTCATGCTCAGTATATAAAGGCAGCTGGCCAGGGAGGAGGGGCCGCTGCTCAGGGACGGGCTGGACATCAGGTTGGGTAAACAAATTGCATTGTGTATCACCCACTTTGTATATTCTAAGTATTGTTGTTGTTATTTTCCTCTTCCTTTGCTGTCCCAGTAAACTGCCCTTATCCCAACCTACAAGTTTCACCTTTTTCTTCTGATTTTCCTCCCCAACCTACCAGGGGAGGAGTGAGCGAGCAGCCACGTGGTACCTAGCTGCCGGCTGGGGCTAAACCACGACAGGGGTTAAATAAGTAGGGTAAAATGGGGTGCCTGAGCACTCAATGGAGGGGTTGGGCAGTATGGCCTCTTAGCTTTTATTGTTGAGCACGATGTCATACAGTATGGAATATCCCTTTGGTCAGCTTGGGTCAACTGTCCTGACTATGTCCCCTCCCAACTTCTTGCCTACCCCCAGCCTACTGACATTTTGGAGGGAGGGTGGATTTGGAGGCACGGCCTTGATGCTGTGAGAGCACTGCTCAGCAGTAGCCAAAACACTGGTGTGTTATCAACACCCTTCTAGCTACAAATACAAACCACAGCACTATGAGGGGTGCTATCGGGAAAGTTAACTCCATCCCAGACAGACCCAATACAGGAGGGAATAAATATCTGCATGTGCTGTTTGCCTGGTCACTGTGCCTAGTCAAATTTCACCTAGCTGCTTTTTTTAGACTGTGCATCCTGTATCTGTACTAGTAGAAACAATTGCAGGCAATAACTTTGTTAGGACTGTATGCAGAGCTACAAGAGATCTTTGTTTTCCTCTGGGTCATAATTACTCACTTTTGTCATCACAGCTAATGTTAACGCTGTTACTAACCTTACTGCGTCTGTTAGCAGCACCTCTCAAGTTTTTCTGCTTTAGTTGATGATGGGTAGGGTAGCAAGAGATGAGCCCAGAGCGTCTTGAGTAGTGTGATAAAAAGGAGCCTTATTCCAGGCTGTAAGAACCTACACAGTGGCACAGCATCTGACTAAAGCATGGTCCCCCAGCCTTTGCTCCGCTCCCTGCTCCTCACACAACTGGCTAAGGGTGAGAAGGTCCAGGTCACCTAGCTGTGACATCAGGTCATGGAGTACAGAGACGACATTACTTTGCACTGCATAAAGGTGTAAAGTTCTCCCTTATCAGTGCATTACATAAGACTGTGCCTAATGGGAAACAAAGATTGCATGAGTACATGACTAACTTACCTGTTTGCTAATGGAGCTGTCATCCCTGGATACAGCTAAAGCTGTGACATGAGCCCAGCAGTTGGCCATGCAACACCTGTGCTCCATTCCTTTTCTGAGACAGCAACTTTCACCATTAAGCTCACTTTAAAACATCATATAAAATGAGCTCTCTAAGCTGCTGAATAGAACCTTACGCACCAACACTGTTTCTTTGATTAGTCACCATAACCTGATTTCTTGTGAGAAGTCAGACTGCGACAAATTATTTGAGCCAACAGACCTACCATGAGATACAGTGTGCATTGTTAGTAGTACTCACAGAAGAGGAAAACAGAGATAAAATATATTTTGATGAGACTTGTCTTTTGCATGGCATTTTGAACATAGTGCATTTGCTGTACAGCAAGGGAAAAGAAGCAAGTTTTCAGTAATTATCTGTGAATACCATAAAAGATCATATGTTTCTATTTCCCTTCACTAGAATATAGTACAGTTTTTTCTGTACAACTACTGTATGAAGTAGTTGTAATTCTAGTTGCCAGCTAATCTATGCTTGAGTGCATTATAGACAACCCAATCTCCTCCCAGACCTCACCCAGAGACAGATTATTATTTCAGGAGAATTGCTGTTTTATTTAATATAGTAATTACATATTTAATCTGGTTTATAATACTGTCTGTACAATTCTGTAGACAGATGTTTTACTCACTCTGGCCATAACCTCTACGGGGATCTATGATTAAATATTAACCATTTATATAAGGTACCATATATTCTTTATGGAATAAAAGAAGGGTTAGACTGCATTTGGCCCATATTTGAATTTATGAAACAAGTAATGATAATTTTCACCTTTAGTATATGTTCTGATGTAAGCACATGTCTGGGGCCAACAATCAGGGAGAAGGGACCTGGAGCAGGAGATCTTATAGAGAATAAAGAAAGAAGTAGTTAGTCATGGTGACTAGTGAAAGAATATAAGAATTGACTTCCTGAAACATATGAAAGGTGCCTCTAGTCCATATTCTGACTTAGCGGATAAATCAGTGGAATAGTTATTTGCTTGGAAAGCAAAAGGTGCAGAGTGATGTGATCAAGGGAATGATAAAACAAGGTGAAGAGACACCTGCCTCAAGTACACAAATGCATACAGCCTGGTGAAATGGGAAGTACTGCATATGGTCACAAAACTATGACATTGCAGGAATAACTGAGACATGATGGGTTAGCTCTCAGGGGAGAAGGGGAGTGTCCCTCTATGTGAAGCAGAAGCTCAGATGTGGGGAGCCCTTGTACGGGATGGACCACAGGCTGGGCAAAAGTTTGCAAGTCGAATCACAGAAGAGGTTGGTGAAGGTGACATCATGGTCGGCCTGTGCTACAGACCACACAATCCAGGTGAGAAAGTGGACAACATTTCTCATTAAAAAAAATAAAAATCTTTATTAACAGCTCAAAGAAGTCTCTGAGTCATAGACTCTATTCCTTAACAGGGGACTTTAACCTCCCTGATACCTGCTGAAGGACAAAATTGCAGGATGCAAGCAATCCAGGGAATTTCTGGAGGGTGTAAAGAATAGCTTCTTGATATAGGCACCACATGGGCCAACCCATGTTGTGCACAGCTGGATTTGTTATTCAGAAATGAAGAAAGGTGGTTGAGGATTTGAACCTCAATGGCAGCCTTGTCTGTAGTGGCCATGAAATAATGAAGCTGAAGTTCCTGTGGGGAGTGAGGAAGGCAAGTACCGGAGCACAGACCCTGGGCTTTAGGAGAGCTGACTTCAGGTTATTCAAGAGTTGGTAAGTGGGATCCCATGGGAGGCAGCTTGGAAGCACAAAGGAGCTCAGGAAAGCTGCCCCATCTGTGAGGACAACCTTCTGCAGGTGCCAGACTGTGCTGATATTCAGGAAGACAAGCAGACTTATCAGGACACCAACTTGACTAAGCAGGGAATTTGTAACTAAGCTGCAGTGCAAAATGACAACACAAGAGGTGGAAGCAGAGACAGACTACAAAAGAGCAATTTAGAGATAGTCTTAGGTGATATTAGGAAAGCCAAAGCTCACCTAGAGTTGACGTGCTTAAGGGACATCAGGGGCAACAAGAGCGTATATTGAAACTTTGGAAGTAAAAACTTCAGAAATAAAAAAAATTGGAACAAAGAATATTTGGGCCAATTGCTGAAAAAGGCAGGTGATTTAGTGACAGCAGGCACAGATAAAGTTGTAACCAATCAACAAACCCCTACACTGGAAAAAAGTCTCAGATGAGACAGGCACAGGCGATGTGCTCATGAAGCTCAAGAAAAAATGTAGGGAGTGACCATTTTTCCCCATTTTCTACTCCTCAGTCACCTCAAAGTTGAAGAATACTGATCCATTCAATAGCTTTGAGTATAACTCTGGCCCTTTTCTGAACCTTTTCTTAGCTGTCCTATACCTTTTTGGAAAAGGTGTTGATGAGGACAACCAGATCTGCACACAGCGTTCAGGATTTGGATGCACCATAAATGTACACAGCAATATAATCATGTTTCCTGATTTGTTCTCTATCCTTTATTAATAATTCCTAGCTTGCTTACTTGTCTGGTACAGAACACTATGTTATTGTGAGATATCTTCATAGAATTATCCATAACAGTGATTTCTCCTCTGAGTGGTAATAGCTAATTTAGAAGCTATTGCTGCGTATACATACTTAGGCTTGTTTTTCTCCAGGTGCATTACTTTGCATTTATCAACACTGGATTTCATCCACCACTTTATCACCCAGCTACTCAGTATCATGAGACTCTTCCCTAACTTTCTTCAGCTGGCTTTGAATTTTAATATCCAGAAAAATGTTAAGGTATCAGGAAACCTGTCACCTCATTGTGTATCTTCTTTTCCAGACAAATGAGTACATTGAACAGCACCGGTCCCAGCATAGCACACCGTTGTATTTCACTAGTAACTCCCCACCCCAGCCGCTCCCTTAATTTCTTTTTAACAGGACCCCTCATAATTATAATTCCTCTTTGTGAAGCTTGAATTCTTGCAGAAGTTCTGGGAGGATTTTTGCTCTTAGAAAAAAAGTTACATTTGAAGTCATGGTTGTCACCATCACAGTGGCTCTTAGAAAGGACCCCACAAAGCCAGTTTGTTTAACAGCACTTGTTTAACAGAACTTCACCCTGCATCAGTCTTTCCTCCTCTGTCATTTGTAAATCAGTTTTGCCCTGCTGTTAGGGTATTCTCTTGAGAGTGTTTCTCCCATCAAGTTTCTGATTCTCTTTATGCTAGTATCATTTTAGCCCCACCTTATTTTTAGACTTCTGGCATTTATCTAGAAATCTTGTCTTATTCTGGTTCCCTATTTTCATGTGTCCTGTTTACAAAGGCCTTTATTTGTTGAGACTGCACTTTGATTATATCTTACCTGAATTTTATTCACACCTGCCACAGATGTGGCAGGTGAGATGTATAGAGTTATCATAAGCCATAGGATACCGTGAGCATGCTTCTGTGTGCAGCTGGGGGTATCACACTTCTTGAAGCATAATCGCTGCCAGCTCTCTCCTTCCCCTGCCCCCTGAAAGTCTTGTCTCTGCATTGCTAATTCCTCGGAGTTGTCTTACCGGTGCAACTCACTTCGAAACACACAAAGTAAAATATAAATAACACAAATGTGTAGGTAGATTGATCAAAGAGTTTTTAAATTCTAGGGCCAAGTGAAATTCGCAGGCAATGGGGCGCACTGGGACTGTTAGACAATTTCTGGGAAGTGACTGGAGTTGCACAGGTTGGAAATTGCCTCATCTGTTAAAATATGGCATTATACTGCAGTATGCCTGATTTTCTTTCTCAGGATTACACTAAAATCTTTCTATATATAAAATCACTTTATGTTGTCATTCTCATAGTGTAGAGTCAAACATTGCAAGGACACCAGAACTTTTCTGTTTTGCTCTGGGGAAAAGGAGGTATAATGGGGAAAATGACCCTTAGAGCATGACAGGAACTGTCTTTATCTTCACCAGTCTGGGATCTTATCGACCTTTAGGAAGAGTAAAATTAGATTATTCTCTTCTGAGAGAAAAAAAAATTCATTCATTCGTGATCCAAACACCCAGCTTTCATCTGCAGCAGATTTAGAATTTTTGCCCCAATGTTGAATTATATTGAATTCATAAAACAAATGTTTAGAATGGAAGCCATCATTTTGTAATCGCATTTGGGAATACTCACTGCATTCAAGCCCACTCCTTTGGGAGCAAAAATGACAGTGAAACTGGCAGCTCAGTGCCTAATAAAATATCCTTTCCTCAACCTGATACTTCCTTCAGCTGCTATTAAAGAGAAAGTATCTAAGAGATACTGTCTCACAGCTCAAAATATTTTACATATTGTAAAGACTAAAATGAAGTACCATAAGTATTGTTATAATGTAGGAAAATCTCATGTAATTAAATGAAACAGGGAAAATAATCTCTACAGAATCTTGTTATATTTGGTCTCATGGAAGCTCAAGATTTTCCATGAAAATGCATAGAAAAATCTTCAGGAAAACTAAAGCAGATAATCTGCAATTGATAAGTGTTTATAAAGAGCAATATTTGTTTACAGGTCTTTATCTGAGTTCCCTCCTGGGCAATCTGTAAAATGTACCTAAAGATAAATTAGAAGCCAAACTCTGGAGTCAAAGAGAATTATTTATTTATTTTTTGTGGAGAGGAAGAATAGTCATTGTTATTATGACAGGGTAATATCTCAGATTAGATTTAGTTTACTGCTGCTTCCAATTTTGAGCAGCAATTGTTCATTTTAAAAAGAAGTACAAACAGAAAGAAAAGTATAGTCAGCACTTTACAGAATATATGTATTTGATGGGAGGATTTTAAATATACATGACAGAAGATAATCTCTGTTAAGTAATTACCATTGTAAAAATCCCCGGTTGATCTTTAAAATAGTACCCATGGAGAAGGGAAAAACTTTTACGTAGGAATTGGTTATGAAAATCTTGCCTGATGTGGCCTTTAAAACCCATGTGGAAAGAATGGGTTTCCTGGTCTTCAGCTATATAGAACACGAGTTGCCTTCTAGTTGTATGATTGGCAGAAATCACACACACTTTAAGAAAGGAGTCCAGAGACAAATTCTTTGTAAGAACTGTTTACATCAGTTTAGACAGTCAAAAATAATTACATCACAGTCACATTATATACTGTATTTTGTGCCTATAATTTGTAATACAATATAATCTGTAGAATTTTTTTTTCCCATCAAGAACTTAGTATTGGATATTCTTGTGACTATGCTTGAATGTGGATAAAATCACTGCATACAGGAATTATTAACATTAGTGATAACAATAAATATACATTCCATTCTAACAATGGGGAATAATTTGGGAAAATAAATTTCTCTACAGACAGATTTGATGGATGCTTACTTCTCAGATTATATGCCAAACTAAATAGACTAGACTAGACTAAACTAGACTAGACTATTTCAGTTGGAAGAGACCTACAATGATCATCTAGTCCAAATGCCTGACCCATTCAGGACTGACCAAAAGTTAAGGCATGTTATTAAAGGCATGGTCCAAATGCCTCTTAAACACTGACAGGCTTGGGGCATCGACCACCTCTCTAGGAAGCCTGTCCCAGTGTCTGACCACCCTCTTGATAAAGAAATGCTTCCCTAACGTCCAGTCTAACCCTCCCCTGGTGCAGTTTTGAACCATTCCCACGCGTCCTGTCACTGGATCCCAGGGAGAAGAGCTCAGCACCTCCCTCTCCACTTCCCCTCCTCTGTAAGCTGTAGAGAGCAATGAGGTCGCCCCTCAGCCTCCTTTTCTCCAAACTAGACAAACCCAAAGTCCTCAGCCACTCCTCACAGGACATGCCTTCCAGCCCTTTCACCAGTTTTGTTGCCCTCCTCTGGATGCATTCAGGGACCTTCACATCCTTCTTAATCTGTGGGTCCCAGAATTGCACACAGTGCTCAAGGTGAGGTTGCACCAACGCTGAATACAGCGGGATAATCCCCTCTCTTGACCAGCTGGTTATGCTGTGTCTGATGCACCCCGGGATGCAGGTTGCCCTCTTGGCTGCCAGGGTACACTGCTCAGACTGGCTGCTCAGAATTCCACTGAAAAACCTTTTCTCCTTTTAGTAGTCTTGTCGACACTTGGATGTGTTCCTTTCCAGCTGCCCTGCACTATAGCTCTCCCAGTAAGGGCTGACCCCTTACCACTAGTAATGCTGTACAAAGCACGTTGTACGTTTATAGTAATGCAGCAGTAGAAAATGCAGCATTTGTACTATTAGCAGAAACCAGTCAATTAAGAGACGATGTTGCTCACTGACAAATGTCTATGATTTTTTTTAAATGTAGATCCTTTTGCTGTCACCCCTGCACTTCTGCAGCCGCTGTTTTAAAAATCTGCCTGATAACATTAAATTATGGAAAATGATAGAAACGTTCTCTTAATTTCACTGTAAGTAAAACAGAGGCATAACTTAGCTGGTTGTCTTTGCCAGCATAAGCGTTTTTTGAATGTCTTGCTTGAAGTGCCACCAATAAGCAAGGAGCTAAGTTATTTTTTAGTCTGCATTGTGATCCAACCAAAATACCTCTGGGCTGTTTTCCCTGATATTTTGCAACTTGTAGCAAATGATCAAAGAAACAGCCTATTGGCATAAAAGGGAGTGCTGTGACTGATAAACACCTAAAACTGTGGACTCTGCCAGCCTTACAAATCAGGAAATGGCTTGCTTCAAAGAATCAGTAAGCAAAATGAACATTTCTAAATGTGCTTAGTGTGGATAATAATGTTGCTGTTTGTCTTCTCATATTTAGTCCTATTAGGCATATTGAATGATATATTATAAACAGAATTGCATTGGACAGGAGAAAACAAGCATGTGAAAATAAATATAAAATCACATCTTTGAAAAATCAAGATTTAAAATGATCTTGAGGAAACAACAACGGTGTGACCTGGTTAAAAAGGAAAACAGACATCAACATTCATCCCATGAGGGTAATAGAATATTTTATTTTCCACAAAAACGATCTCTTAAACTGTGAAAGAAGAAAACATGAGAGATGTTCCAAAGAAGCTGACATTAATACATTTGACAACAACTTCTTGTATGATAACACATTGTTGTAATGACCTCGGTCTCAGAGTTATGTTCTCTGAGTTCTCTTAACCTATGCTGTTATTCTGTGTGGCAGCCCCATTTCATACTAAGCAATAGACATCATGAAATTGCTACTTTTTTTCTCTTTTTTTGGTCTTCTAATGCTTCATCATAACAAAAGCACTCTAGAACATTCAGAGGAGACAACTCATTTGCTGTGTAGTAATCCCTGAGAGTCAAGAGTTGATCTGCTTCATTTGGTGCCTCTGCGGAAATGACCAGCGCTGCACTGACACAAACGTCTGCACGACTGTGCAAACAATCTCACTCCACTTCTGCCAGTCTGTTTAAGATTCAAAGTTCCTCTCTACATACCATTTATGGGCAATAAAAACCCAGAAATGCACTGTCTAAAAATAGTATTTGGCAACTACAAGTAATGTAACTTCTTCAGATTCCCCTTCAGATCCCTTGGTTGTTTACCAAGATGAGTATTCTACGGACGTCTTTCAATATCAATACAATAAAACTGATGGATTGGGTAAAGAGGAAGGCACAAATTTCTTTATGAGGTTCACTATTACAATATATTTCTGTACTCTTTTTCTGTCTGTCAAAGCATGCATTTGAGTGGTGACCACATCTTTGCTATCACAACCTCTCTCCTTCATACAGTTTCCTTTCACAGAAATTTCATTTTTGCTTATTTACCTTCACGTTATATTTTTTTCTGTTTCCTAAACTGCTCAAAACCTTTGATTGAGCTTGTTGTTGTTCTCCACCACCCCACTGTCACACACCCCCCCTCAAAAAAACCAAACCATTAAGAAGTATTGAGTATTCCTAAAGGCTTACAAGGAAGAACTGTAATCTATATTAAATAAATCCCAATTTGATATGTTGAAGTTATGAAGTTCTGACCTGGCTCTGAACGATCAAAACAAAAAAAAAACTTAAAAATAAATTAAAAAGCATATCCATATCAACAACTTGTGTAAACAGCTCATCTAATGGAAAGAAAGTGAATGTGTAATGCAAAATCATTTACAAAGAATTCAAGGGATTAAGGGGATTCACAACTATCAAGAAAATTGAGAGTTTATGCCAAGAGCCAGCTCAATCCCTCTAGCAAAGGCTTTATTTCTGTAAACAAAAGGAACTTAAAATACATCAAATTTAAGTTCTGGGTGTCATGTTTATGCACTGCAAATTAGCCATTTTACTGTAATTTTAACTCATCATCTGACATAGCAAATCCAAATGAGATGGTAATGGTCCTTCCATTATGGGCTTCGTTTCTAATTACCAAGATCATCTGATAAGCCCCAGCCTTAGTTTTCAGGGGACAAAATATTTGGAAGTAAAATAGCCTGGCTCAACTGGTTTGATATAAGACTGAGGGCAGAGGATTATAAGAATATAATTTACCATGATATGCGCAAACCCCAGAAAGGCAGAGCACTGTCATGAACATTTGTGAAGGTGTATGGGTTTTGATAGCGTTGGAAGTAGAAAGCAATGGGCAGGAAGCAGCTCAAGGGTGAAGTATATTCTAGCAACTTGAGAAAACTATTGAGCAATTGCAGAGAACTTGTAATGATTTTCAATATATCTCTCAAAGACAACAGGGAATGTCAATTTTCAAACTCTGCAGGAAAATTTCTGTAGCTAATCATTCTCGTTTAGAATCACACAGAAAACTTTTAGGTTTTTATCAGCTCCATGTTTCGTGTGGACTGAAAAACAGGATTGAGTATGTTTTTATTCTTTTCCCCTAGAAATAGAGATTACCATAATTCTTACATATTTCTGAAGAACAGAAAAAATATCAGAATATATTAAATTTTATATGATTCATATTTCTTCCAATGCAAATCACATACATAGGCTCCAAATTCCAGGTTTAAGCAACAAGTTGTATTGTAAATTATTTTTTAAGGGATGTTAGGAGCAGCCACCACCTCCAGCAGCCCTGGCCCAGGACTCCCCCCTGCCCAACCGCTGGAGCCCAGAAGGGTGCCCCGGGGACCTGGGGTCTCTGCCGAGGTTGAGGGACATGGCTGCTGCTTTCCCGCTTGCAGGTTCATCCAGCAGGGAAGCTGAGTCTATATCCCAGAGACACACACGCGGAGACACACACAGAACATGACACGGCGCTGCCTTCAGCTGCGCCTACATATAGGACTGATGTAAGAGGTAAGCACAGAGACTGCCGTCCCCTCCTCCTCTTGGGCTGGCAGAGGCAGGAGGTCACTCATGTGGACACACACACCCCACTCTCCTGCCCCATGGGTCCCTGTCTTACCGGCTGGTCCAGCTCAGTGCTTGGTGTAAACAGACATACACACTCACACACTCGTCCCATGGGCACCCCACACCCACAGGTCTCCCCAAATACCCATGCTGACCTTCCACCCACCTGATACTCCTATCCAGACCCAGCGCTTCCTACACACCAGCAAGTCCAGCTTGGAGTTTCCTGGTGAATGACACACGCACACCCCACGCACACCAGGACTGGGGCAGATACAGACACTCACCACCACCAGGCACATAAGCTGTGACCCGTGGTCACGCTCCAGCCACCGGCACTGAGCCCCTCACTCACTTCATTCATGTGTGTTCCTCCCAGAAACTGGTTTTTGGGTTTCACCCTTTTCCTTATCATCCAATTTGACAAGGTCCTTGAACACATGACCCTAAGGGAGCAGACACTGTCCTTCCACACACCCTCACATTATTAGGCTAAGTATCCCAGAATGACAGAATGTTTGAGGTTGGATGGGACCTCTGGAGGTCATCTGATCCAACTTCCCTGCTCAGGCAGGGCCACCTAGACCCAGTTGCCCAGAACCATGTCCAGATGACTTCTGAGTATCTCCAAGGATGGAGATATTTAAGTAATCTGTAGAAATTCAGGTAACCTGTGGCTTGTTCATACAAAAATGAGGGTGGGATGTGGACAGGAAAGAACTCTCACAAAGCCTGATTTTATACACATAAGTGTCTTAAACTAGGTGTTTTCTTTAGATTTTCATTTAGTCAAGAGAAAGGCATGGTATGTAACCCAGGTGCCCAGAATAGCTCAGATTTCCAGGGAGGATGCAGAGCATCCTGGGGAACCTGACACTTAAGCACTGAGTTCAGTTCCTCCTCTATGCCATGTGAATCCTCCTCATTGTCCTGAGGTCAAGTGGCATGGCACAGCTCATGCTTACAAAGCTAAACTCTTCTCTCTATCCTCCTGCAAACCTGATCTTGTCCATACTGCTTATCGACCTACGCTGTCTCCAAGCTGTGCTCTTCTGGTTTGCTGGCCTAGGTCAAAACTGCCAGGGAGCATGTTAACAAGCAAACAGCATGGATGATCACGTGCCAGTTCTCAAACCATGTCTCATACTGTTTAATTTACTATTTTTAGGCATAGTCATGGAGGCTGTTCCTCATACCATGTTTCTAGGCATAATCATTATTTTTGTACGTCATACCACTTAGGTCAACTGTGCCTATACTTAGGTCACGAATTCACTATTTTGCAAACTGCTGTAGCCCATGAAGACTTTGCAGCTCTCAGTCATCCTGCCAGAGGTCAGTCTTCCCACAGCTCTTCCAGGGGAAGGATCACACAAAGCCCCCCGCATCCTCTTCAGGCAAAGTTGGTCAGCTTAACTTAACCTGTCAATGAAAGTGGTTTAAACTAAACTGACTAACTTTGCCAAAAGCAGATTAAGGAGAATTCACATGATCCCTCCTGCTGGCAGGGCTTGGGTGGTCAGAGTCATCAGCCGGATGCCAGCAACAGGCCACTAGTAGAGAGGAAACACAAGGGGTAGTAAAACCCTCATATGGTCTTGGGAGATATCTTTTGGAGATCAGGCACCAAAATGCAAATAAATTAAACCTCGTGTGCAGCTGCTTGCTTAATGAACACTTGCATGCAGTAATCAGGCTGTTTTCTGAGAAAGCAGCAGTAAACTAATATAAGCCAGAGGTAATTATCAAGTGAGTGAAAAGTTCACACTGATGGGTGAACCAATTACAGACTAATGCGCATTTAAAGATCTCGTGACACAAGGCCATCAGTGATTTGTTTCAAACAGAGGCTGATGCCAGTGCAAATCTTCTGAGTTCCATGCAGCTAAAAGCTTTGCAATAAACACAGCTCTGCAGTCCTGTAGCTGCCTTTTGAACAAGGATCTCTCTTTTTTAAGAAGTGTTTGCCGCTGGAAAGAAGTTTGAAGTATACATGTGTACTGTGCCTGACAGCAGCTGGTAGCATTAAGCCCTTCTCCTTCTGGTCTCACTGACGCAATCACAGATAATGTTACATACAGATGCCAGCGGTGCTTGGCTGGCAATGACCTACAATGGACACCGCAGGTGCACTGATACAGAGGAGGAGGTAGGTAGCCCCCAGTGACAAACCCTACATCCTCAACAAAGTGAGAGGGAAAAGGTTATGCTGGGGAAAAAAGGGGAGGGGGAGGGGGAGGGGGAGGGGGAGGGGGAGGGGGAGGGGGAGGGGGAGGGGGAGGGGGAGGGGGAGGGGGAGGGGGAGGGGAGGGGAGGGGAGGGGAGGGGAGGGGAGGGGAGGGGAGGGGAGGGGAGGGGAGGGGAGGGGAGGGGAGGGGAGGGGAGGGGAGGGAAGGGAAGGGAAGGGAAGGGAAGGGAAGGGAAGGGAAGGGAAGGGAAGGGAAGGGAAGGGAAGGGAAGGGAAGGGAAGGGAAGGGAAGGGAAGGGAAGGGAAGGGAAGGGAAGGGAAGGGAAGGGAAGGGAAGGAAAGGAAAGGAAAGGAAAGGAAAGGAAAGGAAAGGAAAGGAAAGGAAAGGAAAGGAAAGGAAAGGAAAGGAAAGGAAAGGAAAGGAAAGGAAAGGAAAGGAAAGGAAAGGAAAGGAAAGGAAAGGAAAGGAAAGGAAAGGAAAGGGAAAGGAAAGGAAAGGGAAAGGAAAGGGAAAGGAAAGGAAAGGAAAGGAAAGGAAAGGAAAGGAAAGGAAAGGAAAGGAAAGGAAAGGAAAGGAAAGGAAAGGAAAGGAAAGGAAAGGAAAGGAAAGGAAAGGAAAGGAAAGGAAAGGAACCCCGCACTTGTCTTTGATATATTGTCAGCAAGGACTCACTTATGAATTATCCATAATGCTACACTGTAATTCTGATATAAGAAGTTTGTGTTGGGTTTGCGTGGCAAGGTTTTGGTAGCGGGGGGGCTACAGGGGTGGCTTCTGTGAGAAGTTACTAGAAGCTTCCCCTGTGTCTGATAGAGCCAATGCCAGCCGGCTCCAAGACGGGCCCGCCGCTGGCCAAGGCCAAGCCAATCAGCGCCTCTGTGATAACATATTTAAGAAGAAGAAAAACACAGAGAGAGCTTTTGCAGCCGGAGAGAGGAGTGAGAAGATGTGAGAAACTCTGCAGACACCAAGGTCAGTGCAGATGGAGGGGCAGGAGGTGCTCCAGGCGCCGGAGCAGAGATCCCCCTGCAGCCCGTGGTGAAGGCCATGGTGAAGCAGGCTGTCCCCCTGCAGCCCATGGAGGAAGGATGAGGGGGTGTAGAGATTCCACCTGCAGCCCGTGGAGGACCCCACGCCGGACCAGGTGCAGGCACCTGAAGGAGGCTGTGGCCCGTGGGAAGCCCACGCTGGAGCAAGTTCCTGGCAGGACCGGTGGACCCATGAAGAGGGGAGCCCATGCCAGGGCAGGTTTGCTGGCAGGACTTGTGAGCCCGTGGGGGACCCCACGCTGGAGCAGTTTGCTCCTGAAGGTCTGCACCCCGTGAGAGGGACTCCATGCTGGAGCAGGGGAACGATGAGAGGAGTCCTCCCCCTGAGGATGAAGAAGCGGCAGAAACACCGTGAGATGAACTGACCGTAACCCCCATTCCCCGTCCCCCTGTGCCGCTGAGGGGGGGAAGGTTGAAGCCGGGAGTGAAGTTGAGCCCAGGAAGATGGGAGGGGTGGGGGGAGGTGTTTTAAGAGTTGATTTTATTTTCTCATTCCTCTACTCTGTTTTGCCTAGTAATAAATTAGATGAATTCCCTCTCTCAGTTCAGTCTGTTTTGCTCATGATGATAATTAGTGAGTGATCTCTCCCTGTCCTTATCTCGACCTACAAGCATTTCGTTATGCCTTTTCTCCCCTGTTTAGTGAATGAGGGGAGTGAGAGAGCGGCTCTGGTGGGCACCTGGCCTCCTGGAAAGGAAAGGAAAGGAAAGGAAAGGAAAGGAAAGGAAAGGAAAGGAAAGGAAAGGAAAGGAAAGGAAAGGAAAGGAAAGGAAAGGAAAGGAACCCCGCACTTGTCTTTGATATATTGTCAGCAAGGACTCACTTATGAATTATCCATAATGCTACACTGTAATTCTGATATAAGAAGTTGCATCCACCTTCCCTCTCCAGTGTCATAGCCCAAAACACACCTAATTGTAGTAATATAACTCTTAATGTGTTTGTGGTTATAAGCAGCTGAAATTGTCTGAGGTTGTGGTCACACACACCCTGTTTTGTCTTCCTCCATGCACTGAATTTGTCGTTCATTTTTTTACCTGACGAATTCCTGAGCAGATTTGCAAAGGGGCCAGCAAACCATTGTGTCTGCACAACGATTCGGGGCTGTGAATTGCTGACAAAGGGGAAGCAAGTGGCCCAAAGCAGAAAGTGGGTGGAAGAACTCTGCTGCCTGTGAAAGAGCAGCAGTGATCAGAGGGAAGATATTTACTGCTGTTCAGCCATAAGGCAATCTCAATTACTTTGTATCGACAGCATGGAGTTGAAAGACATCGGCTGAGCCTGGATGCACGCATTTGTAAAGACCATGTTTTCAAGTTTACCTTAGCCAATTTTTAGAAAAGCTCAGAAAGGTGCCATTAAAGACAGGTCTTTAAAATATCAGGGGATGCTTAGTTTAGAAATTAAATCAGTCTGCAATTTTCAAACAAAAGCACTGAATATTGAACTCTTATATCCCTATGGCAGAACGACAGCATTGGGTGGCCAGAGGTATCTGCAGTCGGTGCCGTTTGCTCGTGACATTCCCGGGCTTTGTGCAGCATTTCTGAAAACCAGGTGGCCTCAGCAAAAGGCGAAGCTGCACTGCAGCCCCTCTCCAATCTACTTCTGCAGCTCTCAGCTTCATGCCCTTGCGTTGCCTGGTGTTGATATTGCCTGCTGTGATATTCTCATTCAAAATTCAAGCAGCAGGTGTATCAGTTATTTCTTCTTTCATATCATGGTAATTCATTGGTACCAAGACTGCTGTTAAATGTGTTTAGTTTGAAGGAGTAGAGAATGACAACACATGTAGTACTAAAATTTGACACGCTCTTTCAACTAGATAAGAAGACAGGCTGAATCACAAATACTGCGGGGCAGCTTGTTCCCAGCTCCAATATTTGTTCACAGCAGGAGAGATATCATGTCTGTGACAGAGTTCATGGTCACTTTCAGAAGAAACAGCTTTTCATAGAAAACAACTTTGGAAAAAACATTTCATTGTCAAAAACACCTATGTGCCGCTGCCAAGACACTTTACTTCCTAAGGTGGTGCTCCTGAAAGTGACATTTAGCTTAACAGATCTCACTTTCGCTTTCTTTTGGTGCGCAGGTCATGGTGCTTCCTGCTGATTGCCAAGCTGCAGATGGCTATATTTGGATTAGCGTGTCTTTTTTAGAACACTGATCTTTCTGTTATCGGCATCGTTAGTACAAATTGCAGGACAATCTTTCTTGTCCCCTGAGAGTCACTAAGGGAATTATATGAGCAAATTAGATCAAAGTTAAATCTTAAATACAACAAAATACTAATAACACTTCTTGAACAATGTTTCTTATGTTGACAATATGGCAAAGAAAATATACAGTCACTGTATTAGAAGTATAATTTTTTAATGAATCTCATGAATAATATGCTAACCTCAATTCTTCTTATAATGCCCTCTCATTTTCATTAGGAAGACACTTACAAAATTTGACTGCTGTAATTAAGGTAAATGTGTTTTTCAGGTAGGTAATCCCCTTTTGTTTATGCCTGCTAGCTACATATTGACTGTTCTCATTTGTATTAGCACACAGGCACTGTATTTTAATTAAGTAAATAGAGTTTCCAATTAGCAAACCTTAATACTTCACATATTTGGCCTAAGCATTTGAAGTTCTCTAGGAATGTTCTTTTTCCTTCAAGTTAGTTTTGCGTACTTGTCATGCGCAATTAGGGAGCTCCACTAACAGTTTACTCAGCACTCAATGACAACATGCAAGTCAACTGAAATACTTATTTGCTTTCGTTGTTAAAGAAGGAAAAAACCATTTCTTGAAATCAGGAAATATTCAAAGATCCTAACATATCAAATGATACATTGAAAGGCAATTGAATTATATACCTATTAAATAGCTTCTGATATATATAAAAGTAATTTCTTATTTGTATCTTGCTACAATAAAACACTTCAGCATCAAGAAGTTTGGGGCCCAGCTCTATTATCTGTAAGGAAACAAAACTGTCATCTGTCAGGAAAGATCTGCCTACGTAGGAATCCCCAGGTGCTGAAAGACTTCTACAATTTATCTATAATGTACTGTGAGTTAGGTGCACTGTTACCAGGAAACCTAGAATTTAGATCAGACTCATCTGGGAAAGATGTTAAAAATGGTAGCAGAAGCACTTGTCAGACTCACAACTAGTATTAACTTTAGTGTATCTATCTGGGATGCCCTGGTTGTGGCCTTTTGCAATTTGTCATGGACAGCATTAGAGAGGCAGGAATGCTCAGAAACATTCAGAAATGTTCAGGAATATTCAGATGACCCCACCTTTCCATTCTAGGCTTGCTAAGCTGGTGAAGAGGGCTTTAAACTAAAGATGCTGGGGAAGGGGAACCTCAATCCATCCCACTCCCACCAGTTTGATGCCAGCACCAGCAATAGATGCCCAGAGCTGGGAGAAGGATCACAGGTCAGCAGGAGAGCACCTGAAGTGCAGCACAAAGCAATTCCAGCCACTCCAGCCAGCAAGTCACCTTCACCGGGGGCACAACTTCAATGCTTCTGTGCAAACGTACATAGCACGGGGAATAAACAAGAGGAGTTAGAGATGTGCACACGCCTGCAGGGCTGTGATCTCATTGGCATCGCAGAGATGTGGTGGGATGGGTCCTATGACTGAAGTGTTGGAACAGAAGGATACAGGCTCTTTAGGAAGAACAGGCAGGGGAGCCCAGGAGGGGGTGTTGCCCTCCCTGTCAATGACCATCTGGAGTGCATGGAGCTCCACCTGGGGATGGATGAGGAGCTGACCAAGACCCTATGGGTCAGGATTAAAGGGAGGGCAGGGACAGGGGACATTATAGTGGATATCTGCTACAGGCCACCCAACCAGGAAGACCAAGCAGATGAGGCCCTTTATAGACAGATAGAAGCAGCCTCACATTCACAAGGCCTGGTCCTCATGGGGGACCTCAACCGCCCCACTATCTGTTGGAGGGACAACAGGGTGGGGCATAAGCAATCCAGGAGGTTCCTGGAATGCATTGATGGTAACTTCCTTCTCTGCTTATTTTAAATGACTAACAAACTGTCACATGTAAATTAGTGTATTATCTGTCATTGCAAAGCCTCAATTCCATGGCATGGTGAACAACAGATGGAAATGAGTTTTTCAGTTCTTTCTTTTGAATGAATTCTTCTGTTGCTCAAATGTACATACATGCTTTTTCAAAAGCTGATAAAACTGGGTCCACTCAACCGAATATCAGATATGGGACTCTGACGTATACATTATAACTTTAAAATGTAGATTATTATTATTGGATGATGAAGTGTTCCCATATATCTGGTGACAGCAGCTTCTTACTACCAGAATCATCATGACCCCAACATTTTGCAAAGGAAAAGAAAAACTTGACAAAGACACTAGGATGACTGATTGGAAGAAGCTTGAAAAACACTTCATAAATATACCATCAGAAGTAGAAATTCATGAAACTGAGTGAATATGTGCCTGTGTACATGCAGATAATCACCCTCAAAAATGTAGAACACCAGCAACAGATTGTTATAGGCACTATCTTATATACTAATCATGACCACAGAACATAATGAGAATTTGATCAGTGTGTCCATTTAACCTTAAAAAATGGACATACTTAGGCTAGTGAAATCCTCTTCCACATGATTTGTATTTGATTATTATTTTAGCTTTTTCAATTTAAAAATGTAAACAGGTATCCATGACAAGCTTGAGCCACCTGGTTGTAATTGCTGTCATCATTCATTTCAAATACTGTCCTGCCCAATACAAAATATATATAAAAGATACAATATTTCACATATCAAACAAGATGATCTGTTTAAACTTATGTGTTTCTGTAACCTAAATGCAGGTGTGAAAAGATTAGCTTTGCAATCTGAAATTCCAATAGAGCAGAATCCTGGCAGAAAATACTAATTTTAAATCCTAGGATCTGTGATGAAGGACATGAGGACAGGAGCTTCTGGCAGCTCTGTCCTCTCAGTAATGAGAGCATTAGCTGACCATAACTGTTCGGCATGTCACGATGACAGAGAGGAGCACTTGGATCTCACACAGCCTGAGCTTTACAGTTGACCTCCATCCCGTAACAAATCGGCAGTCACTAGGAATCAATGTTGCACAAACACAAAATACTACCTACATGGGGCAACTGTATTTTGCTGTCACTCCCATTTCCATTTCAGCCTATAGACCCACACAAAGTATATTATGGCAATTTTATCTCAGACTCACAGAGACGTAGATCACTGTGGCAAAGGATACCTTGAAGTCAAAAGGTTATCCTCTCCTTGTCGGTCATAGCTATTATTAGCTGTGTTTCAGACAAACGCACGTGCTGTAGCAGTACACCTTGGATATGTCTGCATGGAGATCCCCAGGCTGGCTCTGAATGAGTTAGGTTCAGAACTGGAAGCAATGTAGCTACAGTGCCAGGACTAATCATCCTCCTCTCCAGGAGCTACTCGCAACCGTACTCATTGGGCAGTCAACACAACACCGACAGAAGTATATTGTTTCTGTGAGCCAAGTTCTTTGCTACTCTGCAATGCAGGTAAACTAATTCACTTAGAGCTAGTTCTATTGCTGGTATAGTGTTGTATTGGATGGACAAAGCAAGACATTTATTATGAAAAATGTCCATTTGAATGACTCAGTAATGCTGGCCAGACTCACCTGGATGTGCCCCATCAAACCAAATAATGACTTTTATGTTGCGTGATCCACAGTGGTGAAATATTCCATATAGCTAGAAGAGCTCTCAAACAGTAACAATCAATTTATTGCACAAGATTTCAGACACTTTGATAACAGTAAAGAGCCTCGATTATGGTGTATACGAGATGGACTTGTTTTCATGACCTGTCCCAAGATACTGACAAAATCAAAAGCACCTAGTTACTGTACTCTTGCATAAGACATAAGAGTATACTAGATGGTTAAGCAAGAAAGAGAAGGAATTGTTATTGCTGTAGTTGTGGGGGGTTTTTTTGCAAGTCTCCTGGTTCACATATGACCTTCAGAATGTAAATACACACCTCCAGCTGTGGAAGCTGGCTAAAGTCTGAATGGTTTCAGTGAAAAGAGATTTATGTGTGCATATTTAAACAGGTAACATGCATTCATCTACGTATTTGTCATTCTGTCTATCTGTCTGTCTATGTATACCTTGGCTGTGCAGAATCTTAAAATGCAAAAAAGCTAGATCCATATGTGAAAGAGACATCACGCTACCAAACTACCAGAAGCTATCTGAATATCACATGCAGTATGTGTCACACTAAGAGCAAAAAGCTTCAACTACTTGTTAAAATAGCCATGACATACTCTTCACATTAAGCAGAATAGTCCATTGTCAGTTAAAATTACCCAGCACAAGTCACCAATACCACCTAGTTTTTCAGAAGAGGAATCTAGACATTTCCACGAGCCGAGATCTTGGGCAGAAACTTACAAAGAAATCTAGCTCTGAAAATAAGGATACAGCTCTCACTGCATAATGGTGGTTCCAAGTCCCCCTTCTTTTTTTGCTTAATACAGCCTAAATCCTGCAGGATCTTCATTACTCATGCAAGTCAGGGGTCCCATCATTGATTAAATCATAAGTGTTATTAACATTAATAACCACTGACCTTGGATTAATCTGTGTAAAGAAAAGAGCCACATCTGTGGTCACTGAAACTTGTATTCCTGAGAATTATTACAAAGTGAAAACAAAGGAACTGAGGATATATTTCATGTCCTTTGCTCGTTCCTATTAACTAATTAATGCATCATGTTCTTTCACTGCCATGAAAACAACCACTGGGAAAAATTATTCCATGGCAGCTCAATAGCTTCCAATGGTTTCCTCATAATGTGCCCCTTTCTGGCATAAGAAACACAGACCTTTTATTTTGCCTGAATCCTTCAGAGCCTGGAAGGTAAGGAAATTCAGCCTAGCGAATGAGTCCTGTTTTGCTTTTATTTAGTATTATATTCAGCAGGTCTGCTCAACAAGAAACAGGCATTGTTTGCATTCGTGAGAAATACATGAAAAATAAACTGACATTTTCTTTTAAATATACACAGGGTAATCTGATTTTTCTATTGGTAATGCAACTTTCCTCCTTTTCAGCTGTATTTTTCATAGCAATATGATAAATTGACATCATGTTTTATCTTCCACATTTTCTCCTTTGACTGCAAGTACAGACTATGGAGAGTGTTTTTAATAAAATGCTACTATTCTAGATGGAAAATTTATGACTTCTTCATACTTTAGCATACTTATGAAATGGACAATTCATTTTAAAAGATATTATTTTTCTTATGCTAACAATTTTAAACAAATACATTAAATAAATAATGTCCAGTTTCTTCAGCTACTTTAATTCAAAACATAAATTTAAACAGCACAATCTTTTCCCATCTTTTGAAATGGAGCAGGGGTTGATGCTCCATTTTGACTCTTTCTAAATATATTAATGGAGAAATACAGATGCATACAAATAATAAACGATAGTCACTGCTAACTAATAAACTAAGCAAGGAATCCCATTACAAAATTACTGCCCGTCACAAATCAGAAATAGAGTTCAGCGCTGCAAACATGTATGACTGCAAGAGACCTAAGTGCAACTGGGAAGATCACTCACAGGTTTGCACATGTCTTAGAGTGCTTTAAGGCTGAATCCTATAGCCTGAAATAAAACATTAACATCTGAGCTTCGTAGTCAGAGTGGATGCCATGCTAGGACACCACCTTATAGCTCCTGTAATTTGTTTTCCAGCTTTTTGAGGAGGCAAAGATGCTGTTCCACTCCAAAGAAAAGCTGCAGATACACTGGATGGAACTACTCCAGTTCTAATTAATCTGTCTAAATACTAATTTAGGAGGGGGGAATTGTATTTAATCATTCAGGTTTGCAAATTATGCCTATGAATGAGATCCAGAGAGCCCACTTCGGTGCTTAAAAGAGTGAGTCATGTAGTTTCAGGAAGTCTGTTTAGAAAGCCAGCAATCTCCAGCTGTAGCCAGTCAGTCTTGCAACACCTATATTATCCATCACCTACGTTTTGATGCACAGGCGTCCCCTATGCACCTTGCACAAGTACTCAAAGACTGTAACGGTGTAGATATGATATGTTCATATAGTGATACCTGAACTCTACTCGCTTCCCTAAATAATCCTACTTACTGGGCGTTTTCAAGCCTTCCTAAAATACATCAAAAGCAATAAGCCCAGCAGAAAGCATTGCCTTACTGGCTAGTGTGCCGGTCATGACAGTCACTTGTCAGGGAAGGGGAAATCTGTATTCCACCCCATGTTTCACATTACATGGATCCTGGTCACCAGAAAAAACCAGGCATGCTACAACAAAAAGGTAGGAACCCTTCTTCCTCCGTCTCCATGACAGAGTGATGCAGTTTCTTACCTGTTCTTCTGACACAGCTCCAGCACCATCAGTGTGGGGTTGTCTTCCCAGATATTCTCCAAGCAATTGCTTAGGTAGCTCTTCCGGGCAGTTGAAGATACAAATTTGTCAGGACTGCTGTCCAATTTTCTGGCTAAATGCTCTAACCTCTGATGCTTTTGCAAGAAAGAGCTTTGCCTAGATACACATGACCCCTCAGAAGACCATGGCTATCTACAGTAGATACAGCTCTGTTCAGCTAGCAGCAGAAAATGGAGTTTCTACTCCAGGGAACAGGCCAGCTATAAGCTGGATATAAGTAACGCTCTTGGCTTTCTGTGTCCTTCATGTTCCCTGAGGAGACAAACATTTTCCAGCTTTGTCACAAAGAGCATGGAGGAGACATCCAGCCAGTGTTGTTTGAAGCACTGAGCTGCTGCAGCATGGAGCATGTCTGGGTCATGCCCATTCCGCTGTGGCCAGCTGCCCACATGAGAAGCTCCCAAGGAGACTCTCATGCTAAATTCCAACATTTTTGCATATAGGTGTTACAAGGAAAACATGCCTAAAGTAACAATCGATTTGTTAGATTTTGTGATCTTTGCTCTCCCATTCACTTATTTTTATTTGTTTTTTGTTGCCTTTGAGATTTTACTAAACTATAGATTTGCAGCAAGTAATAATTATTTTTTAAATATCAGGACTTAGTCTCACACTGTGAGCCTTGGAGAGACATCATTAAAAAAGTATATTTCTGGTTCTGTGTAGGAAGGTCCATCTGCTTCAGCTAACCTTTGAAGAGAGGTTGGTAGTTTGAAGTATAGGTTGGTGTATGAGCTGTTAGCATTTCAGTATGTGCCACAGCTTGGAGGAACGACGGGCTAATCTCATTGTATTTGGGGGCTGTAATTTTAAATAACTAACAGGAAACTTACAATCCATATGTTAGACCTTTTATTTCATTGTGAACCTAAAGAAAAAGTAGAATAAACATTATCTTTTTAAATAATATTACATCACTGTGGTAGATCAGATGAATAGTCTATCAAGGCTAATATTTTACCTCTATCCTCTATCCATGACTTAAACTTCTGAAAAAATACATATGTGTACACATGTGCATGTGTTGGGGGTGAGTGGGTTAGTGTATAAGAAAAAACTTACCGTGTAAACACACTACATCAGTGCTTAACACTCTGCACTGATCTAAGACTTGTCATCAGTTTTATGGGACTGCAAATCCAGTTGGAGAAGGCAACTGTGTAAAGCAGTAGAATAATCTGAACCATTTGATTTTTTGTGAGATTTTTTATTTTAACTTACCACTATATATAACACTATATAAAATCAATAAAAAAACCATACTAATGGTGGAGAATCTGGGTGACGAATAGACTTTCCAAAGTAACTGGAAGTGGAAAGTCATGTTTCTTGTAGGCTCCAGTTTTGGCTTAATGGTATTTGGTATCTTTAGCAATGATCTGTAATAAAACTATTGCTAATAAAATCTGATGATGACAAAAAATCATTGACTAGACCATAACAATAAGAATAAGTCACTTATATGGATCTAAGATGATAAATGTATATTTGCCTATCAGGAAGTAAAATCATCATGGCAACTGAGTCATACACAACCATTTCTCTAAAAAATTACTTAGGTGAAGAGAGGGGGACATAGAACATACCCTGACAGCAAGATACGCTGGCAAGCAGGGCTAACACAGTCAAGGCGTGACTAAATTGGGGTTACCTGAACAGGAGCATGGATCTGGAATAAATCCAGAGAAGAGCACGAACAAGTACTAAAAGTGTGTCCATGGATTACTCCGTCCAGCTCTGGCAGTCACATTTCAAAAAGTGTTGAAAAATGGGATGACATTCAGCAAGGAACAACAAGACAGATTTTAAGTTCCTCTCTTCTTCAAGGCAATGAATCTGCTCTTGCACTTGGACCTGCACAGACTTGCCGTGTTAAGGGATGTACCACTCACAAACATTACTCTAGTCATAAAATGAGCCAGCTACTTTTCAAATCCGGCTCTGATATTTTATTCTATGACTTCCTGTGGCTATGAATTCCACGTGCTGAGAACAGATATATCCATAAATAACCTTAATAACCACTGTTGAAAAGTAGGTGTTTAGGGAGTTTTCAAAATATATTTTATTTACCTGACATACGGTAGGAGCTCTATTGTGTACAGGGAATTCTGATAGACTTTAAAACTTGCAACATAAGGTATTACAAACCATAATAGCCACAGTGAATATACCCAGCTTCTTCTAAAATGCAATGAGCTAAAGTATCTGTCTGCTCTATGGAAAGGTCATTAAATACATTTTTATGTGGTATCTCATAACAGCACCACATTTATCAATTTGTAATAAGTTATAACGTTAATATGGGTATGCACACACAATTATAGTTGATATAAAAGGAAGTTACTGTGCACATAAATTACATAGTTTTCAAGTGATAATAATTTGTCCTTAGTAAAAAAAAAAAACCAAAACTATAATATGCTGTTAAAAGCAAGTATTGGGTGCATAGTAATTTTATTTGAATGAAAATAGTTGCCCAGTTCAAGAAAATGTTGAAAGCTATTTGAATGTAACTTTAAAAAATAAATAGGAATTCTGTAAGGAATTAACAATAAAGGATGTAAAAGTAAAGGATAACATGATGAAGGAATAAAATTCAGATGAAATAGAATTGTCTTAGGCCAATAACTTCTGTGAATTTATACGGTAGATCATGTGCAATGTTTAAATGCTTAATACCTTCAATGTGTGTTCACTGTATGTTTCCATACCATTGCATTTCAGTCAGAAATGGGACAAAACTCAGAAAGCACAGAGGCACTGTGATCTGTTCAGCATTTTTCATGGAGGAAACAATAGCAGTACCATGTGAGTTAATATGCATATTATTGGTATTGCGCTTCCTTTCATTTGTGGTTTGGGGTTTTTGTCTCCTTTCTCAGTCAGGAAGCATTTATAAGCCAAAAGCTGCTTATGCCTAATACCAGAGTCCATATTTGTCATAGAAATACTGACGGACTTCTACCAGTTGCAGAGGAGCAGCCACCACTTTGCGAGTATAAAACTTAGCCCTGAGCATGAACCCTTCCCTGGCAGGCTCAGCGTTCTCAGCAGAGTTCCTCAATCACACGGCTACAGTCCATTAGAACGAAATGTGCCGTATTCCCATCTCCTGTAGTTTGCAGGACCTCGGGATGTGATTCTGCCCTCGCAGATGGGATGTACAGCCTTCCATATGGATCACAGTGTCTGCACCCCACAAAATCTTGTAACCCTCATGTCTACCACATATACTAAATTTGAACATGCTTAGAGTATGTCTAACGCATAATATATTAATATAACTATAAATACTAGTATTAAAATATGTACACTTTTTCAGAAATCTACTTCAGATGTCTTTTTTAATGCATATGTATTTCTTTGAAGGAGAATTCACCACAAGTTCTGGTCTTTTTTAGGCTTCATTTGCAAATATCATTAATACTCTCATAGGAGACTTACTTTTTTTCCTAGAAGCTGACAAGATCATCTAAGCAGCTCGATCTTGACTACTCTGAAAAACTAAACATCTCTGTGCCTCCACAGTACTTTGATAAGAAACATAGAAATTTCAATTTCTAGAGTATATGATCCATGGTATGGCCTTTGGAGAACACTAGAATGAATGGAGAATACTAGACCTGGCATGAGTCAGAAGTCTATGGAGGCTTGTTGTCTACTCTTGCCTACCTGACAGGGGAAACCAGGTCTGAAGTAAGTTTACCAGCAAGTTCAGACTCTCCAGCATATACATAAGTATATACTCTCTATGTACCTGTATTAAAGGGGAAGGTTCTGATGCACATTTTATCATCAGCATAAGGTGATAAAACCCATGATGTGTAATAGAGAAAAAGCTAAACAACACATTTTTGTACTGTTAAATACTGTCACGTACTGCTTTCTGCAGCTTCTGTTTCATATCTAGCAATGGTATCTACTATTACCTCAAACTTAGTGGCTGTTGTATTTCAGATTTATTACACTAATTTACATCAATGAAAGCATCAATGAGCTGAGAGTTGATTAGTGATTGGTATTAGTCCTTCCTTCTTATTCTGGGAATGATTTACCATATACAAAAGGGATACAGGTTGATTCAGTGAAATGATTGCATTTAGTATCTTGTACTAAATGCCTGGGAGAATAAGGAATTACAACTAAGGACAGGCATCTTCATTTTGCCTGTGATAATTCAAAAGTCACTGAGATGTTATTGGTTCAGAATTGAGGGCTACGGAGCTTTTATTCTATGTATTCCTTTATTTCACCTGTGGGAACAGATAGGATGATGAAGAGTGAAATTAATAATGAAAAATAGGATGAAATTGGAGCAGAGACTGGGCAGAATGAAAAATAAGCTGAGAGAGTCTCTGTATATAAGCAGAGAGCAGAGATGTCCTGGTTGCAGCTGAGATAGAGTTAATTTTCTTTCCAGTAGCTGGTATAGTGCGGTGTTTTGGATTTAGGGTGAGAATAATGTTGATAACACACTGATGGGTTTAGTTGTTGCTAGGTAGTTGTAGTGCCTACACTAAGTCAAGGACTTTTCAGCTTCTCACTGTGCCCTGCCAGGTGCACCAGAAGGTGGGAGAGCACAGCCAGGACAGCTGACCCAGACTGGCCAAAGGGACATTCCCTGCCATGGAACGTCATGCTCCGCGTAGAACTGGGGAAGCTGGGTGGGAAGATGCTCGGAAAAAGCGAGCATCAAGGGTTTTTTCCACGTGTTGAGCAATTGCATTTGTGCATAACTTGTGTATATATATATATATAAAAAAAATTGCTGGTTGTTTTTGTTGTTGTTCTTACCATCATCATGATCTTCCTCTGTTTCCCTACTAAACTGTCTTTATCTCAATCCACAAGGGTTTTTTTCCATTGTCCTCCCCATCTCCTTGCGGAGGGAAGGGGTGAGCGAGTGGCTGTGTGGTGCTTAGTTATCAGCTGGGGTTGAATCATGACAAGAGACAATGGAAAAAAATACCAGCAGAGATGTCAACTTTAAGCCTGTACACAGGGAAGAAAAGAATAGTGATGTCCAACAACCAAGATATACCACAGACTTTCCAGGATGCATAGCTCATTCTCACAAAAAGTTGAAGTCCATGAGATGTGCCTCGTTCTGGTAACAGCTACTATACTTACAAGTAAGTATAGTAGTCTTATGCTGGGACCTCCAGCATAAGGAAGACATGGACCTGCTTGAGCAAGTCCAGAGGAGGGCCATGAAGATGATCAGAGGGCTGGAGCACTTCCCATATAAGGATGGGCTGAGAGAGTTTGGGTTGTTCAGTCTAGAGAAGAGAAGGCTCCAAGGAGACCTTATAGCAGCCTTCCAGTACTTAAAGGGGGCCTGCAGAAAAGATGGGGAGGGGTTCTTTATCTTTATCTTTTAGATTGAGAGTAGCTTTAGATTAGATATTAAGAAAAAAATCTTTACTGTGAGGGTGGTGAGGCCCTGGAACAGGTTGCTCAGAGAAGCTGTGGATGCACCATCCCTGGAAGTGTTCAAGGCCACTTTGGATGAGGCTTTGGGTAACCTGATCTAGTGAAAGGTGTCCCTGCCCATGGCAGGTGGGGAGGAACTAGATGATCTCTGAGGTCCCTTCCAACCCAAACCATTCTATGATTGTATTCTATGATTCTATGATAAGTAAACACACAGAACAGACAGAGAACGTCAAAAGGTGGGGTTCCAATATTCTGCCAAAGATTACTGCCTAGCTTTGATCAAAACATTTGCTTTTTCTGTCTCTTAATTCTTCATTTATGAATAAGACTTAAAACGCTCCTGCTTAGAAAGGATAATGAGGTCAAATCCACTAATAGTGGTTCAGGCACTACTTAAGCCCTCTTGCTAAGCCATTTCTTCCCAGTACATGCACTTTGCATAGGACTTTTCACATCACATACAATCCAGTGATAATGTGCATTGGGTGAATATGGTATTTCCTTGAACCTGTAGTTAGGACATGAAGTTAAATTCATAATATCAGAGCATGCCAGAAAGAAGGGACTTGCTTGTGACTAGCACTTGTGTAGATCCAAAAAAAATATTACTGAAATCAAATAAATCGTACTAACATATACCTGATCTATACTTTCCATCACTATTCACTGAAGTAGATGGATTTAAAAGTTCTTTTGCTTTATCCAGGTAACCTGCCACCTTCTGTCACCAGTCTCCTTTGAAGTGCAGGTTACCATACCCATTGCTGGCACTTTGCTGGGACAGAACAACGGCCTTTGAAGGAGTCCTTTTCCACCAACTCTAGAGAATGTACCTCTGCTCTGGATGTTGCAGAATTAAAGCTTAGTGTGTTCTCTTTAAAAAGATAAGCATATTTGAATTTAGTGGTGATTTAACACAGAAAAAATGGTAATGACAAAGTCTCCAGAGACATGTATGTTGACAACTATGCAGTTCCATTCATAACCAAATATCTGTGGCCTGCAAAAACCACAGAATATGTAATTGCATATATATCAGTTTGGGAGGTTTTGTTATTGTTTTTGTTCGAGTACCTTGGTCTAAATTCTTATTCCCCTTGAGACAAATGGCAGCATTCAGCTATCTTCAGGACCATTGGGAGATGCTCCACTGAGACATGTTGTTCCTCCAGACCGGATACCTCCTACTGGCATTAAAGAAAACTATGCACACAAACTGAAATTATGGTGTGGCTGCATGCTGTTTTCTGAATTTTAGATCTACAAAACGATAGACAAGATCATCCAGAAAGCTTCCTTTTAGAGGACTCCACATGAGTCCTCTTGCCTCCTGTTTACTATTTAAAACTACATTACCATATTTGGGGTTGATTTGCATTTGATAACAAGAGCATGTTTAAACCTGAATGCTGCTGGATCTCTGTTTCCTTCACAAACAATAGTGATGTTGCTCATTTCATAGCACTGACTGTTTTGGGAGATGTTTGGAACGTCTGTTGCTATGTTTTACAAAGAAAAGTCAAATGGTGTCTTTTGGGAGATTGAATACATTCTCAGCAAGGCCCTGAAAAATGAAACATATTTCGTAATGTGCTTAACTTATATAAATGGGTGGGAGCTTTCAGTTCCCCAAATCAGCAGTCATGCCTTTGATAAGAAAGTGATGACTGATCAATGTGTTTGGCTAGACAAAGACAAATTTTTAATATGCAACTATGTAAGAACATCTTCAGACACAAATCAATATGAAAGCCTTAGGACATTTTGATATTTTATTATTTCAGATACAAGAATTCTTATTATGGTTGGTATTCAACACTGTTATTACTATTTTGTATACCATTATTATGGTGATATTATGGTGATATTCATGTAGTCTTCTTATAATTTTGTTGTTTTCTACTGTGGTTAATTATGCATTTCAGCCCTGACAATGCAAAGAGCTAAGTGCACATTTAACTTTAAGCATCTAAGCAGTTTTATAAGCTTTCCAAGACCAAGGTTTATAATTGTGCCAAGGATACCACTCAGGTTTTATTTACATTTCCCTCCGAATCCTAGGTTTATCCTTCATAACAGTAAGTACAAACTTCTGAATCTTACACAAGATTTACAGGCATTTCACAAACACCTTAAATAACAATATAAAGTAAAATACAGAGACCTATTTTTAAAAAACTCATAAAAGTGATCCTGCAGACTTTAAGCATATTGCCTGCGGAGCAAAATTCAGCTACAGTATTCTAATAAAAGCAAGCACGAGATGGAAAGCAAATGATATCTGGATGAAAACAGTTACTTGGATAAGAAGGAATTCTGCAAGCATGTTAAATGATAACAAAGGATTCAAAGGAACCTATTTATAAAATAGGAGGATTGCATTATGACAAAGATTTTGCTGAATTTACATTGGAATACGCTTTGATGTTTCAGAAATTGCTGTTTCTTTGCCACGTTACCCAGACTATTCTGAGACATATAAAAGGTCATTCAGTAAAAAAAGAACCAAATCAAAGATGATGATGTGAACAAGGACTGCAGAAACAATACCAATGAGTAGAAACACTGGGCAAAAAGGCAGGTCTACAGAATTAATGACAAGTCTTAATCATACCCCTATTAACTTCAAGATGGTGTCTGAAGGAGCCAAGCAGTGTCAACCACAGCAACTCCTGCTCAATGGACTTGGTAGGAGTCAGCAGACAGGATTCTGATGGTGGGTGTGAAAAAAGTAAGTTTCTTGGAGAAAAAATAAAGTAACTCCACCTTGCAATCCTTTCTGAAATGTAGCATGCTACTAAAAATTTACTAGCACACAAAATCAGCTGCACATCTGTTCCAAGCACAATTCCAAGCTATTTCTTCAATTACTCTATAAACCGAGGGTACAGTTAAGCTTTAATCATAAGTTTAACATTTGCTAATAACTTATTTATAATCCTTAGACATAGTTCTTGAAAAAAATCCTGAAAAGGAAAGTTCTACAGAACAATTATATATTTTTCATTCCTGTTTCCATTTTGGGAAACACTTATGTAATGACTAAAACTTTCTGAATAATACAAAAAGTCCTAGGTGTTTAAATGAACCTGCTTGGGCAAAACTTTTTTTTCCACCAGTGTTAATAAAGGTAAATTTTACTGCGTGTCACACGCGGCATTTGTAAGTGCCCTTAAATTTCCTCTCACCCAGGTGGCTCAGCTGTGTCATCTTCTCTTCACTCAGTATGAAGGGGGATACTGGCATAAGTGTGTCCCCAGCTTTTAAATATTTCTCAAAGAAATTACCTTTTCAGTAACAGTTTGGTGTTTAACTAGTTATTCAACTAGTTAAATTGCTAAAATATACTGAAATCTCAAAATAAAGGATTATCTTTTATCTTATTTTTATCCAGGAATAATAAGTTTGGGGTTTTTTTCATGACATATTTGAAATCAAGGCACCATTCTGGTTTTCATAGATGATTAAAGCAGAAACTTCACTTAATTTAGCACTATTAGCTTCTGTACCCTGTACTGATTAGTAAGAGGTCAAGTAAAGCATTTGTACAATTTATCTATGATATCTAAACCTAAGAGAACTTTGTCCTTTTTCCCACTGTAGATGCAGCCTTTCATTTAAGGTGAGACAGAAATGAACACGTTCCCAAGCCTGACATAAATTCAATTTCTTTTCCTAGGCAAAAATCACAGAAATGTGGACTGGAATTGAACCTCTGGAGGTCACCTAGTCCGACCTCTTCCTTGAAATATCAACACTACATTTGTCTGCCATAGGACTATTTAACCAAGTCTTGGAAACCTCGATGAAAAGGATTTGACTTTTTTGCTGAAGATGGAGGCTCAGAAAAGGAAAACAGTAAAGACAAGGAAGATCTACCTAAGCCAAAGACCACACCTGGCACCAAAGCAACTAGGCATAAACCAGCCATGAGTAAATACAGCCCAGAAAATCAAAGGAAATGTAGACTGTCAGTCAGAAGACACGAGTGATACAGTGACACAAGAGATCCTTTTCCAGCAGCATGTTCCTATTTTGGGGACTGTGATTGCTGAGTGGTATAGCAATGCAAGAAATGCAGAAGGAGGTAGAGAAAAGGTAAGCTTTTGTGTTGGTTGGTTTGATGCTGAAAACATAACCTCCAAGCTAAGCCTGCCCAGAGATACCTATCCAAGTGCAATAAATGGCCTGTCCAGTCCCTTTCTTCAGCACATACTTAGGCACAAGGCTGCAAAGAGTTAAAAGCAGTGCTTCTTAAAGATCAATCCCAGCTCAGCAGGGAAGCATTCCGAGATCAAAGAGGGGATTTTATTATTTTTTAAGAAAGAAAGCAAATAGAAAGTGAGATGATTCTCTTTATCAGCAGGGGTGCAGGTATCCAACTTAGTAGTGGCAGCAAGTGTCTCTGTTCTTGTCTTTGGATGCTGTCATGTTTGGTAAAACAAATATTATTTTTCATTAGTTTGTTTATTTTGTATGTATTTCTTTATTGGGTTTAGTTTAACAAAGATTGCATTAGAAGGAAGAAAATTATTTCCGTAATTATACTTTAATAAAAATTAATTGCTCTTAAATTACAGATAATGACTTCAGCTAGCAGATAATGAAAGAGAAAGCAACAACAACAGAAACAACAAATAATCTAGGAACACAGGTTATATTTCAAAAAGAAAAGACCAAGAGTGTGCAGATTTAAATTATGACAAATGTTTTAGCATCTGACCTTCAGCTATTTGTTTTACAGATTGTTGGAACTTATATTAACCACAAAAGAAGAAAGCATTCGGGTGAATTAACAGAGAAACATTTCACAACCTAAAGAAATGAGGAGTTTCACATTCTGAATGGCAAGATGTCACATTTCGCAGGAGTGGTAGGCAAAATTTTCTTAGATATTTTAAAGTCAATTTTTACTGTTTGCCACCACAATAGAAAAAAAAAATCAAAATGTCCAGATTTCTAGAAATCCTGGTTGGGGTTTTTTTTTGTTTGTTTGGGGTTTTTTGGGTTCTGGGGGGGGGGTTTTGTTGTTGCGAGGCAGGGCGTGTGGCATGTAATAGGATTGCATATAGGAAAGGGTGATTCCTTCTTCGTTTCATTAAGACAGAATTCTCTCAGAAATCACACCTTTCACAGGATTTGCATTTATTCTCTCCAAGCTAACCACCCATTCAGAATAAGGGTTTGTTATGAGATATATAAATCCATTATCAAAACTTTCAGTTTATCTTAAAATATATTTCTTCATTTCAGGTATGACTCCCAAGCTATGTCTGTCCCGATAAGCTGAACAATGCCAGGGAACATGCTCAGCCACTGGAACATAATTATTTATATACTACTGCTGAACTGTCCAGAGGATCCTGGCGTGCCCTAGCCCAGGCTGACCAGCACTGTCCCACATAACTCTTGAGAACTCTGCAGTAGTTGGAAGGGACCAGACACTTTCCAAAAGGCAGGTAATATGTTGACTCTGTTCTGGAGGTTGAAAATAATTTCATGGGTAAAAACAATTTAATAGCATGGACAATGAATATGGTCAGAAATGCTAGTTGGCACCAGTTCCAGAGAACAGCCATGATGCTATTTAGTTTATTAATATCCTTGCAGCCTCCGTGTCAGACATCTGTGACTTTCAGTATTTGCATTTGACTCCTTCTGGACACGTTGAAAAGACCTGAGATCCCAAGGGTGTTGGGCACCTTGCTGTACCAGAAAGTGTTTATGCTCTTTCTGGAATACCTGTCCACACAGGTGGACACATACTTCCAGTGGAAAGCAAATGGACTGTTGCACTGTCCATCTGCTGCTTTTATGAAAGCTGTGTTGGTAATGCTGCCTTAATTTTCATTGGAAAAGATAATTCACTTCTCCCCGAGAAAACTGAAAGTAAAAGAGCAGCAGCTTCAAAAGAAGCACTTGCCGTTTGGAGATTGTCTTTCTTGTAGGAGGGAAAAAAAACATCATCTCAGGGATTGTTTTGCCTCTCTACTCTCCAGAGAACTTACAAAGAAATATTGGGATTATTTTTTGATGCCAAATGTTACCCAGCAGAGGCACATTCTTCAAGCAGAGTCAAAGCTGTCCCTAGAACAGTCCTGAGGGACTGTGAATATGCAGTGAACCAGAATTAGGTGAAGAATTGGATCTTAGAAAGCTGGTAATAGGCTCCTCTTTAGGCTCTTTCAAAAACAATTCAGATTTTCTTTCTTACAGCTTGTTTTGTTTTCTCTTGTACATGCTCAAACTGGACTCACACCTCAATCTCACAATCCAGATTTGGACGCAAAGGTTAATCTGAGGGATGAAACTGCTGTGTCCAGGTTTCATTTCAGTACCAATCTTATTTTCTTATCTGTTAGTTTGTTGGGAATACTCCATCAGCTATAGGCAAGTTTGAAATGAAGGAGAATAAAAAAAGATGTGCTAATGCTTCAATTCAAGTTGATCTTAAAGTGCTATCTTAAAGTAAAGGCCTCCCCTTACCCCATTTGCATATTTGCTGGTGATTTGTATGTGCACAGCAAGTCCCAGCGCCTTAAATGACATCTAGTGAGATCACACCTTCATGCTGCATTGCCTGGAAAGTCATTCCCTCTGCAGGCGAGGGGCAGTGTCCCTCACAGTGGGAATACACCACATCCCATGCATCCAGTGTCCTTAAAATGCTCCTCCCTGATGGGGACTTCCCTCTACACTTCGAAATCTTGTATCCAGAGGAAAAGGAAGTAAGTGCTTTTCTTCAGCTCTGCAGAGTTTTTGCAGACATATGTGACTCTGTTTCTATTTTTTTTTTTAAATATGCATTCTTGGGAAACTGTATTTTTGTGAACTGCATGGAATTTTGATAGGATTTTACCTTAAAGCAGCAATAGCTATCCACCAAATATTGAAACATCTTACTAAAATTTGTGCTCTTCCTTATTTTTCCCTAAATGTTACCTTACAATTTGCAAAAAAAAAAATCTTGTAGTATTGTGTTTATCAAAAACTGGATCTTCAATAGAACAGTAGTTTAATTGTTATTTTTAAATCATTTTCATCCATTTTTAAATAAAATTCCAGAAGAAAACACAGTAAACAATGTTAATTCCAAATCCTTTGAAACAAAGAGCTTTGACATGTCAACATTTTAGCATTGACTTTTTCTTTTTTTCAACCAAAATTAACTCCATGTCATTTTGGAAAAGAAAGTAGAAAGATCTATATATTCTATCTATGCCAAAGTAGAAAAAATATTGATAGCAAAGCAAAAATATTGGGGTTTGTTATTCCGTGTCGAAGGAAATGGTGGAAGAGTTGTGTTTCATGCTTTCCTCTGAAAAAAAACCTCTTAGCGTCACTGGATACATGAAAGACCATGTTTTTCATTTACTGTTTCTCCCAACTAGTAAGTGTCAATCATTTTGAGGAAGATATGTAATAGGGTTTATTGGGAGAAATAGGAACTGCTGGTGAGTAAGATCTGCATTTTCTGCCAAGATCTCCTATGAGTTCAGAAAAAAAAAATCAAATTTGGCTTATTTTAAATTTCCTTAGCTTTACATTTTTTGATGTGCCAACTGCATGCTATCAATGTAGTTATGCAGCAAGTCCAAAGACCTGGCTTTGAAGGCTCTACAATTTATAGGAACCACTCATGAAACAGAGGAGTCTAGGGAACTTCAGTTGCTGGCTCTCCTGTGCTCTGGAAAGTTAGAGAGATAATTCACTAACTTTCTTTTCAAGTAATACTTACTGCATACCAATGCTCTTTTTATCCAATGCGAAACCAAAATTCGCCAATGTGCTAAACATGGGTAAATTAGACTTTTGTTTATGGTGTTATGCCACACTTACATGAGTGTAGTAAAGGCTATGTTATTTTTGCATCATTTTAACTTCATTTTAATATTTCTTTACCTTTGAGAATGTTGCTTTATCCAAAGCAGATATCTTCATTGAGCTGTTACATCCTAGACACACATAAGACAACTATACTGTTCTTTACTGAAATTGGTTTTCATCATGGAAAATTCCATGGAGTAGATGGAGGCAGGGGGTGAGAGGGGTCTTCAATGTTTATTTTGAACTGTAGTGAATCACGTCATCCCTCTGAGCTTAACTGTGGTACCATGGATGGAGGAAAGTCTCTTCATTTTTCTGCTTCATGCTTACAGATGTAGTATCAGTGTATACAGCTTGAATAAGTGTTTAAATGGATACGAAAATGTACAAAAATACGAGTTTGAGGTTTAAGATGAAGCTTTAGTTCTTAAGCCATCCAGTTGCTTTGGCTGCACCAAAGCTTGAAAAGGCTTTTCCCTAACAAACCTGCTTTCTGACTGTAAGTTGTTCTGTGCATCACCAGGCAAATTACAGCTTGTCATCTGTTTCTTGCATGTTGTCATATCACTGCTTGGAAAATCTTAATGGAAACTTCCAACACTTAAGGAAAGAAAAAGAAAAACATGTTTTTTAACTGCACATCCTCATTAAGACTTTTGTTTTCTGTTTTTGTGAATTTCTGTTTAACTGTGCACATAGAAGGGCTGTTACATTTTCCTTAATTAAAGAAGTTGTGATGTAGTCTGGGGATAATTACAGTAGAATCAGTGGAGTCACCTCAACGTTAGTCAGTACAGAATTTTGTCTTCTGTTTGCAAACTTTGTCCACTCTCCCTCTAGAAGACCAGGAACTAGGAATATCACAGTCGACTGAGGACAGGGCCTACAGGACTCCTGCTCATCCTCTCTCTAAGTAATGTCCTCAAAAGTGAAATCTAATCACCAACCTTACAGGAACTTGACTCGTTCCCCACTATAACACATACAGTACCTCCATAGCCAGAAGCAGACATCATCAGGAGTAGTCAGCATGGCTTCACCAAGAGGAAGTCATGCTTGACCAACTCAATGAACTTCTACGATGAAATGACTGGCCTGGTAGATAAGGGGAGAGCAGTGGATATTTTCAGCCTGGACTTCAGTAAGACCTTTGACTCTGTCTCCAATAAGATCCTCATAGACAAGCTGTTGATATATGGGCTGGATAAACAGACAGTGAGATGGATTGAAAGCAGGCTGAATGAATGAATAATCCCAGGCACCCAGATGGAGAGCAGTTTGGCAGAACCGCACCCCCAATACATGCTGGGGGACACTCAGACGGTGAGCAGTTTGGCAGAAAAGGACCTGGTGGACACCAAGATGAACACGAGTCAACAATGTGACCTTGCAGCAAAGGTGAATGGTGTCCGGGGGGTGTGCATGAGGCAAAGCATTGCCAGCAGGTCAAGGGAGGGGATTCTCCCCTCTACTCAGCACTGGCGAGGCCACACCTGGAGTGTGTATCTCCATATGCTGCTCCATAACAAGAAGTAGAATTCCTTCTGAGTTTCACAGATGTCACCTTTTGGATGTACAGGTTAAATCTCTCCCCAAAGCAAAGTTTGGAAGAGACCCACGCTTACTGTTGTTAAATGCAGTCTGCAGGCCTGCACCCCACCTTCATCCCCTGTTAAAGTGAACTGGTATAATTGCAACAGATATAACTACTAAAGTTTTAAATGGTCAAATTTTGGTTTCAGTCAGAATCTGTCCATTGGCACAGTTCCCTTGAGACTCTATTCGTATATTGCCTGGTTTCACTTTCACACTTTTTTAGGTTCTTTTATTCTTTATCTATGACATACCCAGGAAGTAATCTGTCTCTGATGTATTCAAAGGGTACAAAATCATATCCTCATACATTACTTGCATAGGAAAAATGTATTTGCATTCAAATAAGGATTTTATCTTTTCACGTATAATAAGGTTTTAACTTCTGTTTACCTAATTAATTCCCAACAAATTTTTGTTTTCACAGAATTACGCAGTTGATTCTTCAGTATCCAGCCAGATAATCCTTCCTGTGTGCTCAGTTACCTGAACCAGTTCTAGAAAAGTAAAGTCTTTCTGTCACAGATGAAAATTTTTTCTCTGGTTTGCTTTTCTTTCCAGTAAGCACAGAGTTAAATATTAAAACATGTTATTGATATCACATTTACATCTACTATGTAAATGATTAAATGTGCAATTAAAATTAGTAGTTTCCTAGCCTGTATGTCAAGCATATAGTACTTTTGCTGTTCCCTGCAGCCTAGTGTCACAGTTACTACAAGATCCCAGGATTCCCAGTTTATTGTGTATAACTGAAATTTCAGAAAAGCCTTACATTTTCATTTTACCCAACTATGTCTCATTTACACTTGGCCCTTTGACACAAGCCAAGATCTACAAAAACACCTGCATCACCCATAGGCACTGGCTACTATTACTAGTCTACAGTCTTCTCCCACACAAAGTGGATTGGATTCCTTGCAGGGGCTCACATACACGCTTGGATTTTAAAGGTGTGAGTACCATAAACAGAATAGGTGCTTAGGAAGCTGGAAGAAGACATGGGCATTCTGACATTCATGCTCGATTGTCAGGATATCTGATGTGTGTCGTTGCTTACTTCATTTTGTCCTGACATGTTTTCACTCTGAGGTATGTTTCTAAGAGTCGATGCAAGGCAGCTGGAGAAGGAAGGAGCACAGTTCCACTTCCCTATTTGACGGCTCTGCTGCACAGAGAGCAAGATCTGGTCTTCTTGTTTAACTACTGGGATTATAGGTGCACCTTCTACAAGAGTTACTCTTACAAAACTTACAAAACTGTAAGTTACTCTTACTGTGTGAAGAGCCCTTCAGCCTGAGGAACCAGCTGACCTCAGAGCTCAGAATAGAATAGAATAGAATATTTTCATTTGGAAGGGACCTACAATGATCATCTAGTCCAACTGCCTGACTGCTTCAGGGCTGACCAGAATGCAGGATTACTTCCAAGTGCAGGGGTATTGCTTACTCAGTCTTCTGATGTACCTCTATTCCTCTACGCCTCATTTCCTGAAGGGAAATAATAAGCACTGCCTCATGTTTTCTTGTTCTAAGTTCCTGGCCAGACCCTGTTTCTCCCAGGGACTGGGGTATCTGGGATTATGTGTAGATAACCTGGGGTGGCTTCAGGTTTCACCAGCAGACTTAACATAGATGGTGGTGATACTCTGTCATTAACACTTTTCAAAATAGCATTACTGTTGCTAGCACAGTTTTGAGATCATTAAATAAGATGTATGAAAAATCATATCCAGACTTCCTAATTGTATGTAACTAAATAACATGCAAAGAAAGATAGAAGTATACAGGAATCCTGAAAGACATGGAAAGAAAAAGTACGAGGAGGAAGGGGAGGAGAACAGAGAGGTGCAATAGGGAATGGAAAAGGAAACACATGAGAAAGTCAGGAAAGGAATATGATTTTCTCGGAAATTACTAGAGATTTTGAGAATGTTCATATTTGGCTTCAGGTGGGATTTCATGGGAAAGTATTTACTTGTTCTTGAAAACTGTTTTTAAGTTACTTCTGATTAGATAAACAATACCAGGCAGGCAAAATCACCTGGCACTTTTGAGCTACTGAGTCCTAAAGTCTTATTTAAAACAAGGAGAGGCTGTATAAAATAAATAATAAGGAAATAGAAAATTATTAGATATCAAAATGTAGAAGGAGAGAAAATAAACAGATCATGCAACAGGGTTTTAAAAATCATCCATTTACCCCTGTACAAAATGAGCTTGTAAAGATCAGTTATCTCATATTCGATGATGAAGAAATTAGGTTTTCATTTTAACATAGTTTGCCCTCAGAGTCTGCAGAGCAGCCATTAAGCTGTACCATTCTTAAACTACCAGCAAACTAAGTGCTAATTTACCATTTCCAATCAGTGATCACGGACTACATGCAGGCCCTTACTTTTGAGCACAAATGGAGTATTAGTTACTTGTAAACAACAAGCAAATATCTACAGTGATCACCCTTTTCATTTCATTGGCCTTGACTATTTGTTTTCCTAGAGGGCCAACTCACATAAGGTCAGCTCAGATGTATTTTCTCTGTGAAGCAGATTGTCAGCCCTATCTTACTAGTAAATGTACTAATCCTGTCCTTTGGCAGCTAATAAGAGCACTTGGTCCTCTATCTAAATACTCCTATTAGCAGCCAAAGTCAATATTTAGGACACAGATTGCTGATTGGCTTATTCACAGTCCTTTCTCAGGCCTTCCAATCAGCTTTAGAGACACAAGGAGCAGTGCAAATCGAAAAATCAAATGAATGGAGAAAAAAGGGGCTTGTTCTTATAACAACATTTGCTAGCTGCCTCTTCAGATAAGGAAATGCGCAGCACATTGTGCGTGCTGGCCAGCCTCCAAATCGCACCATGAATCCCTGGACTAGATCCCAGAATTTGAATTTGAACAGGGGATGCCTGGAAAGGACATGCTGCTGGCCTTCCAAGAGGAGAAACTTTTCTGTTTTGGGCAAGGGGGGATAATGCTCAACCTGAGGAAATGTGCAGGTGGTGCCTCTGAAAGGCGTTTACAGCTTACGGTAGTGAAACATCAATAGGTCATCTTCCTCATCTGTTAGATCCAGCTTTCCCTACAGTATTGCAAAATACATGTACAAGACAATTTGCTTTCTTCGCACAAATCCAGCAAGCCTCAACGTGCCAAGGAATGAATATTGGCATGTCTTCACTGCATTTAGGCATCATCTACAAACAAAGCTTTGATATGTCAGTATGCCAATGCTTCTCAATCTGAGAAAGCCACCAACACTTTTAAACCATCTTAAGGCTCCATCCATTTCTTAAGAAGCTAAATGAACTGAAATGAGATAAAAAATAAGTATGCAGGGATAACAAAATTTAACTACATTTGGTGGTGTAGAAGTAATAGAGCAGTTAGGGGAAGAGCAAAGCTTCTTAGCAGCTGTTACAGGAACAGAACAGCCAATTAAAATTCCAGCTGCAGAGGGAGAGAAACATTCAATCTGGGGTAATAATAATAATCAGGCACAGAGAATTTTAAAGGAAACATATTGCTTTTTGGTCTCAAATTAGCTGGCGTTCTTAAAGGTCAACTGCAGTGGGTAGGACTGAGCAATCAGCACTCATACGTGAAACTATAGATCCCATCTTCTCCTATGCCACTACCTAGCCTAGAGAAAGGGCCTGTGCTGATCACTTCCAAATGCCACAGAGTTCTCACATTAGGAGCACCTTCAATGCTTTTGAATCTCTCTGTACAAACAAAGGAGACTCACCATACTAGTAAAGAGTATTTTCTACTTTGAGCACACAAATAAGGCAGTTGAGTTTGGGCGGAGATGTAAAGATCTTCAGTACCTGTCATTTGGGTGATCCTTCAGCTATGGGAACTAATTTTCTCCTTCTCATTGTTAGCCAACTTGTCCTCAATACCTCCTTCACCCCCTTTTGCAACAGCTGGCATAGCTTTCAGGCTCACCTAAGATGCTGGACCAAGGAATACCTCGAGCCCTTCCCTGACTTTATAAAACAGGACAAAGGAGGCACTAACTTCCCCTTTTCCCATCTCCCAGACAAACTATATTTTCCTTACAAAGAACTTAATGTGATTTAGTCAGAGGTTCATTGACATGGCCCACATCAGGCAGGTCACAGGCCTGGATTTTCAGGGAAACCAAACTACCAAGAGGACTATCGTTCACTGCTTCAGCTTATATTATTTCAGTCACCAACCCTCCACTTCACAATTCTCATCTCAATCTATCGTGCCATCAATGCCTGCTTCAGTGGTGACCTTTGTCAAGGAACGCAAAGAAATACAGTGTCACAAGATGGCATGGGACAGCCTTTTCAGGATTAAATGATACTATCTGTGCACAGTAGCTTGCCTCCTCCCTTTCACTTCAGCACTCAACAGTATTTCAATTATATCTCTCCACTATGCTATGCTATCCAGTATATAAATTGGGAGCAGACTTTGGCCTACTTTGCTGAGGATCTTTAAGACCTCAGACTGATCACTGTTGATGAGACCTGTTCTAGAATCATACAACTCTGAAAGATATCACCAAAATAGCTTTGAACAGAAGTGGGGGAAAAATTATTGGTTTTGTTTGTTTGCTTTAAGCAGATAAAGAGCAGTGCAAAGAGTACGGCAGAATATTATCAGAACAAGGGAAATGGCTCAAGGAATACTAATTAAAAAGCAGTGGAACAAGGAAAAGTTCATTGCTGCTAGCAAGTATTTCTCACCTATAGGAACACATGAAATATTTCAGGCTCTGTGAATAACACCACACTAGTCATCTAGTGAACTCCTGTAGATGTTGTGGTAAATTTACACTACCAATGCTCCTGGACTCAAGAGAGGATTTTGCTTTCAGAGGTCTATGCTTTTGCCTACAGTATATAAAGTATCCTGTCAGCCCTTTGCTCAAGAGACCATACCATCGGCATTTTGCTGTTCTTTCTTTCCACATCACTTTCCATTCCATCTTGTGAGAGTGGTTTGAAGCAGCATTCACTCCAGAATTCCCAAGCACCACTAATCGTGTTGGTTTTATTACTGGATTTATTTTTCTGCTGATGTAGACTGTGATTTCTGTATTTACGGTCCCATAAGAACTCTCCCTTGTAAAAACCTAAATGATGATCTTGTCTGACAAGCTTGCAACCGTTTAAGAAGCCTTCTTTCCAACATTTTCATTTTTTCTTTTCCACCATTGCAGTAATAATATTGCTTTTTACTTCTTTTACTCAGTTAATAAAAACCAAACCCACAAACAAAAAAAACCCCAACAAATATCAGAACAACACAATGATTTTTTTTCATCCCTTCTTATTTTCTTCCTTTCCATGAGGATCTCAGAGCTCTTGATGTATTAAATAAATTTTACAGGATCCACTTACAATGAAAAACTAAGTTGAATCCATTTCACACATTGTTGCATTAGAGATCAAGGAAGTTAAAAGTCCACGTTAAATCTACATACAAAAGCACACACAGAACATTTTTGCATAGACTTAACAAAAATATTGGGTTTAAACAATTTGGACATAGATGGAGAGAAGCTTGTTGTCAAAGTTCATAACAAACCAGCAGGTCGCTTCCTACTAACTTTAGAGTTAGGAAGTTACCAAAACCAGCACAACAGCATCCTCCTGTTCACATCTGACAAGCAGACATCATTCTCGACTGTCCAGTTTAAGTTAATAAAACTGTGTCACAGTAGACAACTAGTCCATAGTAATGAGCTTCAGAAATGCGGAGATCATGACTGGATTTTAGGTCAAAACTAAAGTACATTTACTGATATTATTTCCATTCATAGCTGATTGTCAGCCTACAGTTCAGCATGAGACATTAAGAAATAAATCTGAGAAAAACTGGACATGATGTCACTATAGGAAGAGGTTAGAATTAACCCAAAGCCAGGCAATTCCAGCCACAGGAAAATGGAGACCTAAATGGGTTGGCAATGGGACTTAGCACTTCTGTTTACAGTGGCATGAGAAACAGAGTGATGGCTGCTGTGTGAGAGACACAAGGCTGTTCCTTCCTTCAGTCCCCCTGCAGTCACTGCCCTCACTGGGAGCAGCACCAGCAGTGCTTTGTGCTTCCCAGGGCTTTGATACTGGCGCTGAGCTATAGCCAGTTTGTTGCCCCTGTAGGGCAGCCCAGGTAATGTTCGGTTTGCTTCCACCTTGACCCAACACTGTGTGTACATGACTTCCACAAGGAAACATAGACAATATCTACTATTCCTGAATTACAGAAAACTTCTGTCAGGACAAGAAGATTTCACCTTCATACAGGCTAAAGACTATATCTCACCAAACATTCAGGCATATTCAAGTCAGACAAGCTTCAGCTGGCTCAAGCCATGTACTTTCCTAGTGGGGCTACAGAGCTTCTGGCTTAGATTTGGCTGATAGCTGGGTATCTCAGAGAGCTGATAGGAGGAAAATTCCTGCCTTCTTGTGAAAGACTTCGTACATATATTCTTGAATGTGTCCGGATCCTAAAGCGGAATCCAAGTTAGTTGCATGTTGAGTGGTAGACCACTTTCAGTCAGCCGATTGGAAATCATAAATGCATCTCAACTACCGTATATATCCTCAATTTTAAGTATATGAACCTAGTATCTTCATTCACCTATAAGCCAGATGCAGAATCCTTTCTCCAAAGCAAACAACTCCAGCAACACCTCCAAAGACAAGGTGAAGTCTTCTTTTACCTTGGTTTCCAATCAAGTGGTAAGGATGGCTCTGTTCACCCTGCATTTAAAAGTTTAGATTTTAGATCATTTATGCAAGAACTGAGAGAACTGAGATCCAGAGCATTTTCTTGGGATGTGTTGAAAGCCAGTTTTTTCCACACACCTTAGGAGAATATGACAGCAAACAGCGTGTTGGGCAGAATGGGTAAAGGCATTCCTCAAAAGATTTTCAGCAGGTACGTGTGGAATTTCAGGTGTTTCTCAGTTATATGGCAACACAAAAGTGGAGGCAAGAGAGAGGACTGGAGGATGGCTAAACCCTGTTCCAGTTTTGGTGTGATTTAGTCTAAGATATCTAAAGCCATCTTTTAAATGGGGAGAAAACATTTCAAAAGAAGTCAAAAATGATTGACCTAACTCTCAGAGACAGAACTAGCTGAGCTGAAGATGTAAACTGAGTTGTCAATTAATCAGTATGTGAATATAGATCTAATTTTGATGACAGTTAAATCATGTAACTTCTATTAATTTGATAGAAACTTTGTCATCTGAAAATCAGCTAGATTTGTAGATGCCAAGGGAATGAACACCATAAATACAATTCATACGGGGATCAGGATCAGTTCTTGCTTATACATGCTTTATCTTGATGTAACTCTACTAGATTTTAATGTCTTATTCATACCACATAAAGTTAGATGGATATTCTGCAACTAGTGAATCTGTTACGGGTCCTACCACTTGCTAGGCAATGCACACTGTTCCCAAGTTGTCTTTCCTAGAAATCAATGGGGAGTTGCGCTTATAAATAGATAGCACAGTATGGCCAATAACCATGAAGGTCATGAAGATACTGATTCAGTGTACAGATTTCCTGAGAAAATCTTGGAAAGGGTAGCCTTAATTAAATAAAATGAGCTAACAGTTTTGTTTCTGCATAAATGGGCAGTGCTCTGGAGACGTTGCAGATTCTTTGCTGCAATTAATTGTTTTATAGCAGCAAATATTTTTGTGGTATTAACAGCTTGTTCTTAAGCTGTTAGAACAAATGTAGATCTCCAGGCATAGATCAAGACATAAGAATATGCCCAAAAGATGAATGTGTTGAAGATGTTAGAGAGATGGTATCAAGGATTAACTGATTAACCCTATTCTATTTGTATTACTTCTAAAATTTCAGATAAACAAAAACATTAACAAAAAGCAATACCAGACATTTTTCTTTCTTTATGTGTAATTATTGTAGAACCGTTTCAGATTACTTATATCACTAACAATATAAAGACAACAAAAGCAGGCATGTCATTTAATCAGTGTTATTAGGAGAATTACAGCTTCCTCAAAGAAAGCAATTATAGAGATAGATATAATCATCATGCTGTCTTATTTGTCTTTCAAAACTGTTGTCAGCCATTTCTGTGCAACCCACCTATATATCTCTGGGAAAATGGAAGCTGGAGTCACATTTGGGACACAGAGTTTCTTGGAAATACATTCTCTCCTCTGTATACACTTTCCACTTTGTCTCTCACATGTGGCTATTTGCCAAATCAGAAACATTTATACCAAAGAATCCATTTATTTTGCCTATACGAAGTACCATAACACAAAATGCAACCAAAAAATAGGCCTGGAGTATTAAACAAAGTAGACATGCAAAAAAAGACTGAGGTGTTTCATCCTTCAGAAAATTACTTTGAATGGTTAGAAATTATACACCAGAGTAAAGAAAAATGTGAGGTAGATATTCAACGGTCGCTTTACTTTGTTCATTCATTATCAATTTAGCAGGCTTGACAACACTTTTTCATGTGATCAAATTTTGATTTGTATTGAAACTGAAAATCAATTTGCTTTGTGATGGACATTAGTTTCAGTAGAGCAAATGTAAAAGCTTCATACTTTTCATTGATGCCTGAATTAGACCAAATTAAAGGACTTGATATGCTTGATTGAGTGGTTATATGCCACTTGTCAATATTACTATAACAAGCCATACTGATAATCACAAATTAGTAACGCCGAAAGAGCACAGGGAAAATTGCTGCAAGATATTTGGGGTAATGGTATTTTGTAACGGTATAGCAATAGGTGTGGCAAATAATGCGAATCACACGCAATTATGTTTAACCTATGTTTAGACCTTTGACCCAAGTTTCCATTAATATCAAGAGGAATGCTAGAGGAAAAGTCAAGGTAAAAATAACCCAGTTTCTGTATCAGAGTGATCATATTTGACTAATCAGAACCTCTGCTAATAAGCACCAGCTTCAAATAATTCATCTCCTGACCAAAACTGAAATGCTGACACAACATCAGCTAGGCCCTTAAACTGTACAACACTCAGTGAGTGAGATGGTAACAGTTCTTTTCATTCACGTTGTTTAATATTTCTCTTACAAGGAAGTTTTCAGTCATTTACAGTTTCAGAACTTCAAGCATTAGAGATTAAATTCTCTGCTGAGTTTTTTTATTTTATTTGTTATTCCTACTAGATAAACGTGATTTTTGTAACTATGAGGCCTAGGATAAATTTGATTTGCACTGGGTGCTGTCTTGGGCATGTTCTAGTATTTTTATCATTGACTATTCATTCTTAAAGCCAGTCTCTTATTCTTATTTGAACGTAAGCACAGGTAATTGCAACTGCATAATATAGAAAATGGGCATGTTCATCATTTGGTTGCTGCTTTGGAGTATTTCTTCAAAATTTTACCTGTTACGTTCTTGGTGTGGGGTTTTTTTTGTTTGGTTGGTTGGGGGGTTTCTGATTGTTTGCTAGGCTCCAGTATTTAATTCCATATTAAATTCATTTCTCTGCATCTTATTTTTTTTAGGACTATGTAACTTCTCAGTTTTTTCAGGAGCTCTTTATGGAATCCCAAAGTAACAGTAGCAGACCATGGAGGAGTCTTTCATAAGCACATTATAGGTCTGGGGGGTTTTTTTGATGATCTGTTTCTGTAAACTCTGAAAACAAACCCAGAATAAAGTGATTGCCATGACTTTAAGATCCATAAATAGACCTATCTGGAAGAAAATGTTTGACTTAAATGATTCATAATTGTATAGATATACTACTTCTACTCATTATTTATGTTTGTGGGCTGACACCAATCTACACATCCCATGTGAATTCTCTTTAGTTCACATAATGCAGAGCATGGCAAAATATTTTTTCATACAGAAATGTTTTCTGACACAATAAAAAATGTTCATCTACCAATCTTCAATTTCTTCTTCCTTCCTTGGTCCAAATAGTGTTCCAACTGAAACTCTAGACATAAAGATTAGGTTTTGATGCTTATGTTAGTCTCGTCACCTGAAATATTCTGGTAGAGAAACTGCTAGTGTCAAAATAGGGGATTTTTTTTTTAATTTTATACTGCATGTTGATGCAAGACATTTGATTCAAGAAAGGCCAAGAATGTCTCCTGCTATGATTAGATTGTGATTTTTCTACTCAGTCCCCCAGATCAAGCACCTTGAAAAGCCTTCCAATGCCAGTCTGCTTTGATCTTGCAATCATTACCATTTTTAAGGCATTAGTGAGCCCTCATATACACCGTACAGAATTTCATTCATCCATTTCAGGAGAGATGAATCCAGACTGAAATGTGTGCAGAGAAATCCTGCTAGAAATTGTCAGTTAAATGAAGAGCTTATGTTTGGAAAAGGCACTTAAAAAAAATCTTGGCTCATTTAATTCAGGAAGAAAAAAACAGAAAGCAGTCTGTAAAATCATCAGGGTGATAAATAAGAGGGAGAGAGAAGAGCTAAACTAAGCTAAAAAAATTGGCAACAGAACAAATTAGTATGAACTAGTCATGAATAAACTTTGGCTGGATTTTATCCATCTGAAGAATGAAATCTGGGAAATCTCCTCCACCTGGATAGTAGAACAAGAACCTTAGCTGATTACAGCTATCTACCCTGTAATAGAGAGAATTCAGTTCTATAGCTCATAATGTCTTTTACTTTTCTTTAAATGTTTCTTTAAGGGTTACCATTCTTTTCCCAGTAATGCTGTTTTACAGCAAACCTAATAAAACCCACAGACTCTCTATAGATAATGTCCCTCACCCTCCATCCCCTGTTCATTAAGAATCAATCTGAACTCAGGAAGGCAGAGTTCCTTCTTCATCAGATATTGGCTCAACTGTCCTCAAGTAAGCTATTTTTGAGGTAAGCCCCTCAAAAATATAACTTTGGGGTTTTTTTTTCTACTTTCAGCCTCCATTGCTCAGGACACATCGTAGAGACGTCCAACATATAAGAGACCCCTGCTGTGTTCTTGCCAGATAACACATTTAAACCAGTTCTCTTGATCAGGCACCAGCTTTTTTTTCTATTTGAACAAATCCTCTCTTCTGGCTGCACAGGCGTACCTCTGTGAATACTAAACTGTCAGGGAGGCAGAAACAACAGAGAGGATTAGGGAGGTGCACCTTAAAGATGAGAAAACTGACTTCGATTAAGATAAACACCCATCATTTTATAGAGAATTCAGAAGTTGTAGGTAGGCAGATCTTGTGAATTGTCACAAAATGCACTCAGCAGCACATTTTAGGATTAGGCATTAAAGCTGGGAAGCAGGCCATGAAGCAGAAAAATAAAGCAACCAAGCTTTGGCCACCAAAGCATGTTTGCTTACTTAAAGAAGTCCCATATTTCACTAATTGGATTTGCTGTCCTGCAATTTTCACCACTCAAGCAGTCCAATCAATACTAAAATGTGAAGAAAATCAGTTAATTCTAGGCGGTTTTCCCAGGTAATTTATCCTTGACATACTCAAGTTCTTTCTGTTAAATTTTAGTTGTTGCTTAGCGCTTTGGGAGCACAGTATTTAATTGTTTTCTTATGCATGTAGATCCTAAGGTCAGCCTAACACTGTGCATTAATGTCAGATCAATTTTATTGAAATAGAAATAAGTAGAGCCATCTGAACAACATTATTGTCACAGTTCAAGGTAAGCTGTGTTTTTTGATCCATCCCTGTGTCCCTGTGGACATCTCTTTCAAGCAACAAGCCCGTATCATGCACAATTATGTTCCATGATGGACTGTCTCTGGCTGAGGTGGAGTTAACTTTCCTCACAGTAGCCCATGCAGTGTTGTGCTTTGCATTTGCGGCTAAAACAGTGTTAATAACGCACTGATGTTTTGGCTTTTGCTGAGCAGTGCTTGCACAGCATCAGGGCTTTCTCTCCAAATCCACCTCCCATCCAAAGGCCACTATGTTGGGAGTGGGCAAGAGGTTGGGAGGGCACATGGCCAGGACAGCTGACCGCATCTAACCAAAGGGATATTCCATGCCGTATGACACTGTGCTCAGCAATAAAAGCTGAGGGCAAAGGAAGCGGATGTGGGTACTTCACAGTTACAGCGTTTGTCTTCCTAAACAACCACTACATGCACTGAGGCCCTGCTTCCCGGGGAATGGCTGCACATCTGCCTGCCAATGGGAAGCAGTGAATATTAAACTGCTTTTAACTAGGCCCACGAGCTTTTCCATCTTATTTGCCACCTCTGTCCTGTTGAGGAGGGGGAGAGAGAGCGCAACAGGCTGGGGGTCTGGCAGTCAGCCAAGGTGAACCCAGCACACGTGATTCACCCTGTTTTTATAGTAACCCACAGGTTGCAATCACAGAATTATGTAGGTTGGAAGGACCTCCAGCTAGTCCAATCCCCTTGCTCAAAGCAAGTTCCCTTATAGCGGGCTGATCATGGACTTCTCCAGTTGAGTTCTGAATATCTTGAAGAACAGAGATCCCTCAGCCTCTCTGGACACTGGTTCCAGTGTCTGTCCACACTAACAGCGTTTTTCCCTAATATTGAGTCAGAATTTCCCATCTTCCAGCTCACGTCCATCACCTCTCATTCTTGCTCTAAGAGTCTGGTTCCTTTTTCTCTGTTTCCTTCCACTAAATAGTTCAGGACAGCATTAAGATCTCCCCGGAGCCATCTCTCTCCAGGCCGAACAAGCCCAGCTCCCTCAGCCTCTCCTCACAGGACACGTGTTCCAGCCCCTGACCAAACCTGCTCTAGTTTATTGATGTCTTTCTTATGCTTGACTAAGACCTGGGTTACAGTACTTCAGGGGACGCCGCGCTTTCTCAGTAAGTCTGACTACGTTCGAGTACCTGCAGTTTTTTCTTTTTTATGACTCAGATCCAAATCATGCATAGATACATAACAGCCTTCTTAAAATGGAAGCATTAAGCTATTGTAACAAAGGGACAGCATTTCCTGAAAGAGCAGCCAGCATGCTCATCTATCTTAAAATCTTTTGATCTGCTGATGGTAATGAAGCTAGCTGTAACTTCTGGTCCCACAAGATCCTGTGTCTCAGCTGGTTATTCCAAGATAATTACTCTCCACGGAGCAAGTGTTCATTTTTAGACCTGCAGGAGAGTTCTTTTGATCTCCTGCATGCCAGGAACTTTCTCTGTCCTGCTTCAGAGCGGTTTGTCAGCTCAGCGTTTTCACAGGCAATGGTACCCAAGTCTCTCTTGTTTCCTGTGCTCTGGCTTAGCTTGAACCATGCTTTTGGTGTCTTTAAAAAAAGAAAGGATCTTCTGATCTACTAAACAAATGCAATCGTTGAGAAAATGTATCAATAATCAGTTCGATATACTGACTGAATCGATTAGTAGAGTAGCAATTTAAATACATCACTTGACTCTTCCAAGCACAAGAATGGAACAAATGCTTTAAGGAATTTATCAGATCTCCTTCTGGGTTCCAAACTGGCATGAAATATTAGTATTTTCTTTTATGTGAATTCCCACAACATCATGCTCCCGGAGCAGAAGACACCAAGTTAGCAGTTTGGTATTAGGTCTTTTAAACATGGGAAACATTTCCTAAGCAGCGGAGCACAGATGTAAAGGTCCTCCCTCTGTGCCAGGCTGCCATGTCCCCGCCAGTCCAAGGACGCTGGAAGGCAGCTGGGAGCCCTCTTGAGGCCAGAAGGTAAAGAAAGCAAATCACAAAACCTCCCAGCTCTGCCTTGTCATGTCATTTCATTTCAGAGCCTTCCAATAACCTGCCCTGAACGCTCAGAAATTATTACAGACCAGCCTCAAACATGTTATATCAGCCAATCAAAATTATTTAAGAAAAAAAAATCAAAAACTTGATGAAACATGAGATTTCTTCTGATGTTGCTCAAAAGGTAGAAGTAACTGCTTCTTTTATTTAAAAGCTAATGCTTTTTCTGAAGTTTTGTGCTGTGCTGACCTATCTTTGCAAACACTAAAGATACCAACAACTAAATATACTAAATGTTAAATATTAAATACTAACTAGTAAATAGCAAATAATATTTTTTTTAAAAAAAACAACAAAAAAAAATCCACAAATCTTCCCTGAGAACTATTTAAAGAAAAAGCATCATTCACAGGGTGTAATTATTCAAAAGTTTTGGTGGTGACAGAACTGTGTTCAGCAAAAAGAGTGCCCTCACAAACAGGCTTGGAGCTTCCAGGCCTCACATGAAATAAACGCTATCCTATCCAAAAAGACGTGTTAAATGTACCAAAATGGTCCTCTGAATTGAATGCAAGTTATCGCCCTTATCAGGTCACTAAAATGGATGAATTTATCAAGCCAGAGGCACAAGACATTGTGACAGAGTGTTCTGAGCACCAGCACTGCTCCTCCTTGCTGAGGTAAGATGACTATCACACAGAAATGTTTTGAGCTGAATATAAAAATTCAGAAATTAGGTCTTTTTATTTCAGGAAGGCAACACAGTGCAAGCACTGTGGTCTGACCAGCAATGACTGTGTATTCAGACAGATCTGGGTGATATCCTTTGATAAGTTAAATATGCTCAATTTGTCTCAGGAGAGACGAGATTCAAACAGTCTCAAATGGCAGACAAGTTATCTGCATTTCAGGAAGCTTAGCCTGTGGGAGGACAGGAAAGAATAGAAATAATGACATAACCTTACTTGATCTTTTTGTGGACTTCTATAAAAATGAAAAAGTGCGTGGATACCATGAGAACACAGGCAACTGAACTCTGCAGACTTAGAAAACAAGCTCATGAAATATTCTGAGATGACAACTGACTGTACAGTTGAGTAAGAAGACTTTTCAATGAAGCAGCTTTTAATTGTGTTTCTCTGCTCACCAAAGATGCTGAGTAAGTTTTCTATTAACTGTACAATGAAGATAAAATCAAAGGCACTGTGTTAGCTGTATCACTAAAAGAATATTCTGACTGATACTGTTATGCTGTCATTTCGATGTACTGTGAACTATAGCTTTCTGTATGTCTGTAATATTAAGCAAACTTCAGAGAAGATTGCATCTTGTAAATTATTTAATATATGTTAAATAAATACTTATCTAAGGACAGGTTGCTTGCAAAATCAGATGGAATAATAAAGATATTACATCGTGAAGTTTAGAGTTTTATAATAATTACATTAGCTGGCTTTGTTTGCCAAAGCAGCCACCAGTGGGAACAATGTCAATGTTAAATAACTATATGTAGGATAACACTAACGATAATTCCTCATCTAAACTGTGCATTCATCCACTGGAAATAAGTGAGGAGTAAATAAATCTGAGCATGCTATTAGGTCGGGATGATTATGAGTGATCAACATGACATGGCTGTTAAAAAGTAAACGTAGAAAGTATTAGGATGCACTAGGTATTCATATACAAATTACACGTAAAGCCCCATCTGGAAAATCATCTGATATTCTTTTCACTCACATTCAATAAAAAAGAAATCATATGGAACCAACCATGGATAAGAGTCTTCAGTGGAGGATAAAAACTTAAAAGAATATGCTTTGCATAAGGAAAGAGACATGATATGATTGACTGTGGTTAACAGAGAAGGAACAGAGTCATTAAAGACCAACGATAATGTCAGACCAATAGGACATATGTATGTCTGCATGACTGCAGTCCAAGCACACCCCTCCCATCCTGTTTTCCTCCAAAAGATGCAATTCTCTGTGGTCTTTCTGAGTATTTAAACAAACAAGTTCATTAACTTAAGTATGCTTATATTTTCAAAGTTAACTTAAGAGTCATGAATAATATTAAATTTGTTGATTTATCTGGAGGATGAGCAGTTTGGAACAGAATAGGACATTCTGGAGAAAGATTTAAGAGGAAAAAAAAAGATCAAGTATTGAGTTACTGTTTTAAAATAAAAATTGCAAATACCAATGCCATGGAAATGGATCTTTTAATGTATTTTGTTACTCTTCAGTCTCTGATGCAGAATAGCTTCATTTTCTATCTCATTTAGAAATAATATGAAAATAAAATAATTCTTCATACCTACTTTTAGTTGGCATTTTTTGCATCCAAGCAATACATCAAGCTTTTATGTGGAAATAATCTAATCCAAAGAAAGTTGATTCTCACTCCAATTGGTATTCTGGTACTTCTTGAAGACAAATTCTTATTCTCTTATTGGAAAAGTTTTATACTTTTGAAATTCCATAGATTTTGGTATTTTGGTTCCTGGCTCACACATGCTGAAGTGAGACAGAAAGCGGGCCCTTCAAGCACTAAGAATGCTTGTATATATATACCACGAGCACAATAATGAGTTATTGCCCCTCAACGATCTTCTCTTCATCAGATATCAATTATAAAACTGCATAGCAAATATACAATGTGTTCACTTTTTCAGTCTTGTTTTTTCCACGTTTATATATATATGTGTATGTGTATATATATATATTTAAAGGTGTGGTGGGTTGATCCTGTCTGGAGGCCAGGTGCCCACCAGAGCCGCTCTATCACTGCCCTCCTTAACTAGAGAGGGGAGAAAAGGTGTAACGAAAAGCTTATGGGTCAAGATAAGGACAGGGAGAGATCACTCACCAATTACTGTCACAGGCAAACCAGACTGAACTTAGAGGAAAATTCATCTAATTTATTATGAAGCAAAACAGAGTAGAGCAATAAGAAATAAAATCAAATCTTAAAACACCTTTCCCCCACCCCTCCCTTCTTTCCAGGCTTAACTTCACTCCCAGTTTCTACCTCCTCCCCCCTCAGCGGCACAGGGGGACGGGGAATGGGGGTTGTGGTCAGTTCATCACATGTTGACTCTTTCAAGCTGGAAGGGTCTCTAGCCCAAACTCAAACTAGGGTCAGCTATGGGGTCAGACCAGGTTGCTCAGGGCTTTATCCAGTCAGGTCTTTAAAACCTCCAAGGATGCCAACTGCACAACCTCTTTGGCCAACCTGCCCCAGTGCTGGGTTGTTCTCATGGGGCAAAGGTTTCTCTTTATATACAGTGTAAACCTCTCTTGTTTCAACTTATGGCATTGTCCTTCATCTTTTCACCATGCACAACTGTTATAAGCCTGGCTCTGTCTCCTTGATAATGTCCCTGTAGGCACTGAGGCTGCTGATAGATCCCCCCAAAGCCATCTCTTCGCCAAGCTAAATAAGCCCAGTTCCCTCAGCCTTTCCTCATAGGGCCCTGATGATCTTGGTGGTCTCCACTGAACTTATTCCAGTTTATCATAATTTGTGTTGCATGGAGGAAGTTGAGGAGGGGAGGAAACCTAGACGCTCTATTCTAGATGAGGTCAAATTAGTGCTAAGTAAAGGGGTATAAACCCACCCTCAATTTACAGTGTTGAAAGCTGTGCTAAATTTGAGATAATTGACATACACTGCTCTCTTCCTACCCTTACATTCAGTCATTCTATTACAGACAGCAATCACATTGCTCAGGCGTAATTTATCCTTGGGAAATTCATGCTGACTGTTCCCATCACTTTCTTCTCCTTCAGATGCCAAGAAGTGTGTCCCAAAATTACTCGCTCCATGATTTTCCCAGGGACTGAAGTGAGACTGACTACTTAGCAGTAGTTCCACAGATCATACTTTTGACATTTTTTGAACATTGGACAATTGCCAGGTGTCAATGTTTCTTAGACTTCTGCATTTGGAAAATTAGATTATTATTTGGAGATATGTAACAATCATATTTAAAATCACTGTCCACCAGATGCTAAATGTGTCTATATCTCGAGTCACTATTGTGTCCTACTTTTTGTTACATGGTTCCTTAGTTTGATATGGGTCCATAAGTGAAAAAGCTACAAATGAAACTTTCTAAAATAATATTATAACTTGTATAAGATAGAGCAATTTACATCTTTGGGGTTGCTTTTTTTAAAAAAGTATATATAATTTCTTCTCCTTCCATGTTCCAGACAGATATTTCTAGTTGCCTACAGTTGGACCCAGAGACCTTTTAAAGTCGAAGTTGAAGTCGCTAGTTGTTTTTCTAATGTTTTTGATGGATTTTGAGTTAAGTGTCAAATCAGAGATTAATTTATTTGGGGGAAAAAAAAAAAGTACACAGTTTGACCTAAGAAATAAATGACAGTGGTGACTAATGATAAGAAATGTGTTCAAGAGTTGCTTTCTCTTACCACTCTCTTCCTATCCATGTTTATGTGTAAGAAAAGATGGCCTGCACAAGCTGTTAAATAAATAGGAAGGCCAGCAACCTGTGTTAAAATGATGTTGCACTCTTCTCTAGTGCATTCAAGCTTTCTCAGTGAGTAAGAAAATATTATTCTGGTTAGAAGTTGCCTCTGTTCCCAGTTATAATTTCAGTTACCTCATCTGGATTGCATTCATCAGACTATTTTGTCTTCAACAAGTGTCTTCTGTCTACTTACTCACTGAGTAAAAACAAACCCAAAAAACCTGATATATCTCAAACAAAATCACATTTCAAGAGCATTACATTGCAGGTTCTCTTGAAAGCAGCAGCTATGAGAGGCAGTGATTTTTTGATAGGTGAGAATTTGATCAACTGTCAGAAAGAGAAATCACATCAATACCAACCTGTCTTAATAGTCTGACACGCACTGACATTTTTCACAGCGCTCCAGTGAGGGACGCTGGGGTTGTTTTTCCTGGATTTGTTCCATTCAGGCTGGCAACAATGAATCAAGAAAGCTGTGTAGACAAATCTCTGTTGATCAGGTGAGCGAGCAACCTGGATGAGGAAAGCATTAGCGCAGGAAAGCCCTACAGCGTAGACCGGGCTGTGTTTTCCTGTCTGACTTCCGATAGGGCTGGAGAACAATTTTCGACAGGGTTGCTTGGTTTACGGGGCTGTACAAAAAGACTTCCTCCTATGAGTGGTGGCTCAGTAATGATCCAGCATTTTCTCTGACAGCAGTGCATGACATGGTGGGGTTTGTGCTGTGGGACTCTTTCAGAATCTTATTTTCCTGTCTACCTTCTTTAACTCTCTCAAACAAAAATGTTTGAGAGTCTTTTCTAAAAGTCTTGCGTCCTAACAGCAATTGTTGAACAGAATAACCTCAGAACAGACATGAAAACTGCCTTTTCATTAAAACAACTGCAATTCCCTGCTACTTGTATAAGTTTATTATTCCATTATTGATGTTGGCCATCCAGGCTCATTGTGCCAATTTACAAAATGTGCTACAAAGTGGTTTTGCTGCTACAATAAAGTGCATTTGTCACCTCAATTATGCAAAGCAAGGGTTTGACTTCAAAACTACATCAAAAACTGAATTAGGATTTTTCATCCATTTATACAAGAAACACCAACACAAACTATACCTTGATTTTGCAGTAGAGGTACTATATTACCATTACTACAGGGAGTTAGGTCCTTGTGTCTGTATCAGAATGCAATTACTATAATATTAAAACCATTTTTATTATTTTGATCAATACCTCAGTTGCCATTAACAGTGTCATGCAGAATGAGGTATGACTTATTCAAAGCAATATTCAAGCCATTTAATGTGAGACCTAAAGCATTTTCTTGCCCTATCAATTTTATCAAAGGGACAGTTTCTGGTGTCCTTTTTCATGTTGGATAACAATAAGTTCCATGAATATCCTTACTGATATCAGTAGAACTCCTTGGAGTTTAAAGAGCTATTGATTGTGATGGGATTCAAATCTCTCCTTCCATAAACTCTTCAATGTAGCTCTTGTCTGCACCACAGACACCTACATTTTGGTGAGGATCCAGTGAAGTCAGCTGGTAAGTTGAAGTTTGAGTTCATTCTCAGTGCAACAAGCATGCCAAAGAAAATTTCACAATTCTTTGGTACTTGCTGGATTTCAGAGGTACTGAATAAGGAGGTTGTGGAATCTCCATGATCAAAGATATTTAAGAATAGATTAGACAAATCTCTTTGGAAAGAGGGAAAGATATTTTATCTGGCCTTGGGACAGGCTGAAGGACAAGATAAGCTCTTGAGGTCACTTCTAGCCGCAGTGTTTATGATTCTGTGACGCGTAACAGAGGGCCATAGCTCTATGTCATTCACATCACTAAAATCCAAATCAAAACCTCAGGTTTCATCCTGAATGACTAGCCTGAAGAGAAATGTGACATTTTGTTTTACAACTGCAGGACTGGTTTTGCTGTATACTTTCTGAAGAGGAAGAATACTTTCTCATCTTCACTGGAGTATAATTTATGAAACTCAGTATTTATTTAGACATTTTGGACATATTTTCAGGGGCTTTTTTAATAGAACTTCAATAATCTTCCTGTCATGAATTCAGATTATGATCGTTTTCTCTTTCAATATCCATATCAGCTGGAGTCATACCAATAAAAATGCCATTTAAATCTCTTTTCCCTAGGCAACAGGAAATACAGGGGAAAAAAGATTGAAATAGTTACCAACATGCAGAACCTCTGAGACTCTTAAACATGGGAAGAGCCACTTCAAGACAGCACTAATTTTTGACATTACCTTTAGGTGTATATTTCATAAATCTGAATTAAACACTTAAAATCCCAATAAAGTAGATGAGGTGGTACAGGCATGTTTTCACATCATTTACATACTGAGTGGAAAAGCTTCAGGTTCTGGAATGGGTGCATCTGAAATGCTGCCTACCAGAGCTATTTCCAACTCTGGGATTCTCTGACCAGAAACACTTGTTGGATTTGAGATTGTACACTGTCAGCTGGATGACTCATACCTTTGTATAATATGATTTGCCCATCTATACAGGATGTACCTAACAATACTTCAGTAGTGCTAGATTATTTGCCAGGAACTGAGACGTATGGTATGTAATTACATTGTAAGTCCTCCTACACCTGAAACCATCTTTTTCTCCCTACCTGTGTTATTGCCCTAAACATGAGTCCAGCAGTAAGTCCCCATATTTACCAGGTATGCTACACTTCTCATGAGGGAATGCACAGCCAAGATTATAATTTCATCAGGGTGGGAGAGAACAGTCCGGGGTTCTAGTTTCCACTTCTAAACCTGCGCATTCATCTGGCTTTGAAAGATTCCTTGACACTTTCTTTCAGCAGTGCTGAAACACAGCCCCAGGATTTCCCCCCTCCAGAAAAAATACAGATTTTAAGCAAGCAATGATTTGGAGATAACTTCCTGCTTACTTGCTCCCTTTCAGTACCTATGAACCTTGCACTCTTTGCTGTACCATGTTACAGCTACAACAGGAAGGCTGGAAAAAATGTCTTTCTCAGCATAGCCTTTAACTTGGCAGAAGAAGATGTTTTTAAGGGGGTAGAATGCAGCTCTTTAATTACTTGTGCAAATATAAAATAAATTAAATAGTAAAAGATTAACCTTCTCCACCCTCACTCGCAGTTCTCCTTATTATCATTGGGCAGCACTACCTTCCCTAACTGTGCTTTTAAATGAATACAGCCACATTGCATGCTTACTGCTGAATTCAATATGGTGAGTGTTTGTAAGGTTTCTTCTGAGCATTCTTAGTCCCCAGGCACTGAAATTCCTATTTTTGTGAATGCTGAACAAGCCCCAGTGTTAAACAGATGGCAGGACACTGTTGAGCCGAGGTGGCTTTGCCACTGGAGAACTTGAAGCCCTGGAGTACTTCACCATTTTAATCTTTCTTACATGCTCAGGCACTTATCGGGGTAGACATAGTTTTTTGATAGATATAATTTTTGGACTTACATTCCTAAATTCCAACAAAGTTGTGCTCTAGTTGCCCAAATAGTTTTTTCAGATCTGGTCATTTGCCAAGTAAATATGAAATATGAAATACAAATTAAAGACACAAATACTGAGAATGGGAAATCCACACTAAAAATAGAATAAGACTATTTAAATTCTTCATGAATATCAGTGAATACCTCACTTACTGTATTTTACAATTGAATGCGGACATGACAGTTGTCAAGCCACAGATTCTGCCAGTCACACATGTCCACTGTTATTACAGGCTCATCTATATCCCTGAGTATTCCTGGCTTCCTGGATTTCTGACACATAGAGTATTAAAACAGAAATGTTCAAAAAGTGGGGCATATTACTAAAGTTATTTACAAATCCTAAACTTTGATTTCTTGCTTTTCTGGTTGTGTCTGCATGACCCATATAATAAGATGTAATAAGGCTGATCTTGCATGTTGAGAAAAATAGTGCATACTTCAGAATGTATTACTTTAGGAATCATCTCTTGGAAGATGTTATTCTTTGGATTAAAAGGAAAATAACTTTAGCCACAGCAAAAGAGGCATCCAGGCTTATTTTACTAGGCATTATGCTCAGCTTTGGAAAAAAGCAACGTTGCAGCTAATAACAAGCATTTCTCTGGTTTGTGGTTTCTGAACATTTACAGCAGTATGTAGTGCCTTCTCTAAATTAACTTTGTTACAAGGAGGGGAGAAAACTGGTGAACAAGACAACTCGCAAGCAAACCTCAGAATGACCACTTGGCATGAGTAAGGTATGAGACATGATCAAGCAACAGCAAAGGTATTTTAATACCTTTAAGGTATGTTAGTGAACACTAAATCTGGCCACTGACATAACAAATGAACTGGCCATATAAACCTGGCCGTATAAACCATCAATGTAAAACTCCTACTACGTGCCTCAATACCAGTTCCATCCTCACAGTCTCTGTTTACAACACTTGTTATTTAACAGCAGTGATAGTCGATCTGATGTGATAGACAATATTAAACACAGACATCCTTTTCATCTGGGATTAAATATGTGGAGGAAATACATTATGATACAGACCAAAAAGAGTACTAAATGTGACGTATGTGCTTCTTGAAAAAATGCTTTGTTTCATATACAACTATGGAAACATGGTATTACCAAGAGAGACTGCTGAGTGAGAAGACAGGCAATAATTTTCCAAATGTTTTGCAGAAAACTAATGCTTTCCTATACAGAAGTCCCTGGACTACTTCATCCATCCGTCATCATGAAGTCTTCTGGGCTGAAGGGTAGGGACATCTATGAGTTTAGCTTGCCTTAGCTCAAAAAAACCATGGCCAAAGTCCTGCAGCTTAGACACTTTAACCAGAAAAGTTTGAAGCCACACAGGTTCAAAAATCTTTAATTGCTTTGCTTTTTTGAGTGAAGAGAAAATTGAACGTAAAGTATTCAAGACAGCTAATAAATCTGTCTTATAACTTTATTGTTTCCTTATCCAGGAAGCAATTTTAAATGAAAAAGAAGACAGAAAAGAGAAGATGGGTTTTAAATGTCCTTATATTCCTTCGAGCTATAACTCTCTGTTTCTAAAATATATTTCTACCCTACTAACTTCCTGCATATTGGATAAAAGCAGATTATTTGAAAAAAAAAAAAAAACAAGCAAATAATATTTCTGCATTTTTTAGAACTCAATTAAGGGACAAAAGGATAACGTGTAATTTATTTGGCTGTTCAAAGGCCAATCAAATAGGGAATTCCAAATATTCATGCAAACAATGGAATATACAGGTCTTAGATAGCCCAAAATCGTTCATGTCAAAGCTTTCAATACAAAATTTTGTTCCAACTAAACAAAAAAATCATAGTCTGGCAATTTGTGAACAGGACTAGACCGGTTTTGGCAAATACATTATTCATAGCAAACTGTTAATTCAGATTCTGTCTTGAAGTACCACATTAGAGGTAAATCAGTTCTGTAATCACATTGGATGTCAGAGCAAGACTTCTGTGCTTATTTTGCTGTAAAACTTCTTATTTATTTTGATTGTTTTAATACCAAGAAGTACAGAGAATGGCATTACCTGATAATGCAGTCAAATATTCACAAATAATTTCATATATGGAGAAAAAATATATCTTCCTTTTTCATCAGTAATTTCATATTTGGTTTACAGGACAGATTTTCCTCTCATTTATTGCACTGCAGATTCATGATTCTCCTTTCCTAGATCGAAACATTGAAGAAAACGTAAGCTCACGTCACAATCTGAGCAGGGTCAGAACTCCCTTTTATTGAAACAGTCTTTCTGAAACAACTGTAGTGTGATACTTGTCAAACTATAATTATCAACAGGGAAAAACACCCTACATATAGCACTTTCTAAATGCAGTTTGCTTAGGTAAGAACATTAATGATAGTATCAGCAGCAAAAGCTCCTGGCACTCTGCTAGGTTGGGTACGTGCACAGAAGGAGACATTTGGCTGCTCAAACAGGATTTATGCGTAACTTTGGAGTAGCTTGCATATTAGTAGTGGGATGCTTATCACAGCTTGAGAACTCTGGCCCAGACCCATCTTTATATTTGGATGCCACAGGTGTAAGAGTCACCTTGGTCATGTCAGGAGACGGAGGGAAAGGCTGTGTCTCTGACGCCTGGTGCTCGTCCATCGCAAGTGCAAAGCAAAGTGTGCTAGCTTAAAACACCTCAGCTGAGCTGAATAACCGAATCATTCTGGACCAGGTGTGCACCCCCGTGGTTATGGATATGGCAAAGGGGAGGCTTGTATTAGTCAGTGAAATATTTGTGGCATAAATATGCAAATCTACCCTACCACAGGGAAAAATTAATAGAGGTGATAGTGATCATCATCTTAGTTGTTCATATTGCTTAAAAAAAAAAAAACTTGAGTGGGATTGTTATTGCATTTTAATTGCTATTTACGAGTTTTATTGATTTTATGCTGACATACGTAGAAGACAAAGTAGACGTTATACTCTAACTGCTAACATTTAAAACAGAAAATAATGGTTGCTAGCTGCAAATTAGGGTATATTACAGTGTATCAGGAGATTTCTTTGTTAATATTTTTTGTCTTAGCCATGTTCAGAGGTCATTTATTGCTTTCTAAATTTGCAAACTTATTGCAGACCAGTCCAAGGTTATATAATACTCCAAACATAATTGTTCTGTGTACAATATTAGCTAACAAGTAATTATAACTACTAGCTGTTCCCAGCTGGTTATATGCTTAGGAAATTCATACATTTGGACTTGTCAGTTTAGGTTAAATTATTTGAGAAAATGCATGACTTAAGAGAGTGCCAAAAGAGAATGATTCAGATACAAGTAATTGTATAGGATGTGCTGCTCTTAAAAAGGAGTAATTGAAAATGTAAATATTTTTAAATTCACAATTCCCATGTTAATTTGTCTCAGAATATGGATTTGAGAAAACATTACATTGACAACATTTTGATAAAGTACTGAAAGCTCAACTCTTGGACCACATGCCAGGTGGCAGAGGAGTTACATGGTTTGCATCTATTTTTAACTAAATTACTACTTGGAAGTCAATAATTGTATAGTCATCTTGGATACTAAAGGAAGCCTTTTCTAGCATCTAATCATGCTTAATATCCACTTTCTTTCAAAATCATGGAAATCTTTTCATTTAAGCAGTTCTGCCTTCAAAGAAGACTTTCTTCAGTAGATTGGATAGTGTTGTTTGGGGTTTTTCCTTGAGTTTTAAAAGTGTTAGGACACTACTCCTCTAATTCCTGCATTACAAAGAAAAACTAATCAATAACCAGCTAGGAAATAAGAAACTAAGTACCAAAGTAAGAAGGATCTTCAGGATGCAAAAAGGAGTAGGAGCCTGGTAACCTGAACCCCTGATGTTCTGTAGACACTAAAAAATCACTAGAGCAGGAACTTCAGAATTGAGTTGTTAAAATGATTAAGGTGACATTTTAGCCAAAGATCCAGTACTGATTTTAGCCCAGTACACATAGCTCAGAAGAAGTGGAAGTTGTCATGACTAAGTGATTTGAGAGGCCTTTCAGCTTTGGGATGTTTAATGGGATCAACCATCATTGCAGCAGACGAGGTAGTGCCAGAGAATAAACCACATTAGTGCTCAGAGGCCAACAGGTACCAGATCTGCCCAGGAGCTCCACAGCTATGTACAACTACTTGTATGTCACTCAGTGCATTTACACCTCAAGGCCAAGGTTTTGCCCCTGCCATTCTTCCACTAGCTAATTTTACCAGGATTTTAAAGCATTTTATATTTATTTGGATTTTGTACCAAGGTAAATGGGACTGGACTAATAGGCTAAGAAGTAACCTTAATATTTTTGCCACAAAATAAGTGAGCATATGACAGCATTGTATCATGAAGTGACATTTCTCCAGAAGGCAACCTGAGAAAGGTGGAAAGCCAGTGAAAACATTAAATGTAAGAATGTGTAATCATAATTATTTTCATTCTTCTAGTCCATGCAGAGTTGCATAGTGCCTTTTGAAATTACATAAGTTAATTTTAGGGAGTATGTTTTCTGCACCTGAAAAAATCTCATTGCTAGTGTTGCTTATTGTCCTAAAACACCTTCTTTGCTTTATCGGTTCTCCCCCTGTGAGCTCAGAAATATTACTTTTTGTACTATAACTCCATGTTTTTTCCAGCCCTACCCACAAAGTTTTGGGTTTTTTGAATGCCCTTGTGTCACATAATTCTCCTTCACATTACGTTTCAGAAGAATGAAAAATCTCCTCTGCCATCTAGGGAAGTATCTTGAATAACTTCATCCCAGCAAAACCTGTCATTTTAGAATAGACATAACTACAGTATCAAAGTATTTTTCCTGCTGAATTTGCTTTCTCAATCTTCAGAGACTTCACCTTTACTCAGAAAAAGAATGGCGTCAGCTGAACTATAAAAACTGGGATGTTTTTATAGTTTTTATATTTTCATGGGCAGGTTGATGCAAACCTGGTGGGCAGCCTTTACCTTAAAATGCTCTGATTGTTACAACGACAACAACAACAACAACAACAAAAAAGCCTTTTTTGTCTGAGACATTTCCTGTTATTTGTTTGTTTATTGGTTTTTCTTGGTGATAATTACAAAGTATGCATTTAGCTCACACTGCGCATAATTCTCTGTAGAAAGAAGTATATATGCCCCCCACCCCGTGTGCCTCATTTGGCATAGCATTGTAGTAGTTCTATACCCATTCTTTAAATGCTTCTTAGTTCCACTGGGTTGAGTTTTCAAGTCTTTTTTCTTTGATGTGCCTTCTAGTTGCTTGTTCTTGTTAAAAGCAACTTCAAAAGACTGTGCTAGAGACATCACACCACAGAAAGACTCTAACACACCAGAGGATATATGCTCACACACTATGGGAGTTACCGATCCACGCAATTTCCTAGGTATCCTCAAATTAATTGCATCCTTTGCTTTACTTCCTCCTTTAAAACATGACCAATGACAATGTCACGTCCACCTGGCTAAAGTTTTGAGCCCTTTTCTAAGGATGGTCATGACTTCATTCTTGTAGTAGTCACCAAACTATTCTCCTAGTGCCTTAGCTATAACTGAACCATGTTGTCACCTACTCCTCTCCCTTCCAGAAATGATCTCCAAAGGAATATGTGTGAAGGAGAATCACATCACTGCGCTTTTACCTGGTTCTGATCCTGAAAAGACACCTCTATTTTTTCTGCATCCTTTTGGTCCTTGAATTCAGCTGGTTGAGCTATCTACAATTTATAAATTATTGTACAGCTTAATGTATGAAAGTAATGCCATTATCAGCAGATAAGTAGACCCAGTTACTTAGGCCCACACAAAATGTTTAAGTAAGTTCCTTATTTACAGCAGAAAATTATTTTTTAGTGAAATCAGTAGAAGGAGAGTTTGTAATGGGATCTTCATCCTCTTTTAAATTCACTGCTATCCATAGAGTTTGCTGGATTCAGTCTCTGATAAGGCTATCCCATAAATAGCTGACAGGCAAGAGGCAATTTCTATCAATTCAAAATTTGTAAAGTCATTGAAGCCAGGAGGAGGAGAAGATTTGAAGCTTTTAGCTGCCCAAAAAAATTTTACGTTCTTGATGAGACCAGTGAATCTAACACTAATAATGTGGAAGGTGATACCTCAGTACAGTATCACTGCATAAAATAGTATGTCTTCACTCAAAATGTGTTCTGAATATGAGAAATCTAAGAAGTATAAGACAGTGATCTACATGGCAAAGCGCCAAGCACATTTTGCTGAGGAAATTTGCAATTCCTGGTGATGCGGTTTGTAAGCCCACATTCACACTGGTAAACTCTTACCGATGTAACAAATCATACCTATTCCATCAACTTTACTATCAATATGCCCTTGAGTTTAGAACTAATAGAAAAGTTTTTCTGGGACAATTATAACTTCTAAAGACACAGCTTATTTTCACCAGGCAAAAGAAACTTTAAGTGAGTACAGGACTCTGCTTTGGCAATATGCAGTTTTCCTGAAAAAGCACATTTTCACTTGGGCTTGGTTTCACATACTACATTTTTAGCCAAGTTTGTAACCTAATTGTGTGAGAGGAACACAATTAGGTATTTCACTTGAATGGGGCAGTTGTTAGTTCAGTACAAGGCTTCCCCAATGACTGTTAATGTTACTAAGGACAGAAGCTTTCCTTTAAAAGTAAAGAGCAAGGAAGGTACATAACAGAAAGGGAGTTAGTTCAATGCTTCGAATAATTTATTTGAGGTTTACCCATATCACTGTATCTGGTTCACTCATTTCAGATAACAAAGTACATCCCCTGTCCAGTGCTTGCGGGCACCATTCAGATCTTTAGTGCAGTATACTATGAATATTTTCTAAAGTTAATGAAGCATTCTTATCCTTCCACAGCAGAAAACTATTCTGGTACTAATGAAAGGGAGAAGCATTCAAATGTTTAGAACTTTCAGCTGAATCAGTTGTTAAATAAGCATAATCTGTAGTTTTCACTCTCTGCTGGTTATTCTAGCTTAAAAAACAACCAATGCATTATAGTGTTTGGAGAAAATACGCAGTAGAAAGCCCAGGGATGGTGCCAGAAGCTGCTTTTGGTTCTGAAGTAGATTCAGAAGCTGCCTTCTGGATTTTCAATATGTGTGACAAAAGAGAGAGTTGGAGACTACAGCAGGCTGGATTCTTTTAGCTACAACTAAAAAGGGATCTGAGTCACTTTGTACCATTTTGACTTCATGAAACCTGTAGCATGCTGTCAGCCTACACAGAAGTCCAGCCTTTCATCTAAGTAAATCTAGCTGCAGCAAATGAGCCAAGTCAACGATGTAGGGAGGAAATCTTGGATTCAAGGTCCCACACGGAGCCTCTCTTTGAGAGCACACAGAAGATTCCTCTTATGCTCGACAGCACATACAAATGGGCGTTAAAGCAATACATAAGAGTTAGTGTTAACATCTGTAAAGGTGTTACAATTACGGAATATTTCACGCAGTACCATCAGCAGACGTCTCATAGCTATAAAACTTTCACAGGCTGGTTTTGAACTTCTGACACATCCACCAAAAAGCCCCTTGGTGTACACGCATCTACAGGAGCTCCTAAGAAAGGGCAATTGGCATAGGCATTAGTGCTGAAATATGGCACTCTCTTCACTTTTAGGAATGGGTCGTGTCACACTGACAGGACTACAGGGTGGGGATGATGAGTCAGCCAAAAGAGAATAGTGATAGAAATAAGCATAAGGTAGAAGTTACATGAGGAATATCTTTTTTTGGCCTTGGAAAAACAAAGGTGAAACTGAATGTGGACCTAGGAGTAGTGACCACAGGCAGAAAGCTGTTTCCGTGCTGTTCAACAGCTTTCATCATCATTTCAGAAACTCACCGCCATGTTTGCCCACCAAAAAGATGATCGCTGAGTCCTACAACCTTAGCATCGACAGCTGAGTCAGTGCATTGCCAGGGAGGGAAGGGAATAGAAATGGTGGGACTGCAGTGAGTGGCTGGAGGCAACAAGCTTAGGGAAGGGAAGATGCCTTCCAACGGCCTTGAGATTTATGCTTTTACTTGTTACAGGACCAGAGGAGAACAGCAGTTCAGAAGGGGAATTTAGACAGCGATGAGGTAAAGGAAAGGCACTGAACTTTTGATAGTGCTGTTATACAGCATGGTGCGGCAGAACAGAGAGCGCTCTCCCGGCATGAAGGCAGCTGCACTCAACCCAGTTTGTGATTCAAACGTAGACCAGGAGGTTGCAGCTATGTTTGCTCTTTGGGATACAGACTGTTCTCTGGGCCTGAAAGCAAGTGGCACAGTGCAACATGTGTCTGTACGGCCCGTGCAATCTCCCAAACCATGGCCAAGCATCGACTAGGACAAAACAAGCTGGAACAGGCCAGAATTGTGCCAGGCAACTTCATGCATCAGTGCTCAAACTGTGTATTGGTGTGGTGATTTTTATTTACTATAGAAGTAGTTTGTGAAAATATCTTAGACAGTAGGAGGAACACCTTTACTATGCTATGCAAGACATTACTGCTGACAGAGCAATGTGACATCTGAATATAACTATGAAATGCACTTGCAAGTGAAACCATAGCTGCAGTACTTGAAGTGTCTGAAAACTTATGGAAATAAGTTCCTTTACCCATGTGAAAAATAATCCCTTACACTGGATGCCAGGTGAGTGGTAAATAGCAGACCACTATAAAACACTATTTCATACTAGCATGGGAATTTATCATTGCATAATTGTCTGGAAGAGGCACTGGTTAGGCTTAATTTTTTAATATATTATGAGTATACAATATTATGAATTATAGAGTGAAAACATATTCCTGTAAATTTCTGGAATTATGATATGGGTACATAGTAATTTTCTATTGGATTAAAGTGGTAAATTCAGGCTTTGCAACAGGCTTATGCAGGTTGAGATTTGTGGCATCTTTCAGGAAGGTATGCTGGTGGCGTGCTCTTCTGGGAATGCAGAAGAGCTATACCATTCAGATAAGTCACTGAGAATTGACTCTGAATTCTCAAGCAGTTTACTAAACTAGAGTAGATTATCCCTTGTTCCGAAGATGATTGATAATAAATAAGAAAAGTGAGAAGGCAGTAACCATCTCTCTCTATCAGAGGGCAACCAAGACAAGCTCAAGCAGATTTTGATGAGGTTTTTTATGGGAATGTGGATGCTACTTCTGGAATTACAAGAGACGCATCAATAAAAGCCAATTCATGTTACCATTTCACCAGTGCAATTTCCAAGATGAATGAAACAGCACATCACAAGATGGTGATGAACTATAAGCAACACAGTACTCCTGCCTTAGATCAATTCAAAGCAAGATATATCACCTTTTTGGCCCCATGGTGACTATTGGAAGATTATCTGTTCTTTGAGGGTCAGGTAAACCAATAGCAGCTCTTAACTCCTGGCGATGTTAATTGCTAATGTTTCAGTTACTACCTACAGGTGGGTAAATAATGACACTGTGAAGAAGAGAAGCTGTTAGCTATCTGTATTGGAAAGGCTTTGCTGGTGTTGAGCTAAGGAACAAGAAGGCCCATAACTGCCAGTCAGTTCATGTTCAGGAGAAGCCGGGAGCCACCCTGCAGTATGCTGCTCTACAAGCTAGCAACCTTTCCCTGTCAATAGCTGCAGCTGATACGCTCAGACACGAAGATCAGTAGTATAGTTGGTTATTATAGGTCATACAAGAGTAAGGGAAAAGTTTGAAAACACACAAAGTTGTCATCCTAATTGTTTACGTCTCTTACATAAGGATTGGCTATACTTACCCCCATCCTTCTAAAAGCTTCCCGTGAAAGAAAGGCTCTAGTGTCCGTAGGCAGTCTATTCCAGTGTTCCATTAGTTTTACTGATATCCAACCCACATATTTCTTCCTGCAATTTAGTAAAACGTGTTTGGTTGTAATAAGATTGTCCTATTAATCAGTCTCTGACTGCTTATGCTAGTTCATGGAGATGGAGACCTTGAGGTTATACAACAGATCCTTGTCGGATGAGGGAGAGGATGATGCTGCATCAAACCCCAATTATTCCTTGAATCCTGGACAGATCTTTGCTTTTGTGAATCAAGCCAAATGCTACAATTTGTTCACAACTGGTAACCCAATTCGTTCTTGCTTGTTTTTAAATGCCATGCATTTAACTAGAAGGTGTTCAACAAAAATATTACTAATTCCAGTATTGCCAATGAGCTTCCTACTCTAAGTATAAAAGTCAGACCTTCCTGCTTGTGGATGGATCTCAAAATTCTGGAATTTTTCTATACACTTCTACTTACATTAAATATATTGCATTACATATAGAAATGATGGTGCTGCTCTAAGGTATCTTAATGCTGTCTGTGGTGCTTATCTCCATGATTGTCTTCAGAATATATTTAAGCTCATGCCAAAAACCCTGAGGAAGGCAATAAAGCTGCTTCCACTTCCATTATTTAACAACTTGTCTAAAATTAATCTGAGTAGATTTACATGGACTAACAAACGGAAGGGAACTAGTATAAATCTTAAATGAAGCAATTAAAGTAAAAAGGAATCTGAGATTTTTAATCACATGCTTATAGAGAGATGTGCAAGCAAGAAGCAGTTTTGGGTGAAGACAGAGATCAAATTTGTCAAATGTGAATGCTTCAGTTTTGGCATGGATATTTATATATCTGGGCAAATAAACAGATGTTTATCTGATTTTCAGAACTGTTGAGCATGCGTAGTCCCCATTGATTTCTCTGAGAGCTAAACACATTTGATATTTCAAAGAGAGGAGAAGACAGTTTTATTCAGTGTTTATGTGTTTGAGTAATACTAGCTTTTTGCTGCTAAATATATAGGTTTAGTGTCATCAGAAGTGGTTTAAATGAGACTTCCTCACACACAGTCCCATAAACACTACTGTGCTGCACTCTCCCAACCTAACTCCATTTGAATGACTTTGTATTAAGTACTGCCTCAGGTTCCTTCATATTTACTGTAGGGTTGCATGAGCAGTAGGGTGAACGTGCAACAGGATTATTGACAAGATAAACTGGGTGGTTGCTCTTAAGATCTTTGTTTTATGGCACAGTTCTAAATAAAACTAAATAAATGACACTATATTATAGGTCTTACAGTGAGCACACAAAAGTCTATCTGTGTAAGAACTGAAGAAGCTGGGTTTTTAAACACTAGCACTTTCAGTGCTACTAAAAGGAAGGAAATAATAGAATAAAAATCCTAGCAAGAAACGCCTAACAACAACTCAAGAGCAACATTTCATTCCAGTAGTTATCCAGAAATCTGATTTCCTTTGCTTTGTGTCAGGCACTTAGCATTATTGTTGCTGTTAAGGGAACTTTATGAGAGTGATTAAAATAAAACTTCTTGGAAGAGAGGTGCCACAAGAGACTTCAGCATCACCCGTGAAGTCATTTATCTACTGTGAAAACACAGGTCTCTTGCTTTATTAAACATCTCTGAACAAGCTCCACTTGATGTCTGGGGGCAGATATTCACCTGGCACAGTTCCATTGAAATCAATGGACCCATATTGATTTACACAAGCTGAAAATCTAAACCTCTGAGTTTATTACAGCATCACAAAAAGGGGTGATTAATTGTGGCATAGCATCACAATATGATAATAATGCTCAGAAACCTCTCCAGAGTGGAATAGAAATATGTTATGTCTTTCTGCACAGCATTAGTTTCACGAAGGCTACCTCTTTTTCAGTTGTGGGGGTTTTTTATTTTTAAAATACAGAAGGTGATCTTGTTACCGTCTCAGGTTTATCCTGCAAAACACATCATGACAAGGGTAGTGGTATATAATTCCCGAAATCCTGATTGTCACTGGGCCCTAGGAACATAGTGATCCTCTTGAGGAAGAGTATGTGTTCTCCATTTGACAACGTCCTACAGAAGATGTGGCCTTCCTGTCCTGCAGAACAGTTGAGTGTGGGCCCTGCATGCACCCCCAGGCTCTGCAACCTCTGTCCCCACCCCAGGGCTGGCTGCATCTGCTGGTGGCCAGCCCTGATGCAGCACAGCCGTCTAGGCTGGGATCAGGCTGCTGGAACAAAGCTGTGCAAGAGAGCCACAAGAAGCCCTGTCAGGGCCTCCCCCTGCTTTAGTTATACATTTAAGCTGTAGCTGTTGCCCTTGGTCCTGGCCTGAGCCATGTTGGAGGTATGTCTGTGCCTGGCCCTCATTCTGACCTGCTGACGTGACCTCAGACCTGCCTGGTCACCAGGGACTTGCCTGGGCTGTGACTGACCCTGGTTACTGTCACTGGACCTGACCTGGTCTCCATGCTCGGGCACGGTGGGACTGTGCCCTCGGTGGTGAGGACACTGCCCTGCCACCTTGCCGTCGCCCTGGCTCACCTTCCCTGGGGAGCAGCCCACTCTTGTTTCCTGAGAAGATGAACACTTAATTCCTGCACATACGCTGCTACTGGCAGCAGGCATAAGTGAAAGAGCATATGCTGTTGTTTTTGGAAAAGCAAAGATGAAGAAATGTGCGTTACAGGACCATTCTTATTTAATATTAAATTTAGCAGGAATGGTAAAAATTGAGTCTTTTTTTTTTTTTGTTCGTTTTGCTACACAGAAATCTTCTGTTTACTAAGAGCTTATAATCTGAGAAGCTGAATGGCAGAGAGAAAATTTCATCTGGAGCACCACAGTCCAAGCAAAACATTTCTCTGCATTTGCTTAATTTTAACAATGAAAGTGCGTATTGGCATGTTTCCCAAGCCATAGACCTGTCAGCTGTCACACAGAAGTGTGAGACACACTCAAGGGTTCACCCCAACCTATGGTCTCCTGCAGAGTCCCTGTAGCTCACATAGTTGCGATGCCATGTCCCCGTCTCTGTTCCCCACTGAAAGGTACCACATGTGAAGATAAAGAGGGGCAGAGGAGTCCAGGTCCTGCACTGTAGGAGAGGTTGGGCCTCTTTATGAAGTGTCCCATGCAGAAGTTGCAGCAGAAGACATGCTTACCCCACCGCAGTCTCACACCATCACTCCTGTCCCGTCACAAACTCAGCACGGGGAAATGAGCTTGAGCTGGTGCAGAGGGGCAGGGATACATCCATCACAGGATCCACCTTGTTGAGTCTCACGGGCTAGGTCAGAGGAGAAGCAGAGTTCTGAATCAAGCCATCCTTGACTGGCTCATTTCCTAATTCCCTGCTTCGTGGCAGAGCTGGGTCAGGAGAGGGAAAATGAAAAAAAGCAAAGCAAAAATGAAAAAAAAGCAAAACTTAACACATGAGGCTCTAGTTCCGGCTACATTGTTTAATTCTGAAAGGACAAAGCCTGCTTACAGGACTGTAAATAGTCAATAACAATATAAAGTCAAAACACTTTTAACAGACAACGCTTAACAGAATTAAAGTGCTAAAAGGACAAATTCTCTTCACAGAGGCGTTTAGTATAGTGCTACGCGCTCACCTTAGCAGCAGCACTAAATGTTAATAACGTGAAGAAAGAGGTGCAAGTCTGACATTTTGGTGTCAAGTTTCTCAGCACGAATAGCTCCCTGAAATGGCAGTGGACATGATACAGATTCGTCCTAATACAGCTGCTGACATGAAATGGTGCTTAGAAGTGTTTTGGGGAGCCAGGCTGGCAGCACAGTTTCCATCAGAGCCACCCAGGTCCCACAGCATGCCAGACCCAGGGCACTACAGTTCGGCAGCTCATTATGTATTTCCATCATGCCCAGCAGTTCTCTGAATTGTGGTCTTTTCAGTACATCATTTTTTTTTTCTCTAATTATATTGATTTTAGCAAATTGCAGCATCCTTCTGTTGATTTTCAACTATGTACAGCAAAAACTTGGAGTGTGAGAGGAAAAACAAACTCATTGTGCTTCGGCAAGTTATTTTATACCATTAGACCTTTCATGGGACAAAACAGAGACTTCAGAGCTAAGAACATGCGAAAATATTGCAGTTATTACAAAAATAAACAAAAGCTAAGTTTCTAAATGAATATAGACCTTACATTCATCACCCAGCCAAAAAAAAAGACCACTCAATTGTCTGGAGCAGCAGCTCTGTAATTACATGCCCATTTATTTTCAGTGTGTGGAGTGTGTAATTGCCCGTGCCCAGCTTTATCTTTGGGTCATCACAACGGACCGACCATGCCGCATGCTGGCACCTGCCATCTGCAGGCTGTCCTCCCACACCAGAGGCCTGAATGCTAGCCCGCTCTGCTTCCTAAATCACGTCTTAATAAGGCAGAGAGCTACTAAAATCTGCCCCGTTAATTAGGGGCTGTCATGCAACCTCTAGCAAACCGGCAACACAGCCCCTATCCTGTTCCTTCCCCATGTAGATAAGCTGTGATTCTCCCCTACACTTTCATTTTACAAAACATTTCATTAATTGTATTGATTAATCATGCTAGAGGTAGGACATCTGCATTGGTGTAAATGCACTGAAGTCAATGCAGCTAAATATTGTAGCACTGGTGATCTCATTCATGGTGGGTAGAAGGGGTACTTGGGTGTTTGGGGAGTATGCCTCTGTTCCTGCTTCTCTGACCTTTTTACTCTTTTTAGTGAATGATTTGCTAATACAAAATACTTAAGCAGCTCTGGGAGCCGAGAACAAACCCCAGAGTGAGTGCTTTAACAAGCCAGCCAGCGTCAAGAGTATTTTAAAGGACAGTTGTACCCCGGTCCATTCATTCAAGAATGTATGTGCTACATACAGCCATCTGCTGCCTTTGTGGATGTAGCTCCCACACGGTGGGAGATACCAGGCTTATCACAGCAGGTAAATACCTTGGCTTTAGAGAAGGGTACAATGCAAATATGCTTCTTTCTGCAGTATTCCCTTCTGGTTAACTCTGAGATGCTCCTAGTTCAGTGCTTTTGGTTCAGTCTTTATTAGAGTAAACCATTCTTTTATTGAATTTAGTTCATATACTTTAAAGATGGTTTAGAATTTTGGTTTTTTCACCAGTCATGATAATGTATAAGAAATGTTTATTCTTCTGTTTCTTTGTCATGGGAAAATTAATACATGTTCACATAACTGGGGTTAATCTAGCATTTAGCAGGTAATTTACTCTTATGTTTTCTGACCTTTTTGTTACGTATAAAACAAGGGAGGATGCAGTCTATAGTTAGTTATATTTAGCTGTTGTCCTACGTATGCTTAGCCCTTATCCCAAGAATTTTAGGTGTATACAAAGGGCGAAATAATTTACGCAACAGTTAGAAGCTTGAAATGACATGTTTAAGGGCATGTCACAAAACTTGCACGTCTTTGTGTGTGGAAATCCCCTTTCTCTGCATCTCGGTAGACACCTTGGCAGAATTTATTAAAGGGACTTACTAGCTTAAAAAAAATGTGTAGCTTCAAAACTTAATTTAAAATCTGTTCAGGTAGTTGTTACCCTCACTAAAAATCAATGGACCAAATCTCATACATCTCATATCTATCACCAGAATTTCACTTAAATCAAAGAGTTGCCTTAATGTAAGTGAGGAAGGTATTTGTCCAGTTGGAATGTTCATTCAAGTAATCACTGCAGGCTTACGTCTATCCTTGTTAAGACTCATCAGTCACTCAGCAATGTCAACTTAATTAATTTATTTCCTTTCAAAAAATTTTCCCCACCAGTGGAAGAATTCCATGAAATAAGTAAGAAAAAACTCCTGCAAATCATTAACTTATAAAGATAGCATAACTGTCTTCCGTTCATTTCTTTCCCTCTTCGTCTCCAAGCTGACAGCTCTGAATTAGCAAGACTATCTGATATCTCCGAAGTTTCAGACCGTATCTTAAACTCGATGTCCATGAAGGGCTTTGGAGGCTAAGGAGCCAAGCGCCTAGGGAGACGCCAGGGTAAAAAGAAGTAAAGCAAGGCCAGCAGTGGAGGAGCGTAGGGAAGTAATCACAAAGACTGACTTCAGTCCTGGGGACACCTGACCTGCTTCTCTAAGCTTCTTTATAATGAATGGAGGATAACTATGTAGCAGATGAGTCAAAGCAGAAACCCAACTTTAAGCTCTCTGAAACTGCACCCCCAGGGGAACTTCTATCCCCATCATAGAGCTTCACACCCCCAGCTCCAGTGTCCACATTTTAAAAAAGGATATTTTAAAAGTAGACTGTGGGCTGAAGGGAGACACAAAAATCATTTAAGGACTGGAGAAAATGCACGTCTTTGAGCTTGGTCTGTTTATCTTATCAGAAAAGAAGATTGAGACGTGACTAGATTAACGTGTATAAGTGCTTTCATGAGTGAAAAGTACTCGGTACTAAAGGGGACTGTAATCTAGCAGAGAAATGCATAACAGGAACCAATTGGCTGGAAGCAGAAGCCAGACAATTCAAATCAGAAATTAAGCACACATTTTTAACAGGGAGACTGAACAGCTGCTGGAACAGACTACAGAGGAAAGATTCTCACCATATTCAGATTTTCAAGTCAGAAATGGCTGCTAGGCTGGGAGAAAACTTTTAGTGAAACTATGGGTCTCAATGCAGCATTACAGGTTGATGCTTAATGGCCTGTGATATTCAGGAGATTAGACAGTCTAATGGTCCCTCCTAACCTTAAGCACTATGAAGCTAAACTCTATGAATCTATATCAGTCTCCAGGGATTCAGATGTAGGCTTTGCGCAAAAAGATCATCCCCAAATTGTTTAACTCAACAGTTTTGATAACTTCTTGTATCTTTCAAAACTGAACTGATTTCTGAAAGATTTCTGACCATAACATCGCTTCTCCTGAGAAATGAAGAGCTGAATATAAGCTGAATACAATTGTTATTTGTAGCAATACCTGTTTATTAATAATGGGACTGTTTTCTATTCTGTTATACCAGTTCTTAAAATTAATAAGGTGGCTTTAATTTTATGGCATAAATTAACATATTTATGGTAATAAATATGACATTTAGCAGCTGTAATTCACCTAGAAATCAAGCTACAGAGAGCGATGCAGAGGGTGAGTATACTGATGGGATTTGCAAATATTCATTAATTGAACATCACCATAATACTGTGCAGTGAGTAAGTATTATTACCCAGATTTCATGGATATTTGCCCATCTAGGTGAAATGGCCTCTTCAAAGCTCTTAAAAAAAAAAAAAAAAGACAATGGGAAAAAGAGCATTAAAATCCATATGGGAAGACCTGGCCCTCTTGAAGTTATTTGCAAATTTGGGGGAACTGAACTTTCAACTTGTTTAGTAGCTCAGGTTAAACCTAAATCCATCCTAGGCATAGTGAAATGTTTTTCATTCAGTTTGTATCTAACCTGAAAGCTTGTGCCAAAAGAAGTATAATGATCATTCCAGATTTATTTATTTTCTCCTTTTTCTCCGCTATTTTTTGTTTGACAATCACAGTGAATTATCAGATGGAAAATACTCTTTACTCTCTGCCCACTTTATCACATTTTTAATATATTTCCCATGAGGATAAAGTGAACTGAGATTAAATTCTGCTAACAGAAATATTTGAAAATCCATAAGAAGAATGTACAGGGAGAATGAAATTCTGTCTTTATTCCTAGTACTACAGTTGACTTCAGATGTATTCCTCAGCTGAGTAATCTAATGTTACAATTTTCTTTGTACTTAAAAAAAAAGCCAAAACATAAAAATGAAGGCAAGTCTTATGAATTAAGAGTGATTAACGCTAAAAGAGAAGCACCTAAACGATTTTGTGTAGAAAAACATCAATTGTGTAACTTGTGACAGCTGTTAATTCTGTTTTATTGAAACTCATACCAGGTATGGGGGTTATCCCCAATAAATTGACATGGCCAGTTAAATAGTTTTGGAGCTGGTTTAAGTGATTTCCAACTCAGTAGTTTTGGCTAGCTTTGGCTTGAGCTATTGCGGGGAAGGACAAAGACAACTGAATACACCACTGTGATTCAATGGCACCTTTTTCTACCATGTGGCTGCACTCTCTCTGCCCACATGCACTCTTGCACTGCCCACACGTCAGCATGGCTTTTCCCCACCTTCACATCGAAGAGGAGAAATGGGCAGGAAGCCATCACAAAGCCATCGTCTCCACCTGTTTGTCAGTGAAGAGCTCCCCTACCCTGGCCCTCAATTTCACACCTTTCCTCCCCTTAGACCAGGACCCCAGCGCCTTCCCTTCAGAGGAAAAACTGCGGTATCTGAGAGGTATTATTCCTTGCTTCAGCAGGCCACAAGGCTTTCCTCCCTCTAGCCCTGGACTCTCCAAGCAGGAATTATTTCCCCATTATTTCTACAGCAACTCCTAACTGACTTCTGTGCCTTTTCACTCAAGAGCTGTGCCAATTATCTGGGGCGCAGCAAAGTGAGCAGCAGTTTCCATTTGAGTCACTTGCAAGCCATCTGAAGTCTCTCTTCCCAAGGAAATGTCATTATGCAAAAAAGTGACATATGCAACCTGGAAGAAATAGACACTTTGCCTTGATTTCCTTGCAAGGTCACTGTGTAAGGCTTCCTACATTTGCAGTACTTTCCTTACATCTAACTGTAATTATTTTGCTAGACCACCTCCTTCTTCTGCAGGGACTTCTTGCAATATTTCTCCAAGCTGTCTCTTTACCTCAGGTGCACAGGGGGGTATTGTTTGAGTCCTCAAATGGACAATACACTTCACAAAATGTTTCACATAGGAAACTGAGAAAGCTGAGAATAAGCAAGGCAAAGAGTGAGAAAATACCTACAAGGGGAGGAGGTTAGCAAGAATGTTACTTTCCTTCTGGCTGCAATACAGAATGAGGACATGGATGCAATAAAACTTAGATAATGTGGGGGAAAAAATGCACATCAAATTTAAAAATCAGCACCCAGAGTACAAATTAACAGTACAACAGAGAGAGAAAATAGAGTAAAAGTCAATCCTATACTATGATGTCAACTGGACGGATATGGAGGGCATCCATCTGCACAGTTGTAAAATGCAAAATTAAATGGGCTATAAATCTCTTGCCTTTATTTTTCCAGCATCATATGATTCTCTAAAGCAGGTGGATAAACAAATGTGGGTAGAGAAATTCTTTACATTTTTTAAATTTATTAGCAGTCCGAATACTAGTGGAGTCCTTAGCAGCCCTGAAAGGAAAGTACAAAATGAATCAAGGTCCTTGCCAATGACAAGCTGCAGATCCATCAGGGCTACTGGTGATAGAGTTGATGCTTACCAGCCCATGAGAGAGAGCAATCAACACAACAGTGCAGCCTCTTTTTTACTAAATACTGCTGAGAAGGTGGGAAGTTATAATCCCCTACATATCTTCTGTAAATCCAGACCTGCCTGGTAACAGCAAAGGGAATAGTGACAAAAATCTAATAGCTTCCTTCCCAAAAATACAGAGCCTAAAACTGGACAAAGGCCAAATCACACTAAAACACAAATACTGTTGGGCACACATTTCATGTTAGTCATAGAAAAGATGCATCACTGGAGCATGATCCAAGTATGATGAAAGTTACAAAACAGTTAAACCTTTCTGTATGTGGAATGATGATACACACCTCTTGAAAAATGTTTCTATTGATGCAAACACGCATCATGGAAAACATACAGAATGAGGTGAAATGGCAGCTGAGAACACCCGCTGTCATCCCCACAGCCCTGAGAACCACCTGTCACACAGGGAAAAGACAATTCAATAGTTGCAACGCAACACATGCCCAGACCGCTGACACCCTTATGGCTGTACCCAGTGGTTGAAGTGGAACTGCTGAGCTGCTGGTATGGAAACTGTGACTGTAGTTACAGCTAATGCCTTCCCAGTGCTGCGGGTGGGCATGCCGGCAGTGCCAATGCTGCACGAGCCCATTCGATCACTCCCCTCATGTCCTTATCTAAGAAGAAATGCCAAATATGACATGCAAACAGCAGAATGTTGTAGAAACATCTGTATACTTGCAGCCCCTCTGAATGATGCTTTTCATGCACAGGTAATTTCATTTGAAAGAGGCATTGCAGGTGATATTAGGATGTTCTTTCCTCCTTCCTTTGTCTCTACTCCTGTGTGTGTAAAAGTATGTGTATTCTAAACTGAAGTGCTGTGACTTAAGGACGTTCTTGGAAAGACTTGCTAGAATGTTTGTCTCAGCTTACCCTATCCAATGTGAGCATTTATTTGGGAAAACAGGTTAAACATAGACTAAACAAGAAAAAACATTTCTTAACAATAAGAAGATTGTAAATAAACATACACAGTGTCTAATATATTCACATTGTTCTTCTATTATGAGTCACACCAAAGCACTCTCCTCAAAGCACGTTTTCTTAAAATGAACTTTAGCTTTGGCTCTGTGAGCTGTCTGAAGAACAGACAGTGATTTCTAGCAGCATGAACCATGTTAGGTTACAGGTCATTTAACCAAATTGCTTTTGATTTTTGAAATGTGCAGGCTGCCTTTGCTGAAGAACCTGTTGGCATGAGAATGCATATTTAAGGTGTATTAAATATGCTAGTTATACAAAAGACAATTATGTAATTGTTATATTCGTACATGAAGGCACAGAGGTGAATATGAGTTTAATTCCCCAGAGTAATCAGTTAGGATTTTGCATACAAAATTTGACCCAAAACATTAAGATCAATTTATTTTCCATTTCAGAATACAAAGTTTTACTAGTCTATCATCAAATATCTAAATATATTATAAATAGCACCCTTAAAAAAAATTTGAACTTTTTCTTGTGAATCTTATAGGATGGGTTAGATAAACTGTTTTAAAATTCATTTTGCTTTCCGCTGTCAATTGTTCTTCTCAAATGACAATATGTAATACATGCAATTTTATCCTGCAGTAATCTGTGGTAGATCTGATGATATATTGCCTGTCAATGATAAACTTCCTGTCAAACTGTTTTGGTAAGCATCATTTTCATGAAGCCATCAAGAAGGGCTTCAGGCCCAGTCATGAGATAGTCCTGTTGGAAAGACAGCTTCGGGCTGTGCCATGTGGTGGGACAGTGAACAAAACCACAACGCAGCTAAAGGAGCTCCACGAAGCAGAAGAGGAAGGTCGTTGCAGCAGCTTTTCTCCAGTTAGCAATAACTTTTCATTCTCATTTAAAATTCCAGCCAATCTATTTTCATGCTACCAAAGACCCACCCAGTGCCTGAAATACAAGCTTCAAAGCTATGAGTTTGTAGATCTTAGTAGCAGAACTAATAACAAACGAGATGTCTCTTCATGGCAGACCAGCTCGTTACGCTAAGAGCAATGGGATGTTTCTTCATTCATGCCCAGTAGGTTGCTGCATTTTAAGTAACGTTATCAAATTACGTTGATCAGCACATGGCTGTGCCCCTTCAGAAACTGTTTCAGCTTGGGCATATTTGCCCTTGTATCTGAATGTCATCAAGGATGTTCTCCAGGAATTAGTCTGTATGGCTATTGCTCCTTCACATCCTCCTTCTAAATTCATTTCTGGTGAGTGCCCAGGAGAAATCAGGCAACTGCCAAAGGTTAGGTTGTGCAGCAGTGAAGAGAAACAGATGTTATTTATTTATTTATTAAAACAAACTTCCAGATGGTTCAAGAATTGTGCAAACAGCTAGCTTAAACAACTGCTTGCTTTTATTGTCATTACCCTCCAGTTTCCTTCTGCCATCACCTAGTGTGTGTTATGCTTCCTTGCTTCAGCTCGTCCAAGCATTGTGTGTTATTTGAGATATGAAATTTTTCTGCTTATAAGGTTTCTAGAAGCCTTTGGAACAAAAATGGTAAAACAAAACTGGTAACAATGGATCACCAAATCAGAATAAAATTGTCCCTATGACCAGAAATATAAAAGTCCAACCAATCTGATAGTATACACCTATTAGTTTTGAAATTGCTTAGGAATTAAGTAAATATGCTTTTAACAAAAATATGTAATTTCTCATAAATATCTAACCCTAAAAAGCAGGAAAATGTCAAGTTAATGCATTAGTCACAGCCTGTTGTTCACACAGCATGTTTCCACACAGCAACAGCTTCCGAGTCTCCAGAAGGAATTTTCTTCTGCCTCCAGCTGATAATGAAACACACTACGCACAACACATTAATCTCCCTCACAGAACAGCACAAAACCTTACCTACGACCTCAGCAAAATAACAAGTACGCAGCCCTGAGATGTTTGCCAAGATTAGTTGTGCAGTGTGTCACACCTGTTACAGTATAAGACCCCAGCAGACGTTTTGCATTGTAGTGTGAGGAAGACCTGCATGTCGTTAGGGTCCATGGAAGATATAAAGCCTCAGCTCCTTGTCAAGTGCAGATCCAAAAGGAAACTGAGTGTAGCAAGCTCCCTGACTCAGTTTCTTGCATCCCCAGTTTCCCCACCAGATATAAAACACAAATAACTCAGGTTCACACTGTCCTAAGAGCCTTGGGCATCCCATGTACCCCAGGGACCCTTGTTGTATACAATGTTGGGACCCCCTTAGAAGGCCCGACTTCAACACTGACTGCATGAGATGACTGACTTAAGGACTTAAAGACAGTGCTAGACTTGCTTGCCCAAACGACCTCTGTGAGGGCAATCATTTTCCACAGCATATTCAAGAACCTTCATTATGCCTATACTTGCATATGATCATGGATGCAATACGAATTCAGGACTGAATGTGACCAGGGTTCATGCTTAAAATGTTGTATTGATCCACCTGATCCTATCCCATGTGCTTTTCAGCTATAAGATGTTGCTGCTCTTCAGAGTAGTGCCGCTACAGTCTGCCTTGGCATGTTTGGATACTATTAGCTGTGTTCACTGAAAACCAATTCAGATATTCCTGTGCTCTGGTGAGATATACACTTTAAAAGCACACAACAATAAATAGTTGCAACCCTGTTAATATTTTACCCAAGTGAAAACTATCTCTGAAGATATTTTTTAGTGTTGAAATTTTTAACCTATTATTCAAGATAACGATATAGAGCACATTTACTGTTTATTTTCCTATCATTGCCTTAAGTGGTGGAAGAAAAGCTTATAATTCATATGAGCTGCTTCTCTGAAACTGTCAGACAGCAAGCAATTATAGATGGCTCAGACAGATGGGATTCTGCCCCTGCTACACAAGATCCCAATTATCTCACATACAGACCGCCATGAGGAACAAATGAAGAACTGGGAAGAATAAGAACTTTCTTTAACAGGTGCATTTGCGTAAGTTCTTCTGGGCTTACACCTGAATAATGGTGGCCTGGCTGCTCTAAAACAAGGATAAGCCAGCTCATTAGTGGCACTGGAGCACTCAGTCACTGAAACGTGACCACATATACATATGATGCCAAAAATATGTGAAAATGTTATTAGTACCCTCAGTTAGAGCAGAATATTAACTTACCCCCACATAGCTAGATAGCCTAGAGATATGAAGTGTGAAAAAAGGCTAGTGTGTTGTCCAGGCAATGCATGGCCGATTCAGCGTATTCATCATTCAGGTCATTGTGAACAGAAATGAAAGAGACTACTGGTAGCACTTCCCATCCTTAGCTCTGGAGGATACTACTTCATACAGTTTCCATTTCTTATTTCCAGCCATTAATCGTAGTCATGCCTGCGGGCTGAAAAGGAAGCATCAATGAACATGAAAGGGCTCCAGCAGATCTTCTCAGACAAGAGACCAAAAGGGGACTCACCAGTCGCATGTTGGAGATGCTCAGAATTCCTTCTTTTTCTTCCTCTGTGTCCCACTTTGACCCCTTGGAAAATATGCTTGATATGAAGTAGTGCCCCCCTTTTTGATATATGGGCTTTGTATTTCCACAGACCATTTTGTATGTAAGTATTTGAGCCAGCTGAATCACTCCCAGCCTACACTGTACATTTTCAAAGGGACTATAACCACAGAGAAATAAAATTACAACTTTTAGCTTTATTGGAAGTGCTGTATCTGGCTCTAGTTAGTTAGCTAAGTGAATAAATGAATGAGTGTACAAACAACTGGAAATGACATGTCAGTTATTTTTGCTAGCTAGGAAGCTGTTAATCTTGTAATTAAAGGGTTTGAAATTTGAAATTCTATTACAGTATTTCTGACAATGAAATATTTCCACAATAGCTCTGGGACTGGAACTCAGACAGGTATGAACCATCTTGATCATTTTCTCTCCAGCCAAAGAGATTCAAGCTGGGACCAGTGTGCCCTCAAGCACTCATCGCAAGTAATTACCCTGTAGAGGGAACACGGCCAGAGAAATGTTACAGCATTACTATTATTACTTTTTTGGATTAAGTAATAAATATTTAAGAGAGTAAAGCTGGCCCACATGAAATGACAAACGAGCACACACCAAAACCCCACCTACTCAATTGTGCATCTTAAAGCCTCTACTACCTGAAATAAACAGTAAAAATAATTCCCTTCCCCACCACTGGGGGCTCTTATTTTCCTAAACTAAGCTAAACTCTCCTTCAAAGCTAAACTCCGTTGTAATATTAGTTACTTTTATAAATGTTTCTGGTCTATTTCTTTCAGAAAAAAAAAAAAAAAGAGTGAGGTCAAAACAACACCAGACAGCACAACATGGTAGAGCTAAGGATGCTTCTCAATCTTTTTCAGTTTGCAGATTTCCAGGCCTGTCTGAGAGAAGTGTGGGTCTTTGTATAACAGAGTTAACCCTCCTGCCCACAGGATCACATTTTTTAGATGCTTTTTCATAGAATTTGATGGTAATTCAGTCTCCTGAAGACTCTCAGACTCTGGAGTGAAAATCAACAAATCTGTTCTTTTTCCATTGCCATGTCACACTTAGTCACTCACTCACTGCCCACTCAGCTGGTAGTATTCTCATATTAAATTTTGTGCCAGAAAATTTGCAAAAATAGACAGCGAAGAAAAAATAATGAACTGTGAGGCATTTATAAAAATCTCATTTTATGTCTAAGAAATTCACTTCCAACAACCCCATTATTTGATCTTTCACTACACTTTTCCTTAATGCAGGGAAGCAAGATGTTTAAATGGACAGGTATGGTACAGATCTTGGGAAATATTTAGGCTTCTTAGAAGTTATATCTTGTCATTCTAATATTTTTCTGGTTTTGATAAACTATCAAAGTTCTGCAAATAAAAAAACGTTGATTTTGAGGGTTAGCTGGATATTATATTATACTCTCAATCCTAGATTTATGTACATTTCAAAATAAATTTTGTTTTGCATGTAGTAATAATGGAAAAGATCTTCAAATTCCCAAACTTTTTTTATAGGTTAATCAGAATGATTTAGATCAAAAGTCTGTTTTATTAACTTTTTTTTAAAATATTGACAAAATTATTGGTCATCTGTGAAAATAATCCACGGAAGGCATAAATTCCACAGATTTTAAAGAATGTTTTATTTATTTGTCTATTCATTGTGCAGCAAGGGCAATCTACATATTTGGTGTACCTGAACTCCTTCAGGTCATGGACACAGGAATGAGGAAACCTGAGGTGTACTGCCAATATTTCTAAAATGCCAACACCTCAGGCAATCCCCTGAATGCAGGTTAGCCCCATGTGAACTATGACACATTTATCCTTTCATGAATCAGAGGTGCATGTGCCATGCTTCCAAACATCTGCTTTTCATTTTGCGACTTCTGCTTCTTTAAAAGCACTTGTCATATAATTATTCCTTCTTTTTTTTCATGCATCAACAACCAAAGAAACCTTTCTGTAGACATAAAAAATCTTCTACTATTATAGAAAAAAACCCTCTAAGAAATAAGACACTGAAGAAGTGTCATCTTGTCTGTTTATTACCATTATTGCTTTGCTGTAGAAGATTCTGGGGAAGTTCTTATTTCAAATATGTATTTCTATAAGGAATCAGAACATGGCTTTCACAGAGACTGATATCTCTAACTAGAACATTATGAGGAAATTCAGGAGCAGTAAATGCAGGAATGCAATCATTTAACTTATTTCTAACAGAGTGTAAAGTGTGGCATAGCAAGGGTGCTGATAAGGATATGCAGTATAACTGTAAAGTGCTGGAAAGCCAGAAATTTGCTTGACTTCGACTCCGCCCTACAAAGGCAAATGCACATCTCTTTTGAGAGATTCATCTGAAGACCACAGAGAAAATTTGAGTGCTTAGAGGCAGAACCTACAGCTCACTTTTATAAAAAAAGGATGCCTTAGAGACTGTTGCCCTCAGAGGTATTGACTGAAAGACACATTAAACAGAGAACTTGGCTACTCCTTGAAAAATATAGCCTTACAAGATCAGACTAAAAGAGCTTCAGTGAGAGAAAATCCCATCTCTTTAATCTGGTAGAGGTGGGCTGGATTCTGCGGGGTGAGGTTAATAAATCAGGATGTAATGCTAATTGCTAGGTCATTTCCGAGCATAGAAGAACACCAGGACATTGATCAGATTCTTTTTTTCTTAGGCCAAAATTCCTATCTCCTCATAAATCAAAGGTTAACAAATCACCAGACGTCACTTAAAATATTTTCCAGTTTCAAGCCTCTGATCTGGACACAAGGCTCTGGGCTCAGCCTGTTCGTCCCCATCGTGCTATCTGCCTGTGTAAGGCCAGCGGGTGCTCAACGCAGCGTACCTTCTCCCAGAGCACCCATCATGGCCAGTGCTGCCTCCCTGAGCTGTCCTACAAGGTCACCGCTCTCTCTTCCCAGTCCTGTCTCAGGCCTCTGCAGCAATATGCAGCCAAAAATAAAGGCAGCTAAAAAAAACGCCAAAAAACAGGTACTTGTTTTTATCATAAAAAACCTAAAAGTAAATTTTGACAACTAGATACCAGATTTTATATATATTTTTCTATTTCTTCTTATATTTCCAAATTTTTTTTTATTTTGTTTTTATTTTTAGTCTAGCCTTCTTATTGCCAAGGACTGTTTTGTCATAAGGGACATTCCAGGTCCTGAGCAGACTCAAGCCAGCTGGGTGCTATGGTAATCATAGAATCATAGAATTGTTTAGGTCAGAAAAGACCCTTAAGATCATCGCGTCCGACCATAACATAAATATTATACAATAGTTCGTATCTCCTTGTGCTCACGGGAGTGAATCTTGGCCCAGACGTTTCCCTTGCAGAAAAGTTCTTTAAAATGTATTGCAACTGCAGTCCATATTTACTTAGTTCTCCCCCTTCAATATCGTATGATCTATAGAACTAAATAAAACTTGAGGTTTTTTCTATATTCTTAATATCATACTGTGTAAACCTAAAGCTGATGTGTGCTGGGAACGGTCTAATAAATTGTTTAGTGTGAATCTGAGCAACTGTGGAAAAAATGTAACATTTTGAGGCTAGTTCTGTGGAACTTTTCTTCAAAACTTAAGAAAAAACACAAGAAATAAAATTAAAAAATACATCAAGGAACTGATGTCCAGTCTTTTTTTTTCCAAACCATCAACACAACTGCTGAGATCCAGTGCACGTGCTAAAACTGAAGGTTTTTTCTTATAAACAATAGTCGTATCTATTTAATTAAAACTAGATAGAAAACTAATTTAAGTAACCTGATGGAAACCTCTCGGTGGGTACTCTTGCAGTGGTTCAGATACAGTTATTAATTTTTACTCGTACATTTACAAATTTAACCAAACCAACATGATCTGACCTAATTTGAATTTCGACTCCACAGAGGAATTGTACCAAGCCACTCAAGATACTCACTTGTTTCAGACATAAAAGGGTACGGCTTTGTGCATAGATATAACTTAAGGTACCTAGAATTTTAGGCAGTACTTTGACCCACAGCCTCCTAAGAATTAATTTTTATGAGCTCCATATGCCAGAAGAATTTGCTGTCAGATCTTTCTACAATAGAGAGGCCAGAGGGAAACGTAGCCCATTGGTTTGGATCTACTGCTCATGGCTTATTTTTTTACCTCCTCCTATACAGAGACCCATGAGAGTTAAGTCTGACTCAGAGTTCTGCATAGTTCTGATCTGTACAATTCAGATCCAAAACTTCATTCAGGTCTTAAGGCATTTTCTTCATATAAATTTAAATATTTAGATTATATTGAAGACGTAATAATGAGACTAATAGGAGTTAATAAGAGATAAGCAAAGAGATTTCAATTCAACCAGAGAAGAAAGATCTTAGATGTGATTGACAAAAGCTGGATGCAGTCTTATTATTGGTGGCATTAACTCATCAAAACAGAAGAGAGCATGAAATTTCTATTGACCAGCTACTAAATCCAGGAATATTAATACATGCAGAAATAAAAAGAACATGAGCTGAAATTCAAATTATTTCTGACATTCATGAAAATCTAGTCATAATACCTTGTCAGGAAAGGAAGAGTTTGCATTCTGTGCAGTATCAATGCAAAAGGTTTGCCCTGACAGAGGATCTCATTTAAATTATTTTTTTAATTACTATTTTAAACTTGTTTACTGTATTTTTATCTCTATACTTTTTTGAAATTGTATGTTTATAGTTTCAAATTCAGTAATCAAACTGGAAAAAAACAAGATGTTAAAACATAACTCAATAGATGAAAAATATTTGCCATATTTCTATTGCAAAAGCACACTTGGGGGGGGGGGGGCAGAAATTATTGCACCATGGAAAAAAACCGCCTTTTCTTAAGTAAAAAACTTCTATTTTAAACATGAACCCTTGTAAACACTGAGACACTGAACAGGAATGTTGTGCATTGCTCCAGTATTACCATAGCATTAATACATGCCCAGAGCACTGTGAGTTGAGTTCTAGATGCATAAAGCTAGTTGACATTTTTAGTAACACTTTGTTCAGAGAGCATCCCAGTTTCATCTGGGAAATTTCACAGCCTAATGTTTAATATTTCCACTAAATTTTAGGACAAATGAGGTGGAAGAAAGGCTCTGGAAACTCCCAATTTATAGAAAGCATAACATGTCAAGTATGCTCCCAGTAGCAACCTTGGGCTTTTTCCATTCCCTCTTAAAACACACAGTCAGTCCCTGAGTAGAAGAGGTTTTCTCTTGAAGGTCTCCCTACTTTTCTCAAAGAAAAGGTGATCAGGAAAAAAAGACATGAGGACAGATAGATTTTCATTTCTTTTATTTTAATTCATTTCTAAAGTTCCTGTCCAGTGGTAAAGAAACTGGGAGATTTGACCTTTCTCAAGTGGTCACAGAGGAGAGGTAGATAAGGGGTAGGTTTCAACAGATGTAACTGCAGTACTCCTGGGCTTACCTCTCTTCTTGCTGAAAAGGAAAAATCAAAACCAGATACACTTAGGAGCATTTCACAGTGCCAGCTACTGGTGTATGCTACCATAACACTAACAACTCCTCTATTGCAGAATATTAATGTAGGGATTAACCTAGATATTTCCATATTAATGTTAGTGTCCTAGCCTAGCTAGTCACTTATGCTGTTCATTAGTCACTGGAAGGACACATGCACTTCCCAAGGTGATTGTTCCATCGCAAACAGGTGCTTAGACATGTAGGATGAATCACCTGGGGCAACTCCAGCAGGGACTCCACTATGATGGGCCGTCAAGGTCCCGCAGAGACTTCAACGGTGACAATCAGCACTCTCAATCTCTTCCCAAAAGAATCTAGAAAGTGCACACTAGACACTCTACTCTTTAGGCAGCCAATAGATGAAATGGAGCCTGCTCTTTATCCAATACTCAGTGGATACATCTTTCATGTAGTGATTCCCCTAAGCAACACAAAAAATACACTCAAATGCAGGAGGCCTCTAGGAGGGACAGTCAGTCCTATTCTCCTTCCAAGTTTCCTTATTATACCTCTAGTGCCGGCTCCGTATGCACAAAAAGACAGGCAGGCAGTGCTGAGGGGCAGAGGTCACTATGATGACCCTGCATGCCAGTAATACACAAAGGGACCAGATCACAACTGAGGTGCTACTGGGAACGTATCTGTCTCCTGGATGCTTTGCAGCTATGAGACAGCAGGACATGGTTTCCTTTCCTTTTTCTATTCCAAGCCATACAACAGCACATAACAGCCTTGGCATTCACATGAAGGAAATGAGCTCGGCTTGTCACCAGAAGCTCTTCTGTTTCTGTGCCATCTCTGTTTTCCTGTCACCTCTAGCGCTCTGGCCAAGGACAAAGGCTTACAGTTTGATTCAACCACTGCCTCTAAGATCCCAGCTTGATCAGTTGTCATGATAATGAGTAGATGGTGGTAACAAGTTACAGAAAGAAATCCATGTGTCCACCACCGAGCACTGGCTGTTATTAGTAATAATTAAAACACTGCTTTGGAAGCTACTCTCTCTGTCCAGCTGAGAGCTCTTGCCCAGAACTTTTGCCAGTTGTGTCCAGCTTGGCTTCCTCTGAGTCTTTTAAGAATTAACATGCTCAGAGTAACCTCCATCACTGGATTAAAATTCCTGCATTAGAATAGCAAGTGTCTATTCTACCTGTTCTGGAAGTATGTGGGAGCTTTATGCACATAGCCCAGTTTCCACAGTGTAAACACTTACCGAAAGCCCTGAAAAACCTGTGAGGTAAATCTAACAGGGCTAAGGAGAGGTGACAAGCAGACAGAATAAGCACAGGGCTGCAGTGAAATAATACAGGTCAGCAAGAGAGTGCCATAACAAGAGGCACAACACAAGCAGCCACAGTTTAAAGGGAGGGAGTTTAAAGAGCTGCAAATATCTAAGCAGCAGGAATCACCTAAGAAGAGGTGGCTGAGTTTGAGAGTGGCATTTTTTAATTTGCTAGGTCTTGAGAAAAAAAAAAATGCACAGATCTCAATTTATAGTAACATTTCACTATGGGATAGATTTGGCTTTTGGGTGAAGAAAAAGAAGAAAATAGAGGCAAGGGGGAACTAACTCTCACAACTGAGTACCATAAGCACTACAATGAGTAAACGGCTATCCTACTTAGGCTGTGCGGGGAGTCCTAATAGAGACAAATAGCTCTGCTGCCTGGCATGATACATGAAAAACAGCTTCAGCATTTCACTGAATCATAACAGTTCACCTAATGTAATGACTGCAGAAAGTTATCTGATGTAAAGGAGCATTTTATCTGTGTGGGATATTTTTTTCATCCCAAAAACTGTCAGAATCACTAGCCACCTGAATCCAAGAACCTATTCATTTGAGCTGAAGAACCAAGCATCATAAGTGCCTTGCCTGTCCTTTGTGTTCAACATGAAAAAGTGTCTTGCCCCAAAAACAAGCAAAGTGCCACTCCTGCAAGTCAAACCAAGCTTGACTTAATTTAAGGGCTTTCAATAGGTTTTTGATCAGTCGCAGGTTTAACCCTACACATCTTTCACAAGCATTTTTAGGACAGAAGTCATAAATTAACTGTATTCCTTTCACACTGAGCTAGATTCTAGCTCAGTCCCTGCACCAGGATGGAAAAAGTAGATCCTCTTCTTCTGTCCAAAGAGCAGAGGCATTTCAACACAAGAAAACGAATCCCTCGGCACAGCTACCACACAGGTCTAGCCAGTGCTCCGCAAGAACAACTTAGTTTCACAATGGGCCAGCTTTTGCATCAAAGCAATTCTGGCCATTGACAGCGTACACAATGGTGGAAGATATAATCTTTGTAAAAGTTCCTTAAGTGAAATATATAAATAAGTTAATAGAAGACACACTGTTTAAAAGGTACTCAGGGGCTTCTCTCTTTTGTGTGTGTTGGAAAATTAGTCATATTATCCTCTTTCAAAAGATCCAAGCTGCTGGTTTTCCTTTAACAGCAGTTCTACAGGTACAATGAACTGAATCAGTACATAAAGTTACTGCTATTCCCCTGGGAAGACAGCTGAAATCACATGCCAATTAAAATCTTTCAATGTGTTCACCTAATAGCAAAATATTACAGCAGCCTACACAGCCCAGTAGTATTCCATATATAAAAATAGCTTTCCAGAAATAACTGCTGTATCGGACTACTGAATTTCCCAGAGGACCAGTTACTGTTGTTTTATATGTTAACACACTTTCTGTAGAGTGAAAGTACTGAACCCGAATACATTAGCAGTAGTTTGCTTATTGCCTACAAATGGCATTTAAGCAACAGTAATAGTGCTTTAGACATGAAAGGCTTTTGCTTTCGAAATTTTGGCAAGTTGTTGGAATAATTCCGTGCTCCATTCCCAGTGCATAAATCTCAACCCAGTGGGTATATATTCTCAGTCAAATTACTGTGAGGGGAGGAAGCCTTGCAGTTATCTGAATGCAATGAGTTTGGCAAGATAGCTCTATTATTGTACTTTTTAATCCGACAGTTTTTTCACTGCTCAGCAAGAGCAAGTAATCAGAACAGAGAGTGATTCCAAAATGTAAATTAGGGTGTCTGATGTAGGGATCCAGTGCATATAAAAAGTCTTGTATCGAAACCGTTTCCTTTTCTAGTTCACTGCTGGCAATCAAACATTTGAAATTAAAGAACTGCTTTTCTAATCCTGGTGTTATTTTAGTGCTTCTTTTAAGAATGCAGCACATGGGCACACACATATCATATAACTTTGTTTAGAGGTTGCAGTTTCTATTAAATTTAATTACTTCTTTCTGTGACTTTAAATCTTGGGTAGCTTGAAAGCAAGGGCACTTTCTAGAACTTTCTACAGAAACATACATGTTAAAGATGTCTGGCAGAGGCATGGCTACAAAATTAAGTCTTTTATTATGGCACAGCACTACTGAATGAAAATACATGGAACATGACCACTGTTGAGGCATCTCAATGCTAACAGTGTTGACTTTTAGCCTAATGAAGCACATATTCAAAACAGTTAAGACCACAGATCCTTCAATCACTGCATCTTGAAAATGTCATTACAATTATTCTAATGAGAGTGTGAAGAGTTCAGAATCTGCAGGGTCAAACCTTTAAGTAATGTTGACAGGCATTGCTTGAAATTTCGTTCAGCCCTCTTCAATATTTATTCTGGCATAGGAATTTCAGGTTATGCATTTAAATAAAATCTAATTAAGAATAGGAGTTAAGCATATACTGTTAAAAGTTCAGAATACATTATTTAGAAGATGCCTCCCAATGTTGCTTAATCATTCATTTATAGAAAAGAGAGTAGTTAATGTGCATGTAACATCACTGAAATATACAGACTACAAAGGATAAAAGTATTTCACTCAATAAATATGGAAGAGTGGATCAGTATGCTCACAGAGGTTCACTGAACTCAGTAAAGATTCCAATATAGATCTGATTGCAGAAGTTGAGCTCCAGTTCCTGCTTTGACACAGTGCCATGTGATACAGGGAAAAGATTTGACCCCTATCCAGTATATTATTAGAATTCCTGTATATTCAGGAACACGTATTGCTTCACTGACTTTGCTGTAGCTATGTACAGACACTATTATTATTTATTATTTGCATTATGGTAGCTGCCATCAAGGACCAGGGCTTCAGTGAGCTAGTCATTATAGAGACATTTACAGAGCTCAGTTTTCATGAGAGGCAGTATATCAGAAGAGACAAGCATGATTGGGAAGGATGACATTACAAATGAGCAAATCAAGCAGGGAAGTCTGCTGAAGTCCCACTCATTGTTGCTGTGTGTAAAGTTACAATCATCCTAAAGTGTATTTTGAAACAGGGTTCTGTATTAGACAGAAAGGAAGGAGACTTAGCTACACAATAGAAGATTGTAAGTATTCTTGTTTAAGCAAAGTGCATATAATTTCTAAGATTTTTCTCCACCTTTCTGCACACCTTTCATGCTCATATGGAAGCTTTTTTCTAAACTCATTTCAATTTTAACAGATTGTGATATGTATTTTGGTCATGGACAGAATGAATTAGTCATAGTCACCTAAATTAATTTTTCTGTGTGGCACTATCATATCATTATGTGCATTACAGTATTGAAAAGAAAGAAACATTAGATTATTGAGAGAAATAAATACCAAACACCATATGAAAGAGGTATCTATTTCCTGTTTGTGTTTAATAAGAAAGTAGATGCTGAACAAAAAGATATTTAGCCTTGAATGAAAAAATGCTTCTGGGAACAGCTGATCCTTATTCTGTTCAATGTGATCTGGAAAGTTAGGCATTTGCCCTGACTACAGGGCAAAGCAAAAAGGATGCCTTTCAAGTGAAACAACAGCATGCCTCTGTAACAAAATTGTCAGCAATAAGGACTAGAACCATGGAAAGAGTGGAGCTCTGCATTTGGTATCACGTCAGTATAAGGAAAAAATTTAAACTTGATAATTTTATTTATTAGAATTAGTAATGCTCTTTGACTATATTTTCAGCTATGCTTTGAGATGGTTAAAGGAGTTCAGGCTAAATCCCCAGATTTAAATTCTCTGAAGTATTAAGTGCGTTTGAAAATAAAATTTCAATCCAGAACATAATTTCTGAAGTTAGCACATTAAATCGATAGCGTAAGCCTGTATCTTCAATCCAGGCACTAATGTACCAGTATAACCTTGACCTAATTTGAATTTTGCAGGTTTTGCCAAACACCAACTCCTATAAACTGTTTCAAGTATGATCTTCAGAACTTACTACCATCTTAGCTATGAAAACTAAAAATCAAGCTTCAAAAATTATTTAAAATTGGCTTTATTGCACGTATTCACTGTGCAAATGTAGCTAAAGTTATCCAAATCACCAAAAGTGCCATTTTTAGATTCTGTCTTTTACCTCCTCTTTCAGAATTCACAATTATGCTTCATACAATTTGGAAACTTCAACAATAGATTTAACTATCTCCATAGCTAGAGAAAAATTTTCACCCTGCAAATTAATGACCCTGTAAAAGACAGAAAAATAAGCAAAATTAAGGGGAAAAGAAAAGAAAGTCAAAGAGTACTTGGCAATGTTTCTGATTTTACAGTTAAACTCATTATACTAGATAGCTGAGCTTTAACCATAATTCCTTGGTCATATGAAAATCCTAGTTTTCCTATTTTTCTTCAAATAAAAAAGAAGAAACATTCATGTTGCTAGCTTTGTATTTGTTTAAAAATGATTGAAAATGTTTCCCTGCCCATGGCAGGGGGGTTGGAACTAGATGATCTTTAAGGTCCCTTCCGACCCAAACCATTCTGTGATTCTATGAAATTGCTGGCTGGTGAGAGAAATTTTTTCAAATGTGACTAAGGGCAGAGAGCACTACTGAAAAGTCAGTTTCAGGCTTTTAGAAATTGAGGGACTTAGCTGTAAATGGACAAAACACTTATATCCTTGAACTTTTTCCTAATATGTATTCCAAATCCCCAAAATACACACTCTGGTGTGGGATCTGAAAAAGTAATCTAAAATCAAGTACCAGGTTCCAAATCCAGCCTAGTTAGGATCACTTATTATTTTATCTTTGTGACTATTAATTGTATTGAATTTACATACTCCTGTACCGAATCTAAATACATCAGATCTGAGTCTTATGAGAACATTCCTGTCGCATTTCCACTTTCTTCTCTTGCTGATGCTTGTCTCTCAGAGGTCCAACAGAAGACTCTCTGCTACTTACTAAAGATCTCAGACTCACATATCAAGTCAATTAGTGACAACCTGGAACTCTCTCTGCACTTGAGAATGTGCATGGCCTATCCAGAAACTTTTTCATACATTTTGTTACCTTTGCTGACCTCTGCATTGGTTTTACTAAGAGCGCCGGAGTCAGGCATGAACCAATAAAAGGGTTTTTTTTAAACAAATGCTTTTCTCCATTTCTTTTCCCTTCTGGGTCTGTACTCAGCCTGTTGTATGAATTACCAGGTGTATACTGCTGTTATTGCCCTCTGTGGAAGTAGTGTCATTTACTTCCCTGCAACCTGGATCGGACTAAAAGTTATATAACTGAAAGTTTCTGCAGGGAGGAGAATATTTTATTGTTAGCAAATACAATTTCCTTACATAGTTCAAAACAAAGCTAGGTCCTAGCAAATAACAACAAATATTTAATTCTTACTATAACTCCTTGTCCTCATCATAGGGTCACCACTAATAGCTGTTTACTCTTGTCTTACAAAAAGAAATGCAAAAATTACTCCCCAGAACCGTTGACCATTTGCCTCTAGGAAATGCCATAAAACATGAGTTCCCACTTTAGAGTGGAAACTTAAAAGTCACTCTATACTGCTTTTCGTCTCTAAAATTAATAAATCCTAAATTCTGGCAGGAAAAGAATTAATAATGTGACTTGTTTTCAAGTCCCTCTAGATTGCCATGTTGTTGGGTGACTGGCCCAACATCACAGCATTTTGTTACGATTTTAAGCCTGGCATTTACTCATTCCATGCAGCATAGGAGCCTATCGTTGCCTCCTCCAGTAAAATGTTTTCCTCAGTGGACTTCTGGCACCAGCAAGTTGGAGATACACAAGTGCTGTAATGGAAAACATCTGGTTCATTAGATAGGAAAAAATGAGGAAAATTAATTTATATGAAGATCCTCTTGAAACTTTGAACTGCAAAATAGCATTTGTGTTCTGTTGAGAATTGCAGCAACCTTCTATTCTTTGCATTTATTTGAGATCTTAAAAACTCATGTGATAAATAAAGCATTTAAATGAAATTCCTGTTGACATGATATTTCATTTACTAGGAAGACATGTTTGTCAAGAAAGAGGATTATAACATTTTTTCATTTCCCTTCTTTGTTTGATGGATATGTTATCACTGGTGCAAGAACAATTTCAAAGAGAAGGATGGAAGTTGGCTTACCAAAGATGTAAGTGAGCTCCAGGAGGAAAATATAAATATCAAAAAATGAAGAGAGAATTTAAATGGTGCTGGATTAAGGCAACTGAGAATGTATGAAAGCAGGGAAAAGTCAGAGACTAGAATATGAGAAAATTGAACCCAACTGGAAATGCAGAGGAAGTTACCAAAGGGATTTGACAATGAAAGTAATGAGGGACAGATAAGACAATTTTATGGCAGCATTTTGGAGACTGGATTCTAAAAGGAAGAAATTGCTGTAACGTGGGACCACAATAGGTCCATGTAGTAAGGGTAATGAAGAATGTTGGGATATTTTTATGAGTAATCAAGTGTAACACATAATCCAAATACTTTGGCAGAGTTCACTTTGCAGTTAAATTACGATTCTCATACATGAGAGGAAAGCTTGAGTATTGCCTTCAAGCAGATAAAAAGGCATATATTTTATTTGTTGTGAACCTTAAACATTAACACTTTATGTAACAATTCACTTAAACATTAACCTTTTTATTATTCAGAGAAAAAATACCACTTTCCAATTTACTTTCAAAAATGCTAGGAATGCAAGTGATGGGTCCACAACTAATATGAATATGTGTGTGCCTCAGAAATTTCTGAGTACTGCCCTGAAAAAGCATTTGAGAATCAAGCGACCATGTAACTGAAGGCTTACATGAGGCAAGGAGATTACAAGAAGATATACAACACTATACTCCGAGCAAATGACTCATAAGTAGTCCATAAGCAATATTACAATAAAAAATATCAATTAGTGACCAAAGTCAAAACTCATTCACATAGAAAAAATAAGATTACTGAGTAACTTACACCAGTCTAGTGCCTTAGCTTAATGAAAAGTGTTAATGAAAAGTTAACATCTCTACCTGTTCTTTCTCCTTTATGAGGGACAGACACAGCTACAGATCTTTCTGCAATAGAACTTTTTGAGGCCCAGCATAAGGAGCAAATGCCCAAGAAAAAGAAGTGGGAGTTCACAGTGACTCATCGCTACAACATACAGAAATAATGAGGTGGATCAAGAGAATGCAGAAAGAAGAAAGGTAAGAGAGCTTGCAGCTTCCAAATAGGCAGTATCACAGGCAGTGGCAGTGTGAGACAGAGAGGAGATAGTAAGTAAAGCAGAAGACCCCATAGCAGCATTCAGAGCTCTTGAATAAACTGATAAAAAAGAACAGCACAAAAAGCAGAAGCACAAACACATGAATGAGGGGGATTCTAAATAAACAGCAAAATAATGTAGGCAAAAAAATGCAGAAATGATATGGTTTAAGATCTACTTACCAAGACACAAAGAAAGAAATATGAAAAGAAAGCACATTATATTTCATTAGGAGTAAGCTGAGGGAAAATATAGATCAATTATTTAAGAGGGAGTGTGAATAAATAATGAATAATACTAATAAAGTCAAAACATTTACTGCCTTTTTGGTATGAGCCTTTGGACAAAAAGATTACTAGTAAACATGTAACACATACTTTATAATAGGGTAACTCAGGCCAGCAGAGGAAGGAGCAGGTTACAGAATGCTTAGAACAATGCAACATATTCAAGACAGTAAATGGGATGGATTTCAATCCACACTTTTAAAGGAAGTAGCAAAAGTGATTCCTGAATCATTTGCAATTAATTATCTAAGAGAACTTGAGGGGAGAGAGACAGAGGTGACAGTAAACACTGGAGGACTGGAGAAGAGTAAATATAGTCTTTTTTCTTCAGAATGAGGAAAAAGTAGAATTGTACATCATGAACCCAGAAAGATATTGTGGAAAAGTATTAAACAATCATTTAATTAGCCCCTGAAGGAAATATGATAGGAAACATCTCAAAAGGAAGTACAAAAGCATACCCTGTCAAAATCATCTCATCTTCTTTGACAGTGCAGAGTCGATAGGGAAAGTAAAAGATATTTCATATCTTTACTATGGAAATGCACTGCAGCTAAAATTACCTTACAATGGTGAAAAGACTGGACAAAAAAAAACTGATCAAAGTGTAGTGTTCAGTGGTTTCTGGCTATCTTTGGAGGCTGTACCGATCAAATTCTTTTATGGGCCTGTTCTGGGTTTTCACTAAGAGTTTGAATGCTGGAGGAGAGCTGACACAAAAAATCTGCGCTAACACCAAGCTGGGTGAGTAGGAAGCACTTTAGGAAAGTCAACTACCTTCAGAATTATTTTGCTCAATTGACAAAACAATCTGAAGTTAGTAAGATAAAATAAAACTAAAAAGGAAAAAAAAAAAGACAAAATGGGGACTGACTTGGCTAGGAAGGAGCTCTACAGAAAAAGCTTGGGGCTAATAATGGGTTGTAAGTGTAATAGGAGGCTAAAAGTAGTTCAATAAATATTTTAATCTAATGTAAAAGAGTCATGCCATTGTAAGGAAGCATCTTACTCTCCTGCTGCCACATCCTCCTCCCTTTTGTGATGGAAAAACATTGGTATGTTTTTGATAAAAAAATAAAAATCCTGTAAATCATATCAAAGAAGCAATGCAAGTGACAACTTTTTCTGGCAGATTAGTTTTCAGCTCAAAGGAGAGAGATATGGACAGAGAGAGAAGGAGGCTGCAGCAGGACTGACTTACTCCAAGTTAAAGTTTATTCACGTTTTAAACTGGGTTCACCTCACGACACTTTTTCTAAAAAGTGATGTGGATGTCCTGAGAGGAACATAGGACATAGGACAACAGAGGCAGCAAGTCCCACTGGTGAGCACCTGCTCCCCAGCCCTCCACTGCAGGTCAGGAAAGCACAGGACGGCCCATCTAAGACGGGTAGATGGTGTGGAAGGAGTCCAGAGGAGTGCAGTGAAGAGAAGAGTCTTTGAAAGGACTGAGGATCTTCTATCATTGATGGGGTCGGGGCCAGATCAGCATCTTACAGTCTTGGTATGCTGGATCCTATTTCAAGTTCTTCAGGTTCCTTCTAGGCATGTATTTTATAATTTTAAAATGTTTTGGTGTTTTTTGAAAAATACTTTCATTTTTTAAGTTACAAAAATTATATACATAAGTTATCCTGTTATTTCTATTCTATGTAACACAGCAATGTCCACCAACTGTCCACCTAGCTATGAGTTACATTCCAGTAGTCTGTAGAAATAATTTTATATATGTTTCTTCATTTCCTGAATGCTTTTGCAAAAGTTTCAAGAGAAAAAAACTAATCACTTTAATACAGAATTTAAGCTATTTTCAAATCAGGCTATTTTTATTTGATTTTAACAGAGGTGTGGGCAAAACTTCCATAACTAAGACTTGAAAATGACAGAGTTTACAGCAGAGTTACCAGAAAGCTTTAGGGAAGACAGAGGTCTGGGCAGAACCATGACATTCTGACCTTTGCAGCTACTAAGAGTAGATTCAAAAGGCTGTTGAAATAATGGCTCCAAAATTCCACTGAAAGGTAGTCTGCTGCCACTGAATAAACTTCTTGGGTAAAAAATCACTAGCAGCTGCCTGGAGAGATTTTTCTGTGAAACCTGTGTAATTATTTTTTAGTTTGCTGTTCTTAGCTCATTTGTGGGCCATATGGAAAAGACAAAAAGAAGGAGAAGGCCTTTGACAGGGCCAAGGAAGTTTATAAAAAGACGAGGACAAACTTTTAGCAGGATCTGTTGCAATAGAACAAGGGATAATGGTTTTGAACTAAAAGAGGGTAGATTTAGAGTAGATATAAGGGAGAAAGTTTTTACAATGAGGGTGTGAAACACTGGAAGAGGTTGCCCAGAGAGGTGGTACATGCTCCGTCCCTGGAAACATTCAAGGTCAGGCTGGAGGGGGCTCTGAGCAACCTGATCTAGTTGAAGATGTCCCTGCTTATTGCAGTGGGATTGGACTATATCCCTTCCAACCCAAACTATTCTATGATTCTATGAGACTGCTGTAGGGCCTCCTAGGGATAAGATGTGTCATGGAGGGCTGGGAGGAGCCATCCTGTCATCTCCTCATGCTTACTGTAAAAAATGGATTAATTCACATAAAGATCACACAGAAGTTACCAGTGATTCTGAAATGAAAATGAAGTGATTGCATGTGATGGGAGAGATTCCCTTCAAATGCCACTGTTTTAACAGTACATGGACGTTAAATTTTGGCTATGCTGAAGACTAAAGTACAATCTTTCCATACTTCATAATGAAGAGACTGAAAAACTTTTCAATTAATCATGTAACACATTTATCTCATGAGATTACCATGCCATCTCAGCAGTAAGTGTGTGGAGAGTACAGTAAATGATGCTTGTTCTGGCCTGCAAAGCTGTTGTTAGTCTTCCTAGTGTCCCGAAGAAATTCATTCTTTTTTTAAGAGAGTATTACAGTTTTAAATTCAAAAAGGGAAAAAAAAAAAAAAAGAAAGAACTTATACCTTTCTGATTTTACTTGAAAGAATTATTTAGGCCACTGTAAACATAATTTCCTCTAATCCTCAAACAATATTCATCTTAAATATTGGATTTGCTTTTTCGGAGACTCATCACTGTAAAAAGCCTGTCCTTTAAGAATTCCCTACATGTGGAACACATTATTATGCATCTTAGCTGAGTCTTGATAGAGTCTAATGATGTCTATTTGATACTTTTCTATAGAATAAGCAGAAAATGCATATGAAACAATCATAGAAACATAGAATGTTTTGGGTTAGAAGGGACCTCAAAGACCATCTAGTTCCAACCCCCCTGCCATGGGCAGGGACACCCTCCACTACACCAGGCTGCCCAAAGCCCCGTCCAACCTGGCCTTGAACACTTCCAGGGAGGGGGCATCCACAGCCTCTCTGGGCAACCTGTTCCAGGGCCTCACCACCCTCACAGTAAAGAATTTCTTCCTAATATCTAAATCGACCCTCCTTCAGTTTAAAGCCATTACCCCTTGTCCTATCACTCCATGCCCTTGCAAACAGTCCCTCTCCAGATTTCTTGCAGGCCCCCTTTAGGTACTGGAAGGCTGCTATAAGGTCTCCCCGAAGCCTTCTCTTCTCCAAGCTGAACAACCCCAACTCTCTCAGCCTGTCCTCATAGGAGAGGTACTCCAGCCCTCTGATCATCAATATGCAATACTTCAGTATTTTATGCCAGTCTGCATGCAGCAGTTCTAGACTGGGTTCCTACCAGTCCTGGTTTCAATTTCACACTTTAATTTACCGCCACTAAGATTCAAAGTTTTGCATTACAGGGTGAAGAGAAAACATGGTTTCCCAAATTCATTGATTCAAACATCCTTACCTTGCAGAGATTAACAGATTTGTAGAACATAATTTTTACTTTGACCCTGCTCTTTTCAAAAGAATTAATTCATTCAATAGCAATTCTTAGCATTTTTCATTTTAGTTGTTTTATGGCTGATATAGCAATTTTTCCCCTCTTTACACTTTTGGATAGCTACTAAGTAAGTTTGTATTTTCCTGGTCTATGCAAGAACCAGCAGTGCATCTATGGTAACAAATGACCAGCCTCAGTTTATCACATTAAGTATTTTATTGTAACTTGCTATCTTCTAAATTTCTTCCCTAAGTGTATAGAATCAATTTCGAACTTTTAGAGCTTACATAAGACACCAAAAAATAGAAGAAATCATAAATTTGTGCAATACTCCAGATGTATGGAATTAATGGACTGTGAAATCCCAGGAGTACAGAATTGTAGTTTTGATCATCCTTAACTGCTTTCTATTTTATTTTCTTTAAACTTTAAAAAATAAAATAAAAATCTACTAATGCTGACCTAGGAAATGTTCTCCATGTATCATACGAAAATTCTGAAATTTTCTAAAATTTTAAGATAGTGCCATACACCCACTATATCCAATGAATTTTCACGATAAATTTGAATTCAACTCTCCACATCATCAGTAACCACTTCTTGTGGGGTGGTAAGCAATCGAGGCTTTCACATAAAATGTGTCAGAAGTCATAAGTAAATGGACGACTAACTTTACCGGTTAGTCTTTATTATAGCTCATAGTATGAGGGAGACTGTGAGGTGGTTCAGAAATGTTCAAATCAATTGCAAACCTCTCTGGTTATCAGCTGAAAGGAGCTCTTACTATCCTTTCCTCTCACATACTCTGCTAAAGAAAAAAAAATATTCCATACTCCCACCCTTTGGCTAATTTTAAAAGACAACATGCCATAATGAAATTACTTCTCTACTCATTATCTCAGCATCCCACTTCAGCATAACATAGTTATGTTCAACTTACTGGCTTTGATGGCTAAAATTCTGGGAAATCTGCACTCTCTTTTGTGAGGGGAAAAAAAAGGAAAGAAAGAAAAAAAAAAAAAAGAGAAGAAAAGAAAAGAAAGGCTTATGAGCTTCCCTAAGGAAAAGAGACAGAGAAATAGTGAATCACATCTCCCACTTCACTGCAAAGTGCGGTGGATAAGTATATTTCGAGGGTTTGGTTTCCAATTCCCATTTCTGTAATTTTAACTTCAAAGTACAGGAAAAGTAACTTCAGCAATGCCAAATATAAAATGTGTGCTCAATCACGGAAGATAGTTCAATGCTTTTTCAGCTATTGTTGTCAACTCTGCAATGAGCTATTCTGTTGGCAACTGTTAGGACTGGATCAATAATTATCTTTGTACTAAAGCTTTGCTTAGATGGAAGCAGAATGAAGAGTCATTCTTGCTTCTTCAATGAAGAAAACAGTGAAACAAATTGAAGGAAAACCAGAAATTTTATGAACCATAAATATTTATCAAGCTATTTATCAAGCTATTGATTACCATAATACTGTCGAGTATTATAATAGTATTAAATCTTTTCATTGGAGGGTTGCTGAGATTTTGGGGACATGTTGATAAGGAGACAGGTCTCTCACTCTTCTCCACCACAAAACCTCTTGCTGCCCAGATGATCTCCGGGGTGCCCTGCCTCCGAGGGTAAAGGAAGCTCCATGAAGGGAGCTACAGAGCAAGGTGCTCCCGGACCCCAGAAAAGCCCCGCTCCCTGCCACGAGCACCAAACCCCCCATGACCTCGTTAGCAGGACAGCTCTGCTCTGCCATTTCGTGCTGGCATTTTCTCTCAGCAGCGGCAGGGAGGAGAGCTGGGAAATGGGGGGAAAGAAAGAGGTGAAAGCACAACATGGCAGCTAATAACTATTTCACACTAAAAGAAGGTTGTCTTGGATCTGTGCAGGTAGTTCGCAGGTCCACTCTCCCTTCAGTAAAGGGACTGTGAGTGATTTTGAGTTAGTAATTCTGCATCATTTCTTTGTGACTGCTTTGAGCTGAGCTAGAAAAAGCAAACTGTAGCTCAAATGCTCATGAGTTCAAAACGCTGTCCAGTCCCCGGGGTCAGTAATGAGCCTGACTGTCCCAGCCCACCCCTTGGGGCTCCCCCACCTGCCCACGGCCCAGGACCCCACATCAGCCCCCCAGGCCTGTCAGCCCCTGCCCCAGCGACGCCGCAGCAGGGCTGGTCTCCAGCTCCCCACAGCCCTGCCCTGCCCAGCCATAGGCCCTGCCGAGCTGGGCCCGGCCATGGGCCCATGTCCCAGCCTAGCCCCACCTGGCCCTGGCCCCATGGAGGTGCCTGATGCCCAGGGCTGGGGCTGCCCCAGTGCCCCCAGCTGCCCTGCTCCTGGCTGGGGCGGTGGGACGGGCCCTGGCTGCCTGGCCCTGCCTGTACTGACGAGGTCTCCATTGACTCCCATAGGAACTTAGACCATACCTCACGTGTATGTGGAAAGAAACATTGCAGACACCTAAATGCAGATGTCTCAACCTGAAGCTACCTCCCATCCCTAGAGGTCATTCCAAGAAAACGGCTGGTATAAGGTTTCACAGACAAAAAGTAGCTTTGACTTTGACTAATGCAAAGTTTTTAATAGTGATAAGGAACTTGATCTTGCACAGTAGTACTTCATAAAACCCTCCGGTTTTCCTCTGGGTGAAATACCTAGACTTCTGAGTCATTCAGCAAGATGAGTAACACGACCCTGTCAATCAGCTTGGTATCTTTTAAAAATCCATGAAAGTTTATTAAACTTGTGAAAGGCAATAGTTGTTCTATAATTCCAGCAGAGGCTTTGTTGCTCTGAAGTGACCAGCAAGAATACTGGAGCAGATGTATCTTAGAGATATACTGAAGTAATAAATGGATAATGATGACTTTTGCGTGATCTTCCATGTTTTCTGACAAGTTTCTGCTATGTTCTTCTTTTAAGACTGTAAGAGTCCTGTATTTCGGTTCATACTGTTTGTGTTCCTTTGCATGGAATTAGTTTATAAAATAAAGATCTTATCTGAGTACCACAGCCTGTTCTCAAAATGCACTGACTCTTGGGCAGAAATAGACTTAACATATATTCTACAATCTGAATGACAAGGGCTTTGCTAGCATTTTATTAGGAATAGATAAAAGACAGCATTGACAATTTTCAGCCTGACATGTCACCCTTTTTCTTGTGTAGGAGAATAGTAATTGTACCACTGTAATCAACTGGTGTGGTCTCATATTCCCAAATGGATACAAATCACAGTTTATGCCCATGAATAAATGCTGCAGCACCATAATTAAGAGGAGCAAGAGGCAATGCCTTTATGGTCTGGTGAGTGGTAACTTGAGCTGATGTACAGCTTTTTGATTTCTTCTGAAGATGTTGGTGCTGCTAGTGCTTGAATTGTTTCTGCCTGTGGGGTTTTTTTTTTCCTCAACTGCCCTCTGTAGAAGGTTAATAGTAGGTTTAGAATGCCAAAGTTTTCTAGCCAGTGAATCACAATTTCAGATTTGTCAGTCAGTGATGTGAAACCAGCTGCTATTTTAAGTGGAACACTTACACTTCCCCCCCGCCTCGCTCCACAGATGCTCTTCAGTTGTATGAAATTGATCATTTTCTCTCTTCTGCAAGTCTTCAGAATGTCACTAATTCCTTATTTACCATGAATTTTTCATCTTGCATAAGTTACACTGTAGAAACCTTACAGCTACCCTATATGCTCTGCACTGATCTCACAGCTGGATAATGAAAGAATGAATTATATCCAGCACAGAATTAAAATTCATAAGTATGGAACTTGTTATAAACATGAAACTGCATCCTGTCTGTAAATATCCTGTAATGATGCTGTGAATTAGTATACTTAAGTTATTTCCAGGTTAAAAATTCATTACTCCTGCTATGAAGAACAACTTACAGACAGATTAGTAAAACCAAGCTGATTTTACAATTATTATTTTCTTCTGAAAGTCATGCTATTTACGTTCTGTGTTTCCCTCGACCTAGACAACTTTTATTACCAAATGTCAGTCTGAAGCAGCTGCAGAGAGTCTGCAGCTCAGATTTGCATTGGTTTCTTTACATCTTCTGGGGCTTTTCTGCTCTCTGCTGCACATTACAAATATTAGCATAAAGGAGAAAGATGGAGTTTTAGACATTTTGATCATCCTCAGGAGAAGCTACTGTCAACAGGATTTGGCCAAAACCTTTCTGTTCTCAGACCGAAGAGGGAAAAGCCTGTCACTACAGAATACTGACATTTTTAAGCCTGCTTGCTCATTTTTTTTTTTACTCTCATCATTATGATACTACATCATACATGCTCCTCTGATCTCCAGTTTCTCTCTGCTCACAGATCATCCTACATTCAGCTTTTGATATGTCATTGCATCAGTATGGAATATAGTCATAGTTCAGCAGCTACAAAAGTATCATTTTTATAAGTAATAGAAACACAGTTACTTTCAAATAAGATCTGACTCCACAAAAAGAACCATTATTTAACTGGTTAATTAAGGAAAATGTGAATATGTGTTCCCCAAATTCTAATTAAAAAATGACAGCTTTTAGTTAGCTTCTTCGTGCTTCGGGAAGAACATTATAACCAGTTACTCAGCCTGAAATAAGTCTCTGCACTGTGTGAGGAAAAAAAGATCTCGTAAGTGGTGAGATCCATGTACTGTTTCCAACATTGCTGCCTCTTACCTTGTGTTCCAAACTGTGTATCAGTAGCAAGTAGTTGAAGCCCACTGTAGGTGCCTTCCAACTGAAACTCTATTCTGTTCTGTTTTGTTCTATTCATTTCTTAGAGATTTTAAAGCATCTTTCCAAATAGAGTCCAGATTTCAAGGATCCACCGTTGATGCCCTGCACGTCAATAGAAGAGCTAGAGAATATACATTTCTGTCTTATATCCATCACTGTGGTACCTAATATCATAAGAAAAATATCATAGTTAAAATTTCTATTTCAATCTGAAGGCATCTTTGCTAAATTTTAAATGCTTAACAATGCCAAATAACAGGAAATTTAACTTCTCTCCCTTTCATGCAAAATTAACTCTGAAAAAGACTACTTAAAAATAATCAAACTAGTATTAGCCATTTCCCACTGCATAATTATATATTCTGTTTATTGAGACTGACACATCTGTGAGCTCTGAATAAAATGTCATTTATACATAATACTAGCACAGGAATATAATTTACCCCAGCTAAAGATCATTTGGTATAGAAAGAGTTAAGCTAGTCATTTCATGAAGCTTGAGAATTTCCAAAAAAGTCCTACATATTTTTTAAGAGTAAATAGAACCACCAGATACATCAAAGTAGTATTTGAGCAAAATAAAACACATATTTGATTTCCTTTCACACCTCCATAGATTAATTCAGTACAGGAATCCTTGTCACTGGTATTGATGAAGGATAGATATCCAAAAGCTGTTGGATTGATTCTCCATTTTAGAATCAGCATGTATAGTGTTTTTTCATTATTTCTTAAGTTTTCCAGTTTAGACTAGTAAGGAACTATTATTAAAAATAGACCTTTGGAGAAAAAAAAAAATTCCCCATCCTCATAGATCCTCAAAGAACAGAGGTAGATGAAATATGCAAGAATAAGGTTTTTTGAACCTTAAGAATGTTTTGTGTGGATATGATTCAAGGTTAGGATTGATTCTTATTTCATACAAATGAGTTCATTCCTCTCAATATACCATCTCTGGCAATGTAATACACATCCTAATGGAGACACATACTTTAAAAATATTGAACTGTAAATTAGTAATATGCTTTACGTAAATAGTTTCTGTGGGGAAGGAATATTATGTATCAGATACCAGAAGCACCTGAGATACAGTATGATGCCTATGTGGCTGATCTGCAATGATTCATTAATACTCTATATTGCCTAGTTGTGGAATGATATGGCTGTATTAGCTTGCTAGAATGTTTACTATACGCATATGTTGATTTACTTTTATAAGAGAGTAGTTAGTTAGAAAACTGCCAAGAAGGCAAAATAAAGATTCTCAATAAGTATCCTGCTGGTAAACATTTCAAAGGCACTATGAAACAATACCTGAATTATTAAGCTATTCCAGGGACCAGTCAGGTCATTTCTTTTGCTAGGACTAAGAGCAATAAGATTAGAAGAACAGTAACATGGTAAAACAGTCATTCTAGAAGGAGGGTGGAAGCTTTATAATGCAAGACTAAACTTCAAGCTTCTGACAGTGATAAAAAGAGGCAAAATCACTAGATAAAAACTTTCTACTAAGCATTTTAGCTCCAGTGAGGATGTAACTGACCATAATTAGCTTTTCCATGGTTAAATTAACACTGTGAAAGGTGCTGAAACCTGACCTTAGTTGGTACAGACACTGAAGAAAAAATATCACTTCTAAACTCCCCTTTACAAATCAAAGCCATTTTTAAATGAAGGTCAAACACATCAGTACATACAGACAATGGCTTTTGGAAAGCATTTTGTTCTTTCTAACTCAAGTGATCACTAAGACTGATGACCAGTAAAAACAAATTGCCCTGCAATATGAAAGGAGACACATTTTTTCTGGTTTTGCATTGTTACTTTTTTTCTTCCCTGCTGTTTGTAGTACACTCTCCAAAGCTTAAAAAGGAAAAGTGCTGTCATGGATTTAAAGTCTTTCCATGCTCAGACCTCCCCCTTCATGAAGCAGATGATTGCCAAACAGCATTACTGCCCTCAAACTTTGATACAATGGAACTGAATTTTATTGAGTTAGCATTCATAAGAGTTTGCTCAACACAGAGAAGTTCTAACAAATGCCTGGACCACAGTTAAAATACAGGGATAGGAGCCAATCAAAATCCTCTAATTAGCAGCCACAGCATCTTTGTAAACAGGTAATGTCAAAGGAATCAGAGGCAAGCAAGCATGAAATAGTAAAAACAAGTGGCTTCAGCGACAAGTAATCAGCATCACAATAGGGAATATTCAGGAAACAACCAAAATTAATTTTGAAAGCTCCAGTCCTTTAGACCAACAAAACAATCCACACACTTCTGTATATGCTTGCATTTACTTGTGTGAGTAGAAGCAAGTTGACTAGAAAAGTGCAGAAAGTTAAAGAAAACTTGCAAACATTTCCAGGAGCTGCACTGATGTTCCAGTGACAAGAAGATCAAACAAGCATGCAAATTCTGGGAATAAAGTCTAGTACAGTTAGCAGGGATGCACTTCAAGTCAGAAGGAGTCTTTACTAAGTGCACAGGGACAGAAAACCAGGTTCAGTGCATAGTACAGTCAAAACAAAGGAAATTAAAAGACCTAATACTCTACAGTGACTTTCTGAAGTGCTGTGTAGCCCTGTCTCAGGAGGTAGGCACAACCCTGTATAAAAGAAGAACAAAAAGGCAAAAAAAGTCCCAAATGCCAACGTATTGCTCAGTAAGGAAGTCGTTCTGACCAGGGAGCAGAAATCAAAGCTCTGTGAAGGCAACCAACAAGAAAGTAGCAGATAGGTCATGAGGAGTCAAAATATGTACATTAATTAAACACTTTGTAAGCTTGAGAGAAAACCGGCTACAGAAAAGATATATCCAAAAGTCCTTTGGGATTTTATAGGAGACTGCAGTATTCTGATCTCTGCCAAAATTAGTGCTGCTGGTTTCACAAGCGAACAAATAGTAGGAAACTCATACTGATGATAACTTCAGAAGAGTAGGGTCTCAGTGCTGAGAATGAGAAGAACTTTGACTACAAAAGCAGAATTATCTGAAAACATATGAATAAGGTAAATTAAAACTCAAAGGGAGATACCTGAGCAAAGCATACCTAAAAGGTTTCAGCATCTTTCTATAGTGCATATTGTACTGACCTGCATTAACATTGGTTTTTACTTTGTCCTGTATACTTTCTCCTGTGGAAGCATGACACACATACAGAATAAGCAGTTGTTTCTATATGAAAAAATTGAGCAAGGTCACCCCTTACTGTGTTGAAAGAGGCATTAATGGCATCTCAGTATCTTCCAATAACAAACCCATTTATGTATGTCATCACGGTAAAGTACTAAGCAGTCACAGCACTACAGCAAAATTAATCAATATGCAATGTATTGGACTCTGAGCAAAATTTTAGTGTTTTTAAAGGTACCTTGAGGTATGCTTTGGTAAATGGTAACCTGCTAAAGGTAGCCTGAAACCATAACAACAGGATAAGAACACTTGCTTAATTTTCTTTTCAAAAGACTGAAGTATAAAATAGAAAAACATATATCATGCTTTACCTCAGCAACAATATCCTTTTGTGGCTGACAAAATACATGGAAGGTGTTTCTTAAACTCAAGTTGCCTGCAGTCAAGTATACATAGAAAATGAATTGTCTGCAACTTGCTCACAAAGGGAATTTCCATTAGGTCAGCCTAATGTGATGCCCCTGTTGACTTATGGGTTATACTTTAAAAGTATCTCCTGTTTCTTGAACTAATTTCAGGCTCTTGAATGCAAGCACATAGTGGGGGCAAGTGTGAGGACATTGATTGGAGGACACAGCAACTTTTTCCAGGAATGCTACTTTTTAGTAATACTGTATAGGATCCAAACAGGACATGTGTTCAGGGTAGATTGAGAACTTGATCCCAGTCTGACCATGCATGTAGTTATAATGCATATAATTGTGCATTAGAGTGCAAATAATATATATTGTATCTATATATAAGTATGCACTACATTGCCTTTAGATCTGACACTAGTACTATTGAAACCAATGGAGCTATCAGTGCACCTAATGACTTTACTGTATTGGACACAGATTAGTCCTTTTTTCCCCGAATAGTTAACATCCTCCTGCTGTCTTCTGAGGGCCAAATGCAACATATCTAGAGGTAAATAGGGTTCTTCTCCCAGAGGACTTGCTTCACATTTAACTTAGCCTACTTTTTGTATGGGTTGCTCCTGCCACAAATTTCTTTAGGAGGCATGAGAAGTCTTGTACAATCCAACTTCCTCATGACCCATTCCCCTTTTCTCTCAACACCTGGAGGAATCCTACTGGTTTTTATTAGGTTTAGACAAGGATGACTCAGGACATTTGTTTCTGTTGCACAGCCCCATGAAGTTTTTGAATGGGCATCTATAAATTCGTGTTTTACTGAAGGACAGCAGGACTTTGCTTCAAGTTCAGTATCATACTTATACCCTTTGAGGAAGTATGACTTACTGACTTATTTACTGATGATTACTGATTTATTCACTGACAATTACTCCTCATGAGTTGCTCTGCAGTAATTTGCTATCTTCCAATCTTCCTCTTTCCCCTTTTCCTATTCCCAGGAGTTAGTTTGTGTTTCCACATTCTCTGTATGATATCCAAAATTCTTCTCCCAGAGCCCTAGGATATCTGCCTAGTCCTGAGCCATAGGAAATGCAGATTGGCAGGTGTCTTTCCCAGCATTAGACTGGAGAGTCAGGGCTTCAGGAGACAACTCCATCCAGACAGAAGCCAGGTTCTGGGATCTTCCCTGGGACTGGGTAAAGAGGCTCTTCAGTTTAGGTCTCTAGATTCAGTAATTACTATAAATAGTATGTTACGTGACAATACTATCATTAAAAAACAAGCAAATAAACAAAAAAAAAAATCTCTTTTGAAAGAATAATGGCAGATATCTGTTGACAAGGTTGTAGTGGAAAACCAGAACAGAGAGAACAACTTGGCTTCTTCTTGAGCTCTGAAAAAGGACATCAGCAAGAACTGTTCTTTAGGGAGACACTGACACCTTTGGGTAAGATGTTGGGGGGAGTTTGTCCATAGCTTATTATTCTTTGTGCACTTAATTGGAGACAGAAGCCTAAGGCTGGGGTGCAGATTCCTTTCAGGAAGCCACAATAGTCTCTGATTTCTGACGCACTTGATCAAGTCCCTAATCTGTAGATACTATCAGGAAAATTATCCAAAATAGAAAGGCAAATAACCTCTATTTTGTCCTCATTTATGTGAAAAAGAGGATTTTTATCTTACTTAATTGCATTTTATTAATTCAAAATCTGAAACAGTAGTTTTACCCTGCCACCCTGTGTCATGTACACTGGACACAGCACATTTAACCACCTTCAGGGTTTTATTGGCTGATAATAAACAATGCCAATATAGTCACAATACTCTTAATAATTTTAATGCATTTAAACTTGGCGAATAAAGGCAGGCAAAAAACGTGAAACGGGAGTAATTACAACAGCAGGCAAACAAGCAGCAGACTCTACTTAGAGGGAGCTGCCAGGCTGCTTTCTCTCACTATCTGCGCTTTCCTTTCTTCAAGGACTACCGACTTATTATCTAGGCAGCTTCTCACATTGTGTCAACAAGCTCGCTTAGCTCTTCAGGGCTTACCATCCTCTCCTCAGCAAAATACTAGCATTTTTTACTTATTAAATGTTCAAGGACTAATAACTTAAGCATAGTTTTTCTGTTTAAACAACAGAAACTGCTTAATCTAATATGACAGAAACTAAGTCCCCAGCTAAATTTCAAAATCTGTCTAATAAAGAGATAAAGGATTCACCTTTATCAAACAAAAGGTTTGTTTGACCATTAGGGAATAGAGGAAAAAAAAAAGGTAAGAATCTAAGCTAAAGGTACATGAAAGGAAGAGAAAAGATGGAAGAAAAGAGGCAGGAGGTGAGAGAAACATAACCTTTGCAAATGTTCTGGGTTCTTTCTAAAGCAAACACAGTATAAAGCACTGTATGCATTTGGGCCCCATCAGTTTGAATAACCCAACTGTGATCAAAATGATTAGTCTTAAGAATTAAGTCAGATGCAGACAGAAGTGTTTGCAACGTAAGAGCTGTTTTGGCAACAATATGACAGAAATTACTAGCCAGAGTCAAGAAAAACGGGGCTTCAGCAACTGTATGAATTTTTAAAAGGAGAATTTGTACTGCAGTAACTAGTGAGGAATCAATATTTTCCTTATTGAATCTTTCCTTTGCAATTTTGCATGCGTTATATCACCAATATTTCCTTTTAACATAATAAATGGTGCAAACGTTCAACTTTAATTTTAATGTCAATGACTCTGTCATAAGGGCGGGGGCGGGGGGGAGGTCAAATACTAGTTCACAAAAAATTTAATACACTTGCAGCCAAAATCATTAAGACAAACATTGGAGGCTGACAAATTCCATGAGGAAAAGCTGTGATATCTTGATCTCCTTGAGAGAATGGCAAGGTCACTAAAAGTGTCTCTTAGTGGCTTATGAAATAAGTCATCAATAACTTTTAAATTTAATATAAAATTTAAAATGAAAACACTGAATGATCTAGAGAAAAACAGTACCATGGTTTAGTAATTTGGAATAAATTAATAAATTGTAAAGAAGCATTTGGACTAAGTATACTCCTAACATCAGCATAAGCACATTCTTTGAGTAGACTAAGATTAACATTGTCAGTGACTAAAACATCATCACTCTGGCAATGGAATATAAATGGTTTCTCTCCAGCAGGATTCTTTAAGTGATAAACCCATCTCTCATCAGAATATATGTTAGTCTTTAAAATAAAGACATTGATCCAAAAATAATATAGAGATCTTTAAGTGCACAAAGAACACTGGACTATTAAATTACATGGTTGTAGAAGGGGTTGTTGCAAGCTTGTGCCATGAGATAATTAGTTTTACTTCCATCTTGTTCAAATTCACTTTAAAATTAAGGTGTTCGGTTCTGAATTTCTGCCAAACACTGCGACAAAACATAGGCTGCAGCTGAAGCATCAGGAAAGAGAGAGAGGGAGCTGGGAGCCATCAGCAAAGCAAAAGAACATTATACTGTGATGGTGAAAAATTGAAGTAGGAGACAGCATATAAAAGGAAGAAAATATAATGGCTGTTATGCAGAGCCCTGGGATAGAGCCATTCCACGTCAAGAAGAATAAACAGGAAAAAGAGGAGGGAAGAATTTGGTCAACAATCTAACGATGGTCTCAAAGATTTTAACATAGCCTTGCTAAGGCTACAAACAGTTGCCAAAGTGGCAGCAAAATATGGTTCAGCAGCACAAAATATTAATTACATCACTGACTGGAAGGTCTGGTTTAAAGTAGAGATGCATATGCCAGGAGAAATAAGTAAGTACAATGAGAAAGAAGTAGGACTTCCATGAGAGTATACACAATGATCTGAAAATGAGAAAAATGGTGGTTTTCTCTTTCCTTATTGGCATGGAAAGGATCTGTCCCATTTACGGATAGAGAATGGAAAACAAATCAAGACAGACAGACAGCATATAACATCAGAAAAGTTAGCCTAAGGTGGCAGTAGGTAAAGCTTGTTACTGCTCAGTACCCACTGGTACGTGAGATAAGTTGACACAAATTCCTAACAGTCACGAGACAACATCCCATTGTGAACAGCGCAAATTTGTACTCATTAGCTCTTACAGTTTGTAGTGAGGGTCAGAAAAGAATGAAGACTAAATGGACATGGACAACTGAGCAGCCATTTCACTCTTGCAGGCAGTATGTGTGAATGAAGAATGCAGCACATGGACAAAGCAGTAAGAAGAATCCAGCACACCTATTGACTGTGAGATCCTCACTTGTGCATAATGCAGGATGGATGGTCAGGCAAGCACCCTGCAAAATACTGCATTTTTATTTTATTTTACAAATACATTTTAAAAGGGTTGCAAAGCACTTGATAGTAAAACACTTGTAGGAATATTACCAAATATCCCCTATGTCCTGGTTCTGGCAAGGACAGAGTGAATTTCACAAAGAGCCAGGACAGGTGACCCAAGCTGGCCGGGGGCTATTCCATACCATGTGACATCATGCTCACCATAACAGGGGGCTGGTCGGGCAGGGGCGGGTTCGGGGTGGCTCCGGGACAGGCTGAGCGTCCGGTCGGTCGGTCGGTCGGTCATCGGATCGGTAAATTGTTCTTTGTTATCACCCACTGTGAATATCTGTTATCAGTACTGTTGTTGATTGTTTCCCTCTCCCTTGCTGTCCTAGTAAACTGCCCTTATCCCAACCCTCGAGGCTTTGCCGTTGTTTTTCCATTCTCCTCCCCAGCCCGCCGGGGGAGGGGTGAGTGAGTAGTGCGTGGCACCCAGCTACCGGCTGGGGCTAAACCACGTCACCCTACCAACACCAAAATCATCTCATCAGCAAGCAACTGAAGGGTGTCATTGTTGCTGAATCCTACTAGGAGGTAGAGAGCTGTGAGGTCCTTGAAGGATTTTGTATTCAGATCCAGCAAAGGACTTGCAGGAAGGCCAGTTAAATCTCACACGCATTTGTCCTGTGAACAGAGCCCAGAGCTAGTGAATGACATGCTGACTCCCCCATGCAGCCCATATTGAGCAGGACTCACTCTTCTCTTGATTGTCCACAGGGGCACTTGATGGCTCCACATTTCACATAATATAACTGTCCAAAGGCTGGGGTGCTCATTTGGGGTAGGGAACCCTAAATTCAGTGTCTTCCTTATCTGGCTGACCTACTGTCTTATCTAAATTACTCATTGCACATACATGCTTCTCCTATCTATGAGCACAATACCATCAAAAAGAAGCTAAAGCAAAACAACTGAGCACAATATCAATTGCAGGGAATGGTAGCGGGGGGAGAGAGAGACTTTGTACCGTAGGGAATGAACTGGAAGATGTGGGCTTTTTCCTTTTACTTAGCAGTTTTTTGTGGGTTTTAGTTTAGGCTTTTTTTGCTTTGGGGGTTTTTTTGTTTTGTTTCATTTTGTTCTTTCCCAACAACAATTGGAAAAATCCAATTATAAACATCCAGTAATGAAAATCCAATGATAAACACTTCTGTCAGGATATAGGACATGTGGAGTTAGTGCTATCTTCAAAGCAAGAGAAAATTAAGGGTCAGGTTACTGTGATGGCACTCTAATCATGAAGCTATCACATGAGCTGGCACTGCTATCCATACGCTGATAGTGCATGGTATAAAGGTTTTGCAAACACCTATCAAACCAGGTCCTTTGAAGACTTTGCAATCTGTTCAACCAGTTTCTGGATCCTAATTACACCTAGTCCTAAGGTATGTGCTGATCTGTTCAGCACAGTGCAGTTCTACACATGCTCAGCTGAATGGTCAGTGCCTAAAGAACTACAGGTACAAGAAGCTAACAATTAGGACAGAATGCACAGTGTGTTTAGAACTTAGTAGGGATTATATCTTACAGCAAGAACAAACATATTGCAAATGCATAGCAACACAGCCTGGGTTACTACAGAATTAAGTCATCAGCCAGTTCATTATCTTTGTTTTGTTATAAATTGCCACAAAACCATTAACATCACCACTTCAAAATAAGTAGACATATAAAGCAAATTTTGAATGTGGATTGAAGTTAAATAAAATCATCAAGCAAATGTGTGTTTTCTCTAAAAGAACATAGAAATAAATATAAATTATATAAATATATATAAAACAAAGCTGATGGCTGCACAAAAGACTAATCCCAAAGAATGACACCTGGTTTTATAGGTCATACATTACAGGGCACTTAAACCAAGATAGAATTTAGAGGGAATGTGTTCTTCAGTTCAGGTGAAGAAACATAACGAAAACTATTTTACCTGGGTCAAACAATGTCTGCACTTTAACATCCAGAGCAACAAGCATCAGAACTCAAATGGAATCAGTTGTCTCTTGAAATAAATTACTTGTATGTTCCTACAGATATGGTTACTATTAACAAATGGAAGTGTAGAATTTCATGAGCTGTCAAAAGTATATATATTGTTAGAAGATCTTGAAGGTGACCTAACCAAAATTTATTCTGTTCTTTTCAGCACATATGAGTGAGAATAGATTCCAGGACCATATTTTTAACTACAGAATAAAAAAATAAAGTATTAGCTTAGTCAATGTTTGTTTTACAGCACTAATGTTCATATCTCATTTATATTATTAACAATAACCATCATCAATTAATGTTATTATCATTGTTGTTATCATTATTATCACTTATTGTGAAAATGCACTGGAAAATTTGGCCTCAAAATATTTATACAATTCTGTTCTAAATCATTGCTTGGAGAAACAGGACCAATACATGCATATGTTGATACCGTATGAAACATGAGCAACACGCATTCTGCAAGTAGGGTGTTCAACCTGACTCAAAGCAATAATCTTAAAAAAAGGATACTGCAGAGTTCAGGAAGGAATTATCCAAATGTGAAAATTTCATTTTGCTACATGCAGGTGCACAAATAAAAAATAAATAAAACTTTAAATTGTATTAAAAATGTCTTTTGTGAAAACAAGCTCTAATAAGAAACTGGGCAGGTGATTTTTAGGATAGAATTTATCTTCCGTAAGTTTAAATAGCTACAGTGTGGACATTTACATCTGAGCTTCTCACTCTGGCCTTCCCATATAATCAATGTAGAGCAACAGGCACACTCAGGGAATCATTCACCTGATCTGCTTCCAATGTGTACTGTAGGATGACATACATCACACCCTGGGGAGGCCTGTTTCTCTGCAATGACTATAAAGGGAGCTCCAGGTGACTAATTCACCAAGTACTATAGGTATCTGCATTTGTTCAGATGAAACCCACCCTAAATATGTTCTTGAAGAGGAATGTGATGTATCTTAAGGCAAAGAGAATTATGTAGAGAAAGAAGAACATATTGAGGAAGTAGGTTAGAAGGAGAATTTAAATTTCCAGGATCAGTTACTGAGAAACTACCCTAACCAAATCTCCCATAAGTTCTGAACTATGTTTCATTATATTATCAAACATAAACTTAAAACTGTGCTTATTAGCTATGCTGGCAGCCATAACCTGGTAAAATCTATGGAGACAACTTGGAATGGTGAGACAGAATCCATAAGGAGCAGCTGGAGTAACCATTGTACCTCTAGGTTCGAGAAATAAAGACCATATACCAGAAAGGACAGAGACATGTGCTTCTTGATTTCTGTTTGAAGAAAGGTTTTTACATTGCTAAAGGTATCAAATGCATTCCTTTGACTTTCCCTTACTCTGTTAGGCCAGCATAAACAAATCTTGAAAGTTTCAATAACATAAACATGAATTTTACTGAAATACTTCAGGACAATGTAAATAAACTTGTTTGCCTTGTTTCTTAAATCAAATGGTACACACATACTTGGTCTCTCAAATATACACAGATATATCTATATAAACTATTCTGATTTATAAATTGTGCCAACATAAATTTCTGATTTTCAAGGAACAATGCATAGTACAAATCGTCTAAATGAAATAGGGATAAAAATGTAATCAACTATGTGTAAATGAATATAAAACCTCTCTTTGACACCCTTTCCTTTTGTCTAACACTAAAAGTGATATTGCCAAAAGGACTAAAAAAATCACGTAACCATGCTTTTGATGCATTTCCAGACACAAAGTCAAAGTACATGACTTATTTCAACTACTTATAAGATGTGAGTAATCTGTTTCTGTTCTTCATGCAAATAGAGAGATGTCCTCAACCCAGCATTTAATTGATAGCTACTTTTATTGGAACTACCAAAATTTTGTAAGAATTGTCCTGATTAGGTTTATTTCTCTTCTTTTCTACTTACTTCTTTTAGGTTATCTTTCTTGCCAGTTTCCAAAAGGACAGTTCAGAAAAATGCAAAGAAAAATCTATATCCAATTTACATTGCTATACATATATGCTACTAATTAGTATCTGAAGACTTTAAAAAAATGATATAAAACACAACTCTTGTACGTACACTAAAAATCTGCCAGTAACTTCATTCTAGAGGAGCAATATTTTGTTTCATAAAGGTTATAGATTATACATAGACAATCTCTAACACACTTGTCTATATTTAATTTGACAGTCTAGGATTAATGAAACATATAATGCTTTTCTCAGTTTGAAAGCTTGGGTATGTAGTGTAAATAACAATATGGAATGTCAGCAATGAAATCAAAGTACATCTTTAAACATACTTGATCAATTAAGGTTTTTTATGAGAACAGTAGTAACAGTAGTGGGTTTTTGGTTTTTTTAAATGTATATAATTTCATGGACCATTGCTCTGTACTAACAAATAATAAGTCATAAACTTCTGTAAACTCATAGAAAGGAATTTGCATTTTATCATTGGAGTTGTGAATATTTTCTGTTGGATCAGATTTTGACTTCATACCAACCATTACTGCTGTAGTCAAAGTAACTTCAATGGGATTCCACTTGATATTTTTCAGTATGCTAACAAAATCAGCCCCTAAACAGTTGCATTCATTATGTAATGGTGGTCCGTCAGTTAAATCTGAGCGCCAGATTCCACTGACCATTTATTTCAAATGTAAAAGTCTCTCCGAGGCAACTGGTTTAACGTTTACTTCAGCTTAACCGCTAAAGATAATTTTGATCATTGTGGTAGAATTCATCCACTTCTTTTTAGATGTCTGAGAAGTAATCCATGTGTCTAAACATGGGTGTCTAGAGCCGGTTTAGGTCTTCTAGGATATCTAAGCCACCTACATGGAGTTAGCAGGAATGACACAGAACCTGCTAGATACCTTTATCTTTCTTTACTAGCAATGGAGATGGGGATGTCTGGGACTCTTGAGATGACATTCAACACCTAAGTTTAGGCAACAGAATTCAATTTTGAAACATATTTGTTAGTATCAGTATCAGCATTAACATTGGTATTATTTAAGTCTGAACTAGTTTCATTAGGGTCCCTTTATAGTCAATGGGAAGAGGTAAACCCTTCAGGATATACTTCTTATTAATTATTTTTCATATCTACACCGAGGTCAAATGACAGACCAGAACCAGTTATTTCTCTGCACTGAGTATAAAGGAAACCCCAGTAATTGCTTGGCGCTCTGTGCTTTCAATCACTTTTACGTCTACTGAGCTTATAACAACTGAAAGCATTATGATATAATACAATTCAAGTAACTTGCCTTCTTCTATCTAATCTAAATGGCCTGGCCATTAGTTACTATAGCACTGCATGATGAACATAGAGGAAAAGAGGAGAGAGGTAGTTAAGAGATGTCTGTTTTACACTGATAGCGCACTTGAAGAGACAGAGGGAAGATTCATAACAAGGATGAAGGATGTATTTATTCTGCTTCACCATGTGTTATGTTACACTGAAGCATAATCACCATGATATTACCAAAATAAAATACATCAACAAATGCATGGTATCTCCAGGTGCAGAGTAAATGTAAGACTGCGATACATGAGACAACTGATAGTCTCAAGTGTACCTCTCAAAAGTGCTTATTTAAGATATTCTTCTCCTAGATGAACTGTTTGTGATCACATGTTGGTTTGTAAATGGTTTACATTGAAAGATTTGTAGATTAGCATTTTAATACAAGACTCTTTTTCCATCAAAAACCTTTATTCAAATCTCGGTTTAAGTAAATTGTGTTTGGTACGTCACCCCAACCCTCTGTGGATACTGACTACATCACATATGCTAGAAAATTGCCACCACTGGCAATCCAACAAGGGCAGTCAAGCTCTGCTGATGAGTCAGGGATGAGGTTCAGTAAGATAAAATGAACAGTACAGGCTCAGCTCAGGACACTGATTCCATTCTGCCATCAGATGTACATTATTGATCTCAGCAGTTGAAAAGAAAAGCATGTATTTGATGTAGCTGGCAGCAGCCTTCCAGTTAAATTGCTCTTTAGCTGGCAGACTACTCTGTGAGCTTTGTTACAGAGCAGATCAGTAAATGCACACATTTTTTTGTATTTCTCACAGTAGCTAAGCCAGTGAGTAATCTGAACAACTATTTAAACATTTTCAGTCACTGCCTTTAACAAGTGTAAATGCAGCTTGCGTGCATGGATCTTGCTGCTTGCCAACAACTGGTCAGGAAGAATTCACCCCACTGAGTGTGGTCTTCTGTTCAGCCCAACAAGATGTGTCAGAGAACACGCTATAGAGAAAATCAGTGAGTCCATCACAGATCTGGGCCTAAAGTGCTTGGGAGAAAAGTCTTTGGGATAGCGTATTGTTGATACATGATATACTTTGGCCCAACAGTTCATAAATAGATTTCCACTGTTAAAGACACAGTCTTCTTCCTTTCTTTTTGTCACTCAAGGAAATTAAGGAGAAGAAAAGGGAGAAGACAGAGATAAGAAAACTTTTCCCAAAAATGAAGAAACATAAAATATTGCCAGAAAGGGATTATGAAAGAGGTAGACCTAAAACTTAAAGATACTTCCATGTATCTATTTGTACCTGCTCCTTACAAAACCACTCCTGTCTCACATGTTGTTACTATAATATGTGTAAAGAAATTAAAGCATGGGCTTGTATGAAAACATCCCATTATTCCCTAAAAAAAATCCAAGCTGAAGTCTGAAGAATGAAGAATCACAAACAGCTAAAACCTGAGGGAAAGCTGAGAGAAGAGAAATAGAGGGGCTATGCAGAAAAGATAGTTGTCCAAGAAGGGACAGAGAGGATGAAGAGGCTCAGAAGAAAAGTAGCAGTTAAGAGTGGCCACTGAGAAGGAAAAGCCCAAAAGACAGAAATAGCTCTTAGAAAAGGGAATGGGAGCCCTGCCAGGAGGAGGAACAGCACTTGTACAAACCCTCTAATGAGGGCATACTTCAGGTGTCTATAAGAGACTTTCTTGCAGGAAGAGATTAATGGATAGAGAAGGAATCCATTGATGGAGACAAATACAGGTGGTCTCAAATTAATCTCCTGGGCATAACACTACCGCCCTCACAAAGAACTCCCTTTGAAGTTGTAGGTACATTTGTTAACACGGTCTACATGGTTATCTCAGCAGAGACCATGTTTTTATTTCGTGTATATATAACATCCCACACAGGGGCCCTGATCACTAGGTAGACCCTCTTGGTCTTAACATGATAGCAGTGATAAGTAACAGGATCAAATGCAGTCAGCAATTGAACAGCAGAAGAAAGTGGGGGGGGGGGGACACGACTAGATGGCTGTGCAGACATTCTCCATCCAAGCACACCATAACAAAGAAGGACTAAATGGGAGGAGTTTTACTGTCTTCCCTTACATCTCCTTCCTGGTCCAGGAAAGCCACACCTAAATAACACCAAATGTTATTGCAATAGCAGAAGGGCTTTTCCCACCTGCTTCACCTGTTGGGCAGGAATTAGCAGAGTGATGTGCCACATGTTTGTAAGTGCTTATGAGATGGTTATAAATATAAGAAAATAAACAGCATGATTATGTGATAAATCACTGTACTTTGCAGGAAAAGAAGCTGAACTCAGATAACTTAGGAGCCAATTTTCAGGTCTGCTTATCCCTGTAAGTACATTGTGCCATGTCTTTCAATTGTTCTTCTGCAGAAGGCTGAAATCTTCACAAGCAGGGTCTAAAAGTTTGGGCTATTCTGATTATATCATTTCCGAATCTGTTGTGCAGCCACTGCTGTTAACTGGCTGACATGATGCATGACCCCACCAGAGGATAATAGCTCAGCATGCTGCATGAAGCCCACTTGAACTGTTCTGGCAAGAACAAGTGAGTCATTAATTATCCCACAGCTGAATCTATTGAAGACTTATTAACACTAATTCACAAGAAAGGGGCTTGTTTGATTCCCAGCAGGGATGGAGAAGCTGAATTAGACTGTTATTAAAATGCACCTAATATTAAGGCAGTACCTCCCAAAGTAATGCAATTTTAAAGCGATATTAGTAAGATCATCTGAAATATCCTTGACTTCTCTATAAATATTACTATTGTATTACTATGCAATTACTGTTCATTGCCAAACCAAATTTTCCTTAACTATGACATTTCGAATAACCTTTAGAGCACCAAAAATTATCTGAACTTATTCTAGTTATTCAAGGCCAAAAGCTAGGTCTGCCTGTTAGGATTTCTTTAATGCTTATTTTAGATATTACAAACTGATTACCATATAGGAATCTGTCATGAATTAATTCAGATGGAATTAAAGAACACTTGCAAAGTAATTCAAGGAATAATCAAATACTTTAAAAAATTACTATCACTGGCAATTTAAATCCCGAAAGTAGAACTGGTATTAATTACATTGACAATAGTTAAGAATTTTTCTGGAATATGAAAACAAACAGTAAATAAAAGCTCTAGGCTGAAACTGGAAACAGAAGCTGGAAATATATTTTGAATTCCTTTAGGAAGTTTGAAAACAGAACAAAACATTACAAAGTTAGGATGTTTGTATATTTGCATTAAAATAGGAGTTTCCCTTCTAGTTGCACCTGTTTCATCTGTGTAAATCTACATGCAGGCATTATTTTGGAATAAAAGCATCTTTAAATCTTCTTTTTTTTTTTTAATCAGAAAGAATGACATAGCAACTTGGAAGTCTATAATGAGCTACATTTTCAATTTTTTTCAAAATATATCTTTAGACCTTTAATTTAAAATAAATTTTAAAATATTTAATAATAAAAATACCTTAATTTTACTTTTAAAATTAGTCATTGCTTAAACAAACTTTGCACTTTTAACTTAAATATTCTCTGCCATGATTCTTTAATGTAGTCTGGTGCCTGTTGGCATGTTTTGAGAAAAGCTGAGGTGTCTAAAATAGTTAGCTGAAAGTTGCAGTCCTTAAAACTGGGTGGATGAAGCATAATCACAAAATTGCAAAGTCCTAAAGAAATTGTCAATGCACCTCACTTTTTAACTAAAAGTTTCCCAAATTATTTTTCTGGCCATCATCTTTAGCATTTCATTCAGTCTTATGAGCAGCCTGGTACAAAGCTCATGCCTAACAATGAAGCATTCCTTTGCTTATATTCATTAACAAAGTGTTCTCGGGGTGTCCTTAAATGTAGTTTAGGAATGGAGTACAGAATCATAGAATCACAGAATGGTTTGGGTTGGAAGGGACCTCAAAGACCATCTAGTTCCAACCCCCCTGCCATGGGCAAGGACACCCTCCACTAGACCAGGTTGCCCAAAGCCCCATCCAACCTGGCCTTGAACACTGCCAGGGAGGGGGCATCCACAACCTCTCTGGGCAACCTGTTCCAGTGCCTCACCACCCTCACAGTAAAGAATTTCTTCCTAATATCTAATCTAAATCGACCCTCCTTCAGCTTAAACCCATTACCCTTTGTCCTGTCACTACACTCCCTGATAAACAGTCCCTCACCAGCTTTCCTGTAGGCCCCTTTAGATACTGGAAGGCCTCAATTAGATCTCCCCGGAGCCTTCTCTTCTCCAGGCTGAACAACCCCAACTCTCTCAGCCTGTCCTCATAGGAGAGGTGCTCCAGCCCTCTGAGCATCTTTGTGGCCCTCCTCTGGACTCTCTCCAACAGCTCCATGTCTTTCTTGTACTGGGGCCCCCAGAGCTGGACGCAGTACTCCAGGTGGGGTCTCACAAGAGCGGAGTAGAGGGGCAGGATCACCTTCCTCGACCTGCTGGCCACTATCTATCATGTGTCTATCTATATGCAGTGCAGGGTGGTTTTTTTCTTTCTCAAAATCATGAAGAAAATAACAGTCCCCAGAAGAAGATAGGATTCAGACACTTAAACCCTTTTGGTTTCTCATACTTCTTGTGCTCCTTCAGACAAGCTGGAAGCATTAGCCATTTCCTGGAATCCCGTCGTGTGATGCCTAACCCCTGCCCTGCTCCGCTCAGGGAGCCTTCATGCCTGACACACAGCTCTGGGGTCCACTTCAGGGAGCAGGCTAAAAGTCAAGCTCTTCAAAACTCACTGACTCAGGTTTTTTGGTTTTTTTGTTTGTTTTTTTTTTTTTTAAATGAGATCATTTGCCTGACAAAAGAGAAAATGTTCATTGTAAGATGAAATAACTTTGTCATTTGAATCACAGTTTTCTTTGCATCCAGATAGAAAAGATTTCATGAAGATTTTTATGGTACCAAAAATGTGGACAAACACTGCAGTTGGCAGCTGGATTGGCATAATGCTGTATTATGGTTCATGGAGTCAATACTCTGTAACACTCAAAGCACTATTTATATAGCAGAAGGCTGTGGTTCTTTAAGGGAGCCAGAATGATCACTTTTTAAATGTGAATAAGTGGTTAGAGAACAACAAAGCTTTCTCTGAGCTTTTAGGAGAGCCTCATAATAAAGTGATTATGTCTGGTTGTCTATTATAAAATCTTCCAGTTACTGAACCACTTTTAATATCCCATACTGAAGCTGCACACTCAGGATCTGCAAGCATTTCCAAAAGTGGCCATGAATTTTCAAACTGATTATAGCAACCTGACAGAAACATTTTTAAAAGCTTGACCCAGCAAAGTGCTGAGCAGTTTTCTAAGGTGTTGGACAGCCTCAAACCCAATTGTTTTTAGGGAGAGCTGTGGCTGCTCACTGAATTTTAGGAATACTCAGCATTTTGCAAGATTTAACTCTGAAGATCCTAACTGAAAGTCAATGAGAGTTAGTTTCCTAAAACTCAGCGTCTCTAAGATATTTCAGTACTTGAAATCAATGGAGTCAGCTCCTTAAGTGCCTTTGAAGCTCAGAGTTTTCACTTTGCAGAGTGCAGTGCCATAATGCCTGGCTCCAGTGTAAGCGTCCATAATATCTGTAGGACATACTGATGGATTTGCATGTCTACCATCTTCTGTAATATAACTGCCAAGGAAACAATAACTTAGGAGGGGAAAAAGGGCCCTAGTAATAAGCCCAGACAATTAATCTTTTGTGTGCGCCATTTGTACAAGAGATATCATAATTTTGCAATATTAAAGGAAAGTAGAATGAAGAAAAGGAAATAAAGTTGACATTGGAAGATGACAAAGGAAACCTGGTTTAGCCATCCAGGTGTGTTTGTGCTCCTCATAAAAGCAATACAGATGCAGTTATTTCATATGGAAACAGTAAGCTACTGCTAAAAATTTCAGCTTTACTTTGAAAAGAATGCATCTCTAGAGTGCTTTTTCATAGGTAATACCAGAACCGGGCATTCAGCAGATACGGCTCATTGCCTCCTCAACAGCAAGCATATGAAATTGGCATACCATTTGGCAGAAGACAAACCACCAAAAATACACCGCTGCCATGTTTGAAGAGCCTGATAAGACATTCACTGATGGTCCCATCTCTGACTGCCTTCTTCAGCCCTTTGCAAAGCAATCGGGGGGGGGGGGGAAAGGAGGAGGCCACCAGCAGCACAGCAGCCAGCACATGGAGAAATTAGAAGTCTCTCCAAGGTACAGTCTCGAAGGGTCTGCTTGGCAGATGGAGCAAAGCTTTGCCCAGAAGTTTCCTCAAGAACTGCCTCCTCCACTTTTACACTTCCAGTAGCACTGGCTCTCCCCCCACCCCATCTCTCAAACAGGGGAAAAGGAATGATCATAATCCAAGTACCATAACTCCAGCAAGATTCCCCCCAGTGACGTCATTATTACTCAGAATATTTTACAAAATCTTTGTTAGGGTGTACAAATAATCCACGTTGTACATGCGTCAGGCCTTAGAGAAACAGTTTGGGTGTTAGTCTGATTGTCGCTAATTAACTGGTGTGCCCCACACTGAGGCACCACGAGCACTGGTCTTGCTGGAGCCCCAGCCTGGCGGGGCTGCCCTCCTCAGCTGTGTCCTTCTGGAGGACCTGTTCAGGAACAAGAAACACACAGAGCAGCCAGCTGAAGTTGTGAGCTTGCAATGGTGTTTCTCTTTACAAAAGCAGCGTTTAGCACTACAGTTTTGCATTAATTTGGGGTAGGCATTTTGTCATGCAATTAAAATGCAATTAGACCACTGTCGTCTTGCAATATTGATTTTATTTATCATCTGCTGCTTAAGTCAAATGGTTTTAATATGATCTCTCTCGACTCTTTCTCCAAATACTACTTTTTATTACCACATGTATTTTAGGAGACATTTAATGTCATTTTAAATAAAAGGTAAAGAGAAGGTGAATGCAACACATATAAAAGGAGATGTTAACCATTTCTGCAGTAAAACTAATCAAGGTACAGTCAGGATGACCTCAATAGCTATATTAGGAACATATCAAGTGTTGTCCTACGTGGTTACATGTGGTTTGTTTCTGTCGCCCCGAGTCTTAGCATCTGGACAAAAATGAACATACTCTACGCTCTCAGAAAATAAAACCCAGAGCACTCAAAACCAGCAGAAATGCTTGGACACCCCAAGCAAGGGAGTGAAGCTATGGTTCCACCTGCCCTACCTCGTCAGCCCGCAGAGCATGGTGCTCGCTGTGAAGGGTTGTGGCAGCTGTCACTGCTCTGTTCTTTCCTTCAGGGACATTGCATTTGATTTTGGATAATGTTTCCATCAGCTGCCACAAGAGCTTCTCTTCACACAATGCATAGCAACCTGGAAAAGTTGTAAAGTTGCAATTTATTTCTAAGTATTTGTGAGCTTAGGTCTCAGCTGAAGATGATGAGTCAAATGAACCCTAATGGGTGAATCTCATCGCTCAGTAATTCCAGCCTGTGACCAGCGATATCTAGGTCTGCTACATATGCGTGGGATTTACCACACAAACATCACCAGCTCAAGCTATACCTCGTCTTGCAGACTCACGTGGTTAGAAATTAGGACAGGAAAGAACTCAAAACTTCAGCCTAATTGTCTGAACTTTGATCATCTCAGTTATCTCCACTTCCCTTTCACTTTTAAAAGCAAGAATAAATATTTTCTAATTAATTTAGAGATACTACTGAGGATTTCCATTCTTTAGTATAAACAATTCATGGTGGAGCACACAGTTGTGTACTGAAGTAATATTTTTAATATGTTCACTTCTATTTATCCTTTTTTTACATATTTACTGTTGAAAACTTTATGTAATACAAAGACAATTAAAAAAAATCCAACTGCATACATTTCCAGTTTGCCTCAGCACAAGATAATATTTAAATAAGTGTACATACTTGTGTATACACAACTAAGCAAAGCTAAATCTGAAAAGCTTTCTGGTTTGGGAAAAAACACAGAATAATTTTTATTGCTCTCATTTTTTTAAATGATTCGAACAAAGCAGTTCTCTTGTCAGTATTTATTTATTGATACAGTGCCCAAAAGTGTGCTATCTGCTCTTCAGTTGCTTGTCAATGTGTTTATTTATTTAAAAGTCAATCTTTTCACCATTAAATCTACCGTTGATGACAGATTTTGTGCACATCATAGTGTAGTTTTAGTGTTGCTTATATATTTTTCAGGAAAAAACAACCATCTTGTATTGTTGTAGCCACTTTGGTGTCATCTTCTACATAAAGTATTTTTAATAAAACACATTTTAAAGGTGGCTTGAATCACATGGCATCAGCAGGCAGTTCATTGTGATGCCTGTGAAGAGACAGCTAGTACACATTGATTTTAACTTCTGCAGTAATAAACACAGTACAGATCTTGATTGTTAAAAGCCAGAACATTACAGAAAAAAAGAAAATAAAGTTTAAAAACTAGTTATAGATTTTTCAAGGCTAGAATTCCTTGCTTCTGCCATCAAACACATTTCGCCATCCAAAGAAGCTTCACTCCTACTTTACCTCTTAGCAAAAATTATGTCTAATGGCTTCTACATACCAGGGTAACAAATGTAAGACTCTGTTCCTAAACAAGCACGGCACATTACAAGAAGGAGTAGAGAGTCTTGATCTAGCAGTGACTGAGGCTGAGGTAGCTGCAGAGAAACAGAAAGGAAAAAAAAGCAGAAACTGAGAAGCAGGAGTGAAAATTCAAGGAAATAACATGCTCATCCACCTGAGAGTGGAGGTTGGTGTTAAATGAAAGGAGAATATCTTCAGAAATGCCCTTGATAGATGGATCCCCATGCTTTAAATAAAGCCATAAAACACATTATACAGTGAAAAGTGTTGAGGGGGCAGCTGAAGCAGCAAAATATTCCCAGTGTGCCTCAGGAGAAATATATTTTCAGAATTGAACACAGGAGGCTCAAAACATTATACATGCCTTTTTGTATTAGCAAGTGATATCTGGTGTTAGATTTACCCCTAAACTCCGCCAAATAGTTTCACAGATTTTTGAAGGATTACCTGATAAAATCCTAACTGATAACAAAGAAAAAGTTGCAGGGAGCTATAAGTCACATAAGCACTACACTCCAAAAACTGGTTTAATAGAATATATTTATCTCAGGCATAATATGAGCTGTGGAAGCCAATAATCAGGCCACCAAATTAGATGCCAGGGTTAGAGCTGCCGATGCCTAACTGCAAAAGATTGCAAATATTGGCCTTTGTCTGTAGTACCACCTAGTGTCAAAAACTCTTATCTCTGAGCTGAAAAGAACTGGATTGCACTCTATCTATTCTCCTTTATTTTCTCTGTCCAAAACACCACCAGACTGTGCAGGAAGGGTGCCTGAAGGGCCTCTTTCATGATGGCAAGCCCAAGGAACTGTCTTTCATACTTTCGCTTGCTTTATGGAAACAGAATTTTGGGCCTAAAAGGAGTTTGCATTTTTGGCACAAGATGAAAATTCCCCCAATATTATGCACAATTTTAAGTACAGTTAATTTTTTCCCACAATATAAAGCAGCAGAAATGCTGTAGGGCTTCTCTGCACTGGAAGAGAGAGAAACCCTACAGCGAGCTAGGCTGTCGTGGCTCAGGCCACGCACGGTTTTGCATTTGTGGGCAAGCCCCAAAGTGGAATTGGAGAACTCGCAAAGAGAGGCACTCTGCCTGCACGCCAAGGGAGTCCTCGCACAGAACAAAACAGAGCCAGCAGCACGCTGAAAATTCATCCTCCTGCTCTCCACGTGTTAATTTGCCCGTGCGCGTTTTCTTTCAAAAACTAAATGTTCTCCCGCAGACCCCAGGTTCCCAGCTTGCCTAGGAAAGTGGCCGCGCAGGGAGCCTGCCTGCTCCCTGCCCGTCTGGCAGGGAAGCCTTCGCTACACAGGAGCGGGCGAGCTGGGCAGCCCCGGAGCCAAAGCGCCTGCCTGCCTGCCAAGCCAGGCGAGCTGCCTGCTGCCCAAAACCCGGCACCCGGCAGCGCCTCCGGAGCAGAGAGCTGCCAGGCAGCTGGCAGGAGCAGGGCAGCCCCATGTCGCTGGAGCCCTGGCGACGGAGAAGTGGGAAGCGGAGGGAGATGGACTTGGTGGCCCCCCACGCCCGGGGCTGCCAAGGAGGAGGGCAAGTCCTGAGCCTGGCTGCCGGGAAGCAGCCAGGGGGGCAAGGCGGCAGGGTGCACCTCACCCAGCCTGACCAGGGCTTTTTGCATCTCTCCCCTCAAAACTTTTCTAGTGGAAACCAGTTTTGCTCCAGAATGTCTTACTTGCTCTGTTTGGGACTTCCTAAAACATGGTATCTAGGAGAAAAGTTCATAAAGTGACTGTGGGCACAGAAAGCTCACAACATGAATTCAAATTAAGCTAGAAGAGATGCAGCAAATACAAAAGGATACACAGCAGGCAGATTTACTAAACCAGAATGGAGTGTGTCGACTGTGAATTCCCTGGAGATGCAGCCAGCCTGTGTGCGTGGGCCTCATGTGACTAATGAGTAACTGCCATGGCAGCTCCATGGATAGTTGGTAGATTTACTTATAAATTAATACAAGACCAGGCCAGAGAAACAAGATAAAGATTAAATATATAACAAAAATTTGTAGCAACATCAGCTAATTGCATAGCTGAGGCAGGAGGTGTTAATTACAATTATAGATGAGCCAGCTAGTAATTCACATTAGTGAGCATAGAGCAATTATCAACCTGCTGGTTTTCTTGCTACTCATAATATACATGTTTTCCCATTTTTGATGGAACATAATAGCTGTATTGAACAATGTAACACAACAGTAATGGATATAATGCCTATTTAGGTAACCTACAGCTGTGATGTGCAATATTATCACAAAGATATTCCGTTTCATTTGGAATAAGTCACTATCCAGAGAGCTAAGTATTTCTACTGCTAGACTTGAGTAGAAAAAACATCGTGGGCATTTCACAGATGGACAGACACACTTTGTTTCTTGCATTAAGATTTACAAATACAAATTAACCTTGACTGGACCTGAAACAAAAGTACAGTTTAAATTATGCACCAGTAAAAAATTAAATCTAAGAGTATCAACATCAATTCATCTCTAAGTGATAAATTGGAAGAATTTCACTGACATTCAGTTGAAGAAATATAGTCTCCAAGCCTGGCAAACATATTATTCCTGTGAGCTTCCAACTGACTTGGTTTAACATGGCTCATCCAGTAGACACCATGTCATCATTATATTAGCATCCTTATAACACATCATCATATGGGGTACTAGAAAGAAGGCATTAAGGGCAAGGTGACCTTTTGAGGAATACGTCACAAGAGGGTTAGCGCTTACAAGTTATACCCGTGTTCTTCACCATGCATTGATTACAGTGTCAAGGCACTGGAAGCACTGCTAGTGCGTGGCTTCCCAGGCTAAGGCAGAACACTGGTATAGCCCAAAAGTCCTGCAGAAAGAGGACTGGCAAAATTATCCTTTCTCCATTTACAGAAAAGCTAGGTGCTTTACAGCTCTCCTCGCTATTTTACTCTGCCAATGTTGTTTTGCTTTGTACCGTGTACACACTACAGTGAAAATCCTTTCCAGTCAAAGGGGAGTTACACATCTGCAACTAGACTTCTTTGGGATGAACTCTGCACATTGGTACTTACAGGATGCTCCACTGGTATGTTCTAGGCAATGCCTTGCCCTTGATCACTCAAGCCTTAAACAAATGTTAAAAAACACTATTTGCTTCATACTGAAGCAGAACACAAGTCACATTTTGAAGATGGAACACTGTCATTTCATATGCTTTCCATATATTTATGCCATTAGTTCAGTCACATTGAAATTCAATACAAGGATATCAAGCAACTATGCAATTTATGTCTGAAAACTAGTATCTTTCTGGGCAGATGTTTATCAATTAACAGGTACAACTGGGATATTATAACTAAGCTACGCATTTTCTGCTTGTTTAACAGTAACTGAAGCTGAATTCAGTATTCCATGTGCATCAAGAGAAAATGAAATCCCTCCTAGGTTAACGTACAAAACAAAACTTCACATTAGCAACATTATTTTCTTGCTATTCATGATTTGAAGTATTTGTAAACTTCAATGGAAGGAATAATGGCTAGAACCAACTAAAGATTTTGAACAAATTCCATGACTATTTGCTCAAATTTTAAAAGAAATTTTGAGTTGCATCTGCACCACTTGTGTTTCATTTCTGGATTACATTTAGCAAAACCACCTGCCCAGCAGAAGATCTGTGTATTACATAAGTCAACATAGCTGCTATTTTGAGAGCTTAGCTGAGATATAAAGGGAGCATACGCATCATACTTTCTATGCAGCAATAAATATACCTAGAAATACGATATATCTATGTGTGCTTCTTTCTCCAAGTATATATAGGTTATCACCCAGCCTTAATTTGGGATTTTTTGATCAGCGTGACTGAAAGGAACTGATTAAAATAGATGATTGTTCATAGACACATTGTGTGTTTCTCTCTCAAGAAATTTCCAGATGAGGCACTAACATTTTCAAACCTTTAAGTCTGAATGTGTTTCAAAGCAGATTTCCGTCATCTCTGTGTTGAAATTCTCAGTATCTCTGTGATGGCACCAGAACTTGTGTGATGTCAGAGCAGAGGGCTACAAATAGGTTATGATTTTCATCTCTACTTCTCCCTTCTCCAACACTCAGAATTAGCAATGTTTTTAGTTTCTTTGTGGTTGTTGAAAGATAATTTTCTTTATGATAACTATAACTGCATACATCTCATGCCTTGTAGATACTACACCCTTAATCCAAGCAATAATTTCAAGTGTAATCTCACTCTATCAACCCCCATAAATCAAACCCCTCTACATTACATTTCACCTCAGATGAGTGATCTGTTAGAGAATGTGAGTGAAATTCAAGTACTGTTGCTGCTGGAGATGGTAAAGGCATGGAGACCCTGGGGCTGCTAAAACAAAAACACATTGCTGCCTGAGTACCACTTTCACTGGAGACTGACAAAGACAGAGGAGTTGTCTTACTCTTAGGTAACTCAAGGTAACTCAAGCTTGCAGTAAAGAGAAGCCCTAAGTTCAGAGGAACATGAGAAGGGTCCTGGCTGGCCAGAAGAGGTAAACAGGAAATTTGCCAAGTGTAACAACTCTCTCAGGGTAACTAAACAGGTATTCAACACACTTAAATACTAAAGAAGAGGACTTCATAGAGTTTAAGTGTAAAGTGCTCTCTCTATGTGAGTCACTGGAAAATTCTTCATTGACTTCAGTAGAAGCAGTATTTTATCATTTCTACTCATGCTTGATACGGACGTAACTACATGTTCTATAGAGACTCATGAACAACTAAAATATAAGGAAACAGTTTCAAATTGTAAACATTATTATGACAGAATAAACTTTAGAAGTTGGGGATATTTGTTACTGATAGTCAAGTATCAGAGATGATCAAATATTAATAGAGCTTAGAGATTAGCATTAGCTATAGCTCAGATATAAGCATCTTCCTCTGTATCTGAGCATCATCACTGTCGGTCACTGGAAATCAAACTCCACATTGATATATGTAACAAAGGAATCACTCGTCACTTTCTTTGGTGCCTGTTCAGGTAGAATTTACAGCTTCCAAGATATTTTCACAGAATCATAGAATCACAGAATGGTTTGGGTTGGAAGGGACCTTAAAGATGACCTAGTTCCAACCCCCCTGCCATGGGCAGGGACGTCCTCCACTAGACCACGTTGCCCAAAGCCCCATCCAGCCTGGCCTTGAACACTTCCAGGGAGGGGGCATCCACAGCCTCTCTGGGCAACCTGTTCCAGTGCCTCACCACCCTCACAGTAAAGAATTTCTTCCTAATATCTAATCTAAATCTATTCTCTTTCAGTTTAAAGCCATTATCCCTTGTCCTGTCACTACCTGCCCTTGCAAACAGTCCCTCTCCAGATTTCCTGTAGGCCTCCTTTTAGGTACTGGACGGCTGCTATAAGGTCTCCCCGGAGCCGCCTTTTCTCCAGGCTGAACAATCCCAACTGTCTCAGCCTGTCCTCATAGGAGAGGTGCTCCAGCCCTCTGATCAGCTTCATGGCCCTCCTCTGGACTCACTCCAACAGCTCCATGTCTCTCCTGTACTGGGCCCCCCAGAGCTGGACACAGTACTCCAGGTGGGGTCTCTCAAGAGCGGAGTAGAGGGGCAGGATCACCTTCCTCGACCTGCTGGTCACACTTCTTTTGATGCAGCCCAGGACATGGTTGGCTTTCTGGGCTGCAAGCGCACATTGCTGGTTCATGTTGAGCTTCTCATCAACCAACACCTCCAAGTCCTTCTCTGCAGGGCTGCTCTCAATCCATCAGGGCTGTTCTCAACCCAATGTTAGAGTCAATACAGTTACCTTTAGCATCCTTGGACTACTCCCTCCCTTGAAGAAATTATGATGCCTATAACTATGTTAGCTGGCCGCTTTTTGACTGGAATGCCTCTAAAGCAGTCACCACACTGACAATGCCTCACTTAATCCTGCATGAAGTGCTGTACAACTTTTTTTTATAGGAAAAATACAAAATACATATTAAATTATATAGTCAGGAAAAGATAATGCAGTCCTGCAGAAGAGTCAGTCAGGGTTCACTTTTGTTTGTAGCGGCATTGCAATCACCAAATAATGTCACAAATTCCAATTGTTCCTTTAGCTGATTTTAACTAATACTAACACTTCTCTTCAACAACGTTACTTAACTAATTGTAAAGTTTATAAACAATTTCATGAATAACAATGAAAAACTAATGCATATGTTTTTGTGCACAGAAACTCAATGAGATTTTTTCAGACAAAATTATTTCTTGCACATAATGATTTATGCAAATAGCATTGCAGCAGGACTATCTTTGTAAGCATAAGATCTAGCATAATGGACATTTGATCTTAAGTGCAAATATAATCTTTTAGAGTTATCTGGTTTTAATAAAGTAATTCAGAAGATGCACTGAATTAAAAAAATAGATGCAAATATAACAAGTTTTGAATATGTATTTTGTGAACTAATTGTCATCACTACTCCTAAAGCCTGGTTTAGAGGAGACCATGAGCACTGCACATCAGTTTCCAGTAATATTCCCAGGCAGAAATACCTTGGTGTCCAAACACTAAATTCCTTCTCAATTCAAGTTTGCTTTCTTGCTCCAAACCTTGTCATCCACTAAAACATTCCTCATCCTCAAGCACAGCTAGAGCTTTCTTTGAGTTCCAGATGCACAACCATATGAGCTGCTACTAGGCTGTCCACCCCAGCCATGAGTTCCCTAGTCACATTCCCAACAGCTTCTTGTTCCCTCGTCTTTCAGTCCTGTGCAAACCTTTGCCTCCTATTCCCCCAACACTATCAGACCCTTCATATGGCTGTGTTCTGTTCTCAGTTTGATTTAGCTTTGCAGATCACCAGATAGTGCTAATTCTGCCCAGCTGAGGATGTCACCCCACACAGAGCTTTTAAGACCACCACACTCCCATACTAGCACGTACTTGGAAAGGAATAGTCCAAGAACCATGAGTCTGATACTTAATTATACTGCCATCCTAGGACACTCTCTTTACTGAACGTTCAGATAACAACTAAAAGTCGACCATCTAATGAGTCTTTAGTTTGGTCATACAGCACAAACTCTTTGAGGAACTTCTGGATCAAAAAAGCAGTAATGGAGCCACTGAAGAAAAGCTAGCTCTCCAGCAATGCATAACAAACAAATTCCTAAAAGTCTTCCATTCTGTGTGCTGCTGTGGTTCACTTCCAGAAATTCTAGACATAAATTCCAGAGTTAGCATAGATGTCGTCAGAGAGTGATGTGTGAGAGGTGACATACTGCAGAATCATAGGGGACTTTTCACACAAGCTCTGAGTCATAACATATGGGTATCTTTCACTTGGGAACATCACATAAAAACTGGCAAAATTATTGTTGCTTTTTTAGGGGTAGGAAGACATCCATTGTTAAGGATAGGTCCAGTGTAATTCTCATGCTGTGACATCACAGATGACCCCAACCTGCAGGAGGTAGTCATCATTTGCATTTTGTTTAGACACAGTTGCATTTGGCTCGGCTTTGCTAAATGTTATAAAAAGAAGTAGTCCAATGGCAAGAACCTATACCACACCTGAGAAGTGATCTGAGGTAGCTGAAACATTGAGCACAACTCACTTCCAAATGGGAACCTCCTAGGTGTGCTAGGAAAGCACACTCTGAGACACTAAGCAAAACTCTGGGTAGTTTTTAGGTAACCTCTTCTGATTCTGACTCATTGCTTTATTTAATTCATTTGTACTAGACCTCAAGTTTAGCCATCCCAGGAGACATCTGTAGAAGACTGAAATCAAGCTCAGTGTAAACATACAGCATAAAAGTATCATACAAAAGTGGTCTGTAAATCATCCTAATAGCATTCGCTCAAATCAGAAGACCCATTGTCTTCCAAACGTAGAAGATACAAACAAGGGACAAATTAAAGCTGGCCAGAAACATGTACAGCTATAATCAGACCATGCAGAATACATTTCCTCTATAAGCATAAAAAGGTTTTGATATTCTGAATCCATGTCTTGACATAGGCATAGTAATGCAAGCACATACCAGGCAGGCACAGCAGAAGTTCAGTGCTGTTTAGATGAAGGGAAGAAAGAGGAACACAAAATGCATTACAGAGAAAATAAGGGCAGAATACATCTGAAAGCTTTTAAAGAAATCAGTAGGGAAAAAAGCCTGATCACAAGACAACAAAAGAAGTAATTTTAAGACTTATTTATATGTCCTAGTTACAAAATACAGCACAAACTCAGAGTTATAACCAGCCTCTTGGAGCCCTTGGTGGTTGAGCTTACAAGCGCATCCCTGTCGTGATCCTGCCAGCGAGCTCGCTGTACCTCGAGGAGTTAGTGATCCAAACAACAGTTAACCTGAGTGGGCGCAGGGCTGTGCTGTGCTATCATGCACACAGAGCTGACCTTCAGGCCTGTGTTGTGCTGCACATACCCCTTGGCCGCAGGATAACCTCATTGTAACAGAGGAGCCTGTGGGCAGCTCCCACGCAGTACCAGTAATTACACCACCTGAGTGACCTTGCCTTGAAAAAGTGCAGCAAGATGTTCTCATGTGAACATCCTTTTTTTTTTTTTTTTTTGACAGTAGAAATGATTAATTAAATTGTTTTCTTTTAAGAAAGACCTGTAAGATCTCAAATGAGCAAAAAGGAGTAACATTTCCACAGATGGGATCTGCACAGTGTGCTGTGCCCTGGTTGGAGACCTGTTTGATGTCATTCAACTAGGGGTTCCCAGCATCTGAAGGGACATAAGATTATCCATCTCTTTTCCTTTATAGTGTTAACACCAAAAGATGGGATTTTAAGTGATACTTTACAGACTCTGAGTGCCTTTCTTTCTGGGATCATAAAAAATCAGCACCTTCTGGTGCAAAACAATGAACTTTCCTTCTGTAGCCTGCAGTAGGAAAGCAGGATTGTTTTTTTATTTGTCTAAGTTTATGGGGCTTCATTTTGCTTCATTTTCAAACCTCTTAAAATGTATCAGAAGCCAGTTACTGGAATAAATCAGGTGTTAAGGGAGACAGTGGTCATTGGTGTTTTCTGAGCATCCAAACTTCAGTTTTGCCAGCACTAGGAAATAGAAATGTCATTTTGTTTTAGTTCCTTGGCACTTATGATCACAGCATGTCCAGTCGCTGGCAGAAAGACAGGCAGCTGAAAAGGCCTGACACACTGTAGTACAGGCATCCATCATTATGTCACCTTTCGCTTCCACCTTTTATTACAAACTAAATTAGAAGACTGAGTTAAATGTTATCAAATTTGGTCAAAAGCTAACCTCTGGCCACAGACCTTGCATGCAAATTTTGAAGCAGAAAGAACAATTTCGAAGGATTTCTTAGGATAAGACACGGAAGGTAGGCTTATAATGAAAACCTACTACCCCTCTTCAGTAAGTGACAGTGGCGTGAAGCATTATTAACAGCTCTATTTATACTATGGAGAAAAAATAGACCAAAAAAAAAAAGAAGATGCAGGAAGTTTCAAATAAAAGCCAACATGAGTTTTGCACCTAGGATAACTCTGTATTTCGCTCCAAAAGTTTAAAAGTAGAAGTTAAAAGTGGCTGCTAAAATAGGCATTCTTTTGATACAAGACAGGGTGAGAGAAAAGATCTAAAGTAAAACATATATTCAGATTTTCTGGAGCTTACCATGGTATCATTTTCACTATTAATAACTATTCAGAGATGCACAGCACAGACACTGAAGCCCTAAGCACTTGACTGAGTGTGCAGAAGAGCATAAATGCCATGTCTCGAGTTGTTCTCTTTCCTTCTCTCCTAGTCTGTGGGAGAAAGACAATTAGATGTACTCTGGGCCATCACTAGTAGCAGACTGTTAGCCCTTGATACACTTGCTCAGCTGTTCCAGGGAGGACCCTACAGGCAGAGAGAAGACTGACTTGTAAGACAGAGCCCCTGCCCCTACCACTGTGCTTACAATTCAGAGGTAAAACTCCATGACCGTTAGTGAAAGTCCAATAGTTTGGCCCAGGTAGTTTTACAAAGCAGGTCTAGAAGAAATGTAATTTTATTTTTTTATTTTTACATATTTCCTTATAGAAAAGTCTGACTGTGACCCAAAAATACTCAGAGAGGTTCAGAAACAGTTTCCATCAAACATTTGATGGGGGTTGGGGTTTTCCCACCTTTAATTATTATTTTTAAAAATAATAGAAATTTTACTTTTGAAAAAAATAAAAAGCACTAGAAATCAAAACAGTTGTGCTCCTGACTCTTTTCTGATGCTCTGCAAAATCAGTGAGAGAGGCAGTGACAGAACAGACACCATCGCATCTCATTGGGATATGTGACATCTAACCAAAGGAAGAACGGAAAATCTGCAGACTGGTTATTTGCCTTGTATTCGTGGTGTATTTACATGCTTACGTGTGTGGTTAACTGTCAAGTTTGACTAACACACTGGTTAGTTAACCACGCTTTTGCATGCAAAGTTACCTATACTTTGAAGTGGACTACTGTACCATAGCCTAAGGTTCTGTGCCTTTAAATTAAAGCAGAGTAGGGATTGCACATGCCCTGGAGATGACAGCCATTACCCAGTACCAAGAAATCACTTTGATGTGCTAGCAATAAATGTTAATAATAAAGAACAGAAAAATTATCTTTTCACTGATATGTTCTCCTTCCAAATAATTAAATCCACTTTTTTGAAAATAAAAGAAAAAAATTTTATCTACCAAAAGGCAGCATTTGTAGGCCCTTAGTTTTTCATCAATCCCTGGAAGCATACAAAGTTTAATGACCTGTGAAACATTAGGCAACAGGAAAAGCTGAAAGACAAAATCCATGTTGGTCTTTGTTAGTCCCATCTCCTCCAATATAATGCACCCATTTTATGTAATATAAGTAGTACTGATTTCTTCCTCCAAAGGTCCTAATGACAGCAACAGAAAAGGCTTGCTATTGTCAGACCTTATGTTGCTGTAATTGTTCAATCTATAAGCAACTCCCAAAATGCTCCTAGCATTCAGTAGTATGTACTGCACACAGCTCCTGCCCCTATCTGGAATGCTGTAAATCAGATATGAGGCTAAGAAATATGCTTTTTTCCTAAATTGAGCACACAAAGCAACCAGTCACTGAAGGCAATCTATATTGTCCTAGTGCTATCACAAAGAGCACTTTCAAAATGGCTTATTCAGAAAGCTAATGTTCCCTATTGTACAGGGAAGAGAAAATATAATGAATTGGAACCCTATGAAACATTCTGATAAATATCTCATTCATTAGACTACTTCAGCATGATCAACCTTATCAGAAATCAGACTGATTTCAGAATTGGCTGGAATGGCAGTTACCTGACCACCAACCAGTGGGAAACAGACTATATTCATTTAAGCATGAAGTGTCCATCAGCTTCCCTGTATTTACTATAAATATGACCTGAGCTTTCCGAGAGGTCTTCAACCATTGTTTCACTAAGAAATAGAAGATTGGTTCTCATATGGCTGATGATACTACGGAAGGGCTTGTTATGTGGCTCACTGCTTGACCTGTAATGTGTGATAAGCAGCTTTTTTTTATAGCAGCAATGCCTCCAGATCATTTTTTAGGATAGGTTTTTCTTGCTGAAAACTGTTCTTTTTTACAGACTCGGTACCATCATAGCTATATTGGCAAAACAGCACTGGAAACTAATCCGCTTCCAAAGGAGATACAGAAACTATGTCCACATTAGCAAGTCTTCAAGACAAATAGGAGATCTGTAGAGTGAAACAGTTAGTGGTAGGGACTGGATACCCATGGCTTTTTTATATTGGACTTGCCTTAATCTGGTCCAATTGCCCAAATGCTCATTTGCATCTGGACCTCATCTTCCAGGTTTTATTTCATCTAAAATCCAAATCATGTGTACTAAGGCCACCCCACAGTGTGAACTGAAGAAAACAATTGGGGGATTTCAGGAGATTCACTTCAAAAGTTCACTCCTGATCTGAACTAAAACACTATCTCCATATTGTCCATAAAACCAGAAGTTTTCCTGCTGGTATAAATTTACTTCCTCTTTAAATGACATAAAATCCGTTACGTTCTTTTCTGCTCACACAAGAGCTGAGATTTTTCATGCCCACAGTCAAAGCCAACTTGCTAGTACTGGCAAAAGTCTATTTCATAAACCCAGTATACAAGTAACATCAAGGCAAATCAGCATAAAGTATTTCTAAACATGAGACAAAGATTCCTGCATGTACATCACTCTTGCAAAAATGATAGATACATTTATCATGCCACAGACAAGCAGAGCTGCTGACACTTATTGCCATTTCTATATTTTCTGAATTTATTAAGATTATGTAAAATGCAGCATCAACCATTCAATGCACAAAATTTTTATTCATTGAACATTCAGGAGTAAAAATGGATAGAAAACACAAAGCCTCTATAGGTATGTGTATGTACATAATCCTTTAAACTATGGTTTACGCAGCAACTATCATTACTTTTAGAAGTCATCCAGTCATATTCTTCCACAAAGCTTTGAGTGTAAGAGTAAGCCCACATGTACACGAGAATGATAAATGTATTCCTCTGCCTCACACATATTATTTATTTTTGCCAGTGCAGTGCCCATCATTTTTATGTAATGCAATGCATTGTAATGACTTCTAAGTAAATAAATACTTTAAAATAAAATAAATCAGATAACTTCAGGCAAGAGCTTGTTGGAATTTTTCAGTGAAACTTTTATTGTTTGGGAGAGCCCATTTATCAAAGGTTTTTGTGGGATTAGCATGAATGACACTTACTGGGAAAGGCTTCTGATATCTAATATGGACATGCCAGAAATACAGAAAGAAATACAGGCAACAGGAGCACTTGCAATTGCAGGAGGTCTTTCTATGTACCAGACTCATAGGAGCCCTTCTTTCTCATGATACTTTTTTCTGTGGGTGGTACTTTTCTTATATCTGCAATTAACTATTTATTAGTCCAGAAAGAAAGGCTATCACATGTATACTAAAGCAGTGGTCTCCAAACTGGTTTGATTGTACACTCCTATCAGTAAAAAATTTCTGAGCACACATACCCAATATATGTTTATTTATTTATTTATTTATAAATTATATTAAATTTACTCCTGTACTGATATATTACATATATTATAAAACTTACACAAAAATAGAAATTAAAAAGGATGAGATAAAGATAAAATAAAATTTTAAAATTTATTTTATTTATTAATGGTACAAAAAATATTTTCTTTCTGCACCCCAATGGATTGTCTTAAGCACCCCTGAGGTGTGCACACACCCTACTTTGAAGGCCACTGAACTGGAGTACCCCCCTTGAAGACATAAGTCCAACTCCTTCATCTGAATCTAAAAGAGCAGGGACTTGGTTTCCAACAGAAATACTTTCCAAGGAGTCTTGACTTTGCTATAACATTTAAGATGGTAGTACCACATTCCTTTTGTCCAAATTTCCATTTTCCAAATGTCCTTTTCTCTCACACCACTAGAAGGAACGTGCATTATCATTTCAGCTATCATGAATCTTGATCATTTGCAGGACAACTCACTAGATTTTCAGTATGAATAAGTAGTAATGACATGTCTATATTCAGTAAAACCTCCAAAACTATGAGGGTGATGAGAGTGGTGAGGCACTGGAACAGGTTGCCCAGAGAGGCTGTGGATGCCCCCTCCCTGGAAGTGTTCAAGGCCAGGCTGGATGGGGCTTTGGGCAGTGTGGTCTAGTGGAGGGTGTCCCTGCCCATGGCAGGGGGGTTGGAACTAGATGATCTTTGAGGTCCTTTCCAACCCAAACTGTTCTATGATTCTATGATGATGATGAAAGAGAGTTATCTGTCTATACTTCTGTAGGAGCATCAGAGTTACTCTCAAATTATTCTTATTGGCCAACCACCTTTTATACATACTCAAATAACTCTCAAACATAGATAATCATTCTTAAAGTTGCACACTAAAAGTTTATTCTGTCTTGTTTAAGCTCAGACATAATTGCTTAATACCTATTTCTAAGTCCCAAACAGAAAGTCCTCAAAAGCATACTAGTCTGCCTTTACAGATGCTTGTCTCTGCTTGCCTGATTTCCTAGATGCTCCATTCAGGTCACTAATACCTGTGCAGAGTGCCTTTTCCAGAGAGATACGCACCTCTCTTTTGCCTCATGGGCCATTGTTAACCAGGTTTAGCATGCAGGAACTCAATCTCTACCCATGTTATGGGAGGCCTGAAAAATTAATTGCAGTCAGCAACTAATTTCATCTGCTGTGAGGGCAGGTTGTGCGCCATTTGTGTAATGACTAGCTGTTAGAGAACTCACCTAATGGCTAGAAAATATAGCAGCCTGAGCTCATCCCAGGAGATGTGGGATTAACCATCTGGCTTTCAGTTATTGTGAGGTGGAAGATATGCCATCTGCCTTCAAAACTGATCTGCTGAAAACAGAAAATAGTCAGAAGGTGTGCCAGGCTAGGCCTGCTCTCTAACAAAGACATTTAAGGCTCTGAAAATGGTCTGGAGTCATGACTCAAAAATCTCTTTTTTAACAAGTGCTCTTGCTGCTACAACCAGATTTACCCGTGCTGGGTCTTCATCTGGTCCTGTGATACTTTTCACAGTGTAAGGGTTCAAGATTCAAGAGAAGGCATGGAAAGTTCATTTTATTCATATTGGAAAAGAAAATAATGCTACTTTTAGTCAGTAAATTTTTAGTCACGTAATACACGAATATGAAAAACTACTGACCTGAGGAGACCATAACTACAGCTACCTTTTTAATACATCGTTATGAAATCCCAGATATGATGCAAAGTCATCATTTAATCATGGCAGTAATAACATTACCTTTGGTAATCAGTTAACACAATGAATTTTACATCGCTGATATAAAATCATTAATATATATTTTGTCATTCCAGCACATCAGCAAGTAGATCATTTTCCTATAGAGTCATCCTACTATACCAGCTAAGAGGAAGCTCACTCCAGAGCTGTATTGTTCATATGGAGTTCTTGCTCCCAACAGAGAGAATGGCTACAGACAAGCACTGAGTAGTCTGCCTCCCTCTTAGGTATGTAAAATTGTACAGATTTAGCTCAAAATACAGAAAAATGGTGCTATTTAAAAATGAAATTCTGTTTTGCATAAGTTCACATTGCTTTTACAACTGCCTTTTCTGAACATTTGGGCAAGCAAAGCTTCATCTATACAAATGCCCACAGAAAGCCATTTCTGAATCCATAAAATCCATGTATTTTAGTTTGGTGCCAAAACAAGAATCATTTTAAGTGGAAATAGAAGTGAGACTGGTTACAAACAGTAAGATAGGTTTTGGCTGACTAGTCATAGCCTGCATATAAAATTGTGTTTATGAATTCCTGAAGGAAGAAAACACTGTTCTAGTCCTACACAAACTGATCTGATTACATGCTCTTTGACCACTCTGAAATATGAAGAATTATGTTAAAAACCATTGGCATGTGCAATAGTCATCAACAGGCAAACTGTGCCTTATTTGCCCTCCCAAGAATAAATAATCCAGAATTCATTCTCTGCCACAGAATCTTGTCTAGAATATCATCATGCAGAAAAACCCTGGAGAAATATATTCAGAATAAGGATGAATTTGGATTACTTTTCTCCCATAGCTGACTTCCTGAGGCCCCATGAAAGTATGAGAAGAGATGGCCAATGGCCAGTTGTATCACACAGCTCCTCCTTAACAAACATAATTAATCACTTCAGCACTTAACAAACATAATTAATCACTTCCGACACCATCAGAGTGTAGCAGTATACAGGCCAAAGTTTGGGGAAAACATTTAAGTGTTTGTATATTGTCTACCTACAATATTGTAATTAACCTCAGTATATTCTTATATATGGATACTTACACAAATTTGCATATGAAGCTCTTGCTCATCCTGCTTGTATTCATTCTCTGTATTTGTTCAATGTAAGTCATTCATCATTCACTGAACTCAGTTGCAATAAATAAAAGCCTTCTTCCACTGACACAATATCTATATCTGTTTTCTTGCCACAAGTCTCCAACTGCCTATCCATTCACTCTGTCTCTCCCATCCACACGTCCCTTGAAGCTAGCCTCTGTCTCTGATTTTCCTCATGCCTGCCTCTGATCTTCCTTAAGTAACTAAAGTTCTGATTCCTTCCTCCCCAAGGGCTGTGGGGCAGGTGATGAACATGGGATTTACAAATGTTGGAGGCAGGGAGGAGCAGCAAGAAGGAAATCAAAAACATGCAAGGGATTCAGAAGATCATGGAAAGAAAGAGAGTGCATCAGGTGAACTGCAAAGTATCAAGGATAATCAGGAGTTTATTCTCTAAGTATTCAAGTTTTCAGAAATAAAAAATTATGTATTAGTTGCTTTCAGAGTAGATCTCTCAGACTATTGTTCAAAATACATATACATATACATATACATATACATATACATATACATATACATATACATATGCATTCCTTTCTTCAGGGCAGGAAGCACATTTGCTTCACAGTCTGTGAAGCTCAAAGAAATCCTCAGTGCTGAGAAAACAAAAGTACCTATTGACACAATTGAGTCTAGTTGATCTCTAGGAATTATGATGATGCTTGGTCTCACTAACTGCAGTAGCAGCCTTTATTGAAGAACTGTTAAGAATTCTAAACGTAAGACAAAACCCTGGTTTGTCAAAAATGAACATGGAGGGAACAGGGGAAAACAAGGAGAGCAGGCACAAGCAGCAGACCACTGCTTTAGCACTCTCCTGAGCACTCAGAAAGACAGCTAACGACCTTGCCAGTACACCTCAAGCCTAGACTTGAAAACATCCATGGCCCCTGTATTGTGTCAGTGCAGATACTAGTGACAGTTTTTTGAACCTGTTCAGGGATATGTGTCCTAATATGGTCTCCTCAAACTTTCACGGTTAAAATGTCTCATAATACTAAAGTCAGAATATGTTACATGTTATTTCCATTTGTAAAGTCAAAGTTATGCAATAAACCAAAATGACATTTTTCTGGTTTAAAATATTTCTCCAGTAGCAAGCCACAGATCTGCAACAGTAACTGGCACTGTGATTTTTATTTTTTTTTTAGATCCATTTGCAGAAAATTAAATATGTGTTTTATATCCACTTTTATGCTTAACATAATGGCAGCTACATCAAAAAGTTAGTATAGCTCTGGTCCAAGCTTTCATACGTTATTCTCCAGATGACAGAACCAAGTCCCATAGAAATGTTTTCAAATAAATATGAACATTTATTTAAAGTAGTTACTCACAGGACAGGTTTTCTTCCCAGAAATATTACCTGCAATCTGCTTCTGGAAGCAACATCTTTGCTTTAAGTGGTTTCTGTAGTGTTTGCAAACTCTTCAGACATACAGTCCATTGAGTATACAACTGAAACTGCACGTTGTCTCACCCTACACCAGTCTGTAGTATTGCCTACAAACAAAAGTAAAAGTCAGACCAATTATGGCTTCAACACTACCAGTGTCACACTGATAACTGACTACCCTTCTTCATTCTCGTATTTTTCTAACACCTCAAGCATAGGATATGCTTCCCTATCAAGCTCCAGCCCATCCCTGACCTAACATTGCTCATTCAGGTTGAAAATGATAACTCGCACCTCCATTTTTTTTCCGTGAGGTCAGCCTCCACTGTCCACTTACTCAATTTTCTAACAACGTTTTCACCTTGTCCCATGCCAAATTCGTGTAGAATTTTCACTAAGCATTTGCAAAGACTTTATTTCTCCTCCTTCAAGTCACTTGTTGAAACTTCGATTTACAGCTAAGATCATTGTCAATCACGTTAACCAATATAGAATCATAGCATCATTTAGGTTGGAAAAGACCCTTAAGATCATCAAGTCCAGCCATTAACCTAGCACTGCCAAGTCCAACCACCAAACCATGTCCCTAAGCACCACATCTACGTGTCTTTTAAATATCTCCAGGGATGGTGACTCAACCACTTCCCTGGGCAGCCTGTTCCAGTGACTGGCAACCCTCTTGGTGAAGAATTTTTTCCTAATATCCAATCTGAACCTCCCCTGGCACAACTTGAGGCCACTTCCTTTTGTCCTGATATCTCACTGTGTCTTTATGCTCTCCCATTTTAAGCATCCTTTCTCCTGCCCTGTGCATAGACTGCAAACTGCTTAGGAACTATCTTTTTATTCTCGGTTTGTATACTACCTGACACACAGATTATGACAAGCATTCCTATGTGGAGATAGGAAGATAATATATGATTAAAAACTAGTAATTTTTGTGAGGAACATCAAGAAGAGATGCATTTGTAGGAGAAGAGCAATACTTCATAATGCCCTACTGAGGTTTTTGATCAGTATCTACCCAGAAAGAAGAATGCCATGCACTAAGCTGGTAATACAGCTGAGTCATTAAAAGCATCCAGGAGTCTTTTTACAGTAATCATTTAAGTCAGGCAAACCTACATAATATGAGGGGAGAAAAAGTTCAAGATAGCAAAGCAAAAGAAACAAAGGGGTGGAGGGGGTTTTTTAAAAATAATTCTTTTGTTTATCTAACATAGAGCTACACCATAAGAATCCAAATTTTTCCACAATGGTTATTCCACATTCATATCAAATGACTTGGAACATAAAGAGCTCATTTAATACAGTCACTGTTGTTTACAGTGTTTAAAAATTCATGAACTCACTGTATAAGCCCACTTGCTGAGATTCATGCTAAATATTCTTCCCTGAAAACAGTGCCACACCTGCATAAAAGAATATTGGGTATAAATTGGGGGAAAAAGGTGCAAAAAACAATGTGCAGAACTATTTCTGTACAATATTCACCTGTCTCAACTTGCACTACAGAAAATACTATAATTAAATAACTATGGAGATTATCACAGCAATTTATTTTGTAACATTAATGTATGTCAGATATATAGTCATACATAACAAAAAGCAGGATGTGCCACAGTGCTAACTTCCCATGAGTCCTAGTTTGCATGTATGCCATACAGATTGTTCTACAGAAATAATAGAATAGATTCATTGATTGTTTGTTTGTTTTTCTAAATGGAACACTCTAGATGTCAAGCATTCTTTACAGAAAGCATAAAGTTAAAATAATATGTGAGGGCAGCATTAGAGAGTAATGATCAATGGGACGAACAACAGATTTTGTCTTTTATTTATTATGGTAGCATTTGGGGACCCCACACTTGGACCAGAAAACCATTATGCTTGGAACTGTGCAAGAATATATACTAAAAAAAAAAAAAAAAAAAGAGAGAGAGAAGAAAACATTGCTGATCCTATGATCCCAACTTCATCATGACTTAGTTTTGATTTTATAACACATAGGTATACTGAGCTTTGTACTCCACTTAGAATGCAAAGCACAGATGTGCTTTGTAGTCAAGTGCAATTTTTTTGCTTTATTCAAGCTATAACAGGAAAGGTCTTCTTATATGTACAAGCACTTCCAAAAGGTTTAGATAAAAGCATCTCTCTTAGGTAATTCATAATACTTTTTACACAACAAGATGAAGATGAAAGAAGTTTGCTTCCTAAAATTGGGACAGAACATCAAGAAGGCATGTAGATTTGGTTCAATATGCAACCTGAATAATTTTTCAATATTAAAAGTCATGAAAATCTTGAAAATCTCTGATACGTTCAAAATGTCAGAGTACGTCAACACTATTTATTTGGAACACGATACAAGAAATTCCAGCTGTGGTAGATCTTTAATTTTGTGATGATATAGCAAAAATATTGAAAAAAATAATGGTATGGCATCGACCTCAATGTGCTACTGTCCATGGACATTAAACTTGTTAAATAAAACTAACCCTCGGGTTTGCATGATGGCAGAAATATTTGAGAAAAGAAGAATCTAAACACATGACGTAAGTTAGTCATTGTGTTAGACTGAAAAAGTCCTCCAGAAGTTTCATCAGGAATGCTGTTTACTAAAACATCTGTCAAGATGAGAGTTTTCATATCCTTGGAGCTTTGCTTACTCTATGCCTGAATGACTCCAGGAAAACAAGATTCTCTGCTTAACTATCTCAGAAAGCAGAAAGCATGCAAAAAAGTTGTTTTAATTACCACTCAATAAAAATTAATATTCAATTTTGTTGAGGTTTTCTTCATGCTCGCAATGCTCTGATGGCAAATACTGCTCTATCTTATGTACCAAATGTCTTCTTTTTCTTGTCTCTATAAATATTTTTTTTTTCAGTCTGGCCACAAAGAGGAACTGACATTAACTTCAGTAAATAACTTACCACCAATAAAATAGTTGCTGTCTGCGATTTGGCAGAGCAAAACATTGAAACCATAATCCTCTGCAGTGGCCATAATCTGAATCAGAAAAATCACCATATAGATGTAAACATCTACACTAAATTTATGGCATGTTTATAATTTTATTCACGCGCTCAGCATAGTAAACCATGCACAGTTGTTAAGTTCCCCTCTTGTATGTGATTGGGCAAAACTATAAACCTGAACTTGTGATATTATACATCATTTTAATGATCATGTTAACAGAGTTATGATTAGGACATTATTTAACTCAATACAATCTGTCCGCTTGCCTACTCACTAATTAGGGGGAACGGATAGAAGTAATTGTGGTGAAAAGTATCACAGATAAAAGGAGAATGCAAGGCTACTTCAAAATCGTGGAAGTTCCAATAGTCTAATGTTATTGCTTCTGAGACACTGATTTCCAAAAGCAGCATTGGTGATGCATGATGCTGCAACACTGTCTCCTTAAGGGTTAGGAGATTGGTAATTATTTTTCTGGTCAAATCAACCAGTCAAGTCTGCAAACAGTAAATCTTTCTTTCTTGCTGCTGGTCTCCCTTGTCACCTCATCTTGGCACATTTCCCTTTCCCTTCCTAGCCAGCAGCTATTTGAATAACATACTACTGCAAATGCCAATGAAGGTTGTTTTAAACTTTTCCAAAGGTGTTTCTCATTTTTCTTTTGCTGGTCAGACAAGTTAATTTGCAAATTTGTAATAAACAATTTAAGCAAGATGGGAGAATAATGTAAAAAGAAATCAAGTGCTAATAGTGTGATTAGTTCTGATACACAGGATTCAAGACAAACCAGTTTCTTTCTTCCCACTCCGTGGGACTGATTGGACATACAGAAGGTTAAGATATCGACATGGTTGGTTTCATCAAGACTCTTCCTTTGGAGCTAGTAGTGACACTCACTGACACATTCCCAAAATCCGCTGGGATGGCTCCCAAGGAATCGGCAAAAAGGTTGCAACACACTTTCTGCTGGCTTCATTCCACTAACAAATGGGAGCTTCTGTCGCACACCTTTCTCCCTAGTATGAAACCCAAATGAAGCTGTGGTAGAAGCACTTCTTAGCAAGGTACTTCTCTGGGGTACCGGAAAAGGCAATTTTTGCCTTATGAATGACTTACGGCATCTTTTCCAAACTGAGTTCTTTAGGACAGACATTGAGAATGCCTCTAATATCCATCCACTGTGCTCCCTTAGGTGGGGGGAGAAAGCAGATGCAGGCACAGCAGAACCCTCTCCTCACCCAGAAAGCCATCTCCGATGGCTCCCCCTTTGCACATGGATAAAGAGCGGCAAAATGGCTGGATCACTTATAGTTGCATACTTTGACAAAATTATCCAGGCAATGAAGTTGGAAAAAAGCCTCTGAGGAAAGTGTGGACAACAGTGGATCTGCTAACCTTTTGGATGAGTCAAAGCTATGCTTTCTCTATGAGCTGCTCAGTGAATGCAAGCTCAATGCAGGGTGAATACCCAGTGAATATACATCAGTTAACTAACTGAAATGTATATTCCTCAACTGACCTATCAATATCAAAGAATTTTGTGAATAGTTTTCTTAAACCTCTTGTGAAAGTATAGCTTCCTCTTTTGGATTACTTCACATCCCTGATTTATATCCTTTGTAGCTGCTAACCAAAATAACTCTGTGGAGTTTTAAATATTGCAAAGATATTTTTAATTCAGAATTACCAGTGCCTCTGTTTCCTTGCCCCTTTTCCTGTAAGACCCTTTCACTATCGTGTATCAAATATCTGTTGTGACCATTTACACAAAAACTGCATTAGCTGTTGCTTTCATATGGCCTTCATTTCCCTGTACTTCATGAATTTACAAGGAAAGATGTGTTAGGGAGCAGACAAAGGCATACATCTGGCATATCTATATCTCCTTGGCTCATGTTAGGAGTGGAGAGCCAGGAACTCAGTGATAAGAATTAGAAGTACTGCATCTGAAACATTATTTTTGAAAGTAGAAAATTAAAAACTTCAGCTGGAGTTGTGATGCTTTTGAATGAGTGTCAGAAATCAGACCATGCAGCCCTCACTAATACTTTATTTTATTTTGTTCTTTCTAAAGATATGCTGCTCAATCCATCCTCCCATGCACAATCACACACACAAAAAAAACATATTCTAGTCCAATGATGGAGTAAATCCCACGGCTAAAAAACCCAATATACAGCTGTGAGCAAGTGATAAAGCTACCTGCCAGCTCAGCTGTAAAGGCATGTAGGATGTGTTTTGCCTCCCTCTGGAACAATGTGAATAGGGTTGTGATTGCTACCTGTGGAGTTTTATCACATAAAGCAAAATGCCCATGTTGTGTAGCAACATTTCATCAGTGTCTCATCACTCTTTATTGGATATGTAATGACAGTTCAAAACTGCATGGCAACCCTCCTTTGAAATATGATGATGTCAGGAAGTCTGACACCATGTTAGTTTCCTCCTTCCTTTTAAACTGAAAGCCCAGTTCTGCAGAAGTTTCATGTGAAAAAATCCGAATCCAAAACAAGGGTTTTGTCAAAAAATGCTGATTCACTGAAATAAAAATATTTTGTATAAGCACCTTGGTTTCAGCAATGCATAGCACAAACATAGGCAGGCTTTTAAGCAGAAAAAAATCTGGTTCTGATATGTGATCTCTTCCTAGCTAACCTGGAAGGCACCTTGGACCGTGGGTCACAAGTTTAATGATTTTAAGAGGTTAGTGATATGTGTATGAATACTGGAGATCCTAAGGTATCCAGGCCTGGACCTGAAGAAAACCCCACTATATGTACAGGAGTGAGGTCAGAGATCATGAGAATGACTTTCTGTTGCAACTGGACTCCTGAAGTCGGTGAGTGCCAAGTCACAGCACACAGCTTGGGAGCCTGGAGAAGGCAGGCTAAGCAGGGACTCGAGGCTTCCACACCTCCTGGTGTGAATTTGTGAGCCTAGAGAAACTCCAAGCAACAGCCTAAGCCAAACTTTTCCGTGTTTATAGACTCCCAATATTTAGAACAGGAGTTCTTAGTTTGAGAGGGGCTTCCTAAGCCACCCTCCCCCAAAAGCACTGGAAAAATAATTGTTCACAGTGCCAGAATGTGTAATGAATCATTTCGTTAGAGGGCCTAAACTCAGGTGATAGACAGTGTGCTTCCTCAAGCTGGGGAAAAGGTTGACAGAACCTATGGACCATTTGCCAAACAGTTATTCTTCTGAGACTCTTGCAGCTTCATGTTGTCTGTCGTGCTCTGATCAGTTCCTGAAGATTTTAGATGTTGATAAGCTCCTGCAAAATGGTTACTCACAATATGTGGCCATTTAGTGATTTCAGTGGACTTCATGTGAGATCCTAATGTGCTTCTGGATTTTTAAAAGCACTAAAAGGTGTCCTCACTCTATTCTCACTTAAGCCAAAGGGACACCAGAGACATAAAGTCAAGGTAGTGTTAACTATCTTTAAATATAGCCCTCTATACTCTTCTAGGGATACGGTTAGTAACTATCAGTCATGATTGTGCAAGGGTAAAGATTTTACAGGCTGGCACCTATCTAAATATAAATAATCTACTGAATTTCATGCAGCACAACTGCATATAAAAGTGTACACAGGCCCCGGAGAGAGTAAAACTCATCATTCAGCAAGGTACCACCTTATTAATTCTTACACACTGAACAACAGGTTGCTTAGCAACAGGCAAACACAAGATAGACTAAAATGGTATATCATATTCAGCATTTCAGAAAGGCTAATTTTACAAAGCTCAGGAAAATTTGAACACAGCTGTTTAAAAGGATTCCAGAGGAGGGTCTTGCCAGTGCACCGTACAATGGCACTAATACTCACTTTTCTCTATTGGAAATACTTTACCAGATACATCCTTGGGTTACCTGCCCTTTTCTGAGACTTGCTCTATTGTCACACCCTGGCTGACCCAGATCGTTCTCCTTTGTTGCCATTTCCAATTATCAGCCCCCAGCATCTGGAAGAAATTCTTGTTATTAGTCCCTAAATGCATGACCTGGCACTTTTCATTATTAAATACAATCCTATTCTATTACTGCAGTCCTTGAGGTCATCCAATTTCTTCTTTGTATTGATAACACTTCCCAAATTTTCTCATCAGCAAATTTCATTACCACATTCCTACTATTTCTGCCAAGATCATTAATTAAACTATTATATGAAATCAACCTCCAAAACCAATCCTTGAGGAACTCTACAGGCAATCTCTTTCCCTCACAATTCTTTCAACCAATGTGTTGTCATATTGTCTTTAGCCAGTTCCTCTGGCTCCTATTTCTATCCATTTTTGCTATTCTTCATTTTAACTAATATCTTCCCAAATGGTGGTATACTGAATGTTCAGATGAAGATCAGAGAGAATGTATTGAATTTCCATTACATTCCAAATCATCTGAGAGTGATAAAGAGCTTTATATTGGCATGGCTCATAGTCAGGAGTCTTAAACTGGTTAGTTGGCAAATGTAGTATGATTTATGTTCATATAACAAACACTAGGACAGTAGAGAAATTTCAGAAGGACAGATATGTGATCATCTCAGGTAATATCTTTAAAGAAAGAAATGTTTTACACATCTGAATAACTAGGTTGTCATCAAAACCAAGGAAAATTGTGGAGAAACCCAGAAATGCTGATAAAAGATTTCTCAAAAAAATTAAGATAGGAATACAATTAATGTCAGGAATTTTAATTTTATGGGAAATAGATCTCATCAAACAAAAGTGATTTCATTCTTTCATAAAACTGATGAATGGAATTATATACACTTAATACATAGATTTGGAAAACATTGGATGTGCACTGCATTACACTCTGATTAATAAATAAGCATCATACAATATCAGTAAAGCACATGGTAAATAGGTTACAAATTACCATGGATAGTATATACACTGAATCTTAGGCTGACCTTGGAGTCATCCAAAAGGATGTGCACTGCCCTCTCTGGCCTGTATTATACATTGTACTGCCCAACTAAGCCACCCAGGTTATGGGGCAGCTTTTCTTTTTCTTCTTTTTTTATATTTCATGGAGTGGAAACAGAGAGATGAAGAGATGAAGTTGGGTGCAAAAATGCCAGAAATCATTATTATTTGGAAACTTTTAATACTTGAAGCTTGCATATGCAAGTGAGCTTGAAATACCTTTGGAAAATGTACGAACTTATTAAGCAAGCAAAGTCAGATTCATCCTGGAAATTCAAGAGAGTCTCTGAAATGGGGCTGGATCATCCCTGTGATCAAGCTAATGGAAGGCTGAGAACTTGGACCCCAGGGCAATCTGGTTAAGATCCAGTATAAGATGCTACCTTACTGAAATACATTCAAGAACTGCTGTCACTGAAAAGTTTTCCATTGACTGGGAGGGTTTTTCAGGCAGTCCCAAAGAAACTGGTTCAAGGCCTGATTCTATTCAACATTTTCATTAGTGAGCTAGCTAAAAATTATTACACATAACCATACAGTTAGCAGAGTGATAAATAACAATGAAGAAAAGGAATCATGCAGAACCATCTGTCTCACTTGCTAAGTTTGGCCTCTATTTAAACAGAATATAATTTAGTAATCCAAAATGCAGAGTTATATTTGTAGAAACCAAGAATAGAGATAAAACCTACAAGTATGACAGACTGTATCCTGAAAAGCAGTGACTAAAAAGCATCTAAGAATCATAGCAGACTAGCAACTAAACATAAACTCCTGGTGCATTGCTATCACTGTGCTGTATACAGTACTGGTGAGAGAAATCCAAGGAGACTGCATCTAGGTCTAGGAGTTATGTCTAGAAAAAGTTGTTGAAAATTCAGCAGTATAGAAAAGAACACAGAATAATTTGAGGGTTGTAGAAAATGCCTTTCAGTGAGGGACAAATTAGATTCATCCAGTTTTATCAAAAAAATGAAGCTATGAGATAACTACAGAATATAAGTGCTTTTGCAGGGAGGAAACACCAGGTGCTAAGGCTATTTAATCTAGCAGGAGAGAGCAAAGCAGGCACCAGTGGCTTGAAGTTGAATCTACAGAAATTCATGTGAAAGCTCAGGCACAAAATTTCAGCGATGAGAATGTGTAACCATTAAATCTTCCCATTACTGAAAAAAACTTCAGTTACAGATTTGATCTATTTTCAAAAGATATGCCTTAGAAAAACAATGAAATGCCATGACCTGTTATGAGCAACTAGATGATCTAGCAATTTTGGCCTTAAATTTATGTATGATGTCAAACAAATGACAACATAATCTCTCTATCATATGTCAAACATACTCTGTATTTCTTAGACTTTACCAAAAAAGACTATGCAAATATTTTTGTATTTAAGAAATATTATTAGTGTCACTTTTATCTTTCTCCAGCAGTAAAATAAATCCTCTAATATTAGGAGTATAACTGTGCAGACATCTACAGAAGAGTGAAACGATTACTAACACATTGTAGAAATGTAATAATTAAATATAAATTGCTTTTTCACACATAATATGACAAGCACAAGGTCTGATATTTCAGCAAGAATGTGATTGATAGAAAGTACTGCACACAGTCCATTTCCTTTCCAATGATCAGCCCTGCGAATGGTATACAGCTCCCATTTCTACACTGATGGATCACAAAATACTGGATCTTAATCCTGTCACTGGTACATTACAGAATATTGCCTGTCCTGGGCTTCAGGCCATATTGAAAGAAATTAAACATTTGTGGTGGAAGCAGAAAGAATGAAATATTTCTCTAGCAAGATATTTTTTCCCCTGCTTTTTAAAAAAATAAAGTGCATCTTGAAACTAATCAGTGGCTTAGAATGTTAAAAGAAATCCCAGCAGAACTCTATGGGCAAAGTAGAGTAACAGAAATAGGTATTGGACGGATATTACAAACACATCATCATATGTGGTATGTGGCAGACTTATGAAAGTATGTCTTTAGACTTTAAAAGAAAGCCAGTGGAAACATCTGAAGTGCAAATGAAGTACAGAATTACTATTGATAGCAATATTTAGAATAGAGTAGACTAGACTAGACTATTTCAGTTGGAAGGGACCTACAATGATCATCTAGTCCAACTACCTGACCAATTTAGGGCTGACCAAAAGTTAAGGCATGTTACTAAAGGCATGGTCCAAATGCCTCTTAAACACTGACAGGCTTGGGGCATCGACCACCTCTCTAGGAAGCCTGTCCCAGTGTCTGACCACCCTCTTGATAAAGAAATGCTTCCCTAACGTCCAGTCTAACCCTCCCCTGGTGCAGTTTTGAATCATTCCCACGCGTCCTGTCACTGGATCCCAGGGAGAAGAGTTCAGAACCTCCCTCTCCACTTCTGCTCCTCAGGAAGCTGTAGAGAGCAATGAGGTCGCCCCTCAGCCTCCTTTTCTCCAAACTAGACAAACCCAAAGTCCTCAGCCACTCCTCACAGGACATGCCTTCCAGCCCTTTCACCAGCTTTGTTGCCCTCCTCTGGATGCATTCAGGGACCTTCACATCCTTCTTAAATTGTGGGTCCCAGAATTGCACACAGTGCTCAAGGTGAGGCCACACCAACGCTGAATACAGCGGGATAATCCCCTCTCTCGACCAGCTGGTTATGCTGTGTTTAATGTACCCCATCATATTTGTTATATGATGCAAAAAAATACATAGATTGTGTGATTTATGCCAGATCTGGGATGCATATTCATACAAGTTATTTAGAAATAATGCAACAGTTTGTGATGAGATCCACTCTTGAGTGGGATGGCAGACAAACTTCAAACAAAGGACTGCCTTACTAATCTCTCAAAAATCCTTAGGTCAGTGCTCGATACTGTACTTACAAGGACAGATGTTTGGAAGCAAATGACATTAACAGCTATTTTGCAAAGTCACTCTAGGAAGCTAGAACTACCTGTGGAAAGCACTTGCTTGGTTAGAGGTCTTCAGGTCTCATGTACAAGGAATACTTTATACCATATATTAATATTCCACAGAAAAGTATATGTGCCTCAAGCTTATGTTGGAATGGATTAAAAGACATTAAGACACTGTAAAAACATATAGATATACTTTTTATGTTTATCATGAAAATTCATCTTCAATTTTATAATGCTTTATAATGGGTAAACGGAAGACTTTTTTTTTCTTTTTCTAAAGTTAATGTGTGGACGTTTTTTCTGACAGGTTCACATGTGCAAAGATTAGCAGGGTCTGTATCAAAGGCATATAGCAAACAACAGAAAAAGTACTTTTGGGGAAAAATGAAAACAAAAGGCAATAGGGGGAGAGAGAGGGGGGAAGGGAAAGGGAAAGAGGGAAAGGGAAAGGGAAAGAGGGAAAGAGGGAAAGGGAAAGAGGGAAAGAGGGAAAGGGAAAAGGAAAGGGAAAGGGAAAGAGGGAAAGAGGGAAAGAGGGAAAGGGAAAGGGAAAGAGGGAAAGAGGGAAAGGGAAAGGGAAAGGGAAAGGGAAAGGGAAAGGGAAAGGGAAAGGGAAAGGGAAAGGGAAAGGGAAAGGAAAGGGAAAGGGAAAGGGAAAGGGAAAGGGAAAGGGAAAGGGAAAGGGAAAGGGAAAGGGAAAGGGAAAGGGAAAGGGAAAGGAAGACTCCTCAGTGGCAAACTGAGAAGTGATGGGAGTTCCCAGGCAAGTGTCATCCCCTAGGAGGTGTCCAGCAACTTGGCTGAAAGTTTACAGAGCTGCAAGCAAAAAGCAGACTACAGAAATGGAAAGAGAAGGCCCCTAGCACTACAAAGGCTAAAGGACCTAAGGCACTGTGCAATGTCACCGATACATGCCACCATTAAATTATAGAAAAAAATCTCAGTAGTTGTGAGGAGCAACAGAATTTGAAGTCAAAGAAAGATTCTTGGTTTTATCAATTAATTCAACAATTCCAGTCATTGGGGAAAAATGTGTCTTTTCATTTGGCTTCTCAAGTGCTAATCAATTCTTAATTATCTTTAACTGTATTGACCTTCTCCCACTGTTTGTGCCATAAAGATTAATGAATGACATTCTAAAAAACACAGTATCACACTTGGAGAGTAAGGGATTCATGTAGTATTCACTCTACATAAATATATACCGTTACTCCTTTATGACCTAAGCAGTTAGCCAGACTTTGGGGCTGGCATGTTGTTTGTGTGAGGAGATGCTGATAATGCAATCTTCTTTATTTACATCAACATTAAAAAAAATACAAAATCCTTTTTCCGTGAACACAAAAAAAATGTCTCTTAGTTTACAGCTCTGGCCTGGAGTTCTCGGTCCCAAAAGCTGCCTTTCTCAGGACCAAATTCCCAAGACTGGTTCAGGCTGTGCCCGATACTTCCTTGGTAGCACCTCTCTTTTCTCCTCTGAGTTTTCTGCGTTAAAAACAGAACAGCCCAAAAAACCTCACCAGCCTTTCATCTTTTCTTTCATACCCAGAAATATGTACCCAGGTTTGGGACTGAGGCTGCAGTCTAGTTCTTTGAAGAACTAACTCCTTTTTTTCCCAGTGGTTGTGCTCGTCTCTCTTGATGCAGAAACAACACATTTGGAGGAGGTGAGGTGCTTGAGAGGTCAAAGCACAAAATGTAAGAGGGAAAACGCTGTTGTGTAGGCAGACTAGGGAAGAGGACAGAAGTCACTGTACATAAACAGAGAAACGCGTGCCTCAGGAAAATCCAGGAAAGAAAGAAAATAGACTTGAAGAGATGAAACTGAAACTGGAGAATTATTTGAGCACTTACTCGTGCTTTTTCTCTCATGGTGCCCACAGCCAAGTGCAACAAGCTCGTGGAAGACAATTCTTCCCAATACACTACATTGAAAAAAAGTATTCCTAGTTTTGTTTGTAAAATGCTGAGAAAAAGGGGAAGGATATTCTGAATTTCTGCTTTGTTCAGCTGAACATAGAAGTGCCTTTCTATTTTCTGCTGTGCTTTTCCTAAGCTAACCTAATTTCTGCTGATCAGAGATTGAGTGATTTATTCTGGCTTCTGCCAAATGTCATGGCAAATCTGCCAGAGCCTACCCTCGCCTCTTCCATGCTCTGCTATTCCTATGAGGGCGGTTGGGACAGGTGCTTGGAGAAGGGTATTCTGACTTTATGGAAGGGAAAGGTTGAGGTCCTTAGGTCACATTTTTTTCTGCAGCTTTAATGGTCTCATACCAAACAGGAATCTGGCTTCAGAATTATGATGGATGAGTCCCTTGTCTGACTTGCTGATCTGGACAGGAGTGAGATAAGTGAGAATTGGTCTAGCATTTTAAACCAAGGTCCGTAAAACAAAGAAGCATTTTTTTTCTGTTGATGTAAATAAAAAAGAAGGTTTCATGGAGACACACCAGATACACAGAAGACTCAGCAATACACCTATAAATGTGCACAGAATGAAAACAAGCCCTGCACACAGAAGCCAAAAAAAACCCAACAAACCAAACCCTGTCTGACCTTATGCTCATTTAGAGCCTGTTTTGATAGATGAGGTGGGATTTGAGCAGGTACTTAAATGCGGTGCATATCCTCTCCTGAGGTCTACTCTAAAAGCACAGTTACTCCAGTTCTCCTGTGCAGAGTACAAGTGCAATAACAGCTTTCAAAAACTGCCAGGTAATAATATCATGCCAGGAGACATGTCACCAATAAATACTGAATTGAAAGAGCATTTGTAACACCTTGGTATATCAAGCATTGATCCAAGTACTTCTCACAGTTTAGAGGTTTAATCCTGAACTGTATATATTTTCAGAGTTTAGTACTTTGAAAGGCATAAATCCCTCATCAACTATCACCTTATTCAAAACCTTGGGACTTTTCCAAGGGTAGAGACATATCTTTGTGTGTGGTGACATGAAACGGTGATAGCACAGTTTACAAATCCCTCTCCAAAGCAGAGATGCTATTCCTTACTATGGATTTTCCAATGTTTTAAGTATCTTTAGATATTCTGCACCATACAGTCAATCTCTTTACAGGAATATGTATGCTTATGCAACTGTTGCTGTATCAAGGCCCATATGCTTGCTTTACTACCTGGGCACAGAAATGTGCTATTTTAATTCTCTCTTTACTGCTTTCATCTAAAGACCCCTTCTGGTCCACTACTAAATACATAACTAGAGTTTCTGTAAGAGAAGTGAAAGCTAGAGGGAAGATGAGGATGTGTCCAGGGCAAAACATGAAGGAGGAGGTTCTTGCACTCTGCCTCTAAGTGCAGCACGAGTCAGGGCCTGTATCGAGTGCCTCTACACAAATGGATGCAGTGTGGGAAATGAACAAGAGGAATTACAGGTTCTTGCATATCTGTAGAGAAGTGATATCACTGGGATACAGAAATGTGGTGGGACAGCTCACATGACTAAGTGCTGCAGTGGCTTTTTGTCCAAGTTTTTTACATCAGAGGACAGACCAACACGGGTGACATTGTGGTGTGTCTGTTACGTACCACCCGATCAGGAACACAAGATGAAAGTGTCTTTAGACACATCACTTTCATATGCCCTGGTATGCATGGGGACTTCAGCCACTCTGATATCTTCCAGGAGGACATACAGCTGGGTGCAAACAATCTGGGAGATTTCTGGAGTGTGTTGACAACATGTTGAGTTCCTCCTGATGAAGGGGATCAACTGACTAGGGAGACGCTCTGCTGGACCTATTACTCTCACATAACTAAGAACTGGCTGACAACATGAAGGTCAAGGGCATCCTTGGTTGCAGTGACCTTGAGATCGTGGAGTTTAAAATTCTGAGAAAAGTGAGCAAGACAAATAGTAGAATCACAACCCGAGACCTAAGGAGAGCGAATTTCAGCATGTCAGGAATTTGCTTGGCAGGACCCATATCCATATATGAAGACTAAGTTGTGGCTAACATTTGCATAAGATATGTAATATAGGCAGTACAGACAATATGGATTATATAATGCATATACTTATTATAATGAACATCTAACATGTATATACCACAACTTTAAAAAAATCCATGTGTCATCGTTGGGCCCTAAATATGTATACAGTCATGTATACCAAGGTGGGAAGGCTGTTAAGAAAATAAAACACCTGTAAATGTTCACGAAAGTGAATTTTGGGTTTTCAAGATTTTTGAAAGTCTAGCCCTTGTAAGGGCTAGATCATAGATTAGGAAACATAACCTCAAATAAGGAAGTACGGACAGAGTGTGGGGCAGGCCATACAGGAGTCACAAGACTTTAAGAAAGGAATGTTACTTCTCTAGGCTTGTTGTATGCAGTAGAGGGAGAACATTTTGTCTAGAAGGCACCTCAGAGCAAACTAAACTAGGCTGCTACTCTGAAGTATTTCATAAAGGGACCTCTACCAAATACTGAGGAAGCCCAGAGAAATTAAGCCTCCTGTGCCTGAAGTTAGTCATTGTAAATACCCTCCGATATCCTGCTGTATACTATGTCTTTATATAAAAATAGATCAAATAATTGGACTGTCATAAAAATATGACAAAGGTACTTGTGCAGATAAGGAAGGCTTCTTTGATGTAAATTTGAATTTTGAACTTTGAGAGATGCATGATGATATTAAACTTAATCAGAAAGAATCCCTGTGGTTGGGAAGACAAAGATAAAAGCAGAGTATGGATTTATTCTGCCTCCATTTCTCTCTCTTTGACCATTAGTTGGAATCCTAAGCTAATGAGTAAAGGAAAAAAACTAATGTTAATATTTAAATATTAACATTTTCTTTAAAAAAGTAGAGTCTTTCTTTCTTACCTTTATTTACCATTTAATCATTCCATTTGTTTAGGGAACATTTAGACCCTCATTCTAGAATACTTATGAAGACAAGAAATATACATTTAAAATTTGCTTGGGTAAAAACTGCAGGATCAGATTCTTTGCAAGTCAGAATTTAAAGCAGAAGAAAAATTTTCTGCTAGACTGTAAGACAAGTTCGCTAAATGTCTAATGAAACTTGTTTACACAGCACTATAATAAAAATATAGATGCTATGTATGTGCACCCTAAGCACATCACATCACTAGTCTAAAATATTTTATATCACCCTGAAGGTCCTTTAGACAACAGTTTGAAGCCAATTTTTTGCTTACACTGTTTTTTTCCCCCCCTATTTACATGCCTTGAATATGTACAAGGTTAACTTTGAAAGAGGTGATGCATTCCCTCTGTGCTTTCCATATTGGGAAAGATATTTTGGATATGTATCTGTTTTATCTTTATTTGAAAGGATTTCACAAATAGATTGTTTTATACTTCTCTTCATGATCAAAAGAGAAAAAGACCTGGATAAGCCATGATCAAAAGAAATTTAAAAACAATCCCATAATAATTCATTTGAGCATAAATAAATAAATGCAAGTTAGATAAGACTGAATAGACAGATGGCAAATAAAAATCATAAATAAATAACAATAAACTTATGACTGTGCATAAGACTTTTCATGCAGTACAAAGAATCTACAAAGATAAAATCAGTAGCAAATACTGTTTTTACTCTTTCTATGTAAAATTAAATTTTCTGCTTAGAATTGGAAAGATGTTTAGTAAAGATACATTGTTTCTGCAATTTTGCATGGACTATTGCATATCTAGTATAGCTTGATAAGCAGAATGAATTTTACAAAGGAAAACCATCAGAATAACCATCATCCATGTGATAGGAATGTCCTCAGATTCAAAAAAGAAAGGCAAAAAAAGAAATGTTGAAATACCGGTATCCTTAGTGCAAAGTTTGATATAAAATGGTAAGTTTTTAAGCTCAGCAATTGATTCAATATTGAATACTGTTTCAAAGGCTGTGCTTTTGTTTTTAGGAAGTATGACAATGCAGTAGATTTCAAACCTGTAAAGATTTAGGGATACTTTTTTAGTAAGTAATAATTGTCCTGAATTCCATGGAATTTTCAGGATATAAGTTTATTTTGCTTATTATGCATGCTCTAAGGCAATTACAGTGCTGTAAATATTTGGTAATTTATCACTGGGGTAGACCAATATTTAAGTCAATCAATATGAGGTAACAAACTCATTGTCTAGTATTTGCTTACTTTTTTAAATAATCTCTAATATGCCCTACACAATCACCATATTATGACATGGAATTCATTCAACATCAAATAGGGGATGACTTACTCATGTAAGAGGTGAATTTAAAAGCTTTGTGAGAAAAATCTCTATGGATTCTTACTAAAATCAATGGAGACAAGAAAGTTCTCAAGTGAAAAAACAGAGCAGGTTAATTAGGGTCCAACTGAACCATCCATAGAAGGAGCCTTTCAATTAGCTATAATGAAAGCCTAGGGAAACTAGGGAAAGATAGGTGTTGTGGCCACCCTCCTCCGCCAGTATGAAATTGGAACCACGGATGCTGAATGGTTATTACAGCTTAGGGTGTAAAACCTTAAATTAATTATCATTAGGTCTGAAAAAGAGAGGAAAAAAGGCTAAGGTTATATGCAAATGGATTAAAGTAGTATGGACAATAAATGGTTACTCACACCTTCTAGTCCTGAACTTCAAAACAATGACTAGGGAATACATTTCCTGGGAAGTCCCAAGTGATTTACAGATTTATCATTCTTCTCCAATATTAGTATTACCACCGAACCCTGAGGCCACTGTCAGACTGTTCAACAGATAGTGTTCAACAGCTTCGACAGCGTAAAGACAAGGAAGACAAGTAACATTAGAGCGGCGGATAGAAGCCTAAAGTCATATACATGTATGCTAAATCACTTATCTACATCTGGCAATTTCTTGCATTTTTTACAGATAAGATTGGTGGGACTGCTTGTTATTCAGGTTGGTTGACATTTCCCATTATAGTATTCTGCACTTAGCTGCATATAATCTTGCAAAACTTTATCAGTTTCAACTGAAACCTTTACATTCAGAGGGCAAACTCTTTGGGAAAATCTTCGTCAAGCTGATTCAGCTCCTCCTGAGGGTAAATATAGGGTAAGTTATATTGTAAACTCAAGGAAAAAGTATTCTGAGGGCTATATGCCCTGTAAAGATCTAGTACTCAAATGCTTTGACTTAAGGCATATTTTAAAAATGTGCCTTATCTAACTTTATGCAAATATATAAAAAATTGTCCAGGTTAGAAAACTCAGGATGTTGCCATTTACACATGCTCTGTCGAGACCTTTGATCTTAGCAGCTTTGGCTTGGTGTAGATGCTTTCTTTGCAGGGTGAGCCTGCTTCAGCCAGTGCAGAGGAATACTTTCCATACAGCTGCTAGTTTGGATGGTTGTGGGCCATGAGGAGTCCAGGAGCAAATTCTGTACAGCTCTACACAGAGCAGGAGTGCTCTCCTCTGCGTTCACTGAGCACTGAGGAAGTGTGGACCTTCATAACTGGAAAAGAAACAGCCTGAGCCTAAATGGGTATGAGAGAGTGAAATAGGGCCAAGAAAACCCGACCTGAGGGAAGGCAGTACAAAATTCGAATTAGGAGTGCTGTGGGTAACTACAACCACACGACAGTAGAAACTAGAAAGTGAAACCACAACTGTGTAAGCAAAGACACAGCAAGACAGAGAAAAACACAAGAGCCAGGGAACAGGATGTAAGTAGGTACAGAGAAAGAACCAGAGGGGTTAGGGAGCAAAATTACGCATTGGGGCTGAGATTGGGAAGGGAACTGGAAAGGGCAAGCGCGAGGCAGCAGAACAGATCTCAGGAAGAGCTGGAGTACTGGAGAGAACCAGGGCAAGGCATGTACCGTGCTGTGCCTGTAGGAATGCAGGCACGGGAAGAACAGGAAGATTAACTGAGAAGTAAAGACAGACAGACCTGGGATTAAGCAAAGAAACTGGGGAAAAGATAGGGTCCGACTGGTCCAGAAGATTCCAGCAGAAGTCTGGAGTGAGGGGAGCAGTTGGATAATGCCCTGCTGCATCCTGTCACCACAGAAAAGGCAGAGGAAGAGTTCTGGGTAAAGGCTACTTGGTCAGTTGAACAATCTCCTAGTAATTCAATAAGTTACTTAATAAAGGAGTCATTTGATCACCAAGTAATGTAGTCAGGTGGCCAGGGAAGGCATGCCTGTTCTTTATGTGCTAATTTCAAAGCTCTTAGCATAATATCTCAGATTCTCAACTTGTAAAAAATGCTGGAAGGGAACTCCAGTGCCAAGATAGGGGTCTATAAGATTGAAATTCACTTCATTCTCCGTATCTGGCAGTGACAAATGACCAGTATGGTAAGAAAAACTTAAGGTACTACTTAATCACAAATTACTACAAACCATTACTGTGGGGCCAATAAGGAAAAGACTATCAGTTTGAGTTTGATCAGTTTATGAACATGATTACTTGGCATGGTCGTTGGTAAAAACAGGAAGCGGCCTTAGAAGCAGCTTGAAAAATTCTCTATCTTGTGCTTTTAGTAAAATTATACAGAGCTACACTTTTTCTTTGGAAAAGAATACACTTCTCAAACACATGCAGCAATACAGTAGCATTTTCTCATTTTCCTGTTTTATACTTGGGAGGTATTTATCTTTCAGTATCAGAAATAACAAATTCTATACCACTCTGCACATTAAACGATGCCAGAGCATAAAAGTGGCAACGCTGCTTCATGTTACAAGAATATAAATAGATAAAATGTAAGATACTTCAAAGTATTTTCAGAAACTTTAAATGTTATTATTGATATGTAAATAAGTGGTAAAACATGACAAATATAAGGCATTTTTCAGTGCTATAAAATTTATACAAACTAAATTATTTTCATATATATGTGAGAGGAAGAAGTTGCAATGCCTCACGGATCAAACATATTACCATAATTTTCTACATGCCCTGAGATACCTACACTGACACAGTAACTTACATTCACTTGTTCAAAACATTTTAGCCTTCTGACAAAATAGCTGAGAAATGCATTCCAAATTCTTTTTAAGACTTCCCTTCTAACCCTCCAAAAGACTTTCTTATCTTTCTACTATTTAAAAAAATGGGGTTTGAGCATTACTAAAACAATATCATGAACCTCTGGCCCTTTCTACTGCCCTCCATCAGTCCATTTGAATATCCATGCCTATTTGTTTTCACCTTGGGTGTTAATGTTGCCACTAAATATCACAGGTAGCAATCTGAGTAAGTAAGCACAACCCCCCCAGCAGTGCAAGCGGTGACACACATACTTTCAAGTCATTACATGAATTTCATATAATATGTAATCAGGAGCACATAGTTAATGGTCAGAAAACAGAAAAAAAAAAAAGTTCTCTCACCTTACAATGCTCTAGCATTTTAGGAATTATTTGCAGTTACATAATTTTAAAAGTGCAGTTGTGATTGTCAAGTTAATGGCTTCCTTTTGAATTTGCTATTTCACTTAAAGATAGCTTAAGTTTTGGGCTTCATTCAGATATTGTCATTGTTGCAGGATTTTTCTCTTTGTGGCTGTGATTGTAAAAAAGGCTTGCTTTTAAAAAAGTCACATAGTTAATTTGCTAAAATCTCTTAGACTAAATCCTTTAAAAATGTTTTCAATGTATTTTTAAAAGGAACACTACAAAATATTATACTTACGTTATAATACATACATGTGGGGATAATCACCCTGCTAAGCACTCAAATTACAATAAGAAAAGGCTGTAATGTTTTGTAAAGCAATTGTTCTATCTTTGCTAAATTACAACCTTAATTGTAACTCAGCAAATGTTTCTAGGCATCTGTAACAAACATTATAAACAGGATGATTCTGATTACACATTTTCTTCAACAGATTATATCTTCCTTCTCTAGTTCACCTGTCTTGCAGCCTTGATAAATTCCAAAGCAGAGGAGCACCATCTAGTTGTTTCTATACCAATGCTGCTGCTATTTCCTTTAAAAGTATGTACTGCTTTTGATAGCATCAGAGATTATTATAAACAATAAGGTGTTAAACAATCATAAAGGCTATAGGTATATTTAAGTATGAGCTCCCTTTTTTACTGTTTAATATTTATTTCTATGTGAATGCGAGAAGATATTCAAGTAAGGAAGAACTTAGCGTATTAGATTTGCTTGCCTCTATTGCGTGTTTGCAAGTAGGATTTGATAGCTAGACAGAGGATATCTCAGCATCATGCATTGGTAGGAATGATCTCAGGAATCCCTTTGTCCTGTTCTCAGCAATGTAAGTGAGACCTGTTAGCACATTCAGACTCTCAAAGTCCTCAGCAAAAGGGAAAGTAGCAGATGTATGAGATACAGCTTCCTAATGTGGGATACACCCCCATGGCTCTTGCAGCCTTTCCAAAAGTAAACACCTAGCACTCAGGTGGGTTTACCTTTTTCACTTTTAAATTTAACTGTAATTTTTTTTACTGTGTTTGGGGCAACACAACCAGGATTTTTAGTCCTAATTTCAGCAGCATTCTACTTATTGAATACAGCATAGGTATTTTATGCAGACTGCAGAAAAGTGCAGAGTCAGGATCTTTGTTGTAATCAGCTCACCCGCAGACTAATACTGCAGACTATCCACTGAAAAATTAAAATGTATAATTTCACCTATGAATTCTATAGTTTGTCAGCATGCTTCCATGCAGTATATGTATTAGTACCAGAAAAAAAAAGTACTTGGCAAAAAACATAATACCTAAAGAAACCTACATAAGTCTGCCTATAAAAGAGTCTGGCAGGAGAACTAAGAAGGTTATTGTATCATTTTTACAGTTTCCCAAGTGAAAATTATCTTCATCCTCAATAACTTCCTAAGGCTACATATCCAAAGGCACCTGGAGACTGACACTATATTCTAAACATTAAGAAATCCAAAAAGACTGTTAATACACAGAAGAAAAACTGTCTCTTCATAGGCATGTTTCTTTGCCCTTGTCTGTCAAAGAAAAGCCCAACACTTCCAAGTTACGAATTAAACAGGCTCAATCATTGGACTGGGATGAATAAAATCAGCTATGTATTGACCTATTCTCAGAAACAACAGAATACGCGTAAACCAAAGGTGGAGAACTGTGCACAGTTCTATAGACTTAAGGAGGGAGTTGCTATGGGACGGCAAGGAAAAGCACAAAGCACATTTATATATGTCTTCAGTGTTATGATAAAGTTTGTAAAGTACTACTAATTGACTAAAGAAAAAAAGGGACTAAAGAGCTTGAGAAACAACACTCTAAGTCATTCAAGGTAGAAGCTCGTCTTAACCTGTTATATAATTCACTTTATAGAAGTTGGTACCCTGGGAAACAGATGGATGCTACAAATTCAGTTCTTTGAAAGAACTGTTGAAGAAGCTTTCCCTGACTCCTAATGAGGTCAAGGTTTAATATGAAATGAGCTAAAGCATTCTAATATTGGAAAAGAACATTTAAAGTTAAAATCAGCAAAATGTATTTTGATGAACTAGTGCTAATGGTAGGAATGTTGCCCTTCTTTGGCTTTGATTCTCTAGGAACCACTAAGCTAGAGAGACTGCAGAGATTGAAAGAAGAAAGTCCTTTAAAATAGAAGATGCCATCTCATTTTCTATTTGGATCCTGGAACCCTGCTGAACTTCCATAATCTGGATCCTGAAAATTATCCTGACCTGTCAGATAAATACAAATAAAACTAAATAAACAAACTCAATAATAATAAACACAAATGTAGAAGAGCTGGTAATTTCACATTTAGGAAGTTAAAATACTCAATACATTTTATAGAAAGGTATTAGGACCATTGTGCCAACACCTACTATGCTTCTTAAATCAAAGCCTGGTAAACCTGAACTAGTTAAAAAGAGCCAGAAAAATAAACAGAGGAAATACTTCAATATGGATATCAGTCAGCTACCCACACTGGAAGTGGAACAGTGTGTCAGAATATTAAAACAGAGTCACCAGCAAATCTCCAAGATAACACCTGTACCATACCCAGCAAAGTCATATATCATAACAAACAATCTCTGTAGGAACAGAGACGATCTAAATAAAACCAAACATGGTTCTGATTCTCTGCTTTTTGGGAAGATCTAGAAAGTTAGCCAACACTTTGCTAGGTTGCTGTTGATGATGAGCCCACCCATGGTGCCCCAGATTGCTACGTGCTTTCTGCATCCATGCAGCAAGTCCTTCGAACATCTTGCTTAAACCCTAAGGAGTGGGGTGTCCTTGTACAAGCAAACTCTTCCAGAGATCTTTGTAAGATGCAGCAAGGCCTTCCTATTGCTTTGCCAACCCCTTTTTGTCTATACTATGTAAATTAATGGAAACACCTCAGTGTTCCCGATGCTGCTACCAACCATACTGACCACGTTGTATCAGTATGTGAAAAAGGAGAGGTCATTTGGGAGACTGGGGAAAGTCAAGAAAGAGTCTGAGCCCCGAGAGAGCTCTGTCTAGAGAGAAGCAAAATCCAGCATGGTAATGTCCTATTTTATCTCACCCCTAGTCTTTTTTCACAATGAAAGGTAAGAATTGTCCCATGCATCTTCAATGAAGTGTTAATTCCACATCTTCTGCTGAGCTGAGGAATGAATACCAACCTTGTTGCAGGCAGGAGGATACTGCAGTAAAGACATCTCAAGCACTTAGAAATACCACAGATACCAGAAAAACATTCAAGCCAACTCTGCAGGCAGCAGGTTCATACCATGGGACCAGGGCTGTATTTGTCTTGAGGAGAAGGAGAGCTATCACTCCAGAAGAACTATGAGAGAACACAAAGAGCCTAGTGTTAAGCTGTGCCTGGGGCTCCAAGTTTCTACCTAAGCTATGGGTATACTTACCACAAATGTCTCCCTTTTTGTTGACATGACATGGACTGCTGTAAGCTGCTATTTATTCCTGGGTCCCCAGAAGCAGTCTGGGCAAGGAGAATGAATGCTCTAGAATTGACCTCCTCCCTCCCACACCTTCCTCTTCCAACGCCCTGGTGAGCTGCCGGCCAAGAACCAAGGGTCAGGAATCTGCAGAGGAACTGGCGTTGCTTCAGCTGCTGTTCTTGGTACAAAATGAAGTTTCCGGGCTTTTTTTTTTTTTCATTTGTTTTTCAAGAGGGAAAAGGCAGGACAATGGTGAGGTCAAAAGAGCAGCAAGGGAGGTGTTATGACAGTGTGTCAAAGGAAAGTACACTGAGCATTCTGGCAATGGGGGCTAGTCAGCTCTACTCTGTTAGAGAATAAAACTAATGTTTTTGGTTTATTTCTGGGTTTGAGGGGGGTTTTTTTACAGACTTTACAAATTCTCTGTTAGCTTGGCTTACTGCTACAATGTTTGTTTAAGAAAAGATTAATTTTAGACATAAGGTGACTGCTACAGTGAGCAGAGACTAACCTCTTTCAGGTGAGAGAGAGAGAAAGAGGTGGTGTTGCTGGTGGGCAGGAAGCGTCAAGGACATCATTGGTGGTGTCAGGCAATATTAGCACATGCAGTTTAACACTTTTTATTTCTGGTCCTGAAGAAAGTCCTTTTTTCTCTCCTTTGTGTAATAGGAATTTAGATGAGAACTCACGCAGTCAGTAAGTAGTCGGTTTGCTTTGTAAATCCACTTGGCCAATTTAGTAAGTGTACTACATGGCTGACAATTCTAGTAACATTTTTTTCCCCCCTGAAGATTTTTCTTTTTTTGATGTTTGTGAACAAGCGTAGTAGCCAAAATTCATTGCCAAAGACTTGCTTCCTTACTAACAATCTTACCTGGACCTCAGCCATGTTCCTTCCCTGCTACTCTCTCATTTTTCTGAAACCATCTTGCGCTCTCTGCTTCCTCTTTCTCCGTTGCAAATACTGTTGATGGGAGAGGAAAGCACTCTCTCCTTCAAGAATATGTACAACTCCATCCTGTTTACTCCACGTTCAGACTGACCTCCTGGTCAAAACAGCAGAGCTGCACCATTTTATCACAATAAATTACAGCCTCTTGAAACAATGAAGCTTGAGTTGAAATGTTTCTGCTGAGTATAACAGGACATAAGGGCACCTAGAAAAATGCAATGAACAAACATTAACTAATTAATTCTTACAATATTCCTATGCTACAGGGAAGTAGGAATGATTAAATAAGACTGAGAAAACAGATGCATCTCCTCACATCTTGAAAATGTATCATTGCAGGTTTCTCACATTAAAAAGTAACAATGTTTACATGAACTCCCCCCAAACTACCTTGTTGGTTCCTGTTTATATGAAACAGAAATGAAACCCTTTGGTCGTTATCTATGAATCACTTTGATTACCCTTGAATTTAGTAAATAATGTCTTTATCTCTGTTGGTCAGATAGCCTACTTTCAGAGCAGGAGAGCAAGAGCAATGTTCCTATGATGTAAAATAAAACTATTGCAAAAATTGCTTGCTGTGTTTCCTTTTTAGTTTCTAGGTGACTTCTGAGACTCATCTGAGATTGAAAAGTTATGTATAGTTTAAAAAAAAATGAAGAAACTGCTTTCCCTGCAGCATTTCAGATTAATGATGCTCCTGATTTTCTCTTTGTAACCAGAAGCATTGATCAGCTTTGATTCATGTAAAGATCATCTTCTGGTGTGCTTCTTTCTTGTGATGTGATGGATATGATATAATTTTCTAAAACTCAATATGCTTGTTCTACTAGCAGAAGGTTTTTTCTTGATTCCTGCTTCCCCCCCCCCCAAATTATGTACATTTCCTGTCTTCTCCAATCAAACATAACTTTTGCAGCAATACATGCCATATCCTGGCTTCATAGTCTGGATGTAGTGATCCTGATGTTATGATCACAGACAGGTCTGGGACAGGGATACGATTTTCCTTCTTCTCTCTTAGGTCAGATATGAATAAAGTCCAGAATTTTTTTCTCATACAACATAGGGTCACAGTTTGGAAAAAGCAAGGATCACCACTGAATACTGCAAAGAAGAGAGGCCATGTATAAAACAGCTGTCAAAAATGAGGCTGTAGTTCATAATATGCTGTCTTTAACCATGAAGCACACTTAAGTTTCTCATCCTCAAGAGCTCTTTTTGGACCCTCCTACTTGCTCTGAATCAGGTCACTAAAATGAAATAACATTGTTCAAAAAAATGGGTCTTGGAGGAGTAAACATTACCTTTAACCTGAATGCAGCCAACAAATGCATCATGAACATCCCACAGCTTACTGCTACTAAAAGGGGACAGCAAACAACAACGGTATTACCATGTGTGTATGGAAGGGATAATTTCTTAAGCCTGTTTCACCTTCAAAGATATTTTATCATGGATGTACTGCATGAAAATTGTGTGCCCAACTACTTAAGGTCTCTGCATTTAAAATAAGAGGAGCCAAATGTTATCCTTGGTGTTGTCGTGAAGTTCAAAATGCCACTGATGTTTATCATACTGAGAATTACTATTAGCCTAATTTGTGGACTTGTTAAATTGGTGGGAAATATACATAATTCTAGTAATATTTTCTCCATACTTCTAATAAGACATACACATGCTGGGTCCAAAGTTATCCCCTTAAAGGGAGAGAAAAAGACCCAGACCTCAGTCAAAAAGACATAGACCTCACTTATCCTATTGTTTCTCCTGAGCTTTGCTTCTCCTGAAGTTTCTCTCTGTAGGAACACTTTGTCTCTTCCTTAGCCTCAAGAGACATTCAAACCTTTTTTATAACGCAATATATTGCCTGTAAGAACTTCTTGTTCCAACAGGAAGGCAAAGCAGGTGAATTCCACATCACCAAGTATATTCCTACAGCATGAATACTCTTACAATCCCATTTGAGACTTTATATACTACTTTTTATTTGAGCAGGTATAGTGATGCAACTTCTTTCCTAATAAGATATTCACTTCCTTTTTTTTCTTGCTTCTATCTGCAAGTCCTACATGAGAGTGCAATGAACTATTTATTTGTCCCAATATTCTGCCATTTTTGAGAATGTTAGGTTTAGGCGTAATTTTTCCAATTAACAGTTTTAGATGCTCAATCCAAACTTTTCTTCATCTCTTGTTTCAGAGGAAGGCAGATGATATTTTCTAAGACTATCTGCAACTTACCAAAATAAAAGAAGTTAACATAGGCCATGAACATGCAATGAATTTGTCAATCCACTGTAACAATTCAGATACATACTTTGCCTCTTGTAAACCTTTTCTCACTAGTCAGTGAGAAAGGGTAATCAATCATTCACTTGCTTCTAGGTAAGAGCAGTTACTTTTTGGCAGTTATTGGACAAGCTGTTGTGCTGTAAATTAACAGGTGAATTCCATAGTGACTTCTCAGTAGGCCTGTACCTTAACAACAAAAATGTTCTATACAGCAGCCACACTGAAATTTAGGCACCCAATATTATCATAAAAAGTCTGATCACAGGTCTGGAGCCTACTACTCATGCCCAAACTGCTTTTACTGCCAGGCATATCCTCATGAGTCTCAGTCCTTAATTTTTAGCCAACAAAAAGCAACGTGAAAACTTCAACTAGATGAACAGAAATCAGTTTTGAAATGTTATTAGGGCTGCTGGACTGCATGAAAGAATAACTTTTTAACTTTACCAACAGGCAAATTAACATGATACAGCAAGAACAAGGTAATCTTTTAGTTCACATGGTGCCTAGCTTTGTGTTACACAGTATATCAGAACTGCATTATGTGAAAGAATACAGAAACTAAAGTAGCTAGATAACCACCTCAAAATAATCTCATTCTTGGCCTTCATCCAAAACAATCTTTGCTTTAAAACCTTGGGATGCCTTATAAAAGTCAAATAACAGTCCTGTTATCAGTCAGTGGCTTTCGCTATTTTCCAGTCTGTGGATCTCTACAGCTTTTCCAGTAGATCTATATGTCACTTTAAATTTTCACATCCATTGGATTATTGCATAATAAATATTGTTCATATGGCAAATCCCCAATAAATGTTCTATGTATCTGTAGCTCACAGGGTAGAAACACTGCCATAATAAATATAATTCATGTAACTGATCTGCAAGCATTACGTAATGACACTGATCACTCTTAACTGGGGAGCACCCTTTCACCTTGTTTTGTTATGTTTTGAACAGTCTGACAAAGTTGCTTACTCTTCTGATAGGTTTTGTTGTATTCTAATGATCCAAATACATTCTTTCTCTGCCTTGCTGAAAGAGAAATTTCAATCCAGCTTCAAAAAGCTGAAAAGCAAATGGGTTAATCTTTAGTGCTCCCCAGTCTTCCATCTGCCATTTACTTTCTTCCTTATAATCGATTCCTGAATTTTATTCCATTTAATATTAGATGGGCCATATTCATTAGTGGCTTCACTAGAATTGAATAAAATATTAGTTTGAGCCTTGATGACTAAAAACATACAATGAGAACAGAAACAACCAAAGTGGGTTTGCTCTACTTGAACATAAATGGATGTTTGTCTAACATTTGTCATTTGTTCTTTTGCTGCTTGTCTATAGTCTGCTTGCACGTGTACTGAGAGTTATACTTAGTTCTGTTGCACTTCCTCCATCCGGTTACTGTGAAAACAGACTAACTAAGCAGAGCTAGAGGCATGCAAAAACTTCTCGCAGCTCTTATTCTAGATACTGTTTAAACATATTTGAAGAGGAGGGGGGAAATGGACAAGCAGAATGAAAATAAAATAACTTTCCAGATCAGTCATTTTATTAGAACGTACAGCACAAAAAGGCATTAGATAATGAGAACTCCAGTTGACTCTATCACTGATTTTTATAAATGCTGCACTAAAAACTGCGTGTTCCATATCATCCTGGAAGACAGCATTCCCAATGGTGACCTGTTCATAGAATCATGGAATATCTCAAGTTGGCGGGACCATAGGGATCATTAAGTCCAACTCCCTGCTCCTCACAGGACCATCTAAAACTAAACCATATGACTAAGACCACCATCCAGAAGCTCCTTGAACTCTGACAGACTTGATGCCATGACCAGTTCCCTGAGGAGCCTGTTCCAGTGAGTGACCACCCTCTCAGTGAAGAACCTTTTCCTAATGTCCAATCTGAACCTCCCCTGACACAGCTTCATTCCATTTCCTCGTGTCCTGTCACTGGTCACCAGAGAGAGGAGATCAGCACCTTCCCCTCCGCTGCCCCCCTTGAGGAGGCTGTAGATTACAACGTGGTCACCCCTCAGCCTTCTCTTCTCCAAACTGAACAAACCAAGTGACCTCAGCTGCTCCTTGCAAGTCTTGCCCTCGAGACCTTTCACCATCCTGGTTGCCCTCCTCTGGACACACTCTAATAGTTTGATGTCCTTCTGATATCGAGGCACCCAAAAGCGCACAGTACTCAAGGTGGGGCCACACCAGTGCAGTGCAGAGTGGGACAATCACCTCCCTTGACCGGCTAGCTATGCTGTGCTTGATGCACCCCAGGACACAGCTGGCCCCTTTGGCTGCCAGGACACACTGTTGACTCATATTCAACTTGCCATCAGCCCAAACTCCCAGATGTCTTTCTGTGGGGTTGCTCTCCAGCCTCTTGTCCCCCAATTTGTACGTATACCCAGGATTACCCCATCCCAGGTGCAGAATCCAGCACTTGCTCTTGTTAAATTTCATATGGTTGATGACTGCCCAGCTCTCTGGTCTAGCCAGTTCTCTCTATAAAGCCTCTCTACCCTCAAGGGAGTCCACAGCTTCTCCTAGTTTAGTAGCATTGGCAAACTTACTTAATGTGCATTTGGTTCCTGTGTCCAGATCATTTATAAAAACATTGAAGAGCACTGGCCCTAAAATTGAGCCCTGGGAAATCTCACTGGGTGACTGGCCGCCAGTTTGATGTAACCTCATTTACTAAAACTCTTTCAGCCCAACACATCAGCCAATTGCTCACCCAATATATTATGGACTTGTCTAGCTGTGTGCTGGACATTTTATCCAGAAGGACGCTGTGAGAGACAGTATCAAAAGCTTTGCTAAAATCCAAAACCATGACATCTACTGGCTTCCCTTGGTCAACTAAATGGGTGACCTTGTCATGAAAGGAAATTAAGTTGGTTAAGCAGGACTTTCTCCTCATGAACCTGTGCTGGCTATGGCCAATGACTGCATTGTCTTTCAAGTGTTTTTCAATATCTCCCAGAATAACCTTCTCCGTAATTTACCAGGCACTGAAGTGAGACTGGCAGACCTGTAATTACCAGGGTTTTCCTTCTTTCCCTTCTTGAAAATTGGAACATTTGCCAGGTTCCAGTCAACTGGGATCTCTCCAGACTCCCAAAACTATTGAAAAACAATAGAAAGGTGCTGCAATGACATCAGTCAGCTCTTTCAGTACCCTGGGATGAATCTCATTGGGCTCCATAGATTTATGCACATCCAGCTGGAGCAGCAAGTCTCAAACAAGTTCAGGGTTGTCTGGGAGTTTAGCATCCCCCCAGTCATGGTCTTCCAACACAGGACTCCGGGGGTCCCAGGGCCCATCATCGGTGTTGAAGACAGAGAGGCAAAGAAGGCATTAAACGTTTCCACTCTGCATCCCTATTTGTGAGGTGACCAACCCCATCAAGCAATGCACCAATGTTACCTCTAATTCTCCTTTTGCTATTAACATATTTTAAAAAGCCCTTTTTGTTGTCGTTTGCAGTGCTGGCCAGACTGAACTCTCATCAAGCTTTGGCCACATGAATTTTCTCCCTACAGTGGCAAAAAGCATGTAGTGGGGAGCATGTAGTCCTCTTGTGTTGCCTGTCCTTGCTTCCAATGCTTGTACACTTTCCTTTTCTGACTAATTTCTAAAAGAAGATCCCTGGCCAGCCAAGCCAGCCTTCTGTGCTGCTTGCTTGACTTCTGACACTTTGGAATTGCCTGCTTCTGCACTCTTAAGAGATGGCTCTTAAAAAGTGACAAACATTCATGTACCCCAATACCTTCAAAAGTAGATTCCCAGGTGACCTTACTAATTAGCTCCTTCAGCAGCCCGAAGTCTGCTCTCCCCATATCCAGGGTCAAAGTTTTGCTGTCAGTTTTTCTCCTATCACCAACAATGTGAAACTTAACTACTTCATGGTCACTGTGACCAAGATAGCCACCAATCACCACTTCGCCCACAAAACCCCTTCTGTTTACAAACAAAAAATCTAGAAGGGCACCTTTCCTAAGTCAGCTCCCTTAGTACCTGCACCAAGAAGTTATCTTCAATATGCTTCAGAAATTTCCTGGATCTGTTTGCATCTGCTGCATGACATTCCCAGTTGATGTCTGGGAAGTTAAAATCACCCATAAGGATAGTATGGGTGTCGATAGTAGACTCCCACAACAACATCCGCTTTATTTGCTTTCCCCTTCATCCTTACCCAGAGGTTCTCAACCATGTCATCACCAGCTGTAAGTGCCATACAATCCACCCCCTCCCTTACATACAGTGGCACACGCACCCCCCACCTCACCTGCCTTGTCTGTCCCTCCTGCAGAGCCTATAATCATCCATCACAGCACCCCAGTCACAGGATTCATCCCACCAGGTTTCACTTATGCCAGTGATGTCATAGCTCTGGGATTGGGCCAAAGCTTCTCGTTACTCTTGCGTACACTGGTCCCAGTCATATGTGCTTCAGCTCCTCCTCAATCATGTGGCCCTGTCCCCTGCTTCACACAGGCACTGTTGCTCACAAGTCACGCAGTGACCTAGTTCAGGGAGGTGATCTAGCTGAAAATTCAAAGAATTCATAGAATTAAAGAATAAATCCGGTTGGAAGGGATCTTGGGAGTTTGTCTAGTCAAATGCAACACTGAATTGAGACAATGTTTGCTCAGGTCTTTGTGCACTTGGCTCTGGAAAACCTGCAATAACTGATATTCCACAATCTCTCTGGGCAATCTGCTCCATTGCTTGGCTGCCCAGCTCCCTCAGTACCTCCTTGAATTCTACGGTTTAAGTTCCTCTTGTATGTGAAAAAACACTTTTCCTTTTTGTTATGTCTGCCTTCTGCTGATTTCTTTTGATGCCCCTACTTCTTTATTTGAAAGAGAGAGTGAACAGTCTCTCCCCAATCGCCCTCTCCAGGCCACTCATCATTCTATACACCCCTTTTTATATGTCCTCCCTCAGCTGTTTTCCAGTCCATTTTGAGGACCATTTAATGATACTTAATCTATTGCATACCTTGGAGCATGCCAGTCACACTATCTGAACCTGAACTCTACTGTAACCTACTTAACTTGGGAGACAAGATCTGCTGAAAGGATGCAGCCAAATTATCGTTACAAGTATAGTAGCATTCCTTGTTTTGCTGTTTATTCCTGAAAAGATAGTAGCAGAGGGCTCCTTTCCCATGTGTGCCACTTCATCCTTAATACATGTCAAAAGCTCTAGTTGGCAAGTGCTTTAGATGCCTTCAAATGAGCTTTGGTCATTTATGTCAGGGAGACAGAAGTTCACGCTTACCATCGTGCACTGCTTCAGGAGCTGAGTCAGCTGCAGCAAATGTGAATCAGCACCTTTCCTGCCTCAGTTCACAGCCTGAACTCCAGATTTACCCTATCATCACTTTTCCTGAGACTCACATAAACCGTGGAGCTCACAGCAGGAGATGGAAACCTCTTAAATTGCTCTCATATGTATCACTAAGACCTGCCTGAACACATGCAATGGGACAAAGTGTTTATAAACAGTATCTTTTGGATTACTTTGCCAAGTAAGACTAGGATCGTGAAGCATTTTGGATACTTGTCCATATGCTGTCTTCCATAGTCCAGATCTGCATCTCCACAAAGAGTTGTATGAAAAGCAAGCAGCCGGTGGTCAGTAGTCCAGTTCTGCATCGCCTGGGAAATTCACAAACCTTCAGCACAGAATTTTAGTACAGAGGTCAAATAAACTGGCTTTCCCACCCCTTCACAGCTGCAGTCAGCCTGAACTGCAGGCAGTGAAAACTATTCAGAGGGCAGATGCATAAGGCTTCCACACCAGGATGAACAACAGAGACACCTGCTTATTAGCATGTTGTTGAGTCATGCTCTCAATTACACGATGGGCTGTTGTTTTTCAGCGTGGTACTGTGTTTTTCTTCCGTGATAGGCCTTTGGGGTCATGGTATGTCAAAGACATTGTCTTACTGGGTGAGTTAAAACTTAACAAGGGTAGGTCTCTATCCTATTATCAGTGTTTCGCAAACTGAAAATAAAGCTAGTGCTGTGTCAGCAGATTAGCTGTGGATCTAAAAGAGGTGATTTCTTAAATTACAGGGTAGAAAGAGAAAATAAAATTGGTGTCACTGCCTCAGCTGAACTGCTTTTTCTTTTCCTGAAGAAGGTCTCATATGTACTTCATGTCGTTTTCTTGATCATGAACATCAGCTTTGGAAAATGAACAGTCATCTCACTGATACATCTCATGGATGAGAACATATAACAATTTTGTAAGACTATGTGATCCATAATATTACACTTTCTTTGTGACAAGAAATAAATGTCCCTCATAATTTTTTCCACATTCCATCAAACACAAATAAGGAGTGAGACTATCAGTAAAGGTTTTTGACAATGATAAATACACATCCATCTGACAAGCTTATGCAATTTTTTTCCCAATATTGCTCACAATGGCTATTAAAAAACCTCTATTTTTTTCTTTGATTGTTGTACTAATATATACTAATACTTTACATAACAGATACTAAAATAAGCAGGGAAAATATGAGATAAGAATTTCCCCTTGTCTGTTTAGACTGAATTACTCTTCAAAACAGAAAAGCTTTCACTGTGAAACAGAAGTAGAAAGCTAAACCATGCCTTTTAAAGTATCAGTCAAAGGAGGAAAACAAACAAGCCACTGTTGGCAATCTCAGGAGGCATTCTGCTTGTGGAGAAGCAATGAGACTAGAATTCCTCTAAGACTACTGAGGCGTGACTCCTATATCTTATTTACAACAGTTCAACACAAACTACTGCCAGTATGTGTCTCAGATTACTGTGTGGTACGAAAAACGGCAGTCAGAGTTTCCTTTAACTAGTATGGTCCAAATTTTGATCTGTATTAGCACCACTTTCAGCTGGTTTCCTGGCCTGTAATTCTGCTGTGTGTCATCAAAATTCAGTTCTAACCAGCTGGAGGTGGCCATTCCTGTGCTCAAAGATGTCTTCCTGGTGCTAACTACTCAGGAACAATTTTGCTGACTTTTATGCCAACTAGAATAGGAGAAAGGAAAAGGCACATAGGGGCAACGTATGGCATAGGGAAGGGACAAAAATTGTCAACTGCATAAATTAGAATTCCTGAGATCATGCTGATTGGTAATTGGCAACAGCCAACACGGCTTCACTAAGGGCAGATCATGCCTGACAAACTTGGTGGCCTTCTATGATGGGGTTACAGCGTCCGTGGATAAGGGAAGGGCAACTGACATCATCTACCTGGACATGTGCAAGGCATTTGACACTGTCCCGCACGACATCCTTGTCTCTCAATGGGAGAGACATAGATTCGATGGATGGACCACTCGGTGCATAAGGAATTGGCTGTATGGTCGCACTCAAAGAGTTGTGGTCAATGGCTCAATGTCCAGGTGGAGAATGGTGACGGGTGGTGTTCCTCAGGGGTTGGTACTGGGACCGGCACTGTTTAACATCTTTGTTGGCGACATGGACAGTGGGATCAAGTGCACCCTCAGCAAGTTTGCCAACAACACCAAGTTGTGTGGTGTGGCCACCTTGACAGGCTGGAGAGGTGGGCCTGTGCGACCTGCATGAAGTTCAACAAGGCCAAGTGCAAGGTCCTGCACGTGGGTCGACGCAATCCCAAGCACGACTATAGGCTGGGCGAGGAATGGATTGAGAGCAGCCCCGAGGAGAAGGACTTGGGGGTATTGATTGGTGAGAAGCTCAACATGAGCCAGCAGTGTGCGCTTGCAGCCCAGAAAGCCAACCGTGTCCTGGGCTGCATCAAAAGAGGTGTGACCAGCAGGTCGAGGGAGGTGATCCTGCCCCTCTACTCCGCTCTTGAGAGACCCCACCTGGAGTACTGCATCCAGCTCTGGGGGCCCCAGTACAGGAGAGACATGGAGCTGTTAGAGCAAGTCCAGAGGAGGGCCATGAAGCTGATCAGAGGGCTGGAGCACCTCTCCTATGAGGACAGGCTGAGACAGTTGGGATTGTTCAGCCTGGAGAAGAGAAGGCTTTGGGGAGATCTAATTGCAGCTTACCAGTACCTGAAGGGGCCTACAGGAAAGATGGTGAGGGACTGTTTATCAGGGAGTGTAGTGACAGGACAAGGGGTAATGGGTTCAAGGTGAAGGAGGGTCGATTTAGATTAGATGTTAGAAAGAAATTCTTTACTGTTAGAGTGGTGAGGCACTGGAAGAGGTTGCCCAGAGAGGCTGTGGATGCCCCCTCCCTGGAAGTGTTTAAGACCAGGTTGGGTGGGGCTTTGGGCAACGTGGTCTAGTGGAGGGTGTCCCTGCCCATGGCAGTGGGGGTTGGAACTAGATGATCTTTAAGGTCCCTTCCAACCCAAACCATTCTATGATTCTATGATTCTATGATTCTATGCTAGCATATACCTCTTTTCATAAGAAAATTCTTTTCTAGACAAAGGTAACAAAGATCAAATCTATGTTGCTTTAATAAACCATTTGATATATGTTAAGTTATTACTGCATATGAAGAAGGGAGTTTGTTCAAGTCCTAAGTGGGGAAGGTAGATAAGGGTAAGATGGGTCACAACAGAGGGAGAACTAAAGAAGATTCTAATGGAGATCCTGAATTAGAAGTTAAGACCCAGTCATAACTCCAGCTAAGTCCTAGATCCTGTGAAGATCACATCTTACTTACTATTTCAATTATGAGCTTGGAAATAAAGAAAGTATGTGCTAATGAAATTTGCAGATGGCCTGAACAGAGGCTTTATTAAAACAGGCAGACCGGAATATAGAAACAATTGGGTGAGTTCACATATTGGAATGCAATGAAATTAGAAACTAATAAACAAGCAGCTACAATGTCAGAGCTCATCAGCTGGAAATATTAGTCTATTGCAGAATAATTATGTGGCCCTGAGAAAAGGCACATATGATCCTAGGGTGGATTATGTAAAGTATATGTAGAAGTTCAGTATTCATGTCACGGTACATGGCAGCTGAAACACTGTACAATTTTGTATGCTACTTAAGCAAGCGACTTTCAAACTGAAACAAGCACAGACAAGAACTGTTAGGGTTACTAAGAAAGTGAGGAGTCTACTTTGTCAGAGGAGACTATGATAGTTCATGTGGACAATCAGAGCTGCTTTCTGGGGCTTTCTGCATGAAGGCAACATGCAAGTTTGCACCTCCTCCAGGCACTTCTTCCCATCTCTGCATCTGTAATGGTCAAGTAGCATTGTAGAGAAGATAACTCCAAATATGTTTTGGTATACAAGCATTCAGGCGTTAAATACGCAGATTGACTGACTGGGATTTACTACTGTAGGAGAAGTAATGCACCCCAACTTTTTAATTTTACCTGGGACTCATGACTCACACTTGGAAATTTAAGAATGGAAAAAAATACAAAAGGTTAAAACTGTTGTTTGTCTAAATTGGAAACAGCCCCATAAAGCCAACCAACCAATGAAACAAACAAACACTTCCCAATAATCAATACACAAAACTAGACTATACTTAAATAATAACAAATCTTCTTAATTGTTCCAGGTATCTTTTACATACTTAATATCAAGTCTTAAGGAGTAATTCATTGCCCACCATCTGAACTCTGTTTCTGAGGAATCAACCTTGTCTCTGTGTTACAACCTTACAAAATACTACCCTGAAGATCCCTTCCAATTTATATCAATCAATTAAGGACTAGCTGAGAGGAAAAATTCTGAATTACCAAAGAAATACGTGAGATACTCCTTTTTATATTTTATTTAATTTTGGAAAACTACTGCATTGTAGTTGGGGCTGGTTTTTTTTTTAGTTTTTCAAGATTGTTTGGATGCCTGAGAAACATTTAGGTGTTCATAGGACTATTACTTCTTTGGGACTATTAATTTCTTTGGGACTATTACTTCTTTTTGATTAGGAGGTCAACTGAAATGTAACTTTCACTGGTCCTTCCATTTTCAAAATAATATAACTTGTAAAACTCTTTCTTCCCGGTGCAGCATTCTATAACCTGTAAGTACTGACTGTACAGAAGCCATGCCAATCTTAGAGTTTATGTTATATTCCTAGCTTTATAGACACCATGAAATTGTGTATCAGCAAGCCAAACAACAAGCCTATTAAGAGAGCACTTACATTAAGTTTACTTCCACCCCATTTGTTGTCATTTTCAGGAGTTTATTACGTCATGAATGCTAAAACAGCCTGATGTATTCAAACTGGTAAAACAGCAGCTGCAAAAATATATTGCTGCTTTCTGTAAGTACTACAGGACAATAAACGTTAAGGAGGAAGGGACAGCAAGACAATACTGGCAGAAGAACAGACACCTATTAACTACCAGTGGAATTTTGAAGTTTTGTCACCATCCAAGAATGAAGTTCTTGTAAAGCTTGAAGTAACTGTGAGGTCAAAACTTCAACAACTTAAAACAAAACTGTAAATTCATGAGATGCTTTCGGTATTGTACACATTTGTCTCTGTACAGTGGGTATCCCAAGTCCCATGTTCTCACAAGTAGTCTTAGTCTGTTTCTATAATGAGTTGTACCAGCTTCTTGCAGCTACTACTCTTCAGTGTTTCTACCAGTGTATAATCAGATCATAAAGATATAATTGTACATTTCAACATATTTCCCTTTAGAGTCTATAAAACCTGCTACTGCTTTTCAGTTAAAGGGTGAAACACAACCTGTGGGGTTTTTTTACTGAAGGTCTTCAGTCTTGTATCCTAGATTAAGTATTATGCCTGGACACATATGTACATGTCCTGGGTTTCAGCTGGGATGATAGAGTTAATTTTCACAAGAAGCTGGGAAGGGACATAGCCAGGACAGCTGACCCAAACTAGCCAAAGGGATATTCCATACTAAATGATGTGATAGTGGTCTGAATGAAGTCACGCCATCGCTGAGTGCCGCTGTGCCAGACATGCTAGAACTTCAATATGAACTGGAGTCAAAGGCAGCCAAGTGGTATGCCACAACTGATATCGCAAATGCATTTTTCTTGATCCCTTTGGTGGCAGAGTGCAGGCCACAGTTTGCCTTCACTTGGAGGGGCGTCCAGTACACCTGGAATCGACTGCCCCAGGGATGGAAACACAGCCCCACCATTTGCCATGGGCTGACCCAGACTGCACTGGAAAAGGGTGAAGCTCTGGAGCACCTGCAATATATTGATGACATCATTGTATGGGGCAACACAGCAAAAGAAGTCTCTGAGAAAGGAAAGAAAATAGTTCAAATCCTTCTGAAAGCTGGTTTTGCCATAAAATGAAGTAAGGTCAAGCGACCTGCACAGGAGATGCAGTTCTTAGGCATGGCAAGATGGGCATCATCAGATCCCAATGGATGTGATCAACAAAGTAGCATCTATGTCTCCACCGACTAGCAAAAAGGAAACACAAGGTTTATTAGGTGTTGTGGATTTTGGGAGGATGCATACCTCAAATTACAGTCTAATTGTAAACCATCTCTATCAGGTAACCCAGAAGAAGAACTATTTTAAATGGGGCCCTGAGCAACAACAAGTCTTTGAACAAATTAAGCAGGAAATAGTTCATGCAGTAGCCCTTGGGCCAGTCCAAGCAGCACCAGATGGAAAGAATGTGCTCTACACTGCAGCTGGGGAGAACGGCCCTACCTGGAGTCTCTGGCAGAAAGCACCAGGGGAGACTCGAGGTCGACCCCTGGGGTTTTGGAGTCAGGGATACAAAGGATCCGAGGCCTGCTACACTCCAACTGAAAAAGAGATATTGGCAGCATAGGAAGGGGTTTGAGCTGCTTCGAGGTGGTTGGTACTGAAGTACAGCTCCTTCTGGCACCCCACTGCTGGTGCTTGGTTGGAGGTTCAAAGGGAGGGTCCTCTCTACACAAAGATTTTGGAACATTGCCAGAGGAGGAGGTGACACATGCTGAAGAAACCCCACTGTATAATAAACTGCCAGAAAATAAGAAGAAATACGCCCTGTTCACTGACGGGTGCTGTCATATTGTGGGAAAGCATTGGAGGTGGAAGGCTGCCCTGTGGAGCCCTATACGACAAGTCACAGAAACTGCTAAAGGAGAAGGTGAATTGAGCCAGTTTGCAGAGGTGAAAGCCATCCAGCTGGCTTTAGACATTGCTGAACGAGAGAAGTGGCTGATGCTCTACCTCTATACTGACTCATGGATGGTGGCAAATACCCTGCAGGGGTGCTTACAGCAATGGAAGCAGAGCAACTGGCAGCGCAGAGCCAAACCCATCTGGAATGCCGAATTATGGCAAGATATTGCTGCCTGGCTAGAGAAGCTGGCTCTAAAAGTACATAACGTAGATGCCCACGTACCCAAGAGTCAGGCCACTGAAGAACTTCAAAACAACCAGCAGGAGGATCAGGCTGCTAAGATTGAAGTGGCTCAGGTGGACTTGGATTGGCAACGTAAGGGTGAATTATTTATAGCTCGCTGGGCCCATGACACCTCAGACCATCAAGGAAGAGGTAAAACATACAGATGGGCTTGTGATTGAGGGGTGCACTTGACCATGGACACTATTGCACAGGTTATCCATGAATGTGAAACATGCTGCGATCAAGCAAGCCAAGTGGTTAAAGCCTCTCTAGTATGGAGGACTATGGCTGAAATATAAATATGGGGCAGCATGGCAGATTGCTTACATCACACTCCCACAAACCCACCAAGGCAAGCAACATGTGCTTACAATGGTGGAAGCAATCACTGGATGGCTGGAAACACATCCTGTGCCCCATGCCACTGCCCAGAACACTGTCCCGGGCCTTGGAAAGCAAGTCTTGTGGCAACATGGCACCCCAGAAAGAACTGAGTCAGACAACGGGACTCATTTCCGAAACAACCTCATAGACACTCCTATCATGCACCAGCCTCTGGGAAAATCAAACGATACAACGGGCTGCTAAAGACCACAATGAGAGCAATGGGTGGTGGGACCCTCAAACATTGGGATACACATTTAGCAAAAGCCACCTGGTTAGTTAACTCTAGGGGTTCTACCAATCGAGCTGTCTCTGTTCAATAAAACTTCCATGTACTGTAGAAGGGGATAAAGTCCCTGTAGTGCACATGAAGAGTATGTTGGGAAAGACAGTCTGGGTTAGCCCTGCTTCAGGCAAAGGCAAACCCATCCATGGGATTGCTTTTGCTCAAGGACCTGGGTGCACTTGGTGGGTTATGCGGAAGGATGGGACAGTCCGATATGTACCTCAAGGGGATTTGATTTTGGGTGAGAATAGCCAATGATTTAAATTGTATGATGTTAATTGCTAAATAACCCTGCCATTGTATGTCATCATGACTACAATTGCTATACTCTGTATCAATATTACAGTAAGAATCACTCAAATTAATGAAGGATGAACTTTGATGAAACCAAGCAAAGTGCAGCAATGATGGAACTAGAACTGGCTTCAGCAACTGGTGCCCAGCAACTTCCTTGAAATCAACATCTTCAACCCACAGACCACGGGTGTGGACCACCCCAGATACACCAGCCACAAGCTCCGGATGCAGCATGCAACAATCCCACACTGCACACCATCTCTCCTGCCCTGAGAGACTGTTATGACAGATGGAGCCCGAAGTCATGGATTAAATTAACTCAATGGACATTTTAGAGGGATGGGCCATAGACTAAAGGAATGATATCTGTGTGTATACATATAAAAATATCAAAGACAGGAAAAGTGGTGGTGATTAATTGGACAAGCGTAGGATCTGGTCACGACGTAGATGGTACAGAATAAGGGGTGGATAATGTCCTGGGTTTCAGCTGGGATACAGGTAATTTTCACAAGAAGCTGGGAGGCAACACAGCCAGGACAGCTGACCCAAACTAGCCAAAGGGATATTCCATAACATATGACATCATGCTCAGTATAGAAGGGGGGAGCTGGCCGAGAAGGGAGGATTGCTGCTTGGGGATGGGCTCGGCATTGGGGTGAGCAAACTGCATTGTGCATCACCCACTTTGTATCTTCTTTTATTAGTATTTTTGTTATTTTTCTCTTCCTTTGCTGTCCTATTAAACTATCCTTATCTCAACCCATGAATTTTACCTTTTTTTTTTCCAATTCTCCTCCTCATCCCACTGGCGGCGGGGAGGAGAGAGCAAGCAGCCACATGGTGCTTCGTTGCCAGCTGAGGCTAAACCGTAACAGTACAGACTGATGGATTTTAATTATGCTGAAATTTCCCTCTCTCTGTATTTTACTTTCATTAGAATTGTTGGCTGTAGGATCCTGTTGTTTGTGTCAGCTTTGGTCATGTGGATTGAGTTGAACTATCCCACTGACACAGCTGGAAACTATTCACAAAAACATGTAGTTTTTTATGGATATGGCGAAGATAGTACCACCATTTTCTTGTGGTGGTACTACCTTATCTATCTCACATTAGACAGTTTCCTATCCCATACCAATCCAAAGAGATTGTGTGCATGTGTCCAATTTTGAACTGTTATTTACACATGCTTAATAGAATTTGATCTGCTTGCTAATTTCCTCAACACCCCAGTTTCATTAGTGTGTTTCCAAACTCCATTGAAAGCTCAGAGCTACTTATTCTACCCATAATCACTACTTTAGAAATGGTTCTGAGTCTAAGAAAGCACTAACTCCATGACAAGACTCCCATTAATTTTAGTGGGGCCAGAGTTTCAGAAATTAAATGCTGTCTCTTCAATGTTATCATTTCTATATCCTCATACATGACAGAGCTCTCACCAAGCTGAAGGTTATCTCCAACAGCATTGAGAACTGAACCTCTCTGACAGTATACATTTAAATCTCCTGTACCTCCGCTTCTGGAATTGCCTTCACACCAATGTTCATAGACACTGCATTAAGACTTTTTCTTGAGCCACAGTTGAGAACCTTTGTAAAAAATATTTCATTATTGCCAAGCAAAGAGGTGTATAACATGCTGACAGAAGTACAAAGGATAACTAAATACATACAAACATATATACGTAGACTGACTGGTCACTTTACTCACATAGCAAATATATAGGTGAAAGGAAGTCTGTCACACATGCCATATATCTAAGGTCATATTAATGCCCTGGAAATCAAACAAACTGTATCAATGCTAAAATACAAGATTAAGATACCTTAAATAGCATTAGTATAGCCATCTGCCTGGTAGACTCCTAGGAGTCAAGATTTAAGTTTTGAGCTTGTCGATGAAAGTAAGAATGGTGTAATGGACTGCATCAAAGCCTTTTTTAGGTCAGCACTGTCTCTTCAGTGGGAGATGACTGAAGAAAGAACAAAAGAAAAGAAAAACCCAAAGTGTTCACTATACCTTCTCAGAGTCCAGCAATCTGCAATTCAGGGTTTTACTGAGGTAAAGGTGGTTTTGTACATTTTTGATAGTCCTAAGATGGATTTCATGAATTTGCTTCTAGAAACCATGTGGTTTGCCAGCACTCTGAATACACTTCCACAGGTTGATGAGGCACAATGTGGAAACATCTCTTCTGAGAAGACCCCACCTGCTAGTGGGGCTGATGAGTCTTTGTCTAAATAGCTACTTCTCACATGGAAATTATGCAGTATCCTTGTTTTGCATCTCTATAGTTTTTCCATTTCTGCTGCATTATTATTATGCATTGAAGATTTCCAAACAGCATAGATTTATACAACCATATAGCGATACTTGTGCTTCTGTGTGAGTTACATAATCATAGAATCATAGAATGGTTTGGGTTGGAAGGGACCTTAAAGATCACCATTCCAACCCCCCTGCTGCGGGCAGGGACACCCTCCACTAGACCACGTTGCCCAAAGCCCCACCCAACCTGGCCTTAAACACTTCCAGGGAGGGGGCCTCCACAACCTCTCTGGGCAACCTGTTCCAGTACCTCACCATTCTAACAGTAAAGAATTTCTTTCTAACATCTAATCTAAATCTAACCTCCTTCAGTTTAAAGCCATTACCCCTTGTCCTGTCACTACACTCCCTGATAAACAGTCCCTCACCATCTTTCCTGTAGGCCCCTTCAGGTACTGGTAAGCCGCAATTAGATCTCCCCAAAGCCGCCTTTTCTCCAGGCTGAACAATCCCAGCTCTCTCAGCCTGTCCTCATAGGAGAGGTGCTCCAGCCCTCTGATCAGCTTCATGGCCCTCCTCTGGACTCACTCCAACAGCTCCATGTCTCTCCTGTACTGGGGCCCCCAGAGCTGGATGCAGTGCTCCAGGTGGGGTCTCTCAAGAGCGGAGTAGAGGGGCAGGATCACCTCCCTCGACCTGCTGGTCACACCTCTTTTGATGCAGCCCAGGACACGGTTGGCTTTCTGGGCTGCAAGCGCACACTGCTGGCTCATGTTGAGCTTCTCATCAATCAGTACCCCCAAGTCCTTCTCCTCAGGGCTGCTCTCAGTCCATTCCTCACCCAGCCTATAGTCATGCTTGGGATTGCGCCGACCCACGTGCAGGACCTTGCACTTGGCCTTGTTGAACTTCATGCGGGTCACGCAGGCCCACCTCTCCAGCCTGTCAAGGTCCCTCTGGATGGCATCCCTTCCCTCCAGCGTGTCGACCACGTGTCATCGGCAAACTTGCTGAGGGTGCACTTGATCCCACTGTCCATGTCGCCAACAAAGATGTTGAACAGTGCCGGTCCCAGTACCGACCCCTGAGGAACACCACTCATCACCATTCTCCACTTGGACATTGAGCCGTTGACCACAACCATCCAGCCAATTCCTTATGCACCAAGTGGTCCATCCATCGAATCTATGTCTCTCCCATTGAGAGACAAGGATGTTGTGCGGGACAGTGTCAAATGCCTTGCACAAGTCCAGGTAGATGACATCAGTTGCCCTTCCCTTATCCACGGATGCTGTAACCCCATCATAGAAGGCCACCAAATTTGTCAGGCACGATTTGCCCCTAGTGAAGCTGTGTTGGCTGTCACCAATCACCTCCTTATTTTCCATATGCCTGAGCATAGTCTCCAGGAGGGTCTGCTCCATAATCTTGCCAGGCACGGAGGTGAGACTGTGCAGCACCACTTTCCTTTAAAAAATATGCTCCTTCCTTCTCATTGCAAATCTCCTTATACTCTACTATTTCCATTATTTTATTAGAAATTTTATCGGTTTTTCCTGAGGAAGACACCAGGTTTTCTCTCTTACTTACCTTTGGTATCACATTTGCTACACTCCAGCCTTCTAGCACCAAAGCCATTTCACATAAGGGTGAGCTTATTGTAGTTAGTGGTAGTTACCCTCAAGTAATTTTGGATGCTTCGGTAAATACTGCTTGGCTCTGCCCATTTTCTAATCCCCATTTTGTTGGCTTTCTCTGGTATTTTTTTCACTTCAGACACTGCAGTTTGAGGCACCAGAGTTCAGAGGACACTGGTTGTCTCATGTACCTTCCTACAACGTAAAACTATTCAGAGAAGCCTCCTGAGGACGCCTCATGGTGAACACAGACACAGAAAAATCACTTATTGCTGGCTGGACAGAGCACACCTATTTCTGTAAAGGACTTCAGGACGCCAGAACTACACAACATCCGTGACTTCTGCAGCCACAAGGACGACACTCGACCGCCGTTCGTCACACCTCCAGCCAGGCCCTGCCCGCAGACTCTCCCTCACGCACCAGGACAGCTCCTGCGACCCGACCCGCTCCCGCGGGCGGATGGACCCCGCACCTCCGTTAGCGGCGGCCGGGCGCAATGCGCAGGCGCGACGGGGCGGGACGCCGCGCGCAGGCGCGGTGCGTGGAGGCGGGTTTGAACGGTGGCGGGTAACGGAATCTGTCGGTGCTGCGCTGCGCTGTGCCGTGCTGCTAATGGAGCCCGTCCTGAAAGGTACCGGCTCGTCCGCTGTGCGGGAGCAGGGCTGGCGGCCGGGCCGTCCTTCTCCCGGCGCGGCTGAGGGCAACTGCTGTGCTGGAGCGGGTCCTATTTACAGCGCTGCCCCGGCGTCCCTCTCCTTGCGGCCCTTTCTCCGGTGCTTCCCGGCAGGACTGTCGGGGCCGAGGCCGCTGTGGGGGCTCCGGCTCGCGGTGGCCGTTCGCTTCCTTCCCCGACCGGTCCTCTCCCTGGGGGTGGCCCGGCGCCGAGTCTGGGATGGGACCTAAGCCCCCGGGGCGGGTCAGTCTTCAGCTCGGCCTCGTGGCGTGGCTCCCCCCGCGGATGGGAAGCCCTCCCGTGGGCGCGGGGAGGGGCAAAGAGTTTCGCTGCGGGGCTGCTCTGGCTAATCACGAATCTTCCCGAAACCGGCGGCGGGGCCTGGCGGTCGGACCGCCCGCGGCCTGCCCCGGTGGGACGCGGGTCGTGGCCGGCCGCAAGCCCTGCGGGGGCGTGTGGCCGCTGGAACGGGCAGGGCTGGAAGCTTTCCTCGGGCAGGGGAGAGAGCGACTGCCCCGTGGGGTGGCTACCGGTACAGCACCGGCGGCGCTGCCGGCGCCCCCCCTCTGCCGCCACGCATCGGTGCCGGCCTTGCGCTTCCTATCCCGGTCAGTCCTGGCTTCATCCTGTCTGGTTTGTTTCGCATCTGTCTAAATTTCTGCCTCGCCAGGTTGCCCTCCGATGTTTATTTTCCCCAATGTCATCCCCTTCTCTGAGACCTTTTACAAGAACCGAGCTCTACTCAGAGCTCTTCTAGTTCGAAAAAGCTGCAAAGCCTTCCTCATTTTCCTTTCCATCAGCTGTACAAAAGCTACAAAGTGCCTTGTCTTTTGTTGGAGTATATTTGATTAGCTAAAACTGGCTAATTATTTTAAAATATACCTTTGATCCTGCAGCAGGTGCATGCAGCTTTGAAGTAATGTTCCTCTAAGTTCCTAGTTTGACCTTCGCTTAAATGCTTCAACCTGTTTTTCTAGGAGAATTATAACTATGAAATTTCTAAAATATTCAATGTAAGAGAAAGGTATTGTTTTTTCGAATGCAAGTGCAATATTTTTCACAATAGAGCAATAAAAAAAAAAAAGGCAACTCTGGCAAAAGGTGTCCTGGTTCAGTAGTAGAATGAACACAAGTGTGTTGGGGCGGACTTAAGTTCCCTAAGCTCCCACAGTCATAGTAGTGATAATAATATTTTTTTGCTGTGGTTTGGCTAAGGAGGTGTTTTATGTTCCGTATTTCTCTTGTATGTGAAAAGTATTTCTAGCAATTATAACACATTAATCTTTATAAAAGTACTTATTTAACATTGGAGCATTTTTCTGGTTTTCATTTAGAAAGACTGATGACACTACATAATAACGAATCAGAAGGACATATGTAGTAACTAAAATAATTAAGCAATGTTTGCCAAGTATGACAGTTTTAAATTGACACTTTCAATTTTATTTATGAGTTGTCTGAGAGTTGTCTGGCCTGCAGTTTTTGTAAAATTGTTTTGTGGTGAACCGGCATTCATCCGGTTTTGTGGAACACTCCTGATTCATCAATGAAAATGGGAAATTGGCATGGCTGATGGAGCTGTAGGTCCTTCACTGCCTGTCCAAAGTAAAACTAATGAAGGGATTGTTAGGAGTTTAATTTGTTTATCCCTTCATGTCAATACATCTGGGTTGGTTTGTTTAAAGGCCTTCTCAACCAAGGCTGATTTCATTCCTTGAAGAGATTATTAATCTGGTTGATAAAGGAAGCTACTTAAATGCAATATACCTAAAGTCACCTAAAGCAGCTGACATGAAATTGTATTAGCCCCTGTGATATACTGAATCACCCCAAATTAAGTACATAAGTAAGGTGGAATTTGAAGTGAATTGGAAATTGTTAAGTAATACTTCTGGAGAGTTTTCAGGGGGGGTGGGGAAGGAATAATTCCATTACGTTTATTTCATTATGTTCTGTAACTTGTGTAACATCAACTCGCCTTAAAAATTTTTGACTAACCTGAAGATCAGCAGTGATTAAATAATGATAAGAGTAAGCAGTCATGTAAAGATACTGTGTTGCTTGTTAAGCTGGTAGTGTGTTTTAAATAGACCAAGTGAGTAGTTGTGTAACTAGTGTCAAACTTCTAAGTTTGTTCCATTACAACTAACTTAAGGGACAGAAATACTGTAAAAAGAACATTCTGCTGCTAACATCTGATATTTTTATTTTGTTTATTAAAAGCTGTATTTGCTACTGAATGCAACATGTATGAAAGCAAAATTTTGTTGAAAAGGCTGTTTAACCAGTTGTACCATAGTATATAATTCATTATCTGTTTGTTGTTTTCTCTCTTCTGATCCAGATATTTCTGCATTTGTAGAAGTTTGGTCATCTAACAGAACAGAAAATTACTCAAAAACTTTTGAACAGCAACTTCTTGATATGGGAGCAAAAGTAAGGAAACTATTTTGAAATAAATAGAATAGGAAAGCTCTTAATAATAAACTAGCTTGCTTGTTCTGCTTATCATGTATATTTCTTTGTAGTATGAGTTTTTAAAGGGCAGGAAGGAAGACCTGAGAATAGAAGAACGTGCTGTAGAAGTCTTACTAGTGACAGATGGGAAATGCATGTACAGCCTCCCTATATCTATAAACCTCTTTGTATATTAATATGATAGCATGCATTTGTTGTGAAGTATTGAGCTTGCCACGTACTGTGGGCAAACCACATCAAAGTGTTGAAAAACTGTGGTTGACAAGTACGTACCTTATGTTGTTTTGTCTTCTTTAACTTGTAGGCAGCTGCTCTGTTTTTAGGACAGTGTTTTCTAACCCAAGTACCATGACATTTTATTCTTCCGTTCGCTTTCCTACAAATGTGGTTCAACTCCAGAAAGTGCTAGTAAAAATACATCTAGGAGTCTTTGTAGACGTCTCAGTGACTCTTCTTTTTTTTTTCCATATCAAGTATAGTTTGCTTGTAGGTGCAAAATATGTTTAATTGCCAGCTGTAAAATTTCATTCAGAGACGAAAGTCAAACTGGCATCTTCTCTTCTTGCACATTATCACCGGTTAATGGAGTTTTTTACAGCCCACATCATGCTCTAAATAACACTTACGTGAACTCCTCATACTTTTTAAGTTGGCATGTGTAGGTGTATCTTACTGTAATTTAGGAAATTTTGTTGATCTCCCCAAAGCCTCTCTTTCTGTATGAATTCACCTAAGATAGCATGACAGAACAGTAGAATAACTGGTTTTATTATAAAACCAAATACAACTCTCAATAAATAACTCAAGTAAGAAATATTTCTTGTTCTTTTGTGCTGTACTATCAGATCTATGGAATTCTGATGATGTTAGATTTTTCTCACAGAAAAAATGACAAAACATAAGGCTTCAAAATTCCTCAAGTTGATCAAAAAGTAGCTGGATATGGTGAAAGATATAGGCAGATGATACAGATGAGCCTATTTAGCAGATCCCTGGACTAAAAAGGGGTGGTCCTGCCTTTTCGCTATTCCAGACACTTCCTTCCCTTTTATTGGGCTGAGCACATGATAGTAAACTGACTTGGCTCACTCTCTCAGGAAAGAAAATTCTAAATTAGTTTTTCAATAGATTGTTGATTTAGACATCTCAAGCTAAGGTCAGGTGAGCAACAGAGGACATCCAGTGTAAGGAAGGAGACAGGAGAGGTGAGAGGGAGGTGTAAGGTGTCTCCATAATTTGGAGGCAAAGCTATATCAAGCATCTGTCCCCTTAGGACATGGGCTGTGAGCTGGATACTAACATATGTGAGTAAGCAATTGTATCTGTAGTCATAACTTATTCTGCAAGAGGTTCGTTGGTCCTGTATACCTAGATACTTAAATGTTGTGGGTTTTTGTCTTCTGAGAAGCAATAAATCAGCTTGCCAGCAGAAGTTTTTGGAAAACCTGAATAGTTTTCTTAAAACCAAATATAGAGCTAACATGTTGGGAGCCAACTATAATGACACAATTGAGAGCGCAACAGAAAGCTAGGCAGCTACTTCCATTTGACTGTGCTGAGAAGATGCTGCTGTAAAATGTGAATTATACTGATCTCACCATGTCAATGATCACAATAACTCATCAAACACTTTTATATGTAGGCTGTTTAGTCTCCACAAAAGGAAACTTTGGTTGTGAAGAATGGAGTATCTAGAATTAAAAAGGTTGTCACTTAGTGGTCAATAGAGGCTGATAACTGAAGATTTGATCAGTTGTATGACACAATGAAAATGTCAGGTATGATATTAGCTATAATGACTTAAGTTTTCTGTATTTCTCACTTTTTTTAAAGTGTTCTCATAATTTTTTTGTTTTGTTTTCAGCCTTCCCTCAAAACGAAGAGTGATCTGTATTGATGAGAATTAGTTTAAAGGATAAGGTTAGCTGTACTCTGTAGGCTTGTGAGTTCTTTGCTAAATAAATGATGTAATTTGGCATTTCTTTGGATAGTGGCAACTACTTTCTATACTGGCTGTTGCATAAGAAATTGTTGGGCTACATAAATAAAAATGTTGTAAGATTAGATTGCTAGAGTAGGGAAATGAAAATAGAAACCTAGAGAAAAGAAGTTTGAAAACAAAAGGCTACTCTAGCCCTCTAGCATTCATTGCTTTGGCTTGACTAATGAGACTTCAGTTTTGATTGCTTGAGGCTTCTTGTGAAGATGGGAAAGATCAAAAGAGTCCTTGACATAGTGTGTAGAGTAAGTTCTTATGCTAATGGTTTATACATTAAAAGTGGACTACGCTAGCTAGTTTCATTAGCATTTTCTGATTATCAGACTTAAAGATAAGCTCTCTGTGTACTTCTGCAGGTTTCAAAAACTTTGAACAAGCATGTGACCCATGTAGTCTTCAAAGATGGACGTTTGGCTACATGGAGGAAAGCACAGAAGATGGGTGTAAAAATAGTTTCTGTTCTCTGGGTGGAGAAGTGAGTAATCGTGAATATTATGAATGTGACCTATTCTAGAGATAATGGATTCTAGTATTGGTTTATTTAAAAAGCACAGTACCTGTTTTTTTAATGTACGTGAAATAGTGATTAAATCTATGAGTAAATTATAACTTTCCTATGACATTATTCCCACTATAAAGCGTTTTACTTGCATAAAAAGGTAAAATGTTAACTCTTGAAAAATGAATGTGTTGAAGTAGTTCTGTGGTATATTTGTTAATCATTCAGTGTTCTACTCCTTTCCTTGCAGATGGCACGTATAGGCAGTGAAGACCAGATATTTATGTTGAATAGAATTCTTCCATTTTCATATGAAAAAGCATGTTTCATCAGGGACATTGTACTGTTTCTGTACTTAACTCCTGTAGACAGAACATGTCCTAGCAAGAAAGAGAAAGATCCATATGTAGTCTGACTTCTAAGACATTTGGTAGATTCAGAACAGTACTGCTTGAAGTTTCTCAACTACCATACAGAAAAAGTTAAATTTAAAAAATAAATAGATCACATTTCAGCAGTGCAGCTAGTCCATGACAATTTGCTAGTCCATAGCTGGTTCACTGAGTTTACAAAGCGGTTGTGAAACCTAACTTAGATTTCAGTGGAAGTGTAAAACACTCTTAACAGTGTTTAGGAATGTGCATGTGTTACACTCAAACACTCCAACTCATAAATTGCTGTGATGATGGAAATTAGAATATAAGTCAAATAAAGAGGCCCTTTCCTATACTGATTGTAATGTGCATGAAGAGATAGAAGTCTGCTAAGTGCAAAAATAAAAGAAAAAAATAAAAAATGGGGGAGGTGGGGGGAAACTGGGACTGAGCTCTGCAGCCACTTAAATGTAGGCCAGTACAACTACAAAACTTGTGATACAAGTCTGTTAACCAAAAAAAGAAATTCATGCAGTTCTGCAGAAGCAGGATTTTCCTTTTTTTTTTTTTTTTTAAGAATATCAGCTATAGAAGTTACAGCTGCACAACCTAGCCAGCTTTAACACTGAGGAAGAAATACCTTAAGCTCTCAAAAATGAGTGATGCAAAATTTTATGTGAATAATCTTCCTGTGACCTGGTGCTATATGAGTGTGAGAATGATGGTCATTTCAGTAGGAGTCTTTGGTTATAAAATTAAATATGCTTTTCAGATGGCTAAGTGTATAAATATGGAATTTGAAGCCTTAGTACAGGAACTATAAACTATTTGAGGACTTGGATGTGCTATAGTAAAAAGGATCCCGGAAGAGTCCAGGTGAGTAGGATCTGCAATGGAAGAAGAATGAAAGCGCCTTACAGGGGAGAGTCTAGGATGAGTCATACAGAAATGCTGTCTCTGTAACAGCAGTTCCACTCCAAGAGTCTCCTCTGCCATACAGGAAGGTATTGAGAGGATGAATGCTGTAGAAAGCTCGGGCGTAGAGACAGCTGGTTATGTGATACTGTAGGGGACAGCATGGAGCTTTGAGATCCAGGTGTAAAAGCCTCAAGAAACTTTAACTGTTGCTGGATACCAGCAACAACGGAAAAGACAGCAGAAAGAATCTGGAGAGAAAGCTTAAGCTGTTTGGTAGGAAAGAGTAAGCCAGCATCTTCCTGGTATTTTTGAATTTTGTTCCTAGTATCATGCTCTGGACAAGGCAAGGTCTTGCTATATGGCTTAGAAGATGAGGTTTGTTGGAACTGGGGAAATCATCTGAAATAGAGAGATGTATTTTATTGCGGGACACACACACACACACACACCTCCAAGCTGTGAATTATGATTTAACTTCTCTGTAATCTTTTTCTTCTGCCTTTTAGATTAAGGTTAATGCCATAAGGTACACAAGAACATACAACTTAGATTGTTATATACTATTGATGCAGAATTCGTAGGAATATCCTTGAGCAAAGTAGGTCAGGACTGGTAGAAGCTTACATAAGAGACAGTAATGAATAGTCTCACTAGTTATAGTCATTCAAGTGAGGCACAGACAATACAAAATTAAAATGAGTCTCTGCTAGCATAATTTTTTGTAATAAGATGAGGGAACTGGAGTGCCTGACTTGAAATTATATGCCTAATGTATTAATATCTTGGAAATTTGGTAGGCAGAAGACAGTCTGTTGAACCCTGGGACAATGTAGTGGTCCTGTATGAATGGAAGCTTGGTTTGAACCTGATAATTGTGTAAGCAAAAAATGCAGAGTTCATATGAGTTGAAGTTTTAGCGTTTCTAAAAAAAGATGGCTTGATTAACCACCTCCTCCATTCAATAGGGAGTAGAATGTTCTCAGAATGGTCAGAACTGTTGTGAAATGTCATTTCAGGAAATGTAATGGTAAAGGGCAACTTTCTAGTGTAGACTGGGGATTGTGTGACTCCTGTTGGAGTGCAGTGTGAAGACAAATACTTTAGGTGTCACTTGGTCTTAATTGGTTTGTGGATGGTTGTTCAAATTATTTCAAAGTAAGTATTTCTTGCAAGTATGGCCACAGTATGAAATCAGTGTTCGTACTGGAACAGCAAAACCCAAGAAGTTCTGTGACAGTGCTCAACTTTAAAAAGGTGTCTACTTAAAATGGAAGAAGTTCTGTTAAGAAGCTAAGACAGTGAAGGGAATAAAATTCTTGCTGGTGTCAAGGAGACTATTTAAAGCATAAGTCCTCTTAAGTGTATCAGAACAAAGATGGTCATCACATTGTGTGAGGGGAAAATTTAGATTTTAGACATTAGAGTAAATGTTTTCATGGCATTATCACCTCGACAGTGATAATTAAATAGAACATAAAACCTCATGTAGCAGCATGACAGCATTTTATAGAACCATACAATGGATTGGCTTGGAAGGTACCTCAAAGATCATCTAGTTCCAACCCCCACTGCCATGGGCAGGGACACCCTCTGCTAGACCATGTTGCCCAAAGCCCCATCCAGCCTGGTCTTAAACACTTCCAGGGAGGAGGCATCCACAACCTCTTTGGGCAACCTCTTCCAGTGCCTCACCACCCTCACAGTAAAGAATTTCTTTCTAACATCTAATCTAAATCAACCCTCCTTCACCTTGAACCCATTACCCCTTGTCCTGTCACTACATTCCCTGATAAACAGTCCCTCACCATCTTTCCTGTAGGCCCCCTTCAGGTACTGGTAAGCCGCAATTAGATCTCCCCGGAGCCTTCTTTTCTCCAAGCTGAACAACCCCAACTCTCTCAGCCTGTCCTCATAGGAGAGGTGCTCCAGCCCTCTGATCAGCTTCATGGCCCTCCTCTGGACTCGCTCCAACAGCTCCATGTCTCTCCTGTACTGGGGCCCCCAGAGCTGGACGCAGTACTCCAGGTGGGGTCTCTCAAGAGCGGAGTAGAGGGGCAGGATCACCTCCCTCGACCTGCTGGTCACACCTCTTTTGATGCAGCCCAGGACACGGTTGGCTTTCTGGGCTGCAAGCGCACACTGCTGGCTCATGTTGAGCTTCTCATCAATCAGTACCCCCAAGTCCTTCTCCTCGGGGCTGCTTTCAATCCATTCCTCACCCAGCCTATAGTCGTGCTTGGGATTACGCCAACCCACATGCAGGACCTTGCACTTGGCCTTGTTGAACTTCATGCGGGTCGCACGGGCCCACCTCTCCAGCCTGTCAAGGTCCCTCTGGATGGCATCTCTTCCCTCCAGCGTGTCGACCACGTGTCATCGGCAAACTTGCTGAGGGTGCACTTGATCCCACTGTCCGACAAAGATGTTGAACAGTGCCGGTCCCAGTACCGACCCCTGAGGAACACCACTCGTCACCATTCTCCACTTGGACATTGAGCCGTTGACCACAACTCTTTGAGTGCGACCATACAGCCAATTCCTTATGCACCAAGTGGTCCATCCATCGAATCTATGTCTCTCCAATTTAGAGACAAGGATGTCGTGCGGGACAGTGTCAAATGCCTTGCACATGTCCAGGTAGATGATGTCAGTTGCCCTTCCCTTATCCACGGACGCTGTCACCCCATCATAGAAGGCCACCAAGTTTGTCAGGCATGATTTGCCCCTAGTGAAGCCGTGTTGGCTGTCACCAATCACCTCCTTATTTTCCATATGCCTGAGCATAGTCTCCAGGAGGGTCTGCTCCATAATCTTGCCAGGCACGGAGGTGAGATGACCAGCCTGTAGTTCCCTGGGTCTTCCTTTTTACCTTTCTTAAAAATGGGGGTTATGTTCCCCCTCTTCCAGTCAATGGGAACTTCGCCAGACTGTCAGGACTTCTCAAATATGATGGAGAGTGGCCTGGCCACTTCATCGGCCAGTTCCCTCAAGACCCGCGGATGCATCTCATCAGGTCCCACAGATTTGTGCACTTTCAGGTTCCTTAGAGATTCTCGAACCTGATCTTCTCCTCCAGTGGGTGGTTCTGCATTCTCCCAGTCCCTGCCTTCTGTGACCTGGGCAGTGTGGCTCAGGCATTTGCCAGTGAAGACTGAGGCAAAGAAGTCATTGAGCACCTCAGCCTTCTCCATATCCTGGGTAACCAGTTCACCCATTTCATTCTGGAGGGGACCCACATTTTCCCTCATCCTCCTTTTCTCACTGACATACCTACAGAAGCTTTTCTTGTTGTCCTTGACATCCCTGGCCAGGCTAATTTCTATCAGGGCTTTGGCTTTCCTCACCTGCTCCCTGGCTGCTCAGACAGTTTGTCTGTATTCTTCCCAGGCTACCTGCCCTTGCTTCCACCCTCTGTAGGCTTCCTTTTTTTGTTTGACTTTGCCCAGGAGCTCCTTGTTCATCCATGCAGGCCTCTTGGTGGTTTTGCTTGACTTCCTCTCTGTTGGGATGCATTGCTCCTGAGCTTGGAGGACGTGATGCTTGAGTATTAGCCAGCTGTCTTGGGCCCCTCTTCCTTCCAGGGTTTTGTCCCATGGTATTCTACCAAGCAGATCCCTGAAGAGGCTGAAGTCTGCTCTGCTGAAGTCCAGGACAGTGAGCTTGCTGTGCACCCTCCTCGCTGCCCTGAGGATCTTGAATTCCACCATTTCGTGGTCGCTGCAGCTAAGGCTGCCCTTGAGCTTGACATCCCCTACCAGGCCCTCCTTATTGATGGAATGTCGCGAGAGGATGGCAGCAAGGATGACTGAAGTTTATAAAAGACTTTCCTCACAAGATGTGATTGAAGAGACAAGAATTCTTCAGCCTGGAAAAGAAGTGGGAGTAGAGGGAGAGAGACTCTTGTGAACACAAAGGTTCATACTGAGAGGCTGAATAAAGAATGACTGTATATTTTTTCCTTTCAAGTAGAAGATTGGGAAAGCATCGCTTGAATCTGGAGGCAGATTCAGAGAAAACAGTAAATCATGGTTTTTAGCAAAACATGATTAGGTTGTAGAACTCCTTGCTGCAGAGTCATAGTCAGCAAAGATTTACATGGGTTTAAAAAATACTGAAGCAATTAAACATTTAGTTTTATCAAAACCCAAATACAGTATTGCATCTGACCATCTGTAAACTAGAAATCTGTGGAACATAGCAAAGTCAACTGGGAATGTTTGGCTGTGTTTTCATGTTATTGGAAACAGGATGCTGAAGTATATGGTATTTATTATCTGGACACTACTTTTTGATGTTTGAGCTCTGAAAACACAAGACAAGGAAACAAATCATAAACAATTACTCCAGCGTTTTTTTTATTCTTCTGCTTTGTGCCAGATACTCTCCCCCTTAACAGCTAGTGGACCCCTACTTCCAAACTGTTATGCATGTACACTAGTGTTATCTTCCCCTGAGCAGTGCTTGAGTCTCTTGGAGGAACATGCCCTATGATTTGAAAAATACTATAATAATCATTTTCCTCCTTAAAAACCAGCACAAATTATTAGAGTACAAGAGTTTGTCCAGTATTTAGTGAACACTGCCTTGTTGAGCTCTTACTGGATTTCCAGTGCTCTCTCTAAACTTGCATTGGAAGCTTCTCCTTTACAGTATGAGCATCTATTTGAATCTAAACTGAATGCAGTTCTACAGTTTAGGAAGTAATTTAATTGGGAAGAAGACTCTTAAAATAAGATGACAATTGAAATTCAAAAAAAATTTACAACTCCTGAGTAAATGTATTTTTAATTTTTAAAAAAAGTGTTGTTTACTTTTGATTTTCAAAGAACAGTATATATGTCTAACTTTAAAAACAGTGCACAAAATCATGGACTTGCTATAAGATTCGTGCAAATAAATTGTTAAGTTTAATGCAAAATGAGTGGCAGCTTTGGAATCACTGAAAAAAATTTTTTTAGTACTTCTGCAACTCAAATACTTCAATGAGCAACCTAAAAAAACAAAATCAAAACTCAACAACAAAAAGAACCCTACATAAGATAGAATTGCTACACTGTGTGTTCAAATTAAGAACTCTTAATACTTCCAAATCAAACCCTTAATTGGGAAATACCCGTGTATTCTTAGTACAGTAACTCACCCATGTCATAAATAAGATAGATAAATTGTTTACATTCAGATTTGTCTGCAAAGTAAAAAATTCTTATAAGATACTTAATGGTCAAATTTTCTTCTGTTTAGCTTCTCTGAATCAATGAAATCTCTGAATTAATGTAAATTTTAATGTAGTCTATATCTATGCTGATTAGCCAGAATTTAATAATAGCCACTGAAGTCCAGCATGTTGAATATCATCTCTGATGCTCCAGAGAACTCTAAACTCAGTTAGTTTGATAAATACATGTAATGATTTGGCTCTTTCCTTTATTAAAAACTGAGTAACTAAGCATTAGATTATAATTCTACAGATACAAACTTTATAGCAGTTAGATCACTAGGTGTCACTAGAATCACAGTCTTGAATGACTTCTGGGGGAATTCTAGTGTAGTCTATTAAGGTTCCATACTCTTTCATGTAATGTTTTATTATTTATTGTTTGAGAATAAAACTGTGTTTACCTATTTTGATCAAAAGAACTTTAATTTGTGTATTAATAGCCAAATTCTTGTGTCAATATCAATCTTAGCATTCACAAATACAGTAGATTGTAGATTGTGTCATATACCAAGATAACATTAGTCCTGCTGTACTCAAGTCAATCTTTGAATGTGAAAAGACAGGAAAAAGTAGGGGTAAGGTATCTGTTAGACTTTGGTTTTGTAATTAAAAAAAGTTTGCATGAATATAGATTGCTCCTCGGTGGGGGTCTGTTTTTAGTTTAGCATTGCATATACAAAGAGAAGGTGGAAAACAGACTAATGGGTAAGATGTAAAAGCCAGGATCAAATGAAGCCTCCTTCTTCATTTGCCTGAATAGAAAAAAATTCCGCCCCCGCCATGAAATTCTGTAGATTGTAGTTGGGAGTTTGCTGTCATCACAGTGATTTAAGTTTGCTAGCTAGTGAACAATGAAAGCCTACAGTCCTCACAAAAGTCAGGGCAAGATTTGATGTTCATGAGAATCTGGCCAGAAGATTCTTGCAGAACAGCAATTGAGAGGCCATCATTAGGACAAAAAATTGTTTCATGTCCTATATTTGGTGTGTAATATATAGGTTTGGTTTTTTTTTTTAGCATTTATAGTAGTTACACTAAAGATACATACTTAGGAAGTGTTGGTGTTTCATTATTACAGGGCTCAGACAACTCTTTTTGCAATAAAAGTTCTCATTTTTAAAAAACAAAACAAAAACCCAAAACAAACCCCCCCAAACCTGCTCTAATTTATTATACAGGTGTCGAGAAACTGGATTACATGTTGATGAATCCTTATTTCCTGCAGTAGACACTAGCGAAGGTTTACCACTACTGATAAAAAAGGTAAGTATGTGATTTTATTTAATTATTATGTTTTTAAAAATAGGCCTAGGGTATTAAACTTTAAAGTTTGAACTTGACTTCCTGACCTCAGGCATTTGAACTGTTTATTTTCAGAACATTCTATAAACTCTACCTATTCATCTGAGTAGGTTTTTAAAGGTAGGCTATGGCTGTGATAGTGTGGCATCTTATCTGAAGAAAGGATAATAAAAGTAAAGTTTTTATACTGCTGAATGAAGAAATGAAGATTTAAATTAAAATGACATAATGATTAACTAATAAAAAAATGACAGTTATGTGACTTATGTTTCACTGAGTTGCAACAAGCCCTAAAATCCTGGTATTTAAAAAAAAAATCTTTCAAGCTTGAGCTTTGCTATAAACAAAAAAGAAAAGATGGTGACTTAGTCTCCTTTTTACTAAAATCTAACCTAAAAGATTCTGTTAGGTTCTTTCTTATTTCATATTAAGTTCCCTTTGGTACATGTTAACTTCTACAATTATCTGTGACTCTCAAGGAGGTGATAATAAGTAGTAGAGAGTTAAACACTGATAATAAATACTGTGCTAAAGTGATAGGCAAATAGAAAGTGTGGTTACTTCTGACAGTTTTATACCATATAATTAATAGTTTTGTGTGTCTTGTAGCACAAATGTATGCAGCCAAAAGACTTTGTTGAAAAAACTCCAGAAAATGATAGAAAGCTGCAGAGAAGACTGGACCAGATGGCTAAAGAATTAGCTGTTCAAAAGATAGCAATTAATGCTGGTAAGAACTACTTTGGACTAAGATTCAAATATCTTAACTTATTTCTTTAAAGCATTTGATGGGGTTTGTGGTTTTTGACTTATGTATCTCACCATAAGAAATAAAGTTGACTTACTTTTTACAGAGTTCCTTGCAAGTTTGTGCTGCTAAGGCATCTGTAGTGACGTCAGGTAGAAGAAACCTAATTTTTTCAACGTTTTTTTTGTTTTTTTAAAAAGAAACTTCATCTGAAGCTGTTATGACATGTAAATATTCATGTACAAATGCAATTTCTTTTTGTAGAAACTGATGTACCAGTTTTACTATTTGAAGACAATGGTTCACTTGTATACAGCCCCGTTAATAAGATAAAAGATCAATGTAGTGCAATGGAAAGAAGAATAAAGGAGATGAAGGAAAAAAGAGAAAACATTTCTCCTACTGGTAAGAAGTTAAATTTTACTTATCCATGCACATGCACAAGTGGCTGAATTTTTGGCGCACTTGTCTTGCTCTGGCCTTCAGAATTTTTTTTTCATATCTTACTTGATTGCATGTCTTCCCATCCTCCCAGATTTCGAGTAGGTGTGAATGCTTTAGCTTTTAGTTTGTTTCTGTTGAAGAGCACAAGAAGTCATGGAAGACAATCATCGCCACAAAGAGTTTCTTAATCACTAGACTGCTCAAGAAGATTAATGTTTAAGCCAGACTTTTTAAATTGTAAATTGATATTATCACAACTTGGTTAAACTTTACAGTGAGACTCTAAATCTTATTTCCTGTTAAATTTTAATGCAAATGCTGTACTTGACAAAGATTGTAATGTTGTTACTCCCAGGCCAGCTGTTTAAAAAGGAGTCCAAAACTGATGAGAGATCTCTCCAGGTACTGAAGAACAGGATTTAAAAAAATAAATGAATTTGAATTACCTAATTGAATAAATCTAGTTGACTTCAAAATGCAGATCCTGATGAACTAAATCTAGATTGCAGTTTTCAAATCATTTTTTAGTGTTTGCATTACCTTACTGTGAAAGTATTGAGGTCTACGTCATTAGGTTTTGTCAGTTATTATAAACACTGTTGAAACGTGGAACATCTTTTGCGGGGGAGGGCGAGGGGGGGATCTGTAGTATTTGAAGTTTTAAGAAGTCTGTGTCAACTAGACTGTCAGTTTATAATTTTAACAATAGTTGTGGGAGGAAAGTAAAGAACCAGTGATACATGGGTGAAAAATTACATCTCATTTATTTTAACATGGCTTGTATTTGTTTTCTCTTCAAATTTTAAGGTAGTACCTTCAGATGTTTTGAAAAGCGTTTCTGCTAGATTAATGCTTTGCTGCTAATTGCAGTATTTGATAGATTCTTTAGTAAAATGCCTCAACTGGCTTAGAAATGTCTGTTAATATTTTCTAAATTGTTTGCCATCATTCTTTAGTTTCAGGAAAATGTGGTGCTGAGTTATCTAGAAAAAATTGCTTAAAATTGTGGAATATCTAATAACTTTTTTATTAGTATATAAATTTGAGATACTGTTGAGCAATCTGTAACTATTTATATGGTTATAGTTAGTTGGCAAAGCAAGGACTTGTCTCTTAGAATTGAGCTGTTCTGAAATATGAGTAGATGGTGTGGAAATCTGTATGTTTACAAATAGGGCTAACTAGTTTATTATTTACAAATTCCTAGCTTCACAAATGTCTCAAATACCTTCAAGTAGTTTACCAGGAGGCTGCTCGCTGTCTACTTCAACCTTAACTAATTCAGAAGCTGCATTGTTACCGGGTAAGTAACATAACTTTATCTAGTACAGAAATTAAAAATAATACGTGGCCTGTATATATTGTTTTGGAAAGTGCAGTATACTGAAATGGGAACTGTATATATTTGCTCTATCATTCATATTTAAAGCCAAATTATTTTAGTATTTCTTAACTGGCAAAGTATGTAGAAGTAAGAATTCAAGGAAAACAGTGTGAGGTATCACATTGGGTAAATGCTCTGCCTAACTGCTGTGTTGATTGCCTCACTTCCTCCTCTTTCCTCACACCATTCCCCATTAATGGCTTCTTGTCCTGGCATGGTGCCAGTCTTCTCTGCTCTTGCGGTGCTCTTGTATAGAATACAGAGTGCACACTAAACAGTGTGATGTGAGAAGCAAAAAAAGAGAACTGAATGAAAGAGAGGGACCTCGGAGAACTGAAATGTCTACCAAATTGTCAATCAAAAAACTTGAATTTAAAAGGAACACTAATGTGTTCTCCAGTTTTAACTATTGAGAGACTGAAGAAATAACAAGAATAAAAATAAATCAGCTTTTAAAATGTTTTATGGTTGCAGATGAATTCAAATCGTGTGTTATCAAGGTTCTTATTCTCATCAAGTTAGGGGTTTGTTCCTGTGTTTTGGCATAGTAGCAGGACATAAGGGTGAAGATTGTTGTAAAGGCTGTTGAGCTACATCAGTGGGCATCTTAACAGTATTAATCATGTATCCAATGGGTATGTACTCCAGACCTCTGAAGTCAGATGCTGGTGTTTGATCTCAGTAGAAAAGTAAGGAGAAGACAGTCTTTAGAATTAGTAATGAGGGCCACTTGAGTGGTCTGCCTAGTCTCCATTCTACCTCATCGGTAAGCTATACATTATGCTGTTTCTAAGTGTTATATTTTGTTGACATTATGCAGGAATGCTGTCGTGCTGGCTTACATGAGAACAGGGGCAGTATCTTGTAGCCTGAGACAGCTTGGTACGTCTTCATGCAATGTTAGGGAGAAGTAATAGTTTAATACTGGAAGTAGCATAGCTGTGCCAACAAACTTTTTTATTTAGGTAAATTAGTTATGTGGTAATGAGGTTGAACATGGTGATTTAGAGCTTTACCTTGAGTATGTCTTTCCAGCATTACAACTGCACAATGTAATTTTACATTAAGAATAGAACTTCATGTCCCATGACAATATTCAGTGTGGCTTCTCTCTCTGATGCTTTGTGACAGTGGCCCTTTTGTTTGTGCTTGCAAGATACGTGAGAGTATGTTGGTTAATAATGATTTAAAAAGTTCAAGAATCCAGTTTAATTTAAGAAAGTTAAGACTTTTTCAGTTATCAATATGGGAGTCTGATCATGTCATGTGAAACTTCTCCTTCCATCTCCATATATTTCATTTTTCTGAATTTAGCTGGCTACAGGAGCACTTACAGAAGTATTGCTGAAACTTTGTACTCAATGTGTATTTAAACAAAAGCATCTATTGCAATAATCAGATTGTAGAACAACCGGATTTAAAAAAAAATGTATTCTGGATAATCAAAGATACTAGCCTGTTTCAGAGGAATTCATATCTCACAAAATAATTTTGTAGGAATAGCTACAAGAAATTATATTTTTTTCACATTCTAATTATTTTTAATACGTTGTGTTGAGGTATGTAGTATGATACTATGATGTTGTATTTAATTTCATCTTAACTGCAAAAACTACAAGGTGGTGGTAATGGTGATCACTGAGTTTCCAGTATTACTATAGCTAGCTTTATCAGTGTAAAATCTTGCTGTTTTTCTCAAAAAATTCAAGAGTAAAAGGGAATTCCTTTGCTGCTTTTTTCAAGAATGCAGGACAGGACTTATGGATAATTATTACCACGTAAGAAGATATGATAACTACAGCTATTGTAGCTTGTCAACATAAGGTGCTTTGTTTCTAATCCATTTTCTGTTTAGTTTTTGATGACTTGCCATATGATATCTGGAGAAGTGGCTAAATCCTGCTTTTCTTCTTTCAGTAATTTCAGATGTGTTTTACTAAGAAATTTGGTACTTTCTGTTCTGTTAAATACATTTATGTTGCCACTTTCCATATTTTGCAGAAGAACAAATGGAAGACTGCTTGAACTCAAGTTACGATTGTCTTTGGGGAACTGATAAATCAAAGAGGCAGAAAACAGAGATAGTAAAGCATGCCTGTGATACTTGGACTGATAGTAATGTATCCATGAGTGCATCAGTGAATTCTCCTTCACGTAGCTATGACCAGAAGAGCTTAACACCAAAACAACATAGCAGAAGAAGCTTAAGAAAGAAACAGATTTTGCAGCACACTTTGGATGACAAATTGTCTTTAGAAAAGAAACATCTAAAAGAGTTTCCAAAGAAAAATCAGCAGGATGAAAATAGCATGACTGCTTCAGTTGCAAACGAAAATTCTCTTCTCCAAATCGAGGACTTGAGTCATATTACTCCTTCCAAAAAAATAGCCAAGTTAAACACCATTCCTGCTTTGATCAGCAGTCTCTCTAATTCACCTATTAACAGTGAAGACTTAAATACGTGTTCATTGGATAGAAGCTTCCCTGTTGACAGAAATTATTGTACTCTTGAAGACAAGAAGAGGAAGAAAATACAAACACTATCTAGTTTGAAACTGAATTCCTCAGAACTGGGTGCATCAGGGTCTAAAGAGTTCTTGCAAGCAGTTACTACATACAGCAAGTCTTTTTGCACTGACGACACTTCTTATGAAGACTTTTTTTCATCATCTAATTTGAATGAAAATGAGGTAAAGGTACGAGTACCAAAGGAATCACAGAATCCTCCTCAAGTTTGTTGCAAAGACTCTTTTACAACCATGGATTCGCTTGACGTGAGTTTCTGTAAGTCACATACTACTTCCAAGAAAAGTAGGAAAACATCTATTCCAGCAAATGATGTTTCAGTAAAGAAAAACTTCAAACCAACTGAACATCCTGGAAGTGTGCCATTAAATTATATGTCAGATGGTGAAAAAGCTGACATTGCAGAAGCTCTAGATTCTGATGGTGTGAGTAGGCTGTCTCAGCATGCTCATGAAAAATCCTACAGAACCAATGTGAATTACTGTACTCACACTACTGGTAAGTTGCTACATAGAGCTGGAAAATGAAAAGATATCATACTGCATTAGATATACTCATGCAACTAAATTGCAAAATGAACTGCCATTCCCAAGGGAAAAATATTTCAGAATTACACCAAAAGAAGAAAATGCTGCAGTACTGACTTTATTTTTGAGTAAAATAAATGAGTGCATAGGATCCAAAAGAACACCTATTTGTTTTCCCATACATTACAAACACAAAGAAATCACCAAGAGATAAGGAAACTGCTCACAAAATGCAACAAAAGCATGTGAGCTGCCTTTTACCCTAATACTTGGTATTCTGTAAACGTCCTGTTGCTATTCAAAATCTGTTTAAGAAACCAAGATCTTTGTTTTAAATGTTATGGTGCTCTTGTAAATTGTTTACAAATAACTTCTCATCATAAGGTCCCTTGTTCAAATTATTTTTATTTTACAAGTTAAAATTGCTACTTTAGATTAATTGCAGTTAAGGCCATAAAATCTCTAGTGGAAGAAAAAAAATTGAGTTAGCAATTTCTAACTTGTGCTATGATGAAGATTGAATAAGACATTTGAGGGCATGTGCAAGAGTTGCAATGTCAGCGTCTTCTTAACCATGGCTTTTTAATATGGAAGTGATCTTAGTTTTAATAATAATTTTAAGAGCATTTTTTATTTGAGCATTTTCAAGTTGTTTTAGCCTAAGTTATTTCAATGTAAATGTATACTAGAATATTGAATCTCAGGAACTTCCCTGAAAGCTTCTAACTTGCACTGGGGTAATCACTTTCAGATTTTTATATTTTGAGCTCTGTTCGTCAAGCTTTACATAGGGTTAAATATTTGTAATTATAACTGTGTATTTTAGTCATTTGTTTTCCCTAGAAAATTCTGCAGCAGTGCATCAATGAATTATATAAAATTAATTATTAACTTAAAGGGCTCAACAAACTTGGTATCAGACTTATGAAATCAGCCAGTGAAAATGTTAAATGGTGACTGTGCTTATATCTGTGGGTAATAAATTGCTGAACTGTGAGCTGCTATTTTGGGTTCACTACCTCTATATTTTAATACCTGGAGTGCATCATTATAACATAGTTTAAAAAAAAATGATGCAGGTGTGTGTTGTACAAGTATAAATGTATACCCATAAATGTATGAACCCACTGTATGTGTGTTTTGCTGTGTGGCAATGTACTAGAAGATGATCCTTAAATTATGTATTCCTTAATGTCAAAGAACAGTCCATTTTTCAGAAACAATCATGGAAACAAATGGGGAAGGAGAAAAATGTTGTAGCATGTTATACTTTTATTTTCTCTCTGGACCTCTTGTTTAAGATAACAGATTTTGGAGGAGAGGAAAAAGGAATAGTGTTCAGCAAACAAAAGTTATCAAATGTATATATTTTTTTATTTTTGTTAGGAACTTCTGTAAGTCTCAATTTGTGTTTCTAGTGATTTTAATAATATTTGTAACTTATCAGTGATGGCCATTTTCCCAAGTATAATGTATTCAGCTTCATGCATCTATTATGTAGTCAAGTAGAACCTCAAGTTTGACAGCTCAGATGAGCTCATTTAAAAATGGAAGGAATCAATAATGAAAGATGGGTTGTATTTTCCCTAATGCAAATTCTGCGGAAGAAAATGAAAAATTTCTTTTAAACTTACTACTGTGACACTGTGTAATGGAATAATTGATTTTTATTAAATATAGGTTTAATATTTCCTTTTTTTTTCTTGAGTGTAAGTTATTTCTTGTCCTTGTTAATTAGTAAATAAATAGTAAGTTGCTGTGTTTTTCTGTATGTTGTATGTGATTTGAAAACTGGTAAATACAGTATATTATTTTTAAAAGCTAAAGAATTCTTTTCACTTGGAACATTTGATTTTAAAGTAGAAGTGTAATATGGAGGCTAATCTGAAACGTAAAGTCCTAATGCTTATGTTGTAGCAAATTTCAGGTTCCTTTGTAGGGTACACTCAAGGCTGTCCAGTTGTTTTGCTGAATAGTACAGGCATAAACATAGCTACTTCTTTTCATCTTACTCCAAGTCATAAATCAAGTAGAGAACTGTCACAGATACAAGAGTTGAAATTAATTAGGTGTTATAAGAATATTAAAAGATGCTTTCCTTTTAGATTCACCTTTTCTTTCTCAGCTAAAATGTCTATCCTTCTGATTAAACCAGCCATACCTGAAAAATTGCAGTGCTTTATAGTCAATAAGTGCTGTGTAACTGGGTTTTGTGTGTCAGTGCCTAAATTTTTAGCAGTTACAAAGTGAGGAAAATGGTGGCTTTTCTCTATCATGAATATAAGTTTATGGAAATGCAATAATACTGTCCTTTGTGAAAGTTAATCATCTATGTTACTAGGAGAGTCTAAGAACTTCTTTGTCATTCATGTTGTAAATTGCTTTACTTTGAAATCCTGTCCATCTGCTTATAACTTTTTCAGTAGGGCTGATGGTAGGGTAAGTTCGCACTTGAACCAGATGATTTAGAATGCCAATACTTACTCAGATTTGATTAATTCCTATGACTTTTCATCTGAAGGCTACAACAATAAATAATATTGGGCAAGGAGTGCAAGAGTATGCTCTTTTAAGCTTCTATCATCCTAAAATCATTTAGAAATTTGAACTCAGACTTAGCATTATTTCCAGTCTTGAAAATAAACTTAAGGCTTAGCTGAGTGAATTTTAGATAATTATGGCAAATGTGGGAGGCAAATATTATCTTAGCCAAAAGACATAAACTAAGACCCATTATAGGGTAATTAACATAGTTCAATGTTAAGATGGGAAATCTAGAATATCATTCTGTTATTTGGTGCAAAAATGATTAATTTTAATTTAGATGAATGAGTTTTACCTGAGGTTCTGGGTGCTTAATACTGCTAAAATACTGTTTATGTCTTTAAAAGCACACATATGAAAACTTCCTTAGATTTGATGTGCCTTTTTTTCTTCAGTTTTGGAAGAAGACAAGCTCACTAAAAATATTGTATGATGTCTTCTATTGATATTTTAATATGTCCTTTTAAAAAAAACAAATGAGCAATGAAGACGATGACTATTTCTTCCTTGATGCCTTGTTTTGTTTAGCTTCACAAAAGTTTAATTGTAACTAATTATTAAAACAAAAAAGGACAAATATTTCTGAATAGAGGAACAGGTTGAGGATTATTTTGACCTAGTCAAATTTACCAAGCCTGATGACACTTGTCCTATAGCACATAACAAACTAGATAAAATTGTTCTAAACTATTCTCTTTGAGAACCTGGTGGGCACATAAGCTTTCAGAAGACTTGAAGAAATTGTGTTCTGAATAGCAAAAACTTGATATTTTCCCATGCTGGAATAATAACTACAATAATAATAACACAAATTATTAAATATTCTGTGCATACTTACCTGAAGGTTTACCAATGATGACAAATTCAAGACTTACTTCCTTCATAGTTGGGGTAAATAACTGTGGATAAGTACAAAATAGTAGATACAATATAGCTTAATTTCAGCGACACTTCATTATGATATTCTTAAAGTAGAACACTATACTATAGATCAATTTTTTATTAGATAGGCATGACTGAACAAAAACTAGCTCATTGTGCCTAATCATTACTTTGCTTTAACTCGAAGGAATTATCAAATGGAATTTTGAAGACAATATTTTGTTCAAAACTTTGCACTGGTGATAAATGATCATGAATGAGTAGAAGCTTAAATTGCAAATTACAGTCACTCTGATTTGTTATAATACTTCAGAGGGCTATCAGAGTTGTTGATTTTGATACCAGTCATTGAGCAATGTTTTAGAAGATAATTTAGGGGATCTAATGGACCACAGCTGCTTATTTGAATTACATTTAGGGATAACTAACAGTGGATGGAATTGCTTCAACAAGTTCTGTCAACCTTATTTGAAATACGCTAGGAAAAGCTACTAAAGATGAAAGCTCTTTACTTGTGACTGAGCAACTGCTTTAAAAAGAAGCAATCAGGGAAAAACAGACAATAGACAGTGAAGCTGGAGACCTACAGGATGGGAAAGCTGGGAAGTGCTTGAGATAGTTCCTACTACTTCTCTCCTGACTATCAGGAGCTGGATTGCAAAGAATAATCCTTGTTTATGTAATGCTTAAGATCCCCAAGCTGAGAGGAGGTGATGGACCTTTGCAGTCCTGTTGTAGTGGTTTTATTTTTTTTAAGATTCAAAATACAGGTTTAAAAAAATCTGTTTTCCACGTAAAAGGAGTTAAATTTAATTTCTTAGCATTTTTTATTGTGTGGCAAGATCTTTTCTCCTCTTCTACTTGCCATCAGTCTTGCTCAGTGATTGAAGATGATGGACATTAGTGCAATACTAAATAAAATTAACATAGTTAAGTAATTAATTGTCCCTTTGTTAAAGGATGCTTTTATTTAAATAGAGTTTAAATTAATGATTGTATCTGAACGGCAGGTTTACTTGTACTACACAAAACTCACTAATATTGTGTAAATTCATGTGAAACTTGCAACTTTAGTGTGAAGAAGTGATGAAATTTTGACTAGTTTAAAGGTTGTAATTTTAAAATAAGTGATCAGAAATGGAAAATGTCATTTTTTGTTTGTAATTTGTTGTTCTCTCAGCTCAAGGATTAAGAGTTTAAGTAGCTGACAGTGATTCTTAGTTATATATGCAGTCAGACTAGTAAATATGTATAGTAACCCTCAGTATTTTCCAAAAGTAATCAGAAGAAGCTTAGTTGGGAGGAGCTGAATTTAGGGCACTTTAATCACTAATTATTAAACTTTCTTTAACTGGTCTGCATTTCTTTGAAATAAAAAATTAATGAATGTCCTAAAGTAGACTCCATTGAATTAAATTTGAGAAAAGTTATCTACTTAAATCTTCAGTAATTAAAACTTCGTTGATCAAAAGATAGATCAAAGTTTTTCATCTTATGCAAGCAAGCTAATTTCTCAAATGATTCAAAAGTTTATTATTTAGTGCTTATAAAAGTCATCCTGACAGCACTGAAGAATTAAATATATGTTAATTCACCAAAAAGGTGATGAAAAAATACTGCTTTTTGGCAGCCATATTGGAGTACATTCTTATGGTTGGTGCCGTTTTATAAATAACAGGACTGATATGCCTGCATGCACATGCAATTCTTGCCTGCTAACAGCTTGCTAGGTATGCTTGCAAAGTGTTTGAAAACGTGTTTCAGACCTTCAGACCATTTCAGATAAACACAGTACCAAAAGCATTAGTATTTCAGTAAGAAAGGAAAAATCTAGCCACCACTGCTTCAAACTCTCAAACACCTCTATATTCAGAAAAAATTGCAAATTTTGTAATAAATAGAAAGCAATTTAGCAGATTATCTACTTGTGGTTAAGGTACAGCTTTCAGGATGTTGGGAGTTTTACAACTAGTTTATTTACAAGATCAGATACTGAAAGATGAGGTCAGATGCTTGAATGTCATTCGTTTTTCCATAACTGAAATATAATGGGAAAATAACTGGTACAAATTATTAATTTAGGTACATTAATTGTACATAGCACTGCATGCTACAATGAAATAATTGGTTGCAGTTTCATTTCACAAGATTGCATTTTTCATTTCAAGTTTCTAAATTTGGTTTCTAGGTGATGAAAATGAAGTTTCAGTGTGTCATGTTACTGACGGCTCTTGCAAAGTTTTTAATGAACAAAAGAATAAGCACAATGGGGGGTTAAGAAAAACTAGAAGACTCCAAAAGGTCAGTTTAACTGGACATATTGTTTGTTAAGCTCTTTCTTTTTCTTGGAGAATCACTGAGTGCCTTTGTACGTACAAAGAAAAAATGCATTTTTTATGCACTATCAATTTAAAAATTTTTCTGAATCTCACTGTCCTGGAAATGTTATGCAAATGGTAGTCAAAGACAATACGTATAACCATGGAACTCAGCTTTCTGAAAACTTGTGACAGAGTTGTGCCAAGCTGACATCATAAAGGAGGTTGGTAAGCCAGCTCAGACTCTGAGTGGAAAAGCTCCTGAAGTGACCTGAAAAGCTGCCTATTCTTTTCAGAGGGGTTACTAAATGGGGTAGGGGTTTTTGTTTTATAGTAGATCATCCCCAGTAGATATTTCTGCAGGAAAAAGATATATGCAATATTTTCTTCTAGGTTCGGGTAAAGCTAAATTTCTTAACTTACTATTTGACCTCAATTTGGATGAAGGAAAAAAAAAAAGGATTGAGTCAACAATGAATCTTTTTTAGATGTTTTTCCCTTTTAAAAATTTGTTTTAAGTAAATATAAAACTGATCAGGAAAATAAATCATTCTTTTTAGCAGCAAGTAGCAAGTTGTACAATTAAAATGAGCACTTAATTGTTTTGAGAATGGGAAGTCCTAAAGCACTAAAAGATGCCTGAGATAATTAATTACCTGAAATAAATTAGGTGTTTCATTGGTAGCTATTGGTGGATTTTCAAAGAGATTGACCACAGATTTTGATCCTCTTTTATGTAAAAGTTCTGAGCAGGTGCAATTACTAGGCTGGTCAATCTTTTAAACATCCTAAAGATGAGATATTAATCTCCATGGACCAGTGGTCCTCTCTGGGTTAAAATTATTATTTGACTTCTTGCCTGCATCTTTCTACTTGTTACTTTTCTTAAGTATTTGTTCTTTTTCTTTTCCTAAATATATACATATATATTATTTGTATAACAAATAATTGTAGGTATTATATAGAATGTATAAATCAACTTCACTCTAGATCCATGTCCTACAGAAACATTATAAGTCTACTTTTGAGGCTAAAGCATCTATTCAGAACAGTTTCATTTCCTGCCACAGAAATCTGACTAAAGCTGCTAAATGTGTATCCACAAACTACAGTCACTCACTCTTCCTAAGGCTATCTGCAGAAATGGTGCTTGGAGACTTACCAGATTTGTTGGTAGTGATTTTTTTCTCCAGTGTAATTATGCTACAAGGCATTATACAGTAGTGCGAGTTTTGATTTCATTTCACTTCAGAAAAGATTCCAACATACTGAAGAGAAAAAAACCCAAACAATATGAAGTCCTTTTTCATTGTTTCCCTTTTCAAACCAGGAGCCAAACATTGGTCTTGCAGTCAAAGATGATGTATTTGGTTCTGCTTGGTGTTTGCTAAGCTTTCTCTTGCAAAGCGTGCTTGGTGAGGTGTTTAACAGTAGAAAAAACTAAGTAGTAACTGAAGGAAATTCCTGTTCAGTGTTTTGAGGTGGCTTCCTTCAGCCATCCGTTTGAGCCAGGTGGCAGTACAATTTGACTCAAATGTCAGTAACATAGCAGCGCATACTTTCTTTCATGTGATGAATGCTTTTTTTTTTTTTAATAGTTTTAAAAGTTTCCAGATGCAGTTTGGCTATGCAAATTCATATAAAGACAATGGTGGAGGTTTTTACTGAAAGATAAAAGGAACTTCACAAAAAGATTTTATGTGGTTTAACCAGTCTGGCAACCAGACTGTTGCACTGAAGTTTTACTTCATATTTTCCTCGAGCAATTGTCTGTTAATATATATTAAATGTTTATGAATATGTCTATTAAGATCTATTTTCCATTGTTTGTATGCATACATACATGCAAAATTTATAAAGCCAATGTTGGAGATCCCTAGGAAATTTTTAGTGAAGCAATTTTAAGAGGATATTGTTTTGACCAAAATTACACTGGGTATCTAAATTTTTGTTAAGAATTAAGATGCAGAGCTTCTCTAGAACCAGTCACAATATGTTCTTGAAGCTTTTTAAAAACAACCAAACATTGTACAAATTTTAATAAACACTTTTTTCAATGGCTGCAGCTTAAACATTGCAACATTTTGCTAATGTTTGACAAAGTGAAGTGAAAGTGAAGTTAGAACAATTTAGTTTGCTTTCTTTGCCCAAAGCAAAAAGTGTATGAGAGAAATAGCACAAATATTTTTTTAAAAATTGTTTCACTGAATCATAGTATTATGAAGAATGTTCTAATATTTATTTGTATCTTAAAAGAACGTTTATTTTAAAAATACAAGTGCAAAAGAAATGGCATTTCGTAGCTATTTTAATGGGCTCATGTTTCCAGAAATGTCACTATGTGAATCTCCAGACCTTTTATATCTAAAAAAAATTTCAAGCAACCTTTAAATTATAGTCATTGTAGAGTATATGCAGTTTTGTACTGAATAGTTCCAATATAAGGCTTCAGATCATATTGCTGGTGTTCTGGGAATCTGTTGTAAGTGTAATCTGTTAAATTTGTTACATAGCCATAAGTCTCTTAATTTGGGAAGCAATGTAAATTGCAGTTAGTTTTTTCATAGAAAAAAGTTTGAAACCTCATACCTCTTTAAAAACTTTGTAGGTGTTTTCTGAATGTAATTCCTAGACAATGTCTGAACTGAACATTTTTAGAGTTCTTTAGTTGTAACTCCTTCACTACCAGTGTGTACTACAGTGAACGCTATAATTCACTTGCTATAGTGAAGGCATGTCAGTAGGCATTTGGAGTTCAATATGTGATGGTAAATTTTTAAAAAGCCATACAAAAATATCTGTAGGAAGTATAACCAGACGTGTTAACATTTTTTTTTTCCTTTGGCTATTTCAATTTGTCATTTGTAGCTTCTTTAATCTAATATAAATTAAGCTGCAGGTTCTATATTTCTTTGCTGTGCTATTGTGTTATGCATTAATTTTCTTCAAGACCTCGTGCGGGTTGAGTTCCTTGTAATTTGTTTTAGCTGAAGTTAAAAACAAGAAAGACTTTGTTCAGGTACTTTTATATCACAATTTTAGACTACAAGTACTTGTCTTTATCTATACTATTTATATAGGCGTGCTTACTGTACTCTTAAAATGGAAGACTTCTAATCAAAGTTATCTAAAATTGTACTATCAACTAACAAAAGCCGTGAAGACAGAGTAGTTTATAATGGCACCTGCAGGTATGTTGGGGGAAGAGAAGTAAGATTTTCAGGAATCTTTAATGGCATCAGGAACAAGCTTTTTGGATTTAAAACACCACCACCCCCCCTAAAAAAGCCCAGGAGTTTTAGTGTGTTGTACATATTCAAATGCAGCACATAAAGGTAGATTTATAAAATTAGCCTATAAACTTGAAATTTTTAGTTTTGAGACACAACAACCCATAACTGAGGATAGTTCCAGATTCTTCTCGTGCCGAGTTGGTGAGGACAAACACTGTGGATTAATGCCTATGAATGTCAGCAGGTGGCTTCCCTGGTCTAGAAATCTAAGTTCATGATACTGGATTGCAGGGATAAAATAAACCCTTTATGCATTGTGATACGGTTTTCAATTATTCTATGGAATTGCATACCTAGTTCTTAGCTGCTTTGCATAGGGAGGACAAAGTGAAATAACTTAAAATCATAAAGCCAAAAATAATGTATTCAAATTAGTTAGTGGTGTTAATCTGTTGGTATAAGGGTGGAGTCCTCATTTATGGCTTAATGTCACAAAAATGCTTAGATTTATCACAACACTTGTTACGTATGTCACAAGTATAAACATTTTGTACTTTAAACAGATCAAAGACTCATTATGAATAACCAATTAACTGTCATTTTTATTCAAATAAAAAGTTGTTTCATATTTTGAGGGATATGAGAGGTCAAAGATAACTTTTAAAGGATCTAACAGTATCACATCACTAGAAATGCATTTGGACTAAATTTTACACTCCAAAACCCCTTAAAATACTGTTTTCTGAGTGAATAGAAGAAACTCTTCAACCATGTGAGAAAACCAGTTAAGCATCGTGAGGGATAATTAAAAGCACATTTTCACAGAGAAGACAGTATGGAATTCCTTCAGTTTTGTTTTTAAACAGATTCATCTTGGCTTGTATTTCTGTAGCTCTTGGATTTGGGTAAAGGTAAAGTTATCAACACTGAAGAGATTTTTGAGAGAAGAAAGTTTTACAAAGAATCTAAACTCATGCTTAGAATTAGAATTCACAATTAGTGTGAAGCAGGCCATTGTTAGATCCTGTTATCAGGATCTAATATTTTTGAAAATATTTTATTCATGGCAAAACAAATTTTAATATCCTGAAAAATCTGTAACTATAAAACATGAAGTATCTTACCAGAAGTTCAGGAAAGTAACTTTATGTCTATATTTTATATGTGCATTTGTAAACTGTCCTAAATAGATTGTATTGCTTTGGGGGACAACATCTCTTTATGTTTTCCTTCCAATTTTGATTTTGTAGTTGCTTTGAATGGGTACATGTTTTAAACACTGATACTTGACTTTAGGAGGTTGTAGTGAGGTGGGTGTTGGTCTCTTCTCCCAAGTAACTAGCGAAAGGACAAGAGGAAATGGCCTCAAGTTGCATCGGGAGATTTAGATTAGATATTAGGAAAAATTTCTTCACCAAAAGAGTGGTTCAGGCGTTGGAACAGGCTGCCCAGAGAGGTGGTGGAGTCACCATCCCTGGAGGTGTTCAAAAAACATGTAGACGTGGCACTTTGGGACATGGTTTAGTAGACATGGTGGTGTTGGGTCAACAGTTGGACTTGATGATCTTAGAGGTCTTTTCCACCCTTAAGATTCTATGATTGACATGTTACTGACTTCAAGCTGCAAACCAGTATTAAACTAGTGTGAATCATAGAATCATAGAATGGTTTGGGTTGGAAGGGACCTTCAAAGATCATCTAGTTCCAACCCCCCTGCCATGGGCAGGGACACCCTCCACTAGACCAGGTTGCCCAAAGCCCCATCCAACCTGGCCTTGAACACTTCCAGGGAGGGGGCATCCACAGCTTCTCTGGGCAATCTGTTCCAGTGCCTCACCACCCTCACAGTAAAGAATTTCTTCCTAATATCTAATATAAATCTACCCTCCTTCAGCTTAAAGCCATGACCGCATTGTGGTACAAGTAACTTCGAGTGTCTAGTGCTAAAAGGATCTGATGTTATACATCAATGCAGAAAATTCACTTCCTTGGAGCATCTGAAATAGGTCCCTGAATTGGACATTGAAGTTCAACAAGAGAGTTTATTTTTACTGGCAAGACACAGCTTTTGCTATTGCTATATCCAAAATAGAGCTGTGGTTATTTGTTCCAAATGTCCAGGTTTTGTAATAATAGTAGCATTTGAGAACAAAATGTCATATCAATAAGTAGTGTTAGTATTTGTTTCATATAAATGGAATATGCAGTTACTCATTTGATAAAATACTACTTTTCCTTCTTTTGGTACCAAGTTAAGTAATGAAAAAATTGAAGAACTTCATATTGGCCTAATGGATTTAAAAAATATTGAATGCTAGGAGAGTGCTGTAGAGGAAAAACTAAAATGAGTATCAGCAAAGTTAGTATGAGATGGCTAAAACCACTGACAAGTATTCTTAGTAAATATTTGAAAAGCAGTCTCAAAATGCTGCCTGTGACTTAGTACTTACTGGTCATGCTCAAGCTTTTCGGAGGATAGCACTGTCTATGTATCCCATGGTTTGAGACAGTTTTATAAATCCTGCTGTATGTTTAATCTCATGAGTATTTTCACTCAATCTTTGCAAGGCAGTTCTGGTTCTGGACTTTGTCCAGCTAGTGAATTTGTCCCCCACACTTCTCCCACATCTAGCTGAGAGCTTCCAGAACAGAAGCCATACTCTTGGCATCTGCTGCTGCACCTTACAGTGCAAGCTTTGGACCTTGTCCTAATGGCAACAGCTTCATTATCACCACTGAGGGATGCTGCCATTCCTGCCAGGTAGAGCTCCTGTCGGTGGACCTAGTGGGCTGATTCATGGCCTTGGGTCCCTAGAAATCATTCTGGTTTATGATAGGTTTCATGCTAGTTATTCTGGACTACCTACTGAAGTGCTATGGTCTATTTCTTAGCTTGAAAAAAGTGTCTTTTCAAGTCAATACCTTTCTATGGCAAAAGGCACAATCTCCTCTCAACTCAAGTTTAGGGTGTTTCTGTTCTAGGGACGCTTGCAGCTGCTGTTCACAGTCCTGTATGGGTTGCTGTTTGGAGTGCTGGGAACACGTGCCAAGACAGTGATATAGGAGGTGGTTGATTTTGCAGTTTGTCATCTTAGCAGGCAGGGTAATTAACATCCAGGAGCTGCATTTGCCCAAGTTTTTATATAAAATTGTCACTAAATTTCTGTTCAACAGATTAACATATTGGTTCTTTTTCAGAACCTTATTCAAGAAATAGTGGCTGAAGTATATGGAGAGTTTTGGGGTTTGTCTGCATAGAATTAAAAAAAAAAAAAAATTTTTTTTTCCCAGAAGATTGGTAGGCATGGTGATTTTTGGTCCAGAGACTGTTTATGAGATCTTATATAAAGTCAGAACATATTTTTTATTATTACTTCTAGGCAAGTAGGAAATTGCTCAAGAGCTATCCATGGTGAACAGTAGATAGGGATAAGCACCAAGAATAAAATCCTAGAAACCCGACTTATTCAAAGTACAGCTATACCATCTCCATCCTTTTATTTAGAAGTCTATGGCATTCGTGGATTTGATGGTGGAAGGGAGGCTTAGGTGCAAGAAACCGATGCAACTCTTTCTGGCTTAGAGCATGAGGGGAACAGTGCATAAACATTGTGTAGGAAGTGAGAGCATACAGTCCATGCTTGAGACATACATACCTCACTGCTGAAGATATGTATGTATACTGTAACTTAACTCTAGTTACTGGTAAGTGTTTTCTAGTTTTGAGGTACACTTTTACATTTAACACTGAGTTCATAACTGCCATGCCAGAAAACCAAAGAGTCCACTGGGCTGTAGCTGGTTTGGCAAAGAATCAGTGTAAAAATGAAACTGTTTTCCCTCTTGGCATCAAAAATGACCAGGAGGAAAAGCAACTGCTGGTTAGGTCCTCTTTTGGGGGGGGAAATTTAACTCTTGGAAAAAATGAACACCCTACATAAACCTACTGGTATCTGGCATGACTCTATAGGCTGGAAATCCTTTAGTTGATGGAACTGCTTTCTAAATGATAGCTTCACAGCTCTTGAAGATTGTTGAAAATCAATCTGAACAAAAGACTTCCTAAACTCCACCTGACATGTCTTCATTAACAATTTTTTTAATAATTTAACAAATACTACCATTCTTTTCTACATTGAAATTAAACATTTTATGGATTAGTAGTGAGATCTTTGTAGAATTGAATTATGAGCTCAAGAAGAAGTCTGTGTGGAAGAGGAATATAAATATGCAATCAGTTAAATAGGAAAAAGTCTTGCACCACATCAGTGTTTAATAGATGTACTACTTCCTACTAGTATAAAGAATCAGAAGAGCTGAAAAGAGTGGCTATTCATCATAAGTATGCACTACAAAAAATCTTTTTTCAAAGGATTGTGTGCATGTATGATTAATTCATAATCCTTCAAGATCTTCAAAATAAAAAAAAAGATTGCGTTTTTTTAATTCTTATTCTACCGTTCATAATATTGCTGTTACACCTCATAGTCTGAAATAAGTATTGTTCAGTTGTTTACCATATTGTCTAGAGGGCAGTAAAGCTTTAACTCAGATTTTTGACTATCATCAAGTGGGTTACAATCTTGTCAGCAGGGCATTTACTGAAGTTTACAGTCTTGTATCTTAACACAAACTTGACATAAATCCAGACTTGACTTTTTTGGACTTCAAACATGTTCAGGAGCATCTTCACCTGAAATTCCACTCATTGCTACGTAGTTGGCAATCTCCAGAAACTTCAACTATCCAGATTAACCTCATAGTGTTAATAATCGTGCAAACCCAGTATTTAACAATTGGGGTGATGCAAAACGGTTCTTTCCCTCTTAAAATGGTTCCATCCCTACAGCTTGTGCAATGAAAGTGTGTCTCTCCATGACTCAGTTGCTTCTGCCCAATGAATGACCCATTGCGAGCAGTGTTAACTGAGCCACTAACGTCTGCAATGAAGTAGCTGAGGCAGATGTAATTTCTAATGAACCTCCCATGACAGGTGGCAACCACCATTACAAAAATGGAGTGGATGGCTGATGAGGTCTTAAAAATCAAACCATCAGTTTCACTGAAGCTACTTTACCGTTGTGGCTTGGTTTTTATCTCACAGTTAGGGCATAGGGTATCTCAGCTGAAGCTTTATGAAGTGCTTCTAGTTGGTCATAAGTCAGCTCTTCAAAGAAATTGTTCACTTCATTGGATCATTATGAAAGCATAAACAATTTTTAATGTCTGAACAAATGAAACAGATTCACTCCTACATCATGCTTAATTTTTTGTTGAAATTGTTCACAGAAGGGTACAAACTATTTTTGTTAACCTTGGCAAAGCTGGGGAGTGGGGGGGAGAAGTTCATATTGCTTAACATTTCAGCAGAAAAAAATTAACTGTGCCTAACTTTCTCACAGATCATTTGGGAAGGTGAGTATACATTAGACATTATTTGGTGCTAATGACAGAATTAATTTATGCCTTAGTGTGGTGTTTAAAATGTTTCTGCTTGTATGTATGAGTTTTCTCTGTAACATGGTGTTGCCCCCTGATAGCCCTTGTTCTTTCTCCTGTCTTACGACTTTTTCGGGGTGAGGCAGTGTCCTTCCTTCACCCAAGCTTTCATTTTCTGTTAGAATCTAAACTATAAAGTAGCTTTCTTCTCCCCTTAGCATCCCACTTCTTGACATTCACTTGTGTCACACTGGCAGTCTCTCCCTGTCTGTCTCCTCAGGTTTCACGTTATATGGTCTAGCAAAAGACAGTTGAGAACTGGGCTGCTTCTTTTCCTAAGCAATGCTGACCAGGAAGCCAACCCCTCTAATTTGTACCTGTTGGAAAGGCTCGGGCTTCCCATCAGAATGAGAATCACTGCTGCCTGTGCTTGCAGAAATGATAATCATGCTCGTTGGCTTTTCTCACGTCATATTGATTGACATGAAAATTTTTGGTTGCAGTCAAAGGGGTGGTAAGGAGCATCTGCTCTCCCCTTAATCTTTGTCTGTCCTACCAGAAAAAGTCAGTCTCTAGTTTTGCTAATGATCACAGCCAGATAAACCTGTCCTTTGGAGTGGCAGAATGCTGTGAAAGCTGCCCCTTGCTACAGAGATTTGTATCCCCCATGGTTGGAGGGTTTTTTTAATATAGTTGTTAGCTATTATGGTTGCATGTGAAAAACTGAAAATGTCAGTAAGTTGTTCACTGTGACACTGCTAGTCTGAAAAGTCTAAAGCTGTTCATCATCCTTAATCTTGCCAACAAAAGTTCTAAGGGTTCCTATGTCTGTGATTACAAGATTTCTCATTTTTTCTCATCTTTCGCAGTGAAAGCAAGCTGAAATCCAGGCATCTGTCATGTCATCTTATTTTTCTGTTTTCTTATAGCCTGCTTTGTTTATTCACCTTTCCCCATGGCAGTATCAATTTAGTTAGGATGGGTGAATTTTTCACATCTTTCTAGGACCAAAGCAGAGGTACTATATTTGGTCAGGAAATCAGAGTCAAAATGGCGTTTGCAGCCAGAGGAAACTGGAAAAATATTTGTATCTGATAAGGGCTGATAAGAGGAGAAAGGCCGGCCAGAAAGTAAATTACAGCTTTGAATAATTGCTGTTTAAAACTACTGAATAGTAATCATTCATTACAATCACCAATTATTTTCAGCTATGAGCCACAATTACTTGAATAGACTAAATTAATGTAGCACAATTTATAGATTGTTTCTAAAAACAGCCTTAAAGTTTTGGATCCTCATTACAACCTTCCTAGATAAAAGCAGAGTGAAATGAACCTGATTCTTGAATATTCCCATGCTACACATGGCTCTGTTTTTTTGGCTCATGTAATAGTAGGACTGAAGGTTGTTACTTCTGAAATACAGCTGTGAAGATCAGAAGTGAGTACATGAGTTCTGAACCAATTTCAGAACAATCTAATGGACCTACAATACCCAGAGAAAATAGGGATTAGAAGAGTACAAAACAGCACAATAATCTTTCCCTTACACTTTATTTGCACATGCATGCGCTACCTTGCCCTGTCTTCTTCCCACCCCCCAAAAAGTCCTTCATCCCTGGTATACTGGCCAAACCACATAGGGTAAGTCCTGAAGGTGAAGGTCTCTTTGTACTCCATCACAGCATACATCTGAGTTTGAGTACACACTGAAGCTTATTTCTTTCAGAACTTCAGTCAACTTCAAGGCATAAGAGGAGCATTTGGACTAAGTAATATACAATTCAAAAGTGGTATTTATTGGTTGAAATCCTTTCTTGAAAAATATCTAAGGCCTGGGTTCTTGACCCAAAGACAAAATGAAGTCTAAATACTTAGGCTGGAATTTAACCAGTCACAAATTTAAAACTATTCCTATCAAGTCAATTCTTAGACTGAATGCACTTTATTCTTGAGAACTGACCTGGAAAAACATATTTTATGGTCACATATTAATTCATTTGTCACTTCTGGAAAACAACTCATGACATTCTTAAGGAAACAAAATTTGAGTTCACTTTCTTGAAAAGCAGGTTGTACAAAACAGAACTTTTCTCTTATCCAAGAAACACCTGCTCAAACTTGGAAGAAAAAAAGCATACATTTTAAGGTTGGGTGCCTCTCTTGTGGTGTAGGTCAATTAGCATACAGGAAGTATCACGCTGTCATTTAAATACTGGGAAGATTTACAAATACTATTTCCTTTGAGCTACTGAAATGCATGTTTTATATTTCAGATAACTTAGAAAAATCTTGTTGTTGGCAGACTCTAAAGAAATACTTAATGTGACTGTGCTCCTAAGAAATATATAAAGGAAAGCTGAAGCATGTCGTTTATAACACAGCCTGTATTCCAGACCTAAAAAATAATTCAGAAAGAAGTGTGCTCTGATTTAGACTACAGATATGCAACTCTTCAGGCTTCAGAGATTAATGATAAATAGAAGGACCAGTTAACTTAATACCACCTTTTCTAGTGTTTTATTAATAATAATCCTGCTACAAATGTGCATTAGAACTCATAATGATGCTTACCAGATGTCTTTTTGCTGGTCAGAAAAGAAAATGCTAACTCAAAAAAATTTTTAGCCATAAATGCAACATGTAAAATAAAACAGACACAAAAAGCATAAAAGAAAAATTGCATAGCAAGGAGGGGAAAGCAATTAACTTGAAAAATGTACAACTGAAAATTAAAACATAGTTTGGCTAAGTTTTCTGCTTGGTAACTGTAATTAAAGAGGACTGCTTGTCTTACTGAAGCAATAAAACAAAATGTTGTCTGCTTAGAAAATGACCTCTGACTTGCAAAAATATGCAGTTCTGAATGAAAATGAAATAATAATTTGGAAGAAAAATTATTCCAATTTCTAGCTTTTGTATGCATCTTTCTGCATTCTTGAGTCTTTTAATCACTTTGAAGCGCACTGACAAAACATTTGCCCAGAATACTCATTGTACCATCTTGTATGCTATGTGTTGTAGCATAAAAGCTACAATTTAAAAGCTAACATTGCAGGGTAATGTCAGGACAGGCTGCAAGTTTCCCAATTTGTGTGGATCCAGTATTTTCACTTCCCTATATATACAGTATTAAGGAACTGTTAACAAACATTTCTGCTCTGAAGCTAAAGAAGCAGCTGCAGGAATTGAAGCTGCTCCGTCCTTGGTTTATAGTAATGCCTTTTTTTTGTTTGGGTTTTTTTTTAAGCCAAGTTTGGCAAAAGTAGTGATCTGATTAGTAATACTTCCATGACATTTCATTTATAAAAAGTTGTATTTTTCTGCACATTTTGAACAGGCACTTCAGGATCTGGATTTGGAGCTAGTACAAGGGCCCCATGAACCTAGTGCAATTCTTTCGTGTGGATGTAACTCCAGACTTTTAGCCAAAGAGCTTCATACTGATGGCAGTGAGGTTTGGCTTCAGATACTGAAGGAGAACGTCGTGATGATGCTGAAGCATACATATTTGACATAGATGAGGTTTTCAGCCCAGAAAGATTGGTCAGCAGAGAAAAACCTCACTCTTAAGCCATGTTATGTGCCTTCCCAGGCTGTCACATCATAGAATCATAGAATCATTAAGGTTGGAAAAGACCTCTAAGATCATCAAGTCCAACCATCAACCCCGATCCCAGGATCCTTTAATGTTCAGGAGTTTATGCAAATCTAACATATGTTAAGATAGTATGAGGTATGTCCTTGCTATTGTATAATGCGGCCCCACGTCTGATTTCAATCATCTATCCTAACCTGTGCAGTAGAGTGCCTAACACTGCAAGCCTTCTGCCACCAGAACCCTTACTCGGTGTCTTACTAGATGTCCTTTTTGTGCGTATATACTCAAATTTTTAGTTTATATTACTTAATATTTAATACTAATTATATTAATGTTACAATTGCAAAGCATTTGACAATGTTATGAATGCAAAGCATTTGACACTGTCCCACATGACATCCTTGTCTCTAAATTGGAGAGACATGGGTTCGATGGATGGACCACTTGGTGCATAAGGAATTGGCTGGATGGTCGCACTCAAAGAGTTGTGGTCAACGGCTCAATGTCCAAGTGGAGAACAGTGACGAGTGGCATTCCTCAGGGGTCAGTACTGGGACCGGCACTGTTTAACATCTTTGTTGGCGACATGGACAGTGGGATCAAGTGCACCCTCAGCAAGTTTGCTGACGACACCCAGCTGTGTGGTGTGATCAACACTCTGGAGGGAAGGGATGCCATCCAGAGGGACCTTGACAGGCTGGAGAGGTGGGCCCGTGCGAACCGCATGAAGTTCAACAAGGCCAAGTGCAAGGTCCTGCACGTGGGTCGACGCAATCCCAAGCACAACTATAGGCTGGGCGAGGAATGGATTGAAAGCAGCCCTGAGGAGAAGGACTTGGAGGTACTGATTGATGAGAAGCTCAACATGAGCCGGCAGTGTGCGCTTGCAGCCCAGAAAGCCAACCGTGTCCTGGGCTGCATCAAAAGAGGTGTGACCAGCAGGTCGAGGGAGGTGATCCTGCCCCTCTACTCCGCTCTTGAGAGACCCCACCTGGAGTACTGCATACAGCTCTGGGGGCCCCAGTACAGGAGAGACATTGAGCTGTTGGAGCCATGAAGCTGATCAGAGGGCTGGAGCACCTCTCCGATGAGGACAGGCTGAGAGAGTTGGGGTTGTTCAGCCTGGAGAAAAGGCGGCTCCGGGGACATCTAATTGTGGCTTACCAGTTTCTGAAGGGGGCCTACAGGAAAGATGGTGAGGGACTGTTTATCAGGGAGTGTAGTGACAGGACAAGGGGTAATGGGTTCAAGGTGAAGGAGGGTCGATTTAGATTAGATGTTAGAAAGAAATTCTTTACTGTGAGGGTGGCGAGGCACTGGAACAGGTTGCCCAAAGAGGTTGTGGATGCCCCATCCCTGGAAGTGTTCAAGGCCAGGTTGGAGGAGGCTTTGGGCAACGTGGTCTAGTGGAGGGTGTCCCTGCCCATGGCAGGGGGTTTGGAACTAGATGATCTTTAAGGTCCCTTCCAAGCCAATCCATTCTATGATTCTATGATAGATATAGTTAATATATATTTTTGCATAGTTATTTTTGCTCGAACTCTTTACGTGTAAAATTCAAATGTAGAATTGAAGCTGTGAAGTTCTTGGAACTTCCAAGAGCAATTGAATGTGATTGCTTATTTGGAGTTGAAAGTGATACAGTAGAAAGTCTTTTGTCTAAGAATGCAACCAATTTTGATTACAGATAAGTGCATATTGTCTTTTCTTCAGCTGTCAGGCTAGCAGTAGGCTAAGGCATCATCAGTAAGTATTGCTGGCAATAAGTTAGAATTTGGAAACTTAACATTTCCAAAAATACTGCATAGAATTTCTCTTAAATATTGCAATATAAAAGTGTCATCCTTCCCTTATTTGAAGTTTTATTCCATTCTATTATTGATTGTTTTTACATTTTCGCATTATGTATATTTTCAGTTCTGAAGTATTGTATAGCTTACATAATATTTTCTGAGTACATTTTTATCATGAATTTAAAAAAAATATTGAATATGCTACATTGTGTTTCTTCTGAAGACTTAAATAGTATCTGGGGTTTATGTTTTTCAAATTTACCCAACCATAGAATGAAATTACCATGTGTATGTTGAAAAGACTACTTCTTACGTTATCTTTACTATCTATCTTTTCAATGGTATCTAAATTGTGGTTTATTTATAGAAAGATTGTTCATATAATGAAAGGTCATGGTGCACACTATTACTCTACAGTTTGTTAGTCTACAGAGATAATTCCAAGGAACTCCATTCTTAAATGTGACAAATCGCTTGAACACTTACTGGAGAACAGTTCTGTACTGATAAGAGAGGATGGATGGAGTTGCCTTAGAGTATGTTCTCTTTTCTGTTCTGTCATTCATTGCTGGGTAAAATGAGTTGGCCTTGAGGGGTTTTTTTTGGCCTGTGCTACCAGCTGTAATGCAATTCAGAATATCTTTGTGGTCTCAGCTCAATACATTACTCAAAGGAAACTGAATTTTAACAGAGACTTTGGGAGCTTACTGCTTGTGATTGTGGTAATATTTGGGGGGTGGGGGTCATGAATATATTATTTCTTATGGAGCAGTAGTTATCTAGAGAAATAACTTGAAAATCATATGCTGATTTTGAAAATTCGAAGTTGTTTGAAATCATTGTATAAAAGTCAGTCAATCTATTTTTTCTACAAAATGAAAATGTTTATGTATACATACTTGTGCATGTTCCTGTAGCTACAAGTAATTCTTAGCTAAGATTTTCAACTTATTTGGAGTTGAAACATCAACTCTTCTTACATATATTTTTTGATGACCATGTTATATTTCTCTGATACTGCTAAAATTCATGTTCTGTCCTACCTTTGTGCATTGTAGAGGCTTTCATGGTCATTGCTGATGACCAAAGGATAGTTCTTCCTCTTCTGACTTCTATGACACTAATTGTTAAAAAGCTTATTTAAAGTCTGTATGGGGCAAACAGTCCTAACTTTGCACATAAGCTATGGAGGGTATTGGAGGGGAAGGGGTGGGGGTGTGTGCTTTTTAAGGTGTCTCAGAATTGCTGGTTTAAGGATTGCTGTACTCTTTGAGTACACCTTGTGTGTTATGTTACTCAGACAATTTTTATTCACTAGACAACATTTAAGAACATTTCCTTAAAAACCTGGACTTAAAATACTGAAGTTGTGCCAAAAAAGCAAACAAACAAAACCAAACAAAAAAAAGCTACACTATCAAAATAAAATTATTAAAATTATACTTTACAATAAATATACTTTTGTTTCTGCAGCATCTCAGCCAGTTTCTGCCTTACTTTTGGAAGAAACTGGAATTATTTTAAATTACAGGTTTTCTTTGTTAAAGTAAGCTGCCTTTTCCTTTCCCCCTGATCAGAAGAAAAAGAAAGATGACACATACTAGCCTTTTTTCTGTGGCATCCCAGACTGGAAATCCTTTGCTTTTTGTTTTTACTAATGAAAACGTACATTCCTGTCTTCTGATATATTGGATGCTTTGATACCAGATATGATGAAGGGGTTTCCTTTCTTTCTTGTCCTCAAAGTTTAATATTTCTAGTATATGTGTTAATTAGTACAGCCACTTCTGCAGGTGATACTGTAATTATGAAGTAGTTTAGTCCTTTTAATGGAACAATTTCTAATTTCATCTTTTTTTCAAAGGGGAAAACTTTCCAGATTTTTGACGTTTTCTTGTCTCTTTCACATCTCTAGCCAACAAGGACACTAGTTATGACGAGTATGTCTTCTGAGTAAGTATTAAATATTTTGACTCTTTAGTCAGCACTTCATTTAAACTTGAATGTTGATAATCTTTTTATGCCTATACAAATGAAGTTTATCTTTGGGGTGTGTGTTAAATACTTTATTTCATTCTGTATTCTAGCCAGAAACACATACATACATGTATATGTCAGTGCTATCTACAGTGTGGGTGTATGTGTTGCTTTGGTGCAGACTGAAGTAGTTGTTGCATAGGTGAGCCCAAAGGGGCTTCAGAACAATGAAACTAAAATCTCAAGCAAGTTTTGAATTTTTCTGAAGGAAGCATTAAAAGGAATTTTATGTAGTAAATGATTCAGACTTTAAGCCCAAGACTTAGCTTTTTCCCCATACATTATGATTATTTCTATTTTAAAAGTCATAACCGAAAACATCAATTCAAAATGTTTTCTTTCATATAAATAGTTGCTGAAGAAATATCAGTTGCAGGCTTTTTAGCCACTTATTTTCAAAACATTAGAGGCAGCTGCCACTGCATATTTTGGGGGAGAGTTAATAATTTTCTGGCATGCTCTTACCGTTCTCTTAAAAGTCTTACAGCATAAAGAACATCCAACAAAAACACAATTCCATATTTTATACTACAATTGCTTACAGGGTTTTTTTTTTAATTCTTTTTCAAAACACAAGACATTTCTACTACCCACAAATCTGTTTTGGGTTTGAAGTAATTAAATCTTGACAGTTACATAGATTTAAGTACTCAGAACCAGCACTTAGTGGCTATCATTTTAGGAGTTCTTTGTAAATGGTTGTCAATAGCTATTAACAAGTGTACTAATATATGTCAGAAACATAAAATGGAATTAATACTTTTCTTGTATTTAATGTGACTGGATGCTAGTAACACCAAGGCTGTAAAATGCACTTTGCAAGTCATGCAATACCGGATCACTGTGGGGGAGGTAAAATAATAGCTACAGTGCAGATAGGAGTAGCGGAAAACAGAGGCTGTGATCTGCCTAAAAGAAGAGAACAAATCCTGGCAGAGCTGAGGAAAAAGTTCTTTTGTTGAAAGAGGTCATGAATATATTATTTCTTTTATGTTGCTTGTATGTTGATTTTTCCCACTAGCTAATTACTATTTCATTAAATAAAACAGTCTGGTGATAACAATTGCTTTTCTTCAGAGCTTCTTCATCAAGATTGTGCTTTCGGCTGTCTACAGGTGTAGGCATTATCAACCTGTAAATGAGTGAAGGGAAAGGCACTTCTTCTGAAAGAGCTGAAGAACAGAAAACAGTCCTCCAAAGTGTACAACCCAATGGCCAAAAGCCAATTCTTCTACCCAGTAGCTACAGCCTCAGAAGTGGTTCATTAGAATTTAAAGATCATGAGTTCAGTGGTTTTATGGCATTGGGATTTGAGATCATACTAAATGCTGCTCGCTGATTCACTCCAAGCGACTACCTGTTTTTCTGAATCACAAAAGGTTGTTGCATTCTCCTTGAAGATTTTTTTGCAGGTTTTGTTAGAGTTCCTCTAGGTATTGTCTGCTTTAGCTAGGGTATTTGGGGAGCTTTAACTGAGTTACTCTCCATGGAGTGAAATGCAGTGAGAATGAAAGTAATTCCAGAGGCTTCTGGAGATGTTCTGAGTGTGCTTCCATTATGTCAGTGATTAACTTAATTGTTTTACCTGAGAGGATCACCGTTGTAATAAATGTGACTGTTCAAGGTTGTGCTTTATTATTTTATCTTGTGTATGCCACAGACATTTCCAGGTCAGCTGAGGGAAGTAGAGAGGCCGCTGGAACTGGGCTTTCATTTACAGATCTTTAATGGTCATTTGTAATAATGATTTATAAGAACAGTAAATCGTTCTCATGGAACAGCTTTTCTCTAGGGATACCAAGATCTCAGTGTTTTCACAATTATATATTTGTGTGCTTAAGTGTAGCTATGTAGAGAACTCAAATTAGAATTCCAGTTATAGGTTGCCATTCCAGATTTTATATTTAATTATAATTAAAGATAAGTGAATTTCTGATTGAAACATTTGCTCAGATGTATAGGTAGCAAGCCAGAACTTTAGGACTTGTCTCCAAATTTCAACACAGTATTTTATTCAGATGCTGAAAATCTGGTGCTTCCTAATGAAAACTTCTTGAGTGCTGTGTCTAAATGTTTACATTTCCTGGTAATGCCTTTTTGATAGTACTACAAAAGAAACCAAGAATGAGGCTCTGTTATACTAGGCATTGTACACAAACAATGTTAGATAATTCTTGACTCAAAAGCTTCTATTTAAACAGACAAGATAAATGTGGGGGCCAAAAGAGCTTTGATGTGCAAGTAGATATGATTGTGTGATGACAGAAAAGGGTCTGTTTGGACTCTGTGGGAAGGCTAATGAATTTAGGGCTAGCTAATGGGTAGAGGCTCAGTGAGAGAAGAATAAGAAATTGTTAGTGAGGAAAGAAATGAGGTGAGTTTGAGTTAATTTGTGTTGCGTGTATATGCTTTTATAATTCATCATATTCATTCAACGTTGTATGGTTTTTTCCCTTTTCTTCTTTTTAGGAAACAAAATACAGTAATTCAGGTGGTGAATAAACTTGGAGACTTTTTGTTCTCAGATGATGTATGTGAAACAACAAGTCACGTAGTTACAGGGAGTCCTCGTCGTACCTTGAATGTTATGCTGGGAATTGCTCGTGGGTGTTGGATTGTTTCTTATGAATGGGTAAGAAATATTTTTAAATTTTACTAGAGAATAAATTACACATATTTAGTATAGCTGAAATATCAACCATGTAACAATGTTTGTGTCCATGTACACGTGTCTATGTACAGTGGTACAATATTCAGATATTCAGGCTTGCCTAGAGTTAGCTCAGTTAGAGGAAATTTATCTGTGTGAAGCTCTTTTACCATGACTTAGTCTTTCAGTACTTCATCTAACCAAAGTATTCCTGCATTGTACCTCAGTATGTATTTTAGAAGTGCCTAAAGTCCTATCTCATAGATGAGAAACTCATGTCACATGCATTATTTTTTGACAGATTAAAGGCTGAACAAACCATTTTTGCTCAACATTAGCCAAGTCACATTATTCAGATTGAATTTTTTATATACTTATTTGATATATTTCTACTGTGTTCTGAAACATGTATTTTATTCAGCATTGGTAAAAATGAAGAAGAATTGTTAGATATTTTGCTGCATAGTGGAAAAACTGTAAAATAGGGGGAAAAAAAAAGGAAAGCTATTTGCCGATGAGTAGTTTGGAGATTTGTAATTTACAGAAATGGTTCTCAGACATCCAGATCAAATAATCATTGCATATCCTCAAAATTTCTTGTGGACATAAAGTTATCAGACTGTTACTGAAAAGACAAGATACTCATGAATTGCTGTACTGGGTCCAGCTGGGATGGGCCTAATTTTCTTCATTGTAGCCTGTATGGTGCTTTGGTTTAGACTGGTGACCAAAATGGTGGTGATAAGCCCCCAGTGTTTTAGCTACTATTCAACAATGCTTACACAGCATCAAGGTGTTCTCTGTTTTTTGGTCAGCCCCCCCCACTCCCTTCCCAAGCAAGTAGGCTAGGGGTGCACAAGAAGCTGGGAGGGGACTCAGCTGGGACAGCTGACCCCAGCTAATGAAAGAGAGTTTCCATATCAGATGACATCATGCTCAACCATAAAACTGGAAGGCGTTTTTCCAATGCAGCCATTGCTTGGAGACTGGCTGGGCATTGATCTGCTGGTGGGAGTTATTACTTTGCATCATCTGGGGTTTTTTAACTCTCTTTTTTTCCCCCTTCACTTATTAGTTGTCTTTATTTTAACCCAGAAGGTGGTCTTTTTCTCTCTTTCACCCTTCCAATTCTCTCTCCCATCCTGCTGGGGCAGGGAGTGAGTAGTGACTGGATGAGAAGTTTACCTGTCAGCCCAGGGTTAAACCACCTCAGTTGCTCACTGTGATAGTAGAGATTAACCACTCAATTGCAGATGACAGTTTTTCAGATTTCCCCATGTTTCCAGAGCTATAAAGCATAGCTGTTGGAATTTAGCTTTTCATCTTATACAGAAAAGAGTTGTAGAATAACTTTACATTTCTTGGTTTCCTTTTTCTTATAAATACTTTAAAATTTAGTTGTTGGGCTGAAAACAAAATAAATTCCTGTTGCCTCTTTGTTTTCAAGATGTCTTGCACTTACCAGTGTGAAGCTTGTCCTACATGAAATACATGTAGCTACCTGAAGAAGCTGTTGTATTTTTCAGAAGTTCTTGGTGATTAATTTCCCTTGGAATAAAGGGGTTTGCATCTTTGGATCTTAATGATCCAGTAATGTACCTTTTGGCAAAACCCATTAGCATCCTTGGCTGCAGTAGTACTTTTTCAACAAGGTATTAATTTTGAGCAGTGATGGTTGTCTTTTGGAAGATATTCCTCAACGTTTTAAGAAGCTGAAATATAATTTACCTTTGCCTTTTGACTTGTAACATGGAGAGATAATTTAGACTGCAATATTTTTTTCTTCTTCTGAGTAAAACTTAAAATGATGTTTTAAAGATGGATGTTGGAGAAATATCAAATTTACAGCTAGACATTTAATCTTCATAGCACTCTGTTTACATATTTCAAGATGAGTTATTCAAGTACAAATACCGTATGATCATATGAGCGTGCTGGCTGGATGGGTAAGAGGCTTTAAATAATGACTAGTCAAACAGTGTGTTCAGACCCTTGAGAACTTGATGTTTGTCATAAATTTCCCTCTATCGTGTGAATAAAAGAACATAGCTGATCTGGATATGCAAAGGAAAGTTTTGCACCAAGGCTAACCTTACAGCTGTATAAGCTGCAGGACACTTGTTGGAGCTCCATGCCATACAGGTTGCCTGCTACTGAAATAGATAAATAGTCCGTACTTGAGGATGAAGTAACAGAAGATTGGTCAACTTGATTCTTGAGCCCAAAGCCAAAGGAAAACATTCTTTAAGGTTGTAAGAAGTCCATAGAAAAACTATGCCTCTCCTACTCGCCTCTTCCCTCCCTATCTCCTCCTTTCTAAGGCTCTCCATGACCAGCAAGACTGCATTCTACTGGAATCTGATACATTCTTAATATCTCAATGTTTTCAGCTGTATTTTCCTAACTTCTGATATTCCTATATCCAGCATTCATGCTTGATCTGTACTGTACTGCTTTATCATTAAATTTTAAGCTGAATCTTTTGTAACTGCACATTTGAAAACCTCTAGTCAGCTATTTCTTCTCAATATAAACACTTTATATTCTGACATATTTCAGCTTTTCTTAGTCCTTTACTACATTCTCAGGAACTGTTGAATACAAAGATACTACTGACCTAACAAGAAAAAGTAGTTTACTCAAGAATAATATTGCAAATCATAACTTGGTTTTGTCCTACATGAATTTGAAGCGATTTTTTAGTGTTGCTATGAAAATATGCTGGTTGAAAATTTGTCTCTGCCAAAGTCAGAAGCAAACTTTCAGTGAGTTACAATGGAGAGCTCTTGCCTTTGTGCTCATGAAAACTGAATGTTTCAGTGAGCGGTGACCTAATTATTTACCACAGGACCTGTTCATGTACTCTGCATCTAATTTTCTTTTTATCTAGGAAAGTAGATATGATGCCTTTGTACTCGATTCCAGAACCATGATAGACAAGCATTAATCCATCTGTTGTTAAGATAAACAAAATTCATTTCTAAACAAAATTCTCTAAATACTACAGGGATTGATAGAGGTTGTTACTGTAAAATTGGACTGGAAAATGAAATGGGATTATTTAATCATAACTAATCTTTTGGGTTTATATTTTAATCTATTTGGGTTTTTTGCCAGTTACTCTTGGTACAAACATCTTTTTGGTGCTATAAGGACATGATGTACACAATATACAGCATGGTACATCTGTTCCTGCTCAAGATTATTTACAAAGAAATTATTTTCATGCAGCACGTCTTTAAGAACGATATTAGAAGTTAAAATTCTCTTGGTTCAGTTACAGTTGATTTATACTATGACTAACAAGTTTCTTTTATTTGCAATAAATATATACAGTTATAAGTATAAAGCTAACAGATTTCAATATTCTTATTGTAAATTGGAAGAAGTAATTGTAAAAAAAATACACAGGTATCACCTTGAAATTTATAACTTCAAATCCGAAGTTGCAGTCTTAACTGTATGTTTTTAAGAAGTTACTATACTTTTCTTGGCTAAACAGCAATGCATTATTATGTTTTGAATATTTTTTTAAAGTAATTGATTTATGAATGTGCTTAACTTATTTTTTTTGTTTGGTATAATATCATGACTATAGAAATTATTTTCTTTTTTTGTACAGCTGTTGCATTTTCAAATATTTGGTTATGCGCTTTCTAAAAGTAAACATAATCTTTGGATTTTTGTAATATAGTTCAACAATAAATTTGAAGATCTGCTGCTTTTAATTATCAACGAAAAAATCACTGTTCACTTCCAATAGCCTGCAAAATTGGGCACCTCCTCTCACAAGTAAAACACCACTTGCCACATCACACAAAGCACCAGTTTTTGTAGCAGTTTATATATGAGGTTGCTGGTTCCCCGAAAGTCATGAAGCATAAGCTACTTTGGACTATAGAACTTGGTTTTGATAACAAAATTAGTTTCTAAATTCAGTTTGCAATTTACTTCTTGTAGCAACAGATTTGGGGCAAAAGAGCCCTTTACAGAAAGTCATTTTCCTACTTACAATTAGGCCATTTTATAAGATTTACATTAATAGTGTATAAACAGTCTGTTCTGATTAGAATCTGGTTGAGTTAGTGAGCTGTAAAGGATAACTTTATCATGCTTGATATCTATTATACCAGTTTTCTGTCTAAGGGGATCATCTCATAGCGCTGCTTCCCAAATTTTATGAGGTAAAGTTTTATAATTTAAATTTAGTAATATATGGATTTGTATGGCATCTTCCAAGAGAATAAAAAAAATTACAGAATATTTCAGTTAATTGTGAATCAAGCATGGGAATAATTTCATGCACTGATGAAATTCAGCTTGTTCTAAGGTGAATAATGACAACAGTTTAATGGTGCATGGCTGTGCTAACAGTTAGAGACAGACATCATCTATTTGAAATGGCTACAGAACTATTTAGGGAAAATGTGACTGCCAGAGGTGGAATTATCCTAAACACAGGGATTTACTTTCTGATAAATTCCATATACCCCATTTTGGGGATATATGTACACTTCTTGTTCACCTAACAGTACTGTTGCTGTAGGAGCAGCAGGGTATTGGGGGGCTGCTGTTGTTTTTAAGGTTGCACGTATGAATCATGCTGTCTATCACTAGTGGTCAACAATGCTTTTTTGACTCATATTTATGGCATGCCAAATGGCAACTACAGGAAGGATGTTGCGGAGCTCAAATATCTGTAAAAGGGGCAAGTTGCAACAGTGGACAAACTTGGCAAAGAACTTACTAGTCTTTCACTTAGATGAGAAGCTTTATGGCTCATCTCTTACTGATGAAGCCAATGAGGAAAATAAACTCCTCTTCCATCAGAGTGTGCTTCAGAATTTAGACTATATAGAAATTAGTAGGAAGACACCCTTTATATGACTCGCGGGCAGAGCCATGGTAGGAACTTCAGTCTTCTCCCATTTTCCAATAAAGACAATGCTCTTACCACTTGAGGAATCATCTCTGAATACCCTTTGCGATGCTTTTAATATTCGAGTCTGCCGGATGCAACTTTTAAGTTGTTCTGAAGAATGGTTTAGAAAATCAACCCAGGATGAAACACTGGATAGAATATTTTTGGGAAAATTAAAAAAAAGTGTATTTCAGAAATTGAAAATATAACCATTTCAAGTAGAAGATAAAAATAAAAGATACCTAGAATGAGATAATAGTTCAACTACTATGTTAATTTGCTCATCATATCAATAGAGAATATTTTGTGACAGCCAGAAGAAAATTAGTATACCCTCAATTTTCAATATGTAAACATGAGTAGTCTCTATATAGGCAAAAATGTCCTTGAAGAGTTAAAGTACTTATTTTTTTCTTCTTTTTTTTTCTGTTAACCATTTTGTGATCGCCCTGATAGGAACAGAAGGCTGAAAGTTGTCCAAAGTGTCAGTATTGCTAGTCTCCAAGGATGTTATCAATCCAGTGTTTCAGAGCTCAGCTGAACATAAATGATCATGTATTTTCCAGGCAGACAATATTCCGCACTGTTAGCAACTTTTTTTTATGATCTAGAATGTGCAGTTGACAGAGGATACTGAAGAGAATTAAACTGAGCTTTTGTTTGCAGGCTGATTCACATATGTAATACAGATCATATACAATAGTTTCATAATCCTAGTCAATAGTAGGGGTTGATACTGGTCCAATATTGTTCAACATCTTAATTTATGATCCGGATGATGGGACAGAGTGCACCCTCAGCAAGTTTGCAGATGTTACAGAACTGTGAGGCGCATTTGATACACCAGATGGGTGTTCCCATTCAGAGGGACCTTGACAGGCTGGAGAAATTGGCCCACAGGAACCTCCTGAAGTTCAGTAATGAACTGAACCAATAGAACAGAACTGATACACTATGACTTCCCTTTTCAAATCTGTAGTTTTATGTATCATGATGCAAAAAAGTTGACTCTTCTAATATCCTCACAAGGTTTTGAAATTTATCATAGCTATGCATACAAATATGACTTTGGTATTTTAATGGTTTCAGCTGTGAAATTTCTGATTGCTTGATTTTTCAGAGAATCATTTGGTTTGGGTAAACAAAACATCAAACCAACTATTGTAACTGCACTGTTACTTCTAATTACACATTCGAAGAGGTTGCTATTTACGAAATTACGAGAGTTCTACTTACCGCTTAATTTATTTTAGGTTCTGTGGTCTTTGGAATTGGGCCATTGGATCTCAGAGGAACCATATGAGCTTTCATCCAGCTTCCCTGCAGCTCCTGTAAGTTTAATGGCCCTTTAAGCTTGTGAACTTTCTTTTGTTTATCTGGAAAATGATTGGCTCTCCAAATAGGTTTTGTGAACAAGAAGGCCTACTAGAAAAAATATTTTTTTAAAGCAAATACATTAAGAAGTTATTTTCTCCTTCGCCCACTACTTTTTGAAGTGTGTGTAAAAACTTTGGTATACATGGAAAACGCAAAAAAAATTATTCACCAATTAACATCTGAATAAACTAGCTTCTTATTTAAGTATAAAGGTCCTTTAATTTATTTGTGGCATATTTGATTTCTATCTGTGCTTGCATATAAACTGCAGATGCATGTTATTGCCTAATGGAAAGATGTGCCAGGTCACAGACTTAATATTTTCAGTCCAGAAATTACTTTGGCAATGGAAAATTACTGCTTCTAAAACGACTAAGTAGGTAAAAGGAAGCATTTTTCCTGCCTTTAATGCTCATTCTCAAGTACTGAATTGTGAAGTAGTGCAAAAGCGTGTATGTGGGGGCATGGTGTATCTGTGCAGACCCAAGTGTATCTGTATTCCATGTGTTGTAATTGATTAAAAAGTAATTTTATTTTGGTTTTAACACAAGTAGAATTCTGGCAAGTTACTAATCAATCACTTTAAAAGTTTTGCCAAAAAAGGTTTTACAATTTCTTTTATATTGTAGCAACTAGTTAAATATATTATCATCTGCTACTTGTTTCTCAAAGTTTCATATGGGCTTTGAAGAAAGAACATTTAATGGGGTTTGAACTTCATTTTTACTGTGATTTTATTAACTGTTAAGAACTTATTTTTAACATTCTTTCTAAATCTATAATTTATGTAAATTTACATGTTCGAGGTGAAGACTTTATTTCATGATTGTAAGTCACAGGTTCTCAAAATGTAGGGAAAATGTAACAGTTATTCTGAAATAAGCCCAAAGAAATTAATCAGCCATTACAACGTGGTATTTTTTCTAAAAGGAGAAAGTAGATTTTTTTTAATATAGCAAATACATTAAGAATGGTAAAACTTAATGTGAAAAATAAATAAGAAACGTTCTTTCCCCCTCGCCTTTTCTGCATTTGTATGAAAAAAGAACACAGTACTTCAGATTAAGCTGGTTTGAGTTTTCTGTTTCTTCTCAGACTACCTCGGTTATTAAACAAGTATGTTATCAGTAACAACTTACATAGCATTCTTTGAAAGTGATTCCTGCTGGGGTTGTTTTTTAGATTCTGTTTACAGTTTTTATTCCTAAAGCAGAAGTAAGGAGGGCTTGAGAGATGGTGAGAAGATAAAATTGAGGGAGGTTATGGTTGTGCCAAGAACCTGAATCGTTTCTGTTTGCAGTGTGCGCCTCTTGCAGAGGAACAAAGTCAGTGTCCAAGGTGATATTTCCATCGCCTTTCCAGGCATTCCCTTCTTGAGTCGTTCTGGTTTCTTACTGTAACAGATATCTTATTTTTAAAGATACAATTGTTACTTGAGAATGAAGGGTGTTTATATTCCCTTTCTTTTCTCGTTATTTCTCTTCTGCTTCCTAAGAAGTATTTAGAGAAAATGGAAGTGCATGCTAGGTTTATATAGTTTATTTGATTACAGGAAGGAATTAAAAGAAGGAGTTATCTTGCTGTTATGTTTTAATTGTTTGTACTAAGTCCAAAGCAGTTGTTGCAGCCTTCTTTTTCCTATTATTGCATTCCCTCTGAAATATCCTGCTCTCACTTCACTTTAGTGTTTGTAGTTTAAGGTATGCAATGTCATTTAGATCAAATGTAATTTAAAACTATATTCACTCTAAAATTTTACATTCATGTTGATAAATTACTCCATTTTAAAAAAAAATGAAAAAGTCCCATTAAACAATTGATCTGTTCAATGTCTACATCAGTATCTTCGATCACTTTCCCGGAATAGTCATCAAAAAGCTTTAAACTTTATAAAGAATTTTTTCCAGCAAATAGAAACTAGCCATGCGATATTTAATTATTCTTGTCATATAGTGTTTTCTTACAAAAATAACAAAGGTTAATGTCAACCAGAAGTTAGCACTATTTTTCTTTGCCAGGTAGAGCATTCATACTGTGCCAGATTCCATCATGGTTTTTAAGAAGCTTTTTTTTTTTTTGGAGGGAGGGAGGGGTTATTGGGCTGGATATGCTTACTATCTCACATATCGGGTATATTTTCTTTAGTTGTTTGATTAAACGCAGTACAGCAGGAAATACAGTATTCTGGACTCAGCTTTTCTATAAAATTTCATAAAATCATACAATATTTTAGATTAGAAAGGACCTCTGAAGGTTGTCTAGTTCAATGCTCTGCTCCAAAGGACTTGTCCAGTTCACCATCATGGTAATAAATGAATAAATTAAAAAGAAAATCCAATTTCCCCAATTCCAACTTGTGTTTGCTGTCTCTCGTCCCTGTCTCTTGCCCTGTTGCGGTGCTCCTCCAGGAAAGGTCTCGCTCTGTCTTCTGTGTCCTTGATCCAGGTAGCTGTAGACAGCAGTACGGTCTCCCCTTCCCCTTCTCCTCCCCAGACTAAAAAAAGCCAGCTCTCTGGGCCTCTCTTGGTATATCGTGTGCTTCGTGGTATGTCTAGCTCCTTTACTAGCTTGGTGGCTGTCTGCTAGACTTGATCTTTAAGGCATTTAGAAATTCATGAAAGCAATTTTGTGAACTATTTTTTTTTTTTAGTTTGGGATACATATATCTCTTTACAAGTTTGCTGAGAGAGACAATAAAATATTAAACAGTAATCTTAAAAACATTGATATTATTTTATGCAACTCTTCAGATGATGACTATTAATTTACATTTGTTAGGTTTATTTAAAATCAGATCGTGAAGTAATATTAGAAGTATTTTTTGTCTCTGCTACCCTTTAGTAATGCTGACACACATTTTCAGGGAAGAGGAATGGTGGTGGTGTGAGTGGTGGGGTACTCTAATAGCAGCTTTAATGACTGTCAGTATAAAATGACGAGTTTTCTTCCACCTTTCTCAAAATTATTTACTGTTTTTAAAATACAATACCTTTTGTTAAGTAAGCCTCTAGAAATGTTGTGTCTCGTTGTGTTTTGGTATGAGATATATTCTTGCCTTACAACTAATTCAGTCATCTGTTGAAATTAAAATTTTACAAAAATATTACTTTAAGGCAAAGACTAAGCATGAGAATTAAAACCTAAAGTGAATTAATTTGGGGAAAAATCTCTACAAAATTATTTTGTGTGATTTACGAAGAAATATCTTCTCAATCTGAACTGCAGTGTACAGTACACAATTTTAAAGCATATAGGGATAAAATTTTTCAAACGCAAAAATTACCCAGTAATTTATTCACATTGCGGCATACATTGAGGGCCCACCTACGGAGAATTTCTAGGGAAAAGTCCTAACCTTACTGAAAAAATCCCAACAGTATGACCTTAGATAACGTTCAGATTTTTTTTTCCCATTTTTAAAATGTAGTGATTTGTATCTTAAGTCATGAGCATAAATTTAATTGTATCAAAGAACATGCATGTTTTTCAGTTAAGGTTATTTTTACAAAACATATAGATGTACTACAGCACCAGGTGATAACTGATTGTCATAGACAACTGAACATCTGGTGTTAATGCCGTTGTCTCGGTTTATAAAATACTGATCATTTACAAGTAAATGACAAGGAAAGAAAAAAAAGTGCAATCTTCATAAAAATATAAAGAAATACATACTACATTGTAATTTGCAGGGATTTTTGTAACTTAAAGAGAGTGACTGTAATAAGTACAAACTGAAAGACACGGTGATTTTTGTACATGGTATTTCCCAAGAATAAATGCAAAGTACTTAAATGCTATTTGTCCTCTGTTAAATAAAGTAATACAGGCTATTGGAAAAAGTCCCTGAAAAAGTGTAAGAAGTTGTTTAAGAGACTATGGGGGGAAAGAATGTACTCTTTAACTACAGTATTGAGCTAATTACAGGACAGTATTTTTTTATGTACATAAAAGGCAAACATGACACAAAGATAAATAGTTCTAGTTCTACTTAAGTGTTTTATATTAGAGTAGTGTTTAAAGTTCAGTGATGAGGCAAAATGCATATTTCTAAAACTATTTTAGCTATTTTTCACAGTTCCAGTTATTTACTAACACATACATAAAATAAATGATCTGTAAAACAGAGTCCTTAAGTTGTCTGACAGTTTCTTGGATGTTCTTTTTATTCAGTCGTTTGGCCAAATCACTGTTATATCAGGTTGACGCTTTAGACTTTGTGTCTGGTTGAATAATATGAGCTTTATCTGATCAAGGCTATTACAATTCAGGAATTGTACTGAACTGATCCCCTCAGAACGCTAGCGCATGTTTTCTGGGCTTGAAAATGAGAACAGTTGCAGATGTGTGTTTATATGTTTGGCAAATTAAGTCTTTGAAAACTATACAATACATAATTCACATAATGCAAAAAGCATTCAGAAATCTGCTGGTCGAATCATCATAGTCGTGGCTTTGAGAGAGTATCCCGAGCCCTTCCAGTAGTACCACTTGATACCGTTGAACTTGTTGTTGTTCTGTCGTAATGGGTAATACATTCCGTTGAGGTTAGAAGGACCACATGCATCAAACCACCATCCTACAAGACAGGAAACAAAGAAAAACATCAGCAGAGGTAATTTTAAAAACAGTATATAAGGATACTTTGTTGTCCTGAAATAAGAAAGAAATCTAAACCCAGTTTTTCATTCTTATGATTTGGAAGTGTCAGTATAAAATACTTGCCTCAAATTCAGAAAAGAAATGTATTTATGTATTAACTACATATTCTTGAAGCTTATTTAATATATTGTAGTTTAAAATTGAGAAGGGAAGGTGCTCAATCCAGCTTAATTTATTATCGATATCAAACATTATTTTTGACAGTCTGAGGGCAGAACTCAACTTGAACTATAATGATATTGAGTCATCTTTGGTTTTTATCTGCTCTCTAGTAAATTCCCATTCTTCACAGATTTGAACTCCTTTCTTAATTATTTTTAGAGGATTAAGTCAGTTATCTGTTTCAGTTCTCTGTGCAGATCAGTTCAAAACCTCTGTGCTGAAACTTGGTAAGAAGGAAAAGGAGAAAAAAGCAGCCCAAACTTATTTTGTATCCTTATGCTCCTGGCCTGTTAGTGGGTCATAAGGAAAATTTATTTTTATTAAGAAGATAGTATTTTTATACTTCTGTTACGATGGCGATAATGTGTGTGTTCTGTTTTGCAGGGCAGTAATCCAATTATCCTTTTGGATAAACTGAAGCTGTCTTTTGTCTTGCAACTTGTGCTATAGGGAAACGAACTATTGCTTAGGAGATAACAGGAAGAGAAGTCAAATTTACAAAGCAGTTGTTTACATTTCAGAATGTGGAATTCTAGATTGACAAATTATAGAATGGCTTGTGTGGTTCAAGATAAAAATACCAACTAAAACTCCAATAACTAATGAACAATCATGAGAAAAATGTAGGTATCTCGTATATGTGGTGTATCTTTGCCATTTCATAATTATACTGAAATATGGAATTAAATACTTGTATCCTTCTGTGGCATGTACAGTATACAGCAGCTTTTGGGGGTTTTCTTCTCCTCTGGATAGTTAGGGAAAGGGTTTGTGCCTAAAGAATCAGGAGCCATTTCACTGACCAACTGAATCTCTAAAACAAGTGTTTTTGAGGGAGTTAAGTGTTTTGGTCTCTGAGTGTTATCTCATTCCTGGGAAGAAGAATCTGCTGTCTCTCTGATTAGTTCCACAATTTCAGACTTTCTTGTACCCCAACTTTAGAGACCTTTTTCCCTCTAGTTTTCACTTCTCTTGTTTTACTTTAACTAACCTTTGTCAAATGATAAAGTATTTCATTTGGAGTTACCGTACTAGTGTTTCTATCTGTGAGCTTTGGACTTCTTCAATAGTCAAAATTTACTAAGTCGAAATTACCACTATTTATGTCATAGACAATTTCAGTGCCAATAAAAATAGGAAGACTGAGAAACAAAAAAACATTCCTACCTCCTGTTAGCATTTGTGAACATTTGCAAATACATTTGTCATTGTCTGCATCCTTTGTGCTAAAATCATTTCCTGGTTGGCTTATACTACTTATTTTGCCCGCTGTCCCAGTAAGTCCTTTAAGGTAGATCCTGTAGAAGTGAGGAATGGAAAAACAATTATTACATGGAAGTTAATGGTAGTTGATCTGCAAAATAATGATGGAATAGTTTGCAATAAATACCCTGTTCAAATAGCTGAGGTCTCTTCTGGCCAATGTACAATTCTAAGCTGTTTTGCAGCATAATGTTTTCATATGAGCAGAAATGGTCAGCACAATGTTCCAATGAACAGCCTCCACGTTTGTAGAGAGGACTGTTTTGTTAAGTCATATTAGAAGAAAATGAGAGCAGGTATATAACAACTCCTGAAATTTTTCATACAGATCATGCGTTTCTTAATACTCTAAGTACATTGTGTGCAATTATTTTTTAATCAAGTTCAAAAGTTTAAACCAAAATTTTTTGATTCCTGTTTTTCTGTTAGCACAACATGGCAATGTAGCATTACAACTTTGCATCTGTGAGAAATAATAGCATTACCTGGACTACTAATTACCAACTAGATATTAAATCATCACCGGTATTTAAGTTTGCTTCAATTTCCTGGCAAGGTAAGTTTGCAGTGAGGCTGCTACTGTTTGGATCTGCTTACACAGGTGCAGATGCAGTCTCAGTGGAGAGAGACACAGGACACCAAACTGGGGAGGCGATTACACAGCTGTTACTGTGGTATCTTGAATTGGAAGGACTTGAACCCTCTGTCCCCACAGTATCTCTTTGCTGATTGCTTATCCTTCTCAGACCTGTCCTACTTGTTTAAGCAGGTGATCTAACTCTTTGAGGAGAACTAACTTGTCCCCAGATCAGTCTTCATCTTGCATGTAATTATGACAGAAGTTGTAGATATTCATTTAGATCAGCTTATTATAGATTTTCTCAAAAATCTTTTTCAAAAAGTTAAATATTCTGTTTTTTCTTAAGGTGAGTTCAAAATTCTTTAAGCCAATTTCTTACATAAATGGTACTAAAGGTTCAAAGTATAATGTAAGAGCCTAGGCTCGATTTTCCAATATCAATTGAAGTCTAATGTAAGCAGAATATTATTCATTTATTATTGTTCATTTTTTTAAATTATGGCTTAGTATAAGAGAAGACAAGAGGCAGTGGATGTAAATTGAAATGAGAGGTTCTGACTGGGTATCAGGAAAACGTTTTTCCACCATGAGGACAGACAAGCAGTGCAACAGGTTGTGCGGTCTCCACCTTTGGAGCTTATCAAGACCCAACTGGATAAAGCCCTGAACAACCTATTCTGATCTCAATTTTTCTATGAATCTAAAAAAATTTCAGTTTTATGACTCAACTCATAATCTTTGCAGCATTCAGAATGTATTAATGTTTTGATGTAATGAAAGTTGCTCTTAATTGAGTACTTTCTTAGGTTTTTCTTTTTTATAGTGTTAAATATATTCTTTAAACCACTGCATTCTACGCTGCATTCCATGTTTGGTTGCATTTTAAAATAAAGTATCTATTTACAGACAACCATTTTAGTTTTCAGTAATTATTTTTTAATATTGTAAACGGACAAGGGTAATGACCCATTTTGCAAAGGTTGCCTTTATAAGTATTTTAAAGCATTACTTTAAAAAAATCTCTGCTGTAGATTCTGACTGTTTCCAGATGAAAAAATATTTGCTTTGGAGTTGAGACAACTGTATACTACTAAGGCATTAAGATCTAACGTTTTGGGGGAGGAAGATGTTGATAGTTTTGGATTGCTTTGCATATAGGACTTGAGTTGAAGTAACAGCATCAGTTCTCTTGAGCATCACATTGACTTTGTTTACAACAAATAGGTGCTAGAAATCTTGGAGAAATTAATCTAAATTTAGGCAATTTTTCTGTCTGGTCACCTGGAGCTCCATGAATCTGTAAGATTCTTATAAAGAAACATTTCCTGGACCATGTAGTAGGAAAGCATCTGTTATAGTGTAGAGCATCTAGTTTCTTCTGTAACCAATCAAACAGTATCTACTGCATTTACAGAAAGCCTGGAGAATAAAGTATGAACTGCCCATATCTTTCAGCTGTGGCTGATACTATTTCAAAATGGTTAATGCTATGGTACTACTTAAAGTGCATAATATTGTGCTAATATTTATTTATATGCAAAGTATTTATTTCAAATTTATGTTATTTCCTATTTTAACCAAATATGTAAGAAGAAACTGTGAAGCTTTACATTTTACAGAATGATGGGAGCATAAGTAATAGATGCATTAAAATCTGGCGTTTAAATTGGCACATTTGTAGGGGGTGAGACTGGACATTTGCTATTAGCTTCATTTTCACAGGTAGGAGCATTATTCCTTGAGTGGGTCATGGAAGGAGAAGGTAGCATTACCTCAGTGTGCTCTTCATGATGACAGAACAGCTCCTCCTAGCCACTGACTTAACTGGATAATCTCCTTGCAGTATTATTGATCTTAGTCATCCACCTTCCAGAAATGTATTTATTGCCTTGAATCAGGATTTGATAGCAACTGCAGGCAGATTCTATTGCCCTGAAAACTGTGCACTGCCATCTGCTATATTAATACAGGTATCCTACCCTATAGCATACCATCTCTTCATCTTTGTGCATCTTGGGTGTTACACTCACCCAGTGTGCACTAGTAAAATATACATTCTCTCCGTTGGGGGAAAAAAAAATATTATTAAAACTGTTTTAGGTAATAGGTGAAAAATGGACCAAACGTTATTTTCTGAGTGAAATGAAAAAGCGTCATAATTTGTATGAAAAAAGGTCATGCATCTACACAGACTAGAATGATTATTATAATTCTTTTTTTTTATTCAGATCTGATTTTTCTGCTTACCTGTATTTTAGTTCTTCACTTGCTAGAGAGAAGTGGTCATACAATGAATATGCCTCATTTCCTTCCCAGTCTTTCAGGTGTATTTTAAGAACATAACGCTTCTGATTAGTCAGCTGAGAAACAAACTCATTTCCCAGCCAATACTCCCCAGCAGGATCACCAAATCCCTGTAATTCAAGTTGTATATATAAATAACTTTGGTTCGTTTTTCCTTTGAGTTTGAAATGATCACTTTATCAGTTTTTAAGCTGAATAGTTTTCAGTCTGTCAGCTAAGAATTTTACTGTCTCTGTGAGGGTTACAGATCCATAATATTTCAAAAAGTTAATTTCAGCAAAGACAAACTCAGGAATCTGAAATAGTGAATCAATATTGCTTAGGTTTGGAGCACTTTCTACTGTTGCCACTAGAAACAAATATAAATAACTCAAAAAATGTGGACATATCATGGAACAGTTGATTAAACACAAGTGAGGTTTCTCTTTAAAAACAAACATCACACTTGCAAGTCTGCTGAGGCAAACAACTTATACTACTCTGACGTGTTCTAAATGAACATCTAAGGACAAAGACAACTCCTAAAACCTGCTTACATTCTAAGGATTCTATTAATATAACTTTACTACATCAGATTTCAGATAATAATAACAACTAATATTAAGGCTTCAGAAAGTATTGTTTACCATCTTGTACTCTTTCCATGTCCGGTGAAAGTCCACGCTGCCATCTTCACGTCTCTGAATGACCATCCAACCTCCTCCACCAGTTTCCATGTCACAGTAGGCCTACCAGAGTAAGCATGTAACAGCGTAAGTGCATGAAGTCATGTGAAAACAAAAATACAAAGCTTGTACTTTGCATAATTCCATACAGCAGCAAGCTTTAAAGTGTACAAGTGCAAACTGGGTATGTGAACCTAAAAATGCTGTTTTTCATAACTTTCATACAATTGGTTGTCATTATCCACAAATAAATGTGATTACTTGGTATATATCACACTTAACAGAATACAATTGACAAATAGCTGGTAGCTGGCGTTAAGAGAAGAAGAAAATCAATGTACCTTCTGATTCTTTATTTCCCTCTTACACTGATATGTTCTCCAGCTTTTTTGTGAGAGCCCTATTCAGATTTCCCATGGTTTCTCGGAGTATATGCACTTTTAAATTCAGGCAGTGAGCAAACCAAAATATGTTTTTATTTCCACTGTCATTGTTCAATACATTTGCAGATGGTCTGCTGCCCCAAAGTTAAATGTAAGTGTAGAACAACTATTATCTGAAAGTTAAACTTCGAGGCCATGTTATTATACAGACTGAGATGAGTATCTTACATTCTAGAACAAGAAAGTAACTACTATAAGATGTTTCCAAATATTCATAAATCATCTTTGAATTTACCAAGTTATTGTTCAACATCTGAAAGGATTGGCATGTAATAGGCAGCTCACTGAACTCAGTTTTAGAATACCCAATAAGTGCATCCTGGCACAGTAAAATTCAAGTTGATAGGTGACTTGTTCAGTCAGTCTCTTTCTAGATTAACATAGAGAGTGAGTGAGTTAAATAGAATTCTGGTATATGTTCACTGCAGTGTCAGATAAAAGGTCCTACTGGGGGTGCCAATATACTGGGGAGATGGTTTTGAAAATTTAGAGGGAACTTTGGAGTGATGTTTGGCATAAATTAGCAAGAAAATCTTATGACTAAGTGAATATTTTGGACCATTTTTCTTGAGAAAGGATTTAAAATTATTGCATCTAATTCTGTTTTTCTGAAACTGGTAGAACTTAAAAGTAGATGTGTGAAGTCAATGGAGCTAAACTGATGTAGAACAAACAGTATAATCAAAGTCAAACTGAAATCAGTATCTATATAAATTACATATTAGTACTAACTTTAAGAAAAATCTTAAAGTTCTTGTATAAGTATTCCTGTTGGGAGAGTTCACAGTTAGTCCTCTAAGCTCTCTCATTTGGAAGTTTAAATTTTTATTTTACCACTTTCTGCAAAGATACTGAAGTTCTGAGACTTCACAATTACTTCACATCTTTTAAAAGTTTTTAAATTATGGTCTTGAGTATTAAACTACATTAACCTCTAATCTGTACTCTAGTTATTTCATCGATTAAGTGAAGTCACATCTTCCCATTTACAGCAGTGGGAGTGAAAATTTGGCTTCTTACACTTTGATATTTCATCGGTAGACATTAATTAAAAATAAGAAAAAAGGAGAAAAAAACCCACACCAAACCAAAAAACACCTAGACCAAATACGAATTTGGGTATTTCTCCTTTTTGTTAAAAGAAATCTCCTGAGGGTCTTCCTTCTTATCTAACATATTACTGCTGCTTGTCACAATGTGCCTATAAATGTCCCAAATCGTGACTGAATGTCACTGAAGGTATATGTCTTTCTCATCCTCTTCTATGGCAGACTGTCTGATCGATGTTAGCAGTTAGCAGGTTTGAGTTCTTTGAACTTTTAGACATCCTGGAAATTAATTGTAAAAGTATGACTTCAGAGAAGCCAGTTTCCTTCTGGCCTGTGGCAGTGTTTTGTGTGTCATCTTAGGAAGTGAAGGGTGCTCCTCACTAAGTTTTCAACAGAGTTGGCTCATGTATTTCCGTGTTTGTGTACTGTGCACACGTTACACGCACACGCACACGTTTGCATGCATCAAGCAGGGTGTTTACTGTTCAAAGGCATCAGACTCTTGAAGGGAAAGCAAGCCCTCAGAGCTGCCAATAGCAAACACGTGTTTCCACAGGCTGTAACACACTGGAAATCCAAAGCAGATACTGGGTTTTAAGGTTGTATCTAGACTCTTTGTTCGACATCAGAGAATCACGAGACATTCAACTGGAGAATTTTAGGAAAGATAAAAGAAATAAGGAGAAGAGTTGGATTAGGGATTCCTTGTTAAAGTATGTCATGTGAAAGGAATTTAACTGAAAGGAGCAACTTTAATTTCTACTGCTGTATGCAATTCCTTGCATCTCAGAGCCTTTTTTTTTGTTTTTACTAACGTCTGTATTTAATGACTGGTAAAGATTTGGTAATAGTATATAAATAAAATGTAGTAAAAATAAAAATTGCCTTGAAAAGGAAATGCTAAAGAAAAGCTACTGTAAAATATGATCAATCTGGTTTAGAAAGCTAACTCATGTGATGTGTAATGCATATATGAAAATTAATTTCTGCAGGAGGCTATGAAGAGGGATACTAGGGACGGGCTAAAGCAGATACAGATACTTTCACTAAGCATCTCTACAAGTTAAAATGCTGATTTAACAAATAGCATTGGTGTAGAGAAATTTGTTGACTTTGAAGCTTCACCCCACTGAAAGGACAGTATAAGCAGCCAGGTTGAGAACAGAACTGTTTCACCCTTCTCTGAAACAGGTAGGTTTTACCTACTTACGGAGAGAGAGGTCAGGTATTAATTTACATGGCTACTGGTCCAGTCCGATATTGCTGTTGTAGACGTTAATGTTTTTGAGTGTTACATGCAATTTCCTTGATGCCTATCATCTAAATGTCAACTCAGCTGGAATTATTACTTTGAAGATATAAATGCTTTAAAATAGCACTTTATTTAGTTTTAATGAGATTAAAATATTCTCAAACAGTGAATGACTGTGAATGTCTTACATAAAATATTCCTGTTACAGCCAGTAGCCATTGTGTATGTGAATGGTAAGACAACTAGCTTTTAAAGACACTATAGACTCTTGGGGATAAATGCTGGTGTACTGCAAATTTGTTCCCAAAGGGAGAAGCAATTTAGTAGGAACTGAAATACATAAAAGAAATTGAAGGAGAAGTCCGTAACAATCTCATGTAGATTCTTCTTACCAGTAACAATTTCATAAAGTTTATGTAAATTTGGGAGTATAATTTTTCCACACCAAAAAATTTCATGTCAGTCATCTGTAAGTGCTTCCGAAAGATGCCAGTTTTATGGCCTTGGAAAAGGAAATCCTTTTCTTTCTTGGGTGGAAAATGTGGCACAGGCAAAGGAATGTACTGGTTTCAGCATCTCCTTCTAGTGTCATAGTAACTGTTTGAAAAGATGAGAAGATTATTGCTGTTTGAGATTTCGGTGTGCGGTTTCTAACTGCTGAACTTTGTGGTTGCACACTTGACCCCTTGAACTAGCTAAAAAGTGAAAATTCTTTTTATCACCTATTAAGTAAGCATCCTACAGTGAAATACTTTGCTTTCAGGCTTGACTGCCAATCCAGAACCCTCTTTCAAGCCCTCGCATATGCAGCTTTGCTCATGAGATCATTCCTTTGCTTTCCAGACCTTTTCCCTAGAAATCAATTCTCTGACTAAACAAGATGAAAATACTTACTGTAAAACCAGGAACTTCAAATTTACATACACACTTGATTTTTAATTTGGGAAAGAATAAAGTCAATGAAGAAAAATGGCAGTAAAGACTACAGAAAGAAAATTAATGAAATAAGTTGATCTATTTTTATTACTTTTTACTAAAAATACTTAAGTGAATTATGTATATGAATAACTAATTTTAAGGATAGAGATAGGCTATTCAGTAAGATGAAGGAAAGGATTTGCTTAGTTTAAAATAAACACAATGAATTGTGTCAGTCTGCAGAGGGAATAATATCTTCATGATGTATGTGAAAGATGAGGGGTGAGGAAGCATTTCTTTGGACTGTAACTTTCTTTTTTAAAAAAATCTTCATTCTCCAGTAAGATGATATGCATATGAGGCTTTCTCTAACACTCATTACTAGAGCAGAACTCTTCTGACCTTTCAGCCTAGCCTAGGTTTCATATCAAAAGGAAGAAATGTAACATTTCATAAAACCAGTAAAAATAGATACCAAGATTAGGCAGGCAGCAGGAGTCTTCAAACAGATGCCAAAAAGAATAAAGAGATTAGCCTCTCAAATTACAACAAATTGGCAGGGGGAATATTTGATTTATCTTGTGAACTGCTTCAGTACTTACAGTTCTAGCAGCTGCAGCACTGTGAGAGCTAAGGTCAGCTGTTTATATTTTTCACCTCCAGCTAAAGACCAGTGCTGTATTTTTGAAAAAGCTGTAAGGTACGTGTAACCAGAAGTAGTCCCTTTTCCAAAGACTACAAGCACGTAAACTGTGAGCAGTCAATCTGATGTCTTCACTGCCTAGGAAGCTGACTTTCAGAGCAAGTAATTTTTCTTCTTTTTTTCTTGTACATTAGGATATTTGGGATATAAGTGTTTTCAGACCTACTTTCAGAATGGTAAGGCTCTGGCTCAGTTATCAGGATGAAGATCCACTAGTTTTTATACCAAAGCAAGTGCGGTTGCCACATCTGTGCAGTTTCCCTTCACGTGACTTTTGGCTGTTGTCTGAACACTTTTGAGTCGTGATGCTCAATGATTTTGTATTCTGCTATCTCTAGCTTCTAGAGATGTGACTAGATAAGAATTGCAGTCTTAATTTCCTTGTTCTGGAAAAAAAATAACTACACGTGTGGTTTATATGTAATTTAACCTAATACCATTTACCAGTGACAAAGACAGATGATGAAACTTCTAAAATTCACCAAAAACCCCCCTCATCTGACCTCTTAGTGTATTGGAGAAGCTACACACATGTTCTTTTGTAATGCTTGGGGTTGCAAACAATTTGTGTTTGTGTATTTTAGACGTAAGGTCCATGGCATGGGCTCCTTTTGAAATGACTAGTTATCTGGATGATCACTTCTTAGGAAAGTTATGCAAAACCATTTGTGTTGGTAAATTCAGACGTGCCCAAATCACTTTCTGCAAGAAAGTTTTGATTAAAAAGGCCTTGGTTTGCAATGTGTCTCAGTCCTGGGACAAAAATTCAGCTCAACAGGGATGGAAATGGGGAAGAGCTTAGCCACTATTTTAAGATTTGGGGTAGTATGTTGGTAATGGTTGTGGTAACAGTTGAGCTAATATATTAGGGTCATCCAGACTCAACTATTCTGCCTGGTTAAGACCAGGAGGTTAATTGGTTCAGGTAACTGCTGTAAACGTGAAGCTATTGACTTTTCATGGTTTTTTTCCTTGTGTCAGCAGTCTTTTGCTGTTTTTCCTCAGTGTTTTTAAAAGGACTTAGCTTTTGTCCTGGTGCAGAACAGGAAAGCTTGAAAGCTTGAAAATATTAATGGAATGAAATAATTGTTTTCCTCTTAGCTCTCATATGCAATTCTTTAGTTTTGGATTATAATGGGAGACAAATTAGTAAATGGGATCAGTTACAGATTATACAGAAGTTGTTTGTAAGCCTGTTGGGAGGTCAGAAGGTGTTACAAGAGGAAAAGACAAAAACATAAACAGCAGTGCAGCACTTTTGGCAAATAAAAAAGGTCATTCTGTTTCCTGGTCCGAGTGGCCATCTACATCATAAACAGTTGAAAATGGTGTAAACGTGTTGATTATCCCTAAACCTTCACTTCCCTTGACAACTCCTCTTATGCATCTGTATTCGTATAAAAAACTCTGCATCAGATTAAAACTTTTTAGTCTCTTATTTTTCATGTCATATAGTAAGAAAGACCTTTGCTGCCTTTTTAAGTGTCTTTTATTCACTCTATCTGAAGTGGGCAGAGTAAGATTAAAAATCTTTACTATTATTAAATTAATTACTAATTTAATTAAATTATTAAGTTTTAACTACTCTTTTTAACCTAGTCAATTACCAAAATGGGTATTTCTGTTAAGTGTTTTAGGCCTCCATGCTCAAATGTAAAGCATTTAATATTTCATAGTGTAGGAAATTTCCAGTCGTACTTTTGTTTCAGGGATAGAATATTTTGGTAGGTTTTAGTTTTGTAGAAATATGCATTGCTCTGGCTTCTAGATCACATAAATTGCCTAAACGTTTATGGCTTTGAAAATGCAATGTTAACATGTATGACAGAAATTTTCATTCCGTAATATGGCATGCACTTGTGTCTGCTTTTAGAAAATATGCATGCTCTCTGTATTCTAGTTGTTAGTAAAATTAAAACCTAAGTTAAAAGCTTGAGACAAGTAATATTAAGAGATTCAAGGAATGAAACCCTTCCTGAGATGTCTGACAAAGACTGCTGCAATCTATTACTTTAGAGATGCAGTAGCTTCATCTTCTTCAGCATTTAAAACTGTGATTGTAGAAATCTATGCTATTTCAATGCCATTCTGCTTCATATGTAATAAAACAGTCTATTGCATCTTATGTAACTAATTTTCTTGTGAAACAGATGTATTGACTATAGACTAGACTATTCCAAAGGAAAACCAGCCTCTTTCTTTTTTCCAAGCAAAGCAGACTGTAGATACCATCATTTCACTAGATGATATCTCCAAAAATTGCAGGTTTTATGTATTGTATTTTATAGATCTTACCCAAACAAATTGCTTATTTCCTTTAGTTGAGAGCTCTGTAAGGCTTGGGCTAGATGAAGTTCTGGCACTTCAAAGACTAGTCACTTAATTTCTAAACCTTTACTATCAAAATCTGGAAAAAAATGCTTTTTCTGTCAGTTTTACCAATTGCTTTTCCACACGTGCCCTCATATTTCTCTGCTTTTGCACATTTTCTGTTAGGTTTTTTTTCCTCCAAATATTTCTGATATAATAAAGTAGAGCCTTAGAAATTCCGTAAAATACTTCCTTTTTTTTTTTTTTTTTGTAAGGAAATGTCGACAATATGAAATTATAAAATAAAAACATTAGAAAATTATTTAGTGTTGTCTAAGAAATATATTAAGCATTTTGTTTATATTCAAATGTCCCTCCTCAGCCTGCTGTGTCTGAAAAGTTGGAAACAAATGTTCATCATTTGAGCCCCACTCCTTGGAATGCTCACTGCAGTTTTTGGTTCTTTATCCTCACAACCCACCTGGGACTTTTATTGATTATTTCAACTGAATCATACTATCTGAAGCTTTATCATTTTATTTGCTTCAGTAGATGGAGCATCTCTGTCATGCATCCAGTGTTTCATCCACATTTAACTCAAGGTCTCTTCTATAGAGGTATGGTGTATTGCTTTAACTTAAATTGACATTGAAGTTCATTCCAGTTAAACACACAGGGGGGAAAAATATCCATAGAGGTATTTAAACTAATCTAGTGGAACCACTGCAAACTCTCACCTTTTATTTAAATCAGAGCAGTATTTTCCAGGAAAGTCCCCTCTGTTACTCAGTGTCAGTTGTGCTGATCTAATTGCTAATCTAATTGTTACACGAATGCCCTTAAAACGCTGCATAACAAATGACTGGAACCCATACATGAGTCCACTACTAGTAGACTGCTCACATGAGTACACTTTGATGAGTACTCTTCCACGCCCCGATTTTACCTCCTGCCACCTGAAGGGACTTGGGCAGATGAAGGTACTAAGAACTTATAGGAGCCAGGAGATTGCTGATCATGCAGAGCAATTGTGCTGGAGTTACAGATTTTTATAAAGAAATTACAGTACTACATTGCTTTAATTGTGTTAATTATGTGGAAACAAAAAATGAAATTCTGGCACGCTGAAGTAAATAACAAAATGCTCATTCATTTCAACTGAGCCAAGATTTCACCTGAAGGACTTTCTTCTTCCTGTGAGATATTCAGATCTGTAAGCGATGAAATTCTCATACAAAACATGGTTAAGTAATAAACTTCACTATTAACTTGCCTTTAAAATAGCATATTTACCAGAACAAATAACTTTTTAACACACAGTATGCCTAGGTAGCAATTTATAGCCATCCTACCTTCTTTTCTTGCGCAGTGTTAGGAACTGTTAAGGTGTAGATTCCACTTGTTGTAAGTCCGGATTTGAAAGCTTCGGCACAGTCTTTGAAGCTGATTTGCTCCTCTTTAGCAATGAAGTTGTTCTTAGCTGCTAAAAATACAGTAGAAATTGAAGGCATTAAGAGGAGATGAATGAAAGTTACTAAGAAGCAATTAATGATGTAATCAGCTTTGCAGTTCCGAAAAATATGCCTGGTCCTGAAAGAAATGACAGATCAAGGTACTAATTATGTGTGTTGTTACTTTATCTTACTTAGAGAAGTTATTCTGATATGAGTGCGGTTGCTTGATAGCTTGAAAAGTGATGACACTTATTAATACGTTGAATAAGAAAACTTGGGGTACAGCATCTCATCCAGCTGACCAGTTTCTGCTTCCATTCATTGCCTTTGCATGCATTAAAACCTCTGCCTGCATTAACTGCTAGGACAAACATACCTTACCAGCAACTGATTATATTAACGATGTCCTTTGGCGCCTACTCCAAAATTGTGAAATCTAACATGAGACTTTTATAATACAGCTGACTGGAATAACTACTTTTATAAAGTTTTAGGTGGGTTTTTTGCCGCTGTGCTGAGCAGGAACAACTTTGTACATACCAAGCTGAAGTAGTTTAGCCCAACCGACCAAGGAAACATCCCTTCTGGAATTCATTTGTGTAAAAAATACATTTTAATATGCCTAAGCCTTCTTGTTTTACAGAACAATCTAAGGCTCATCTTTTTGTTCAGTTTTTTATTAACTGTGGAGGTTGGAATTTCCTGGCATTTTGCCTGCTGACTGATATTTCATATTTGACCCTTTTGGGGTTGGTTCTGTGTATTTTCCCTCTTAATTTAATCTAACAAGCACGGCCAGTTAGTACAACGTTTTAGGTGCCATATAAATATATGCTTATATTATAGTTGCTTATTATGTTCTCTTTAGCTTGCTTATTCATTATTTACCTGTTTACATGCTTTGCCTTAAATATAAAAATAACACGTTCAGTGTTTTAATTGTTTTTCCACACTCCATTGTTTGTATACTGTCTTAGAAGCTTTCCCTGCTAATTTTGTCTTTTTGGCAAACATTATTTTTTCCACTCTGGGTTTAACAGTGTTGTAGCCAACATGACTTTGACTTGTTTACTTATTTGTGCACTAGCATAGCAGATAACATCAGCAGGAACATGTACAGCCTTGGTAATGGTATTTAAGGGGATCGTGTCAGTTATTAAGGAAAAAAATTAAGGGGATTTGCTTCGCTTAGAAAAACCTACACCATCGTGTTATTTAGGACACTACTGAAAGCGAGGACTGCTGAACACCCTTTTCCTTTTTTGTGATCCAAGCTACAGTAATGTGGCATAGTCCATCTACACTGTCTTTTAAGTTGTAATCACAACTGTGTTAAATTTTTCTACTATTTAAATATTTTTTTGAGATTCTATAAGCTTGTGTGTTTCCAGCGATGAGAACTTTACAGGCAAACATGCCAGATTCTTTACTCTTTTATACAGCATACCTATACCTTTTTAGTTTGTCAAAATTCTGTATCAGACATGAAACTCAAGGTAAGGAATTTGTTAATTTGTTTAAACCCTGTTTAGCCATAACCTCCAGCTTATGGTTTGTGTGGGTTTTTTATGGAGCATGTGAATCTACATAAATTTGGAAGCTGCGCTCAGTAGTTATTATTTGTTGCAGGGCTGTCAGGCATTTAGGCGTGAGGTTATTGTCTATAAAATTTGCTAGGCTGAGGGATTTTTAGGATGAATAGGGAAGCTTCGGTGAAAGACTGGAAGACTTTTGGGAGTACCTGCTGCCCTGGGCTGGTGCTTTCTGTTGTCTGGGGCATATGTAGGTGCTAAAAACTGGGCCAGCGCTGATTCCTTTACCTTTAATAGCCACTATAATTTGTCCTTTCTTGATCAACCCTATGTGCATAGAGCAATGACAGGTGGCAAAAGCAACCTTTGCAAGCCACGGAAAAAGGCTACAGGCCTACATCACGCAGTCTAACCCAGACATATGGTCAAGGGAGTATGTGTTGTCAGATGAATGAACGCCAAGCGAGATGAATGATACTTGGCGTCTCTGTATTTTGCTGAACCACTGGCGAAGTGGGCAGGCAAACCAATATAAACCACGGAAGATGAGCGAAATGTTGAAAAGAAACCACATAAATGGTGGTAGTTCCCCCACTCCCCTGCTCCTAAAACACAGGTTAGTAAACTCAGATGCAGAATTTAAAGAAAAAACAAAATATACTTTTTAAGAAGTTTGGGCAAACTGGTTGTAAGACTTTATAGGTAGCAATGTACACAAATTAGGGAATGTCACTCAAATGATATAAACATATCTGCTTTTACTTACAGTTTGGTGTAGATATCATAGTAAGCAAGTTATGAACAGTCTCCATGAGATCATGTTGCTGTTTTTGCAGAACTGAGTTGTTTACTGTAGCTGTAACTAACTGTTTTTCTAGTTCTTCTATAATAGAATTCTGTCTATCTACTAGGACTTGAAGCTGATCTTTTTCATCTTTTATTGACTTCAGCTGAAGTGTGTGCTTGTCTTCCATCTCAAGAACTCTTTTTTCTAGAAAGCTAAATCAAAGATTACAGTTAGGCTCCTCAGAAACAATTCTGAGCTGAAGTCGAGAGAATCAAGCCTGTTGCAGAAGTTTCTAAGTACTCGACTTCATTTTCTGATGCCTTGCATGCAGTAGAAAGAGAAATGAAAGCTGAGTTTAGTTTGATATGTATGTTTTAATTTATTATATAACTAATTAGTACATTATAAACAACATTATAGAGTATAGTCTGTATCACAGGCTTTTGAAGTGTAACAATTGAGTGGTTATGAAAGGAAAGATATAGTTAGGTCCTGAAAAAAGGATAGTAGTGCTAGAAGTACAGGGAGTATAAAATGGATGTAGACCCAAAGTAACCGTTACTTATAAAGCGTCTTGAATACCGTTCTCTCAGAGTTTAGGCATAATAGTGAAGGATTTCATGTTTCAATCCTTTTCAAATGTCCTGTATCATAATAAAATATATTCTTAACAGAAATTAATGTTACGGCATTAAGACGGGGAAACCTGCAAAGAGTTACTTGAAGATGTGTTATGCATCTCCAGGTCTGGAGCTGGTGTGAGTAGGTGACTAGCTGGAAAATTATTTCATTGTTAATTGTTCTGATGCAGACTCTGAGAAAGCTGATGTTAAAAGATGCATGGCCGGAACGGAGAAGTTCACATAAAATCCATTACTGTTACAGAAAAAAATCCTGAACCTTATAATTATGTTTCAAGCAGATTAACTCAATGACAGATCATCTTTTGTTAGGTGAGAAACAATGCTTTTGTGTTTACATGGGTTTTACAAGGGTAGTCTAAAGTCTGCTGAGTTCAACACAAAAAAGTGACATTTTAAAATTCAGTATTTACTTTGCTTTCCATTCGATAAGGATGCTTGTTTTTATTAAGCTGGTAGATAAAACCTTTAGGGAGCATATCTAAATGTAGCAGAGTAGTGAACAAAAATGTCAAAACATGTCTCCTGTTTTTTTTAAGCTAATTCTTCTAACATAAAAAGCACTTTACACATATGGTTCTCATTGACAAACATGGCTTTGAAGGAGAAAACTTACTGTTATTGCTGCTTTTAGATTTCTCTGTAAACTATTTATTGCCAAAAGTAAAATAAGACCCTGGTGATATGAAAATGAAACTAGCTGAAAAAAAGTATGAGCCCTTTGGACAGCAGCTGAGTAGAGAAATGGACAGCAGTAATAGTTGGTTATCAGCCTGAATTTCAAAAGATTGACTAGTAAGGAACATTGAATAGAAGCAGTATTTGACTTTTCTGACCAGGTTAGAAAAAAATTGTGGCAATGACTTGATTGTGTATTAGGATAGCTGTACTCATGGAAATAAAATTTTAGAGATGTGGTGGCACTGGGTTAGTTTGAGTCAGACTACATAATCCATATGTTCATCTGGGCAAGTCTAAAGAAGAATATGAATTAGCTACAACTGAAGTACTGAGAAGTACTTCAGTTTTAACCTTAAGTTCCTCCTGGAAAGGAGAACTTTAGATAGTGAAGAATTATATAAAAACAGAACACAAGAAGAATAGACCTGCATGATTCTCCAGGCCTTACATAATAATATGACCTTTGTAATGAGCATAGCTGAGTGTGGGGATCTTCTGTACAAGGCCTTATTTTCCTACTTGAGTACATTTGTTTCTAAAACCATTACAAGGGCACTTCAGGGAACAGCATTTTATTGAGTTGACAGGCAAACTTACCTGTTTTTTTCTTGTAATTTAGTTATCTCGTTGGTCTGATCTGAAATCTGTCTTTCTAGTTTGTTTGTTGAAAGAGAGTGTTCCAAAAGCTGAAGTTCAAGTCTGGTTGTCTGGTTTAATACCTAAATAAAATTTACAAAAATATTTGAAAATCAAGATACTTTTTTAAAATAGATTGTAATTTCTTTATGTTGTGAAATCATGCAAATCTCTACTTAAGCCTCTAATTAAAAAAAAATATTTTTGAACACTTAATTTGGGCACAAATGCTCATAGAATTAGAATGAAGAAGAATACACAGAGTTGCAGTAATTTTCTTGTTACACTACCATGTATCCTTGGGAATATTTCAGTAGTATGCTACGTTTCTGACCAATGGCTGAGAGTTACTGTGTACTTTAGTTTTGCTGTCATACCTTCCCCTCTGTTACGATATTCTTATTTCATTACTGGAACTACTATGGTTGTTGTTCAGAGAATTGAGTTGTTTTCTCAATCTGGTGTAGAAAGAAAGTATTTTGCATCTCTTTCACTGGTTGAAATTGCTAGGTAGTCCATTTTAGCTGTTTTCCTCAATCCTAAATTATATTTTAAAGTGTTTATCATGCGACCACACTTCTGTTGACTTATTCCTTGCATTTTAATGTTTGCTTCTCAATATGTATTATTTACTGTCTAGATTTATTTGCATCTTTAAGTGAAGAAATGCAGATATCAGGAAACATGGAAGATATTTTTTTAGTTTGTATTGGATTGCATTACTTGAGGCATGTTTTCTAGAAATATTTTCTTATTGCTTTAGAACAGCTTTTTTTAATTCAACAGAATTTGGCTTTCGTTGGCAGGAAGAATTGATTACTCATGTCCTTCATGTTAAACAGCCATTCAGGACATGATTTCACACTTAAGTGTAATTGAAAACTAGTGCCAAAAGTAAGTGTCCTTGAGAGAGCAATTGTTTGGTTAATTTCCTTATGTTGTTAATTAAGCCCTTAACCCAGTCACCAGTAATTTCAAGCGGAGAAGGAAAATTACAGTGATGATTTTCTTCCTCTAAGCAGAAAATAACTGAATAATTTCTATAGAGACATTACTGTGAATGAATAAATACATTCTCTCAACATGTGCGAAATACTGGGCTCCTGAATAATACGATCAGAAAGTTGAATTCAGCACACCTGTGAGTTATGAACTATCAGTTTATCAAAGAGTTCACAAAGGCTTGGTTTAGGTTAAAAATGTAATTGAATCATTGGATGAATTATGCAGATAGTAAAATGTCTAACAAGGATTTTAGGTTTTGCATGCTACTTACATTATACAAAATGTTATATGCTACATACTATATTCACTTTTTCTTTTGGGAGTTGTATTTCTGAATTTTCCTACCATGTTAGCAAAACTACAAATACACACCTTTCTGCACGGATTAGACTTGTCCTTAGAACATATTAAAATTTGCATTCTATTTCACAGAATGTCTTACTGTAGTTAATGCTTTTCAATTAACACAATAATTAAACCTATTACCTTTTTTGTTCTAAATCATTTAGAGAATAATATATACGGTACGCAAGTTTACTTATGTGTGAATGTACTTTTCTAGTAGCTGCCTTCTGTTTCCTTTTTTTCATTATTCATCTCTGATTTATCCCTCTGATAAATAACAATACTATAGTGCATTGTGCTGGAAAAGAACTGTTATCCCACTTCTAGTATCTGTGAAAACATTCATTAAAATGATGCATTTTTGTTCATAAAATATTTTTTTTAAATACTGAAAAAAAAAAACCCTAGATGTAAAAAAAGCACTTAGCCTGGTGGAACAAAGGCAAAGTTTGAAGGAGCTCTCTTTTAACTAAGATCTGGTGGTGAGGGGTGAATAATCAACAGAGATATACAAGAAGGGTTGTATAAAGGCATACTAGTACCCAATTGATGCTTGGATATACTCTAGTATTTTTAAGTACATTATCTTTAAAGATTAATATAACAATTGTCTTGCTGGACATACGTCGACTCCTGCTGTAATGGAAGTTTTTCAAATGACAACAGTGAGCTTGAGATGGAACTATGTTTTACCAAATACTAATCTTTCCTTAAGATGGGTAGAGTTGCTGATTGACTTCTAATTGTTGAACTGAACACTGTAACACTAAACTGCATTAAATGTATAGATGTAGGTGTTTGGGACGCAGAAGCATTGTTAGGTTGAAATTCATTACTTACTTGTGCTTCAACATCTGTTAATTTGCGGGTCTGTTCAGCTGTCTGATTTAGTAAGTTTGTGCCTATTTCAATCATTACTGCAGTCTGGTTCTGCACTGCAGTTTGCTGGATCTCTACCATTTCTTTCTTCATACTGTCTTGGATGTAATTCTCAAGCTACATGGGAAAGGAAAGAGAGAAGATAGTTGCATTCTTTAAATGTTGGAAGGGGGGGGTAGTACAGTAAGCCTGCTGGCTGCCTTGCTAAACAAATTTGGTCCTTGTCCTTGTCTGTTATGCATTTATGTGAAGTTTCCCAAATGTTAAGCTCTGTGAGAGGAAGGGCAAATATCACAAGGAATGTGTGGCCACGCGTTTTCTAAAGGCAGGAACAGAGATTTGCAGGAGGTAGGTAGAAGGCGGGGTGGTGAGAATGCTTGCGGGCACTTGGAAGCTTTTCTGCCTCAGTGCTCCCACCACTGTAACCACCAGAGGAGCTTCTCCAGCTTCGGCAGCGATGGGAATTTTTTTGGAAGACAAAAGCTTAGGAGTTTAGTCATCTTCCTGTATCTAGACTTAAATATTTTCAAAAGCATTTTTCATCACATGGCTAGAAGTCAGAGAAGAGGTCAGATGTCATTTAACACTGTTATGTGCACATTTCTATCAGAGAGAATTTAAAATAAAGACATGAAACAGTAGGAAAACCTATAAATACTTTAAATGCTTCATATTTAGGAATGTAAAAAACTGTTTTAAATACTTGATTCTGAAGTCATTTCTGTGCTAAACTAATAAGACTTTTTTGGTAGTCATTTTATATCAGAGTACACTGCTTTCCAGGAAAGCAAGGAGAAAATAAGTAGCAAAGAGAAAATTCAAGTAACCTTTCATGAAGTCTTTCTTTCCACATATCTAGATTATCCAAACGCAGCCTGATTTTTCTCTGTGCTTCTTTAATATCATTTTCTCAATAACTTTGCAAATATTTCATATTTCTTTCATGATTCATTGCTTATGTTTGAACTCTTAAAAATCCAGCCCACGTGATTTCTTTGTTGTTGTTGTTGTTGTTGACTGGGCAAATTTCTAGAAATTTCTGGAATCAAACTTCTACTTCACTCCAACATTGTTCTAGCAAAAGAACATGGTTGAGCTTCATGCTGTACCTACAAAGAGGATACGAGCTAATAACAAATAGCTAGTATCACTACGCAGAAATTATAAAACATCACCAACTCCTAATCTAAGGAAAATGGTAAAACAAGTTGATATCTTGATTTTTTTAACATGATTTTGATAATGCTATCTTGATACGAATAGTGGCTTGTAGTGCGGACGAGATTTGAACGTTATCAGTGAGGAAAAAGCAGCTTATGATTTAATATTCTATCAGACCACTGTTCAGATATAGCCATTCCACTTCTGACCAGCCAAAGATCAACTGGCAGATCTATCAGCTTGGAATGTTTCCCCCTTAAATATTATTTGAGCCAAGGACTGGATTTATTTTTTTTTTTCTGACTTCACAGTTGTTTTTTTAAAGTGGCAAATGAAGAAAACAGGCTGTATTAAGAAGTTAAAACCTCTAAAACTGGAAGTATATTCTTAGTTTGAGGTAAGCATTATTTCTTTTCATCCAGTGTGACCAAACTTTCAAAGCAGACTTTTCTTCACTCCATTCTCCGTGCGCAGCTGGTGAACTGCAAGGCACAACCGAGGTTTCAGATCTGGCACAAGCTTTGACCCACATCTACTATACTGCTGCCTGAGTGTACTTAACTTCTCAGGTGTACCACAGGGATTTAGAACTAGCCTTTAGACAGCCTTTAGATGCTCTTTGTGTAATAACCTTTTTGAATACTAAAAGTAAGCATACAATTAACTGGAGTTTGGCATGATATTTTAACATGGGTATCTTCAATCGCCATCACACTATGGCAATTAGAGTTGCTCCCTGTTCACAGAATCGGTTCTTAAGTGTTACCTTTTGCTCCTGAATATTCCTCATTTTGAAAAGCTTCCCCACCCACAGACGAATCTAATTTGACCAAACATGTTGGATTTTTTTTAAAACTTTGTTGACATCTTTTAGGTAAGCTTATTCTTTTGTGCTGATCAGTGGCTTTTAATTGTGTAGTAATGGTAAGACATCGTTGGTCCTTGATGATTAGGCCACAAGATGTTGGAGTATAATGATAATTTAATTTTAAAACCAGCGCAAAATTGTATTTAGAGCACCATAGTCCAAGGAGATGTGCAAAATTCTGAAGGCTTTTATATAGATAAAAATAAGTAATTTTTCACTAACATTAGATGCTGCTCCATGAAAGACTGAAAACAGCAGCCCCTCTGAAAAGGCTAGACATCTGAGGATTAAACAATTTATGAGTCCAAATTAACTTTAACAACTGAAGCTGGAGAACTGGACATCATTATAGACAACTTGGAAAAGACCTTTGCTCAAATGCACCTCTGTTAAAAGCAAATGAAGGGATATCTCCATAATGCATGTTATTTGCCTCAGTACCACAGTCAAGTATTGTAATGCCTTTATAAAGATCAAGGATATGGCCTCGCCTGACAGACTCAATGCACATCTGCAGTTAGAAGGGACGCTGGGGGAAAAAAGGACATACAGAGGGGAAAAAAAGGAGTGAGACACCTCAGGTATCAGAGAGCTACCATATGGGTAAGCACTGAAAATATTGCGTCTTCTTTAATTTAGAAAGAAGGCCCACAGAAAAAAAGAAGGCAATAGATGAAGAAAGATTGATGAAAAGCTTTGTTTCTTTCGTAAAATAATTGTGGATATTAAACCTCATTCTGCAAGGTTAGTTCCTTGTTCACTAGAAAGAGATCACAATGAGACGCTGAACAAAGTCATCTCTGCAAATAGGATTACAGAACTGCATGACTTCTTTGAAAATGTTATCAGTGAGTTATTCCAAAACCCACTACTAGAAAATGAGTTAATTCTTGGCTTAAAGGTAAGGTAAACATTTTACGGTAGGCTTAGGCAATTGCCCAGTTAAAACACACAGCTGTAAGGTTGCTCTGATTACAGTCCGCAAAACCTGTGATTACAATTTAAGGCATCTGGTGGTTCTGGTTGCCAGATTTTTATACCCCTTGTCGCTGTGCTTGCAACCTTAGAAAGCAGTTTTGTTTGGACACACAGATCTGCATTTTCATAATTTATCTTATTTGAATATCTGTGAGTATAAGCCTACCTCCAAGTATCTAACCTTTTTCAAATAATATCTCATTCATGTGATGTATTCTAAATAGCTGTATTCTCTTGACTCCAGTTTAACAGTTTGTCTTCACATCTGTTTTTCAACTTAAAAATATTAAGTAACTAACTTAGGGAATATGGTATTTGTACGTACTTGAAAGCATGAAATATGAACATCAGAAGGGATTTTTTTAAGATTTAAAGCCAGTTTCATAATCTGGCTCATTTATTCTAATTTAGAGCAACATTAAGCATCAACATTATATTGACCTATTAAGTGGCTTTGGAGCTTCTTGTGGTTTCTTTCCCCTAAAAATCCCACAAAGCATGATTACATAAACCCCTTCTGTTCTTCCTGTCATATTCACTAATCCTCTCCCACTGTTGTGCATTCTCTGCATGTACACATCATAAAATCTCTTTTCTTGACCTGAACCAAGATACGCACTCATCCCTCTTTGCTTATATTCCCCCCTCTCTTCTTCATACAATACAAAACTGTAGAAAGTAGGACTTTTTATAACTACATTTCATTTTTTTTTTAGTGGCAGGTGCTTACTTTCATCTTTCTTCAAAGATGAATAACAGAATTACTTTCATCCAAAATGCCCATCATCTCCCACTGACCTCAGCGAGAGCAGAACATGTTCCCATTGCATGCTCTCCGAAATCGAGACCCTTGGGTTTCCCTGAGAGGGGGGTGGAAGAACTTTTTCAATGCAGGCTCCAGCGAAGGCAGCCAAGGCTGAGCTTCATCCACAGCGCTGAGGATTAGCAGCCGTTTTGCAAGACTGCAGTTCTTTGTGGATACCTCTTTGTAGAGTGCTATTCATCAGCTCCTGCCAAGGAGCCTCCTTCTCTTATAAGTAGTAGCAGACTTAAAATTTCTGAAGGGGGAAGAATAGCTTGGGTCATTTACAAGAGGGAAGGGCACAGGAATGAAACGCTTCAGTCCCCATCCATGAGTTCGGAAGCTTGGCAGTTTGGTTTGAACAGCATGTCTGCTCCAATATTTTGCTCAAATTTGGAAGGTGCAACAGGGATTATTTGCCAGATTTCTCCTTGCCACATGGGTAGTTATGGGAAGATTATTTTAAATCTTTTTAATTCAATTAATAGCTGGCGTATAAGGCTTGTGTTGACATATGTTAACCTTGATTGCATGATGGTTATTTTGGACAAAGTAATTGTCAAAACCTAATAGCTGACTATTAGTGATGCATCTTCTTTCAGAAATTCTGCTTTTGAGGGAGCAAGTCAATCAATGTATCCTATCTTAAGGCAATTGCAGGGGAGAAGGAAAGAGGTATTAATACACTTGGATTTGAAAGAAGGAATAGTTAGTTGATAGCATTTCAGTGATTCTTCATGGAATTTTTTCATGAAACATTCTGCTTTTTGTGCAAGACTTTGGATGGCATGTATTCCTGAAGAAAGTAAATATAAAAATGAAAGCACAGATGGGAAAAAGCCTGTCTCCTAAACTATGCCTAAATTGCAGAAACAGCTGGGAAAATTGAAAAAATAATTTCACAATTAAGGTTTGTAATATCATTATGGTGATACATTTTTAGAGAGACAAAATTCTCTGTAGTCATCAATTTGGGGCTGTCATGCTTTATTACTTCAAATCATATAAAATCATAAAATTTGACAAAAATACTTTAGCTAAGTTACCAAAGGAATGAGGACAGATGAATCATATTGGAGCACATTCCAAAACATTGCATTTATAGCCAAGATTGTCTTTTTTTTAAGCAACCTTTAAATTGGCAAGAAAGAAAAGACAACACGTAGAGTATGCATTAAAAGAAATTTGTTTTCTAACCATTCACAGAGATAGCATTAATCCTTTATGAAGGGTTGCCAATACTCATTTCAATGAAGAGCCTTGAAATGAGGTCTTGCTTTTGTTCTTTGCTGCCAAATGGTGAGTCTATACTAATTAAACGCTCATGTTCCTGGCAGCATTTATAGCTGTATGAATACATACATCCTTTCTTCGCTAAATGCTACCCCATATAAATGGTACAAATAGTACTGGCTGCTAATTTCATTTTATAGAATTTGTCAGTTATTGGAGCAGTCATTCCAAATAAAGCTTGGTGATTTTCTTAATGTTTATAATCTGTCAACTGTACCATTTATTTTCAGAGAGAGGTAATGTTAATCATGAGTTTCTACATAGTGCTCTGTACCCTAGAAGTAGGTAGATGGCTGGAGCTGCATGATCCTTTGTATCCACCCCTAACATCATCAGTATCTATCAAGATATTTTTTCCTTGAATCAAATATGGATTACTAGACTAAGCAGTTTACCACTTTGAGAATTCATCTCTAAGCTTGAGAGAATTCCAAAAGCACTGTTTTTAGGCTTTCTCACAACTCGTCTACTGAAATCTGAAGGTAATCTTTATTCTTACAATAAAGCATCTGTTCTCCATTTTAGCCTGGAGAAGAGAAGACTGAAAGGGGATGTGATCAATACTTATAAATATCTGAAGGGTGGGTGTCGAGAGGATGGGGCCAGACTCTCTTCAGTGATGTTCAGCAACAGGACAAGGGGCAACAGGCACAACCTGGAACACAGGACGTTCCATTTCCATATGAGGAAAAATTTCTTCACTCTGAGGATGACCGAGCACTGGAACAGGCTGCCCAGAGAGGTTGTGGAGTCTCTGGACTCCACAATATCTCTGGAGATATTCAAAACCCGCCTGGACGCGATCCTGTGCAACCTGTTCTAGGTGATCCTGCTTTAGCAGGGGGGGTTGGACTAGATGATCTCCAGAGGTCCCTTCCAACTCCTGCCATTCTGTGATTCTAACTGTACCTCCTAGGAGAAAGAGGTTAAAGTTTATCTGCAGTCATATCTCTACAGCCCTGTATTTAGATCAGCAGATTCATTGCATGAAAAATGTCATTAGCCCCATAAACTCGGCAACTGCCACGTGTGATACACTGTATGAAGCTCAGCTGCATTTTGGGTTATTCATTCTATCTAACAGCTGATTGCCAGCCAAATGGAGAGGTCATACACCTCCATGCCCCAGCCACCTGTTCCTGCTCCCTTCCTTGCACCGGCTCTTGTATTTGTTGTTGAGCTTTTTACTAAGCCTGGAGACACTAACCTAAAAGAAAACAAGGGACAATTTCCTGTAAAGTTTGTGGATTGTGGATCTCTCCTAGATGTCAAAACTGATACTAAGATAACTGTGGCTGTTGATAGTGTAGAAAAGTTATTTTAAGAAGTAACATGATTTAAAATTATATGCTGGAGTTTTAAATACAGACTTTGCCTAATACTCTCCTAAGGATATCAGTGCATATGAAGGTCATTATCTTCCTCTGATTGCAGTGACAACTGATTGTTCTCCTGCCATTAATTTGAAGTTTTAGATCCTTCATATTCTTGGCAGCAGCCGTCTGATAAACATGGAATAATTTAACTAAACCTAGCTTTCTTCATATTTTCAATGGAGAAAACCAAAGAACATGCATAAGGTTTCCATGAGAAACAGCTATTTCTATTCAGACTTTGATTGTGCTTAGTAATTAATTTATGAAATAGTTCAAAAGAACTTGCAGAAATATTGAACAGGTTGTATTACAACACATATTGCATGCTTAGTCATCCAATGTAGATACAGAGAAAATTGCAGGGATAATGATGTCTGCAGGTTTTTTCCTCTATTTTTTTTTTTAATTTCCAAAAGTGGAGTAGATCCAGTTGAAAACCTAGCAACAACATACAACAGCTAGGCATTTTTTAGATATGTATTGAAGCTACAGTGTTTGACATATATTAAAGCTGTCAAAAGCTTTTTGAGTTCTTGTTCTTGCATCCCTACTAAAAATGTCCTGTGCTTTATTCAAAACTTATCTTTGTGAATTAAAACCAAAGGAACGTAATTAGCCCTTCCAATACCCGTGGTCATCATCCTGACATTTTGTTCCCTAAGATGCTCACAAAAGTGATCAAGATGTTAAGTGAACTTAAGCATCCGTAATCAATTTTGCTTAGTTCTAGTGAGAGAGGAAAATAAGAAAAATGCTAATGACTCTCATCAGTTCTTTTCCTGAATACTTTTTCAGAGTACAGATGAGACCTTCGTACTTCTCATACTCCAGATGTCTTGAGTTATCTTTAACCCAGTAATGCTTGGTCTTAGTTGCCTGACGTTGTTTCAGAGTGGAAGTGTTCTTTGGATTGTGGCCATGTCTGCTTTCTTCATGACTCATCTGAAGCAGAATTTAGTCCATAATTTGAAAGGTTTTTTCAAACTTTGTGCCAATGTGCAACTGTCACATTGTAGAAGGTCATTCATATACACCACAGAATCCTTAAACTTCTGATTCACAGATACATTTTGGTACATAAAGACATAAAATACAGTTTTGACAAAGAATATCTTAACAGACTTCACTTTCAATTAAAATACTAAATAGGCAGATTGTTTATTTGTGGTCTTATTGAAGTCTGCACACCAGGAAAGTTTTCTTGGGATGAGACTATCTTCTTGGATCCTATTGAACATGGATAACAGTGAAATGTGAGGTAGTCTTTATAAAAAGAAAACAGTGTCATTAAATATGTGAACACAGCAATTTTATCACAGCAGTTCATATAAGCAACGTGAAGCATTTTATCTACATATATATGGCACACGTGCTGCTTAATGTGCATGTATGTAATGGATGGAGCACAATATTGCCAGGCTTTCCGTGTGTGCTTATATTTAAATTTCCACATCACTGCAATGTATTGGTGTTATGAAGACAAAATACTGTAAAAAATTCAATTTTGCAGACAGTTTTGTTCTCTTTAAAATAGGTTTTCAGACTTGTTTTTGGAGTCTATCAATGTTGCTACTGCTAAAAGTTAGAATAAAAATGGAAGAATCACTATGCCTTCCAAGATCCATTTATCTTGACAGACCTAAGGGAACACATTTTTAAGGGCATTGCATCAATCCCCATCAATCAGACCTCAAGCTATTTTAAATTAGCTTTTAATAAAATAATATTTTTCTATGTTTTCTGAAAGTCAGTTATCAATTTTAGTAGCTTGTAACTTTTGGGAAAAATTAGTACGTACACTGCAGAAGAAAAAAGCACTTGTGTCTAGAAAAGAGACTTTTAAAATTGCTTTTTTTTTTCTTTTTCTTTTTTTCTGTTCCTGGGGCAGGAAGTCCCTATGGACTATGTGTTGTTTCTCAAGGGAGGGAAAAAATCTTTTGGGAATGTATATGGGAATGCTTGAGATGTCTCTACGCTATTAGCTTCTTACATGCCCCATCGAGCATGTCTGCCTGTCCAGACCTCCAGCTAAGATTTTTCTCTTATCTCATTTTCCTGTCAGCAAACAAAAGGTGAAAGTAACATCATAAATGAATACTAGCTGAAAGTGAGCTGTGATTTATTGGAAAATATTCAAGCTAAAACTGTGTCATAAAATACTAAAGGTTTAAATGCTAACTCTTAAAATAGTAAATACAGATTTTAAAGTAAATTATATGCAGGCAATGGTTCAGTTAATGCCACTTGTGCAATACATGAAAGCTTACCAACTTATTCTCATGTCTGATTATATCTCATTTAGAGGAAGCTGTCTGTTATGCTTTCATAATTTATACTTTCTAGCAGAAGGAAAAAATTCTCCCCTTCATTGGGAATGATCTACTTGAAGAAAAACCAAATATTTCATTAATATAACATGAAATTAAATGCATCAAATGCCTTAACTGTTTGTGCAAATACTTATGAACACTCCGTGTTCTTGACTGAAAGCATTTTGTTCCTAATACCAAAAGGTATTGCAGCATGATCATACTTTCTACTGTATGTTTTGAACTAACTACAAAAGTTACACTCAAAATGATAACCTAGAAAAATCAAGAGTGCATAGGAAAAGGAAAGAGACTTTGAGAGCTGAAACTATCCCAAAGGCTGTCTTAGAGTTGAGCTCCCACGATTCCAGACACTGAGCTTGTTTTGTACACGTGATATCGCACTACTGCTTTCCTAACTGCGCACGTGTTTTCACATGGTTTGTCACTTGGAGGATGACATAGGTTCTTTCTACTATATATGATGCATATACTTTATACGGTGCACAGATGTGCATTTTTAAGAGATGTAAATAAAATTGCAAATGAAAAATATCCTTGAAATTTCAAAAAAATGTTGTTACTAAGTAGTAGCCTTAAAAATCTTACAGTAGTCTGAGTTTCTATACGGGTAGGGACATAATTTAAAAGCAAAATTTAACAACAGGATCTTCAGAACGAAAACCAATTCTATGGTGATTAACCACTCTCATTAAGAGTTAAGAATATTCATTAAGGCAGTAATCTAAGATTCTGAATCACCATTTTTCAGGATCACAGCTAAGTGGTATTTCTCTTAGAAGTCAGGGAAGGAATTCATAAAGTTCCCATTAGTCTAAAAATAAAGAATAAATAAATAAATACTCTGAGTCATGAATGGCATTTTGCCGAAGTTCAGTAGCACTGAAGCCAGGAAGACAAGAAGCCAGTGATGCTTCTGCCATTCACTGAAATGAATCTAAATATTCCTCGTTATGTGCAACAAGCCACCAACATTCAAAATTAGGATTTCTTATTTATGAACGTGTAAGAAATACTGCTAATTGATACTTGATTTTTAAATACTAGGTTATAGCATTGGGCTATAATTTCAGAAATTGAATATTCAAACTTTTTGGAGACAAGCCTACAAGTTTTCAGTCATATTTTGTACTTCCATGCTACCATCAGGACTTTACCAGACTGGTACAAAGATGAGATACACCCTTAAAAGCCCACATTTGAATAAACACATGCTAAGATCCCAGATCTAAAGTAATCCTCATCCACTTGCAGATTTTTTTCCATTGCACTGAGCAACAGGCAGCTGAAATAAAAGCTGATGGTAAGGGTACTTAAGACATTTTTTTCTGAAAGACATAGGCTATAAAACCTTATAAACTTTACAAAATTTTTAGTGAATTTATATCTGGAACAGATTTTTCTTAATAGAAAACCGTTCGTCTCTTCTCTCAACTTAAAATATCAAGTTAATTTTGTTATGAATTCCTCTGTCAACAGGACAGCCTGTTTTACAGAATAGCTCGTGATGTGGCAGAGCAAATTATAGTGCAATTTTCAGAAGAAACATGAACCAAATTCCTCTTTTCAAAATATGTTATTGGGGAAGTGAAAAAGAGCTAGGCATTCACAGTTCATTCTCAGCATTGCTTTCTAGGGAAGCAGTCATCTTGCATTCCACTTCCAACCAGAAGGAAGAATGATTCGGAGTTCAAGGATCAAACTAGTTAGGAAGCTGTGGAACACAATTAGTCCCTTTTGTAAGCTATAAAACTGGGTGTCTCCTGTTTCAAAGCTGTGTTCACAGAGCATCTTTCAGCATGAAAAATCATTAGAATTTTTTTTAAACTTCACAGATAAAGGAAACTGAAAGCACTTTGAGTAGTTCTTAAACTTTGCAACATACTGGCTTCTAAATATAGTTTATGGAGCTTTTATAGGATTTTTTTTTCTTGAAGAAGAAGCCTCAATGATGATGCTACCAAGAGAGAACCAGTCATTTGAGCTGAAGACCTGCCAGCTTTTGAATCCTCAAGACTTTGAGAGAGTGCATTTGTCAGCTGCTGATTTCAGTTTTGAAGGATTGAATTTCTTTACTAAGAACTCACACACTGATTTTCCTGTACATTTGCAAAAAGAAAGAAAAAAAAAAAGGTAATTTCCTCTCTCAAGTGCAGTGGTTCTTGTCTTTAAGACATGCTCCATCTTTCTCTCCACTGATTCTATTGCTAAGATGCTAGATGGACAGGGGAGGTGGTGTGTGTGAAAAGCTGCTACATTTTCATCACCAGTCTAAAAATCCCTCCCTTGCCAGACCAGACCTGTCGGAGAACTTCCCTGAGGTTTCCAAAACACTGGGTGGAGGAAGCAGGACTCCAAAACTAAAATGGACTTGACTGTGACTACAGAAAGCACCGACTGCTGCCTTAAGTAAGGGAAGCTCAGGTGGTCAAGGTGGTCACCTCTGCTTAGTTAAAAAACTGAGCATCTTGATATGTTCTTGTCGAATACCATTTATTTATTTCCATTTGCTGTTCCATTAGCACAATTAAAAGTCTTTAAAGCAAAAGCTTCTGAGGAATTCCATGCCTGAAAGATAAAACAGGAAGCTACTGTGTTAAGAGTGGACAAACATAAATATTTGGAAATAAGATCAGCACGTATAGGCAGCATATTGCAGAAACAAAGTGTAGTGTGTGATGCAGAAAAAAAAATACTTTAAATTATGTAATCCTGATACAAAAAATAGATTTTTTTTTTTGCCTCAATAGCTAGGATTATCCATCTAAGAGCAGGCAGTTTAGTTTGCTGGAACAGAACCAAGAAGAAAAGTCTTTCCATCCATTGCTTCCAATGCTGTTCCTCTTTGGTGCCCCACAGAGCACTGAGGCAGTGATGGAAAGTCACCTCTCGAGCCGGGCTCCAATCAGTGCTCCTGAAAGCCTGAAGCCAGGCAGCTGCCAGTTGGTGCCCTTCTCTGAAGACCGGAAACTGGAGCCAGGTCCTCTCAAAACAAATAAAGCTATTGCCATTGATTACAACAGAAGAGGAAATCTTAGCAAAAATGGCCGAGAACCAAAGCTATCCACTACAGGATGGGTATTTTATCGGAGGCCACTGTCCCTGTCTGTCAAGATCTGATGAGATGGGCCACTGAAGAGGAAGACTTTTAAATGTACTTTCCAAAGATTTCCTTGGATGCAAGACTCTACCTTCAAGATGAGTAACCACATCTAGCAGCAGAGAAAGTACAATGTCATTGATACTGCATGCAACCAGCCAGAAAAAGAAGCTATCTATCTTAATACCCAGGAGAGTACGCATGTAGGTGAAGGTTAAAAAGAAATTTAACAGCAAGGACAAAAGAATCCAGAACTGAGAATCCTGAATGACAAGGGACGTAGAGAAAAGGCAATTCAGACTGGAGAGCCAAGAAGCTGAATGGTCTTAACGAAGGGAAAGAAGTTGTTAAAAAAAAAAAAAAAAAAAGGAACTGAATCTGTGTGAGCAGAAACTTAAAAATGGATGTCTCAGGGATAGGAATTCATGAAGGCAACGAACTGCAAAAGGCGGCTGGAAAACTGATCTTAAAGCCAGCTGAGGGAAGGAATTGACTGGTTGGCTTCAGGGTTAAAAAACATTGTGAAATTGGAAGGAAATTCACTGAGGAAAACGTTGAGTGCAAAGGACTTGACTGGATGAGACTCAGGAAATGTTACTCCCACGTGGACTTGAGAAGGACAAGAAAAAGAAAATGCACATTGATTGTGATTAAAATCGTCACTCTTTTTTTCTGTTCCAGTAGCATCCTTACTAGTTAGAAGTAGTCCACATGAATTAAGCCTTAAAGCACATGTCTGATTTACTGGTTTACTCCACTATCAACTTTAAAAAATATTTAAAAAAAAAAAAATTCACCTTTTGAGTCAAATTAGCTTTTAGATACATCAGATGAAATCTCAGTTTCACTAATAAGTGAGTGAGAATTTTTCTACTTGCCTAGAGTGGAGCTAGCTTTTTATATGCTGTCCTCAGAGCCTTTTTAAAATAATAAAGTTCACCATAACAAAGAAGCTGAACTCAAGACATGGTAAGTTTTCTCTAGATGCAAGTCAAATAACCTTATGTGTCAGGGGAAAAAATTAGGGTATTATTAACTATATTTAAATTTTCTTCTGTAGCTGGTAAACTATAGTTGTCAGAATCCTTGTTTGTATGTATTAAGATTTCAACAGGGTCAGATTGTTTATATTTGTTGCAGTTTATACTCTTTCTAAGGGTTAGGCTATTAGTCTTGGGGTTTACCTTCTAGTTATTTGAACTTTGTTTCATCATGTCAGACTAGTTTTCAGAAAACATTCCCAGTAAGGCTCCAGAAGCAGTTAGAACAGGGTTTTTTAATTTACTATTACTTTATAGGCAACCATTATATCTGACAGAAAATCTGGCATCAGGATGGAAGTTTGACATAAGTGAAAACACAGGGATAGTTAATATGGTCAAAGTTCAGACCTCACACAAGGAAGTTTAGTTTTATTTAAGTCAATTCCTTAGAAGCAGAAAAATAGAAGATTTTATCTGGTTTTACTCATTCACTTAAATCTGTGTTTTGCCTACTTTATCCATTTTTTTAAAGTTGTATTAAGAAACTGGAAGTTGGTGTTCCCTTTGAATAGTTGAATTATCCTGTTTATAGAAAAGCTTTCTGAAAAGAAAAGCAAAAACATGGAAATTGTTTCATTAAGTTTTCACCAGGGAATTTTCTTGAATATTGAACTGCCTGAATGGACAGGATATTTGTTAATGCAAGAGGAAAGTATGGCAAGTGTGTTTTCCACTGCTACATATATTTTAGTCTTGATGTGCGGCTTTTTTGATGTTTGAATGTTGACTCTTTCCACAGCTGAGATTGTCAGCTGACAGCTGGTATCATGGAAAAAAGGGGCTACTGCTTCTTCATCGATCGGCACATTCTCCTAAGGGGCTGGTTTATATTTCACTTCGAAGCTGTGGGTTTGAACTACTACCTTGCAGTTGGTTACACCTTGCAAATGGAAATTGGGGATTAAATTGTTGTGCAGAAGCAGTGGTACAGAACATAATGTTGTAGTTCCAAGGAAAGGACCTAAAGGAAGTATATGAAGGGTCTTCGTATGATCTCGTTAAGTTCTTTGGAGGAAGATAAAATGATTTTTAGGTGCCAGCTATCAAAATTAAACCTCTCGGCTTACTCAAATACCTCAGTGTAAGACTGTACATCAGGTCGTATAATGACAGGCAGGCCTCTGGTACACTGACGTCATAGCATGGGTAGGGGAGCCGCCGGTGGGGTACGGGCTATGGCTATTGCCCAGGAAATGTCCTTTCCACTGAGCTGGGTGTCTCCCCATTCCCACACCCGGACAGAATGGAACAAAAGAGGCTTTTTCCTTCCAGGATCACGCACGTCAGGTGCAGGCCTGACCCACAAAGCAAGCATAGCGATGCAGCTGATATCGTGAGTACACGAGGTGAACGACTCCTCGTGCTTGCAGCGTGAGAATGAACAGGTCTGCAAAGCTGCTGTTTGGACTGGGCTTAATACACTGCTCGGTCATTTTTATGCTAGAGATTTGAAGCAAATCCTACCACTTTTAAATAGATACAAGTTTTCTTTCTCCAAAGATGAGAACTTTTAGCTTTTCTCCCTGTCCAAATGTTCTATTAAGCAGAGTGATAATTAAAAATTAGTTTCCTTACTGTGTTTTCATGTGGTTTCAACAAACACTTTATTCAAAAAGCATACTACAAAATTGCTTCTGAAGTATCTCAAATGATGACAGTTGTGTGATTGATTACGCTGCACCACACCAGAATGCTGTAATATGCTAGTTTTGACTTTATACTGAATTACTCTGCTCCTCGTGTATGCTTTAGCACAGCTTTTGAAATGAACGCAGCTATTTACAATTTCTTAATAATTACATTATTAAAAGGTACTACAGAGTCTAAAAATTGAACGCCTTTAAAGAATTTCAGTTGCTAACATTGAGAAAGCTGTAATGTTTTTTCCCCCCTTTCTGGAAACTTAAATAAGATGTCATAGCTAGCTATTCAATAAAATAGTCTGTTAAGGTCTCAGCTGTGTTACCACAACACACTGATTTTAATCCCTGACCAAAATCAATGATAGAAAGTTGATATGTCATTCCTCAGAGGATAAACGTACACTATCTAGTTTCCTTTTTTTTTTTTAAGCTGTGTCATGATGCTTGAAACCTGAAAACAAATACACAACTGAAAAGCTTATTTCTTCCCTATAGTATTAAAGGGAGTTTGAGCAAAGTTAGGATACTATAATACACTTGGGTTTACCAGGAATCTCTAGAGACAGCTGAATTGGAAAGAAAGTTGCTATCATCTAAGAATTCTATGATTCTATGATTCCGTGATCTAGAGAGGGAAACATTTTGCTCCTTACAGCTTCTGTCAGTAATCTAAGTCTGTGAAGAATACTAGATTTGCATCCATACTTTCACTACCAGAGAGAGAAGTTGATGGAGAGAAGGTTGCATATTCTATCAGCCTTCTCTTTTTAGCAGTAAGACCTTGTAATGACCTCAGTAGGCTCCTGGAAGATTATTAGATAAACTGATAAAGCTTTGTATGGGCTGTATAAAGACAGCAGAAAAGTTCCTGTAGCTTCCCTCTCTCTGTCCAGACTGAGCCATAATGTGCTGGAAGTTGCAATGAGAACAGATATCTCCTAATCATACAAATTGCAGGATATTTTTGCTGAGCTTTGTAAACATCTTAATTTTAGGGTTAACCTGTTCCATAAAGAGATAAAAACTAATAGGATTTTCAGTAATTATTTGGAACGTAGTAAGCATTTTTTTTTTTAAAAAGGCATTTAAGGAGTAGTAATGTATTTTCCTAGGCAGCTTGAAAACTGACACAGTGAGTGTTTGCAGAACTATTTAGACATGCGATTTTTTTTATACAAAACATGGATCTGGGTTTTGTAATCTGGAGAATTCTTTAACATTTCCTCTGAGCTTGGTTTACTTTGAATAGACTTTAAGTTCACCTAACGGTTCACCTTTAGGTTTCATTTATTCCCACTAGAGAATAAATACAAATCTTTTTTCCTCTGCCCCATTTCCTAGAGATACGTCTGTTAAAGGAAATGAAATGATCACAGTATTTCCAGTTGTAAAGCACTTTTTAACTTTGTGTGTGTGTGTGTGTGTGTGAGGTTATTTGGTTTAATTTGTTCCACTGTGGAATGTGCCATATCTCTAAGGCATTTCTAAGTATTAAATTGCTGTGCCATACCTTCTTTTTTTGTCTCCAGATGCTTAGCCCTATGAATTATCTGATGCTATTATTTTTTTCACCTGTAATTTATATTTAACTGGTCTGAGAAATTCATAGAATAAAATAGCAGATAAAATTGTCTGTGCTTATTTCTAAAGCTTCTTATTCAGTGCCATAGAAACTCTCCTTTTCCTGAAGGTTATAGTGATACTTATGGTCCACTGACAAATTCTTTTCTCAGTGGTTTAGCTGTTATTACCAGTGAGAGATTTCCTAGTGAGAGCAGTGGGACTACCAAAATATTTTCTGTGTGTGACATCCTTGATTCATGTACTGATACATACATGAAATATTTCTTGATTCAAGAGACATCTTCTCCCATTTTCCCTTCTGCAGTCTGTACAGGTATCCTTAAGGCTCCTGTCAGTCTCTTATTGCTAACAAGATGCCAGAAACTTTTTTCTCTGAAGTACAACTGACATCTGCTGTTCCAGGAAGAATTTTTTTTATCGTAAGGGTGATGAAACACTGGAAGAAGTTGCGCAGAGAAGTTGTGGATGCCCCCTCCCTGGAAGTGTTCAAGGCCAGGTTGGATGGGGCTTTGGGCAACGTGGTCTAGTGGAGGGTGTCCCTGTCCATGGCAGGGGGGTTGGAACTAGATGGTCTTTAAGGTCCTTTCCAACCCAAACTGTTCTGTGCTTCTACAATTCTGTCAGGATGTGGGAATGGGGAGACACCAAACCCTATGGAAGTGCCATCAGTCCCAATTTGACTCTTGCACCTAAGCTGTTTTAACAAGTCAAAAGCGCAATGTTTATCTATAATACTTGTATCACATTTGCAGCCTCGTCCACTTGTCTGCTTTCTACCTACTGTCTCTCATTCTGAGGCTTACGAACCTTAGTGCCAAAGTAGTATGCCAGGGCCGTGCAGCATGCTGGCTTTTGCAACTTCTTCAGCAATGCTGATAAATCTGCCTCTTCAAGGGGGATTTCTTTTACGTTTTCGATTCTTCTATTTCTCTCACTTCCAGGCTGAAGAGACAGACTAAACTTACTCTGGGGAGCTAATTAAGATAGACTGAGTCATCTGATGAAAGTCTAAGCTAAGCTCTGGAGAAGGATCCGAGAGTGACACCTCTCTGTTGTAGACCCTCATCTAAGGTCTGAGAGACTATGTCTTCTAAATTACTTGGCAGCATTTTGCATGTCTAGCCCTATAATAATGGTAACAGTGGAGGAAGATAGTCTCACGTTGCCCCCATCCTGGCTTTCAGCCAAAGCTATGTAAAATCCCATGAAATAACAGATGCAACAGGAGGTTCTTGCATTAAAGTATGTAAAAGGTTGTTAAACAGTGGTTTATTAAGCTGCCTTGGTTCACTGTAAGAAATATTGTAAATCAAATAATGTATAATATGGTATATTTTCAAAACCACAAATGCTGTGGTATAAAAAGGATGGTATAATAAGTCATTGAAGATACTAGATGTCATATTTGGAAGGTTAGAAATGGGTATCTGTGCCTTCTGGGCAAAGTTCCATTCTAAGCAATTAATACATGACAGCTTCTTTCTTGTGAATCAAGGAATCAAGTAAATGATATTGGTTGTTCTCCTTGGTAAATTATGGGGAGAAGCACGTTACTGAATTTGTTCATAATTAAGAAAAAAGAAGCACTAACAAGATAGTTGTCTGTAGAAGAAACACTATTCTGAACCTCAGTCTATCTGCAATAGTTTGTAAGATATTCTAAAGGTTATGCTGTTAAGTATTGTATGTTAAGTGGGTATGCAAACAAAAAGGACTGGAAACTGTCAACTTAAGCATCTCCAGGCTAATTTCCTATATGTGCACTTGAATAAAGAGAAAGAAGAAGAAAAATAAAGCACTTGATGTCAATAATTAATGGAGAACGGTTCCAAATTTGCTGTTTGGACCAGTCGAAGATGATAATTTTATGATCACATTAATAATAAAGTACATGAAAATATATCTTGAATGCCAATAAGAGACTGAATCAGTAAAACGAGCCTCTGGTTATCACATTTTTTACTGATAACATCTTGGAGATGGTGAGCTCTCAACTTCAATTTGTCTTGTAGGTCTGTACAAGAAAATCCCTAGCCCTCTGTTGATTTTATACCTGTATCACCAATTTGGTTATTTGTGGAATGATGCAGAAATAGTCTTTACAACATAGTTTTTAAACACATGCAAAAGTGTTGTTTCAAATCCTTTTACAGAAATTTACCTGCTGGAGATAGAACAATAAACTGCATAGTCAGATCATTTCAAGTAGTGTGGAAATTTATCCAGTAACATCTACTAATCTGAAAGTAAAAAAAGCATTTTCTTTTGGGTCCTGCCAGTACTCTTTTGCTTAGCAAATACATGGCTGATAGACAGAAACAAGCACTTTTCACAGTAAGTGAAAACAGATGCATTACTTAAGACAGGAATGCAGTTCTTGATTCAGAGTCAGAATCATCTCTTGTGTACTTCAAAATCCAATACTGTACAATATATTTGTCCTTGTCCATTGTGTGCAGATGTTTTTGGATGACGGCATGTCAGAACGTATTTGAAATATGAAGTCCAGTACAAGTATGACAATAATTACAACCTTTCATTGGTAATTACTCACCAAAAATTATAAGCATTCATTCCCGTACATCTTAAAACATCTGATTTTGCTGTGCTTACAGAAGAAATACATTTCAAACTGACAGAGGGTTTTTAGCTTCCAAGATAATATGACAAGGAAAAAAGAATCTCAGTTCAGAGTATCCAAAGATACCGCATGTCCATCAGCAAAGATTCCCCCTCCCAGTCTGCTGGGATGGTTCAGGAGGAAGTTCTGGTCTTAGGCTTAAATGTTGACTCCTTGTGCAGACTATTTTTACTAATCTTTTGATCTGCCGATAAACTACAAATAAATTACCTATATTCCATATGCTATAATCAATTTGATCATGCATTGTTTTCAATTGTTTATAACAGGAAAGACTAAGAAAGTATGACATGTTTCTTTTACACTATTGCTTTGAGCGGAGGCGTATCTCCTGATTATTAGGATCTAGTTTATGTACTAAGATGTAAATTCAAGCTAGCATTCATTTATTTCAATGTCTTAATACCTGAAAAAAAATGGAGTTCCTTGAGTAGAAATGCCATGATCCAAATAGTAAAGCTGCCATTAATTCAGACAGAGATTTGTTTAATTGTGGAACTTATGGGAATTGCCTGTCTTCTAGGAATATCTGAAAACCTGATGTTGTTTTTATATTAAAAAAAATTCCCAAAGTATAATAGCCAACATACATGTCTACATTTAAAATCTCCAGTCTTGTGTCTCAGCTGTATACTAATCTGCTATCCTCTCAAATTAATTGAAAATCTTATTATTGAGAGGTTTGTACTCCCTGCCCACAAGCCCATTACAAAAAATCTTACACTTCAATATACAGATTGATCCCAAGGTAGGCAAAGTCAAAGAAGAAAGTTCATTTCAGGTATATTGCTGCACAGTTGATCTAGCGTTTTGGCCATTGCTCTACAACATCGCTTACTGGCTTAATGTTAACCACTGGATTAGGCGGTTTGTTCTAGTATGTCCTCTGAACGCTTAAACATAATCTACTTTTCAAGACATTCCAGTTTTACGTATGGCATTTACAGTAGTGGCATAAGGCATTAATTCAGTTCAGACCAAAACAAAAAGTGTTTTCAAGAAGCAGCAATTTGTATCAATTACAGAACAAAGTCTTCTGCTCCCTGTGCAGGAGCAGATCAGAAAAGAACCTGGACCTACGTAACTCATTTTCTTCCCATTGTGTTTGTCCATTAACCAGATGAAGCGCACACTTCCCATGCTGTTCCATTCATACAGCCTAGTGTTCATTCAGAAACAGAACGTTTCCTTTAGTTGATGGATTAAAAGCAGGAGAGGGGGGAGGAGTGTAAAAATGTTTTGGGATGTGCAATACTTCAGGAACAACATTTAAAGGTTAATTCACACTAAAAGCTTGTAATGTATTTTTTTTTTTTACACAACTTCAAAACAAAACAGGTGCTCCCTCTTAAATGAGCAAAAATAACTTTTAAAAAAGCAAGACCTAAAGCAGTTTTTTGTGCAATTGCTGAGAAGTTAATGTCAGGTTATTTTTTAAATCAATCTTATTTACACTTTCAATATGGTATAAAAACTAAGTGACCAATTTTTTTTTTGCCATGCCTTAATTCATCTAGTATTCTATTTTCATAAGTTGAAATATGAACCTAGGAATGTGGATTAGTGACCTTAAAAAACCAGCAAGTAAACTCTGTAAGCAACTTTAAAGGTTATTGTTTGCTTTTCATCTTCACTTGCAAACCAGGTGTCTCTAGCAAAGCAAATCTGAGGAAAAGCTACTTTTGTTGGGAGTCTCTTTGTGAACAAAACAGATGACATAAAGAGCAGGTGTTAAAATAGTGAAAAAGGCACACAGCAGTTATTTTACAGGATGTTTAGCTGTGGAACAGCTAGGAAAAAAAAATCAGGCTATTCTAAAGCATCTCATTTGGAAATCTTTGCTCAAATAAAAGAAACGTTTCTCTGTCTTGTAAAACAGAAAATCTGCCTTTTGTTCCTTTAAAGAATGGGTTAGATATACTTACCCTATTCCTCTTGTAACTGATTTCCCAGGGACTGACAGGAAAAAGCATGGTTTTTACTAAATAAGGATGCTGGAATTTGCTTACTGCTTTCTGTTTACCTGATGCCACTTATGATACTGTGTTTGCCTACTTAAGTGGCATTTAGCACTGGAATCCTGTGTGTGATTTTGCTATTTATGTTAGGAAATTGCTTAGCAGCTGGGTAGATCAGACTACTTTACTTGGTGTGTTTTTCAGCCTGCATAGCACATCTGTTAATGTTGCTCAGCATGCCAATAGTGAACACTGTAAATTAATAAGCAGAAAGGTAAGTATGTGGAGGGAAGTATGTTTGCCTGTGAGATTAAAAAACCAAAAGCTACCGAACTGGCATTATTTGGGTGTCTCAATTAAGCATCCTAAACCCATAAAGACAGATTTAGAAGTTTCGAGTGTAAGCATTTTGGATTTAACTTTCAAGGTTCATTTTCAGGTAGATGAAAACTCAGTGCTTTCTGCTTTGAAGTGCCACTTCTGTTTCTTACACACACAAATTCTCTACCAAGTTCCTTTGATTATATCATGCTAGTTCTGTAGCTGTGTAACTGATGAGAGAAGTGAATCTTAAATCAAAACTATTTTATAGTCATGTAAGTTTAAAGAACTGGTTACTCGATGTAGATGATTGTGAATTCTCTCTGTTCGCAACAAATATTTCTTTCTTTATGATAAAAACCCTTATGACATCACTTGAACACTTATTAGGAGACGATATGTCAACTGCTCAGTTAAGTCCTCAAAATATTTATTGCATAGAAGATAGACATTTTGGTATGAGACATAAACACTCATAAATTTACTATGCAATTAAACTACACTATCACACTTTTTCAGGTACCAGTGAAGTAAAGATTTATTAAAGCAAAATCTATTGAACTGTACAGCATTTAGAATCAAAATTAGTTTCTATACATGTGTGGAATAGTGATCAGGGTTGTCCTCCAGTAACATTAAGAACCTATGCAGTACACATTTTTTTCTGTTGTTTCAGGTGTAATTTTACAAATGTTGCCACTTTTGCAATAAATATGTCATTTTCTCTTAGTTACAATGAAGTTGCATTAAAGGAAGCTATGTGGCATCTGCAACACCTTTTCCAGAGTATTTTTCCCTTGAATATTGTATATTTGAGTGGAAATGTTACAGGATGCGAAGGATATCCGTTCATGAGCTTTCTTGAAATTCTATCACTTCACGAGGCTAATTTCATTGCAAGTCAGACTTGCAGTCCTTGCTTAGAATTACAGTTCTTTATCAGTGGGTCTTAATATCTTCATTTCTGCATGCAAGTTTTGAAATGATGTTTCAAATAATACCATTTTTCAAAGTTGCCTCAGATAAAGGCACACTCTGTAGTCTTTAAATAGGAATACAATAGCTCTTGTCAGTTAATTACAACTTAGTAGCTGGTTCTTTCATGTCAGAAATTTCAGACGTGCTCACAGTCTGCCCGCGTATGTAATTACTATTTGTCCAAGCAACTCAAATGTAATGACAAACTTTAAAGCAGGAGCTCTGCACAACGGTGCAGTTCTCTCTTCCTTTCTAGTCAGTAAAATTATGCTCTCGGACTTCTAAACAACTTTTTGATTGCAAGGCAGTTGCAAAATTTAGTTTAGAGAATGCATTTCGTGAATTTAGAAACTCTTAGAATAACCCAACGAAATAGCACGATTTTTAGAACAGAAATGGTACTATCCTACCTTCATTAGCCACTGAGTGTTGTTTTCCATGATGTTTTCAAGTAGCTGCAGTCTTTGAACTGAATCATCATAATCTAAAGGCGCATCCCTTTGCACCGCGTTCGACACATACGAAGTAGAAGATCGGCAGTTGTCCGTCTCGGGCAAGAGGAAGGTGTAGCTGCATGACCCGTGCTGAACCTGGTACTGCTTCTTGCCTATCGTCTCCACGCTCTTACTAAAGGAGTTGTATCCTGAAGCTAAGAAAATACCGCAGCCCAAAAAGAAGTAAACAGTCAGCTGCATTTTAACTCCTGCGATAACCCAGCGAAGCTCGGGGTGCTTTAGCGCGCTAGCGAGAGCCCAGACCTAGTTAACCTGCGCCGAAACCGAGCGCTCTGCTGCCATGTGCCGTCTGACCGAGCGCCGGGCTGTCCCGCTGCCCTAGCTGCAGGCTGGGAACGGGCCGTCTTCCCGCCGGCCGCCGTGCCCTCAGCTGTCAGATGCGGGAAGCCAAAGCAACCCCCTCCGAGCTGCGGGATCCGGCCCCGCTCGGCCCACAAGCCGCGCAACTTTCTGCTCCTCGCCCGTGCCACAATTTTACGGCCCTCGGTACCCGGACTCAATCACTTCCCTTATGCGATAAGTTAATAAGAGCAGGCAGACATGTGGAGCGGAGCTCTTGCTGCTCCCCCCCCGACGCCGAGAGTCCCCAGCCACCGGCAGCTTTTAAAACCTGGTGCGGCGACTGCACTCGCCCGGCCGCGGACCTGCGCACAGCTGCAGGGGTTTGCGCGGGGCGGCGCGCAGCGAGAGGAAACCCCGGGGAGGAGCCGGCAGCTACAGGACCCCTGCGAATTCCTGCAGCACGGCTCTCATTAAGAATTTCCTAGACAGAGCAATCAGTTCCGATAGCCTCCAACTATGCTTGTAAATTATTTGTGGTGGTAATCATTTTTAAACACTGTCAAAAAAAAAAAAAAAAAAAGTCCTGGGCTTGTTAGTTCTTCTTAAAGAAGTTTTGGGCGTTTTTTTTAAATGCGCTGAACCAAGATGTAATTTCGTTTGTGTTTCATGCATGGTATAATTACAGAGAAAGACACTGTCCTGAGCATACAAAAGCAGGCTTGGGCACGTCCTTGCAAAGAGAACAAGAGAGGGGGTTTAATTAAAAGTTTCCAGTCGAACGCAGACTTTGTATTTTACTGAATCTCTGAGATGAATACTCATTTTCAAGCATGTCTTTCCAGAGTTAAGCGCTTTCAAGCTGTTTTATTTTTTTAAGGCGTTTTTGTCTGCATTTAATGGCTAACTTTGGAAGCGCTAACATTAGCAAGAGTTACAAATCACAAGTCAGCTGGGACTGGCAGAGGGAATAACTCCCCAGCCGCAGTGGCAGTCAGGCACGCCACAGGCAGCGGCATGGCTGAACAGCAGTTACCCCATCAGCTCTCACTAGCCCGATTCCGTGCCCTTAGAAGCGGGAAATACCTGTAAAAGGTGAGGGAAAAATCTAATAGAGTATCTGAAATGTATATGTAAGAGTAAAAAGGAGCTTCCCCCTACTTCCCACTCCCATTTTCTCTGCGATGATCAGTGATCCTGAAAAAGCGGAAAATTACTAACCAACTTACCAAACCCTGGGAAAGAGTTGATTCCACTGAAATTTTGGAAAAGTTTACTTCTCTGTTTTAGAAAACATCTTCTGGAAACCAGTGCAATAATAGGATACTGACTCCTGAAGACAAACTGCCTGAGAGTTTTGCTAGGTCTGGATCTGGAAGCTATGGGTTTTTCTTAATTAAAATAAACAAAGGGAATGCCATGCTAGTCAAACTAACATGAATTACAGACCAAAGTTTCTTTTATACAAGGAAAATCCTAGCGTGCCTCAGGATCTCCTAGGACAGACTTTCTTATACAACTTGCTATATTTCATATAGTATATTAATGTGGCTTTTACTTTTTAAACCATGGAAATTGTGTTCAGAGGCTGTCAAAAACAGTTGTAGCAGCTAAAACGCATGCCTTACTTTGTTGGAAGCTGCTGGGATTTCTTTACATAATACATAGTTACCTCTGGAAAGGAAAATCTCTAGAATTCAATTCTTGAGACTTCCAGAAAGGCTCAAATTATACTTGGACTGTGACCTGTGGAACCAATTTGTCAGATTTTCTTCCTGTTGAGTGTTCATCTGCCATCGTTCATCCTTCCAGCCACAGGAAATGGAGGAATATGTTTGGAACTTGGGATAGTCAAGAGATTATTTTCTACAAAATGTACATATTTGGAGGGTTTGGCATATAAATTATGCATTCTCCATCCCTTCAACTTTGTATTGCAATAGCAAAGCAAATTAATGTGACAGCTAGCTGCATTGTTAATGAAGTTTCAAAAGCTTTCTCCATAGTGATTTCTGCTTTTCAATATATTGAAGTCCTTGAAAGAATGCTTAATTCCATGTGAATAACAGTCTTTTGCAAGGTAGTTGAGTAACCTACTATCATGCAATGAGGACAGCATGTAGGATTAGATTTATACACTAGACTGTGTGAAGCATTTCTAGGTATCTAACTGGATGTTCAAATTCAATATTTTCTTTTATTTGAATATTTTTTATTAATTTTCTAAATTGAATGAGAATTTCCTATGGTGACTTGTACTTGTCCTTAAATTGGTCCGCTCCCTGCTTTCTTTTCCTCTCACAGCTAGCCCAAAGAATATAGGTCCTTCAATAGAGTAGTGCTGAAAATAAGAACGCTCCAGATCTGAAAACATCTCTCTCATAAATGACAAGGAACTGGAAGATAAATTTAATTTTTCTGATTATATTTTCATGCATTTTTTTAATCCCTTAGTTAGACATTAAAGGGAAAGGTGAGACTGACCAGTGTAGTCTTTCAGGGGTTTTGTTTTTAATTATTAGACATCTACTCTAGGGACTCTACATATATAAAAGACACGATTTAATGCATGCTGAGAATTCATTAGACAGGATTTCCATGAGAGGCTTGATTAAATCAACAGGTTTTGAATTGCTGTATGCCACACTGGTGAGTCGGATCACCAACACAAACTGGCAGCTCCGTTTTGCTGGGTTTTTGAGGAGAGACTGGAGTGTCTCTGAAGGTTTGATCTGGAGTCTGTTTTCCTTTAGGAAAGGCCGACGCATGACCCCGGGAGGCCCTTGAGCCGTAATGGGGCCAGGAAAAAATCTGAACTTGGAGGCAGCCTAACAAGGCTTGCTGTATCTTGGACCTCCACTAGGGAGAACTATGGTTGTATGAATTTAGAACTGGAAAGAGAAACGAGTTCACCTTTTACTGGTTTTTTGGCTGCATTTGGTTTTTTGCGGGGGGTTTTGTCGGGGGGGGAGGTTTGAATGAATGAATGAATGAATGGCTGGTTGTTATGGCAGCTGTCAGCAGTTCAGGGAGAAGGTATGGGAAGTGCAGGTGTTATTCTGAGAAGTGACAACAAATTGCTAACGAAAGACCCATACCAGCACAGCAGGCACCACCGGTGAGCTACTCGGCTGTGCTTCTCATCCAGTTGTTGGAGTAGCAGCCTGTGGTTCACCACAGTAATATTTTCCCCAACTTTTCCTTGATACTTCCAGGCTGCAGGGGCAATAACCGGAATACAACCCCCAATACGCACACATAACCGAGGGAGGATTTTGCTATTTCCCTATCTGCGTCCAATGGACTCGGATTGCTTTAACGAAATGCTCTTTCCCACTGCCCAAGAAAGTTAGCGAGCGTTCACCTTGCCAACAAAATAAATATACATCCCTTTAACCCTTCACTACAGGCTAGTGCCGTATTTGGTGCATCTTTTGGAGCATTTGATTGTGATCCTTCACCCTTTCTATCCCTTTGGGAGCAGCTTTCCCAGCTGTGGAGGAGGAAGTGGTCTTCTCTGCCTCCCCAGGGAGTCAAAGCCAGTCAGAGTTCAGGGGGAAAGCAAGTAGTAACAGCTAAATTTAGAAAACTGGTGTGAAAAGTAAGGCAAGTTAAATACATTTTTGTCCTTGAAAACTGAGGAGGAGGAAGGAAGATGCTTGAATATGGCCTTTTTGCTGAGCCTCAGAGGCATAATAACAAGTCTGCTTGCAGGGCAGGGCTTACTCCAGAAAAGCTGAATGACAGAGAAGATCTGTCTCCTGTCAATTATGACAAGGAACATCTCATTGTTAGACATGTTGAAGTAGGAAGGAATGTAAATAATTTGGCATGGAATCTTATATATGCCAGTATGAAATTGAGTAGAAAGTTGTAATTCAGACCAGTTGCTTCCTCTCGGTGCTTTTTTCATTTTCATTGTTCTCGTCATCTTTTATTTCTGCTGTCGATATGGAGGGGTACAGTTATTCTATAAACTGAAATATAGCTGCTTAGCCTGTGATTTCCTGCTTGCTTTATAGCCGAGTGTATATAGTATTTGACATAAAATAGCAAATAGTGGCTCGGTATATTTAAAGTACAAATTAGATCTTTCCCTTTTTAGAAAGAAGATACCCACTCTACAGAACTCACCTTATAAGAAGAGCTGAAATGTATATTTTGTCAAAACTAAACATTTAGAACATTTTGCCAGATGTGTTGCAGGCAATTTCCTTTCCTGGGAAACAGTAAATTCCCTTACTCAGCCAATCCTGTTTTTATTCCATACAGCATATGACTAAGCTGCTTTGGGAGAGATGCCTGAATACCACTAACATTATCTTTCCAATTATCATTTTACTTACAGCTGCACAGCTTCTGTGTGACAGGCAAATACAGAGATCTGGTGAGATCTCTGATAGAAAAGGAAGCATAACAGTTTTTGAGGTAATGTAAGAAAATGTTGACTTGGCTTTAGTCTGCTATCTGCAGACTTTGCCACCTAAAACTTTCAAGATGTTGATTTAGCAGATAAGCAAGTTTTCATTTCAGCAGTTTTCTTGTTTTAGGAAAGGAAAAATACATAATGAAGTATGTGCAAAATAAAGGCACAACCATGTAAACATGTAGGTTTTGGTGCTGCATACTTACAGGAGTATTTGATCTACATATATAAATTAAAATGCTGTAGTGTCAGAATATGGAACTTCAAAATCAAATCTGAGATGAAAAATTATCTGAAACTTGGAATAAATTAACAAAGTATTTTGTATATTCCTGGTATTTACACTCCTCACATTTTGACACTCAATGTTAAGCCCCCACCTTTGGTTCCTGGTGCTTTAATATTACTTTATGGTAGTTCCAATTGATGACGCCAAAATATTTTCTTTCACTGGGAGTATTTTAGCATGTTTCTCAGGAACAAATGTCAACAAGGACAAGACTCATGAGCTTGTAAGTTAAAAAACAGGGAACAGGATCTTGGACCCTACCAGATTTTTAGTCTGCTGAATCTCTTACCTGTTTTGAGATCTTACACTCTCTTGAAAGAGAAGAGTGCCAGATTATTATGTTTTCTGATAAGCCAAAACAAATTGTTTTCATCAAGACCTGTAGTTCAGTTCTTTAGCACTTCTAAAATTAGTGGTGGTATCTCACGAATCGTTCCTCCTTTCCCCACCATTGGCCTAGTATCCTTCTTATTCGGCCTGAACTTCTCCACTGATCTCTAATGACTTTTTTTTAACAAAATCTCAGGATTCCCCTCACTTTCTCAGCTGCTGTTTATTTATAATCACTCAGAACATCTGGTGTAACATCTTGTGAATTCATAGTTGTCTTTATGTTCCGCCTCTGACGTTCCCTCACATCTCCTATGAGTACCCTTCCTTTCAAGGGAGGGCATTTACCCAGTAATTCTCATATTTTACTTTTGCTGAAGGGACAAGAGGTCAATAATCTGATCCACTGAAAATTTCAGTTACCACTCTTGGTGACTCAGTCTGTTTGTTCCCATCTTGTCTTGGAACATCCAATCCATCATTTCAGTACATGGTATTTTTCCTAGATGTCACGCCATTAGTGGAAGCATAACACAGCCAAAACCAGACTTTGTACCTTCCCTTGAAATTGCTTGCCTGCTAGCCCCTTTTTCTCTTACACAGTTGATACAGCCACCATCCTTCAACGTGTTTAAATCTCTAATCTGCAAGTTATGTTTATATCCTTTTGTTTCTTTGGTATTTTATTCTCTCCCTTTTTTGATGCTATGCTTTCATTAACATCTCAAAAATTCCTATGCTAATCATCATCAACATGTTTAGTTTTGTACATATTCTGTCTGGCTCCTCCATAACATTTGAAATGTGACTTGTTTATGAAGCTTATTATATTAGTTATGTCTCTCTTTTAGTAAATTACTTTCAACTTTATTTTCATAAGAATTGTTAGACAACTGTCAGAGCTTCACACAAATAGACTGTCGAATTAATGGCTTCTAATTGTTTTTCATGTTTGGAAGCTCTAAATTCAGCACGTCTTCTACCAAATATGTCAGCTTCATTGCTTACTTTGCAGGCACTGACTGGACTGGCTTTCTTGGACTGTCTTGGTTATGCTTTGGATGTCTTCTCTCAGTTCATCTGACATTTAACGTGACCATATTTTCCACTTACAGACTTATTTTGATATCCCACTTTTGTTATATAACATCTGCTCAAGGCTTTTTGACTGAGATTATATTAACATTAAAAGAAATTGTATATTTATATATATACATACTTATATCTGCCTATATCTATATGCTTAGTCTTTTGCAGATGCCATTGTACCTAAAATATAAATGGTCGTGTTAATTTAGATTGGGACTTTGTGGTATCACATCCTGAGCAACAACGATAACATGAATGAATTTTTTTAAAAATTCCTGTCATTATCACTTCCACATTCCAAAACCTTCTTAAATGCAAAATGCTTCTTAGTTTTTCCTGTTTCATTACTTTTATACTGATTTCCTTTACCAGTCCAAAGTTTCAAGGAATATCTAAAGTAGAACACACAAATATCTATAAAACCTTAATCTATACAAATAATGTATGCAGATATCTAAGAAGATTCTCACAATGCATTAATGAAGTTCCTATTTATAGGACAGATGGTAGTTTCTTTCACCAGGAGCATTTTTTAATAACGAATGTTATTTTAATCTTTGAAAGATGAATCATCCACATAGGAAGTGAGTCCCAGGATTATGAAGAATAGTTGCTATACGTCCTTCCTCCTTAACATTTTATATTGTTTGGCTATAGTGCCCAAAGGCTGTGTTTATTCTCTTCAGAGTTACGTGATGACAGCAAACTTTAGCTGGTAACAAGTGTAATTACATCTTCAACTCAAATAGCATGAGTTCAAAATTAACATGGAAATTACAGCTAATGTTAAGGATCTTACAGTTGGACTGCTAAATATCTTTGACAGTGTTAAGTGCTGTGCCCTATCTATCTCCTACACTGGGCAAAACACAATATAGCGCTTGTTTAAACAGGTTACCGTCGGTTTGAAACTGAATGAATTACCTTGCATGCTAATGTGTAGCAACTAGCTCCAGTAAGGCCTTTAAAATCTGTTGTTAAAAATTGTTTCCATAGCATATGCATATTTACTCTTCATTATTGAATTACACATGAAAAAATTAACAGATATTCTTACTCTATATGCTCATATACTGTTTATATGGTCTTTGAAAAATGTCTTTTTAATTACAGTTTTGTGCATTTGGATAGTTTAAACCTAAAATCTTTATGTAAGGTTTTGACTTTTGTTGTGTTATGCGAATGGTGTATTATGTGGATGTGAAAAGGCAGCAGACTCTGAAAGAATCCAGAAGGCTTTTGGAAAATGAGAAATCTGCCGTACTGACATCTTAAAGAAAAATGCATATGCCGTTTGTTTAAAGGAATGTATTTTTAAAATGTCTAAGCAGTTGACAGTAATCTAGCCTTATAAATAACCTCAGTCACTGTGATTTAAACCCTTCCTCTTGTAAGCAGTCATTCAGGTTAGTGGAAGGTTCTCTCATCTGGTAATAGCACACTTATTTGATAATAACAGCATGTCATACTTCGGAAGAGCATGTTCAAGTCAAGATTCTGAATTCAAAGATAAACTGATGTCAAAGAGAGAATGAAAAGGAAGTGAGAAACTGTGTAAGAGGAATAAACAAAGCTTTCAGAGAGAGAGAGGACATTTATGGCAACAGTAAGGTACCTAGTTCCTGACATCTGTTTCCCTCAAGAAAAAAATACAGTACATACACTAACCTTTTTATGGAGAGTGCAAGAAAAATATTTGCACCATATTTTCATATATTCATATTTGTCGAACTGTATTATGGATGTGTAATTTGAAGAGGACAGAGCAACTGCAAACTATTTTTGTTCTCCATAAAGATAAATCTTTGCTTTTTTCAATACTAATAAACATAGTTCAGTAATAGTTCTCAAAAACAGTGCCCACCCTCTTGCTGATTCCGCCACAAAAACTGGGTATTCTTTTTATCATTCGTCTTACTGCTGTATGAGCAAAGGAAGGAACTAAAGTATTTTTTCCCTGGTGTGGTGGGTTGACCCTGGCTGAGGGTCAGGTGCCCACCAGAGCCGCTCTGTCACTCCCCTCATTCACTAGACAGGGGAGAAAAAGTACAACGAAAAGCTTGTCTCTCCCACGGGCTACAGTCCTTCATGAACTGCTCCAGCGTGGGTGTCTCCCATGGGGTGCAGACCTTCAGGAGCAGACTGCTCCAGAGTGGGGTCCCCCACGGGGTCACAAGTCCTGCCAGCAAACCTGCTCTGGTGTGGGCTCCCCTCTTCACGGGTCCACCGGTCCGGCCAGGAACTTGCTCCAGTGTGGGGCTTCCCATGGGCCACAGCCTCCTTCGGGTGCCTCCACCTGCTCCAGCGTGGGGTCCTCCACAGGCTACAGGTGGAATCTCTACACCCCCTCATCCTTCCTCCATGGGCTGCAGGGGGACAGCCTGCTTCACCATGGCCTTCACCACGGGCTGCAGGGGGATCTCTGCTCCGGCGCCTGGAGCACCTCCTCCCCCTCCTTCTTCACTGACCTTGGTGTCTGCAGAGTTTCTTACATCTTCTCACTCCTCTCTCCGGCTGCAAAAGCTCTCTCTAACTGTGTTTTCCCTTCTTAAATATGTTATCACAGAGGCGCTGATTGGCTCGGCCTTGGCCAGCGGCGGGCCCGTCTTGGAGCCGGCTGGCATTGGCTCTATCAGACACCGGAAGCTTTTATCAACTTCTCACAGAAGCCACCCCTGTAGCCCCTCCCTGCTATCAAACCTTGCCATGCAAACCCAACACATCCGGTTAGTGAGGCATCAGAACCCGTGGTGGGACAGGAAAAAGACTGCCTGCACGCTGGTAGTAAGATTAGGGCTCCTTTGGGCTTGGACTCCTTGCCTCCATACGACCATCTAGTGAAACTCCTATTAACATAAGTACCTCACTGGCTGAGTAATAGTCTGTTCTTGATCTCTCCAAATAAATCATTTGCTGGAAAGATAATCCTCCATCTCCAGTGGAATGTGTAGAGAAGATCAAATCTCTTATAAGTATCCTATCTTTAAAATGGTGTATTTTCTTCCAAACACAAACCAATTAGAAAGTACTCTTACTGGTCTTTCCCTTTGTCTAAATTGGAATTGTTACTTGAGTAGTTTTACTACACAGAGAAAATTCGAAACTTTGAAAATCTTTATTTTGTCCCACTAGAAGTACATGTATATGAAATTCAGAGACTGTCACTGGTGATATCCGTATTGTTTGAACGTGAATCCCCATTCAGGCTGGCCACAGTCAAACTGGCTTATATTTACAAATCCCATCAAACAGTTCAATCTTAGCTTACTAGCTTAAGTTTAAACTTGATTATAGAAGGTCTTGCTTGTAGTTGTATGTTCTCACTTGATTTTTAAGTCAAAATCTTTAGTCAGAACTGTGATCAAATTCTATTTTAAATAACTAATAAGGCTTCACCTTTCGTCTTAAATGATATATTATTAGTCGTTACTGCTTTGCCTGTTATTAATAGCAATGTCCAGTGAATAGCATTTTTCCTGAACATAAATAACTTTATATCTAATTAATCAAATTAATGATCAGCTGATGTTATTCTACTTATTTCTGCCTTCTTTTGCCTGTTTCCCCACTCAAGTATCATTTTTAAGAACAAAAATGCATGCAGTAAAGTTAAAGTATTTGCTAGATGATGCCATGAAAATTAGAAGAATATGTCCTAACTTGGCCAGCTTAGAAGATTTTCCTCTTCTATTAAAGAAGATTGTATCCTTGCATAGGGTGTCCAGGTGGCCTTCTTGGACTAAATACAAAGATCAGGCCACCCAAGGCTTCCTTTAGAGTCAAAGAGATTTCTCTCTGTTGATCAGAAAGGGACACTTGAGTAACAAGCTCAGATGAAAGCACCTGAAGTTAGATGAAATGAATGTCGTGAAGTTCACTGGAGAGTACATATGCTGGCTTCATTCTTTTTGTAAAAACCTCATTGCTGTAAGCTGCATGGAAAGGCCAGGAGTCTTTTCCAAACCACTTTTCTGCAGAAGGTGATGAGAACTGAGGATAAAACCACCTTTTTTCTTGTCTTTTGCTAAAAGTTCTCATTTGACTTACTGATGATTATTCCAGATTTCAGATGTGTTTCATTGTCTCGACTTTAAGTGCTGTTGTTAGTATCTTATCAGTATTTTTTCATTTTACTGCAATTTTTGGACTATTATATCCAAACTTTATTGTTTTGACTCTCATCTCTTTCAGTAACGGATTCACCTGGACTATGAATTGATTAAAAAACAGTCCACCAAGAAACTGGGTCTAAATAGACAATTTTCCCTGGAAAGATAATTCTTTCTGGAGTCACATTTTTCAAGGTGAAGAGCACTAAATAAATGTCAGTTGAAGCATTTAAGTAGTGCTTGTTCTGGAACGCCATTGCAGCCCCCCATTATAGATGGCGAGGAAGGATAGGCTAGCAAGGGACTGAATTTTCAGCCAGCTGTGAAGTATTCCAGGCAGGACTACAGCAGGCAGGGAAATTGTTAGGAGTCATGGCCTAAATTTTGTTTTAATTTTATATCAAGTATAAAGAAATATTTTCTGAGGCTAAGATCTATGAGGCTGTAGAAGAGCCTCTCATGCGAAGCAGTGGATTCCCTGTTGCATGATTAATTTAATATAGATGGGCAAAACACTGAAATATGTAAAGGAAAATCCTGTACTGGCAGTAGTAAGAATTAAGTGACCTAATAAGTTTTTTCATCTCTTAATTTCTCTCAATAAATCTCATCACTTTGCTGAAAGAAAGACAAATATTTATGTTGGACCTCCATGTGAAAAGTGCTTATAGAAAAAATACCCCTCTTTGGATGATAAAAATATAATATTTGAAATAATTCTCACATTTTCTTACAGCCATGAAATTAAAACTGTCAGCCACAAGCTAATATTAATGCCTGCAAACTGCTCAAAGCAATTATTGCAGCATTAGCAGCAGTGGTTTTAGTATTGGAAATTATTATGGTTTTAGATTTCATTGCAATAGTGAAACAACTTAGTTTTATATTATTATATCTACCAGTGACGTGCAAAAGAATATAGTTAATCCTATTACTAAAAGCATCAGAGTGAGACTGTGCTTCGTAGACTATTATTGCCCACAAGTGACCCTGCTTGCCTGAGAACTTTGCAATCAGACAAATTATTCTCAACTATCAATAGCTTAATTTCTACTTTTGTTTTCAGATTTAAAAAAAATACTTATTTAAACATGTTTACAATAAATAGTGTAAAAAAATAGAGATCAAACCAAAAAGTTTACATAAAATCAGACTGCTCTTGGTTTTTATTAACTTGAGCCAGAATGTTTCCTGAGTTTTAAAACCTCTGTTTTGGAACATTTATTCTATGTGAAGTGGGCTCCTTTGTATTCATATATTTTACCTCACTGGTTCTGCAGTAGGGTGGATAAAAACTACACTCACCTACCTCTTACCTAACACTGCTGGCCCACAATTTGAGAGTGCAGTACACCCAATAAAGAAAAATAGCACACACTTTTAAGATAGCAATTTCAATAAACTGATAGCCTGGAGGAATAAGGAAGAAAGCGATGCTTTAAGGGTAAACTGTGGGCCTCTCATTTAGGAGGCTTTTCTAGTATCAGTCAGAACCTTGTGCTGATGTGTCTAGTGTGCACAATGGTCAGAAGCTGCTGAAATAAACAAAATGTGGGTCTGTTCTCCATTATTATAATTTGCAGATACCCTGTGTCCGCTCACAGAGGATGGCCCAAGGCTTTTAAAGCTGTTAATGGCATGAACAGTGGCCAAGAACTGTCTTTATTTGAAATACAAGTGTATTTTAAAAGAAAACCAGAACGTGTGAATCCTCAACGAGTTGCCATTTGCATTAACTTCACACAGTGAGGATTTTTTTTTAAAGATACAGATTTCTCACCAAACATTCACTAGACTAGTTAAACAATTGGAAGTTAAAATATTGGCTGTCATGGCTGGTCCAAATGAGAATCAGGCTTTACAGTAAGTGAAACTTCGTTCCCTCTCATTGATTTCTCAGTGTTCGTAAATTCATTAAATGCTCATTCATCAAATTCCATCTCTTCGCTGGCTTTTCCATGCCAGAATGAGGCATCTGTTTCCAAAAAATGAAGTGGCAGATGGTTCAGTAAGTATTGCCCCATATTACAGCTGGGGGAATGAAGTAATGTAAATGAATAGAAGGCAAACAGAAATGAACGTATTCAGGATTAGAAATAAGAGACAGAAGGTTTCTTATCTTGTATTTTTTTTTTCCTGGTTAATTTTCTTTTACTAAAAGTAGGGTTGAAGGTCCTAAATGCTAGATGTTGGAATTCAGGACAGTTAGGGACTGTGTAACAGCTCTTCACATGGACATCAAATACACTGTAGTTGGTACCGCATCTGCTATACATGCAGGTTTTATCCATGTATGTGCTGTGTCATTTTTCCAGTTTACTTGGCATCTGAAAAACAGCCTGGTTTCTATGAAAATATGTGGAAAACCATGTCCCATATGCTTTTCATATGAGACACAAGACTTGACTGTGTAATACAGGACATGCCCTGTTATGTGGGACATCTGCCAAGCCCAGCAAAAAGAAAAGATACAAGCTAAAGGACAAAACCAGAGGAATAAATGATTACTAAATCCTTATTCTGTTTTTAATGTGTATATTCTGCTCTGGTCTCAGCTGTTATAGTCCACTTTTAACAATGAGCTGGAATAGTCATGTATTCTGTACTTTCTAGTCTGTTTAATGCTTTATGGTTAAAACTTTAAAATATTTAATGTTCATAAGTGAATGACAGTCAGATTTTCAAAGGTAATACTAACTACAGGCTTCGAGTCTTCCAAAAATCCTAATATGTCCTCCTTTGCATCTTTAGGTAACAATAAATCTCTGGTCCCTAAGCATGGAAAAGCATAAGAGCCTTTTAATATGTTATGTGCATGAATAGGTTATATTTGAAAGCTGAATGGCAGCTGTTATACATTTTCTTAACGGTTTGGGGATAAAAAGAAATGTTACCTTGTTTTGAGGGCATAGCAGTGTGGCCAGTGCTTATGTTACTCAGCCGTTTTGGTCTGTTACATCCTGGACTGTGAACTAATTAGATTAAGAAAAAATGGTATTTTAAATTTAGGGGAAATAATTCTTCTCCTCATGGTTACAGAAGCATGAAAATGTTACGCTGCGAAATGGCAATAGAAGGCATCAAATAAATAAAACCCATAATTTTTGTTTCACCATGATTTTGGAAGCCAGAATCCTAGTTTCTAGGTAGTTCAGTCAGCAGTCAAGGACATGTAAATTCCACTGAAAGTCTCATTGTAAGAGCTTTCTTTCACATTTCCAAAATGTGAAAGTGAAAACTGATAATATTCTACAGATTTGACTTTGCTTTTGAGACTTTTTTTCTTGTCTCTATTTATACATCTAATACAATTCAGCCCCTCTTTATTGGCACGTATGTGTTTATTATACCTAATGAGAAGCACGTCCGCTCAGTACCTTTGATCCTGTTGAAAGCTTCAGATTAAATTGGAATTGGGTGTCCTGCCTGCAGGAGCACAATACAATCCACAGCTGCAGTCAGGTTTCACTTACTAAACTTACCGTGGTGGCCGCAGGTAGAAATTTTAAAATGCGCGAGCTAATGGATATGGAGTTTTTCCTCAGCACTTCAACTTCCAGTCTAACAGAAGGAATCCTGAGAATATTTACCTTCGTTTATCATGTTTCCAGTATTAACTATGTTACTAGAGATGGCAGAAGACACCTACCTGGCATCGTCTCCCTTTGAATACTAGGTCAAAGAAGGTGCTACCAGGCCATCACTTTCTGCAAGTCACACGCTGCTTCTCTGTCTAATATTCTACTGCTTTTAGTTTGTCTGTGTTACATCTGTGAAATTCGGAATAATCCCTATATTCATTTGATTCGTTGCTACAGACAAGAAAGAAAGAAAGGAACTTTTATACATTCAGGATGAGAATGCAAATGACTATTTTTATTTAATAAAGACAGATTGTTGAGCCTGGCACTAATTTTATCCTTTATTACCAGTGAAGACATGAGAACTTGAAGTACATCCTGCTTCCATACCAGGGAAATTGGCTCAAACTGGAAGGAGGAAGACATAGCGTAGTTTTTTTGTGGACTGTGTCCTTTAAATGTTAGTTTACAAAGGCATTCTGAGTCAAAAGGCCAATTTTATCCAAAAGATGTTTTTTAAGACGTACGTAGCATATTCAGACAGACGTAGTATATTCAGACAAAACAGCCAAGACGAAACAGTTTCAGAAACCTGTTGGACGTCACGGATGGATCTGATGATTGCTCAGGAGCCCATTCTGGGAAGGATGCCCACCTGCCTGTGTGGCTTCTCTGGCTGATGTACTTGATTTAGGCACTTGAGTGCATGACCGTGTCCTGTAATGATTTACATATAGCTTGTGACATCCCAACTAGCTGCTAAAAACATCTCTGAGGGTTTAGCTACACAGCTAATTCTCCAGGATAAAAATCAATGTCTGTAATTCGTTTTTACCACTTTGTAGTCCTTGCTTACAGCACAATGGATTCATAGATCTCACTAATAGGATCCCAACGCCTTGCTACACTTTGGTCACAAAAACTTTTCATCAGTTACTTTGCTTGTAATTTTAATGTATGCCATCAGTTTCCTCTCCGCATTTGACTGGTTTGGACTAACATGGAAATGAAAAATGAGTGAATATAAATTTTTTGCTAAACGAAGCTGCTAAGTGTTGACAGGATGGCTGATTCCAGTCCAGAATTTTCTCTACTTATAAACATAGAATACATTTCATAAACCAAAACTGCAGTTTTTGTTTGTTTGCTTTTGGGTTTTGTTCCAAGTTTCTGGAGAGAAGATGATCCTTAAACGAGAAGAAACACTAGGATGTGTTTCCATAAACTTATATGGGAAATAAATACTGTGATAACAAGGCACCAGAAGAGCAAGCAAAACTTGGAGTAAGGAAGCTGAAATTAATGTATAGATATTAAGAAAGAGCCAGGCCCAGTCATCTTTGCCACCAGTTTTCATTGCTAAGAAGAAGTAGAGGTTTATATTGTTCTATTAATATAGTTTTGGTAGATTTCTGGCTTGCTGCAATTGTAACACATTCTACTTTTACATTATTGTCTGATCTGTAACCGCGCACTTGTAGAAAATCAGCATTTGGAGAAGCTGTGTTATCATATAAAAAGACAAACTTTAATTTTGGTCTTTTTTCCACGGTAGCAAAAGCCTGGTTAAGTTTATGTGCCTTTCTTTTTTTTTCTCTTCTGGTGAGGTTACACTGTGATTGTGTTTGCCTGTATGATTCATTACAAGCTTGCTGGCAGATGGTCACGTACTCTTTGCAAGAGTGCTTGATGCTAATAATAATCAGCTTTTAGCTTTTATATATTTTTTTCCTAGGGTAAATAATGTGTCTTATCCTAATGCCTAGAAAATCACGGTGGTTATCGGTTACTGCCATCTAAATACTTTTATCCTTCAGTAAAAAAGGTTTCTCTGTACATGTTCAACATTTCATGAGTGAAAGTTAAATTGCATGTATGGATGGTAGTGACAGAAGAATTAGTGTTCCCTCTTCCTTATACGAACAAGGTGGAAGAATAAGTGTTTTGTGAGACCAGTATGTGCTACAAAACCTCCTGGCTCCTGCATGCGAATGATTTTTTGTTGGCTAAGCCACTGGAGCCCCACAGGGGCTATACAGCTAAAGCTTCAAAAATCCTGCTTTATTTCACTTGATCCCCACACTTGTTATGGTAGAAGGAAATTGTTTCTGTATATTTTATTGCATAACAGTAAATCAAGCTTATACGCAGTGTTTATCTGTAATGGTTAAAATGCTGTCAGTCAAAAATACATTCCAGTTATTTTAATGGTGAAATTGTAAAGAGCTACTTCTGTGTAGCACAGTAAAATGTGTACGTCAAATAACATTGTTTTGTAAGAGGAAAAATGTGTTGAATTTTGTGCTCTTATCATTATAATATGACACAGACACATTTAATGTTTTTTTTTAATACCAAGACTAACATTTATTTAACAGTAGTTCTAGATGGAATAGCTGAAGAAGCCACAATATGGTGGAACTTTATGAGGGCTATTTATAGCTATCTTTATGTTGGAAAAGGAAAATTTCTAGTCTAGCGGCTTTAGCGGACACAGCTGTTGAGATGCTCTTGTTGGCTTTTGTTTATCATAATTGTTGTACACTATATCCAGGCAATAAAATTAGTTGTAAGTCTGACTCCCTCAAAAGGCAATGGCATGCAGTGGTTCCAACAAAAGTGAATCTTAGTCATTTAAGTTCCCTTATTTTTAATAAATGCCTTGCTCTATTTCTTCATTTAGTCATAAGCAAAAGGTTCTATTGCAACTCTACTTATGTTCTTGCAAGAGTGTATGACACTGAAATCCGCGACAGGGTCTCTACAGTGTAGGATCATGGCCTACAGACCTGCTAAGATATTTTTCTGAATGTAATTCTCAGTTACAGACTCTCATTCATCTCCTGAGAGCATTAGAAAGTACATTTTAGCTGATACAGCTCTTCTTCTCAGACTCTTTCATAAGTGTGTCTAAGGTACAGTCTTAACTGCTGCATTCTGTCCTCCAAAATCAAGGCTGAAGTAAGTCACAGCTAATATGAAGAAAATACTCCATGAACCTGTGCCAAATTCTGCCCTGCTAGTCTTAGTTTCACTGATATAAAAGCTCTAATAGACACCTTTGATTCCTAACTCCCATACTTTTGCTCCAACCACATGGAAGAAAAAAAAAAATCAATTTTAAAATTTATTCATCAGATGATAGTTGCAGAACCAAATTCCAACTTCAGCTGATTTATTTTGCATTGGTTTTGATTTATTGTGCTTGTGAGTATATGTATTTATGTATAGACATACTTCTGTTCTTATTCTTACTATTTTGTGATTTATCACATGTTGATGAGATTCTGTTGTAGACCTTGGAGGCTTTTTCAAAAGCAAGAAGTTCCATTGTCATGTTTTTCTTACAATGATTTATGTCTGGTATATTGAAGCTATCAGAACTATTTAAAAGATCATCTAAATTCATAATTCTTAAAAACACTGTTATTTAATATTTGCCTAAAGTTGGTCCCAGAGGCTGCAATCAAAAAAGGGCCTCACTTTGCTAGCCAGTATACTACTATTACAAAGGTAGTATTTCTTCATTACTTTTCACGGAACGTGAAACCAGACTTTGCATCTTAACTCTTGTACAAATCCAAAACAAAAGGTTGTGTCTGCCCCAGGGACCTTTTGACCTACAGAAGAATATTTCCATCCTTTTTTTTTTTTTTTTTTTTTTTTTTCCCATCTGGCTGAAAGGTCACACTTTACCCATATTCCGTTTTACTAGATTTATTTCTGGCCCGGAGGCTTTATCAACTTCATTTCAAGTGAAAGACTCTGGCGATAGTTGACGTGACGGACTTTTACCTGTGGAGCTGATTCCAGGCAGCCTGATGGTGCTGACCTTCAGTAGTCTTTGCTGCATGACACGACTATTTAAAGCTATTGTAGAGAGAGAAGTTTAACAGGAGTATGTTTGCCCAAGGGAGGGGAGTTTTATGGGTAGCCTGAACGGGGTGGAATTTTGTTGGCTGTTTTAACAGTACCTGTTAATTAGTATCTTTTAAACTAATATGTTTTGGACAATCCAGGGAAAAAGTGTAAAAATTCTGTTTAATACTGACTTCCTAGACTCAGAGGAAATAAACATTTAAGAATCAACTCAAAAGCGTCCTCACTAACATGTTAAAACTGAAAAACTTGTCCTAAAACTTCAGTGGTCTACCAAAAGTTTTGCTTAGCCTCAGAGATTCCTGCCTGAGTCGAGGTAAGTTTCAAGTGCCTGAAAGAGCTGCAGTTTCAACACAAAGCGATGTCAAACTCTACAGGTTTTATTGAGTATTATTATCATAATTCTCTGTTTAGTCTAACATGAAGGAGGTAAACAATGATAGTGTTGATTAAGAAGTTTTGCACAAAACTTTGTCATGTGAAATTAGATATTTGATTCTGACTTAGAAGAAAAACTATAAAATAGGAATAACATAAATAATTGAAAGCTCTGTCTGTCCCATCCCACTGAGTTTTCGATGTGGCTCAGCACATGCTTATAAAACAAAAGATGTGCCGTCCTGAAGTGGTAGCATGGCATGATCCCGTCACATTGTCTCTGCTGTGTGGATTGGGCTGCTTGCTGCTTACTTACGTAGGAGATGCCTGAAGGAGATACATTGGTTCATCTGACGTGCAATTAGACAATGTTTTTTCTTGGGTTTTTCTGTTTTTTTCTGGCGGTTGATGAGAACATATTTCAAATTTAGGATTTTTTCAGGATTAGCTGGACTATTTCTATTTTCATGATGTCTTTGGAGGACGTTGCAGACGTGGTAGTTGCTATTTCTGTTATCAGAAGTCTTCAGCATCCTCTACTGGCTTCAGCCATTTACAGTGCATGTTTCTTCTACTGCATTCCAGATTTGTCTAGAACACAACCCTGAGCAGCCAGCGGGGGTTTTAACTGCATTTGCCTGAGAACTTACCTTTGGTTCATAAGCAAAAGAAGCAGTCCTCTCAGCAAAGAGATAATGTGCACATGGACACCTTGTAGGAATAGTTACTTCACTTATCCAAAATGGCATTTGTCTGATTAATTATAACTCCTATTATAATGTTATTTTAAGTTTGAAGTTCTGCCTTGGTGAATCAGCACTTACGATTCCGCAGTTAAATAATTTTAGGAAAGAAACCACATATGTTGTAATATATAGGCTATATTGTACTTAACCAGACAATTATGTTGTGTTATGTTTGCAGGTCTGGTGTTTAACTTTTCGTAGGAAGTTGTCTTTCTCATGGCAGTTGCAAATAAGGTAGACAGAGGTCTTTCATCTGTAATCGAAACATGAACAAAAACTGTGAAAATGAAAGAAAGAGGGCATTGTAAAGGATTTTTATTATTCTGATCTCATAGATCAAGCTGAGGAAAACACAGGATCTTTTCTGTTAAAAGAAAAAAAAGATTTTCAAATGATATGCTAAAGGATCTAGCAACTTATAATAATAGGTGAAAATTGCTGTACAGAATAGTGTATTTCAAGTATTCTGGTGTTCTAAAAATGTTTTTGAATCACTTCACACAGATGGTATTATGTTTGTGTGGCATTAGGGAATTGATTATTACCTTTAATAGCTTTCATGAGACACTGTTAGTGAAAACCCTGTTACCTCTGTTTCATCTCAGAGAACAGCATGCCATAATTAAGTGCACTTCAAAAGCCAAATTAAACTGAATGAACGAAGTAACCAGTAAGGATGTTCTCTTGAGCATTCATTCTTACCATGATGAATGATGCTTGTTTTTCTCTTCTCTTTAATTAGAATGTTTCTACATTTGCCAAAGAAAATGTTGGAATGCAGACAAAAACTGAAATTATAGGAACAGGGCTTGATGTAATAGCTTATTTGTAAAGGAAACACAACTTGTTTGGTATTTTATTGAAACAGGAAGTTCAGAACCTCGGTACACACAAGCACAACAAATTCTCAGGTGCTAGTTGAGTCATCTGTTGTTGGAAGTAGTCTCATAGAAGGCTTCCCCTTGATTTAGTTTTAATCTTCAATTAACAAAGGGAAGGAAATTACATACAGATTCAGTTTTAGATTATGTGCAAAGCTCTCTGTTGCTTTTTAGCTGTCACCCTGATGTGCATGCTTTGTGAGTATATCATGTTGGCACAACTGGAGTGTATCTGAGAGAATATATTCAGCTTTTAATGAGCAAAAGAAACCTGATGTATTTCATTTATGAAATAATGTAGGACTTGCTTAGTCAAAACACTCCGTTGTTTTTCCTTCTGGTCATCTCATACCTGATTTCACCTTTACTGCAAGGTGTAGAAGTAATCATCTGTAACAAGGTGATAATTGATAAAACTACTGTTTAAAGTTTAGTATGGAATTATTTATTTTTTAGTCATCATGTTTGTTTGTAATAATGGGTCTGTTATACTGCAGAGCAGATCATGACAATACCATGTAGTTTTGTTTAGCTGTGAGATCTTTAAAAGGCACTTGGGAGTTTGTGTGTGTATCTTCTCTGTCGAAGACTTAGCTTTTCCCCTTCTTCAAAGGTCTGTATGACACTGGCCTTCATTGAATGAGAAGGATTTTATTGAATTTTCTCCAAATCCCATCATTACTGTTCCTCTGTTTAACCCCAGGAGTACTCCAGTGTTGTGCAGTGAGTTCTCCTTTCCTCCACCAACAATCTGAGCAATGGTGGCTTTGTAACTCTCCCACTACTGGTCCATAACATAAGAATAAATGTATTAGCACTTTAATAAATAATGTTATTTGAAGAAAAAATTCCATGGGTAGCATTACAATTTAGCTCCTAAATTTTACATTAATATAATTTTAAAATAAAAATAGACACATGATCCAGTGAGTGTGCAGGACATTTTTAAACCTCTGCCCTTATGCAGGGCTAGCTAGATTAGATTCTTTTCCCAATCCACTGAGTAGTGAATATACTTTAGTATAGTATGTATGCATACAAAAGGTACCTTCTCTTACATCACAGTAGTTCGTATTGTTGTAGGGCTAAAGCTGTATCCCCACCTTATTCCCACTGATTTTAGTGGGAATTCTGGATTGGGACAGAGCCAGAGATTGTAAATATTTATTTACAAATTTTTACTAGAAAACTAGTGCGTAGGAGAGGAGTTACCGGGCATTTGTATTTTATCTAAGCTATTCAGTTGTTTGACTAGAAAATAACTAGCAATTTTGCTCGAAGACCACGACTGTTTCTGTGCTTCAGAGTTTTTATCCTGCATCTAAGCTCAAATACCCAGTTACTCATATTTTATATACAGTACTTGCTGAGTATCCTTTGGTTTTCGAATTGCAGCTGCTTGCTTATGCAATGACAACCTCTTGAAAAGGCTTTCTGCTCTCACTAAAGCACTTCAGATAAGATCCAGATAGGCTAAAAAGTAGTAGCCTCTCTGTCCTGCATCATTCTTAGATGAAAAGCGGTAGGAATATAGGAAAGGAACTTGGAAAGTAGGACAGGGTCAGCAGTTTGACCCTACAAACTTTGCCCAGCTAGCATGAGAAGTCGCTGAAAGTCCACTACCATAATAAGTCTGCTTAGTTCTCTTTATTTAACCATGTCATAGCTGGTGATCTCAAATTTAAAACAAACCAAAATTCCTTATGGAATTTATAACAATATTTCTTTTTTAAAAAAAGTTTTTAACAAGATCGTCATTACATTTGCAATAAATGGAAGCGGACTTTTCTGTGCATCAGTGATTCGCTTTTCAGTGACTCTTCCTGCCACTTTAGATTTGCGCTTTAATAGCTTCACCTGTAGAGTCACACTTTTATTAGATCTTTATTAAGACAGTTCCTGCAAGACCAAATGCAAATATCAGATAAGTCAAATGAATATTGCTCTGTTATCTTTGTCACTAAAAAAATTAAATTAGAAATTAGTGATAGAAAAGAAAAAAGTGGGAAAAGTTATCACATGTTGAAATCCCAAATGCATTTGAAATCCTAATCAGGAGTAAGATTATATTCTAAATGAGACTTAGGTTCTAAAATGGCTGCTCTTACAGCAACAACTAATATCCAATGCTAGACTTTCGTTTTCCTCCAGCATTCGATAGGGTTACTGACACAGTGTCTACTTTGCCTCCTGTAGACTCTTGAGAAGAAAGCAGTGAGGTAATATTCTGCAAATGTGTTTGGTGTATCAGCTCACAAGCTGATAAGCGTCAGCTCCTCAAAACAGATATTGGCATCAGTTATTTTTAGAAGGGTGTCATTTGGTACCATGCACAACTTAGTAGTTTGTGAATTATTTTTTCATGTTTTTTTTTAAAAAAAAAAAAAAACCACAACTTTTCAAAGGCTTACCATTCACTTGAAAAATTCTCTGGTTAATAAAAAAAGAAAAAAGAAAAAAGAAGGAACAAGAAGAAGAGCAGAGAGAATCAATTTCATGCCAGCTACTGTGCCTTTACCCTACCAACTTCCATAGCTTTAAGATTACTCTGTAATCACAAAATAAATCGTTCCCTCTCAGCTATACAGAAGACCATCCCAGCTTGCTGTCACAGTGTAGTCAAAGTTCTTTCTTCTTGCATTATTGTCATGCTAAAAAGTACAAGAGTTCATGAAAAGAATCTTCAAACAGAAAATGTTAATCACATCCTTTGTTTAGCACCTATGAAGAAAGCATTGCTCTCAAAGAAACTTTTCATGAGTAATTGTCATTTTAAAACATGATTGATAAAAAGCACCTGGTCAAATATTTAAACACCTGGGGTTTTTTTTGCTGTGCATGCTGGCAGCTCCAGTTGCTACTCTCAGTGTTGGAGGATTAAATGTCTTTGCTTTCCGTACTTCTATAGGATCTTTTCTTCCAATTTGTGACATAGATTAAGTGGAGAAGAGATATTATGACACATAAAGAAGTATTGCTGCCAGGGAGTACTAATGAGGGAAATTGTGGACCAGAAGTGATTGTGACAGTAGTTCTACCAGGAGTTTCTGAAGGCAACCTGAACCTGGTCTAGTTTTGCAGTTGGCGGTGTTCCACAGCAGTGGCATCCAGTTGTGTGACGCCAGGTCATCTCTTTGAGTGCGTTTATTTCAGTAGCTCTCAGACAGTTTTAAAGACTTTTCTCTGTTGAACATTGATGTAATTTCAACTGACCCTTTAGTTCATATTTTAAAAACCAAGCGTTCCCTGGTAATTGTTGCTGTAGCGCACATGTTTCACTGTAAGTACAGAGGTTTGCGTGTAACTTCCGAATGCAACTCTCTGGGTTTCTGCTGTGCTCAGTCATTGCCGTGCATCTTTTTTAAACAATTTAAGAAAAAATCAGCTTTTATTTATACATCATTTTTTTCATTAATATGTGGTCTGTTATGTTGTAATACATTGGGTGCTGAACAGAAGCATTTTATATTTTTCTTGATGAGGGAATACTTTAGGCTGCCCTACTTAGAGGGTACATTTTTCCTCTGTTGATACAAAAAATTAAAAGAACAAAACAACTTCTTCAAAAATTAATTTGCTGATGCCTGTTTTTTTAAGGCCAAGTCCATTTTATTTGTCTCGCTGCAGAATATCAAAAAAAGATCAAGAAAAGTCAATCCTAAGAAATTTGAAGGAAAACGAACTCACTGTGTTCAAGCTTTGACATATTTCATAAAGCTGTTGAAAACCAAACCATGAAAGCCAGATTTATGAGCTTTTTTAAAGTTATTTGTAGATTCCCAAGACGATTGTGTTCCCATCACTTACTGTAGCCTTTAAAACTCAAATGACGCTTAAAAATATTCATGTTTGGCACACACTGAGTTACTGCTGGGCGTTGCAATGGCATTCAGCTAAAACTAAGGAGTAGAGTGAAGAATGTACTCTGCCTTCACTTAAATCATTTCAGTCTGTTGAGGTAGAGCAAAAGGACTCACATATTCATATTTTAAAGATAAAACCAGGAATTATTTTTAATGCTAAGATTACTTTTATTGTGGGTTAATACAACTATTTGGGGAACGAGCCTTTTGGGAGCATCTGCGTAACCCTTCACATTTGCCAGGCTTTTCCTTTCAACAAGATCACTCACTTTGTTATTACTGGAATAGAAAACTCTTTTATTTATCAAAGCATTATTCATCTGCACTTTGCCAGGTATAGCAAATCTGTTGACAGCACTGGATTTATCATTTACTGTTAAACGCAAAGGGAAGGATTCCCCACATCCCTAAGCCAGCAAAACAAATGTCATTCTTGAAGCTCGCTGCACAATATCCTGTGTTGATTAAAAAAGAAAGTTGGACTGTCCAAAATTATTCAATATCTGAAAAGTCTAATGTAATTGAAATGAGCTTATAATTTTTAATGTATTTTATGCAAATACTAGGCTTCCATGCCTTGTATCTTCATTATGTGTATTATTTAACCATGGGGAATATCAAGTTGTTTTCCATGAACTGCAGCACGCTATTAGCTCATGGAATTTCTGTTTCAGTGTGGCCTTTTATCGGTTAAATATACTTAACTGGAAATGTATTATTTCAGTCTGTGTAAATGCAGATGTATTTACTCCCATATGATTAAACATTGCTATTTGCTTCATTAATACTTTATTGCTTAAGCTACTCTGCTGAAATTAATGACCTATTCATAGATTACATCCTGGTCTCATGCAATAGGTACCTGTCTGTTTAAAAAAAAAAAAAACACACCACAAAAAAATTGGCCTTACGTGGGTTGGGAGAGTTCCGTAAGCCTAGAGGATACTATATATAAAATATGGGTAAATGGTTCCAATATGAGGGGATAAATGCCAAGATTCAAGTAATGTTCCTCCCTCCTGTTGCCATGTGAGAATGAACTATGAGATAACAAGAAGGGCAAGTTGCAACTGTTATAAAAAGAAAAAAAATAGGCTAAATTTAGTTGAGGTCATTATTTTTGTGCAGGTAATAACTCAGTCTGAAAGCAGCATTGGAATTAAAATAACCCTGAGAGATACAAGGCACGATCAGAAATAGGTATGATGGAGTTCAGTAAGGGCAAGTGCAAAGCAGGGAGAAACAATCACCTGAGAAACACAAGATGAGATTGACAATGCGGTACTTCTGCCAAAAGAGCAACTCAGTATTTCAGAGTATCCGAACCAATATATGTCACCTATGTCATACTCGGATAAAAGAAGCAGGCATACTGGGATGTGTTAACAGCAATGCTATACGTAAGATCCATGAACGGTTTGCAGCGTGCAGAGCAGCGGTGGGCCCTGAGCTGAAGTGCTGCGTCTGGGCACTGCACTCCAGGAAAGATGTGGATCCATTGGAGAGAATCCAGGGGAGAATAACAAAATGATCAGAGGTCTACAAAATATGACCCATGAGCAAAGACTGGAAGAACTGTGTTTGTTTAGTCTAGAGAAGAGAAGACTGAGGGGAGACATGATAACAGCCTTCAAATATTTAAAAGGTTGTTGCAAATAGGAAGAGAATAAGTTGTTCTCCATGTCCCTTGGCACTAGGACAAGAAGTAACAGGCTCAAAATGCAACCGAGGTAATTTAGGTTATATTATTAAGAAAAGCTTTCTAACTGCAAGAGAAGATAAGCATTGGACTAGATTGTGTACGGAGGTGGAGAATTTCTGTCTTTGAGTTTTACTTGGATTCCTGGGGGCTTGTCACGTGTAGTATATGTAACCCTCGTGGTACGTCAGCAATACGGGGCTCAGAGTCGTACGTGCCACTCTCGTATACCGCCCCGGAGCGATGCATGGCACAGTGCTGCTTTATTGATGTTCGGGTGAGGAAAACACCTCCCAGTTATAATTGGTAGTTATTTGCAGAATTTTGACATAAATTTGCAATTGCAATTCACTGTCTTGTCACTGCGTGGTTGTACTTGAGTTTAATTCTCTTGAAGTAAGGCAAAAGCAAGGATGGACAAGTTCTTGAGGTATTTCTGAAGCAAGGTTTAAACTTCTAATCCTGATAAATCCTTTCTTCGTTAGCTAATCTGTAATGAAAGGAATTTTTAGATTTCAAAAAGAATTAGTTTGTGTTGAAACCAAATGAAAATATATTTAATTCAGAATCTTTTTGAAGCTATAAAAAATAGTTATGGTAAAGTGACCACATCTAACAATCTTAGCAGGGTGTTTTTAAGTGATGTGTATTGGAAATACAGCTCCTTGATTTAGAAGTCATACTTGTCCTCAAAAGGGAAAAGACTTGTTGTTTTACCCTAATTTGTTTTTTTATTAATCTATAGTTGATAATGTTGATATTAAATAGGATTTAAAAATAGTTCTACCTCTGGAAAACAAGGAAATTAAACTAAAAATAAGTGAATTTGTTATCTTTTTTCCTGCAAAAATTTGCTATGCCGGAAAAAATGGTTCAAACATCTTCCAGTATAATTTTGAATATCTGCCAAACAGTAGATTTATTTGCCAAACATTTTCATACAGTATTCCCACCGGGACTCAGTCTTTCAGAGAATAAATTGGTGAAATTAACTTTTCTTATCAGTCTATGGGATTTGAGAATAGCAAGGTTGTCTGCCAACACGCAGTGGAAAGAAACAGTATCAGCTAAATTGTCTGGATTCTGGTGTTCTTCCCTTCGTCCTCATCTTGGTCAGGAAACACTTACATGAAGGACTACACAGAGAAGGGGAAGAAGCTGTGTTTTGAAGAATTTTCCAGATAATATAATCTTGACTGTATGCCATTTCTCCTTCTTTTACTTTCCTTTTTATTTTTCAAGACCAGGCATTGAAGGTTACTTTGTTCTGGACCAAATTTTCCACTCTGCCATCTGAACTTTCTCCCTTTGCTTCTGGCTCCTGTCTCAGGGCACCAGTCTTCTACTGCAGAAATGTATCCCAAGTTGGCCTGTACGTAATCTCAGTTTGTGTGCATGTGCTGGGGTGCTAATGCAGCTTTATCAAGCATTCAAAAAGTATGTTCTCACTTCTGTCTGGCTTATGCTTCTCTAATTTGACAGAAAGGGAGCTTCTACTTTAGCCAAATGATATTAATAACCAATGGAAAAGCATTGTTTCAATAAATATTCCAAAATAAGGATGCAATAATTTGCATGGATGTTGCAAGTTGAGTTTTGCTCTGAGGATGAAAAACATTGCTAGCAATAACAAATGCATTATTTCATGCCAAAGAGCGGAATAAGGTTCTGTTGAGATAATAGTATGGTAGTACTGCTTGACCCACTTGGGGTCCTGCATCTGTGTGATGTTCCATTAACTTAGACAAGAGTCTTCCAAGCTGAGAATCTATTTTTTCGTGAAATAGCTTGCCGAAAGAAGTTGTTTCCAGGTCTTAACACGCCCTTTTATACTGGAGAGCACCAATTTATTTTTCTAGTACAGCATTTCAATGTAATTTTTAAAGTTTTTAGTGAATACTATTTCAATTTTAGTATTCTCAATGTGTTAAAAAAAATCAAAAATTTATAAGAAATCAATGTAAAATGATGACATTTTAATTTAAGTAGAAAATATATGTCACACATTTTTCCTACAAAAATAGAGTTGCTGTTTGGTTAGTTGCTTCTACTCTCCTATTAAACCTGATACTTAGAAAGATGAAAAAGAGAGCATTTCTTCTTTGTCCTGCAGGAGTACTGCATTGTTAACACAAACTTCCTTGATCCCTGTAGGGTCCTGCAGATTCTGCAAATTCCTCACTGCAGGACAACTGTACTTTCAGAAGTCTGCACGCTGCAATACGCTTCTCTTTATCAGAAGCAGACTGATGCTCCACTTGTGTGGATGTGTGCGAGCTCTTGATCTTTACATGTACAGGGGGTTCCACATATGTGTTTTTCTTTTAAATTTTTACTAAATGACAGACTGTCTGAAAACACATATAACCATGCAAGTGTAATGCTTCCTAGCAGTGTTACAGCTTCGAGTGGGTTCTTCACGATGTCTTTGTACAGAATTACAGTAACTGAAAACGTAAACATTACTTGGCCAGTATATTTATGCATGCTAAAATCATATGAATATTAAAATCTTAGCGCTTAATACTTCTCCAGCAACATCACCCAACTATATTAAATGAGTATGCTATTTTATGTGTCTGTCTCTGTTAAATTTGTACATTATCAAACCAGAAAGTCGGGGCGGGGGGGGGAGTGTTTTATCAATTTTATGGTTTTCTGTGATTTAATAGTTGAAGAGTGGTGAACCAATCCTTAGGACTTCAACAGTCAGATCCTTTTCTTTTTAGTGAAAATGAGCAATTTCTCATCAACTTCAAATGAAATAATACTTGATCTCTGGATAGATATAAACCATAAAATATACAATCTTCTCTCTTCAAACTTACGTCTGCAATTTTACCTTCTGCTATTTGCATTTAATAAAATGTATATATTATTTTTCAAAGTAACCAAGATACAATTACAGCTTTCCATAAGTTCAGTAAATACTTCATTAAAAATAGCCTTTTCAAATAGGTGTTGGTAAGGTTTCCAATCCTATATTAAATGCTCGAATAGTAATGATAAAATAAATCATAAGCTTATTTTTGTAGATTTAATTATTTATCTCTGGTGAATAATTGAAATTAAGAATAAAGATTTACCACAATGCATACATTGATTATGTAATGCATGCACAAATTTTCAGACATGTATAATTACTACAGATGGCTACATTGTACGTATTTTTGAAGCTAGTACTTCACATTTTCAATTCTAGTCTACAAATAAGAGTAAGAAATCATAACCATATTCTCAATTTCATTTTTGTGAAGTGTTATTATTCTAATAGCATTTTAGACTGGAAATGTCTTCATGTGCTATTTTCTGGAATTACACTGAAAATTGTGTGCCCTATATAGGACATCAGCAGTTTCAGTGCTGTAAAATTACCAGGTACATCCAGAAGAATTATTTTCTTACATTTCCTTACATTCTTACATTTTCTATTGCATGAATTCGGGTATCCATTCAGAGATAATACTTTTGTGGGACTTGATGGCTATCTCCTGAGCCTCATGCAAAGATCACACCCTTGGACTTTGATGGGGTTTTGTGTTTGTTCCCGCACCCCACGCAGCAGGAGCTATTTTCATAAAGTTCTAGGCAAAGCTGCAAAGTTTTGGGGTTTTGTAATATATGCTCTTTTGGCTTGTGGGGATTGAAAATCAGTCACAGGAGGGATGATGGTGAAATGTTTGGTGGGGTTTTCTTTGTAATGAAGAAAGGTTCTATTTCTTTATCATACATTCCCCATAAGTTTTACTTCTGTCAAGAGCGATTTTTTTTTTCCTTTCAAAACTTAGGTTCAAACAAACATCTAAATTAATGGTACATTTATGAGAAATGCATACATATAAGAAATGTTTTCCTGCCGTTCATCCAGCTAGTGAAAGAGTGAGGTTAACACTTAGGATCTTACCAAAAAGAATAAATAGATGCTTTTATAACATTTTGGGTTTCTGCGCATCCGCTAATGAATATAATTAGAAAGGAAAATTGGTGCTGTCTGTTATAATAGGGACTGACACAACTGTAACTGTAACTACCGACTGATACATACACAATTTGTGGAAATAGTCACTTTTGGGGTCTGATATTTTCCCAGGCTTGGTCTCTGCTGAGGAATTATTTATTTATTTGTAGAAGCTTAGGCAAAATGTGTATGGTTTCAAAGGGCTGGGAGCACCCCTGGAGTGCCGCGAGGGCTTTGATGTTGCAAAGGCAGCTGAGTCAATTCAGGGGTAAGAGCTAGATTGTGCCCTCTCATCCCACCGCCAAACCCTGTGTGGTCAGCTAGCTGCGTTTTCAGCGACTGGCTAGTGGCCTTTCTTTCAGGTGAGCGGGCCAGAAAGCAAAGTTAACCTTTCAGACCGCTCTCTGAGCTCTGAACGTAAACATGGTGATTTCTCCCTATCTCTAAGACCTGCGTGTGGACCCAGTGCACTTGAGCAAATCCAAGCACAGCCCGTCAGGAAAGCCGTGGTGGTGGTGATCCCGACAAAGGAAGATGACGTTCTGTGCTGATGCTTTCTTTTGATGATGCCACCGAGATGTATTGTGTTCTTACCCTGTCCTCTCAAATGCACTGGTAATACACACAGCAGGAATTTTAAAGGCAGTTTAAGAAAATCCTCCCTATAGCATGTCAGCATTTCACTTCCCTGGGTTCCTTTAATATGTAGTAAACGTATAGACTAAAATATGCTGTTTGTGGACATCAGGCGAGGAGGGTGCTCAAAATTTGGATTTCTTGATTTGATGGTTTGCTATGTACACATTTGCTTTTAATATTAATTCGATCCAACAGTTCTTTCTATAGGAAGATGTATCAGATGAATGAGTTTTCATTACAGTGGCAGCAAATAAATCTTTTCAGGGGAAATGTTTAAGGAAGCGGGAATATGATTAGCCCTTTTAAATCATATTCCCTAAAATATGTGTAATAGCAGGACTGCAACAAGTTATATTTGGTGTCTTCTAGCTCACACAAGTCCTATTGCATTTTTAAGATAACAGCTTCTCAATCCTAGTAATTTTCATGTCTAAAATCTGAAGAGTTCCAGGTTGACAAAACCAGTGTAACTTCTGTCTTTTCAAGTTAAATTTGATTCATTTTAGATAAAAGAGCATTAAAGCCTCTTGGTAATTGTCTGTCTTTTATCGGTTGCAACTGATTTGTCCCACTAAACAATTCCAGAGAGCTCTGTGTCAGATCAACTAAGATGGCATTGCATCTGTCATGAGGCTGTTCTGAGGTCGATGTGAAGGGATTGCTATTTTTCACTATAGTGCTTTCTTTAATTTGTTTACCTAGCTTACCACAAGCACTTTTGTAGTTTCATAAATGCACAGGTTTTTTAATTCATTAAAATGAATTATTGCAGCTCTGTACATCAGAGATTGCAAAGTGCTTTATGTTCTTGAGCTAGTGCCACTTTAAGATAGTGACTATGACCTCTAAGCATCACGAAACCCAGCAGCAAGTGGTACTCTTAGCAAATTCCAAATCTGATACCATATATTAAAACAGTACAATGAGTAGTTTTCTGTTTTTCACGACATCAGGATGCCCAGCAGACCAATATTCATAGAAGAGCATTCACCTCAGATGGAGGTAGGCAGTACTCTACCGAGTCCAAAACCAGATCTTCTGCACATGTCTAAAGTATTGGGTGCCAGCTTATGTACAGGAAAGACCATCAGATATATTCAAAGAGTTTGGGTCCTCCAAAATCTGCAATATAACTCTGCGTTGATACTGTGATCAACTAAATTATTTAGCAGCTGTTTGACTTGCATGAGATAGGATTAGGTGCCTTGTCATTCATAAACCTAAGCTCACAGAAAAATAAAAAATAAAGGCTATTTCTTGGATTGTGCTTGAGTCTTTTTTGCCTGCTTCATCCATAGTAGTCACTGCATTTATAACTTGCTGAATTCAGAACACAAAGAATCCATTTTATTCTCAGGAGAGCAGCCAAGGAATTAACAATCAGATAAAGTTGAATTATTTATTGATGGAAGAGATCTCAAAATTCAGGTTGGGATTGATTTGTCTAAGAATAGCAGAGGACAGTGGCACAGAACCACTGAGCTATGAAGTCTTATGTTAGCATGGGCTTCATGCTTTGCAGGTGCTTCATCTAGCTAATTGACCAGAAGTGCTAAAGCAATTCACTTTTATCTGGGGATCTGTGAACACGCCATGGAACTGTTTGGCATTATAAGCCCCTGTAAACCAGGTGCAGACTTTTACTTTGGCTGCATATCTGCCAAGCACGCGTATTATTGCATTAAATTCTTAAGTGCCTATGGTTTCACAACAGGTTTGTGCCAGGACTGGAGGAAAAAAATCCACTCAACCAGTAATTTCTGTTCCAGTTACACCTCCTCACTGACTACAGTTTCCCATTCAGCCGTCTCATATAAGCCAGATATAGACAAAGCGACCCTTCCTCTATGTAATGTGCTTCTGTTGATCATCTCTATGAAAAATTCCAAGCATCACAGGATATGAAACTTTTATTTTTGTTCTCATCTTACTATTGACTCCAGTATGATTATAAATTTTCCAAATTTTGACAAGACATACAGAATGACATGTTACATACATTAGTTTGGCAGGTCAATGGCAATCTTGGTCTAAGAAATACAACCTAGCTTTTTTTTTTTTTTTAAGTATGAAAACTTCGTATTGTGTACCATGTTGTGTTGGGTTTGTGTGGCAGGGTTTTGGTAGCGGGGGGGCTACAGGGGTGGCTTCTGTGAGAAGCTGCTAGAAGCTCCCCCTGTGTCTGATAGAGCCAATGCCAGCCGGCTCCAAGACGGGCCCGCCGCTGGCCAAGGCCAAGCCAATCAGCGCCTCTGTGATAACATATTTAAGAAGTAGAAAAACACTTAGAGAGGGCTTTTGCAGCCAGAGAGAGGAGTGAGAAGATGTAAGAAACTCTGCAGACACCAAGGTCAGTGCAGAAGGAGGGGGAGGAGGAGCTCCAGGCGCCGGAGCAGAGATCCCCCTGCAGCCCGTGGTGAAGGCCATGGTGAAGCAGGCTGTCCCCCTGCAGCCCATGGAGGAAGGATGAGGGGGTGTAGAGATTCCACCTGCAGCCCGTGGAGGAAGGATGAGGGGGTGTAGCGATTCCACCTGCAGCCTGTGGAGGACCCCACGCCGGAGCAGGTGGAGGCACCTGAAGGAGGCTGTGGCCCATGGGAAGCCCACGCTGGAGCAAGTTCCAGGCCGGACCGGTGGACCCGTGCAGAGGGGAGCCCACGCCAGGGCAGGTTTGCTGGCAGGACTTGTGACCCCGTGGGGGACCCCATGCTGGAGCAGTTTGCTCCTGAAGGTCTGCACCCCGTGAGAGGGACTCCATGCTGGAGCAGGGGAACGATGAGAGGAGTCCTCCCCCTGAGGATGAAGAGGCGGCAGAAACACCGTGTGATGAACTGACCGTAACCCCCACTCCCCATCCCCCTGTGCCGCTGAGGGGGGGAAGGTTGAAGCCAGGAGTGAAGTTGAGCCCGGGAAGATGGGAGGGGTGGGGGGAAGTGTTTTAAGAGTTGATTTTATTTTCTCATTCCTCTACTCTGTTTTGCCTAGTAATAAATGAGATGAATTCCCTCTCTGAGTTTGGTCTGTTTTGCTCGTAACAACAATTAGTGAGTGATCTCTCCCTGTCCTTATCTCGACCTACAAGCATTTCGTTATGCCTTTTCTCCCCTGTTTAGTGAATGAGGGGAGTGAGAGAGCGGCTCTGGTGGGCACCTGGCCTTCAGCCAGGGTCAACCCACCACACATGTTATGTACACTTGTATGCACTGCTTTTATGCACATTATAGCTACAAGAAATGGCTTTACTTGCTGAACCACTGTCCTGCCTGGTATATAAAGAGAAAAAAACTTGCCTCATACAGATCAAGCAGGTTTTGATTATCATGATCAAGTGTTACAAGCTGCACAGCATTCACAAAGGACTTCTTTTTTTGTTTTTGTGGAGACAAAAGAGTTTACATGAAATGGTTTGCTCTGAGTTCTGGTACATTTGTTTCACTTCATACATCCGAGACAAAAAGCAGTTCATATCTGTGGAGCACAAGAGAGGAAAAGGGGTCCTAAAGTAGTTTAAACTCTCAATTAGATATGGTTTTAAAGCTCTCTGATAGAAAGTGATGAGCATTATATATTGTAAAGGGTTTCACAGTTCGTATTTGTGCTGAAAGACTATAATTATTTAGAATATCCTTTGATATTCTAAATCTGAAGCACAACTACAGGCTGGGCAGAGAATGGATCAAGAGCAGCCCTGAGGAGAAGGACTTGGGGATCTTGGTGGACAAGAAACTCAACATGAGCCAGCAATGTGTGCTTGCAGCCCAGAAAGCCAACCGTATCCTGGGCTGCATCAAAAGAAGTGTGACCAGCAGGTCGAGGCAGGTGATCCTGCCCCTCTACTCTGCTCTTGTGAGACCCCACCTGCATTACTGTGTTCAGCTCTGGGGGCCCCAGAGTACAAGAAAAACATGGAGCTGTTGGAGCAAGTCCAGAGGAGGGCCACAAAGCTGATCAGAGGGCTGGAGCACCTCTCCTATGAGGACAGGCTGAGAGAGTCGGGGTTGTTCAGCCTGGAGAAGAAAAGGCTCTGGGGAGACCTTATAGCAGCCTTCCAGCACCTAAAGGGGTGCTACAAGAAAGCTGGAGAGGGACTGTTTACAAGGGCATGGAGTGACAGGACAAGGGGTAATGGCTTTAAGCTGAAAGAGGGTACATTTAGATTAGATATTAGGAAGAAATTCTTTACTGTGAGGGTGCTGAGGCCCTGGAACAGGTTGCCCAGAGAGGTTGTGGATGCCCCCTCCCTGGAAGTGTTCAAGGCCAGGTTGGATGGGGCTTTGGGCAACCTGGTCTAGTGGAGGGTGTCCCTGCCCATGGCAGGGGGTATGGAACTAGATGATCTTTGAAGGTCCCTTCCAACCCAAACCATTCTATGATCATTCTATGATTCTATATTTCTATGTGATGGCTAGCATTATAAATGTAAGAATGTAAGATTAAGGTGACAAATAATGCTGTCAAATGCTTTAAGAAATCTCACAGTTAATCCATCTGAGTTATAACTAGTCTCAACCCTGGTTTGGGAATTATACCAATCAAGTATATCGTACATGGACATTTAAGCTCTTGTATTAAAACAACCAAAACAATAAAATACAGCATATTGTTTGCATAGTTTACCCAAGAGTTTCTGATATGTCTGAAAAAGTAAAGTTTATATTCATACGCTATAATTCTTTTTTTCTGAATGGATGAAGACAAGGATTAGTCTTACTTTGAGTGGAAATGCAACACATTTGTTATTAATTTCCTTGTTTCTTCAAATACAGATCTGCAGACTTCAGCGTCACCTATCAACAGGAAAATACCGGCAGAATCTCTTTTCAAACCAGCCTGTAATGTTTGTATCTCCTACCAGTCAGCCACCCTGCGAAAAGCTAATTGAACTTATACAGCTGTCAGGAGGGAAAATATGTAAAGCCTTACGTCAGGCAAAAATCTGTATAGGAAAAAACCCAGGAAAGAAGTACCAAGAAATAAAATGTTTATCAGAAAAATGGATATTAGGTAAGATGCTGACTTTCAACTCATAAAAAAAATATTGCGGAATATGTATTCAAAAATTGACTGTAAACAGTTCACTAAACTGAGCTTATGGAGGGAAGAAAATGGAACAGTCTGCTACAGTTTGGTTTTCAGGAAGGTCATCTCCATGGTGAGGACTTTCTCTTACATCTAAGGCTGCTTTATGATGGTCCTGGTACTCACCATTGTGATTTTACCAAGAACAAATTTAATCCAAAGATTTTAAAATTTATCTTTTGTATGATTGTTTCACTTAAACTAAATTATGGGAAACACCCATAGGATAATTGCTTTTTAAAATGGCATGTATTTCAATTTTAGATGTAGTAGGAAAGGGTTTTTTTAACTGGTACAAACTGAAATACGGTAATTGACACCCTCGGATAATGTGTCCTGAATTATATATTGTACATCTGAAAGACAATTTTCTGCAGTCTTTATTTCACTTGCAAAAAGTTTTGTTTTAAAATCTGCTGTTACGTTTCTAAGAGTTGTCAGTCCATCGCTTTTCCATTAAGGACACCACAGTTCTAATGGTTATCTGTTTGCAAAGAATCAGGTGTAAAATTGCAATATCCTCACCCTCAGAGAAAAGCCTTTCATCATCTATGTAGGATTCACAGCTTCCAGTCTGACATTCCCTCTTTTTCAGACAAGATAAGGGTATTTTCGAAAAAGGGACCTTTTATATACTAGAAAAAAATAAGATTAAATTTTCTTCATACACTGTGTCAAATGCCTCTAGATAGTGCCTCGCTCAGACTCCAGTAATAAATGTTCTACATGAATTGATGTTATATGAGACTAGACAAGCAAGTCCAAATCTCTTGACCGTTAATGCTATCAGATCATAATGACTTAAAACCTGAGAGAACATACCACTATAGAAGAAAGGAAAAGTGAGCCATAAGGGAAAAATACTTGTCTAAGTGCAAATGTTATTTGATACTTGAAGAAAAACTTGTGAATAGTTGAGAGAGATACACAAGAAGAAAGCAGTGTTTATTGTGGTTTCGAAGAAGATGTAAAGAGCAAGTGTGGCCAAAAAAAGTGACTAGATGAGGAAACCAGAAGTTTGTGCAGAACTAAAAATATGATTTAGTAAATTAAAGACAAAAGTTTCACATAGCAGTATCCCAGTCATAAATTCCAGATGGACAAAGTTAATGACCTAAAGTGGCATGCAACTCATGTGGCACGTCCCACTCTTTCACTGGTCTTACAGCGTTCTGCCTCGCCCCAGGTCCAGCATCTCCTGAGCTTCCTGCAGGTGGAGAGGCCACGCTCAGCCCGTCAGCGGGCTGAAGGAATTGCGTATCCGGCTGCTCATGGAGAAGGACTCTGAATTCTTTGTGCCCTTTACAAATTTCTCGGTTCTCTTTTGCAGTCCGATGCTGCCTTTTCTAACTGTTACATCCTGCTCGTGAGGCACGGTTATGCAAGCTCTGGCTAATGAATTTTAAATGATGAATCAACTCAGAAAAAAAGACATATTTCTATATGGTACTTTAAAGGAAGGATACATGCTTTTGAAGCTCAGCCCCTTGCTCAGCAACTGTTTACATAATTATAAATTATATATCACTTATAAATTGCCATCTTAATCAAATAAATAAAATCAGATCTGAAGTTTTGTCTAATCTTTGACAATTCGCTGTTGCAATTCAGATGGTTTGTGGCTATCTGCTTTTTGCTGTTAAAACTGACTGCCAGTTAATTCACTCAAGGCTAACCACAATAAAAAGCATATAGGTAAGATAATGCAGCACCCTTTTTAATCTTAAATAAATGATAAGTTCTTGAGGTATTATCATTTGACTGCTTTTCTTTTAGGATCCTTCTCTTTCGGTTCTCAGCTCCAACAAACTGTTTTATACCAGAAATTGTTCCGAAGTACAGCATTGCTTTGTAATCTGTTTCTTGTGCATTTTATCTTAAATAATCCTGGCTTTTTTTATTTCTTTTAGATTCAATCACTCAGCATACAATATGTCCCATGGAAAACTACATTTTTCAGCTGTGAGCTAACTCAAGAGCTTCCATATGGTTGAAAGGAAACAAGCCTAGTTGGGATTCAACAAAAAAAACCTAAGCTGTGAATAAAATTTCTAAGAAAACACAAGTTACGTATTTATAAATACAGGGAAATGTTTTCTACATTTTTATTGCTTGTGTAAGTGTTCATCTTGTGAAATCTTTAGTTTTTTTATAATAAAGTACTTCCCTATTAAAAGTCATCTTGCTTTTATTTATTTATTGAAGACCTTTGGACCTAAAAGTTGAATGAATAATGATTCACTGGGAGGAAGTGGAAAGATATTTTCTAATCTCTAAGCGAAGTTGATCATGTTACAGAGCAATTAAAAGATGTCCATGCTGAGTGGGCGAGCGTGCCTGAGCTAGCTCTGATGCAGTCAGGAGGAGCTGTGCTACCAGTGCAGATGCATGGATCCTGTAGGTTCCCCTATTCCGAGTGCCTCTGCGCACAGCTGAAGGCCCATGTTGCCACATCTTCATGACCATTGCTAATTACGTAAAAGGATAAGGTGTCCCATCATGTTCTACTCATACCTGCTGGTGTAAACTTGTACTTCTAAATTGAGTTTTCAAAAGTAATTGAAATTCAGTAATGCATAGTTAAGGTATTGCTTTATTTCAGTAACTTTAATTGAGTTTCAAACTGCATCTACCTTACATCTAGGCTGAAACCATAAACAGTTACTGATCCTGAGTCGAATTAAGATAACACATCATTCAAGTGCTAAAATCTGTTGAAAATGGAACGTATCATTAAATCCTTCAGGTATGCTTGAAAAATGTATGCAAATGTCTTAAATGTTAAAGTCCTCTTCAACCTGTGGTTGATTTATAAGATTTGTATATAAAGTATGTTGTGTAACACTTGTTTATCTATAAATGTACAAACTCTATATACCTATAAATGTACAAACGAATATTTGCAAGGTCCATCAAAATATTATATCACGATAGAGAATAATGTATTATCAAGTACCTCAATGGCAGCTCATAACTCTCAGCTCCCAAACTCGGTGCTCCCCTCAGAGTACTGTCAGTCTAAGGCAATGGAAATCCTGTACTAAAAATAATTATTTCAAGTTAATATTGTGGAACAATCAAGGTACAATGGTTTATAAATGATGCCATTCTATTGCATTGTTCTAACCTATTCGGCTTTTTATGGGATTTGGATGTACAATTTCTGTAAACTTGAGGATTACGTGAGTGTTTTCTTCGAAACAAGTTCAGCGGCATCTGAGTGGCAGGCTGTTTCAGGCACAAATGGCATTTGCTCTGTAAAATGTTAAACATGCCTCTCAATGGAAAAGCTCCAAGACATAATTATTTTATGGAAAATTAAACTGACTTTATTTTCAGAAATACTGAGTACCTGTAACTCAAAAGGTTAAGATCTTGTTTTCAAGAATCTAAGTGCTATATAGCTGGGTTTAGTATATAAACTAGAAAATATAATTTATTGAGGTCTTTTCCTTGCTTAGTTTTCCGACATGCACATTTTTAACAGCATCTTAGCTAGGAAAAGTATGGTTGATACAAAAATTGGTAATCAGGTCTGTCTACAAATTGTACTGTTTATAAATGAAACTATTTACCTATTTACTGCAGAGCACTGGTAACATGGTGTCACTCTTCACCCTTGACCTTATGAGCCCCTTCAGCAAGAAACTAGTTGCCAAGTACTATAGACTAAAATATAAATACTTAAATAGGTTGTGACATGTGAACATATGGTTCCCAATAAATAACAGAATAATTTGTTTGAATTATATTGCTTAACTTTGAATATTATGACCTCCTAGTTTATTTTGTAGTCATTTCCTAAGTGTACTACCCATAAAAATCTGTCACTATTTATATAATATAACATTCCAAATCAGTTTTCTCATAAATCTTCTTAAGATTAATCTCAGCTATTTTAATTGTAAATTCTTGGATCAACTTGTTGGTCATTATTAGTCACTTGTGTAACAGACTTGACAATGAAAAGTCTAATATACTTCTAAATTAAAATGTTTCAGATAAAACAATCTGTCAATTTAGATAATTTCATCTTAAATTACATGGTTTGATAGAAATCTTTATCTATTGACTGTTCTTGCAAAATGCGTACTGTGCAGGTAAATATAGCCAGCAGGAAATGCCTAATTTTGGTCTCACATTATGGGCAATAGGAGTGCTGTCCATCCATACTGACTATTGCTGTGTAATAGTATATAGCAAATACAGGAGAGGTTAGAATTAAATCCAAAGACTAGGATGTTGTACAAGCAGTAAAATATAAATACTATTTCATGTTTATAGCTTGGAGTCTTTCACACAAACAGCTTCTGAGGTAGGTACCCTGGTGTGGGTTCTCAACCACCTCAGCGTTGGAAGGAAGGTGCGTTTCTACCCGAGACCTGACCAGGAAAAGTCACCGACTCTGGTCATCCCCTCAGTAAACCAGCACGGGAGGGGGAATGATGAAAACTTCTCAAATGATTCATTTGTCAGAAGAAGTCCCCCAAATGAAAAAACACTTGTACCTGATCCCACGGTCCTAAGGATGGTAACACAGAGAGGAAAAGACACAAGACCCAGCAAGGTAAAGCATCACTGATTCACAAGTAGTTTTGAGTTGATCAGTGTGAAGATCTTTGCAACGTACGGTGCTTAACTGACATTCTGCCACAGCACAGCCGTGCTGTCTCCTCTACAAAATGGTACCATGCTCACCTTACCAGGAATCTACTTTTTTTATTATTTCATTTTTTTTTGCTCTCAGTCGTTTTTTGTGGAGGAGAGGTTGCCTTAACCTTACCTTTTCTATCCTGCACGAATATTTTTGCTCAGCTGCTGTCTCTCCTTCTCCTGCACCCCTGCTAAAAGCTGTCTCAAACAAAATCACATTAGCATGATTAAAGATCTAAGTTAGCTTAATTTGATTAGGAATCTGTTTAAACCAAAATAAATTTAAAAGCCAAAATAATTGGCTTTTAATTTTTTTTGCTTTAATCATTTAATTATTCATTCCTGAGATTCACATTGGCTGAGTTAATTTTTAAAAGCAGTTTAACTCCCAGCACCTGTTTCATTTGCATCAGCGCTATAGGTGGTATCACTCGGAGGCACAGACCACCTTCAAGGGTATGTTGCTTAAGTTATGTCAGAATGGCAGCAAAATTGGTGCCCTCGTCAAACAGTATATCCTTAAAAACAAATTAGGATCTAAAACAATTTCTTTATAGTCAGAGTGACTAATAATGTGAGATTGGCTAAGGAGGTGTTTGAAAGCAAGACTGCCAGAAACTGGCACGGTGGGTGGATTATACATCTCTTTTTCCCCCTTTATCTGGCTTTGTAAACAGTTTTAGATTGCAACTGCATTTGGGGTGTGTATATCTAGTGAGTAAAAACGCTCTAAATATTCACGGTCATCCTAGTATATGAGCCATCTGGTACTGACTTATTAAACTACAGATTTCTTGAGCTGTTTTTACATTTCTGGATATTTTCCTGACTCAACTGTAGGTAACTTTTTGGAGATTGCTACTTTTTAAATAAAAATAGCTAGTAAAAACTATTGCATCACTTGATTTTCTGTTTATAGTTCCACTATAATAAACTTGTGTTATCTTAATTGATCAGTATAGAATGTAATTTAGGCATGACTGCATTATGTGGTAAAGTGCTATCAGCACATTCAGCGCTAGGAAGCTGCTAGCACACGCAGTTTTTGGTGAAACCTACAATCAGCTTAGGGACAGTAAGGCAAAGGTAATTTTAATAAGTATTTCTGAGCAGGAATTGTGGCTGCGTGGAGCTGTGTTTCTAACACTTCTAGTGCATAAAATGGAGGTATCCCAGGAATGATGCCTAGAAAGATGATTAAACTAATTTTTTCCTCAAGAGCGACACACAACCCTGGGGGAAAAAAAAAAAAAAATTGAATATTTGCTCAGACTGAAAACTGGAAAGCATGGAAAAGTCTGTGTCTGTGCCAACAGCATGATTTCTTTAATGACAGATCTAATAACAGAAAACCAAATGGCTGTAGTCCTATTGCATTAAGCAGAGTTTTATTTCTGATCTCCTTTTATTGCTGTATTTCAGAATGAGCTCTTTGCATGATATGACCAAATGGTGGGCTCTGGAAAAGCATCACCCTTACTACAGCATCCTGCAGCAGCTGACAATAAGGTGGCTTAAAACTGCCAGTAGTAAATAACTAACAGCTGGTGGTTAGGTTATCGGCACAGGTGTCTGCCAAGAGCCTTTGCTGGGAGCAGGCAAAGCAGCGTTTTTCTTCTGTTGATACAGATGTGAAACAACCATCTACGCACCCAGGAACAGCTCAAACTCCTGCGCAGGGCTGAGGTGGCGATAGGTAGCAGCCAGGTGTAAAGAAGGACTGCAAGTTTCTTTGAACTACCGGGGTCAGCATCCTTCAGAGGGTGATTTGTGGCATAGTGCTGGAGGCACGTCCCGAGGGCGTGCTAGCTGAACCTTCATACGACTTCTTCCGTGCCAGCTTGTGTTGTTTGCCTAGTAGCTTCTGTTGTCTGGAAAGCACCTGACCTATCACTAGAGACAGAACTGCCCCAGGGTGTTTATTTCCCAAGGAGATTTATCAACGCCCAGAATGTCTTTTCATGTTGTTCTTGGATATCTAAAAAAAAATCTGCAGTTACATGTGCGGTGGCGAAAGGATTGGTACTGCCTGTCCAGACAGGTTTGGGGTTTGCTTTTTCCTTCTTCATAACAGGTTTTATTTATCATAACTGTACAGTTACGGCTTCTAAGAGAGAGAAAAATTAAGTCTTTAGGGAGGAGTGTGCAGGGGAAGGTGGTTTCACAATATTATCACTGCGACATGATCTTTTAATAACAGGCAAAGCAGCTGAAGCTGAAACTTGGAAACTCTTCTCTAAGTACTTACTTTCTGGAGTACATAGGTCTCTTAAGACCCTGTTTTTTTCAGAACTTTGGATAATTAAAGAAATACACTTTCCAAATTGCAGGAGGAAATAGCTTTACAATTGAGAACTGTTACAGAGATGATCTTGCGTCTCAATTATAGTGCAGGATATTTACACACAAAAATCAAAAGAAAGCAGCCTGAAGCACAGTGTAAGGAACGATGAAATAGCCTTGTCAAAGATGGAAAAACTTCCTTGATAAGGATTTCGCAGACCTTGCCACTAGGCAGTGAAGTACTGTCTGCAGAGGGACAGAAACAAGCAATTCCTTTCACTCAAAAGGCGCAACTTTTATATTACACAGTGCCTGATATTCTTCCAAAATAACTACTTCCTGTATAGTGCCTACAGATTCCATAGTCTTGTGTCAATCGAGTTCATAAAGTGTAGTCTGTCTGACTTGACCCTCCTCTCTAAAGCATAAATGTTTTCCTCAGCCAGGCAATGTGGTTTTAACAGAAACTTCAAGATGTATCCTTCCCCCTCTGCCAGAACTGCTGTCCAAGCACAGAATTACAGTTTTCTTCTCGGCTGCTGTTATCTTTCCCTCAGTCAACACTTTCAATATCAGTTCTTCTTGTCCACCAAACTCCTGTCCCTATTTGTGCAGTTCTTTACCATCTTCCCTATTTTAGTCACTACTTGTTTCATTCTTCCAGTTCATCAAATAAAACCTTCCTTTCTTTTCCAAGCTCTCGTCACTGTAGTCTCACTCTCCCTATCAGACCTGACATCTACCTAGTTTTCGATTCTCACTTTTGTTTCATTACAGGATACCAGCCTTTAGCATTAAATCTTGGGGGGAAGAGAACGGGATGGGATGGGGTGGTTAATAACCATTTTCATGCTTTTCAGACTTCACTTTTACAAGTTACTGTAGAAATCCCTTGTGCAGTTCTCCATGTCCTACTTCAAAGCTCTCCACTTCTTTACAACTTGTAGTATACTGCAACTACCTGGTTAGGGCTAGGCAGGACGAAAGCTACACTCTGAGCTTCTGGTGGGCCAAGAACTGTCTATTTGCTGTCGTATTTAGATGATGTTACTCTCGTCCATCTGTTCCAGCCCCCTGGTTCACCCACCTCCTTTGCGTGTTCCCAGATGAAGCTCTCCAGCACACTGATGTGTTTGTGAGCGGAAAAGTGCCTGGGACCATCAGACTCTACCTTGCCATAAAAATGGAAGAAGAGTCATAACAGAAGAGATTCCCATCATATTAAGGTAAGACATGGGATAGGTACTTTGCACAATCCTGTGCCTATTTTCAACAAACAGTAAATACCCTAACATGTTATCCTAGAAAGACTGCGTAGACTCAAACTGTATGCAACACACATGATATGCTTGAGCCTTGAATTACTTTTCAGGCTTTCTTTCAACTCAGGTAAGGCTGTTGTTTTCTTTAGATTATGTTTAGTCGTTGACTTGGTTACAAGTATGGGGAGACGTAAAGGAAAAGCACTTTCCAGATTTTCTGTTCTGGAGTGAAGCATTCCAGCTCATTCACTGTGGAATCAGAAGTTCAGCCAGGGGAAGTTTTGCTAAGTAGTCCCTGGGATCCAGAGATAAGCCTAAAGCCAAGATGAACTGTATGTACGCAGTATGGAAGATGGCATGACTTTAAACGTTCTGTGCAATGCACATGGGTAGAAGTCTTTCGTCTATGTGGCTAACTAAACCAACATCCGAAATTCTGTGTTATACTCTTTAAATGTTGAGTAAACCCAGGGGTCTTGATTTTAACTCCTCTGGGGAGGAGTAAAGGTTTTAGTTCAAGAAATGAACAAATATGGACCTGCTCTGATTATAGCCTAATGTGTCAATTCAGATGAAAATCGAGACACTTGGAAACAGTGCTACAAGCTTGCAGCTACTTGACCTCTATGAAGAGCCTGACTGGTCACTGTGCCACTTTTAATGTGCACTTAAAGAAATCTGGTGCTCCTCCTCCCCCCACTGATGACTGAATATTTCTGAGTAACTTGAAATTCACACCCACTTGAAATGCTGACTTGGGAATACACTTTTTTGGACACATGCTTCATCATATTTCAGCTGTACACAAAGATAAGCATTTTAGAAGTTTGGAGGCAGAGCATTTCCTCCTACAGAAGAGAATTTATATTTTCCCTGACATTACCCAGGCAACACGGGCTTGAATAAAAAATTGACGCTAAAAGCAGAGTTCTCTAGTCTGGGAATCAACACTGTTATTTTATTCCCAGCTACATTCAGTATCCTACTTGATGAAGAGAAGAATGTCCTTCATAAGTGCAGGGATGTTGAACATATTTTGATGACCCATATAAAAGCTATTAGAGGGCATGAAGATGCAAACAGAAGAATCTGGAGTTATAGAATGATCCAACTTGAAATTCACTTTTCCCTGACTTTATCTAGCCTTTTCTTCTTCTGTGTTTTCTTGTCTTTTTTCTTCCCCTCTGTTATTAGTAGTGGTATTTAATGTCTATTATATTAAAAAAAAAGTTGTATGAGAGACTGAAACCCATATTCTCTAAACAGTATCATAGCCACTGAGCTACAGAATCACATCTCCTCTTCTGTCTTCCCATTTGAAATCTTTTGTATACCTAGAACAACAGTGGTGAGCCACACACAGCGTGGAAGTTATAGAAATCCCATGGGAGATAAGAGCTTGAATCTGCCCAGGCTAACAAGGGCTTTGTACCGAAGTCTTCAGTTCTCTAGATGCCTCTGTGAAGTTACTCATAACATCTACTTTGCTATCTAACATGCAATTTAGAGCATCTATGTTAGAAGCCTAGGTGAGCATGAAGACAGCAGAAGCAGGAAGACTCCTAATAAAAGTTGTCTGAATACCCAACTGAAGTTTTCCAGATTATATCATTAATGAAGTCAGCTCTGCCTACTCCAGCTCTCCCGGCACAGATGCCATGAGCTGTTTGCTGTGGCATGCAGTGAGTAGGAAAGCTTGCTCCCTTCACAAGGACTCTCAATACAGTGGCCAACGACCTCCACGTCTGTGGTCAGAAACAGATCTGTGACGCTGCTACAACTACAACGGTCCCAGGGAAAGCGGAAAATGGCAGATTGCTCTCACCATGCTGAGACGCAAACAGCAGCCTGGCTCAGCAGTGATGTGCCGTGGCACTTTCTGCAATGCTGTTCCTTGGGGTGGCCGATTTCAGAAACATCTTTTCACAGGAGCTGCCCGAACTCACCTGTAGTGTAAGCCATTCCACAGCGCACGGGGTGGGCAGCGGCAGGCTGGGCGCCGTGCGGTCCTGCAATACAACCAAGAAGCAGCTGGCTGTGAAATCACTATTGGGTGCTTTTATAATTTCTTGCTGTTCACTAGAAATGTGTTCCTTATAGCTGTGCCTCTACTGCCACGTGCTCACGTTCAGTGCTCCAGGTCATGAAATTGCACCCCTAATGAATCAGCTTTGGAAACAGTAGTTTTCCTGTCTCATTGCTTCTTAGTTATTCACGCATACACCTTCTTAGTAATGGCTAGGAATCATTCAGTACTTCAAGTAATTATATTGTACTTCTGGTTTTTTTTTTCCCCCTGGAGCCATTTTCTTAGTAGCTAATGGTAGCTACTGACCAATACTACTCCTTATATCTAAAATAATACCAAAATTCTTTCCAATTAATCAAAGAATAGTGTTCCAGCTATCTTTAGGAAACAAAAATGTTTGAAATTTTCAATAAATAACTGAAGCCACACTTGATCTCAACTTGAAAGCTTTTTGCCTTTGTATTTTTGGCATAATTAGCTTTAGTTACTGAGGTAAGAAAATCTTTGTTTTTTGCAAATCAGGAACAAGTGCTCTGCTCTGTCATAATTAATACAATTTACTCACATCAGTGGTCTTATCTTTTCTCCAATTCTATCTTAGTAGCTGGACTCTGTAAAGCCAGCAATTCATTAAGATGACTACTAGTTTACTCCATAGCAAGACAGAGTTCTTAAGCCACCTTCCAAATGCAGACTTTCCACTTCTAATGCAGAGAAAAAATTGTGTACAAATGTATGATCCCAAGTTATACAAGGAAAGTACAAATACAAGGGTCTCTCAGGAAAACTGGATGGTGCAAATTGAGTGTGGGAAAATACTAAGAGCTTCAGGTCATGGCTGACATTTAAACTCAACACCTCTGCTTCTGCGTTGCTATTACTGGTAATCAGTGACGTAAAACACTGCTTTGCCGTGGATTTGATATTGAGATAATCTGTACAATGAGCTACTGAATACAGCTGTATTTACAGACTTAATAAACTCTTTCTGCAGAATATCAATATGAGTACCTAGAAGCAATGTTTCTTTTTAACTGGCAGTTATGCTTTTTTGGGTGACCAGCACAAGGAAAGCACTAATATCTGCCTCTTCACAAGTGTCTTCTCTCCCATTATTATTGCCCATGATTCAGGTAACTGAATACCTGAAAACTGACAGCTAAATTTTGCAAGTTAGAAAATTCCAAAAGAAACTAGTGAGATTTCCCTTCAGACTGTATTTCTGCTGCACCAGAGAGGGTCAGAGGTGCTTCGTCCTTGGCCATCGCCCGTGGTCTCCTTAATAAGGGGAAAGACCATCATTTGAACTGGATCAGCACAGGCTCTGTCAGTCCACTGCTCCTGCAAAACAGTCTGGTGGTCTGCTTTATGGACAAATGATGCTATTTATTTTCCATCCTTTTTTTTAAATATGTTGCTGTAAAACATTTGGCTATCTTTTAGGGAAAGAAAATTACCTCAACTCTCGATGAATTTGAGGTTTGGAAAAAAGGAGGCACACTGCAATAGGAGAAATAAGTTTGAAAATACCCTTTAAAAACACCCAGCATTGTCTTAGAGAATCCTTCAATACTATAGGTATGGCTGCTAATAAGGCTGTAAATGGCTGCATTACTGCCAATAAAAGATGCCATCTGGTAGGTCTGCCTATTAAAGCGCAGGTTCATCTGCAACCTTTTAAGTCTGTTTTTCTTGCTGCAGGAGGTTGCTGAATCATTAAGAAAATCATGGCAATGTTAATAAAATTGTTTATGAAGTTATCAAAATGCCAGTTGTGATAAATTAGATCCTAAACTCAAGCCGCTCTAAATTGGGGTCTGACTTTGTCAAACCAACCTTACCCCAACTTTGGTCGTCGGCCCTTCATACCGTGAAGAGTAGTAAAAGCACGAGTGCATCAAGTCAAGCTCTGATGGCTTTCTTCTTTCAACAGTGAAGGCTGAGGTCTGACCTGGAGGAGTTATTCTGTGCATACATCAGCATGTGATTGCAATGTCATCTGTGAAACCTGTTATACCTGAAGGGGGAGGTAGGAGGAAAAAAAGGATACCTTACTTCAAAGGGTGTTTTTTACCCCAGGAAACCTCTTTGTCCATTCCACTGTGTGTCGCTACAGAAGTATAGCCAAGTTGAAGGAAGTAGGGTAGACAACAGAAGAACAGGCAGGTAGCTTGTATGTGCACATATCCACCCCATGTTTCTATTCACAGAGATTGCAGGTACAACGTAAAACAATCTAGACACCCAATGCAAACATGCTTGTCCTAAGGGCTGGAAGGACCAACAAAAGCACTAGGAAGCAAAAATTCATTTTAAGTAAGAGGTCATCGCCTCTCTGATTAGTGGCATCACCACACAGCACCTCTTTGCTGACCCTAAACCATGGCAAACTGCAAATGATACAAGGTTTAAAGATGCTTGCACAAATTTCAGCATTAGGCAGGACTAAGGAGAAGCTTGTCTTAGAGCAAAAATAATAGACAACTCTCATTTGAAATGAGACATTTAAATCCACTCTTCAGAGAACAAAAAATGGGTTTTTTTCTGAAGATACTAAATGATGTCTCTTTCAATACTTGAAATAATCCATTTATCAGTGATACTAATTGAAAGATATTCTAGTCAGGCAGAGCAAAAAGTGTTGGAATAGAGTCATTGAATTGTTTTGGTTGGAAAAGACCTTTAAGATCATCAAGTCCAACCATTAACCTAGCACTGCCAAGTCTACCACTAAACCATGTCCCTAAGCACAACATCTACACGTCTTCTAAATACCTCAACCACTTCCCTGGGCAGCCTGTTCCAATGCTTGACAACCCTTTTGGTGAAGAAATTTTTCCTAATATCCAATCTAAACCTCCCCTGGTGCAACTGGAGGCCATTTCCTCTTGTCCTATCATTTGTTCCTTGGGAGAAGAGACCAACACCCACCTGGCTACAACCTCCTTTCAGGTAGTTGGAGAGAGCGAGAAGGTCTCCCCTCAGCCTCCTTTTCTCCAGGCTCAACAACCCCAGTTCCCTCAGCTGCTCCTCATAAGACTTGTGCTCTAGACCCTTCCCCAGTTTCGTTGCCCTTCTCTGGACATGCTCCAGCACCTCAATGTCTTTCTTGTAGTGAGGGGCCCAAAACTGAACACAGTACTTGAGGTGCAGCCTCACCAGTGCCGAGTACAGGGGGACGATCACTTCCCCAGTCCTGCTGGCCACACTCTGCCTGATACAAGCCAGGATGCTGTTGAGCTTCTTGGCCACCTGGGCACACTGCTGGCTCATATTCAGCCAGCTATTGACCAGCACCCCCAGGTCCTTTTCCGCCAGGCAGCTTTCCAGCCACTCTTCCCCAAACCTGTAGCGTTGCATGGGGTTGTTGTGACCCAAGTGCCGGACCCGGCAGTGCACCTTGTTGAACCTCATACAGTTGGTCTCGGCCCATTGATCCAGCCTTTCCAGATCCCTCTGTAGAGCAGAAGATAGGAGAGGGCTTTTTAATAATAATAATTTATGAGGTTTGGGCTTGGAATTTTTAGAGACAGAGTTCATTTTGCACACTAACTTCATCAAGGAAGCACTGCAGTGGAAAAGCATGCATTACTGTGATTTCATGTCTGACACTATACAGGTTACAGTAGGAAAAGCTTCCCTTAAATGTTTAGTTACATTAACAGCATTATTTTATATGATATTTTTGTACTAATAAGCTGCATTTCAATGTTTTTCTCAGGTTGTATAGAACATTTATGTTTAGATGTTGTTTGCATCTGCTGATTGGGTTCAACGGTCAGTAGATCGATAAAGAAATATTCCTGCAGAGATCTTTAATTATTATGGCAAATTCAGGCTTGTTCCAGACAATCTTGACAAAAGCATGAAAAGCTTTAGATATGATTTATTTTTTAAATGCAGTCAGTTACCAAGGTGCTGTGAGGATGGGGCACCTCGGCCAGTCCAAGGAACCAGCCCTGCAGCCCAGCCTGCTGCCATCCACACGCGGGCAATCCCAGCTGCTGGAGCTTCAGAGGGAACCCTGCCCCAAAGCACAGCCAGGAACGTGCAAAATAATGAACTTGGTGACACCCAGCTCCTGCTGGTGCCTGGGGAGTTCACTGAAGAAAGGGCTCATGCACACATTTCCAAGGATTTAAAGAATAAAGAGATTCAATATACCAAAACCAGTAAAGATAGTGGCTCTAACACAGTGGCAGCTGGCATGGGTTTCCTCTAACAGCCAGTACGAATACATCTCTGGCAGTGGAAGATGCTAACTTGCTGTTGATAGCCACAACTAAAGAAGCAAGCGTGCAGGTCCCAACCACCCTTCAGCACCGGGTGAAGTCAGCAGGTGCTCAGGGGCAGCCTCAGCCGCCACGGGGCCCTGCACAGGAGCCCTTTCCTGTTTTCACAACATGGCGTGTGCTTTTCACCGAATTAGTGTCTTTACGTCGTCTTTGATTTCTCCTAGCCCCATCCTGTGCTCAAAAGTCCCATTTAATGTAACTGATGGATAAAAAGCATATGCAACTTTTTCAATAAGATTTCTGACTTCACCCTTTTAACCCAAAGAATAACTATAAATAGTTTATAATGTCTGGGATTTCCACAGCCTAAGTGCAGCTATAAATAGTTCTAAACATTTTCCCACTTCATGCTTTTGAAAAGAACATTCTCCACTTCCTTTCTTGGAGAACCCCTGGGAATAACACTAGATCACAGCTCAGAAAATATGTATATTAGGAGAGTTTAGCAAAACAGAGCTAATGGAGTCGCTAACAGCAGCTCTCAAACTAATTTCACGTAAGGAAAAGGTCAGGCGTCCTTTGTATCAAGTTCACATTCATAATTTGCCCCAGGACGCTCAAGCCAGCCATTTGTGGTATGTCTCTATTCACTTAGCCCAACGGGGTATTTTGGGGGCTTGTTTGTTTTCGCAAGGAATTCGTTGTTCTCCAAGCTTCACAAGCAATGGCAGGATTTATTTGTATTTACTTGAAGTACGTGTGTGTTCAGCGTTTGGTATTTTAAACATTAAAGCAGGACATGTCCTTGCGACTTATTTTTACGTGTGACTTCAGCAGATTGCTGGAGATGCCTGTCTGCGCCGAACCGCCGAGCCCGAGCCCAGCGGCCCGGCAGGGCCAGGAAGGCCGCCTACAAGGAGCTCCCGGCTCCGCGGAGCCCTTCCCATGGCGGGTGCCGGCGGGGAGGCCCGCGCAGCGCTCCGCGGGGCGGGGCCGGCTGCCCGCGCTGCTTGCGCTGCCTGCGCTGCGCGGCGGCGCCCCCTGCTGGCGCGCGGGGAGCGGCGGCGGCTGCTGCCTGCCTGCCTGCCTGCCTGCCTGCACGGCGGCGGAGCCGCTGCCAACCGCATCCTGCAAGGTAGGCGCACCGAGGGACGGAGAAAACGAATAGGAGTTGCCGTTTCGCGATGATTAAGGTAGTTTTGAAACGAGGTTGGGACAGGGAAGCTGGTCAGCCTGCAGCTCAGAGTGGATGTTTCTGAAGGAGAAAAAAAAAAAGGAAAAGGAAAAAAAAGAAGCTCGACCGAATGGCAAATTCTGTCCTGCCATTCTGTCCTTCATTTCCACCACGTCGCTTTTTTTTAATCTTGCCTTAAGTCCCCACAGTCCTTTCCCTTAAAAAGCTCTAAAGCCTCCGATATCTATTTTATCCTTGATGTGATGATATTTGAAGTTGATGATCAGAAAAAAATTGAATTTATCGCTACAAAGGATGATAAATTATTTGCTCAGGGACAGCAGATCATGTGTCTCCTGAAGAACAGATATTTGCAAGATGCAGCTACAGGGAATGGCTTCACACAACAAATGTAGGCAGCGCAGATCAGCAGAACAGTTCAGTTTACAGACCCTGACCATTTATTCTGAGTGGCCCAGAAAAACGTTCGTGTGAAAACAGACTATTCCATTATGCCACTGTATCATTTCAAAATACAGAGCAGTTTGTCAAGACCATTTTATGCATGGCTTACATGTATACAAAAATCTAGATGAGCAGTAATGAAAGACCAGATTCAAAACAAACATTTTTAAATTGGGCCTAGGAACTGGCAGGGATGTTGAGTTCCTAATATTAGATGGCAATGACTTCTGTAAACAAAGAGCATGAGAAAAGAAAGTCCTAACCCCATAGGACTCCAGCAACTCAGAGAACCACCATAGTGTAAGGTGTAAGGTGTGTGATGGCCAAGACTAAGGACACAGTGAAATGGTTTAGCATAGACAAAATCAAGCTGAGATGCCTCCAGGAATTCAAACTTGCTTTCTTTTGATGCTTTAAATCAAAATAGTATTAAACGTGACAAAGTTGTATACAAAATGAATGCAAATTGTCTGTGATGTTAGCAAAACCAAGATGCTGAATCCTTCAAAAGAGCCAAAGCTTCCACAAGTATTACTACTGCAGTCTCTTTGCTGATTTGTTACATGGTATGCAGACTCTGCACCCACTTACACACTCAAGCACTGAACGAAGTAAGGCTCCCTTCAAAAATACCTCCTTCTTAAATTGACTCAATTTTAGTTGATCCACATAAAAAAGTTGTTGACATAATGGAAAATTTCTCGTAACAGGGAAGATCTGACTCTGCATGGGAATAGAGAGCTCTCTGCATGGTCACCTCTCACACCACCATTGAAGACTTTGGTAGTTGCACGGTGTGGAGGGGACTGGATATTTTTTTCTTTAATCTATGTGGGAACATAACAAACCTTTGTATCACAGCTGATCAACCAAAACAAAATCATCCGATCGATAGTCCACTTAAAACCACTCTACTGATCGCAGATTACCTCTGTATTATGCTAACTGGGAGAAAAGCAATGGCTCTGTGGCTAATGGTAAAAGACAAGCTTGATCTCTTGATCAGGGAGAGCAGGTAGTGGCTAGCACGTACTCTCATTTGGGGTATTTTTAAATCAGAATTGAGATGCCTATACAAGCAGACCAGTAAAATGATTCTGCTGTTGTGACAGTAGGAACATAACCCCCAAAGAAAGCTAAAGAAATAACCACAACTTCGAGACACAACACTCCTCCCTCCTTGGAAAGAGCACTGAGCATGCACCAAGCAGTATGCCGCACTTGCAGTTACATGGGATAATCCCAGACATTTCTGTTAAGTAAAAAAAAAAAAAAAAGAGTCATTATAGCTTCTGTCTTATTGTCACAAAGTACTCTGTAAACACTCATGCTGCTCAGCCCAGTTTCTTTTCCTTCCAATCTTGTTTTTCACGTGGAACTCCTTTACTAGTAAGCATTCATTTAAATAGTCATAGCATAAGGCATGGCCTCTGAACTGGCAATGTCATTCATCTCCTTTCCGTGCAGTTTCCCTATCTCTGAAGGGTATAATGCAATTCACTCTAATGGATTCAACGCAGAATGCTGCTCCCATTTGGCATAGAGCAAATTCTTACAGAACCCGAAAGCCAAATGCATGTTTTCCAAACAGAAGTAATATGCTGAGAGGGCTTGGTTCAAGGTTCAAGCCTTCACACTACTCTAGGTAAGCCCTAAGAGGCAGCTGAATGTGGAAGTAAGCTGAGCTAGGAAAGAGTTAAATGATCAAGCTGAAATGTTATTTAAATATCATGAATTAAAAGCTCCAGCCTAGCTGCAAAGAATAAAAAAGGGCACAAGCTTGGCAATGCTCCTAAGGCAGTAAAAGCAATGTTCAGAGAGAAAGAAATCTTTGTCTGAATGCAAAAAGGAAACTCAAATTGGCAAAATGGAGCAAGGAAAATGTATCTGGGTGATAGCAAACTGACAGAATACAAATTTCCCTCAATACCAGGAGAATCTCCATGAATTTCAGCATGGCCACTGTCAAAGATCTCATAATACAGTCACGGTGAAACCCCAGCAATTTCATAGTCTATTTTTAAAACTGCATTTAATTTGTAATTGTTTCTGTCACATCTCACTCTCCTCTGCTTCCCACTCTGAGGGAGGAAGGTCAGTCACTTCTTCCTCCCTGTGTTATATCTATGTTACGAGAAGTGCTGTCTGAGAACTCAAATTCTCTCCCGTTGGCACCAATGTGGCTTTTGCTGATGATTTCAGTAAAATAGGAACTTGGACACCAGCCTCCCTGGAAAATCTGCAGCAAGTGGAAAGGAACCTAAACCTCTTGCCTCTTCAAAGGAAACCATTAGCCACAGGAGCGAGATTACACTAAATTGGTGTGATTGCTGACTGTTGCTAAAAAGGGTGGCCCCACCACCTCCTCTGCAGGGAACCCAATCCAGCACGGGCACATTGAGATGGATCATTTTGCTGATTTGGGAGAATGATTACCCTTCATTTCTTGTTTCAATGGGTTAGTTTTCTGTGGAGTCATCTGCTTTATCAGGTTCAACTTGTGGTCACACAACATATAAATCCCACCTCAGGGAAGCCATGTGTGAGCACAGGGCTGTGGGGAGAGGGCCCACTCCATACCCAAGTGAGGTATACTGTGAAATTCTCCATAAGAAAAGTATGATCAGAAGCCTCAGCGCTAGACTGTGAAGGACTAGGATGAGAGTTTCTACAGGGCGCAATTAAGGAGATTACTGAGCATCCCTCAGTCTGCTATTAAAAACTGGGTGGGGAAAATTAATTCAATTTCATGGAGGTTTGTATTGCTTCAGAGTGCATTTGTCCTCCCACCTCACCCTGGCAGTGAGAAAGTCTCCACAAAAGACTGTGGAGGAGGGATGCGTGTTGCCCTGGAGCTGCAAAGTCCTTTAAACCTGCTAGACTGGGTAGACCTGGGCAATGAGGTGAGGTGAGCCCTGACAGTCAGTGCGATGGCTGACATGACGATCTATCCAACTCCACACACCCCATGGAAAAGTTGCTCTGTCCACTTTTTTTCAATGGGTTTACTCTGCCTGCCATGTCCTTGCTACCCAACTCACAATGTCCCTGGCAGGGGAGGACTAAAAATAATTAAGCTGCAGCAAATGTTGTCACTTCCTACAGCCCCTTCCCCTTTGAGCTGGGCACTCAGAGCTTCAACCCAATGGGGAGAAAAGGGACATTCCTCACCCAGTGTGAATACAATCAAAACATGTCATGGTACTTCTAATGAAATTCTACTTAAAGTGATTGCCTCTGTACAATTGTCTGTAAGGAAAAACCCCAGAATAACTTAGTGAACATCTAGTTCAATTCACCATTGTTGTCTGTGACCAATGCCAAACACATCCGAGAAAAGGCCATCACTGACATAAATTCCTGCCATCGTATGAACAAGCAGAAATGTCTTCCTGACTGTACCTGGGATTTTGCCAATGATACATTAATAGCCTTTGTAATTTTCTCATAGGTAGTGTAACAACAGAGGCTCTCTACACTGAAATAATTAGGACTTTGGAGATTCCCTAAACAAGTTCCCATGAGAAAAGGGTTCTGGGTAAGGTTTCAGGACTCTGATAAATTGTTCAGGCTGGAATATGATGGCAATATTCCTTGCAGTGACAGAAAGTAAGAAATCACAAGATAATACTGGAAATGGATCCCTTCAGCTGGAAACGTGTTATTACATGATCTGCTGGTATCTGTTTCTTTCTTTGTATTTTCAAAGCAAAGTTGGATAAGGGGTACCTATCTGCTGTGCTGGTACTGACTGACGAAACATTTTGGAAACTATCTACTCATATACCTATATGCTTATTGCAAGAGAAGGATGGAAATTTAACTGTATTCAGCACTTTTATAGCTATCTTTTTTCTTATGAATCTAACTTTAGTTTTAAAGGACTGAGTTCTGTGGAACTAAGGAGTACACTTGTGCTGCTGCATGGGAAATGTCTTGGGTTTAATGAGTTGCCAACTTAATGACCTGTGGGATTTCAAAGTTCCTTTTTGGTTTTAAAGGAAATGATTAATATATATTCTGTCTTTAATTATGGTGCTATAATTGCGTGAAAGGAATTCCATTCATTCTTTTCTTCATTTAAATGTTTAACAGTTGTGAATGTTTGACAATGTATTCTCCTAAAAGGTCTATCTGTAAAAAGGATGTACAATATTATTCACTTTCAAATGGGAGAGTAATGAGAATAATGGTATTCCTCAGTTTTGGGGCAGAATATTTTGATTCTTACTTTAAAAGGATACATAGGTTGTTTAAATGATTGCTTGACTAAAATAAGGTGGATTTATATGCAAATAAATGCCTGGCTTCAAATATCTATTAACGTAATACTGTCCCTTATTTTTTACAACAAAAAATACTTTATAAACCAGGAAATCTCATGTGTATATTTTTGTTGATACTGTAATTGGCTATTATAGCCCACTAGCAAATATCCTAGAATAAATGTGGATAAATGGTAGTTATACTTCAGAAAGCAAATCTTAATCCTGCTGTTCTGCCTACATAATCCTAGGATTTTCTAGTTCTGAAAATGATTTGTGACTTCTTTCTCCTGTTTTTGCCCCAAGTAATTGGGAGATTAAGTTTCTGGGTTTTTAAGAGCTTATATATGCACCGCATACAAATCCCATCCCTGTGACTCAGACATTTTGATCCCTTAGTTATCAGCCAGACATTTTTCAACCACCTGTGAATCTCTGAAAATAAACTCTTTGATCTGACTATCCCTTACACCCAAGGAGAGCCTGATTCTGCAAAAACTTGATTTAGAAAAACCTTTCAGTGTGCACACCACCACCCAGAACACCCCTCTCCCACTACCTACTCAGCTTTCCTGTAGCCAGCACCACACCAGGCACCACACCAGGCGCTCATCGCCAGGGATCCCTAATTTGCTTTCCCAGATACTTTGGCCTAGGGACCAAGAACCATTCCTTTACATGGGTCACAAGGACAATGTAGACATAACTTATGAGACCAGAAACCTTTTCTTTCACATGTCTGATAACTTTGTTTCTTTGGGGTTTTGAGTAGTTCCCAGTCCTTTAGAAAAACATGTGAAACTTGAATTTGCTGATATAATTGAGAGCTTCTCATATGCACCTCTCCATCCTACCAGAGACAACTGGCTCTTCCCCCAGCAGCACCACCACCAAAAAAAGGAACACAGACTAGGAAAGGACTACCTGGGTCATCAACTCCCAGTTGTCTGCTATCTCAGGACCATGTCATATAATCCATTTATAAAGTTATCAAGCTCCATCTTAAAACTACTTAGGCTTTGTTGCCTCTCTACACGTGTTGGGAAGCTCTCCTTTCCAAGAGATAAGCTTCTATCATCTAACAGAATTACCTAGTATTAATCCTTCAGTGCATTGACTTGCATTTTGCACAATTACATTTAATCCCACTGCCATTTCTTTGGTTCTTATCTACCCTGTTAACCTTCAGTGTTTTGGCTTTTCAGAGCTGCATCGGGAGGGATGTAAGTTTAAGAAGTTTATTTGATACACAAGAACTGCATTATCATTCTGCTGATAAACTGAAAATGGTTTACTATCCTAGCAAGGTTACAGTGACCTTGCTTGTTAGTTCAGAAAGGAAAATATGCACACTTGTTCCATTAAACGAGTGTGCCGGCATCTTCTGCTAGAAGTGAAGTGCAAAGTTAAATTGCAATAATACATCACCACAGGATTAAGAAAGGAGTGCTGAGGTAATTTTCACAAATGTAATTGCATAGCTGAAAAGAATTCCACTATATTAACCGATATAATTATAACCTAATATATTAATGTAAGAATCAGCATGGTTATGAAATATTTAGAAAAAGAACTGGCAAAGCAGGTAACAGATAAAAACATAAGTAAGGCTAATTTTCTGCAGCTTTCCCTCAGCCATGTTTCTGGAAACTCTGCCTCTAGCTTAACTGTCAGCCATGTCAAAATCAGCAAGATAAGCAACTTACAAACCCAGGAATTATAACTTTATTTCTCTTTAAGTAGGCCCGTAGCTTTGATAATAATTTCATTGTGTCCACACATGAACCAGCACACCCTGGGCACTAGTCTGATGGGCCACTGCCATGACTGGCAGATGTTCCTACCTCCTCTGTCCTCACCCAGCTACTCAGCTTTGTGCCATTAGGAAATAACAATAGCACAGACATATTTTTTGTGGCAAAGTCATTACAGAAAACATTTAACAGTATCAGGCTCAAGACCAGTCTTTGAGGAACTCTGCTTTCACAGTAGTTCTCTTTTCTCTTTAGCCAGTTCCTCATCTTGTCTACAGTTCTAAGACTAATCTTCAGGTTCTCCACCTTAATTAATAATTTTCCATTTGGCACTGCATCAGGCCCTCTACAGAAGCTGACAACTCTATTGCATTTTTTCAGTTACCTTATTAAAGAAAGAAACCAAGTTTGTCTGGCATTAACTACTGCTGCCAAATTTGCATTTTATCCTCTTTTACAGCAACTTTAGTCTCTTTAATAATTTTTTTGCATCAAAAATAGATTTTAAAATCCTGTGAAGTCAGACTGAAAGACTATCCAGAATACCTTTCCTAAATATAGCACCACATATCGATATAATTGAAACCTTGCAAGCTGCAGATTCAATGTTATCTGTTTTCTTCATGCACGCAGCACATTCTGCCTACCCTCAGTAAACCATGAACGCACTGCTGGTAGATCAGCAATAATTTAAAAAGTCAGTAAACTCCTCCATCAGGCATTTCAAGTAGGTTAATGAGAAATTAATAAATTTTATATTGCCCAAAGTAGAACTGGATAACTTATTTGCATTTACTCTGGATTATATTAGCAATCCCTGTTGTACCACTGTGGCAGCTCGCTGTAGGCCCCAGCGGAGTAAGAACATAATTTCTGCAGTCTGTGATGTTGATTCCCAGCTGTGTTTCTAACTTCTCTCCTCCAGAACTTTGAACAGATACTTTAAATAATTATGTCTGAGAGGAGGAGCTAGGTATATCTCACAAAGAGTAGGTCTACGGCATATTATGTCCTCAGTTTTACAGTCCGTAGTATATATCACATAATCACAGATTGGTAGGGGTTAGAAGGGACCTCTGGAGACCATCAAGTCCAACCCCACTGCTAAAGCAGGATCACCTAGAGCAGGTTGCACAGGATCGCGTCCAGACAGGTTTTGAATATCTCCAGAGAAGGAGACTCCACAACCTCTCTGGGCAGCCTGTTCCAGTGCTCAGTCACCCTCAAAGTGAAGAAGTTTTACCTCATGTTCAGATGGAACTGCCTGTGTTCCAGTTTGTGCCCGTTGCCTTTTGTCCTGTCACTGGGCACCATTGAGAAGAGTCTGGCCCCATCCTCTAGACATCCACCCTTTAGATATTTATAAGCGTTGATCAGATCCCCTCTCAGCCTTCTCTTCTCCAGGCTAAACAGACCCAGCTCTCTCAGCCTTTCCTCGTACGAGAGATGCTCCAGTCCCCTAATCATCCTCGCAGCCCTTTGCTGGACTCTCTCCAGTAGTTCCCTGTCTTTCTTGAACTCAGGAGCCCAGAACTGGACACAAAACTCCAGATGTGGCCTCACCAGGGCAAAGTAGAGGGGGAGGAGAACCTCCTTTGACCCGTTGACCACACTCTTCTTAATGCACCCCAGGACACCATTGGCCTTCTGGGCCACAAGGGCACATTGCTGGCTCATGGCTAACTTGTTGTCCACCAGGACTCCCAGGTCCTTCCCTGCAGAGCTGCTTCCCAGCAGGTCAACCCCTAACCTGTACTGGTGCTTGGGGTTACTCCTCCCTAGGTGCAGGACCCCACACTTGCCCTTGCTGAATTTCATTAGGTTCCTCTCCGCCCAACTCTCCAGCCTGTCCAGGTCTCACTGAATGGCAGCGCAGCCTTCTGGTGTGTCGGCCACTCCTCCCAGGTTAGTATCATCAGCGAATTTGCTGAGGGTACACTCTGTCCCCTCATCCGGGTCATTGATGAATATGTTGAACAAGACTGGACCCAGTACTGACCCTAAGTATTTCCTAAGCTCGCACATATATACACACACACACACACATACATATACATATATATATGGGAGATTGTCCTTCCTTGTTATACTCCAGCCATCTTTGAGAGAACAACACTGTTGTTTTTTTTTTACATACTGTTCCTTTCAGAATGTCTTCTTAGGTAGAATACTAGTGGTCTTGGGTGTTCACACATGGTTTATCATTTTGATTGTCCCTTTCTGGCTGCTTAGTTCTTATCTCTCCAAGCAAAAACATTTGTAAAACATGAAAAAAATTATTCTGTTTTGCTAGGAGAGGTTTTCAAACTTGGGCTTTAAGGAGTAGTTTACAAAACAAGGAGAGTCAAGAAAAAAACAAGTAATATGAGAAGAGATTTAGAAATTGTGGCATAGAAATAAAAGACTGAAGAAATTATATTTGTTTGCTCCAGAATAAAGAAAACTGAAGAGACTTCGGGGAAGAAGTCTGGTAATAACCTTCATAAAAGATGTAAAAGACTAACTAGGTATGTTTGAGCTTTTCTTAATGCAAGGGGCCTGAAGTTGATAATCTCTTGAGATGTGTCAGGTTTGCATTTTTATGCTTTTGTCTCAAGACAGAAAGTCATTACCAATGTCACCAACAGATATTTTGCACCTGGTGATCTCACCATCAGTGCCTTTGAGCATTGACATGGCTGTTTTCATCAATGTATCTGTATATCAACTGTTTCATTTTTCTTTTCTTGAGCAGTTCTTTGCAGGATACAGAGATACAGATGGCCTATAGCCAAAGAGGGGCCAACCCTCCACCCTGTTACATCTATTCATTCACAAATTACAGATGAACAGACATAGAATTGTGACTTTGCATGTGTGTTCATCTTCTATGAAGCCTGTCTCAGATTATTCCTTTGGAGATGAACAGAGATTAGTTTTGCTGGCACTGAATATATTATTAAAACATTATGAATATTACCCTTTGTCTTTGGTGTTACAATGTCAGGTAAGGACATCACCTTCCCTTTACAGGGTGAGGATATCACCAGCCCTTTACAGGAAGAAGGAGTAGGTAGAGTGAAGATCAGCCAACTACTTCCAGCTCTGTTCTTACGCCAGGGTCCCATCCGAAGGCAAATGGCTTGAGCAATGTGTCTAGTGTTCTGAGACTGGAAACTGTGACAAAAGTATTGTGGGAGGCAGTGAAAGGACTAACTGTAACTGCTGTGTCGGTCTTCTTTCTACATGATTTATTGCTTCTTAAACAGAGGGCTATACTTCTCCTTGTCTTATGCAACGTACCAACATTAAAGCAAAAGAGAGTCCTGCACTGAAACACTGAACAGAGAAGGGTGACTTTGTTTTGCAGAAGACTCTGTTATTTCAGAATATGGTTTCCTTCTGTTGGGAACAATACTCTATTTAGAAAAAAAGGCGTGAAACTGCAGCTTCAGAGAACTAGAGGTGGACTGCCGAAGAGGCACGAGCAATGGGAGTCCCCACACAGCAGGCTGCCCCACAGCTGTGGACACTGAGAGCTCCAGCTATCAAGGAAGAATGAGCCTGGAAGCCCTGAGAGCCACGGCCCCCGGCACTTCCCAGATCTCTGCCAAGGAACCAGGTCAGCAAGCTGTCAGGAAGCTGGGTAGGGTTCTCATTGAAACACTAGATTTTGATGAGTCAGCAAATGCTCAATTAAAAACATGTCAGAATTTTTCCAACCAGCTCTACTCACAATCTAAACAAATAAAGGGTGTGGGGAGGAAATACTGTCCTTACTTTACACCAGAGGGACTGAGGCACAGAGATATGAAGTAACTTATGCCAGGTGCTATAGAAAGTCTGCAGTCAGGAGGCAAACTTAGATTCCATGCTGTCCCTTAATCGCAAGAGTATCCTTCCTCTAAACTTAATTAATTTGCCATTACAATGACCTTGTGAGATAAGTATTACTTTCATTTTATAAACGGGAAACAAAAATAACTTGAACAACAGCACATAGGAAGCCTGTATCTGAGCCAGGACTTGAACCCAATGTTTCTAAAGCTGCTAAGCTTTAGTAGCAAGCCTACCTATTTCTTTCACGTGCAGGGTACACAGACAAGATACAGTCAATCTTAGATGACCTTACTTATCTAACCATACTAATTACAGCAACAGTATAGATTCCTACAGCAAAATACTTCTGTGCTACACTCTCATTATACTGAAGCCATACTGTCCATACAAAAATGCTGGTTTACTATGAATAATGCACAATGTGGTTGTGGGTAGTACAGGATGAAAACTTTAGACAGGAGGAGGTAACTAATGCTTCCCTAAACACCCATATATATACTTCAGCTGGCTTTCCTGGTTCTGCTAAACGCAAGCAGCTATAGCTATACCTGGGTGCACCACATAAGCTCTTTTCCCAAGTCTTTTATGATCCCAGGTTTCTTAGGCTTCTGTATGTAAATATTAACTCCTCCTTCAGCTGGATTTCCACTTTGAACACAGCCCTAATTGTAGGCAAGAACTGTAGCATCACCTGGTATTAAAGTCAGTTCAGTTTTTATTAATAGATTTTCATTTCAAATGTCAGAGGGCTTTTCTTTGTTGTCTTGTCTTTGCCCATTTTAAAATTTGGGGTTGAAATTTCCTAAACTGCCTTCTTTTAGGGAACATAGCAGTGGAAAATATGCTATTCTGCTGGTGTTAGTATCCTCATAACCTTTTTCTTTTCTACTATTTTTGGCCTTTGAGCAGGAATTTTAAATTTGATAAGGTAGTGAGTAGCATTTACGCTATGGACATGTCTTCTGCTGAAAATCGGCTCAAATTTGGCAAAGTCACAGACCTTTGATAAATCTGTTTGCAAGTGCATAATAGAGAACCCAGAGTTTACCAACTAAAATGCACCAATCTTGTTCTCACTGAACAGGCTGTATAGATGCTGTCCTTTCTGAGAGACGGCACGCTTTGTCCCCCTCAGGCTGTCCAAGGACCAGCCGGAGGGCCACAGTACCTTATTTCTGCCATTCTCTGTGTTCTCCCTGCCTGCACCCAAATACCATGGAGGAAGAGGCCACCCAAGTTACATACAAAGGGAATGAGAACTTGACCAAAGGAGGGGGAAAAGGCAAAGCTAGAACTGCTGGTCGAGGGTGAAGCTGTGACTGAGAATTGTTGAGGAAAGACTGGACTGTGACCAAGAAGGCAGGAAGTAAAAATTAGAATCACTCAAGCAAGGAGACTTTGACCTATAGGAGAGTGGATAACAGGATTAGGAGCTCTCAAGGGAAATTAAGAGCAAATCAGGATTCACTAGTAAAAAAAAGACTGACTTTGTGTGAGAAATGTGAATGGGATGCACAGGAGTCATGGGAGTAATATTAGCTAGGTTTGCCTGGGAAGGAGATGGGAAAAAACCCATGTAGAGACAGAGCAGAACTGAGAACAAAGGATGCGTTTTGGAAGGGAGACTGAGAGTTTGATGGGTGAAGGCTGGAAGCAGGGGAAGGAGAAAACTTGGAGGCAGATGAAAGATGATGGGGATCCAGTCTGATGCAAAAAAGTCTGTATTCATTAAAACACTCTTTCCTCCACGATCTGCAGAGTCTTGAGAATCACCATTTCTCTAGGGTCAACAAATATGTTTCAGAATAATTGGCAAAGTGTGTTTCTTCTCCTTTAGTAGTTTGATTTATTAAATGGTGACATATTATACTAGACCTGTAGCAGAGAATCTGAAAGTTATGTTTATGGATAAATCCTATGAGAGTGAACGTAATGTCTCACGTGAAATTTTGGGATTTATTTTTGGTAAAAGAAGAATCACTTGCGAAGTGAAACTTTAAAAGTTAGCAAATGCCATAGGTAATGCTGGCTATGCTTGCAAGATAGAAGTTATAGAACAGCTTTCATATGGGGCAAAACTGACTAAAATTCAGTCTGGAAAACACACAGCCTAGAGGGGATATTACAGAGATCTGTAAAAATCATGAGTGGCACAAATAAGAGAGTCAAAAGGTATTTTCTGCCTCTCTCAATACAAGCTCTAAGGTATATAAAATGAAACTACAATGAGGCAGGTTCAAAACAAAAGGAGATGATTCTACTGCTTGCCAAAGAATGGCGTGGAGGCTAAAAACCAATATTGGTAAAGGGAAGAATGGATAGGTAGGTGTAGGATAAATCTGTTGGTGATTAGTGCTGTATATACAGAAGTCATACCTGGCTCTAGACCCTGAACTACAAATGGGAGGCTTGGAGAAGGCTGGGAGAGCATGAGAGAACTTTGCCCCGTCCTTACTTCTTCTGTTTCTGCCATTCTTACTGACTTGTAGAGATGAAAAGTATAGACAAATCCTCAAGAAGAGCTTTCACAGGAAGCAAAGAACTGAAACCTGCCTCAATTACTGTACAACTGAACTTGAGTTTCCCTTTCACTGCAAGGGCATAATGCTGAAGACTGCGTAAATCACACCATGAACATAACCATGCCCAATACCACCCAGGGACATAAGATGGAAAATCCTCTTGTGGGCCATGGAATTAGCTCAGAACACAAGCTGTCCCACTGTGGTTCCTCATAGTCTCTGGGCAGGACGTGAGGGTGAGGAATGGAACGAGCAGAGCACAGGCATGTAGATGTGTTTCTGAGGTGGACCAGCTCGATGCTGTACAGCCTGATGTTCTGTGTGAGGGGCAGCGAAGGAGTTCCATGGGACAGAAGCACAAGGAGAAGCCCTGCAAGGCCAGAGTCAGGAATGGACAGGAACTACCACAGGTCTCATCTGAGGTTGGAGAGGATTGCAGGATTCAAGGAAGTCTTCATCTCCTAGAACGAACATGGAGAGGTGCAGGTGGTTATGGCCACTGTTAGAGAAAAGGCATACAGCTAGAGGATTTGTAATCTAAACTAGTCTTCTTGTCTAAACTAGTCTAACTGTAATCTAAACTAATTACCAGTAATCTAATTATTTTTATATGTTACATTAAACAGTTGCTAAGTAAATGCATCTTCGACATGAGAGATGCTCATTATTCTTACACAGCAGGTAACCCCCCTACATGATGGGAGATAGGAGTTTGATACCCTCAACAAACTGAATCCATGTCTAATCCAGTTCTCTGAAGCAGGAGGTGATGTTGGTGTCTTCTCTGGCCACATTTTAAAAAGTGTGCGTTACCAAAGTCTTTTGAGAGAGATCTGTGGGTTGTGGATCTCAAGTTGACAGATGTGTTTCTGAAAACCAGAATGAGGTCCTGAGAGACCATGCTTAGGACACAACACTCAGTGTTTCCTTTTACCTGACCTTACACAAATACACAATGAGCCTGCTAATTTTAATCGACTTCCTGCTCAGATTGATGATTGCTGTGGATCCTATTCTGCGCTGCTTAGCTCTGTATGACGTGCACTGCACAGAAAGCTGAGGCACCCAAAGTCCTGGACTCCAGGAATTCAGGTGCTTCAATCCTTATTGGGATCTAGTCCTTTGGTATTAATACCTGTGCCTTGTTTCTCAACATATATAAACAGAGGTACTACCAATAAATCATTTCCTAGGATATTGCTGGAGATAAGACCATCTGTAAAGGTTTAAATTCGAAACCTCAAGGCAGTTTGATTTGTATCTGATGTTATCTGGCTTTGCTTAGTCTAATTGATAATTAAAGTGAGTGGGTGACAGAATTGTGAAACACCATTTTGTGACTAGCAGTATGAGAAAATCCCTTAACATTCAGAGCTGGTGCTTAGTGACACAGTTTGTGGTTCCTTCTAGAGGTCACTGGTATTTTTCACTGTAAGATGAAACTCTGGTATTTTTTCAGAGTTTGGCCGCTTTAGAGGTGACAACCACTGGCAGAAGAACCTAACACTAGAATAATCAGGTTCACACTAAATAATTATGCTCACACCAAACAGACTGAGCTCCTTAGGCATGGCAGACTGATGCTTTTTTCCAAAATTGCAGGCTTGTTTATTCTTTTAAATTTCAAGGTTGTTCTATGGAAGAAAATAGTATCTTAACAGGTTTGAAGTATTAATATCCTAAATGGAGTCCTAATCACCCTAAATGGGGTGATTTTGCTTCTTCTAGCTGAAAGTAAAATGCTTAGGAAGTAATTCTGCTGATATTTCAGTTAAAGGAAATGTAATTACGGCCTATGCTTTCATAGGACTAGAAATTACAAATTGTAGCAAAGATTGGAACATTTTTCTATTTTGCCTCTGTACTCCCGAATGTGAAAGGCCAATATTCAAATTCCTGCAGCACAGTTCAGAATGATCTAGGATAAAAAGTGCCTATGCATCAAGAGAAGCAAGGACTAGGTGGCAGTGTCCCAGATCTAATCACTGTGGCATACTCGTTTCTTGAATTGAAAAGTTCGAGTTTCCTTCAGCCGCAGACATTTCAACACCATATTACCATATCATACTGATATACTAGTAAATTAAGCAAGCCCTAAGCCATAGTACAGGAGACTCTGTACTTTTCAAGTGACTAAAAACTAAACCAGTATTTATACATTTGATAACACATACTTGATAAGAAGAGGAAATGTATTAAAAGAGCCTGTTGAAAATATCAAATTATCAAAAGCAGAGAGGAAGTGTGTGAACATGTGCATGTGTCTGTGCTGTGGGATGGTGACAGATTAAGAAGGTGAAAAATCATCAAATAGAAGAAAAAATAAAATTCAAATGTTAGTGTAACAAAAAAGGAAAAAGAACGGGCATGTTAAAAACATGCGGAATGTAAAATACATCAAAGAAAAGACAGGCAGTCTTATTTACTCATTGGTAATATAGGAGGAAAAAACATCCAAAGGAATCGAGAGGCAAACATTCTAAAACTGGTAAAGACATGTCATTTTATATATAAACCTAATGAACTGAAGGATCTCAGCGCTCATTTTTATCACTGGGGGCAAACGACTGAGTCAGATTCAAGACAGGAAGAATAGCCACGTATATAAACACATATACGAAAGGGCCCCACAAATCCTAAACTGAAGAGTATTATTAAAGTTGCAAAGTCCAGCACTTAAATATATCAAGAAATGCCAGATTAAGACTAAGTTCAACTATGAGACTAGGTACTACTTTTACACTAGACCTCTATTGTACTTGGTGCATCGAATGTGCATTATTTCTTGATAAGCTTGGTATTTTATTTCCCTTTTTGTTCAAGGTGTGTCCTCAGTTCTTATTTATTACATGATAGGCAAACTCTCCTCCAGAGGCAGAATTGTTCATTTCTGCAGATTTTGTAATCATTTAACAGATTCAGAAGTATGAGTGAATGTATAGTCCTGTAAGAAAAGATACGATTTTATATACATGGAATCAGAGGCTTCAAGTTCATTCCTTAATAGGAACTGCAACTCATCTCTTTAGGCTGTTCACTGAGTTTTTACCCTCATCTCACAAGCACGTACTCTGCCTTTAAACCCAGGCAGCTTAATTGCACTGTATTTTCCCCAATCCTCTGCCATTTCCCAGTCCCAGTTCACTGTCTATTTTACAGACTTCTAATCTACATTTTCCACTCCTAATTGCAATCTCATTAACCAAACACACCTACCTGCTCTGAATCCCAGTCTCTCTCTGCAGTTGCCTTTGTGAAACAGCAGGTCTGGATCCACTCTCCAACCTGTCCTGCCATTCAAGCCACACCAGAGCGCTCGTTCCTGCGTACCTGGCTCTGCTCCGCTGCCATCAGCTTTACCTCCTCTGTGTTCTCCTCCCCGTATTGTGGTGAATTACTTTCTCTTCAACGTGGCTATGTCACAGGCATCACAAAAGAGAAGCTTCCTCCTCAATGTTCTGTCCAACCTAGCTTTGCTTGGTTTAGAGCAGAAAAATTCCCTGCCAAACTTAGACCATGATGGGGAAAGTGCCTCTATTCTGGCAGTCCTGGGCCAAGGGTTATGCAGTTACTCAGCGAGAACAGAAATGTCGCTGATCAGGACAGGGAGCCTTGACAGAAAAGCTGCAATGATTCCTCCTCCTGCCTCCTCTTTCTGGAGGGGGGAAGGAAATAAAGACCATTTAGTCTCGTTAGGCACACAGAAGCTATGATGAATATCAAATACGAGTTCTCACTGCAGAGCTTAGGACCCCAGAGGTGGTTTGAAGAGAACATTGCCACAATACTTCAAAATACTATCATTCCCTCAGACTTACTTTGCTGAACTGTTCAGGATATAGTTTTCAACACACATTAAAAAACAGCTGGCACGAGGTAAACAACAAAGGACAAAGCTTGTCCCAGTTAAAGCCTGGCAAAGGAAACAGATCTTAGCAGAAAGTATTGAGCATCCACTTCTTTTAAAACAATGAGATCTTCACAAGCTTCAGGATAGAACTTTTTAAAAACAAGGAATAAATACTTCACTATGGGCTAGAGCTTAGTAAGAAACTCTCTCTGGGAAGGTTACTACACTGTTGTTTTCTACAAGACTTCTTGCATTTTCTTAAAGAGCAGCTGGTGCACCTGGCTGCTGCTGTCACCAGGATATTGGGGGTCAGAGAGGATGGGAGGCAGGCAGCTGCCCGCTTTTGTGAGAACCTAGGGCAGTCAAAATGCAAACCTGTAAGCATGAAATGCATGCAAACCCCTAACCATGCCTGCGGTCGTAGCTGGCAGGAGAAGTACAATCTTCTTACTACCCCACTTTGGATTAATGACGGGGGGGGGAGTAGATTTTTTTTCTAACCTATGCTAGGTTAAAATTACTGCCAATTACAGCTGATCAATTATAAGCGCGGGTGCCTCATTTCGCAGGGTGCCGAGTACCCTGCACCATGTACTCCACCGCACCATGAGGGAGCAGCCCGGCACCCCGCCCCGAAGAGCTGCCGTAGCCCCGTCTGCCTGCCGGGGCCGAGTGGGGAGGCGGGGGGGGAACAACGACACAGCCCTGGGCCTGCTTGTGGGGAGCCCCCGCAGGAGGCCGTGCTTGCCGGGACGGCGACGGCGGGGCAGCCTCCGCGCTAGAGCCCGTCCCCTCACATTGCGGCCGAGGCGGAGCCACAGCGCTGCCCGCCCGTCCCGGAAGTCCCCCCGCAGCCGCCGAGAGGCCGCCTTCCTGCTGGCGCCGCTCCTCCTCCGGCCGGGCAATATGGTGGCGGGGGCGGCGCAGGGGGAGCCGTGAGCCAGAGTTGGTCCCCGCTCCCGCGTCTTCTTCCCTCCCTCCGGCCGCCGCCGCTGCTGCTGCTGCTGCTGCTTCCCCGCCTGCTCGGCGGGTCTGCCCGGCGCGGCGGGCGATGCGGTCGGCGGGGCTGCCGGGCTGTGTGTGAGCGCGCTGCCCATGTGGGTGTCCCGGTGAGGCCGGGGGGGGGCAGCGGGAAGATGCTGCTGTCGCTGGTGCTGCACACCTACTCCATGCGCTACGTCCTGCCCGCCGCCGTCATGATGGGCACGGCGCCCACCTACGTGCTGGCCTGGGGCGCCTGGCGCCTGCTGTCCGCCGTGCTGCCCGCCCGCTTCTACCGCGAGGTGGACGACCGCCTCTACACCATCTACCAGAGCATGGTGCTCTTCTTCTTCGAGAACTACACGGGCGTGCAGGTGAGCCGGGCGGGCAGGGCAGGGGAGGGGGACTTTGGCCTGGCGGCCCCCGGGAACCGGCAGCCGTCGGGAGCGTCGGTCACGGGCCCGCGGCCGGCGCCTGCCCCCCTTTGCTTCTCCTCAGGCCGCTCCGGCGGGCGGGACGCAGCTCGTCTCGCAGGGCCCGCCCGCCGCCATGTGAGGTCCGCGGGGAGGAAGCGGCCGCCGCTGGCAGCAGGTGCGGGCTGTGGCCCTTCCCCGGTACCGGCGGTGGCTCCGGATCTGCAGAGGACAGTCGTGTTTCGCGGCCGCTGTTGCTGCTCTGGTGATGCTTTTCACGGCGTGTTGGTGTTGTGTTCATTTTGCAGGTCGGGAAAACGGAAGGGATGCGACACCGGTCGTGCTCTGTCAGCACTTGAATGGCAGCCTCCTTTGCACACTTGAATCTTGTGTTGCACATCTGTAGTATTAAACTGGCAGCAGATAAGAAAACTAAAATCAGCTATAATCGTACTTAATGCACGTACAAGTTCTTAATAAATAGATTACTTAACCTCTGAATTATTACAGCTTCTCAGTTTTTGTGCAGTCTACATCCTGTCAGTCTTTGGCTCTTAAATTTTGGATCATCCATGGACTGTGATTATTCAGTATCTCAGAAACTGAAGTCCGAGGTTTCAGGTTAATAAGTTGGAAGAGGAGGCTTCTCTTGCGTGACCAGAGGAGTATTTGCGTTCAAATATTAATACTTCAATTACTTCATGAAGTGTTAAATGTTTGAAAGGTTACATATTTGTAATTTGAAAAGTAAATAAGACTTTTAATTCTACATGTAAAAAATAATTATGTTAATGACAGGTGCTTACTGTGCCTAAACCTGACTGTCAAAGTTGTCTGAATACACAGAAGTGTATTTGAAGTTAGTGACAGCTGAAAGTAAAGAATAACAAGCGCTTGCATGTTGATTGGCAGGTGACAGAGTTGGTACAAATAAGCTCTTCTTCATATTAACAGCTAAAGCATTCGCCCACTCTCTTGGGAAGCATTTATTTCAAAATTAGGCTAGGTCTCCCCTAGTTTCCACTCTTGAGCTGCAGTTGTAGGCCTCACTTCATAGCAACTCTCATGGAAACCCCCAAAACCAGCTGAAGATAGAAGAATTGCACAGTTTGACATCAGGGTAAATAGAATAGAAAAGAAGTGAGATCTTCTTTTAGTGGTAATTACCTTTTGATTCAGCTTGTAACTCGTGTGACTTCACCCTTGAGTCTTGTCCAGATTAGTTAACCTGTGTTGTGATGTATATATATGTTAGGGTTTTTATTAAAAAAAAAAAAAAGGGAAGAAGGAGCAGTATTCACAGATTAAGTACTTACTGTTTTATCTGCCGTTTTTATGTAGTGTCTTTAATGCGGATATCTTGATGTGTAGTAACACACCTTGGTCATTAGCTGCTGAAAGTAGCAGTATAGTAGTTTAATTCAACCTATTCTAAGAATAAGAGCCAAAAATCAAGATATAAATTGTTGGAAGTTTGAATAATTTTTCTGCTACAAGTAGTGTAGTAGTAGCAACCACTTTGAACTTTTGATAAGAAGTTTCATCAAAAAAAAATAAATGCCTGTGGCATAAAGTTACAGAAAGGAGGATGCTAACCAAAACAAACAAAAAGGCAGCCAACATGTGTTGACCTCTGTTTTCTTTTATTGCATTGGTAAAACTTCATCCACACAAAAAGAAAAATGCTGGGAGGCAGTACAGGTGATTGCTTAAGACAATATTAAAATAGAGATGCTTTGTCACAGTAAGCAACGGATGATGTTAAGAGAAGGCAATATACGCAAAGCTGAAATAAAGAATAACAGAAACAAATAAGCCCACAAAACCAGCGAGGCATATGTCATACGATAAGTAAAATAATAACTGAGGCTGAAAGGTAAATACAAACTTGGAAAATATGATACATATGTAGAGAGGTAAGAGGTAGAATCCTTAAAATTCATGTATCATTTAACTGGGAGACATCCCCCATTTGTTTAAGGAGAAACAAGGTGTTCTTTCAGACCTACTCTTATGAACACTGAACACGTTTAACTTGAAACTCACAGTGGAAAGTTAAGCATGGGCCTGAGTGTTTGAGATTGGGGTGGTAACCTGAGAGGTACTGTGAATTGGCTGTTTTAAGGCATGTAATTAGATGCAGAAGTGTAGCATTGTTAAACTTAATCACTGAATCCCAGAAAACAATGCAAGAATAGTAACGTGTGGCTTCATAAAGGCAGCTGTAGGGCTTTACCAGCGTTAAGGCATTGTAATAGCCATGGAATTCAGCATCTCTTTCAGGTCTATTAATTTATTCAGTTGATTGAAGTGTGTTGAGATATTTTTTTCTAACTGTGGAAATGGGAGGCCAACAAGCTCATCCATCAGAATACTGGAACTTCTTGTGTAGTCTCACTGAAGTCATTAGGATTATACAGATGCTTAAGTGACTTACTGAAGGCCTTATGTGACTTTTCTTAGTACTGCGGCCATCTTACCCTATAATAAAAAGTCTTCAACGTTATGTACTATTTAGCATTCTTTGGTTTATTACGCTTTGTGGTTTTTCAATATGAGGACACACTAAGGCAGTTGTGAATATTTGAGATGTCTGATCTTAAAGTAATAATTTTGCTGAAATTCTCAGTGATGTGTGGGGCCTTAACAGAGTAAAGTTGGTTTGGATCATAAACATAGATTATTTTTTGACTGAATGAAATACTAGTGTATCTTGATACTTATTTTTTATTTATTTATCCATCAGGAAATGATGTTTCTGTGTATCATCTGCTGTTAGTCCATCAAGTATCTAAATCTGTCTCCCCCTCACGACTGTATGTGCAAACGTATTTTTCTTCTTTTTTTGTTCTCCTTGACTTGGATGTTTTTAGCCAAGTTTATTAAAACAGAAACTCTAGTTCATGCTAGGAAGGCATTTTATCTTTGTAGCAAAGTCTTTTCAGTTGTGAAATGTAACTAAATAAGGTGATAACCTGATCTGTATGACAGAAAATCGTGATGGACCAATAATACCCTTTCTATTAAGTATTTGACTTGAGATCTAAAATAATTACAGAGGTATAATTGCTGTGAACCCTTACGGAGTATTTATGTTCTACAGAGTGGCTCATGAAGTAACTGTAATAGTTTCTACTTTCTCATACTGTAAATACTTTCTCTTTTTAAATTTTGGGTCAGACTTGGGTCTTTTCCACCAAAATGATTTGTTTGACAAAGCTTAAAAGAACTTGAGCTAAGATGTAATCAATTTAGATTTTTCAATAATATCAGGATTCTGTTAATGCATTGCCAAATATATTCCTTTTGCTGACTGTCACGCAAACGTTGGCTGTAGAAAATTGAAGAACCAGTATTTAGAGTACAAGAAGCAACCCAGACCATAACAATCCTGTAAATGAGGTAAACTGGACAAAACCAGTATGACCATAAAGTGAAATCCTATAATGCTGTGTAAATTTGTCAGTGCAATTGCAGTTTAAGAGATATCCATGAATTTTATTAAGGAGCTATAAATATATAAAATTAATCCATATATGCCATTGTGACAGTGTTCTTCAACAATTTCCAGGATTATAAGCTCATAGTAATGAAAATCAGTAAATGCGGTGTGTTGGAAGGTGGCATAGAGAGAATGGCCCTGCTTTGGCCCTGTGCTGCTCCTGATGCAGATGCAGGTTTGTTGCATCCCACCTGTCCCGCTGTAAGCTGCGGAAGCGCTACAGTACTCTTTTCTAGGAAGAACATATACGAGATGCTTGAACTCTGTGTAAAGCGAGTAGAAAGTCTTCAAGAGCAAAGGATGTTAATTTTATCAGCGATGAGCCAAAGCAGTCACTGACATAAACAGGTGCAATTCGAGCGCTTTGGAGGGCTTGCATTTGCTTGTGCTAAGAGTTGATTTGGGCCCAAGTTTCTAAATCACCAAGTAGCCTGTGAACTGTGGTTGTATTACTGCTTTTGTCTTTACCATGTTAGGGAAGTCTGGTCTCTTATATTGCAAACAGACAATAAACAGTTGCATCATACCATAAAATGTGAAAACCAGAATGACTGCAAATGTGATTAGGATGTTTGAAGGGCCGAAAGGACTAGTAATTCAATATGATGAATGCTGTCATCTCTCTGACCCCTAGCATCTTATCCCAGTTGCTGTCAGGGCAATGAAATTAATGCCTATTGTGTTTGTGCACATGTTTCAGATCAGACGAGGACTAAACGTTCTTCAACATTTTTTTGTTGTAATTGTGTTTGATATTTTGTACTGAGTGGCGGTGAAGAAATAATAAAGAAATCATCACTCGGACTGCTTCCTAAAGGATCATTTTCCATCTGAAAGGTTTTGACAATTGAATAAAATCCATGACTGAATTAATGTGCATGGATTTTGTTCAGTGCTTGTGTCAGCTCTCTTCCCTACCCTCATTTCTTGCTGAATAGGAGTTTTTGGAAGTGGTGCTTTCATTAAAGGCATTATGAAATTCTGGTTTTCATTGTCATTATGAGACTCTGGAAGGGATGCTACCTCAGTGGTGTTTAGCAGAGCTGTAGTATTTCTAATAATTATTTTAGAAAATACAAGAGATCCCTATGAAACAATGCAATTGCTTTCTGGATTGGTATTGAAGCTTGGACTTGCTGTGTCTCAACAGGGTTGAAAACTATTTAGGATTAGAGCAAATTAAAACTTTGCAGAGACAGTGAGCTGCTGAACTCTTGACAATGCTTTCCAGTGGACTCGAACCCAGTCTGTATTTCATGTCTTGGATTCCTAGGAAATCTGTGAGGAGAGCTCGGTGTCTGAGCTTGGAACGGATGCTTATTCTTCTAGCTGTTGTCCAGTTTGCATTGGAAGTGAGCGTTACAAGGTCTGTGCCCGTCTCTGTTCCCAGGACAGCAGCCTTCCCAGACTCCCTGCTTTGCCTTTTGAAGCTGTTCAGCCATCCAACAGGTAATTTGGGAGGTCCCAAGGTGGAAGTGGGAAGCAAAAGAGGCCCAAGTCTAATGGCCAAATCGCAGTATACTCACATCAGGGAGGTGCTCTGGTTGCTGTTGGTGAGGTGGGTTATCTTCTTTTGGGAATCTGGTTCTCCCCTCCCCAGAGCAGGGGAGGCATCATAACCAGGCTTCATCAAGGTAGAGTGAAGGTCCGTCTTCTAACTACTTCCTGTTGGTAGATGTGAGTGACAGGGTCTGACTCCCCTCAGGCTGAGGACCCATTTCCTGGCCAATGCCATGACTGGAACATCAAAAGGAGATGTCACTTTTCACCCTTCTCCAGTTGTGTTTGGAAAGAAAGTGCCGGCAATTTGCACTTTGGCATGAGCCTGGCTTTATGAACCTGCGCTTGAGTTCCCTGAGCTCTCCTCCTGGTCTGGCAGCTCAGGAGTGGGACAGTACTGGGATGATGTGGGAGTTGAGCAGGAAAGCACAGAGCTGCAGGCAAGGCAAACCTCCAAGCTCATCTGGGAGCTGAGCAGGCTTCGACAGCTTGCACTTTCCTAGTTCATTCCTTGCAGCAGCAACTCTTGTTAGCACCCGCTTACATTGCCGCTTTACGGAACTATGTTAGCTGTTGTGAGGCATGTTGAGAGGTTAAGATAATCATAAGTTATTATTTGCAAAGGTACAAATAAGGAAATTAAGGTCTTGGGGGAGTGATAGGAATTTGGGGATTGGTGTGGTGCAAAGATTGAAAAGAAACCTGAGAATGTAGTGAAGTTAATTGAATCACCTTTTTTTTTTTTTTTTTTTTTTTTTTTTTTTTTTTTGTGGTAAACTTCTGAAAGAAGCCCAGTGAAATTTTTCTGCTGTGATACTGGCTCCATGAAGACAGTCTGCCCTGGCTCATGTCATTAGAGATTTCAGTGCACAGCTGTCTTGAGGCATATATGTCTTTTATAATATACAGCGGAGTCCTGTGTGTTACTGTAGCAGAAATAAAGTGATACCTGCTAAGCCTGAGGGATGTGGCTTTCAAATATAGATGGATGCCTAATTTTAGACTCTTATGTTCAACCATGGTGTGAGGCAGCAAAAATAGATACATTAGGTATGTAAGCTTTGTGCTCTTTCTTCTTTAGATACTGCAAAAGATACATTTGCATATATCTTAATTTTTGTTCTGTCTGCCTGCCTTTGGCTGTTGTTCTGAAGGTGAAAATGAAGTCCTTCATGACCGGTTCATTGGGATATCAGCTAGAGTTCTGGTGTGCTGCAGATATGGCTCTGGGGCAATCTGGAAAGAATTTAGCATGGGGAGATTCTACTTTTGGTGCTAGTGCTGATCATTCCCCACCTTCTGCCCAGTATATGGAAAATAAAATAAAATAAATAATGTAAAACTGAGGTCTGTTAGCATTTTTAAAAATCAGGTATCCACTACCTGAGCCAAAACTGCTGTTTGAGTCCAGAAATTAGAAGCTTTGTGTGGAGATTTGCCTAAAATATGTTTTCTAATTGGCAAGTCACAACTGAATCTGTATTTTACATCAGCTTTATCTAATACACTCTGCAATTTAAAACTAATATATATGTTTAAATTTTAGTTAGCTACATATATTTACAAAAATCCTAAAAAGTCAAGTATTTATCAGGTAGGAAAAGCTACCTGAGTAGTAGGAGTCAAAGGGCAGGTTTGAATGCACTTATAAAATACTGATTCCAAGTTTTTGGCCAGTAAGTTTTACAATCTCATGGTTTGATTTTAAAATTCTCTGTTCAAATATATTTGAATATCTTGAGATTTTTAGTATATTCAGTTCTTAACATGAGTTGTCCTGATTTTGCATAATTTGTTAGATTTGGAAATACAAATGGTATTTATCACATTTTTTTTAAATCCTTTTTTTTTTTTTCTTTTAAACCTGCATGATTTTTATACTCTTCCCTCTTTTTGTGTTTAACTGTCTTTTGGTAGATACTGGGCCATGGAGTTTTACAGTGCTCTTTCATGCCCTTTGCTTCTGCTTACATAATATGTCCAGATACTTTATGTAAGGATGATTGTTAATTGAGAAGTTTTTTCTCCTCATACTCTACCATGAGACACTGCTCTTGTTGAGAGAAGATTCTATTCATAGTGAAACATTTGACTCCAATTATTTCAAACTGTTTACCTCAGGCTTACAGGGTATCCTTTTTTCCTCAGTTTTAGTTGTGTTAGATAAAGTAGGCTCAGATGTCAGGCATTTTGACATTACAATTATGAGGAAGTGTATCTTCTTAAGGGAAAAATATTCTTTAGTCTTTGTTCTGTCAATTTGAATTTATGCTATGAAGAGATTTGGGATAAAAAAACCCAGGGAAATTATTTTTCTTCTTTTGTTCATTTCATTTCTGTCACATATTACTTGTCATCTTCCCTGTTACAACTAGCTCCTCAGTGTGGGGCTAGGAAATCATAGAGTTTATGCTAGTTTGATTTTTAAATGCAAGATTAGCTGCCTGTGATTTGGTCAAATCTGTATTTGAGCACATAACTAGATGTGAAGAAAATTATTTTGGATAACTTTGAACTGTGTTGTGGTAGTTGCAATGATTTTTCCTCTGGAACTTATGGATTGACTTGAAGAGTTATCCAGTCCCATTTTCTAACACTGCTTGGGAATCTGAGAGCACACACGTTTCTTCTTGTGTAAGCAAATGTAGCACAGAGTCCTGAGCAAGCTGCAGGTGAACCGGCTCATTCAGAGGCTGTGATGGTGTACAGATACTAGAGTGATTTTAACAGTGGCTATTTTTTGAGGCTGATTCAAGTTTACTGTGTTCAGGTCTGGAGCCAAATTAGTTGCAGCTAGCTCAGATACCTCCCTGCATGTTCTTTTTTTACTGTGATTCCTTTGCCTCGCCTTGAAAGTCCATAGTACTTAAATTCTAACTACTTACTGAAAATGATGTGTGGAGAAGCTTTCCAAAATCTTATTCCACAATCACAAGCCAAGGATGTAGAGGTTTCTTAATCATCCCCTTTCCCATGTGTATCAACTCACTGATAGCTTCACACCAGTTCTGTCTGTACTTGATAGCAATGCTCGTATGAATATTACAAATCAAGATACAATCAACTCCTCCTTGGAGTCGCTGGCATTTAGAAGCAAAGTTTCTATTATAAAGAGCTCTAGCTAGAGGAACACTGCAAACTGCCATGAGGTTTCCTGCTTATGGCTGATGTGAGGTGCACAAAGGATAACATTTCCAGAATGTGCTTAATGTACCAAGGCACCATAGCTGCTAATTTGAGGGGGATGAATGGGATGGGACATGGACATTATGTATTTTCCACTACAGAAGAGTAATAAAGTAAACAATAGCTACATTAAATGTAGGACACTTTTTTCCTTTCTTTTAAGGAAATTACAAAAGTCTGTGGGAAGAAATCTTCAGCGATGCCAAAGGTTTGTAAGGGAGACTATTTCTCTCCTAATGAAACAGGTGGAATACTTCCTTCCACTCTTGTGCTGGAAGGCGTGTTCAGGTTTTGCGTAATACCAAGGTGCCAGATGTTCAGAAAAACCCTCCTGTTGAAATCTCAGCTTATAAAAATCTCCTTTCACATGTGCTATATATATTTGAAACATGTGCAGTACTTGTTAAAAAAATGTAATTATTACTGGTGATATATGGTAGAAGTTATTTAGATGCTTTAACTTTGATTTTCCCAGGTGGTCACTGATTGTAATTTGGGGATGCTCCACAGTCCGTGCCATAGAACTGCACTGTAATCAAAAGCAAGTCATTTGCAGAAAGATCCAGTAAATTATTTAGGCACTGAAAATAGGATTTATTCAGAAATCAAATGCCAAAATCTTAAAATTATGTTCGTGATAAATCCCGCTTTTTTCTGTCACCAAGACTTAAACAGTTGTGGTTTTGGGTTTTTTTTAAGGTTCCTCAGCTAAGGAGTCCAGGCAGGAATGAACTAATTGTATGTGGTTAAAGCAAAGTTCCCAACCCACATATAGCCCTGATCAGAATCTAGAAGCAAAGCTCCTGAATCTACAAAATACTGTCAAATGGTATTTAACATATGCTGGCAGGACTGGGGACCTCCAAAAAAGTTTTAGCTTTTTTGGTTTTAATTTAAATAAACAAAACCCAAGAGAGAATAAATTATAGTACCTCTTTTTAACATCAGCTCAGCTTACAGGATGCATTAGTTGAGTTCTCTCTACATGTACATATCCCCATCACTTCTTTGAAAAGGATGATGTAGCAGTTTGTTTTCAGAAGAGAGAATCTCCATTCCATAGATGTACCTTCTAACAGCATTGAGCAGTGTGTTAGGATGGAATAGGATTTAAGATCTGCGTCTGCTTTTAGTGGGCTATAGATTCTGGCAATGCAAAGCTGACAGGCTCAGTATCACAGATTTTGTGAATCCCCTTCTGCAGCACTGAGATCCCCTAGAATCCAAGACCTCTTCTGGTTAATGTGCTGTGGGTAACCACTGGAGTGGTTTTGTTGACTCTAGTCTGGGACTGTTGTTTAAATAAGTGTAAACTAACTGAAATTTCACTGACATACTTGGTTTTGTGGAAACTTACTTTGCTCAGATTGGATATTCTAGTTATTATGGATATTTCCCAGAACTTTTTTCCTCTACCACATTTGTAATATTCTGCTCTAAATCACCATCTGAGGCTCTGGGGAGGACTGTAAGGAAAGGTGCAGAATGCTGCTGTAGGATTAAGACCTTCACATCTCAGTCCTCTCTGCAGCAGCATCTGTGAAATTTGCAGGCAGGTGGGCATTGAACACAAAACTGGTCTGGTTAAACACATGATTTTGCTCGTCTCTTGACAAGTGTCTCATTCCTTTTACAGGATCGTGGAGGTTTTGTTGGATATTTTAGAATTACGGTAACTCTGTTAAGAGTATTCAGAATAAAAGGGAATGTTGGCATTGTTTAGCCTGCTGCTGTAACTAGATGTTTTGAGTATATACTTTTTAGTTAACTTTTCTCTGTATGAAACTCTTTCAGCTTTTGCTGTAAAATAAGTATGGTTGTTATTGCTGTTTATTTGATTTCCTTCAGTAAGCTGATGGCAGTGAAACTATAAAGATTTTTCTTCAGAGGACCTACCTGCAGTGAAAATTATTGAATTTGTTATAAAACTTTAGAAAATTAGGCAACTGATTTCTTTTAGCCTAAATATTTGCAAGGTTTTTTATGCTCAAATACAAAAGTAGTCAAACATGCATAGAATAAAAGACTCTCAAACTGTATTTTTACTGACATAGATATTATAAAATTTATTATAAATATTAATATATGTTTTCATTAGCTCACAAGGTAACTGCATTTCCTTCAAGATTTTACTGATTCTGATTCTTCCAGGAGCTTTCCTTTAATTCAGAGGTCAATTATCTTAAATTCAGCTGGGAAACTGTAAAGCCTTTACAGTCAGCATCATAACTAGACTTCTTCTATACATGTAGCTATTGAATGAAGCATAACCACTCATGTTTATAACAGTTTGTCAATTTAGACCATAAGACTAAAAGCTAGTATGAAAGCACAAATGTACAGACATCAGATGGTATGATTCAGTCCTGCATAATCCATATAGATTGCTAATATAGTCTTCTTAAAAAAAAAATACAGTTACTGCCATTTTATTTCATTTTAGTAAGTTCTCTGCTTCCTGGTTCAATCGAATGATTTATTAAAAAAAATAAAAATTGAATTACATTTAGGAATCTTCTCAATATTTCCCAGAGCTCAGTCTCTTGGTAATGGTTTTCTTCACTGAACCCCAGTAAAATACATAGCTGCAGAATATTTGAGAGAATATCTCTGCTTCAATAAAATGGATTGCATTGTGATTTTATGGTTGGATGCAGAGCCTGAGCAGCAGACTTCAGACTTTTGCAATTATGTATTGAGCAGGTAGTCTCTTTAAACAGGTAATGAGGTGTAGCAATAATATGACCATTACCTATAAACTGTATGTGACCTAAAGGTATTTTTAGAAAAATTATACTTAAAGGTAAACTTTTTTTAGATCTAGAGAAAAAGCAAATAAAAACTAAAACATGAAAGTCCTTTCTCCTTTTGTTCTATTCATATTTCTTATCCTGTAGGCAAGTGAAACCCATATTTGTTAAATGCAAATAAAAGTGCTTCTCTGTCTTCTGTGAAGAGAAATGAACCTTTGAAATTCTTACAGTAGGACATCTGAAAACCTGAGAAATTTGTCAGCACTGAGTACAAGTTCCCCATTTGTATTCTGTCTTGAGGCTGCTTCTTGTCAAAGAGGGTAAATCGATTCTGTGATCTGAGGTACTTTCTCTAAAAGCTCAAAGGACGGACTGCGTCATCACGCAGGTTTTTAGGCTGAGAGAGAATTTCAACAATTTGCTGTAAGATGCCCGCAGCAATGCTGCAGAAGTCAGCTTGCACAGGGTTATGTGTTGGTTTCAGAAGTCGTATCTGGTAGTTGCTTTTGGTGGTTTGTTGATGCAAGCTCCACCCTTTCGCCACAAAATTACATCCAGACTTTTTAACAGATGAGAAATACATCCTAGGATGCTATTTATTTTAATAAGCACTCACGTTGTAGTCGTGCCCAGCTAACAGATGCCCTTGTCTCACAGAGCGTGCAGTCCCAGTTATAAAAGTAGTCAGGAAGAAACAGTGAAATGGAGAGAAGTGCATGTTGTGAGGATAGCACAGCTGACTGTATGAAGTTTGTATGGTTGTTTTTAAGTGAAGCGTTGATGTCTTGAATGTTCTGTTTCTCCTCTCTTCCTCCAGGAGAGGGAAGGAATGTTCTGCTATTATCCTACTGCTTTTATCCTTCTTTCCCATTGCTATTGCCTGTGCTTGAAGCTGCTGTTTTTCCTGATCAGAATGCTCCACCTTCTCTGCAAAGCACCCCAGTGCACATCAGTTTTGTTGAAGTAACAGCAAAGAAGGGAGCATCATTCTGCAATTCGCACTTAGTTTCTTTGAATAAAGAAGGGAGGAGGGTTAAGAAGTCTGAGAAACCAAGAGTGAGTGTGCTGGTAGACATGTGATAGGACATCAGGAGAGGTGGCCTGAATTTTTACCATCAGTAACCAGCTGTGTCGCCTCACCGCCACTGAAGCAGAAGTGCCAGATCTGCTTGCAGGTCAGCTCCTGAACTGCCTCTGTTGTCAGCCTCATCCAATTACCATATTAAGGTAATCTCTTTGCTAGGAGTTTGATGTGGTTGCCAGTTGACCTGCAAGCAGGTCTTCTGCTAGTGTGATTACTTTTACCTCTGGAGTTATTTTTGTCATGGCCCTGTTTACTGATGTAGCTAGGATGTGACTAAATGATCTATTTAATTTTCTTTGGTATGTACACAAGCAAGAAGTAAAACTCTGACTTGGGAGTGTCCACCTTGTTGCAGTGAAAACCTATGCAAATTATGAGTTGTTCAGGTGTGGCTGCCATGCAGGACTGTTTTACATTGCTGTGTGACCTACCACGTTAGCACAGTCAAAGTTGAATATGTTGCACTGGAAGAAGCAGAGGCTGCTAGGGAAGCAGAAACTGGTGTCACCAGATGATCTAGGAGCCCCCATTTGCATGCCTAGATCAGCCTATCCCGGAATTAGTAAATTCTCCCATCAGGAGAACTTGTTGTGACGTCCCACCGGTGAATGGCTCGCTCTGGCCATGACAGTCTGAGGTGTGTCTTGTGCCTGCTGAGCATGTGAACAGCTTGGTGTATGGCATCCAGGGAAGCTGGGTACCAGCCTTCCCACAGAAGGGAATCTGTTAGCATCCCATTTCCTTTGTTTGAGACCTCACTGAATCGAGTTTGACAGCACTGCTGTGTAAACAGATGTGAAAGATTCATATTAACAGTAACTGTATTACCCATTAACCAAAATGTGGCTAAAAGCACACATTTTAATATTCTGTACACAAGTAATGTTGGCAATGTTAGACTGTAAATCTGCATTTTAAATATTTTCCCTCAAATCTCTGCTTGCTTTTGCTTGCTGTGTTCTTGCTTTTAACTTGTTTTCTTTGCTTGACTTCAATATGCCTTTTTTCTTTTTTTTTTTTAATTTTTTTTAACAAAGCAGCACCTATTCAAATGAAAAGGTTCCTCGCTTGCTTCATTGTGGCAGATGGGACATTTATGTTCTCAGTCTTTCAAGCTGATATGTAGGTAGAATGTATGTATGCTGTGACATTTGGAGAGCTGTGAATAAAATACCTGAAACACCAGGTCCGTTAGCTTCTGAAACTGAAAATTGCTTCCCAGGTATGTCCTGCACCACTTGCCTGGTGCTGGCTAGTGAGTGCCCTGCAAAGGGGAAGACCAGACCCTGGGAACAGCACTGTTCTTCTGAGGAGGACAGAGTGGCTTCCTAGCTCCTCTGAGCTCTTCAGGGTGCTTCAAAAGGGGCATGCACACAACCTGGCACTGTGGATGCTTCTTTTTGCATTGCTGTCCCTGGTAAATCACTGAAGTACTTGCCTTCACTGTCATCCCCAGATCTCTTCTGCACCAGCAGACTGAGAAGGAGCCAGAGACTGCACAGTCTCTGCAGCAGGGAATTCTGCAAAGTTAGCTACAAGCAGCAGCAGGGAGTCAGAGGTTTTCTAGGCACTGTGAAGAAGAGTACCGTATCATTTACTTCCTCAGCTATAATATACATTAGGTGCTCTGGTTCACCTAAAAGCATCAGATTGCCAGAAATCAAAGGTTTGCGCAGAGGGGACTCTTCCCCTGCTTATCCACAAGCAGGCAAGTTCTTTAGACATCATCTCAAAGGGAAAAGGGCAATGTTTCTGCAGGATTCAAAGCTCTTAACTGTTAGCCCTCTGTAAGGTCTATGAAAATTTCTAGAAACACAACAATAAAGCAAAAATGCTTCATTCTCAGGAGAGCAATGTGACTGCCCACAGAGTAGGTGTCTCCTGTGAAATCTGAAGAAGCCTCTAGAGAATGCAGGTTAGAAGTTGCCGTTCTTACCTCCTTGCAGTAACAGTTGTATCCCAAGATTGTAGCTCTCAGTTCCTAGCTGTGAATGTCTAAAATACATGAATAGCTGTTTGCTGGCCTTTTGTGAGCTGTATAAGCCTTTTCTCGAGATTACTGAAATGGGCAGTGTCAAAGTGAATGATGCTGCAGTTAAAGCTGTTGCATCCTCTTAGGCTGAGCCATCTGAGCGGACAAACTAGAGTTTCCAGATTTTCTTACTCCTTCCTTTGCTTTGAAATAAAATATCCCGATTTTTGTGTTTAATGAGAACTAATTATAAATAGGAAAAGATAGATTTTATTTTTTTCTTTTAGTTCTGTACAACAGTATGGCTGTGTGTTTTATCATGAGTAAAAAATTTTGGTCCATTACATATAACTGTTACGGTAAGACTTAATGTTGTACATAGAAATTTTTTACAGTAACAATGAGCGGGTGTTCCTCTGGGATTAAAAAGTGAACTAGATCCAATCTTACTGAAATAAGAAATAATACAGATTAACTGTTATATTTGGCAGATACAATCATATATGCTTTTTTAAGGGAATGATCTTTTATGTTTGTTTTTACTCATGTAATAGTCACAAGTGAATGCTTTGAATTGTGGGCCTGATTACACTGAGATTTTGCCTTTGTACATTAAAGTGGACATTCTTACAAATGAAGTTAAAAACTGCGTATTTCAAACCCTGTTTCTTGTGTGGCGCAGCTCTTACAGTGTCAAGGGCGGTTTTTGTTTTCTTCTTGCTCTAATTTTCTTTTATTTTAAAAAAACACCAACAGCATTCAGGACCTTCTGGTTTCGTGATTTGTTGTATTGAGCCTTTTCCCTTCCTTTAAAACAGTCTTTGCCAGAAACTGCATAGTCGAGTCTTAACTTGAAATTAAAGAAAACAGTATTTATGGACCTAGTGCATAACACTGCTGGGAAAGTGTACGCTTGAAAAATGAAGCTTTAACCCCATAAGTAAGAGTAGGAAGATAGTTTTCTATTTCAGTGGAATTTTTGCACCTGAACTGTAAGATCAGACCCTCTGACTGCTACCTTGCACTAAATAGTGTGTGGTGCCTAAAGCGTCAGCAGCAAGGTTATAAATTCTCCTGGAACATTAAGGAGAAGACTACTCCTACAGCTATTCAAAATCTTGTTTGAATTTCTTGGATGCTGTTCAGAGTATACTTGTCAACTGTTACAAATAATGTTCAGTTAAAATCTGTTGTGCATGCCTTTTTTCTTTTTTTTTAAATTAATCAAATAATTAATGTTCTCTTTACTGTATGCTGGATGATCTCTTGTTCACATATTTACTGAATATCTCACTTTGCCTATATCTGGTTTCTTGCCTTGAAAAAAAAATTGATCAACAGTGCTGTTGCATTTTTGAAGAAGGAGGAACAGCATGAATGTAAAACATACAGCTTTATGTGGGGGTTTTGCCCATCATTACAATACAAGGCGTTACCCTTGTAATAACAAAAAAACCCAACAACAAAACAAACAAACAAACCCCAAACCAAAACCTGCTAGCTGGAAGCTTAAGACCTATTTAAAGACACCCCTCAACCTCATGCTTTTTTATTGGTTCTTGTTGGTTAAAATTATGGCAAGTGCTTGAGATTTTGTTCTTTATCTAATCCAGGAATACTTAGCATTTTAGATTGACTGCTAACAAATGTCTGGCCAAAGCATGTCTTATTCATTGGATGTATAAAGTTAAATGATGGTTTTCTACAAGTCTATGGTTCCTCTAATTATATTAATGTAGGGATCTTGTCAATGTAGGTCACCTTCCATGGATCCAGTTCTAGGGCTGAGGCACAGGAACAGAATAGCTTGCTTAAGACCTCACTAATTAATATTCACTGCTTTGTTGATAAGTCAATTGTATGCATCATGGGTGCTGATGGAGTTTTTTTCTGTTAATGGTGCTAACTTGCTGGCAGTTTTCCTCGTAAATAGCTAATTACTGCAGTGGATCTCATTGCTGCCTAATGCAATGAAAAGAAATAATAAAGTAATGCTACATTTCTTTTTTTAGGTAATACTCTACGGGGATTTGCCAAAAAATAAAGAAAATGTAATATATTTATCAAATCATCAGTGTACAGGTTTGTATATTTTTGTCTTAGCACTTTTATAGATTTAAAAAATTTGCTTATCTGTTTACTATGTCTCCTTCCAGCCTTGCCCTAACGAGCAAGAACTTCCTAGTTCAGAAACCTTTAATGATATGTATATGCACAACATGCACTTTTTGTTTCATCAGTGGCAATTAAAAACTAGTTTAACTAAACATTCTTGGCTTTTGTCTTTGCAGTTGATTGGATTATTGCGGACATGCTGGCAATTAGGCAGAACGCTCTGGGGCATGTCCGCTATGTCTTAAAAGATGGGTTAAAATGGCTTCCGCTGTACGGGTGGTATTTTTCACAGGTAAGCCCATTCACTTTTCCCTTGCTGTTTGTGGGTCAAATATGTAAGATGTACTTTCCTTCGATTTATCATATGTGCTGGGAAGATGTAGTTCTGAGCTGGCACTTGTTTATTTGAACATGAAAATGGCTGGTTTCACTCAGTGTAATTAGATGTGTATCTTATTTGAGAGACAGTTATTAAAGAATCGGTTTACTTCCTAAATTAATACTTTTTAGGGACCATGTTTATTACTAGAATTAAAACTGTAGAGTCTGTTATAGAAGCATTTCAGAATATTTTAGAACTTCGTTCTTTTTACAATCCAAAACCCTACTTAGCAGTAGCTGTAAACAGACTTTTTCTTTCTGTGGTTTGGGGTTTTATTATCATGCTACAAGTTGGGAGTAAATTGACAGTGCTGTGTTGTACTTAATTATTTTTCAATTGTTTAGTTTTAGCACAACATAAAAGAGGAAAATTGGACCTTAGTATCGTGTAGAGGAAAAGCATATCCCAGCCTCTGTGGAAAAAATACTTCTAATTAGACAGTTTGATTGAATTAACTGTCAACTCTGTCCAAGGGGATGGGGGATACTGAGAGAAATACTACACTGGATATGATTTGAACTATATATTAGTTGGTAAAGGAATATATGAAGATTAGACAGCTACAGACATATGTCCAAATAGGAGGCTTTACTCTCTCCCTCTTCTTTGGCTGTACATTCCTCTCTTTCTCTCACCACTTGCACGCTTGCATCCCTAAGTCAAGTCAGATCAGTTGATTCCTAGAACCAGCAAAAGGGGGAAGTTTTGAGTATACAGCCATGGGTGAGAAGAGGGGAGGAGGTAGAATAGCCCTTGTGTGGCAGTTGACTCTGAAACTTTGTCTCCAAGAAGCTAATGTAAATTGGATTGGGTTTAGAGAGTGTTGGGCGAGGGGAGGTACAGATCCATGAACTGCCTAATTAGTATGCTGAAGAACAGGAAGCCTCTTAAATGGTGGCCTTTCTCAGCAATCAGATGTAGCCTTTTAGGTACCTAGTTTGAACAGAGGTTCAGAGTCTTGGATCATGTCACGTAAGATGCCCATCTCTAGGGTGTGAAATCTCTCACCATTTTATCTTTAGAGCACAGGTAGTGGTTGAGGTTCAGTCTGTTCAGTGTGTAAGAGGTTAGAGTGTCCTCCGAGACATTGGGAGAACCAGGTTCCATGTCTTCAGCTTGATGGTTGAAAATGTTTGTTGTCTTTTGGATGAATGCCTTAGTTAGTAAGCTATAAATCTAGACTGAAGCATGGGTGGTTGCCATCCTTTCTTCTAAAATTGCTATGTTAATTAAAGAATATGCTGCAGAGAAAATCAGAAAAGTGTTCACGATTTCTCTTTATTGGTGGGTTTGCTGTCCCAGTCCCCTAAATAAGTAGAGACTGTCACACCCTGTCATACCTCGCTGAGGGTATCCACTGGGAGAAAATGGACCTCTCTGTCTAATGCTTGTCCCCACTAATGACTCTGGTTCTCTACATTTTTCTTCCACTAAAGTGACCAGTCTGCTGCATGGAAATATTTTGTTCTTTGTCCTTGCCTGTGGTCGTTACATTGGTGGTGATTTAAGCATGCTTTAATCAAATACAGACAGGATATATATTCTATCTGCTATCACTAGGTGTCCAGAAACGATTTTTTTTCCAGATTTTGGAAAATTACTATTGCTATCTGGAATATCCGGCACTCAGTTTCCTGGCTGCTATATTGCCTGTTAAAAGAAAGTTCCTGTGGAAATTAATCTGAATGTAGCCTACATTTTTAATCAAAACATATATATTAAATAAAATCTGTTCAGCTTCAGATTCCTCAAAGCGTAAAACTACTACAAGGTGTAGTGGGGGACGATTATATATATAAATATTCGGTGACACAAATGAAAGGCATCTTACTAAGAGTGGCGATGCGTGTGTGTTTAAATGACGGAGACGGGATGCAGCAGGACGGCAGTGCAAGCTAATAGGTATTTTTATTGTTTTTATCACACCAAACAGTGCAAAAACATAAAACACTTCCTGCCCTTCCTGTTGATGTTCTGTCAGTGATGTCACTTACACTCCACTAAAAGTTTCCAGAGCCACGTAATTACGCCATGCTCACGGAATTCTTATTCCCTACCTCAGGTAAACATCCTGTTTGGAAATAAACGTGGTCTGGATGTCCAGGAGAGCGAAATTCAGGCACAAAGGAAGTATATTTGTAAACATAATCCATTGTTGACTGAGAGAAGGGCTTTTAAAGTACAACGGAAAAAAATTACAAAGTTAAAAACAGTACTTCCAGAAATCTGTTTTGAAAAGTGTTCATATATTTGATCTCTTACTGAAAAGGAAATGCAATACAAATTGGGGAATTTGAGCTATATACAATTGCATAACTAGCATTCTTCTTTGGAGGCAGCTATCTAATAGCAAGAAAAGGAAAGAACCACTTAAATTAACCTGTCATGTTCCAGATTTGGTTTATTAGGTAGAGCTATTTCTTTTCATAAAGCTGGCTTTATTATTTTTGGGTGGATCTGAATTTTCTTTTTTGCCCTATCTTTCTCCACCAAAATGCAGCTAGCTCCTATTCATCTTATACCACCTGGTGAGGCTGGAATGTAATTTTGATAAATATTTTTGATATCCCAGAGTTTGCCTGACTTTTTAACATAGGAAATATGTCTTTGTCTTTTCTGTTATTCAGCATCAGCTTGTACACCTTTTTGGTTGGTACTGAATTTTAACCAAATATTTAGCTAGTATGGCATCGTGCCTCTCTTTAGCTTTGTAACCCTGCACTATAGGGGAGCTGACATGTTTATGTAGTTGGGTTGTATGCAGTGAATGGTGATCTTACAATGTGTAACTTGTCTGTTCTTACATTAAGTGACTATATACTCGTATTTACTTGAGAAGTACAAATTTATTTCTGAGCATTAAAAAGTCTGAGGTGGGGACACCAAACCTGTCTTTGGTGTTGTGGTGTCCCTAAGCAAACTGTACAACAGTAACTTGATTTCTTCAAGTTCACCAATTAAACAAAGAAAAAGTAGTTCAATATTTTCCCAGTTTACTGCAGCTGGTTATTAATTTGAAGAATATGGGAAGACTTTGATTCCAGCCTTCCCTCATTTTTCAAAGCTTGACCTCACTGAGTTCACACAGAATGATGACTTACCAGTTACTTGGAAGTCTTGTATAGTAGATGCATTATTTTTCATACCAAACTGAGTTTGCCCTTCCTGAAAGCAGTTGTTGTGGTGAGTGTCGCTGTACAGAATAAGACTTCTACTTCCCTTTAACAGCGTCATATCTTAAAAACGGTCTTACATGTGGATTGTGTAGATAACATGTGGCACTCTGCTGCACAGCTGGTGGAATATTTTTCTGTTCACGCCACTATCTATCCGGGACTGGTAAACTGCTTGTGGAATGGTGCTGGTACGATGCTCCAGCCTGCTACAGGCCAAGCTTGGTGGACTGGGGGATTCTGTTCTTGGTTTTGGTGCCTGCGCTGCCAGCCACAGCAGCACAGCTGAGTGTTGCAGCTGGCTGCTTCACCTTGGAAGGGAACCACAGGCAATAATGTTAAGACAGAATATTTAATACGGAGTTAATGCACCATTGACTTTCTGTTCATTTTCACTGCAGTTTTTGGAGAATGACTTCAAAGTCACATCAAATAACAGTAGCTAAACAGCTGCATGGCTATCTCTCCACACCATGAAAAGCAAAGCTGAAAGCACTTTGCATAACCGCCTCTTCTGCCTGCCTCCTCCTAACCCCTCAAACTTTATTTCTGTCCATGACATGCAAATAAAATAATAGCACACGCACCACCACCCCTGTTTCTACAATGTGCTGTATTTTTTACTGAGATAAGACGCTTACTGTCACCTTTCTGTTAAAAGTGTGTAAAACCATAAATGGACAGAAATTATTTGACGAATCCTAATGCCAGCAGTCAGGGTGGACAGAAAAGAGTACTATCAAGTTAGGGAATCAGTTAGAAAACCCATGAAAACAATGTACCTTAAAAATGAAATTCTGTTATTTGTAGGTGGGGGGGGGTTTGTTGTTGTGTTTTTTTTTTTTTTTTCCCCCTCCAGAAGTCATTGTATCAGTATTTCATTTTGGAGCATGTTTGTTTACATCCTATTGTAGCTGTACTGTAGATAAAGCAATGGAAGAGGGGAGTCGTAGAATTGTTTGGGTTGGAAGGGACCTCAAAGATCATCTAGTTCCAAGCCCCTGGCATGGGCAGGGACACCCTCCACTAGATCATGTTGCCCAAAGCCCCATCCAACCTGGTCTTAAACGCTGCCAGGGAGGGGGCATCCACAACCTCTCTGGGCAACCTGTTCCAGTGCCTCACCACTCTCACAGTAAAGAATTTCTTTCTAACATCTAATCTAAATTGACCCTCCTTCAGCTTAAACTCATTACCCTTTGTCCTGTCACTACACTCCCTGATAAACAGTCCCTCACCATCTTTCCTGTAAGCCCCTTCAGGTACTGGTAAGCTGCAATTAGATCTCCCCAAAGCCTTCTCTTCTCCAGGCTGAACAATCCCAACTGTCTCAGCCTGTCCTCATAGGAGAGGTGCTCCATCCCTCTGATCAGCTTCGTAGCCCTCCTCTGGACTCTCATGTTGAGCTTCTCATCAACCAACACCCCCAAGTCCTTCTCCTCAGGGCTGCTCTCAATCCATTCTCCGCCCAGCCTGTAGTTGTGCTGGGGATTGCCCCAACCCACATGCAGGACCTTGCACTTGGCCTTGTTGAACTTCATGCGGTTCACACGGGCCCACCTCTCCAGCCTGTCAAGGTCCCTCTGGATGGCATCCCTTCCCTCCAGCGTGTCGACCGCACCACACAGCTTGGTGTTGTCGGCAAACTTGCTGAGGGTGCACTTCATCCCACTGTTTGTGTCGCCAACAAAGATGTTAAAAGATGAGGCAAATTTTTTTTGTTATAATCCTCCTTTGTGTGTACTTTTGCAATAGTCCTTTGACTGCAGGTTTTGTGAAAAATTATGTGGAACAAGTTATAAAATTAATCTTTTCCAGGAAATGGTCTAACTGTTTATAATGATTTTCAGTAAAAATCCTTTTCAGGCAAATCCTTTACCTTCTAAAGAATTTGTATTACTTGTTCAAGTATTATCTCAGTGTATAACTTCTTTATTAAAAGCTTGATTCTCTAATAAAGTGCATGGAAGTTTTCAAGATCTATGCTAGTTACTTTTGTGCTACTCATAGATTTTGCATGCGTAGGTACAATACTTGTAATTCCAGTATTTGCATTAGTCACTATTTAAGAGCGGGCCCATAAAATTGAAAACACTGACCTATAAGTACTTGTATGTGAGTAACTTCAGTTGTGCAATTTTTTTTTAATTATTATTTTTCCCTTGAATACTACTTAAGCTGCTTGGCAGTGTTGTCAGGAATAGATAGATCAATCCCTGGAGTCGGTTGCAATGTCATCTTCAAGTTAATTACTTAACACCTTTAAACAAGACACTTCAGATGTCTTAGGATTTTTTTTGTTTTATTTTATTTTTACATCTGATCTTTATTTAAACAGATTTTGTGAACTTAACTACCTGCAAATGTAAAATTAGTTTCAAGTGCTTTCATCCTAGGAGAAAACATTTTGTGGGCAATTTGTAGCATGAGTCATAAAGGTGACTTGTCTCTGTCATCTTGTTCGTTCTATCAAGTATTCTATATTAAACTGCTTAAATATTTAATACCTATTTTTTTTTCTCTGTTAGCATGGAGGAGTCTATGTAAAAAGAAGTGCCAAATTCAATGAAAAAGAAATGAGAGAGAAGTTGCGGGCCCAAATGAAAGCTGAGACTCCGGTAAGATTATACCTTCCTTCCCCTACTTCTCATTTCTTTGATTTTTTATTTTTATTTTTTTAATGGCAAAGGCTTTTGGAGAAATGAGCCATGCATGATACCTACAAACTACAAGATGGTAATCATGGATTTGTTTTCTTTCTGTATTTTTACAGTTACTTTCTGTGATTAGAGTGATACCTCTAATTAAACTTTGGAAAATTTGACTAGTCCTTTATGAATGGCACGAACTTTGTGATCCTGTCTGTAGGGGGCAGGGGGGATCTGGACTAAATCTTAGAATGTGAGCTGTAGCACCTTCCTTGAGAAAGCACTGTCAGTGTTTCCTGAGTTTCAAAAGACAACATTTTGATGGCTGTGTGCTTGTCAGAGACTGGTATTTTTGTAGAATACCAGTTGTTTGATCTTCTGAACGTCAGGAACCATTTTCACCAAATCTTAATTAGTCATTCCAATGATCAATCATTTTTAACGGCAGTGACATCTTACAACTGAGTAACTTTGTCTGCTACGCCTGGAGGAGAAAAAAAAACAAAAAAACCCCCGAACTCTTGATAATTTTCTATTTGAAGAATGATTGTTAGTGCCAAGTGACTTTTCTCATGACTCTCTGTATGGTTTGTGGCTCAGTGGTTAGAATCACTGTGCTACGCTTCCATTACTTGCTGTGCATTAAAATGTTTTCTGCTTTTTTGGCGAGACTTAAGAAAACCAACTCAGCAAGCCTTGATACAGAACAGTTACGCTTTCATTTTATTTACAGTGACGTGATTAGGAGTTGCCACTCCAAATACTAAGTGTCAAACCCTTTATAAGCTGAGGCTTGGGTAAAAGGAATGCATAGGTTGTTTTGACCTTCATAATAGTCATCTTATTTTTTAGTTTTTATTTATTGGAGATGGTGTGTTCATGTTTGTGCATGTGTCTGTGTTGAAAAAGTAAACTGGCCTTATGCTTGCTTATTGAGAGGCTTAAATGAGTAAAGTTTCCCTGTTTAGGACAGTGCTCAAACTCATTTTGTCTTGAACTAAAATTTAGCATGAATGGGCACTTTTTTTTTGTTTTTCATTAAGATAAGAAAGTGGATCTATTTCATTTTTAGCATATAAGTTACAAAGGCCAGAAATACATTACAACTAAACTTCTGGTGTCCAATGTCTAATGATGTGCACATGAAGAAGATGGTCATATTCAGTAGTGGTAACTTGTGCCCACATTACCAGGGAGGGTCCTGGGATGTGAAAAGGTTGCATTGCATCAAGTTATTTTCTGTAGGTTAGTGGCAAAGATTCTACGTTCTGTAAAACTTGCAGTATAATGGAATAAGCAAAGACAAATTGCAGGATGTATGAAACCTATTTGTAGTCATCCCCCTAAGCAATTGCTCCCCCTGCAGAGTGCTAGTTAAGTTTGCTTTAGTTAATTTGGATGAAATATCTTAGCAGGGTGTTTTCCTGCATAGGCCCATGGATTTCTTGCTAGCCAGAGAGGCAGCTTCTGGTTGAGTCTAGCTTTCTGGCTTCCCTCTCCACCCCCAAAAACGCAGGGGTTTGTTGTAATAATAAGGTTTTGATTGTGATAGGAGTCTTGGTTTGAACTCTGCATTAAATTAGTCTGCTTTATAGAAACATGGAATTTTTTTTTAATACAATCTTGTGAAGATGTGCCTAGAAACTCATCTAATTCTGAGTCTCTCTGGGAACCTGCAGATGATGTTCAGTGTTGCTCCAGTGCTCTAAATTGACTGGACAGGCTAGTGTGTGATTTTAGCCCAACTGGAATGTAAGGGGAAGTATAAAGATAAAGCTTTTCTTTAAAGCTACATCCACTGTGGGTTCTGCTTTCCATGGTGGATGTCTACTTGTGATTAATAAATGAATTATATCCAGAAGGCTTTTTTTTTTTCTTGAATCATCTTTCTTCTCCCTCCTCAGTCTTATGTGGATTGAAAACCTATACCTAACTGATCTAAGCTAATTCCAAATGAGTTTGGGACCACTTGGGGTACATTTGGCGGTTTTTGGTGTAATTTGGCTATCTGGAAGTTTGGTGGTGTTGGAAATGGGCACAGAACCTGGACATGCTTACCAGGCAGTTGCTGCTATTTTTGTCGTATTATCTAGGGTACCAGTATAGAAGAGATACAAGTGTAACTGCTGCAGAAATGCATTCTGGTTTAAATCTTTTTCGGTTAAACCATATAGGGAATGACACAAGTTTTACAAAACCAAAGCTGTCAAAGCCCTGTTTACTGAGATAAATGTTTGCATCTGCTGTAAAAGACACAAGCCATTGAGTTATCATTTGAGGGACGACTAAATATTCTATAATCCATTTTATCTGAAAATTTAAATGTAGATTCTGTAAATGCCCTTTAACCTACAATTACTGCTGGGAGAAGAACATGATAACCTGTGTCCTTACTGCATTATTCATGAAGAAACTGCAGTTTTGCAACTTAGCATGACATTCATAAGCCAACTATATTGCTTTTAAAATGAAGACATTTTAATCAGAAAAGCAAGTGCCCTGAATTCATCAGCTTCATGCAAAAATAATTAATCTACTACTCTGGGAGTTTTCTATTAAAATTTTTGCACTGGATACTACAGCTCAAGGTGGGCTTTTCCTCAGTTAATGAGCAGCTATGGTTGCTTGGTCATTCTGCGCCACCGTGGTGGAGTTCCTTCTTTAATGTAGTGTTAGATAAAAGCTTGCCTTTCAGCTGCCGAGGAAAGAATTATATGCCAATAGAGAGGAGATGGACAGGAATCAGTGTTAAGGGTCACTTTGTTATTTACAGTTTCTCTCCACATACAGTTTAAACAAAATAATCCAGATGATTAATGTTCACTCTGTCTGGAGCCATCCCTGTTCCCATTAAGAAACTGAAGATGTGTAGAAAGGCAGAACCAGTCTTCTGTTCTCATTAGCGTAGCAAGGCCTTTAGTTGTTTTGTTGCCTCACGGCATGTGGTGGTTCTTTTTATCTTTTTTTTAATTTTATTTTTATGGAAAGGAAATTGGAGGTAGAACATGGACAGGAAAAATAAGGCTGCCTCTTGTCCTCTACATTCACAGCAGAACTGGATTAGTGATCTGGTATGCTTGATTTTGTGCAGGGAAGGTGGACTGCATGATGCTCCTTGCTCACCTTGTCTTATGACTTCTACCCATCTGCCTGCCTTAAACAGCCCCTTTTTCTGTCCTGTTGTTCGCAGTTGGCCCACTCTTCTTCCAAATGCAGTGCAGCAATGAGAGACGTGCGCAAAATTCTGATGCTAGACTGAAATGCCGTTGCACCTGTTTTTTCTTAGTGGAGATCTTGAACTAATAAATTTTCTTATTTCTCTCTGGAAATTATTTTGCTTCTCAAACTCGTTGAACTATACACTCATGGTTCATTATTGGGCTTTTTCTTGGCAAAACTCAGTTGAAATGATACAATTTTGTTTAAAATTACATAAAATTTGGTGGATTGTTAACAAATTGCAATCTTACTGTCACACAGTTTGAAGGACACTTTTGTGTTAATGTTGTTTTAATGTAAGCCATAAGAAGACAAACACATTTCTCAATGTAACAGTATATCCAGCTGACACTTGATATGCTCAATCTGCTTGTTTTTTTAAAGAAAGTTAACTCTTCTGAACAGCAAACTATTCAGTTCGATAAATGAACATGTAACTTATATTTCTTTTTATCGTGCATCGAGAGTAGGAAATCTGCATTCTGAGATGTGCGATTTAACACAGTACAGCCAATATTTAGCTGGTTAATCTGTGTTTTGTTTTTGTTATTCAGTCAGTGACAGAATAAATCTTTATCATGTGAAGCAGTGCCAAGCAAACAGTAAAAACCTGGAGGGGACAGATACATTAATACAATTGCTATAAGGCTTAATGTAATTATTTTCTCATATAGTTACTAATTTGCAAATCCCTGATGACTTCTCTGTAAATCCTGGATGTCCTTGCCTGCTTTCCTCACATCACCTTTTGTATTTTGTTCCAATTATACCAGATGTGCTTTCTCATATCCTATCTTTTTCGGTTATTGATCTGAGTGTTAATGTTTCTCATCCACTTCACCAGGAGCATATCTTCTAGGCAGCGGTCTAAATGGATACAAATCTGACTAGCTGTCAGGATGCAATAATAATATTAAATTAATGCAATAATAAAATTAAATAAAAAAATAATATTAAAACTAAGCAAATGCATTGTTTACTATAATTTTGAACTTTGTAAATAAAAATGTATAATTGTTTTCCCCTTGTCACCAACCCAGCAACAGCACAGTAAATGCAAGGTATCTTTAGTCAGTAGTTACCACTTCTTGACGCCCTACGTTCTTCTACAGTGGCACCTACTCTCTCCAGGACACCCTCCAAAGCCCTGTCCTCAGCCAGGTTTTCTCTTTATTCCCTCTTCTCGCTGTACGCTTATGGTATCTGGGCTGACTTTGTTATGTACTCCAGGGATTCGTGTGCTGCTTGGTACCCCTTTCCCCTGCTCCACCCATACAAACCAGCTCCTTTTGTGGCACCCTAAGCTATCTCAAGGACTTCTTGGCTGCCCTGCTCCCCGCTCTGGAAGCACAGCCCCTCTCAGTGCCACTGCTATTTCTTTTTGCCTGGGAGATCTTGACAACACTGGGGAAGTGAACAGAGTTGTTTGGGTAAAAACAGTTATCATCATCCATTCATTTCATTTGTGGATTGTGGCAAGTCCGCTGACATTACGCTGGGGACTCTGTGGGTAACCCCTGCCTCTCTTCTGGTTTTCTGGCTCCAACAAGAATCGGTAGGGTTCTACTGAAGGAATCCTGATCCACTCCTTGAAGCTTCCAAATTGACGAGAGATGCCAAGTATATTGACACCCACCCATTACACAGAAACAGGCATGAAAGTACCAAACATAGGGACCTACTCAGCTTGGGTTAAAATTGGTATATCAGTGAATCAGGGACTGTGGTAATACAAAATTTTCTACCCCATTTTGAACACAAGCACTGTATTTTGCAGTCACTGTGATAAAGTGCATAACTTTTCTGTAGTTAATTGCCCTAAATGAAAAATTAAGTATTAAGAATTGCCTTAGCTGCACCTGGTGTTTCTAGGCTCCTACGATTCAACAGTTCTTTATCCAAGTTCAGGGGAGCTTATCTAGTTATTAAAATCTTAGAATTTTATAGTTCTTAAAATCTTTGGAAATAGTGCTTACGGATTTAGCTTCTGCTGCCCATGGTGGGAGAAGAGAAAAGCCAGTCATACAAGTAGATTTGTTAGGCTGAATTGCACTGGCAGAATAACTTTGTCTTGTGCAGGACTGTACATGAGTATAAGTAGGAAATCTGTTTACATTCATGAATTTTACTCAGGTAAAGTAGTCCTAACGAGCTACATGTTAGATTTATATATGCTGAATTTAAAGCAAAGGCCTCTTCTCTGTCTCGTTGGTCTGCTTTCAATTCAGAGATACTCAGATTCTGGTCAGCAAACCTGTTCAGCTGCTTGTGTTTGAGGTTTACAAGAATAATTAAAATATCATTTCAACCCCTGCTTTGTATTACATGCATAGAACTGGGTTAAGTAGATACTATTCTGTGTTGTATAATCAGCTTTTAATGGCTGATTATCTGCTTTGAAGACTGGTAATGTTGTTGCATGCTTTTAAGTGCTGATCTCTGTATCAAGAATGGTATTCTTGTCCTGTGTGATTCATTTTCTTTTCTCTGTCAATTGTTACCTGTTACATCCACTACATCCCTTGGAGCTGAGTGTTCATTCTTTAATGAGGAGGAGGAGTAACCTCATCTTTGAGTACCATTTTAAGAATCCAAATTAAGTGGTTTGAATATGAGCACATTCATGAAAAAAATGCATCTGGATTTGAATATTATGCCCTTTCCAGCTAACTCTAAAAAGTTTTACTTAGCCACTTAAATATCTCAACAGTGTACTTCATAGATGAAATGTATACATGACTGGGGGAAGTGTGGACTGCATCTGGGTCTAAGGATTCCTGTACTCGTCCTTGTGCTTATGCTGCTGTCCTGTTAGAATAAAGTAAGCACCTTTCCTCTTAAACCCATTTTCTTTTGTTCTTTCCCCACCAAATCTGTATACATCTTGGGTTTCTGCTGGTCCTTGAGCATTTTTCAGGACTTCACCTGCCTCTGCAATCTGCCAGTTCTCCTCCTCCCCAAACATGCTGTGAAAAGTACAGCCTTTCTTCCCTCTAGCTCTCTTTACTCCATTCTGCTGACACTGGTTTTGCTATTCTTAATATATTTTCATTCTTTTTCCTCCACCGGATTTTAGGCTGTGTGCTCCATTCTCTTCTTGAGCTCCTGCTGTCTTCACTGGTTGGCACACTTCCCAGATTTCTTCCCTCCTCTGCATTTTAGTGCATCTTTCGACCTTCCTCGCTGTGGGGTGATTCTAGAGAGTTTGCTTGCTGGGTCCTGTCTTTCTGCATTCAGCTTTTTCTCTAGCTGTTCTGTAATCATGAAGTTGCACATACCAGCACATTGATGTTTTCTGGGTCAGAAGCACAAAATTATATTCCTCTGTGTCTCTCCTGAGCTTTTATTTTACTTTGCATCTTTTCATGATGTGCACTCCTACTTGTCAGTAGCCTACTGTACTCACTGATAATCCTCCTTTGACTGTTGTGTAAATCCACTATCTCTTTTCTTTCAAATATTTCTTGAGACTCATTTCTGCAAAGATAACAAGCTAGTTAGTCTAGGCACAGTGGGCATGATTTTACTATGAATGTGTCAGTTGACATTCAACTCCGCGCTAGTTACCATTTGTGGCAGTAGTCTTTTCTTCTGCAGATGAGCCCCCAGTATGAAATTTTCACTGCTTAAGTAATGTTTTACATCAATGTTGTATGTAGGATATTACATAAGACAGCCACAAAAAAGAGAGAAAGATGGAAACCTCTGTTCTGTTTCAAAAGCAAATGGAGAATTCATCAAATTTGACTGCCTTTATTTGGTATATTATTTTACATTCAGATATGCAGATACTTAGGCAACTTCTACCTGTGTAAGGATCTGAGAACACATAGATGGTTACTGCTGAGTAGGCAAGCAAATCCATTTGCTTGGGAAATGTAACTTTGCAGACATGCATGCTTGAAGGAATGTGATTTTAAAGTTCAAATTATGCTAAACTATCAGTTTAAGTTCATAATATATTTAATATCTAATACAGTGAGATGCATAAAGGCACATAAGATAGCTGATCTATCATAATTTCAATTAATAGTATTTTTGATTATGAATGGAATTAACTGTAGATTTCAGTGTGAAGAAAGATTAGGTGCAAGATCTGTATTAAAGCAAAAAAATTATAATTTAGGTCATCGGTGACACGTCAAGGGGCAGAAGCTATGTTTTGAGTTGAATATTACTGGAGAGGTCTTTACTTACTTGACTGTCTTCTCAAAATCTCCTTGTATCCCACTTAAAATGGATACTGTTGTTGATATCAGCTGCTCCTGACTTGCTCGTTTCTGTTGATGTGTGCTATCTCCCTCCCTAAGTCACCTGGGCAACTTACTATGGTGTACATTCAAAGAAAATTATTTTGAACCCCAAACAGTAAGTTTCTTAGGCCTAAGAAATTTTAGCTCAAGTATTCTGATTTTCTTTGGATACTTACAGTAATCGATGGTGGGAACTAAATACAATAGGGACCTGATGATAACTTCTGTAAAACGAATCGGCTTACATTCATTGTAAGAACTTGTCTGTTTTGTTTCTTTTCAATCCCACAGATGTATTTAGTGATTTTTCCAGAGGGGACTCGTTACAATCCAGAAATACCAAAAGTCATTGCAGATAGTCAATCATTTGCTGAAAAGGAAGGTAAGCAAAAAAAGTTTTGAAATAATTATTTTGTTATGGTGTTAACATATGTTATATGAAATTGTTATATAACATGAAGATGATCTCACCTTCACTGGACTATTAAGCCTGCCTGATTGATACAGGTTAGAATAGTATAAGCCAGTGTTTGTGTTTCTCGTATCACAGAGTAAGATGAGAGTAGCTTATATACAGATATTTCATGCATTTCACATTGTGCAAAAGTATTAATTCTCATGAAAGTTCTCTTTAGTTTCTATGTATATCTGTGTATTTATGGACGCTTCTTTTTTTGCTCCTTCAGGGACATAAGAATTACCTACACTGGATCAGGGCACTGTTCTAAGTTGACACTGTAACTCCCATTACAGTTGTTACTCGATAGAAAAAATATTTTGCCTAGAAATTGTTATGCCTTAAAAGAAAAAGTCTTTGATCACATCTTTTTTAATTGCTGTTAGTAATATCATGGCTTCTTGGGTTTGTTCCTCTCTCACCTTCCCGTCTCACCCTTCCTTGGTTGAACTTTATTCTGTAGTCACTTTGATTGTTGGCGTTGTCTCCATAACCACAGATGGAATTACTTCATCTTTGGAAAGGCTTGCAAAAAAACTAAGGGTCCCAAGCTTTTTCATTTTTCTCATATGCACAATACACGTAAACTTTTAAGTCCAACAGTTCAGTGAACGTGTTTCCTGATTTTGTTTTTTCCTGTTGACCAAAAGTGAAATAATTCACTCTGAAGGTAAACAAAGAGTAACAAATAGGTCTGGTAAATTCATTTCTGTGACACGCTGAAATGAATTCACAAGTCTGTGAATCAGCCTGTTGATATCATCAAGCTATTAAGTATTGTTAGCTCTTGTCCAAAAGGATATATGCTTTTCTTCTCCTCCTTGGGAAGAATGGAATTTGTTTGCGTGTATGAGCAGGAGAGCTTAAGTCATAGTGTATTTATTCATGGCTTCAGTTTCCTGTAGGAAATGAAAGTCAAATGTTTCATTTAGGTTGGCAGTTCTTTGAGAGTTCAGAGGGGGTGTTTGATAAGGTTTTTTTTCCTCTCCCCTCTTTTTTCAGGGAAAAGAAGGGGCTCTTGTTGTCATTATTATTTTAATAAACCTCTTAATTATATCTTTACAGGCTGCAAAACAGTAAAACACTGCTTTTGTGCTTTCAGAGCACCTGTTCATTTCTTCTAGTCCTTTTCTCTCTGGTATTGGTCTGCTTTTATTTTGTAAGGATTACTCTTTTTAAAAACTCTCGAGACAAATATTTATTAAACAGGAAGCATCTCCTATTCTAGTGCAGAATCCTATTGATCCGCTTTTCCCCATTTCTAAATTCTTGTTGTTGGTCTCTCCTCAACTTTTTATATGGAAAGAATGGGAAGCAGTCTGTATCGGACCTTGCTCCCCAGCAAGTTCATGTGAGGATTGATACTTGCTTGAATTAGAGCCTCCCTCGTACAAGTATGCTGAGAAGCAGGGATCGCTGACACTGAAAGCTGCACACCAAACTATTCTGACGGCTAAGAGCCACGAGGCACATACCAGTACGAGGCATGTACCAGCACATCAGGAAGCTGGGAGGATGGGGAACTCTGCATGGCCACTGGTGGGAGATGACGATGACTCCCCAGGGTCCCACCACGCCACTGTGCAGCGGCGCTGGGCCCAGCTTGCACTTTCACCGAGCAGCCCCAGTGCCACCATGGTCCTGGCTGCGTGCTGGGGCTGCAGCATGGGAGCCGTGACCGAACGCCTCACCAGCTGGTCGCGTGTGGATTGAGCCCTGGCTGTGCTCCTTGTAGGCATGCAAGGGCTGTTATGTGATACTGCCGAGCTGAACTGAAAACACACAATTGCATGCTTGTCTAAAGATCCTTGGAGCTTCTTATTTCCTACAGTTTTAGGAAAGGTAGTAATGCCCAGTAGTTTTGCCAGTCAGAGGAATGAGGATGTACTGTAACTTCTGGTTTAAAATTTGTACTTAATTCCTCGTGAGAATATTAAGAAGTCTGATAATTTAGTCATGTCTTCTTAGTATATTTGTTACGGAGCACAGTGCTGGAGTGTTGGCTCTACAGACATGCAGGGGATTTTTCTTTGTTTGTTTTATACCTTAAAATGTAAGCTTTATGATTTTTTTTCCTACATTTTTGCACAATTTATATGTTGAGAAAATAGTGCAAGTGTAATATTGGAAACAGTAGTTTAATTAAGAAGAATTAAACTTCAAATTGATGTTAGGAGCAGAGATACTGTACCCAAAGATAACAAAGCTGTTCCTAGAGCACAAGCATAACTCATGTTTATCATGCTGCCTGAAATACTGTTTTTGACCTAAGTGTATGTATATGTTTTAGTAGTTTTGCAGAGAGAAAGTATGAAAAGGTTTTATGGGGTTTGTGTTTACTTTTACTCTCCATGGGCTGGATTCTTTTCTAGAGAAGTTTCATTGGTTTAAGAATTATTGGGCTGAATTATTAATTACCTGGTCTTAGTGTGAACAGCTGATGAGCTGTATCTCATACATTGATGTTCTTTTTTTAAGTAAACACCAGTTTTGGACACAGTTACTGTCTCGTTACAGTTGGGCCTAGGACCAGTTCAACAAAAAGAAATTAAAAAAAAAGAAAAGTCTTAGGTTAACATCCAAACACATACTCTCACATTGCTGATTTCAACTTTGTGTCTTTCCTCATTGATATGAATATATAGATAAATCTTATCTGTCTGTGAATACGATGGAAGGATATCAAACAGCAAAAGAATATAAAGGTGATTGAGGCTGCCCTTGAAAGAGGCAACTTTTTAAAATACTGGTAATATGGCATGTTACAGTTTGTTCTGCCATAGGACTTGCATTCTTCACAAAACCTTGACTCCTAGCAAGAGCAGATGGATTTCCTCTTTCTGAAACACAGGCAAATCAAACACACAGGGTAGATCTGGATATGAATAAGTTGAGACTGAAGGCTGTAAAACACAGAGAAACTTCTAGGGAAGGAGTAGAGCCAGGTACTTTCTTACTATTTTTATAAAGAAATAAAGGCTATTATACAGTAAAAAATGAAACCCATGAACTGGCCTTGCAAATTTGTCATTAACTACCTTGCCAAGTTCAAGTTGCATGTACTGCCAAGATTTTGTTTATTAAAACCAAAGAATGCTAAAACCATCTAGGGCTAAAAATGATAAAATTAGGGCATTGATATTCCTGGTTTTCATGCTAGAGACTGACATATGCGTATTAGCCTTCAGCACTGATGGATTTGACACAGCAAAACTATTCTAATTAATTCGAACTCTGTTTGAAGTTCTGTACAACATAACTGTATTCAATGAAATAGAAATTAAATAGAATAAAATAGAAAGTTGCATACTTCCATCAAGTACTTCCAAGAATACTGGTTTTATGGTGATAAACTGAGAATGTTATCATCTAAGGGTAATGCTAGTACCCTCAGAAACTGAAGATTACTCACTCTATATGTTTTACAAGTGACACAGAATTCCAATCAGATCAGAGTTTTGCCCAGGATAGAGCAGGCAGCATTTTAAAATCAAAATACATTTGTTTGATTGCACTGGGGAAGGAAAAATGCTCTTCCCAAAGTTCTAAAACAAAAATCACCTCTCTAAAACGGAGTTGTTTGGCTGTTTATCATAGGGTTAATGCAGGAGTTATTCATAGAAGTAGTTAAATTCTATGGAGTTGAGAAAATTAATCATGCATTTATCTTTGTTGGCCAAAATAGCAGTATTTGCTGGGGTTTCACAGCCACAGCAAACCACATCAGCAATGTTGCCAGAATATCAGATGACGTCCTCTGTTGGATTTTCATGTTTCTGTTGGAGGCAAATGAAACCTTCCCCACTTCCAAGCCGATGGGGATACGTGCCATATAGCTGGATTTGAACCAGATGCTATTTGTTGTACTCCCCTTACAGGAAGTAGGTGACTGCATAAGGCAATTCCAGCAATCGCTACCAGGAAGGGCTCTCTTTTTCTCCCAGTTTCAGTATAGTTGGTGACTAATGTGTTTCTAATGGGACATCTTGTAAGATTCTCATAGCAAATGAAATATTTCTCACTCCACTCTCTCTTGAAGATCTAAGAATGTGAAGGTATGTGTTTTGCCCCTTTTCTCCTGAGCGTTTGCCATCCAACTTCCACTACTTAAGTATGTAGTCCGTAATCTTAGTTTAGAGTTTGCTTTAGTTTTCCATTGTAAGGGAGTAGTTGGCTAACGTGATTCCCATCTACAAAATCTGGTGCAGTCATTCAGGTGACTTACATACTGGTGACACCTTTTAGGCACTGATCTATTACTTTAGGCATCTTAAAAGTGCAGCGATTATTCCATACTAATCAGTGGGCTTGAGTCGCTGAGTCCAGGGAATTATAATATGTAGATGACACTTCTATTTTCATAGGGCTTTAACTCTAAGCCTGTTATAATATTAGAAGTAGTAATTTTTATTTTGTAATATTTATTTCAAACTGTACATCTTCTAAGGCTGGATCTTTTTATTGGTACTAGACTATAGAACAAAATTTCTATGAAACCCACAAAATACGTGATTATTATTTCTTGTACCAGCTTCTGGTATAAAATTTGTTCCATTTATATGTTACCAAAATATATATGTATAGATTTCTGATCATTTTCTAGGAGTTGCATCCCAACAAAGAGGAAGTCAAGCAAAAACACCAAGAGGCCTGCATGGATGAACAAGGAGCTCCTGGGCAAAGTCAAACAAAAAAAGGAAGCCTACAGAGGGTGGAAGCAAGGGCAGGTAGCCTGGGAGAAATACAGAGAAACTGTCCAAGCAGCCAGGGATCAGGTTAGGAAAGCCAAAGCCCTGACAGAAATTAGTTTGGCCAGGGATGTCAAGGACAAGAAGAAAAGCTTCTACAGGTATGTTAGTGACAAAAGGAGGATGAGGGAAAATGTGGGTCCTCCCGGAATGAAACGGGTGACCTGGTTACCCAGGATATGGAGAAGGCTGAGGTACTCAGCGACTTCTTTGCCTCAGTCTTCACCTGATGAGATGCATCCGCGGGTCTTGAGGGAACTGGCGGATGAAGTGGCCAGGCCACTCGCCATCATATTTGAGAAGTCCTGGCAGTCCGGCGAAGTTCCCATCGACTGGAAGAGGGGGAACATAACCCCCATTTTTAAGAAAGGTAAAAAGGAAGACCCAGGGAACTACAGGCTGGTCAGTCTCACCTCCGTGCCTGGCAAGATTACAGAGCAGACCCTCCTGGAGACTATGCTCAGGCATATGGAAAATAAGGAGGTGATTGGTGACAGCCAACACGGCTTCACTAGGGGCAAATCGTGCCTGACAAACTTGGTGACCTTGTATGATGGGGTTACAGCGTCCATGCATAAGGGAAGGGCAACTGACATCATCTACCTGGACTTGTGCAAGGCATTTGACACTGTCCCGCACGACATCCTTGTCTCTAAATTGGAGAGACATGGATTCGATGGATGGGCCACCTGGTGGATAAGGAATTGGCTGGATGGTCTCACTCAAAGAGTTGTGGTCAATGGCTCAATGTCCAAGTGGAGAATGGTGATGAGTGGTGTTCCTCAGGGGATGGTACTGGGACCGGCAGTGTTCAACATCTGTGTCGGCGACATGGACAGTGGGATCAAGTGCACCCTCAGCAAGTTTGCTGATGACACCAAGCTGTGTGGTGTGGTCGACACGCTGGAGGGAAGGGATGCCATCCAGAGGGACCTTGACAGGCTGGAGAGGTGGGCCCGTGCGAACCGCATGAAGTTCAGCAAGGCCAAGTGCAAGGTCCTGCACATGGGTCGGCGCAATCCCAAGCACGACTATAGGCTGGGTGAGGAATGGATTGAGAGCAGCCCTGAGGAGAAGGACTTGGGGGTGTTGATTGGTGAGAAGCTCAACATGAGCCAGCAATGTGCACTTGCAGCCCAGAAAGCCAACCGTGTCCTGGGCCTCATCAAAAGAGGCGTGACCAGCAGGTCGAGGGAGGTGATCCTGCCCCTCTACTCTGCTCTTGAGAGACCCCACCTGGAGTACTGCGTCCAGCTCTGGGGGCCCCAGTACAAGAGAGACATGGAGCTGTTGGAGCGAGTCCAGAGGAGGGCCACAAAGCTGATCAGAGGGCTGGAGCACCTCCCCTATGAGGACAGGCTGAGAGAGTCGGGGTTGTTCAGCCTGGAGAAGAGAAGGCTCTGGGGAGATCTAATTGCAGCCTACAGGAAAGCTGGTGAGGGACTGTTTATGAGGGAGTGTAGTGACAGGACAAGGGGTAATGGCTTTAAACTGAAGGAGGGTCGATTTAGATTAGATGTTAGAAAGAAATTCTTGACTGTGAGGGTGGTGAGGCACTGGAACAGGTTGCCCAGAGAGGTTGTGAATGCCCCATCCCTGGAAGTGTTCAAGGCCAGGTTGGATGAGGCTTTGGGCAATGTGATCTAGTGGAGGGTGTCCCTGGCTGTGGCAGGGGGGTTGGAACTAGATGATCTCTGAGGTCCCTTCCAACCCAAACCATTCTGTGATTCTATGAGTTAGACCTGTACAATGTTCCAAACAACCACAAATTTCTTAGGCTTATTAGAACATGAATTTTATCCAAATGATAAGAAATGGCATTCTAAAGATTTTGAAATAAATATAATCCAAAGCTCTCCTACTCCTAATGTTACTAACTCTGAAAAGTCAAAGAGAAAGGGGTAGGAAGCTTGTTAAATATAACTTGTTTTGTCTTCATTCAGCAAAAGCAAGCCAATCTTCCCTGGTGAAAAGCATTCATGGAATTTTGTATTAATGTTTGATTTCTAACAAAGGTCATTTAATCAAGTAAACATCTCAGGTATTCATTTATTATCTCCCTTGTTTTTATGCAGAAAAGTTGCAAATGTAAATGTTTTTAATGCTAAGTTTATCTTGACTACTGTCATGCTTTTTGCATGTTTATATGTGCAGGATATGCTTATCTCAATATTGCTTTTACAGGTCATGTAAAAAAGAGATATTTCAACTGAACTAATCGAAAATGTTTCCCTTCTAGATTTTGGCATTGGCTTTAGATTGTATCTTAAAGCAATCTGAAGTATTTAATATCCATAAATGTTATTTGGAACTGTCTCTGAAGAAAACAGCTTTTGGTGATACATTTTCCACACGCTTTCATGTAAGCAAGCTTGATTTAAAAGTGCACAGTGAGATGTGGAAAGGAGAATATAATTTTTTTTAAAAAAGAGTGGGGTGTGGACCTTGAGTAGCATTTGAGAGATGTACCATTAGGATGAAGAAACAATTTCTCTTCTTAAAAGTCATCTTTAGGAAATGAAATTTAGGAAAGCAAGAAGCTACCTCGTATTTCTGTAGATACCCATCACAGAAGAAAATGTGCCAAAGTATTGTGTCTCCTGTGGTTTGCTATGGGACGGTCATAGTCTTCTTGAGGGGACTACTTGCATTTCTTGTACTTTAGTCCATGGTAGCAGAAAAAACTTTTTACAAGAGCATGCAATTTTTTAATACTATCATCAGTTGAGTCCTACTTATGTAAGTAGATGGAATACTAGTATACAAACAGATGAGATCTCCCACCATATGTGATTTTAGAAGACTCACTCTGGTTTCAATAAGTAAGGCTTCAGTCACTGGGGGAATTCCAGAAGGCTGCTGGGAACTTAGTGTTGGGCAAGTACTTGGGACACGCCAGGTAACTGCAAAGCTTTCAGTCTAACATCACTCCTGTGCACATGAAAAAGGAAAAATTAAGGAAGGAAAGATCTAATTAGTATTGAAATCAATTAATTGTTTTTCACCCTGCTTTCAGTTTTTGTATTACTGTCAAGAAACAAGGGGTTTGTTGGGGGGAAACCCTCAAACTAATTTTGACATCCATTTTCCTAACTTTCACTGAAATTATGTTATCAAGCACTTTTCTTGTTATCATAACACTTCTTGATGAAATGTGGTAATACTAATGTAATATGCATAGGGTATTCTTAATTTAGAGCTGTTTTTTTAATTCTTTTCATTTGAAAATATGGTGTGTGCACATGTCGGGGTACAGATATGACTATTGGAGTCCAAGTCTGAAAATGTAGATGGCCTGCCTGCACTGAACAGCTCTCTGAGTTTTTGGCATAGATGAAGGGAAGAGAAAGAGAGATCTCCTCCATGGAGTTGTACTCAGCTATATATGTAACTTCATCCTGAGAGGTTAGATAAATGATGTTTTGTTTGGTCTTTCTTGTTCTTTTGTGTTTAGATAAAAATTCTCTTCTATAGACTTGAATGATTTGGGCCTTTGTACTTGTCAGACTAAAACCCTACTTGATTTCATTCAGGTTTTTTGCAGAATTTCTGAAGTAATTCAGCATCTTTCTATAGTCTAGTAAACAGATGATATTTGATGTACCATTGCTCACCGTATTTCTTCAGATTTTCACGTTATTTTCATATTTTTATGTCAGCTTATCATTTAAAAGTTAGCTAACATAGAAGAGCAAAGCTGCAGCATTTTAAGGTAGAGTATTACATTTAGACATCTTGTTCATTTTCTTTGGCATTTAAAATAAAATCTCACGACCTCAAATACTTTGACAGAGAGTCCTAACTTGGTATTGCACAACATTAAAAACAGTTTAAGCACAGTGTGCTTTGTGAATTGGATGCAGGCAGCTTGCCAAGGTAGCTATTCTGTAACTACTTGGGTTTAAATTCTGTTATGTTGATTTTAGCAAAGATCATTAAGTAATTGCAAGAATGTGCACTTAATGTTTTTATAAAACAGATTCTTTTAAAGGATGTGCTGAACTCCTGTTGTTTCTGCATGTTTGTCATGCACTGGAGTGTTTCCGAGTAATGGATTATGGACTTTCTTTATTGATTTTAATTAGATGCATACTCACTTTGTACTTAAATCTTCAAGAGTTCACTGGTAGCACGTGGAGTAAGAGGGACTTGCTCTGCAGTTGCACTTCACAGGTTGTTACTGAGCATCTTCGTCACCAAAACTGGCCATGGATTCAAAAAACTCAGCACCAACTAGTCTTAGATACCTAAATTAATTTGCCTAGAGGATTCAGGTGTCTCTGAAGCCTGTTCTCCCTTTTTCTTCCCCACAGTAATAGTTTGGTTAAGGGGAAGATGAGTTGGGCGGGAAAGGAATGACAGTAGGTTTTAGAATATGCTTGGGAATTTGGATCCCCAGGAGTTGTGTTGAGTGGAATGTCCACACTAATACCCTTGCTGACACAACACTAGAATATTTGGCGCTTCATTTGCAGAGTAAACATTTGGAAACATAACATAATTAGCTGTTTGATGTAACAGCTCACAAGCTAAGAAAACACTACCACCATGTTATGCTTCAAAATATTTACACGATCCATATAACATTTTGCATAGACAGTTATCGCTATTGCCGGTAAAGCTTTGAACAATGACTTCAGAAGCAGCGCTAGTAAATAGGCTTTTATCTCTGTGTTCAGACAAGGAGATTATTAGCGAGTATTAAGAAATCAAGATAATGATTTATACTGAAATTTTCAACTATAAGAATGTTAGAGCCATTTAGAAACTAGCATTATTTTACAGTGCTCAGTAGATATTTTCATAATATTAAATCAAAGTATGCTTTGCCCAGCAAGAGGGAGAAATTCAGTACGAAATCAGGACATAATACAGTATCTTTTTTAATTGATTTTGCAAGAAGAAAGATATCAAAAGCAATACCACAATACTTTGGTTTAGAAAAATTTCTACTTCATCTATGAGGAACCACTAATTGCACCAATAGATGGTTCTTTAAAAATGGACTGAAGAGTAAGCCAATGAAAAATAAAACTAGAAAGGAATATTTTCAATTTTATTTTGATACTTCTCTTTGAGAAAGATACACATCTTATAGCAAAATAGTGAAAATTTTTGCATAATATGCTTTTTTTCCTAGAAGCACTTTCAAGTAAGTGTGGAAGAGCTGTGTTCAGATCATGAAAAGGTTTGGGGTTTTTCATTTGTTCTCATTTTGAAAGTCATTGTATGTTAAAATTCTGGAAATAGAATAAAGTTTATACTTTTGAGCCCACTGTATTTGTATGTTCTTAAGTCTGCTCTAGGTGGAAGTGGTCAGCTGAAGCAAACATGGATGTGAAATACTGTTGTTAAGACTTGCGGAGTGCTGTTAAACCTGATGTTCTTGTGTCCTTGACGTACCTTGGCCTGGATGGTTAAGGACAACAGTTGATTTCTGTGACTGTGGATTTGTTAGTAGCCAAGTCAATTGTAATAGGTTGTTTGCAGGGAAACAGATCTCCTCCTTGCTGTTGGTTCTTGGTGCTATATTTTTCCCCTTCTCTGCTTAGTTTTCTGCTGGGATGGTGAGTTGAATCAGCTGGTGGGAGGAGGATGCCAGAGCAATACAAGGTTAGCAGCAGGAACAAGCATGCAGGAAAAAGAGCAGTAGGGGAAACAACTGCAAGGATAAAGTGGAGTGTCCCATTTTCTGTAGCAGCAAGTCATTGCAGTAGGCTGAAGCTGTCTTGAGTCTAAGTGCTTTCCCCCGTCCTTCCCCAAAGTGAGGACCCTCAGAGTAAGCATGTTGGACGTCCCAGAATGTGCAGGGAAAGCAGGGAAAGCTAAAGTCTATAGCAGAAAATAGCAAAACACATTGAAATTTCTGATAACGTGGTAGCTTTGGAGAAATCTAGCATCCTGTTTAAGCAGGTGTAGTTTAAGACAACCACTGTTTTGTTACCATGGGGCAGTATTAGGATTCAGCATGTTGACAAAATTGGTTTGTCCTTTGGAAGTAAAATGCCAGATGAGCATTAGACATGCTTAAAATCATCTGTGCTTATGCCTCACCTACCAAATCTGTTCCAAATACAGAACTTCAGGAGGCCATGTCCTGCGCATTTAGTATTTCTCAGTTAATTTGCTTGCTCTTTTTTTTTTTTTGACTCAGTTGGACAAACATAAACAGCAAAGTGAAGTGCTGTTTCATCGCTTATGAGCCACATTAAAACCATCACTGCTTCTACACCAGGAGCTGTAAAAAGAACTCTTCTGTTGAGCAGCCTTTTTGTCATTAATATCCTTTAGGATTTCTGTTTCATCTTCTAGATGTGCTCAGTAGAGCATATGCAGTGTACACACATGCACGCTCTCTCTCTCAACTGAGAACTGAGATTAAAAATAAGCCTTTTGTGATTTTGAGTGAGGGTGCTGAAGTTCCTTGGCATGATGTTCCTTTTGTGAATGTATTCTAGTTTACTTTCAAACACTGCAATTATTATTGTTATTTCCCCCCCCTCTAGGACTTGCTGTATTAAAGCATGTGCTAACGCCACGCGTGAAGGCAACTCACGTAGCCATTGACACAATGAAAGACTATCTGGATGCAGTGTATGATGTGACTGTAGCTTATGAAGGTACTGTGGACCACAAAGGGCAAAGAAAGCTGGCACCATCTATGACAGGTGAGTTGATGTATATTAGACATGCTACAGCTATATACTTGTTAATATACAGAATCAACTTCAAGTGCTTTGTAATGCTCTGAAGATAATCTCTACAGTGCTTCAACCATCTTACCACACCTTGGTAGGGCATTGTTCATCAGTGACTAGGCTTTACAGTAGGTACCTGTGACATTCCTGCCTTCCGTTTTCCATACAGAGAATATTTCTGTAGTCAAATTCTGCATACGAGGGCTCTTTGGAGTTAAAGTGAACTTGGGGCCATAGGCAGCAGGTGCCATTTACCTTCATGTTTCTTCTAACACTGGGATTTGGCTTCATCATAAATTCTCTCTTTCCCTCTGCTGTGCTACATATGTGTACATGTGATGTAATTGCTGATGTATGTATTTTAAAGGGAAAATGTGTAGTAATAGTATTTTACTGGCAGTTTTAAAAATTGCTACACATAGTAACCCTACAAACACATAACAGCATTTTATGCAAGTGGGGTTTACTTGCTGTAGTATTTTAAACCACCTACAACACTTGAAGAGAATGGGGTAAATTTGTTGCATGTTCCTTGAGTAATCTAACCAAACAATAAGTTCTGAGGTTTCTGCTGGGGAAAGCTCTGGGACAGAGAGCTTCAGGGTTTGCTGGTTTTTGATTGTGCTTTGATGTGAATTTGTTTTTTTATTATTATTAAAAGTAATTCATTTACCTGTACCATCAATGGAGGGCCAGACATCATCTTTCTTTCCAGTTGTAGTTGATGTGTTAGCCATATCTGTGCACAACTGTCTGTTGCTAGCTGGCTTAAAGAGGTACTTTTGAGTCTTTTGCACTGCTGATACCAAGAGGAGAAAAAAGCCACAGTAGTTCCACAGAGCTGTTCAAACTTTTGGGCAAGGGATCAGTATTGGCTGAGGGACCTGCAGAGAACTTCTTATCTAACTCTCTGCTCCTTGGCTGGACCAGTGTCACTGTGGCACTGGGACTTGTTCCTTCTGCTGCCAAAAATAGTTCATAGTGTGGCTGTCTCCATGTCACTTCATTATTGGGTGTAAGACCTTGAGGTGGTGTGAAATTCTCATCAACTCCTTGCAGGTGCTAGTTGCTTAGAAGTTCTGGAATTGTCTAATTTTTACATTTTTACCCTGTTTAAAATTCTTCTGGATAGGTGAACAACAAAATCGTTAACACTCTGTATTAACACTTGTGTTGTACTGTAAAGTCTTAGGATGGTTTTATTTTATGTACGTTTTGTTCCCAACAGGCATTTTTGTGGCTAAATATCCAAAATGCTTTTTATGGTTTAACTTTTTATTTATAATTTTATAAAAAAAAAATTTATTTTGAACTTGATTTTATGATTTAAAGTTTTGATTTTTTTTTTTAAAATACCTTATGACCCTCTTACAGAGTCCCTTGAGGACTGGCAGCCTCCCTCTTGTTCTGTCACCCAACCCTTTTCAAGACCCCTTCAAAACAAATAGGGTTGTTTCACCTTCCCTGCAGCATATCTTGTTTCATGACTTAATTATTAGGCAGTTTCAGCCATTCTCATGCTGGACTTCTTACTGCCTGATGGTTAATTAAACTATTAAAATGTCATTACCTAATGATAAGATGGCAAATGTTCAAATTCCTTACAAGACCTCTTCACCTATTGAACCTTCTGGTTTGCATGAAGCATGATATAATTATGGAGAGGGATCCAACAAACTGAATTTCCCTTTTGGCTGTTTCTTTTGTCCCGTGTCAAGTGGTAATCAGATGGTTTGGGGTGGCTACTCTACATCCAGCCTTTTGGAGACCCCACAGCAGGCGATTGAGGCGTATCAGCCCCCCGTACTGTTAGGACTGGGGTAATTACTGTCTCAGCCTTGGGAAGAAATAAAGACAGTAACACAGAACTAAGTGCAGCCAACCAGTTGTTACCCATTACAGGGTAGATAAATGAAATATCCATCCAGGGCATTCCACGCTCTTGTAGCAGTCACATGTATTCCATATAATACAAATTATGTAGACTAAAGACACTTTATATAAATTACAGTGTGGAACATAGTTGTCATTCTTTTAGGCCCTCCAGACACAAAGTGGAAGAAAAACAATTTCTGTTCTAAGAGGTCAGGATAATTTCACCATTTGTTATGCAGAAGTCCAACAATTGGTCTGTTCAGGAATATAATATAACAAGAATTGAATTACACATTGTTATGCATTTGAGATTTTTTTTTTAGCATATTTGCTCTTTTACAGTACTAAAATGAGTTATGTCACTTTTATGTGTGCGTTTCATATGAACATTTCATATTTATGTTAGTGCTGAATGAGAATTTTGTTTTTCATTCTCATCGGAATAAAATGGCAGTGCAATCCTGGTAATTTTTAAAAGATAAGGTTGACATGTCTTTTTCAATCTAGCAACTCTGATTGAAATTTATTGCATGGAAAACAAACTTCTGATAAACACAACTTTACTTGAGGACTGTATTTCCCATAGTATGACATTTCCCATGTGAATGAAATCTGAATTCCACACAGATATAATGTGTTTCTTGAAATGCATTTTACTTTCAGTTCTATAAATCGCAATTCCTCAGAAAAGCCTGTGCCACTTCTGGCAAACCCCATACTTACTCAGGGATACGGTCAGCTCTTGACTGCTGTCTCCAGTAGTAAACAGAGCAGGTTAAAAGGAACATTTTAGCGACTGTGAGTAGCACTACCACGCTTTATCTGAGAAATTGTGTTAGTAAACTGCAAATGGGAAGAAAAAATTCTGAAGAAAAAATGAATTGCATTTTAGATTTTGTAAATATGGAACTCTTAGTGTAAATTGCCTTTCTTAGCAAAATTGGATTTTTTTTTCCAGTCCAGCAGGCTTAAATATCATAATGTTGACCTGCTCAACAGGATTAAAACAAAACATCATATACTAGCAACTGGAAAATAGACATTCCTCATCCTTTCTGCATTAGTGCTTTGAGAAGAACAGTGAATGCCAGGCACACCTGATAACATAGTACCTTTTTAGAGCAGGCAAATTACTATAGTACACCCTTTCAAATGTGTTGAACTTCTTGTCACTATTTATGCATTTTAATGTTTTGTTGGCACTTTCCAGCTGTTAGTTGTTTGGTTTAGAAGACATCGAATTTGATTAGTCTTCGACGGGGACTAAGATTAGATTAGCTTTAGACAGGGATATTTCTTTCCGCTGTTGCTTCACGTCCAGTTGTGACAAATGGATGCAATTTTTTTCCTGCCATTTATTCGTTATTCGTTCCTTTTCATTCCAACAAGTTTGGATCTCAGTACATTTCCAGTGGAAGCTTCTCCTGCACACGGCAGCCTTTCCAAAGAACAGTGATTTCCTGCAGATTTCTCCCGTCTCACTACTGAAGCTGGTTTGTCCAGATCCTTAATGACAGAACGTGATGATCCTGCTTAGGGAGGACCATGCTGCTAGACATTATTTGTGGTCATTAGAACAAGATGCAAATAATCATATGGGCACTGCGGCACAGCTGAAGTGCATCTCAGGTACTGAATTCTGGAAGAACTATTTAGAAGGGAAAAGGAGGAGGAGAAACACTTGTGCTGGATTTGTTGATATTGTTTTACTACACTGTCATTAAGTAAAAAGTAGAAATAAGCTTGGGAAGAAAGAATGAGAACCTGGTTTTCCCCCTTCTGAATGAATGTCCTAAGTGTTCACATCCAGCTTTGCCTGGTGTTAAGGGGCAGGTCTCATGGGACGTGGGAACTGTTGTCATTCTTGCACCTGAAAGAGAATTATGTACACATCTACATCTTTATTATTCTGCCTGAAGGCTTTAACATAACCAGATGGTATTTATCTGGCCATTGTAGATGAAAGAGTGTGTGAAATAGCAGCATGTGACAATGATAAACACTGAATAAAAATAGCAAGTACATGTAGACTCTATCTTAAAGTCAGAGGAATTCCTGAGAATTATTGACTCTGCTGTATATCAGTTCCAGAACAAATACTTTGAAAGCATGTGTATGTGCGCATTTCTGAAAATCAGCACATCACTTTGATCGGTATAACTTGAGGGGGTCAGACTGGCCTAACTTCCCTAGGGGAAATTACACTTTTCCAAATGTTTGTACTTTTGTTAGGACCCAGTTAGACAGTGAAGTACAGAACAATAGAAAATAAACTGAATCAATAGAAGACAGTCTTTGTCTGGACTGTGGTCCAAATTTGATCACATCCATTGTCTTTCAAGGTCCAAAAATGATACCAAGTGCATGGTTATAGATACGTTGAAAGAATTAAAAAACTAAGTTAATAAACTGATAAACAGTAACTGGAATGTAAAATAGTCCAAAGTAAGATTTCTAGTGATGAAATGACTCATAATCTGTTCAGATCTCTGATGGCTGTCATGTTCTTATTGCATGAAAGAATATTGAAAAGTAAGTGGCAATTAATTTTAGAGCAACCAAAGAAAGGATATAAATTAGAACTGCAGCTGGACAGCAGCATTGGTGAAACTTGCATCAAGTGCGGGATGGCATTTTAACATGTACAGTCAATCTCACATCAAGAACTTACCATTCTGCATCTGTTCAAGCAAAATTTAAGTAACTGCCTTTCATATTTCAAAATGTAAATTTTCTATTGAAATATTATGGGGAATTTTGATAACACTAGTTGGCAACATAGTTCTGTGATATTCTATCATACATTTTTTTTCCTTTAAAGGAAATATTGGTTTTATTTTGTGTAAAACATTAAAATACAATTTTTTTAATAACATGACTTTGCCAGGTACCACACAGTAAGTAAACTATCAATCAGTTTTAAACCTAATGCATTTTCACTTGCCCTTCATAGGACTAGATCTGTCATTTTAGAACCCCTGAAATTTCCAATTAAAAGTAGTTTGAGTAACATGAAAGCTTAGCTCTTAGTTTGTGGATGACTTATTTGAAATGGCACTTTGAACACAGATGTGGACATATGCATCAGTATTCTGCACATAAGGATGGTCTACGTAAACACAAAGTATTTTCACACTGTAACAATTAAACATTTTACTTCTGCTCAGAAATAATGACATTTCACTGAAGAGCAGCATCAGTTAATGGGAATGTATGCAGGCCTTGCTGTAGTTCTTCAGAGATCTCCAAAAATTGGAGAAAATAAAGGTCAGTCTGAGCATGAGTAGCTCCTCCGATTCTTTACCTATATCAAAACAAGGACATAAAGATGACTGTAGTTGGAGTCCCTGTAGCCCGGTTTCTTGTCTCCAACAACAACCGAACTTGGATGCCTAAGGAGTGTAAGAATAAAGCCAGCGTAAATGATTCTGCCTTTTCCCAAATCAAGAGCACCTCTGGGCGCTGCGGCGGTGTGTTAGTAACACCCCCTCAGTGGGGGTAATAACCCCCTTCAGCATCCCTTCGAGACCGGAGTGTGCATTCCTCTGATTGTAAACTAGGACCTTGTGTATCTCAGTTATTCTCAAGCAGCTCATACTGAAAGAAGGTATCTGTAGCTTCCCTTTGGGAATTTGGGATTAGAAGGCATGTGGTCATCAGAAAACCTCTGCTACACAAAGAGGATTTTGAAAGCATTTACACTAGGCTTGAATAAAACTACCCTGCACTCTGGGCCTCATGCACATGTGAGAGGAAGCGTTCAGCTCCCCAGGCAGCATTTATGTACAACAGCTCGAGGAACTCCTGATTTTTATGCAAAAGTGTATCTAAACCCTGAGGATAACAAAAAACAACTTTAATTTCTTCACACTGTCAGGTTTGGCCAGAAATATGTTGCTGCTTTGAGAGCCTGTGTTTATTTTTGCTGGTTTTGTGCTTCAGAGTCTTTTTCTTCTACTCTGTTTGTGGTACTGTTCTCTGTTTATCAAAACAGACTGTCTGAAGGAAAGGCAAAAACATCAATACTAGCAGTACTGGCATAGTTCCTAACAGATCCTGTTTATTTGCTAGAGAGAGCATTGTTTTCAACTTGTGCTATCCGTGTATCTTTTCTTGCCTTTTTTTTTTTTTTTAATTGCATAGTTCAACTTTTTTTTGTCCACTTCTGAAACTTTAAAAATATTCCAAGGGAGACACAGATACCTCCTAAATTTGCTCCTTTTCAGTTACCAGCAGTAGGAGACCCTTTAGATGTAATCCACAGACCTAACCTGATCCAGGTTCTGTTGCTGGGTAGCCTATTGATCAAAACTGTTTATGCTTTTGTAGGAAACCTCCTGCTAACTTGGCCACCATAAAATATTCACAGATTGTTACAGAGCAGTACAAAGGCCAGAATGCATCTGTTAGATTAAAGCCACTTGAAGATTGTTTCAGTGAACTACAGTGTGCAAGTACTATGGGTCTTCATCATATACCATCTTGTTTCGGCAAGACAGCTTACACTCTGCTGCTTCCCACTGCTAATAACAGTATAGAAAAATAGATGTACTATTTTCTAATAATAATTTTAAAAGACTATTTAGATCTGGGCATCTTTAGGAAGGTACAGATATGTGATTATTTACCCTTGAATTTTCAGGATTTGTTGAGCTATAGTTCTTACCTGCCATCTTCAGGATTTATTTTATTTTTTTTAAGCTGTCATGTGCTTCCCTCCACTTCTCTTCTCCAAACTGAGAATTTGGCCTTTTTAATCTCTCCTTGTTTGTAATACACATGCTTTTTCTCCTTAAGTATTTTAGCTAGCCTTTTCTGTGGCCTTCTCTGAGTCCATTACATTGTCTTGAGATACAGAGACCAGAACTGCACACGGTATTTAAAATGTAGATTCACAATCTTTTATATATCTGCGAAGTGATTCACTTCGCCCTGCTCTCAGTGTCCTTGCTGATGCTGCCCGGTATTTGGGGGGATTTGGGGCTGCTGCTGCACAATTGAGAGGATAGTTTCAGAGAAGGGTCAGCAACTCTCAAATTGTAACCACCAATTCCAAGTTATCATGTAATCGGGGTTTCCATTGGTTTTTTCCCATGTTTGTTTATAGTGAAGCTCAGCTGCCACATTTTCACCCTGTTTGCTCAGCTTTGGGGTCCTTTTGGAGTTCAGCCAGTGTTTGACTACCCAAAGATCTTCTGAAAAAGATGTGAAAAACTGGAGGGTTCACTGTTTGCTCCCTTCTTCAGCTCATTGGTCATGACACAGAATAAAACCAGTCCTAGCTTCAATCCCTGGAGGACCCCAATTGCTGGGTCTTTTCCATCCTGAAAAGCGACCATTAAGTCCTTCCATTTGCTTCCTTTCCTTTAAGCAGCTTTCGGCCTATAAAACATCATTTCCTCTAATCCCGTGGCAGCTTAATTTCTTTAATAGCCTTCAGCATGGAACCCTGTCAGAGGCTTTATGAAAATTCAAATCTGTCATGTCCAGTGAATCCCCTTTATCCGCCTGCTCCTTGACACTGTTGTAGAAATCCAGCAAATTGGTGAGACAGGATTTCCCTTTACAGAATCCATGCCAACTCTTTTCCAACAGAATGCGATTATCTCTGTGCTTAGTGATCTTATTATAGACCCTGTTATCTTACCCAGGGATGTAAGACTCTCTGGTTTGTATTTCCCAGCATCATCTCTAAAGCCCTCGATTGTACAAGGGAAACTCCCCATTTTTCTGGCACAATGGCTGTTTGTGATGATAGGTTACACATCTTTGTTTTTAAATTCCACATTTGAGAGCTTTTGGATGAATGCTGTCTGGTTTGTGGTGACTTCCTGACATCTAACTTGTTTATTTAGTCTAATACTTTCTGTCTGTTTACTTATTGATCTAGTTCCTTTGAGCAATCTGGTACAAAGAATGCAAAGGGTGCAGGAATCAAACATTTTCAGCAAGAAAGAATAATGCAAACAAATATTTGAGCTTCTCTTGCATGGGCGTATACTTTACAATGAGTGCTGCCCTTCACACCTTTATCATCCAGCGGTCCCACCAGTGCCTTAGCTGGTTTACTGCTTTTAATATATTAAAAAAAAAAATTGTTAGAGCATTTTTCAAATTCCTTTTTAGTCTTCTTAATTTTATGTTTACATTTGGCATGAGCGGTTTTGTGACTTTTCCTTATTTGGACAAGCTTTCCGTTTCTCAAAGAAGAGAAGGTAGGAATGTAGTGGTAGCCTCCTTAATTTTCCCTTTAAGCCACACAGGTGGGTTTCAGACTCACCCAGACTTTTTCTTTTGCAGTGTTACACATCTTTTATGTGGGTTTCGAATACAAGTTTTTTCTGGGGTTTGATATTTAGGGGTTTTTTAACAGCATCCAGGATGCCTCCTTTTGGACTGTTTCTTTTAGGTTGTTTTGACACTTTGCCTTCCCCCCCCCCATTACATAGTTCCTTTAATTGTGCATTTGTGTGCTGTAGACTCTTTCTCTACAATGCTGACGTTAATTGTATTGTGGTTGCAGAGCACTTCTCACTGACACTGCACCGCTCAAGACTGTACCAGGAATGCCATCTTTTCTTGTGGCTTTTGCAACTAGTTGTTCCGGGAAACAATCTTTATTTTTCCTCTTGTTGTTTTTGGTGGGGTTTTTTTCTCCCTCTACACCTCATCGTGCTGGAAGCACTGATGCAGTTCAATAAAGATAGCTGGAATTTCACACTCCTTCTACCAGTCCTGAACTTGCAGCTCTCAGTCTGGCTTCACAGTTTCTGATCGCTATTCTCAAACTTAACAGGAAGTCATTTAATAGATATATGTAGTGTATTAACATCAGCATTGTAGAGAAAGAGTCTACATTTCCATCCAAAAGGATTTCGTTGTGCTTCTGTCTCCTTGTACTATTTTTATGCTGTTATACTTCATATAATCCTATACACACACTGCCATTCCCTCACCTGTGCATCCTATTCTGTCATTCCTGTAAATCTGATAGTCTGGTAACGTACATGCTTTTGAGGTCACAGGGTTACCTGCCTTACTGGGGTAATCTCTTGGTACCAAGAATTCTTGTTCTCCTGTTTAGGCTTCTCATGTTGGTATAGAGGCGCTTCTGAATTTTGCCCTTACGTTGAATTTTAGCCACATCCACCTCATATGCTATATCCATCTGAACAGGTTGCTTTTCCTGACCTTTCACTTTCCCCAACTCCTAGTTGAAATGCTCTAAGACGCTTTCAGTTTTCACTGCCAGCACCTTAATAATGATTCGGGTGCATCCCATTTCTCATGTCTTGGAGAGCTCCTCAGGTGCCGACTCCCTATGCCGTGTCCCTCGTGGATGTGTGCAGGCTCGGATCTCCCCGTGCATCTTGCGCAGAGGATTGGCGTTATTTCTGGGAGTGCTATTCCTCACATCCCAGGCTTCTCTCCTGGCTGCAAGCTTCAGGCTGGCCTGCAGAACATCCCCTCCACACCGGTGCTGCCTGCTTCTCCACTGCTCGCCAGGCTAACCCATCTAAACAACCTTCCCTGTACCCTGGATGTTTGCTTTCCCGGCCAGTGCCGCGTTGCTATACCACTGCTTTATTTTGTTAGAGCAAGCCGTGAAATAGTTTCCTGTCAGCTCAACTGGAGGTGACGGAAAGCGTGAAGCTGGGAAACAACGCAGCACTTAAATTTATGTTTGTTTTGCCAATTGATTGTTAATTTGGTGTACAAAGCAAATGAAAGTGGAGAGATGGGATTTCTTTCGTTGAGGAGGAGATAATGTACGAACTACCTTAGTAGCTGAACACTTAAGTCTAAGCTAATGAAAATTTTAAAAGTGAAGAAAGCATCTACTGCTCAGAAAGGAATGTCTTTGCTGGTGTGGTTTTGCCTGTAAAACTATATGCACCACAACACTCGATGTTCTGTTACTGAAGAGACGTATTCTTACACGTTAGAAATAACTAGTTATTTAGAATAAACATGCGTTATTCAGATTTCAGTTTCCTGTGATATCACTTTCAACTTAAACTTTACTGAAATCTGTTAAAATAGGAGAGAATTGGGGTCTCTAAGTGGACACGACTATGTCAGGCTTCAGTTTGTCCTTTTGTAATTTGAAGGACTTTGGCAATAATTACGTTGCAGTAAAAGAGCCGATGTAGGAGGTTGAAATCTGAGCTACTTTATTTTTGTCATATTTAAAGTGCATATAAAAATAGACTTCATTAGTAATTGAAAACCGGAATATCTGTTTAAGTGTAACACCACTGTCACAACTTTCTTAAGGGGCAAGGCAAATAATTTGAAGTGGTGGAATGAACTTCTGTGGTAGCATTAAGGGGGAGGTGGTCTTGAAACCATTTGTATGTCCCTTCTTAGTTTCAGGTATGTTTATGCTTTGGAGCTTCTCTCCTTCCCTCACTTTACCTGTTAATGCTGATAATTCAAACCAGAATTGATTGGTTTTTGAAGGTGAGGAGTTGAAAACTGGTTGAATTTTGTAGAAGTCCCAGCAAGCAAAACACCACGCACAAAACTGTTAAAATCTTTGTGTACCTGATTCCTTTCATGGAGGCTGTTGCATTCCACTCATTCATCCTAATTCTGCACTGAATCCTTCAGTCCTGTGTTGGTGTGAATCCTGTCCCACAGAAGGAGGGCCACAATGTCACTGTTTACGAACAAAAATGCTCGATCCACCTTGTTATTTTCAATTGCTTCTTCCTGCTGTGGTTGGTCAGTAGAAGCATTATAAACATTCTGCACTTGGATCTGTTATTTAGCTAGATAGAAAGTTTTATTAGGTAATTATCTCCCACATGAAAGTCAGTCTGCTTGGCTTCCTCACAAGTTGTTAGTTTTCATTTAATGCTCAGTTCCTGACTGACTAATGTTGCCCCCAATATTGTGTTTGATTACAATGCAGGATTTGCACTTAGATTCTGTCTTTTGAAAGAAAGTTCAGGCTTGCTTGTTCTTGCTGTTAGTTATAACAAATTCTGGCAAGTTTAGGGATCTGAAAAGCCTGTCAGACGTTGGCCTTAAGGGCTAGTGTCCCTGAAGTTGGATGTAATTTGCAGATAATAAATTGCTTCAGTAAGATTTTATTTCTTAGCTTAATTACATAAGTCTTTTGGGAGTTAAGCTAATGTGAAATTAAGGGTCATGGGACCACCACAAACCTTTAGAGGTTGTGGTGATAAAATACAGCTGTTTCTCCTTAAAAACAACCTCTCAATATGTTGTTCTTATCCACTGCTCATCTTAGTGATTGCAGTGACATTGTGTGTCTAAAAAACCCAAAAAAACCAAAAACATTGGATTAGTTGCATTAAACCCTGACATGAATTGGATAATTAAAGACCAGTCTGATTCCCTGACTAGCTTGATTGCATACGTTACAACGTCATCTGTAGATGTCCTGGATGCCCAGGCTTTGTTTAAAATGGCCTCGAATCGCTGGGCGGGAATCATGATCCTCTCTAGGGGAGCACCTGCAGTTGGAGATCAGACAGACTTCAACTAAGACTCTACTAAGTCTCAGACTGCAAGGGAGGTAAGGCTGTGGAGAAGAGCATTGGGATTTACAAAGGTGGGAAGTTAAGATGAAGTTTTAGCATCTTCACATACGGGGATGACTCAGTGTAGACTGGTTGAAGATGACCTGTGTGGGAAGCAGTAAGAATCAACTTGCATTGGAATTTGCGCTAAGGTGGAAAACCAGCAGCAACGCTTAGATATTTGTGGAAGGTTTTTTGCTTTCTAAGTAGATTTGTAGAGTTGCTACATTTTGGCTTTGGTGGGGGAAGGTGTTTCTTTTGAAATATGTCTTATTCCTGTTTTTTTAACTAGAGCTTATTATCGATAATGTACTCTGTTGCTGTCTTTAAATGACCAAATATAATTTTTTTTTTAAGCATTAGTTTTAAAAATACCATATAGCTATTAATAATACTGTTTCATCTAATCATAGAATCATAGAGTGGTTTGGGTTGGAAGGGACCTCAGAGATCACCTAGTTCCAACCCCCCTGCCATGGGCAGGGACACCCTCCACTAGACCACGTTGCCCAAAGCCCCATCCAACCTGGCCTTGAACACTTCCAGGGAGGGGACATCCACAACCTCTCTGGGCAACCTGTTCCAGTGCCTCACCACTCTTAACAGTGAAGAATTTCTTTCTAACATCTAATCTAAGTCTACCCTCCTTCAGTTTAAAGCCACTACCCCTTGTCCTGTCAGTCCCTCATAAACAGTCCCTCACCACCTTTCCTGTAGGCTCCCTTCAGGTACTGGTAAGCTGCAGTTAGATCTCCCCGGGGCCTTCTCTTCTCCAGGCTGAACAATCCCAACTCTCTCAGCCTGTCCTCATAGGAGAGGTGCTCCAGCCCTCTGATCAACTTCATGGCCCTGCTCTGGACTCACTCCAACACCTCCATATCCTCCTTCTTATGTTGGGGTCCCCAGAGCTGGATGCAGTACTCCAGGTGGGGTCTCATGAGAGCAGAGTAGAGGGGCAGCATCACCTCCCTCGAACTTAGAATTTTGCTTTGGTTTATAATTTTCCTTAATAATTTATAACTGAAATTATAAATAACATAAGGAAAGAGTTGTTTGTTCCTATACAGAATAACCCACGTGCTACGAAGCAAAAGAAACATAGACTGTACAATGCACAGAATGTTTCAACTATCTTTTAAAGCCAGATCTTCATCCCTGGCTGAATATGCATAGCATAGATGCTTCTCACAGGAGTCTAGTACAAAAAAGAACCGTATCATCTGACTTCCAGGCATTTGTTTTCTAGATACAGTTTTGCATATTTTTAGAATGTTCCACTTAGGTAATGCCACTCAGAGGATTTGTACATCAGTGAACATTATAAGCATTTAAGACATGGATTATACATCTGTCGTTTTAAAATAATAATAATATGCTTTTAGATGCTCATGTAGTGTATGACCCTTTGTATAGTGGCCTGGATAGTACCCTCAGAGAAACAGATCTGCAAAATCCTTCCTTACCATTAAAAACAAGAGGAAAGACGTGCTTTCAGATACACAAGCACTGATTTCTTCATGGCTAGTGAAAATGCTGCACATAAACCTGAAGGCAGTATCGATACCTACCATCCTTCTGGACCTCCAAATACTTAACTTGCCTGCCATCTAATAGCTGTAGCTAGGAGACAGTTTTACCAGAAACTTTTTAGTGACAGTTGTGTTTGCTACTCCGTGGCCAGGAGGTGGACTTGTTTCTGGTTAGAGCCCTCCACCAGTTCTTCAGGTGATGGTGCATGGACTGTGTTGCTCTCATTACGCAATGGTGCAGTTCAAAACTGCACACAGCACCTTACAAATTTCTGCATCAAAATGCCTTAGGACTTTACTGATCTCTTTATCTCTTCTCCTTCCCTCTTCCTCTACAAGCACAAAAACACATTTGCATGGACAGGCTTTTAAATTCCTTTAAGACAATTGCTAGTATATGATAAGGAGTGCTTTCACAACAACATCCTTAAAAATAAATAATCCTGTAAAGAAGAAAAATAAATAGGGGGCTAACTGCTTTGGCAGACAGTAATAAAGATGTACATGCAGTGACAATTATTTTGCACAGTCATTCCTCAAGATATCCCTAACACTTATGGGTCAAAGTCTTCTATACATCTGCACTGTTGTCCAAAAAACGTCAACAACCTAAAGGGACCACCCAGTCTGTGTTACGTTTGTTGCCTGTCTGTACTGTAGGAAGGCATTTCTGGTCCCTTTCAAAATACGAAGATTTTCCAAATTTCTAAGGACTTTCCTCCTCACATCGTGCATCTCTTTGTACAGGAATGCTGTGATTACTACAGTACCCCTTGCTACTGATAAATACAAATAATTATTAATACACAAATACCGGTGCGTTTTTATCCCATGTGCAGCATTTTTACCACTTGTTAGTTGTAAGAAATCCCACAAAGCTATTTGAGTAATGGAGTTTTGTTTGTAACTGGCTTAATGCTTGCTTGCTAGATTTTTCTAGGGACAAATTGAGGAAATGGGGGAGGGGGGTTGCAGTAGGGCTGTCTTTAGCTTTGTAAGACAAGAAAAATGAAGGGATGCAAAATGGAAAGCAGCATTTTGTTCTGAGTCTTTTGCCCTATCGTACTTTTTAATTATAGGTTATTACCTAAAGTGAAGCCCACTTCCTTCTGGAGATGCTTTGGGAAATCACTATAATTCTGATTTTGTCATCCAGGAGCAAACAAAATTTAGATTTCAAAAAGGACAAGCAAAGAGGATTGCTAACTTTAATCAAAATTGCAGAGCGGATAACGTTACAACATCCAAGTTACTGCATCCCACACTACAGAATGAGTAGATTGTTGCTGAGGTAGAAGTGTTAACATTTTCAAGCACGACATTTTACAGTGAGCAGGGTGCATTTTAGGACAGTTTTTCCATGCTGCACGTGATAGTGGGCTACCATTTCAAAAGTGTGTAGGCCAGATGGCTTTTAAGTTCAGTGAAATGCTCAGGATCCAAACATAAAGAGGGGAGGCTTTTGAAAGCTGACGTTAGACTTCCAAGGCATTTACAGCTACAAGGTCAGATGTTCAGTGTATTTTAGACAAATAAATGCCCTACAATGTTTTTGTAACTCAGTCCTGTTGGTTTGCTCTCTTTTTAGAGTTTCTTTGCAAGGAATGCCCAAGAGTTCATATTTTCATTGATCGAATTGAACTGAAGGACATTCCAGAAGAGCAGATGTATATGAGAAGGTGGCTTCACGAACGCTTTGAAATAAAGGATAAGTGAGTAACAACGTGTTACTTTCTGTTTAAAGAAGCTGTCGTCTTTTGTATGAACAGATATACCCATGATTTCTGTGTTATCAGCAGTGCAAGCTGTAGGGCTCTCTGAAGAGAGGTGGTGTTAGTACTCCTGTGCATATTCTGTATAATACCCTTGCGGTTAAAGCTTTTGCTAAGGAGGTTGGGATTCCTGGGTTTTAGACCTTCCTTAGACTGAAGAGCTGTGAATCCATGTTTGAGGCAAGACTCATGTTCATCTGAATACTCTCCGTTTATCTTCTTGAAGCTGAGTCATGCACAGCCAGGAATGTAAAATGCCCGAGGTAAGCAAGCAAGCAAGCAAAAGGAGCTTGATTCTAGGCTTGTAGTTAGGGTTAGAAAGGGGCAGGTCTTGATCTAATCTCTTCTGCCAAAATTGTTTATGCATATTCCATCAAACAGTGACTGGATAAAACCACAAGTAACCCTGAGATCCCTACCTTCATTGGGGAAATTAGGCGAAGAAGTTTTAGCTGTCCATCTTTGAATCATGGCAGAACTAGAGTCCCTGGCTCCCTCCAACGTTTCCAGCATAAGGTCACTCGTGAGCACATGGAACAGTGCATAAGGTCCTGGGAGGACCTTGTGCCTAAATGTGAGATTTAAGTATTGATTGGGAGATGATGGTTTAATTTGTCATGTCTGAAGTCCAACTGAAGGGAGCTAAACCTGCTTACTTTCTAAATCCCAGAATACATTTGTGAGAGTTAGAAATTTCTCTGGTTCTTCAGGTATGTTCTACTTTAAAATTGTTCTGCCAGTCTCACGCTCCATGGAAGTAAAAAACAGGTTAATTTGTCCTGTGATTTTTGAATCTGTGTAAAAGTTAACATGCCTGTCTGTAAACATGGCACTATTACCAAAGTGCCTTAGAAGTTTAGGATCACTAAGTTATTTTTCTTTTCTTCACTTTTTAGAGGCAAGAAAGTCTGAATTTCATTTTATAGACAAGTAACTGATAGATAAAATAAAGGCCATCCAGTGGCTCACAAGTAGTCTTCTGGTAAAGACCAGCAAAAGTGAACATCTATGTGATCATCTATGTCTCGTTGTAGACTCCTGTTGACTGGACCGTCTTTCCTGGGACCTAAGCACTCTGTCAGGCGAATTTAGGGATGCTTAAAACAAAACCCCAGAATTTTTGAATCAATTTATTACTGGTTTTCAAAAATAGAAGAAAAAAATTACTACTAAACCTATGGTGTAGCGTTTTACTCTTGCATGTTTGTTGTTAGTTTCATGATAACTCCCCCCACCTTCAGTGTTCAGTGATTAACTGTGTGCTATTTTGTCCTACGATATTGCCCAGCACTCTGGACTTTTTTGCTAAATGCTGAATGAAAAGGATTCTTTTCCACTTTCATATTCTGTGTTAAAATTGGTTCCTCTGGAAAATCTGCTTTTATTGCTCACAAGGGTTCAGGTTGAGTACTCTGACGTCCAACATTACTTTGACTGTATCATATTAAGGCATACTGGTTGCTTAAACTTATTACAATTGAGCTGCTACATATTGTTAAATCATTTGTAGAATAATGTGTGATTAGAAGCAGTTATTGGATGAAAGTAAGTTGCTTTAAACTTCTTACGCTAATGCGCAACTTTGACCGTCTCCTTTCATCTGCTTCTAGGTTACTAATAGAGTTTTACGACGCGAAGGATTCTAAAAGAAGAAATAAGTTCCCTGGAAAAAGTGTTCATTCCAAACTGAGCCTCAAGAAAACTTTGCCATCTTTGCTGTTTTTAGGTGGCCTGACTGCTAGTATGCTTCTGACAGAATCTGGAAGGAAACTTTATGTAAAAACATGGATATACGGGACTTTAATTGGCTGCCTGTGGGTTAGCATTAAACCATAAGCAGGTGTTAGTCTCCAATCAGTGAAATGTGCAGTCTTTTCTTGCACATTGCACCAAACTTTTTCCTGACTTTATAGTAAAAAAAAAAAAAAAGTGTAAATAAAGCCTTATTGATCAAACATTGGAAATAATAGAGTTTGTGACTTAAGCCTCTGTGTGGTTGGTCTGGGGAAAATAAATGTAGATTTTCAAATTTGCTACTGATTTTTGCTGGAATAGTGACAGATAAAGTGACTCATGATAAATTGCTTTCCCCCTGAACTAACATCCATCTCTATCTGCAGATTTGATGAAGTATGAGTTATGGATAAGTGGTGTCTTAAATGGACCTATGAATGTATTTACAGAGATTAATTTAGGGTATATATTTATTCTTCTGATATTCATGTGGACTTTTCGTTACTCTTCGGTGCATTGCAGCAGTTCAGCTGCATCTTTCCCAGCTGTATCACAACTAAAATCAAAACTTTTTTCCTTTTTTTTTTAATTTTGCTTTTCAGTTTTACTTAAATATCGTGTTCTTTAAAAGGGACTATGTAAGCTGGCAAATCATGAGATGTTACCTGAAGCAGAACAAAATGTTTCTGAGAACTACTGTTCATGGGGAAGAAGCTGTTTATCTAGTGCATGATTTTTTTATTATATTGCAGTATTAGCTGATTATTTTACATACGCAAAACATTCAGTTTTACTGAGGAAACAGCTTATTTTGCACACCCTGTATTTGTGCATAAGAGGAATGTATGCAGTATAATGAAACGTTAAGTTTTTGTTTCTGGCTTAACCAGACCGTAGCCTACCTTGTGTCTGTGTTACCCCTAGCACCTCGGGAGTTTCAGCTGAGCTCACAGACCTTTCGTGTGTACGTGCCATAAGCAGAAGTTTCCTGTTACCTCACAGCTTTCTGGAAGCAAAGTCTGTTGTTTGGGTAATGCAGAGAATTACTGTAACTTCAGGAGAGTAAGGGAATGGTGACGAGGAACCTTCAGGTGTTCCTGCTAAATCTGAAGCATGTGCCTTTTCCTACTAATCTGATTTAGCCTGAAGTTTCGTAATCTGGCAGTCATCTCTGTGCTGTAATATCACACTAGAGTCTCAAATCATTCTAGGCGGTGCAGGCTGCAGTTGGATTGAAGTTACGGGGTTGATGTATACAACTTGCACAATAGACGAGCAGTGAAAGAAATGCATATCCTATCGGTATTTCACCTGCTTGAAAATATACTCTAAAAAGCAAAATCAACAAACCCTTGCTACCGGAAAGTCTGCGATTCCCTTGACTGGTATTTTTGTTGGGAAAATGCCATTTCCTGATATCAAGGGAATAGTCTGTACGTACAGCGATGGGGTAGGAAAGAGGATGTATTTTATCTTCTTCCATTAGGGAATCAGACTCCCTGTATCAAAATGAAAGAACTAGAGAATATTTTTATATCACACTTGCAAGCTTTAAATGTGCATCTCTTTAGCTTCAGTACGATTTGTCTTGCATTAGAGTCCGTCTTGAGTTAAATGTCTCTTAAAATTGTAACTCAGTTTTTCAGATTCTACCATTGCCATTTAATTGAAGATACTGCTTTTACTCTGTGGGTTTTGTTGGGTTTTTTTACAGTATTTTATAGAGTAATTACAGTTCCACCTTAAAATCATTCGGTACAACTTTCAGTTTGCAGTTCTGTGTCCTTCCATAATGGATTTTGTCACTGGAGTTATTTATATCAGTGATTGATTCAGGATATGTTGATGAACCATTTTAAAAACAATGACTGGGAACAATGTTGAAAAACAGTATTGTTATGAGGCTGTGAAACCAGGAAAAAAAAAAAAAAAGCTATTTTATGTAACAGCCAAATGTGCTCACATGTAGTTCTTCCTATTCTCAGCTGTTTCCAGTGGGTATAACCAGAAGGCAGTGTTCCTATGTTAGTGTGATTTTTCAATCTTGGAATGAAATTTTACTCTGACATGACTAAATTTCTTTAACAGCTAAGAATAACATTTAATTATACATCAAAAATGAATGCAAACTGCTTAATTCATTTGTAGACAGATAACTGCTATTTTGGAGAGCCTAATTACCACAAAATACTGGATCTCTCTTGCTGTTTAAGTACCAGGGATATAATTGACGCAGTGTAACAAACAAACAGGCTGTTTATTTTGAACCTTATTCTCTATGTTAATCTTAATTTTTTTTTTTTGCCATTAATTTATAAAGTTTTGAAACTGTAATTTGCTGATGTATTTGGCGTTGGGAGTATCACATGCTAAATATGCACTGATATTAACTTGAAATATTTCTTCATTAAAATAAGAAGAGCCAATGCTCATTCAACTTTTCTGTCCTGTCTACTTGTTCAGTTTTTTCTGCACTTTTATGTTTGTAACTCGGTTAACAAGAACTGCTTGCAAAAAGGCTTACCAAAAGTGTGGGTTTAAGTCCTTGACAGAAGGATTTGTGTGAGAAGCAGTCAGTGAAAAGAAAACAACTTTGTCTTTTTTTTTTTTCCCCGTGCAGCTAAAAAATGTGTTAGAATCAGTTTGTGCTTGTTCCAATGCAACACACTGCCAGATCAGTCGGATTGCAATAGCTTTTCACCCGCAAACTCCTGCACCGCTGGTTGCTTGTTAATAATTTTAATTAATGTGCAGTAACACAGTGCTGGCCAGGAGTCGATACGCCTTGCGCAGACATCAGTGGCAGAGAGCGTGGGCGCACGCAGAGGTATTGCAAAGAAACACATGAAATATATCTCGATAGCAAATGCCACCTAAGTTTGTGACATGTTAAATCTCAGAGGAACCTGTATGCTCAAAAACTTGTTTTTCCAGCTCCATCTGTGCATCTGAGAAAAACAATTTACCTCTTCACAAGTACTGCTCTGTTCATATGCATAAACTATATGTAAACCTTTTATAGTTGGCAGCGCCACTGCTACATGCTAGTTTCACAATATTAGTGGGTTTACTTCTGTGAAGGAATTGGGCTAGTGAGGAAGCATTATCTTAAATCATGGAGAACACAAAAGTCAAGTGAGACACAAAATTGAAGCACTGAGTGATGCTACAGTGAAGAAATGACGGAGTAGGAGACATGAGGGCCTCCAGCTTGCTCCGCTCTTTTGCTAACTCCTAACTCCACTGAAGCATTTTCTTAGTGTAATACTTGGGCTTTCTCCCTTCAGTAGAACATAGCATACCTGTAAAATTGGAGTTTAGTGCTCAAAAATTGGCCCGATTACTTTGGCATTTTAGAGTGCATAGAATACATATATATATTCACTTTGCCGGGGGAGAGAGGTAACTCTGTTAGGTTTGGATAATGAAGGGGACCAGGGTTGGGATTTTTGGCTCGGTGGTGTTAAAAATGAAGAAAGAGGCTTCTCCCCCCACCATCACCTCCAAATAAAAAACACACTTGATGGCAGAAATTTCACCCACACCCAGAAAGGCAATGGAAAACCAGTTCATAGGTTCAAGATCTCAGCACCTGCTTTTAAAAAAGCTTTTCCTTTATAAATATGGAAACCACAGCTTGGTCCTAACCTGCAGTTCTAGGTCACTTTTTAGCAGACAGAGCTGGAAGTGAACACGATGGGGTGTCTCTTGTCCTCATTTTCATGTTCTTGCCTGTCTCATCAGTTTGGAGCTCTGTGGTCCCAAGTGAAGCGTGTTGCACAATTTACTAAGCATAAGACCAAAAAAAAAAAAAAGTGTTATTTTAAGTTTGTATAATGGCAGAAGTCACACAACTAAAAACCCAGAGCAAGTCCAGAGAAGAAAAAACAGCAATAATCTAATACAAAAAAAGATTAGAAACATCAGCTGCAGTCAGGCATGACCCGTTGATTCCAGGGAAGATCTGTTCTGTGTGCAGGGACCAATTTCCCTGCCATTGTGATGAACATTTCTCCTACCTGTCCTCTTTCAGCCCCAGATCTGCAGCCCTACCCTGGACTGTCGTTTTCCTAACGAGTCATCCCTCATCGCTTTCCAGACACTGATGCGAATCTCAAGTTTCCTCCATACTCCTGGACCCAAAGTATTTCCAGTTATGTATTCAGCCAGCTAAACTGCTGACAGAGAGACCTTTGACGGTCACCTCCTTCAAGCTGCCTTCTCTTTTTGAGGTGGGCAGATGCCAGTGGTGAGGCTGGGGTCTTGCTGGTGGACTGGAAGTAGACATTGCTGTTGAGAGAGGGTTATGGGTAAGTCTGCATTGAACATCCCATATGGATCTCCCTTCGCTTCTGCCGGAGCATGCTTTTCCGCTGACAGTTTGCCTGGCTGTAGGTAAATGTGAAGGCTAGAAGCTGCCCTGAAAAATAATAACTTGTTCCTGGGTTGTATTTGTAATGTGAAAACTTCATTAGTTATGCTTGTACAAACTATTTCACAGCCATTCTGTCTCCCTTTCATCTTGTGTGGGAACTCAGTTTTCCAATGACATTTTGATGCCTCTGTCTGTGTTCTCTGCATGACTAATTCAAACCAGAACCATTTCAACCTGTTTGCCTGACTGGCTCAGAGATACTACAGACGACACAGATGTTTAAGGGCAGAAGTTGCTGTTGGTCATCTGGCCGTGCAGTGGCAGCCGGAGCTGCTGGTCCGAGCCACCAGGCTCCCCACAAAGCCTCTGCGGTAAATGGGCCACTCAAACCCCAGTCCCACCACTGTAGACTAGGACAGGAATAGCCCAGGGCTGCCAGTACAAAGGGTTTAGGAGAAAGGTAGGTCCCAAACCCCATGTGGCTTGTTCATAAAGTATCCAGGCCCCCTCTCCAGAGGGTGCCTCCAAAAGATGGGCTGAGGCTCATTCGTGCTTTGCAGCACAGCCAGGCAGGAAGTTGAAAGGCGATGCCTATTCCAGGACATCAAAGCCCAGTCACTGGAATGGGAAGTAGGAGATAATGGTCTCGAAGTCTCCTGGCCTGAGGAAGACCAGAGCTACAGTACTTCCCCAACCACCCCATGTCCTCAGGGGGATGTGCAGGTGTCACTGTTGACCTCTTTTGGGTGCTCTGCCAAAGGTCAGAAAGGACTTCGAGGTTTGTAAGGCCAGTATGACGTAACCAGTGCCGAAGGCGTTGACTGAGTATATGGGCTTCTGCATTCAGCTTCAGCCCTGGGGCATTTCTGCATCCAGAAATGAACCTCCCTAGGGACAAGGTGGAACCAGAGGTCACCCACACGCTCACACCAGCGTGCAGGCAGCTGTAGCCTCCAGGCTGTGGTTATGAAACAAGGGGACGGGTGCTGCTCAAAAAGCACCGTGTATTTGAAGTGTCTGTCTTTGTTAGGAGCGAGCCTGGAGCATCGTGGGCGCCAGCAGACCTTGTTGCCGTGACACTTGTTTTGGTCTCGCGCTCTCTGTACCAAGCTCCTCCTTCCCAGTCGTCTTCAGAGACACCCACGAAGGCTGAAATTGCCAAAGCAGTTTTGAATTTCTGGACGCAGCCAGCCTCTGGCTTTGCTCAGCTGTGCAGCTATTTCAGCCAGTTGGGACCACAGGGGAAACTGAGCTAGAGAGAATTTAATTTGCAGTTGGCCAAGATGGGAGAGTTAACACTGTAATGATCCCAAAAAGTATCAAATGCTGCGCAACATCGTTAGGCACAAATAAAAGAATATGCAGCGTTCTCAAGGCTGAAACCTGAACTGGAGGTATTAAGTTAAATTACTTTTCATGCTGTATGCGTAACAGTCCCTGGTTAAGGTTTTCATTTATGGTTTAGCAGGCATTTACATCTCCTATAGTCTAACACTGCACTTCCAGCAGAAACATCATAGATCCAGAAAATGGCATTGCCGTTACATTAGTTTGCACCCAAGTCTTTTGCAGTCTTGTGTGATAAAGAAACTCTAAAAATTTGCCTCTAATCTATATAATCTATGAGCATTTTTTGGCTTTTGTAAACTAAGAAGTCTTCACTTCTTGTCTCACAAGATATAGAAAAAGGTGGTTTGACATCAAGGTGCTTTAATAAATTCCTGTTTACCACAAAGGATTGCATTAGTATGGCCATGTACTGATGAATATTGAAAATATTTTTAAAAGCGCACACAGTTTTTCTATAGCCAGGGAGGATAAATTAAAATGCAGAATTACTGCTTTCTGGAACCATGCACTTGTAGATAGGACTTGGTTGCAGTCAGAGGCCCACCTGCTTTTCTAACAAGAGGGAAATAAATGTAGCTGAAGAATGTAATCCGTGCTGCTGTTTAAAAAGACAGAAAAGTAGAAGTTGCTGAAGAAATGATGGGTTTATTGTCCAGAAAAGGAAAGGTATTCCAAAGAGCTGACGATTAATTCTGCATAGCTAATAGTACTCCTGCCAGTACAGGATATGGTATTGTTTTCTACATTTAAACAGTAATAAGAAATGGTGTATACGTATCCTGATACTGTCAATTGTATTCCTGTCCCCTGACAAGATAACCAGAGATTCAAGCAGTCGCAGCACTTAAAACGCATCCCCTTTTGCACCGCCGGGCTGGGAATGCCAAGTGGCTGCTGGCGCTCGCTTGTCCTCCGCGGCCCTTTGGAAAGCCAGCTGATGCTTTCGGAGCCGGTTTAGACCTAACACTTATTCTTGGCAGTGCAACGTGTATAAAAGGAAAGGTGCAAGCAGGGACATGTCCCAGTAGCCAGAATGCTGGTCACAGTGACAAGCACACAGTGAGAGGCGGCCCATCAACAAGCCCTGCAGAAGGAGGGAATGGGAGCTCAAGCCAAGCGCTGGAGCTGCAGTCGCGGTGGGATGACAAAGTGCCCGTCTGACCAGGGGATCTCGGAGGTTTACGCAGCGTGCGCAGCAGAGGCAGCGTCTCCGGGGGCCAGACCAGGCTCAGCTGAAGTAAATAGGAACTTTGCATTCCCTTTTTTTTTTTTTTAGGACAAATTGTAAGCTTTAGAAGAAAAACCCTCTCCAAATTTTATGACGTTCTGGAAAGGAAGGAGTGCTCCCGAACCCTCAAAGTTTGGAGTACCTTTGATGTCAAAAGGTACTGTAGAATAATTGGATAAGGGTCTGCCAGGCTGCAGGCTCTCACCTCTCACTTCTTCATCAGCTCAGGCCAAGTTCTTTCACACACAGTGATGACTTTTGCGTCCCTTATTCCTTAGACGCCTGACAATTTAAGCCTAGTTTGCAGAATTTAGGACTTGCATCTGCTGTCGAAGGCAACAGGAACATGCAAAGTGCATCCACAAACCACACTACAGTGGTCTCCTGCTAGAGCAAATGTACTTCTTGGACTGAATAATCAGGAAATACTTCTAGACTCTGGTTTTCTGTTTGTAATATGATGGCAATGCCTTTCCTTGCATTTTGGGGGTGTTCAACAAGCATTTTGTTTTGGTTTGTTTTGTTTCGTGAGGTTTTGGACCTTTTTTTATAACATTCACCATGATGGTATCAGGAGGAAAAGTGTATTTCTGTCTTCGTAACCAGGTTTATTTAACATACAGTCAGTAAGGTATGGGAAGGTCTTCTGAGTGAGCTCAAGTGCTCCTAAGTGAGCTCAGAATAATTTGCAAAGAGAGGCTGAAATGAGATCCCTGACATCCTTTCCTCACACAGCTTTTCCCAGTTGCCTTCCCAGACTCCGCGCTTTGCCGTGCCTCAGTCTCCTCTCTGCCCTCCAATTTCCCCCCCGGCGCACTTCGGGTTCCCCAGCTCTCTGCCAGGGTTCGTTTTGTCTTCTCCAAATCTACTTGTCTGAACTATCTCCTCCTCTTGCACATCTCGCCTCCTCTGAATTCATTTCAGCTGATGTCCTTCATGTAGCCTGGAAACAAACAGGTGAGGAAAAAAAAAAAATCTATGCTTTCCACTCCAAGTATCTGGATTTAGAGCTGCTCTGGCCTGAAGTAGTTAGGAAATGGAATTGCTAGAGAAGTCCTGCTCCAGGCCCTGGAGCATGTCCTGTGCTCATGGACTCACCAGAGAATGAAGCCTGCAAGCTCTAGCACGTGTGAACGGCAGCTGGCTTGGGTTTTTTCCAAAGCCTTGTGAATTGGCCAAATTGAGACAGACTTTTCACTGAGATTAGAAAAAGTCCATCTCAGCAGTAAGGTTACTTTTTTGTCTAGTTCCAAGTCCCTCTTCCAATAAAAAGAGCATCACAGCTTTTTGAAGAAGATTGCCAGAGTATTGGGCGGGGGCTTTTGTTTGTCAACCCTAGCCATGCTTAAGTTAAGAAAAAAGGATGCTCTCAGAAATGTGGAACTGTTTTGGCTGAAAATTTTGAAGAAAACCCAGCCTTCAACACAGCCCTGGCAAGGAAGGCTTTGGTGTAAATATTTGCTGATTGGGCAAAGGTATGTGCAAATAAACCCAGGCTCCAGACGGCAAGATGCATTGGGCAGCCCTAACCATAGGGTACGCTACCAGCCATGTATGCAACTTGCGTCCTTCCCTCCCTTGACCTTGAACTCTGAGCAAATTTGGACTCACGGATCGATGTGGGATCACTTGTGGTTTGGACCAGATTTGGCTCAGTCTTTGTTTTTAACTGGGTCTCTTCAGTGAATCCATTTTATGGCTGCACGTATCTCAGATTCTGCTTTCTCTGTAATGAAGTTTGGCTACTTGAGCCAAACCCGATAATACGCCAAGCCAGCTTGGCTACACAAATGAGGTTATAAAGGCTGAACTAAACCAAAGGGCTGAAGCGGAGAGCAGCTAAGTCATGTACAGAATATCTGTTTTGCTTCCTTGTGTAAGTAAATACTGTATTTTATCCACTGAGTATTAATTTCTAACAGCTATTCCTGAGTATACCTTGGTTGTCCAGCACCAAAGTGTCTCTAAAGTGCTCAGAATCAGTCCTGCTACCCAGGGGAGGTCAGCGTTGCTATAACCAACCTGGCTGGCTGATATTACTAACTTCTGCCTGGAAGGTCGATAGTTTGATTATAAAATGCATTAGAAACATGAGACGTAAGGCTGGGAGAAGAATGCAGCCCTTAATTAAAAAGAAAAAAAAAGTTTCCATCATGAAGCAGTCCCTGCAGCACACAGTTCCTCAGTCATACAGTACACCAGCACTACGTGTTCAGCAATGGCCATGTAGCTCATATGTTCAGGCTCATGGGGCTCCTTTTTGGGGTTTCAGCATCCTCCGTAGCCCCCCACAACAAGCGGCTTGGCAGCTGGAATTTGCATCTTTATGCTGTGCGAGTCGGTTGTGAGAGGCAGGGCTGTAAGAATCCCAGCTCTCTGCCAAGTCTCACGTCCTTCTCTTTTCTGGATCAAAGAGGTCCTCTTACACCACCTGCCATCTAAGTGGCTCTGTTGAGTTTGCACAGGAGCAGAGCCAAGGAGCAGCTTCACGCAAACAGCAGAGGTCTTGGTCAGGAGGCAGCAAGTGTGAGCCGAGAGGCTTGTCCAGTGTTTGTTAGGACCTAATTTGTTCACAGCAGCAGCAGCTCAGTCAGCAGCTTGGATTAAACCCCAGAATTTGGGCCCAGCTGACACATGCGGTGTGGCTGCTGTCTCACAGGTTGCCTGACGTGAGCCTCCCCTTGCTCATACCCACTCCCGAGGTGCTTGGCTAGCACAGACCTGTGGGGTTCCCTCCCTCCTTTCCTCTGCCGTGGGAATGTTGCCTTTGTGTTACCTCTGAAGTCATCACTGACCAGGCTGCAGCGACGAGCACTGGAGTACTGGCTACTTTTCCCTGTGCAAATGAACTCAAACTTGCCTGTCCCCTCAGCAAGCCACCCACAGTCACCAGTGGGTGACACCCCATCCCTGCAAGCTCAGCCTCCTCTGGAGGCAGGAGCCTGGGGCTGGATGCCCCGACTGATCCTGCTCTCCATCCCCTGGGCCCCTGCAGTGATTTGGGCTGCCTGGGTTTTTTGAAACATTTCACACCAAATTCTTACCTGGGTGAAGCTCCCACATCACGCCGCACAGAAGGACTGGAAGAGATACTATATAAGCCAAGAGGTTAGAGTTGTGAGGGGTTTTTTATTATTCAGCAGCAAGCATGTGCTGATGCTGAGCACGCTCCCGGACTGCAGCAGTGCATCTCGTGGCGTCTGCCCGTGGGACTCCTGCCAGCATGCCTCTGCCTGCAGCAGGGCACACCAACACACGGGGGGCTGCACCTGTGTTTGGGTGTAACGACTGTTTGGGCGTTTTTTCCATTCTTCCATGTTTTCCATGTTAAACTGCAATTGCAGAAGGGTTTTCACTGCAGTGAAAAGGTCAACTCTGGATCTTTCAGTGCGGTTTATAATGAAGCTTCAAACCCGAGTGCTCTTGCCTGCACATCTTTTGTAACGTGGTAGAAAATGCATATTAAGAAGACACTTTCTGTAAGACAGATATTCCCTAAGGAGTTCTGTGCCAGGCTCCCTTTGCCTGCCTTTTGCAGATAATCCTGCTTTGCCCCCAGCAAACCCCAGGTGTAACCACCGGCGAGAGCTGCCGTCTTTTCTTCCCTGTGTGATGTGAGGCAGCGTGGGTGCGAAACAAGGCTGGGAGGGACCTCTGGAGCGACCCCCTAACTCTAGTAGCAGGGAGAACAGCAGTATTGGTCACAAGGGGTACATAGGGAGGATAAGTCTGAACGTCCAGGGTAGGGACTAGAACATAAGAAGGTAAAGGAGTCAGGAGGAGAGAAAATTGGGCTATAATGAAGACAGAGTGTGGTGCCAGCATTTGCAGATGCCCAGCATAAATCCGTCACTCCGGAATGGTTTTGCTAGGAGAGGGAAAGGGAAGCTGGCGCTCGCCAGGCGATGCTCCGGCGCTGGCCCAGCGCTAGCATTTACCACCATCTCGTGGTGAACCAGAAGATACCAGCTCTTTGCCGTTTCCACCTATTCATTAATAGCAAGGGGAAGGGGCAGTGAGTTGATCCTCACGTCTTACAGTCAGTAAAACAGAAGAGATGCCGGGAACTCACTGAATGGAATTGCCCAAGGGCGAGGGAAGTGTCACCAGGTTCATTCACTGGAGATCACGATACATGCCCAGCCCAGGATGGGCCGGAGAAAGTCTACCTGACAGACATCCACTCATCTGCACTCACCAGGCTCACAAAATTTTAATTAAGAGACCTGCCTTCCAAGGAGTCCTCAGTCCTGAGCGGCGGTGCAAGAGGACATGATGCTTCTCCTCCAACACTGGCAATAATGCTCTACGTTTGGAGGGAGGAAAAAGCAACCTCCCTGCTCCTTTCCCTGCAGGGTGGCAAAATACATGAAACCAGCAGCGGTAGCAAGTCAGGTTCACAGTGAAAGAAATGATGGAAATCAGTTTAGAAAACAGAATTTCATGGGAGGGCAGAGGAGGAAGAGGGCTGCCAAAGTGACAGGGAAGATTTATGAATTCCTACTGAAAATATGTGAAGCAGTTTTGAGTTTCGTTTTAAGCTGCTTTCAGAAACCAGTGATACAGTAACAAGCCTTAACACACCATGCTTTATGTAGGAAACTTGCTTAATCCACAGTGGACTAATTTCTACATTTGAGATTCTCCCCAGCCTGATAATAAATCAGAAGAGGTCTTGGGGGTGGTGGGGGGTGGTGGGGGGGGAGTGAGCTGGGAGCTGAGGATTAAGGCAACGCAAACCCAGGGATGCTTACCAAGAGCCCTCGGCAAACAAAGCACTATCTAAAGAAATGCTCATCTCACGAGCTGGGTGTTTCACGTCTGGCTTACCCACACAGAGCCTAGCCCAGCCAGGTGCAATATATTGACTAACCCATGGCCTACAGGAATCAACTATGTTTTTTCCCCCCCTTCATCTCCTACTTTGCAGCAAAACCAGGAAGAGGAATAGAGATCCCTGTGCTCTTTCACCCCTTCCAGAGGAGATTTTCTCCTCCCATTTTTGAGGGATCCCTAGTGTGGACTGTTTTGCCTGTGGATCCCGTGCCAAGCTCCCTGCGTTCCTTCACTCACTTCTTGGCTGTCCCGGCCAGAAGGAGGGTGTCTGATTTGAATTTGTTGGGTAATGATCAGCAGGCCAGTGAGCTATAGCTGAGCATGTGGCAGAACAGTCATCTCAGATAACTTGAGACATCACAGTGCGCACAGCTACAGCTGACCTGCACTCCCGTACAGGAGATAGAGGAGCCCAGACCTTTTTACTTCTCTACATCATCGCTCGGGAGATAAATGCTCATCCGGTGTTTCCTTCATCTAAACAATTTTAGACATTGATTCTAGGATGAGATGAAGCGGACTCTAGCTTGATTCATTACATTGACTGTATGTCTGCTGGCTGTAAGGAGAGCACAGCCTGAGCAGCTCAGGTGCAGACGTCCGTGCTGGCGGTTGCCTACACTGGGCCAGGTGGATGCCGGCCCCCGTCCCTCTGCCTCCATCGGGGCACGGGACGTGTCTCAGCGCCTGCAGTCCAGGGGCAAGGGCTGTAGGCAGTGCAGCCACCCCTGAGCAGAGGGGTCACCTCCTGCCATCCTCTGCTCCTGGCCAGGGGCGCAGAGGCTGACATGGGGATGCCACCCTCCTGGGGGCTGCTGAAAACGATGGCTGAGCTGCCAAAGCACAGCACCGCACCCAAGCACCTGCGACATGTGCGTGGTTTGGTTTCTGCGTCCTGACATCCTCACACAGGGTACGCCACCCTCCTTCCTTTTGGGGATGGGCCTGGGGAGACATCTGCCCTCTTGCTGGGTCTGCTTTCTCTGCCTCTTTGTTTTCTTGCTGTCCAGCTGATATGGAGCTACTCGTGTCGTACTGTGGAGAACGACAGAAGCTGAGTTATTTTTAGCGATGTTCCCATACAAAAGATCGGTCTTGTTAGGCAATGTTTGATGTACTGCATCTAGTGAAGTACGTCGCTAAATGCCATGCTCTGATCCAGAAATTTCTATTGCCCAAGCAAACAGGAAGCCCAGAAAGTGCAATTATGTGCCTACTTTTAGAAGGAAAAATCTAAACCATGGTTAGATCTATTTCTATGTTACGCTGGAAATTTCTAAAATGTATTTCAGGGCAGTCAGTGGTGCACTTACAGGATGACCAAGAAAACCCCCAAAGCTTACCACCATTACGCAAGCTGAAAGCTCAGCGCAGTGAGACGGCTGAGGCCGCAGACTCTGCACAGCGTTCAGCTGTGGCACATCACTCCCATTGGGTTCAGAGTAAATTGCTCCTATCTACTTTTCAACAAACTTGCATTAAACCTTTGAGTCACCGGACTGTTGGAAGTTTTATTTCTCCTCTCGGGGAAGATCACTTGCTCTGTGGTGTTAATGATCTCCTAAGCATTCCTGTTTAACTTTCCATGCAGAGTGATGCATGATGAGAACGGGGCTGTATTATATTACTTTATAATAGTGTTTCTCAAACTGATCTAATGAAATACCTGCAGCAGAGCCAGAATGTCCGAGGCGTCCTGGTGTGTATTCAACAACATACCATATACAGCTGTGCATATTTCTGTCTGTGCAGCCCACGGTCAAAGAAAACCGAAGAGCAGAAAATGGAGGAATTTGTCTAGTCTCCTATTAGAGGACTGGGTGCTATGACAGAGCCGGGTTTATTTGCAGAGCACCTTGGGGCATGTCTTCTCAAGTGAGCTATGGAGAGACAGACAAACCAGAATTGCTTGTCTAGAAACAGGCAATCGTTGCAACTTCTGCCCTCTGTAATACTGCAACCCACAACCTCCCTCATCTCCACACTGTACCCCTTATCTTCAAGATCTAACGTGTTTTTACTGCTCACAGAGAACATAACTTATATTGCCAACAGCTCGGTTTATATTTAGTTGTTATTAAAAGCCGGGGGAAGCAAATAAAAGACACTATTGGCTCTGAGAAGCTCTCTGCTCTGCAGGCAGTCAGATGAGATGACCTTGAGAGCTCTACTGTCGCTGGTTGCTGCGGTAATCACTGCTGCTGAGAAAATGAGCCTGAACAGGATGAATTCAGCACATGATTTCATTACATTTTTCTGTACCTGCTTTTTTTATGGAACGGCCTCCCACACTCTCAGCTTTCAACTTTGTTTCTCTGTTGTTCAGTTATCCTAAAGGTTTCTATCCTCCTCACTTCATGCTGTCTTCCCTCTTTTTGTTCCCTTCCTTGTGGTTTCTGGATCACTGCTCTCTTAGCCGGACGCACTGTGTATTTCTTTGTGTGCTGTTTTCTTGTACCCTTGCTACTTCTGTTACTTTGTCTTGCCCCTTCCCTCTGTCTTTTACCTCTCTTCACTTTGGGGTACACTTTTCCCATCTGTTTTTGCCTTGTGCTTTTTGTACCCTGGCCTACATACTGTTGCTTGGATCGGTTCATTATTTTTGCATGTAAACCCCATTGCATTTCTTTAATCTTCTCTGGTGCAGTCTCACCATCGCTTACACTACACTGACTTCATTGATTTCAGGGGCACTAGAAAGAATAAGAGGATAATCCAATTTGGAAGAGATCAGGACCCAGATAGTACAAAGTGACAAAATGAGGAAGAGAAAGCTTACGATAATCCTTAAGCTAGATGCTCCCGTGTTGCAAAGGGAAAGCTCTGCCAGGTGCGTGGATTCGCCAGACCCGGGAGCAGGAGGAGACCTGCTGGCACCACTGCGACGCGCAGGCTGGGCACGCTGTAAACACACTTGACCTTTTCAGAACCAAACAAATAAAGGGTCAGGTCATCTGCATGACTTCCCAGCATCCTTACGGAAGAGCAATGTATTCCTCCACTAGCCACAGTCCCATGTTAGGTACTAGAAGTGAATTTGAGGGTACAGGTGTCTGGGGAAGCTTGTGTTATACAACCTGCATTTGCGTTGCCTTTTTCTCCCTTAGCCAATGATGAAGAGCTCTTCTTTTTCCCATGTTACCTGCCTCTGGGCTGTGAAACACAACGAACATCTGTCCCTTTGTTCAAAGAACCTGCTGATGCAATTTGTGGAAGACAGAGAAGTATTGGGATTAGGGAGATGATTTCTATTTATGAAAACAGCATCATCAGTCCAGTCCCTAGCATGAGGCAGTTACACAGCACAGCAGCACCTTACATTCCCTTAGTTTGTTCCCTGGCTTGTACTTGGGATGGCAGCTCAATTGTCAGACTGTATGAAAGAAAATGTGAGAGCAAAATTAAAGGACCAGACCTAATAACAATGAGTATCTGAGCCAGGCTGGCAGTTATTTCAGTCACTTTCCTGATGACTGAGCTTGCAGGGCCGGTAATGCTGCTAGCAGCGTGACTGCAAGTAGAAGGCTTCCAAGCAGCAGTTTATTAGTATGCATTCCTAAAAACTTGTATCTTATTTAGTTGCAATGATTTAATATCTGAAACATGCTCATCCTATATAATTCCCATTAGATGTGTTCAAAACTCCTTATGTCATTCAAAGCCCTTTCAAAGTCCCCAGCCCACCAGGATAAATGTATCCCCTCGCTGTTTCTGCAGTGTATGGCTGGTCTTTTATGGCTCCAGTTGAAGAACAATTTTCAAGTGTTCAAATGCTCTCTCCAATGTAGTTACCTAAAAACCAAAAGAAAACCAAAAGCAAAAGAGGAACATAAGCTGGTAGGCAGGCCCTGCAAGGCTGACTTCGCAAAGCTGACCTGCTGAACGGCGTTGGGTGCCCCAGCTCAGCCCAAAGGATGCTGGCTGTGCCGTGGATCTCCACCAGCCTCTGAACACTGCGAACGCAGGGCACAGCCCTCCCCAGCGGGGGACACACATTGCACTTCGCAGTGCTGCTATCACACAGTCAGAATTGCTGTCAACATTGAAATTGCTGTAAAGCTGAAATTGTTCTGTGACTGGCTATAGGACTTGAGGAAGTGGATACAATGCAGGAGTATATTAAATCATATCTTTTCACATTGCATGGTATTACAAATTTCTCAAAATAGCTGCACTAAAAGTTGTCTTGACAACATTCCCAGTGAAAATGCAGTAATTTTATCTATTTTACCTAGAGCAGATTATAATGGGGATAGGAATATACTGTCCCTTAAATAGAATTGCCAGCTCTTTTACCAAAATAAATTGCTCCTTTGTACTTTACAACGGATATATTTTTCGTAGCAGAAATGTTTAAGGGTTCATTTTCCTAATGAACGCAGACAGTAGCATGGCTTTCCCACGCTGCCCGGGAGATACAGTATTGACTTACATTTTGTTGTCCAGAGCTGTCAGGATTGTACACGCTGGCTGAACTGGAATTTTGCTTCCAGCTTTTCATCTGTCCCCGTGCCTGTCCTTGCCATTTCCCATTCCTCCATCAGTTCACGCAGCTTCTCATGGTCCAGCCAGCAGCCCCTTTGCATCTCGCTCCTGCAGCCCAGCAGCCTGGGTCAGTGGGGGCTGTCCTTGGCCAAGTGTCTCAGCGGAAGTAATATTTTCTCCTTTCTGCCTTTTCTCAGAAAACAAATATTACAAGGTTTACAGAGACTTCATTTAGGCAGCAAATGTGCTCAAGTGGTTAAAAACCAGGCCTGGCACTAGGTGATATAGTTCAAACCCCACCTTCATGACTCCGAACAGGGCAGACGACAGTTTCATTTCCCTCCTCTTGGCTCTCTCATCACGGAGCTCAGTGCTTGCATACTCACAGAAAGGTGCGAAGGGACCTGTGGAGATCATCTAGTCCAACCCCAGGGTCACCTACAGCAGGTTTCCCAGGACCCTGTCCAGCTGGGTTTTTAATATCTCCAAGGCTGGATCATAGGGTGCTAGGGTTTAGCGCACCATTTCTTTGGTGGCAACTCCTGTGTTGAGCTGCTGAGTTGTGTGACGAGCCCCTCACGCAGGCCAACAGTTGACAGACCCCTGTTCTCCCCCCTGCTCCTGCGGCGGGAGGCCACCAACGTTGCGGCTGTGCCCTGGGTCTGGCTGCAGGAGGAGGTATGAGGCAGAAAAAGTAGGAAACATGGACTGATGTGGGAAAAATAGGGGTGAGGTGGAGAGAGGTGAGATACGGGATCCCAGCTGCTGAAGAGAGGGAGGGAGGCTGGGGTATGCTAGGGACCCCAGAGTAGCACGTAGGAGAGTAGGATCCTGGATTGAGAGTGGGTTGTTCATAGGAGAGGGGTACAATGGCATTGATGTACGAGCGTAGTGGGGTAAGATTATGTTAAAGGAAAGGTGGGTTTGGAAGTGTGTACAGTTGTGTACAGCCCAACCAAGGCACATTTGGAGAAAAGCAATTTTCTCTTCTTCACTTGGCCCTCCTCTGAAGCCTGAGCAGGCCAGAACAACAGGGTCCCAATTTAGGACTCTTTTTGTGTTGCCTCACTTTTCCTCCCTGGGATCTGTTTTTTTCTAAGCTTTGTGCTCTTAGATGTTTCAGCTGCAACAAGTTTTTATCACGCTCGTATCAGGCAGGAAGCCTGACGGTACATCAGCCTTTCAATCGCCGGCTGTTTGATCAGGTGCACGGAGGTAGCAGGGAGAATTCAAATAACTCTCTATCTATACAATAGCTATTGTTTCCTCTATCTCCCAACTCCAGAGCTAGAAAAGAAAAATGTTGTTTCCCATCTTTGCTTCTAAAAGCCAGGGTTTTCAAACAGCCTTTTGATCTGACTTTCACTGACTGTCAAGGCAACCGGTTCCTGGCTTGCATACAAAGGGTGCTTGCTCTCCCTCCCCTACTCAGGTCATTAAACTTCAGGGCCTAATTTGCTGCTGTTTTTCTTTTCAAGTTGGAAAACTACTGCTGCCAGGTAGGTTTATAATGCTACTGTGCCATTTTTGTAAAGCTTCCTTTCTGCTTTTCCAAAACAATGTGTAAATCTATAGAGAGCTGTGCCTCTAGTATTAATTTCCTAATCAATCAATCGCACCAAGAAAATCACCTCTCAATCATTTCAATGTGACACAAAGTATGTCTCAAGAAAACCAAACCATTGGTCTTGAGAGCAATGGACAAAGAGTGGACACATCATCATCGTGGGCTTGATGATTTAAAAGCTGCATGAATGTGAGAAGTCTGCATCTGATTACTTTAAAGAAACCCATTCTTCTCATCTTCTCTCTCCTTTGCTCGGCCTATGGCAAGGGAGAAAATTCACCCCTGCTGTAAGCCAACTGAAGTCATTCTGATCTCGCTGGTTTTAATGCTTACTGCTGTGCTTTTTGTATTTATATGAACACATAGCAGAAAGAAAGAAAGGAGAGAGAAAAATTAGGCAAAGTTACAATAACAAGTGAGATACCAAGCAAAGATTAAAGCAAGAAACAAAAAGTTACAGCTCAGCAGGGGGTCAAACACACAGAAAAACAGCTTTTTATCTTTAACTCTCCTCTCCCCAATTTGTTCATATGTCGTCTTGTTAGACTATTATCAGCTTGCCATCTCACATAGGCCTGACATATTTTAAATCTTAAAAACTGAAAATGGCAGAAGGATGAAACTTTGCTTTTAAATAAGGTGGATATATTTCACATAGAATACATGAATTCCAACTAACCTTAATGTATTTGTGTAAAATACGGACGGAGTTTCTCAAGGATAGAGCAGCTGCTTCTTTTTGCTGCAAGAATCTCACTCCATGCCAAGGAACGCCATGAGACTCCGCACTGGAGCTGATGTGGAAGGGACCTTTCGTTTCCACTCCCACTCTCTGTGAGCCAAATGTGATGCTGCTCAAGTTTGTCAAGTCTTTGCACATGTATCTCTTTCTATACATATGTATGTGTGTGTTTGTGTATGTGTGTTTGTAGGTACATATATGTATATCTGACTGTATATAGGTAATGCTTTGAAATTAATAAAGCTACAATCCTGTTGAATCTTCCAAATGTAGAGAAAGAGTAATTTTCAAAATTGTAGCTTCACGTAGACACGTCTAAATCTTGTCTGTATTGTCTTTTTGTCTAGACCTGAATCCCTATGCCTTAGTATCCAAGGTATTTATTTTATATGGTAACGCTGCTCTGGGGTAAAGCCTGAGATAAAAGTGAATTTTTCTCCCATCCTCCTGGCCCTTTCTGTTTAGGGAAGAATAAAATTAAAAGGTTAACTGGCAATGGAAAATCTTACACAATGGACAATGGAACATTGCAACGTTTCAGGGACTCGTACTGTTAATAAGTAGCAATAAATAGTATCTTTAGTCTTCCTATCTAGTTATTTTGGATAAGCCAGCATTCCTGTATGCTCTTCCACCTGGAAAGCAGTCTCGCTACTGTTGCACAACGCGCACCTTGGCCAGCACTAAGGGCATGTGGCACGTACACCTGGGGACACCTGCTGTATGGGCTGCAATGTAATACAGAGGTATCCACCTAAACCTGGGGTTTAGAAGCAATCAGGTATAATAACTCCATGTACTGAGGCTGCAAAACTCATATAACAAGAAAGCTAAATTAGCCACACTGCGCTCATGGCTCGGGTACCATTGCAATGGCTAGGCAAGGTGTTTGCAGCGCAGACCTGCTCTGCACAAGCACAGAGCAGCACTCGGGGACAGGGGTAAACTGAGGAGTCCACAGCTGGAGACCTGTTACCGACACGCCAAACACTTCTGTTTTCTCCCTGGGGTAAAATTCTTGTTGTCTGGTTACAGCTGTGTTTGTGAGCTCAGCTAAGGGCATCTGCCCAGATAAATGCATCAAAGCTGAACAAAGACAAAACTCCAAATACGGAAGTTGGTGGCAATACACAGATAGCGAAAGTAGCTGTGTGCCCAGTGTGCTGGAGAGGAAGATATGGTTGTATAAACATGGCACTTGTCTTTGAACATGAACATACTTGCTTAGGAGTATTCTGCCCTGCTGAGACATTTTAAAGAAGACATTGGTGGATGGCAGCAATGATTTCACCCACGTGTACCTCAAGAAGCATCCAAATGCAGTGCAAGACGATCCTCAATGAGTAGGTTATGTAGAGCACTGCAATATTGGTCATGTCAAAAAAAAAATGACTAAAAACTCCCTTTAAACAGAGAGTGGCTCCCCTCCTTTCTCAGGCACATTGTTGAACCTCCAAGCAGGTTCAATAGTTTAACATGAATAGTCCCAATGTTTTTATTATATTTAATATTTACTAATATTGCTACTTCACAGAATCACCGAATCACAAAGTGTTTGAGGTTTGAAGAGACCTCTGGAGATCATCTGGTCCAACCTGCCTGCTCAAGCAGGGTGACCTAGAGCCGGTTGCCCAGGAGCATGTCCAGCTGGCTTTTGAGTATCTCCAAGGATGAAGACTCCCTAGCCTCTCTGGGCAATCTGTGCCAGTGCTTAGTCACCTTCACAGTGAAAAAGTGTTTCCTTATGTTCAGATGTCACCTCCTGTGTTTTGTGTTTACTAATATTTTAAGGCTAATAACCCCCGTAAAAGATGCAAAAAGACAAATTTTATAGATAGGGATAATGTGGCACAAAAAGAAAAAAAAAATTGCTAGTCTGGAGCTTTCCAGCAGTCCCAGGTCAACAACAAGCATGGTCTCCTAATTCCTGAGCCTTTCTTTCATGTGGCTTCCTTTTCCTTCGGAACTTGTGATGTCTCTTCCTTTACCTGCCCATGTCATCCACTCTCATCAGGGAGCAGGAGCAGGCTATGGTCGCTGCTGGTGAGGTAGCAATGAGAAGTGTCAGAATGGCCAATGTCCATCCAGCACAGGACTCTCCTCTGTGGTGGTCAGCAGCAGATGCACAGGGGCACAACCAAGGCCATGCACAAGCTGAACTTTCTTCTGACATGTTCTCTTGACCTCCAGCAAACAGCCATTTAGGAACTTCCTGGGGTGACAGTTTCATCCAAATCCCTGTGTACCAATGGATGTATTTTCCATGAACTCATCTAATCACTTCTTGAATCTACTTGTACTTTTGGCCTCCGCAAGATCTTTCACAATGTTATTATATACTCATGAACAAGTCTTGTTTGTTTTTAAACTTGCTGCCTGATCATTTTGTTGAGTGCTCTCTACTTCTTGTATTCCAAGAAACAGTGACTAATCATTCCTTTTTTAGAATCGCCTCAGTATTCAGCACTTCCTAGGCCTGCAGTGCATCTAGGCCCAGCACCTCTCAACTTGTTCAGGTTGGAAGGGATCCCAGGAGGCCTCTAGCCCAACTGTGTCCTCAAAGCAGGGTCAGCTATGGGGTCAGACCAGGTTGCTCAGGCTTTATCCAGTTGGGACTTAGAAACCTCCAGGGATGGAGACTGCACCTCTCTGGCCAATCTGAGCCACTGCTGGGCTGTCCTTGTGGGGAAACGGTTTCTCCTCATACTCAGTGTGAACCTCTCTTGTTTCAACTTACATTGTCCTTCATCCTCCCAACATGCCCCACTGTGAAGAACCTAGGTCCATCTCCTTGACACTCTCCCTGTAAGCACCGGGGCTCCAGTTAGGTCCCTCTGAAGCCATCTCTTCTGCAGACTGAACAAGCCCAGCTCCCTCAGCCTCTCCTCACGGGGCATGTGCTCCAACCCTGATCATCTTGGCAGCCTCCGCTGAAGTTGCTCCAGTTTATCTATGTGTTGCAAGGGGAGGACTGGGAGCAAAGCTGGACATCCTAATCTAGATGAGGTCTAATGAGTGCGAAGTAAAGGGGAATAAGCATCACCCCAAATCAACTGACCATACTCCTATTATTACAAGCCCAGATGCTGTTGGCCACCCCTGCTGCTAGGGCTCACTGCTGGCTCAGGCTCATCTCGCTGCCCACCAGGATCTCCAAGGCCTCTTCAGCAGAGCTGCCACCCATGCAGTCAGGCCCTGGTCTGAATCACTGACAAGTTTTTTTCACAGAATCACAAAATGGTTGAGCTTCAAAAGGACCTCTGGAGGTCATCTGGTCCAACCAATCCCTCTGCTCAAGCAGGGTCACCTAAAGCAGGTTGCCCAGGAGCACATCCAGATTCCTTTTGAATATCTCCAAAGATGGAGACTCCACAATCTCTCTGGGCAACATGTGCCCATTGCTTCTGGTCCTGTCACTGGGCGCCACTGAAAAGAGCCTGGCTCCACCTTCTTTACACCCTCTTGTAAAGTATTTATACACATTGATGAGATCCCAGAACTGAACAGTCCCAGCTCTTTCAGCTTTTCCTCACAGGAGAGATGCTCCAGTCCCTCAATCATCTTTGTGGTCCTTCAATAGATTTGCTCCAGTATGTCCATGTCTCTTTTGTGCAGGGGAGCCCAGAACTGGACACAGCACTCCAGTGTGGCCTTACCAGTACCGAGTAGAGAGGAAGGATCCCATCTCTCAATCTGCTGGCAACACTCCTCTGAACGTAGCCCAGGAGAACATTAGTGTTCGTTGCTTCAAGGGCATATTGCTTGCTCATGTTTGCCATCCCAGGTGCACAACTTTGCATCTGTTCTCATTGACTCTCATTTTTTTCTTGTTGGCCCATTTCTCCAGTCCTGCCTCAAGCGTACCACCTGGTCACCTCCCTAGCCCATTTCAGTGTTGTCTGCAAACCCAGTAAGAATGCCATCCCTTGCCTCCTCCAGGTCATTGACAAAGATGTTAAACAGGACAGGTCCCAGGACAGACCCCTGTAGTACCTCACTTGTTACTGACCTCCAGGTAGAGTACAACCCATCAGCCACCACCTGCTGAGCCCAATCATCCAATCCATTTCTTTCTGGACTAAAGAATGCTTAAAAACTTGCATCTGAAGGTTTAGAAAACCTTATAAGCAGAGGTTGGCCAATCTGAGACTGATCAAGACTGATTCATGAAGATCTGGGGTTTCACTTACGCTAGTTTTGATCATTACCACTGGTGGAGAAATTGGTTGGAGGAATTTTCACCTTTGGCTCCCCTTATAGTCAGTGGAGAGAGGGAAAGAGCAAGAGCCTTGTGCAAAGGACAATCCATTCCATCCACTCCAATACAGATTTTTAAAACAGATGGGATAAATCACTGGGGGCTATATGCCTCCACTAAGGAAGGAGCTTAAGCAACTGGTTCAGTATTAAACAGCTAACTTGCTTCCAACTCAAGTCAGTGAGATGAGCCATACACTTGCTATCTTTGTATTTTAATTCCCTATCTGTAAAATGAGAATGCTAATGCTTCCTTGTTCCTCACATCTACTTGAACTGTAACTACTAAGTTAGGCTGAAAGGTGTTTTGCCTGGTGTCTAGAATAATGACAACTGACTTTTTTTGGTCCTCTCTTATCAGATTCATGCTACCACTGTTAATGATGAGATGATAGAAGGTGACGCTTCTGGAGCAAATAAATTTTGAGCATCTACACACAGCTAAAAAACTCACAGAGAAAAGGCATGAAGGGAAAAATAAGGCAGTTAATTTCCACAGTTTCTCATTCTCTCAATGTTCTGTACTGCTGCCAATGGCAAATCTAAACTGGCATATTTCTTATTTTGCTGTTTTTAACAGGAGATAATTATAGCTCATTGTTCCACAGCTTACTGTGTAAAATGCTGAGCAGTAATTCTGTCTATTCTTCTTAGCTCTGAGGAACTTTAACTACTTTTGATTCTTGTGTCCCAGATAACCACTATTTAGCAGTTAAAAGTTCATTAAAAATGAGGCCAAACATAGATGAAAATGCCAACAAAAACATGTCTGAAAAGACAGATGAATAACATGGCAGTGCCAACAGAAACAGGTTTTCTCACACTATATTTTTATACATATTTAATTAACATTTTATAAACTTTAGTGTATTTGATGAAACAGACTGTCTACAAAGTAATTTTCCTAAGGATGTGAAATCTAAAAATGTAAATGAAGCAGCACCCAATGAAGACACTTTCTGCAAATATCCATCTGTATTTCTTTCATGACCTAGAGTTCAAATTTCTCTGCTGTTTTACACACTATGGAAATACATTTAAACTATAATGCACAATTAAAACGAAGATGGAAAAAGCATGTTTGAGTTGCACTCCTGCACTTTTCCACAATTAGGAAGGCAACAGTTCCCTTGGGTTTTCCTTCTCTGGCTGTGAAGGAAAATGGCTGGTTAGTATTTCCAAAACATTTCTGTGCTATTCCACGACATCAACAAAAGGAAGTTCCTTCTCCCATTCTTTTAATCCAAACTCCAACTGAAAAACACATCATTACAAAACATTCTTTTAGAGGTTCCTCAATTTTTCATTTGAAGTTTTCCACATTGAAAGGATGCTCAGATCATCCCTTCTCTCAGCTTGAACTTTGCTAATGAGAAGGTCCTCAGCCTTTTTTTTCTTCTTTGTGGATGGATAGGGAGAAACCAGTGCTTTTCTTGCTAGTAGGAAAACACAGTGGATGATCAGGGCACCAGAATCTTAGATTAGGACAGAGATTCATCACTGACAGGACAAAGGTCAAATAATTTTTTACTAGAATATATCTTAAACAGTGAAGCACACTTGGAAGCACATGTTGCAACCAGAATTTGTGGCCAGGTCACAGCAATAAAATCTATTTTCCTACATTTAAAACTAACTATAAAATACAAAACAACTATTAGTAAGCTTTGTGGTTTGTACCACTGCTTGAAGCAGCCTAAGAAGCTGGTAGAGTCAGGCCTGGCAAACAGGCAGCAAGGCAGGATGATAACCTGAACAGGGTAATAAAAGCGTTAAAAGCGTGCCTCTGTGTCAGCAGGCACTCTTCACAGGCCAGATGTTTGTGGAAACACACATTCACTAGAGCCTGAAATAATTGTTCAGAGCACGAAGTAGGGCAGGTCTAGGAGAGATACTGGCTCAGTAGCCACCACCTCTGCTAGGGCACTGGCTGGCAGGAAGACAATACAGATAACCAGCGATATCACTATCTGTTATGAGGGAAACAATTTTTTATTGGCCAGAGGCAGCAGAAATCCCCATGAAAACTGTTGTTCAACCATTCCTAACAGTTTATGGCATTGTTTGCAATGTTTTCCAATGAGAACCTGATGGTCATTCACAGATACAAAATGAGCCTCTTTCTTTCTTTGTTTGTTCATATTATGCAATGGGCTGATAAAAAGAGACAAGCATAAAGTTCTTATTAAAGAATAAAAGAAAACCAGAATGTTTTCATTAACCCATCAGAGGCCTGACATTGTACCAAGGACTGCTGACTAAATTCACATTTGTTTTATAGGAACATGTTTTGATGAGAAAAATATCTGCACTTACATTGATTAGTCCTTGTTCACATTAAGAAAATTTTACGTAATAGGAATGGCTAGGCACCACACGGAGAACCAAGCAGGGTATGATGCAAATCTTTAAGGCGATGGAAAATCACTCATACGGTAATTATTTATTATGGAGATGTTCAAAAGCATGCAACTTCCACTAAAAGTGCCAGGAGTTGAGTTCATAAGTTCCCTGTACCTTCAAAACTTTTTCTCATCTAGTGTCATGAAAATTGGAAATTGTTGGTACATTTTCTACTTAACTGCTGGAATAATGATCCAACTCCAAACTGCTGTGCTCACATGAACCAAAACAGAAAAAGAAAAAAATCCAGTGAATGTGAAATGTCAAACAGAAGAGAATCAAATTCATACAAGTATGTAAGATACAAAAAATAAGGCTAGACATTATATCTGGCTATGTGGTCACCTTGATAACTTCAACAAAGAGCCTTTCCAGTTTGGTTTTGAGCCAACCTAATGCTTTTCTCTTATTAAATAACTTCAATGATTTGTAGTCCTGTTTGTATGTTATTTCCTCCTCTTTTAATCTTCACAGGATCAGTGAAATGTTAGCTCAGGGATACTTTCTCTCTGAAACACAAGAGGCTTAGTCAACCTGTTCTGCATAAACATCTGAAAATACACAGATCAACTGATTTACCAAAGGCAGTACAATATCTAACTTGCCCATTCCTTCCTGTCCTGAGATAGTAAAGATTAGAGATATGAGATGCATTTATTATGTTTTCCCTATGCTTGAACAATCATCATAAAAATGCAGTTCTGCTAAGTCTGTAGAGTAAGAACCAAGGATATTTTGACTCCCTGTGCTTTGCCATCACAACCAGGACTTTAAGGTATGAAAGCTGATCAGGTAAGCAGTCAAATCCCACTGGGTTTTCTTCTTCCCATTCCTGAAGGAGAGTCAGGTAGATGTGTAACGTGGGACTGAAATAAAAGGGATGGCTCCAAATGAGTGAGCCAGTCCTGTTCCTTTTTTAGGGCCTGAAAGATACAGAATAGGATAGGTAGCTCTTCTTGATGCTTCTGTATGGCATCTTCTACCCAAAAGAATCTTGGGGACAGGTGAATGCTTTCACATACTACTGAGAGCCCAAAGCTCTTCAGGTGGAGTTCTGGGACCATGATCTGAGACAGCTGTAAGGACTAGCACACATCACTAGAGCTGCAGGAAGTGGTAGCAGAAGCAGGCTACTCTTAACTAGATCAGAGCTGGCTAAGTACCAAAGATTTACCCTTGATTTAAAACAAGGCCTGTGACATCTTAAACAACCACAGTTTCTCGGGACGATGGCCAAACCAGCGGTTCCAGTGCCACTTAGAAATCTGAATGCGCTTGATGTACAAATTAAAGAACATTCTTTGGACTCCAGTGTCCCAAACGGTGCAGCCTTGATAGTCTCCCAGCTCCACCTGGTTGGGCAAACTGCACGAGGAGCAGGTCCAATTCGAACCCACCATTCAAAACACGTGTCTTGATCCTCCTTGTGCCTGATCTCCCTGACACCTGATCACCACCATGACCAACAAATTTGATTGCTCACAGGTGAATCAGACTGAGCAAAGGACTGACCTCCATCTGACAGTTTTAAAAGCTCTTGTTCAAGGAAGAATACGTGTCAACATTGATTTGAGCTCCTCTGGAGTAGCTGAAAGGAGATCTTCTTCTTCCCATGGTGTCTGTTCCAAAGCTGAGGAAAAAAACCTGCAGACCATGAATGTAGCTGAAACAGGCACATCAGATTCTCTGCCTGAACACTACACTGAGCCCCTATTTTTGCCCACTGTTATAGCTAAGACAGCTGAATTACAAGGTCACGTATTTTGCTGAAGGCCATATCATGAGTCATTTGATTAAAACTCTGCCCTTCCTGGCTCTCAGTCCTTTGCTCTACTCATTAGTCCACACAATGTAATGAAATGTTGGAATATCCCCAGAAGGGAGTCTTGCTTAGACCACTTCCTCTGTAGTTCACTACCACAGACCTCAATTCTTGGCTTGGGCAGCCTTCCAGCTGAACTACATGATGCAAAATAACATTTTAAGCTAAATTTCAAGTGGGATAATGAGCAGCTACAGAACTTCAACATTGTTCTAAATTTAAACAAAACAGCAAGAGGAATTTTAGAGAGTATTCAAGAGAGTAAACAGAATAGAGCGGACACTATTTGCCCTTCCTATTATCCATCTTGACAAGGTTCTTTGATGCATTTAGTAACTTATGACCTCCCTTGCCTTTTTTTCAATTTTTAGCAAAAACTCTTTACACAACTCTCTAACCCAGGATAACTGAAAACTGAAAAGCTGGTAAAATTACCAGCTGCGCTGACTGATGAGAAACCATTGATAACATTAGATACTTTATTAAAGTTGCATTAAAACTCTCCTATTTAATAACACAGTTTAAGGAAGGGTTCATTTTATAAACTCATAGGGTGTTGGAATGAAAGATGCGATAGTTCCCATGTAACCTCATAAATTCTCTTGCTAGTCAGTCTCGAGTCTATGAGCTCTAATAAAATTCTCATGAGAACACAGTATCCGTCCATAAAAACTCCTGAACCCCCCATGGGAATCGGCTGGTTTAGAAGGGTTCAGAGGTTCAAGTCTGTGGTTTATTTATTAAAATTTTCTCAGTAAATATATCATGGTATAATAGATAACAACCACACTGTTCTGTGCTAGTAACATCCGTCTTCTATAAAATACATGAACAGTAAGCCTCAAAAATAGGAAGGAAGAAGAACCTTAAGTTACATTTAAATGTGGTTGCACTGAACCTTTTCTCAAAAAAGGGGCTGAAATTGTAAACAAGAGTGAGAATTTGCTTCCTTTTTTTTCCCCCACAAAACCACTGTCATCAGGAGCAGCTAAAATGTTGTTCTACGCAAAGCTATAAAAAGGGAATTCAGATCACCTGAGCTTTTAATAGACTGGGCTGAGGTTAGACACAGTCCCAAAAGATGATGGTGACTTAAGAGATAACATACTATAGTATTAGAAGTGTGAATCTGATCAGGAACACCATGTCCATGCTGGAAATCCAAGCACTTTGTATAGTCTGCGGTTGAAGGCTCTCAACCAACTTTACCTGCTCCCTCTATAAAGCCTCCAAACGAACCCTGAAAAAGAGAAGTGCAAACTCCTTCCCTTGGAGCCAGTGAACAGCAGTGGAAATGTGAAAGACAACAGTAGCTTCTGTGAGGCAATACTGTACCCAAGAATTGCTCGCATACTCTAGCGATGAGTTCAATAACTAGTTGTTGTCAGCCTAATTATTCTAACATGGGTTCTGTACAATCATTTGCACCAAAAAAGGCTCCTTAGGAAGGAAAAGTACGACTACAATCCAGACAGATTTTTTTTTTTTTTCCTGTTGGAAAGCAAAACTAGTTGGTCCAAATCCTGGGCCTCTGGTGGTGTTGTTTTGAAGACCACTTCCACTCTAAGAAAAAGTAAGTCCTTCATAGATGTTTTATGGCAGGTCATTTCAGGCCTTTAGAGGTAGGCTCTTAGGGTGATAAGAACAGTGAGGTGACAAAGTCCCTTCCTCCCAGCACTACAGCCAGCTTCCAGCTCTGAAAACAAACAGTCAGCCGACCTGGTCCAAATGACACTGCTTCACACCAGTCTGCAAAGCATCACAGCCCCAGCACGCTGCAGGACCCAGGACCGCTTGTGCCAAAACCTCCGTTAGTCTCCACTTTCTCTACTTCTCAGCAACTCCCATATCCTCCACTCTTCTGGGACTTCTGTATCAAGAGAAAATGGGAGAGGAAGATACTACATGGAAAGGGTGGAATAGCCTTGCATTTTCCCTGCCTTGCCTCCCTGGGACACAAATGCACAGCCTTCATGCTCAGCTGCTCTGCGCTCCGCATTGCATGCCCATCTCATCTCCCCGTTCCCTAACACTGACACATTGTTCACCTATGAAGAGCACAAGCCTGCGCAGCAAATGAGCCATTAGCCTCATCTCTCTGTGGTCGGCGCGCATGCAGATCCTGCTCAGAAAAATGGACTTTGCTCTGATCTCTGCCAACCATCCACTGAAATGTAAATGCGTTTTAGGTTTTATTCTCAGTATATTTCAAACAACTCCAAGTAATTTCACAGGCTTCCTTCACTTACCATAACAACACCTAGTATATGTTTAGAAAATTTGCTTAGCTTGGATAATAAAGTTCTGGCTTTGCATTTCAAAGCAGTGTACTTCAAACCCTGCTGGGACTGCATTTTTATTAAAAATTCTCTGTATCTTTCCTTCCTCTCCGTGTGAGCTCAGCACGTGTACAGTATTTGAATGCCTGGATTACAAAGATAATTAACAAAAATATTCAAACAACTTTTTTTCTGGAAAAAGCCAAACTTGCTCCATGTGTGTGTGTGCACGCTTATGCGTGTGACAGAGCAGATTTCCTTCACACTGACACACCTGATAAATGATTAAATAGAAATGTGTGTGTGAAATTCAACTGTTCAACATATAAAGATACCATTAAAAATCCTTCTTAATTTCTTCATGGAATTAAGAGTTTGATCTTACAAGTAGTGCACACTATTATTTATTGTTAACCAGCTATAGGTGTGCACATAGAGGAAGTCTGCAGGCACAGTACCTTTACATATCTATACATCTTTTCTCTGGAATACAGCTGGCATTTGCATCTGCCAAATGATTTACACCATATGGATAAAAGAAAGCAAGGGAACATAGCATTCATTGACTTTTGCAAAGTAGAAACTAGATCTGAATTCCATTTTAGCCCACTCAAAATCCTAAAGCTCCAGGGAAAGCTTCTGCTTGCATTTTAGCTCCAGCAAGAATAGTGACCTGTAATTTACATAGCACATCATTTGAAAAATCTCAAACTTACAAAGATTTACAGGGCTCATTTCAGACAACAGTGAAATGCGGAGACAGGGGAAAATACGTTTGTGACATAAAGAGATAGGACACAGAAGTGAAAGACAAAAGACCAAGAATACTGTATTCCCTTGAAAAATGTAGAGGATAATTATGTAGACACGCCATAAATTATAACACTGGATTATCCTTCAGCTTGTAAAAAATGTCAGGAGACCTTAAATACCTACAGATGGTTAGTGCCTCCATTTTCAATTACCTCTGACAGATGGCCCTTCCCTATGGCCCAGTGCTGATATGCCAAGAACAGTGATTAGAGATTGACTCAGAGGCAAGAGCAGTGCCATACTTTGCAGCTGTATTTATAGTCAGACCCCGAATTTTCCTTGCATGTCTATCTGCAATTCAAAAACGCTGCCTGAAGACATACTGAAACAATAGCAGTCACATAGCTCTACCCCCCCACCCCAACTTACCACCATAAATCATGCTGTATTGAGAGAAAAGGCTATTCATCAGTTACATTGAGACCCCAGAACTTGTGTCCTTTCTAGAAGCTAACAGCTCTGCATACATTTAATGCATTAAATTATCAATGCAACACTCTGCCCCTCCCAAAAGTTGAGGATTCTGCTACAGATCAAATCATAAGTTAAACTATTGGCCAGTAATGACAAAACCCGAGCCAACTGCTGACAAACCAAATCCATAACTGGCATTTATACTAAATTAATCATGTAACACGTGGCATGTTAGCGCTTTGCCACATTGTACACAGTCTGGTTATTTCCTGACTCCAGTTCCAGTTTCAATCACGGCTCTTCATTTTATGTAAAACATCCAAAAAATAAAACGATCCAAATGTCTTTATCACCTCAGAAAACGTAAACTGTGGGAGTGCGAAATGTAAATTCTTCACCATCCAGTAAAGCACCAGGCCCAGATGGCCTCTCTGCACAGTTTTTCCAATGATCAAATTTGCCACTTCTGTCTCATTTATGATCCCTTTATTGAGAATCATAATAGGTCTTCAATAGATACTTAGTAAAGCAACCATTATTTTTATTTGCAGATTTTGGAGCCCAAAGAGTCTGGAAATAGGTTTCCTTGCCCACTTATCATTACCTTCAACCGTGTGGGGTGCATCCAGAGCATCACAACTCTCCCTGGTGTGAGGAGTGGCTGAGCCACATGGCTGCAGGCAGCTGCCTGGCCATGCCCCTTGCTCTCCCTGCTCCTCTGGCCCACGTGCCTCCCAAGGATGGCTCTCCCTCACTATGGACCTGGCAGGGATGCACAGCTCCCTCCCCTCCCTTGATAAAATGGCACAGATAATGTCACCTGTGAAGATAAAGATGTGTCCAAAGTGTGTATGCATGTGTGTGTCTGTGGATCAAATACACCGAACTGCCTGGTCAGCATTTGCCCAAACCGATCATGTTATGGAAGATGACCATCAGCCAGATTAAACAGTTACCGGGGAATTACAAAGAGACTTGACACAAAGCAGGAGTCAGACTAGAAAAGAAGCATGAAAAATCTTCATGGGAGGGAGAGACCTTGGAGGGAAAATGGCTTTCTTAGGGGCGTGTGGTTCAGCCAACGACTTGTAGGGAGCTGCAGGAGTGTGCATAAAGGTAGAGGACCCATATCTCCCGCAGGAAGCATGTGCAATCTTTGGGAAGGGGGGTGTTTTTGTAACCCATACTGCCCACGAGCGAGGGGGTGCATACAACTCGTGCATGTGTCCATGTGTTTCTGTGTGCGTGTATGTGTACACTAAGGTGGATTTGGGATTAGTTATAGGAGACTGTTTAGAAATTTCTAGTATGGTTTGCCTATTGTATTACTGATCTTGTATGCATAGTTCACTGATTGCTGGTTTATTACATTCTGTCAATAAAGCAATAAACTGCTTTGATCTGTATTTATTTTAAACTATGTGAACTCAGCAGTTTTTTCCCTGCAACGTCTAACAAGTTGCTGAAGCAACCAGAGATCTCCGTAGCACAAGCATTTTACGTTTTCTTCCAGAGCACTGACACTGAATAAATCAAAAAATAAATTCATGTTTGGTGAATCACATCTAAACAGAGGTGAGATGCCTTAAGTGTATACAGTATTTCTCTCAAAATAATTATTTTTAAGTAAGACATTACACATATGGTTATTTCAGATCTATTTTGCAGGAGTTTATATGCAGATGTTACATGGTTAGCGTTTGTAATTAAACATGCTGTTATGCTTCAATTTGGAGACCAGCACTCATCATTCGCACATATTTTCCCTTTGAGTTATCTGTGAAAAGAACAAACCGGGCTGGATTTGGATCTCAATTACCACAATCCAACAGAGAAGAGCCTTAGCTAAGACACACTAAAGAATCAAAATCATAACTGTACAAGTGTTTTTTGCATGTTGCAGAGTTTAACTAATCCTATAGGTTTGGGGGTTGTTGGGGGGGGGGGGGGTTGCAACATCAACTCAGAATTTCCTTTTTCTGTAAGACAGACAAATCTTTCCAATTTTACCCTGGCCAATTCTCCCTCCTTCCATAGCTGTAATCACATACTCTAGTATTCCCTAAAGCACGTTTTGCTGTGCACGCCTGGATATGCTAGTCAGTGCTAATTTGCTACAACCCTGCTGTACTGACTTTCCCAGACCGCACTGGTACGAATACAGGCAGTTTGGTCCAAAGCGTGGACTTTGCAATAGCCTCACAGCCCTGAATATTGCCCAGCATTGATACACTACCAGTGACAGCAAACTCTCCGCACATCCTCGCAGGACAGACAGGGCACAGGCAGGCAATCAGTCAGGAAGGTTCTAACACCGAACAATGAACTTTGAACAACTTGGTAAAGGAAACAAACAAACAAAAAAAATCTATTTCTGGGCTGAGATTGTAGCTGGATATCCCAGCCAAAGATAATTGTATTTCACAAAATTGCAAACCTCACATGAGGGTTTATAGTGGAAAAATACTGACAGGCCATTGTCTGCGGCATTGTATTCACAATGCTGTAATTACAGCTTTACCATAACGAGTGTAACTCTGTGGTCAGAAAGATGGCAAGAATATGATATTTTTCCATGGAATATTTCTTCCTTCATAGATGTTTGGCTTGATATCCGGAGTTTAAGTTGCAGTGTTGTTGGCATTATTTTTCTCACATTTTCATTTTCTGGGACTGATCTATGTGCGTGCTTTAACTTGGCTTCCCCTTTTAGGTGTACGAATAAAAATTACTTCCTTTTTTCCAAGCTTGATTAACTGCATGTAAAAGTAGGCATGTAAACACTTTCTCTCATTTGATGTTTATGATCCTCCCTTTGCACCCACAGTGGTACTCCTTTGGGTATTACCAGCCACAAAAAATGAAGATAGCTTTTTTCTCTTTTTTTCAAATTAGGTCACCACTGTTATTAGGCAAGATCCCTGAGGTCTCACTGTGCTCCTCCAGGCTGGCTTGGCAAGAGACATATCCTAATCCATGCTGCCTGATGACAACCACCATGAGACACCAGTCTTACACCTCTCTGGGGGCTCCTTTACCACATGGTTGTGGAAGGTTTCTGGCTCATCTGCACTGGAGGAACAGCAAAAAAAACAAAGATCTGGCTCCATAATCAACCAAGTATGAAATATAGTACTGTCTAATATACTCTCATGTATCTAAGTGTGGGATGAGCTTTGGAAGGGGAAGGAAAAAATTTTACATCTGATAGGTCTAAAAGATGGGTCGGTAGTCATTACTGGAGGCTGCTGAGTAGCGGGTGGTCCTCCTTACTGGCTGTCCCAACTCTAATGAGCTCTGAAGAGGAAACAAGGTCACAATCTTACTGGGAAAGTGCTGGAATAAGAACACTCCTTTGAGGGCCCAAGCCTGTTCACCACTTTTTCTCAGTAGTACTTGTGTAAGCAATAGTCCTGATGTTAATGTGATTATCCAAAGGCTGAAGGAATACTGATACAAATAAGGGTTGGGATTCATGCCTAGTAATCTGTCTAATCTGGCACTCTCTCTCCTTCAGCTGCACTAGATGTTTTCCAGAAGACTCTCAAATAATATATCCAAAACACACCGATATCCTCGGGGGAAATTCTATCATAGTTTACACAGTCTTCCCTGGGACTTGAGTATTCATCAAGTTCTGTGCAGACAGAGCAGAAGGATCCCAGGGGAAAAGTGCAACATCAGGAGGGCTACAGTTTAGTCTAAGGTTCCCTTTCTAAGTGCTAATACTATGTGGACTGTCCTAAAACTGCATGTTTCCTCAATAGGGTACAACACAGTGTTAGTGATCTAAACATCAGGTCTCACTGATGTAAGAGAACCTTGAGATCTCACCTTCAAAAAATAAAATACAGACTCCTATCAACATCACATTTGTCCTCACATACCTGTGGACACAAAACCAGAGCCCTGAAAAGAACACGAGGGATGCCCTGATGGGTCAGACCAACATCCAGCTATCCCCAGTATCCTTTCTCCAATAACAAGAGATTTAAAGATAACATGCAAGCCAGGCATTTATATTTCCTTTGTTCTCCTCCAGCATCCATAATCATTGTAGTAGGGATGTTAGGGAGCACATCACTACTCATTCCTTTTACTATCTCTTTAAGAACCTGTAGTCCATTTAATCATTTAGTCTCCATTCCAGTCGGCTGACCTATCTGCTTCCAAAACCTTTGCTGGCAGCAAATTCCACAAGTCCACTGTATCTGCTACATAAAAAAAGTATTCCCTTTTATCTCTTCTAAACCAATCTCCTATAGGTTTCAATGAGTGCCCCTAGTTTTAGTACTGCAGGATTTGGAGAATAATCTGCATTCACTCTACCCACTGCCTTGATTTTATAAATCCTGATCATATCCACTGTCTCCAAACTGAAGCTCATGCTGTGCATAGTCTCACTGCCTTCTATTTGCCCCCTGAAAGTATGTCATGTGGGTTTGAGTAGGACTGTCCCTCCGCCTTTCACTCCCCTCTTCAATACATGAGCAAGGATCAGCTCTCTAAGACGGCAGTTCCAGAGCAGAAATGTCAACAGCGAGCTAAATTTTCTTATGATTTATCATCATGGCTCAGCACAGAGTTCACTGAATGCCAGAGGTGGTCAAGAAGGGACTGAGAAAGGGGAAGCCAGCAATTGAAATAAGTTATTGCAAAATCACAGCTTGAGCCACTCTCTGTGCATCCCATAAAAGCTATTATCTCACAGACCTCTTCCTTCTGGGAGAGATGTTGTATTTTACTTTCTCTTTTAGCGTGAGAATGGTCCGGAGGATGCTTATGATTTGGATACTTCTGTCCATAAGTTTGCCCATACTGGACCTGAACAAAGGTCCATCCAGCTCATGCTCCTGTGTCAGTCAATGGCCATGGGTAGGAGAGAAACAGCAAGAACAGTGGCCATGAACTGATGTCCAGGAAAAAGTAAAGACAGGGCATGCATATATGAACTTTCATCCTAAAACTTTCCTAGCTTCAAACTATTTTTCAGCCCAGGAAGCTGCCTTGAGGCATATACAGGTTTTAGGTATGCCTGGGTATATCTGCTAGAATTTGGAGAGGGTAAGGAATCCTGTGACTCTGTCCTTCGGTGAGCTGTTGTCTGGAAAACTCTTGTCTTTCAGTGTGTGCAGCTGAAAACAGACCCCTCTGTACCAAGCACATAGAGATCTGATGTCTATCACAGGACACAAATATCAGGGAACGCACATGCACACACATCCCTCCTCAGTCCCAAGAAACTTTCATCTTCATGAGTTGTTTTCAATCAGCTGAAAACATCACACAATGACAAACAAGCCACTTGAAATGTCTCTGAAATCCCTCAGGGTTTCACTCTGACTTCCTGAACTGCTTTAAAATCCACATATTTAAGAAAGATGGGAAATTTGGGATATCTTAGAAGCACAGCACAGCCAGTGGTCCTAATCTGGATTTATTTACACCAAGGATTCCTGAGATACTGAAGAGAAAAACCTCCATTTCTTCAGGAAACGGAGTCTATCAGCTTTTGAGAACTCAGCTAGGAAAACCAAATCGCTACACTGATCAAGGCAGTTTAATCACTCGCTCTTAACAACCACTATGGCCCTTTGATCATGCCTGGTGGGCAGAAACAGTTTTAGCTCTTCCCATCACTGCATATCACAATCACGTTCTTGCATTTTGTTCCCATTAATCTCTCCAATATTAAATGGGGCCAGAACCTAGTTTCACCAGAGACTTCACAGAAAAACTGTGGATATTGTCAGCTCACAGTAAAACTGGATATTGTCAGCTCCCAGGGCCCACAGGCAGGTTTCTGTGGGCACATACCTTATTTCAGTGTTTGCTAGCATCCAGAAACACTAGTTTGCTGGACTCAGCATCTGGGAAGATTCCTGAGATACCACTGAACAACCATAATTCTGAGCTGCATTTCACTGAATTTACCAAGAATTTCACTCAGTCCCATACCATAATGCTTCCCCACAGGCAAGATTCCCTGGAAAGGCAGAGGAAATGCACAGCTTCAGGTTATCTCACTCTTTCTCGCTGACCCCTGCAGAAGCCCTCCCCGGCCTCCCACGCGGTCATGCAGTCCCAGCTCTTCCTTTGTGCCATGATGCTTGTTGGACCCTGGTGATTGAAATAATTGAAACAAATGACTGACTGAACTAATTCAGCAAAACACGACCTATATTTCTGCCCAGTTATGTTTCAGTTGACTCAGCCATTGAGGACTGGGAGAGAAGGAGCAAAACCCATCAATTACTGCACAAAATAAGAGACTGTAAAGCAGAATTGGAAATGAAGAGGCCCTTTTGGCAGGAGTGAGCTGTTAAATTCGAGCACTGTCTCCTGTGAAATCACTGTGCAAGAACCCATCTCTTTTTCCTTTGCAGGCTTTAGTCCATGTTTATGTATGTTTAGTTCAGAAAAGGCCTTAGTTTGTGTGGCTGTTTAGTAATTTATATGCTCTGCCAGATTGCTTCATGGTTATTATAAAGAGCAGTATCTCTGCTTTTTACCATTTGATTGAATTGCCAGGGATGATTGTGGATCTAAGCTTTCATACTAAATTTTCCAGGAACTGACACCTCAGGACTGAGGGGTAATGACCCATAAATGCAGCCCAATGAGGCTCCAGATCAGTCTCCTCAGCCTTGTAAAAAACCCTTCTATTATATACCACTGTCCTCACTGCTCATATACACACGCGTGCGCGCACGCGTGTGTATATATATATGAAAACTTACAAAATTTATTTCTAACAGTCACTTTTTTGTACCAGAACATGACAACTGACTTCTTCCTTATTGAACTACAGATTATTAAAACTGAAGCCTCTGAATCTGCATTTTAAAAACTGTATTTTGCTCCTCTTCCTCTTCCATAGTCTCAGTTGAGGAAAAGAACAATCTTCGAGAACTACAGCTATCTCTGCATGCCTAGCTGCTCATTTTTTGCCACTCAGGACCTCTTCTTCTGTCTCTGGTATTTCGGAGGCGCTCTTCTATTTCTACAGATCCCTTCTGGTATCACGTTATGTTTTGGGATAACAGCATTAAATCTCACTTGGAGCTTACAACTATGAGCATTTTTTGCTGTTAACACACAAATACCAACAAAAACTGTAAACAGCTTACAGCAGGAGACAGGTCTTTTATGTGATTCATTCTGCCAACACCCTCTCTACCAACAGGTCACCTGGGCAAAAATGGTCAAGGGGAGGGAGACGGGCTGCATTAGATTTCAGCCCAAGCCCCTTAAAGGCTTCTTGCTTTGTACAGAACATTTGCAAAGCAAGGCACAAGCTCAGCCTTTCTCCAGAGAGAGTGCATGCATTCAGATGTGAATGTAGGTGAGCCTAACAAAAGGTCACACATGATCAACATGGGTGGAACTTTCTGGGAACTGGGCTGTATGATTTTAAGAAGGCTCTGCTCAGCATTTTTAACCCTTTTTCTATTCAGGTCACATTTTCATGAAGATGGAAAAATATATCCCTGAAACTAAAGCAATTTACTTGCCAAATTTGAAAGCTGTTTTTCCAAACCAGAGAGATGCTAGAGGCTGTTCAGTGAAATGGTTATGTTTATAATGGACAAAAATGTGTATTCTCCCCTAAATTCATCCTTGTAGTTGGCTCAATTTTTGTAAGTGGAACTTCACAAAAACAAAGCAAACAAATCATAATACAAAATAAAACAACCAAAACAAGCTCAAATAAAACAGCTGGAAGCAGAAACCCAACAGGGGAAATTTCAGCTCAGACTGGCAGTTATGAACAACTTAAAACTAGAATAGAAAGCACTTTGCACCATTAACGCTACCTTTGCTATTAGCTCTGTTATATCTCACTGTTAGGACTGAGGGGCTTGATTTATCATGCTACCAACAAACTAATATAATGAATTCTCCTCCCATTAAAAACATCCCAGGGGAGACTACCTGTCCTGTAAAATACAGCAATCATTTCACATCAGACAATAGTTTAAATAACAGCTTAGGGAAAACAATATCAAATACTTTTCATGATTGAAAATGGAAGGGAACATAACAAGCAGCATATAATTACGTGAATTCAAATTTAGCCCAGACTTCAGGGTTATCCAGTCTACTTTAGTGAGGACTGTCATTGAATCAGTAACCACAACTGGTCATTATCCCAGAGGTGCCAAAAGACACGGTATTTGTTCCACTTTGGAGCCCCCTCAAATAGAATTGCATGGTTTTGCTCTGTTTAATCCACTGTTTATTTTACTGTGCTTTTCAAGAGCCTCAAGTCTCAGAAAACTTCATAAAGAAATCCAAGATTTCTGGATTTCAGCTTATGAATCTGCTTTTGGTTTGTATTTTGGAGCCGTCCTGCCCTCAAGTGTCCTATGTTTGTTTTCCGAAGTTGCTGTACCTTCAGTCTTCCTTCCCACAGACACTGGTGAGATAAGGAGAGCTGTTCTGTTTTCCACCCAGCAGACAGACTTGGACAGCTCACACAGAGTGGGTTTGTGTCACAGCAGTTAAACGGTAACAGAAAAAACAAATGGAACGTTAGGAGTGGAAATTAAATACGTTAACCCTAATGAGAATACTGATTCGCTTTCCAGCAAGATCTTTGGAGCGGAAAACTCCCACACCTTTAAGCAAAGAAATCTAAAGGAAACACAAGATTTTGGCAAGAATTTTCAAATGACCCCTGAAGAAGGCAGGTATCCAAGTCCCATCACACAGCATTGTGCGTCTCTCCCTGTTGTGGCCATGTTTATGCTCAGCCTGTCCGTGGGAACAATGGAAGCGTGGGGAATGTCACAGGCACCCCTCAATTACTGCTGAAGGACACGTCCCGTACTGGTCAAGAACAGCTCACTTGAGAACAAGCTTAAGAAATTCTGCAGAGGGTGACAAAATATGGACAAAAATGGCTTGTAGTGGAATAGGTCCAGCAAACAGGACTAGCAGATGAGAAATCAACATGTTAAAATAAGCATGCAAAACAGTTTCATAAATTAGCTACATGTGTAGTATCTGAGTCTTGAGGTTTGGACCTGCTGGGTTTCCTTTGAGAAATAAATAACATCAGTGTTTGGCCTACGTGTCTGCTTGCCTGATTTCATGCAGGCAACCCTCAAAGTTTCAAAGACGCAGGCAAGAAGGACAGAGGCAGCACCCTGTGTGAGGGGCAGTGGGCAGAGGGTACCCAGCATGGCGGTGAGCACCTGTGTCTCGGGTGTCTCGGGGCAGTGCAGGCAGGAGACCCTCACCCTTGCCCCTACCCCAGCCCAGGTCTCTGCAGGATTCTACGGATGGAGCCCTGGCAGACGAGCCGCCTGAGGGCAGGACGAGGAGTCTCACGAAGCAAGAGACACCGGAGCTGGGCCCTACCGCTGAACGGTCCCGACAAACACGGTGCAAAGCCCCGCTGCCCCGCGCTGACCGGGGCTTGTCTCCCCGCCTTAGCCCAGTGCACAGAAACCGCCGCTCCCCCCCGGCAAGCAGCTCCGCATAAGGCAGCGCGGCCGGGCCCCGGCGCGGGGCCGCCATTATGGCGGCAGGCGCCCTCTTTCCCCTTCGCCCCGGCCCGACGAGGGCCAAAGGCCGAGGAGGGTCGGCTCAGCAGGACCGAAGCACAGGCACCGCGACGCCTCACGGTGCCCGCCGGGCGCAGGAGGCGGGGCCGGGGGAGGTCGGAGGGCGGCAGGACGGGCACCGTGCGGCGGGACGAGGTACGGTGGAGCGGCGGAGGGGCACCGCGTTAGCGGGGTTGAGCCGCGGAGGGGGCGGCTGAGGGCGAGCGGGCTGCGGGGAGGGTGGTGAGGCTCCCACCATCACCGCAGCCACCCGCCTTTTGGCGGGAGCTCCGCCGCGGGGGACGGGGGAAGCGAGTGCAGGGCTGGGCGGAGCAGAGGCGGGGGAAGGCCCGGCGGGCCTGGGGCTGGAAGTGGAAGTCCCCACCGGAGGGAGAGCGGCCGGCCGCGCGCGGCCTCGGCCCGCCTGCCTAGGCCACGAAGGCCGGGTGGATCAAAGGCCGGGCTTTGAGCCTGGCCTTCGCAGACCTCGTTTTCGGGGGTGCCCCTAAAACCATCTGTCATCCTGAGGGGGTTACAGCTGTCAAGGGCTGGTTGTGAGTTGCTGACTTAAAGGCTTGACGTGGAATGATGAGTGCGTGGTCTTTCCTGCCACCCCTTTAACACTCTTACTAAGGACACCCCCTGCTCAGGTAGAAAAAGGTGTGCACTTAATTAAATGATGTGCACTTAATTTGGGAGATGGAAGGGAAAAGTGTATCCCACCGGGTGGTGGGAGAGAGGCCATAGTGCTGCTAGTGCTGTGGGGCTGCAAACCACTGCCACTCGTGCCTTTGCAAAGCATAGCTGGGGAAGTAGGGAGCAGTATTACAACAGTAACTTAAATGCTTTTTGGAGGACAGAACCCTAACTGGAGACCACATCAGAATCTAAAGGTGAGACAAAAGGGGCATAGACAGCGATAGGGCAGAGCTGCTGTATGTATGGCTTGCTGAAGATGGCCTAGGTTTCTGTTTGGAAACTTTGAGTAGACTGAAAATTCCTATTTTTGCCTGGTGTTGCAGAACCTGTGGCATCCCGCTCAAAGTGCACTAAGTACAGCCCAGTTGAAAGGGCACTAAACTGTGCACTCGGAAGACCTGTATGTATCCATAGCGTATGTCCACATCAGCCGTACAAATCTGATACTTAGGATGGTGTCAAGCTTTTTGCTTGCGTGCATGTATTTTTTGACTGGGAAAAATCCATGCCAAATACATCCCCCAAAATACCCGTTTCCCCTAATGGAAATACAGTAGACCTATATACTGAGGTGTAAGGAAGGGCAGCAGTTAGTGAAAAGATGATACAACAGCCAATAGACACACCTTCACCATTGGAATGTCTTGACACGTAGCCAAATACAACTTAGGAGAGCGTAGTGTTATTTAGAACACTTTAATTAATGTTGGGTTTTTTTAGCAGGAGGGAGGAACTTGTTTGTCTTCAGTTGCAATGTGTTTTCTCCTCTAGAGTTGGGGCCATGGCTATTGACTGGATTGGTTTTGCATACGCTGCATTGCTGGCTGTTGGAGGTGTCGTAGGATACACTCGTAAAGGTAAACACTGGGCCAGCAGGGTTTGTAAATGAAGCATTTGAGCTTGCTCTCCACTACACTTTGTAAAAAAAGAATTGATGTGAGACATGAAAAGTTCACTGTAATGAACACGACTGCATCTTAAATCCATCCTGTGCTGCTATAAATGAGCTGAGTCTCATGAGATTTACTTGAGTCAGCTTAATGCATTTAAGTGGTCGCTTTTTTCTGTTAAGCTAATTGATGACTCTGTTTTCAGGGCAAAAAGGGCTGTCATGTTATCTTTGACCTTCAGTGTATTTTGGGCCTTCTCATTTCCTTTAATCATTCCTGTGTTGAGCACAGTAGATGCTCTTTCATTAAAGCTTATTTTCTACAGAGGCATCCAGGCTTGATTCTGAGATTTCCAGATGTACACTGGAAAGAAAACCCTTTATTTGGGTGTTCTGCTTTGGTGGTTAATTATCTTATACTGTTAGAGTTGTGTATTTTCACTCTGAGATAATCACCTTTTAGGTTATCATGTGCTATGAAGCGCATTTTCCCTATTTCAGTCGTTTTCACAGTCCTTTCCAGCTCACAGCGCCCTGCCTGAGCCAAGCACAGCAGAGGTCGCAGTGGTACCGAGAACAGGCAGGATCTCCAGGCTGGTCCCGGTTAGCTCTCCCACAAACTGCACGTCCCTGCAGTCGACTTCGCCATGGCCATTATCCATCCCGATTATTGTGATTTAGGGTCACTGGCTCTCTGCGCAGCGTGCATATGCTTTGCTCTTACAGATATGGCTTTATATCTCACTTTCTGAAAACACTCACTGTATTTTTTTGTTTGCACACAGCTGCGATCACTGACTATCCCATTTGCTTGTTCTCTTCACTCTTCAATAGTTGGTCAGTCCTCGTGGCAAATCTAGATTATTTTTTTAATTGGTATTGATTTCTGTTTTCTTGCAAATTCTTGATTGAAAATATTCAGTATAACAACTGTGAGCTACATGACGTCTGGGGATCTGGATTCTTCGTTTATAAACATTTTGGGATCAGCTTAATCCAGATAATGCCTGCTATGCTGATCCTACACTTTTATCATATGCTGATGAGTCAAATGCCTATTCAGAAACCCAGGTATATTACTGAAACTCTGGGCTTTATGAACAAGTTTTGTAATAGCACTGAAAGAACATGTCAAGGTACTTTTAAAAGCCATATTTTCATCTTCATTGTTATCTAATTGTTTTAACTTTTAAAATTCTTTATTAATTAAATGTGATGTTGGTGATACCATTTTTTTGTCCAGGACTGATGTCAGACTGAAAGTCTTATGGCTACATTTGTTGTCCAGTTTACCCTTTGTATAGATTGACACATTTCTACCATTTTTGGAGACTCCCAAGTGCTGTAAGATATAGTTAAAATCAACAGTTAGGGCAGAGAAATTACAAAAATGCTTCCAAAGGTATGTATGGTGGAGAAAATAGCCAAGTTTAGGTTTGTGCTTCAAAGATTATTTTTCCCAAATTGCAAGTATTACTAGATCCTCATCATCTCCCTCTAATTCAGTCAACTGTGCCCCTAATGCCATGCAAGAGAATGACTCAGTTACATAAATATTACATCTCTATTCACACTGGGTGAGCTAGCTGCACTGTGGCAAAATCAGTTATATTTTTAAAATATTTGGATGATACTGTGTAGAGAGAGAACTACTGTGTAAAGATTGAGCTTAAAGACATTGCATTGAGAAATAACACTTGAATGTTTTTTTGCAGGAAGTAAAATCTCTTTAGCTGCTGGTCTCACCTTTGGTTCTGTGGCTGGTTATGGAGCTTACTGCGTAACACGTGATCCGAGAAATGTGAAGATATCATTGTGTAAGTGCTTTACTATAGTAAACACAAAACCAAAAAAAAAACCCCACCAACAAAACCAAGCAGTTTCCAGAATTGCATGTAGCAGTCTCTCTTACATTAAATTTTGAGCATTGCTTTAATTTAAATGTTATTTTTAAATGGAGTTAGACACTTCAACTTAGCTTGCAAAATTCAAGAGCTTAAATGAGGAACCATTTGCAAGACAAAGCAGATCATTCACACAAAACCAGCAGGTGTGTGTTACCACCTGGCAGCACCTCCTTTTATTAGATGGTTACCTAACACTGCAAATATTGTGAAATCCAGTTGAGAAACATGACAGAGTACTGGAATAAAATCATTTGAGCTACAGATTAGAATGTAATTTGAGCAGTAAAGTAGGTGTGGGATCCAGTCTTGCATAATGGCACGTATCCTTAGCTCCCAGGTAAACAAATAGTTCAACTTCGTGTTTTTCATCTGCTGCTAAGACAGACGGGATACAAATTATGCAATAATTGTCACATTAGGAAGTTTGCCATGAAACCCTCATGGAGGTAGGGAACTACAGCCTCTAAGTGGGATATTTATGTCACACAACTGATTTGCAATAAGAGCTGTTGGGAGCTTGTCTCACTCATCGTTTTAGCAAAGGTGGCTTAGGCTGTGGTTTCGCATGCAGAAATGCATTTAAAATACATTTCAACCAGATTGTGTGAGTACACACTCACTTTTTCTGAACTTAATTAGAATTTATGGTACAGTGTTCATGCTAGCTTTGTGCTTTACACCAGCTACAGTTGTAAAAACTTCAATTTCAAAAAAAAAAACCCCAAGTTGAATACCTTGTTAGCAAAGTACGTTTGCACCAACTGATTTCTTTTGTGAAAGTGGTAATGGCATACCTGATCTGCTCCTAGATGGCCTAAAATTGGATATTCCAGTTTTGCCACCATGACCTTCCTCTGATTAAGTTACCCCACTGTTAAAAAACCTCCCTTTTTTGGAATGAAGACACAGCCTTTAGTATATGTAAATTTGTAATCATTAGCTGTGACGTGCTTTTAAGCAGCATATAGTATTGTACATTTATGGGTCACTTAAATCACTAATTTGGATACAGAATTTGTGGAAGGGAAGACTAATTAAAACTTAGTAAATGTTGCCTATTTCTTAATTTGTTGATTTTGAAAGGACTAATACAAAATTTCCACTGATCTGCTTGTTGACATCAGATATACTAAAATATTGAGAGTGTTGTGTATTTCATGTAGGTGTAGGCACATGACAACTTTCTCTCATCTGGAGAAATATGTATTACTAATTGAATAGAAATTATAGCAATACAGATGAGATACAGTACCCTACACAGGCCTTAGAAAGCTCTGATTAGGTAGAGTAAAAAGAACAAAGACTTTTTAAAGCAGTCTTAGTTCAGAATGTATACAAAGTGATGTTCGGATTGCTTAAAACCTAAACATATGTTTAACCTTGTCTTGGAATGGGTGGCCTCTTCAAGGTCCACCTGTGCTGAATGAAACAAAGAAGGTGGTCTGACCTAACCAGGGTAATTTTTGCCTGAAATGAGTTAGGAGGTATTCATACTAAGTGCTCTGCCAGGGACAACCATTCAGGCTGGTTTCAGTATCTTCCAGGCTGATGTATCCCAGTCTGGAAGAGGGTGTCTTCTGGCTTCGAGATACACAGATAGCTCAAATGAATAAAGAACTCAGTAGGAAGACTTCAAAGGAAGGGAGAGTTAGACACACTTAAACATCGGCAGGCCCACACCCTAAAAACCTTTGGTGGCTGCTGTATCTGCTACTTTCAGAATAATAAGGGCTGTCCATAATAAATGTGTATTGCTTTTGTAGAAAATCAAAATGTTTTCACTTGCGCCTAAGGTCCCAAAGTGGCAAAAGCAACTACAGCAGAAATGAAAAGGAAATTAAGTGCATGGAAGAAATTGACTGCTCTGAACTTACAAACCAGTAAATTGCAATGTAAAATGAAGCAAGTACACAAACCTTTAAAAGGTTAGGAAATTAAAAAAAAAAAAAAAAATCCCCCTCCAAACCCATGATAATCTGTAGTATTTATCACCTACGCAAGAGTATCCTACAATAATGTAGGTAATGTGTTAGTACAAGACCTTGATAGTAGGGTTCTTGTAACTTGTCCTGTATACAAAGAATATGTAGCATACAGATACCCCAGGCAAATTTCCTTTCTTGTATTATAAATTATTCTTTCAGGCATTTTCCCACTCCCCCTGAAATTAACTCTGTGCTTTCTTGAATACTTCAATGCAGTTTTATGCATTTGGAGTAGGTGTAGAAATTCAGACTTCAGTATGCAACAGTCAGTGCTATTCAGAGTGCCAGTTGATGCACCTGATTTATTGAATTTCTAATCTGAATCTGATTTACTGAATTTAATTTGACTTGATTTATTGGATTTATTTAACTGATTTCAGGTGAAACAGTGAATATCTAGCACTTTTGAAAATCAGGTCTAGAAGTTGAACATCTTAAAAACTCACTGGTACATGTGAAAACCCAGGTACTAGTAACTGGAAAAAAGAACATTACAGAGTGAACATGCTTTGTAGCTTGTGATCAATTCTAAATACACTTAGGGCTCTGGCAAGACACATACTGTGGAATAGTCCACTCTTCAGACATTCCTGAGAGGATCAAGGCTATGGGACCAGAAAATAAGAGCAATGCAGCATAATAGTTTTTTGCAGGGTATCTTTAATGAGTGCACATGCATAACTGGTAGAGTTTTGTAAGATGCTTGTAACTGTCAGAGCTTGTTGTGTAATACTGGCATGAGTATTTTTTATTCTTGACACGTGTGAGCACAGGACTGTCTACAGGAGTAGACAGTGGAGTCTGAAGAGGATTAGCCAGATGGTATAACTGCCCCATAAAAAAGGGAAGAGATTTGTGAAACTGCCATTACTTTGGCTGCAAGAGTGCTAAAGCCCAGTTGCCCATGAGAAGTCCTGCCTCTCTCCCCACTTCTAGGAAGCATTTCAGGTCACAGCTCTTTAATGAAGCTAGCTATCTTAGCAGAGTTTTATGTATTTTCATTAACCTTCTCGTTTATATAGCACTCTGCAGCCACTAGTTCGATATGAAATCCCCATGCCTGATCAGTTCATTGCTACCTCCATTTTTAGGTTAAAGGAAGATGATGTGATTCCTTCCCATGATGTTTGTTCTCTGCTGCTTACACTGTATTTGTTGCCCTGATGGGCTGCCCACCTCTTGTCACAGACGAGGATGGTTCCCTTGTACCAAAAAGAAACAAAGGAACTTGTAGTCATGGTGAAGGAGATGTTGATAGTCATTATTCTGTAGCAAAAACAAGTTGCGAGTTTTTAAGGCTTAGCAAATAAAGAGCTAGCATTCTAAAAAGGAAATAGATAAAGCTGGATGCTCTAGCTCCTTGAATAGTTAGTAAGAAAACAGCTCCAATGATCTAGGGTGGTGGGATTTATGTGAGACACTATTCCTGTAATTCAGCATACATGTCACTGTTATGATGAGGATTCTTCCAACTTTATTCATACCCCCAGGAATATAGATACAGGGCAATACAAATCACTGTCTGACAAACTTGGTATCTGTGGAATAGGATTTAGCATTCTGCTGCAACTGGAAACCTTATTTGCAGCTGAAATAAATCATAGTAGTGTGTTTCAGAAAAGCAAGAATGTGTTTATAGACCCATATCTCTGATCTAATGTTTTATCAAATTACAGTTCATAGCAAAACAAAGCAATGACCTTTGATAACTCTCCATGTTCCTGAATAGTCCACTGGGAGAAGTGAGAACATAAATATATTGAATTGTCTTTTACAGTTTCAGCTTTTCTTTTGACCATTATAATGGGAATGAGGTTCAAGAGGTCCAAGAAATTAATGCCAGCCGGACTAGTAGCATGCCTGAGGTAAACTTATATTGAGGATCTTAATGTAAAGATTTCACTGATTTTCAAATAGTTGCCACTCGACATCTGATTCAAGCCAGTATCAGGGGAAGTTACTTTTGTCCAGCAACTATACAGTTTAAGTGAAATTAGCTTGGAGGTTGCAGTGAACAGCTTTTTCATCCTACCAGGCAGATATGTCTGATATGGAGTGACTTTCTCAGCAAAGGAAATAGATATCTGCAATTAAATCAATAAATTAATGCATATTGATAAGGCTCTTAGAAGAACCTGAGGTAAGCCTCAGTGTTTTCAAACACATACACGTAAAATTATGTCATCTAATTTCATACAACACAGGCATCTTAAAGACCAACCTTTTGGTTTAGAAGTGCTGCATTCAAAACTGCTGGAAGCTCAGCACCTTTGAAAACTAGGACGTTTTTGACCTGACCTAAGAACTTTGGTCAATATTGCTGCAAATTATGATGTTTCTAACCATTCTGACTGCTTTAGTGCTGCTGTTTATTTTGGTATTCTGGAAGACATAATTTTCTGCACTTATTATTTTGGAATTAAGTTACAGAGTATATAAAACCTTTTTTTTTTCCCAGTGAGTCTGTAACTCAAAACATTTTTCAGCTGTAAGTCAGAATCTATGTCTTCTGAAGGAAGAATGACAGTTGCTTCATTGTCGCCAGATTTAATGTAACTCCATTAACGCTTACTCCCAATACATACAAGGAGGAAGAAATCAGATGCAGATTGTCAAGATGCAGTATTTAAGAATCGGGATTTAAACTGGAAAATGTTATTTTCCATTTTGGACCGTTCTTCAAGCCTAGATAGAACATGTGTTTCAGCAGACACTGAGGCTGTAGATTTACACATTCTGAAAGATTGCTTACTAGAGGCTCTAGTGTCACCTATTTATGATTCTGCTGTTACTTAATGATCAGTTTCACTGTTCATGCACAACCATATTTATGGTTTTGTTCTGTGGTTGGTTTTTTCAGCCTTTTGATGATTTTGAGGCTTGTTTTCATGCTGCTGTAGGAGAATTGAGCAACTTGGAGCCCAAGCATGACTGCCACGCCCACTGAACAAACAGGCAAGCTCTCTGTACTTGAAAGACAAGCTTGAACACAAGTCTTACATTGCATTTGTCTTTTCTGTAAAAGATTTGTAGCTGGTGTTTGATTATTGACATTTGCTGATATTTTGCAAGCTTTTTTTTTTAAAACTAAACTTTTGTTGAGGATATATTTTGATCTGTTTAAGCAGCCTGTTAACTCAAAGAATCTTTCTTTCTAAGTTTAATCTCTTTCAGGGGTGCTGAGCACCCCAAGAAATTGAGTTTGTCTTGCACTATATCTCTGAGAGAAGAATACATATAAATACATGTTTATGCTAAAAAGGCATATTGTATTGAACCATAATTTTGTAGCTTCTGAGATTAAGTAATCAACTCTAATCATATTGTCAATTACTAATCAATAAAGGTACAGGCCTGTACTGTGTTGCACTAGAAAACCGACCTTCCCTTCAAACACACATATCTTGTTTCAGTGGTTGTAAATGTAAAAACTATTACCAGTGTTCAAATAAAATGTAAACTGTTCAAAGCTTCTCAGTTTTTTATGCAGACTAGTGAGCCATCTTGTCAATGGAAGAGTCTAGTGATCTGCTCTGTACTCACTGCCAGTTTAAAACACGTACCACGTTGTAAATTCCCACTGACACAAACCACAGGTGAGGAAGGTTCACCACCTTGCACAAATAGGTTCTAAACTCTCAGTCTCAATACTCTAACAGATTTGCTGTTGTGGTCTTACACAGATGATCTTGCTGAAGTCCTCCTCACAAGCAAAGGAGACTGCTCAGACATAAACTATTCAGGGGTTGAAGTTGCTTTGGTTTGCACAGAAAATAATTAAGTATTCCCTGGGTCTGAAAGCTTGGCTAAGACTATCTTCTGGTGCACAGGAATGTGCAGCAAATCATTAGGAAACTGAATATGGCCAAGTGCACTATTGAAGACAAAGAGAAATTTTTGCTTTTTTTCTGTTTTTCATGCAGAGATTGCTTATAAAGGCTGTCATATATCAGATGTCAGTGCTGCACAAAGCCGTCAGCGGAATACCAAGCGTATTGTTCTTGGCAGGGGCTTAGGTGGGGATAAGGTGGTGTGAGCAGCTCAGATGTCTAAGGCACAACTGACATTAAAAAAAAAAAAAAAAAAGGCAAAATCCCCCCAACCTACAACCTCCAGCTCAGGAATCTTTTGCTAACAAACATTGGTATCGGTCATGTCCAGGCATTGCCAGACTTACAGGTGATGGAGCTGGAATGTTACGGATTTCAGAGTGGGATGACAGCTGAACACATAGGATGTGGTTCATTTCATTCTGAAATAGAACTTCAAGGCATGTCAGAGGAATTGAACTGCCTGTACCAGAACAGGGTTGGGTGACCAGTGCTGATTTGGATACTTGTACTGTAGACAAGGTGAATCCTGCCAAACAAGTAGTGTTCCCAGCAAGTCCAGTGTATCCCCATGGGACTGAGGACTCACAAAATGCAAAGGTGATGCCCTGTGCCAGTCTCTGATGGTTCAGTGATTGTAGCACTTGTTAGGAGGAGAGGTATAGCTCAATGAAACTTGCGTAGTACGGTGGGCATTGCAAGCTACTGCTTCCAGCTACCTGGGTAATGTTAATGTGAAACTATTAGGAACTAACCTGGGGAATGTCTGGGTGATTGGGTCATTTCTGCTTTGTACCTCTGAGATAGATACATTATGTGGCTTTTCTTATGCACAGGTCAGAAAATGAGGTAACTTTGCTGGGCAGCAATTCTGCATCTACACTGGTGGACCATTTTCTCTGCCAAATCAGTTCAAGCCCCTACTGAGGAAAAACAACTAACTGCAAGGAAGAACAGTTAATGGCAGTGTTCTTAAAGGGGACGGCAATGTTTCCCATTAAATTCACGCAATGACTTTGAAATAGTAGTGAATGCTTTAAGCACTGTTGAGATAAAAACTAACTCTTTTACTGAAAAGGTAAGCAGCTGGTGCAGTTCTTTTACAACTACTTACAACAAGACATTTCTTGCCCATAAACTTATGAGGATCATGAGTATTTATTTATTTATATTTATTTTTTAAACTGCAGCTCTGAAAGTACAGAGGCAACAGTGAAATAGAGCAGGGGAACAATGAACTTTGATCTAGGAGACCGCCGAGAGCACAAAACCAAAAGTTTCTAGGCCTGAATTTGAATGACTTCCCTGTTTTTCTGGAGTGGCTCTTCTGCAGTTTATTAACATGGAGGGAGGAAGGGGAAGGAGGGCTTGCTTTCCACAGTAGCCTGGAGGCTACAGCTGAAACATTCTACCCTACCAGGCATGTACTGTAATTAAAAAAAAAAAAACCACCAAGTATCAGCATATTTTATTTCACGTAACTGCTCCATGAAATACCACTCTCTGGACTCAACAGGTCCAAATCAGTGTTTTAGTCTAATTTAAACATGTACTGTTTCAATTATTATCACGTGACTGGCTATATGATGCAAGCTACAGAATATATCTATGCAGTTTGCACTTCTAAGGCACAGCTCTGGTAATATACTACACTCATGTTATCTTCAGCAGCCACATGATTAGATATTGAATATTTTCCTCACAACGGCAATAGACTTCTCATCTGTTGGTGGCTTCCTCTGGCTGCCAGGCTGCAAGAATTTTTTGATTGTTGGAATGTTGCTTGTTCTTCCTTTAAAAGCCTGTAAGAAGCAGCAGTAAAGCCAATGAGAGTCAAGAAATTGTAATTCCATCCTTTATAGCTTGTAAATCAGGTGATGTGGATTTTTACTTCTCAGACATACTTATAAACAGAGAAAGGTAGTAGCTCCTCATAGCCAGCTTGTGACTCAGCATTTTCCTTTAAAAAAAAAAAAAGGCAAAACCACAGCTACAACATTAGTCGTTCTGGAAAATCCATGTGTGAATATTCTGATCTGCAGTGCTGGTGCTGTGAAGTTTACCTTGGTTTCCCAGATGGAGATGGGAGGAATGAATATTAAAGAGTTCAGATTCATCCGGCAAAGGTGGAAGAAAAAAAGAAAAAAAAATCACAGCCTGAACCCACATCCTGCAGATATATTTGGGCAAAAAAGAGGCAAGGACAGGAATACCTCAATGCAAAACACCATGGAAGACAAGATATAAGAAACTAACAGCCCTTGTATATGACTTCTTCAAAATACAGTTTTGCTAGCAAAAAGAGGAGGACAGGAACTGCAGACAGGACAGGCTGCAGACTTCCCCTCCTGATGCTCATTGCTGTGTTTGAAGACATGGAAGTAGCAGTTACAGGACCAAACTGGTAGCATTACTAAGTGAATTCCTGCCAGATGAGAACAGTTGGGAAAAGTAGAGCTCGAGCAAGGTGAGCCTCTAGCAGCTCTGGGGGCAAGGCAGCGTGCATGCGTTCAGGTTGCTGAGGTCAACAGAAGTAGACCAGAGAACTGCCAATAACATAGTACAATGCTTCAAAATATTTAAACATCAATTAGCTTTTAAAACTAGGCAGTGACATTTGTATGTTACATTCCATATCGAGCTCAGATAATTACTAACCTGTAGCAGAGGGAATGCAGAGAGTATATCAGGCTTACATTCTTCTGCCATTAAAATGGCTTCCAGCAGATGGATGTCTGCCCAGCTTAATTTGTTGCCAACAAGGTAATCATGCCCATGGTCTTTTAAGGCCTACAAAAATATGAAGGAATAAAAAAAGTTATATAGGATGTAAGACTTTTATCTAGTTATTTAATTACAGGCAGTTTTCTACAAAAATACACAGCAGAGAAAAGCCATGCAAGCATCTATAAAGTCAGAAAGTGATAGATATTCTCACAACAAAAAATTAAATCAGAACTCATGTTTCAGTGTGCGTGGACCTATCACTCACTCTAACCTACTGCACCAGGTAGCTGTAGCAAGTCCAGTCCCACAAGAAAGACTTAAATCATAGAAAAGAAACAGGATCCAAGTAACTGTAAGAGGTAGTCAGAACAGTTTACCTGTAGTGCACTTTGATATAAAAAAAAACCCAACCCAACTAAAAAACCCCATTAAGTGAATTCCCAGATGTTTCAGCAAAATTTGAGATTGCTGATTACAGTTTGAAACAGGTCAGGAATGGAGGAACACAGCTTTTCCACTCATCATCCTGGATGGAAGGATACTTTCATGGCAAACTGCTGATGCAAGAATCACAGCCTGCCCGAGCTACTAAGAGCTGTAATAGAGAAGTTGCGGTGAATGTTGCAGCACAGCTTCAGAGCAGTTACCAGCTCTCCAGCCTACGTTTTCCCTGAAGACCTACCACCCTTGTAGCAGGAGCAGAAGGAGGAAATGTGTCTGTGCCCAATATACTCTAGTGCTGCACTGAAACAACAAACATGCGCTAAAACCAAGTCTGTGACTTTGGAAGCCGATTCCTTCTCCAGTCCCATCTGCCAATTTTACTTTAAAAGAGGCAGCAACCTGACTGAGGCAAGGCTGATACCTTCATGTAGTTATTTGCTATAATGCTCCACAGCTTGTCTATCAAAGCCATATGGCAACCCCCAAACTAAGCATCAGAACCAATAAGGGCAAGTGTAGGGTCCTGCACTTAGGGAAGATCAACTCCAGGTACCAGTATAGGTTAGGGGTTGGCCAGCTGGGAACCAGCTCTGTGGTGAAGGACCTGGTGGTCTTGGTGGACAACAAGCTCTCCATGAGCCAGCAGTGTGCCCTTATGGCCAAGAAGACCAATAGTATCCTGGGGTGCATTAAGAAGAGTGAGGTTATCCTCCCCCTCTACTCTGCCCCGGTGATGCCACATCTGGAATATTGTGTCCAGTTCTGGGCTCCCCAGTTCAAGAAAAACAAGGAACTACTGGAGAGAGTCCAGTGGAGGGCTGCAAAGATGATTAGGGGACTGGAGCTGCGTCTGCTTAGTCTGGAGAAGAGCAGACTGGAGAGAGGATCTCATCAATACTTACAAATATCTAAAGGGTGGATGTCTAGAAGAATGGACTAGACTCTTTTCAACAGTGGCCAGTGACAGGACAAGGGGCAACGGGCACAAACTGGAGCACAGGCAGTTCCATCTCAATATAAGGAAAAACTTCTTCACTTTGAGGGTGACAGAGCACTGGAACAGGCTGCCCAGAGAGGTTGTGCAGTCTCCTTCTCTGGAGATATTCAAAACCCACCTGGATGTGATCTTGTGCAACCTGCTCTAGGTGATCCTGCTTTAGCAGGGGGGTTGGACTAGATGATCTCCAGAGGTCCCTTCCAACCCCTGCCATTCTGTGATTCTGTGAACCAGATTGCCTACAGTGCTTTATATAACCTTTTGCTGCTCTATCTGGCTGCTGGGTATTTAAAGTGAACACTCATAGCTAAGGATATTTTCTGCCAGGATTGTGTGACACATGGACTGCAAACCCTGCTAAGCTAAGTCAATGGACAACTTATACAGCTGGTACAGAAGGAAAATTATTAATCATTCTAACAAAATTAACTAGGCTAAGATCATGGAAACATTTAGCTGTGTCTTTACCATAAGTGAACATGGATTATTTGAAAGACTTTCCTCTAGTGAGTATACACACTAAAATGTATCATAACAGTAGTGTATGCCACCTAGGCACAGGTTTGGAGAATACCGCTGTCTAAATTTGCTTTTTTATTTTTAATAATTTAAATACTTAATGTTGACTTCAAATCTTTGAAAAATTAATGTGTGCAATCAATCTCTCAGCACAGCCTTCCATTGGTCTGGCAGTGAATCTGTATGAACTCTGATTACAGGAGTGCTGGCTTATGTCATTTATGTGCAATTTTTTTTCACAGGGCAGCCTCTGTGGGTTTTGCTTGTGCAATTTAAGGCTCTGATAAAGAGGCACAAGAAATTGCATCAATTGTATTTTCTGAATGGACTTCAGCTGCCAGTAAACAAGGATTCAAGCTAGAAACACAGCTCAGCTCTGAAACAGCACATCATTATACCCTTGGCACTGACTTCGGAGGAGACTCTGAAAAAGCTCTGAAAAAGCGCTGTGAGAAAGTCTGTGTAAGTACAACCATACAAGGTACAAAAAGTAGTTACAAACAGAAGTAGGATAGCAAGATGAGGATCACAGCTGGCTCAATTCAAACAGGAAAATGTTAACACCAAAAAAAATTAAAATATCCTAAAGGAAAAAACAGAAGAAAACAACGTAACAAACAGCAAGTTGGTAGAAAATGGCAACTCAGTAACATCCAGGCTATGTTCCAGGGAGAAACAAAGAACAACCCATCCCCTCCTGTCCAGCTCTTGCCTACAGCTCTTGCCTAGCCTAGAAGACTCTTCGTGTGCTCTATGGGGGCAGCAAGCTTTACCTCGTAGCTCAATAGAGGTAACTCTGCAGTGTATGCTAGCCAGTAAATAATTGCTTTATGCTTTTAAGCTAGATACATCCTGTTTGCAGAGCCTCTCTGTGCACATTTAAGGATGCCCAAATAGTGATTCAGATAAAGACAGTAATAGTCTGTAAGTATAAAATATTTAAGCAATGGGTTTGAGAAAGATCACAGAATTAGGTCCTTAATTATAAAGCACAATGATATTTAACGTTGAGCAGCAAGAGTATATTACACTTCCAGGCAGTAAGTTCTGAAGGCTGGCACAGGTATTTAAATGGTGCATTTATACAAAATGCTAGGAGTTATCAGCCACTAAGCTGGGTTTAAAAAGTAGGATCTGCTCTTTGAGGAGTCTTAAAAAAGACAGCAAAGATACTCAGTACTGAAACTAGCCGAATATTATTTCGTGGCCTTCTTTTCACATTGCTGAATACGGCTCCATCGTACAGTTCCAGAGCTGAACTGTCACTTGCCTTCTGGCAAGCAGGTGTGTAGGGACAGGGAAGACTTTACCGTCTTCGTGGACTACTGGTGATTTATCACTTACCTTTTCATAAACAGGAAAGTACCTGGTTGTAGCTCGTTCAATGATTAAGGCAAGATTCTTTTCTTTCACGTCAGCTGGTTGAAAAGGGAGATGCATGATCATTCCCATCAGGTCTGTTGTTCCCTCCACATACATATCAATCCTGAAACAAATATTTTTATTTCACATTTATCATTTGAACATTCCATTTTGGTTATTTTCCTGAAATACAATGCTGAAGTGATCACCGAGTAAAATGCTTATTGGTGAATGTAATACAAGACACTAGTTTGTTTTCTTGTTCTTCCACTTTGATTCCAGGTCAGTTTTTTTCAAAGCACAGATCTTTATATATAGGCTCACAGTGTCTGCAACAAGCAAGCTATAAATAAGAGTTTGCAACTAACGTATTTAAAGTGGAGTTCACACTGTTCTCCATTGACAACCTATTCATCTGTGCTGTGGAAGACCACATATGCAAACCACGCTAGAGAAAAAAAAATAGTTTTGAGGTGTAATCATGAAAGGATTCAGCTACCAATTGCCAGTTCAAACATGCTAGACCATAATAAACCCCACAATCTCCGGAGTTGCCCCTCCATTATCACACAATAAACCCTTTGGTAGTCGGTTAGCTTAAGGACTTAATTGAACTTTTGCATGAACTTTTTTTTTTTTTAAAAAGAAAGAGTAAATAAAGTTTTTTGCCTTTCCATTATCCCTTTAGTTATGACAATGCAAAGTATCCACAGCCTACATAGTAAAGTAGTATTAGGAAAATATTGGTTTAACTTGCAGTAGCGTTAAGCCTCTGAATGTGTCTTTTTTTTAAATCAACTGTGAAAGATTCTTTACATTTTGAAAAAAGGAAATTAGAACACTTAAACACACTTCATTTTTTGCAGACAGCTGTAGTTTTTCCTACTGTTTTCTCATTTACAGAGAAAAAAAGGCATAGTTAGCCTTTCTTATTGTATAAAGGTCCTGCAGCTGCCCAGGAACTTAATGCGCTTCTGGTCTCTGTGCAATCAAATGAGCCTGAAGGTGGCCATTCTCACTATGTTGACAATTAACAATCATTTATCAATCACAAAGTCCATTCACCCAATCCCTGGATCTGAGGAGACAAAGCACTGGCAGATGTATATGCACCTTTACATGCAGATATTTCACAGCAATATTCTTCTCATAAACATTAAAAATCATGGAAGAGTATTAGTAAGGATAGTATGCACCATTACTGTACCATGCTCTCTCCTTCAGGTCCTTCCCATAGAGGTTGTACTTTGCCGCTATGTAGCTGAGGATGGCTCTGGTCTGCACCATCTTCATCCCATCCATCTCCACCATGGGCACTTGCTGAAACAGGAGGGATCCATCTTGGGAAGAAAAAGCAGCAAACTACTCAGACTGCTACACTGAATCTGAGAAAGAGACCTGGTAACACAAGACATTTCCAATTCTGAGGGGTGAAAGCATCTGCAAGCAAGCAGGTCTCTTAAATCTTCTCTTTACAGGTCACATCGTATTGGACATCTTACAAGTCTCATCTGTTGTCCTTTTGTTACATTGGTGTGAATTTATGCTTAGGGTACAGTTTACAGACTCACCATTGCGTAATTTCTCTAGGTCTTCCTTCGTTTCTATGAATTCTTCCTCAAACTGAAAAGCAAAGACAGAAAACAAGTGTGTCACTCCAAAGGCAATGGGGAAGTGGAAGAGAGTTCCACACTATTCCCCTTACTTCTCGTGATTGCATTGACCCCTACTCCTATTCTTCATCTCTGCTCCAGCAAATAACCAAGGACTATCGTGTCCCCGACCCCACAGTAGTGTAGAATGCTTTACACTGCAAAAGCAGTTTCCTTCATTATAAAGGCCAGTCTGCTTGCCTGCACAAACAATTAACAGACATCAAATCATTCACTTAAAAGCAGCTGATGCCACGTGAAATATTGAGAAATTTTTAATAAGTTATGCCTCTGTTACACAGCATTTATCTCCCTCTTTCCCCCTGCTGGCTTTTTTTTTTAAGCAAGAAGGACATTTGAATGAGGGCAAGATCTTTGTTTCCTCAGCACTCGTGCTCTGCAGCTTCTCTGTCCACAACATTCACAAGGGAGCGCCACTAAAAAAGCCTTTTACTTCCAATGCAGTATAAATAGTTTCTGAGAGAATAGTTTCAAAACACCATATTGAAGCAAAAACTGCATGTAGAAATTAAGATGCCTTCGGATGGTTTTCCCCTGATGTTAATCTAGATAGCTCCCCCACTGCCTTCTGGGCAGCTGTGCTGATTTATCCTACCCAAAGAACAAAAAGTACTTTGTTTGGAGATAACGTTCTAAAGTTTTTCATGTGGTAGCATGGTCTTTCAGTTGAGAACAACCATGAGACACAGAGAAGTAATGAGCATTCAGAAAAAGTCAGAGATACACAGTTTTGGTCTGTAGCAACAATTTAAGATCTCCTCAGCTTAAAGTACATTTCAAAAATGACACTTAACAATTCTCTTTCTATGTTAAAATCCTTTTACTGGGCAAGTGTCGCTCACAGAATACATTAAATAAATACAACATAAGAGAGTGTATCACTCAATCTAAGTATTCTGCATCACAACATGTGATGTTGTGCATATCTCTAAGTGTAAATGTAATTGGGAAACCTTTCCAAAGAATACTTATTTTGATCACAGATTAATCTGATCACCTTATGAAAAAAGATACAGACCTCAACCCCAGCTGCTGCTAACAGCCATCGGATTGACTCCATCTTCCCCCTTCCATTGGTGTAGTGCAGCTTGGGTTTCCCTGCCATGATTTCAGAGTTCTTGCTTCCTGATAAAGAAGATGAGCATGTTTTAAATTAGCATTTATAATGTTCCACTCCAAACTGCTACACACAGCTGGATGAATGTGAAAGTAGAAGGGCAATCAAGACCTAGATACTTGGGCCTGATTCAACCAAGTTTCCTGTGGATTAGTGGGGGGAAAAAAGAAAAAGCACACACTACCAGGAGAATATGCAGCGATTCAAAAAAGAATCATGACAGAATGTAATAAGCATCTACTAAATCATATACATATCTTTAAAAATATTAACACAGCTTTAAGAGCTCATGAGAGTTTTACAACCAAAACTGAATTGTAGGGTATTCCTGAATAAATACATTCTTAACCTTGCAGTGATACAATCTATTCAGAAGTTGTTGGGTTTTGGACAGCATCCAGGTCATACCAAACTTGAAAATGTACTGTCAAATTAATTGCCTCACAAGAACACCAACCCTGAGACACCAGCATTATCTTCACATCTCTCATTATGAAGTTTCAGAGCCCCATGCTGTTGTGCCTTTACGAATATGAGATTATAACAGCAATATATATTCCAGCATATATTTCACCAAGCCTGTTGTCTTCCATATCTAGCTAGTTCTGTTTTGACCATTAGCCAAATCACACTATATCCATTATAGAGAATGTGGATGACTTCAAGACCGATTTATGAACAACAGTTGAACTGTAACAGAGATTTACATCCTATTTGTTCTAAAAACTTAACTTTAAAATCACAACCAAATAAGTGAGACCGTGATCTCTGTTGGGCAGATAAGGCCTGGTCAATGGCCCCAGCAGCAGGGGGCTGAAGTCAGCCCACCACACGATGGCACTGGGATGAAACACTTCATTCTTTCAAATTTCAGTAATTCCAAGGGCAGTCACATGCCATAGTATGAACCCAGCAACTGATGTGAGCTTGCCTGGTGCTGGAAACAAAGCTAATGCTGTACTCTTATCACTAATGGGTCCCAGAAGAACATAGCAGATTTAATAAGAGGACGGAGTCACAGACTAACAGAGTGCTTCATCATTAGGCCAAGGTTTTATCTGTTTACAGGCAGGCTTATTTATTCTTGCATAGACTTCACAGTACATAATTGAGCCACAAAGTGGAAACTTTGGCCATAATCCCAAAGGCATCAATGAAGAGGCACAAACAGTACACCAGTGAGAGGGGAGACTGCATCCCTGGCCTTCTCCACTGAAGTCCTTTGTGTTGGGTGGTATCTTCAATAGGCCATATAAGAAACAGCCATTGCTCTACTAGGGCCTAGACTTAGAGGTGCCCCAGTCCAAAATACAGGTCTTCAAAATCGCTGCTCAGCTTCCACCTAGCCCTGGCAACGCCTATATCCCCAAATGCCTCAGTCTCTTCTAATGAAGTTCTCCTGATACATAAATATGTGCTTGATAACAAAGACTTGATTATGCCTTGACAATTTAGAGTTGTCATCAAGTCTAGAGCTGCTGGATGCCTAGCTAGCTTCCTAACACCTGAACAGCAATGCAGTGAATAAGGCAGGCATTTAGAGAGGTACCTTATCACAGCTACCTCACCAGGCCCTACACACAGAAGACCATGACCTACGCTTCATTTCTAGTTCCCATAAGTGAGTGAGTTACACTATACCAAGTAAAAGAGCTCTCAACCCTCCATACTTCAAAAATACTTCATTCCCTGATGCTCAGGAATTAGACAATCTTCTCAACTCCATCAGAGAGAACTGCATTTGGGCCCCTCACAGCCTGGACAAGCACTCTCACCTCCAGCACGTGGGATCAAGGCTGGGAAACACACTACGAGGTCAGGCTAGCATAAGCAGAAAGAGCAAACTCCCCTGACCTCTCCCCACAGGAGAGGTAGAGCTGCTAAGCACCAGCCCAGTCAGAGCCCTGCTTGACAGTGTCAGCTCAGTGTTTCACTCCAAACAGCTGGGAAAGCTGAAGAGCAGAGCAAGCAGAAAAGAGCAGAAAGTCAGTGGAAAAAAGTCCAGGTATCAACATAACCTGTCCATGACAGTTCCTTGTGGGGACTGGCCAAGGGTTGAGGCTTTTTGCACAGGTAAGAAAAAGATTTCCTGGAACTGCACTGCTTAAGGACTGACTTTGGGGCTTAGGCTGAATGCTTACACAGGGTTGCAAAATACTTGGTGACTCTGTTACTGCTCCGCAATGAATATGCCTTTGTAAAGCAGTGAGTCATGAAAAAGTAGCAAAGTTGGTAAATTATCTTTCCTGAATAGCAATAATGGGCCTGAAAAGAAATCACAAACTTTATGTTCTAGTACATTGGACCTTCCTTGGACCTCAGCCAGGCAGTTGACAGAGTGACAGCTACTGCTGTGAACACTGCATTAAAAAATCATGTTATTTTGTCCAAAACAATTCAGGTACCAGCCTTCCAGCATGTCATGGTTTAGCCCCAGCCAGCAGCTAAGCATGTGACTGCTGGCTCACTCCTGCCCTGGTGGGATGGGGAGACAAATTAGAAGAAAAACATAAAACCTTTTGGTTGGCACAAGGACAGTTTACTGGGACAGCAAAGGAAAAGGAAAGTAACAACAACAGTACTAATAAAAGAATATACAAAGCAGGTGACACACCATGCAGTTTGCTTACCCTATGCTCAGCCTGTCCCCAAGCATCAACTCCTCCTCCCCAGCCAGTTCCCTTTCTATACTGGGCATGACATCGTGGTACCATCATGGTATCAATACCCCTTTAGCTAGTTTGGGTCAGCTGTCCTGGCTGTGTCCCCTCCCAGCTTCTTGTGAAACTCTATCCCAGCCAAAAACCAGGACACAGTGAGAAACAAGTAAATGAAAGTAAGAACAAGCTCATAATCTGCTGCAAGATCTTAACAGTTCTTCCTGATGGGATGTGGACCCCGAGCAGTTCCCTGCAATGCTTTGTTCCGGGAACACGGGGCTGCTCAGGCAGAATGACCCTACAGCACAGGCCTCCTGCTGCATCAAGCCCCGGTCCGTCTCCAGACCATCTTAAGGCTGTAATTGCTCACCAGCCTGTGGTTTTTCCTGGGACTCAGGCCTAGCCTGGATTCAAAAAGCGTTCCTTCCACCACCTGTGCTAGGAGGAGCGTTGGAATCCGGTAAAAGGCAAATTACCCCAATGGATTTTAACAGTTAAACACCAAACAGCAATTCCTCTTCAGGTTCCTACCCAGAGCCAGACACAAACCTCCTCCACGCACACCCACCCCGCCCGGCGTGGGTCTCTGCCGCTGGGGAGCCAGCGGGGGGTAACACCTGGACAAAGACCCTCCAGCAGCGCCGCAGGACACTCAAGCACGCTCCCGGAGCAATGACCCGTCTGTCGCACGCCTCGCCTTTCGCCCTCCTGGCAGGGGCCCCGGCTGGCCGCCCCCAGCCCCCGCAGGCGGGCTCCTTCCTCGCTGCGCGGGTGGCCCGGAGAGGAGGGCATGCAGGCAGCCTAGCCTTGCCTTGCCCTGCCCTGCCCTGCCTCCACACCTAGCCGCGGGGCGAAACACACTCCTGCGGCTCCGCCGAACAACGCGCGACCCTCCGGGCGGGGGTGCGGCACACGGGCTCCCGGAACGGAGTCCTGCCGGCGAGCAGCTGCCAGCCCCTGCACCCCGCCGCGATACGCCATGCTTCGCACCAAAACTCACACCCTCCGCCAGACGGCCACCAGCCCCCCACACTACCCCGCAACGGCCCCCCTGCCCGCCGCCGCCCGTACCCTCTGCACAGGCCGCACCGCCGACAGACACCCCAGCCCGCTCCGCGCCGAGTGCCCTCACCGCCCCCTGGCCCGCCGAGAGACGCCGCTCCTCCCCTCAGCCGCCGTGCCGGGCGGCCTGCCCACTGCCCGCTCCGGCCCTCCCTCGGGCCTGGCCACGGCGGCTTCAGCGCACCGAGACCCGGCTTCCCGCAGCTAGACCGCATCCCTAAGGCCTGCAAGCGAAGCCGACGGAAAAGCCACCTCGGCCTTGTCCCTGAAGCCTTGTGAAGCGACTTTTTCCATTGGGCTGGCTTCAAGGTCGGCGGGGTGCCACGGCTGCACCTCAAAGAGGCATGGCAACCAGGGCAGGAGGAAGGCTTTGAGACCTCCGAGATGGCAGTGGGGTCACAGAGATGGCGTGACCGGGGAGAGAGACCTGGGCTGCAGCCCCTGTGCGAGCGGCACCGAGCTGTCGGTGTGCCAGGGACTCTGGCTATGCAGGGGAGCTGCACGGCAGAGTCGGCAGCCGTGGCCAAGGTTACCCGTTCAAGTTTCTGACAGCAGTCAGCAGCTGCGAGTGCCACCCAAATGCTTTGGGGAGGCGGGAGGGAAACAGATCTTGCCTATGAACAGCAACTCTAATGAATACATGCACTGCTGCTGAAAAACGTTGGGTTGTTTTCCTTTCTTGTTTCTAAAAACTGGCATTTCTTATAAAGAAGTCATTGGTGTTAGCATGAGTTTTAGTGCCCTGAGTTTGCCCGTTTTAAAACTGCCAGTACTAGAGCATTAATTACTTTTAGGGCACGGGCTGTTGCATTTACATCTGTGGTTGATTTGGTGTATAAATAATATACATATTTACGTGTTCAACTTTCTTGCTAGCCTCTCAGTAGCACAGCTCGATTTAAGTGATTACAATATACAACTTATGTACAACTTATATTTAACTGAACTTAATATAAAGTGACTTAAGTCAGCATGAAGTCCTACATTTCAGTGTCTCACTAGCACCTGGCACCAGTCTGACTCCTCCTTCCACAAACAGTAAGTTTTCAACATTACAGTTGGTGACAAGCATTCATCTCTCAATCGAGTCTGCAAAGTGCTTTTAGCTGCTACAGCAGACATTTTGTTAAAGGAAAGATTGGTGAAGCTACAATACAAGAGTTTAAATGCCTAGTGACAAAACACAGGTGCAGTAGGACCGCTGGTCCCAGCGTACTCCAAGTTAAGTTCAGAGGAACGCTGAATCCAAACCTGTTATCCCCATCAAACCAAAACCTGCGGGCTTTTCCTGGCATTTCCCAGAACAGACGTGTCACCCACTGTTTGGGCTAAGGTCTCTTCATATTCCAGCAACTCTTGGGAATGCCAGAAAGACAGAACCAGAGAGCCCTTAGGTATATAAGTCGCAGCAAGAAGTCATTGAACAAACTGGTTTTGAGTGTCAATAGTAAGACTTTATTTCAGGCAATCTCTTAAGTAATTTAAGACATCCTGTGTTGTGCAGCATACCCCCTAATTGAGTGAGCTATTTCATTTGCTGGTACACTCATGTAGGCTTGCTTTGGATGTGTTTGCAGTAGGCTAAAACCAATCCTGCAGCTTAGGAAAGAGAGATGAAAAACCTTTTCACTATTTTTATTAATTTCACTTTGCCACTATCAGCAAACACAAAGACAATGAAATAGCATTTCTGTGGATTTAGGTTGCTGCTCAGTGGAAAATTTTCATCACTTTTGGAACATCTTTTTCTTGTAGTGGTGGTTTCCTCTGGCTGCCAGGCTGCAGAAATTTCTTTATTGTGGGGATATTGCTTATTCTTGCTTTAAAACTCTACAAAACAAAACCAAAAGAGCACTGTTCCTAAGAACCATGGTAACTGTCAGACATTTAGAGGTTATCCATGCTCTAAAAGTAACATTATGGGCTGATCCTTCAGAAGAATCTATATGCATCATCCTATTATGCTTTTATGGCTGTAGTGACAGAAGATGACAATAAGCATCAGTATTTGACACAAGCTAAAAATACTTAGGATATTTGAGTTTGATTTTGTCTTTCACTTCTTTTCTCACTCTCCTACTCCCCCTATATTTCTCAGCCAGTTTAAATCAGCGGTCCTGCTTTGATTCATTGTCCTTTAAAACTGTCCATTCAATTACCTGCAAGAGAGGAAATTTGGCAAGTATATCAGGCTTGTACTCTTCGGCCATTAAAAGGGTTTCGTGTAATTGCACATCTGCCCTGCTAAACTGGTTGCCAACGAGAAAGTTTTGTCCATGGTCTTTCAAAACCTAAAAACAGAGAACCAGAAGTGATTTATTTTTTTTTTTCTCTGTGTGACTTAATACGATAGCTTCAAAGCAAGGTCACACACTGCATGGAGATATCCTTGACAATAAGAACATCTGTAGTACAAACGACCTGACCACACTGTCACTCTAGGCATAGTTTTTCAGTCCTTTCTCTTCTGCGCTCCTCCCTGGCAGCTCATTTGTACTCCTCTTGCCATCACCTCCATAGCTCATGCAATCAGCACTGCTGTGGTGGAGGCGAAGCTTTATGGGATACAGCCATCACTGCAAATGCCTATACAAAATTTACAAGAGGCTTAAGTTCAGCCCAGGGCATAGTAAGAGCATCTTGGAGTCTTTCAAATTGCAGCTCCCTTACTTCTCACCTGCTTCCTCTTAAAGTTTGGGAATATTGCATTGGGAGCTCTCCACGTATAACCTGTGCCTCGTGGTCTTGACACCCTAATCCATCCTTCCTTTTGCTACAGAAGTAGCTGTAATGCTTTCACATAGCATGTGTGGTAGAGGGGGTCCTGTACTTCAGGAAGAAACTTTATGTAAAAGCTGATGCTAATAGTGCCTTTTGTCTGAAACAACATACAAACTGAAACATGGACATTTGGGGAGATCAGTGTGTCCTGGGTTTTTGCAGTCTGCATCTCTCCCACATTTGTAGCACATTCTGTCCTCTCCGTAGTGTTCTGTCTCCATCCTTGTCCCAGCCCCACCAAAACCATAGCATTTATATTTAAGTGGTAATTTTTTTTCTCTGTTTTCCTCAGTACAAATTGTTTGTGTGGATCCAGGATGGAGTTTCAGGAAAACAATATTAATTAAGCTACTACATCTTTGCCACATACCTTCTCATAGGCTGGGAAGTATCTGTTTGTGGCCTTGTCCACAAGAGTAGCAAAATGTTGCTCCTTTTTATCCGCTGGTTGGAGAGGGTGAGTCATGAGTAACTCATTCAGATCCATTACTGCTTCCACGTACATATCAATTCTGAAAGGAATAGATCCAGTTGGTCAAGTCAAACACAGTAGGTCTGAATAGCATGATAGTTACTGACATAATCCCACTGAGGTGTTGGGAACTCTCCGTCTCTTCTATCCAGCATGCATAGCTCGGAGCTCTTCCCCCCAGCATGCAGTAGCTTCGGGCAGAGGCGAGCATGGGAGAAATACAAGTGCAAAGTGCCTAACCAAAAACTAAAAGACTGTACCCCTACCATTTTTCACTAGGGGTGATAGTTCTATGTACCGTTTTTTTGAACCTGAGTACAAAATTGGCATGTGTGTCATCCAACCTTCTGTTAAAAATAAAATCAGATGTGGTAAGTTAAACAGTAGGTCTATACAATTTCTAACAAATATATTGAAATGAGTTTACCTGTGCTAATTAACTTGAAGCATTTAAAAATACTTCAGGTCAAACCATGTGCCCTAAGAGCCCTGTCCTTTAATAACCAGTTATTAAGTCTAATTCTAATTCCTGGTTATTAGAGAAGATTTTTGTTTCCATCAAAGGCATTTCCCTGAATTTGATGTGGTGAAAATGCCTGCTGCTGCCAACTGCAGGAGAAAATGAAAAGCAGCATCAGTAAGACAAACTGCCCTCTGTGCTCCTGACTGCTTTCTTCTGATAACTGTACTGACCTTCAGTCTTCATGAACTCCCTTGCACCATGCTGCCTATCTAATCTAGCTGGTTATTACTGCTGTAGACACCACACGCAGTCACGGTCAACACGTGCTACATGAAAAGCTGCTGTATCACCATGAATCTAACTGTGAGTTGGGAAATTCTTGAGTTACACAGAGCGATAGTATGAACTGTAATCTAACAAAGAAAGGTGGTACTGTTACAGTACAGGGCTCTCTCCTTCAGGTCCTTCCCATAGAGGTTGTACTTTGCTGCTATGTAGTTGCTAATGGCTCTGGTCTGCACCATCTTCATCCCGTCAATCTCCACCATGGGCACTTGCTGAAACAGCAGGGATCCGTCTAGGGAAAAGAGGACAAGACAAGGAGACGTTCAGTCTCTGAGTAAGAACCATTAGCGGGTGTTTGGCAAAGTAACCACGCATATTTTTTATATTTTTTATTTAGAATCATAGAATCATTTTGGTTGGAAAAGACCTTTAAGATCATTGAGTCCAACCATTAACCTAGCACTGCCAAGTCCACCACTAAACCATGTCCCTTAGTGCCACATCTACAGGTCTTTTAAATAATTCCAGGGATGGTGACTCAACCACTTCCCTGAGCAGCCTGTTCCACTGATTGACAACCTTTTTGGTGTCAGTATCCTCCTTCTCATAACATGGTATGGAAAACACCATGAAACCAAGAGCCATTTCTTAGTGACATGTTAATAACTTCACATTATAGCAATCATCTTCTTAAGTTTCTTCAAATCTGAGGAAGCACCTAAACGCAGAACTTTTAGCAGTTATACACAAAAAGACAAGTCCTGTGCTGTGTGGCTCTAACTCAGGTGATTTTCATGGAGGTTAATACAGATAAGGACTGAAGGATCTGACCCATAATGACCAAGTTTCTGTCATGCTTTGGTAAGTATTATGGAAATCTGGACTATTTAAGGGCTTGTCAACATATAATGTGAATATAAATACATATAATACTATCTTTGTGACTACTATATTGACTTTATGCAATGACATACATCTGTATGGGCGTGAAGCAGGGAATAATAGGTGGGTTTCATGAGATTCCTGCAAAAGCCAAATATCACTTGGTGTGAGACTGTAGCCATATAAATCCCTTGTGAGTCTGCAGAAGCCTTATTCTAGCAAGGAAGAAGTCAAAATACCTCCAGGAACTGATCAGAGAAGTGAGTCGGAGTATTTACTTTATGGAATCATATTTCTTGACTCAAATGACTGATCAGCTGCGTCCATCTTTGTATCCACTGTAAGGCAGGCATGCAGAGGAACCGCCTGCTATTAAGGACACATTTTTATTTATGCTTGTGTCTCAAAATACTTTTTAAAAGCCGGCAGGTGGCAGGGAGATCAAGTCATCGTTCCTAAAGCAGAGCAGGACTACAAATGCCAACCCCAGCTCAGACTTCTTTGAAAAGCCAAGTGAACTGGATGAGCACAGACATGTAATTTGCTTTGGAGGAGATGTGAATATCATGTCCACAAAGATGGAAGCTAAAGATAGCAAGGCGAGTAGTTGCCTTGGGAAACAGGAACGCATCAGAGGTACAGGTTAAACTCAGAAATCTGGAACTCCAGTTTCATATGGGTTATAAAACAACAACTTTGTAGGCAACCTAAAATGCTAATGAATTTCAAGATGATCTGATGACAAAAACCTGAATTGTCCTAGGACAGGGGACACTGGGCACAAACTGAAATGCAGGATAGTCGATCACCTGAACTTAAGGAAAGGCTTTTTTACTGTGAGAGTGACTGAACAGTGGCATGGGCTGCCCAGAGAGGCTGTGGAGTCTCCATCCTTGGAGATACTCAAAACCCAACTGGACACTGGCCTGGGCAACTGGCTGTAAGTGGCTTTGCTTGAAGAGGGGGGTTGGAGCAGATGATCTCAAGAGGTCCCTTCTGACCTCAGCCCTTCTGTGATTCACTGAAGACTGAAGCGACTGGGTGGATGATCCTATGTAACACACAGCAGTGTGCATCTCTGATACTGCATATACAATCCAGTCTAGATTTTCTTTTTAAGACATAAGACTTCTTAGGTGTTCTAAGACAAACAATTGTTGTTGTTGTATTGTTATCATTATCATCATTATTATTATCATCATTTAGTTATTAAAAAGTGAAGGAAACTTACCCTTCTGTAACTTTGTCAGATCATCCTTCGTTTCCAGAAAACATTCTTCAAACTGCAGGAAATACAGAAGAAAAGTTGTGTTGTCACTGCATGTTTAGCTTCTGCTTTGCATTAGACAATGAGGGCACAAAGAGTTGTGTTTTGCGGAATTTTATTTTAAAAAAACCCCAAGCAGATTTGAAAGTGATATCTTTAAAAACTTATTTTGCCTCTGTCACATCCTCTCCTCTTCCCTCTCACATGTGATTCATATTTTTGTGCAGGTAAGATTTTGGCTAAAGCTGAGGTGACTGAAGGGCACAAAACCCTGTCTGCCAAGCAAATAAGGACCACGCCGCTTCTGTTGTTGGCACTGGCAAGAGATGGTGCAGGCAGAGGAGGAGAGGACAGGTAAATCCACACTGCAGCAGCACAAGCTGGCACAAGGAGGGATGAAGAGAAGAGATCATGGGCTCCGTGCAGCTTTCTGGCACATTGCCCATCACCATGGCAAAGACTCACAGCTCTTAAAACACACAGATCCCCACACTCCCTTTCCAGAAGCTGTTAGAGGTAAAAACAATCGCTCTATGTTTTATAATATACAGTACCTTCAGGAGTAAGCTACACTGTAGTAGGCACAATAATTTTTTGCTATTTTGGATTTTAGCTGAAGGGCTTCAGAATTGAAAGTGCTCAACCCCTGTGATCAGCAGATAAGAAACCAGGTTCTACTGCTGTGGTTTTATTTTTTTTTTCTTTCACTAGCTACAGGGGAAAAGGCATTTATGGTGTTACCGGCAGGCCTGGCACATGATGCTTGGAAGTGAAATGGGAACTTGGCCCCCCTGCTTAGGGTAAGCTCATGGTCATTGTTGGCTTGGTCAGCAATGCACTAAATGCAGAGCTTGAATCTGCTGGTCACATTTTTTATAAGGAACAGTAAAAATACATATTTGTCACATGCTCTTAGTATAAAAAACAGGCAAACCTCAACCCCGGCTGCTGCTAGTAGCCACCGTATTGATTCCATTCGGCCTCGTCCATTGAAGTAGTACAGCTTGGGTTTCCCAGACATGTTTCTATGTGCCCGATTTCCTACTATCTGGAATAAAGAAGTAAGTTTTGCAAAATAAAGATTCAGAATGCTGGTTTTGAGTCTCTAACTGGTTCTCAAGCATTGTTCAAAATTGTCATGTTTGAAACCACTGATTTGTGGTCCAAGACTCTCATCAAATTAGCAGAGGAGGTAAAAGACTATATTGAGAGACTGCATTGTATCATTTTACCTTAAGATGTCTTTTATATGTGCAGTTTAGCCAAGCAGAACTCTGTACTGAGAGCAATTGGCCAATGTCGGAGAACAAGCAAACTAAAACCCATTTCCATCCCAAAGTGTTCCGCTCTGACCAAAAAGCAGGGTGTGCGAGATACACTGCTCTGTTTACTTTGGTATTATCTCAGGATACAATTTACTGTTTATTCAGACACACAGTAACTGTAAACTCAGCAATTGCTGTGCTTTCTCCAGTAGCCATTATGCTCCATTACAAAGTGACAGGAAGGATTTTTTTCCCTCATTGTAAGCATTCAATCTCATTTACAACACTCCCTCTCCTCTCATTTCTTTAGGCAAGCACCTGAAGACATGGAATTTAATTTTGTCTCTGGTAACATTGGATTTGCCTTTACCACAGACAGAGCCAAAGTGCAATACCTGCTCAGTTCAATTCCAATGCTTTGCTGGAATTTAAAGCAACAACAGTTTCTAAATGGATTCTTATCCCCCTCCCCATTCAGAACCAGTGCATGCACACCAGCAGCAAATATGTATATGGTGCCTAGTTTATACTAGCTTCACAGTTATGAACACTGTGTCAACAATAAAGCTGAAGCATTAAGAGCAGCAAAAGCAAATGGCTAAACCCCCCCATATTTCCCTTGTAAATAACATGTCATCTGCTCTACAATAGGAAGAAGGGGGTAAGAGGAAGCACTCCACACTTCTGAGATCTAAATTTCTTAAATCTGTACACCTAGAAAGCAGTTGATGAATAATTTAACATTTTATGCACATAACCATGTTAGTAAAGAAAGTATATGCAAGTATTTAATCCATAAACCCCATTCGCTGACTTAGTTTCAAGTACACTAATTCCCAGTGCATGTCCAAATTTGAAAAAGCTTACCTTGTGCACAGTATAACTCACGCTAAGCTCTCAGTAGCTTTGCCTTGAAATTAAATAGGTCAGTAGCCCCTCCTACAAAGAGAATTGCAAACAGTTTTCTGCCAATGGAAGACTCCTATTTCCTGAACAAATAAAACCAATTAGGTCTAAGTCACTTCTCACCTACAGAACATAAATTGCTGACTAATACTGAGTATGTATTAATGTAAGATTCACAAGAGGTCATGATCATTGGGAACATCTGTGTCAGGAGAAAATTGTATGCTTCCTATTTTCATTGTTTGCAACTTGCTAGTTAAAAATAATTAGAGTGGCTGAAAAGCTCCCAAGATTTAAAAAAAATACTGTGATAGCAATCAAAGTTTTAATATTTTATGATTTTGTACTTTTAACAGATTGCCACTTTACATAAGTCACATCAACTAACTCAACCTGAATCCTTCATAAGCTTCATTCCCTTCCTTAGGGATGGGGGATATTCCTTCAGGACATTTTTCCGTGGAATTTCATTCCTCAACATACAAGGGTTTTTTAATTTTTCTGTCAAAAATGTTTCCCTGAATTTGACCTGATGAAAATGCATACCAAAGACAACTACAGGAGACAGTAGATGAAGAGTGGCATCAGAAGACAAATTGCCCTCTGCACTTCTGACTGCTTTCTTCTGATAATTCTGTTGACTTTAGAGTCAATGTAGCATAAACTCCCATGCACCATCCTGCCTGTCTAATCTAGCTAGTTAATACTAGACATCACCAGCAGGCAAAGTCAACATGCTATAAAAAAATCTGCTGTATCACTCTGAACATAATTGTGAGCTAGGATATTCTTCTCGTATTACACAGGGAGGTTGTACAAATTGAAGTCTATTGAATAAAAAAATGAGTTGTTACAGTACAGGGGGCTTTCTCCTTCAGGTCTGTTCAGGTTCATAGATGTTGTACTTTGCTGCTATGTAGCTGAAAATGATCCTCATCCCATCAGTCTCCACCACTGGTGACTGTTAGACTGATTTGTTCCATGCTTGACATTAAAATAAGCAGAATTATTTATTTAGAGTTAGAACCACAGAAGGACGAGGCATCAAGACAGACATCACTGCAACGTCATGTCTTTTAGGAGGTGCATGGTCCCCAGTGGAGCACTCTGTACCACGTATGGCACACAAGGAGAGCCAGGCTTCACAGAATGAGACTCCTCGCTGACAGCACATCCTATAGCCTCTGCCTTCTGGTTCAGGCTCTTTTCTTCCTTATTTCCCTCTGCCCCCTTCTTGCCTTTTGGGAAGTTCTTTTCTGCAGCCCCTGAAAGCCTGCAGTGGGGCTCAGTCACCTACGCAGAGGTGTCCACACTACTGTGCATGCTCTGGGGTGTCCACTGGCCTCTAGCTGCTGCTGCAGAGCCCGGCTCTGCGGTGTGTGCCATGGCACGATGGCCGGCCCCGCGGGGGTGTCACGGAGAGCCCCAGGTGTCTGTGTTAAGTGCAGCTACAGCTCACTCTTGGTATCGCTGTAGATGCATAAACTGCCCACATTTTGTTTTCTGTTAATGTCCACCCTGAAGTAATTTCTTCGTATTTTATAATGTATCAGAACTCTGCGTGACAATGTTTTATTCTTGAGAAGTGACTGCTTTCCCCTCTAGGATTCTGGGAGTGCTGATGTTTGCTGTTAGCACAGGGGTCTATGAGTAAAAGTGAAACCACACTGCTGGAGACAGAGTTTCCTGCATTGTTGGGCAGACAGACACGACCCGGAATCTAGGATGATGTGGGAGATTGAAGCTTTCCCTGCATAGACATGTGCACTGAGGTGCATCTGGTAGTGTTTCACAAATGCAAAGTCACTCTTATGTAGCTTGGCTGGATTAATCATTTGTAGGCCTGGCCATGATAAACTCTAGGAGATATCCCAGGTCTAGTGATTGCCCCTGCAGGGACTTGATATCCACTGTGTCAGAGGTCTGCAGGGTGAGAAAACACCTGTTCAAGCATGAAAGTTAATCACAGTGTAGACAACTTGGGAAAACTCATCTCACCTAACTTTTAGACACCTACATCTAGTCTAGCTGCCTAGTCTCCTTCAAATACGTCTAAATTCAAGTAGGAGGAATCCCTCACCATGCAGTTGAGCTACAGCTGATACCCAAACCAAAGCCAGCAGTGTGCACTCAAAAGGTAGACGGATGCTGTCTCAATTGAAGCAGTTAAAAGTTTAAATGAACCCAGTCCCTTCAACTTTCCCTCATGGGTAGGGGAGAGGAGTGATCAGGGGGTGATTTATCCTGATACTGACATTTCTTACCCTGTCAGAAGTATCCATCAAGACTTCAGGCAAGTCCTCTTCAGCACGGTTACTAGACAAATTAAAATTGAAAAATACAATACAGTCTGTGTCTCCTAACTTAAGAGGCCTTTTGGAAAAGTCACTTCACTGAGCTTGTAAAGTATTTTGGAAAATGCTATAGAAGTGTCATTTGTATCTTGCATGCCTGAAGGCATCTGATCCCTTAAGTACTTCTAGGTTCAGACTGACCATCCAGGAGTTAAAACCCGGGGAAATGTCAAAGATATCCTAATAACTTAGGAATAGATATTCATTCACGCCAGCTGCTGCTTCTGGCCACCATCTTGTTTTCATTTGGCCTCTTCCTTTAAAATAATAAGGTATAAATATATGTTACTATTTTGTAATTTTTTTTTTCAGACATGATACTGATTTCTTGACAAAGCATAGGAAAATGTTTTGTGTCATCAGGATTTGTGAATTTTCCTCTCTGTATAAAACATATCAGAATTTTGTTAATTTGGGTTGGAGCTGTGTTCAAAATTAAGAGAAATATTTAAAATGTACTTGCAAGGGAAAGAAGTGCATGCACAAACTGTTGCGTCTTATTGTATTAGCAGGGGGAACAGGGACTGCAGGGAAGGGAGCCTCATCTGTGGCTAACGAGACCTGCTGGGATATGATATGCCCAGCCCTGCCTTGCTGCAGAAATGGAGTGCGGCTCCGGTGTTCTGTATTATTTAAAACAAAGGGCGCGTTTGTTGTTGTGTTTCCAAACTGGCGCTGCCTGGGTTCAGCACACTTGAAAAGTGCAGCTCGTACATGACATCCCATGACACCTTTCTCCACACTGGATTACACCCTCTGAACCCGGCAGGGTAAGTGTGCAATGTAACTGTCTTATAAACCCAGGACTATGTTTACCAAAGCTAGACTTGTAGAGGGGAGGGAGACATTAAAAGAAAAAAAATGTCCTTTTCTGCAGTGATCCCCATGCTGACTTAACACTTGGCTTCAAGTATGTGAAGGGCATTAGGTGTTTTCCCAAACATTTTGAAGAAGAGCCAGTGGGTTACCTAGAAGCCAGCAGGTATTCTCAGTACTACGGAGCTTGATTTTTTTTTTTTTTACCACAGTGTATTTTTGCCAGCAGTTCCTTTCATGACGGTTTGAATAATAAATATAACCTTGCCTAACCAAAACCAAATCAACGCTGTGATATTCAGTGAAAATTAGTGACCATCTTTCTTTGGCTAACATCAGCAGCTCCCGCCATCTCCATGTGAGGCAGACAAAGAGAAGATTGTGAATGGGGTGTTAGCTGCTCACCACTGCTTTTAGAGCTCTCTCTCCACATAACAGCACGTTAACCTTTCAGATTTTCTTCTAGTTCACTCTAGATTGCACCTTTCTCTCTCTCCTGCTTAGTTTGTAGCCTTAGTTTGTGTCTTTTTGGCAAATTCCAAACTGTCTCGCTTACCTGTGATTATTCCTGATTTTCCTCTCCACGCTTCCAGACCCTTTCTCCTTTCTAAATGTGATTCTCTCCCTGTGGAGACGGTCAGTATTTCAGAATAGAAAGCAGGATGCCATTGACAGGCAGGCAGTATCAGGACTTCCAGAGCATTCCACACTTGAAAAACCTTCTCTTTAGCATCGTTCCTCTTCTTTTCTCAGTTTTCCGTCAGACAGCACAGAAAGGTTCCTAATATTTATGGAAATTCCAGGGTTTCTTAGGTCACTACTAGTAATGATTTCAGATGACTCCTCTCTGAAACCGGGGTAAAGGGATTCAATTCCTTTGCAAGTATCCCTCAAAGCCCACTCAAGCAATAGCACGGTCCAAACCAGCACAACTGCCCTCTGAGGTCACTTATGGCCTAATGCGAAGGTGCGCTGACCATTTCAACGGCTGACCTGCAGGTCCTCACTATCTGAGAGGGAGAGACGCCAGCCACTTAACTCTGCTAGCTGTTCCCTCAGGAGTTATTGGGAGTTCAAAAGTGGAAAACTGATGGGAAATACAACTTCTGTTTTGAAACTCAAGGTGGGGCATGGAGAGGAAAACTCAGGCACCAAGTACCAGAAATACGTATTCACCTGCCTTCTCCCGACAATGACCTCCAGCCCTCTTGCTCCGTGGAGCCTGGAACGTGCCATACGGCTTGTTAAACTGCTTGTGCTCTCTGCCCCTACAGTTTAAGCCAATGTATGTCCTATATCAGTGGGAAATGCAATTGCCTTTAAAAGTTTTTCATACCTCCTACAGAATTAAGCTGCAAATAGGGCACGCTAGCATTTTTCCAGCACCCTTATTTTCAGATTTACTCTCTTGTCCAGCTTGCCTAAAGGCTTGACAACACTAACAGACATCATTTAAAAAAAAAAAAAAATCCTGGTTACAAAAGCAATTAAATTTTACAGGAGTGCCAAACCTTATACACACTTGTGAATAACTCACAGAAGTATATTTTCTACTTCAGTTCTATTTATGCTTAGAGCATAAAGGTACACTTGAGTACACAGTTCACTAGCACTCACTATTTGAGTTACAGCTGTGCATAAGCACACACTTGGCCTCAGATGAATGGAGCTTCAGTGCTTGCAGGTCATAGCCAAAAAGCTACACAATTGCAGCGGATGTAACAGTAAAAGGTAAGATGCCCCTGAGAAAATGCAGAGCATGTTCAGTTAAACCCCCCACTTCATCTAGTTGTACCTAACAGAAATAAATAATTAACTATCCTTTTGCAGTCTGCTGTGTGGGAGAGGTGTGGGGGGATGCTGGAGAGCGAGCAATCCGAAAAGGAAGTTCGATCTTCTGGGTTTTTTCCCTACCAGGTTCATTTTCCAGTATTTTTTTCTAATTTCCTTTTTTTTTTCTACATTTTTATCACAACAATATTAAGCATCAGATCTAGTTACTGACATCCACTGGAACAAAGCTTCTATACAGATGCTGCTCTGCCACAACAGGCCCTTTCACAAGGCAGTTTTTGTCTGCTGTAAACATATATCAGCCCTGATATTTTTGTTTTAAAATCAAGAGGCTGAACCTCCGCTGCTCTGTATTCTGTAGAAATAAACCACCTCTGCCTGACCCGAGTCTGCAAAACAGACTGTGTGTTTCTTCCACAATGTTTTCTTCTCACCTGCATGTGAAATGCAAATGATTTCGATGTTTGAAATAATTGACTTATGAAGAAAAATAATCAGTTTTGCAAGGAAAACTTTGCAGAGAGATCTTAAAAAATTCAATTCACCCACAGGCCTTAATTTAAAGAGGGTCACATTGCCTGCATTTTGACCTGTTACAGGCATGTAAGCAAGCGATGTACCAAGCAGCTCACACGTTCAAAGCCCGCCCTGTTGCTCAGTGGGGAGAGGCAGCAGCCACACGGATTGCGTGGAGATGTACATTGCTGCGGGAGCAGCTGCTGGGGAGGTGGTGTCCCTGCACGGGCAGGCACGCGGTGGCTTTCTCCTTGGGACACCACAGAGGTGCCTAGTGACACAAGATGGCAGGATGCACCACAACACCGCAGGACAGTTTGCCTGTGGCATTGCCAACTGTTAACAAATAAGCCCAGCTACTTTTCCTGTAAAACGTAGCTTTCTGGATTTTATAGCAAAAGCAACTTCTTCCAGAACTGCTTGAGACCTGCTGATTTCTCTCACTAGGGAACCAGGAGGAGACAACGCACTGACCACAAGGGTGACAATAAGATGGTATCGCAAAGCTGAGCACTTGGGTGGCCTGAGAATCACGGCTCAGGGCATCCAGTGAGGGTGAGGCTGGTCAGCACAGACCCCGCCTGCTGGCATGCTGGTGAAGTGCGGAGCCCTCTCCAGAGGAGATTTTTCCAAGACCTCCTGTGGCTCCCAGAGGGTTAGGTAGTTACCACCAAACAGCATTGCCAGTCTTGTGGAGCAAGGTGCAGATGCCAGCCACAACGGCTTCCACTGCTGTGCCCAGTGGCTCAGTACTTGAAGCAGAGATCCAGAGTAAAACCTGACATCAGACCTGGGAGTCTTTTGGGTGGTGCGTTCTCCATTGCTCACATTGGACCAAAGTCGCTTTCCAAGAAACCTTAAATAGTTTTTTAGGATAGAGATAATGAGAAAAACTCACTAAATGATTAGTGACCTTACCTGCATGAGGAGAGATTGACAAGAGAAATTGTCAACTTTATTGCACCTGAGTTCTCCTAGCCATGAAACCTGCACTGCTCTGACCCCCACTCCTCCCTTCCCCATTGCCACTCTGTGAATCGCCTCCACCATTGCAGACAGGCCTCGCTGGAAGATGCTCTCTGTGCTCCTGAATTGACAGCGCCTTGCTCAGGGGTTGCTGGCCCATGCCCGCTGCTCTCACCCCGACAGCTCCCAGCCACGCCAGGGCCCAGCCGCCACAGGCCATTTGGATGTGGCTACACAGCTCCGGGTAATAAGAGAGTTTGATACTACGCATATGGCCTCAGTGCTAGAGAATGGACCCTGGCGCTTCTTGTTTTACTAGGACAAAGATGTAGCTGGCCATTGGCATGCAGAACCGGGGCTAGGAAGCAGCTGAGAGTCTCCAAAAATGGCAGACAAATGCACAGAAAGCAGCATGAACAAATATTGAACCGGAGTGGTCATCTGTTTGAGGATGTGGCTCTGTGCTCCCTATCCTTTGAGGAGGTTCATCCCATGAAGAGGTGCACAGACTCCAGCGCACTGGGAACAATGAACTAGGGTGCCTGGAAGAATCACATTTAAAAGGTAGAGGAAGAAAATAATAGAACATTGTAAGAGCTGGTTCCTAGGCAGGATCTGGTAAGTATGAGAAACCAAAAGACACTAGGGTTTGGTAACAACAGATGAAACTAATATTAATGTAGAAGTTTCATTCACACAACACTGTAAAAACAATGCAATAAGAGTGCTTACCAAAATTGCTCTTGAAACAAGTCTACTTTAAATAAGTGATTCAGTTGCTCTTATCTATCTTCTCTTCCATAGCTCTTATTCTGAAGCCTATTTTCACCCAGAAAATATCTTCTTCAACAAGTTTCATTCCAACAATGGTAACACTGCATTGGTCTTTTCCCAAAGGAATAAATTCCCTACCCTCCAAATAGTTGTGTGTCTGTACTCCTTTGTTTTCATGTTTTGCCAAGCATTTGATATCAAGAAAGACAAATCTGCTGTCACATTGCTAGAGTAATCAGAATGTTTTATTTTGCTTTTTGGGGGTTTGGGGTTTTTTGGGGGTTTTTTGCTTTTGTTTTGTTTTTGTTTTTTACCATTGGTTTTAACTACAACAATACTAATTTCCTACTTCCTTTAAGAGTTTGGGGCTTGGTTTTTTGGTGGTTTGTTTTGGCTTTTTGGGGTTTGATTTGGGGGGGGGGGGGGTGTCCAGTAGTCCAGTATTTTGGTCTCACTGAAGGTAGCAAGACATTCATATCTTAAAAATCTTCAACACTGTTTCTACATAACATTCATCTGGTGGAGGTTTCCTTGGGCTGCCAGGCTGCAGAAACTTCTTAATTGTAGGCATATTGCTCATTCTTATTTTAAAAGCCTAAAAACCAAAAACAGAGTAAGAGAAATTCCAGCTACTCCAGTAGCAAACAGTGCTCCTTGCACAGAACAACTGCTTCCCCCTGCTGATAGAAGAAATCCTAACATTCACTCAGATCTCCATCTGCAGTCTCCTCCTGTCCAACAGGAGAAGGACCCAGCTGCTGCAAAAAAAACCCCTATTCTTACTAAGGAAGGCAGAGAAGTCATCCTCAATTGTATCAAGTTGATTACTGAAACAAAGCTGTGGCTTAATGCTAAGGCCTGAGTTTCTAGTCATACTGAAGAAGGTAGAAGTGAAGTGAGGTTACTGGGATCCCAAAACTGTAATACCAGCCAGTAGAGAAAATGGCACGCTGTGCCTCATTCTAACGTGTCAACCTGTACCACAGACTTAATTGCTTATCTGGCGTTAGATAGAATCTACTGGTAGGAAGCAAAAAAAAGAAAACCAGGCAGCTTAGATCAGTGATTCCCTTGGGATGACATGAATTTATTTCTATAGAAGAGGTATGTACCACTCAAAGAGGGACAGGTATACCTGCACAGGGTTAGTCAGGAGCACAAACCAACTGAATCCATTCCCTCTTCTGCTTGATGTTAAATAAACATACAGACAGTGACAGTTCCTCAAAGAGCCCACACTCCCGATTTACATAGCACACAGAGGTGATCACTTCGGGATTGCCCTCTAGTTCCTGAATACAGGCATGCTCAATAACAAAGTTACCTGCAACTGGGGAAACCCTGACAGCACAGCAGGTATGTTGTCCTCCACTGCTAAAATGGCTTCAATTAGCTGAACATCTGCCCAGCTGAATTTGTTGCCCACGAGAAAGTCTTGGCCATGTTGTTTCAGAACCTGTAGAATACAAGAGAATGTGGGCTGCAGGTGAGAACAGGACATATGATGCCTGGCAGCTAAGTCGCACGGCACAGCTGTAGAGCTGAACAGCAATTATATCTGAAATTTCAGGGTGGAGTTTTCAGCTGGAAGCCTGTGAGCCTAAATCACTTCATTATTGTTGGGAAAAAAATCTGAACTGTATGCAGACTACAAATTTTGGTGACTTGGTAATGATGAATGATGATAGGCACTGGGAAGAGGGACAAAACACACACAAGTAGACTAATAACGGTCATAGAATTAGAAATAGGGATAATGGAGGAACTAAAGAGTAACTCGGAGAATTTATAAAATTGCCATTTAGATATTTCATTTAAAGTCATGTCCAATGTTTATATCAGGAATCAAACTTAGAAATGCAGAATTACAATAGCTAACCAAAGAGAATCCCTGTCTTTGGGAATAAGTTTTATACTCGTTAGAACTTTCTAGGATGTTCAGTCTTTATTATTGTTTTCTATTAAAACAAGATGAATGTTACAAAAGAGAGAAATATTGCCAGATGCCTGAGTCATATGGGTTTTGTTTGCTGTTTTTGAAAGTGGAATGTGCAGAAATCCATGACTGTTGTTTTACTAAAGTACTCATAATCTCCCTACCCGATTTCTTGGCGAAGCATTTTTGCATTCTTCTAATGAAAGTGTTCCAACTGAAATTAAGTATAGCAGAGAGATGTGCTCTAAACAAATATAAGTGTGGAACTATCCCCTCAAGGAAAAAAGAAATCATACATGCTTGCTTTTACTTTAGTGAAAAGTTTTGCTGTAGAGCTAAGAACATACTGCTTTGTTTGCCATGTAGATTATTTCAAATACCACAGCCCTGACAACAAACAGAGAAAATGTACTGAGAGAGATGAGAAAACTGAGGATTTGGAACTGACCTACACTGCAAACACGTAGTTGTTTTGTATTTGTAAGTACAACTTTCACAGGCACATCCTCGCTGTCACTTACCTTTTCAAAGACTGGGAAGTACCTGTTAGTTGCCCTCTCCTTAATTGAGTCAAGATTTTTCTCCTTTGCCTCAGGCGGAGAGAAAGGAAACATCAAAATCATTTTCATCAGGTCTGTTATTCCTTCCACATACATGTCAATCCTATTGGTGGGAGGAAGACAGTAGGAAAGAGCACAGGAGTTATTTCATCTGCTTTCCAATTAACTAAGGCAATTTATAGGAATTTTATATCACCACCATAGTGCCAATTTTCACAGCCAAAACTAAACATGAACTAAAGCTAAATATTCTTTAAAAGGACTAAAAGCCTGTTTCTGTTCAACAGTGATTCAGAAGCAGTGGTTAAAACCTAAGCAAAGGATAGAGTCCTTGCTCTTTATTGTGTTAGCCTTTCTCACTCCTTCCTACTGGATTTACAGGATTTAATGTGTTTTAAGTAACGCAGCTATCAAATAACAGATTGCTCATTAAATGAAAGGAGGTGTTACGGTACAGGGCTCTCTCCTTCAAGTCTTTCCCATAGAGGTTGTATTTCCCTGCTATGTAGCTGAGGATGGCTCTGGTCTGCACCATCTTCATCCCATCGATCTCAACCAGGGGCACTTGCTGGAACATCAGGACTCCATCTAGGGTGGAAAGTTGAGGAAAAGCTCGTTAGTTCCTTCTAGACTTCTAGCTTTACAGGAGAGCGAGAGACTGGGCATGTTTCTTCTGCTGTTTAGGAGGTCATTGATGTCTTGCCCCACCTGTAAAACTCCATTCAGTAAACCAACATTGTGGGAAAGATCAAATATTGACTAATCTGCATCACACTGTTGTAGCTAGGTCATCACAGTGCAGCTGGGCCCCTTGCTTTACAGCATTGCCAGAGCTCTGCTGGCTGATGGGAGCTGGCACTTCTGGACCCTGCCTCATGCTGGCAGGAAAAGCTTGAACCAGCACTTTCAACCCAAGGGATCGAAGGAGAATAAAGATCTGCGTTAAATCTGAACTTAAAAAAATCCAATTATTCTGAATGCGGATCAGTTCCCTAGCAGGGACACACACACAAATAGAAATTAGGAAAGGGGTAGTACCACAGCAAGACTGAGATACTGAGGTAAAGGAAGAGGTCAGGCCACTTTAAACATCATGAAGCCACAGAATTAGAGATTGTTAGGGACTGTGACAGCAGTTGCAGTTTAAGTAAGTTTTACACAGTCACTCCAGGGATGAGAGTTTGAGTGTCCCCATAGATTTTCATTACAGGGTTATCCTCAGGCTTAAATTGCTGTGGAATGACACTATTTAGATAAGCCACTACAATCCCTTCCTGCCTTTGTAGTCCCATTTTCTCCTCGCGTTGGTAGGATCATTTGTCTGAGCCTTCAGTGAAGCAGCTCTTGGAGCTAGGCTGACATGGAGATTCAGCATAGCAAAGCCAGTCTTTTCTAGACCAGCTTTCTGCTGGACTAATTCACTGTCTTTGGAGAGACTCCCTTCTCCATTCACACATTAAGGGCATGCAGAGAACAATCCCATCCTGTTAAAATCACAGCAAAACTCCAAATCCAACTAGGCAGCTGCCACTTTGCATTGCTCAAAGTTAATAATTTATTTTAATTGCTTAATTTTAACCTGTTTGTTGCATCCTTCTTTCAGGTATAAGGGTTCATTTTAACAGGCACATCTGTCTGCTTTCTTCTCCACAGAACTATTAAAATATTTGCTAGCCTAGAATTAATAAATGTTCTTCACTTATTCTGTATTATTAATTTACAGTTTAAATTCAAAGAGTAGCCGTCTGCCTGTGTTTGTTTCTTGTAAACAGTCACAAAACTCAGGTGTCTTCACGTCTTTCCAGAACACATCTCTGCAGCTTAAGGAAAAAATATTACTTGGTATCTATCTAGCAGAAACACAGTAGAATGAGAAAACTACCAGCTCTGCAAGGATATTTTTCAGCAAAAAGATGCACAAAGTGAAAAATAAAATCTGACTTTCTGGCCCTTGACAAAAAGTGGTGCAGCAAATGTGAGTGACCTTGCACAGTTTGTTTCTTATCTACAGAGAAGAGGGATTTCTCTCTTATGACCAGCAGCAGACTGCTTCTCCTCGCTTTGCAGTGAGAACCACTTCACGTAGCCACTGCATAGAATAGGTATGCAGGATTAAAAGCAGTTTGCCTATCTTTTTGCAGATTGCATTGTGCTGTCCGAAGGTGGTCTGTGGAGCATACATTAAACACCACTCATCTAGACCTACTATTTGTCACAGGCCAGCAGAGCTTCTCAGTAGCCAGGCAGCAACTTGGGGAACCTGTGGCTGCACAGATTGAGCCAAAGTAGCTGTCTCTCAGGCCAATGGGTAAAGATCTGGCCACACTGATGTTCTTTAACTCTCTCAGCCTCCAGAACAGCTGTCTGGCTGTTAGGAAGAGCCCCTTGCTCAGGCTTTATCCTGGACACTGCTGCAGCATTGCTTAGAAGATCATCAGCTGGCATGGGCCAAAGTCATGCATGGACCATTCTAACAATGTGATGATGTCTAAACACAGAAGACCCTGGCAAAAAGCACGTTGGTAGCGAGAGAAAAATATTACAGGGAGAGGTAATGTGGGGTTATTCGTGTTCAGTCCTACCCTGCACAATCAGCAGCATTCTAGAGGTCTCTATCAGGATTACTAATTAATTTGTCTTTCTTTAACCCATCGTATTAAACCCCACCTTTTTCTTTCTGCTCTCACCCTCTTAAGCTCAATATATATACACATAAAACCCTTTGATCTTCTTTATAAAACTTCCCTATCCTTTTCATCACCACTTAATTCTTCTCTCCGGATATGGATAATCTTCAAAACTGCATCCAGGATTGTATCACTCTGTCTGGATTAATTAGTCCTGTGAAGCAAATTCAGATTTGGGCTTTCACTACCGAAGCTATGACATTCAGAGCTACAACTGGTGTCTTTACACTGCACTGCCCTCCCACATTGTCAGATTCCCAGCCAGCTGGACCTGCAGCTTTAGTTCTGATCTTCTTGATACTACTCCTTATTTTTGTTCATTTTAGTTTTCATGCCAGAATTTCTTTAAACACAGCTTTCCCTTCCTAAGCAGGCAGCCAGAATGCAGCCAAGTCCTCTTCAAGTCCCCTAGTACGTCCTGGAAAGCTCAGCCTGCTGTGAGGTTTCTTACATGTCTCGGGCAGCAGGTAAACTGCAGGGCCAGTGCACTCTAGTTTGGGAGCTGGTCTCACTCCCAAGACTGACATGAAACCTTTGTGGCTTGCTGCTTTGACTGTGTCAGACTTCCTGCAGGTCTCCCTGCTTTTTAACTGGGGGAAGTTTCATGGCTCAGGCTTATCCTGCTCAGCTGGCCCCACACCTTACTGCCCCATCAACCCCTGCCTTAAACTTCATAATTCCTGGCCTCTAGCACTCTCCAGTCAACACCTACAGATGTGTCTCAGCTGATATTTGACATAATAGAAGTTTCCTTATAACATCTGAGCAAATATTACCTTATCTTCCTTCAAATCTACCACTGCTATGACTCGGGATGCGACAAGTGACTATTCCTCCCACCCTTCTTTCCTTTACTTGCTGTCTTCTTGTCTCTTCTGACAATTAAAAATTCACACTCTATTTAACAACTAGAGCTGTGACAATTCTCTGTTACATGTTACTTTTGTCACCTGCTCATACAGCTCTAGCCTACTGTTTCCTTCACATGAGGGTTTGCAATGTAAGGAGAAGAACTGTCACTGGTGTGTTGGCACAGAGTCTAGAACAAAGAAAAACTGGCTTTCCTGCGGATTTGGGTGCCACGCTGGCCTTTCATTTAGAGGCTTATCTCACTGAGGTTCAGAACCAATGTACAGGTTCATCTATACCAATCAACTCAAGAATAGCTCAGGCCAGCTGGCACAGACTGGCCACATTTGCTCTATTCAACTCTCTCTGCCTACAGAGCATGGTGGTCACACCTAAATGTCATCTTGGAAATGGCCCCTGGCCTGGGCCAACTCCTAAATGATGCCTATGAATTGATTTGAGGAGTACTAGTTGTCCTGAACCAAAAGTGTGCCAGGAACCATGCTAACAGTTCATCAGTGTAGAATTAAGTTGCACTAAATAGGAATATTTGCTACCCCTGTTTAATGTACTACAGAAGCACAGTCACAGAAGCTATGGCTTTTAGTTTATAGGAGTTGTTTGGCACTGCAAAGAACAGAGCCAAACTAGTATTTCAGTACTCTAGGTGTGCAACTAGAAGTTTGTACTGGTGTAAATAAACTGATTTTAAACCACAAATTTAGCTAAATTGGAGCAATTTTTTGAGGGACTAAGCCTCAGATTCTTACCTTTGATTAACTTTTTATACTGCTCTTCTGTTTCCAAAAAATTTTCTTCAAACTGGAAAAGGAGAGAGAAGACCGTTACATTGCTGTATTTGACCATTTTTTCTTCTGTAGGTGACTGCACATAACCATGTGCAGAATGACCCAACCAAGCAAAAAATAATGAGCCGGATCTTCAACTACGCTGTTTGGTCACAGGTGTCCTGAGGATCCCCCACCCATCCTCACAGCTGGAGGGGAGCAAAAGGGCCTGGCCACCGCTGCCTCAGGGCACCGATTCAGAAATAACCTGAGTGTGGGTAAAAAGAGAGTCCAGACATCTGCCGGAGGAAGACGGATTGCAACCAATGCCAAGGGAAGCACAAGGTAAATCAACTACTTCGAACCCCACTCCATGTAAGTCAACAACACTCTTTTGTTTATATACATTGTAACTGCAAACTAAGTAAGACTGAGTTAAGGAGGTTTTGTACAGCTGGAAAAATCAGGTATTAATTAAGGGCCTTTAAATAAATCCCCATTTTGACCAATTCTGATTGATTAGTTCAGGGGACTTATACTAGCTCTAATAAACTCCAAGCTCCACTGAGTTTGTACCCCAGACATTAGCCACTGAACAGCGTAGTTACAAACGTGCAGTGCCACTGGCCAAATGACTGTAGCCGCCACTTTGCAGCTGTTTATCCTCCCACTGAGGGTTTTCAACCCTCCTTACTGAGGCCGGTTGAAAACACCAGTCCGGAACATTGTACCAAGCGTCAACTAACCTCCACACCGGCTGCTGCCAACAGCCATCGGACAGACTCCATTCGCCCCCTTCCATTACAGTAGGTAAGCCTGGGCTTCCCCGACATGCTTCTGAGCTCCTGGTTCCCTGAAAAACATTAAGCAGAAAACAGTGTCTCATAAAACTGGTGTAAGTGCCATTATTTTGGGGGGAGAAGGAGCCTCTCATTCACTATGCCTGTTGGAATTGCACTGCATCTGGTTTAAAATGTAAAATGAGAGATGGACCAGTGACACCACACAGCCCGTGCTAGGAAAGATGTGCAGATCTGTAAAGCCTTCCCCAGTGCTAGTAGGGAGGCTTTTTATGATTATAAGCAAACACAGACATGTTTAAACATGTGGTTTGAGTCCCAAGCTACAGGAGAAACCTTGCTGCATTTTAAGAGTGTTATACAAAGCCAGTGAAAAATCTCACCACATCCTCAGGGAAGTTGTTCACTTACAGTTGTTGCCATCATCCTCATTGAAAAGGAGAAAAGGAAAACATGTTTTACTGCTAGGCTGAAATCTGTCTAGCTTTGCCAGATGTCAGAGTGTATTTTGCAGCTTCAACTGCCATCCATTTCTTTCCTCAAGTAGGGGCAGATGAATTGTTAATCTTCCCTTTATTCCACCAAGCAGGCTGAGTTTCCTTGTCTGTCCTATTGAATGGCTACAGCCTGTTTCCTTGCTGCTTATGTCAGCCTTGAGACGTCCCTCAAGGACAGATCTGGAACCTGGCTGCATCAGCATCAAGTACCCCCAGAAGTATCTCCCCAGGGCATCGGGCACCTGGGTGCCCATGGGACTGGCACATGGGAGGCTGGAGTAACCTTCCTGGAGTAACCCTCCTCTCTGCACCAGGAGCAACAGAGCATGTGGCAGAGACAGCACATCTGTATCGAGCTGTTCCACACGTAGGGACAGCCAGCTGGACTATTTGTGCTGACGCTTGCATTATAAGTGTTTGCAAATCCAGGCTTTAATTTCTCTCTGCTTCATTGCCCTAATTACTAAAAAATGGGACTAGCATTCCACCTTCACAAAGATGTTAGTGTCGTACACTAATGACTGGGAAAAAAAAAGCTTAAAGATGGGTATCATAATTGTGTCCTAATGACTCAGAAACCAAAGAGTGCCTGACTTTAAAAAATAATTTTAGATGACCCCAGTTTTCTCGGAGCTAACAGCCAAAGCGGCTCTATTAAGTCTGTCACACAGCATTACATTTCCCATTTGAATCAGGTTCAGTACACTCTAGTGATGCGTTTTCTTCAAGTCACAGTGCTTTGTAAGTGTATTTAAAGTACTTTTGGAACATATTTTGCCAAAACCTGATTTTAAAGAACAATCACATTGAGAGTTCTCCCTTGAGCAATTCTGATAAGAACTACATCATGTTACTACAATAAATACGGATATTTGGGGTAATTTAGACAATATAATCCAAGTACACATAAAGGAAAAAAAAAGATCATCACCAGTTTAAGTGCAAATAGCTGTTGCAAATTAAATGTTTTGCCTCTAAGACAGTGGTTTTATTAGTTTCTGCACATTGTGTGACTAGCTTTTACTATATGGCAGTCAGCTTATCTATGTAGTTCACAACAGCTAATTAGTGCCTCTTTCATTATCATACTTCTCAGATACATTGCATCTGTATCATTTCAATACATATTGCCCCAACTTGTAACGTGCAGACACTTACAGCAAATAAGATTTTAACTAAAAAAGCCAAAGACTGCAATACCAAGGATATAAAACTTAATCCTCTTGGAAAATTTATGTATTGTTTGCAGAACAAAAGCAGACGGAGTGAAAAGCTTTAGGTATCATTTTACATTAATAAGAAATTCTATATAGCATTAAATTATGTGAGAAGAACAATGACAAATGGAGAATAAAAACCTGTCGTCAGCTTCATTTTTATTTTTTTAATTAAGAAGAACGCTGTCAGCCATAAGTGGATTTTAATTGTCTTAAAGTTCTGACATTAAAAAAAAAAAAGTTGTTTTTCATAAAGTCTCCTCAACCTTTAGATCCACTGAATGTATCTCCGTTGTTATACAGGGACCTGACACATGTAATTCACCTATGGACATCAACATTTCGGTGCCTGGGCCTGAAGCCGAGTCCTGCTCTGAGGGTTCAGTTTAGTTGCCCATTCCTATGTGTCTACTGACACTTGAGATTCCTTAAAGGTGTGCGATACAACCCTCGACCTTTTGGAGACAGGGGCAACTTTTTCTAACTTAAATCAGTATACTTGTTCACCCGGTCTCTCAATGCCTTTTTTGCATTTATTTGGGGAAAGATACAGCTAACATAGACAAGGATCCCTCAGGGCTTCCCACTAGGATCCCAGGTCCTCCACTATTTTTCTAAAATTTTAGTAAAACATTTGCAGGATGTTGTGTTTAAAAAAATTCATCCATTTTTGATACAATATGCTGATGATTTATTAGTATTCAAGGAAATTTGGTATAGCTGACACCTGTACCTTACTGTTTGCCTCAGCTGAAAAGGGCTATCAGGCTTCTCCACATAAGCTACAATTTTTGTAACAGAAGCGTAGAATATCTGTGTTATATTCTCCAACAAGAGGAGCAGCATTTATCTGAAAACCATTTCAAAACCATTCAAAATCTTCCCTGACCAGTTACTAAAATCAAATACGAGCCTTTTTAGGAGCCGTAGGATTCTCCCACCCCTGGATATCTCCTTTCAAGGAAATAGCAAAACCAAAAAAACCCACCAAATCGCCCAGATTATTGCTCAAGATGCTGAAGAACCCATTCACTGGACAACAGACAAGGTAAAGACAGTTGAGCTTTTGAAGCAAGTTGCACCTGCCCTGGGATTGGCAGACTACAGTAAAACATTTACCTTGTTTGTACAAAAGGGAAAGGAACAGCCTCTGGGACGGTAACAAACACGCTGAACCCTGTGATTCTACTCCTTGCACCTGGGGAAGGAGCTCCACATGACAACTGTGTAGTAACCACTCGTGAAGCCGAAAAGACTCAAGAAGATTTAACAGACGTGCCTGTTCCTAAATCCCAGTCTGGAACTATTTGTTGGTGGGTACTCATATTACCTGAGCAGCAAACGGGTTACGGGTTATTCAATAACTACTGTGAATGAAGAAGTGGAGGCTTCACCACTCAGTCCGAAGATGAGTGCGCAAGCTGGCCAAAGAAAAGACTGTAAAAATTTATGCTGATTCTTAATATGCATTTGGAGTATGCCACGCTACTGGGCACTTACAAAAGCTGCGTGGGTTTATAACTTCTAGTGGAACTAAAATATCAAATGCTCTGCAAGTTATTGAACTGTTAAAAGCTATACAATTGCCGGAGAAACTTGCTAGCATTCATCAGCCTGCCCATACTAGCAGAAGGACAAAAGAAGAGATAAGAAATAATCTAACAGATATTGCTGCTAAAGCTGCAGCACAACAGCCGTATGAACCACCAGGCTTACAAGTAGTCCAACAGTCCAACCTGGTGTTGCTCGCTCCTGAAAAGACATGTTCAACTGTTCATACTGAAGAAATTGAGTCTTGGAAAACATACGAAGTGACCAAAGGCTCCCAGGGAATACGGAAAGCAGATAGGAAAAACTTTCCTATTTTACCTAAGCAATATCTGGTTCTCATAGCAAAAATGCATCACCATCCAGGTGGTTTAGGACTGCTGCACTAGCCCAGACACTGCTAGAAGAATTGCTTCATACCAGGAATTTATGCTGCAGCCAAGTAACTGCGTCTCACATGCACTACCTTTAGCCTTAATGGATATTAAGCAAAGACCTCAACACAAAATTTGTCTATATAAAATGTTTTTACTGCTTTTGCCTAAACTCCATATTCCCATCCTATTTCCTAGTAAACCTGAACAGCATGCCTGTCTTGAATTTCTCTGAGGATGCTTCTCAGCAATGTAAGTATTGTTTAAGAGAGGATGGTCTTTCAGAAACAGCATTACCTGAACTCAGTGGGAAGAGCCCTTTAGCCCCAGTGCTGGGAGCAGAATCCAGCATACCAAATGGGCCAGCTTTCCTGCTCAAACCCAGAAGAAACCACCATGGTGCTGCAGGCTTGTACTACATTCTCCCACCCACCTTTGCCTTCCTCCTCAGCAGTTTCATGGCTGCCTTGCTCAGCTCTGAACTGCACCACAGGATTCATTTCCTGGTTAAAAAAATGTTTTTCTCTTCCTTTCTCTCTCCTGCAGCTTCCAGCTGGTGAGCAACTATCAAACCATGCTTAGCCTACCTGACACATGAACTAAAGACAGCAGAGAATTTACATTACCCCAACAGATGCTCTAATAAACTTGGAATTAGCTTCACTATAGTCACTCAAACACATTAAGACAAAAGCACTTGTAAGTTAGTACTTACCTCCTAACCTTAACCCAGCCTCCACCCAGCACAGGCACCTTCCCTGGGGTGTTTAAACTTTGGAGCTCAGGGGAGTTCCCAGCCATACCCAATTAGAGAGAAAATCTCCTATTGCTATTAAGCTGGCACTGCCCAGCTTAAAGACATAGGTGTCTGAAAATTGCCATCCAAGGCAGAGATGTCTTTCTTTTTCAGTTTGCTGATTTGACTATACCATGTGGGTAGCCTCATAGTTTCTATTGTAGCCGTTTATTCAAGCTGCTTTTTTGGAATTATTGGGGCGGTTTACCCAAATACAAGGGCAAGACATTTTAACACATTGAGAAAATGATTTTTCTGGGTCATACTTAGGGTAATAGTAACTATTTAAAGACTAACCACTGAAGTTTCTAGGCTTATTTCACTACTTAACAGTAACCCAGGTTTTTCTTTTCAGTGCTGTATGGCACAGAAAAGACACCCAAAGTATGGGATAAAAATGCCCAATTATTTTGAAATGCATTTTGCCAGTATCAAACTTACTTAATGATGACTTGGTATAAAAAGTAGATGAGCAGTTTATGTCACAACTGAACGCATGTCTTAAGGCAATAACTAATTTTGGAAACTGAGTGTACATGGCTAATACTCAGAGATGAAGTAAACTATGATACTCCTACTGTTTCCATGAAATGAAACTGCTTCAGACCTGCTACCTACATTTCAGGTAAAATTACCAAACCTGAAAGTGGATGTGAAGAGACACAAAAGTGTACATGGGAAATGGTATTTGAGCACCAAAGATCAGATTCTCAACTCTAGCATAGACCCATATGTCATGTTGGGCATCGCTTTACACCCCTGCAGCAGATGTTAATACAGCTAATGTGAAGATCTGTTCACAGAACCCACATCATTATCACAGCTGTATTTATCAGTCTGAAGCCATGGCTGTACTAACAGAATACCTCAAGATGGGAAATCTCAGGACAAAAATCTCTAGGCAACTATCTTAAGGAAATACCCCAAAGCTGCTCCTTTTTTCCTCACAATTGTGGTTTTGTTATGGTTTATCTCCCTGGCAATTGCTGGCAGTCTCTTCTGGAGGATACAGTTCCACTAGAGGCTTCTTCGAATTTTGTAATTTATATACTTCAGAGGTTGATGGCGTCAGCAAAAAACCCCCTGTGTGGTGCTTCTTTAAAGTTTGCCTAATTCTAACTCTCTCTCAGGTTTATCATTTAGCGAATAAAGCAGATATGCTTCTGTATTGTTTCTATGTCAAATTCATTTACCACCCCCTAGAAAATTCCCAAGTATGGGTCAGAAGTCCAATATATGCCCAGAACTGTTCCCAGCGGGCAGCATGGGTACGGCACCCTATCTTGGAAGCTAGGACCGTGGTGTAAATGCATGCTGTCCCATGCTAGCTGGTTGCAGGGCCAGCCACTGGTCCCCATATACCTAAACCACTAATGTAGATGTGGCTACAGTAGGAGTGTGACACATGCAGAAGGAGAGAGCTGAATAAGAAAGGTGCATTTGTTCATGCCTGCCCATGATGGCAGCATTGAATCAAGATTAATCTCTTCCTGCTTTTGAGGTCTCTGATATCAGCATGTACCTGATATCAGCATGTACCTGGTTCAGGAACAGTGAGCACAGAAAAGCATGCAAGTAACTATTGTCTCCTTGACCTTTCTGCAGTCTCAGATGTTGTCAATGGCAGCAAGTGGGCTTAATGGCAAAGAAGAAGGGGAAGAGGAGGTTTCTGATTTGAGACTCAGGGAGGAGCAGTCAAGCAAAGCGTTCTGATGCTTTTTGGATCTGCTAAACATGGACACATCCAACTTTGACTGTTGTTCCCCTTCCACACATTTCTGTTTGCCAGAAAGACTTTTCCCCCTTTTTTTTTATTTTGCTTCCAGCACAGTCTTTCAGAATGTAATTATAAAGCTCCTTTGACCTCTAAATGTTCTCTATCAATGACGTTACTTTTATCCATAACTTGACTGTTCTGTAAACCTCTAGAGTAGAAAAAAAAAAGTTTCTTTTATTAACAATTTGTTAGGCCACGCCCGTGAGTATTCAGGCAGTTGGTGTGGAACCCAGGTACCACTTAAGTGATCTTGGGTTGGGCATAGGCAGATTTTAAACAGTGCATATACCGTGCCCTGGTGTGTCACATTCCCACTGTGCTCTGTGGACATACCTCATTGTGCTACAGGTTAGACAAGTCCAAAGTCTTCTTGAAACGTACCTGCCTGCAATACTCCCAAACCACTAAGCAGCTGGCTTGGAGGACCATGCCTAGTTCCAGCTTCCAGCAGTGTCTTCTCAGAGGTGGGGATAGGATGTATAACTAAAGGTCACTGGAGAATTAAACAAGGGGGGTTAGGAGGATTCTCCCCATGCTGCTTATTGAGCTCTTAAACTGAAGCACAGCACTATGGTGATAAAAAATGAGACTCCACATGAATAGTTAGAACGAGCCATGCGTCACTTAAGCCCAGACTTGCTGCGAGCCTCCAGCGACTGCTCTAGTTCTGTCCTGGGAGCTTTACTGACCACCCAAGCGTAAGGGTAACCAAGCCCGTGTGCACATTTCTGCGTATCTCTGCAAGCTGTTTGGCACTTATCCAGAGCACTGGCACAGAAAAGTCTGAAAAAAGTAAACCTAATTCTGATTTACACTTGCTGTGCTGCTGGAGAGGTTAAATGGAGAGCCAGAGACAAGATTTACAGTAGTCAATTGAGAGAGGCCAGTGCACAAACCCCAGCATTTGCCATGCAGCAAGAGTTTCCTAACACAGCTTTGACTTGTGCCAACTAGCTCTGTCCCCAGTGGTGCCCAGACGCTGTGTGTGGGCAAGCACGGGCCAGATCATTCCCACTAAGGAGTTGAGATGTGGCCAACATGTCTTGGGGAGTGAGTTTGGTTGTACATCAGCTTCACTGTGCAGGTGGCTGCAGGGTCACAGAACACTCCTGAACCCACTTTGCCTGCACAGACCTTGCCAAACAATGCCAACTGGTTGTTCAAGGAGTTTGAGACAGAACCTAGGATGCCATTTAGTGACACACTCAAAAATGGAAGGGCTGTGAGGACAGCTTGAGTGTGGGCTACAAGCTAGGAGGCAGGGAAGGATGTCTTACATGGCTCATGCTAATTCAGGGTGATGTCAGGGTCAAACCTAAATATTAGTATGCAAAAGCCCCAAAAGGAGCATGGCCTACACAGAGATCTAGCCCTCAGTCTCTAATACTTTAGAATAAGTATAACATGTCAGTTTATAGAATGTTATTATTCGGATCCTTTAGTCTTTATTGATCTAAGAGTCTCAGCATGGTCAAAAGTTTGATTTACATATGCATAAGACATGCAAGATCAAGGTTTCAAAGCCAACTGAAAAATAAATTTAACAGTACAAATTTAATTGTGAAATATTTATCTTAAATAACTCATGTATTATAATGACTTCATATTTTGTTACTAACTTATGTAAGTGTATGTTTCCTCTATTTGGTCTCTGGTGTGTGCTAAGACTCAGTTTATGTGCATTGTTACAACTAAAACAGAATAATCTAACCTTAGGTTTAAATAATTTTTTTATTTTCAAAAAGTAAAGCAGAAATTTCAATCCTATTTTCATCCGATGACCAATTATAAAACTGGACATCAATTTCTTTTTTTTTCCAATAAAAGAAATTTCTTTTGCAATAAAAGAAAGATTTAAATTGATCACTTGAAAATATATTAAATCAACTCAATCTTGTGAGACTTTTGCTCATTTTGGTCATTGTTTTTATAACACCAGATCTATTTATACTTCTCAAACAAGGAAAAATAGGTTTTATTGACCACAAGTCCTTTTCTTCTCTTATAACACAGCTTTGTTTTCACTGAAGTTCATATTTCCCTGGAGTTCCTCAGAATTTTCATAAGACCCTGTAAACCTAATACAGATTTCAACATTAATTTATTTTCCAATGCAAATATTGTCTCCTTCCCTTAAACCGTCTTACGCAGATCTGTCAGCATAAAAGATTCAATGAAACAAGATTAGTGACACCTTATTTATACAATCTAGAACTATCCCACTTTTAGATACTTTATTCACTGTTTTGTAACATGTTCAAAATTATAAACTGTATGGGTTTTAATGACATTTATGAGTAATGTTCTAACTCTGCATTTACCTTTCTTGCAGATAACATATAACAGTTTGTGAAATATAACTTGGCTTGCTCTCTAATGATGTTTTCAGCATGAAATTCATTTGTTCATGCTGCATATGCAAGTTTGTACAAATCTAGAACAACAAAAATCAAGGTTCAAGTAGGAAAAGGGGTTGAAAAATGACAGTAGATGGAACCTGACTTCATTTCCTTGTGAAAATTCCATTTGTTAATGCAACAGCTTCTTCATTTGACAGTGGCTTTTGTTGGTTGCCAGGGTGGAGGAACTTCTTAATTGTGGCAATGTTGCTTACTCTTGCTTTAAAAGCGCAAAATTGAAAACAATGCAACTTCTAAGAACAGGGATGTGCAAAGTTCTATTGCCAAGCCAACACAAGCCTGTGAAATCAGCTTCATCGGATGCTGGCTCAGGGCTGATGATGAGGGAGGAGGCAGTTTCCTAGGAGCAGAGGGTACAACCTCACAGAAAAGTAGGTGAAAGTCAGATGGTACAAGCCTATAAGGGAAGGTATAAAATGATCAGCAGTGAGATAATCTGCCTTTCACAGTTTAATCTTTCAGCATTTCTTTCAGCATCAGAGAGGTGCTTAGCCCCTGAAAGTTCAATATCTTTCAAGATTTCACAGCATTAATTATTATACCCTTGATATCACTTTAGCCCTTTTAAATTCCTGGCCTCAATGACATCCCGTAACAATGATTTCCACAGTTTTAGCATGAAAATGTTGCCTTTCATTGCTTATATTTTGCTGCTTTTAATTTCATTGAGTGTCTTATTCCATTTCTGTTAAAAAATAGGGGAGATGACAGCCCTTTTCTGGCTTTCTTACGGGGACCATGTGGATGAAAAATAAACTATCTAATAATTTTTTAAACAAATTGAACCATAATTAACTTCTCACATGCATTTCTCAGATCTGCTTTTTCATTTTCTATTCTTTGTATTTTACTTTGTTGGCTGTATTTCCTGATCCACACTTGACTACTTCTGCATTCTGTAAGATTGTCAAGCATTTTAACTTGTCTTCCTCAAAACTTCAAATGAATATGGCTGTATGACTATTTGATTTAATTACCTGCAGAAAAGGAAGCTCAGAGAGAATGGAAGGCACTTTCTCTCCTACCATCAGCATGGCTTCAACCAGTTGTTGGACTTCTGCCCACAGAAATGCATAACTAGCTTGATTCAAGAGGAAAAGAGTTCACAGGAATTAAAAAACTAATGACTTTTCTTGGGTTTGATCCGATACAGAGTTGATGGAGATATTCATGTCCTAAACCTACATTTCAGGTTTATTTCTGCATCCCTGAACAGTTTTATAAATTGCACATGTACAACAGTTGCTACCTTTCCATAAAAACTACAAATAAAAAATGATCAGAAGAGAGAAACTGTAGGTATAGTATAAGATCTATATAAAAGGGGGGGTAAAGATAGGTAGGTAGTCATATGTGCACTGCGTCAGACAGGAACCTCCACTTGCTTTTGTTCCCTTGGTCTCAAGGAGAGGTTTTCAATGCAAATTTGATAATGGAATAGGAATCTGGCTCATCTCGCCCAGCTAGTTAGCAACACTATAGACCTCAGTGCTCACTTCACAAAGGCAACATCTCACACATATGTAAGCCTCTTTTAATCAGCCTGTGTAGTGAATGTATGCATACGTAGGACTGAACTGCCCTTGCCATAGCAGGAATATTGAAAGAAGGCTTTGGTGTTATTCTTCCCTTCTACTCTGCCCTGGTGAGGCCACATCTGGAGTTCTGTGTCCAGTTCTGGGCTCCCCAGTTCAAGACAGACAGGGAACTACTGGAGAGAGTCCAGCAAAGGGCTACGAGGATGATTAGGGGACTGGACCATCTCTTGTATGAGGAAAGGCTGAGAGAGCTGGGTCTGTTTAGCCTGGAGAAGACTGAGAGGGGATCTCATCAACGCTTATAAATATCTAAAGGGCAGGTATCTAAAGGATGGGGCCAGACTCTTCTCAGTGGTGCCCAGTGACAGGACAAGGGGCAATGGGCACAAACTGGAGCACAGGCAGTTCCATCTGAACTTGAGGAAAAACTTCTTCACTTTGAGGGTGACGGAGCACTAGAACAGGCTGCCCAGAGAGGTTGTGGAGTCTCCTTCTCTGGAGATATTCAAAACCCACCTGGATGTGATCTTGGGCAACCTGCTCTAGGTGATCGTGCTTTAGCAAGGGGGTTGGACTAGATGATCTCCAGAGGTCCCTTCCATCCCCTACCAATCTGTGATTCTGTGATTCTGTGTGCTTGAAAACCATGCCGAAACTGTGTATGGTCTTTATGTACAAGATAATAACATTGTAATAAGTTAAATACTGTAAATACACTCATGTTAGAAAAGTGTTGGTGGGGCTATGCTACACTGCTGAATATGGAGATTCCTAGTCTTCTACATAGGAATGAGCAGAAAAGATAGATCAATCTTTGGGGCCCAAACCTATACACTTGTCTTCAGCAGTCTGGCTTAGAGAAGCATCCCTCTTGCTTCAAGGAGGACCAGGACACTATCCGACTAGTGAAGTCTTATTCTATCTCTTTTGTAGGGTAAAAATGACCCCTGGGTCCTGGACACGTATGTTGTCTAGCCTCAACCCTGCACTGCTTCATACTAGCACCTGTTACTATTAGCAAGAAAGTACCATGACACTAGACAAATAAACAGTGTGCTTGTTTAATTGAGGTTAAGATACACACACTTCTGTTACACCTTTGTTCTGGTGTGTGGGCATACTTTGTTTGTGAGAACTTAAACAATGAGATTCTCTGCAAAGAGTGAGAGTTATGCCATTCATTTCAAAGCTTGCAACCACTTCTTAGAGAAACTCTCAGAAATAATTGTTCGAAGCAGGTTTTCAAAGGAATCCAGAACAAATAGTTCTCTCCCAGATCATCCCTTGAGTAAAGTTCTCCTACAGCAAAACTATCTGCTGAATAATAGCAAGAGTTAAGTAAGGTAGTTACTTCCTTGAGAAAGCGAGTGGAGGGATGATCTATGCTTGAACTAACGTGTGTCTGAGTAGGCTGGCACAGTTGGGGTCATACGTGCTAAGCTATGGCATCTAAGACTGAGGTGAAGCTCTTTTTCTCTTGCCAGATAGGGTAACATCTCCATTCCATCTGCTCTTGGATCACATTTCCAGGTGTGAGATTAAATGGTTCTGCTGCAGTGTAGAAATTGGTCTGAGATGGAAAGTAGTAGTTGTAGGGCAAGCAACATAAACAAGTTGTCCCCAGTTCTGCATTACGATTAGAAGTGATGCCTATAGCTAGATACTTCATGGGTTAATGTCAGAGTTGGATGTGGAGTTATACAACCATGCTATTTGAAAATTTCCACTATACGCCAAGGTCACATTAGCTTTTTTGGATGCCAGTGATACAATGGAAGCTGGTATATGGCTGATTATCCACCATGTCCTTCAGCTCCTCCTCCGAGTTCCTGCTTCCCACATCAGTGGGAATTTAGGTAAACTGAATTTAGCTATACTAAATGCATCTCGTTTATTCATTCCCAGTGTGCATACTGATTCAGATGACTGAATCTCACCTCCCTATTGTGACTGTCTTTTTTTTTTTCTGTGAATTGTGCTGATTTTTCTTTTAGCCCCTTGATAAAAATGTTAAATAGCAAAGTGCCAATGATCTAATTGCTGTCTTCACCTACCTAATGTGTAGTTACAGAAAGGCCAGGGCCAGACTCTCCTCAGAGGAGCACAGTGGAAGGAGGAGAGGCAACAGGCACAGGCTGCAGCACAGGAAATTCCAACAGACAGTAACAAAGAAAGTTTTACAGGTCAAAGCCTGGAAGAGGCTGCTGGAGATGTTTGTGTTTATGTATATATTTGTGCCTGATTTCTGCCCTGCACTCCTAGGTGGCTTGCAGACATGCTTCCAGTGATATGCTAAGATGTTAACCATGCCTTACAGTTCAGATAAATTTCCATTTGGAGATACCTATTTCTTTCCGTTGACTATGAAAGTAGTCATAGCTCACAAGCAGGCATCTAGTGCTTAGAAGTTTAAAGTTATTGTATCAGGCTCTGTCCTTCAGGTCTTTCCCACAGAGGCTGTACTTTTTGGGCTTTATGGCTGAGGATGGCTCTGGGCTGGACCATCTTTGTCCCACCAGTCCCCACCATGGGCACTTGCTGAAAGAGCAGGGGTCCATCTGAGGACAGAAAAAAGTAACATCAGTCTAATGCAATGCCCACAGCTCTTGCATTGTTGAAATGGAGCTGAGACACACCTACTAGTTGCCTACAGATGCAATTTCCCCCACAGCAAACAGAAAATAGAAGAGCCTTTCCTAGAAGCTGGATTGGGGTTTAACACAATTCTGAATTTCGGGTGTCAGCTGCAGCGTCCCGTCAGCCTGCTGAGGTCCCCTCTGTGCCAGCAGTGCCCAGGCAGGGACCTGATGTCCAGCTCCTACACACCCCCTCTGAAACGTGAACTTCCCCCTCTTGAGCCTCAGAGCAGTGGCCATTGCACATGAACACTAGTTCCAAGGCCACCGGCAGGTCCTGATAATCCCCAACACCTGTTTGGAAACCAGCAGAGGGACCAGTTTATTTGTACCATATAAAACCAGATGATACTGATGTATGGGGTGTAGGCACCCAGTACTGGCAGTGGGGGCTGCAGGGTGACCGCTGTGAAGAGAGGCCGGGGCTGCCCTGTGCTGGACACAGCCAGTTCCAGCTGGCTCTGACCCACCCAGGGCACAGCCAAGCCCCGCAGCCGAGGTGGGGGTGTCTTAGGGGAAATATATTTAAGAAAGGGCAAAAAATGCTGCACAAAAGTGAGGAGTGAAGGAAAAAAAAAGTGAGAGAAACAGCCTTGTGAACACCAAGAGAAGAAGGAGGGGAGGAGGTAGAGGAGTTGGGATCAAAGGAGGGAAGTTGAGCCTGAGAAGGAGTGGGAGGAAGGTGTTTAAGTTTTTGTCTTTGTTTCTCACCATCCAACTCTATATTAATTGGCAATAAATTAAAATTAATTTTCTTGAAATCAGGTTTATTTTGCCTATGATGGTAATTGGCAAGTGACCTCCCTGTTTTTATCTCAACCCACAGGCTTTTCCACCTTATTTTCTCTTCCCATCCTCTTGAGGAGGGGCAGTGAGAGAGCAGCTAGGTGGGTGTCTGGCAGCCAGCCGAGGTCACCCCACCACAACTGCCAACAGAGAGAAAAAGATGGCAGCTAGTAGCCTGAGCCTAAGCACTACATGCACACTCCTTTCATCATTTTGAGCTAATATTACCTCAGGCTGGGAAGACCAGAGACTGCTTTGCATTGGTAGTACACAAGGTAACAAAACCTGGTAGAAGTCATTCAAGACTGTCAAACACCTTACCTTGCAGTAGCTTCCTAGACTGGTCTCTGCTTTCCAGAAATTCTCCTTCAAACTGGAAAGGTAACAAGGTAAGTGAGTCAGGAAAGACGACCTCAGGCTGCAGCCACCTTTCCTATGGCCCTAAACACTGGGATAGTATGCTGGTAAACACGGGCCAGGAACAAAGACATTCTGGTGTTAAAAGGGGATTGTTATGGAGGTAAAAACAAAAACTTCTTACCTTAAAATGTATCTTTTTTAAATTATGCATTTCTGGGCCTAAGTACAGCAATAGTGGTAACTGCATTGTATAGGGAGCATAATGATGATCCTCTCAGAGATCAGGAAAGGGATTCACTAAGAATCACTTATAAAAAGTTATTTTGTAAGAGTATGTTAATTGCTGTACTCAAGTCTCCAGTACATTTTGGCAGTAGTTTTATAAATGCTTAAGCTGATCTACACAACTGAAAAGAGTGCAATTAAGAAAATGGTCATACCTCCTCCATGGCTCACAGCCACTTGTTCTTACCGCCTAACTTGTGCTGGCACCAGCAATCTTGCTGACAGCATGATTAATTGTCTGAGCCAGTAAAAAATCGCCCTTAAAATAAAAAGTCTAGAGTTTTCAACTGTTTCACCTTATGTTGTAAATAGTAAGACAAGAAAAGCAGGGAAGGAGATGGTGTAGGCAAAGTAGGCCTGTTTTTTTGGTGAGAGAGCTGGCTGCAAAACCACAGCCTGAACTATTCACTATGAATAGGGTATACAATAAAGACATCAAAATAAAGTATAGCCCTTGTGGGGGATTTTGTATCTCTCTAATAAGTGTAGAAAAATCTGTCAAATGCCTGCTGTAAGCAGTGCTAGGAACCCTCACCAGTGAGTCCAACTAGTTTGGTCTGAATTTGGCATCTTGCTTTTTTGCCATTAGTGTAGCTATACTCTGGTATGAAGAAGTGCCACAAGAAGCATGCAGGAGATCTGCAAAATCCGTATGAACAGCTGGCACTTCTTTTGCACCTTCAGAGATGCCCACTCAAATACTAAAGTTCCATTGGAATTAACTGCAACCTACCAAACTATAAGCAAACACAATGCAGAGTAATCTATCTGTAAAGATCCCATATGGTCACCAGAAACCGTAACTTGTACTAAAGCCTATATCCTGGACTCACTATTAAATCAATGACAATTTTCCCAGCACTTTCAATGGGAATGAACTTGCAATTCCATTGACAACAAGTGTTTTAAACCACAACAAGTTGTGTAGGACCACAACCCTTCATCCCACTAAGCATAACTTTTACCTGGCTATCAGAATGATGCTGCAGGATGAATTGTACATAAACAGGTCTTACCAGAGCAAGGGTTGAAAACAAACCCAAGTCCTTCTTGGAAAATACATCAAAACTGCCTAACACCTAAGTGCTCAGGGACAGTTAAGAGTGAAACAATCCTGAGGTTATCATGCTTTCTCAACTAATTTTGAGCCAGGAATTATTGTGCCAGCAACATCGAGAGACATAGGAGAAACAGCAACAAACGTCTGTGTATCTTGTGTCTTGAAGGCTGGTAACAGAACTGAAGTTCTCTGATGTGTCTTAAAATCATTACCAAAGTTAGCTAAAGACCTAAATAATTACTGCTAGAGAGCTGTACAAGGACTCGAGGATACTGAGTATGGGGATCTTTCACAAAAGTCTTAGATCTAAGCTGATTTCCTCCCTAGTTTCCCCAGAATTTGGAAGATCACGATAATAAATAGTCAGTAGACCTGTCACTCGGTACAGGCTAGAAACTAAACTGACAAACATATATGGGAATATCCAGATAAGAAAAGCTATGTCCTTAGACAGGGTTAACCCACAACACTGTGTCACACCGTGTAGCCTGGTGATGATAGTGTAAGCAAAACCGGCTGTAGATGTTATATGGAGAAATACACACTAGCTCATATATAAACACATTTAGGTGTCCTCATCTCAAACCAAATCAAGAAGACAAATAAAAAATAACCAAACAGAATACAAGTTCTCATCAATAATTTACTGAAATATCAGGAAATGACCCATCAGTTGGGCCAGACCTGGAGCATTGCAGGGTATGTCTATGCTAGTGGTCTGGAAGAGGATTATGATTTTTAACATAAATTTCTTAATTGTGCTTTGGCTCCCATCACAGTGTGATCTTGGAGTGTACAAATGGAATTCTTCCTGGATGAAATTAAACTGAAAGATCTGCTCCAAAAGTGCACCAAATGGAGTTTAAATGGCATTCAGTCCACACAACCACTCTTGAGCTAGGCTGAAGTAACTCTGTCCCCAAACACGTACAGTGTTGATGACAAGGTTTCAGTACCAACCATTCTTCTGTTCACATTCATTGCTGCTGTGCCACTCTATTTACTACAAGGCATGACCACCAGCTACTAGGCTTAGCACTAAAAAGTACAGGCAGTCACCTCCTGTATCTTCTGCATCTTTGCTTGTGAAACATTTGAACAGCATTACACCACAACTTTTCTCATATTTTGGAGAAAAAGTTCACTTAGCAAAGGAATTAAGATCAACAACTACAGGGTTTTCCAAACTTTTGCATTAAAGCAATCTGATATTAAACCAAGGACTAAACTGTAATTGCATTTGACATCAGGAAGGCAGGTGACAGATAAGCCAGTGTAGGTCAATATGAACCTTGTATTCCTGGCAATGAGCGAAAAGTATTTGTGCTGAGAACTTCAGTCATGCTGAAGCTGGAGATTGATGAGCTCTCAAGTGGGACACTCATTCATCAAGTATCAGATGAGTGTAGTCACTGCATTCCAAGGTCTGCTGCCAAGCAGCATCTTATTTCTCAACCCATAGCTAACACAGAAATTAAACAATGTCATTAGGGATTGAGCACAAGTCTTTCCTTGTAAACTATATCATCAATATAGAACTATAAATAACAGATATGAAACCCCAAGATAACATCCTACAGAGCAGCTTTTCAAAGCATAAGTACCATTTATCAAAGTGATTAAAAACATCTGAAATTCCATTATCAAGTCATCTGCTGAAACCATAGCTTTTAAAAAAAAAAAAAAGAGGGGAAAAGGAATAACATTTTGAGCATGGCAGGTATTAGACTTTATATAGGAACTATATCAGGTTTGTGTGATGGTTTACCACCTCTCCTTCACATCTCCCTTCTCTGGTTTACAAATGCAAATGAAATGCCTTTGCATGAGGCATACGGGTTAACAAGGATCGCCTTCATATCAAGTATAAAGAATTTATCCTCCAAGAAAAGCAAAAATTAAGTTTGCAAGCCCCAACTTTCATTCATGACACAACATGACAGCATAGAAATAGAACGTTTATTTGATGAGAACAGATCCTCTAGATACAGCAGTTACATGAAAATGCCATTTGGCAGTCAACTTGTTTCCTAATTCAGTAACAAAAGAAAAGTGCAGCTTAGTTATAAAGGCACAATGCTGACATTTCAGACAAGTCACTGATGTCTAATAGAACTGGCAAGAGAAACACCTCCTTCCTGCTTCCTTTAAAAAACACTTGTTTCATTTGTCCACAGTGATACTACAAACAATAAAGGTCTGAATTGGAAGCCATCATCATACAAAAATCTGATCTGGATCTCAGAAGAAAGTCCTCAGAAGTAGCAGAACATGCTGAAGCTGTCAGTCAGCAACTCACATTTCTTTCTTTTTTACTCTTCCAAGAAGTCTCCAGGAAGACAGCATGCTTGCTGCCATTTCACTTGCTTAAAATTACCAGAAAAATCTCAAGAAGAAGAAAAAAATAGGCTAGTAGTAAAGTGTTATAAAAAATACCTGCCTACTGTATTTTGTATGAGCGAACATGAGACACTGCCCATTGAAACTCCTTTCAAACACCCCTTCAGCTTCTCTCTGCAGTGTAATTGTACATGTGCAATCTGACAGCTCTCTCAAACCAAGCACAGCTGTTGTTATAGCCAGGCACACTAATTCGCTTTTACGTCATAATACATGCGGAGAACTCTTCTCACAGTCTCCGCGTATTTATCATCAGGAACAGGTTTTCTCTGGCTTCCTGGCTTTAGAAATTTCTTGATTGTGGGGATGCTGCTTATCCTTGCTTTAAATGCCTAAAAGGTAAACAGTAAGAACATGGTATTTAAAGAACAGAAAGTAACCCAAGAAAAAAAAACAAGTTTACTGATTTGTGTAACATCCTTTAACAAGTCATATGTGGAAGCAAGACAAGAAATACATTTTTAGCCATGGATGAATTTTACTCCCCCTCACCCCAACCTTGTATTTTAGACATTAATAAAACAGCCCTCTGTCTTGTATTGATATGGGATGAAGTGGGAACAGCTATTTGTGGTTTCAGATGTGTACTTTACTCAAAAATCACTTCTTGTGATCCAGAAAATATCTTCTGCTTAAAGGTATCACAGAACTGGTGAGGGGAAGGGAAAAAAAGGGGAGGGTGAATTTCTTCAGATCTGTACAGGAATTACTCCAGAAAATAATAGATCCTCTAGATGAAACATATTACAAGGTTCTTCCTAAAGCAAGCAGAGCAAGACTACAATGAAAAAGGAGTGACAAATGCTCTTGTTTTGTGGAATTGTTTACACACAACAGACTTTGAAATATCATTTATCCCATTTCCAGCCATACGAATGTATTGTTAGTGAAATGTACCTGTAACTGAGGAAAGCCTGAGAGCACGTCTGACTTCTTCTCTTCTACCATTAAAATGGCTTCTAGAAGATGAACATCTGCCCAGCTAAAACTGTTGCCAACAAGAAAATCCTGCCCATGGTCTTTCAAAACCTAGAATTGTCATTAATGAAAACATTCAGATGTGGATAGCCAGCTGGGGTTGATGTTTTCAAAAGGCACAGGCACACCTTCTTGGACAATACTTACTGCCTCCTCTTCTTTCACCTTTCCCATGCAACCAGGGGTGCTACCAGGGGAGAGTGTGGGCCCTGTGCCTGCAGTTGCTCATCATTTTACGGGATATCTATGACCAGTCTTCATAGCGGCAATCTAGAATCCCAGGGTTTCTTACCCATCCTTCCTTCCTACAGCCCTGGGTAACCCCATGTACTGGACAACAGGGTTAGATATGTCCTTGGAATTCACTCCTTTCCAGCCTAATAAATCTTGATTTTTTCTGTCTGTAGTTACTGCTTCAGTGGGACAATAGAGACTGCAAAAGAGAGGTGATCAGCCTAAAGCACTGGGGCTAGGATGCAACAAGTGGAATCTAGGGCAGAATGAACTCCAGCCATCTATAGGAGAGCTGGTATTTAAGTGAGAAACCATCTTCCCTTTAGTCTTTAAAACAGAAAAGCAGCTATTTCTGCCAGATTACCTTGTCTGTGTATATTAATTTCCATTGAGAGCACCTGTTGGGTCCTGTCTCTCAAAGGATCGGTTAGAGAAACACCAAGATTCCAGTAGGGCTTATGCAGCAGAGCACTCAGACTAGAAGACAGCAGTGATAGTTGTGTATTACTGTGGTTAAAAAAAACATGTAGATGTATTTGAAATGTTAAACAAAGCTGACAATTAGCTATTCTAAAATGGCATTGCCTTTGCAAGGCAATTTACACGGTTTCATTTCTCCTAAAAACAGGGAGTTGCTATTTTAACTGTATATAGCTACGTGTACTTGTTCAATAGGATGTTCATAGGGTCATAACAGTTTTGAGCCAAAGGGGATACTTGGACCCTTCAGTCTGAATGCTGATGCTGCTCAGACCATGAAATCTCACTTAGGAATTTCTGCATTTCACCTGCCTCAACTTTTCTGGTACTGCTCTGACCTCCCTCTCATCTCTCCAGCCTGCAGACAGTATGATGTCCTGGTTTAAAGTACTGCACTGACACTCTTCTGCTTCTTCTGCTTTTGGTAAAATACCCAGTGTTCCCATTGTTATCCTTCCAGAACAATGGAATGAAATGATCCTCCTACATACCTTTTCATATGCTGGGAAATACCTGCTTGTTGCCTTTTGAACTATAACAGCTCGTTGCTTCTCTTTATCCTCAGCTGATAAGAACGGGAACATCAAAATGAAACCCATAAGGTCATCAGTTCCTCCAACATACATATCAATCCTTAAAACCAATGCAAACATAAACCTTAAATTAGAAGATGTCTTTATAAGCAGAGTTTTCTTAGATTTGTGTTGTGATAGTGTAACTTGAATTTCGTACCCCTCTCATGAAAATGATTTTTGCAGTTAAAAAAAAAAAGTCAGAGTCTGAGTCTCACTCCTATCTATAGTGATGTTGGCACTCTGCTTGCCTCATTGTGCAGGATTAAACAGGATTGTACAGAAGTTAAAAAAGTTTAACTTTGGTGTTACAGATCACTTCATCATCACCAAAGAAACACACAGCACCACAAGAAGTCATACCCAACTGGCTTAGTCTTCTGGGTGTATCCCACCTTCAGGGTTTCATCCAAAGTCCAAGTGGTACCAAACAGATTAATAATGGAGGTGGAAACATGAAGTGTACCAGGTTCTGCATCTAGCTAAACTGGTAGCACAGCACTTCTTCAGATCATCCCTTTTATCCATTTTTCCAGAGCTCTGACAGCAGGTTTTTGTACTGCAGGCATGACTCAAATTTAAATTAAGTCCTCATAAATATGAATAAAATATCTGGTAAAATAGTCTAACAAAGTCTTCTAACCATCCTATGTCATAAGAGATTTAAGTTCCTGCTGTGGAATAAGACTAACTGCAGTTTTTGTTGTCAGGCAACAGCTTCTTGAAAAAGCCTCTGTAAGGATTAAACATGTTATGTGCAATAAGAAGCTATCAAATATTCCTGCAAGCCTTAATATATGCCAGCTTCTCGCCTGCATCTATCCAGTCTTCCAAAACTGCACTCGCAGACTATACAAGACTAATCCAAAGTACTTAAACCTGGAACTAACCACAGCAAGCTTTCCTTGAAACACTGATGCTTCCTTGCTCCTGCCCAAGAACAAATCAACAGCAGGAATAGGCCCCAGGCTAAATCTAAAACTTGATGGAAGAGAATTCTGTTTGAAGAAAGAGGTATGCAAGGAATACAAGCTACAGGAAATGATAGCTTATTAACAACACAAAGAAGCTGATAAGCTGTGACTGAGGCTCCTTCTGAATATTCATTCTTTTTGTTACTTCCCTGAACCTGCTTCAGCCAATTCTTCAACCATTTGCACCGTTTAATGGTAGTTTATTGTAAAGTATCTATTAAAATTAGAAGCTTTACTAGCTGACCTTTAGCTTTCCTTCTCTTGTAAAACAATAGGAAATGGACATTTAAAGGCTACATATTGAGATAGCCCACTCACATTTTTTTTCCTTCACACAGATACCACATCAAGACCAGGATTTAATTACCCATGAAACCAGTTTTTCAACAGCTTTTAGCTGTTCTTTCCCTAAAGACCTAAAACATGCACTTTTTACAGTGCTGTGGAACATCATGCAATCGCAGATAACATCAATGACAGATCATATTTTGCAGCCAAAAGTTAAAAACTAACCATTGCTTTCCAAAGATTTCGGTTTACAAAAGTAGTTCAACATTTACATGCCAGTCACCTCTCACACACCTGTGTCAATCTTTAGTATTAATCTTTTACTAAAGCACAATCAACCTCTGCCTCAAATATTTTTATGTAAAAATAATCAAATTAGAACAAATCACTTGGCTTGCATCTAACTGTGGCCTGTTAGGTTCACTGCAAGTTGCGTGTCACTGAGGCACACGGGTGATTCTCTGGGTGTGCGAGTATACAATCAGTTCTAGTTGTATCTAAGCTACTATAATGAATTTAAGAAGAGTAGAACTGTTACAGTACAGGGCTCTCTCCTTCAGGTCCTTCCCATAGAGGTTGTACTTTGCCGCTATGTAGCTGAGGATGGCTCTGGTCTGCACCATCTTCATCCCATCCATCTCCACCATGGGCACTTGCTGAAACAGCAGGGATCCACCTAAAGGGAAAGCCACATGTTATTCTACTGCATCTAATAACTCCACATCAGATTTCTTGCTGTCTTTAGACAATCATTACTTTTATGGTAACCTTGCTGTGGGTAGTCATTACATTAAACTGGAGTTCTTCCATGCAAACAATAAATTACAGTGGTGCAGACAAATTAAACTGCAGAACACAATTATTGTGGATTATCATCCTTGCTTTAAAAAAATTTCACTAAAGTTGCAGTCAGGACCGTGTACACCACTTTTTATGCTGAAATTGAAATACAGTGGAGACAATCACACTAAACATATTGACTGAGTAAAAAAGTGTCTAATTCAAAGTAGATTTAAAAAATTCTGTTCCATTATTTAAAACACAGCTGAAGCAAATGTCAGATCCCCAAATTTTTCTCTTATAACCAGTATTTTAAGCTAAATCAGGACATTTAATGAAGTTTTAGGATATGCTTTTTCAAGTTACTGAAGCCCTGGGTAAGTTTGTAGGACCAGGTGGGACACGTAGACAAACAGAGAACAGAACCCAGAGTCGTGGGAAACTCTCCAGGTTGGAAAGACATTCAATTTCCAATTGCATCTGTCCACATATGGGAAAAAGCCTCTGCAGCTCTTCACAGCTCTCAGTTTTAGTCCCCTCTCTGCTGTGTGGAAAGAAAGCCCCACACAGTCTTCAAAGTCTTCTCTTCACACATCTTCACTGAGATCAAGTAAAGTCTGGCCACATTCTTCTTGAGGTTTCATGTGGACTCACCTTGCAGGAGCTTCTCATACTGCTCTCGGGTTTCCAAAAACTCTTCTTCAAACTGACAAAACAGAATGAGGAAGAAGAGGAAATGAGTGTCTTCTCATATTTCTAGAACAGATAAACTTTCTAAGGAAGAGAATAAAAGGAAGAGAATATGTATCATTCCAGATATGGCTCTAAGGAGAAAATACCAAGGGCAGAAGCACTGGCAAAACCTCTTGGACTGTCGTATTTGACAACTGCTGCTAAAGGCAACTCTAGCAGTAAAACAGGCAATAAGAACTGTAGTGAGGATGGTTGTTTGGTATTGAACAGGCAATTTAATGTGAGACAGTCAACAATACAGGCTAGGCTGTCCTTAAAATGCTCTCTGGTATGTAAAAAAAGCTCCACTGCAGGATATTTTGATCGGGGAGCTAGACAGAAATCAGTTCTTAGAAAGTTAAAACAAAGCTTTTACAAAATAACATAAAAGTATTATGCCCATGAGGAAGTTTATTACCGAAGCATGTTTAGGACCCCTAAAGATGAATTATTCAGTAGATGAGAAACAAAAAGATATAGAATTGCCTGTGATCTGAATGATGTAGTTATGTTCAATATGGTTGAGGATGGCTTGTCCAATCAGTGCTAGTACAGAGGAATTCAGTTCAAGATTAAGAGACCAAAGTTAGATGTTTGCATGTGCCATACATGTCTATAGTCAATGTAGACCATGGAGACTAGAAAATGATTGAGTTTACCAATCCCGAGATGCCTAGCTATGGAATCCCAAGGATCTTTCTGCAGTCAACCTCTCTCAGAACATCTGTGCCACTTATGTTAATAATTAATATTTAATAATTATGTTAATAATCTACTGGGAAACCTCAGAAGATTAATACAATGCCAATGTTCAACCATACTAAGTGTGATCACAGAGTCTAAAATTCAGAACCCAAGTGTCTGCTGATGAAAAGTTGGGAAAAGAATATCCCAAGGGAAAATGCAATAACCGGTACCTGTCAACAGCTTTTTTTTAAATTAAAAAAAGGGAAGGGAAGGGCAGGGCAAGGGCAGGGCAAGGGCAGGGCAAGGGAAGGGCAAGGGAAGGGGCAAGGGAAGGGGCAAGGGAAGGGGCAAGGGAAGGGGCAAGGGAAGGGGCAAGGGAAAGGGCAAGGGAAAGGGCAAGGGAAAGGGCAAGAGGGAATTAAAACATAGGAACAAACAATGCAGGGAAACAGCCAGCTGTGTCTTCTGTAAAGCCTTCAAATAAAGACTGGTGATCTTTTTGAAAAACTTGTCTTCCTTGGCTTAGTACAAGGGTAACTGTATGAAGTGTAACAGCCTACTATATAAAAGAGCACACATGAAGCAACTACTAGTCCCTTCTGTCCTCAAACTGAATGATCAGTTTATAACCAAGATAGATAGAAAATGAATAAGTAAATTATATCCTGTGGTGGGCTGACCCTGGCTGGAGGCCAGGTGCCCACCAAAGCTGCTCTATCACTCCACTCCTCAGCTGGACAGGGATGAGAAAATATAATGAAAGGCTCGTCGGTCGAGATAAGGGCAGGGAGAGATCACTCACCAATTATCGTCACAGGCAAAATAAATTCGACTTTGGGAGAAAATTAATTTAATTTACTACCAACCAAACCAGAGTAGGATAACAAAAAATAAAACCAAATCTTAAAACATCTTCCCTCCGTCCCTCCCTTCTTCCTGGGCTCAACTTCACTTTCAATTTCTCCACCTCCCCCTGCCCCCAGCGGCACAGGGGGATGGGGAATGGGGGTTGTGGTCAGTTCATCACACGTTGTCTCTGCCGCTCCTTCCTCCTCAGGGAGAGGGCTCCTCACACTCTTCCCCTGCTCCAGCATGGGGTCCCTCCCATGGGATACAGTCCTCCACCAACTTCTCCAACATAAGTCCTTCCCACGGGCTGCAGGTCTTTCTGAACTGCTCCAGCACGGGTCCCTTCCACGGGGTGCAGACCTTCAGGAACAGACTGCTCCAGCGTGGGTCCCCCACGGGGTCACAGCCTCCTTCGGGTGCATCCAACTGCTCTGGCGTGGGCTCCTCCACAGGCTGCAGGTGGATATCTGCTCCACCATGAACCTCCATGGGCTGCAAGGGGACAGCCTGCCTCACCATGGTCTTCTCCATGGGCTGCAGGGGAATCTCTGCTCCGGTGCCTGGAGCACCTCCTCCCCCTCCTTCTTCACTGACCTTGGTGTCTGCAGAGTTGTTCCTCTCACATATTCTCACTCCTCTCTTCTGGCTGATGTTGCACAGCATTTTTTTCCCCTTCTTAACTCTGTTATCCCAGAGGCGCTACCACTGTCGCTAATGGGCTCGGCCTTGGCCAGTGATGAGTCTGTCTTGGAGCCAGCTGGCATTGGCTCTGTCAGACATGGGGGAAGCTTCTAACAGCTTCTCACAGAAGTCACCCCTGTAGGCCCCCCACTACCAAAACCTGGCCAGGCAAACCCAATACATATCCCATAAAAAAAATATTTTAAAGTGGTGTCTTGCTTCTATGGTTTACACAGATATTTTTCTTCCTTCTCTGAGATTTCTAATTTCCCTACACATGTGAGTCAGTTTGCTCACTTCAACCTTTTAAGCCTCATCTAAACGATGCAAGTAAGATAAAATATATTTTGTGCTATAGCTTATTGTGGAGGATGCAGCCAGTGAAGTGAAAAATAAAATAAAAATCTGTGTGTGAGCATCCAATTGAAAACAGAAAGACTCAAGAAAATAAATTTGTTGCTGTTTTACTTGGCACAGATAACACTTGTTATGCCAGGAACACATCTATCATTCAGCACAACAGCTCTGAGTCAGTAATTGAATGCTTAATTAAGCATTACGCATTCTTGCATTAAACAAGAAACTGGTTTACAGTGTCATTGCTCAGAAGACATGTAACTTGAAGCCATACTTTTGTGTGCCTAAAGTAAGAGTGTTTAATTATACTGAATAGCTAATGCTCATTTACTATCACATCTATGGATGCCTTTTCTTTTTTGGTTAATAACCTGTGATCTGCCTCAAAGACAAGCGTACCAATCTGCAGCTTAAAGTTAAAAATGCTAAAACAAACCTCGACCCCAGCTGCGGCTAACAACCAGCGAATTGACTCCATCTTGCCTCTTCCATCAAAGTAGTAAAGTTTTGGTTTTCCGGCCATGACTTCAAACTTCCCGTTACCTAAAACGGTTATAAAAGATAATAAATTAATAATGATACAAAAATCTGATGGCAGCTGGAATAACGGTCCACAGGTCACTCACGTGACAAAAATTTAAGTTAATTTTTGACAAAACTTTTCAGTAAGGTTTCAGTCTAAACTGATTTGGTTTTACTGCTGCACAGTGAAGTCACGGTATTTCATAGTCTTTTAATTCCCCTGAAATTCAGGAAAAATAAACATCAAGTTGATAAGTAGGAGATAACAGAAAAAAATGAATAAAGGAAATCCTTAAAACTTTTAGAAAATATATGTTTTAACACTAGAGTTACTCAATCATCACTAAAAGCCAAGTTTTGATCAAAAGGGAGAAGAGGCAATAGACAGGTTTTCAAATCTGGCAGTATCAAAGAATGCCAAAAGTATCTAAGCATTAATTCTACGCATACTTAGGTGAAGTATGGGAATGTATTTTCAAAGTCGCTCACTTGTCTTTCTAGCTGTGGTGATCCAAGGTAAGTATGGGATCTGGAAATAGTAGAAACTTCAAAAGAAAGACCAGATTCTTCTGTAATAATCCAGATTAAACTACAAAGATTCAGACTGTTGCAGTACTTATCCATCTACTGGTTGCATTTCTTTCTATTAATAAACCCTGCTGCTAAGCAAAACTTTATAGGCTTTTCAGTTGATCAAATACATTGTGATTTTTAAGCAGCATTTTAGTTCTTGAATGGCTTCATAAACAAGGCTATTAATTGGGGTTTTTTTTAATAGACTAGTGTTTAGGTCTCAGCAGGAATTACATTCCACTGTAGAGCCGTAAGCCAAGGGAGCATCAAATTTCATCATACTGGCATTTCACATGCAGAACTCTCTAATAGCAACTCCTCGCTGCAACTGAGAGCTGTTTTCCCTCTGTAGGGAGATCTCTTGTCACTCCAATCCACAGTTCAAGTAATCCTGGAAAAGAGCCTGTTGGCATGCAAACAATAACCTCCAGTTCCCAATGTTGCAAGAGTTCCTTCATCAGCGGAGGGAAAAAGCGGCCTTTGAAAGACCTTGAACGCACAGGAGGCAAGAGATCTGCTTGCTAGCCAAAAGGCACGAAAATAGAACACAAAATATAAGACTGCATCTGACCACAAGAATTCAAATGAGCCAGGCTATTCAGCCCTTCACGTCTGCTTAGGGGCCTCCATTTCTTCTTAGGTAATTCACTGGGATCTCAAACATTGCTGAGTAGTATCTATACTGCTAATAAATACAACAGTGCATGAGAAACAGAAAAAAGACTAAAGAAAAGTATCAGTGTGAATGACAAGAAAGAACAGAATGAAACAGGAATTGCTCATAATACAGCTAAATTCACAGAAGAAGAAAAAAATCACCTTTGGCTTTTTTTAACTTGAAGTTTAAAAAATTAAAGAAACAGAAGAGTCACTTTTCTTCAGTGTATCTTCCTAAGACATGCTCCTAGCAGGCCAACTGACATGTCACAGGAGATAAGCAAGTCACTGTTGCCAAGCACATATCAGTGCAGCAAAGGCAAACAGAAGGTAAAGACATGGTGGATGCTTGTCTTGGAAATACAGGGGGACCATCAGGCTTTGAAGCAAGCTGTAGCATTCTGGTTCCTAAGACTGCCATGTAATATTGGAAGAGAAAGTCCAACTTGTGAACTGAAATCTGATGGAAAGACACTACCCTGGGGATGGGCAAAGCGCTTCTCCCTTCCCTGTTCTTCTTACCAGGAGGGAAAATGGCAATTTGCGGTCAGGAGCCACAATCGCAGGTGGGTTGCTGGCCATTCCCCTCAGCCTGATATCTCAACAGCAAAAGGTATTTTGGGAAAAAAAGATCTGAATTTACTCCCTTGTTGTGATTTATGGAGGACACTTGGGCTAAGGGGGGAAAGAGGGAACATAAATATTCATGCAAGGAGTCATGGCTCCCATGCTAGCCACATAGACCAGAAGAACATTGGTGAAGAATGCCAGGAGACCAGCAGCGCCTGGCATGTCCTGCAGAGCCAAGACTTCAAGACCCACTTTTCACTGCTTGCCTTCAGCAGCCCTCAGCCCAACAGCAGCCGCTCTTTTCTACTCTGCATCATGTAACACCAACCTGGGGGGAAAGTCTCCTACTCAGTGTATGACAGGTAGTTGCCTCCTGGGCCGTCGACTCCAACCCCTTCCATCCGTGACAAGTTCTTTGTAGATGTGAGATGAAGAGTGGTTCATATTATTAAATGGGGAGCCAACGTGCTGACAGCTGGCGGTGGGTTAGAGGCAAAGAGCCAAACAGAGCAAGCTCTGATGTAAGAGATGAGAAATGCTGGAGTACGCACTTCTTGTACAACCGCTCCTGAAGTCCAGAGCAACAGCCCGAGGCCAGGGAGGCTATCTCCTGACCAGACACCCGAGTGCCAACTCGAGCCCAGCACAGCCCCACACACACCACGAGAGCCAAGCCAGCCAGAGGGCACCAGGGTGGTGAGGGGAAAAGAGAAATCACAGAAACTCACATTATTCACACAAAGAATTAAAAAAAAAAATAATAAACCCAAGAGAAGGTACGCAGCTTTTAACTAGCGAGGCAGCAGTGCTTCCCGCCGCACACCCCCGCACGTGGCAGCGGGCTGCCACCCCGTGAGGAAAGCAGCCGAGCCGAGCCGCGCCGAGCCGCGCCGAGCGCCCGCCCGCACCTACCTGCCCCGCCAGCAGCTGCAGTCGCCACCGCTTCGCTCCCAGTCTCCGCGCTAAGCGGCGGTGACAAGCCGGACAGCCACCAATAGAAAGCTGCTAATCTGCATATTTCGCAGCGGCTTCTGGGAGGAAAATGTAACCAAAGAAAAACATTAAATATTTTTAAGCGCTTTAGTCAGATAAGTTTCCTTGTTACAGAGAAGTGAATCCACGGTATCTGTCACTGCATTGGAACTCTTGGGCACTCGCCGTAATGTGAAGATGATTTGATATTCTGACCCTTATATAGTGCTGCGACCGCAATGTTGCTCTGGATGTGAGGGCGATCTGGCTGCGACATCTGTCACCCCATTGATCGCCAGGGTTGATTCGGCTGATCTGGCTGGCTAGGCGGGTGTCCCCTTCCTCCCTCACCGCTCCATGTGCGTCCCTCCCGAAGCTGCGCGCTCGGTCGAAGAGGACGACCTTCCCCGATAGAGACGTACCGTTCATCGGTCAAGGGTATACGGTAGCTGCGCTCCCCTGCTAGAACCTCCAAACAAGCTCAAGGTCCATTTGTAGGAGAACGTAGGGTAGTCAAGCTTCCAAGACTGCAGACACATCCAAGTGAGGCGCTGCATGGGGCAGTCTGCCATTGTTTTGTGCCGCCAGAAACGGCCGAATTTACACACTCCACAAAACGCCCTCTCCATATATCAAGCTTATTTGCACTGCCGGGGGAGGCAACAGGGAACTGTAATTACTTTTAATTTACATCCCTGAGGCCTCGCTCAGTTTGTTTCTTCTCCCATTTCCATCCCCAGTCACCTACAAATCCCTGAGCTCCTTGCCTTACACACACACCAGTTACAATCCAGCATCTTTACACTTATAAATGTATTTTTTCACCTAGTTCATCACCTGTACAAGTGGTTTTACACCCACTTGAAGAGTTAGCAAAAGGGCTGGGTTTGTAACTTATCAACTGTCTTCAGCTTCTACTGCCTTGAAAGTAGAAGGCAGAGGTGACACAAGACAGAACAAGAATAGAATAGAATAGAATAGAATAGAATAGAATAGAATAATTTCAGTTGGAAGGGACCTACAATGACCACCTAGTCCAGCTGCCTGTCCTTCTTCCTTTTTCCAAGGTGTTATGGATCTTCTGTTTTAATTCAGCGTTGCAGTTAGTTTCAGAGGAGTTGGCATCCAAGGGCTAAACTTTACACGAAGCTCTCAGTATACTGCAGAAATTACATGCTTAGACTCACATTACATGGCCGATGAACCAGCAGAAAGAGCACAGCTGCCAGGAGGTAGTACTCCTCCAAGAAGGCACCAAATGTAAGGCTTATTTTAAAACAAACAAACAAACAAACAAACAAAAAACTCCCTGCAAACCAATCCCCCTCCCAACCACAACTAAATAAACAAAAGCCAAACTAAGGTACTTTTATTAAAAACTGAATAAAAGATCAAGACTCAGATTTCTTCAAGACTAACTTTATTCTGGGAAGACGACTTGACACAGAAGGAATGAAACAAACATTTATAACGTTCTTGAACAAAAACACTAAATAAACAAGAACTGTTACTTCTTTAAGATCTTACTCACTTTGACAATTCCACCCTCTCCGTCCACTTAAGTTCAAAAATGTTCTTGCAATATCTGTTTTCTTCCTCACATTATGGAACATACTACTCCTATCAACAGCCTTATTTGATACAGAGATACCATGGAAGTGGGTTTGTTGGGCTGGGGTTGTTTTGGCTGATGTCATGGCACTTACACAATACTTTTACAAAAATGTGGATTACAGAGGTGAATGAGTTCACTGCCAGGCTCCATTATTTCCAACAGTTGTTACATATTATACATAAGCCTGAGCAAGTGTGAACAGCAAAATTAAAAAAAACCATTTTGCATAAAGATGCTGCTAAATATTAAAAAACAAATAGTAGGCTACGTATGATAAATTCTCAGACATGCCACTTGTCCAGATTTCAGTATAATATAGACCTACATCTTTTCCATACTTGTATCGCACACTGAGACAGCACAGTAAAATACACAGCACAGTCAACTCGGTCCTTACTCAAAAAGAACTTTTTCCAATTTCAGTAGGAATTTGCTTGAGTAAAGGCTGCAAGACTGCTGCAATTATACTTCTACTTAACCAATTTTCTGTCCCACTAAGTTAAACTAGCAGAAGTGGTTCTGATTGATTATCAAGATTATTAGCTTTTCTCCAAAATAAAGGCTTTAATTTGGGAACGGAGGAGATATGCCAAAATAAAAGTACTATTGCTTTTTCTAATCTTTTTGCCAGACTGACCAAACCCTGAATGCTATAGCCAAGGAAATGACTGCAGGGCTGATAAAGGCTCAGAGACTGCAGGCCAGGTTTGGATTCATCCTGTCTTACTTTAAACACATGGAGTAGCCCCCACCCTTAGTGGGGAGACCCAGACATCTCCAGAGAGCTACTAAGTTCTCAAGTGAGCTGAACTTCTCTTCAGACAATTCTCACTCACCACTGGTTTAGAGAGTCAGCTCACAACAGAGGAGCTCACGTGTAGGTGCCTGCAGTTAGGCAGAATGAATCCAAGCCTCAGCAGCCCACTCTCATGACTTGTTTGTCTCCTGCTTCCACTAACAGGAATTAAGCATATGGAACAGACTAGTTAAATTGCCTACTTAGGTCTAGGGATACTTAGGATAGGTTCAGGGTGTTGCCTCTTGAGACCAATTAGTCAGTGATAAAATAAATTAAATGATACCTAGATATAAATACAGATACTTATTCCCACAAAGAGAAACAACTATCTTTCCAGTTCTAACACAAATATACATATTTCCCTTTCCACTTACCCAAAGACACCATCAGTGTGTGCTTTAGAAATCGAATGGCTGCTTTATTCTACTGCTACACATTGGCATCACTGCTTCGGAAGCAGTTAGGTATGGTTTGGAGTTAGTACTTGCTATGAACAAATAACTGGGGTAGCTGGACACGTAACATGTCCTTGGCATGTGTTAAGTATACACATACTTTCTTTTTAATGCATAGACCCTTTTGCTCCCTTTTTGTCTGGTACTGTCTCACTGTGGACTGAGTCCATAAAGGTGAACAGTGACCAGTGCTCCTCACAGTTCCCCCGTAGCACTGAGCCAGCAGCCTACTCGAGGGTACAGTGTCCTCGGCGTCCCACGTTTTCCGTGGGAAGTACTGAAAAGGCCAGCATGCGTTATCAGTCTCCAGTCCACAGCAGCTGCCCCTCGTGGGTGCCGGCAGCTCCCAGAGAGGATCGCAGACACACTGGCCATTCAGCTCCTGCAGAATAGCTGGATGCTGAGAACCATACCTGCTCTGATCCCTTTAGACTGGATTTAAGTCTCATAAACATAAGATTTGCCTCATCTGTTCATAAAATGAACTCAGAACGGTGAGCATTCCTGTACAGTTCTGCAGGAAGATGCATTTTCACAGCACACTTCAGCTTTGGGGGAACTGTTCCAAGACGCAGCTATAAAAGATGTCCTCCCAGAGCACTGTAGTGTTCTACCTTCTTTCTTTGGAAGGAGGTGCAGGAACAGCCAAGTGCTGACTGTGATCTAAATGAATCTTTTGCTGATGGCCAGACTCTGGCACTTCTTTCCAGTGCAGAATTAAACCAGACTATGAGGCTATTTTCTTTTCTCTATAACCTGCTAATTCATTTTCTCTGAGAAGAGCAATTAACTCACGTTGTAAGAGCTGTATCAGTTTCTGTGAAATCAATTGCAATTTTGAAATGTTTTTTAGCAGGACCAGGTAAGGTCCCATTTTTCCCAGTAGAGCCTGAGGGCCTAATTTACAGAAGCGGACACGTTCTTCACATTGGTAGTGAAGATCTATTGAAGTGAAGAAGAACTGAAGTAAGCTTAAACTGACTCATTTCCTCTGGATTTTTTTTTCCCAAAAGGGATTTAAAACAGTTGTGAAAATTAAGTCAGCTGCATAGATATTGTTTCCTTAAACTCTGCTTCTGGCATATACTTTGATACTCTGAAACCAGCTTTATAATTGTTAATACTGTCTTAAATATGTCTTCAGATCTTACAGTCCCAACAACAACAACAAAGAAGAAACAGAATCTGATTTTTCTCCTTAGAAATCATTAGAACACTTAAATGAATTTAAGAGAGGTAGGTCCACATTCTGTTTCATAGTGAACAATGCCAAGAAGCAACTTTGAAGCAGGACAAAAGTGCGCTGTGTCAGAAAACAGATCTACAGAAGGGTATTCACCCTTCGCCAAACAAGAAGATTCCCCAAATTTGGTAAAAGCAAAAGAATGGAGCTGGAAAGCTGGACAGCAGTCCAACAAAAACCTTTTAAAGGCAAAATCAATTTAAAAAAAAAAAAAAGCCTCCCACAGACTTTCAGCAGTCTCTCAGTGACTGCAAAGGAGAGTTTAGACTGTTGGTCACTCATTCCTTTGATGTCAGTACAAAGCAAATGAGTATAGGACAACAGAGCATGGCATCAAGACGTGGCATCACTGAAATTATACAGCCTCATTTAGCACATAAACTTCAGAAAACGTCTGATGAATGCCCCTTCCTCAGTACATCTCTTCCACTGCAATATTGCACCACTTTTTTAATCCACTTTTATAAAAAAGTTGAATCTAATAAAGGAAAAGTTAAATTTTAAAAAAGATCATTATAAAAATTTATCGTATAAAAACGCCAAACCCCCTGAGCCATATATACAAAATATATCAGATTTATGAAAATAACTGGACCCAATTATATAACAAAACAATTTTATACAAAAAGGTACAAGATTGCATTCAAATTAATACAAATAAAAGTAAAAAAACCCCTTCAAAATGTCTCGTTCATAGAAGATCTGTTTCTTTTAAATTTACAGGTATATAAAACAGTATCAAATTGTCTCATGTTAGCCACCATTTCATGGGAAACACGCACTGGTTCAGAGAGTATTTCCACACGTCACCGGTGAGCACCATACTTTGCAGACCAGTCAACACGCCCGTGGATCGGCTGAGCTGGTGGTGGGAGAGGCATCAACCTTGGCGTACTTTTTGTAGGTGAATTGAACGATGGCCGTCCAAGATGGGGTCTTACTGACTTCAGAGAAGCATAATCTATGGGACAAAGGAAAATGCCATGAGATAAAGGTTCAGTGAGTAGAAAAGTCCAGATCCTTATTTCTCCAGGAAATAAGCCTCCTTTTTTAATAGAATTTGCATATGTGAAACAATAGTGGATCCAATGCCTAAAACCTTATCAGACAAGGAGTATTTATATCATTGATTTGACAAGTGTGAATTCTGTGCCAGCTCTCATACCAACCTCTAGGTCCTACCGAAATATGCTATGGATAAAACCACATATTTCATAAACAAAGTAAAAACAATCCAAATCCTTCTCCATATGAAGTTCTGCAAGGTTACAAACTGTAGTTCCAGTCAGTCAAATGTTTACAAATAAAGTAACGCAAAGATATGTAGTTCAGTGCTGCATACATACGGCATTGCCGGAGTAATGAGCAAGGGACCAAGACAACTTTGGTACTGTACTTACTGGAAGACGGATCTACAACTGGTGCTAACTGAACCCTCTGCCCAGCAGAGCCTACTTCCTTCTTCAGAAACGAAGGGATATAACCACCAGTTAGACCGCTTGATCCTATGGGCCCTGAAAGAAATGGCAAGGAACACCTGAGCTATCAACAGATGACAAAGGTGTGCACTGATGGGTCACCTTCAAGATCAAGCCTGATCATGGACTGATGAAAACAAGAACTTCATTGAAGACACTAGAAATCCACAGATCCTATATATATACCTGCAGTCAGGAGACTGTCAGCATCAGACTGCATTGAAGATGAATGGAAAACCAGTACAAATTGTACTTTTAGAAGGGCAATTCCTGCCCCTCCCTGACATCTCAGCTTTTTCAAGGTTTCTCAAAGCTTTCAAAACTTAGCATTTCAGTTGGAGTTACTTTGTTTGACTCGCAGTAACTGGGTCCTATGAATATACTCACTCTTGATACCTGTGTAGTGAGTCTGTGGCTCTGGTGCTACACAAAAGCTCTTACTGAAGCCAGTAAGAGAGCAATTTCTTAAATTTGGACCGATCCATGTTCCAAATTTGGAAAGTCAGCTACAAAACTTGTCCCTAAGATGAGCAGGAACAGGTTTGACTGACCTGTAGGATAAGCTGTAGTAACAAAAACAGTTATAAACAAAACAGTCTAGAGTCATAGTGCAGATGGACACTAAACCAGTCAGCATGCACAGATCAGATCCATCGCACATACACCTATAATGAACTAGAGCAGTAGAGCAGTGGCAAAGCATACTGTGGGAAATGGTGGTAATAAGTAAAAAAAAACCCAACTAATTATATCCTATGCAGCTACAAAAGAAGCAAAAATTTGCAGAAGAGCCAGGAAGCAGACACGTGCTACTTATATACAGGTTCTCATGTAGTTCAGCCATTTACAACATCTTCCCATCTTGAATCTTTAAAGAACAATTTTCTGATTAAATGACATCCAAAATTTTAAGGTTTATTTTATTTTTAAACCAGAGTTTGTAAAGGCCTGAAATGTTTCTTTGGGCCAAGATTCAACAAAAAAATTTTCTCAAACATTTTCGTAACAACATATGCGAAACAAGTACTGCACTGCACTGCAGAACTGTAACATCACATGAAAACCTGAAGCCAGGAAAGACTTAGAGAGGAAATACATAGATACACTCTAGAAACATCAACATGTTTAAGTATATCTGGTAAATTCTAATCTAAAAATCTACAGATTAATTACTCCAAATCAAATCATAGGGATTAAATACCTGAAATACCAAATGCCCCAAAAACCTGAAGAAGAAAAATTGAAGAGTTTTGCTTTTTGTCTGAATTTTTAAAGCTACAATTATTTCACTATTTTAAACAGCATCATTTAAAAGACATAATAGATGATACATTTTATTTGCTTTATTCACATACCAAGAGTGGTGTGTATGGCTAGTTCAATTTAGAACAGCTTCCTCCTCTATGACAGTCATTTCTGTAAAATAATTTGGAAACCTGAAAACATGACTGACAAAAACTGACGAGGGAAACTGAAGGCAAGATGATGTATTTCAGGTGGAACAGACCTAAGCTGTCCAACCTTCTATGCATGTGGTACTTCAAACCAGACTTTTGGGGATTCATCAGAAGAAGTTACTATGTTTCAGTTTAAGGTAGTCTCCAAATCCAAGGAACAGTGCTCATAACTGATTTTGACAGAAAGAATAGACATGGTAGCAAGTATCTTGAGAGCTGTCAATGTATTATAAATGGGTGACCCCAAAATACAGTTGTTTGGAATTGCAGAGGCATCACCTATTATCTTTTCTCAGAGCGTTAAGCACAGCTTCTTACCTGAATTCATCCTGTTAACACTTCCTCCCAAACCAGAAGCTTTCCCAGGCAAACCAGAACCGGGCCAGGGATTAGGTGGAGCAGACTCTTTGTTTGAAGTGGAGACTACGCTATTCCTTGTGCTTATTCCTATGGCAAAAATGCAAAAATTACCATGCTGAATTTTCTGTTGTTACACAGGCTTGCATTCATTCCATCTGATGCACAATCTTAGAGCAGATGTCCAGTTCAGTGAACTTAACCAAAACCTTTTCACTTTTAACACACCTCTGGGTTACTTCCCATCCTCTCCCACAGGAATGCTGTGACTAGCCATAGGCCCTAATCCTGCCAAGATAGCTGCGTAAGTAGTTCCAGAAGCAGCAATGGCTGCTTATGTCAAGCGACAGGACCCTTACAAATATTCTCAAGTCACAGAAGGTGAACCCTGAGACCTAAAAGAAATCTATGCTTCGTATCAAACACAGCATTTTACAGCTTTTAGCCTAACAGTGACAAGATAACTTGAGAGTAAATGGTAGATTACATTTCTCATAGTACTGTACTCTTCTTTGGTGTATCTACTGAAACCACATGCAAACAGTTTGCGGTAGAGTTCATATCTCACATATTATTTGTATTTCATATACATCCCATATTTAAGCAGGGTACCTTACGTGCAACGATGAGCTCACAATTTATGGTAAAGCAAAAGCAGGCTTGTGATCGATGTGTTTTACAACTTCCTCTAGTAACACAACTTCTAGCTACCAAAACTCTACTTAAGGGAGCCAATTTGAAAGGCATTGAAATTAATTGTTTCAGGAAAAAAAGACTTGAGTTTACCATCATGATACTTTTTAGTTTACTTAATTAATTTGAAGTATTAGTATTACAAGGGAATGAACAGCTAACATTGCCTTTATAAACAGAAATTATCAAAGAGGATACATTTCTATTCAGCTCATTTTAAAAACAGGCAGACATGCTGTCCACCTCCTGTACTTCATCCCATGCCAGTACTGGTCTCAGTGTAGCAGAGGTTAACATGAAGACAGGCATGCAATACCCCTACAGAGACATGGATTTGCATTCTATTTAACTCCAAACTACACCAAAGCATATTCTCACTCTTAGTTAGCTTCTGTTGTTCATGGTATTACATACTCATGAGGTAAACGTAGGGCGCTTTCTTTTCCCGTCTAGAAGACCAGTCTCATTCTTCTTAGGGAAACAGGGAATAGCTTGGCACATTAAGACATTTTCTATCACACTTCAAAGTACGAAAGATTATCCAGCGGGAGGAAGAAGTACCAACAATGCTGTCTCCTTCTTGTAAGCAGGATTTACCTCAGTTGATAGACTGTTAGAATGTAGTTTGTATCATGGCCATATACATTAGCAAAGCTCTTGCTCTCCTCATTTTCTTTAAGCAGTAGACCTCCTCCGCAAGCTCAAAGCCTAATGTACCAATAACTATTTCATACTGCTGTGGGAATTACAAGAAGAAAAAGAAGCATTTTTTACTAACCAGGTAGATACCTAGAATGTCTCAAGTAGTGTTGCTTTGCTGCAGAAACTCGCAATGTGGGAGTGTCCTGCCGTGGAAAGGTCGGATGGGAAGGTGCACTGCTGCCAGAGCCTACAGCATCTGAAGGCTTCAGGTCCAAAATGCTTTCAAATCTATAACCCAAAAATTGCTACACTTAGTCCAATTCTTACAGCATGTGTTTATCCACAGTTGGCCTTCTCATCTCCATCCCACCTCCAGAAATTGTTTCCTCATACTATCTTTTCTACGGCATAAATACACAGACAACAGGGAGTATTTTCACCCTGAAGCCATGCAAGTGCCCCTGAAAATCAGATCTGTGGTTCTAGTTCCCTTTTATATTGCTTTTAAAGTTACAAATCACTCAATAAGTTTTTCTCTACTGTGTATGATCCATGGAAACGGCAGCTTATAGTCACCCAAAACAGTTTATATGTGTGGAATATATCAAAATAGTTCATATGTAAAACAGAAACTATATATTCAAAGATTAACTTGGAAAGACTTAAGCTAAGCATCATTTTCAGTGCAGAAAAATGAACAAGGAATTGTATAGAAAGGTGCACTGTCCATCGAACAACGTGTTGCAATTCAAAGGTCTGCATTCAACAAGCAGCCAAGACAAAGCAGGAGAGAGACAAGCTGCATGTCCTTTACCGGCCTGGATATATCTTTCTAGATCCATAGAAAGCAAAAAGAGCAACATTACAAAAAAAGAGGCGAAGCTTAAGGAAATAAGAACAAATAGCACATGGACATAAAAGAAACCAACCTACCTACAAAGAGTTTCATCACTCTGCCTCTTCTTGTTTTTCAAGTCCACCCTCGTGATGGAAGAGCTGAAATCAAGGTCTTCCAAGTCATCCCAGTCTTCAGAACTCTTCACTGTTCTAGCAAGATGTCCCCATCTTCGTCTAGTTTTTGGTTTAAGTTCACCATTTATATTCTCAGTCCCAGCAGATGTTTTCTGTTATAAAGATTGAAAAGAAACAAACCCACACACTTACACCATAAACCGGGTGACAGGACCAAAAGGACTGTTTTTCCTGCCTCAAAGAGTAACAGTGGTAGTAGAGCTGTAAAAACAGAATCCTAATCTTTCATTAAACTTGCTGAGAACACCAACTGTAGTCTGTAGACATTACTAAGTATCTTCTGCATTTCATCCTGTAATAAAGTATCTTACACTGACAGAAGAATAAATTTCTAGGGTCTCAATTCCAATTCTATATTTCACTATACACCTCCCAACCAACTAGTTCAGGGTCAATTTCTATTTCTTGACCCATCTTGGGAGTACGAAACTGCATGCATGTTCATGTTTCCACAAGCCTGTGCCTAGACATTTATAAAATGTATTTTTCTTGTGGGACAGTACAGGTACAAATTTGTGTCTCTTCAGCCATTTAAGCTCATCAGTACACTTCAACCTCGTGTGACTCTGTATATGGCCAGTACAGATCCTACTTAATACCAATCTCGTAGCAGCAGTATTCACACTGTCTGATCTCGTCATTGATCTTATGAATCCAGTTTCCTTGTACAGTCAACAGAAATGGTAGGTTCTAATGCTGAAAGAATCATAGAATCATAAAATGGTTGGGGTTGGAAGGGACCTCAAAGATCACCTAGTTCCAACCACCCTGCCATGGGCAGGGACACCCTCCACTAGACCACGTTGCCCAAAGCCCCATCCAACCTGGCCTTGAACACTTCCAGGGAGGGGGCATCCACAACCTCTCTGGGCAACCTGTTCCAGTACCTCACCACCCTCACAGTAAAGAATTTCTTCCTTACATCTAAACTAAGTCCACCCTCCTTCAGTTTAAAGCCATTACCCCTTGTCCTGTCACTACACTCCCTGATAAACAGTCCCTCACCAGCTTTCTTGTAGGCCCCTTCAGGTACTGGATGGCTGCTATAAGGTCTCCTCGGAGCCTTCTCTTCTCCAGGCTGAACAATCCCAACTCTCTCAGCCTGTCTTCATAGGAGAGGTGCTCCAGCCCTCTGATCAGCTTTGTGGCCCTCCTCTGGACTCGCTCTAACAGGTCCACGTTCTTCTTAAGTTGGGGTCCCCAGAGCTGGATGCAGTACTCCAGGTGGGGTCTCACAAGAGCGGAGTAGAGGGGCAGGATCACCTCCCTCGACCTGCTGGTCACACTTTTGATGCAGCCCATGCAGGACACGGTTGGCTTTCTGGGCTGCAAGCGCACACTGCTGGCTCATGTTGAGCTTCTCATCAATCAATACCCCCAAGTCCTTCTCCCCAGGGCTGCTCTCAATCCATTCTCTGCCCAGCCTGTAGTTGCGCTGGGGATTGCCCCAACCCATGTACAGGACCTTGCACTTGGCCTTGCTGAACTTCATGAGGTTCGCACGGACCCACCTTTCAAGCCTGTCAATGTCCCTCTGGATGGCATCCCTTCCCTCCAGTGTGTCGACCGCACCACACAGCTTGGTGTCATCGGTAAACTTGCTGAGGATGCACTCAATCCCATTATCCATGTTGCTGACAAAGATGTTAAACAGCGCTGGTCCCAATACCAACCCCTGAGAAACACCACTCATCACTAGTCTCCACTTGGACATTGAAGAAAAATTTGATGTTTTCCGTGGCCAGTATAGAAGCCCAAAGGGACTATTATTCTCAGTCACATAAATTGGATGTCTTAAATGGATGAAGGGAATAGCCCCCCTCCCTCTCATTTCCATACTATTTAGCTTAATATTTTTCTGTCTGGCATCAATCCCATTAATATTCTGCATCAATCCCATTAATATTCTGACCACTGTACATCCTTTTTATTCACATGAAATCACAGTGTCATCCTTTAAGTGGTGCTTAAAGGGAAGCATAAAATGGCTTTAAAATGAGAAATCAACTTGCTTATTTTATAGCAATTGGATTTAGATTTCAACAGAGCAACTTCCAGTTTATAGCAGAAAGTTATAACTATTCTTTATTCCCATTTCCTGTCCTTTTAGTAAAGTATAAGATCCTTGAAAGACAACAAGAAAAAGAAACACAATTAAGAAAAAATCAGGCAGTGTATCAGGAATCATATCTTACGGTAGATGGATCTTTACCTGCTGAGGAACCTTATTGTGAATTGCAGGCAGAAGAACCTGGTTAGACTTGTCCTCCTGTAAATAGTTACTGTGCTCAGCCCCAGAGTTGTCTGTCTTATATGGGTACACCAAGTGCTGAGAAGACTGGCTCTGTTGAAAAGGCCTTGACAAAATGCGGGCGTGAGGTTTCGGAGCGGGTTGTGCTGGAGGGACAGGCTTAATATGCAGAGACGATTTATTATGCAGTTCCTTCTGTTTTCCCAGTTCCTGAACACCCAGGGCATGCCCAACCCGGAAGTACGGATATCGAAGTGCCTAAAACATAATGAAGACGTTAGGATCCAACTTAGGAAACCTAAGTTTTTAACTTACCCTAGCCCTATGTGGTGGTACAAACTTAATTTCCTTTTTTCTGGGGTGGAAACAGAAGACCCATGTCTCAACACTAGATTTTAGTGAGCACAATCCACTTCAGAATAATGTTGCAATAGTAGAAAAGTTTCAACAGATACCAAGTTATCAAATCCTCTGTGGACTTGCACTAAAAGGAAAAGGCTGTGCAGAAGTAAGGTACTTAACCAGGTATCTGGCACCTAGAGGCATGTCTCATTATGTGCTGTCTCTTCACATGTGCAAACACACACACACGTGTCATCACAGATTCCACCATCAAGACCTGGATGACCCCAGAGACGTTCCATCTCTTCCATTCTCCAGTTCCAAGACTGAATCAAGTGAAAGAAATAGAATGCTTATGAAAATTAGCCCCTCTCTTTTTTGGAAGACATGTTGGTAAAAATAGCTTTATCCTGCCTTACAAGTAGTTAAGGAGTTGTCAGTAAAGGCAATTCATATCTGTCCAACTTGCTGTTTCAAGTATACTCATCTTCCCTTCCCAAAAGGCCTCTCACTGCAAAAAACTTCTAAAAGTTCAGACTCCTCACAATATTTGTACTTTACTGTAAAACATTTGTTAATACCAAGTTATAGTAAGTATTTTTTGCTTTTCATTACCTTTGAGAGTTCTTCATCTATTTTACTTCTTAAATGCTTTAATTAGCTTTAAAGCTTTTCATTACAATTTTTACTGAATGTCTGATATAATCGTAAAGTTTCAACTATGGTCCTATTGAGATCCAGTCAGATTTGAACCCAGAATCACATCTGTTTTTCAAAAGGTGCCCTGCTCATGTCGTTAGTTGGGTACTACCACTACAGTACTGGTATCTGAAATCAGTGGCTAACATCAACATCAACTGGACAATTTTATGTGCAATACCGATGACTTGGGCTATGCTTACATACAGGATGCAGGGACATAGCTACAGTGCAACTGAGCAGAGACTGCCCTGCAAACTGCCTTGCATAAGCTAGCCTTATCCAGGCAACACTGGGCTGGATGAGCAGACAGTGAGGTGGACTGAAAGCTGGCCAAATGACCAGGCCCAGAGGGTGGTGATCAGTGGAACAAAGTCTGGTTGGAGGCCAGTAGGTATCAGTATACCCCAGAGGTCAATATTGGGGCAAATACCGTTCAACATCTCCATTAAAGGTGTTGATGGTGGTGCAGAGTGCACCCTCAGCAAGTTTGCTCATGACACAAAACTGGAAGGAGTGGCTAATATGCCACAAGGTTGTGCTGCCATCCAGAGGGAGCTCAACAGGCTGGAGAAATGGGCTGACAGGAACTTCAAGTTCAGCAAGGGGAAATACTGAGTCCTGCACCTGGGGAGGAACAACCCTGTGCACCAGTACATGCTGGGGTCAACCACCTGGAAAGCAGCTTTGCAGAAAAGGACCTGGCAGACACCAAGTTGAACGTGAGCTACCAATATGTCCTTGCTGCAAATAAGACTGACGGTATCCTGGGCAGCATGAGCAGGAGTGATGCCAGCAGGTTGAGGGCAGTGACCTCCCTCTCTGCTCAGCACTGGTGAGGCCACATCTGGAGTGCTGTGTCCAGTCTTGGGCTCCCCAGCAGAAGAGAGAGACGCACATAATGGAGACAGTCCAGCAAAGGGCCACAAATATGATTAAGGGACTGAAGCACCTCACATATTAGGAAAGACTAAAAGACCTGGGACTATTCAGCCGGGAGAAGAGAAGGTTCAGGGGAATCATCACAGTATGCAAATACCCAAAGGGAAGGTGCAAAGAAGATGGAGCAAGGCTCTTTTCAGTGGTGTCCAGTGACAGGACCCGAGGCAATGGGCACAAACAGAAACACAGGAGGTTCCCTCTGAACATCAGGAAACACGGTTTTACTGTGAGGGTGACTCAGCACTGGCACAGGTTGCTAAGGGCAGGAGGGCTGGACCAGAAAGAACGACATCACAGCCTTCACCATATGTCCTACCTTCATTCTGCTGCTACACGCAATGACTGGATTATACTTAATTCAGGTGTACTTAATACACACTGCAGTCACACATTTGATCATTGAGCACACACCCACTGCAGCTCATGTTACATGCAAAAGGTTGATTATGCTCTCTTAATTACTCCCCTTTGTTCTGCAAATTGTTCTTGGCTTCCGCTCTTCTGCCTTCTAAGAACTGCACCCCTGACCAACTGTTAAATGACTGTCTATAAAAGGTGTCTTGCAGTGAAAGGAAGCGTCATATGCAGATGTGAGAAAAAGAAAACAAAACCAAACCTGACTAGCTGTTGGCCGCTTTTTGGGGTCCCACTGCAGCATGTCTCTCATGAGCTGCACCGCTTCACTGCTAGCATTAGGTATGAGGGTTTTTAGGTTGTTAGGTACGCACTGAGGCCAGCGAAAATTCATGGAGGCTGAAAGTTGGTAGCCTTCAGGCCAGTCGTTCTGGAAGAGTGAGATTTCCAATCACAAAGAAAGTTCAGCTGTAAAATATCATAGTGCCTAAGTATACTAGCATATATTCTTCTATCAGTAATAGAGTGTGTACAGCTTACTCTAGACTATATTTAAGATTTCACCAGAAATTTTCACCTCAAACCTCCGGTGAGAGGTAAATCTTGCTTTACATCCGACCAAGTCAAAGACATAAATGGAATAAGGAGATAAGAGTCTTGCCATGATTCCAATTTCTAGCCTCTTAAACCATAGGTTTATACACAATATGCAAGAGAAAATGAAATTTCCACCTAATGAAATAACAGTCTAATTACTTTACTTGCTGTTTAGGGGTCTATTTCTCCTCCTCTAAATGCCAGATTTTACAGCATAATTACATAATGCTTATTTCACAGAAAATAAGTTTTAATTTAGTTTACTGTATCTGAGATCAATACCATACAATAGCAGTAAGCGTGAAAATTGATTATGCTTACTGCTGTTGTGCTATTCTGTATTGTAGAACACCTCTAGTAGTATTGCAGTGTGGAATGTTCCTCTAGCTACCTTCTTTGGTGTCCCCAACACCTGACAAATTTTGAATATAGTATCAATTTCACTGGCGCCTGGGAAGAGAGGCCTCAGTGTGTAAACTTCTGCCATTATACAACCAACAGCCCAAATATCTATTGGAGAACTATAGCTGGTGGATCTCAGAAGGACTTCAGGAGCCCTGTACCTGTAAGAGAGAAAAAAAGAAAAAGAAACAAAACCCACAATTCAAACAGACATACACAAAACCATTCAGCTTTTCATTCTTTGCTGTTAGGAGCAAACATCCCTTAAAAAGCTCCTATCCTCTCCTATCCTACACGTAAGACTTCATTTTTTTCTAGAATGAAGAATTAAAACCTACATAAGCTCTTGCAAGCTCTTTTATGCCTTCCTGACATGCAGCAATCCCAGCACATCCAACCTGCCTTATCAGGCTCCCTCTTTGTTCCTGTGCTGCTGCCATCTGTAAACTGTCTTGCACTAACTGAAGCTTTTCAAATTATGCCAAGCTTAAATAAAAGTTTCATAAAGAGGAGGCATCAAAAGTGGTATTATATTCAGCACAAATGTAATATTTTACTTCTTTAAAGGCTTGATTAGAAGTTTCACACAATGTAGGCAAATACCAGCACTTACCATCTTGTAGATACATAATCGGTGTAAGGAGGTCTAGATCGGATTTCTCGGGCTAAGCCAAAGTCTGCTATTTTCACAAGTTCTGGTCCCATGCAAAGGAGGTTTTCAGGTTTCAAGTCTCTATGAAAGAATCCTAAAATTCAAATGAAATATTGATGTGCATTGCAGTGCCACTCCCAGCTGTAGCCTTTATTTTCCACCTGCATTGTTTTGCTTTAGTTCTTATTGCTGAAGCTTGAATAGCACCAGAGTTCAAAGTTTTATGTGATCAACAGAGCTAGTCAGTATAATGGTTGTTCAGTCAGACTGTGAAGAATAGCATACACAAGTTGACTATATTATAACAATTCAGAGCTTTCGGTCAGATACCTCCCTTTCAAGTAACAATTCTTTAACATAAAAAAAAAATACACCATTTTAATGTTAGTTTAATTCTAATTGTCTTGGAAACTGTGCAATGAAGACATCAGACACTTCAAAAGTTCTTTTAAACAGAATACAAATTAAAATATGAAGTAATTTTTCTGCACTTGGAAACTTCTTTTTAAATCTGAGAACATAATAACCTGCAAGCACTCAGTTACTCATTGTCCCATCAGACAGACGACCTCAGCATATTTCTTTTTAGTGCACTCTGCATTCAGCAAAACCTGATCACAAATAAGCATTTGGCAAGAGTGCTTTCGATACAAATGAGAGAAGAGGGCTAGAATATCACTGACTACTGTCTCTGAAATTTGCTTACACCCTTAGTCTGAAAAACTTGTCCTTATGCTTCTTTCTTGTAGGCATCTGAGACCACTGCTTCCCATATACAGCTCCGTCTGTAGCACCTCCCTTTCAGAGACCTTCCAATATGCTTTGGTTTTTTCCATGGCCTTGAATATGCTCCCACACATTCACATAGGCTGTGCCTACATTGTCCAGTATAATGATACTGACTTTTGTTTGCTAGATTAATGCATGACACCATTGAAGGCATAGTGCTGTAGTTTTTTACCAACCAGCAGATTATGTCCTTCCTAGGGATATTAAGATGTTCTGGTGCCAGCTTCAACTACTGCCTCTTTATGGAAGGTACCAGACGGAGCAATCACGGTTCCTTTTAGCATTTAGTACAATCGCTTCTGTATTTTGCTGCACAGACATGCAATGCACAACCAAAATGCTTTTGAGGCATTTTATTTCATGGTAAACTTGTAAAAAGAGCAATCAATTGTGTACTTAAATATGAAAAGAAGCTTAGGGTTTGGATGGACAAAGAACATAAAAAGTTTACTTGACAAGCATTTCTATGCCATACAGGAGCAGAATAGAGAAATAAAGAAAGGGAAAAAAGTTCTTGTGATTTTTCCAAAACTGTTGCAGAGAGAATCTTGGGATACCCAGTCCTACACTGCCAGCCACAAGACCATCAAGACCATGCTGTGAGGCTTGCCATGAATTTCCACATCTTTTTAACTATGGATTTGCAATAGCAGCCTAGTGTGTAGCAGGCCAGTGAATAAGACAGCTTTGACACAAAATTGTTCATTCTTTATAGCTATATAGTAAGTTAAATAGCAGTAAAAGGTATTCTGAAAGGTTGTGATCCATTTGATAATTTGGCTTAAATTTTTGCATATAAGTAGTATTATTTTTCTGTTTTTAAATATTTTGTATCTCACTAGAACAGAGAGGAATTTCTAGGTTGGTTTCAGAAGTGTATCCAAGCCCCATCAGAATAGAGAATAAAGCCATTAGCTTGAAAGTGTTTGGCAAAACATAATTAAACGTGTTCTTCAAGTGATCTGAAACGCTGGTTCTACAAGCCTTTCACTTCCAGGAGTTTGGCCACTAACACTAATTCTCTTCTGATAACCCCAAGAGCTGACCAACAACATACACTACAGTGTATTTAGCTGGCAGAATTGCAGAGGGCAGCAAAACATGGTAAGGAAGTCTTTTTTTTTTATTATTAGTTAAGTGGGTCTTGTTACTACTGGCTGGTACATCAGCTTTAGCTTTTATCATTATAGCAAAAATTAGTTGGAAGGCCATGCAATGAAAGCTGTTTGTCACTCAGACTTTATTACTTTAAGTGTATCTTGCACAAAATGTGTGTTTTATTCAGGTTATCTGTGTGTACCTTGAGAAAAGAGTAATTTTTCCTCTATTTTCAGTCTCAGGGGGCTTCTAAATGTGTGTGCCCATTAGCATCAGTTGAGTTTTAGAAAGTGGCCAGCTGCCAGTTTGAGAAAGAAAATCTACAGAAAAGGAACCAAGCAAACCTCCAGACTAAAATGCCAGGCAACTATAAAATATGGATATTTTCAGTAATCTAAATCTCTCATATAGTGCCATTCTTTTGATCACTCCCTTTACTAAAGTTAGCAATGTAACTGTTAGTGTACTCATTAAAAAAATTTACACAGACACTATCTTGCTCTAACTCAAAATGTTTACAGCTAAAACATAACCTACCATGCTTATGAATAAATGCAAGCCCCTGCAGGATCTGATACATAATATTCCTAACTGTAGACTCAGGAAACAGTTTGTTTCTGTGGGATAAAAGAAAAGGTAAGAAATAAATATAAATTATTAAGTTCACACATTAGTTTATGCTATCTGATGAATCAAAGATAAAAGGTAACAATGACAATAAAAATACTAGATATATTTTAAGCACTCTCATGTAGTTTATTTCTCCAATAAAATATACACAGTATTTGCAGAACTGCCATACTACATTATATTAAGACTATGTGACATCATGTTAAGACTGTGTGGGACAGTGAATTAAAAAAGGGAAAAAAAGAAAAGAAAGAAAATAATTGGCCAGACTGAACAAACTTCAGCATGTATAGGTCATCAGGCACACTCCTCAAGACAAAAAGGGTTCATGTTAACTTAGTGCTTTTCATGCACAGTTTCATCTGGCCTCTCTTCTAAAGCATATACAAGTCATACATTTGACTTTCCTTTGTTATTATCTAAAGCTGATGTACTACTTCTTTCTCTTCTGTTATCTGATAAAAAACAATCATATCTGCTACCACTGAAAACAAGAGGTTCTTTTCATAATATTCAGGTGAGAAGCTCAGTCGTGGCAGGCAGTTTAATGACAGCCCCTCTTACCAAGAGAGGATTCTGATCAAACAGCTCTGTACCAGCTGCCTCTGTGCATGCCAAAACACAGCAGAGATGGGTTGGGGTGGAAATCAGTGACAATTTTATTCAGAAAGAGCCTAACAGTGAATGAAGAAGGCAGCCTGGGCCTTATTCAATTTCCTGAGCTTGAATCCTCTCAAAAAACCTGACCATCACATATTTCAGCAGTGAGATCAGCTACTAGAGTCAGCTCTTCTTATTTGCTTATTTTTTAAATTACAGCAGAAAGAGAGTCGTATTTCCTCTACAGTCCCTTCCAGCAAGACTGGCAATTTTAACTAAGACTTAAGCAAATAAATCACATTCTTGAAGGTTTGATTTATACAATGTCTAACCAGTCCAAGGCCTAGCTAAACTGTAAAGAATATGATGTGCAGCACGCTTTTACAGACATCTGTCCCTTTGTTTTCACAAGGAGGTAGGATATATCAAGCATTTCTAAGAAATCCGTACAGATAATTGGTTTGTATGTTATGCACTTGAATGATTTTCTCAAGGTTCATCATTTCATATAATTAAAAAATCAGCATCCATATATATGTGCACAATTTAGTTAAAGTTCTTCTACACCTGTGCATGCACAGTAAGTATTTTTACGCTTAAGAAGGTATTTTATGTAGTATTCACAGAGATATAATATAACAATAAACTTACTTTGTTAAATCAAGCAAGATTACTGTCATGTCCCAGGCTGATTCTATGGTCCATAGAGAGAAAACAGCCTCCTCACAGAACAATTCAAAGCAAGGAGCTATTTTGCCCCAAATTATCCTCTGAAGGATGCTATCATGATCCAAAGGCTAAAATCAAGACTTTATTAATAATCCAGCAAATATCAAAAGCCAGATTTTATTGAGAATGCTGACAAATAAAATATACAGACTTTGTACATGTCAGTTCAAATTGCATGGAAAAAAATAAATTCCTAGAACCACTCCAGAATTTGACCCCTCATTATGACCACCTCAACCACCTTTTATTTATTCATTTATTTGAGGAATCCATAACAGAGGAAGTGGTAATACCACCCTCTAATAGAAAAAGCATTGCTGGTTGGAGTACTTACCTAGAAATCAAAAGTTCTAGGTTCAATGCCTCCTCAGCGCGAGGACTATTAAAAGTCCACAGTTACTAACTTTCAAAAGAGTGCCCTACTTATACGCTAGGCTAATCTGGGATATAAGTAATCTGGAAACTCCTGCTAGACTGTTTGGGATGTGCTCAAAGGAGACACTCACAACTCCTCCTGCAGCGCACAGCTTTAAGCTGTAGAGATCTAAGCCTAAACAAATGATCCAAAGTCCTTTGAAAAGTAACACGGATGTTAAAAGCACATTATGCAAGTAATTAATTTGTATCAGGAATGGGTGATGCTGTTACATACCTTTCTTTCATTAACTGATAAAGATTTTCCTTCATGTATTCGAACACAAAATACAGATGATCATTTTCCCTGATAACTTCTTTCAGCTTTACTACATTGGCATGGTTTAATTTCTTCAAAGACTGGAAAGAGAAAATACAAACAGGATCTTACAAGGGTCTTACTCTAATGAAAAAGAAAAAAATTATTTCACTGATGCAGAAGACTTGGCTTCAAAAATTCTTCAAATAATCAGACGGCTCTGAGAACAAAGACCAGGTCTCCAAGTATTACCAGATACATGTACGGTATACATATCAACTAATGTGCTGGTCATTCAAAAGCCAGCCACCTGGCATCACAATAGGCACCAAAACAATTGCATTTTCTCTGTAAGTAACTTCCTACTGGCAGAATTCACACTCTTCTTGTACCTGCACTGACAATACTCAGGTTACACTCAGAACTAAATATAACCCTGCAACTTCTTCCTTGGTACTGTGGATTAAACCCGGTGGGCAACTGAGCTCGCTTATCCCCCACAGTGGGATAGGGGAGAGAATCAGAAGGGCAGAAAATGAGAAAACTCGTGGGTTGAGATAAAGACAGTTTAACAGGTAAAGCAAAAGCCAAGTGTGCAAGCAAAACAAAACAAGGAATTCATTCACTGCTTCCCATCAGCAGGCAGGTGTTCAGTCATCTCCAGGAAAGCAGGGCTCCATCATGCGTAATGGTTGCTTGGGAAGACAAATGCCATCACTCCCAATGTCTCCCTTTCCTCCTCCTTCCCCCAGCTTTTACTGCTGAGTGCAATGTCGAATGGAATATCCCTTTGATCAGTTGGGGTCAGCTGTCCTGGCTGCGTCCCCTCCCAGCTTCTTGCCCAGCCTCAGCCTACTCACTGGTGGGGAAGCATGAGAAACAGAGAAGGCTTGAGGCTGTGCAAGCACTGCTTAGCAATAAACTAAAACATCCCTGTGCTATCACACTGTTTTGGTAACAAATCCAAAACACAGACCCATACAAGCTGTTATGAAGAAAGTTAACTCTATTCCAGCCAAAACCAGCATACTGGGGTCTTCATTCTCCCTTCTTTTTAGATTTTCAGTGTATTCTACATTCATTCTTACTGTAGCAACACAGTACCAGTAAGTGGTACTGTAAGAAAAGCAACGTAGGTTTTCTATATGTTTGCAACAGTGATAGCAAGGACTAGAAATTAAGGGAGGACCTTAGAACATACCCTAAAGCTTTGCTGGTGTCAGAATTTCACGCTAAATGTCTGGCCCCAAACAGCTACCCAGAAACAACTGCATGTACAAAGGTTACTGCTGTGCAAACGGCACGTGTTCTCAAGCTCTGAAAAATAAACGCCAATCCACTCCAGGTCTAGCGATAGGTAAGTTCGCTCTTTCACTCACCATTCACTGCAAGAAGGAAGCAGCTCTCTACAGCCACATGATTTTTTCTAAGACTACAGAATTTTAATAAGAATTTTTATAAGACTACAGACACCCCATTCAAATGCAGAGCCAGGAAACAGAACTGTAATGCCATATGCCATGGATCATGTTGGGGTAAGTTTTTGATAAAAGGGGTGGAAAGAATTTGATGTTACCCCAAAATGTGACAAGGATCGTCTAACTGAAAGAAACAAGTACCTTAACCTCTCGAAGGTTCATGCATTCCTCCCAGGAATAAAACTTTCTCTTCATCCTACAATAGTAGAGGTGAAAAAACCCACAATTAATATATGGTCAACATCAGCTGATCCTAGACCTGTAAGTCTCATTATATCTTAGAATTCAGTTCTTTCATCAAAATATAAGGTGTTGTCTCCTTTGTCAAAAAACTTTACATCTCTAGATAAGGTACACTGTAATAGAATTTAAAAGCATTGCTATTACACAAGATTGCCTTTTTTGTATATATATATTGCTACAAAAATTTCAGAGCCTTCAACAAGTCAGGCATGCTATTTTTCTTTCCAGTATACAATGTGGTAGAGTACAGTCTAATTGTAAAAAGAACAAGGGTTATGACAGTTATGAACAACTCAGACTAAGTTTTGAAACAAAATTTCAGAGCCTTCAACAAGTCAGGCATGCTATTTTTCTTTCCAGTATACAATGTGGTAGAGTACAGTCTAATTGTAAAAAGAACAAGGGTTACGACAGTTATGAACAACTCAGACTAAGTTTTGAAACAAATCTAATGAAGACCAAATTAAATCACTTCACTTGGTCTCCAATATTATCATACTCTTCTTGCTCCTCTTCTCTATATTTTGATTTCTCTGTAATTTCAATACCTTTCCCCTCTGAGTTGTACTTCTTCATTTTTCAGTGTCCACTGCTCCCCATGTTTCTCCCTTGCTTGCGAGTTGTATCTATTATACCAACTGCTTTTCAAATTCTCTTTCCTTTCAAGCTTATAAGCAACTCTGCTCTAACAGAAACAAACTGCATGACAGATCCATTTTCTCCTAAGCCAGAATATAACTCTGAACATAGTATTTGTGTGTAATGTATGGTCCTATTTGTTCATATGCATTTTGATTATGACTCAGTTCCTTCACACCTAACTCTATGCTTTAGGATCAACAGGATGAAGGCTCACATGTACACACACACACACAAGAGCATAGATTAAACTTACAAAAATACCCAACTGCCTAGAGTCTGGATTTCAGAGGGAGTTGAAGATCTGAGTCTTTGTCAGACTTTGTAATAATTCAATATTACTTATTATTGTAGAAAGCTTCCAGTTTGAAATAATCTCTTACAATTATAATAGTTTAAGAATTACAAACCTTTAATTTTGTGAAGGGGTCTAGATTTTGTTGTTGTTGTTTAAGCAGTGTTTTTACAGTTACTGTGTTGTGCATTCAGCCAGCAGACTATTTCTGTTCTTAATATTGAATTTGCCTTAATGTGTAAGCTAAGAGAGTACCATCTTCTGGTTTGTTCTGAAATTTTTGAGTTCCTACCATGCTACAAAATTAAAATCAAGGGTGCCTCTGGCAAGGTTTGATACAGGAAAAGTATCCTCAGCACAGAGCATGTAGAAAGTTGCTAAAGCCAGCTATTGACTGTTCATACAAAACAGCATTGTACTGAAAGCTCTTTTGACAAGTATGTCCCTGGGTCATGGTCGGTATTTCAGGAAGGTGCCTGCAATGCTTTACAGCTGTCTCTTACCACAACTAGGACAAATAAGCCATTTACAAACTGAGGTCAGTGCTGAAGTGGCAGAGAAAGTCAAGTGGATTTTTCAAGGAATTTTAAGAAAATCTGAAGCTGAAAAGACCAATACATAATAGCATATAAAAATACAGATAATGGACAATGAGATCCATTGTGTTAATTATCACTGCAGTATTAAAAATACACTGGAAATTAGACCATGAAATATATGTTCCATGTAAGCAGCAGCAAAGGGGCTGCAGATTCCAAAGCAGCATTGCAGAATACTCTTAAATAATACATATAATACATGTTTGACTACACATATTAGCAGAGCATTGTTACAATAAGCCTATATATCTCACCCTTTTTATCTTCTGCTGGGGCTTTAGAGGATACAAGGAACTTGAGCTTTGCATGCTGCCCCAATAAAACTCCAAATACAAATGTTGTGTGGAATGTGAAGTACTCAAACCAGCATGACCAAGTGATGCGGACCATATAATGGAAAAACCTGGACCATCCACTGCTAAATAACAAATGAAAATACTTACTTTTTAATGGCTATTAGCTCTCCAGATTCAATGCTTCTCCCTAGGAGGACGGAGCCGTAGGTCCCATCACCAAGCTGTCTGATAGTTGTGTACCTATTCATGATGAGGATACTTTAGCTGCAAGCGCATTTCAGTCCTTAGTGTTTCTTGTGTTTCTCCTCCGAGTGTAACCAGTTCTTTCTGTGGCAGCATAAATACAGAGCACTCAGGACAGTGTGAACAGTTGCAGGAATCATGTTTTCAAGACTTAGCCTTTGGTCTGAAAGCACAGAACACAATTGGTTTGATTTCTGTACCCTTCTGAGATTGCTTGTTTGCAGATTCCCTGTAAGCTATATACAAACACTTGTCTTGGTCTCTCACCAGAAAGGGCCAGCCTGTATCTGGATATAACTGGGTACATTCCCCAAATCTACTCTTATGCTAAAGCTAGAGGCACTTTACAGCAAGCTTGCAGGCAGCCCTAATGGGAGAAAGAAACTATTACTGAAAGCAGAGGATAAAGTCTCATAGCTTGGAGCAAATAGCTTGCTATCAGAAAAATGAAGCACTACAGTAAGATAGGAGGGTATCTGTTCTAGCCAAATTATCAGACATGTAAGTCACCAACTTACAAGTTGTACTGTCATCAGTTAAACCAATTTCCTGACTTTCCATAAGGTCCTATGCTAGAGATATAGTCATATGTATTCCCTTAGACAAAGTCTTCAGAGAAAGAATATTATATTCATGTCAGATAAGACCAGATGCATTTCACTACAGTAGGCCTAAGCAAGAATCAGTCTCTAGAAGTAGTGGCTACATCAGGTTATCTATTTGACCTTTTGTCCTGACACTGCATAACAACAGAATGCTGGATAATAAAGCAAACAAAGATCTTATTTCTTCATTTAAACTAATTGTTGCTAGCATTTCCTACACTTTAGTCTAGAACAAATGTGATCTATTTTATGTATATTAACCATAAATTTGGAATAAAAGAGAATTCCCCTGCCATGAGGGCTTGGTCCCAGCCTTGTGTTTTTCTCCCACTCTAAATGGACAGCAATAGTCATGGCTGGTGACTTTTGCCTTCTGTAGCCTGCATTTAAATTACATTTCCACTTTTTTTTTTTTTTGGTAGCCTTAAATCTCTCCTCCATCATGTCTTATTTCACAAAGCCAAATTATGATTTTAAAAGTAATGGGATTATGTTGCTTGAACTCTGAACTGACATCAATGCAGAGCCACAATCCTGTAGATGCAAGATGTTGAGAAGATCCTTTGTTTTCAGTCTTCTAAGCCTATTAGTCCCACTAATACTGATACAGGAACAAACAAACAAAAATTGGGAAATATGATATTAATACACCTTTTGGCAATTTTACACATCATATATGAAAAAGAAACAGCATTGCTCTAACTATTTTAGGCACTGGGTAGTGTCTCAGACAGGTGGGAGGAATTGCCTCTAGCAGTACCTGTTTCTCTCCACACATTACTACTATACAGAATCACGACTGAGTACCTTAGAGACCTAATCCCAGATTCTGCACTATGTACCAAGGAACACAGGGCTTGTTTGTAAGAATGGCACTTCGGAGTATCAGTTTCTTTTTGGCTGGTTTTCAGGCTGCGCACCTGCATAGCATAAAGCTATGTTTAGACACTGTTTTGCACCCAGGTTAAAAAGCTTTGGCTACTCCAGCTGGTCAATGACCGGGTGGCAACTAAGAAGCCTTGGCTCCTGGGCATTTATTCAAATCGTTGGTGAAAATTTCAAACAACTACAAAGCCTTGCATGGTCTCCTAGTCTGAAAATGTAATATTTATTAGTATCCAAGTGCATAATTTTACACAGTAACTTCCAGTCGAAACAGATGGGACTTGTGGATTTTTCAGCACATACTCCCCTAATGACAGTCCTGAATTTGTAATCATCAACAGATGCAATGGCTCTGCTGCCGCTAGCTTGCCATTCACATATCCCTTTCCAGGGGACTGTAACTGCAGAGTAGAGGAGCATTTTTGCCTCATGTTTGATAACGACAGCAAAACAAAAGATGCTTAACACTGCCAGCACATGACATTGCTAGTAATAATCACCAATGGCTATCATGGATAGATCGTTTGTCTGATGTCTCTTGAATATATGAAGTGGTGAACATAACTGCCTATTCCTTACTGGGGATACTAATTTAAGCCCCTCTCCTTTCCACAGCCACCAATTTTCACAAAACTTGTAAGAAGTTATCATTGTGATTCCAGCTCTGCTGTCAAACGTGACCACATCAGAAAATGAACTGAAATCTTTCTGAGGCATAAAGCGGGAGCAAAGAACCTAGAGAGGAAAAAACAGTCAGAAAATACAGATATCAGTGAGGAATGAATGTTGAAAAACATGCCAGGATGCACAGAAGTTAACATGGCTCCTATGGAAGTTCAAATCTACCTGTATGAAAATCCACTGAACAAAACCTAAATAAAGTCTTCTTTGGTTAATTAAATCAGTACCATTTCTTGTGGAGCTTAATAGTGAGGTTGTTTTTAAAAATCTATTTCACTTTGAAAGATTTATGTTCTGTCCTTATCACCTTCTGCCATCTCTCATCTTCAACTATAGGAATAAACTAAACCTTAGCCTGCAGACTGTTTCACCTAAATGGAGTCCCACTGAAAAGAGCATGAGTTTCTGAAAAGCAGTTTGCAGAGCTACAACATATATCATCTAGTCGAGGTTCTAGTCTAGAACTACAATCTAGGCAAATTCATATCGTTAGAGGATGTAAATACAAACTGCAAAACGGTCTCGGAGCAAAGGAGTGTGCTGACACTCAATAGAAAAAGTAAAAGCCTTATTTTCACCATATTGTAACACTATGTTCAGACGCTACCTCACCGATTAACACTTTCCCCCCACAGAAATCAACCAGCAAAGCCCCTTTAAAAGCACGCCTAATTTAATGCATCAAGACTACGTTCTGACTCTAACACAAACTCACTATTTCGCTTATGTATGCTTTAAATGAGTATCCTCTCCCGTTCGAAGGGCTGCAGCGCTGAGAACTGAAAGTGAAACCGCTCACTCCCTGCCAAAGCTGAGAAACGCCAACAGTAAACAACCAGCAAGTGCCTTTTAAAATTTGCTCTGTGCTTTGGCAATAACCTGAACGATGCACTAGTAGGATGCACAGAGACAGGCGTGGTTTAAACCCACGGGTTTCAATCGGTCTTGTCCCAGCAGCCGCTGTTTAGGTCTGTTACTGAAGGATTTGGGGTGCCCCATGAGCCAAAAACCAAGGCAGAAGCAGTGGAAGGCACCAGTCCTTCGGCAGCCGGACGGCCCGGGGCATTTGTGAGATGGTGGGGACGCGAGCCACGGGCCCTTGCGCCTCTCCGCCACGACAGGCCAGGTCGCGGCTCCTGCCCGGCCTTCGCGCTGACCGATTTCCAGCCTCGGCACCGCCACAGGCGAGTAACTCCACTCCAGTCATTTATAGTACTGAAACACTACTCCCCCCCCCCCGCCCCGTCGCGGGCGATCGCCGCGCCCGGCGGTACTTACGGCGTACGGGTTTTCCCTCCTTCAGCCAAACCCCGGCCTGCGGAAGCCGGCTGACAGGCCCCTAATAGCGGCGCTCGGGCTCCGCCGCCAGCCGCCGCGGCCCTCTCGCGCAGCCTGCGCCGCCCCGGACGCGCTGCGGCCCACGGCGGCCGCGGGCCTCGCTCAGGGCGCCGCCGGCCGCCGAGCCCATGGCGCGGCCCGCCGCGTCCCCCGCCCCGGCCCCTGGCGCTCCCCGCCCGGCGGCGGGGCTCCCCGCGGGGGGATAACGCCCCACGACAGCGGTCGGGCAGGCCGCTAGGCCTGCCCCGCTTCCCTCCGCGCCACCCGGCCGGTGCTCTCGCGGGAGGAGGGGGAGCGGCGGGCAGCGAGGGCCCGCGGGCCTCGCCGGCGCGGCCTCAGCGGCGGAAGGGGGTTTAGGGGTACCCCCAAAAGCGGGCTGCTGTTGGGGGAAGAGGCGAGAGACGGCGGAGCAGCTCGGCGTAACCCCCCGGCGGCATGGCACCACCGCTGCCAGAGAGGGGATTACGGCTGAGCTGGGTTTTAACGTAATTAAAAAAAATAATAAAAATCCCCTGATGACTAGCCTCTCTCACATCCCCCAAAGGGATAGGAAAACGGGAACGCTGAAATACCAAATTGTGAACAAATGGCAAGAATATCGACATTTTAGCCTGAGCCTTCCTCACCTGAGCACCTGAAGCTCTCCCCAGCTCTAGCAGGGTCAGGTTGAGGGGAGGGCAGAAAAAGGGAAATGAGGAACAAAAAATTTGGCATCAAGCAATCGATCATCAGAACTGACTGTAACAATGATTCTGTAAGTCTTAGCTTCTTTTTATACTTCTCCATTCAGGTTTTAAAAGTAGAGCATAGAGTTATTTCCAGGCGTTTGCAAGACAGAGTGAGCTGGCGTTGTAATTCAGGAGCATGGCACACGCAGCTCCTCCCCTCGGGGAGGTTTTTACATCAGTGAATGCTACAGTGAAATACACCCACATTGATTCCTTAAAAAGGGTGTGAAGGGACTCCAAAAAGTTCGGGATGCGCCCCCCCCCCCAAAAAAAAAAACCCCCACCAACCCAAAAAAGAGAAGAGGCTAGTCTTCACATTTACATTTCTTGGACTGAAAAAAGAATAATAATAAAAAGAAAGAGTTAAATTCCCTCCTATGGACATGCATGACTCTGAACGAAGCTAGCAGGAGCAGTGCACACGTACTCAAAAGAGATTTCTGCTTTAAGCCATTCCTACATGTATAACCAGGTATTAGTGCCCGGCCCAGTGACAGCCGTAGTACCGTGCTGTTCTGTTGCTAGAGGCAGGGCTTCTGCATTCCCAAAAGAGGCACAAGGAGAAAAGCCCAGCAGCTTTGACCCCGACCCCAAACTAGAAGCAGCATTAAAGATTGTATTCATGATCACCCTGATACCTGTGAATATTGAAATATTAAGATCAATTCAGGCAATTAGAGCCATTGCTCAATAGATGTAACCAAACAAAAGGGAAACTATTGTAACTGAGAAAATAATTAGTTGTAAGATAACAAGCTCTGGAACAATCTCCTTTTAAACAGCTCAGCCTTGGAAGAACAGATGCGCAAAGATAAGAAAGTTACAAGGTGATCACAAAACCAGCCTTGAGGGATAAGGTATACGTGATACCAGGGCTGAGTCTGAAGACCCCCGACGACCACCTGGAGATGCCAACAAACATGCGCGAAAGACATTAGCATATGCTAACGAGTTCCCGGAAAAGCCACGAATGTGGCTACTCGGAAATATACTGAATATGTATATTAACATTGTATAAATACTTGCTAGTTTTGTCTTTTGGGTGTGCACGTTAGGTAGAGTTATCCCCCGTGCACCCAGCGCTGCAATAAAGAATGCCTGCTTTCTAAAACTTCAAAATAAGTCTCAGAGAGTGAATTATTTTGCCGCTTTCTGGTAGCAACCCCATCTCAAAACCTGCCATCTCTACCCTTCATGCAGGGTCCACCAACCCCCAGGCACGTCCAGCCCCCCGGCCAGGGACCCGCACCTGGTCTGTCTGACAGCCCCCCACCTTCACGCTCTCCTCTGCGCAGAACCGCCACCTGAGTGGAAACCCGGTGCCGGCTCCCACGGTGCTCGCATCCCCTCTGGCCACAGCCACCTTCCCGGGTGCTGTCCCCCGAGCGGGAGCTCTCACCTGCCCCTCTCCAGAACAGACACGCGCCTCCCTTTGCTCCCAGAAACATCCAGGGCTGTGGATACGGGTAAGGTTCACAGGTCACACATAAAGACCCATACACGTGGCTTGCTTCCGGAAAAAAAAAATGTAATACAGATTAAAAAAATGGTTTTAGTCCTATTTTATAAAACCTGATGAGGTGTTCAGAGAGAACATGATGACTGTTCGCAGAACTGGATGGGCAAAGGACAGGGGACCATGAGATTCACATGACCTCAGCAACAGTATTATCTATACATCGGCGGTACTAACCACTCCTTTGTTACCCGGGTTTTAATTTGGCTGTAACACGGCCCCGGTCTGACCGCAATCACAGCGGCAATGGCGGCTGCCACACTGAGCCCTGCTCCTGCTGACGCCGGGCTGAGGGACCGCACCGAGGGGGCTGGAGGCGGCCCCTGGAGCCCGGACATCGCCGCCTTCCCTCGGCTCTCGCACCGGAGCGGCGGCGGAGTGCTGGGCCGGGCCTTAAGCGCAGGGGCGGAGGCCGGCCGGAGCAGCGAACCCCTCGGGGCGTCGGCACCGTCTGCCGAGATCGCCCCCCGGGGGAACTACACTTCCCGGCAGCCTCTGCTCCGCCACCGTGCGGGACCGGCCTGGGAAAGTGCCGCTCCCCAGCCGGCGCGGCCGCAGCCCAAGAGTGTGTCGCCCGGGGACTACATTTCCCAGCAGGCAGCGCGCCGCACCGCTGCAGATGGGAGAGCGGCTGCGGGGCTGCGGTGCGCGCTGGGACGGGTAGTTTGCGCGTCCGGCGCCCGCGCCTCAGAGCGGCCCGTGCGTCAGGCGGCGCTCTGACCTTGCGGGTTTGTCTGGTCGTGTGTCTCCGCTGCTCCCGGTCCGCCTGCCCCTCACTCGCCGGGAAGATGGCTGCCGTACGCAGGGCCCGCAGTTACTCCCGCTGCGTGGTGCGCTTCTCCGACCGAGAACTCTGCTAATTTCCCCCCGCGGGGAGGACACACGGATCGAGCAGGGGGGGCAAAGACCCCCGGGACGGGACAGCGCCGCCCGAGCGTTGGCAGCATGGTGAGCGGGCCCGGGCCGGCCGTGCCCTGCTCCCCGCTGCAGTGCGGCCCAGGGCTGGGGGTGTGTGTGTGCGGGCGGGGGTGTGTGCGGGTGGGGGCGAGGCACCGGGCGCCCCGCGGGAAGGTGGTGGCCGTGGGGGCTCGACCGCCGTGGCAGGTGCGGGCGGAGGGCGGCCCGGCCCCGCCCCGCCGCCGGGGGAGACTGAGGGGGACGGCGGCGGCAAGGGGTGTGTGCCCGGGGGCGGAAGGAGCGGCCCCCCGAGCCGTGCCGCTGCCAAGCAGCCCTGCCCTGTCCGCCTGCCCGCGGCCGCCGGGCACCGGGTGATGCCTGTGGGAAGTGTGCCGTGATCCCACCCCGGATAACTGTGCCGCAGGGAGACGCGGCCGCCTTCTGCAGAGGGTTTGGGGCTGATGAGTGGGGCTGCTTGAGTCAGGACCGTAGAAACACTGTGTCATTACAGATGAGCATCCCCTGTTTTTCTCTTTTCCCTCAAAAACCAGATGGCATAAAGTCACTTGTAATTTAAAACAGTTCCGTGGACCGGGCACTCTACTTATTTCAGTTTGTGATTTAACATAGCAGAAATATTGTTTGGTTTGGTATTGCTTTTCTGATGGCACCTCAAAATGGATTCAAGTATCCACTTGATATTGGATACTTGGTTGTTCAAAGTTAAGCCATTTATATCATTCAGGAGCTCGTAAAACTCCTTACCACTGTGATTAAAACTCTTTATTTTTGAATACGTTGTTGCTTCTACCACATTGACGTAAAAATGGAGCAACTTCCTCATTTTCTTATAAAACCAAGAAGAGCGTTAGCTGTTGGTCACTGTTTCACTCTCTCATGGTTGTTCATTCTTTAGTTCTGTACAATACACATGTAGCCCTGTTCAACTGGTGACAGTCACCTTTGAACTGTTTCTGATCTTGGCTTTGTTTTGCTGAAACAAAGATCCAAATTATTAAAGGACTTGACATTACAGACAGTTTAGTAAGTGATTGATGTGCTCTGAGGAAATCAGCATGCAATTATTGATTGCAAAACAGTTAAAACTAAGCTGTGCAAATAAGCTAGTTTTGCATTTGGCAAATGATTTCTAAAGCTTTGCAAACAAATCAGAGTCAAATTGACTCATCTGACTTCTTTTTACAGGTGGCAGTCTAATTCAGATATTTACTTTTGACATGTTGACCTTTTGGTGGCTTGACTGGCTACCACTTTTCTCATGGAAAATTACTTGAGCTGATCAGTACACACTAAGGATGTCTCACTTTCCAGCAGGATAAAGTCACTGTTCCATATGACAACTGACATGTAGTGGGAGGAAGGCCGACAGCATAAAGATGAACAGGCTAGATTTATCCACTAAGTAGCAGTTACTGTACAATGTTCGGTGAACTTCAGAAACTATAACTACAATTTAAGTATTATCAGAGTGAGGCCAAGGAGCCAATTTTTACAAGTTACAGCCTGCTTTGGATGTGGTCTCATGAGCTGTCTGCTAGTGAAGATCCTTGCTTCAGCTGTACCTGCATTTACTCATTCGTTCCAGCAAAACCATAGGGCTTCAGCAGATTAAATAAATAGTGGAAAGGTTGTTATTAATGATCAGTTTTCCAGTCCAGTTAGCCACACAGTAGCAATGTGAATGAATTGCTTTACTGGTAAATTTAGAGGGATGGTCACTTATGCTGTCACGGCTGCCAGAAGACAAGCCTTTGATAGGAGAGACTTCAGATCACACATGTAGTCAGTATAGAGGAGGTAATGACAAAATCAACTTTATGATGTTTTTTGACAACTTTCAGGCTGTGGACTAGGTCTTCATGGTATGGTGTATTTTCTGTTTGGATTGAGAGGACATTTAAGTTTTAAAGAACACTGAATGATGTTTTCGAAGCAGTTGGTCCAGAACCATGATTGACTCAGAAATGAAGAAGAAGTAGGGCAGTTGAACAGAGGTGAGGGGAGGAAAATCAAGATTCTTGAACAGGTTACTGCAACAAAAAGTTTTTGAACATGGGGTAAACTTTAGCCAGCTTCGTAACCTTCTAAATAATTTTAAATTAGTTTATTTACAGACTTCATGAGTTAAAGGTTTTAATGGGTGTGTCTTTATGCACAAGAAGATAGTGTGTTGATTTTGCTCAGAACTAACTTTACTAGTCTCTGCATTTTGCAGATAAAACCAGGCTTATTCTGCCCAGACTGAGAGCTGACTGGACATAATTCAGCTGCAAACCAGAAGCCTTGCACTCTGTGCAGGCAGAGGTAGGCCTTGTTTGTGTCAGCCCAGTGCAGTAATAAGGCAGTTACAAGACATCCAATTCAGTGCTAGCTCGTTCCTAGGCTCTCTCTGTTTGGCCAGTGTAGACATAATCCCTGTATGCTAAAATAATGTGGTGATAGGACTGCCGTAACTCATAGGACGTTAACTGTCTGCAATCAAATTCCGGACTCAAAACCCATGAAATTTGTAAGTTATTTACTCCTCACTCAGATTTAACGTTGCTTGTGCTTTAGAGCTTACCTGTTTTCTCCACCAATAAATTAAAAATGTACAGCCTTAAAATCAGAGTCTAGAAACAGATGCAATATCTATTTACTTTAACCAGCCAACACTGTCTACATTATCAACTGCAACAGATAAATTGATTGAGACATCAGTGAAAACACGTTTACAGATGACAAGACAGTAAGCTTGTGGTCATTTGGGGAACCGGAGACAAGTGCTACAGCTGGACTCTAGGGAGGTGCTTGTCACAAAGACATTTAACGTTGCCTTCCCATCAGGTTTGCCAGTGTTCTGTAGTTTGATCATGAGCTTCCAGGTGCCATAAACATTTTCTAAATTTTCTGAATGCAGGAATGCTTTGACTTCTGCACTTTGATTGTGCAGGAGATAGAGATTTTTTTACGAGAACTTGGAAAAATCTCACTGTCAGAATGTCACTTGAAGTCTTTGAGCGCTATCTACCACAGGAAGGAGTGGGAAACAAAAGACTACATGTGGTAATCTTAATGCCAGATTTACCTTCTTATAATCTCACTTTGCATTATGTACTTGCAGAATGGTAGAAAAACTAGGATGCTTCAGCTGCAGGAAGAACTTTAAACAAATGTCTTAGTCTTTGTTGAGGGTTTTTTTTTTCCTTAGTGGCATCTTGCTGCTGTTGTCATTGTAGTAGCTTGTCACTGATGCTTAGAATTAGTTTTCCGTGTTTTAGTATAGATTCCATAAATCTCAGTATATTTATGAAAATTTATTTGTGTCTTTTTAAGTTTTGGTCTTAAACTGGCTGTCTAACTCCTATGTGGCGCCCTGTTAAGTTTAGTTAAAGGTCTTATTTGTTTAACCTGTCTCATAGCAGTACTGTAAATAAAACCAGCTGTCAAAATCTCATGCTAGCTTTTTATTTTCTTTTACAATGCATTTCTTGTTTAGTTTCACATGTAGTTTTTGAGATTGTCCATATTGTCCCATAATTTTCGAAAAGTATCTGTTGTTACTCAAACCACTAGTCTTTTTGCGCTTTTGTAAATATTAAACAAATCAAAACTGCTGGTTATCTTTACAATGAGAAGATAGTAATTAAATTTTAGCTTCTTGTATGAAGCACACTACTGTTTAATACTGAAGCTTTGGTTCTGTGCTTTGACTTAGACACTGAATGTATTTATGCAGGTATTATGGCAAAATACTGATGCATGTAAGCCTTCAAGCGATATATAACTAATCTGTGTTGTATTGATGTGACTGAAATGCAAACCCCAGCTTCACTGGGTTAATACCAAAGTGCAAACAATATCAGTAATTTTAAGATTAATTTTTATCATCAATTAAGATTGATTGGTGGGCTGGGTGGGTAGGATGGGGGAAAGGGGAGTATGCTTAAATTTTTTTTAAATGAGTGTCCATGACAGTCGTGCTCTGTGAATGTGCTGTAGGAACTTATGCAGACTCTATAATCACCTTTGACTGCTCTCTACTAGGCAGAAGCTGAAGAAGATTGTCACTCTGATTTGGTAAGAACCGATGACAATGAAAGATCAGGTGAAGCAAATCTTCAGGTATGTCTCTCATGCTAGTGTTTTTTTACAAACGCAGTACTGCTGTAATTTAAGCTGCATTACTAATGCTCATTTAGTTACCACACATTTGTTGATCTGACAAGTGCTTAATCTGTCTGCCCCTCCAAAAGTGAAATAGATAAATTTTGCATTGTGTTCCAAATGTCAGATTCAGTCTTTGGTTATCTGTGTAGATGAAAAGAAAGTTTGTGGCAGATTTAGAATTTCTCTGAAGAACTGTAGAAATCGGACAGCTGTTTCTGTATGGATCAAATTCCAGTTTAAGTAGTCACTCTGTTCTGGAGCAGAAAGTTGATAAAAGCAGTCTGATAGAAAAGTATGCTCTCTTACAATACTAGATTTCTGTGTAGTTGCTCCCCAGAAGTTGTAATGATTGCAAGAGACATGTAAAGCGTAACTTCAAAGATGCTGAAAAAAGGCATGGCAAGAATTATAACTTGTTTCACAATCTTAGTCCTTTCTTTTTAAAAGAGACGGGAGTGTAAGGTCTTATTTGTATACTATATAAATGAGAGCCTTGATTGTCATAAAACTTAGTATACTTGTATACAAAAAATTAGATTTTCTAAATTGTAATTTCAAGAGCTAATTGACTTCTTGCTTAAGATAACTGTGCATAAACAAGAACAAACACCATCTCTAGAAAGAATACTTTTCTGTGGAGTGTTAGATCATAACCATAGTACTAACAACCACTTCTTGAAACTACGAATTTTTCTTCTGAGGTGAACAGTCCAGATAAAAGGACTGATGTTATTGAATGAGATTGAACAAGTACTTGTGCACATTTTTAAAAAATTGACTATACAACAATTGCTAAATCTCTGTGTCTAAACTCTCTGAAACCATTTAAGACTTGGAAGTATAAAGCATAGTTTTGAAATTCTTTTTTATGTTTGTACTTTATAATTTCTCTTCAGAATATGTACTGTCTGAATATGTGATACTAAATCAGAATTAATTGTGGTTTTTAGGCAGAGCTCCAGATGTTCAGAGCTCAGTGGATGTTTGAGCTTGCCCCAGGTATGAGTTCTAGTGGGTTGGAACCTCTGCCATGCAGAGCATCTTCAAGAGGACCTGGAGTAAAGTCTGTAGATGCCAGAGGGAAACAGGAGATAGCAAAAGAGGAAAAGGTACAAAAAAATAGATGTATAACTTTGTGGGGGTCTTGTGTGTGTTAATATTGCGGTATAACTATCCTAAAAGCTAATGCTGAATTAAATCTAGAGCAACAACAGAGTTGATTAACCTGTTGTCTCCATACTATTGTCTATCCATAATCCTACACTGATTTTTCTAGTTTTTATGCTTGGCTTTGCATTACCTTCCCAGTCTGCTTTCTGAAAGACTGTAGGTAAGGGGCTGCAGCAGGAACATGGATAGTTTGTTGACTGTGAATTTCATTTATGGCTTGTAGCACATGAATATGTCTTCTCACTCTATTTTTGGAATAATTTTATTCATCTCCTTCACAGGGTACAGTAGATAAGATGAAAAATAATTCTAAGTCAAGTGACAATGCACTTCTGTTTGTAAGGAATTTAAGAAGTGTTCTATGTAATTTATTGTGCAGGCAAAAGAACTTTTCCTGAAGGCAGTGGAAGAAGAACAAAATGGGGCCCTTTATGAAGGTAATACGGCAGTCTACAATGAACACCCTTATTGCAGAGGAATCTAACACTCTGATATTTGTGCAAGACTGCATGATGCCAGTGAACTTAAACTTCAGGCTAATAGTAATTTGAGAGCTCAATTATTCGGATAAGCAAACAAACTTGCTATAAAAGGAACCGTCATATCACAGTTCTAAGGTTGAGGTGAAGCTAAAGGGAGATCAAGAAAAGAATGTCTAGCTTTCAGACAAAATGACAGTATTTTGGAATCTAGCAATGTAATGAAGCACTGGATTGCTTCTTCATATAGCGTGCTTCTTTATGTGACTTTTGTAATAGTAATTAAGCAGAGCAGTTTACTGTGTTTCCTGTGCTCAAAGTTTTCCTCACTCCACTTGGAACTACTTAGCCCATGGAATGTTTTGTTGTTTGTTTTTTAATTTACACAGCATGCTAAGATAGCTTCTTTAAGAATTCCTGAAGTGAATGTTTAAATCTGGTAGTCTTATTTTGTGAGGTTTGCCATAAATATTTAAGATGCTTAGGTTGCTTGCCCTCTTGCTGTCAGCACTAGCAAAAAAGGAAATTCAAAGTTTTCTTCCTCATATTTAGCTTTCAGAATACATAGATTAAGAAGCCCATCTTAACTTCAGGTCTTGTAGGTCACTAGTGGAGATACCAGGTAATAACTGGCAACTCAGTTATTATGATGAGTTTTCTATTTCCTTCATTAAAAAAAAGGAACACAGAACGTCTGTTCCATCTTGCTCATTCACTAGAGGTTTTGGCCACTGTGGTTAAAGTGCAGGTGCAAGATATGCAAAACTGAGAGTAGTCTGGAAGCTCCTGAACTCAGCCACCTGTTGAATACAAAATTTCCTTTCCACCATGGGAGTTTTCCTTCCCTTGCAAGGGATTTCTGGTTGTTGTTCCGGATCTCAAATGAACTGAGAGGAATGTGAGTCCCCAGTAGGTAATAAAATGAGTTGGTTCAGTTTCTAATTTATTACATGTTTTTACAGGGCAAAATTACTTTAGGCTAAGGTATTTTGTGTGTTGGGTATAGAATTAAATGCTCAGTAAAAAAAGACATCCGAACTAAATCTGATACATAATCTACCATTTAGGAAAACTTGTAGTAGATTATGAAGGTTTTTTCATACCAATAGTTTCCAAGTAAATTAAAAAAAAAAGCGAGGAAAGCCGTCTATTTAAGCATTGTGTATATAAAATGAAAACTATAGCTTCATCTGCTTGAGTGCACTCCTTATATGTTAAACCCAGCAGCAGAGATGTAGTAACATCTAACAGTTGCATTCACAAGGGTGTTTTAGGCATCTGGATCGCATGAGTATGAATTCATTCTTTCTCAGTTTAATTTGATGCGACAAACAAAACAAAACTGTTTCTACACATATATCCATATGAGACCTTAGAGACGTGGTCCTACGCCAGACACAGATAAATTACTGAGCACATGCTGGGACATCTGTTTACAGACCACACTTCTATCTGCTGACCTGGCCCAGGTCACCAGAATCCAAGTGACATTTCAGCCTGCTTCTGAAATCTGCTGATACCTGATGTTTGTGAGACAGTTACATGCAGCAGCATGTTCATGTTGAAGTACAGTACAAGGCCTTGCTGCAAGATTAAATGCTAAAGTTGAGACTGATCTCTGTTTAGCTGGCTGCTGGTATTCCTCATCCTCACCAGCCAGAGGATACTACTTGTCAGTCACCAACCCTGACATGAACTCAAGGAAACAGGATCACTTACTTGCCCTAAACTCAGGCTTCTCAGACTCATTAGTGTGTCAGATTCTGAGCTCCAAACTCACATGTTTTATTTTGGGTTTCATTTTGGTTTTAAGGGTCCAAATTGAGGGAGAGTTGCCCGCTGGTCTTGGTATCGCCATGTCAGAGTACAAAGAGATATATAAATACATATATGATCTTAATGCCGATATTAAAAAATACTCAATGTGCATACAATTAATCCCCTTAAATTCAGAAGGATCCACAGAGTTTACTCAGAAGAAAGACATTCTGCAGCTTAAATAACAGTTCTTTCCCACAGGGTGATTTTCCTGGGCCTGTTTCCTACTCAGTGTTTGTAGCATCTTTGGAGTGTTAAAGGCAGAAGTACTTTCTCTGCATGCTAGAAAAAGCCCGATTTGTCAATTTTTCCTTCACGCCCTATAGTCTTGTGCTTGCTGCATAGCTTTTTGAAAAGGCTGCCTTTCTCCAGTCAGGTTCTTCACCCTCACTGTTTTGAGTGGCTTGCTTCTGTGCCTTCTGTAGTTTCCAGCGTTTTGCCACAGTAAAATTTCCTTAGTTTGTGTCTGTTGTAGATGTTTTAAAAGTACAACAATATTTTGTTGATCTTTCTGACCTTTATAATGTTATGTATGTCTGAATGACTGTCTGTACTACACCAGGTACCTGCGTCTTCTTACAAATTCTCTTTCACGTTCCTCAAGGTTACTTAGGAATGTAGTGTCTAAAATCTTTACCGCTTGTTGAGAAAGCTTCTTAAGTGCTGGGAAACAAAATCGGGACTTTGTAATGTTTTAATGTAAACTTTTGTACTCCGTAACTGAATTTGTAGTGGTTGAAGTAAATCTGTAAAAGCTGAAACACATCTGAGAGAGCTCTTTCATGTACCGAAAGAGTACATGAAGTTTTTAGTTTTGAAAATAGGTGCTTAATATGCCTCTCTCCTGTATTGAATCTAAACCTAATCAGTTTAGAATAAATAAGATTTACTAGGCAAAGGCCTTTTCCACCTTTTTAATGCTTTTAGCTGAAGCCATCTCTCTGAAAAAAAACCTTTGCTTTGATAAGCTAGTCTAGGCATCAGACATGTTTAAACATTAAATCTTTATTTTCAGCCATCAAGTTTTATCGTCTAGCCATGCAACTTGTACCCGACATAGAGTTTAAGATCACCTATACACGGTCCCCAGATGGTGATGGAGTTGGAAAGAGGTGGTAAGTATGGCAGTTTACTAATTAAGTGCATAGGAGTACTGAAACCTGAAATTTTGTCTCTGAAGCCTGTGAATGCTCTACAGTGATACGCAGTTGTAAGTCTTTTAACATTTGGAAAACTTGTCTACTTTCATTTGAGTAGACTGCTTCATATAAAGTTTACAGATGCATTAGTCCAAGGAGGATTTTTCTATGCTGTAGTTCAAAGATGGTAACAGGCTTGTTTGGAGCTAGTTAAATTCAAGTGGAAGGATTACAAATAGTTCTGTTGTTACTTCAAACAGAAAAAGAAGAAAGCATCAGTCACTTCATGACTTTTTACTTCTGATTTTCAGTTTTATGAGTTATATGATTAGGATCATCTACAAAATTGTAGATGGCAAAAAGATCAATTAGTGAAAGCTTTGTACCATGGAATAAGCATCGTAATTAAGCAAGGGAGTATACTACTGTCCTTGTGCTAACACAGCCAAATGGGAACATTTCCAATAAGTAGAGCAGTACATTTAGAAGCTCATAGATTGTAATCTGAGTAGTCTACTCTCTCATCATTACAAGCATCAGAATACCCCTAGCCTCAACATGCCAAATGTGTAGTGGCTTAAGGTTGACCTACCTTGAGCCCGAGACTTAAGTTTGAGGACAGGATTCAGGTTAGGGCCAAAACTTCTGGTAGTGTAGTGAAGACAAGCCTATGAAACAGAGCTTCCAAATTCACTGCTTACTGGTAGCAGCCATAGATGCTACTCGTAGCAGCCATAGATACTGCTGATAGCTACAGGAAACCAAGAGTTTTAAAACTGAGAATAAAAGAGGAAAGTACAGCCATGTCTGTTTGGTATTACTAGCTCATCTTGTTGCCCCAGGGCAGTACAGCTTCAGTGCAGTAGTTAGCTTATCTTACTTTCTTTTATATTTAGTCGAGTGCTTTATTTACATCCGTTACTTTTAGTTTCTAAATGCATTGCTACCGTGAATTCTTCGCTGTGCATTTGTGCACTAGGAAAAATACTGGATGATAAACTACAGTCACGAAAAAATCTTGGTTTTCTTATGCTAAAATAAAAAATAATCCTAATTTTCTCTATTCCCTTCATTAAGCCTCTCTGTCCATCTGCCACTTAGTGTTTCATTCAGTTTTGCAAGTATTGCTGCACTGTCCCCAGCACTACATGACAGTGATGTAAAAACAGCCAGTACTCTTAATTGTTTAAAAGCACTATTTCCAGAGGTGTCTCTTTTAAAGAGATTCTAGTTGTGGTGGCTTTGCTTTCTGAATTACCGTTTTAGGTCTTTCATGCAATCTTGGTGAGAAGAAACAAATTACACAATTACATTTGTAAAAACAATTTACAGCATGGCCTGTAAGTACTGGGACTGGCCATCATATTCATCAAAATAAAGGAAGGTATGTTCAATGCAATATCTTACTATGGTCTTAGTTATGACAGGCCCAATCATAACTGTCTATTCTACAATACTTTAAAACCCATTGGTAGGTCTGCTAATTGCTTGCTTAGATTCTCAGCTCATTGTATTAAGCTTGTTTAGAGTAGAACTGAGTAATATTAAAAAGTGACTGGAAGATCTCTTGGCTAGCTTGTATGCCACCAGGTCAGGGGAAATAAAGTGTTTTGTGATGAGATCAAGGAGAGTTGTTTAGTTTGTGGTTACTTGGTGCAAGGAAGCATGCACCTGTTAAAGGATTATATTATGACATACAACTTTAATTTAATTTTTTTAAATGTGGTAATGTTCTTTTATTGCGTAGTAATCCTTCAAGTTTACTGACGAGTAGCAAGCATATTGCTTCTGTTCTGCGATCTTGTTCTTGCTCCTGAAATTTTTTGTCTATTTGCCTATTTGCAGAATTGGTAAAAAGTAGTTTTCCTAAAGGAAAGTTTTTCTCTATTACTGATGAAGAAACCCACTGAGGATCACTCTTGAGTGAATAATGCAAGAGTTTAAAAAAAAAAAAAGTCCTTAATTGTTTTCAGTGTCTTACATTGTGACAAGGATTACAAAATGTAATTTTCCATCAATTATAATAATTTATTTTCTGCATATGACTTATGCAGAAAAGTAAACACAAAAGTAAACAAAGTAAAACATCAGATTTGTCTTTTCATGGTGTCAAGCAATTCTTCAGTGACTTCACTAAAAACAGTGAACAGTGAACTCTCAAATCCAAAAAGAAACTGGAATTGGAATTAAATGAAAAAAAATTTGTTACTGTCAGATGTGTTCCAGTAAAATCTAAATGAACTTGATAGGATTGCAGTGCTTGTTTTATCATATGATGAAACGAAATTGCTTTAAAAACATACAGGAAACAACTATATTGAACGAGGGGTAAGACAGCGGATTGATGCCAAGGTAAGGACATCTGTTGGTATGTTTTGTCCAATATCACAGCGTTGGCATTCCCTCTTTTCTAGTGTTGAGGATAACAAAGAGGATGACAAAATGGCTGATCTCCTGTCGGATTTCCAGCAGCAGTTAACTCTTCAGGAATCTTCAGTCAAACTCTGTCAGCCTGAGGTTGATGTCAGCCAGACCCATATCTCAGGTATGAGTTAAGATGCACTGTAAGAGTTCAGAGGCAAATTTATAGAGATATTTCACTCTGACTTTATTAAAACATGTCTCCTTCATTCTAAAGCCATCTTTAAAGAAACGTACACAGTATCTCTTTTTTTACTTTTATAGTTACATGTAAAGGAAAAAAAAAATCATCAATGAGCCGAACAGATCTTTTTCTCATACATGATTTTGCCTTTATTGCACAAGCTTTTCCATGTAGTACTACTGCTAAGTAGAATTTTTCAGGATCAGAGTCATGCTTAAAAGTAGCAACTTGTAGAAACAGACTTGCTGAAGTAAGTATTCCAGTTTTCTTTCTAGTTAATGTTTGAAAAAGTTAAATGTGAGGTTTTTTGTTTTGGTTTGCAAATATTTATTAAAATTCTTAAGTGAGAGTAAGAGAAAATTGTTCTGTGAAGAATATACATCTTTGCATTTCCTGTTTTTATCTGATTCTGTATCAGATTTTTACTGCAAATATGTGTTCAGGTTCAGCAAGACTGTATGGCATAGCTAGAAAGGCTTTTGAAGGTTAATGATTTTCAGTGCTTCAGTTCTAAGATAGTCATCCCGAGACTTCCTTATGAGATCTAAATTGTAGAGAGATTGTATAAGCTATGAACTCTCTTAAAATCAGGTGCCTCAAAAGCATGTGTGTTTTGCATCCCAAATTAACAATTGCTCTTGGAAATCTTGGCCTGATCTCCTCTGTTCTGCTCAAGGAAGGAAAATAAAGTAAATGTCGCAAGCTGTTCAAGTCAAAACATAAAGAAAATGGGATTTTGTTAAAATTTTATTTTAACAACTGTGGCATTGTACACTTGGGAAAGCATCTTTTCTTTTTTTGCCAGTAAAGTGAAGATGTTATAGACATTATTATAAAGTGATCTCAGGAGATGTCTCTTTTGAGCAGCAACCTTAGTCTCTGTCTAGTTTTATTTTCTACCTTCCTGCTAGTCCTTTGTTCCAGTATCTTGTTTACTGTTTTATAGCAGAGTGAAAACTCTTAAAGTCATGATGTCTGCTTCAGAAGTTAGTAGGCTGGAAAGAATCCTTCTTGGTCTTCACAGTAGTACAACAGCGGTAGACCTTAGCAGCCTAAGCAAAGCTGAAACAATGTGAAGCAACAGATCTGGCTGAATTGATTCCCTGTATTACATTTTACATTCTGTTGGCATTCATGATCTTAGACTACTGGTTAACCCTTAGTACAGAGCAGGATCAGTCCTCTGCTGTGTAACTGACATGCTGAATATATTTACTTCCCTTCCCTAGTATATGAACAGTTTTTCACAGTAATTTGTTTGGTGTGGGGTTTTTTTGTTGTTTGTTTTTTGTTTTTTTTTCCTTTTACAGGAGTAAGACTTAGGACCAAGATAGCATTCTTCACCAGAAATACTATAATATTTTTCCTACAGGGTGTGCCCAGTATCTGAAGCAGTGTCTTAACAATCCCTAGTTTACTAGAAACTTAGAAACGTGGATGGTAATATAGATAATCAAAGGCTGTGGCTGACTGGTGACTTTCAGAGTGGAAAATGTATACCTGTTAGCACTAGTAGCAGATTTTTAAGCCTTTGTATCTCCCATTCTGCAAGACACTAAGAGTTCACATACCAAAGAGCTCCTAAATTGCCAGAGACTGTTTTGTACCTTGTAGCATTAAATACGTCTGCACAACTTTTGTTTCTACTGGAACATTAATTTAATGGTTGCGAATACAGGCAGTAGAGCAAATTTATGACTTCTCAATAATAAAACATAGAAAACTGATGCCGAATGACATGTGTGTACTTTTTATCATGTTAGTATTTGGAAATGTGAAACTTAAGTTTCATCAAATTTTATAGGAAAAACAGCCTTGTTGGATTTGTGAGAGTGCAGCAATGCAGTTTTAAAGAAGCATGGTTTTTTACTAAAAATCAGGATTCTATTAAATTGCAGTCTCTACCCCAGCATTTACAGCTAGTTACTGTTTTATGTACCTTTGTGCCACTCAACTATTTTCTCCATTTGATCTCAAAGCAGTTATACTAAGTAAAATCATCAAGTCTCATGTGCATGTGGTGATACAGTTCAAGCCATAGGCTCTGGAAAGCAGCAGTATTTTAAAAGAAATGAAGTGTAATTCCTGATGGTGTAAGATTAGTAAACAAGATGATACACAACTGAAAAAACAGAAAACTTAGGGAGTCAGAAAATTGTTAGAAAGAATTTTGGCTTCATTTCCCAGGGCTTTCTCATTTAACTTTTAATGCTAGGGAAATTATTATATGATCTTGTGGAGCTTTGATGAGGATTCTGTCATTATCTTGTATTACATTAGAAAAAGTCTTTCAACACAACAGTGCTGTGTAATACCATTTTCAATCACTGGATCTGTACCACAAAAGATAGAGTGATACCATGCCACGTTCATAGGGGATAGTTTGTTCTTAGGACCTCCTATCCAATACTGAACCTGACCTGAGCTTATTTAGCTTGTCATGCAAAAGCAGTAGTATGCTTTGAGGTAATGTTACACACTAGGTCAATTTGAAGAAAATACTGTTTCGCAGGCACTATGGATGTACAATGTATATGCAGAATTTTTGGTATAACACCTTACAGTTGTGGATATTTGTAGTCTAAAACTGTGTTTTATCCTATCATTTTACCATAATGCACTTTAAAACCCTGATTTTTGTTCTTTCATTATGTGACTTTTTTCTAATACAGAGTTACATTTTTAATTAAAGAGAAATTTTTTTTGTTTCCTGACATATGGCTACAATATGAAAAAGTAGGATTTTTTTATGGAAAGTCAGAACTTCAGTAATGGTCAAACCTAGAATTATAGGTAAGCTATTGATTTGCAGGTTACCATCTAACAAGGATTTCTTTTTCTCTTTGCAGTGTTGCCTATGGAAGTACTAATGTACATTTTCCGATGGGTGGTTTCGAGTGATTTGGACCTAAGATCATTAGAGCAATTATCTCTTGTTTGTCGAGGATTTTACATTTGCGCCAGGTATTGTAGATAAGTTATCTAGAGCGAGGCTTCTCTCTGCTCTAAGGAAGAAAAAAGAGCTTTTCTGTGCTCAAGCATATGTAAACAGTATGTAGAGGTGGATAATAAATCCATAGAGCAAAATTGCCTGTGTTGGAAAGGTGATTTTTTTTTTTTTTTTTTGCTTTTAGGCTGTTAAATCATACATGTAGGACTATGTCCTGCTTTGTCTTCCCATGCCAATTTTCATGTTATGCTCCTCACAGTGCTAATCAGCTTTTGAATACACCACTAAATGGTATGTTAGATAGATGACTTCACTGTAATAACAAATGTTGCTGAAAGTCTTACTTGCTCTACCTTGTTTGAAAGTTGCAAGGTCTCCAAAATAATGTCTCTTGTGTTGTCATCCTCATATGGCCACACAGAGAAGTGCCGGGATGCTGCAATGTTGTTGTTCTGTGCTTGGCTGAAAATGGCATTGTGTTCTTGAATTTCACTGGGAGGAGGAAGTGGCTTTCAAATGCTCCAGGACTAAGTAAATTAGTCAATGATTTTAAATTCCGACCTATTGTTGTTCAAGAAAGTTTCTTTCAGTTGCATCCAAGCCAAATAATGGGAGGGTGTTACTTTGATATGTAAAAGCTAAACAAGGTTTGCAGGAAAGTTACGGGATTTGCTTTTTTCTCATTTTCACTAGAGATCCTGAAATCTGGCATCAAGTCTGTTTGAAAATATGGGGCAGGAGCTGCAATAAACTTGTTCCGTATGCCTCTTGGAGGGAAATGTTTTTGGAAAGGCCTCGTGTTCGATTTGATGGTAAGATGTACTTTTGGAAACAGTTTTTTTTACTGCATGTAACTGTGACAGAAACAGTCAGGTGGGTTTGATGTTTATGACGTTTTTAGACCTAATCTGTATTTGTTTGGGCTTTTGAATCTGTAGGACATCTGTAAAGAGAAGGGAAGGGTACAGGGATGAAAATAAAACCACTCACGTATTTAAGTAACAAAAGTAAACTCAAAAGTTTTGAATTATTGGGGTTTTTTCATCTTAAATATTTATGTACTTAATTTTTGTTTGTATGCTTATATCTTCCTTTCCCGTAGGTGTATATATCAGCAAGACAAAATACATACGTCAAGGAGAACAATCTCTTGATGGTTTCTATAGAGCGTGGCACCAAGTGGAATATTACAGGTAGAACTGTAGTACAATGAGTGAGTGAAATGTTTCTCTCTCTTAAGTTCTTTAAATCCAGCCCTTGATATCACAAACATTAATCATTCTGTAAAACTCAATGGAACTACTACAGTGTGCAAAGCTGTGTATATTTTTTGAGTATAGGTCTTAAGAAATAGGATTTATTATGGTTGTTAGAGATGAGCTTAGAAACACATTTTGTCCTCAGTTGTGCCATCTCATGTGGCTAAAACTTAAACAGTAACAACAGTAGTACTTGTCCACAGATTTCTTTGCCCAAATCACTTCTCCTTTACATTTCTGATATAATACTGTTTTCAGTAAAGGGAAAACAAGTGATTATACAGGAATTGTCTTTTATTTGTAACCAACTGTAGATAATCAAGAGGCTACGCTTTCTCAACTTGCTGTGTATACCTTGCCTTTTGTTTCCTCAGCTTGTTTTTCTGCTGTTCTTCATCTTGCTGTTCCCAGCATTTATTGTTCCATTCTGCTGTCCCTTCTGAGACTGGAAACTGTTAATAGAAATCATTGAATCTCATGGCTATTTCTATAGTTTCACAAACATCAGCACGGTATCTGAGTATTGCAAAAATGGATCAGATCTGAGAACCTGAAGAAGTCCATGTGACGTTGTCCATTCTCTGATACTGTAGTTAAGATTTTGTTGCCTTTGTCTAAAATCAGTGCTAGGAATGGAAAAACTTACTTGATGTCAGTTTTGATTCCAGGGTAGCCTTCTTGCTCTGATTAGAGGTGACAAAACTCCTGAACTTCTGCCCTCTTTCATAACTCTTCATAACTTGATCTTTTAATCTTCAAAACTCTCTTTTGATCTCTGATCTCTTTTTTTCTGTTATATCATGTGTGAAAAAATATGTTTTCAAATCCTATTACCTATTAAGTTCTATATCCTTCTGGGAAACATCCTGTGATTTTTTTTTTTTTTTTTAATACAAACCCAACAACCAACAGAAAAATAATGTTTTCTAGGTTTGTATTGTGTAATTATATTTTTGCAGGTATTTGAGATTCTTTCCAGATGGTCAAGTTATGATGCTAACAACTCCTGAAGATCCTCCATCTATAGTTCCTCGCTTACGGACTAAAAATACAAGGTTATTGAAATAAAATATTTAGCTCTACAGTTTTCACCTTGCTTTTACCTGGCAATTCCTATTTACTTTTGTCTCAGATTCTATATTCTGGCTTAGCAAAATGAGTAAAAATACAATGTTATTTATATTGCGTTATAGATGTTTATAGTTCTCTTCTGAGAACTACAAAAAATTTTGATCTTTATGCAAAGATATCTTTCATTTTAAGGTCCTGATAATTGTAATTAGATTTCCTTTGCAGGTTATGTGATCTTAGACTTTTAAAGGAAGTAGATGGAAGAATACATGCTATTAGCTTGGTGGTTTTAGAATCCTTTCAAAGATACTGGTTTGTTATTGACTGCCTTCTCACACTTCCTTGACTGTTTGAAGGAAAGTGAAGGTTTTGGTGGGATATGACTAAATTATTGCTTGATTTCTTTTTGATGTTTGCATGAACTTGTTAAAAATATAGAAAGTTGTTTGTGACTTCAGAACAGGTTTGAGCTGTTCACCAGAAGTCTGAAAATACTTAGTAGTACACTAGGTAAAACTGACTAACTTATCTTTACTGTCCTATCTGGGAAAATTAAAAGCAACCTTCCAAAATGTTTTCATCATTTCATTTCATGAATGAGCCTGGTACTTTACTAAATGGAAATAAAACATTGTTTCCTTGATTATGATAGGTAGTCAGTCTTCTTTTCATTGCTGATATTTGTATTATAAGTACATCACTCTTTTGAGACAGAGAATATTTGTATGTTGTTGAAGCTATCTTCCTCTTAACCTTCCAGAACGGATGCAATCTTGCTTGGCCATTATCGCCTTTCCCAGGAAACAGACAATCAAACCAAAGTATTTGCTGTAATAATGAAGAAAAAGGAAGAGGTTGGTAGCAAAATAGGATAGAGGAAAAACAGTTTAAGGAGGGGGCTTTCTAGTAAGTTTTTTCTCAGACTGAGTATTTTAAGGCACCTGAAGATTTGCATTGCACCATAGAATTAAGATATGAATTTCAGTTTTTAAGTGGTTTAAAATAACATATAAGCATGGTAATTTATCTTACCTTTTTCCCCAAATCTGTAATAGTCTTTTTATTAAGACAAATAAATATCTTGTTCACGTTTGAACAACGGTTCTCCCCCTTAGGCTTAATTGCCATATATGATGCTATTGGGTAGTTTAACATTGTTAACAAACAGAAGGGAAGGATGAGGAGGTCATTTTCTGAGATGAGTTTTGACTGTGTGCAGTTATGTTCCCCAACATTAAATAAAACTAAATAAGCAGCATTCATTAATTGAACTCTGAATGATTTGGTTGACTTATTTACATCACAAAATTTTCAGATTAACAAAGTGTCTGTCAAGAGAAACTTGTGACAAGTCAGAAGTGTTACATTACTTTACAGTGAGTTTGCGTAATTTGGGTGGTGTCCTCCACACTTTCTTTGAAAACTTCTTCCTTAAGTAACATCTAAATTGATGTATTTTCAAGGAATACCAGTACTTGGTTTTAAGTATGAGAGTTTAACAATCTGTCCTCACAGTTACTTAGGCCTCAGGATAAACAGTTGCACTATGTGTTCTTTGTAGGTCATGAAACTTGTTTTCTCTTTGTACAGAAACCAATTGACTACCACAAATACAGGTATTTCCGCCGTGTTCCTGCGCAAGAAACAGATCACAGTTTTCATGTAGGACTACAGTTGTGCTCCAGTGGGCGCCAGAGGTTCAACAAACTTGTCTGGATACATCATTCTTGTCACATTACTTACAAGTAAGTAAACAGAGAGTAAAATCAAAGAAGGATACTTAACTGTAGAAACATAGGTGACATTAATTTGTCCAGTACTAAGTACAGAAGATTTAAAGACTGTGAGACTTATGAGGCTTTAACAAAATGTCCTGAAAAGGGTAACTGGTCCTGATTTGATATATCGTAATGAACTTTTAAGAAATCCCAAGATTTTAGTAACTTTTTATAATGGTATGGGAAGTTTCCTAACTAGTAGAACCACAGTATTTTGGCCATTTAAAGGATTTATGCACAGTGTTTAATGATTTCAGAACTGAATCAGGGTTGAATGACTTAGTGTGGTGCTAGTAAAGGGGTGTGGAAAACATGTATTCATTGAGGTCTATTTATTTTCCTCTGTGGGTGTGCAAGCTAGAAATGTCCGCACCCATCATGTGAGAACTGTAACGCTTACAAACTATATAATCCAGCAGTGCACAATACGGGCATGTGACCAGCTGTTCTGATCACTAACCAAGCAAGAGTCATGGCCACTGTTCTTGCACCTGACACTCTAAATTACTGGCAAGTTGGCTGTTTGATGTTGGCATTTAGGGTGGAGTTAGGCCTTGTCTTCCAGTCTTAATCTCTATATCCAGTATTTTTATAGGGACATAGCTCAGCTATTGAGCTGTGAGTATATACAATGTAGTAAGTAAACTACTGGTGTTTGGGAGTATAGGTAACTTCCATAAACAGAAAAATTGCTTTTATAAAACCTAATATTTTCATACCTTATTTATGAAGAAGTGGAAATATTACAGACATTCTTTTCAGCATGAAGTTTCTGTACTGCTCAGGTTCGTGCTGCACTTCTCAGTATGGTGGTGTCCTTTTGAAACTAGAATAAAGATAAGTGTAAAACACAGCTAGGAGGATGTATGCTTTTTGTCACTCATGTTCAGAAATACTTGGGTTTCTTCTTTTTTAAAGTTTTGTAAACATGTAAGTTTTTGCTGTCACTGTATTCTGAACTCAGGGTTCTAAGTGAAACAAATAAAAGGACTTTTTACTTCAATATTAGTATAGTGACTTGAATGACATCTTGTGCTGTTTCAAGTCTTGGAGTTAATAAGAATGGAAGGGGAAACTGGTTTCTTTGATAATAAAATAGAAGTACATTGTATATAGTGTGATTCGGCCAACATTCAAATGCTTTCAGAATGAGGCAGTATGAAAAGCGCTTACATTCCAGCTGTAGTTTGGTGCATACACTGTACTGTGGAAAATGATTGCATTACTGAGGGACTTAAACGGCAACTTGTGTCTAATTTAACTTTTACAATTCTCTTTGCAGATCGACTGGTGAGACAGCTGTTACTACTTTCGACATTGACAAAATGTACACCCCTTTGTTCTTTGCACGAGTGAAGAGCTTTACTGCATTTTCAGAAAAGCCGCTCTAAGAAACACCTTTTCCTCTCCCAACTCTTGCATGAATAAAAGGTTGTAGCTAATGAGCACTTAAGTTATAAATGTGTATATATCTGGAATATTTTAAAATTCTGGGGAATTTTTTGAAGGCAGTATGTTCTATCTGATTACGAATGGCTGGGGTTTTGTTTTGAGATCAAGCTTAGGAGTATTAAACACCTTTACTTTGTGACAAGAATTTGCTAACAAAGTTTTGTTGTTTGTTTTGGTTTGGTTTTTTAAACAGATTTTTTTAAATCAGTCTGCTTAAAATGTAAGTCTTCGTCCGCCTGGACACTGGTTTGTCCAGAAGGAATTGTTGTAGGAAAATGTCACTGTCCATGGGACAGTGTGCGTGGTCTCTGGTGAAGGCTTGAAATGTGAAGGGAAGAAGGTTGTCTTATATCTGTTAAACTTTGTGACTTAAAAGAACTTCAAATAAATGTTTTCTTTAAATTAAACTTATTTTGTTTGCCTTTAAGATCTGGCATTTTGTCAACATCAACCTTAAGTAAAAACAATCAAGGGCAAGCAAACATGATGTATAAAATCTAACCGCAGAGGTACATCCCCACCAATGCAGTGATGTCAGTTGGTCATAAATGTATTTGATCTTGATAGAAGTTCAGTGGAGCCTGCCTTCTCGACAGGCACAAAGGGGAGAGGGATACAGGCAGTGAGTTGTTCTCTTGTACCGTAGGACGAGTTTGCAGGGTACGTGGCTCTGCTTGGGAAGTGTCACAGTGCAGTAGTGACGTGCTGGTGTGTACTGCTTGTGCATTGGCCAGGTCTGAATGCGCAGGGAAGCAGGGTTCACTTGGATGTGATTGTAATGTGTTCTAACCCTTCATCTAACCTCGCTACAGATGCTGTAAACCTTTCGAGCATTTGTTGTACCAAGACAAATTTTGAGGCTGCTGTAGATGTTCAGGTGCTGTGTACTGCTAATCATGAAGTGTACCTTGAGGTTTGGTGCAGGTACTGTACGCTGCTTCTCCTGCATATGTCGCTTGGGGGTGTAGTGCAGACACTGTAATGCCGCTTATTATATATGTATCTTGGATTCTGAAAGAATTTAAGCTTTTTAGTGTAGTTTTTTTTAAAGATATTTTGCATAATTTACCTTTGAACATCTCGTTTCCAAATACTGACCTGGACTTGAGGACTAAAATGTGAAAGCTGTGGAAAGAACTATACTTGTTCCATAATTTATAAAGTGTATCTTTGCAAGGAGCTACATGATTAAAAATACATCAATAAATCATGATTTTGAACATGAAATCCCTTGCAATTTCTTATTTTGCCAAGAAATCATTATTTTCATACAGGTAAAGATGATTAGTTAGGAGTTACCATGCATAAACTACATGCTAGGCAAGATTGAGAGGTAGAATTAACCTCTTAATGACTTTTTATTATACTACTAACAGGTTATTTGAGGAAAGCAGAGAAGCTTTCAGGTACATGAGTTCTGAATAAGGATGTGTGTATCTGAAACTTCATGCATTTTCTAGCTTGTCTAATGAGACTGCCTACATACAACCCTTCTTTGGCCTATGTCCTTAGACTCCAGTTGCGCTATTACTTCATACAACAGAATGTTTAATAAGGGGTGTGTTGTGTTCTCATTGCTGAAGGGAAAAACGATTGCTTATAGTATTAGTGTCATGTTTTGAAATACTGCCAAGTTTGTAAACAGGGAAAGACATTAGTTACCTACACTTTTGTTGAGCGTGAAAGATAAAGATCTGATTCTGCCTGCAGAGAAATGTCAAAAGTTTTTGTCACAAGAATCAAGATGATACTGATTATTTGTTTAGGAATAGTTTTGTCCACTAACCAGGTTGGATGTAGTAGAAGAGCTTTTCAATTCGAAGCTCTTTTCCCAAGACTTACCTGCTGCTTCTGAGCTTTTCTTTTTTCTTGCCTTGGCCATGTGTTTGAAATGTACTCTCGGTGTAAAGGAAAAACTAATGTCCTGTTATAAAATTAAGAAGTTGATTCAACAGAAGTCTCAGGAAATTATTATTTTAAGATTATGTGAAATATTCCTTCACCAAGAAAATTATGTGAGCCTTGTATTTGTGAGACTGAGCTGCGATTAATATGCTTGTTCCTCTGCATTTAATGATATAAGAAAGTCGAGCTAGTTTTGTCCTTTGAAATGGTTTATCAGCAGATACTGTCTGTTCATATGCAGCTATTAAAATAGTACTTGTTTCAGCAAAGAAATGGATAACTTGTTGCTCTTCCTTCATTCTACCTAGTGATTTTCAATAGTCCATGGTTTTAATTGCTAGAGGCTCTATGTTCTTATAATTTAGTTTTATTGTCCTTTTAATTACCATATAAAGACATTAGTTGGTATAACTAGTTTACTGCTGGGAAATTGTCCTTTACTAATTATATTAGTAACTTGAATAAAAGAATAAGGTATACACCTATGTAGTCCTTTTTACCAAGAGTTTGTTGTATGAGTTGAGACAAGTTCGCTTATAAAAATGGAGAGAGGGCTACAAGAAGTGAGGGAAACATGGTTCTCAGAGCTGCGGATCTTTTCATGCATTGGATTAAAGACAGTTTTGTGGAGAGAAGATGTTCAGATGATCAAATGTTATGCTGATTTGATTCAGTCTAATTAGAGATTAGCACCGATTAAACCTTCACGTGTAATGCTGGGCTGTAGACAGTGTGGTTCAGCGCTCTGAGCAAAGAATCAGCAGTAGACACTTTCCAGCTGTTAAGTTCAGCTCCTGATTCACTCAGTAACCGTGAGCCAAGCTGGTCAGAATTTCAAAAACACGTGGTGTTTACACAAGCTTTTTTGTTTAAAGAAAGAAAACAACAGTCCTTTTTTTTTTTTTTTTAATCCAAGAAAATTCCCCTGGACTGTGTGCCAGTGTATTTGGAAACTTTCGTCAACATTAAAATGGCTGAACTGTTGAGGTGCTTTTCCATTTTGTCTTTTCTGCTGTCCAAGATGAGAAAAATATAAAAGCTTACATACATTTGCAAAACAGTTTGGATTTCAGAAATTAATGTTACATGTGTTATTTAGTATTAATAGCACCTGTAAAGAAATCAAAGACTTGCATTTGATAGTCACTCAGTCTGGATTCAAGCCTTTGTCCTTTATGCCAAGACTGGCAGCTTTCTTAATAAAATTACTTCCGTAGTTGTTTGCATAAAAGGAACAGTTAGTGCTTTGCCTTACCTCTCTGTTGTCCAGAGTATAGTTCCTGAGCCCTTAAAATAATTAAAACCACAAGCCCTAGATAATGTTGGCTGAAACAAAGGATTTGGAAGAGAAACAAGAGTCTGTTATTAAATGGAACTTCTAGGATGTATAAAAGTGGCATTCTCTCTCAGCTAAAACTGTGTTCAGCTCTGGTAGCGTAGCTCATTTGAAAGGGTCCAGGAGTACCACGCTGATGTGTACCTATCATTCAAGGCAGTAAGAGACAGGTGTTAAAATTACAGTATAGTGTGATTTTTATGGACCACATAGAGTATGAATAGAAAAAAAAGTCATGAAACATGACTGCTTCTGAAGACAATATTCCTGCATCTTTTAGGACTGACAGCCTTCCTACCTTGGCAACCGCAGGTGTGCTGACATCTTTTGAAGATGTCTGTAGCACATTTATTAATTTAGCCTCTGAATGCTCTATTAGAAATAGCTGGATATGATGCCGAGCTAAGAAAAGTAAGACTAGTAAATCCTGCCAAATTAAATTACTCTTTAATGTGGGAAGCCAAGATGAGTAGACGATTTTTCCACACATTTTATTTCTGAATGAATGAATTTTCCCTTGAGAAGATACTTAGAAGCACTGTGACCCCTGTATGTTTCCATGTTAAATTTACATCCAAAATAAATTTCATTAATTCTACTTCCATAATGGTAAGAGATTGCTAAAGTTGCTAAAACAGAATTTTGGCGTGGTTTAGTTTGCAAACTTTTTTTTTCCCCAGGGAATTTAATTGATTCCCCCCCCCCCCCCCAAAAAAAAAAGGTAGCCCTACCCCTGCAGGTTGTTGCATCTTCGTGATAAACAAGAGTTTAGGATGTGGCTTCCTGATGTGTGTTTGCTGGTACCAATGCACACTGTTGCTGTTCTGCCATTAGGAGGTGTGCCACAGTTTGAAGTTTTCTTTTGTACTTCGTAAACTAAAGTATATTTATTTTTCCCTGCAGCTTATTTCAAATTTGAGAACATTCCAGGAAAAATAGAGAAAATGCAACAAGCAATAGCTTGGCATTGTGTTTAGCCTGCCAAGCATTCAGCTTCTTAGGTTTCTGCAATAGTAAGATGTCCACAGTAACACAACTGAAGAGAAATAAACAGAAAGGCCAGTTCTTCCAAGGGATACTTAGAGTATCTGAATCTCAGAGTGGAGCTTTCAGTCCTGAGTTTGCTTCCCACACTCCAGGAGGATGGCCTCTGTGGTGGGTTGACCCTGCCTGGGGGCCAGGTGCCCACCAGAGCCGCTCTGTTACTCCCCTCGTTCACTAGACAGGGGAGAAAGAGTATAACGAAAAGCTTGTGGGTCGAGATAAGGACAGGGAGAGATCACTCACTAATTATCGTCACGAGCAAAACAGACTGAACTTAGAGAGGGAATTCATCTAATTTATTACTAAGCAAAACAGAGTAGAGGAATGAGAAATAAAATCAAATCTTAAAACACCTCCCCCCACCCCTCCCATCTTCCCAGGCTCAACTTCACTCCCGGCTTCAACCTCCGCCCCCCTCAGCGGCACAGGGGGATGGGGAATGGGGGTTACGGTCAGTTCATCACACGGTGTTTCTGCAGCTTCTTCATCCTCAGGGGGAGGACTCCTCTCATCCTTCCCCTGCTCCAGCGTGGGGTCCCTCTCACAGGAGACAGTTCTTCACGAACTTCTCCAACGTGAGTCTCTTCCATGGGGTGCAGACCTTCAGGAGCAAACTGCTCCAGCATGGGTCCCCATATGATTTCATAGAATCATAGAATGGTTTGGGTTGGAAGGGACCTCAAAGATCATCCAGTTCCAACCCCCCTGCCATGGGCAGGGACACCCTCCACTAGACCAGGTTGCCCAAAGCCCCATCCAACTGGCCTTGAACACTTCCAGGGAGGGGGCATCCACAGCTTCTCTGGGCAACCTGTTCCAGTGCCTCGCCATCCTCACGGTAAAGAATTTCTTCCTTATATCTAATCTAAGTCTACCCTCCTTCAGTTTAAAGCCATTACCCCTTCTACCACTACCTGCCCTTGTAAACAGTCCCTCTCCAGATTTCCTGTAGCCCCCCCCCCCTTTAGGTACTGGAAGGCTGCTATAAGGTCTCCCCAGAGCCTTCTCTTCTCCAGGCTGAACAACCCTGACTCTCTCAGCCTGTCTTCACAGGACAGGTGCTATTTGTTGTAGAACAGCTTTCATATGGAAGACTAAACGTCTCTCCAGAAACCCTGTAAAACTGGTAAATGTGGATGTGAATGGAGTACCTCAGCTACAGGAGAGAGCTGAACCCATGAGCTGAAAGTGTGTTTACCTTCTAGTGGATCTCCCCACAAACTTTGATGTTGCATTGCCTGCTATCTTTGGGAAGCAAAAAGAAGCAATCCTTTCTCATTTTTAAGAAGATACTGCAGGGGTGTCTCACTACAAGGGGAGTTCAGAAAGCTCCTTCCTACACTGCTAAGAAATTTGGTTTAGGTCTAGTACTTCACACTTCAGTGTTTATTAACCTGGCTTGGCCAATTACGATATGCTTATAAGGATGTTAATTTTTATCAGCTCTCAGTTGCATACTTGAAGAAGAAAAAGGACAAAATATTCATCCTTTTTGTCCAGTTTTCCCTAAAGCTCAGTGTCCTTGCCTCCTGGCTTGAACTGTGGTCATACAAACAGCTGACTTGGCTTTTAAGACAGCTGAGGGAGCAAATACTTCAGAGCTGGTGGGGAATAGGATTCAGTGGCTTAGTGTAGAGGAAAAGGCACAAATCTCTTCATATTATAAAGGAAATTTGATAAACATGTATCAAAGTAATAATCAGTTACAATCAGTTTTCATTAAGAGTATATATATCAGGGGTTTTAGGGTTTTTTTCCCAGCTGATCTATCCCACTGGCTGTGGCATCTTCTCCAAGAGCAGCAATGCTGGAGATCAAAACATAGGCAGAGCTTAATCTTTTTGCCACCGTGCCTGACACGATGCGCAGTATGAAAATGCTTGGTCCTGGGCTACCTGACATCTGCACCAATGCCCACAGGTCTGGCTCTACGCCTGCTGGGGATTGCTGACCTGTGCTCCCTAACCCCGTGCACAGAAAGGGCACCTGCGCTAGAAGCTACTTAGTGGAAACTGTTTCTAAGCTAAATTTAATTGTTCTTTTTCCAGCACAGCCAAATCATTCCCTGTACAAGTTACTATAGGGATGGGTATCATCCATCTGATTGCTTATCAAATGCTTTTTCATTTTCTCTTTTTAGTAAGCAATGTTAACTCACAACTCATTTCAGCTGAATCCCACACCTCACTGATTTTTTTGGGAAAAAGATTGTTCCTATTATACAATTTTCAAGAAGACCTTTGAAGTTCAGGGTACTTTCCACATCTTCTGTGCTTTGGTTTCAGTAAAAATCAATGAAAAGGTCTTTAATTTGTTTTGGATAATGTGACATCTGCCTTAAATGACAAATGTGAATATAGTGGGTTGGTTCAGTGCTGCTTGGAAATTTAATCACATGGAGAAGAAAATACTAAGTACCCTTAAACTCACCTTGGGTACACATATTAGTAATTGACAGTGTCTAGACAGATGGTGATCTGGAAAGTAAAGTCTGGGAAAAACAAACTTACAGATATTAAAGTCAGCTGCATTTCCCAGTGGTAATAAAGTGGGAAGATTGGGGGGGTTCTTTCACAGCAGCTGACAAAACAGTTGCCAGCAATTTTGTTTGGAACCTGCTCCCTCTTTAAGAAGTGTACCTTTTTAATCATTTCACATAAAAACCCACCAAAGTCTGTAGAACTTGAAAAACTACCACAAAAAGTAATCTGATGGTAAGATGAATATTTGTCTGGGTATGTGCAATGCAGTGAATCAAGTTTTTCTTCTTGAAAGGCTCTAATTTAGACTCTTTTATGAGACCAAATCATACAGTTTGTCATCAGCACGTGGTTACTCTTGTTCACAGGAGTAAAAAATAAAATGATGGGGCACACTATTGATCACCTTCAGCACAGCAGCATTCCTGATCATTTTATGCTAAAATTGCATTTCTGCTTCTCATCAAGCCTGGAAGATAGTTTGCTACAGAACAATTGTTACCTAAACAAAGTTTAAACTTATGGCATATGAACAGGGAAAAGATTCCTGTTAGCCCAGTTTTACGGTCAAGCCTGAGTTAAAGTTTTCCAAAAGATCTATCTAAAAGAACTGGTAGCTGTGCTTTCCTTCAATGTAGTGCTCTTTGCCCTGCTGTAGTACTTCAGGACTACTAAAATACAGAGGTATTAGAGTCATAAAAGGTTGAAAATGGCTAAATGCAGGGTGGGCTGAAGCATGGTGAAGCAAACTACATCTTTCTATGCTACTTGCCCTGGGGATGGAACAGCTGCACAGAAGTGGGGACAGCCCGCAACGGTGGGCAGAGTCCAGGCCCTTCTTGAGAGGACGCTGGCTGACCCGCATCCCTGGCACTGGCCATATGCCTTCATCATCAGGCGTTAGTGATGGAGAACCTGGCCAGGCAACCCTAACTGTAGCTATGCCCAAACCACCCACATTTCACATAGAATTGATCGTGGCCTGTGTGAAGCTTAAGCTTTCTCTCATTTTGCTCTGAAGGTTTCCTGAAGCCCAGGTCTGGGAGCAGGCTTGATTCCTTGAACAGGCAAGAGTCAGACAGAAAGACTTCTGTTTCTGAATCAGAGGAAGAGTTATGTTGGAGTTACACAGGTAGAGCTGATCATGTGTAGGAACTGAGCTCCATGGAGGTAGTTCCAAGTTCCCACAAGTCTGTGCCTACTAAATACAAGTAGGCAGCCTGCACGGTTAGGCTAAGGTAAAACAGGACTTTTACTCCCTTGCTATAAATCTGCATTTATCAATAGGACTAAGATGGGATAACAGCTGGTAAAGTTATAGTCGTCATGGAGACCAAGAAACTATTTTGATGAAAAAAGGACCACATTATACAGCTTACCTGGATAACAACAACTACCTGCAGCAGCAAATATGCCTGTGCTGCCATCACCCTTCAGTGAACTGGCATCAAAGCCTGCCTGGATTCCAAGCCCTGTGACTGCTGCAGGTTGATTTTTAGCCAGTTCCCTAACAAAATGAAGTATTAAGTAGTCATCTTGTCAGCCTGACAGTTTCCACCAATAGCTTTTGAACTTACTGACCAGTTTCCAAATAAATTTGACAGAAGGACCAGAGATTCAACTATACCAAGTTCTGATGGGTTTGATTAAAGTAGTCGATGGGAGGAAAGAGACACTGCTAGTATCTCCATGGAGAGAAAGCTTGCCATATCATGTCTATTTTCAGGTTTTATATCATCACAAATGATCTTTAGAGTACTTTAATAGTTTTTTTAATACTGTTCCATTATTAGACCCCAAGAAATTCATGAGGGAGAGCGGCAGAGGAAGCCATGCCCCAGCTTCACAATTTCTGTCATGTCAGACCATGGTTTTAATCAAGTAGGTAGAAGTTCTGAACGAGTCTTTTTAAGAGAAATTAACCTCCAAGAGTAAGTGTGGAGAACCGTAAATCCACTCAGTGCAATGACAGGAGGGAGGGAGAAGGCTGGCTGGAGTTTGGGACACCATATTCCCAGAATGAAGGCATGATTAGGCTTGGAGGACAGCAGCCACACACTGCCTGAGGGGGTGGGGGTGGCCAAGAAAAACCCACTGACAGTGTTAAAAGGTTCTACTTAGAAAAACTTTAAGCTTCTTGCTGCATAATGAGGTTTTCTTCTCTTACTGGAATAGGCCTTCCGAGAGACCAACCATTTAAAAATACTGAAGCACTCCCTTGGCGCCTGGGAGGGACCTTTTGAGAAAGCATTAGTTTTACAGGAAAGAGCAAATCACACACTTTATTACAGGGTCAGGCGAGATCAGAGAACGCAGGACAACCCGTTGGGGAGGCTGAGTGCTATCTGTTGACAGCAAGATGCCTCATCTCTGCTGTGTGGAGAGCCTGCAGCCTCACCAAGCAGCTGAAGCCATGGCAGCCCGGCTGCTGCGTGCTGCGTGCTGCGGAGCAGTGCTCTCTCTCCTGTAGCCGGGGCTGGGAGCTGGCGCTGTGGGTGCTGGAGCTCACAGCCACACTGCAGGAAGGCCACAGACGTCTTTTTGAGTGGGCTTCTCATGCAAGTCATGGTTGTGGAGAATAGTTTCATCTGGCTGAAGATAAACCTTTCTTCCTTACATTCAGCGATACTGCTGTCTGTAAAGGAGTTAACAGCGAACACAGTAATTTAACAAAGTCAGGCAAACCTCTGCTGCTCCCAAAAGAAAGGCTCCACAAGGCACTGGGAGGGAGCAGGGTTAAGCTGTACATGAGGTAGTACCTTTGAAGGAGCATTTTCTGGAAGTTCGAGAGAGGAGGCTGGTGTGTGGCAAGAGTTTTGGTATCATTGCAATGAAGTACTCAGTGAGTGCCTTGTCTGAGGGCTTCAGTTAAGTTAGAGCTTGTCAAGTCACACCAGAGCCCCCTGTTAAATTACCTGTACAACTATGATTAACTAATGAGCTATAAAATAAAAATAAAACCAGAACATACCTCACTTGAACTGGAAAAACCTCCCTCTACCCACTCCTAGTGGTGGGTTGTCCTGTTGGCCAAGAGGAGGGGAGAGCAGGTTACTGCAGCCCGATAGCCTGCTGGGTGATGCTCTTCAGGTCAGCTTTGTGTGTTTTACTGTACTGATCTACTGCTCCCCATTATTTCGATGGTACGACGGCGGTCTGCGCAGGTGATCCTGTGCTCTGCCATGAATCTCCCATCCGCAGGGAGCAGCCGTCGTGCTGCACTGGCTGAGGCTTTCCCCGGGGTCACTGTCTCTGAGCAACAAGTGCTCCATGGCAAAGAGACACCCAGCCCATCCCTGGGCTGCATGAATGGGAGTGGGAAAGCGAGAAGCAGCCCTCTGATGCAGACAGCACCCCCCTGCCCAGATAGAGCTGGTGCTTTCCCTAACCCACCTGTATGAAGAGGAGCAGCTTTGGGTTTTCATTTCTCCAGGGGCAGCTCTTGCCAGGTAAGTGGGGCCTCTGGGAAGTTCAGTCCTTCTTGGTGGGGTGAAGTTAGGGCAGGATTACAGTCTGGCCTGAAGTTTTCTCCTTGGTGCATACAAAGACCAGTAAGCATCAATGACTCCAGTGGAGTAAAATGGCAAGACAACATCAATTTACTTTTTAAAGTTACTTTGGCCAGGGTCTGTTTGTTCATCCTGTATTTCACCCACCCCAAGGGCAGACACTCGTTATTTCTTCTCCTGCCCTCCTCCTGCCCCCAGACTCTCCTCCGAGCATGGGGGTCAGTGGATCTCCAGTCACACCATTTACACATGTACCACCTTGTCCTACCATCCCCAGCCTTTCAGACAGGGAATCCCTTTCGTCTCTGCGGGGAATCAGGGAAGTCCAGAGGCAATGAACGTGAACCAACCCTTTTCCCCCCTGAAATGTATTGCTGCTTTTGCTGTCAGCTCCAGGGATCCTGCTCTGCCCAGGGCCATTGCTGGCTGGGGTGAAGATCATGGTTTCCTCCTCTTTGCTGTGACTTGAGCAGAGGAAATCTGGATGTTTGGCAAACAGCTTTTCATGACTCCCAGTGTTTACGCTATCCACAGACATTAGGTTGGTTACAACTGTTCACGTGGCAGCTGTTACTCATTGCTGTAGGTGCCTGAGTTCAGTGTAAGGTTGGGATGTGTCGTGGTTTAGGCCCAGCCGGTAGCTGGGTGCCACACAGCCGCTCACTCACCCCTCCCCCAGCGGGATGGAAGAGGAGAAGTCTAACAAAAGGCTTGGGTCGAGATAAGGACAGGGGGAGATCACTCGCTAATTACCGTCAGGAGCAAAACAGACTGAATGTAGAGAGGAGATTCATCTAATTTATTACTAGGCAAAACAGAGTAGAGCAATGAGAAAATACAATCAAGTCTTAAAACACCTCCCCCCACCCCTCCCATCTTCTCGGGCTCAACTTCACTCCCGGCTTCAACCTCCTCCCCCCTCAGCGGCACAAGGGGGCAGGGAATGGGGGTTGCGGTCAGTTCAGCACACATTGTCTCTGCCACTTCTTTGTCCTCAGGGGGAGGACTCCTCTCAACATTCCCCTGCTCCAACATGGAGTCTCTCCCACGGGCTACAGTCCTTCACGAACCGCTCCAGCGTAGTCTCTCCCACAGGGTGCAGACCTTCAGGAGCAGACTGCTCCAGCGTGGGGTCTCTCCCACAGGGTGCAGACCTTCAGGAGCAGACTGCTCCAGCGTTGGGTCCCTCCCACAGGGTCACACGTCCTGCCAGCAAACCTGCCCTGGCGTGGGCTCCCCTCTTCACGGGTCTACCGGTCCGGCCCGGACTTGCTCCAGCGTGGGCTTCCCACGGGCCACAGCCTCCTTCAGGTGCCTCCACCTGCTCCAGCGTGGGGTCCTCCACGGGCTGCAGGTAGAATCTCTACACCCCCTCATCCTTCCTCCATGGGCTGCAGGGGACAGCCTGCCTCACCATGGTTTTCACCACGGGCTGCAGGGGGATCTTTGCTCTGGTGTCTGGAGCACCTCCTCCCCCTCCTTCCTCACTGACCTTAGTGTCTGCAGAGTTTCTTACATCTTCTCGCTCCTCTCTCTGGTTGCAAAAACTTCCTTTAACTCTTTTGTTTTCCTTCTTAAATATGTTATCACAGAGGCGCTGATTGGCTTGGCCTTGGCCAGGGGCGGATCCATCTTGCAGCCGGCTGGCATTGGCTCCATCAGACACAGGGGGAGCTTCTAGCAGCTTCTCACAGAAGCCACCCCTGTAGCCCCCCCGCCCCGCTACCAAAACCTTGCCACACAAAACCCAACACAGGATGCCACCAGCTCACCTTGCCGCCCACAGGTGCCAGGGGAGAGGCTGCAGACATGGGCAGAGCAGGATGTTGCTGCCTCTCCGTTCCTCACCTGGTGTTTGGAGCAGGAGAAGGTCCCATCAGCCAGTCCTCGCCGTGACCTGCTGGGGACATTCTGCTGGGGACAAAGGGGTGAGGGACCTGATGGTGCCACAGGCATTTGCTATCTCTTCTAGAAGCAAAAAGGAGCTGGATGCCCAGCTGCTGCATGGCTTTGGCCTTCGCTTAGCAGTTTCCACCAGGCACAGAAAGCAGCGAGCAAAGAGGATGCTCTCGTGCTCTGGTTTGCATTATTTATGACTATCTGTCTTTAGAAGAGCAAATAGATTGGGCAACCCTTGGTAACAGAAGACTTAAACCACGTCACTGATGATACAATTGCCAAATGATGTGAAGTTTGAATCTTGACATAACTGGTTTTGAGAAATGAAAAACACTGAGACAAGCCTCCAAGGCAGTTTTGCTTCCTCAGTTACTAACTGGAAACAGAAGGAATGAGCTCAGAGTGAAAAGCTGGCCGAAGACCTTCTTGGCTTGCCGTGCCCTCTGAAGAGACCATCTGTGCCTCAGGAGCTACTTGCCATAGAGGAGATCACCCTGCGTTGCTCACAGAAATCCAACAAGGAGAGCAAAGGATGCTTGTGGCATGCAGATTACCAGTGCTGCTGTCTGCAGGGCCACAAAGGCCGTGTCCTGCTGCCCCAGGGTGTCCTGGTATGTCAGGCCTTTGGGTGACTTTTCGGATGTGCCACACAGTACACAGCTAATTCAAGCAGAAGCATCTGGAGACTGCAACTGTCTGGTATGAAAACAGCTATGGCTGATCCTAAATGTTCCCAGAAACACAGAATAGCTGAGGTTTCAATCCATCTCACTGTCCACTTAGCAAGCTCGTACTTCATCAGCTTGTCTGTGACGATGTTATGGAAGACAGTGCTGAAAGCCTGGCTAAAGTCAAGATAAAAAACATCCACTGCTCTCCCCTCATCCACCAAGCTACTCATCTCATTGTAGAAGGCTATCAGGTTGGCTGAGCACAATCTCCCTTTCATAAATCCATGCTGACTGCTCCTGATCACTTTGTGATCTCTCATGTGTTTGCAATGTGTTTATTCCATCACCTTCACAGATTTCGATGTGGGGCTGGCCAGCCTGTATTTCCCCAGATCTTCCTTGTTCTCCTTGAAGACAGGAGTGACACTGCTTTCTTCCAGTCTTGAGGAAACTCTCCCAATCAACCCTGACCTTTCAAAGATTATTTAGAGTGGCCTCACGATGACACCTGCCAGCTCCCTCAGCACTCACGGGTGCATCACATCAGGGCCCATGGACTTATGTATGTTCGGTTTGTGTAAGTGCTCCCTAACCTGGTTCTCCTGCATTGATGGTGAGTTCTCCTTGCTGCAGGAGGTGAGCAATATAGGTGAAATCTACCTTGTGAAAGATAAAAACCCCAAAGTGCCTGGGGACTGCAGCAACTCAGGGAGAAAGGGGCACTGCATTGAATCAGGGCCAGTCTGCACAGCTTGCACAAGAGCCAGGTCCAAATTGCTTAGGGTGTTCAGATGTGCAATGTTAATATCCTATTCATGCTCTGCTTTGATTACTGATTGCATCTATTTTTACTCTGACACCAGCAGACTTCCTTCATTTTTTCTTCTTAAATAAACTGCGCCGCCTTCCCATCCTCCTCTGCCTCCCCTGGGTCCCCACGCCAGTCGCTACTCTGTTCCTGGCGCAGACTGGTCGTATCCCTGCTGAGATCCACCACAGCGGCCACTTCTACCTTTTGCTCGCAATAAAGCAAAACACATTAGGTGGCCCCATTCTAACTCCTTGACCATAATTACTTAAAAAGCCCCAAATGACTACATCAAAGGGAAACGGAGCAAAATGTCCAGACACATGGATTAGAAAACCTCCCAAAGGCCAGGAGGAAAGAAAAGCTTTATACAATTTCTCGGAGTGTATCCCCTAAACCTTCCTCAGCTGGAGTCCTTTCTACCACCAGCAATTTGACACACTTGTTTCGTTTAAAAATATAGAGAATGCATTTAGGACCATATTTTAGAAAACAGTCCGTAACCTTGCAGTTTATATAAAACAGTTTATAGCCTCAGTCTGCCAAGGGGCAGGGGCTTTGTACAAGGGGTTGAAAATGAAACTGGCTGTGCTCAGTCTGACTTGCAATTCTTTTCATATGCAGAGGTAGAGGCCCCGGGGAGAGGAAGGCCAGAAGAAAGGAAAGGTGTGTGCCCAGGGCTGGAGAGATGTGGGTCAAATCTCTGTTCTGCCTTCCCATCTCTCCATTGGTATGACTGATACAGAAGTATTTCCCTTTCTTGCAATGGTATTCTGAGGATAAATACACTAAAAATTAAGGTGTCCAGCTGCTGCCTTGTATTATTAAGATAGTTCCTTCTGATCTTATGTCTAGGTTTCATCTTCAAATGATGCCTGAGTCAAAAAAACCCACCATGAAAGCTGTTTTTCTGTAAGATAAAGTGTGGCTAATGTATCATTCATTCAACGTTGCTGTGATTCTCTGATGGCCTCAGAAGTGCCCTTATATATAAAAATATTTGTTTCGGAGCAAGCACAGGGATAACTCCCAAAGAATTACCCCTTAGATTTTGAGGCCAGTGCTTTCAGAGCTAAGATCTTGGGAAAGCAGCGAGTGTAGACCATCCATGCCATGTAGGGATATTTGCGTAAGGTTTGGCAGTAGCTACAGCCATCTGAAACTCTGATAAGCCAGAACAAAACATTTTGCCTGTGTAATCATCCACATCCTGACCTCCTGTGCTGCCTTCCCAATATTTTACTGCAGCTGTGCCTTGCAGAAAACCATTTTCTGCAGCAGAGAATAAGGTTACAGTTACCTGTGGGTGGATCCTCACATATCAATTGGTATTTCTTCATGAAGCTACCCTGAATTACCTCAGGGTTCAGTATATTTTCTTAAAATCACAGAGGATAATGCATCTAGTGCCATCTTTCACCTCTGATTCTTATCACTGCCCAGTTGGACACAATACCTTAGAGCTGGTTAAAAGATGCTTAAAGCAGTAACATACACACATTTCTTTTCACATATCCCAGACATGTTGCAAAAAGTCATTTTTGTGAAGGTCGGAGCTGGGATTGGTATCTTTTTGAGCCAAACAGATATAAATTTTGCACTATATTAACCCACCGTGCTGATTGTACCAAAGGTGGAGGGAGTTGCTGCCAGCACAGAAGTCACTGCAAGAAAACAGCAAGGTCAAACCGACCTTGGCAGCTTGTAAATCTGGAAAGCCTTTAACTTTAGAAAACTCATGAAGTCTTAGTTTCCTCCTTTTTAAAAAGGAATAGCCTGTCCTCCTTGAGCCTGCAATGTGTTCCTCTAGGAAACATACTGGGTGCAACGAATGCTGTGTGAACGGGGGCTGGGGGTCCCCCCAAATTGCAGGACAGTCCTGGGTGCACAGGATTACGATGACAGGAGCTGCAAGAAGACACGGCCCTGCTATGGCAGGTAGCGGCTGAGTGGAGCTGTGCTCCCAGGAATAGGTTTCATTTTGGAAAGTTTTTGGTTCAGACTTCAAGGCAAACCAACAAAAAGCTTCCAGCTTCTCAGGCAGGAAGACAGGTTTGGTAGTAATTGTCTTTTAGGGACGTTTGGTAGTGTTAATCTTTTAGGAAACCTGTGAAACTCAATAGCTGGATGCTACCCATCTTCAAATACTGGAAGAAATGTTTGATCTGCAGGAAAGAAAATCAGACGTGAGGAAAATAACGCTAAGAGTTGGGATTGGGATGGTGAAACGTGGAACAGGTTATGGGATTGATTATCAAATCCCTTTTGCTGGAAGGTTTTAAAAACAGAGGAAGGGTTTGGTGGGTGTAAAGGGAACTGATGGTACTTTGGTGTGGGAACGATGTCTGAGGAGCATCCAAGGCACACATCTGTACAGTACCATTGCTGAAAGGCGATGTTGGCAGTGGTGCTGCAGAGAGGTACGGAATTCAGAGAGGCGAGATGAGACAGAGCAGGCAGCGGGCAGGGTCCATGCCCTGCACGGTCCCTCACTGGTGCGACCGGTTTGGCAGTCACAGAGGAATCTCAGCTATGGGACACACAGCTCAGGGGACCTGTCTGTCCCTCCTCCTGCAGCTCACCTCCTGAAGCTCAAGCACTTACAGCTCCTCTCAATTTTCCTTTTTCTGCCTTAGAGGTGGAGGTTATTACCCTTGATCAAAGTTTTCTTCTCTGAGATACTAATCTGAAGAATCACCATAAACCACATAAAGTTTGGTGTTAGTATGGAAGTAACTCACAGATGAAATAAAAGTTTGGTGAACTGACCTTCACATACAACAGCAGGCTGTCATTTTGTGATCTACATTTAGATTTTTTCCACATAAAACAAATCACTACGCATCCCCTGTTTCACAAATTGCAATAAATATTTTGAAACACTCTATAAATATAATTTGTTCTTGTCTTGTAAATGTCTCTGAACTCCACCCTTCACAATGAGAGTAGTTTTCCTAGTAACTAACATATTCCAAAGTCTTTTAAAAAAAGAGGGAAACTAAAAAGATGAAAACGAGGAAAAAAAAAAGACAAATGATAAGACTGAACCTGTTTGATGGACACAAGATACACCACAGTCAGAGGTACTGTGAAGTTTTTATTGCCACTTGTTTCGTAATACTGTCCTCCCAGACTCATCCCAATAAAAGGTTTATTTTGCCCAGACTGCCGGGGCACGGCTTGCTCTGCAGGCAGGGCATGGTTAGGACCTCCAGCTGGGCAGCCGGTGGAGCTGAGGCTCTCTGCCTTCGTGGTAGTTAAAGGAATGAGCCACAAAATGTGGCTCCAGACATGACATCCCTCAGCTTTTCCCTGCAGAGGTGGCAGCGGGGACATGTGTCAGTGCCTCCCTCTGCAGGGTGAGGGCTGGTGGCCCCTGAAGCCCAGTCCAGAGAGCAGCAGAGGCTGGTCATGCAGGAAAGTCATGCAGATTTAATTATGGGAGAAGATAAAGGGATCTTTGCCAAAGGTCTCTGAGCTGGCCACTGAATTCAGACAAGAAAATTCGTATTTTGCACCCTACTTTTTCAAACGAACGTAGGGAACTGATAGGTTCTGCTGACATATAGCTTATGGTAGTCGTCAGAAAAGAGGGTGATGTACTAAAAGGATGCTGAAGGATTCATTACAGTCTGCAATGAAAGAAATGAAAAGTGGCTGGAAAAAGCAGCAAGATCTCTTGAACATATACATGTATGAAACTGGGTTCAGCCCTGCAGAGAAGGACTTCGGGATACTGGTGGATGAAAAATTCAACATGAGAGGGCAACGTTCTGTTGCAGCCCAGAAAGCCAACTGTATCCTGGGCTGCATCAAAAGAAATGTGACCAGCAGGTCGAGGGAGGTCATTCTACCCCTCTGCTCTACTCTCATGGAGTACTCCACCACCTGGAGTACTGCGTCCAGCTCTGGGGCCCCCGACATATGAAGGACATGGAGCTGTTGGAGCAAGTCCAGAGGAGGGCCATGAAGATGATCAGAGGGCTGGAGCACCTCTCCTATGAGGACAGGCTGAGAGAGTTGGGGTTGTTCAGCCTGTAGAAAAGAAGGATCCAGAGAGACCTTATAGCAGCCTTCCAGTACCTGAAGGGGGCCTACAGGAAATCTGGAGAGGGACTGTTTACAAGGGCATGTAGTGATAGGACAAGGGGTAATGGCTTTAAACTGAAAGAAGGTACATGTAGATTAGCTATTAGGAAGAAATTCTTTACTGTGATGGTGATGAGGCCCTGGAACAGGTTGCCCAGAGAAGTTGTGGATGCCCCCTTCCTGGCAGTGTTCAAGGCCAGGTTGGATGGGGCTTTGGGCAACGTGGTCTAGTGGAGGTTGTCCCTGCCCATGGCAGGGGGGTTGGAACTGGATGATTTTTGAAGGCCCCCTCCAACCCAAACCATTCTGTGATGATTCTACACAATACATTCACAGGGCTTGTGCAGTGGAGGGACTTAGATCACTGCCCAAAGAAGCTGGAAGAGTACAGAGGGTCGCAACACGACAGTGTGGTCCTTGAGGTCATCCATCTGCACCTTCCACAGTCCCACAGGCTTGAACAAACTGAGTAGCAAGGGGGATTGAAACACTACCAAATCAGATTGGCAGCGAGGCAGTCTGTAAGAAGAGCTGATACCTTTTATTAGATCAATGAAATAGTGTGCGAAAATATAACAGTTAAAAAAAAAATAACAAAGATAAGTCTTGAGGCATGAAAGCCCCTCCTGAGGCCGGCAAGAGGAGCTGAAGAGGGAATTGGTGCGGTACGACTTTCACATCTGTGTTGCAACAGGGATGGAGAATTAGGCCCATTGGCAGAGGAGTGGGGAGAGAGGACATTTAAACCCAGTCACCGTAATGGGTACAGGTTAAAAAACATGTCCTCGTTGCAGCAGTTGAGACCAATACGGTGCTTTCCCTCGCCTCCGTCTCCTTCGCTTCCCCTTGGAGGCACCGAGAGCTGGCGGTGGTGGTGTGCCCCGCTCACTGTGGGGCAGGGGCCTCCCTGAGGCACAGAGTATGGCGGTGGAGGGAGGCAGCTGCCGCTGTAGGCCAGCGGGGATTTCTCCTCACAGGATTCATCCCCCAAAGGGCCAGTGTTAGGCCTAAAGGGGTCATGGCCACCCTTTGTCATGGGCAGGATGTGCTGGGTGCCCGGCTGGGCGCAGTGCTGGGGAAAAGGGGCTGCACGGGGTGGGTTGACTGTGGGGACAGCAGGGCTGCTGCAAGGGCTCCCGGTGCTGAGGGTCCTCCTGAGGGACGGGCTCCTGCTCCAGGTCAGTGCCTCTCCGGAGCCCCCGTCCTCCCCAGCTGCCCTTGGGTATGGCGGCTGCCCAGAGCAGCTGCCCAACATCGGCTCCTGGGAGCTTTTGCTTAAATGTGCCCCGAAATTAGCAGGTAGCATGTAAGTGTCCGTCTTGGAAAGAAGCAAAGCCTCCCGCGTTGGCATTGCACCTGTCAGAGACTTGGGAAAGCAAGGCGTGGTTTAGTAAAACAAGGTGTAGTCTAGCAGGATGAAATAAAAAACCGTCCTGCATGAGACCTTCACGAATGCATTCCATTAATACAGGTAACGAAGCAGGCACTGTAGCAGCGTACCCGCCTTGCAGCGTGGTGCCAGTGGGCTTTAAGGGCAAACCAAACAGAGCTCCTAGCTCACAAGCTGGCTCTGTTTTACCAGTTTTTGCCCAAACCCTGCTTTACACACTGAAAGAATTGTTAGATCTCACATTCACAGCCCTCGAGGCCTGCTGCCAGCATATGCTGAGGAAGCACCTGAAAATGAAGTTATGCTAATATACTTGATACCACAGAATTAATTTTTTTTCTATAGAGTTTGGAAAAGCTAAATGTGACTTTTTTAAACTGTTTTGAAGTGATCTTTTCACTGCAATAATATTATGCTTCAGCTTTTCAAGACTCTACTTCTATTTCTAACTGATAAATTTTCTTATCTTTACACCTTTTTACCCCACAAACAGAAATTTCATTCAGGGAGGGAGCAGCACACAAGAATTATTCTTCTGGATCTTTTTTCCTAGATATTTCAGAACTTCTTTAATTGCCCTAATTATTGGATTATAATTTTGCAAACTTTAATTCCTTTCAGAACACTCATTCTGTGCTATCATTTCTGATGAATACTTACAGGTCTGTCTTCTTTGTAATTCTGCTTTTGCATCCATTTAATTATAGTGATTCTGCTGACTGCCAGAGTAGCAAAGCTCCTTTCAGCTGTTCTCTCACCATGAGAAGGAATTCCAACAACCTGATGTAGGACCCAGCCCACCTTCAGCTAAAGGCCCGCTGACGCCACAGGGAAAACATCCTATGTATCACTTGCTCTATTTTGGGCTCATACATTTTTCTAAAGTTCTCCTCCCTGGTCTCCTGTGAGCACATTAAAGTTGAACTTTTTCAGAAGACTTTTTGTGGATTCAGTGACACAGGCTCTGTGTGTCAAATCAGAGTCCTGAGTTAGTTGTATTGCAGCTGGTCTTGGCAGAACACGAATATGATGGGTTATTCCCAAGAAAAACCTGCCGGAGAGCCATGAACTGGAAAGCCAGCTGAGGGTAAATGGTATCAGCCTGACTGCACAGTCAGACCAGCTGAAGAACAGACTCTACAATTAGTTATTCATGATATCTTTGGTCTGTTCCTACTCCCACACAATTGGAAGTGAAAACACCAGGAAGATGTTGTAGGAAGGGAAAGACGAAGACATGTCTAGAGGGAACTTGACCTCAGTAAGACTAGTAGGTTCAGGTATAAAAGAAAAAAAGCCACATGGCTCAGTAACTTTTCCTAGGTGAGGACTATTTTAGTGTTCATGGGGACAGAATTAAACCAGTGATATGAAAATCACTGTTTCTGTATTTGTTAGAGATTTACACAGTGGCTCAGCTGCTTTTTCTTACACTCGTGTTCCCAAGCGCTTGTGTCAAGAGGCCACCACCAGCCCATCCTGTATTCTCTGACTGTCCCATCCTAAGTCAGTGTGTCTCCTTGAGAGTCACTCCTGAGCTCTGGTTTTTAGTGTCCTTCTGAGTATTTTCAGTAGAAATAGCTGCAGCTTCTAAATTCATATTCCATTCAAATGGGTTTAACTTCCTCTGTTGACTCTTTTAATCTACTACTTAGGCTCCTGGATCCCCTTGCTTCCCCACGTTGTCCATTTAAGAATTCTGTCCCCACCCAGCCCAATTATCCCTTTTGTCTGAAGGAGCACTGATTAGTATCCTGAACCCCAGGCTGGGGAGAACACACCACCTCTAGCACAACAAAAGACAAACTGCATGTGAAGACCAGTGGTGTGCTGTTGTGTGTCACACAGCCTTTGCAAGGAAGGTCACTGGAGACAGCCTCGCTGCTCTACCAGGTTGCCTCCATCAGGCAGTCCATGGGATCTCTGTAGATGCTTTCACAAGTGTTTCCACACCCAGCAGAGCTGATGTTTTAATGTCAGTGCTTCTGTAAGTCCTCCAAAGCACTCTTCTGCCTTCAAAGCCCTCCTGGAGACCTTGGGGCCAAGTGGGGCAAACCAGGCAGGGGTGATGTACCTTCCCCTTATCAACTCTGGCAAAACCCAGGGAGGACAAGCAGAGGTGGAGGGTGCCTTTGTTTTTCTGCAGCACCTCTTCCATATCAGTGGAGGATCTCGGGACACATGTCAATGTGGAGAAAACATGACCTCCTGCTGTCTCTACAAGGGTGGGACCATGCCTCCTGCACCTGAGGGTGCCCTCACAGCCCTTGAGGGTCTGCAGCTGGCCCAATCCTGCTCAGGGGCAGCTGCCCTGCAGGAGAGCATCTCTCTCCCTGATGGGCATTAAGTCAGTGAGTAAAATGATCCAGGCCTGCTACTGAAGTAACTGGGTTTTCTTAAGTAAAGGCTGGGGGACTGGAGGAAGGAGGAATAAAGATTTCTGGATTTGCCTTGTTAATGACAAGTTTGTTTGGCCAAGATACCATACGCAGTATATATTAGGCATATCATACAGGTAATGTTATATATTGTATTCTATAGTAAAATAGTATATAGTGTGCATATATGTACACACCTACATGAATTTTCTTCCTGTTTTTCAAGTGTTCATTTGTTACAATTTTCTCATAGGGTGGTGCAATCAATACTATAAGTTAAATCCAATTAAAACCTTCTAATATTCTGCTTCAATGTAATTACTGATTAGACTAAATATCTAATTACTTTATTCCCAGATTTCTTTGTAAATAATTTAATTTCTGGAGCAGCATGAACAAAGAATTCACAGGAAATTTTTCTAAAGGCAACTCTTGCATTTAAAAAAGTAAATAGCTGGAACTCTAAAGCTATGTCCATGCTGCTAAATAAAATGAGGCCAAGGACTGTTGTTGATTATGGGGACCAAAAGGCATGTCCACACTACATCCTGGCCTTGGGCGACCTCTGGACCTGAAGTGAAATGAAGCAAGGGCTGTGCTGCAGGCCAACAAGAGCTATTTTTCACAGCATCAGCTTGAGATTCCTATTGCTTGTGGCTTGTAGCATGACAGCATGTAGGAGCACAGATTGCTTCAAAGCCAGATGTGTACAGTGAAGGGACCCAGACCTGATGCAACCTTGCCCAAAATCCTGCCAGGTAATGGTCCCTGGCACATGCTGCCCTCCTGACCCGTGCCAGGGCATTTTGTCTGTGAGCACGAGTTAGCACTGGCCAAATCCACGGCAGGGACCATGGGAATAGTGATGTGAATGAGCCTGCCCTCTGCTTTGTTTATCAGTATAGATGTAATTCCCTGCTGCCACCAGGCCCACAGAGGCTCCAAATGGGAGGTGCTGGCAGTGGATGACAGTGCTGAGCAGAGCAGGATGTTCAGGACAGCCCTGCTCCTTCTTGGCCTGATCACGGGGAGGCAGAATGCAGAGATGTAAAGCCTGCTTCCACTCAGACCCAAAGCCCACATAGCTTCCACCATGCCTTGAACTATGGATTACTGATCCCACAATTTCATTGATCGATAATAAGAGTTACCTCAATCTCCCGGATTCTTTTTAATCTTGGAGAAGATGGAGAAAAAGCCATCTGTGCTTTTTGGATTGACCTTCTTGCTTCTGCTTCTAGTTTTGTTTCTGGACGTGGATGGTCATGAGCTCCTTTGGACTTTAGAAAGGAATTATGATAAATTAAAGTTAGAAACAACCTTGTTATTAATCTTAAGGGAGCAGAATTTGTAGCACAGGCCAGAAACACACATATGGCCTGATTTAGTGCTTTGTATTTAGACTTATTTAATGTGTGCTCAAGTAACAAACATATCTCAGATGAAGTGTGATGGGGTAGAAATTCTCTGAAATCGTAAAACCAGTGCACCACATTTATGTGCAGAAGAGACTCCCCACATTAGAGCCCCAGTTGAAGCCACAAGGTCTTCTGCAGCCTGGCTACAGTGTCCCTGCAGTCATTTCCATTCCTCTCACACTTCAGACATGTTTATCAGAACATTAATTTCCATTAGCTTCCATAGAGAATTAATTTTATTTAACCTGCACATAAGTGAAAGACTGGAAAACAGGAGACAGTTCAGTGGTTCTGGTACTAAACTAGGACTACAGCTTCCAGACATAGTGCTCATTATTTAAACATTTGCATACACTGTTTTCCAGATATAAGTTACATATAATACACAGATGGCATTTTCCATAGACAGTCTCTTGGGTACAACCATTTTCTGCTCTGAGATAGCCTCATGCTTATGCATGCTGCCTTGGAGAAGAGGTTGAGATAACGTAGCATTTCTGACTTTTTGAGGATTCATTGGTCCCTGTGTACCTGAGGAAAAGTGCTTCAAAATCAACAGGTTTTCATGGGACCCTAAATGAAAAATATAATACACTGTAAAATCATAGTAGCATAGGCTAATTTAGTTTGGAAGGAACCTCTGGAGATCTAGCTCAACCTCCTGCTCAGACAGGGCTATCTTCAGAGTTAGATCAGGTTGCTTAAGACCTTGCTCACTCATTGTGAAAATTTTTCTCCTTACAGTCATTTGACCTTGTCATATTCAATGACCCTTATTGGTTGGAACAAAAAAATATCCTTAATCAATCTTGAAAAACATTCTTTAAAATTAACTTGCATAATGTAAGGTAATCTTATACAAACCTGAAAAAATATGAATTGGCCTTCATGCCTCCAGAAGTTGGTAACTGGGTAACCACCATGGCCTCGGCAGGAAAGGAGCCGCAGGGGTCCATTGCAGTTTGGACAACACTTCCCTGGAGCAAAGGTGGTGGAAAATATTTTCTATACAACACTGATCAGATGAATCTCATGTGATACAATGGTTCATAGGTTGTGGATTGCCACTTCTGGTTTGGGGCTCAGAAACTACACTGAGAAAAATTATGCAAAAAGCTTTCAAACATAAGCAAAAATTAATATAAGCAAACTAATAATTGCCTTTATTCTGTTCTGTTATTCCATTATTAAATATAATTGGCAAAAATATTTCTATTATAGCTTTATTATCCATTTATCATTTATTATCATGGCCAGTTTTAGTTGTTTTTAACTTGGCAGTGTCTGGAATGTCACATGTATTCTTGTCTGATTTTTCTAGAGGACATCATTCTGACCTCAGTTAGTGCTCGAGTAATACCTTTCTTTAGCCAAAATGTTCATCAGATCCAGAAATCAGTATGTGCTAGCTCTTCTGAGCGATCAACAACTGTTTGGAATGGTCTCGTTAAAAATGTGCGTGCAGCTCATGTTCTCTATTTGCATGGTCTTGCTCCGGTGACATGACTATGAGGCCTATTTTCCAGTTGTCATAGTTTATGAGCAATTTCTTTCCTGCAAGACTTGCCTCCTGAGTTACTCTTGGGCCCGTGCAATAACGAAGTCACCACTCAGGTTGGCAGGAACAGCACAGCAGGAAACTGCCTGCACTGCACAGCTTTCTCAGTAGCCTCACTCATGGGTCTGAGAAGGCTGGGAATCAATCTCTAGCCATCAGAAATAGAGATTGAAAAAGAAAAAAAAACCCAAACCAAACAAGAAAACAACTCCTCCCGCTACAGTAAGAAATGTAAAATCATTGTTCCAAAATCAAGAGTTGCATTTGAATATAAGGAATGGCAGCGTAATCCAAAGGGTATCCTCTACTTTGATTTCTTTTATGTTGTGTTCACTTATGAATTGCCATATGATGAACAGCCACATTCATACTCACGCTGTTGTTTTTGCCTAGCTTTATCACATATGGCTGGTCTTAGGTAGATCTTCCTCCCATCCAAGGTCGAGCAGTCGTTACCACAGACCACCACCCCAAGGCAGGACTTTTTTAAGATGCGAGAGTTGTGGTTGTTGGTGTTTCTCATTGCCCAGCTGCTGTGGTGCCTCTGAGCATTTTTATCCTCTGAGCTATAGATATGTTTTACGTAGGAATCTGGCCATTCTTGAAACCAGTCTATCTGTCTTATATCCTGTGGAGAGACCAAAGCAAGCCACGTTTTAGGCTGGGGAAGAGAAGAGCTTGTGCAAGAGCCCAGCAGACCTGGTCCTCTGCTCGGTGTCCTCTAGCCTGGGTGACTCCAGCACCCTGGCAGGTGATGCTGGTTGGCAGGAGGGAGCAGTGGAAAGAGGGCAGAAAACCCACAGCTCCCCGTGGCTCCCTGTGAGCCCTGAAGCAGCAGGAAAGCCTGGCCAGGAGGTTGTTCTCACTTACCCGTGGGTCCAGCTCAGTGTAGGACCTCCCTGGGAGAGGAAGGTGGGGTGCCTGACGTAAAATAGCAGATACCTTCCTTGCAGGCAGCAGTCACTGCCTGACTAACTGCCGTTAGCTTTCATGGCAGGGATCCTGCTTTTGCCTTTCAGGCTACTCACAGCAGCATTACACTGAATCATTTGGCTTGATTTGGCTCAGCTTGCTGGAAAAAGGGCGAATGCTGAATCAGACTGAGACTATGCCCACATTTGTAGGTCTTTAGTTCTGGTCTTTGGTTCATTTTGGCCTAACTGCCATGAAAGACTTCCACAGTGATTTTTCTGAAGTCCAAAACAAAGAAACCTGGCATCCTGGTCAGGTTTTATTTTCACTGCTATGCAACTAAGCAAAAAAGAATCCCAAGGACAACACTGTAAGGAACAATAAAAATAAAAGTCAATAGAAAAAAAAAACCAAAACCAAACACACATCACCTCAGTGTGTACAGTCAACACAGTAAAATGCAGTAAGCTGTAAAGCACCTATCATACCTGCTGATGGTTTTGAGGGAAAAGGTCTTCTAGGGGTACAAAAACTTAGTAGGAATTTCATTGAAATTGCTGATCCCAGCCACTGAGAACCATTACAGCAGCCAGAACATCGACTGAGAAGACAAAAACTCCTGAGCTCCCCCAGGAGCCATCGGATAGTGCAGGGAAGGGTGTGGAGGAAGCCTCCAGGCTGAAATGCAGGTGAAGGTGACCTTGGGGTGGAGGGCAGGGAAGGAGGCAGCCTGGGACATGGAGACTTTGGGCGAACAGCAGTAGCATAGTAGGGAAGAGACTGGGATCAGGTCAGAAGACAGGGCTGGGAGGTTAAAGGCAGAGCTGGACACTGAAGGACCGCAGCAGGAGGAATCTGGCACAAATATGGTGAGGCAAGGGACAAGGAGATGACGTTGGTGTGCAGGGTGCTGTGGGCTTTTGGTGGAGAGCATGGTTGAAATTTTTAGATAAGAGGACTAGAAAATGACTGAGGGAGGGAAAGATCACTATTCTGCCTCTCAACAAATCTCTGCAAACTTTTTCTCAGCAAGCTTTTCCTAGGTGTTCATGAAAGGAGCGTTGCCTCCATACCAAAAGCCATCCTGCCTGCCTGGAACCTGATCTGCAGCGAGGCTGAGCACCCAGAGTTGCAGGGCAGCCGTGGGTGCTGTGCTCACTTCTCATAAAGCACTACCCAGGGCAAAAGGCAAGTCCCGGACATCTCTAATTGAGCACCCTCAGCAGGAGATATTTTTTTCCCCCTGCTTTCTCTGCACCTCATCCACCAGTGGACTAGAAAGGCAACACATCTGCAGCATTGCTAGCAGCAGCTTTTTCAATAATACATTTAAGGAAAAACACATGGAAACTTCAGTATTTGCTCAATATTTTCTAGCTTTTCAGTAAAACACGGTCTCATACCTTGAGGTGGCAAAGAGAATATAGGCAATGAGGCATAGAAGACTGAGAAAGCATTTAAGGTCAGTGGTGAAGTGGTCAGAACTGGATAAATTTCTAAGACACAGACACATACCTGGGGAAGTTTGATGTCATTGATATCCCAACTTGTCATTTCTCCACGTCGGGAAGCAGAGTCCTCCTGCTCCATAACAACATCATCTGCACCTTTCAGCATTTTTGAATTCCTTCCCAAAGTTAGCGAGAAAGTTTCTCCTGGCTGCTTTTGAAGTTGACTGGCTGTCAGCACTCTCAAGCAGTTTACAACCAGGAAGCTGTTTCCTGAAGCTAAATGATAGAGAGGCTGCTCATTAAAGATAAAAATCAGTGTTCTTCTGCCAGAAAAACTTGTTCCATTAAAAGTTTTGCAAGCCAGCAATGCAGTGGAAAATATAGCTCAGAGATAGCCTGTGATGTTACAGAGGCATTGTTAACAGTGAGCAAATCGTGCCTTTGTCTTCTGTTCTGTTTTGCTCGCTCTCCTCTCATACCGAGTTTATAGTCATGTAACTTTGCTTGCAGGCTCTTTGTACATCTGATCTGACTCTAGCTCAGTATTTCCAGAGCCAAACTGATTGAACAGCTCAGCAGCTGCTAAAGGCTCTTTGAGCCGCTGCTTACCCATTAGATATTTCATGTGCTGCACATGACAAAGGTGAGCAACAAGAGGGGACTGCTGCATCTTTTCAGATGAAACAGCACTCGGTCATTTCAAATGTTCTTGTGATCTTTGACAGCTTACCAATTGCATGAGGGAAGTGTAGAAAAGGAGGTTGGGCTACCTGCATTTTCCTATCTCAGCAGCAGATTGAAGTAAAAACACCCACCAAGGTATGTTTGTTAAAACCAACAGTTTTTGCCTGAAATCTTGTAAAGCAGGCTGTTGCCCTACCCCAAATTTCAGTACCAGACAAGATTAACACTGTATCCTCAGGGATCCCATGCATGAAAAAGTTTTGGGCTTTGTTTCCTTTGGCAAGGAGAGAAAAGGCAAATCAGAAAATGAAGAGGTCCATTATCTCTTTCTGGAAATTGGGAAATCTTCAATGGTTTCAGGAAGGTCACTGTAATTTATGCCAATTAAGGATTTGTTAAAGATTAATGAGTAGCAGGAGAAGTAAAATCTACTTGATGCGATTCTATTTCATAGACTTTATTAAGCATAAATTAATATTTTTTTCCTGGCTCTGCATATGCCTGTCCCTTGGAAAGTGACTTAGCCTTCATGTCCTTAGTTTACCCATTTATAAAATATCTGTGATTTTAATTTCTCATGTTATATTATCACCTCAAAAGCAAGAGTTTGCAGATATTTGCAGAACACTTGAGACATTTGGCTGTATGGTGCTCTGGCCGGGTAGTCAGAGCTCCACTGCCCCACTCTGCGGCTCAGGCTGTGGCGGTGAGGGAGAAAAAAGTCTATGGCAGAGCATCCCCCATGGAAAAAGACCCCACAGAAGGATGCTTGGTAGGACGCCCACAGAAGGATGCACTGGCCAGTGCGCTCAGGAATTTGAACTGAGGCTGGTTCTTGGAGGGCAACTAACCCATCGCAGGTTCAAATAAGATGTTAGACCAGAGGAGAGGGGACCATCGCTGCTCAGAAAGACAAGTAGCTGTAAGAAACACCAGGTCTTCATATATTTTCATATTGCGCTACAATTAAGATGGAGATAGCAAAGTCAAGGCAAGCTGGCTCCTCTCCTCCCCTCTCCTCTCTTTCCTTCCCTTCAGCAGAAAAAACTTTTCTGCTCCTCTTAGAAAAAAAAGTGAAAATTTCAATGTCAACACTGAATTGTTTTGATTTGGAAAAATACATGTAAGAAAAATAGGAATTATTATTATATTAAGAAGGAACGATGTAAGTAGCACCTCTGTTTGGCACTGGAATATGGTGCAATTCATCGTGCCTAAAAAACAGTGAAAGTAATCTAGTTCTCCTGCCCTTTGATTTGTTTTTGTTTTTATTATTCCTTGTAAATGTTCATTGATACAGAAGGTAAACAGCAGGGTGTAGCAAGGTTCTGGTTTTGGTCCAATGTTTAATGTATCTGTTGATGATCTGGAAGTGAAGAAAACAGAAAGGGAGAAAAAAATGCACAGATTACAAAAATGTATTTGAATTAATCCTTTAGAAGAATTTACTCATATATCACCCTGACAAAATAATTCACGTTTGAAGGGTAATATTTAAAGTATTTATTTATCTTACAGAACTGCTCTCAATTAACTCATGGACATGACGGAGAGATCCGTATGGGCAGTTCCACAAACACAAGGTGTCAGACAAAAAGTGACCAGGCTGTTGGAATACAGAAAGACTGCAGTGAAGAGCCATACACTAAACTATGGTATTACCAATTCACAGACCATTACTGATTTTTCACTTATGATACTGTGCAAAAAAACCAGTCATTCCCAGAAGGAGAAAAGACTCAGGGCACAGGAAATCCATAAAAGCTGGGATTATTCTAGAAGAGACATATAAGCAAGGGCACTATAAAAATGACTTCAAATACAGAAAGGTGTAGAGGAAGCAGGGGGTGCTTCTCATTTAATCGCCTGAGACCCCAGGGGCACAGAGTGAAAACAACTGGCAAATTCAAAAATGAGGCAAAGAAATGCATTTTTCATTCACTATATAATCAGTATCAATTTGCCTAATGAAAGCTATTTCCTCTCCCTCCAAGCCTTGCCCCACTTATTTCTTTATTTCTTATTTCTTTTACTACTAGTATTGCTGTAGTAGGTCATGAAGGCTAAACACTAGGCAAGACTGAATAAGAGATCAAAAACATAGGAAAGTAATAATATTTGAAGATCCGCTATTTAATACTTATATCTGTGTAACATCTGAAATATTTTATAATACCTTTAGAAAGAGATATTAAGCCTCATATTTTATGAGTTATGGAAATTTTTAATGAGCAAGATTAGGAAGATTTCTTCTATTTTCCTTAGAAGTACTCAGTGTTGACCACTTAGGAAAAGGATTATGAATTTTTTAAAAGAGATTATGTATATTACATGTAATTTACATGAGCCTACAGGTAAAATTAATTCAATATAATCTGCAAGCTCTTATTTGCAAGGACAGTCTTGCAGGCCATAACCACAGACAGACATCAGGAGTTCTTCAGCAGTCATCTACGACAAGAGATCAAGGACTGGAAAAAGCCCTGGGGCCCTAAAAAGCTTCTTGCATTCAGGCTGACGCTCTGGAGAGGGCTGTGCAACCCTGCCGAGCGGCACCTGGGGAAAGCAGCTCTTGCTGCGGTTGTCCACCATTGTCTTTGGCTGCCAGGCTCTGCTGAAGGACAGTAGCTGGCAGCAGGAACACATGGATGTAGGCTATTAGAGAGCAGTCACCAGATCACTCTCCTTCCTTGTATTGTTTTACCTCCACACGAAGAAGCTGCTTTTGTCAGTGCTCCCATCAGTCTTCCTTTTTCTCTCTTAGGTGTCATCTTTCAGCGATGACAACCTTTAAATGATCTCAGGTGCAGTTGGTGGCCCTCAGACACATGGGCTGGGTTGCCTGTCCTGCCAACAGCGTGTGTTTCACTGTCTTCCATGGATGCCTTTGTGCCTTGCCTTCAAGTGCGTGATTTTCCCTGACACTGAGAGGTTCTCCCTGCTGATGGGAGCTCTCCTGCCTCTCCTTCACTGCAGGTGTCGGCCTTTGCATGCCTCTCGTCCTTCTTTGGTCCCCCCTTTCATTACTGCAGAGTTTCATGGTGTTACACCATGGGAACCAAGGAACATGCAAGTTTGGATAACAACTCTAGTATACCAAGGTGCTACTGACACTCCTTGTGGAATATTTCTCCGGATTGGCCTGACAAATTTTTTTCTTTTTTTCAAATACATTCCATAGACTTAAAAATAACAATTTTATCTTCCATTTCAGCCTTGCTATTTGATCAATTGTGGCAGCAGGGTGAAGTAGTATGACTAAACTCCCAGACACGGAGCATAAACTCACTACAAATAGACCTGTCATTTGTAATGAGAGGACAGTTTTGGCCTGTGCAAAAGTGCTCTGGGGATGCTGCTCATTTTCTGGAGACAAGCTTTTGTTCCCAGATGGCCCTGATGTATCCTCAAGTTGGCTGCTTCTATCTTCAACATCATTTGAAATGCTTATGCTGTCTTCACCATTCAGTATCCAAAAGTGAAAGCTTCTCCTCTGTGGTCTGGCTCTTTGAAAGAAAGATGGATGTATTTTGAGATGGAAGTATTTTTAAATCCTTGGTTGGTTTTGTTTTTCTTTTGTTTCTCTTTAATTCCTTTCTTGAAGCCGAGTTTGCGTGGCCAGGTTTTGGTAGTGGGGGGCTACAGGGGTGGCTTCTGCAAGAAGCTGCTAGAATCTTCCCCCATGTTTGATGGAGCCAATGCCAGCTGGCTCCAAGATGGACTTGCCACTGGCCAAGGCTGAGCCCATTAGCGACAGTGGTAGCACCTCTGGGATAACATAGTTAAGAAGCAAAAAAAACTAGGAGGAGTTTTTTGCGGCCGGAGAGAGGAGTGAGAAGATGTGAGAGGAACAACTCTGCAGACACCAAGGTCAGTGCAGAAGGAGGGGGAGGAGGTGCTCCAGGCGCTGGAGAAGAGATTCCCCTGCAGCCCATGGAGAAGACCACAATGAGGCAGGCTGTGCCCCTGCAGCCCATGGAGGATGATGGTGGAGCAGATATCCACCTGCAGCCCGTGGAGGACCCCACGCCAGAGCAGGTGGAGGCACCTGAAGGAGGCTGTGACCCTGTGGGAATCCCACGCTGGAGCAAGCTCCTGGCAGGACCTGTGGCCCTGTGGAGAGAGGAGCCCATGCCGACGCAGGTTTGCTGGCAGGACTTGTGACCCCGTGGGGGACCCCACGCTGGAGCAGTCTGCTCCTGAAGGTCTGCACCCTGTGGAAGGGACCCACGCTGGAGCAGTTCGTGAAGACCTGCAGCCCATGGGAAGGACTCACAGTGGAGAAGTTGGTGGAGGACTGTCTCCCGCAGGAGGGACCCCACACTGGAGCAGGGGAAGAGTGTGAGGAGTCCTCCCCCCGAGGAGGAAGAAGCAGCAGAGACAATGTGTGATGAACTGACCACAACCCCCATTCCCCATCCCCCTGTGCCGCTGGGGGGGAGGAGGTAGAGAAATTGGGAGTGAAGTTGAGCCCAGGAAGAAGGGAGAGGTGGGGGGAGGTGTTTTAAGACTTGGGTTTTTTTCTCATTACTCTGATTTGATTGGTAATAAATTAAATTAATTTTTCCCAGGTTGAGTTTGTTTTGCTCGTGACGATAATTGGTGAGTGATCTCTCCCTGCCCTTATCTCACCCCATGAATTTTTCATTATATTTTCTCTCCCCTGTCCAGCTGAGGAGGGCAGTGATAGAGCAGCTTTGGTGGGCACCTGGCCTCCGCCCAGGGTCAACCCACCACACTGGTCTTGTTAATGCCCTTGATAGCAGAACCGACTGATGATCTCATAGTTTTGATCAGTTACCATATTTCTGAATTCCAGACTGCTCTGGATAAGAAGTCAGTTGTAGGTAGTGTAGTTCTTCTAGCTTTGCTGCTTCAGTCACATTCATTGAACACTTTTTAATTTTTTTTTATTTAAAAGTTTCATTTCCTACCCCTGCCCACACATCCTCTTTCCAGAAGTGCTATCTGAAATGACATATTCTGCAGGCTTCTCTGATGGCCACATCATATAAGACAGACACGTCTACACCATAGATTATAAACCAGACAGATTAGCCCGGAATTCACCTCAGAGCTCAAACACTGATGAATGTCAAAATATGTAGTTTGCATCACTTTTGCCCTCATGGGTCATTACTCAGTACAGACTCTCAGGGTGGCTTTGTCAGATCGCTTGGGAGGTACTGCGTGTTGTTTGCCTGTACTGCACAGAACAGAGATGCACACGCAGACCATTGTAGCACCTTACTAAGGGGATACTAAAATCCTGCTGATGGGATGCTAATTTCTTGAACTGCTCTAACTCAACAGCTTGCAATCATCTCAGTTTTTCCTCTGTGTCATTTGAATGATACCTCAGTCAGCTGCAATATTCTTATTTTTCATTTTCTATTTACTTCCCTGGCTGTTTCCAGCAGATAGATGTAGTTGTGGGCATGATTTGCCAGAGCCTCTGCCACACGAGCTTCATGTCCACACACTTATATCACATATAGCAAATATTTCTGCCAGGCCTCTCAGTCCCTCTTGAGGAAATTGATATTCGTTCACTTGTGGATTAGCTCCCAAGCAGTGTTCTCAGTTGATAGCCTGGTAGTTGTACGACTTACTATTGAACAGAATAATAGTTCTATTAAGACTTTTTTTTTTTTTTTTTTTTAACCCAGGACATTGTTTTAGCATCAAATGCTAGGAATATATCTTTTTCTGCCATGTGAAGAGCATAGCTCCAACTGAAAGGTTTGGGAACTGAGCTCTTTTTAATCATCTGTTTGGGATGTTTGAGTGTACGCAAATAGCTGTTTCACTTTATTTTGCTATAGCTGTGGGGTCTAATGCTTTGGCAGGGAAGTCTAGCTTTCTACTCACTTTATTGATCTCTTTAATTTTTTCTCTTATCAGACACTTCAAAGCATGTGATGTTCTAGACATCCTATTTACTTCCTGGGGTAAAATTCATGGTAGCTATTCCACAGATGCAAAACCATCATGGTAATATCAAAGCAGCATTAATATTGGGATGCTGTAGTGGACTCAGGTCTGGATAAAATTTTGGTTTAACTTGTGCATCTTGATGACTGTGTAAACTATCTTTCCTGGTTTTTTTTCAATAAGATCATAAATTCACATGCTTTAGCTGAAATCACTGGCTTCTGTAGATTGTCTAAAATTTTAGTTGGAATGCTTTTTGTGAGTTTCATACATAAAAATTACAATATCTTGGTGGCAGTATTATAATGTAATATAAAAATGACTTTATTTTATAGTCATTCTGCTTTCTTATTTTGCTAGTTTTCAAAGCCTAGTGCATTCATTCATGTTGTCTCTTGATCTGACATTCAATTTCTCATCTTGCCTTTGCATCTGGTGCAAATACACTTAATTTTGTTGTTCTGCCTGGCATGAACATCACATGCATGCAAAAATCTCATCTCATGGATTGACACTTGCTTACTGATTGTGGTGCTTTTCTCTTCCTTGCAATTCTGTAATTTTCCCTTTTGTGATTTAAAGAATGTCTAATTGCTAAATGAGTTGTCTTTCATGTCCATCTGCTTCAGAACAGGAATTTGGTATGTCGCTATGATTATTGTTTTCCTTGTTCCCTCTCTGTTGTTGCAATATGCATTCTAATTTTCATGTTGTAGGAACTGACTTATTTCTGACAGCTCTGACAGTGCACTCTGCTTTTCTCCAGGGTCAGGTGAAGTATCATATCTACTGAATCCATCCTCAGCTGCACATAATTCCAAAGTAAATTCCTATCAGTTAATCATGCCCTAACTTCAGAACAGCCACTGTTTCTGGTATAATCAGCTGCTATGGTGATCCTATACGCACACTGCGTTCCCCTCTTTGCAGACTACGTAATCTCACAGACTCAAGTGGTTGCTTGCTTTGCAACAGGGCATAGCTCACTTTCTGCTGAGAATGCATAGCTACTATTCCAATTGGGCTGGGCTCAGTAGCCAATGAATCGGCGGAAATTATAACAGTGACACAAGATCAGGTCTTTTTCAGTTTTTGGAGTGCCAGATCACACTTGATTATCTATTTGATTCCAGGTCCTATCTCTTTTGCTCTTAGGAGAGAGGAATCCCAGCTATAAGCCTAGGCTTGGCAGTCTGGTGTAGCCTCCTGAGATGGTTTCTGCCACCCCTTGGAATCCCTCAGCTCCCTCCGTGCCATTGGCCTCATCTGATACAACCCAGCAAAAGCTGCTCCAATACCCTCTATTCAAACATTTTCTCCTTGGCCTTCACAGCAGTCCCCAGCATCTATTTCTGTAGGTCCCCAGCAAAACTCAGTGAAGGTCAGCTGCACTTCTGCCTTACAGGAACTGGAAACAAGCCAAACCCAGAGAGGTATGTCCACCCATATGGGCAGTCCCTGCCTGTACTGATGAGGTGGTAATTATTGCCTCTTTTTTGTCAGAATTATGACCAACATGTTCTTTTCTCATTCGATGTCCATCTATCACATTAATGCATTTCTAAGCTTATCTCTTCTCAAGACTGCCTTGAAAATAAAATCTGCCTTCTTATGAGTTTTGCCTGTCCTTGCTATTATATGTCACACAGGAGCAGGGTACACAACTGAGTTTCTCAGGCTTCTCAGCTGGTGTCTGACACCCGCAATATCTCCATGGGCAGGAGGATACCCACAGGTTTGCTTTCCTCTACAAAACGCCTGTGCACCCTCCCTGTGTTTTCTCCTGGCCCTTCGTGGTCCTACCTGTGGTATCCACTTTGCAGACCTTGCTTCACTGACAATGTGGATTCATGTTAGGACACCTGTAACTCCAATAAAATAATCCAATGGCGCAAGACAACACCTTGTTCTCTAAAAATCCAGTGGACTCTACTGCAGCTAAAGCCCTCATGTGCTAACAGATGAATTTCCAAAAATGATGACAGCAGCATTGTTCCTCATGACACAACTCTTGGCCCTCTTTCTTTCTCCACTCATGCTCACCTATCCCCCAGCTAACTGGAGAGTGCACAATACAGTATCTACAATACCTACAGCTTTTCCAAATTGTTTTTCCTTATAGAATAATAGGCAGCGAAACTAGTAGCCCAGGATGCCTGGTTTGTTCTTTAGCTCTGAGGCTGACCTCCCCTATTTGGCCTTGACTGAGTCATGTTTGCAGAATGACTGACTACCTTGTCAAGCACTCATGCAACCTGAAGCCCAGGCTCCCTGAAAACTGAGTATGTCTCTGTAAACCAATGTAGTTGGTTAGATACTGGAAGCTGTACAACTGCGTTACCAGGTTGCTCTGCCAAGGTTACTTACCTCTGCTGGCTGTAGTTTTTCTGTCTTGTGCTACATGGTGACACGGAGTATTTCCTTCTGCCTTTCTGCTCAGTTTGATGGATGTCAGACCAGCCTTGCTATAAAAGTCTGTCCACACAAGTGGCATGGTATTGCAGGCTGTTTTGCATCTGCTTCAAACAAGCCACTGCCCTCTCAGAAGGTGGATCCCACATTTGAAACTAAATACAGTACAGTTTTCACCATATCTAATAACATGGTGCAGCAATTTTCTGGTAATCTGATGACACGCTCCAGTGATTGCCTACATATCTGCTATCACGCCGCAGCACAAACTGCAGCAGGAGTTTAACAAGTATCACTGGGTTTCCTTGCACCTCATGCTCTTATCAATACAGAAGGACAAGCCTGTCTTTCGTTTTCTCTGTGTTTCACTTGTCCATTTGTCCTTCATGAAGATGATTCCCAACAATTTATTCTGCACAGGCTGTCACTGAACTAAAGCCTTCAGACTTGTAGCTGTGATCACAGGAGGGAGGGCACCGTGGAGTATGGTCCTGGCCCCACAGATCTAGGGGTGTTGCTGCTGGCATTGACACGGAAAAGCAGAGACCAAGGACAGAAGGTACGGCACGGCATGCATTCAACAAACACGAGTTGTCATTGACTGTCCTGAAACCCCAGACCTTGGCACCGGTTCCCCTCTATGGGGCCACCAGGAGCAGGAAGACAATGAATGAGGAGCAGCAGCAGACAGGGAACCTGGGTGTTTGGGCAGAAGCTTGCAGGGACACCCACAGCCTGTATTCGGCTGTAACTCCTCCTGACTACGTGGTGTCATTTATACATCTTAACCTTATGGAAACAATGTACCTGTGGTGCTGTGCAGGTCACTCCAAAGCACTGAGACCAACATAATTTTACTGATGCTTTCTGAATTACCTTTCTTCTAGCTGCATTTTAGCTAGTTGTTTCTTTGGGGATAGTCTAATTTTACAGCACAAACACCTTTTTTATTATTGTTGATACACAAGTGAAAATTGCTTTTAGCAATTCCCCTTCCCAAATAACTTCAAGGCTGCTAAGCAGAAGTTCTTGCAAAATGAGAGAGACAGAGAAAGTCAGGATGTTCTTGTCTATTCCTGCCACAGTAAGTGCATGACTCCAATTGACCTTGACAAAGGAGGCAAATTGATCTGGAAAGCTCCATACGAGGAATTACATCTTCAGGAGTGCTGCTAAAATAGTGGGGTTCTAGTCCCTCTAACTGGCAGCAGTTTTCAGATCTTCTTCGAAAGCACGCTGCACACACCCTGGTCAGACACAAATTCCCACTACCCTCTCCTCACCCGGTGAGCCCTCTCTCTTTTTCACATGGATTGGCTTCACTTTTGTCTTCTGGCTTTGCAAGTGATGATTTCCATTCTTAGCTGCTGTTCGCCCACTTCATTTTGCTAATCCTCCTCCTCATTTAATATGTAAAATACTTTAAATATCTATGTTTTAAATAGGTACAAGCAAGACATGCTCTTATAAATTCCCATGTAAAGATGATGTTTTCTAATCTTGCTGCTACTGTGCATATTTGGGGCACAAAAGATTTTTAATACTTAGTTTCTCTTGAGGCAGTCAAATCACCAAAAAGAATCTCTAGAAGTTTTTGTACAGAAAAACGAAGAAAAGCAACATCAAGAAAAGAGGCAATACTGTCTACTGGCACTAAGACCTGGTCCTGCAACTTTTCTGAGGGACATGTAGAAAGTGCTGATTGAGATTGGGTATCAGGCCTTTAGTGAGTAACCATCCCAGAGGTGGAGACTGCTGCTGTCAGGCAACAGCTGAGCTCACCGAGGCTTTTTTTTTAAGCCATAAACCTCACTTATTTATATATAAAGGACTTGTGCAAAGGGAGTTTTCAGCCATAACTATAGCAACCACTACAACATTTACTAGTCACGTAACAGTGAAAAAAAAGCAGAAACATTAAACTACTTGGAATACAAAATTTAAGTGGTTACTCATTCAGGGAAAGCTGCCTCTTTCACTCCCATTCAGCAAACTCTTCAAAAGGAAAAGAAAAAAAAATTGAATCAGTCATCTCATTCAGAACAAACATCTTGAGGAAAATAATCAAATAAATGGCTGGATTTGGGATAAACATCTACTGTTAAGATCATACCTACCATGTTATGCAATGCAGAGGAAAAACAGAGGACAAAAGAGCTTCGCACAATATGCCCTTACACATTGCTCTGGTCCGTCTTTGACAACCTACAGAGAGAGTTCACAAGGTAAAATGGCTTCCAACCACCTTTGAAACCTTTCTTGGCTAAAAAGGCCCGGTAAGTACCTCCGGTTAAAATGCTGTGGGGCAATCAGCTGCCGGTTTCAGTTTTCTTGCTTCCCTTTCTTCCTTGATACTGGCTCTTTGTTAGTATGCAGACTGGAGCTTTTCTGTAGTCTACAGTCAGCAGCAGACTTGGCCTGACTTCAGGATCTTGAGAAATCAGCAGTTTCCACAGAGGTGGCACGGAGAGCCCCACAGTGCTGCAGATGCTCCAGCATGACTTCAGGAATTGCCATGGGAGGGCAAACTCCCATGTGAATCAGGTGGGAACTGGAAGCAGCAATTCCAAAGCACAGGTTTGAAAGAGAGGTTTATAAGGTGCTCAAGTTGTTCTGGGGGCAGACGTTATCTGCTTGTTCTGGGCATTACTAGCTCCTGTTTCATGTGGTGTCACAGAATCACAGAATGGCAGGGGTTGGAAGGGACGTCGGGAGATCATCTAGTCCAACCCCCCTGCTAAAGCAGAATCACCTAGAGCAGGTTGCACAGGATCGTCTCCAGATGGGTTTTGAATATCTCCAGAGAAGGAGACTCCACAGCCTCTCTGGGCAGCCTGTTCCAGTGCTCGGTTACACTCAAAGAAGTTTTTCCTCATATTGAGATGGAACTGCCTGTGTTCCAGTTTGTGCCCATTGCCCCTTGTCCTGTCACTGAGCACCACTGAGAAGAGTCTGGCCCCATCTCCTCGACACCCACCCTTCAGATATTTAGCACATTTAGTGCCTCCATATTTAGCACAGCTACATGAAATTTAAAAAATATTCCAGAATTGTAAAAGTTGGGAGTAACAAACTTTGAAAGTCACCTAAACCCACTGTTTGGCTGAATTGCTTCTTTCTGCCCCAAGCTGTATGCAGTTTGTGCCCAAATGCCCAATGTTTTTCCAGTTTTGCCTTAGGGTGGATTTTTTTTTTTTTAGGTGAAAGTGCACTGTGATGACCTTAATAAATAAGAAATGGACCCCTGTGTTGTGAAAGATCTCAAAAATTACATTGGAAAGTAAACACTACACAGCTAAAATATGCTTTATACTTTTCAGTGGTAACTGAGTACCAACCCTAAAATTATTTGAAAACCTCAAGAACAACTTGCCAACTATTTTCAGAGAGCTGAAATGAGCTGTGCATGCTGAGATCACCAACAAGACCAAGAAAAGATGTATTCAGTGCAGTTTCCCATCTATTCGATTACTCTGCCTCTCCAGCAGTCTCCAGAGAGAGCCTCTGGCTGCTTCTTAAGGTCACTGAATCATTTCACTACAATAAATGATCTCGCTAGCTGGAAATGTTGGAGAGGCTCCCAGGACCTCAGCGTGGATGTATCACTGAGTCACTTTAATCCCTGTGCTCATGGGTGAGAATGCACCGCACCCAACCTGCCCGCTGTCCCATCCATTTTGTTTTCTTTGTTCTCCTTCATGTTCTTCTACTTTCCTAACAGCATTAAAGCAATAGAGATCTGTGTATTTTACAGTCTGTGGACAGAATGAGAATAGAGACCAAAAAAACCCCCCAAAAACCAGAAAGCAAACCCCCACCAAGCATGATTCAGCCTCCCTGCTCTTGGGAGTCTTTGGTTTTGCCACTTGTAGGCAGTTAGAGGAAGGAGTCAGCAATGTTCCCACGGGGCCCTGACAGAGGAGGCGGACAAAGTGTCCTGGGGCAGGAACAAAGCTGTCTTCCGCACCATTTGAAGCTTGGAGACAGCAAGTATCAACAGTCAGGACGTTGAAAGGTGTGCCAGTTTAAGAGTGCATGACACGCATAGTTTGGCAGTCCACATAATCAGTAACAGAAGGAATAGTAGGTCCCATCAGCCGTGACTTTGTCATGGAAGGCGATGGCATCTCTAAGCTGTGATCCAGCAGAGCATGGACGAAGACGACCAATGTACCTTTGATAAATTCCCTTATTTCCCTCGATAGGAGATAGCAGGCTGTTCCCTTAGTGAAACAAACACCAAAAACATCACCATTAGCCCTCAGTAACATTTTCTCTCTTTACTCCCAAGTGTGCAAGACGTTTCTCTTCCAGCTTTGTCTTCTATTTCATCTTTATAACTTGCCTTTCTTTAAAGCCCAGTTCCCTATTTGACTGAATCTTTGCAGAAGACAGGTACAAGCAAGCAGCACTCTGTTATTAAGAGGGTGGTTCAGTGGCACTGGTTACAAACCAGGCTATTGTCACTTTTTTCTTCTGTGCGTTATAGCACGGGTGAGCTTTGATGCAGTCCTTGGGAGGCAAAGTGGCTTTGAATGGGGAAGTGTTTCCTTACTTGAAGGAAGCAGAGCACAGAATAAAGAATCAAAAGAACAAACGAGCTAAGTACGACCTGAATCTTTGGTAAATGTTAAGGTAGCTGAACAGAGACAGGATGGAGAGTAAAGGACTTAGGAAGTGAGGGTGAATTTTTCTAACAACAGGTATTAACAAATATGGAACATAGAACATCTCAAAATGAATATGGGGCTGCTTGTCCAAGAAGTTGAGTTTTATTATTTGTTTGCTTACTGTTTAATAAGACAGAAGAAAACCAAGTTAATTTAGCAATGACTGTGCAAGAAATGTGGAAGTCTGAGTGGTGGAGCCTGATATGAACAAAAGATGTAAACAAATCACTTGAAACAGATGGGTGCAAAGCATGAGCAAGGACCATCACATTTTCGTGATAGCATCTTTCTGAGCTCCAGAGAAAAGTAAAAGCTATGCTGTGTCCAGTGCAGAAGATCCAGGGTAGAAACCCCCAAAACTACAGAACACCCACTTAGGCTAGTAAAAATCAAGCTAAGTTTCAGGTTGAAAATTGTAATTTAGCCCTCCTGGACTGTACTCAGCTGAAACATTCAGGAAGAGAAGGCCTAGTTCTGGAGGAGAGTTGGTGGTCCTGCAGCGGACAGCCCATGAAGCATGAACTCCAGAGGAAAGAGAAGCAGGAACCCTTTGGTGCCAGCCTTCACGTTTCAGCGCTGCTTGGGGTGTTGGGGGAAGGACGAGGACAAGTTGTGCAATTTGTCCTGTCATTGCAAAGCTCTTTTTTAAAAGCTCGGGTTTTAAAACTGTTTGCTTTAGGGTGACATTGACTTCCTTTTCTTAGTCACTCTTAGAGTTCATCTATGCAAAGAAGTTCATATGCTACAAACATGTCACTGGCTTTTCATTGCAGCAACTCCTGTGCAGGCATGCTTGGCTTGGGCCGAGTCCAAGGTGCTTCACTTTTTCAGAGGAGCGAAGCCATTGCAGTTGCTTCCCTTTGTAAACAAGATCTCAGATGTCTGTCTCCTCTTGCTCTCTGCACTGCCACAATCACAGAATAATTTGGGTTAGAGGGACCCTCTGGATATCACCCAGCTCAAAGCAAGGCTAACTTCAAAGTTACAGCAGGCTGCTCAGGGCCTGGCCAGTTAAAATTTGACCATCTCCAAGGATGGAGATCCCATAACCTCTCTGGGAAGCCTGTGTCGGTCTTTGACCACTCTCATTGTGAAGGATTTTTTTCCTTATATTTAATCTGAATTTCCCTTGCTGCAACTTATGCCTTTGTCTTTTCATTGTACCTCTTGATCTTCTGCTGTGCCCCTCCAAGAACAGCCTGCTCCTCCTCTTCTGTATCACCCTCCAGGCAGCTGAGGACAGTGAGGAGGTGTCCCCCCACTTCACCCTGCAGCTTCCTAAATCTCGATGCTCTCTGGTAGACAGAGGACATGCATCTTCAAAAAGTGAGGACAATCGAAAGACTTCAACCATCTTGAGTACAGACAAACTACTTCAAAATATCTCAAGTTGCCTAAAAGCCCAATGGAGTCAGGGAAAAAGGTCACCCCCACCAAACATCAGTGTACTGGGTATCCAACCTCACTCAATTAGAAGTTAAACATGGGATGCTGCCTTTATTTGTTCAGTTCTTATGCTGCTAGAGGCTCAGGTAGGATTTGATCTGGGATCTTCGGTTTCAAAGGACAAGAGAGTCAAGCCAGAGTGTCCTCTAAGTTTGCATCTTGCAGACCTCTTCATTTCCCCACCAGATTACATTATTTTTAGAATGTATTCAGTCTCCTTATGACCTGATTTCTTCACATTATACCATGAATGATTAATGTATAACCTTTCCCTCAGGAGGAACCTGCATCTCAACAGCCAGCAAAGTTATTACAGTTCTGCAACTCAAGCGCACTTCTGGTCCAATCATCAAATATATTTGTTATCATTATTTTGAGAGAAAGTTGCTGCACTGAAGCAATTTGATCTTTCAACAGCTGATGGGACAAGGCTTGCTTTACAGGTGGCTGCTATAGGATGACAAACATCAAGCAGACTCACAGACACCTAAGACTGTGTGTCCTCTTTCAATTTATGTTTTAGTACTGCTTGTAGGAGAATATTTTTGTGTTGTGTTTCTCCATAGATCACTTTGACAGAAATGGAGACATGCATTTTTTCCATAGGGAAAAATCTCATGATTTTTCAACAAAATAACTGAAAAATATCAGCTAAAATAAATAGCAGGGAAATGTTGTCTTAGGACCTCAGTGGCACCTGGTGTTCAGGTAACAGACACGATATTCCCCGAGGGAGGGTTCCTGGGCACTTGCCAGACCACTGCCATCCTCACTCCCCTGGGGGTGCTCCGGCAGAACACAGTGCTGAGGGTGGTCCCGGGGAGGTCGGTGGGACCAAGGAGAGGAGGAAGACCAGCAACCATTTTCCTTCCTCTCCCATTGCCCCCATACTCCACTGTATTTCAATTTTCCCCTAGGATGGGTCTCAGCTCCTGCTGATCTCCCATTGCCCAGGTCAGAGGCTGGGTGCCAGGAGAGAGGTGTTCCCCCACAGCTAGCCAAACCGCTCTGTCTGAAAGGTGTCAAGGGTTAACTGACCACCAAGAATTGCGGCACTTGTTTCAACATCAATATTAGGATGCTATTCAGGCTGCTCTGAATGTCAACCTATTTCTCTCTATATAGATATTTTAAATGATCCTTCTCAGCAAGAGCCATCAAGACTGAAGACAAGAGTTATAAGATGCAGAAGAGCTTTCAGTAAGCAAAAGAGTACCAGGTAGCCTATTCCGGAAGGTGGTACTAGCAAACAGCACCATCAGTATATGCGGTTGAAGTCCACCACTAGGTTTCTGTACAGACAAGAGGAAGAGAGGCAGCATGACTGCCAGCTGACCTCGTAATCATTTGACCCAGACTAACACCCTGAGAAGCAAAACCATGCCTAGACAGTGAATGTGGCCACTTGACATAAGGCCAAAGGAAGAAAGGAGTAAACACAGAGAACACATATCTTAGTGCTGCTCAAGGAAACCTACCCTTGCATCAGGCCTGAGCTGCAGCTGCTCTGCAGAGAGCAGGGATGGGTTTGGGTGTTCATTGATCACCTGCTGCTGAGACAGACAGCAAATGCAGCCGATCAGAATACTGATCTGGTGTTGTGTTCGCATCTATGCAGAATCTCCTTTGCCTTGCTGAAAATGAGAGCAATTCAGTTCATATTCTCCAGTTCGTCTTTGTGTCCCTCTTCTCAAAACTGACACCAGGGCATCCTTCCTTCTTGCCCGCTAGAGTCTCTCTCCTCATTACCTTTTTCTTTTGGTAGTTTATGTGTCTTCTGCTTTCTCCAAACGTTTTCCACTGAACCATTTTTTCCTAAATAGCCTCCTGCTTTGCTCAACAGAAGGGGTTAATGGTGGTCTTTCCCCAGTGCTCCAGCTGTGATCTCTGGACAACTGCAGAACCTTGATTATCATTAATTCTAATTAACATAACCAATTCTACCACACTGTTTTAGAAGCTCACTCTTTCTATACTCCCATAATTCTGTACATTTTCACATTTGCTCACAGGTGAGTCTGACCTGCACAATGCTGAGGTGTCAGAGCAGGGAGGATGCTTTGCTCTGTAATACAGAGGAGCTGCTGTCCTCACACCACCCTTTCTGGTCCTCTTCCAAGGTCAGACATTTTGGGTTTTGCTCACCCAACTTTATCTAGCATGATAAATACTGAATGCTATTAAATAATTACCAGCCATTTGCATGGGCTGGACAGCTGGCGATGTATTATGTTAATAACCACTACAGGCTAAGCTGTAATGTAAAAATACATTTGTTTTGAGATTGGGGCTGAGTTTAATGTGTTTGTTCTTTTTTTCTTCCCTGCTTAAATGCATTCTTTCACCTCTACACCTATAAAACGCTCTGAAATAGTCCTGGGTGTCAGGATATACAGATTTGCATTCTGATAATTTTAATCAAAACAGCTCCTGTTTTTCCCGAAAAACCAGTGCTCCCAAGGTTATTTGTGTAATGAAGGTCAGCTAAATTGTAAAAGCTTGCTTTTGATGTCCTCTTCCTTTACGACCCCTGTTTCCACACTAGGAAAAGCTCTTGATTACAAAGTCTTTGCAGCAGTGAAATAAAGGGCACCATGCTATTTTATTCTTGTCTCTGTTATGCAAAATTAATTATACTCTGATGATCCGTACTACTCGGAACTACTGTGCAGATGTTTCCAATATAGGACAGGAGCTCTGTTTACTTAATACTTTTCTGCCCAGTCGTCCCCTTTTAAAAATGGTCTTTGAAGAACATGCTACAGTGCAATTGCAAGGAAAAAGTCTCTGGCTGTGAAATCTGTATCACGATGTAAATATTTATACGCCATCCTCGCTCATACTAAATGCTGCCATATTTGTCACCGGTGTCAGCTCCAGCTTTTTATGAAATCCTTCTGGTCCTGCCGCACAGGGAGGCACCGGCCTGTGCCCAGCTGTCGTCTCACCGGTGCTGCCCAGAGAGGGCAGCGGTTGATAGTGCATCCCCCTTGGGTGTGCACCCCAGGCTGCCCCCCCAACTTTTGAATCCCGGGGCTGCCTGATGCTCACCCTGCTTATGGGGTCTCACATCCACCTCCTCTGCTTCTCCTTCTCAGCCAGCAAGCCTGACATCAGTCCTGGGTTTAAACAGACCTGACTTTTGGAGGACTTGGTTTAAAATTGGTTTTAAATCAATTTAACACCTCCAAAATTTTTGGAGGACTTGGCTTAAAAAAAAAAAAAAAAAGTGCTTGCTTATGTCATTCTTAAACCTCCTTAAAATCATCTGCCTAAGAGACAGACCCCTACAGATGCTGCTTAGAGCTGCTCTCTCCACTTTTGAGGCCAGAAGACAAAATTTAACATAGTTGTGTTTTGGGTTTTGTTCGTTTGTTTTGGCATGGTTTGAACAGGATGGGGTGGATGGGTTTTGATTGTAAAAGGTTTGAGGGGTCTTTGGTTGGTTTGGGGGCTATTTTTTACTTCTACTTCATCAAGTATAATCTCACATTGACTATCATTTTTCCTAAGTGCTATGGCCAGCCAGAGCCAGGTAGTTGGTCCCACACTTCCGGAGATTTCTGAAAACCTTCCATCTCTCTCTCCTTTCTGACCAAACAAGAGTCAGTTGTTAATTATTCTGATTTTACTGTGTTGCAAAGGAACTTTAGGTAAATACTGCATATTAAAAAACATTGACAAACCATGCAGAGTATCCATCACCAAATCGCCTGGTCTGGTTTTAGGAGTTCCCATTCATTTCAAAATCTACTTGTACAACTCTGTAACAGCGGGAATGGGCAGTAATTCTTCCCATTTACTTAGCCTGGAAAGCACAGTCAGATGTAAAGACGACTTCTTAGCTCTTTATTTAAACTTCCGAGGACAGAAGGGTCTTTTTCATGATGATTTGCAAAAATCTGTACAAACAATTTAAAAAGAAAACCAAGCTGATAATAGCCAATAATAGTTATGCCATCTGTATGCATGGGAGGTATTTCCTGGTCTTTTCGGCAAACTCATCACTATTCTACTGAGCAAAAATGCATTTGCATCAAAGATGTCTCAAGTCCCTAATAGCTCAGCACACCAAGAGCCGCTCTCACTCTCTCTCCCAACCCCGAGCACTGTGGGAAGCAAAGCAAATATTGATAAATTAACAGAAGATCTTTCAGAGAGGCAATCCTTTCTAAAATTACAGAAATGTGTTAGAAACTTAGACTCAGAAAGGCCCTGAAGCACCGAGATCCTATCAATTTTAAAGGAAGCGAGGTACTTCGGTAACTGCATAGGCTACAGATTTTTTTTCGTTTCAGAAAGCTCCTATCTCTGCTATGTGAGCTGAGATTCTGATTTCATACAACGGCTGGTAAAATTGAATTAGTAGCATTTAGTAAACATTTGGCTTCTAGTGGCAGACAGAACAGTTCATGAAGACATGCTTCCCTATTGCTACATGGGATGAGATACCATATGTCCAATCAACTACGCAAATAGCACGATACCTTGCTTCAGTATGCGTGGAAGAAATTTCACTTGGTTTCACTTTAAATATTTTTACCAGGTAATTTATCACCATACAGCATTACCTCCAGTGCTGGCTAATCCTAGAGGGAACGCTGTGAATGTCCAAGTCTAAAGCCATAAGGGTTGTGCATTCCCCATTATGCCATCAGGAGCAGCAAATGCACAGGTGGAGAAAACTCACATTTATGTCAACAGATTCATTTCCCTTGAAGTTTTACCTATTCCCAAACAAAATGCAACCAAATGATTCACTGTTGCAGTATTCACAGTATTTTTCACTGTTGCATGGCTGGCTCGTCCCTCGTTGAAAAACCAGAGCTCCAGCTGCTTCTGAAGGGTGTGAGGCGATTCCTCTCACGAGGAAATTTAGGACTTTTCTTCTGACCATGGGCTTCCTCCGCACATGGTGCCACTGTGGTACCTTCCCTTAGCAAACACGAGGTTTTTCCACTGCCTTTCCAAGAATTACAGGCCAGATCCTGGAAAAGAAGTTGCCTTAACATGAATTAGACTTGGAAGAAACAAGGTAAAAAAAAAAAAAAAAGCAATTGCTTCACTCCAGGGAGCATGTTTTCCCAGACTACAAGAGCTCCAGCTGTACCATGATGGTTGATTCCCTTCAGGCTACACTTTCTGGTGCTATGGCTCCTCACAGCCTTTGACAGATCTTCCTTACAATCAAGGAAGCTGCTTTCTGCCCAAACTGTGGCTTTGTAAGAAGAAGTATCTAGGTGAAGGGGTCAGCTGCCAGATGCCCACCTGGCTGCTCTCTCCCCCTCCTCAACTGGACAAGTGAGAAAAATAAGATGAGAAGCTTGTGAGTTAAGTGAGTTGACAGGGAGGTCAGTCACTGTGGTGGGTTGACCCTGGCTGGAGGCCAGGTGCCCACCAGAGCCACTCTATCACTCCCCTCATTCACTAGACAGGGGAGAAAGAGTATAACGAAAAGCTTGTGGGTCGAGATAAGGACAGGGAGAGATCACTCACTAATTATCGTCACGAGCAAAACAGACCAAACTCAGAGAGGGAATTCATCTAATTTATTACTAAGCAAAACAGAGTAGAGGAATGAGAAATAAAATCAAATCTTAAAACACCTCCCCCCACCCCTCCCATCTTCCCAGGCTCAACTTCACTCCCGGCTTCAACCTTCCCCCCCCTCAGCGGCACAGGGGGACGGGGAATGGGGGTTACGGTCAGTTCATCACACGGTGTTTCTGCCGCCTCTTCATCCTCAGGAGGAGGACTCCTCTCATCATTCCCCTGCTCCAGCATGGAGTCCCTCTCACGGGGTGCAGACCTTCAGGAGCAGACTGCTCCAGCGTGGGGTCCCCCACGGGGTCGCAAGTCCTGCCAGCAAACCTGCCCTGGCGTGGGCTCCTCTCTCCACGGGGCCACAGGTCCTGCCAGGAGCTTGCTCCAGTGTGGGCTTCCCACGGGCCACAGCCTCCTTCAGGTGCCTCCACCTGCTCCAGCGTGGGGTCCTCCACGGGCTGCAGGTGGAATCTCTACACCCCCTCATCCTTCCTCCATGGGCTGCAGGGGGACAGCCTGCTTCACCATGGCCTTCACCACGGGCTGCAGGGGGATCTCTGCTCCGGCGCCTGGAGCTCCTCCTGTCCCTCCTTCTGCACTGACCTTGGTGTCTGCAGTGTTTCTTACATCTTCTCACTCCTCTCTCCGGCTGCAAAAGCTCTCTCTCTCTAAGTGTTTTTCTTCTTCTTAAATACGTTATCACAGAGGCGCTGATTGGCTTGGCCTTGGCCAGCGGCAGGTCCGTCTTGGAGCCAGCTGGCATTGGCTCTGGCAGACACAGGGGGAGCTTCTAGCAGCTTCTCACAGAAGCCACCCCTGTAGCCCCCCCGCCGCTACCAAAACCTTGCCACGCAAACCCAACACAGTCACCAATAACTGTCATGGGCAAAACAGATTTGGGGAAAGATAATTTATTACCAATTAAAATAGATTTGAATGGTGAGAAACAAAGACAAAACCTAAACCACCTTCCCCCTACTCCCTTCTTCCAAGGCCTAGCTTCAATCTTTCATTCCTGCCCCTTCATCTCCTCCCTGCTCCAAGTGGTGTGTGAGGTTGTGGTCAACTCCACAACAGCCCCTCTCTGCTGCTCCTTCCTCCTCATGTTCCAGCGCAGGTCCTTCCATGGGCTGCAGTCCCTCAGGATAAACCGGCTCCAGCATGGGCTCTCTACAATCCGCAGTTCCTTCAGGGCATGTCCACTTGCTCCACCGTGTGGTTTTCCATAGGCTGCAGTGTGGATATCTGCTCTGGTGTGGTCCTCTCCGCAGGCTGCAGGGGAATCTGCTCCAGCGCCTGGAGCACCTCCTTCCCTCCTTCTTCTCTGACCTTGGTGTCTGCAAGGTTATTTTGCACAGTTTTGTCCTCACTCCTCTCTCTGCTGGGCAGTGTTTTGCCCTTTCTTAAAATGCTTCACAGAGTTGCCACCAGCTGCTTTTTTCAGAACATGGAGTGGGACACCAGGGAGTCCCATTACCTGGTCCTACAAAGGTTAGAAGTGGCCCGTGCCCTGTCTTCGAGCAATCCCCCAGACCTCCATGCTACTCTTATGGGAAAACTGCTCCAGAGCTGTATTCCACTAACAAAGGCCCTCCTCCAATTTCTAGCTTAAGTTTACTCTTGGCTAGCTTATACCCATTTGTTTTGTGTCAACACAATTAAAATAGCTCGTTTTCCTTCATGCTGTCTACTGTCATGATGTCTGTGTAAGCTGCCATTGCATTGCTGCTCAACCTTGGTTTTGTTACACTCCCATTTTTCAAGACTTCTCCATTTCTCTGACCATCCTAGTAACTCTTCTGCATGGCTCATCTTTTAGAATCAGTTTTCTGGAGAACAGGTGACCATAGTGAGGGAAAGATGTGTATTCATCAAAAGGAAGTCCCACCAGAGCCTCACCTTCCCACTCTAGCACATTCCTCTTTCCACTAAAAATAGACTGATTAGCAAACAAGATTTTTTCCCCCTTTCTTTTCATAGTAGCATCTGTAAGTTGTTCAACAAATGATTCTCAAATATCTTTCCTTCTCTCCTCTTCAGTCATTTCCAACTAAAACTCCCATGGAAACAGCTGAAATTCTGTTACTGGTCCCGAAAGGAGATTTACACTAATCCCATCTCTTACTCCAGCTATCAAGGTCATCTAGTTGTTGCTGTAGGATATGTAATCTTCCTTGGCACTGACAGTGCTTCCTCATGCTGTCATCTGCAAACATTCCTACTTTTTATGCCAAGGTCATTACTAAAAACATTATTAATGGGCTCCCTTCAGGCTGAAAGCATTGAGACAAACCATCTTCTCATTAGTTTGACCCTTGCTTGTCCACAGATCCTGTTGCTGGTCACCACACCCTCTAGTTTAGATAATAATTTCTGAGATTAAAAATAGTACCTATTCCAGATGGATGGAAGATGTATTTCCTTTGTCTACACGGTATTTTTTTTTATTCAACGACAACATTGGTAAGTCAAGCGTGATCACTTCTAGTAAACATGTTACATTTTCTCCCATTTTCTTTTTACTTCCTTGTACTCATTCATTCTTCCCACTTATTCTGAAACCTTTCATCATACCAAAATCAGACTATCAAGCCCACCAGTTACCAGGTAGCACTTTTTACATTCTTCCTATAGAAAATATAGTACCTACATTATATATCCTTGAAATACAAGATATGTAATTCTTTTTCCTTCTTCTCCACATCCCAGCTTGACTGATTTAAACAAAACACACTTTTTTTTTTTTTAAACTAGACCTTTGTTACTCACTTTCCCTCTTTCTGTTTGAGATTATTTTATCACCTTTAACCTAAAATGTAATGCCTCTGCTACTGCCATGTCATGGCAATCCCTGGGGACTCTAGTTTCCCCTGCTCACCCAAATTGGCTCTACCAAAATTGAGAAACATATGGATCTTGTTTTGCATGTCCATCTATTTAAATTAAATGGATTCAAAGTTGAAAATTTAATTCAAGTTTGCTTTTTAAACCACTTCTTGCAACATCCTGATGATTACAAGTAATCACCTTTGTTGGTTCAGTAATTCTTGTCAAGATGACGACAGTGGCAATGTAAATTAATCTTCTGTACCAATGCAACTCTCAGCAGCACTTCTCTAACATGAGATCCCTATCCATATTTTAATCATCCCCTGCACCGCTTCAAGGGGATTCCCAGCAGAACCCACTGTCAAAGTAATTTAGCCTCTGATTTTATTTATACTTTTCTTCAGCATCTAGCTTACTTTTACATCTCTTTTTTTGAATAATGTGTACCTTTTAACAACACATATTCCAGTCTCATACAACACATACACATTTCTATCAACTTATGCCTCAAGACAGCTATCAAATATCAAAGGTAGAGGCAACCTCTAGAACAGCTCTCCATTAGGTTTGGGGCTTTGCGGTTTCTTTGCCCCAATTTTGGTGGCAAAAGTCCTATCAGAAGCTCCAGTGCTTACTTAATATCTGCCTTGCATTAAGTAAAATACACGATCAACCACAAAGCTCTCCTGGATTTCCAGAATTGTTCTCTTCTTTTCCACTACCCTCTGCCAACTCAGGAATCCCAGTGCCTGAGTGACCCCAGCCCCAGGGGTGGCTTGCACCTCCACGACAGAGCACTCGGAGTCTTCACACCAGGATCGCCGTAAGAAAAGCTACGTTCTGGGCATTTGAGCTTACCTATCCCATTCACAGCTTAAGTATTCACCTCCCTGTCCACCACTTGGGCTGTAGGGCCCAAGTACCGGGAAGGGAGTTGGTCAGCTCACAAGCTGCATGAGATCTTCAAATTTGAAGCTTGGTCATTCACTCTTTGCAAATTGGTACTGAAGTGTTTCATTCTCCCCAGCCAACTTTACATGAACCCTCTCCATCCCATTGGCAGCATCTGGTCTTTTTTCATCTCTCCAGCCTATACAACTTGAAAAGTCCTTTCGGAGGACTCCTTTATAATCCAAAGTGCCAATCACAGGTACATCTGCGAGGGAATCTGCAGGTGACTGGGGAACTGAGGCAATCCAAAGGCTGTCACTTGCCCCAGGTCAGGTAACACACTGGGAGCTGAGCCAGGTAGGCAGACCCAAGGCTCCTGCCTTGGTCCATCAGTCTGGTTGTCAGTTATGGTAAAGCGATGTCTGATCTAACCCCTACAGCTCTTGGACACTTTTCAGTTGCTGGTGACACTGTAGAAGAGTACCCAGGAGCCACAATCTTCTACCTGCAGGTATGAACACTACTGATACCATACATCTTCCCAAGACCACATCTGCCAGTTTTGGACAAAGTCCCTGGGTCTACATGGTGGCAAACAATCACATTTTGTCGCCATGTGCCACTGACCTTGAAGGCTAGGTTTGGAGTGCAGCAGCCCAGTCTTCGCTGGCTCACCAGGGAAGGCTAGGCTGGTGCTGTGGCTTCTGCCTTCTAGGTACTCCCTGTAGATTTGGCTTATCATCCAAAGAATTGCACTTTACTGAGTCCTGCTTCGAAAAAAACTCAATTTCAAAGTTGAATTTGCATGTGTAGGAGACAAAACTGTCTTAGCAACCATCTCAGGCATTTGGAGCTCCCTCCCAGAGGAGACCAGCATAGCATGAAACCTCTGAGCCTTTCATGCAAAGTGCAACCCTCATTTCCCTGGTCTAGTTTTCTTGTTTTAAGAGCCTGCAAGTGAGAAGGCAGACAGCTATGTAAGTAGTTCTGTTTTTACTGAGCCCATCACCAAGCTATCTGGGCTTGTTGCAATGCACTGATTAAACATTCAAATTGGAGAGGGCTCAGAAATGATCACTTGAGGGCAAGGGGAGCTATAAAGAAATAGCAAAAACGCTCCCACTCTGGAGAGAGGTGTTATTCCCATTTTATAGACAGGATAGCTGAGGCAGAAAGTCCCTCTCGGACACGCTAAGCTTTGCTCCTGGCATTCATCATCTCAGAGCCATTCAGGCTGCTCTGCATTCAGCGAGTCAGTAATCCCAGCAGAAGGTTTAATCCATTACACGGACGAGTGTTTCTACAGCCAGGCAAGGGAACAGCATTTAGTAACAGCCGAAGATTGCTGTAAGGAATCTGTTACCAAATCTCTGGTACGCTCAATTTCTCTGGATATCTGCAGCTGTCCTTCCACCACGACAGCTCTTCCTTAGCCTGACACAGGATGGGGCAATGCATTATATCTGTACAAACCCACCAGAATTCAGGCAGAGATCATCAAAAGTGTTTTAATGATTAAACCATGTCAAACATTAACAACGTAGGTATATTCAGATGAGCCAAGGGTTTATTTCTAGCACATTTAGACAGCCTATTTTGAACATTATAGCTGCTGTACTGAGCTATGTAAAGACTCTGCAAACCAGTACCTAGAAATGAAGACACGCGCACAAGCTTTGATAATGTAAACATAACAGACACTGTCTCCTTCAAAACAAGGAATGAAAACCCACAAGGCTAGTAGGAGAACTTAATAATTCCCTAAGAGATGTGCAAAAATTTTTAAAAAGATTTAATTTAAAAAAAAAAAGAAAAAAGAGAAACATGTTAAAACTGGCATTTATATAAATATCAAAAAACAAATAGTTAAACTTGAGCAATGACCAGCAGAATGTCTTGCACTATTCATTTTTTTCAGAGCTTAATGAATAAAATATTCATAAACCAAACTCCACCACAACAGATACCAGAATACCAGCAATAGATATTGGCTTTGCAACTGACTCCTCATATGTGCAAGGCAAGATTTTACAAGAAGGAGTAGCTTCAACAAGCACTCAAACCAAATCCTCAGATAACAAGCCAAAACATTACCGGTGATACACACAACTCACATTACAGAAACAGACATTTCCAGCACATTTCAGTAACATTTAAAAAACATTAGGTATGACTTAGACTGTTTAATTTTGCTTGTTTGGGAAAAAACCACGCTTGTGTTAGGCACATTTTAAAAATGAACATATGCTACAAGAAGAACAGTACAGATACCAACTTAAATACAGACAGTTCTATCAGAAAAGCATCTTTCTGTCTTCGTTTTTAAATACGCTTTTGGATACGTCACAGACTTAAACAGTAGCTCCTAAAATGTGGATATGGCTATGGTAATAACACTTGAAATTCTGCCAGTTTCCATATTAAAAACCACTCTTCATTTAGCATTTAAGAATTCTCAGAAATAAGGAAAACAAAAAAAAAAAAAAGAGAAAAGAAAAGATGGGTCCACCCTGTATATACTCTAAACCTTAGAGACAATATTTAAGTCTTACTGGACTGTGTAAGCGCCAATTAATTTTACATTAGTGACATACTTCAAATAAAAAAATAAGATCTATTAAAAAGGTAAAATAACTTTTCCATCTGGTTTGTGACTGTTTAGTCAAAGCCAAATATACAAAACTAAACGTGCCATTTCCAATTTCACTGTATCGCGTAAGAGATACGTAACATCGTGTATCACATACAGAACAGTAAAATGATCAATGGATTCTTCTAAATGACTTTTTAATAAAAAGTCAGTTGACTGAAAAGTTGAATCATACCCTAATTTTTAAACCAGTAATAAGCTTTGGGCCCTGCTTTTTAATTTAAGGCATGTGTGTTTATCTACTGAAACCAGCATCGTACAAATTACCTCTACAATCACATGCATGATCTACAGTAAAAAAAATGGAGGTTTAGATTACAGTGTTTTCAAATTGTGAATCATAATTCAGCACCTATCATATTGACTAGTAAGGCAACAGCAGTGTCGGATACTACGATAATACTCCCTTCCACAGTCTATAGCGGGGTCAGTGACAGCCCAGAATTATTTTTAAACTTTAACCTACTTTTATGTTCTTTATACAGTTTCTAGGGTGTTTGCACTGGTTAAGTCCTACATAAATCACACTATTCTAGGCAGGAATAGTTACAGTAGCCGTTAGAGTATTAGTGCACAACTCTTATTGTGCTTACAATCAGATGATTTTGTTGTTGGGGTTATCAAAATGGTTTTTCAGTTTGGTCTTCAATCCTTCCTTTGTTTCCTTTGTTTCACATTGTTCTCAAGGGAAGAAAAGCTGTTTGTGTACCCGTTCACAGTGGCCGTAGAGCCGTTCTGATACTCTTTCCTCCTCGAGGATGCCTTCTTGTTGTAAGTCTAGAATACACGGAAAGACACATGGTTTTGCTTAAATAGATATAAATAACCGCTTCCTCACGGTAACTCAAGAAACTCAAAAGTAAACTTGGATCCATAATTTTTAAAGACTTTGTGACGGTGGCAGGGTCTAACAAGCTCTACCATTTTTTGTGTATGAGGCTATACTACGCCTTTCATTCATCACAGCAAGAGAATTAGTTCACTGGAAAAGAAAAAGGCTTGGTAGTATGATGGCAGCATTGGTAGTGTTCTGTTAACAGTAAATTAGAAACAAGGGAAGCGATTTTATGAGCAGACTGTGGCAGAAGAATATACTCAAAATGACAAGTGAGGAAGGAAGTTTGATGCTCTGCAGGTGACTATCTCAAACGCAGGCAGAGAAGCGGGTAAACAAGAACAGTGAGAAGTTCAGAGACAAATGTGAAAGCAGTTGGCACTGGCCAATATGGGAAGCAAAAACTAACAGGATGAGAGGGGGCTTGGGACCACCCCCCCCCCAAAAAAAATTACAATGAAAACATATACATGAATTAGTCTTTGTCAAAGGGGCTCAGTCGCCTGACAAAAGCGTGTTTCCCAAAATATGTGTGTGTGGAAAAAAGTTAAATGGTTAAAAGTTAAAATATGAGTAAAATTGATGAAGAAAGTCAAGTAATATTTGGAATATACTGTCATGTTTAATTAGCACATTCATATGCAGCAAGTGATATGAACCACGGGACTGATTTAAAGAAGTTCTGGAAGATCACAGATAGGGAAGCCTGCTATATTTTCCCCCATGAATCACTCTTACCAGACACAAAATGCTCAAATCTTTCAAGAGACGTTTAAAATATGTAACAGAGTTTGCTTGTTTGGGGGCAGTAGGCTGTGTTGATTTTCTGAAGCTCCATACATCTTTTCACAGAGCCTGATGATGAACTACTCAGAATAACACATACCAAAGTCTGGATCTGTTCAGACATGAAATCAATTTTGTAGAAACACAATTCAAAATGCTAATTTTCCATATGGAAATACAAACAAATGCCTGCAAAGGTGAGCCAAAATCAGATTTCGTATGTTGGGAGTTTGGGAAGGTTCCCTGGATATAAAACAAACATTTCCCCTTCTAAGAGCGGTAATGAACAATTCCTTCGGGTGCTTCACAGGTTCACAGGCTGCTGTTTTATTTCAGACTGGAAAGCTGTTTCTTACAATACAGCTCTTCCTCTCCCTTATCTGCAGTTAAAATTGCATTATTAAAATGCCTTTTGTGCCACTCAGCTTACTGAAATTAATAATTGTCCTGAATTACGGATACAAAATATCAGAAGATTTGAAACTGGAGGGCAGACCAACAAGTACAGTACTTCAAGAATGTGTGCACTTTACTGGAAGATAGCAAAAGGATATTTCAAGCCTATCTTTCTGTAAACAGCTTTCCAATGAGATACAGCCAGCGGAATGCTACAAAGAGTCGATGAATATTACTTTTACCTGAATATAGAAATTTGTGAAGAGGATAATCAAAGAAATCATATAAGAAATCTGGAAATACAGCCACCCCTGAGGAAATGCACATGGCCAAACAACACCACAGCCAGTCTGGAAGATTGTCAGGACAAACTGAGTCTGGGGAGAGAGAAAAAAAAAACAGAAATGGAGCACATTAATGCAAGGATGAAAAAAGCCATTAGTCACCAAAATTTCATTAGTTATTTCCAAAACAAGTCAAAAATACATAATAGCGTGTTTGACAAGTTTATTTTCTCTGTCTTACTAAGTGTAAACCTGAGTTAGCAGGCAGTCAGGCTGTGGTGTTCTGTTGTTTCAGTGGTTTTAGTTGAAGAATATTGTTCCACTTCTGAGCATTAGAGTAACTTACGTTGAATTGATTTATAAATATACTAAGAAACAAAGACCACCTTCTTCCTAGCGCGAGCTCATTGGGGTTTGACTCTACCATCCTCACAGAGTAGATTTGCATCTCACTGCTTCAGCTGCAAAAGATTTGGGGTCCCTGGGTCTATGGTCAGATCCTGTGATCCTCTCCCACTGCCTGACATATGGCTCCAGCGTAAGAATTTTTGGGGTAAAGGCTGCAGGGAAGCTGAGGAGGCAGGGAGGAGGACCGGCGTTTAATTATCTTCAATTATCTCTTTTTGAAAAACAGAGTTTAGGCTTAAGTGCTGCAGAGGGCCTTAGGCAAAATTCATCCTTAGATGAAGGCTACCAGATTAGGGAATGTTTATTTTAAAAGGGAAAGACTGTTGTGTTCTGCTCTGCTATTTTGCTGCCCTAACAGCTATGCACGCAGAGCAGGCAGGGAAGTGAAAGCAGCTATGACAATAGCCAGGGGAGCAACTGAAGCACCGAGACACTTGCACTCTGTAGCAGTCAAACAACTAGGATGAAGAATACAGCCTAAATCTGGAAGGAAAAAAGCCCAGCACACAAAGCAAACCTCCGCCAAGCAGTGATCTCCACTGCTACAATACTTAGCCATCCTCAGGAAGGAAGAGCGTTAAAAAAATAAAAGATTTTGAGAATCAACACTCTGAATTGCTGGCAGCAAATGCTATTAATCATCACCAGCAATGCTTATTAAACCCATTCACAGCTCTGAGAGGGTGCTAAGGGAAGGGGCGGGGGGGGGGGGGGGGGGGGGGGAAGGGGGGGGGGGGGGGGGGGGGGGGGGGGGAACAAAAAAGTCTATCTCTTGGCTTCAGTTTCCCCACCTACAAAATGGGGAAGACAGAACACCCATGCATGTTTCCTTGTGCTGTTCTGACATGTTATACACATTGAAACCTGGTTCTCATGCAATATCACTACAGCATGTGCCATATTGCTTAATTTTGTTGCTCTTTTCACCTCCAGCACACAGCATTTGGGCTTCATCACTGTACACACAGGAAACAATACAAATGGATGCAAGGAGTCCAACACAGAGTTACAAGAGAAAAAAATCTGGCCATTTAAAGTGCAGAGGGAGACCAGAAATATTGAACAGTTTTTAATAAGCCATTTGCAACTGCATGTAAAAATGAGACAGAAAAGCCATTGTCCCGCAGGACTAGAATGAAGGGCCTTGTTAGCTGTGGACTACGTTGCGCTTGGTTTCTGGTCTGTCATCTCAACATCAGCCTGAGCAACCAAGCAGAGAGAAGAACATGTTAGCTCAAGCAGGCTTCGAAGACAAGTTTCTCCCTCCTCCCTGGCTACTGAGCCCCAGAAAACCTAGTGCTGCGATTCCCAGATATATCTGGCCACACAACATGGGGTGGTGGAGGAAGATCCCACTGATCTCAGCACTGATTTGTGTATGCCATCAGTCCCCAGCTCCCCATCGTCCTGAAAACAGAGCAAACGGAGGTGCAGAGGCTGGGTTTCTAAGGTGATTCAGGCACTTAAAAGATGTAGAAGGTACTAGCCTTCGTTCTCCCTTCTTCTACTCCCTGCCAAAATTTTCTAACTCGGTAAAGACAAGAGGACCCCATCACTAATACAAGAGCCTGCTGAAGCACTGAAGAGCTAGTCACTCACCAGCTGCCCCTGAGTGATGTACTTCTTCCACCACAGATAAGGACGCATTGCTGGAACAGCAGACAATCCGTAGTAGGAGTACATGAGGACGTGGATAAAGCTGTTCAGTGTGGCACCAAAGTAAGCTAAAAAAAGGGCAAAGGAAAAAGAAAAAAGAAAGTACACTGCATTACCAGGAACACGCTGTTTCATGGAAACTACAAAAATAACAAGTTCAAAATGTTACTATTTAAAATATGATTTTTCTTAGAAGAAAGGCAAGAGATTTATATTTTTCCCCGATTTTTTTCCTGCTCACCCAATGGACTGGCTGAGCTGCTTTGCAGCTGTGCAGTTCATACCAGCCTTCTGGTTTTGTTTCCTCGATTCTTTTTCACATCTACATTCTGGCTTCTCAAGGGAACTGAGGAAGCTGACAAAAAGGAGGCACGTAAACATGCCCAACAATCAATCGCTTCACCCATCTAATTTTAGGCTTATTTCACTTCCTTCCAGGCAGGAGACTATTTTGTTGTTTATAACCAAAAGCAACCAAAGCAAGATTCTGAAGATACCTATCTTCAGAAATTGCAACTTAGCCGTTTTATTTGTCTTTTCTTACAGCACCTTTAGCCATTAAAAAAACTTTTAGCTTAACACCAAGCTGCATAGTACTGTGATGACCAAGCAGAACATAAAGCTTAGAAAGGAAGAAGAAAAACACATCACTAGAAATAGCACAAAAGTATTTTCAAGACCACACAAACACAAGATAGACTCCAAGTATCTGCACTTTTGACTGTTGTATAAACAGGGATCGACTTTCCTGGAGGAGAACGTGGCTCCAGATGCACACTTTTTATAAGTTCAGCATTACTCACTGTTGTGCTGACAACACGAAACAAATACGAGTTTCTATGTTGTTTGGCTCAGAAAGCAGACTCCTGAGCAACCCAGCCTCTCGGTCTGCACTGCCGGTAGTTCACATCCACTGGATTTGGAAAGGTTTCTCTTGGATGAGTGTTCAACAAAGCCAGCATCTATAAGCTGCACATCTGAACCACAACTAAGCCACGCTAATGCAGTTAGGAAACTAGATGCCAGCTAACAGCAATGAAATTAAAGAATCAAAGCAAGATAGACAGAGCTTAGCAGGATTTAGACAAGAGAGACACGGAAATCTTCTGCTTAAGATGTATTTGGTCAAGTTCACTAGCGCTCAGGGGACAAGATTTTAACTGAAATAATTTGTTATGGCTACTGGTATAATGAGATTAAATTAAGAAAGTAACATCTCAAGTGAACTTGACAGATACAAGGACAAGAGTCACTATTAGCCATCTTGCAACCGAAACAAGCTTCTGGGCCTGACTTAGAAAAGGGTATTGTTTCATTAGAGGATCTGCAACCACCGCAAAAAAGAGAAAACAAGGTTGATGGGTATCAGACCTGGACTACTGCAGCTGATAAATGTCACACTGCCACACAAATTCTGCAAACTACGTTGGCATGCCTTTTCTAGAGACTCTGCAGGTGGCTTAATGACTGCAACTATCTGCAATAGTTGCAATTCAGCGAAGCAGCTTAATATGGGACAGAACAAATCCTGCAGCTGAAGGTACCAGAGATGTTTGGTTTGACCAAAAGAAAACCAAAACGAGGGCGTTGTTGCAAGCGTTCCCCACCAAAACCCAGGACTTACAGTGACCACAAGGCACCCAGTTCATAACAAACCACCAAATGTTCAGCATCGTTGCATGGTGGTAGACATGCAGAACAGTGATCTGATGATTATTTTTCCGCAAAATGAAAAAGAAGGTATCCATGAACTCAATGAGTTTGGAGAAATAGTACCACCAGAGGACACGTATGATCTAGAAAGGAGGAAACAAGTTTTAGAAGCATTGCACATTGTGGGGGCTTTCAACCCTTTTTCTATCTAAATAATTAAAATCCAGATTCTGTCCTGCACTACTTGGATTGAAGACACTGCTGAGATCTTCCGTAATGCTTCAGCTTCAGGTCTTTTCACAGGAGATCTAGGTACAAACCCATTGCTACAGCTGAAAACAGGATGACAAAGACTGTTTTATGAGGCTGTTGCTGTGCACCTCGGGTGTCCTGGAAAAAACAAGAAAATATGTAACAAGAGTTGGTCCCACAGTACTCTCTGTAAAGGAGAGGTCTGAACAGTCACCATAAGAAATCATCACCACATCTCAGAAGGAGAAGGGGAGTCACAACACACAGTGGTTGGATACAGTCTGAAGACCAAGTCCTTGTTTTTTGACCTGGGAACACTTGGAAAATTTACAGATAATCACTCACCAAAATATCAACCATGAATATATTGTAGAGTAACTATTATGTTTGACAATGCATCGTCCATTGTATTGTAAAAGGAGGGGGAAAAAAGTACATAGTTTGAAAATCCGCATAATCAATAGTGTTCTGCTCTCCACTTACACACGAGTGGACAATTTGAAACATTATTAGCTATAAGTCTTGATTGCATTACCTTCATATCAGCTTCTCCTCCACTGTGCGTATCCTGACAGAAGAAATTGTATCCTCCTTCCCATACTCCCGTCACCAGCTGAGAAGATCAAAGAACAAAGTGTCATTTGGGGAGAAGGCTGCACCCCGTGGCACACGCAAACCTTGACACCAGCTCTGCCGAGATCTGGTGTCAAGGGATTCATGGGCACCCGAGTGGGGTGTTAGGTTGAAATCAAGCTCCAAGCAGTGACTGAATCACAGAGGAGGGTGAATTAACAAATTCTTCCAGTCAGGGTATACCAGAATAAAAATAAGAGGTAGCATCTTATCCCCACTTGTCCCACATAGCATGTGTGTGTTTTGCACAGTCATATTCCAGACAGATTGTTAAGAAACGTCTTTCCCTCTTGGCTGATGATCTCATTGTTGGAGAAAGTGAACAACTAACGTAAAGTAGATATATTTTTCTTCTGATTATTTTTGGAATGAAAAAGTTATAAAGAAATTTTTTACGCAGAGATCGGACTACAAGTTTTTCAACTGCATGACAAAGTAAATCTTCAGCTTTGCTATCCTTAATAGCTAAAACCTGATGTTTTACTGTATTGTGCTTCTTCAAGATCTTTTTAAACAATTCACGCATCCTGAGTACATTACATCCTTCCCAGTATGATTGACTTCCCCCACAGGATACGCCGTTGCCTGCCTGACTTCCTGGCATAACAAATAACACCTCAAACATGACAGAATTACTTTCAAGAGTTAACGACCAGCTATTAGTCACGAGAGCATGACGGGGAGCCCGTTGCCTGAAAAGGCTGGCTGAAACCTCCAGAGAAGCAAGGGCCAAACTGGATGTTCACGTCCTACCCTTTCACAGGTGATGGAGGGGCAGATTGGGGGTGGGATGGGAGGAGCGAGCGGGTGCAAGGACAGGAGCAAGCCCCCCTTTAATATCGCAACAGAAGGGATCACTGGATGTTGTTTATAAAGATGTTTTTCCTCTTGGGAACAGCATGAGGAGACAAGTAACAAATTTAGACGATTCCCAAGCAAAAAAAAGAATTGCTAGGTATCTACCCCCCCAAAAAAAAAAAACGTTTTAAAGGCTGAGACAGATATCCTGCACAAGCAAGTTGTCTGGTTTTGGCTTCATCTATGCTCGTGCAGAATAAAAAAAAGCTTTGCAAAGCCACAGTGGAAAATTCTTTGTACTGTAAGTCAGTTAAAACGATCACTTCATTAAAGGACTGCAATAACTGGTATGATTAAATGCTGCTCAGAACTGTGAATGGGAAGCTAATTCTAAACGGTACAATAAAGATTATCACTTAAATGATCTACCTTTCCCTCATGTTATTTCCTTCATGCCTCATTTTCCCCTAAATTAGCTTTTAAAATACCCAGTCAGCCTAAGTAATTATTTTTGACCTTCTGAGATAGAATTATTGCCACTATTTAGGGGGAAAAAAAAAGAAGCCATCTAGTTATATCATAACATATAGACCTGGAATTATCTCGTGTGTTAGAGATAAATCAATACCACCCTGCCACAGTGACAGCAAGGCAGCCGTGCACATCAGCGGCAGATCCCAAGCAATTTTTCTGCCCAAGCAGGAAAGGGAACGCAGCCCCGGGAGGACTCCTCTCCCGGCCGTAAGGCAGGCACAGCTCTGCGCAGCACACCAGTTTAAAAGCAGTACTCTGCTAAAGGACCAGCTGCATCCTGGAGCAAGCCCTGCACCAAACCGCTCTTAGGGCACTGAGGGAAAGCCTGCGCGGCTTCGCGAGTGCCCGCCAGTCCCTCAGACAGAAGACCACATTGTGCTGTGATCACGTTGTTAAGTGCTTACAGATGTTTTAATACAGTTCTCATAGTTCAAGGAAGTGTTAGGAATAGAGGGATAATCACAATGTTTATATTGTAATTAATCCAAATAGCATCCAGCACTAACACTGTGGTCCATAAACTTCTCCCAAGTAAAGGCAAGCATAGTGAAACCCAAAGAGCTTTCCCTCCAAGCGATACAGGTCCAATATCTAAAGCGTAACACAACCAAAGGTGTCTGAATGGATCCCACCACTCTGGAGGGCAAAGGCTATAGGCAGCTTCAGCTAAACCCAAGTACTCCCTTGTTTCCAGAACAGCATATAATAATATGCTAGGAGCTGTAATACTCTCATAGCCACAGGGGTTTAAACGATAGAAGCAAAGCAACGTTCGTAGGAAATGGTAACATCTTTTATCATATAAATAGTTAGCAAAGTTACAAAAGTAATTTAATTCCTCCCTTTCCAGAAGGAACTAAATGGTGAAAAACTGCTACTGCTGGCCACAAACTGCTGCTGCTGCCCACAAACCTTGCGTGGTGCAACATACAACACAAAGATAATCCTCTTCTGAGTTAGCCAGCTGCTCCTTTGCCTGACACCACTATTTCTTGCACCCACAATACTTTCAGCACATGCTGGAAGACTTCAGAAAACAAAACCAATGGGCCACTCTGAGACCTGACCATGAATGGTTCCCAAGTGGCTCTGTTATGCACGGGGCTGGGCGTACAGCACCGGGGAGCTGCTTACGTGCCACCTAGAAAGCAATAAACAGAGGTGCCATAAACTGGTAGTGCATTTAAGTCATTGCTCATGTTCATTGTGGTCTGCTTTGAGGGTGGCCAGAGTTTCTAACCCCTCCTTACAGCTACTGCACAGCAGGTCTCAACTTGCCCAGCAACGGGCTAGTGGCTCCTCAGCCATCCCAGGCTGGAGACAACGTTTCCCTGCCCTAGGAAGTCCTTCATCTTCAGGCTGGCAGGAGCACAGGCTTGCTAATGGCATTGCTGATGTACAACTGCAGGCATATCTTCTCTCGAGAAATTAACCTGTCCAGAAAAGGCTGACTATAATCATTTTCACCAGAGTATGTGATTTTTAAATGACACAAAAAGAGACAGCTCCTTCATAAGCCAATTAAAATGGTGCTCAAAGTCAATGTTAAGTCCCTCAGCTCAAGGGAAAACCCTGCAGCTCAAAGTTGCTTTTGTGCTCAAGCAACTTGTACTTCCTTCCCCTGCATGAAAATTTTCCTTTTTTTTTATATTGCTTTCATTTTGCAATTCTGTCGCTGAATTCTTTAAAATGCTGTGGCATGTGGGGTTTTTTTATCAACTCTGCTACCAAAATAACCCAGCACACTAACAGCTGTCTGACTGGGCTGTAGGAGAGGTGTTACTGGGGAGGATTTTGTTTTCTCGTGATAAAACCAAAGCCTGAGACTCGCTGGAGAGGGGCAGATAAGGGACCCAGCTCTGCATCATGCTGTCAAGGCGTGACGGGTTCACGAGCTTCCAAACAGAGCTACCTTAGAATGAAAAGAAGCAGACGTTCACGTGTCTGACCAAAGAAAGCAAATGCCTACAGAGACAGGAAATTTTATCTTTACACGAACGCTGTCACCTCATGACAGAGATAAGGGCTTCGGGACCTGTAGAGAAGAAAGGGGAGAGGGCAGCGAGCTGCCACCCGCGGCTCACGTGCCACGGCACCGCTTCTCTGAGTCCCCTCCTTCCTACCACAGGGTGCGGCTCTTGGGGTGCATTTCCCACACCACCTCCCTCATCGGGAAAGTCTGAGGCTTTTCTAAGGCAGATTCAGCAGGGAATTATTTTTTCAGATGAAATAAAGACAGTAAAGAGATCGCTTAAGAAAGTGAGCCTTCATCACTGACCAGTTTTCTCAAATGTAAGTCCGGGTGTCCAGATCACTTGGCCAGTTTCTCTAACAAACACCCCCAAAATAAAACAGGTCTGCATGCGGAATAACTGGGTACCCAGCACTCTCCTTGCTTTGCCAAGTCACCCAGCCGGGACTCGAGTAGAAGGCACGGGCCCTGCCCACAGCATGGCAAGACAACGTGGCTCGTGGTCGTGGCACAGAGCAGCAGCACGGGGAGCGGTGCTGCCTCCGCTGCTCTAACCACTGCCGCGGCTCTTCCAGACACAGCCGTGCCAGCCAGCGGGCCATTAACCCGCATCCTACAGCCCCTCTGCCAGCCGCCCGGCCACGCACCTTCTGCACCGCGCAGGAGGCCACCCCCCCCTGCCCCTGCCCAAGTCAGGAGTGCTATTTCCCCTCAAACTCCAACCTCTGCAGGTTTATACAGAGGAAAACATCGTTGTTTGCCCCTAATGAGGCATTATAGGCATTAATGAGCATCTCCTCTTCCTGAAGTATGGGAGTGACAGGTGAGCCTGGAGAAACCTCTCCTGCTCCCCAAGGTCTGCCTTGCCTTTTGTGTTGTCCGGGACAAGTGTAGTCTAGTCTGCTAGTACCAGAACCCAGGCCGGCCATTAAATGCCTAAATCAATAATTTATAGCAGGTACACACAGAAACTACCGTCTTAGGAATTCCAAATAAGAGGTATAAGATTTCTAGTGATTTTAAAATAAGGTTAGATTATATTACATCAGTAGACCAAATGGTGCAAGTACACAATAACTAGAATTATACAAATCCTACAATGCAAAAAATTTCCCCCCACGTTATTACATACAAACATTCAGATGTAAAGGTCAGAAAACCAAGTAGGTCATCTTTCTCATGCTAGTTGGGAGGATGCCTCACTTTAATATCTCGTTTTGGTCATATAATACTGAAACTGAGCTGTGATGTAATGAATCATGACCTGAACCACCTCAGGTACAACTCAGGAAAAACTCCAAAGCAGTGCTTCAGGTGTATCGTACACAAGCTATTAAAGCAGCTTATTTTCAGACAGGCTACTAAACAAGTTTGTAAGCGGTGATGTTTTATGACTTTCCTCAAACTAAGACTGAAAAAAAAGTTTAATCCAGCTGAAACTCAAAGTGACAACAAGGAAGAGAACAGGGAGTTACATCCCTTTTCTTAACGCTGCTCTTCACCACTTTATCTTAAAAGTGAGCACGTGTACTATAAAGTGCTACTGACATATGGATAACCCTTCAAAGCCAGATTTCCACAAGTGACGTGATCCCAGCGAGGGTATCGCCTGCATTGCACTGACGCAGGTAATTGCGGAGGCACTACAGCTGGAGAACGTACCTGGAGGTGCAGGAAGCTGATTTTTTCCCTATCACCCGGCCCTTTGGCTCTCTCCCTGCAAACATCAAGCAGTGCGGTGTTACGTCAGCATGGCTCTCTGCTTGGCGGCATTTTTATGGGATCAGTCCCCTGTTGCAGAACATCGCTTGCCCTCACATCTAGCTTGCAAGTGCTGTCAAACACATTTTGTTGCAACTATCATGAATTTAACAGTCTTCATAACACTGTAGCTTCGTGTATTCCCATTTATAAAGAGAAGATAAATTTACAACAATACCAATGAACACTTCCATATAGATGACGTTATATTAAGAGCAATATTCACTTTGATGTAAAGTGTTTCACTATATAGGAAGGAGGAACCTTAATAGTCACGGTATTTTAGTTGTCTCATTCCTTCACAATACAAAAGCTATTCAGCTGGTTACAAGTATGAGGATGTCTTCAGCATACAATAAACAGTCCTTCCTTGGTAACCAGTTCATTGTTAGCAAGAAAAAGGCATTTAGAAGATCAACAGTTCAGATCTTTTCTATTGTTTAAATTTATCAGCAGGTTTTGTAACATGGCAGAATGTTACAGTAATTTTCATTTGGAAACTATGAGTATTATTCCAAGTATTCAAGGATAAAAGATTGGCTATCCTGAGAGTTTTATCCACACTGCACAAAATAATGCAGATGATGTACATGAAGTCCACAGCAACACTACTTTTAGACAAATTAAATAGATCAACACACAAATTTTTCTGGATTGTAACATCCTGACAGGGAGGTTAGAAATGTAAGCACATCAAGAAGACAAGTTGTTCCAAGTACATACTGAATCCAAAATTGCTCCCCCCGAAGAATTAAGTATCAAAGTACTTAACAACCCAACTCAGTAATTTTTGACTAGACAATTCACTACACAAGACAAATAACTTTAAATTTTAATCACTTCCTATCTAAACACTCACCTTGTAAAACACTATAGAATTAACTACAAACTTAAAGGAGAATTACAGCTTGTATATACTTCTAAGCAAATGCCAAGGGGAAAAAAAAGAAAGAAAAAAAAAAAAGAAAAGAGATTAGTAGTTTTAGCTATAGCTAGTAATGACATGTTGAAAATGAAATCTCTCCTTACAGAAAGGAGAAATGCTTTTGGTTAAAAGCAAGCCAGAGTATTCTGTACATTAAAGCCACACACTCAGTCATTTTCTGACCACGTTCTTATTTACACTGCCATAGTTCTTCATTTTCACTTTAATAAAAAACATACGACTTTGAGTAAAAGCAGCTAAAATGCTCTCTGGGAAGTGGAAAACTTTATACTGTCTAAATCTTTGTTTTGTTAGGAAAGAAAATAAGTCCACAGAAAGTCCAATTCAGTTTGAAATATATTTGTATGTTCAGATTTTAACTTCCAAGAAACAGATGAATCACAACGGCGTTGATGTAATTGTCTCAGCAAAACTAAGAGGACACAAAAGAAGCTTTTGCAAGCTTACAGAAATAGATACGAAGAGCGTGTGCATGATTAAACACATTTAAATAAAACACGTTTGCACTCCGAATCAAGCCGTAGTTTTGCTACCAAGTACTTTGTACAATCCACCAGCACAATCATGTTGAGCATGACTTCTAGGCAAGAAGGAGATTGATGCTGAAAGATCAGGCCTTCGCTTGCACCGAGTGAAGCATTTGAAACATTGCTAACCAAGGTCAGCACAGATGTTTAAGCCAAGGTTTGTTTCACACCATCCTTAGAAGTAACATTACAACTACGGTTTTCTCCCCTGAGAAGTGACATTGAAGAATGGTTTCAACACTTTCTGCAGATGTTTCCCCAGGTTTAGGAGGACTGTCCTCAGAAATAATTTTCAACACAAGGCAATTTAATTAAAAGACACTGCAAAATAATCCCAACCCAACCACTTTTCTCCTACCTCATAAAACATATACAGAGAAAGCAGTGTAAGTCCAAGGTTGTAGACCACTAGAATACCCCTGCATGAGAACGGTTGCTTATTCCGCATGTACTTTGGTCCTAGCCATACGATTAGTAAGTACAAGACTGAGAAGATAAAGGTAGGTGTATAGTTCTCCAGAAGAAGCCATCCTTTTACTCTGGGGTCTGAAACAAACAAACAAAAACATATAAACACTTAGATTTTGTAGGGGGAGAAGTTCAATGCATCCAGAAAAAGCTTTACTCAGAATGTTTCTAGTGCTGGAATTACCAGAGAAGGACGAAGGAAGAGCAGCAAGCCCTTTCATTAAGGGCCACATTGCTCATTACAAAAAAAACTTTCACAAATGACAAGATTTCAGTTATACAGTTGTTAAAGAAAACAGAAACAGTCCTCTTCCTAAGGCAAAAATAGTCCTAAATTATTACCACTATTATTTTTAAATACTCATTACAATTAAGAATCGTCTTCCATCCTGAATACCACAGATGAGTTTAAATTATAAAGAAAAGTTTCAATGACACTCTCCCCATTATTGTCTCAAACCAACGTTTCCCAGTAGCACACGTCTTATTTCCCCACAGAGCCAGCAAAGCTAAGAGCGAAGCAAGTACCTTTGTGGTTATCAGTGGATGATCCTGGTAATTATTTTCTAATCAATACTAACCCAATTAGACTTAGGTATGTGCTACTCAAGAGGATTAAATTTTGGAGTCCTTGTATGAGCAATGAAACACAAAGCAGTCAGTCCAGTCTGACTAACCAGTCCGGTTGGCAACATGTCGACTGCTCAGGAAAAGCACATAAACCACCCCGAACGAGAGCATTTCAGGGGAACACTTGGGACAAGTGCATGATCCTTTTGAACCACAACTGGGTTCCGTACCCAGCAACAGCACGGTATTTCGCTCTTCTCACCAAAGTCCTGCCCAAAGGACTGAAACCAAGTTTACCAAACCATGAAAGAACAATTCAAGTATTGCTGGCATTTGCAGCCCTGACTTAGTTTTAAAGGAGTCAAATCTGGATCCTGAATGTAAGAAATGAGGCCTTAAAGTGTAGGTTGGGAAGCAGTTAAGAAGGCTGGAGAATCGTTTGGATTTGATTCATTATTTTTAAGACACGGCACATATAGACCATATGCCAGCACATGCAATAAGTCATATCAGAACATCCAGACTAATTAAACGGGCTTAGTATGAAGAGAGGGGGCAATAAGGGCACCAAACTACTAAAAGAAAACAGAAAACAGGCTTTGAAGGATCAGAGGCTTGTTCTACCTCCTGTGGACTTTGTCCTATGAAGAAGTGGCACCACCACCACCGGAGTTTCACTGGGACAAAGAAAGAGTTAGGAAAGACGCTACTGAAGCAATCAGGGGAAGAAAGCACATGCCACTGGGCAGCATCGCTGTGCACACTCCGTACGGACATTTAATCCCCCCTGGTCAGGATTAAGTGGAACATGGCAATCTCCAACTTAGGTGGAAGCCCTCGCCATGAGGCCACCACCTGTCCCGGTCCTTCTGCCTCTCCCTTCCTTGTGCTGACCAGGATTGCTGTTCTCCACCTGTAGACTTTTTCCTGGTGAAAAACCTACCAAAACTGTTGTTTCTTTAAAAAGAATGGTTTCAAAGAAGCAATGCTTTCCAAAAACTACAGATTTTTCCACTGAAAAAATTCCTTAGAAGCTCTAGTTGAGGTCAAGAGTATTTATATTTCATCAAATGCAAATTAAAAAAAGATTTTTTTAAAAAATAAAAGCTATTATTAAATTCTAAAAAAAAAATGCAGCAAAGATCTGAGTGAGATAAGTTGTTCCCTAACAACAGAAGCTTAACTGATAGTAAGAAGACTAGAGCCTATGATTGTCATAACTGAAAAATTAGGTGCTCTTCAGGTCAAAAGATCAGAAGCATTAAATTGACTTTTTTATTTGTTACAGAATCACACATTTTGATGCTTTGCAGATACTAAAGAAAACAGTCACCTGTCAAAGTCAGGATGCTAATGGGAGGCTATTTCTTACACTCCAATATCTGCACTTTAGTATCAGTTTTATTTATGTATTTATTTTTTGACAAATCTTACCTCTGGGTCCAAGCCAAACATCAAGGTAGCTATTGATTGTTTTATCCAGAAGTTCCATTCTACAACCTACGGAAATGGGAAGAAGAGGAGGAAGTTAGTTCTTCAGCTCATGGAAATAGTTTTATCACCTGAATACCATCTGTTAGGGTTAACAAAGAAAATACTACTATGCAAAAATTGCAGCAGACGTACTGGAAATTACCAGCATATATAAAACACATAAAGCTTATTCTAGTCTCAGAGAGCCACTGGTGAAAGAGCAGTATTTCCCACTGAAGTACTTAATCATGGATCTAGAGACATATGAGCTTAAAATAATGGGTTCAGATTAACCTGAAGTTCTTTTTAATTCTGTATTTTCTAAGTGCAAATACAGGATGACATCTTGCAAGATCCCTCTGCAAGGAGGAGGAGGAGAAGGACTGGATCTTGAAAAAAGCCAGCAACATTGAAATTCTCAAATAAATACTATGAAGCTCGTTCAACAAAAAGCCTTGAATGGCTGGCAAGGCTGTCTGGGGAGGAGGAGGGGAAGGAAAAAAGTGAAAACTGGCTCTGCTATGGCTTTTGCAGATAGGTGACAGAGATTACAGCTCTGATTAACAGCCCATAAAACCAGGAGATCAACAGTCACTGAATGACAGAGAGGGCTGCAGAGGCAAGGGAGGAAAACATTGCCATTTGTGGCATGAGCATCTCCAGTTCCAAAAACTGCTTACTGCTAAGATGTTACCAGATAAAACTCATCCAACATCAGTACAGGAGAGCGATTCAAATGCCATCTGTCAGCTCCTCACACGGGCAGTATTTACGGGTAGCGCCTGGCATATGTATTGTGGTACATAAGCCGCTGTACCTCCCGAAGGTTAAAGCAGGAAAGAAGTAGCAACACTTTCCGTGAGCAGGGACAACTGTACATAAGTCCATTCTCAAGAGAAGAGGAAGTAATTTTCTTCTTGATTAAAAAACGAACCAAGCAAAACAAAAAAACCCCTCCCTTCCAATTTCCTCTTTTTTTATCCAGAACTGTACTGAACTTTCACTAAAATAATTTTATACATTTATAGTAGGATAGTTTTCACTTCTTGATGTGTTGTATCCCCCTCCCCAAAGCAGTAATATTAGCAGCAACTTTTAGTTACAGGAAAATAACGCAAGCAACACATAAGCTGTTAACATACCCACAGCTCAAACCAAAAGTCCATCTCTATTTTTTTTGGTTGTAGCTAAAGAAACATCTCTCTCCCACTTGTGAAAATCCAGCCTCTATGGGATTTCTGATTTATGCAAGTAAAACGAACAGTAGGTCCTCTGGTTTTAATCAGCTGGAACTGACACCTCCATTTCTTTTGGGTCCAGCAAGAAAAGCCAAGTAGGATGCAAACAACATCCTCTCCCCAGTCCAAAGCAGGACCAGGAACTGCCTGGCCCACAGCAGGGGCTTTGACTTCCCATGGGACCAAGAAAATACAATGGGCTTGGATATGGACATTTAAATTGCATGGTCTTCTACCCTTCTGCCCTCATCCCGTCCGCCGCAGGGGTCCAGGCAGGAGGCTGACGTGCTCGCCGAGGATTTCTGGCGGCACCCCCAACCCATCGTTTGCTGCGAGGCTCTCGAGGACACGAGGACTTTATCCTCCATGCGCATCAAGTCTTTCTACTGCTTTGGACTACACAAGGGCACAGAAGCTTCCCTGGAATCTGGTCACCAGGCACAAACAAAACAGCTTGATTAAAATAAACAGGAGTCTTTTGCAGTCCTGATTCATACCGGTTTTATTTTCTGACTGAAGAAGCCCAGCCCAAATAAGTACACACTTCACAAGAAGGTGCATTTTTGGGATTACATCCAGCTACAACACACAAACTGCGAGTGCTTGCATGAATGCCCACAGCACTGGCACGCCGGTATCCTAGGAATAAGGAAATTTAACCGAGAAGTCTATGCTGTGCTACCAGAAGCATGAACATCAGGTAGACCGTGAGAAATGAGTGTATAATTTTCAAGGAGAAGAAATAAAATTATCCAGAGTAAGCTTCCCCCCCCCCCTTTTTTTTTTTAATCTGTCAGCTATTAAATATTGCCAGGAAAAGCACTCACCAGGGGATAATTCATTTTGTTGCTTGAAATCCCCACTTACTAAATTTGTCTGTCGCTCCTTTGATCCAGTACCGACTGATTTAGTTATGCAGCGCTGCATCATCCGATAACCCAGCATCTGTGTCTGACTTCAACTCCCCTCTTTGCAGAGGAAGACTTCAGATGGGAGAGTTTGTTTCAAAAAGAAAGGTTTGTTATACAAAACTATACCAAAAAAATCTTGATTCAGAACTGATTTGCTATATACTCTTGTTTGTTGGACACTGTGAAAATGCAGATATGTAAATGAAACAACTAAGGAAACAGAAACAAACTATGCCTAGCTAGAGCAAAGACAGCAAGAAATGAAATTCCATGTTCAACCCTTCCCTAAAACTGGAAGACAAACTCATTCCCCAAGAGGAGGAGGTTTTCTGCAGAGGTCTCAGCTTTTCTGGGCTGCTACCCCAAAGCAGCTTTTTGTGCCAGCATTATCAGACAGCAGATTGTAAAAGCCAGAGCAAAGGAAGAACTACTCCTGGTGTCGATTTCCAGAATTTGCAGAAAAAGAAATTGTTTCAAAAGGCACTCATTTGTGTAACAGAAAAACAGAGGGAAACAATCTGCTTTTGTTCCAGAGGGGGTCATGTGAAAATGCATCAAGTCTCCTGCCAGCAGCCACACAACATTAAACACTGCTTCAACAGCAGCAACTACAAGGGTTCTTTTTTAATTAGAATAGTTTCCCAATTCAGAGGAACATCGACTTCCAGAAAAATTAAACCAGTTGCCATTTGAAACACTGTAACCTGCATGCTTCCTAATACTGACAGTAAGCAGATTCCGCAGCTGACCGCACACCCGAGCGGATCACTAGCAACGCTCCTTTGCCTGGAAGTCATCCCACAGCAAGGCACACTGTTGGGTACCTATGGTCAGAACAAAAAAAAAATGACGCAATTATGCCACACACTGCTTTCTAAAACAGGTACCTCTCTATATACTATTTTTTCCTAACCTGCCTTTCTACAATGGACAGGAAAGAAACCATCCTCTCCGCTCCCGAATTCTACCAGGGCAGTAAGGCCCCTGAACACCAGGGCAAGCGGGATCAGAGTCTGGAAGTGCTCAGGCTTACAACCTGAAAGAGGCTTTACTCCTTCAAGTCCAAATATTTAATCCAGAAAAATGCATATCTGGTGTTTTAAACAAAACAAAACCCTGCTGATTTTTACAGATACTAGAGAGTCTTCCATACAGATACGTGGACGACTTCTCAGGATTTCCAGGTATTCACATGAATGGATGTAAACCAGACCCCTGATACAGTTTGAAAAATGCATTGTGCTTTTCGTGCTGTCCTGGTACGCACAAAGATCATAGTAGTGCACCCACATACACCACATCATGGTCAAAAGGACTGCATTCTCCTTATTAACAGAAGGTAACACTAATTATGTTCAGTACTATGAAACCAGCTCCTACTTTGTCTTCCCCTACAATCTTTACGATGGTAAGTAAGTAGAGTTTGGAAATTCAACAAAAAAAGGCACAAAGGCTACTAACAAAATAAAGTTTGTAATGTGTCTGGTCACAAAACCAAGTGCTGAGCTGTAGTCAAGCCAACTGCATGAATTTGAATGCAGAAGTCTACCCATGGACAGGTGACCACCCAACCTACCAAATGCCACAGTTCAGGGGACCATGAAAACCTGAACTAAGCTGACAGCATCAGAGGGAAGCCACCGGCACACAAGAAGGCTGAGAGACACCAATCCATGTTCGGACACAAAAATCCAGAAGTCCAAAAGGGAGCTGCTACTCACAAGCTGGGAGAGATGGAAGGATGAAGGTCTCATCAGCCTGGAGAAAGCAGCTACATGGTTGTAGGATGGAGGAAACATGTTCCTCCCTGTCAAAATAACAAGAACCTTTCCACTCTCAGGAAAAAACCCAACACATTGCTGGTTTGCTCTTACTGGGCAGAGATACGTCATTATATCAGACTGATACTTTAACAGTACCAGCTGTCTCAGCTTCTTTGGGGTTACATCCAACTTCTTCATCTAGAACTTGCACGCTATACGCAGAGACACAGCACCGTTTGGCTGCATGTACCCATTACAGATGACAGGTTACAAGAACACTTCATAAAGCAATCAAAAACCCAGACGACCATTAACTTCTCAAAGCAAGATGAAGTTTAAAGACTGGCTGAGAGGCAAGGGGCTGCAGTCTCAGTGGCTGGCACAACATCCCCTGCCATGGGGGTAACGGTGCTGGAGTGAGCACACCAAGCTGGAGGCTCTGGGGGATGAAGGGTTTGGAGAAAATGTACTAAAATACAGTTTTTTTCAGAGATTATTTGCTTTGATAGTGCTCTCCTTAGGTCTGATGCTCCATCATGCAGAAGAGGGAAAATTCACACTGCCTGTGTGGTAGGTAGCATGGACACATCCAGGTTATTTGGATGACACAGCTCAAGAGGGGGAAAAAATACTTAAATTGGAACAGAAGGTAGAGCACAAAGCTGCTCCTAAGAGAGCTGAATATACTAATAGGAAACTTAGAGCAGAGCTGACTTTAACTAGGCCTTTGCCTTCATGTAGTATAAAGCACTACTCCAAAGAAGTGACAGACACATTGAGAGATCATATCCTTGGCTCTCTTTGTATTTCTAAAGCTATTAGGCATCTTTGGGCAGTATTGACTTTCATAAAACTATTCTAAGGTCCTTTTAATCACTGGGCTTCCAATTCTGCAACACAAACATAATGAAAGCTAGAGTTTCACCTTGCTCTAACAAGATTGAGGCCCATCATTAAAATACTACTTTTTAAAAAATCTTCTGGAGTTAGATAGGACAGGATTTTTTGGACATCCACAGAACATTTTGCATACTCAGTCTACTTTTGGGGCTATGACCCAGGACACGCATGGCGCTCCAGCGGCCACTCACATGTCCAGAAGATGCGGCACTGCCCCGCCACTTGGTCCTGGCATGGATGGCCCCACCGACGCAACCAAAAATACAGACCAAAGGCTACACAGAGATGTGCTTTTCTTGCAGGAATTCCTAAAAAAATTATTTGTACAAGTTTTTCATAGGGGCTACCAGCAGTGATAACTTGCTCTTCTAACACATCAGTGCTCTCCAAGGAAAGGGCTACTCCTACGCTGTCCGCAGAAAACACATTCTGGGGGGGTTAGTGCCAAAAAGTGATTTAAGAATTCTCAGTCGCAATTTAATGTGGTTTCTTGAGTTTCTTCTTGGAGTAACTTCAGTTTCCAGGTACAAAGACTAGGCATGAAAACCTAAAGGTTCCCCCCCCATCCCATGCCACCCTTTTGAAGTAAACCAAATAGCAGCAACAAAACATTTTGGGCTGAAAGCTCAAAGCATTGGGAGCCTTTCAGCAGGATCCTCCAGCTCTCACCCTGCTGCCTGAGAACTCCCTCAAACAACAGATCCCAGTTTTCACATTTAAATGCCTGAACTTGAGTTCCAAAAAAATCCCCAAAATAGGCATCTAAATAATCGCGCTGGCTTCTGCGAGCAATGCACCGTCAGGCCTGGCTGCTCAGCCTTTTTGGAAACCAGCCACTTTCTCTGTTCTTAAATTAGGACTTCGAAGCCTAATTTTAGGCACTTGATTTTGGAAATCTTGAATTGTGTTTTCTCGTTAAAGTGTTGTTGCCCAATCTTTGCCACTGCAGAGGTGACTCCTCTCTTCCTTCCTCCAAAAGTACAAACTATCCCTCCTCCAAAAACACAACCATCACACTGCTGTTTGCTTTTGTAAAAGTACTGGAACTGAAAACACTCAGCTGCTTGAGAACTGGAAGACAGCACCGATAATCAAAGCTGTCAACCATTGTCTGTCCATTTTCCAAACCTGCCCAGTTTCTCCTTTCTATTCTCAAAGCCTTAACTGCCCCTTGCATGTATTTCCTTTGCCTTTCAGCTTGCTGCCAACCCCAGATTCCCTTTTTTTGCCCTTCTTGAATACCCTTAGGTCCCAAGCATGCTTAATGTTAGCAATGAAAAGGAGTTTAGAATAAATCACAGTCCATATTGATCTGAAAGTGCAAGCACATTTATTTTATGGGAAACCAGCTGAAGCATGAGTGCTGTGGATTTTGCACTTTAATTTTGTAAAATGCAAGAAATAATTTCTAAACTTTATTTTACAACTGTATCTCTAGCAAAGCAATGCAGATTTTTGGCCCACCTTGCATTAGTGACAAATCCTCTAGCCTGCTGCTGACTCATTGGGACCCAGGATGTTGAGCTTTCGCACTCACTGGCAGGACCAGCGTAAGGAAGGTTTGAAATAAATTATTTGTATAAAACTCAGGAAAGCATAAAAAATGCAGGACAAAGGAGAGAATCTAGTCTCAGTTTAACCTACATGGTATTTCAAAATATTGAAAATGCAGGGGGTAAAGGAAGACTTTGGCCAGCTAACTAGGGAGATGATTTCATGCCATTACTTTCCTTGTTCTTCCACCCTCCCAAATCCTTCGTAGTGATTACCTTCATAAATAAACACAATTGTGGCAACTAAAGTATTTTACAGAACAAATACAAGAAAGGATGCTGCAAAATGGAATAACTGTGCTTAATACCCAATACCTCATTAAACTAGAATCTAATCATCTTCAGACAGGAGAGTTTAGACAAATTATAGATCTTCCTTGCAGTTTTAGTTACATTTTCAGCAGATCTAAACTAGCACAAATTAGGATCTGAGCATCCTAGGATTAGGACATTCAGGTGCATTTTATCCCCTTGCAGTCAACAGCTCTTGCTGCACCAGGGGATAACTTCAGCCAGAGGGAGAACATGTAGGATGATGGCCAAGGGGGAAGAACAAGTTGGAAGCAACCACACGAACACACCCATGGAAGTGCCATGAGTGCTGCCTCTCCATCCCAGAAGGACGCATTCAGCTAGAAATAGGGGTGTCTCATGCTGCAAAGCCCCCATTAGCAGCAGCAGACCTGACATCCCTCAGTGCTACAGGAAAATGCTTTTTGCAACAGCACGCATTTTCCTGGAATAAAATGTTCGAGGGGGTATCCTGTGCCCAGCCGCTATGCACATACCCCAGCACTGCGATACTGGAAACTTCCTCACCGCTGCCAGCTTATATATAGCATGATGCTGTTAAAAGTGCAGTTTGTAAAAGCATTTACAGAAATAAAATGAGGAGGAAGAAAAGGCAAAGCATGCAGGTTTATTCAACTGCTGTGTTTGTAATAGCACGCAACCAAAAAATGTGCAAGGGCACTGCACAGACAACTCCCACCTGGGGTTTTGTTTTGTTGTGGGTTTGTTTTTATTTTAAATGGTAAAGAAACAGAAGAGAGGATCTGTAGCAAACTAAGTTAGATGGAAATATGCAAGAGCTAGAAGTTGACTTGTTTGGAAGGAAAGCCAAAGCACAGCACTTGCTATATAGCTTTGCTCCAAAGCCCTCCTCCCCAGGCAGTACGCGAGTGTTTATTAACAGCTACTGTTTTAATCTGAAGCTCCCTCTTTTTCCAAAAGCTGTGCTGGTATTGCAATTGGAAAAATGTTGCTAGGTGTAGCTCACAATGGCAAATTAGCCACAGGAAGCCTGAGAAACTAAAGATAGATTGCTGAGAAGATGAAGGAGTCAAAAGTGAAGTCCAGAGGGCCATTAGGACTTCAGCTTTCATTTTGGGTCTCCTTTCTCTTATTCAAGTGCCATCTGCAAGGTGGTCTGAAAAACACTTTTCCCCTTTAAAAAAGGGACTCCTCTAATCTCCATTTGTGCACTTCACTCAAACCAACTTTTTACTTCCACAAGAGAAAAATAAAGGTATGGTTCCCAAAGCCTATTTTAATGAGTCTTCTTGGTCAAAAGGCTGCATTTTCTAATAACGGAGCTGACGAGACCACAGCCAACAGGTCCAAAGAACGGAGAAGCCCCATCTTGCATGACCATGACTAGCAGCAGAGTTCGAGTACTGTGTAGCTTCAAGTCAATAAATTTTGATTATCTTTTTTTAAATACTCACATCTCATAATTACATATTAAAATTTAAAAAGCAACAAGTAGCAATAAAAAGTTACAAGTGGGGCTGTCCTCCCACGTGAACCCTCATTTCCTCTAGCAGCAGCAGCACCGAGTCTAAGCACCGAGAGAGCATCCGCCACCAGCCTGTCCCTTCCTCCTGCCAAAACACAGCTGTGCTGAGGTCTAAACCCAGGGGACATCTCAAAAAACCTGAAAGTATAGGACAGGTCTATAGTTCTTGATTATCATCTTTGCCTTTATTAGCTTGACATATGAAAGCTTGCTATCTGAATCATAAAAGCACCCGCAATTCTCCTGCACGTGTGAGACACTGTACGAGGCAAGAAAAGGCTGTGTGCAGTTACCCAGTAAACAAGGTTTAGCTATAAAAAGGTTATCTGGGGTTCACATGCCGACTAGATACAGCGATCCAATAAAAAGCTGAGAAATTAGAGGAAGGCTATGAAAGCTGAGGGTGAAAGTAACGCTATACCATGCAAATCTGACTAGTTCAAGGATAACAGCGCACAAAACCTGGATTGAGATGCCCTGCTAAGATGAGTAGCTACAACCCCTGGGTTCAGACGGGTAAACGATGGCTTCTGGAGGATCACTCGAGTTTGGGAAATGGATCACACTGAAAAAGCAGACACACAGGCCACCCTTAGGCAAGTTACAGTATTTTAAGTATTTATTTATGTGCTTACTTTTATTTCCCGTGAGCATGGGGTAGTACCTGGAATGCTATGGGAGAAGTGAAATTCCCTGGTGGGCTATAACACACAAAAAAACCCCCAACCATCTAATACACTAAATTAGTTACATTCCTCAATAAAAGTGAATTTCTACACTTTTACCTAAAGGAAGAAAAGACACACACTGACGCTGTGAATGCACACCACAGCTTGCCTTGCTGCTGTTTCTTTGCACGGCCAGCCACTCTACAAGAAGTCAATCTTAAAACTTTTCTATTTTCCTGCTGTACACCCGTGAGACATGAGTTAACCCTGTACAGCTGCAGCTGCACCAATATTGGTGCCTTTGTTTTAAGATGCTAAACATCATGCCAGACAGTACAACCATACGCAGTGAACAGTAGTAATAAAAAAAAAAAGTCAGGCAAGTACAAATGACAGCTAGCTTTAAATAGCAGGAACAAAAGGAACAAAAATATTCCTTTTCCCACCGTTCTGAGAATTAAGAGAAAAGGAAAAAAAAAAATATTACTCCAGGTACAACTGTTATGCCACAGCATTGTACTGCTCTGTTAAACCCTCTGCCTCCTAAACAGTACAAAAATAATATGCTCATCATTCAGAAAAGCAACTGCCTTTGAAGATCTGATCTCCTTTCCAAAGGATAATGGAGTTAACACTATGTAAGGCAAGATTTTGACTTTGTTTTCTTCCTGCCCAGGACTGACAAGGAGTATTGAGAGTGAAGACAACTTGTCCTAGTAAAGGGGCAGAAGAAGAGAGACATCGAGATTTCTTGCCAATGCATCAGTTCCCCCATTTTCCTTTCTTGTTCAATGCTTAGCACATCTCTAAACAAAGTGTCACCAAAACCATGCAGCCAGCTGTTGGCATGTCTGTTACAGAAGCTCAGGGCTGAAAAGCCTGGTGGGTCCTGAGGAGCTGAACATCCTTACCTGCACCAGACCTGTGCCAAACCAACCACTGCCAAGAATCAGCAAGTTTCAGGGTACCAAATCATCACTGTAACAAGGGCCCCTGAAAACGATGACTGACTCGCAGAGTGATTAGAAAATAAAGCATCTCTACCTGTACATTTCCTTAGTTTGATGTTGGCAGCACTTTCCTAAATGTTACGTCATCAGAAGACCCTGCCCCAGGAAGCAAGCACTGCAGTTTCTTGTATTTTATTCTTCATTTTAAGAGGAGAAAGACCAACCAACCAATTAAAAGGAAATACTGTAATGGTAAAGCTTGGCGTGAGCTTACCACTGACTCTTTCTATGAACTTTAAATAGACTACTGGAGGGAAAAAAAAAAAAATCAAAACACACTGTCCACACATCTGGCAACTGCCAAGCTGTGTTCTACAAGCTCATAATATAAAAAATTCAGGTACCTGCAGAAGTCAGGCAGGGAATTCCAGCAAAATAAGTCTGTTTCCTCCAAAATTTAGCCACTCTTTTCTTTCAATAAGAAGCAACAAATTCCTGGTGCAGTGGAAACCCCACTGCCATTAAAATCTGTTTCAATGATGAACCCAGCTAGACTGAACCCCCAGCTCTAGTGCCAAGGTGCAGAAGGTTTTCCTACATTTGCTTCATACTTTCAAAAGTACCGGAGCAAAGGCTGGGTCAGTACTGTAATTTGCTGTAATAGATCTGCTTTAAACACAGGGACAAACCAACACCCACACAAGCAGCAGGCAAGAAGATTCCTCCACCACCCTGCAGCTATCCTGTGCTCCATAGGGCAGCAGTCCCCTGGAGAAGGGGGTACCAGGTACACCTCCTCTGCCTCACCGCTTGTGCAAAGTCTCCCTCAAACAATGCCTTCAGCAACTTACTTGTTCCTAAAGATAAGCAGCAACCTCCACACACACATTTTGCCTGCTCACGCCTGTGATGGTGCCAGCTCATGCCCACCTGTAACCCTCAGACTGACAGCCATCACATCACCTCATCCTTGCTCTAACTTCTCCATTCAGCCAGGTCCACAGCTATCAAACCATACCCAGGGTGTGTGGGGTGACCAGGAGCAACCAAGAACAGATTTGACACTGCTGCAAGGGGTGTCCCCACACCTGCCCAGGTGAAGGCAAACAGGGAAAAATTGAGGTAGCCCCAAAAAAACCCAACCAAGCAAGATCAGCTTTCAGCCGGGTCCATCCCATCACCTGATCTACTGCAGGAGAAGGCACATGGGGTGACCAAGAGGTCTTACCCAACTGAAGCGGCAAGAAGCCAAGACTGCAGCAAAAAGAAAGGTAAATAAAACAGATGGACAAAAAGAAAGATGCAGAATTTTTAAAGTAGAATTCTAAAATGCTATTAAGAGAAGGCCAAAATAAAATGCATTGCATACACATCATTTTACATATAGGAATGGTTCTAGTGAAAAGCGCAAGAATTGCAGAAAACAGAAAACGTGAAATAACAAAAGGTCATACAGGATATCTTAATGTCATGCAGAGCTAACTTATAGAGGGTTTTAAATATAATCGTAACAGCATGAACTGACAGATTATTGCAATGTAAAAAACAAACGACATCATCCTCCCCCCACCCGAAATGTTCATACTCCAAAGGTGATGGATTTTAAGATGCATTACTATGTTTCTGTCTTGAAAACTGCAGGACTGAGGATGGTCTCAAGACAGGTCAGATGTGGAAGTCTCAAGGGGAAGGGGGAGAACGTTAACCATCAAGGGACCCAACAGACAGAGACCAACGACAGATTTCTTCCAAGAAAAGGCAGCTTGAATGTTTGGTTCAAGCTAAACACAGCAGAAGTATTCCAACAGAAACAGAAGCAGTGAAAAGAAATACATGGAAAAAGACTGGAATAAAAAGCTAACCAGACAGTGAATATGACCTAAAACTCTTACTACACGCTGGTCAGCCAGCAGCTGAGGACCTTGAAGACAGAGGGGAAGTATCCCCTTCAATTCTCAGCCTTAAAGCACGTTAATAGGGTAAGAAACAATAACCCGCAAACTTACTAGTGATTTCAGATACACCTTGAGTGCAGTAGCCTAAGATTAAATTTCAATGGGAAGTTTGATTTTCTAATAAAACCAAACATTTTTTACTTGATGCCCAGACCTTAAAATTAAATTCATTATATAAGAAAAAACACATTGCTAGATAATTAGAAAGTGATTTACACATGGAAAATAAAACTTTCTCCTTTACTATGCTGCTTGCAGCAAAATGAAAACTTAACTTATGCTGTATTTTATAAGGGCTCATATTTTGCCAGGAGTGAAAGATAGGAAAGAATTACGTTGCATTTCGTCAGCAATACTTGTAAAGCAACTCTTTAAACTCTGGCCAAAAGACAAGCTCTTTAGTACAGTAAATAGTAGTAAGGTAAATCTCCGTGCACATCTAATATATGGATGGCAATATATTAAAAGCTGCTCAGCAGGCAAACCCAAACCTTTACATTCTGAGCGCACCTAATTCGTGTATGTTTTGTACAGACTGTGTAGGATACAGAATGATGCTTCAGGCAATGCAATTGCTTATTCATGCTGGCAGCTCTCTGAAAGTTTCCCCCTCCAGTATCTTACCACCACAGCTCTATTTTTGCTGCAAGCTAAAAGCAAAACATGCTTTCGTGCAAAAATCTCTTTCATGAACCAATTTTTCAAATATCAAAAGATAGTTCCAGGGGTTGGAAGTTATTCTTCCACAAAGTTTTTATCTCCCTGGAATACAAGTCCTCCACACAGATGTGTCATCTCTAAAATGAACAGCAGCAAAAGGACTCTTCATTTAAATAGATCTGTTATTCTGGACCAGGGAAGCTAAATGCTCAAGTTCACAGCTTCACACAGGAACTGGTCCGTGGTGGAGGAACAGAGGAAGGAAAAGAACCCCGGAAAACAAAAAACCAGATTTGGTTAACATTCTGCTCTCACTTAACAATGGACAGCTTAGGTGGGAATTCAGTAGGGGTCCCAGCAGAGCAATACTGCTGTAAGGAGGGATGTGTCAGAGCTGCCGATGGATGATAAGGGCTCCTTCATCAGTTCAGCCCAAAACCCAACCCTGCTCCTCCGTTCCACAAAATAACCTCCCAGGGCGTTGGGTGAATAAGCTTTTAAAAGGCAAAGCCTGAAAAATAGATACAGAGAGAAATATGAAAGTAAGAAAAGGAGCAGCAAGGAAAAATGAAGAGGGGAAAGGGCTGGAAAACCCCTTCACTTCATTGCTAAGTTCCTTCACATGTGCGACTGGCAATTCACTTGCAGCCCTTGCCGCTGCAGGTTCAGATACAGTCATCCCCTCCCATACATACAGCCATACATCTCTCCTTCAAGAGGCAACACAGCACTAAAGGATGCAAAGCACTCACCTCAAGACGATCATTTTTCATACATTGTAAACAGAGGTTAAAACCTGGCAACGTTCCCGTGTTCTCACAAAGGCCGTCCTTCAGGACTCAAATCTGTATTTTAACAGCTTCTTAAATTTATATTTTAAGACACAAAGTCAATCCCCACGAAGGCTGAGAAAACTGAACTGTGCTGTATGCAACTGACACCCATGTTGGTGCATCATTTGAGCCTGACGTGTTTCGTGAAACCAAGAAGTATTCAGTCTGCACAACTGGAAATTCACGATAGCTCTGCAATTGCTCAGCTAGGGTTTAGATTTGAGTATCTTATCCAAATGAGCTCTGTACTGAATTTACAAGGAATGAGACAATTAGATGGACTTCAAAAAAATGAGAGAAAAACCTTTGAAAACAACATTAGCGGTCACTTCCTGTACCTTAATGCACTCACTCAGCAGTGGTGATAGAATAAGAAATCAATATAAAGAAGTACCAAAGATTGTTATTTTTGCTCCGCGATGCATGGTCAGACCGGCAGCCTGCTTTTGCTTGCTTCAAAAGCAGATGACGATGGTTTTGAAAGGGCAGAAGAAAGTGTAGGGAAATTAGAGGTTCCGGGAACTTGTCAAGGAAAAGTGGAGGACCTGAGTATGGCCTCAAAGACCACCGGAGGTTTCAGAATTACTTGGGAACCTGATAGATGCTGCAAACCCAGAGGACAGAGATACAGACATTTAACTCTCACAGCAAGTGGTCCGACACTTGAGGCTCGAAAAACACCTCACGCCCATGCACAATTTATACCTATAAGTAAGAAGCAGCAGCAGCAGCTAATACATTACCAGGGCAGTGACCTACACTGAAACATCGTGGCCCTTCTGTGACTACCTGTATTTTTTATTCTTCCTGTATTTTTTATTATTCCCCATTTTTAACAGAACAGACAAGGCTTCTCCAACGCAGTACTCCTTACTGACTTGCTCAGTGCCGTCTCCATCTTTACGTAATGGGTCTGCCACCCTATATATTGCTGGCATTCCCTTGCACTTGAGTTTTCCTCTAGCCCTTACACTACATTTTAACCTCTTGCAGAAAGTGATGGGGACGCCCATCCAAAATTTCCCAGCCTGTGGTTGATTTTGGCAAGCACTGCCACCTCAGCTGTAGCCACAGCAAACGAGAGGCTGCAAAGGCGACCGTGGCACAGGCTGTGCCTTCTGCGGGGTGTAGAAGTCAGAATTCAGTAAAATACAAACAAACCTACTCAAATCTTTTGCAAGAGGCTTTTCTGCTTATGCTTGGTAAGGAGGCAGAGAAAAATCTGTAAGTAACCAGCTGAACTAGCTTATTTTCCCTCACTATATCACATTAAAAAAAAGAAAATTCTGAACTGCAATACAAGTGCAGATATTTTCCCCATTAATGAGCCTTCATGCATGCAGTAAGTCAAGCTTACAAGACTAATGTAAAGCTTAACACCACACCAAAAAGCCACTGTACACGAGTGAACTGAGGGACAAATATATGACACAAAGGACCATAATTTAGGGCAAATAGCTGACAGCTTGTACCAGTTCGAAGGGTCAGTGATCAGCTAAGAGTGACCTCTCAATGCCAGTACTGCAAAAGAGAAATGAACCTCTAAACCAGAATCAGACATCCACCGTAAGCATCTGCTACCCTGCAATCCACATGAGCACATACATAAAAATGCAAGCACAACTAACTATCATTGTGTCCTTCAAAGCCAAATCCAGATTCCTGTGCCTCTACCAACATTGTCCTGCAGCTACCACGTGAGGTCTTGCTCAAAAGCATGCGAGCAGCCACGTGAATGAACTGAACACGTACATGCTTTTCGGTAAGCACACATGCCACGCGCCCAAACTAGCATGCCATTTGAACTTCAGCACGCAAAAAGGTTTCTCAGGTTTCTTTTTCTAAAGGGCAGGGTGATGTTAAACATTGGGGAATGTCATCCTCCTAACTGGTTAAAGGTTTAATTATTGTTACTTAAGTCAAAGGTTCTCACTACTGTTTGGCTAGGAGATGATTCTCAAAATGCTGATTCAAAACATCAGCATTTTTAAAAGCCACCGGGGACCAGGAGATAATCCTTCAGGAAAAGGTTAACAGAAGCTTTCTGATTAAATTACGTGCATAGAAATAGCACATCTAAGGGGAAGCCTACAGAGGTTAAGGTGTAAAGGTCTACAGTTTCCCAAGTCTTCATCATCTCAAGTGAAACCAAACCTAAGGACACAGGACCAGCTCAAGGACTAGACCTCTATGTTCAGACCCCTACACTGACAATTGATAAAGTAGTGGCAAACGTACAAACAGATTTTTTTTGTTCGTTTCTAAGAGCTTCAAGACCTGATTTGAGCTTCAAGACCTCTACCTGAATAGGGATGCCATGGTTTTAACTCAGCGGAGGCAGAGGAGCTCCTCCACCAAACTGCAGTCTGCTCCAAACCCGCAACCCTACGGCATCTAAGGGAAGAAGGCATTTTCCTGTAACCAGCACTTGCTAGGGGCTCCTTAGCCAACAAGGGCACAGCAGAAACACCGCCTTAATCCAAAATGCTTCCCAGCAAGTTTGTAACAGCACCAAGTAATGGGAGGGAAAGAAAAAAAGAAAAGAAGAGCAAAACAGGCAGCAATGCAAATTTGCATGCTTATGAATTAATTAGCTAAACATATGGCCTAAAACTGTAAGATACTTTGAGGTGTATTCAGTTTAACAAGCTAAACCACACATTATTCTGCAAATTAATACTTGTTAGTTTTCGCCTAACACTGGTAACATCCTTAAGAACCATGACACTAACTGAAATATCCATCAGCACGCTTATGCCTTAAAAGCTGGAGTGTTACTCAAAATCAAGACTACGTTTTACAGCAGAGAGTCTGAATTTGTGCATAGGAAGAAAGCAATTACCCTCCAGTCACAGCAAAGACAGCCAGCAAGAGGAGAAACAGTTTTCTCAAGGTCACAGAGGGGCAGGGAGTGCTTCCAAGCGATAACGGAAGAGGAATAGTCACTTTGTTCAAATAGCTGACCCAGTGTCTCAAAGGGTAGGGTTGTGCAGGCATCAAAGAGCAGTGCAGAATTCGAAAATGCAGGAAAAAAAGGTTTATTACACGTTTGTTGTAGCTTTGCACAAGAAAGTTTTGTCTCCTGTAAATACTATAGTGCAACTCAGCGTATTTAGTTATTGCCCAAAGCATCTCACTTGGCAGGCAAATGTTCAGTATGAAGCTTTGACATAGTGGTCAATTAAATCCAGACAACTTTATTTAGCATAAAAACAAGTTCGTGGAAGGTTTTTATATTTCTACCTGCTCAGTATGCCATTGGTCATCAGCAAAGCTATCATTAATGAAGCACAACATCTACAGCTAATAATGCTTTAATAAGGATATGCAAAATACCCAGATGCAATGGGACACTAAGACCAACTCTTAATTTGCAGCACTGAGTTCAGCATAAGTAGCACAATTATTCTCGGAGAAGTGACAATTACACTTAGGAGCATGCATCTGTGAAATCTCTATACCTGGTAAGATAATTTATTAGACTGCCATTGCGCTTTCTAAATGCTTGACACTTTGTGTTTCACATGAGTCAACCATTTCATCAAGGAAATTAAATAATTCTCCAACGCATCGAACACAGCAGGAAAGCATTTACCGACCACATACTTTTGGACAAGTTTGCTCTTGTGCTTTTATTTACCCAGTAAGATATTGTGTCCTAAATGCCAAAACACAAAGAGAAACCAAGGCAATAAATGAGATTAATTTCATTAAACAGATCTAGGGAGAGCCACTGCGTACACAGTCCACAGCAACTCTACAAGTTATCTCCATAGTAAGATTGGAAGCAGCATTTATTTGATTTGTCAATCAAAAAATCAAGCCAGGTCACTGTTTGCAATACCTTTATCAAACAGAGATATAACTGCTGTTCTGTTGGACACAGGGAACAGGCTTCGGTGCCCTCAGGAGCCCAGATATAAACCACTGTTACCAATCAGCACTTAGGAACTTCAGGGATATCAGCCTAAGCAATGCCCTCTTAACCGTATTGTTGCAATACCAAATTTAAACAGCCTTAGGAAAGGCCATAGCAAAGCAATTTGAACTGGAAATATGTTTTTAAACAGACTAACTTCTATGTAATTCATTGATTAACCTTTTCATTTGTCCTTGTGTGTGATTTTTCATCTAAGGGGAAAGATGTTTCCAAAGCTAGCGTGCATAAACCGTTCGGATTGCAGAAATCTTCTGTATTTTTAACACATTTAAGAATCACAAAACAAATTAGTGACTATATTGCATATGACAAAACACCTACAGATCACAAGGATTCTTGTCGGGTTTGTGAAGTGTTTGGATGAACACAGAGAAGAGTGCTCTGACTGGCATGCAGTAAGCATCAATTTCTTAAGTCTATTATTATAGTCAAACAGCTTTCAATAGCATATGTCACGTCCTGGAAGAACGTCACTTGCACATTGTAAAAACAGGAAAACAGAAGAATTGCCGCAAAGAGCTGAGGCCAACAGCCCCAAAAGTATTCCTATGTTTAAACAGTTTTATAGATCTCACCCCTATACGACTAATTTCAGACACAGCAATGAAAGAAGGTAATGAAAGAGGATTGAGATTAAGAGAACAAAATGAGCAAGTCGTTCAGTTATGCAAGGGAGGTTATAGCAAACAGCACCATCACCTATACATGCCTTCATGACCTATATGAAGAGCTGCCAAATCTAAGTGGAGCTTTAGTAGCTTTGAAGAGGCAACAGAGTTTGCTTGTGACCCATCTCAAGACAGCATGCCACTCATGGGAGTAAAAAAACTGCCAAGAAATAATAGGTAGAGGTATTTTTGGCTGTGCTCCTCACAAGTGGAAGAGCATCCCTGCCTCTGCTCAGAGAACAATGTCTGGAATAAAAAAACCCCATGTCACCAAGAGGCCATTTGCTCCAAAAGGCTTTCCCAGTCCGAAGGAGCCTTTCCAGCACAACCCATCCCAGGAGACAACTCTGCGCACAGCATGGGAGCTCTGGCTTCTTGCCACCGTGGCAGAAACCCCCCGGCAGGCAGCAAGCAGAGTGCTGCCTGAGACATCTCCTGTGCCAGCGGCAAGGTGACACCCAAAATGACACCGAGCTCACCCTCCCACCCGATCCCTGCCCTGCACCACCACACCGCTCCTGCCCTGCCTGTTGGGCAGCAGCAGGCAGGAGCAAGGATGAACGCTCATCGGTGACATCCTTTTAATGCTAGCTCCAAGAGGGACAGAGGGGACGACAGGACACAGAGGCACGATGCTGTTTTAACATGGGGCCATATGCAATTGCCGTTTCTCTCCAAGATTTGTCTCAGATGGGACGCAGACTGGGTTAACTGGGAGACTCGCTTCATCCGCCTCAGAGCAAGGACTGCTGAGACCACTAGAAGACAGGCAGAAGACGAGTATTTTAACCTTGTAAGCACCACCACCTTGCTCTGTACGGGTGGGGTTTTTTCCTGAGCTCAGCAGAAACAGAAGCTTTTGGTGTTACAATGTTTGCTGCCCAAAAAAAGAGGAAGGTAACGGAATGAGGTCAGCTCAGTACTTGAGAGCTGATAATTTAACCAATTATCAACTGAATATCACTTACAAGGAATAAGCTTTGGATCGCTCTCAGCACCGGGCTTTCCACCTGCGGCTGCCAGACTTGAGCACCAGGTCAGCCTGAAATCCTAAAATAATGTCAGTTCCACCATCATTCCAAAAATCTGAATCTTCAAACATATTTCCAAAAATCTGCTCCTAGCAAGTCACAAAAGAACAAGTAATTAAAGGTGTTGCCCAGAGGCCCGACGGATTTAGAGTATTATTTCCAATTTACATTTTTTTTGTTCCATTAATCGTATATTCTCTAAGTTAATTCCTCCTGGAAACAACACAAAATGAAGGTCAGCAGAGAAAGAAGAGATTAGACTAGAAAATTCAAAATATTTTATTTCAACTCTGGCTGTACTACAGGAAAGGAATGCAACAAGAGGAATTCTTGCTGAGAAATGTAAAGACAACATCAACTTTCTAAAAATACTGCAATAAGTATACCCAGAGACTGGTCGGACAGCACATAAACTAAGTATCCTTAATGATGCTCTATTTACGTACCAAATATGCATGAGTTTTAGTCAAAGACACTTCATTTGATCAGCTGCTGGTATGTAAAAGATACTAAACCATACAAAGTGCAATTGCTTTTTAAAAAGCACAGTGAGGCAACCAGACCAACAGCCAGACTTCCCCAGCTTGCAAGACAAAGCTCCATGGCATAGTAATTTCACTGCTGCTCTCTCTGGTTGCATTTGAATACTAAAATACAGGAGACTTAACTTAGATCACTTACAATAAATTCACTCAGCTTCTTATGGATAAAAAACACAAAGAAGTCCATAGGGGCTTCCAGCATGCATTACATATATAATGTGTACCTTGTAAGAAATTCAGTAAAATCCAGCAAAATTCTGGCATGTCTTTTAGTGTCCTTGACCCATGTCAGCTGGCAACAGCGTCTTCCAAGGGCGAACCCACTCTTAACTTCAGCAAACTCAGCACAGTGGTCCCTTTCATCTGCTCTTCAGTTCATGTAAAGCTGGAAATGGATCTCTACCCAGCTGACCTCAGCCATCTCCAGGCACCACAAGTTTTCAAGGGAAATCCTCACTCTGTGCGTGCAAAAACAGCTCCCCCAGGCAGAGTACATGCCTTGGCTACACTCTGCTCTGAAAACAGATTATGCCTAGTGCACCCCAAATATACGACTACTTTTATAAGAAACTCCAGCTTTTGTTGTTAAACAGCTTCAGATGATCACGCGTGCTCACAGGCTTAATCTCCCTGATGCAGCTTCAACTTGTGTTAGCAGGGGTGAGGATACACCAGTATTTATCTCTAGCTATGGCGTTTTCTAACAGCAGAGAAAAATATCAGTCTGCGACTGCACCAAAGGAATGAGGAGGGCTTAGAGTGAAATATTAGTATTATATCGCAAAACTCTTCAGCGTTATTCACAAGTTCATATTAAAACCAGATAAACCTCCTCCCTCTACGCTAGCAGCTTAATACTGATGCAGCAACACTGTTAGCCTGCATCTGCAAAACTTCACAGCTGCAAAACCCTCCATCCAGCGGGGGCCACCAGTGATAACTTAAGCCGACTGCTTACAGCAGGCCCGCAGCTGCCAGGTCCTGGGGGAGAGCTGCTCTCACAGAGATAACCTCACCCTGGAAGCAACCTGGCCCAAAACACTGGCGAAAGGCTATGCGGCTGCCGGAGATGCCTGCACGCTTGCACTCCTCTGGTTTCAGCTGCAGGGTGTGTTTCCATTTGCCAAAGTGGCTTTCAGAGACTTCCTGATCGGAAGCATCCTAACTGCAGCCGTGCCCCTGCCTTGTTTTCCTTCACCATCGCTAGCAGCCGGCTGAGCTATCTGCTTGCGTTTTTCGTCGCAGTCCCAAATCCCACAGCACCGGAGATCACCCAAAGCACTGAGAATACAAATTAGCCGTACGGGGGGCAATGCCGTTCAACCGTGGCTGGGACACCGAGCAGGCAGTACACCCAGCTGCCGGAGGAAGAAACACCTCTTGTCATCTGCCAAGAGCCCTTCTTGCTGAGCAAGCCAAGGTGTTACTATTCCTGCCCAGGTCTGCAGAACTGGCCTTTTGTCTGCAGATTCGGAGCATGGATCGGTGCCGGAAAGCTCTCCAGAGTCAGCTCCTCGGCTGCTGCGTCTCTGGGAAGTGTGGGGGGGGGCGGGCGATGAGAGCAGAAAAGCAGCCAGCGCAGGCAGGAAGGAGAAAACACTTAAATTGCCCAAGACAATACTCCACATAACGCCAAGTGTTGCCAGCTTCTAATGCTGCTGATGCCCAAGGGTTTCCAGGAGATGGAAGAAATAAAACCAAGTCATAAAGTTTTTAAGAAAGTCCCTGCAATACACATCTGACACACTGACACAATTCTATCGCATATGCCCTTTTCTAGTGATTTCCTAATGATGTACTCTTTAAACATCCAGATTTTTAAACGGGCAGGCACCTTTCAGAAGCACTGCACATCTCCATGGCGCTGGTTCAGTGTGGCGCGTGCCCCGTCCCACACGCAAACCCGGGAATTACCGTACCAGCGGCTCCATTGCTAAACCAGTAACGCGGTCAGAGGCGATGAGCAAGACTATGGGCTCGGGGAAGAAGGAAAAGCAGCAGCACTCTTCCCTTCGAGCCTGACGACCTTCCGCTGACACCGGCCCGTCTCTTTGAGGCGGTTCACACCCGGCATCTCCCCGGGCACGCAGCGCGCTCATCGAGCTCGCGTGATGCACACGCACACCGCGGGGCTGAAAACGGGTCAGGGGGTTTTGTCTGGAGCCGGAGCGGCGCTCAGCCCTCCCCGAGCTCCCCGGAGAGGCAGCGTAGGACCGAGGGCCGTCTCCTCGCCCTTAAACGCAGCCGGGGGGGTGGGGTGGTGGTGTTCCCCCTTCCTGCCCGTATTATTTCTCCCGGCTCTGTGCCCCGCCACGGCGGAAGGCGCCACCGCCGCCTCCCGAGGATGCAGTAGCCATGGCAATGCGAGATTGCATCATGCTCCTGACTAACTGCACTGGTGAAAGACGCTCCCGGCGAAAACCCCGTCCCTTCCGCCGCCCCGTCCCCTCCCTCCCCCGGCCCGCCCGCCCGCCGCTGCCGACCGCGGCCCCGCCGCTCGCCGCCGGCCGCCGAGCCCGCCATCCGCCCCGCGCCCCGCCGCTGCAGCCGCACTTGTTGCGCGCCCCGCGGAGCGGCGCCCCCCGCGCCCCCCATCCGGTACCGGTACCCTCCCCCCTCCCCGTTCTCCTCCTCCTCCTCCGCGCCCGGGAGGCCGCGCCGCATCCCGCCGCCGAGCGGGGAGCCCCAGCGCTGCCTTCCCGCCCGGGGGACGCGGCCCTACCTGGCGGCGGCGGCGGCGCTGGGGGCGGCGGGCGGGCGGGCGTGAGGGCACCGGCCGGCTCTGTCACGCTGCGGCGCCGCGAGGGCGGGGCCGGGGGCGGGCGCGGGGCGGGGGGCCCCGCCCCCCAGCCGGCCGTGGGCTGACTGTGACGTAAGAGTGGTGCGGGGGGTAACGGGCGACGGAGGGAGGGGGGTGCTATGACGTCACGCCCGCCGAGGGCCAATCCGGCGGCCGCGGAAGGTTCGGGAGCGGGGTGGGGGAACTGAGGTGGGTGCACGGGGGACTCAGGCTCGCCTGGAGCCCGGCGGCTGCGGGAGGAGGCCCTGAGCCCCATAGAACAGGTCGAGCGCCTGTGTCCACTCAAAAGATTCAACGAAATACCGAGCGGCTCTTCCTTCACTGAAAAACAATATGGGATCATGTAATTAAAGACTATCATAATGAGTTGAGCCGCAGGCCCAAATTAAAGGTCACAGGCAAACGTAGTTGATCTGTTTCCTGTGTTTTGAGTAGTGGACTTTGTAACATCATAGTGTTTTTGAATGTAAGCTCTGAGTGCAATGCGATTTTAACTCAGGCATACAATAAACAGCCTGTGTTCATTGTGTAATTTAGATGCATGTACTGAGCCCATCCCCACAGTGTCGGATGTCCGAGGAAGGAATCTCAAAGCATCCTCTTTGGCTCCTCTCCAATGGCCGGGATGCTTAACAGAGGAAGAAAAGTCTCCTCTACCCTCTCCAGATGCTTCATTACCTCCATGAGGTCCTAACGGGGCAATAGCAAGGGAGCCTTGGAGTTGGTATGGCCAACAGGGAGAAAGCAGTTTGTTTCTTTCCCTCTGTCACGTACTCCCTCGTGCTGGAAGATGACCTTTTAATTGCTTCGCCTCTCCACCCCCGAAGAGTTTGTTCTGTCTCTTTGCTAATTAAATGAAAATGTTACATAAATAAAGAGCAGCTTTGTGTTGCAAAGGAGAGGAGTCGAGCAGCAATTTGCATGGGTTTTGTTCAAGATCAAATATCTGCACTCAGTGGGAAGCAGTTAGCAATTTTGGAAAGCTGGAGGAAGAGCTTCCCCTGCGGCAGTAGAAGGCAGCCATACAGGTGGAGCCATCAAGGCCAACCATGCCAGCCCAGCGGCCAGTAGCTTCTCCTGGGTAGTAATACACTGGTCCCACGTCCATGGTCATTTAGGTCAAGCAGGCTGTTGCAACCTCCCCTAACCAGGTTGAAGTTCAGTGTGCAAACGGTCCCCGGAGGTGATGCTGAGCTGTAAACAGGCAACGTGATAACGCAGCGTGTTTGCCCATTCGGATCAGAAATTATCTTCCTTAAGCTCTTACTGGGACAAGACAGACATCTCCCTCCAAAGCAGATAAAAGGTTTTTATTTCATCTTATTTCTTATCATAGTAAGGTGTTAATAGGAATGGTTTTTAGTTTGGGTTGGGTTGGGGGTTTTTTTTTCCCTTTTTGTTTTAAAGCCCAAGTCTCCATTTCCCTTTCTCTTCGAAGGAGCAAACCCCAGTATGATGTGCGTGTGTGTGATCTGAGGCTTTGTTGCCACACTTCTCAGTGAGGTATGAGCACTCACAACTGTCCTTGCCTATCTGTTTTAACACTCTGAAAAAAAACCCCAACTAAAGCCAGCACAACTCTCGAGCAAGTCTACCCTTCTGAAGGCTCTTTGCCCAAGTTTGTGTTGTAGATGTTTCCAAGGCACCCCTTCTCGTTTGAGGGGAGTCAAGCAATCTTGCTACTAACAAAATTAGTGGAATAAGGCACAATTCCCATTTTTTCTCACTTGAGCTAAAATGTCTTGAGCTCATAGAATCATAGAAGCTTTAAGGTTGGAAAAGACCTCTAAGATCAAGTCCAACCGTCATTGAAATGTCACCGGCATTAGGTCTTAAACTGAAGATCTGAACTTGATTTTTCAATGTGCTTTAAATAGAGTTGCTTCCCAACGGGTGTACACATTTGTTTCCGTGGTTTGTTGATGAGAGATGATTACACCGAGTGTTACTTTCACAGTCAAAACAGCTTTCTAAATCTAGAAGATGCTTAAATAATTAAGACTCAATCTGGCAGTTTAAAAATAAAAAATAAGAACCATTTTCAACTTTCGATGCAAAAAGGGATGGAGTGGGGCATAGGGAGTGTAGGCAGGTGGTAGCTGGGAAGCGAGCGGCACCCCGTGCGGGAGAGGGATGTGCTGCTGCCTGGTACCCACGCGTGTCCCGCCCTGCCTGCGCAGGCAGGGGAGCGTGCCCTGAGCCCACCAGAGGCTGGCACGCACCCGCTCTGGCTCCCGCCACCACAGACTTCGCTCTTCTGGCTTGGCAGTGGGGTTTTAATGAGGCACTGTACGCCCGGGGTGTTGAGTAGCTGGCACTGGAGAGGGGGGGACACAGCTGCTGATGGGGGAAAGGATGAAGCTGGTGGGGGGACTTTGGCTTTGCCAGCCTGGCTCCAGCGTGAGACTCCCTGCGGTTCTTCCCTCTCCTGGCCTCCCCAAAGTGCTCATGATGTTACCAGCGAGAGAACAAGGGCAAGGTCACGGCATGGGAAATGTAATTTCAGAATTACCCGTTCGGGAGAACGAGGCAAACAATGCCAAACGTTTTGGCACTAAACTTTTGGCATTTAATGAGGGGTGGGGGCTGGCCACTGTCGTTCTGAGCTGCAGATGTACTGAGTCCTGGTGTTGTTGTACCTGTCCTCTTGGAGCATCTGCAAGTTTGGCAGGAGCGAAGACATCGCCATCGACCTCTCCGCTGAGCGCTGACGAAATTGCTGATGGTCTGTTTGCTCAGGATGGGCTTCAGAGACCTCGTTATCAGAGTGGGATCAATGAGGCTGGACTTCAGAGAAGGGCCAATTAAACATTATTAGGGATTTAGACAGGTTTAAAATAAGTTATACCTTAATTTTTCCCTGTGTCTCATGACTATCGTAATCCTGCTTTTCTAGAGAGAAGAGGCAGAATCTGAGCACTGCAGAAAACTGAGTCCTAAGTGACCCAATCTAGGTAGTAGCAGCAGAGGTGACAAAAGGCCTCAGCAGATATGGTTATCCTCACTAAAACAGTGGTAAGCAAAAGGTTAAGCAGATGCTACTGTTGGAGAGTACAGGTACAAGGAGAACAGGTGGAACAACTGAAAGTAGAGTCAAGGGTCAGCGGGGGCTGCAGCACTGGGGAGATAAAAGAGTTTGGAGCAGAAGGTCCATCAATGTGGTGTTTGGGATTAGCCTGGATAAAGCACGGCAGTGCGCATTGCAGGGAAACAAGCCTGAATGGTCTTCTGGGGGAGTGAGCTACCAAATCTGTCTTGTTTTTAAAAAATCTATTAGAAATCCTAGCTATGCCTGTTTAGTAGTGGTTCATCATACACACTGTAATGAATAGGTCCTTGTTTCGATTAGAAACAAATTAATCCATTTTTTCCAGAAATAAATTAACAAATTGCTTAGAATAAATAATCAGTCATCTTAACGGGAATTTTCAGTTCTGCCTGGGTTTGCCTTGGCTTCCCTCCAGGCTGACTGCGGCAGCTCCATGTTCTTTATCAGCAAGATAAGTAGGATGCGATTACTGTTCTCTTTAAATCAAACACTGGACTAAAGTATCAGGCTTGAAATTTCAGCATCTATTTCTTCTGAATGCGGCGTTTTCTTCTGTTGTGCAAACCACAAATGCTTCATGCTGTTTGTACAACTTTGTGTAACTTTTAAGTACTTGATCTTCATAGAAAAAGCTTCCAATCGAGGTTTTCTTCCCAGTTTCGTACTTGGCAGGTCTCATAAGCTAGTGGCTGGATGAAGCTGCTACTTTGAGGTTCCAACACAAAACTGGTGTGAACACACTAACTCTCTGTTCTGAGCTATGATCGCGTTACAAATTGCTGTTAACTTTTGAGGGTGCTTTTTGCTTTCTGCCGTCGAGGGCAAAATTCTCACAAGCTAGAGTGGAGGCAGGTTTTTGGCCCTATGTTTCTAATTCTATTTCATGCGGTTTACATTAACAGCAGTTACTTTTCTGCATTTCCTCTTCTTCTTACATGTCCCTGCAGTGTGCAGTGTTGTAGGCAAATGATTACTTTCTAAGACTGAAGACCTGCACTGACTCACCAAACTTGCAGTGCATTTTAAGAGCCAGGTTTACCCCAGAGGCAGAACAGATGGTGTCCCACGATAGCAAAATATTTTCTTTCTTGCCAAATAGAATCCAGGTCAAATAATTAGAAAGTTTTCTCTGCCATTGGTGTTAGTATGGTTTTCTTTCTCACCTTGCTGAGAAAATTTCATTGAAATCAGCTCTTGTCCATGCCGCTTACCTTAGTTACTTGGCATACGTGCATTTTAATTTGATGTCATCAATTGACTGCTAAAGCTTTGATTGCCCCGAGCTGAGAAAATAACGAGCTCCGGGAATCTTGCCACTGTATACTAGCTGGTTTTCCCCTATGGCACTGCTAGACAGCTGTCACTGGCAGCTGCTGGGGCTGCTAATAGGACACACACGGAGAATTAAAAGGTGAGCAAGTGATAAAGGAGCAGGTAGTTTCCAAATAGGCATGAATAAAGCGGTCACTTAACCCAGAGGCACAGATACTCAGCTAACCCACGTGGGTAGCGCCCATGGGTTCTCCTCAGTCTGTCTCCTCTTTGTCAGTGCCTACAGTAGAAGTGGCAATCAGGAGCATCTCGTTTACAACCCTGTGCTCAAACCATGCCTCTGTCTCTGGGGCAAACCCAGTCTCTGGTAAGGCACGACTCACCTTAGCCCATACGGGGGCTTTGCTGATGGTTGCAGGGTGCAAGGGAGGGAGCAGGAGGTAAGGACGGCCTCACCCAGAGGCAAGGACCTTGCCTGGATCTCGTCCTGGTACTCCTCTGTCCTCCTGGCTCTGCTGAGACCCCAGAGAGCCCTGGGAGCCCGGCCCCACTCTCTTTCCCTGCCTGCTTTTGGGTATTCCCCTCACGATTTGGGCACATCTGCAGTTAAGATTAGAAGCTCTTTAAAGGGAAAAGCAGCTTCTGCTGCCATAGAGTGATTTTATAAGAGCAAACGGTAATCACAGTAGGGTGAATAAAGTATAAACTGTATTATTTTGCATTAGTAATTGGATGCCTGCTCCTTGCCTGTTCCTTTTATGGGGCCTTTTTGTTGACTTATGGATTACAACATCTAATCCTTCAAAACAACATTCGATCTTCCAAAACAACATCATAAACCGTCATCGTCCACTGCAGCCTGTCACCGATTTTCTGCTTTATCTCAAAACTAGTGGGGCCAGGATTTGGACCTGTCATGTTACTCAGCATAATGGCGCTGGTAGGAGTACAACACTATTTCCATTAAGGGTATTACATGTTCTGGTTTGGAGGAGCAGTTAAGGGCAGCATTTGGGATCCCTCTTCATGTGCCATGCTCCTATCCCTTTCTCTTTAATCACAGCCAGTGTAAACTGTTTGAGATAATCCTCTTGCTTAGAGCAAACAGTAAATCGTGCTGTCTTAATGCAAAAGAAGAGATGGGGGAAACTATTTTTGTAAATGTTCTGATTTATCTCAAAACATCTACATGAATCTGAATGGTTGTCATTTCATTGGAATTTTTCAAGTATTAAATGCATTCAAATTGCCTTGTTGCTGAACTTTGTGGCACCGACTCTTACCTGAATAGTCAGTGCAGTTATTAAGTCATTACTGCAGTCATGTTTTGGAGGAGGCTGTTTCCCTACAGAGCACTCAGATCCTGCTATAGCTCCTTTCCTCCTTCAGACTTAAGTGTTCACGTAAGATCTTTTCTGCGTTTTGAGCAAACCATTATGCCCGGGCATTTGTCCTGAGTTAAAACTATTGCATGCCATTTTAATAGTCTGTTTTATCGCGGGATCACTGTCTGTGCAGACCAGCCTGAAGCCTCCCTTCCTGGCTGCAAGATACTAAAGCCTCAGTACACAACACTGAGCCCTCCCTTGCCTGTCTTCTCAGGAGATCTGTTCACTGCAAATCCAACGTGCTGCCTCTGTTGCTCGCTCAGCCCATGTCCTAAGGCGAGAGTAACTTTTTTGCCTGATATAAAGTGTTCGGATACCCTTTCCGACTTCTAAGGATTGTTTCAGCTCTCACCTAGGAAGGCAGGATACGCCTTTGCCCTGTGGTCTCTGCAACCTTCTTGGGACCTCCGCTTGTATGGCCTGGGAAGAAGGAAGGCTGGGAATGTATTTTACAGGCAATTATTAAAAAATGGCAAGTTAAACCTTCAAAATAACCGGTGGTTTAGGGTTTTTCACTTTCTCACTGAGCATCTTCAGAGGGCCCTCTGAAGATGTGCAGCTGAAAAGTGAGCCACCAAACCAGTGGCTGCTGGTGATGTTTCCAGCCCTGCTGCTGACCTCAGGAGAACTGCGAGGGGACCCCAGGGGGGATCCCCAGCTGTGAGGTACCAGCAGCACCCTGCCAGCTATTGGGAATAATCTCTGGTGAGGGATATAGCCACCAATCTAGGTCAGGTTTTGTGTAGGGGATATTTTAGCATAAGCTTGCTTCTTGTTAGATGAAAAATAGTTTGGTTTTCCCTGGGAAGGAGGGGTGGTTTGGCTTTTATTCTCCTAGGAATGCATTTTTTTCCCAGCTGTGAACAATACTGGACACTGAGATAAATAATGATGGATATTCATCTTTTCCTCCCTCACTCTGTGCCTGGTTTTACCACTTACACTGTCAACTCCTCAGGGCAGGGACTCTTTCCTCCTATGTGCATGCAGAGTGGACCCCAAATATTTAGGAGATAGGAGAAGGGTATAGAAATGTTGCACCCCACTGGAGTCATTTTGATAATGACCCAAGGAGCTCTAAGGGAAGACTGGGTACAGTCCTGGTAGCTCTCCAGAGATGCATCACGGGCTCATCACAAGGTCGTAAGTAAGCAAAGGTCTTAAAGGTGATCGAATCCTTTCCCTCACCCTTAGGCACTGTGAGATTTTCCTGAGCATAGCCAAAGGTAGTAAACTATTCCTGCCGTGCAAGGTTAGCAGCCAAAATGAACATCCCTGGCCACGCAGATCACCATGTCCCAAGTGTATAGGTAAAGATTGCGACTGCCAACCAAGGCCTTGTGTTAAAGTCCACAGGAGGTCGTGGTGGGGTGCTGGGAAAGAAGGAGTTCTCGCTTTGAGCGGAGGCTGCTGTCTCTGGGGACACGGTGCTGCCGTTGTTCAAAGAAACAAGCCTGATGCACACTTTTGAAAATAAATTATATTAAAAACAATGCCCTGCTCAGTCTCATTACTTTCTTCTTGAACCCATTGCCTCCCTCAGAAGTCTCTTAACCAAAGAAATACCAATAATAACAACAATCAAAAATAACGAGTGACTACTTACAACTTCAGCATGAAAGCAATATTTTAATATACTTGGGTTTGCTTCCAAAAGTATTTTTTCATGCTGCTGAAGTGACATTTCTCCAAAGACTCTTCTTTTATGAACAAATGCATTTGAGTTTACAGTTCTTAGTTTTATCATTTTTCATTAAGTGTTACACCTATTTTGATGACGCCTAACATTTCTCCTGTGCCTCTGTTACAGAATTTGGTCTATAATCTTAATTCCAACTTCCTGCTTACATAGTCGTTTGCATTTATAACATTTCCAAGCTGCTAAAACCTGTTCATTTGCCTGCTGCAATCTTTGTTTGCAGTCCTTTGACATAAATCTTCACTTTAGTACTTGAACAGTCTCACTAACAATTATTAGGGTTTCTTGTATTTATTGGTTTATTTAAAAGGCTGTAGGAGGATGGCATGATTGCACTATTACCAGGAACAATGTACTAGCATCTCACATCAATATCCATCCTAGTTAGCTGCAGTGTGCTGATGATGTGATGTGGGCTGTGCTGACTGCTTCCTGGAGTAGAAGGCTGGTGCATCTACACCTGTTAGTAGCCACTTTTATGAAAATATCGGAATTATGAGACCCAGTCTATGTTTTTTGTCTGTCCTTACTTCTCTTGCCTAACTCCATTTTAAATGAGGCAAGGCAAGTTCCTCTTTTTGAGTCCCATTAGTTTTGTCTCTTGCATTTAAGGTTAATCTTTTCAGTGATTTCTGTGAGAAAAGATTCTGTTTCTGAACTTGATCTCATTTTGTGGTTTGGCTGTATCAATGTCTAATAGCTGTACTGTTATTATTTTATAACTTTAAATACCAAGTTTTTATCTGATCAAATTTAGAGGAATTCTGTATTCTCGTAATTATCTTTTTCTCATTTAAAAGGAAGACATTTAGCATGGTTGGACTAGTAGCTGGTTTTTATTTTATTGTTGGAGTAATTCTATACACTGAATTTTTCTAAAATTGCAAGTGGCAGCAACATATATCCAACCTCAGATTTTTCTTGTGCTTTCAAACAGAAAACAGAAGTGGTTTTTTTGTGCTCTGAAACATTGACCAAAGAACCCCAAATACATCAAAATTGGCAATTTATTTGAATTTTGCAGTAGTGCAAGGCAAATATTGTATTTAGTGTCATTATTTCCTGCAGTGTGACAAAGGTGAAGACTTACAGGAGTTTCTTTCTCTCTCATTCCAGGTTGTCTATTAAAATAAGAAGGATATTAAGTATCTTAAGGTCTACCTCACTTCAGCTGGCTGATCCCAGACTTTCTGAACCTTCAGCTCATGTCAACTTTGTAAAGTTCCTGTCTTAAGGGCTCCTTGGCATCACGTATTTCATTAAAACACAGTAAGGACTAAAAACTTCTGAGCAGTTCCTGTGGCTCGTTCACTGCTGCCTCCAACCTCCATGTGGGAACAGCTGCTGTGGGATGTCCCCAGGCCCTTTCATCTCTGGGATGGCTTCTCTCTGGCCGGAAGAAACAGCTGGAATTCAGAAATGCCAACTTACTGCTGTTAAATGAGTTACCACATCACTTCAACCACAGAATTAAGTTGTTTGTGCTCTTACTTCCTGTTGGAAATGAGAAATGAAGTACATCAGCCTAAATCTTTGCAGATCGAAGCTAGCACGCTTTGCTTTTGCTGGGGACTCAGAGCTTTTAGCTGCTGCTCCTGCAAAGGGACTTGTTCAGCTGCAGGGACCGCTTAGGTGTCTGAGCCCTTACATATATTTTAACAAGAACTAAATCGGCTCGGTGTGTACTGGGGACACCATTGCTAACAGCTCTCCTTGGCACCAGAAGTTCTTCCAGGCATATATATGAGAGTGTCTCTGTTCTCATAATTATAGTATCACTACCAACATGCTATAATTAGACAAGTTAAAAATTGTCTGAGCTCCTACTTCTTGCTGAAATGCGCTAAATTCTGGATACAGTTGTCACTGAGAAAAGCTGCTTTGAAGCTTTAGCTCCAGCATAGGCGTATCCTCACACCCTCCTCACCTTTCACTTCAATGGAGCTTTTTGTGTGAACTTAACATGCATGGATGGCCTTTGTAAACAGCTCTTCTTGTCTTTTTATTATATACCAGGAGAAGCATTAGAGGGTCAATGGAGTGTATTTTTAAAAACAATTCCTTTATGCCACCTGCCAGCCTTAAGTGTCAAGGTTTTGTTATTTTATTATAGTAGTTTTTTTTCTGTGTTGGGGCTGCATAGACCATCCTCTGAAACCTGGGAAGAATAATCAGTTTGCTCTTCTATTGCCTGCTCCTCATCCCTTACCCCTTGCAGATAGCAGGTGTGAGCGCTGTACAGCATGGACAAGAGGTTCTAGCTTTGAACTGCTGCCAAATTCAATAAACTGTCATCTTCAATGTATCTTGGGTTCTTCAACCTACTTTTATGATGGAAAAAAAAAAAAAAGCATCGCCAAGGCGTATTTGCTTTTTGCTATAATTGCTCCTCCTCATATCATTTTGACAAGGTAGTTGCCTTGTTACATCCCTTGTATGGATCATTGATCATGTCGCTTTTTATAACCATCACATTTTTGCTCCAACCCTGCAGTGAGAGCGCTGACGGCAGAGGAAAGGCAGCTCAGATCTGAGACTTCTGGCCCTGTTCTCACGAGCATAGTAGCAGGGGATTTATCATCAGAGGCTCTCATCAGAAATCCCCATTCTTCACATAGTTTCTTATTTGTCTCCTAGCTCTTGGCAGGCTTTCTGCTTCCACCCACATGGTAAAGTCTTGTCTAATAACAGCAACAGCATGAAGCCCATTAAGATCAGAACTGCAGACCAACTGAGCCTAACTCCCCCTTTTGATAGTTGAGAGTTGTCTTCTTTAAAGGAAAGCAGGAAAGTGTGTTTCAGCTAATAATAGGTGGCTGGATTCTGACACTGAAGCAGTAATGCGTGTTGGCCCTGCGAGTGCCTGAATGCTAAGGCGGGCTGACGCGGCACATCTCTTCGTCAGCCGTGTTTGCACTGTGCCTGCTGCAGTGAGGTCCTGCCCCTTCACTGAGGAGCTCCCATCAGCCGTGACCTGGGTCAGGATTATTAACCGCCCCTCCTGCTTCCAACAGATAGCTTTGTTACGCTTGGATCCTGCCTTTTGTTTCAAGGTACAGTGCTTGCCTTTCCCCTGCCCTTTCCTCAACCCTCGCCTCTGCCAGACTGACTCAAAAGCCGCAGTCATCTGATTTCATCTGGAGCATCGCTCTGATGAGGGGGCCTGGTACCCAGCACCTGGGCCTTAAAGGGTGGCTGTCCCCAGGGGCTGCAGGACGGGCCACACAGGCACGGAAAAGCTTTGAACTCTGCTCTGTATGTATTAGCACCATAGACTAGTTCCTGTGTTTAATACGTACATTAATCAGTGTTTCTTACTGCACCGTTATACTCTACAATACGTAGTGTGTATATCTGCAGGGGAAGCTTACACTCCCCAAATTAATTATGTGCATAACATTAGCTTTACAAAATATGCATCCCTACTTCCTGATCGCAGTACAGCATCCCACACCTAATAGCACGTGTGCAGAACTGTGCCAGCAACCTGCCCAGGTATGGTGCAGTAAAGACGTTGTCCAAATCCTATTTTATCTTAAACAGGGGGTAAAGGCTTCCAGGAAAATTAAGCTTGGCTATTTAAATTCAGTTTTCACCTGATGGACTATATGTGTACCATTTTCATTCCTGGTAAGCCCCAGAATGCATCAAGCAGATCACAGGCCAGTAAAATGGGTCCCTTCCCTTGAAAACTAACAACTTACATGGATGTCCTGGTAACTGGAAGACTAAGGAAGAGCTGGAATAAGTGACTGTAGGCTTCTAGCTGTGGAGTAGCTCCCTGGAACATCTTGGCCTATCTGATCTCTCTGCATTTCCCTTTCCACTGAGCCCTTTCTCCCCAAGAAGATGGGCTGTTCTTTGGAGAGCCTCGCACTTATTCCCCTCAAGAGTGCCTGTGACATCTTTTTTTGGGCTATAGTGCCACAGTTAGCTTAGCCTGGCTGCCATCAAAGGCCTGGTCCGATGCTTCACCCATCACTTTCTGCAACCACTTGTTCCAGATGTCCCTCGTTGCTGTTCACCTGGTCTCAGGGTTGAATCCTGGCTGGAATCCAACCCAGCACAAGCACGGAAGATTTGCAGAAAGCTACGCCAACATGAGGAAATCGAACTTGTCCCAGGCTGTTCTCTAGCACTGAGGATGCCTGCGCCCACACTGTCAGACTCACTGTAGAGTGACCACCTGCAGCAGGGTGTCCACATCCAGCCTCTCAGTTGAGAGCGATGCCTCATTGTGCTAACCTCTGATCATGCCCAGGAACTCATGAACTTGGCTGGGAGAGGGCCAGAAGGCATTGCTCTTCTTATTTAAGCATGGATGCCTGAGCTCCACTGCCTGGCCACATTTTCTGGTATGCTTAATTAAATGACTAGGCGTGGTCCATATGGCTGTGTGGCCAATCAACGAACCCCTGCTGTGGGAAAAGGCTCCCAGGAGGTTGGAAAGGATGGCCATGAAGCTCAGGAAAGAATGTAGGAAGTGGCCACAGCTGTCATAAAGGAAGCTGAACTTATCTCAACACCAGGGGGACCGGAGGGTGACCTTTGTTGTAGATAGACCACTGAATCAATTGAGTGGGTCAATTGGTTGTGTAATTGGCCTGACCTAAAATAATCAGTAGAAATTATCTTCCTGAGCCAGCCAGACCAGCATGGGGGAAGTGTATATATGTCTCAGCCCAACGTGGAATATAAATTCAAAGAACCAGCAAAATTAACTGTGAAGAGGACAGTGGCCTTGAGCTGGCTTCAACCCACCTATTCCTTCTGGCAACAGGAGATGTCCAGCACCATGATGGCGAGCATATAGAGAATGGTAATGGGATTCATGTTTGTATTGTGATTCAGCTATGTATTGCAATTACTATATTATGCTTGTGTTGTGATTTCAGTATATTGCTGTTTTGACCTGCTAAATCAAAGTCCTGTGTAACATCCATTATCTTCAAATAAGGAATTTAGTATTAAAACATTAAACCCTGCTCATATGGGATATCAGAAAGAACCTGTTCAGAGAGTATTAGGGTCTGGCAGACTGCATGACCATTGGTGTGGGTGCAAGGGAGAGGGTGGGAATGGTTGCAGGGAGCAGGGGGAAGATAGGACCACCCCTTCCTGCTTGAGTGAGCACTTGCGCTGGATTAAGGGATCGTGGAGCTACGGTGTCAGTTGTCACTGCAGATGCAGGTGTGGGTCCTATGTGCTTACTGCAATTTGCTCCTGCTGATCATCTCCTTTTCTAGAAGGTACGTAGGATTAGACCTCTCATTTCCACCTCTCGTTTCAAACAGGCTTTTGAAAATATTGACTTCTTTTTCTGCTTTAATTTCTTGCAATCTCTCTAAAACAGACATGTAATATATTTTCTGATTTATTCTTTTGTATTCTCTCCCCCCACTCCAAGGTTTATTTCCCTGCATTAGCTCCTCTTTCTCTAGCTGAATTTGCAAGGAGGAAGAAAACCATGCTGTCAGATCTCATACAACTAGAACCAAAAGAAAGCAGCTCTACAATAGCATGTATTGACTAGACTTCTCTCAGTTCAATCGTTTTTGCTATTTGTCAGTGAAGCCTTTGAGCAAGTTAGTGCCATGACTGGCCCCTGCAAACTGCAGCATGTCCACAGGTGGTAGGAGCGATGGCTCTGCTTCCCAGGGTCTCAGGAATGTCCCTGAGGCTTGTTAGGATGCGCAGGGTAAGAGCCCTCAAAGTCACAGAGCTATGAAAACCCATCACCTACATGGAAGCTATGTACTTTGGGAAATTCACATACAGTTGCTGAAATGACACCGATCTACCTTTGTGGATAATAGGATATGAAGGAAACATTTCAGTCAAAAGAGTGAAATATTTTTTTAAACCTCTGTAGAAACATATATTTAGAAGAGAGGGAAACTTAACATGGTGTATGTTTGCTGGGTTTCTTTTTTAAAAGAGCGAGGCCAAGAGGGAAAGAACTGGTTTACATTTTCACAGAACCAAGGCCCAGTTTCTTCTTAAACTTAAATTGCCATTGATTTTAACAGCAGAAGGAATGAGCCTTGCATTGATTTAGACAACAACTAAAAATTGGATTTCATGTGGCAAACCATTCTTGGATCATGACTAATTATATCACCTTGGGTAAAAGCTATTAAACCCCCTATATTTATCATGTTCCCCTTTTAAATGCCATGTTATCTGAAAAACATCTCTTCTGAAGGAAAAAGACCAAATTCTATATTCAGTTCAGTTTTATCTACCAGAAAACACTTCTGCATTCTGTAAAACCCGTAAGTAGGGGAGTGAAATTACAGATACCAGAAAGGATGGCTGGAGAGCAGGGTCAGCCTGGCTTTATAAGCCAGTGCTCACCAGCTGAATGGCGACCCAGGGGCTGGTGCTCCCATCGTGGTGCTCTCATCACGGTGCCCGCTCGGAGGGCAGCCGCAGTGTCTCAGGTGTGGGCGTTTGGCCCAGCCCTTGCCGGGAAGCTCCTGTTTTGTTTTCCATGGCCTTAGTCAGCACTGCCTCTTGGCCTCTTGCCTCAGGATGTGCTGTTGCAGGACTCTCCCTGAGGTACTTCAAGGCATGTTTTTTGCCAGCGAGGCCAAGAGGTTTTGGTTAAATCCAGGAACAAGCTGGGCTTGACTTGGTTCAAGTTCTCGCCTCTCCTGGGAGCGGCTGGGGAGGCGCCTGGGGCACAGCTCGAGCTGCTGATAATATCCCGGGTGGATATAACATCAGATCTGTAGTGATTAATTATTTGTGTCGTGCCCTCTTTACATTGCTTTAGCCTTAGTCGAGGTGCAAACGTGCCCTGCCCTGCCTCAGGGCGAGTGGTACCAGGCACCAGACATCTCTCTGGGGTGCACCGCAGAGGCAGGATGTGGGAAGGAAGCCGAGGGTTCCCAGAACGAACAGGAGGGACAAGGTCCTGGCCACGGCTTTTGCAAAGGAGAATAAGGACTGGAAAGGAGTATCTTATGAGGCTTCTGCTGCAAACCATGCACCTTAAGGAAGGAAATCAATTGGCATTATTCAGAGCCCACCTGTCTGCTGAGCACAGAATTTGTACAGCAGGCATCGTTAACAGAAGCTTTGGTTGGTGGAAGAGCTACAAGTCTCTTATTGTATTCAAACAGTCCAGGTTTTTATTAAAAAACAAATTTAATTATTTAAATTCTAGCAGCCAGTGCTAGACATGGCTGTCCTGATGCCACACCTGAGGATGTACCCTGGTGCAACATCACAGCCTGCATCATTACGGAGACTTGCTCTTACCTCTCGGGAAGGGTAGCAGGCTGAGGCTGAATGGACATGAGCTAACCAGGAGTTTGGGACCCAAATTGCCTCCATCCTTGTCTAGTATCTAATCTGTCGGTCTCACCCATTTGCAGGGCAGCTTTGTGTTAGTAACATGAGCCTCCACTTAGGATTTTCTGTCCCCACCAACTGTCCCAGTGACTAATGTTTCTTCCAGGTTGTCAGTCTGTGATCTTCTAACCACGGCTGTTGAGTGCTGCCTTACAGCCCAGCACGGCTGGACCTTGTTCACCCGAGGAACACAGAAGTCTCTTTCTTCACACTAAATTTGGGTGGTCATGTTGTCATCTTAAATTAAGAACAGACTGATCCCTGTGGTCAGGACCAAAGTTCCTCCATCAGGCCAGGATTCATCCCTCAGATAAATCCAGATCATAAAAGCATTCATCCGTTGCATATGCAATTTTTTCAACACCATTACTAACAGTGCTAGCCTCTCTCTGCAGGTACTTTCAGAACATCCTCTTTTTCTTCTAAAAATATGTACTTCCTTCCTGTGCCTCCCTCCTTTTTACATTATATAGTACCACTCAAATCACAAAGATTTATGATGTTGGCTGTTCATTTTAGTTAGCTGAGAAAAAGGATTGAAAAAGAAGCTCAGAAAGTAAAACTGAAAGCTGGTGGAAATGGTGCAGAACACTGGAAAGAAAACAAAGGGAAGTTATCTGAAGGATGTAGGTAAGGAGCAGAAAGAAATCAGATAAGGTCTGATGGTAACAAGGAAATACTGCCTGGAAAAGTACATGACATTTTGAACAGGCTAACTAAACTGTAAAACTGTAAAGAGTACAGCCATTCATATCAAATCTATTTTAACTTTCTCTTTTTGAAGTACCAGTGGCAAACCCCAGAACTATAAATATCCTATTTAAAAACAGCAATAGAAGCTGCAAGCTTAGCTTTCTCAGAAACATTTACTAGCAACAGCAGTCCAGCCAGCTGAAGGCAAACGGTCTCCCCAGCTTCACCAAGCACCTGAATCATCCTCCTCCTCCCAAAGAACAAAAGACCAGAAGCAAAAGATGCTGGGGACTGTCACGGCTTCTGCTCAGCTCTCTGGCTGGTCACAGTGCAAAGGGCAAATGGTGGGAGAGCCGCTGAGCATGGCAGGAAACACAGTGCCCCGCACTCAGAGCCCTCATCATTGCTGATCCCTGGTGACTTTTTTGTAGGGTGCTAATAAGCGTCTTGGCTCTCTTCCAGCCCACGTGATTGCATTCCGCCTGCTGAAATAATTATCTTCAGCAGTTTGAACCAAATTTGGTATCCTTCTGCATGTCCTGGCCTAAACTGCTAGGGAGACATGTTCATGCCACGTCATGACGGCAGCTCCCGACTGACAGGGTGCGGGAGGTGCCCTCCTTCCTCTGCCTCTGTCATTTCTTTCATGTCTTAGCGCAAGGCGGTTAATAATTTTGCAATGGTTTCAGGTCACACGACTGGAAATTGCTCTCAAGGTCCAAAATATGGTCCCAGGCTTACAGGGGCCATGCTTCCAGTCAGAAGAGACCCCTGCATGTAAGTGCCACGTTAGTATTAAGGAAGCGTAGTGCAGGCAATCGGACATAAATGCCTTGACAGCTTCCCAGGTGACAGTTGGCCTCCATTACCTGACTGTTTGCTGTCAGCCAGCGGGATGATCATGTAAAACCTGTTAGCCGCAGGGATTTAAATAACAAGTCTTCTCTCACAACTGCCACAGGCTGAGAAGACATGGCAGGACTTGCCGATGCTACAAGCAGGGCGGGCGGCTGCCTGCGGGAGCAGGCCAGGGGAGCCTGGGGCTGCCTGCCTTGGCAGCACTCACTCCCAAAATCCTGGCACCTGCTTGCCCTGGTCCCACTTTGCTCTTCCACCTCTTCCCAGGACCACAGAGTGGCTACATGCTTGGATTTTGCTTACGCTGCTGAGAAACCCGGAGCCGGCTGTCACGTGCCCAGTTACGGCGGCTTCAGTTGACAAACAGTAACTCATTAATCACAGTAATTTGCCCTTAGCACACCACTGCAAGAAAACGGATCAAATTCTTCTCCCAGCTCTGTTTGGGCAGTTACACGACTTCCAGGAGCTTAAGTGACGGGAGGATCTGGCCCCTGATCTCCCAGAAGAGTCACGGTTGCTACTTGGAGCTCCTCCTCCCAAATCCTCTGAGCCCTCCGGCAGTTTTCCTGTTGCAAATTGCCCTGGAAGTATTGAAAAAAAAATAATAAATCTGTTGAGGCAAGCTTGGCTGAATGTTTCATTGTTCCTTTGTTTCTAAACACGTGGAAGCTGATTTACTTCTGCTGCTGTCCAGTTAAGAGAGGAACCACCGCTTTAAAAAAACCCCATACCTCTGGAAACACAAGCGAAAACAATTGAACATGAACGGTCATAAGCCCAAAGAAAACCATGCCTGGCAAAGAAGAAAAAAATAAATAGATTCACTCCTGCTATATATAAAGCAAACTGTATGTTTTTTAACCTATAAGAACAAACACCCTTTGTTTTCTTTCGAAAATGGTGTCATCGGTAGCAGGGAGAAACAGTTTTAACGCCTTGCTGGGGGAACACGGCATCAGCACTTCCCATCTTTGTCAGCAAAACGTTCCCCAGCGTTGGCAAGCAGCCAGCCCCCTCCACTGCATGGCCGGAGTGCGCTTGCACTTCTCCCGAAAGCTGCGTTTCCCCCTTTCCCCGGCTCAGCTGTCGAGCTCAGCGCTTGCTCCGAGGTCACTGAATAAGCCTGTTAGATAAGCACGAGGTCTTATTAACATTGAAATATTCCTAAGCTGATCTTGTGATTTTTAACAATACTACCGAGGATATGCTAGTGCAGTATTTCTTGCCAGGCAGCAACTGCAGAAGTCAAACATATGATGATAGCTACAAAGGTATTTGGAGGGCTTTACTGAAAGTGCAAGAATAAGCGCTAGTGTCCGCACACTCCTTTGCTTGATTTCTTATTCATTCTTCCAGGATCCACAAGAAATTTAGCTTGCAGCAAGAGATGATTTTGGTTTTGCTATGAGAACAGCACAAATTAATAGTTTTCACCTTAAAATCTTAAATTGTTCTCTAATCTTAACTACCAAAAGATGAGAATAATTTAAGAGAAACCACTTAAAGCACTTTGCGACCTAATTGCGCTTTTGTGTCCTCTGGCAGCGGGAAAAGGCTTTAAAATGTGGATCCACTGCAGGCTATTTTACATTGCCAGAAAGATGTATGCAAGTACATGTGTCAGTAGTGCAATAACCACTGTCTTCTGTTGCAGTAATTTGAAATTATATGCCATTCTCTTACATCTCCTGCAAAAGCAACAATTAAGGACAAAGTCTAAATGCAGCAAAAAGTCACCTACTGTGCCTTCTGGATTTTGTAAAGAATGAAGCTTTTATCAAAATGATGCTTTTTGTGACTTTTGTGCCACTTTCCCTGTTCCTGTAAAATGCACAGTTCAAATGCAATATTCAAAAGGGGAAAATGCTCCTCAGAAAGAGCTTTCTCTACCCCTTTGATGCTAATATCCATTGTAGTGGAAAGGACCGGGCAGCAGGCAAGCATGCTGCACTCCTGGTCTGCCTTCCTCTTATAAAAATATTAAACAATTTTTTTCCCAAAAATAAATTCAGGGTATTTGCAAAGGACTTTAAGGATATTGCCTTTGTATGCTTAAACAAACCCTGACTGCAGGTGCGGGTTATATAACATTGCCAGTGAATGGATAAGCAGATAAGAACAACAAAAGATAATCTGTTTACCCATTCCAATTGCAAACCCCTCCTGCTGGATGACTTTCTGCTGTCACTTATTGTTGGTGTAATGCTGAGGTAACCTCTGTGCTGTAACTCCAAATCTATCGCAACACAGGTGAGAGAACCATAATTTGGTTGCCTGCCTCTTTGATATAAAACGCTCTGGACATCCTTTGCCATCAGGCAATGGTTTGCACGGCTCTGCACAGTCTTCACAGGTAATGCATCTCTGCTTTCAGGTGCTACCTTTGTTAGACAAATGCCATACGCCCAGTAGAAGTTGTGCTTAAAAGACCAGGAAAGTTTCTCCAAGCACTGAAAATTATCTAAGGAAAGGGCACCAAGTTGGAAGTTGAATGCAAGCATCAGTGGGAGTATTTGGGAGGGAGGATATGAGGGCATCATTCATCACAAGCTGGGTACAAAAGGAGATATGCTCTGTTCTGAAACAACTAAAACCAAATTGTTGGTGTGAATTCCTGTCATCTGACATAGGTAAAGGTGCTGCAAAACATTCATTAATACAATCAGGTTTCTTGGTATAAATTTGAGGAAGTATGAGAACTATTAAAACTCCTTCATCTTCTGTCCATTCTGCTCCCCTCTGTGCTTCTCCCTCTCTCTGTTCCTCCTTTTCACCACTCATTCCATCTCAGGCCTTCAGAGAAAGGAAGACCTGCTTTTCTTCTACCAGCTGCAGCCTTACCCCCAGCTGCAGGTTGATCCCAGAGGTAAAAGGTATGAACTGCTTGCAGCCCTGCAGCTTTCCAAAGGTGCCAGGTTTCTGCACGTGTCCTGGATATGCCTAGAAACAGAGGAGTGGGGAGACAAGGAAGAGGGACACCCACAGTACCCTCCTTCTGAACATCAGGACATGCTCCTTTCATCCTGTTGAATCTTCCTGATGCAGTATTTAGGCCCCAACAAAACTTTTGCTTGCAGAAGATCCCTTCCTGCTTTGCCTTAAAACATTTTGGTCTCAGATATTCAGAGCAGACCTAAAATGCTCCATCACAGACAGCAGGCTGTCCAATCCAAAAAAGCAACATCATCCTCTGCACCAACAATGAGACATCATTTTCTGCTCTTCTCGTCTCTGTTCATGTGCGCCTCTGCCACAACTCAGTCATTGACCATTGGACTAGATTATAAAATCAGCACAAAGCTGAATGATCATTCATTTTGTACTAGTAGACAGACCAATGTGGGTTATGTTGTTGTGGGTATCTTGAAAAGATCATTGGATGGGGAAGAAGTAGAAGATGAGGTCTTCTTCACATAACTGGAAGAAGCCTCATGTGATCAAAGTGATTTGGAGTAGTCAACATGGATTTATGAAGGGGAAATTGTGCTTAGCTAACCTGATAGCCTTCTATGATGAGATGAGTGCCTTGGTGGATGAGTGGATGTTTTTTTATCTTGACTTTCAGCCCTGTCTCCCGTAACATCCACATAGAGAAGCAGAGAAGTATGAGCTTGATAAATACAGTGAGGTGGACTGAAAACTGGATGAATTGCCAGGCTCAAAGGGTTGTGATCAGTGGCACAAAGTCCATTTGGAGGCCAATCACTAGTGGTTGGTACCAAGGCAAATATTACTTAACATCTTCATTAATAACTTGGATGATGGGACAGAGTGCTCCCTCAGCAAGTTTGGAGATGATACAAAACTCAGAGGAGTGGGTGATGCACTGGATGGTTGTGCTGCCATTCAGAGGGACCTGAACAAGCTGGAGATATGAACAGAGAGGAATCTCTTGAAGATCAATAAAGAAAAATACAAAGTCCTGCACCTGGGGAAGAATAAGTCCATGCTGCAGTACAGGCTGGGGGCCAGCCAGCTGGAAAGCAGCTTTGCAGAAGGCAGCCCTGGGTGTCCTGATGGACAAGTTGGCCATGATCCAGCAATTCTCCCTTAAGGCAAAGGAGGCTAATGTTATCCTGGCTGAGGGAGGTGATCCTTCACCGCTGCTCAGCACTGGTGAGGCCATACCTGGAGTGCTGTGTCCAGTTCTGGGCTCCCCTGTACAAGAAAAGTGTGAACTTACTGGAGGGGTCCCATGAAGTGTCAGAGAGATGATTAAGAGGCAGGAGCAACTGTCATATGAGAAGAGGTGGAGAGAGCTAAGACTGTTCAGACTGGGGAAGAGAAAGCTCAGGGGCATCTTTTTGGTGTGTCTAAATACCTGATGGGAGGGTATGAAGAAGGCAGAGCCTCTTCTCAGTGGTGCCCACTGACAGGATGAGAGGCAATGGGCACAAACCGAAACGCAGAAGGTTCCAGCTGAAATAAGAAAACACTTTTTTACTGTGAGGGTGGTCAAACTCTAGCTCAAGTTGCCTGGACAGATTGTGGAGGCTCTGTCTTTGGACATACTCAAAAGCTGTTGGGACATGGTCCTGGGTGGCCTGTTCTAGCTGACCCTGACTTGGAAGGGGGATTGGACTAAACAATCTCCAGAGGTCCCTTCCAACCTCAACAGTTACGTGCTTTTGTTCTGTAATTTCTAAACTGCTGTGTGTTTGAACTGCACTTTCTTTTATCAGGAAAGCAAATCAGTTCCTGCCCACGCTACAGGGAACAGGCAGTGATATTAGACCCTCTCCATGCATGAAAACATCTGTTTGCTATTTCAGGCTCCAAGTCTGGATGTAGCTTTTCAGATGTTTTACAAAAAATTGGACTTGCAGACAGTGTGTAAAAAGAACATTTGTTATATGAGACTCAAATGCTGCTTGATTTTCACAAGGTTGAATCATAAATTTCTGAAGCATTGCCTGGAGCTGCAGTACTTGACCAGCCTCCTCATCTGTGAAGGTCTCCTTGGGTCCTGTATAGTACATGATGTGCCATCAAGTACTGCTGGATATAACTACAAAGGCATAACATTCCTCTAGTTCTGTAGAGAGTGTGGTGGCAAAATCAAGAAAAGATTTGGGTACAAGAAAGTTAGATGTCATTATGCCTGATTTATAGATATAGCCTGTTCTCGGCAGTGGAAGTTGGTGGGGAGGTACATATGCTACATCTGTATTAGTAAATGAAACAGTCCAAGGGGGCCAACTCATCGTGAAGCCAGCACAACTTGTGTCCGTACAGCTGAACTCCCTTCTGAGCAGTGTGGCCACATCCTGCCTGCCCGTGTAACTCTTGAGCCATGCCAGCAGAGTGCCGGTCAGCTCGGGCTGGGACCATGCGGGCAGTAAGCTAATGTGGTGGTTTACCCTCAGCTGGACGCCATGTGTCCACCAAGCCGCTCTATCACTCCCCTCCTCAGCAAGGCAGGGAGGGGAGAAAATAAGATGGAAAAACAACCCCAGACTCGTGGGTCAACATAAAAGCAGTTTAATGTAGCTAAAGCAAAAAGCCATGAGCAGAAGCAAAGCAAAAAGCAAAAGACTATTCTCTACTTCCCATCAGCAGGCGATGTCTGGCCACTTCCTGGGAAGTAGGGCTTCGGTATGCGTACTCCTTACTCTGGAAGACAAACATTGTAAAAAAACCCGAATGCCCCTGCCCTGTTCCTCCCCCTATCTCTCAGTTTCTTATTGCTGAGCAGACATCATATGGTATGGAATATCCCTTTGGTCAGTTTGGGTCAGCTGTCCTGGCTGTGTCCCCTCCCAAGATCTTGCCCACCTCCAGCCTGCTGCTGAGGGGGGAAAAGAAATGTTGTACAGACAGCCTTGATGTGTGCTGGCACTGCTCAGTAGTAGCCAAAACATTGGTGTGTTATCAACACCTTGCTAGCTACCAATACACAGCACAGCACCATGAGGGCTGCTGTGGGGAGAATTAACTCCATCTCAGCCAGACCCAATACAGCTAATCATACATTTTCTGTGCTTCTGTGGCCAGCCAGGACTGTTTGCTTTCCTAGGACTGTATATGAGCACCAAACTTTTTCCACCTCATGAGTAGGGTTAGGTATCTCCATGGTTCAAAGCAATGAGTACTTGCATCAAAGGGGCTAGTTAATGTTAACAGGCTGTTAAAGCAGTGTTTCCCAAGATGTGGGCTGTTCTCATTACTGAGGTTATAAAACCTGATTGAGAAGGTAGTTGGGGCATGACAAAGAACAACTATAGGTATACTAATGTATTACTTGAGTAGTTAGGGAGAAGGGTATAAATGACTGAGCTCACCTAGAGCAGGAGCATGGAGCAAAACAGTTGGAAATGCAAAGTCAATAGGAGACACTGAGGTTTTCCTTCTATCCCACTTACTCAAGGTTGTTAGAGAGATAGCCCTACGACAGCACTGAGTCCTCTCAAGAGACGAAGCACGTATGTGTTCTGCGTGACTGCTGAGAGGGCTGGGCGGGCTTCAACCTTCTGTCAAGGAACACAGCAACATGGCTGCAGCTGATCTCGTTGTCTTCTGTGCAATACTATTGTGTTTGGAGGGCTCACCTAGAGACATGAATACTTTAATTCAGTTGCATGCTTGGCCACAGGATATTCAAATCACTAACAACCACCCCACAGGAGGAGTCATCAGGCATGATCAAGGCTCCCACCGGAGGAGGAGATGTGTAGGCCTGGTGATTGGGAATTTACCTGCTAGGGGAGAGATCTGAGTGGTCCATATTCTCTTTTTTTTGTACTCTACTAGTGACTGCTTGAATCCAGCTCCCCAAAGCCAGGACTCTTAACGCTATGCCTGCCTGCTAGGCTGCAGTCCTTTCTTTCTGCTATGCCCTCTTGTCAAGTAACATTCAATTGTGTAAGAATGTAACTCAGGCCAGACAGCCAGTATTTTCTCCCTGGCAGATGTGGATGCTTAGGGAAAGAACATGAGAAAGAACTGGTACAAAATGATCCTTTCCTGACATATTTCCCATATTCCAGCAGCCTGTGGTTTGAGGATTTCCTTGGACAGAGACGGCACCTAGACTATGGCAACCAGAACGCTGAATATTAAGCCAAATAATAACAATAACAGTAATGACAATGATGATGATGTCACTAGCTAGCTACTGTAGCTACATCTTTTCCATTAATTTGGCTAATGACTTGCTGAACCCTCCCATATTTTGGCCTCCATAACATCTTGCAGTGATCAGTTCCAAAATTTACTTAAATGATTTAATTTTATGTACCCCTATGATGTTACCCCCCCCGCCCCCCCCGGATGCCTATTCTCCAAGAGAACAAATTCTAACTTACTTTGTCTCCCTGTTATGAAAGACTGTCTATTTTTCTGAAAATCCCCTTTGGCCTTGGCTATCTCTCACTCTGTTTTACGCTTTTTGAGATTAGGCAGGAAGAACACTGCACAGTAATGAAGATGTCAACACATTGCAGATCTATACAGAGGTTTAAAAATATCTTCTGTTTTGTTCTCTGTGGTAGCAATAAGGAGGACAGAGAATTTCCCCCCTTTCCAGAGACCCCTTAGATAATATGTTAAAGAATTGGTTTAGGTATGCTGTGAGGAGATTATGTGTGTTTGAACCCTCTGAGGCAGCAGAGGATCTGTCCTTCCACTTTCTGAGAAGTGCCCTAACCCCAATAGTCTCATATGAACTTTGAGACAACATCTTTTTCTGCTAAGCCCCTCTTGAAAAAAGCAAAGGGGCCATTATTGCAATTTGTTGATTGCCATTGCCTGTTGCTTACCTTCCAAACCAAGTCCCTCTGGGACTTGGGCATTGCTGGTTTGGACCACGACTGGACAGGCCTACACAGGTCTCTTGGTGCTCCCCTCTGTCTGGAGGGGTGTGTGCCAAGGTGCCTGAGAAATTGGAGGTCAAGTGTGAGAGGAGTCTGGAGCTTACACCCTTGTAGAAGACAACAAATGAGCAAAAGTCTGATGCCTCAACCCATCTTGGAAAAAACTGTTGGCATAAATGGACTTTCATCACTCCCATTGTAGACAAAAAATTGCTGTAAGCCTGCAAAAGCCTAAGTTTGTGTTAGGATCGCTGCCATGAGCAACATAAACCTTCAGCCGCTGTCCCATGGCAGCAGGACACGCAGCCACTGTCACAGTGCTGCATTGGCTGCGTTGGACCCAGCTGCTTTCCAGCCTCACTCACGGGAAGCTCCCTCTCCTCAGTGCCAAGTCCTGACATTTCAACTGAAGCATGGCCAGCAGCCTGGTGTCCCTGACAAATTACCGTTTTACCCCAGAAATGCTTCATTCCTTTTCAGTTTCTATCCACCACACAGAAAGAAGCAGAGGCAGGACAGAAATCTCAGCTTTTCTCAGGAAGAAGGAATTGCTAGGATTTCTGGAAAAGAGTTACCAGTTGCCTGTCCAAAACCGGTTCCACGGTAGCCAGACGCAGAAGAGTTCCTGCCTGTCTCTCTGCGTGCCAAAGCTAACGAGGTAAGAATATGAAAACATTCCTTGGCAATCATTTGAGGATGTCTAAGTTGCAAGGAGTGGCTCAAAATTAGAGGAGCTTTTTTTTTTTAATTAATTTTCTTTTTAAGATCAAATTTTGCAAACAAAAAGGCCTTCCACCCCAAATAATACGCCAACCTGATCTACCTTGGATGATCAGGCTCCGCAGACACTGCCACCCTCTCACTGCTAATCTTCCCTGGCTTTCTCCTGTGTTGCCCACTCTTGGGCTTCCTCCTGACTATCTCCTCGCTTTATCAGATTGCCTTTGGTGGGTTCTCCTCATCTTCTCACCTCTCTTACATGGCCTGCGGGTCTCCATTTCTGCTGTCTGTTCTCCTCTGTCTGGATAAAAGCAGAATTTCATTTGCCTATCTCCTTGCAGACAATTCACAGCTCGCTGTCTATGCCAGAATTGCTTTCTTCTGCCCACACTGAAATCTTAGCTTGTTTCTTTGAGATTAGCTGCCAGATAAGCTGAGCTTGGCCAAAGTGGAGCTATTTGGCATCTCCCTCTTTTCCTTCTTCCTTTTTAAATTTTTTTTTGGTTAACCATGGACAAAAAAGCTACACGCAGGCTTGCAGCCTGGGCACTCAGTCCCTATGTCCAGGCTACCTACCTAAGCCTTGCAGTGTCTTCCTGCGTAAGGACAACTAATGAGGCATTTTAAGAGGACTATTGGATGGCTCATGCCTATGTCTAGCTGCAGAGGTTTTTCAGTCTCTTCCACCACTTGGGCAGTGGGAAGCAGGCACAGCCTCCCACTTTGCATCCTTAGGGTGCGGGGTTGCTGGTGTGCAGCTGTAGAGGGACAAGCAGCTGCCTTGCTCTGAGGCAGGCAGGGTAAAATCAGGAGGCAGAGCTTATGCCAGAGCAAAAGAAGCATTTGGACAAGAGACTCAACCAGGGAGATGTCCTTCCTGGGGAGAGAGACATGGGGGACGGGGGGCGTTCTGAAGGAGAAGGTAAGGCAGGCAAAGAGGGAAGTAATGATGAAACTAGCCTTTTTCCCTGAAAGCTGTCTTCGCAGTTCCTCTCGACTAGGTTCAACTTTGCTTCTTGAAGAGGGCAGAACTCACGGGAGAGCTTGGACATAGTGGCTGGGATTTGCTAGGGAATTCAGATTTTTTTCCTCATTCCTATCCAGACAAAAATCATAGAATCATAGAATGGTTTGGGTTGAAAGGGACCTTAAAGATCATCCAGTTCCAACCCCCCTGCCATGGGCAGGGACACCCTCCACTAGATCAGGTTGCCCAAAGCCCCATCCAACCTGGCCTTGAACACTTCCAGGGAGGGGGCCTCCACAACCTCTCTGGGCAACCTGTTCCAGTGCCTCACCACCCTCACAGTAAAGAATTTCTTCCTAACATCTAATCTAAATCTAACCTCCTTCAGTTTAAAGCCATTATCCCTTGTCCTATCACTCCATGCCCTTGTAAACAGTCCCTCTCCAGCTTTCCTGTAGGCTCCTTCAGGTACTGGTAAGCTGCAATTAGATCTCCCTGGAGCCTTCTCTTCTCCAGGCTGAACAACCCCAACTCTCTCAGCCTGTCCTCATAGGAGAGGTGCTCCAGGCCTCCGATCAGCTTCGTGGCCCTCCTCTGGACTCATCATTAAGCAGGTCACACAACTGGGAACTTCGTGTTATGTCAGTGTTTCCTGCCCCATCGAACGAGCTTTTGAAAGTGGCTGCTAAATCACCAGCTCCTGTTGTCGGGCCTGTCATAGCAGCTGATCTCCAACTGGAGGTATGCCATGAAGACACAGCACTGGTATTTAGTGGTTTTAGCGCTATCTGTAACGTCCCCTGGGAGGCACATGCAGCCTGTGGTGTCCCGGGGCACAGCCTACTGATGTCTTCTCACAGTAGGTATCAGATAAACAAAATCTGACTGGTGACGAGTCCTTACTGCCAGCGGGCTCCATTGGCAAAAGTTGTTTGCAAGGAAGCAGCTAGTACAGACCAAATTTATACATGCTCTGTATTTGTTTGTGATAGAAGATAGGAGATGGATGTGCAAGGCTGTCACTGTGTCATCTCCCTCAAACTCTGAGCACAGCCAGGGAAATGTAAAGACGAAGTGGTTTGATGATGAAATCAGTCATAATGCTTTTCACTTTAATTGCAGTTAGAGCATCAGACTCACTACACCACATCATCCCACGGGCTCTTCTAGACCAGCATCTTGACGGCTGTTTGTTAAGATGTGTGGATCTAACTGCGTGGTGCTGTAGCAAATTATTGCAACAGCACATGTGTTTGGCACCAGAGTTTTCACATTACAAAACTCTGTTGGCTGCATTAGGACAAAAGGGAGATAAAACCTCCCTTTCAGGAGGTAAGCAGAGCTGGAAACAGAAGACAGCTGTGCTGACATCCTGACCAGCAATGCCCCTGGCAGATTGTCCCCTCCCCTGGACAGCATGGTCCTGGAGGAAGCGTTCCTCTCCCCCAGAGAACAGCTTGCCCTGGTATATCTTGAAAACCATTACAAAGCTTTGTAAAAACACACAAACACAGAAGGTAGCCAGCAAGAAACACAGCAGCCTGCAGAGCTTTTCCCTGGATACTCTTGTTGCACACTTTGAATCTTCCAAGTTTCCTTTCTGTTGCATAGATTTTGCTTTTCCAAGGTAGCATGAGAAATAACATCTTGTCCTAGCGTTGGGTTTGGATTCAGGGCAAGCATCACATTTTATCAGCTCCCGGCAAGGCCAAATACGTGGTGCTGCTGGAAGCAGGAGTCACAGCCGGAGGGACCGAAGCGGGCTGCAGGGCTGCCCTCTCCCCTCCTAGCCACACCACATCTTCAAGTCCTCGCGGCCTGAGTGGGAATGGGCAGATACTGATGGCACCACATGTGCTGGGATGACTGGGAAGCAGAAAGTCAGAATGAGTTTCCAGGAACACGTGGATGCTCCCTTCCAGAGCTCTGCTTTTCATATGTGCCTCTGGAAATGGCCCCATCCCTCATCCAGCAGAAGCAGTGGGGTTGGTGCCAGTCAGGCTGTGCCGTAAATAAAGGGGAAAAGACAAAAATCTGAAATATGTTACTTTGTGCCATTTGCTGAGGAGGCTCAGACAGTTTTTTTAAAACAGTGAGTTAAGTTTATTGTCCCAAAGTGAATATTTTAAGAGCAAGACTGAACTGCATTTGGACGGGGAGCCCTCCTGTCCATCTCACAGTGCTCTTCAGGATATGTCATGTCCATGAGCATTTGGATGTTACACTTTTTAATTCAGATGGTGGCAATTTTGCTCTCAGCAGTGCAATTGCACAGCTGAATTGAATGCCTGAAAGGGACAGCCTGGCCTATTTTCCAGCCTGTGCTACGGCATACCCTTTAAACACACGCATGCACCAGGTCTGCCCTGCTCATGGAACATTTACGCAGCATGTCTGCTGGGAGGGCTCCTGGCCGGAGTGTCCCCCGGGCAGCCCCACCATCAGCCTCAGCTCCCCTCCACCCTTTCCCCAGCAGAAAGCAGCAGGTGAGGCTGCAAAGTCGCCGTAGCCGCTCTTTTGAGCTCCCCGAGCAGTGCCTGGGACACCAGGACATGAAGAGGTTTGCACCGGTCGCATGGGCTGGGATTAAGCCCATGAATAGACACTCAGGCCAAAATCCACTGAGGATTTGGACCTGAAATATCCTTGTGGCTCTGGCTCCTTTTCTCTTCCTTCCCCAGCGAACAGTTATTTTCTTTCTCCAGCTCATGGCGTTGCCTCTTAACTTAGGAGGCCACCTAGGGCTGGCCCTGGGCTTAGCAATGAGCTTTTCCCGACCTCATCCCTGCCTGTGCCATGAGCACATCCCAGCAAGGACCTTGACCAGTTTTCCACTCTCTGTGCTGGGGTTATTTTGCTATGCTGGCGATGTTAATGCTGTCGTAGCTCAGGGATCACATCGGATTCTGTGTTGCATTGCTCTAGTTCATGCTGCCGGGGTGAGGAATTGCAAACAGAAGAGGTTTGCGCTCAGTAGTCTGGTTTGTGTCTGAGATGCAAAGTACGATGCAGCCACATCTCCTGCTCACCAAAATCAGGGGGGCTCTGGAGAGCTGGCTGCTGGCTTGGCCTCCCTCCAGTAACATCCCTGGCAATCCTCTCTCCTATTGCTGTTTAAAATCAGATGCACTTCAGCTGATGCCAGAGGGATGAGTAATGCACAGGAATGCTGCAGGGTGGGGTGAAGGGTATGAAATGTTGGTGATGCCAAGCCTTGCTTCCCCTTGGTGGAGATGGGTTTTTTTTCTGCAAGGCTTTCCTGTTTTTCATTAGGCAGCTGTGTGACGATCTCTGGGCAAGGAGTCCCACTCTCTTACACCGCCAAAAATAATACTGGAAGTTCTTGGCCTCTGAATGCCCATGTTGTGAGTAAACTGGCAGGGATTAGATGTTCAGCACTGCCTGTGCATGCATGGATGGGAACAGACGGGAAGGCATATAGTCCAACCTAGTAAATGGTTTAAGGGAAAGAATAAACCTAACTGAAAATTGTTGAAGAGCTTGAGTTCATCTTGGCACAGCTGCTTCCCCAGCACAAGTCAAAGAGCAGGGAGAAAGAGGGACGATTCAGAGACTCAATGGTTATAGGCTTCACTCCTTTACGCTTTCTTCCCGCTGCCCCCAGCCTCTTCTTCTGAACATGACCTGCCAGAGCAACATGCACAAAGCAACTCCTCGCTTCCACACAGGCTGGCTGTAGTCAGGTAACAAGGTACTCTTTAAGATGCCTTCATCAAAATCTGTACTGTCATCCTCATAAAAACCTGCTTTCTTTTGATCTAATTGCATTTAATAGGAGCTTGGACTTTCTCCAGAGTAAGAACAGTTGTTGTTGCTTAAATATTTTATAAACCAGTATTTTTCCAGTCAGAACACAAACTCTTGGAAGTCAATGATGAGGAGCCATCAGGCACCAACACTTTCATTTGTGATTTTTGAGAACATGGGTTTACCCTCATGTTGCTTCACTGGGGTCATTTTTACCTTCTCACTGCCAGCATGGTTACAGCTTTCCCTTTAGGTTTATGTAACAGGGGTAGTTTTTGGAATATCTTTGAGATATGTAACTAAATTCAAGGGATAAATGAACAGACTGTTAGACTGTTTTCCAAGTTATACTTAGAAAAGACTTTATAGTAATTTCTTGCTTAACATAAGCCATAGTATTTCACCCACTTGTTCAATCCGTAGCCAGTATTTATGGACAGTTACACTTTTCTTCTAGAAAGACATTGCATTGTGTAAAGGGAGACAAGATGCTGTCACTCCCCTCTCTAAGCCCTTGCTGTGTTTGGCAGGGTGAGCGGTGCAGGCAGGAGGATTCCCTCGCCCAGCCGTGGGGCTGCTGCCAATGCTTGTAACCTGCTGGCGGCTCCGGTGAGGTACGGTGCTAGTCGAGACCGCAGCTCAATGCCCAAGCGGAGACCAGTGATGAGTGGCGTTCTTCAGGGGTCGGTACTGGGACAAGAGCTGTTTAACATCTTTGTCGGTGACATGGACAGTGGGATTGAGTGCACCCTCAGCAAGTTTGCCGATGACACCAAGCTGTGTGGTGTGGTCGACACGCTGGAGGGAAGGGATGCCATCCAGAGGGACCTTGACAGGCTGGAGAGGTGGGGCCCTGCGAGACGCATGAAGTTCAACAAGGCCAAGTGCAAGGTCCTGCACGTGGGTCGGTGCAATCCCAAGCACAACTACAGGCTGGGCAGAGAATGGATTGAAAGCAGCCCTGAGGAGAAGAACTTGGGGGTGTTGGTGGACAAGAAGCTCAACATGAGCTGGCAGTGTGCACCTGTGTGTTGGGTTTGCGTGGCAAGGTTTTGGTAGCGGGGGGGGCTACAGGGGTGGCTTCTGTGAGAAGCTGCTAGAAGCTCCCCCTGTGTCTGACATAGCCAATGCCAGCCGGCTCTAAGACGGGCCCGCCGCTGGCCAAGGCCAAGCCAATCAGCGCCTCTGTGATAACATATTTAAGAAGAAGAAAAACACTTAGAGGGAGAGAGCTTTTGCAGCCGGAGAGAGGAGTGAGAAGATGTAAGAAACTCTGCAGACACCAAGGTCAGTGCAGAAGGAGGGGGAAGAGATGCTCCAGGCGCCGGAGCAGAGATCCCCCTGCAGCCCGTGGTGAAGACCATGGTGAAGCAGGCTGTCCCCCTGCAGCCCATGGAGGAAGGATGAGGGGGTGTAGAGATTCCACCTGCAGCCCGTGGAGGACCCCACGCCGGAGCAGGTGGAGGCACCTGAAGGAGGCTGTGGCCCGTGGGAAGCCCACGCTGGAGCAAGTTCCAGGCCGGACCGGTGGACCCGTGAAGAGGGGAGCCCACACCAGGGCAGGTTTGCTGGCAGGACTTGTGACCCCGTGGGGGACCCCACTCTGGAGCAGTCTGCTCCTGAAGGTCTGCACCCCGTGGGAGGGACTCCATGCTGGAGCAGGGGAATGATGAGAGTCCTCCCCCTGAGGATGAAGAAGCAGCAGAAACACCGTGTGATGAACGGACCGTAACCCCCACTCCCCGTCCCCCTGTGCCACTGAGGGGGGGAAGGTTGAAGCTGGGAGTGAAGTTGAGCCCGGGAAGATGGGAGGGGTGGGGGGAGGTGTTTTAAGAGTTGATTTTATTTTCTCATTCCTCTACTCTGTTTTGCTTAGTAATAAATTAGATGAATTCCCTCTCTGAGTTTGGTCTGTTTTGCTCGTGACGATAATTAGTGAGTGATCTCTCCCTGTCCTTATCTCGACCCACAAGCATTTCGTTATGCCTTTTCTCCCCTGTCTAGTGAATGAGGGGAGTGAGAGAACGGCTCTGGTGGGCACCTGGCCCCCAGCCAGACTCGACCCACCACAACCTGCAACCCAGAAAGCCAAACATATCCCGGGCTGCATCAAAAGAAGTGTGACCAGCAGGTCGAGGGAGGTGATCCTGCCCCTCTACTCTGCTCTCGTGGAGTACTCCACCACCTGGAGTACTGTGTTCAGCTCTGGGGGCCCCAGTACAGGAGAGACATGGAGCTGTTGGAGAGAGTCCAGAGGAGGGCCATGAAGATGATCGGAGGGCTGGAGCACCTCTCCTATGAGGACAGGCTGAGAAAGTTGGGATTGTTCAGCCTGGAGAAGAGAAGGCTCCAGGGAGATCTCATAGCAGCCTTCAAGTACCTGAAGGAGCCTACAGGAAAGCTGGAGAGGGACTGTTTACAAGGGCATGGAGTGATAGGACAAGGGGTAATGGCTTTAAACTGAAGGAGGTTAGATTTAGATTAGATGTTAGGAAGAAATTCTTTACTGTGAGGGTGGTGAGGCACTGGAACAGGTTGCCCAGAGAGGTTGTGGAGGCCCCCTCCCTGGAAGTGTTCAAGGCCAGGTTGGATGGGGCTTTGGGCAACGTGGTCTAGTGGAGGGTGTCCCTGCCCATGGCAGGGGGGTTGGAACTGGATGATCTTTAAGGTCCCTTTCAACCCAAACCATTCTATGATTCTATGATTTCTGTCCAGGACAGTGGTATCTCAGCGAGGAGGACCCAGAAACACCCAAAAGTGGAGTGTGGCTCAGCACTGCTGCCTGCAGCTGTGCCAGGTTCACCTTTAGGGCTACCCACCCTACAGCCTTTACACTCCCCTAGCTGATTTGGGAGGGTGTAAGTAAAATAAATCAGGGACATTTTCAGGAAACAATTTCCATTACAATTTGCCAATATGTTCCGAACAAATATCACATCTGTCAACCTTGATAAAGTCCTACCAGAAACCGGGTGGCCTCTGCCTGGAAATGTGGTCACCGACAGGGCACTGCTGCCTGAGCAGTGCCTTTAGCTGCACTGCAACCACATTTTTAATTTGGGCTTCAGGCAAAGCGGTGGGAGGAGAGCGTGTCTTGGACCTACAGCTAAGCAAACTGCAGAAACCTACATTTACTTCTCCCATTGCTTTACAGAGTGAATCCTCCGGCCTGAGAGGGAATGGACAGAGAGCCCTGAAGCCTGCTAAGCCTTCCAGACTTCACGTTTCTAGGAGAATCTTATGAGAAGGAGATTCTCCTTTCTTGGAGAATCTTATTCCAGGGAACAGTTATTACGTATGCTGTTCCCACTTTAAATACTAGCTTCAAATGTCTTTTTTACTAGGCTCTGCAGAGTGCTGCCGGCTACAAGCCCATGGGCTGGGAGGGGTCACTGGCTTCCTAGCACCCACAGAGGTTTATTGGAGCTCTACTGGCACACCTGCTGCTGTTCTCCTCAAGCTCAGAAGGACCCCAGGGATAAACTCGAAATACAGTGGCCACCTTAAAGAAATCACGAAATTTCCCCTGAGAGGATGGGAGGTAAATCCACTGAGGCATAGCTGTGCATTAGATTGCATGCAACTATATGTAGCAGAAAAGGAGGAAGGTCTGGGATCAAAAGCTTGGGACACTGCACCTTGCTTTTAATACAAACACCATCATTCACACTGAACTTCCAGACTCTGGGGAAAAGCACAGTGGAGCAGAGCTCTGTGGGTTTTAGCACCAACGGCAGGGAGAGGTACGAGCTCTACTCTTGCCATCTCCAAGGCTTTGCTCAGTGACCACAGGAACAGCCGCCGAGAGGCACCAAGGGCAAGCACCCGCATGCCAAAACCCGGGGGAGATCTTGACAGGGGCCCGCAGCAGTCAGTAAAAGTAACGCTGTGGCAATCACAAGGATTTGAGATTCACTGAGTTATTTTATCCAGTACATACAGTAATCATTGTGACCTTCAAAAGAAAATACAGTTAACGCTTTGCATTTTTCCTAAATGAAGTGATGGGAAAAAGCAATGGAAATTCCCGCTGCAGTTACACCTACATATGTGGAGCACTGCACAAAGAGGGAGAAAAGGCTGAGGATACCACGATGCAATTCTTGATTTGCAGCTCACTGAATCCTGATAGAGGAAATATTAAGGGCACGTAGTCAGAGGGGGGAAACCCAATATCCCATCTTCTAGCTCAGAGTGATGCTGTGCAGGGCAGACAAGGGAACTGTGAAGTACCCTGGCTGCAGAGGACTGCTGCTGGCCGGGATGGCCTTCGCCTTCCTCGCAGCAGCCCACGCGGTGCTTTGCTTTGCACTTGTGGCTAAAACAGTGTCGATAACCCACTGGGGCTGTGGCTGCTGTTGAGCAGTGCTTGCACACCACCACAGCCATTAGTTTCCCACTCTGTCCCCCAGCAAGTAGGCTGGGCATGGGCAGAAGGCAAACAGCCCAGAGAGCTGGCCCCAGCAATGCCCCATACCATATGGTGTCATGCTCAGCAGTAAAACTGGGCCCTTGACTCCTTTCGGTGTTAGTGGTTCAGAGTTACAGGTAGGAGACACTGCAGATCAGCTCTCCTCTAATTTTAATTAGATCTCATTCCTGTAAAACACTCTCATTGCATGCACTCTGGCGCCCTTTGGTTAAGGGGCGCAACAAAGAGGTTACAGCAAGACCGACAGTGCTAAGCACAGAGGTTTAGTTTAGCTCACATGGTAGAGTCACAAAACTTCCTACTCCACCACCTGCCCACCTCGGGAGCCACGCTGTCCCCCTCCTCCATCGCAAAGATCACCATTTACGAATGGTTCTGTTTCTCCTCAAAGCTGCTTCAAGAAAATTCCAACGAAGCATCAGGTCTTTCAGACTGTGAGAGATGCAGGGTTTCTGCTGTGATGCTCAAATCACACATTCTTGCTTCTATTCTCTTGTAAATCACGGGTTCTTGCACTGCTCAGCATTACAGCCATCTTCTGATACCCTCTGCAGCAAGCGGAACTATTGCATTTCTGTCCCCTCATCTGCTCTCCTGGAGTAGAGCATCCTTACCAACATATTTTTGCATACACACATGTAGCTGTGTTTATCCTTAGGAGGCAGTTAGAAGGAAAGGCCTGGCTACTAGGAAGGGAGTGCAGCAATTGTTTCCTGTTGAAACCCAGCTGCCGCCATCCAGATAGCTGCCGAAATAACTTCAGCTGTCACCGCATGGCAGGAGGTCTTTCTCAAATTTGCTGCAAAACCACATCAGCACACTGAATATAATCCACTAAAAATATTAAACAAAATGACTGTAAACAAAAGATTAGGTCATTTTCTGATGCAGTTTCTACAAGCTGCACAATGCTTGTTTCACACAGGTCAGGTTGCTTTTGCAGGACCAAAGGATTGTACAAAGCTCTTGCTGCACCACTCCCAGAAAGGCAAACTGCTTGCACAGCTCTGCACACACACACACAGCGCCACATTTTGAAAATTTAGGCCATGATAAAAAACATAAGTTAAAATAATCCAGAAATGAGACACTGGTACTCAAGTAGTTTCTGCCTCTCAAGAGGAAAATGGGGCATCAGAACATTGCTTGTAACATCGCGACCTCTGGAAATCACAACAGGATCTTCTAGCTGAAAACTGACCAGAAGGCATGAAGCAAATTACTAGGGTTGAACTGGGGCCAACACATTAGCAATCACAGGAAGGGCGGTGACTGATGCATTACTAAGGTCTTTGGGCAAGGAATCAGTCACATTTCACCTCAAGTGCTTGGTGCTCCTTCCCCACCCTGTGCTCAGGTGGCTGTTGGAAACATCATTATTTCCATGAAATCCCTTTATTGGCTGCAGGACCAAAAATCCTGAATTCATAGCCCAAGAGCATTTCTCATGCTCTCTGCAGGAGGTCAGCCAGAGCTTGAGGCTTGACCTAGGGCTTGCTTCTGCACCTTGGAGCAGGTGCAGAGACCACACAGCCACCTCCAAGGTACATTCAAAACTAATGGCAAAGCTTGCCCTTGCCTGCAGCAACTCTGGTTTGCCCTGGGAGAGCCTTCACCACACCACACCATTGAGAACAGGCTGGAGCACATACCTGAACTCTTCATCTAGGGAATGTAAGCTGCTTAGATACCACAGCCATGGACACCTCAACAAACAAGCAATAGTTTTCTGTTTGATCTTTCCCGTCCTTTCTGAAAACACACATACGAGAACTCATGAGGGGAGCTTACAGCCACAGCTTTCAGGGATCATGACAAGGTTTTCTCTCACATACAGGACAGTACTCACCTACTACAGGCCAGAAGGGTGAGTTAATGTTAAAGGGAAAAAGGACACATGTTGATGCAGTACTGACAGGAAAGCATTCCAACTTTTATTAGGGGTCTTCCAAGCACAGAAGCTGATGCTGTGCAAGCAAGATGTTACCATGACAAGGACTCCTCTGTTGCAGGAAAGGGAGACAATTTGCCATTAAGCCTGAGAAGTTTGCTGTGAACAGTGACTCTGGATGAGTTGTACTTGCCAGGTACACACCTCCCTTTTTTGAATGTGAAAACGTAGGTTCAAGTCATGCAAGTGACCAAAACGTACTGCAAATTTTATTTTTATTTCCTTATTACAGAAACTAAATGCCTACATCTTGATTAAAACAAATTCACCACCACAGGAAAAAAGCATTTTTTTATTCTCTAAAGCAATCCTGTGAACACAGAACAAAGTCTAATATCAGTACATAAACACTTCTTCTTAGTGCACCTCTCCATTGCAGTTTCTCCATTAGTTCTTTTTAAAAAAAAAATCATTACACCTTAGGTATTTATATATGCTTGCATTAAGCTTTGCATGATCTACCCATAACACAATTCACTTCTAGAAGTCAGTTAAGAAGCTAAATCAAAAAGGCCCCTTAAGTTTGCTTTATTTACAGTTGCAATGGCTAAATTTTAAATACTTTACAGTCACTCCCAGCACTGGCTCCCAATTCAAAGGATTAGTGCATTCCACGATTTCTTTATAACTATTTTCTAAAGGGGATTAAGTTGTCCATACCTACAGCTATGTAGGTACCTCAGCTATCTACATAAGTACCTTACAGGAAACAAACATGCTGACAAAAGTATTTATAATAACGAATGACAAATGAGAAACTCAACCTTTAGGAAGAATGGACAAGCATTTGGTTTTCTGCTGCAGTCATTGTTGACTGTGGGAACAGCAGCAACATGGAAGAAACAGCAGTTAAGGAGTGCTGAAGTCCAGAGCGGGTGTCTCTGGTTCCTTTGTAAAGACAGCTTTATATGTTCAGCTCATTTCCTCCTCTCTTTCACCACCTCTTCCCCCATTACTGCTTTTTTGTTAAATCAATTGCAATAGCATGCAAATTTACTTCAGAGGGCAAAAAAGTAACGATGCACCTGTGGACAGGCAAACTTGCATTATCTGAATAAAGACAGATTGTTCCTCTGCACTTTACAGTTTATGAGTGGATGCAGGTCCTGTGGCAACTGAGAAACTGCTGTAAAGATTAACAAATAGGATGCACATGCATTTATCTGTTCTTACATACTTTCAAAACCAAAATGGAAGGAAGAAGTATCTGTGATTCAGGTAGGTCCAGAAGATTTTTTTTTCTTACACAATAAGGTACATTACTTAGCACATTCCAGGTTAAAAAATTACAGTAAACATTCAGTAACTGGAATGCATATAATATACAAGTACCATTACATTTACAAAGCTGTTCAGGACAATTTTTTCGTTCTAGAATAAGCATAAAAAAGTTACAAGCTAATTCACAATAACTTTAGATACAATGTTATTAAAATACATTGATGTTAATCATAAAAATATTTTACTATTTACATGTATATTGTATAAACCTTAACAATAAGAATATGCCCATTTTAGGATGCCTTAAACAAATATTTAGGCAAATTGGCCCATTTTATAGTGCAGTATCCCTGTTTTGGTCTTCACACCATGAAACTGTACCAGATTCACAGTATCTTTGCTAGTGCTTTGCTAAAAGGCTTAAAACTTTCTATTATTTAAGAAACATTCATTCATTACAAAGAGTCAGTTTTGTTTCCACTTTGTTTCTTATTAAATCCTACCCCCAATAGTTCAGGACACTCTGCCTGGCCTTGTGCAATTTGGTTGCATTTCCAAATAAGGCTATAATTAATTTCATCAGTTATCACGCTATCTTGCTTGTAGTCTGGATGCTGTGCAATAAATTCTCTCATCCATCGAGCAACCGTCATTAATTCTCCTGTGCGCAAGGGGAAGTTAAATTTCAGAGTTTATACATCTAATTTAGCAGTACCATACCTAAAGTTCCATGTATTATATATGCAATTAATGGATAGTCCATGCTTTCATGAGAAACACATTTCTATACATATTTTTAAAAAAAAATATGGCTAAACTACAGGCATAATTAAGTTGACATATTGCTGATAGTCTAAAACCCTTGCATCATGCGATCTTTAAACTTTCAGCTGTTGTAACAAGACAGTGCAGAGCGAAGTAGCTACTGGAACAGGTGTTACCAACAGACTGTATAGCAAGAGGGCTTAAACATGTCATTTAACAGAGAATCTGCCTGAGACAAACCAATAGGCACCTCTGCAACAACTACCTATGTATAAAATAATTTTGTAGCTGATCCATCCAACTCGGCTGCTAGCTTTGCTCTGTCTACCTTGACTTAATCTTCTACTTTCTACCTCTGGCAGCTCCCCTAGTAAAAAATAGGCAGGTTCTTGATTATACCAACTCCTGGCTCATACACAGTACCTCTGCTTCACTATGCAGGGTTCAGCTGACCACGGAGCAGTCAGCAGGTACTTAAGGGCCCCCAACACTTGTATACATGGTCAAATGGCATACACGACTTGCAGGAGACCTGCATCCCTACAAAGTAGCAGCCGAAGGCCAGCAGGACACCAGTGTTTAAACTCCTGAATGCAGCACATGCAAGCAAGCCTCAACTAGTACAAGTTTGAGGTAACTCTGACAGTAAGACATTAAGGTAGGCTGATGGGAAGCTTGAAGAGTCTAGCAAAACTTTCATTGCTACTGGAACATCACAGCTTCCTTGTAAGAGTAGAAAGAGTCAAAGGCTTCCACTACAGAAATCTTTGGTTTAAGAGTATTATAAAAAGCAAGAGGAATCAAGTTAGGGAAAGCAAGGAAGAACACAAGTAAAAAGCATCCAAGACTGTTTTAAGATATCCTATCAGTGGTTCTGAACAGAGGTACACAAACACAAATCAGAAAACTCGTGAAAAGTACAGGGAAGAAAAGCAGAATAAATACTGTTATTAGAAATAAAAGCATCCCTCAAAAACCAGAGATCATGTTTTAAAGAAATGAGACCAGAGTTTACAGTTCTATATAAAAAAGGGCAGGAAAAAAAATTACCCAAGAAGCATTATTTGTTGAAGGCACTAAAAACCTCACACAAAAAACTCTCAAAGCAACAACAAGCTGGGGGCCTGCAAGAAAATCAGTGGGGCTGGGAGATTAGCGGAGCACAGACACACACACATTTTTGGACTAAAAGCCACTGCAAGCTGTGAGTGTGGAGGAGGTGGAACCACAGTCCAGCTCACACCACCACAGACACCTAGTGGTCAGGCAGCCCAAGCACTCCCCATCCTTTGAACTAGCGTAAATCTGCAGCACCTTCATCGTGAACACAGTGCGCAGCTCTCAAATAACATTGAGTAACAAGAAAAGGCACCACAGACTGACAAAAGGTGCGAGAGAACTTTCAAGCGAGGAGAGCCAAGACAAAGGGAACTGCAAGTTTGGAAGCAATAACATACTTGAGAAGTTTGCAAAATCATGAATGTTCATGAGAAGTGACTAAAACATTATCCTACAACACAGGAAATAGAAGGCTTATCATGAAATAACTGATAAGAGCATCGTAAAACTACAGGAAATACATTTTTCAAAAAGCATTAATACAATCGTGGCATTTCTTATTGTTTGACTTTATGGGGACCATGCTTCAAGAAGGGCAAGGCAACAATCATAGAAATCATGTTTGCGAATAGTCACGAAGCACGATTACTGCACTGCCTTCGGCTGAGAAAGCACCTACACTACAACAGCCAGGAACCAGGAGAGCACACCAGGATAAGGGTCACTTGATGTTGCTATCTTAACATCGCTTTCATGAATATTTGGTGGTGGTGGTCAGCAGCTGCTGCCTGCCTAGCAAATCTGTAGTCTCACTGAGCGGTGGCAGTCACACAGCAGTGAGATGGAGACCAGGAGGGCAATACCTAGCTGTGCAGCAAGTAAAGATGCAACTGAAGCACAAATAAACAGTGTCAGAGCAAGGTTAAAGCCACAGCAGCTAAGGTGCTAGTGGTTAACACTCAGTGCTCTGTGTTCACCATTTGAGGAGGAAAATCTGAAAAATGGCCACTCTTTGTGGACATGTCTCATGCTAGACAGGCTGCAGTTCAGGAACATTTAAGATTGCAAGTAAACTGGAATAATCCAAAGCTCACAATTGAGAAACATCATGGCACAATAATACAATCCCTAATGCTTTTTATTCTGTGAATTCTGGTTCTTAAGAAGCATCATTTAAAAAAAATCACTTCAGTTTATCAGAGTTAAGATACAAGCCCTAGACTCTATCTACCTACCTACCTCACTCTCACACCTTTTAGGTCTGTGTAAGTACACGAGCTGGCTTTTGCTATGCCCACGACTTTGCACCAGGTAGCAAAGTTGTTCTTTGGAAAGGGAATACCTGCAATAGGGGGTCGAGCCCAGGTCATTAGTTCTTGGGGAAAAACCTCCATAGGACTTATGCACTTTTTTTCTCAACAGTACCCTTCTGAAGGGAAAAAACCCAACAACAAACAATGGAATATTTTGAAAGCATTGCTATTTTGAGGGCTCACGTGCCTCAGATTTTTTTTCTTCCTGCCAGTGTCTCTTCTCTCCCTCAGTTAAGCCAAGCATCAAATCCCCATCTAGGTGACCTGAGGGACAGAAGCCTCCTACAAACAAGCCAGCCTCAGGAAAGAACATTTACAGTGAAAGCTGTAATTAATTAAAACTTGTTACCATTCTGAAGTACTGCTAAAGTACTGAATTACCAGGTAAAAGAAAGTCCTGATTTCCATCTCAGCTTTAAAAAGGTCTTTATCTAGAAGATTCTACAGCAATTTTCAAGAATTAAAAAAAGGAATGCAACATTTTAATTTAAAACCAATGAATATATTTCATTGGAGAAAAAGATGCCTTGACTTATAAGACTAAAATTAACCGTCTAGCTAAATTTACAGCAAAGCAGGCATACAAAGGATTTGCACATAGAAAGGTATAAAGCTGCTGCAGACTCTGCTATGCGCCCAGCTCTGCATTAAAGTTTAGCCCGCATCTTTTACTCACTGTAACACTGCATTTAAAAGAAGCATAAAAAGTCATTATGTTGCCTGTCTTTGAAAACACTGCAACATGGAGAATACAGGGGAAGAGCCTGGTTTGTTCTGCCTTGAAGGAGTTTTGCTACTTAGAGAAGGGCATTGAAGACTAGGTCCCACCCTCTAGCACACCAGAATTTAGACTTATGAATGCTTTGGAGCAGCACACTGAGTCACACCAGTAACAGCAGGCTATCAGAAACAGCCTCACATACTCTTACAATGCTGAAGTGACAAGCAAATAGGATTGTAGTAGTTTGCACATATACTAAAGCGGACAATACACTGGCAAAAGCGGCAGTAAGTAGTGCTGAAAGAAATCTTGGCTTGGAGATACACTACTCCCTACACTGTAATTGTAACTGCATCAATTACTCCTAATTTAAGTTCTAAAATGGATTACAAAACATTTATAATCAGAATTAGACAGGACCAGATTTAAGCCAGAAAATACATTCCAGTCCTCTGCTCCTATGAGAACTAGAGAAAACAGCCCAATTACGGTTTAAGTAGAAAAATGCCAGGAAAATTAATGTCCAAAAGCGTCAAACATACCAGATGCTCTCTTTTTTATTAGCTTCAGGTAGTTTAGGATGGTGCACCTCGTGTCCACATCCACCTCCATGTTTTCAAGATAGGAATTCAAAATTGGGATCAAACCAGGAAAGACTCCTTCCTGTGTAAGAGAACAGAGTCAGCATAAAACACACTCGATCTGATTTCTAGGAGGGTGGAGTGGAGGGGAATGTTGTATGTTCCAGGTAGAAGAGGCTATGACCTTCCCATTGATAATTGTATCAATGCTCATTAAGGTGTACTCTTCTGCGTCGGTGCCTGTCCCATTCTGTGCAGAGCCACATCCATCCACAACAGCATTTCCACCTTCACGGGTGACAAAGGGAAAGGAAGCAGTTAGAAGGCAAGAGATGCACTAAACATCCACAACAGTGTTAATCAGATTGCTGCTTGTGATACCTTTGCAAATATCTTTTCTGAAGTAGAACATTCCCTGCCGGACAGCATCTCTTTTCTGGGCCATCTTCATGTTTTCATCCACCTGGCAAAAGAAGTTTTTTAGAGATTTGTGACATGTTAGAAAATTGGATTCACCAAACTCTCACATTTTGGTCTCATTAGCTGAAATTAGCTTATTTCATCACACAAAGATTATTATCACATCAACCGCAAAGAGATGATGTTCTATGAAATTAGGCCTCCAGCAAAACAGGTAATGCTATTGTGTTAGAACGTGCTACTCTGATCTTTTAAGTTTGGATGAAAACACAGGAACAGCTATGATGAACAGGTTGCATCCCATCTGGCACACTTCTTTGCATATTTAGATGCAATTTAAATGACTACAGAAGGAGAAAATTGCTCTTTCCCTAGCCATAGTTTGCTGCTTCTACTAACAAAATCATTGAAGTCTTTAGAAGAGTTACCACTTTCAGAAACAGAATTCCAGTAACTTCGTATGGGAACTGTATCTATTCCATACTCAAACAGCTGTTAGATAAACTTAGTCTGCTAGTAAGGAAGTTCTAAATTGCAGGCTTCTCAACATCTACAAACTACAAAGCACTGCTTGTATGCTCTGCAAATGACATAAGCATCGCTCTGCCTTTCTGGATGGAAGACTTTGTCCAAGTTCTTTGGTTGGTATGTTGTCAGGGAATTAACATCACGCAACTTTCAGATATTACCTTTTACTGTACTGTCATCAGAAGGGATATGACTTGTCACATTCTTTGTCTGACCTTTAATTAAGGGCAATGCAAAAATCTTCACTTCTTACCTTTCAAAGCTTTGTTTTCAGAAGTCTGCTTTCATTCATTTTATATTATGAAACTTATTTACACAACAGGCTGTTTTCAAAGTTTAAAAGAACTCCAGTCCTAGCTGACAGGAGTACAACTGCACTCAGACATCAAAGATTAGTGTGATATTAGCCCCATAAACCCATATTATTTTACTTGAAAGAGGCAGGCTTAGCAATGCTTGTGCAATTCTGTTGCATTAGCTCTCAAATTGCTTGGCAAGCTCAAGCAATTTTATGCCCCACCCCAGCCCCCCAACTCTGTTCAGGTTCTTTCGACACCCAATCTGTTTTTCAAATCTTTTTGTGCTTTTGAGTTGCTGCATCATTTATAGAATCTGGAGTCCCTGACATCAGAAAGAAAATTCCTCTTAAAAATCATACCAACCGTATGGTATGATTACTATTAAGTTAGAACTTCAATATTTTTCTACATTTTAATTAAAAACACTAAGAAAAGCAGCAGGATACTACTATACTGTAGCCAGTGCTGGCAGCATTTTCTAGTATATAGCCTGTCAAAAGTCTGCTGTGCTACAAGACCACTTGAGAAGAAACTTTCTCATCAGGTACCTCAGGAAGATGTGCAAGGACAGTTTTCACCCAAAACAGTTCAGCAATTGAGGAAAAGATAAAGGAAAAAGCACATTTTGCACAGCTGGTCTGTCTAAACAGAAGTCACAGTTGTGACCAGAATCAGCAGTATTGTTTTCATTCACATACTGTGCAACACTAAGCACACTCAACTCTTCCTTTCCCTTTCCAACAAGTACAAACAAAATGCAGAAGAAGAACATGACACACAGGCAACAGTCAGTCATGTTAAAATAAATGCCTGAAGTTTTTATTCTGACCTCTACAGGTTATTTTCCTCACATGTAAAATGGTGGAAACATGCCCTTTCCCAGTCTTAAACCACTTTTGTGACATTTCTGCAGTAGTTGGACACCATTAGACACCACAGAAATTCCTACAGTATTTGTTTATAAGCTTAATTCCATGAAACAGCAGTAAAATATTTGTTGAATACTGTAGAGTTGAAATTGATTCAAAGTACTGGTACAGATGCAAACTGACTGAACTCTAAGTGTATAAATATTAGTTACTAGCTTGCAGAGAATAAAAAAATAATCAGACTTGATGTAAATACATTGCAGGTCTAATTAGATCTGATCTTTCACACCTACCTTGGACAAAGGAATGAGAAAATCCAGTTTATATGACAGAATCACTCTGGTTAACAATACCACGAACACAACATATGCAGAGTTTTCAAAGTCTGTTAACTGGACCTAGGCATGAAAGGATTAATTACTTTAGTGGGAACACACTCATGGAAGTGGATAAATATCTGGGAGAGTTTAAAACATTTTGACTTGGACATTCATGTTGGTACTTGTATTCACACATGCTCTACTAGCAGAGATGGTGATGCACGAGCTGGAATCACCAGCAGTGACTTCAAATGCACAGTACATGCACACACTTCAACAAGCTACCCTTTAATCCAATGCCAAAACACACTTGCATTTCAAAATACTATCTAATAACCTGCACCTCCAGGCTCTCTGTCTAATTACAAATGTGTAACAGCTTTTAAATTTCTACTTTAAAGGGATTAAATTCAGAGAGCTCAGAAATAGACAGCTATAAAATAAAAGCACTTGTGACAAACAAGTGACAGTGGAATTGTTTGCTACCAGGAAAAGTACTGGAGAAATACAGTCCCCAGAAGCTAAATGGGGCTTTGTTTACTGTTGCTTTAATACAAGCCTAATTCCTTTCCCCATCACCCCAAATCCATTAGCATGCTTTGCTGTGCTGCAGTGGATTCTCCTGTCAGTTACATTCCCACAGTCCATGTCCGATTAAACACTGCTGTCCACTTCACTTGCATCTAGCAATTCAGAGGGGAGAAAACACGGCATAAGTAATAAGGGGTTGATACTGGATGGCAGAATGCCTGGTACTTTTTCACTTAAAGGGAAACATGCTTCTGTGCATACAGACGCCTTCCTTACCTCCATAGGTCTGAATTCCACTCTCCATCCAATATCTGAATTTGGAGGAGGAGGCTTAAACCTCATTGTCTGCCAGTTTGTAGACTGAATATTCTACAAAGCACATGAAATAATCTGTCACAATTAAGATGTGCATCATTCTACAATATAATCAAAGGAAAATAAGCAGCTAACTAGAGTCCTAATATTTTCCCTGGAACAGTCCATCAAGTTAGAGAAGCACTTACAAACTAAGTGGCATTACTTAAAAACCACAGTATAACTACCCACCCTACGAGCAAATATGTTACACCTTCTTACACGTAATCCTCAAACAAAATAGCATAAGATACTGGGGGGCTGAGATTCAGCTGAGGTTTTTTTTTAATGAGGGGTTGATGCATCCCAAACTTAAAATATCTAATATTTATACAGCCTTATGAAATAATAGCTGCGGTAGAGACATTTATACATAAATGTCATGCAAAACAGTTTTTAGGAAGCCATAAAATACAGTTCCCCATAACACTTATATACATAGCTATAGTTTGGGTCCTTTATATTTTATTGTGTTTAAAGTATAAGCCACTACCTTCTCCTAAATAAATGATGAAACAAATAAATGTGCTTATACCTGCAAAGTCATATGCCAAAGAACTAGTTCAAGTGAAAAATTCAGGAAAAAAAAAATACATCTTAGCTAACATAGTCATCCTCCAATTAAGCAGTACTATAAGGAATAAGCAATTTCATCTATATATTTATTAAATTGCTCTAAATCAGACACAACCTCAAAATGGTCAGATTCATTTGCATCATCTAGATGTATTTTCTCCTCAAACAAAGTCAATGGGTCTCGAATGAATAAGTGTGCAATATGCTGTGCCAGAAGGTGGTCAATACCTACAAAATGAAAATTCAAACAAACAGTTCAGACATAGCAAAGCGATAGGAAACAATTTGTTTTACAAGACTGAAAACATTCAACTGCAATGTTACCTCAACCCACCACATCCTGTTAAAGTTTAAATGATGACTTTGGGAAGGAAGTGATTTAAGAGAAAAATAAAATAAAACAACAGATTCTTGGTTGGAAATGGCAGCTAAATATTGGTGTGGCTGCCATTCTTCCTGTTTTCTGATGCACTTCCGTGCATGTTTCATAAAGCAGTTCTGCTCTCTCCACAAAGATAAAACATTAATGTGTCAAACACAGATTCTCAAGCTGGAATCAGGAATAGTTTCCATGACAAATGAATACTTTTTAAAAACCTCAAGATCACGCTACACAGATACTTCCTCAGTAGGAGTCACTCCAAAGGATGCAGAATGATTGAAACAAACAAGAATGAAAACGTAAAATATCCTCACATACTGCAAGCATAATTCTTAACCTGCTCATAATGAAGCAAACACTTACCTTCCTTTATTAGGTGCTCGTAGATCTCTTTGTCTATTGTCAAATCAATGTCATTGTATTTCTCACCACATTCAGATAGATAACTGTCTATGGAATCATATCTGGATTTACTGATTCTATAATGGTTGTTCTTCAGTGGCTATATAATTTAAGAATACAATATTTTAACAGCTTGTTAACAATGTTACCTAAGTTTTGCTCACTAATGACACTCGTGAGAATTATCCTGTTTAAAAAACCCTACAGCCTCAATTAAAATTATTCAAAGTGCAAGTCTTAAATAGGCTTAATAGAAAGCAATCCTGGAATTATGACTACTTTGTAGATGTATGTACCTGAGTGATAGAACAGTCATCACACATTAACCAGAATTCTCTAAGAGTGGAAACATTTTCCTGATTAATATACCATTACTCAAGTACCTGGAAAGCATTAGTATACCTATTAAAACACATACCAATACTGTTTCATTATGCACACATTGTCAGAGATATTTTTAAAATAGGTAGCTCAAGAAATATTTCAAGTAGATTTAAATTTTTTTTTCTGTACTTTTGTACATGCCTTGAACGTCAATTCCTGCTTAGAGAAACTCCATAAGTTCACTTTCTGACAACTGGCTCTTTTCACACAGTTCTGGTTTATACTACTGGATTACTAAGCAGCACCTGCTACTTAATCCAAAGCAATTTTTGCTTTATGGGCTCAAGCACAGGCTGGAAAGTTTCATCACAGGGGAACCTTTTCAACAAGCTGCAGAGGAGTGAGTGGAGTTCTACTGGGACTCCATACCTAACTAAAAATACGTATTTGCTAACGTAAACTTTACAACCAAGGCAAATGTTTACACCATCTCTCCTACATTTACTGCAAAGACTGCCATGTTCCCTTGTTAGGGATTCTGATGAGCACAAGGAGAATTTGATACTAAAGGAGATTTAACTTTTTTTGCCTGAAAAAAAATCAGACATCTACTACCTAACATTACTTACCTCTAGCCCCCTCTCTTCTCGTGTTCGATCATCTACAGATGCAGAGATTACTCCCCAGCGACAGTCGATATCAGACACGTAGCCTCTGTAGAACGGAGATGCAGCACTCAATGCCATCTAAAATAAAACAGCCCAATATGAAAACAAAGGACAAGCCAAGGAACCAAAGGCAAAAATACAACCCCGCTTGGAAAGGGAAACTTGCTGGTCCAAAAGTAACTGAAGTATGTATTTCAGTTTAACATACAGACAAAGCCCATACAACCACAAATCTCTTAACTGCTATCTCTAGAAAATGCCTTGATGAAGGGTTAGTATTATTGAAGCGGCATCTGACACTCTCCAAGTTTATTACCTCTACAGATCAGCATTTAAGGAACACAAAGATGATACAGGCAGAAGCAGCTTTGTGACGAAGCAGCAAGTATTCTGCTCGCCCACTCCCAAACTCCCCTTGGCAATCATTCTGTTTATTTTTGTTTGGCCAAACACCTTAGCAACACAGCTGGAACACACTTCACTGGGAGCTGGATCTGCTAAACACCTAGACCAGACCAAAACTTTATTTTTATAACATCTGTTATAAACACCTGTTTACAATCACATGCTTACAAAAGGGACAGTTTTAAACAACTTAAGCTGAAACCCTCTGCAACATCAGACCAGAGTTAAAAAATTAAAAACTCTTTTAAGAAGTGAGCTTATCTTGTTTGTGTGAAAGATTGCCCCAAATGTATTTCTAGAACTATTCAATGTAAGTCTCATGCATGTGGGAAGGAGGGCAGAGGAGAAGAAACAGACATCATCTGTTTTGTGGTGTCATTTGGACATTAAATAAATCACATTTCTCATGTTACAGGCTATCAGCAGACTGACATTTCTCCCAGAGTACCAGATCTGTGAGTAGCATTCAAGGTTGGTTTTTTTTTTTTCTTCCAATTTAGTTGTTTTTTTTTTTACATGTAGATGCTTTTGCACAAAGAACTGATGTGGTAGAAGTCCATTACTTACTACAATGGGACAGATCGTGGCTAGCTGATCATAGAGATACCTTGCTTCAGAAATGCTACAAGCCTGGAATGTTACCTGTTGGAAGAAATACAATTGCTATCACATTTTCTATAATCATAGCATAAGCACAGTCTTCCTAGATTTAGAATCAATTGTATAATAAAACAATTTAAATACCAAGAATTAAGGGGTGTTTGTTTGGTTGATTTTAGGTGAGGTTTTTTGTGTGGGTTGCCCTCTCCACCCCCCAGTTCTTGAACAAACTTTTGCCCCATCCATCAGCAACATTTCTATCACAACCTTCCTTCCATACCATTTCCATGTTCATTAAAAGATTTTAGACCACAAGGCTTTGGCTGTGAGGCTAAATATACAAACACTTGACAGAACCAAAAGAAAATTGAGTTAATATCTACAGTGCACATAGGTTGGTAATGCACCTTCAGGAAATAAGCCAGGAACCTACTTAGAACAACAATCAGAAACTATTGCAGATTTAACATTTGTTTTATGTGGCAGCTAATCCTGTTTTAAAGAACATTTCAAGACACCTTTGTTTGATCCTGCGAAATTGAAAAATAAATGTCTTCATGACTACTGTAACTTATTTAAAAAAACCTCCAGTTTTGCCTGTATTAAAGGCCAAGACACAGCAAGGGACAGAAAAGAAGTGTTATTTGCAGAAGCCATTAACGATCTGGAAGCCCTACCACACATAAGCCACTGGAAAATAAAAGTTCTTTTGAAACTTCTGGTGAAATTGCTCAGTGTCAAACATGAGACACATTTCTCACAGCAGACCTTGCCCTCCAGACTTCCCAAACCGACTCTTTGTACATTTTAAAAATGCAGAGGGGGATCAATCGCCTCAAAACTGTTAAGACGCTAAACAGATTAAAAGCCTCTTTCTCCTTCTTTGTAGTTTACATATTCATTCAGAGGATAACTTAGATGGGAGTGTACCCCTGTACCACTATCATAACATTGTAGAGCAGGCTTCAGCTCTAAATCACCATCACTGCTTGTTGTCCTGAAGAATGCCAGCAGAACACAGAGTTTCCTCTTCTACAGATTACACTTGAGTCCAACAAAATATACAGGTTCTTCTTGGGGTGCTGCTGAAGCCTGATCCCAAGTAAGCTTAAAATAATTAACCAACAAAAAACTCACCCAAACCCCAAAAGAACTCTGCTATCAGAAAAAAACCCACACCCACACTCTGAAAAGATGATTTAATTCTCTCATAAAGAAGCAGCCAAGTATGACTTCTCATCACTAATTTTGGATTTCCAGGACTAGGGAGCTTGCCTTGGGATGGGGAAGAACAGGACACCTACGCTCTTTCCTCTGACACAGCCACATCTGCCTCCCCTTCCCTTTTACGTTTATTCCAAACCACAACAAATCTGGGATTCCACCTGGTTTCTAGCCAGGCATCCCAGTACAGAGGAAAGGAGCATGGCAGTCCTCTCCAGAGGAAGGCCACAGGCACCGCAAGGACTGCGGAAAGCAGCAGCCATGAGCACAGGGCTCAGCCACCACAGGGATGTGAAGCCTCAAAAGTGGCAGGAGCACGATAGTTGGCCTTGCCCCACTGTGGGCTGTCCCAGCCAAGATCATCGGGACATTACTGTTAACCTTGGAAATGTATCAAACCAAGTTGTAGCTTGGTGCATAGTGAGGGGAGGAAAAAAAAGAAAAAGTAAGTATGCATATTGTGAACTACCTTACAGAAAATAGGTGGGGAATACATTTTCTTCTAGTCTGTTATTAAGAAGCTGATACACAAGCAGCTGCTTATAGCACCCACTAGCCTTGTTTTCATTCTCCCTGTGAGGATAACGAGGTTACCGAATTTGACCACTGATTACAAGAATGGGGAATAGTAAAATGGTATTCTGTAAAAACGTATTTTTAAACAAGTTCATACAATTACTGAACGGTAAGGCTGTATTTCTTTCACTGGTCTTAAATAAAAAAAGAGATGGTACAAAATAGACCACACCTTAACACCTTGTAAAAACACACAGTATTACATACACTTTACTACTTCATCAGATTCTCCCTGATACAAGAAATGATACTTAGCTGCTGTCAAGAACATTTTATTTATTCAGCTTTTGTACTTTCTCAATCTCAAAGGGAAGTGCTTTGAATGGGGTTATTTCTGCCATGGCTGTGAAACAAGAGCTTGGAGAATTTCCTTTAATCCTCTAGAGACTTAACACTAGCCTCTTCCTAGCTCTGCTTCTGAGACAGCAGTGGCAACAGGCAGATTTTATCAACAATCAAATAGATCACTCCTACCTACGCCATCAGCCCCTAGCATCAAGTTACTATGATAGAAAAAACATTTAAAGCAAACAGATTTGCAAGGATTAAAGCACTCCCAAGATACAGCACCTGGATTTAAACGGAGGATACTGTAAGATAGTAGTAACTCAGGCAAATGAATGGAAACAATAAAAAGGGAGCATGCATTAATGGGAGAAAACAGAACAGAAAGGTCTCCCAGCACGCAGTAACAGAAGACAGCTACCCATGTGGATTTGGTAGGTTCACAGTACAAGCAGTGAGAAAATGAATTCTTAGCAGATAGCTAAAAATATTTAGGAATGAGAAATTTTATACAGGAGTTCATGCTGTTTGTAAACAAAATAAAGTTACACAGAAGGAGAAAGCTACTTATTTTTAACTTTATTCCAATGACTCCTTGTTATTGCTTGCTTTTGCTGTTCTAAGAATTGGGGAGGAGGTAAAAAACCCAAAATGAATAACCAAAAAACCCCATGTGTTCCTACAAGACAGCTCAGTTTCTACTCCCACAGTGTCTTTTGGTCATGCCTGAAAGACCACCACAGTGGAAAATGATCTTTCACTCTTGAAAAGTGCTGGACTTCCAGAAGGTCCTTGATCAAGTGGGATTTAACCAGTTCAAGAAATCCTTTCAGCAAGGCATGCAATTACATTTGAATATTAGCAGAAAATAAACATAATGCAAGCAAACAAACCTGGATTTTAAGACTACCCTCCAGGTATAAGATTAAATCTGTTGTTTTAGTCCCCCTTTTGCCACTCTGAAAACAAATCAGTTGAATTAAGCTAGAGAAATTAGACACAAGGCAAGTCTGAAAAAAAGGGAAGCATTTAGGGAACATTCAGTAACATCTTCAAATCAGATGCATTTTACCTGAAGACAACAGTTTCCCATTCCAAAACCCATAGCATCCATGTATATATAGTCTGGCTTAGCTGCCTTTGCTGCTTCTCCGTCATCATTAGGAAACGTTTCGATAAATGGTGATGGCGTGTTCTTATCTTTAAATACTGTGTGAAAAATGCAGGTACTCAGTAAACCAGAGCATTAGCTTGCACAATTATTTTGTAAAAGAAAAAAGATAGATTGAATTTACTCACTTGGTACATTTATCACAACCTTCTCTCCTCTTCGGTGCCGAATGTTTCTGGTCAGTGTACTACAACAATAAAAAAGGTTGCTGAAATATCTGACAGTTTCTCTTAATACAAATGTTTTTACAGTTAGTTTCTCAGCCAGCCATTCTCAGGGTTTCAGAATGTCAATTTTCTATTTATTTTGAGCATTTTCCTTCAGGACACTTCTTTTCCTAGTTTAAGACAGACTAGGACAGACACAACACTGAATTTTTCTTCAGTAAAGTCAGTCATTTTGATGGACTTCACAGTACCATGCTGACAGAACAGGCAGAAGTAAAAGGCTACTGACTAGAAGAAGGCTGAATGAAAAGGTACGCTTAGCTTTTAGATAGAATGATTTTCATTCTCCAGTTTCACCTTACAATGAAAACCTCTCTCAGACTATACAAGTAGTTTGACACCATGCTCCATTTCAGAGTAACTGAGATGTTGCTGTGATGTATCTGAGCAAGAGCTAGATTAACTGTGATCGAAGCAGTTAGCCATGGGATTTTAAACTGGAAAAAATTTTACAGTAGTATAATCAATGCCTTTTTCCCCATAATGGTGTGAACTACCATATAAAATTACTTGAACCTAACAGTTTGCTTTAAGTCACTTTGACAGAAAATACTGTCATGACAATCATCTCTGTTCAAGTACATGGGATATCTGCAGCAACTAATCACATAGCTCTCTATTCCACTAATGTAAAGAAATTGCAGGCATGCCTGTAATATTTAGGCAGAGAAAAATATTCAGCTTCTCATTCACACTCCCCAAATACTCTTACCTAAATCTAGGATGTTTATTGATGGCTTCATCTGGAAAAAAGAGGGATTTTGAAGCTCCTCCTTCTACTGGCGTTGGCTTATATTCTGGCAGCGTAAACCCAGGACACCCTAACCTGTGTAACACAATAAAGAGATCCAAGCTGTAATGAAAACAGACTGTGATTTTAAAACAGTCAGATGATTGAAGATGGGATTCTAGTAGACAAAACAATAAAGATATTTTTTTAAAAACTTGCATCTACGATGAGTATTTCTGAAGCGCTTTTTAAGACTGCTGTCTATGCATGTGTAATTGCCAGAAAGATGTCTTAAAACAGTTGCTGTTAAAAGGTCAGCTGCTTACCAACAACCAGCCTTGTGGTGATTAAAACAGACCTTTTATTTATTTTAAAAAACACACTATCATTAGACAGTAAACATGGACCTTTTCAGTGGCTGAAGCAGGAAACTTCACAGTGTTATGCAGAGTACACACACACACACATTTTAGAATGTTAGCACCTGTCATTAGATTGGATGTCAAGAAAAATTTATTCGCCAAAAGAGTTGTCAAGCACTGGAACAGGCTGCCCAGGGAAGTGGTTGAGTCACCATCCCTGCAGGTATTTAAAAGACATGTAGATGTGGTGCTTAGGGACATGGTTTAGTGGTGGACTTGGCAGTGCTAGGTTAACGGTTGAACTTGATGATCTTAAGGGTCTTTTCCAACCAAAACAATTCTATGATTCTATGATTAATACTGACATGCAGTTGCATTCTGTGACTTAAACAGTTTCTCTACAGGGTACAGGTTAATGCTGACCACTCAAGATCTATCCAGCTCTGCTCCCAACAATCTACCCCTGTTAAAAAGATGTACCTAACCAACTCTAAGAATTAGAGGTAGTTTCAAGTGATACACATCCCAAGTCTCACAGCAGTTTGTTATTTTAGAACTCTGAAAAGAACCATAAATGAGAGAAATGTAATAAAGAAAAAATACAGCTATTAAGTGTAAAATGCTGAGAGGCATGCAAGTGAGTCAGAATACACCTCTCCTGTGGAGCCCTCATTCTAAGTTTAAGAGTCATCTGAAGCAAGAATAAGTAGGTTTTCAGTACAACTGAGACAAAGGGGCATTTGAGAAGTTGGAGGTAAAGTTGCAGAAGATTAATTTCTGCATGCTGCACAGTATAAAGGGCAAAGGTCGTGCTATCTTGAGAGACTCTAGTATTTGGATGTATAAAAAGGGTTAGTCAATACAACAAGCAAACTATTCAAAATACCAGTAAGCACTCATTTCTGGGAATATTATTTATGCTCAACATGTATTCCACTATGGGTTTCTTCCTGGTTTGAATATACAAATTGTCCTAAAATGCGTAAACTCAACTTCATCACTTAAGTGCAACGTTGTAAACTGCATCACTCCTGTCCTCAAGAAAGAAAACAGCTTTCTGGTCCAGTAGTGAGGGCTCACAAATTTAAGAACTAGAGATGCTCGTTTAGCTTCTAAGCTAGTATTTTTGAATATTTAAGCATTTTCATGTTTGTTCATTTTTAACTGAGTTATTTTAATTTGAATAAGCCTACTACTCTACCTTTCTTCTGTCAGCACTCTAACAAGTTTTTTGTCTTTTCAGATGCAGAGAGTTTTTTTTAGTTACACACATGTATATGCACAGACATATGTACATGTTACTGTAGAGACAATGTGGCAAAGAACTCCAAACCCACAAAACCTCAGAAATATATGTTAGCAAGACTCCAGTCATACCAACAGGTACTCGAATGGCAAGATAGCAAAAGGCAGAAATAAGAAACTAGATAGCCTAGGGAGAGCAATTTCTGAAGGATGAAACTATGCTTGGGATGACTGATAAGTAATAAACTACATTTTATTATTTACTGGCTTTCACTAAAGTTCATTGCTCATACAATGCTGTAAAAAGTATTTATCTGTATCTACAAAGTAACGAACTCCTAATCTTGCAAGGAAGAAAGGGAGAGGAGGTCTGAAATGTTTGTATACAAAATTTATTAAATGACATAATCTATTTGTAAGGTTGCAGTGCGGAAAAATCCCAATTCTTTAACACACTGAGAACTACTTAACCACTGGACTTTAAATAAGCTCTTATTACTTTAGAGATATCTCGTATAACTCCCACAAAGAGGAAGCATATTTTGTCAGAGTGTTCTTAAAATAGCATTCATGGGGCATAATGCAGGCATTTTGGTACCTGAACTTTGCTGCTAAGTCACATTTTGTACCATTCTTGCTCTTGACAAGAATTGAGGGCCATTGCATTCTGTACTGTAAAAGCAACAAGCCAGTAAAGCCAGCTACTTCTCTTCTACCGCAAAGCAATTTTTTTTACTTTAAGCGTAACTATCTTCATTCACGTGACTGACCAGGCCAGTTAGAATGAACGTAATAAATCCCTGCCTAGAGTTATGTTAGAAAGTAAGGTCACAAAGTACATCCTGAATTTCATTTCTTCAATAATCTCTTTGCAACAATAAAAAGGAGGAAATCTACCCTTTGCAAGGGTGTTATCAACCCAGGAGAGGTGCTCTCCTTTCTAGATTCAGTAAGCACAGTGTTATTGAAGTTTTAAGTCTTAATTTTGTAAGGATAACCACATTCCTGTTCTACTGTGTGCACCAAGCCACCAAAAGAAGTTTGCGTGTGCTTTAATGAAAAGGTAGTGTTAAAAAAATAGATGAGGTTAACCATGTTTTACTGACTGCTATTTATAAAGATCAAAGGTTGCAAAACAGGGAAAGAGAAACCTTTTATATATGATTTGCCATATCAATTCAAGATGGCAGACTACTCTATGTGCAATACTTTCTGTTATTAAGAGTTAGGTGTTCTCTCCTAATACAAAATCATCACAGATTACAAGTAACTTAAAAATATAAGAGATGCTTGTTTGTCTCACTGCAATACAAATTTTAGGAAAAGTGACTGGAACTTCAAGTACCTTAATTAAATCATATTTTGCTTGGTTTCATTGTACAGTTTAGCTATATGCAATAAGGAGAAAAAGCATATAAGGGGAATGGAAAACATGGCATTACGCTTCAACAGCCATCTCACCTTGGAAATGATGTCACAGTGCAAACAGCCTCATTTTCTTTGAGCACAGAAGCAGCCTCTTGCCTTCTTTTCCTCATGTTGTCTTGCACAGTGTTGAATTCAGACATGGTTCCCCCATATGGCTGCCCAGGTGTCCCTTCAATCATGTAACTTCCATATTCTGGTCGCCAGAGTGTTGGGTGGCTATAATAAAAGAATAGCTTCATTTAAATATTTCTGCAACTTCAAAAAAGATGGAATTACGTGCGAGAATTTCAGAAACGAATGCAACTTGCCAGAAAAGTCTCCTAAATTTGATTATTCGATAGAGTAACACAATGTACCTCATCACCAGGTAAGGCAGTGAAAAGAAATTAAGGCACAGCTTGGCAGCAGGAAGTGTTGCTGTATAGTGCAATAAGCTGCATTTGCCCATGTCAAATTTCAATCACCTTTAGCGTCTGTCTCAAGTTTTCTTTCTTGGGGTTTTAACTGAAACTGGAAAAGACAGAACATCCAACTGCTTCCACAATACCAGGCAAGGCAAAAGTTATGCTCAATTTCTTCTTTCTACTGTCCTGTTTCATGAATTGATTAGGTTAGGAAATGAAATGAAGTTTGAGGGCACCTAGTCACCTTTGAAAAGTAACCCCTTCCCATCCCCCTGTGAAGCCATTCCACCTCTACGGAACACACTACCACAGGCAGAGCCACATGTCCCCTACTGCTCTTCCGGCAGGAGCAGTTTGGAGCCTAAAAGCCAAGGGATTCCTTCTTGCCTGTTTTCAATAATCCCTCTACCGAGGAAGACAGACAGGGAAGCCTTACTGGATGACAAGGTTAAGGCACATGGAAAGTAGACAGGCCCAGGGCACAAAAGCCTTTCATTGCTACAGCGGAACTTATCTACACTTCTGTAAGATGTGACCTGCTTTTGGCTCTCTTCAGCCAAAACACTTTGCTGTCTCTGGTCTCATCTCTCTGCTGCCATCAGTTAGAAGGTAATTCACAGTTCTCTGGCTAGCTGAAATAGGGATATAATGTAATTATTCCTGAAAACTCCATGGGAGAGGATGGGGAAGAACTGCCCTGCTGTCCTTACATCTACCTTCCTAATTCTGTCAAAAGTGGGAGAGTGTTCTGGCAAACAGGCTTCCCTATACAGCTCTCACTGGCTCCTGTAGTCAGGGATACAGGGGTGAGTGCACACACACACGCTTTACAAGGCAGGAAAGGTCTAGTACACTATTACTGTGTACACACAGACACAAAACCAGAGCAAGACAAAACAAATACCTAAACTGCAACTTCTGTGGGCTCACTGTTAACATCCTCCTTTTTTTCAAGGTGTAACGTAGAAGGTGCACAGACTGCCTGCAAGCATGTTAGAAATCTTTCACTTCCTGCACCCCACATTTATCTGAAAATATCAGTATCTGTGGCTTACAGTTTTACTGATAGCAGACTTGAAAGTTAAGCCAGGTCTACAAAATTCTGTAGAGTATCATAACAGGAGAGAAAAAACAGAAACAGGAAACAGCTACTCACTTGGGGTTTACCTTCTCCCCCTTGTCTTGCAGTGTTTGAAGAACTTCTTCACCGCAGAGCACCAAGCGCACTTTCTTATTCTCATGGTCGAATTTTACTAACATATATTCCACCTTGTAAATAATAAAACCAAAACAATTAAATGGTAAGATTTTGTTCACACACAAACATTCTGGCACATAATTTTAAGCATAAAGAAAAAAAAAAAAAGGATGTCAGACTGAACTTCACCTCTACAGAAGCTTTAAAAACCATCATTAGCTACGAATATACCGGAGGCAACGGCTGCAAGCTTATTTCATCTTGAATAAAGAACTGAAATTCCTTGAAATCGGCCTTGGAACTTTTTCACCTCCATTTCTAATTGTGGCTATTTCACAAAACGATTCCTGAATTTCTGTTTCCCTCCACATAATTCAGACAAAAAAACTGAAACCCCATGCAAGCTATTACCCACAAATCTCTGTCATCCCATGAGTTATTGTCTCCACTGCTGACAAGAACCAACCAAACCAAACTAACAAGAGTCATTGTACAAACAAGACACACATTTACACCCATCACTTGTTGGAGCTATTTAAGACTAGCATGACAGAGCCTCATTTACAATACGGAAAGCCCATGGTTGTTACAGACAGCATCAGTCCTGCTGTTAATGCACTCCAGCTCTTGGTACAGCACAGGGGTTTGCATCCATTCTTGATTCAGCTTTGCTGCCACCTTTTCTTCCCCTCCAGCCCAGCAGCATACCTGGCCCCTGGATCTCTGTCTCCTCACCCCTGTCCCTCCCTACCCCACACTGCAACCCACACTCAATCCAACAAGTCACTAACGACAGCAGTGCTGCATCCCAGCGCTGGAGAATATTGTTTCCTTAACAGAGATTATCTGAAAGCAGCCAAACCTGGAACGCCCTCATGTCAGACTTTCTAATCTCCATGCATACTTGCTATCAAAGCTCCTGTGAAGACTTTTAGAGCGCTACCCAGTATAGCAACAGAACAGCTGCCTGGACCCTATAGCCCTTCCATACTTACTGATACAATCTATTTCCTGATACCTATTTGGCAGGGAATGCTTTGTGCTGTTCTGGGAAGTGTGAAAGAACAACCCCCAAGTGCAACGTACTGCCTAAAAGCAGAAGTCATACCTGGAAATGCATCACAAGAGTACTGGCTTTGAAAATCCCCTGCTGGATCAGTGGTGATACACAGTGCCTTTTGTTGGAGGCTCTCAAACCGCTGCCTTGAGACTGTCACTAACACAAACATCAACTTGTAGTTAAAAATTCAGGCTGCAGTTCCACAGCCTAGAACTTGTCAGAGGCTTTGCACCATGCTCCTCAGTTTTGTTTTCTGACACCGCCAAAAGACATGTCCACTGGTACTTACCAAACACCACTGCTCCAGCCCAGTTCAGATTCATGCAAGATGCTGACGTTAAAGCTGCAGCATACCAACTCATGGCAGCTTCTATTTTGTACAGAAATCTGATGTGTATAGGAAAGCAGCCTGCCAAAACACAGGGAACTTGTGCAGTATTTTCTAGCACACTAAGTAGATTTGTGGGTTTCATGTTCTCTGGTTGCTTCAGTGTTCGTGGAAGTTATTGGTAGCTACCGTGACAACAAATATAATCCTCTGTTGGGATTTGCAATTAAATCACAAGCAGCATTATCCAAGAGTGTTTGTAATTCTACAGAATCCGATTAGATGCAAACTCTGGAGAGACTCATTCAGCAATTATACATGTTCTCTACATTTTTTAAGATCAAATTTTGATCCCCTGAAGAAAAATAATGATTTCTAGTTTCTGTGCAAGACTATTTCTTTGTGTGGCATAGTTTGTGGTTTGCGTGTATGATGCCGCAATAATCTACTTGAGATAACTACAGACTATAAACCAGAATGCACTCCAGCACCGATTTACTTGTTATATAGTACCAGTCTCCCCAGTGACACCTGACCTATGATTATTGGCAATACAAAGTGACTTCTCACACCTTCCAGTTTTCTACTGCATTCAACATCATCTCCTCCTGCTTTGGAAAAGCATCATCCTCACTCAGACCCAGCCTAAACTAGAGGAGGTATGCAAGCGCACAGTTCTCAGGGTCATACAGACAGATGTGTGAATGGGCATCAAGCCCACCGCATGCCTGGCCTCCTACCACACTGCCCACGTGGGCTGGCAGCAGAAGAGAGGGCAAAGGAACTGCAGCTGCCATCAAGAGACCCCAACGCTGAACGTTTTTCCACTATTACATGAATATGTTACTGTGATTTGCCTCTCATCTTAAAAATCCCTCTCCAAATGTAACTGCAATGAGCTGGTGATGTGAACACTGTGCTTCTCTATAAATCATATTACAAGTTTCACAAAAGAAAATAAGCCAAAAATGTAAAGAAGCATTAAGCTAAGAAGGCAAAGCCAAAGAAATCAAAATGTTTCATAATCCAAGTGCAGTAGTGAATAGATTGCATTTATGCATCCAGCTTTAGAAACAACTACTCTTGCCTCCAGAAACATTGACTAAATCTTCAAAGCTGTCTTAACACACAGAAGATCTGCCATTAATTTTGATGAGAAAAGAAAAAACCCAAAAACTTCAGATGGTTGCCAACAATTCCAAGTAACCCACAGTGTCTTGCCAACAGAGGGACTGACTGAATGGACATGCTTAAAGAATTTAATTTAGTTCATCAAAAGATTTAGCTTACAGCTAGAAAGAGAGAAACAAATTCAGAGTTCACACATTTTTACGTTTAACTTCAGCTCATCATTCGCAGACTCCTCAGATGTTTTCTATCCACAATAAAGTTGAAAAGCATCAGCATGCCTGGCAGAGCTTCAAGAGTCCGAAAACCAAATATGTGATGTTTCACCCAACATTCATAATTCATCATTTTGCCAAGCTCTTTAGAATTCGCTTTTCTCTCTAATTTTAACTAGGCTCCCTAGCAAGCAGCAAAACACACATCAGGTCAAATTACTGATGCAGATGGCTGACAAGCAGCCTTGCTAAGAGGAAAGCGCACCTTGCCATGGTAAGAAAGGTGGCCACTTAGGACCCGCGTGCCCAACCGGTGCTCTCACCCTGCAGCAAACCCTACATATCTCTATCCTCCGGTTGGCACATGCTGCAAGGCTGCTGAGGACAAGAGGTGGCCTCCCAGCTTCTTCCTGCAGACAGACATGCTCAGCACTGCTACAGGGGATGAACCTCTGCAAGCCAGTCAGATCTGGGCTGGTCGGAGAAGTGCTGTGGCACCTTACCAGGAGAAGGAACAACAATTTGGCCAGCAAAGTTGAAAAGCAAAAGCTGTAAATCCACATGCATGTGCACACACACAGGGCAAGCCTAAAAAAATAGTTAAAAATTAAATGCATTAAAAAAGCAAATAAATTCTCAGTTAAAGCAAATAGTCTGAGCATAACAGATCTATCTACCCATGAGCCAACACAAAGAAAAACTAGTCTTTGCATGCTTCCTTCCTCTTAACTACTGACTTGCAACATACTGCATCTACAGAGTACTTCCAAGCCAGCTCCACTGCACCGTCGTATCTTCTCAGGAAGGAGCATGCACCACTAGCTTGCCGGCAGGACAGCACCCAGAACAGTGTTACTTCACTTGTCACAATTATTTCTCAGTCAGCTACAAGGAAATTTCAGGCTTTTGAAAATTCTTTCAAGTCACCTCTGTAAACACAACCACAATGAGACCTTGAAGCCCCTCAACTGGGGAGGAGCCAAAGCACTCTCCATATGTTAAGCCAGTTGTGCTGGACTTGCCCAGTGGCAAAGTGAAAGATGACTGTTTTCTGAGTAAGAATGTCTGAAATTGTGTTTGAATGCCTGAGTTATTTGACAATAATTGCACCTATTATTTCTGCATAAAACAGACTACTTAAAAAGGAAGAAACATCAGTCAAGTGACTCTTTAGTAGCAATTCTAAGGAACCAGGAGAACTGAAGTCAATGCACATCCCACATGGTATCACCATCCAAATACGTGCCTTGGCAGTGATCTGCTTTCCAATATCAAAACCCCTCCTCACACACTCAATTTCATAGAACTATAGCATGGTTTGGGTTGGAAGGGACCTCAAAGACCATCTAGTTCCAACCCCCCTGCCATGGGCAGGGACACCCTCCACTACACCAGGTTGCCCAAAGCCCCATCCAGCCTGGCCTTGAACACTTCCAGGGAGGGGGCATCCACAGCTTCTCTGGGCAACCTGTTCCAGTGCCTCACCATCCTCATTGTAGAAAATTTCTTCACCATCAAATTTAACACCATCATGCTAAGTACACTAGGAACAAAACCTATCTAATAGTTGAGTAAAGCCTCTACTCCAGAGTTAATGCTAAAATCCTTTTAACATTCAAAGTATTTGACAGAAGGTATTTCTGCATATGAAAACACAGGTAAGCATACAGTCTGGACTTCGGTAAGCTCAGAAGATTACATAATAGAGGAAAATAGTTTAAGAAAGATCTGAGGAGAAGCTTTTTCGAGATGAAGACTATGCAAGTGTGTATGCTCTCTTCCTGTGAAAAACAGATCCCTGCATTCACCTTTTACCACACTCCTGATCATCCATCTCAGCTATGGATGCCCCCTCCCTCGAAGTGTTCAAGGCCAGGTTGGACGGGGCTTTGGGCAACCTGATCAAGTGGAAGATGTCCCTGCCCATGGCAGGGGGGTTGGAACTAGATGATCTTTGAGGTTCCTTCCAATCCAAACCATCCTGTGATTCTAAAAAAAACCTGACTGCAGGTGATTCATGGACCACCGCTGTTCCTCAAGGACAATCTTATTGATGATTTCCTTCTCCTTCCACTGGGTAACTACTGCCACAGGTACTTGGAGCAACTGTTTGCAGTCTCCTCATATGTACCTTCCCTCAGGCTTGGAGCTTTAAGAGAAATTGGAAATTTTTCCTAAACACTCAATGAGGTCTCATGGATTTTTGTTTACTATTACCAAAAGCCACTACAACACTTAATATATTTTCATGCAGTATGCCTCATATTTATACATACATTAGAAAATAAAATTGAGGTAAAACTTTCTTCTCAAGAGCATCAAAGAAACAAAACCCATTTCACTAGTTATTAAGCTCCATTATGCCAAAAAAGTGCAGTTCCTCCATACATTTATTGTTCAGTTAATGCATCATTAAAATACCATGTATCATGAAAATGACAGTCTATAGGAAAACAAAGTTTTAATACTCTAACCATTCATTAAAGAACCTCTGCCACAAGCTTTCAGTGTTAAGATGGAAAAAGCAGGGTTTTTTTCTGTAGGTACACATACTTCTGGATGTACAGCATAATACTGAGGATTTTTTTTTTTTTATGTAGTTATTTTCTCACCACTGCTGTGATAAAACGTGGAGCCACAGTAATAACCAGCTAGTAACGTATCTTTAATGGAAGGTTTACTGACCCACAAAGCGAGTCTAAGCCCTAAGGGAGCAAATTTCAGAGAAAAACAAGTCTGGAAGTGCCACAGAGGCTGGTTACCCAGTTTCTAGTCAGCAAGGCCCCAAACCATGCACTGGCACAAGGCAGAGCACGTCCATGCTCACTAAAGTACCAGGGGTGTTCTCTGCCACAGAACTAATTTCAAAAATTTGTCACGAACAGCAAAACCAAGATACAAGTGTATTGCCCAAAACACTTAATTTGATCAAGCGGATTGGAAGTGGCCAATCCAACGAAGCACCACCTCCAGCTCTATACAGAGTGGACTTGCAGAAACTATGCCCTAGAAACAAAATACAATTGATGCTTTATATTACATTGACAATAAGCAAAAAAAAAGAACTTCTATGCTGCATTAATGATGACCATGGATAAAGAGAATGAAGATGCAGGGGCTCTCATCTCAGTCAACACAGCCAGCCCCAGCTAAGTGCTCCTACCTGTTCCCCCTCCTGCTTGCCGATACCAGGGCTGCAGATTTTCTTCTGCATGTGATACAACATGACTAGAGGATGTCCTGTGCTGCACATACCACAAACCAGGAAGCTGGGTTATTGAAATAGCAAATCTAGATGTTATAACCATTTCATGCTTCTAAAAAACAAGATGTGACGCACTGGAGAACAAAGTGTACTGTATAACACCTGAGGTTAATACCATAAAAAAAGACTAGGATAATGTTTATTTCAGATTTCTGCAGCAAAGACAACTTTAAGACACTAATTTTTAGATTTAAATGAGAAAAGAAGTAGGTTTTCTGGCACAGTTCTATTTTCTGTTCCACACAGGCTAGATGTTTTTATGGACTATTAAAAGACCATTTATTCAACTGTGAAACAAGATGCTGCAAGCTTCTAAGTTTCCTCTTGCATCAGAAAGCAAGGATAAAAAAAACAAAAAACAAAGCAGCAATATCAACAACAAAATTTTTCCTGTACTTATCCTCCTGACTCACCCTTTCTCACAGTTAACTGAAACAAGGCATCTGCACAGCAAGAAGAGGAAGCTCTGTGGCAAGAGAGGAATAGACAACGATCCTGTGACAAGACCGTAGCAATTCAGTTGACATCCACAGAAGGAAGTTCAGTGTGAACAGAGTATTTCTTTATCAGAAATATACAAACAGCAGATAATTTAAGCTTTTCTTAGTAAGATCTGAGATTGGGAAGGAGGAAATCAATGCATACCATGGGGGCTGGTCACTATTTATGACAAATTGCAGCTTGTTTAGGAAAAAAAATTCCAAGCAAAAAACCCCTCCAAACTTGTTTCCATGATTTAGCTTTTGAAAAAGCATCTCACTATAAACCACAGCAAGTTCTGCATGGTCACATGCACAACACATCCAGCAACAAAGCTCACAGGTAGGTCAGTGGTGCTGCACTACAACCTATGCTTATCAACCAGCCATGGAAGAACTGAGCAGGAGGGAGCTGAGGCAAAATAATCAGTCATCAGGGATGGTAACACATCACTCACATTTTGAGAGTTACAGGGTTTAGATGTGTTTCAGTTTAGGCCTTCCCTGACATGAGGATCAAAGCTAGGCAGAAAAAGTAGTTTCATGACCATCAGGGAAAGCATCCAGGGAAGGAATAAACATAGAGACTCTTCAAGGGCACCTATCTTGTTTGAGTCAAGACTGAAAGAGTTATATTTGCATGCATTAGTGTACTCATTTTAGAGGCTGCATATATACACTCAAGGCTGTCAAGCAGTGTGAGCTGATGCATTAACATCATACCTTCTGACCCTGCCCCAGAAATGCCACTATGATGAACAGCAGGTGCAACTACAAAACATATTAAGGAAGCACTAAATCTATTTGTAAACAAATAATGCCACTGTCCCTTTATTTAGCCCAATAAAGCTCAGAGAGAAAGGATGAACAAGCAGACACGTGACAGATAACCAAATCATTCATGAGTACTGCTTCCCCCCACGCGGCAAGCAGGCGAGTACATCGATTAAGACAGCTCCCATTCAGATGCATCCACACATGCCACATTTGGCAGGGGGCCATCATGAGGAATTTCTGCATGAAAGAAATTAAAAAATGCATTCTGTTCAGGGAATTTTGCTGGGGAAGGGGGAGACTAAAAATGATTGTCTTAAAATGACAAGAGCTCAAATGTAAAAAACAATTTTGTAAGACTTCAGGCCACATTAGCTTTATTACAAGCATGAGATTCCCAGGAAAAAGCTTTAAAATAAAGCAATTTCTGCACACCAGTATATTGCAGCAGTTTGTACAAAGGAAAAATGTGAGATCATAATATTGACAGTATAATGACTTGGCTGAATTTTTTTAAAGATCTATTACTGAGAGCCAGGAAAATACAACAACTATTTTTTGTGATTGTTTTGTTTATAACATACAGTAAAAAGCTAGTTAGAAAGTTTCAGATGATCATTAAAGAAACCTCATGAGTCATCTGACAATTATCTAAGTGGTTTGGATAAGGGGATATACATCTTGCAGCACACAGAATTTAAAGAAGCCATAATAAACTGTCTATTGTCATCCATGTAAGTGTCTATCTCTGCTTCGAAGCAGACATCTACTGCTTTTCTGTTCCATCAGGATAACCAAATTTCTTGCAAAATGAGAAAAGAACATCACCTTTCCTGTACACTGTGATGCTCTCTGAACCTACTGTTTCTTTTGTCAGTCACAGTCCTTTCTTACCTCTATTTGAACATTTTTGCACATGCATGTGTGTCTCTCACCAAGTCTCACCACTGTCTTTTAGAGAAGAGATGACCAAAACTTCATTGGTGTATTTCAGGGATAGTAGCTGTACTTATTTTATACAGCTGGTGAGCTAGATTCACTGTTGTTAAAAAAAATGCCCTAGACTTTGTTCCTGGTCTTAAATGGGTGATAGACAAACAGGAGCCTCAGACTGTGTGCACCTGAGCCCAAAACCATTTCCTTAAGATGTAGCAATTATTTTATCAGTCTGAAGTTCTGCAGACTGTAATGCAACGTCGCAAATCATACCATTTACACATTGCTGCTGCCCTGAAAAAACCCACAAAAACAAATAGGCTATAAACTGCAGCAAGACATTACTGCAATAGCTAGGTCCCTGGGAAGAATCATTCAAAAAGAAAAGGGGCTCTTTTCACAGCCCAGCCTTTCATTAAGGAAAAAGTAAAAAGCTTTGAAGAGAGTCATGCATCTTCTGATCAGAAGCAACACCTTTGGGACATTTTGGTAAGAAACCTCTGGCCTCTCTTCTTGAAGCATCCAAAAAGGACTGCTTCACCTCTTGCATGAGGAAGTGCTGAGCAGCAAACATTCATTTTAGTTCTCATTTAACTTATTTACAAGGTATAATTTAAAAACCTAATGGGTAAGGAGGAGAATGAATCAAAAGTACAGAAGAAAGACAAAAAGAAGGTTAAAAAAGACTGAGAAAGAGATAAGATGCAGGAAAAAAACCACAAACATAACTACATCAAGAAGACTTCAACTTGCAAGCTGTGTGGTTGCACATTTTTCATGCTACCTCCCACAATTCATTACCAAATCTGTTTTAAAGGCCTCCAAATTTCACTTCAAGTCTCCATGAAGACAACTTTCTAAAAGCTGAAGATGCTTATTGTGTGCTATGTCCCAACACTGACAGGAACAAGACTCATACACAACAAAAGGGTCGTTATGTCCAATCTCACTAAACAAGGCTGGGCAAGTCAGATTGCCATTTCATTCACATATACTTTCAAATAAAACCATCATGTTTTGCCCATGCTTGCTTTCTGCATATCTCCTTCTGAGTGGATCTCCCTCCAGCATGCCCTTCTCGACTCTTTCATATGCTGAAGCAGCTCCTCGTTACTCTTTATTGTTCTTTTGTCCTCACCAGTTATCCTTTTCCAACTCTTCTTGCTTCTACCATTTCTTCCCAGTGCAGATAGGTGTTCAGCCTGGAGAACAACCAACCTGTCCCATTTAGCAGAAAAACAGACCACAGAAAAACTTAATCAAGTGTTACATGTAAGTGTGCACATATGAATACATACATATATGAAGTTACACACAAACTGCCATGATTTGTAGCCCTGCACGTGGGCTCAGCGCAAAGCGATGGCAGTGAGCCTAGTCAAGGGCCAGCCATTCCACTTGTCTGATCCGAATGCCTGCATTAAGTTGCAAAGTGAAATTTAAGCAACATCCGTCAGCTAGAGGAATGCAATCAACAGACAAGAGGTACTGAACAGCACAGGAGATTGGTACTGTGCTGGCACAGAAGAGAGCTTTTTGGGTCAAAAGCTGGGAAGCAACAGAATAGGCTTTGCCTTACTCTCAAAATACCTTTAAACTCTTTTGGTAGAGCTATCATGTGCCAAGCTGCACAACTGATTGTCTCACATAGTCTCTACTAACTCTACTGGAGTTCAAAACACAGTACTGAAAAGTTGCAGGTTTTTGCATATGCTGCACAATCCCCCCTCACCCCCCAACTTAATGACCAGTAGTCTGCAAATCCAAAGATAAGCATACTTTGTTGGATGGGAGAAGATGATGAAAACACAAGGAAACCATGAGACCAGTTCGCATGGCAGGGTCTCCTCAGCAGATCTAATTGTTGACCAACTTTTGTGGGCATTAAGGCAAGGATAATAAGGAGGGGGTTGATGAGGGATAATGAGACAGTTCAGTGTTTCATATTTACCACAGTCAGGAGAAGCCAAGCATGAACAGAGAGGCCAACTGTCAGTTTTAAATGAGGCAGAAGAATGATTAAGAGGCAGAGGACCTTTACCCACAAATGCAGGTTCAAAGAGACCTTTAGAAAGATTTTTTTTAAGCAAGTCTTATTCTCTGTTACACTTACATCTGTAAGCTTTTTTTTTTACCATTGCAAAGACTTAATAGTTGTGAAAAACAGAGCAAAAAAGAACTGCCCCCCAAAAAGAAAACAGCTGTTGGTAAACCCCTTGGTTCTAACTCTGCAAGCAAGAAGACCGCTAACTTTTCAAGAGGTAGCGGAACCAGTGTTTTGACCTTTCCAGCTCTTTACTCAGGAGAGGATGGGAGCACTAAGGAATGCTACCCTGCAATGCAAGTTGTGATGCTGTCTCACTTCCTTCAAAACAAATGTCACCATCCTACTCTGTCAGCATTTAGCCTCAACACTTTTGCCTGGCACCCAAGAAACAGAAAGCATATGACAATTCCCCACAGTTTCATTCAGGGAGGTTACAAGCACCCCAAAGGGCCACCGCAGCTCTTGTAACGAGTCTTACAACACGCAACACGAAGTGGAGTCCTGTTGAAAACAGATCCAAAGCAAAGGCTGGTTCTCACAAGCAAATGCAGGATTTCTTTTTCACAATGGCATCGGCTAGACAGGGAGAATCTTTGAAGTATTCACATACCTGCCCTGAAAGACAGACTAAAGAAGTTGTTTTTTCCTCATGAGCATTCCTTAAAGATGAAGTAAAAAAAATACATCTTTTGCCAAACATGGTCTCAGAAACTTCTCTCAAACACAAAAATAATTTTGTTTATTATGATTTAATCTCTACCATTATGCAAGGGCTGTCATCTTCATTCTTGATTTCTATCTTCAAAAGGTTTTTAAGACAATAAAACCCTCAGGCTATGACTTCATATATGAAGGTCAAAGTACACAAAAGGCTTTTTATGAAAATTGTCCAGCTAGTCAGTTGATTCATCTAAGCTGCATCTACATGTGGCACCACTTTCTAGTAACTAGATATTTGAGAGGAAAAACAGAAAACAAATTTACTGCTCTTCTCACTAGTCTCTCTACAGCACAGCTGAAAGAAGTTAGAGACAGGTGTGTTTTTATGTTTGCGCAGCAAGAGCAGATGGGCAACAAGTATCTGGTATATTAACACACTCTTAAAAGCTGCATTATGTAAAAAAATAAAAATGCATAATACAGTACAATAAAGATAAGTTGCCACACCTGAGTTTATTACCATTTGCTAAAATCAGAGGTAGATGATGAACCAAGTTACCTGACCTCTGAATGTTCACAGGTATTTCAAATACAGCTTTTACCTCCTTATCAGAAACATGACAGTAATCATACTCAAATAATTAAATTCTACCTCTTGCCACACTGGGCACGAAAAAAGCAAATTGCGAGTCTCCTTAAACATAACACACCACCATTTACCAAGCATAAATACTTTCTTCAGTAAGGTCCCCGTGCCAAAACAAGGCTCCTGGGGTGCAGTCTCACCATATGGCTAAGCTTACCAAGTGACTAGCTGCAGGTGCTGCAGGGGATGGCTCTGCTTGACCCTTTCCTCCACACATCTCTGCTACTTTCCTCACATTAAGCACAACTTGTCAGACCTCACAGTGAAACAGTGGAAGCTCTGCTGAGAAAACCAACCACCCTAGAAAACTGAATGGTAGAAGAGTTTTCTGCTGGTTTAACTTCATGAACTCACATAGCCAGTAACAACGCAAGGAAGGCAGAAGAAACATGAGCCTGGAGCAAGGGGAGGGAAGCTGAACTAGCTCACTAGCAGATCAACCCTAGCTATCTTGTGAAATCTCACCCTGACAAAGCAAGGACAACTAAAACGTAACACCCATTGAAAAATGAGTACCCCATCTTAAAGATTAATGAGAAAACCCTCGAGCTAAGTCTCAGAACAACAGGGCGATTCTACTCTGTCTGTATTCCTGAACTTACGGCTGTTTGTGAGGCTCTTCTGTCAGAATAATTTCAGTCATACAAGAGATGTAGGAACACAGAGACTTCAGACAGGGATAGATAGAAGTGTATTTAAACTTCCTGAGTTCACACCACTCTGGCTGCAAAACCCTGCGGTGTAGGCTAGACATGCTGGCAGCATCATTCCCTTCACTGGACAGATTTTAGTAGCCAAGCCCCCACTCTTCTTGAAAGCAGCTCCTGTGCTCTCATGCTTGCCTTGCTCAGTTATGTGAAATATGACAGCAGTTCCTTTAAAGAACAACAGACTTTAAGAGACAAAGTCTCTCAAGTTACACAAGGGGAACAGCATTTTCCTCCGGCAATGAGGATCTGTGAGCAGCCACTGTTACCACCTGGACAAAGTTTCCTCACAAATGCTTTTACTGTTCAGAAAGGAACTGGAGCACGAGACTGAGATGCGATGGCCAAGCCCCTACATTGCTCCCTTCCTACTCTGCTCTATAACTTCCCTGCAGTAACATCACAGACACCTCCAAGTGACAAACACTGGACCACACCAACACCATGATTAAGGATGGCTTTTAGCACAGCACATACAAAGCTGTTCCCTGTCTCCAGGGAAAGCTGGGTCCCTCAGGAAATCCCACTGATCCATACAGGAAGGAGACTCTGCTCCTGGCAGAGTGCTGTTAGGCTGGGACACAATTCAGTGCAGGTTTGCGTGGCAATGTGGGTAAGACCAGACAAAGTTAGGGTCCTCAGGCATAAAGCACCTGCAACAAACCTCAAGTCACAACCCAAGCGATCCTCTTCACCCTTGTTTGAGAGGCAGGCTGACTCATGCCGCACACCTGGAAGACTCTGTGGGGAAGCAAGGCTCAGTGAGTCCCTGTCCCACAGGGGCAGGCCAGGACCACGGAAGTGCCTGGTGAGAGGGCTGCCACCACCGAGCCCACCTCCAGTCCTCACTTCCCTCCTCAAAACAGAGTCTGAGCCTCAACTGGCCCTACCTTGGGGTTCAGACATACACGTGCTTTAATCAGACTTCACTCCAGAGAACATAAAAAACTCACGGGAACGAGTAAGTGCTGCCAGGCATCACGGCTCCCAGGAATACACCTCTCGAGGGGCTGCTCAGGCAGATCTACAGATGCCTGACGGAAGCACTGAAAGTTGTTTTAGCGCTTAAAAATCACGAGGTAATACTGGGGCAAGGCGCTGGGTAACCGGAGGTGGCGAGTGAGCGAGAGCGTGCGTGGGGCAAACAAAGTCCCGGCGGCAGCCTGAACTTTCCCCTCTCGCCGAGCAACCGCGGCCAAACCCGCTCCCGGGCACGGCGGCGGGCAGGGCCCGAGCCCGGGCCGCATCGGAACGGCGCGGCGCCCACCCCGCCGCCGCGGCACCTGCGCCCGGATCGCGGAGGCCGCGGCAGGCCGTGCCGGTCGTGACCGCGACGGGGGTCTCACCTCGTCGCCCCACTTGAGGACGTCCTTGTGACGGTCGCGCAGGGCGCGGTAGATGTGGAGGAACTGGATGATGCCGTGTTTCCGCACGTGCTCCGCGTGCCGCCGCGTCTCCTCCCAGCTCAACGGCGAGCCCTGCGACAGCAGCCCCATGCCGGCCCGCAACGGAGCGGCAGCGCCGGAAAGGTGGGGAGAGCGGAGCCTGCGCAACGCTATATGCGCTCTGCGCCGCGACAGCGGCGGCGGGAGCCGTCCAGCGCCACACACGTGACGGCGACGGCGCGTCAGGCCGTGACTCAGCACTTTCCGCCGGTAGGCCCCGCCCCCCGGCCGGGGCTCGCTGCAGGCGGGCTGAGGCGCTGCCTGGCGGCGGGGTGATCTGTGGCTGCGGCTTCTCCTCAGCGCTTCCGGGATTTGGTGAGGAGGGAAGCGCCTGTGGAAAAGCAAATGCTGGAGAAACCGCGGCGGTGTGAGCGCCGCTGCTCCCCTACTTTCCCCCAGCACGCCCCGAACACAGCGGGGAGGAGGCGTCCGTTTCCTACGGAAGGGCTGCTGAAGTAGCGGCGGGAAAATGTCCTCCTCGGTCCCGAGTCCAGCCCTCACCGCGCCCCTGGATGTGGGAGCGGAGGGGTCGGCCGGGGCGCAGCGCTGGGACCGGCCGGGCAGGAGGGGGCGTCCGCTGGCGTCCCGCTTGCCGGTCTGGCCGGGCTGGTGTTCTGCTGGAAAGGGACCCTTGTGTCACAAAGGTGTGACTAAAAGTGTCCAAATTAAGGTCATGGCTGAAAGGTCCTCGAACGTGGACGGCGGATTGAAAGCTGGTGTGTATTTATTTCAGATCAGAGCATGCATCTCAAAAAAAAAAAAAGGTGCATATGGATGCTTTGGGTGGGTGGAGTGAGACTCAGAGATACACCTCATCTCCCCGAGACGTGTCTGTTCAGCCCACATCCGGCTGTGCCAAGAAAAAGCCCAACCAATGAAGATGTTAAAAATGAGTTAATTATCTGGGAATTGTCCTGGAGGGAATCAGAGCATTCATCTCAGGAAAGAGGAAGCAGGGGCATGTCATGGTGTGTATTTTACATTTGATGCAAAATAGAAGAAAGGCCTATTGGTGCTATTCCAAGTGTTTTCTAAATGAAGAGACAAAAATAAGGAACTGAATAGTGCATGAAGAGAAAGGCTCTCACTTCTGAGAAGGCTGTCCTTTAAGGATACCATTCAAAAGGGAGGGATATAAGCAAGTTTGCAAAGCCGACAACAAGGACTCAGAAGCTGAAATTCATTATGCCTCAACCCTCGTTTTCATCACATTCACAGAGCTCTTTCTTCTTGGGCCTTGGGGACAAACACAGCTGGTATGGGGTAGGATTGCATAGCTAAGGGCTTGAGGATTAGTAGAATACTTAAATTGTGGTATAGCCCACTAATGGATGAATTGTATTATTAGATATTTCATTAACTGAATGACTATACTGACAAGAACTGCCTAATTGTCTTTTTCCAGGATATGAGGTGCCTCAAGGATAGGACAAGCTTCCAACACATTAGTATAATAAATCTAAAATGCATTAGTTAAAAATATCAAATATTAAAGCCACTCGAAAGTAAAATGTTTTATATCTTGGTTACTTTTTTAATGACCTAAGTTTTTATACAAAGAGCAGCATTGACAGAACAGGAACAAGCAGTGATCATTATAATTAAAATACAAACATTTCATTTCAAATGCGCTGTTTTTAGGGGTTTACAACTTTTTTAAAACTCATGGTTCTGGCTAAAATTTTAATGGTTGATCTCTGACTGAAAGCAACGCTGCTGTTGGTACTGTTGTAGATCTGGAGAAGGCCTGTTGGGTTAGTTTCAGGGAGAAGGAAACATTTGAATTAAAAAGATCCCACTGACTTTTTAATGTTTGAAAAATCAGGAAGTCAAAAAATCTCACGCTTGGCAATGGGAGTCTGATGAGGCATATCCCTCATGCGAAAGTCAAGTTGCACTTCAGATCTGAGAGGACAAAGAGACTTTATGCATCGCCCTGCATATTTGAGGACAGTTGCACCAAAAAATCAAGCTCCAACATTAGTGCCACCACACTGCCATCCAGTCTCGGGTTTTCCATGGCTTTCAGTTCAAGCTGGAGCACCTGAGGAGCCCCAGCAGTGACAGATGTGGCCAAGTAGCATCTAATGGTGTTTCTGCTAGCTGTGTTAGCCTCTTTCCTTCTCTTGGGGCAGTCAAGCCTGGTTTTGGAGCAAACATCATTACATCAGAGCAAACAATACTGTCGTCTTATGAATCTGGGCAAACCTGTACAGGTTATTTAGGATCCTTGCTCCCATTTCACTTGGCTGATAGCAAAAGCACTGTGTGGCTGAGAGACATTTTTGAAAGAATTGGGTATTTGGTATGATTCCCAGCTGCTTTGAGCATGCTGCTGTGTATAACTGACTGTAAACATTTCCAGCAACATATACAACATTTCCAAACTAAGATCAGCTTTATTATAACTCAGGCTGCTATTACGCAGCCCGTACTCTTCAGCTGACCATTAATGCTACTCTTTGACCTGACATTCAAAAGCACTTTTTCACTGTCTTTCTCCATGTTTAAATGCAGCTCATTTTTGTGTTATTTCAGTGCCATTATCTACTCTATTTCTAGTCCTGTGTGCTTAGTCTTATCAGCTGTAGAGCTAGTACATTGTTTATAACAGAAATCCAAGACATTTTCCTTCTGCAACAGTAAAACTGATAAAAATGTAAACTCCGTTTTCTCACATTGTAATCTTTAGCATAACAGCGTGACAAGTCAGCTGTGTTTATGAGGTGTTTACTGTCTTCAGCTGAAGCCTTTTTCCCCTCAGTTCTGATGTATGTGTTCTGGCAGCGTGGGGCTATCTATAGCCTTTTTCCTTTTCAGGGGACTGTGGCACAGAGGAGGAGTATAAACCATTCTAAGGCTGACAGCATCACATGCAGAAGCATTCATTTGCACATCACATAAAATATGACTTCAAGACAAACCACCATTGTGTAATATCTGCCTACATGCATAATGTTGTATAATTATTTCCAGTACACTTATTATCGTGTATAATTACTTCCAGTACACTTAATATGAAAAAAAGCTTCTCTAAACATACAGGCAGTACTTCGGATGGTGTTAGTAGTTTAGCTCCGTACCAGTATCTTCAGCCCCAAGACTTGACCAGTTTCTCTGGACAGTCTAAGGGAAAATCTGGATTCAACTTGGAGAAAAAAAAAATGTTTGCTAGAAAAACATTTTGCGGAGAAGAAATGTCTCCTCCTGAAAAACATCCTTTGCCTAAACATAGCAACATGGAACTTCTGTAAGAGTAGACTCAGCCCAAATTCCCCTTAAACCCCCTCTTTGTTCCAACAAGATCTGTTTTATAACTAGGCCACTTTATTATTTCCTTATCTCTTTGACTAGTTGCTCATCAGTCCCAGGGAGGGACTATTCCCCATCCCTGAAGCAGTATCCACTGATCACAGAGCAAATTAGCATTTATTTGGGAAATGTGACCAGTGACTTTAGTACATTTTCAATCAGTTGGGTTTTTTTGTTTGTTTTGGTTTGGTTTTTAACTTTGTGTTCAGTTGAAGCAATTAGAATAATTGCTCTAATTAAATTGTATGTCCAGTTACCCAAATACCAGCTTTTCTTTTTTAGTTCTCCTCCCTGCTCTGTTTTAGAACAGAAACTTAATAGAGAAGCCTTGCCTTGTATGAAAAAGAACACAAATTGTCTGCATCAAATTGTAAAAAAGAAAAAACATCTATTTTTTCCAGAGATGGAAAAATCATTTCCAGGTGAAATTCAGCTGTTTGTTTATGATAGTATCGATGCAGCATGACAACACTCAGAAATGTCCGTGCCAGGAAACAAAAATATCTTAAGAAACCAAGATGTACTGAAGTTACAAAATCATCGGAAATCGTACTGATCCTTGCCTTGAAAACCATTAGAAAACCATCAGCTGTTAGAATTTAGATGAAGGGATCTGGAAATGCATTACAGTTGGAATAGTCGTAGAATCATAGAATGGTTTGGGTGGGAAGGGACCTCAAAGATCATCTAGTTCCAACCCCCCGCCATGTTGAGCTTCTCGTCCACCAAGACCCCCAAGTCCTCCTCAGGGCTGCTCTCAATCCATTCTCCACCCAGCCTGTAACTGTGCTTGGGATTGCCCTGACCCATGTGTAGGACCTTGCTTGGCCTTGTTGAACTTCATGAGGTTTGCACGAACGTGAAATTTCACACGAACTTAAAAGTACATGGGCCTTTTCCCTTGACTAGTACCTTCCAGTACCTGAAGGGGGCCTACAGAAAGTCTGGAGAGGGACTGTTTACAAGGGCATATAGTGATAGGAGAAGGGGTAATGGCTTTAAACTGAAAGAGAGTAGATTTAGATTAGATATTAGGAAGAAATTCTTCACTGTGAGGATGGTGAGGCCCTGGAACAGGTTGTCCAGAGAAGTTGTGGATGTCCCCTCCCTAGAAGTGTTCAAGGCCAGGTTGGATGGGCTTTGGGCAACCTGGTGCAGTGGAGGGTGCCTTTGCCCATGGCAGGGGGATTGGAACTAGATGATCTTTGAGGTCCCTTCCAACCCAAACCATTCTATGGTTCTGTGATGCTAGGAGACAGTAAGTTGGTGGGAGGAGAATATATGACAAGGCACCTGCAACTGTGAAGAGCTGCCCTTAAGGTTCACATGTTCCCATCTTCCTAGAAATTCCACAGAGGACAATCCACTTCATATTTTGTGTATATGCAAAGCTCTTCAAATCAGCTGCCACTAAATCTAAATAGAGTAGCTCGGCACTTTGAGAATATACCCGCTGGGAGAGATGAAAGATGTGTAGACTCATGGGTGAGACCACTCCTACTCCTTTCTTTTACTGGCTGTCATTAGAAGTAATAAGTAAAAAGTAGATGTCTTGTGATGAGGCTGTTATTAAAGAGAAGAAAGAAAGGTTTGTTTTTCTTCATGAATCATCTGCAAAATTTTTTAAAGCAGTATTTGAGATGATTGTTGAGTTGACTTTGCTTAATATTGTGTTATTCTCTGAATAAAACGAAAAGACTTCAGATGGAACAATCTACTTTCAAAGTTTTGGAATGATATGTTTGGTAGAAAAAAATATCTTTGTCTTTTTTTTGATAAAATTTTTATGCTTCCAGGTCTATAATTTATGATGTGCACCTGTGTCCAGTATAATTGACTCAGGGGAGCAGCAGATATGATAACTGCCTCCTTTTGAGCAAGGAGGCCTCCAGGCATTTTCTGAGGCACTGGAGAGATTGGTGCTCAGGCAATTATTTCTTGATGCAGAAAGTCTTGCCAACTAGTAACTTGGATTAAATAATCTATTTGGGGGGAGAGGAGAGTTACAACACTGAAAAGATTCAAGTGAGGAATCATCTGAAGGATCTTCAAGTGAAGGTCTTCCCACTCTGCAGTGAAGAAGGTGACTGACAGACTTCCTGCAGTCCAAGTTATAATGCTGATTACTCTCCAAGCTAACTTGTGTTATTAGTGTATGAAAGATGCTGTTCTGACTTCTTGGTATTGCTTTAAAACTTCTTTTTCTTGCTGTCACCTGATATGTGGAAACAACTGCAGCAGGATTAAATTTTGTCATGAGTCTGAGTGGTGCCTTTCTAGGTTTCTGTGGGATTTCTTATTCATACAATTGGTTTTGAGGGTTCGAGGTTTTTACTGCAACAAGAATGAATTCTGCAGTTCAGTCTATAAAGTTTCATCTTTTCAAGTGAAAATAATCACATTTTTTTCACCACTTTGGTCTGTATCAGCATATTCCTTTTGCAAAGAGCTTGAATTTCTAGTTTCTTAGTAGCCCATATATTCTTTTGCTGTGCAGAATACATGATTATGGTGCCTTGATTGAGTCTGGCGTATCTAATCATGTCATGAACGCTGCTAAGTGGTAATAACAGGTTGTAGTGTGTGAGTTATTCTGTGTGCAAAATGCTGAGCTCCTGCCTCTCAGAGCAGTCTAGCGTGGTGACCGATGCCCATCTCATCTTGTTCACCTTTTCTCCTGCCATGACCTGTTCCCTTGGAGATGCCTTCTCCCACCAACTTAGCTGTCGCTGTGTCCTAATCTCTCCTAAAGAGGCACTTTGGTGATGCCCGCAAGATACAGAGTACTTCCAAAGAAAGTAAGAACTTCCAAATTATTTCCCAGTTTATCTTCTCTCCAGCATCTTCTAAGCTGGAGACCCTGTACTACAGGACTATCTTCATATTGTTTTCCACAGGCTGACCTCATTGGTTTTTTTTTCTTAGTAAATAATAGCTGTGTAAGATAAGATAAAAGAATGCCAGGTGCTTAATAACAAAGCAGAAGACTGAGTATCTTCTCATCCTCTCTGCATGCCAAGTTGTTATTTTTAACATGTCATTTAATTCATCATCAATATCAGAAACAGTAAAATTTCTTTTTAGGCATAAGATAGGAGAAACAATAGAGGCACAACCTGAAACAGGGGCTGTGTGCAAAGTCCCTCCAAAGGCTTTGTTGACAGCTAAGCTTTACAAAGGACTGAATTTGGATGTGTGTGCAGCATATCAAAGAGACTGAGTTCCTGGATTATTTGGATTCCCACCACAGGCAGGAGCGTAGGTCTGTGCACTTTTCTTGCACTGAAATAGGATACACCAAGATGTCCTAACTCCATGATTAACCTCCTGAAAACAACCCACAAATGCCCACATATTAGTTGAATATTAGTAGAATAAATAAATCATATTTTTCTCTTTAGCAACAGCCTCGTCTTTCCTTCCATACTGAAACTGTAGCATATCTGTTTTATACAGAGTAATTTAGCAGCTAAGACTAAAATACAGATCCATATTGTAAAAAAGCAGAATTCCTAAGTAAGATCATAGAATCATAGAATGGTTTGGGTTGGAAGGGACCTTCAAAGATCATCTAGTTCCAACCCCCCTGCCATGGGCAGGGACACCCTCCACTAGACCACGTTGCCCAAAGCCCCATCCAACCTGGCCTTGAACACTTCCAGGGAGGGGGCATCCACAGCTTCTCTGGGCAATCTGTTCCAGTGTCTCACCACCCAAGATGCATTAGTAGCAGCTCTTAGCTTGATTTTAACACTAATTTTCAGCCTTAAGTGTTTTCCAGACCAGGAAATAAAAGCAGTCTGTGAGCTGCTGTGCCAGGTATGCCCCAGGCCACCCAGGGGCAAAGTAGCTGTAGCACCGCGCTGCAGTCCTACCTTGGAGTGGGCCATGGCAGGTGGTCTGGGCTCAATGGTCCCACTGGGAGGCGTGTTCCTCTGCCAGGCAGCAACCTAGAGCCACGAGCTTTTCCCATCCTGGGAGCAGTTTGATGTGTCCTTGTGTAGTGAAGTCTCCCTGCCAAAGAAAGTAGATGTCTGGTCTGTATATAGATACCTAATATGAATCTCCAGTTCTTCTGAACCCACATGCATTCAGCTCAGGTCCAGCTCAGATACTGAATTGCCACAGTATTGATTCTGCAAAGCTGGAAATACCACAAATTTCCCAAGACAGGATCTGTTTCCCCCCCCTTTGTGTATTTGTTGATTGCTTGGCAGCTTTTTGTGTGTTGCAGTTCTGTCTCCTTTCATCATTCAATACTGTCACTGCAGTGTAAGTGATGGTGGATTGATTCCTGGTGGGAGTAGTCAATATTTACAAGATTGCTTATTCTGTAGGCTTTTGGTCATGTAACAATGAACCAAATGGGAATAATCCTCCAGCGTTTTAAATGGCCATACATACGGGTGTTCGTACCTTAGGTAAAACAGCAGCAGGAAACAACCTAACCTTCGAGAAGAAAATGAGATAGCAGAGTAGGATTTGATAAGATAAGAGTTTTTCGAAAACTATGGTGAAATCTTTCCATGCCCCTAGGTAAGTCCAGAGTCTCAAAAAAATGATCTGATTTGAACACTTAATCTTTTTGTCAATTTGAAGCAGGGATGGTCACAAAAAAGATTACACATGAGTTTCCTTCTGTTGATTTTTGTCCAATGCACTAAGTCCCAGACAGTAGCTTGGTCTCAAGAACTGCATCTAGTTAGAAAGGCTGAGGCAGTCAAAAAATACCCTTTGATATTTTTCCAATAACCAGGTCATAATTTGCCTTAAAGACTAACCCATTCTTCACATGGCAAGAAAAATAATAATTTACAGGCTTTTATATAATAGTACTACTTAGCTATGGCCATTATAAAACTCTTGAAAAGCAATCTCAAATTTCTATTGAGTGCCGTACCTTAGTTCCTCTGGCTTTTGATAGCTAGTGGAGACTAATCTATTTTCAGACATATTATTACACCAAAGTATTTTTTTCAGGAATATAGTGAAAAAAACAGGATATGTTAAGTAGCAGGAGTGGAGAAAACAGTCCACTAGTAATCACACGCTGAATAGTCTCCAGAGATCAATTATGCCTTCCTCAGCTGCAAGTTTATCTCCAAATCTTTAATTACAAAGTATTTTCATCTGATCTACTTCATATTGTGTATGATCTACTTTATACGGAGCATAAAGTTCTACTGAAAAGTTGAAAAATATTGGAAATGCATTCTCCTTGTCTCTTTGATGAAATTGGTGATTTTCTAAAGGTTTTAGACAGAGATCACTGCAAAATCAAAATGGGAAGAAGAAACTTTGAAAAAGGAGAACATTGAGAGACAAACTCAGTATTTGTTAGCACATATTCTTTGTAGGTAACTGTTATTACCATTCATACATCCAAGGTGTTTCTACCAGACAAGTACCTCTCAGGGTCTCTCTTCGGTGGGAAGTTAGAAATGTTTTGGAGACCCCATTTCAAAGAGAAGTCAAACAGAAGATACTGAATATGCCTTTTGTGACATTTCTCTAAGTGAACTAATTGATACAATTTTAAAAGTTGGCCTAGTTCTTAGAGTAACAGCATTTTTAAATATGTTGTTGTTTATAGCACCTCTGGGGAACTGGCAAGCGGTTGAGTGTACAGGTAGATAAGATAAGGAGTAAAGATGTCAAGCTGCTTCGGGTGGGATCCAGGACGCTTAATTTAAGTACCTAGAATAATTATTGCTTACCTTATCTGTAGGCCCCCAGCTCCAGGGGTTGATCTGCTAATATCTTAGAGTAAGAGCCTCAGTTTTCCATAAGGTCTGCTACAAAATTACTGCATAAGAAAGAGTAGTGACCTCCCCGTGGGCGCTGGCAGCAGAGGGTGACAAGCTTGCCAGCGAGGAGAGGCTGCCTGCAGGATGCAGAGCGCTCAGAGGCAGGGCATGCAGCTTCCCTCCCCGCTGTGCCCTGTCGCCATGCCTGCCTTTGAGCAGGGACCCCCAGGCAGTGAATTGGGCAGTAGTTCAGAAGACGTGGTTTCTCGTCCTGTCCCCTCTGCTTGCATCTGTGTAGCTAACAGGAGCCAGGAACTGGTTGGTGGCATCCCTGCCCTACGCCAGCCTTTAAACACTCATGAAACTGCAACTTTGGTGGGCTGTAACTCAAAAAGGAGTTTAACGCAGGTGCAGCATTGACTGGGAAGCGCAGGGGAGAGCACCGGGTCAAAGAGGACTGTTGAAAAGATCAGTACTATTGAGGGACCCCTTGCTAAAAGCTGTACATTCCCTGGCAAACCCCTGACGTGGGACTCGGAGAGGACTGACATCCTACAGATCTCCCTGTGCAGAAGGTTGGAGGAGTGGGTAGATGAAGTGTGTACTGTGTCCTCGCCCCTTCTCAGACTGGTTGCCTTGGCAGGGTTGACAGATGATATTCTCCTGGCCATTCAACAGCTGATACTAAGGCCATGGTCATAAGATAATAAAGATACACAAAAAGCTTTTAAAAGAGCGCTACACCTTTATATAATTGAGTCTGTGTTTATAACCTTGCTTTGTGCAAGGTACATGTTTCGGTTGTTTATATTGCCCGTTTCAGCTCAGGCTCTGTAATATATAAATGCCTTGTGTGTGGCATTCAGCAAGATTTTTGCCTAAAGTATGAAGAAATAGTTAAAGCTGAGTAGGTGAGGTAAGAGTTGGAACCCAAACTGTGCTTTGCATTACTAAATCTCCCAAGGCTCCATTGTTCTAGTATTTGAGGTTTATAGAATATAACTGCTTTGTTTCTCTCCTATGCCTGTAAATGATTTTATGCCTCACATTTCTAGCCCTTGCTAATACTGCCAGTAACAGTAATACAGCCTCCATGTGGCAACTCAGTTTTCACATCCATATCTTCTTTAATCTTTGTCCAAATCCCAATTTCTACCAAAGAATGCATCAGGCACCACGATAAGACTAGGGGAAATGTAACCCTTGCCCCAAATAACCTGTAATGTACTGTAATGTTTTATCATAAGAACTGTACTTTGCACAGTTGTGTAAAAAAGCAACCATCCACCTGCCAAACCCACAGCACTCCCACACTCTGTGGTGCTGACACCAGGATTCCTGGGTTTTGCCTGTGGGATTAGCTGCTGTCAGCCAGTTCCTTCCAAAACTAGGATCGCAGAATAGCAGTGCCAAGGCAGCATCGCTGGTGGGGTTTGTGCCCCGCATGGATCCATGCACGGTGCAAAGGGGCAGAGAAGGCTGCAAGGTTCACTCAGCGCAGGCTGTTCTGTCATATAGTGGCAGAGCTAGAAGGAAGAACAGCAGACACAGCCAAAAAGCCTCCATGATCAAAATAATCCAGTCTAATACTAGCTATTTTCTTCTTGGGCTTTGATAAGGGAATTGTAGTACCTTATAACCTCCTTTTTAGTGTATGCATATGTGCAGGTTTTGGTCATATGGATCATCCTATGAGAAACCTTTGTTCTTCTCAAATTTCTCATGACTCCAGTTCCACCAGTCTGCTCTAATCTTCCTTTTCATAAGAGCTGGATAATTCTGTGGCACTCCACCAAGGAAAAGGCTTTAACTAAATCATTAAATAGTTGTTCAAAATCCCAAGTAGAAACCTGTTTATTACTATATATAACAGAATATTGAATTTATTAATAAGCCTAAGCATGTTCCAGGCATCTCAAGAGCGAAACATGCTCTTAGCTAGCTCAGCAAATACTAATGAAGCTGAAATGCCTATTTGCAAATAGACCTCCTAGATCAAAAAAAGAAATGTTGGCCTTCCATTGAGTAGTTCAGGTATTCAAATAATTTTACTTCCCACTTGTATCTTTCTTTGGCAGGTTGTACTTCTGGATAGATCTTCAGGTCCTGAAGAATGGGTGGAATCTAAGCTCAATAGCTCTGCTTTCTCCCTGTGAGGAACCATGTTGTGTGAGGGAATAGGTCTGCCAGTTGCTGTCTCACCACTGCTCCCACACACTGTGTAAGCATTGCTGTTAGAAGTAGCCATGGACCATCGGCTGCAGGGTCTTTGGTGTTGCTACCACACTTGTTTCTCACACTGTGTTGTAGAAAGACACACTCCTAAATGACCAAGGAGGTTGTGTGGTGGTGAGGGCCAGGTTCTCGAAGAAACAGATGCTACAGCTAGAAAGACATGCACAGCTCTCAAGGGATAGCTAAGTGCTTTGGAAACACCTCAGTAGATGCTACTCTACATTTTAGGCCTCTGAACACATTTAACATCTGCTCTCCAAGATAGTTTTCTTTTGGAGTTCTTTATGTTCAGCAAATATCACACTATCGTTCAGTCATCTGAGCTAGGCTATATAATTACTGACAGGCTGCAGATGGCTGTTAAGACAAGTCTACAGGGCACATAACAAAGAATTAACGTGTCTGCAGCAAAGCTGCCATACGTGAAGTTGCACGTTTGGGCTTGAGATGGTCTAACAGCTCATTTCCACATAAAGGAAGAGGCTCTGTGCCCTTCTCCCTGCTCTCCTGCCTTGGCCCTCCTCCCCTCACGTGCACTGGTTTGTGTTTTCTGACCCTGCAAGTAGCCCATTCAATTTACTGGAATCAAGAAGAATATTAAACTAGGAAAAAAGGTGAATTGTTTTGTGATGGCATATGGAATTGACTCAAACTGTGAAGAGCACCAAAGCTAATGCAAAGGATGGGATAGGATTATGTGACTTGGTTTGCATCTCAGGAAAGGAAGAGGAGGAAAAGGAAACAAGAGTTTTAAAGCAGTGGCAAGCTGGTAAATATGTTTTGTTGTAATGTGCCACTATCCTTGAATAACAAAAGACCAAGTTCTGTTCATACGCAAGTTCTGTCTACCTTCAGCACCATCCTGTATATACGTGTTATTTTTATTTGCCATTATGGATTTGTCTTTCACAGAGTGAATATATGTGGATAAAGCTGGGAGTGCAATATGACAGATTAGACAGAAAGATGGCAGCAACAAGGTTTTGCTCTAAGGGAAGATGGTCAATAAAATCTGCATATTTTGTAAGCTCATGTCTCAGCTCCCTCCAAGAGATAACAGCAATCTCTCTTGCCTTCTCCATAGGACCTAAGTAGGCTTTCTTTCTCCAGTTTTTTTTTGTTTAGCTGCGGTTTTTCTTATCATAGTGTCCTGGTTTTGGCTGGGATAGAGTTAATTTTCTTACTAGTAGTATAGTGCTGTGATTTGGATTTAGGATGGGAACAGTGTTGATAACATACTGATGTTTTTGTTGTTGCTAAGCAGTGTTTATGCTAAGTCAAGGACTTTTCCGCTTCCCATGCTTTGCCAGTGAGGAGGTGCACAAGAAGCTGGGAGGGAGCATAGTCAGGACAGCTGACCCAAACTGGCCAAAGGGGTATTCCATCCATACCATGTGATGTCGTGCTCTGTATATAAATTGGGGGAGTTGGCCAGGGGAGTGCTGCGCCTCGGGAGCTAGCTGAGCATCGTTTAGCAGGTGGTGAGCAATTGCACTGTGCATAATTTGTTTTGTGTAAATAACAACAATGACAGCAACAATAATATATTATTTAATTATTTATTATTGTTGTTATTATTATTATTATTATTATACTCTTACTTTTCTGTCCTATTAAACTGTCTTTATCTCAGCCCATGGGTTTCAGTTTTTCCCAATTCTCTACCCCACTCCACTGGGGCGGTGGGGGGAAGTGAGCGAGTGGCTGCATGGTGCTTAATTGCCAGCTGGGGTTAAACCACAGCACAGAGATTCTAGAAACAGATCAGCTTTTAATCTTCCTCTCAAAAATCTGTAGAGAAACTATGAAGCTAGACATCAAATAAATGAATGATAATTAAATGTACTGCCCATGAAAGATTTAACATGATTGAATTGGAGAAAAAGGAGGAAAAGTAATGATTGGCAGCAACTAGTTATCACTCCAGTGTTCAAAGTTTTTGCAGATTAACTCAGACATTTTCTGTTTCTGTTGAAGTCAAAGACAATATTTCCATTGGCTGCAGTTGGAGCAGTTTTAATCTTTTAAGTTTTGAACAGTCCTGATTTTCAATCTAAAATAATAAGGTACAATATCATTTCAAAACTGGCTCAATTATCTGATGTGTGGATTCATCATTCATTTTAACACTTATCTGACTGTTTCCTTATTCTTCTGCTGAGATTAGTTTAAAAGAAAAGGCACCTCACAAGTGATCCTCCCGCGAAAGGTCAGCTAAGGCTTTCTTTTCTACTTTTTAAGCTCTGTGGGAAGTACAGCTTCAGCCTCATTAAAAACAAAACACAGCCAGAACAACCCGTGTTCTTCTTACAACAGTGTCTTGGGGTAAACATGGCAATGACTCACTGTTGCCTTTGGCACCCTGCTTTAGACAGGCAGGTGCAGTTGGCAGGTATGTGGGAGCCTTGGGTGTATGGGAGCAAATGGGCTACGCGCGCCAAAACTGACAACCTCAGGGAGGTATTTGATGGGGAGCAAGGCAGATGCCTGGACATAAGCTACCAAGGGTAGCTAAGACATTGTCCACACAGTGCTGCAGATACAACATAGGACCTATTGGTCCCCCCGCCCTCTATGTTGGCAGCTGGGTACTGGGTGGGATATCCTAGGGTACTCAAGAAGGCATCTACATAGGAACACCTTCACCCTTCTAGAAGATCCCTGGAGCTGGTATGTTAAGAAATCATGGATGAAAGAGCTAAGCCACACAGAGAGCATACTTGCTGGTTTTCCTGAACAGGTTCTCCTCTGAAACCTTTAAATGGATGATAGCTTTCCACTTCAGCCTCTTTTTAAGAAACAGGGTATTTGTGCTGCTTTTTACTTTGCTGTAGTGTAGGGACTTGGCAGTCTGAAGATGGAGGCTTCCATGTTGCAGCTGCCACTACCTTACGGGCAGGAATCAGCCTAGTGCTCACGGTACCACAAAATGCAGCCGTCATGTTGTCTTCTGGGAAAGAGGAGAAATGGATGCTTTACCTTATTCCGTGAACTTTGGTCAATCGGTCCACCTTCAGGATCCTGCTACGATAGGAGTCCATTCTTCTGTGTGCATGCATGTGGGCATTGGATATAGTGGTCAGTTCTGGGATAGATCAGAGGGAATTTCAGGTTTTCAACTTCACATTTCCCTATAATACCTTTAGGTATTTTTCTGTACTGCAGAATAATATCCGTACTGCAGAAAAATTTCTGTACTGCAGAAAATCCTACAGTCAGTCAGTCAGAAAAGTGGCAGCCTGAGGACATTGGCGTAACTGTATGAGAGGAAAAGATGGACATTTTCTGGGGTTGGGCCAAAACATGCTGCTCCCTGAAAGATCTCTGCTGCATTTGCTGCAGAATGTGGAAGGCTTTTAGGGTTGAGCGGGGAACTTGAGAGGAGAGTAGGACTAGTGCCACAGCGAGTGCAGCTGGACATGGCTGTGTCATGCAACCTGGGGGAGGCAAGACATGATTTTACAGCTTCCTTAGTCTTCATTTTTTAGTTTCCTATCTTGGACTACTGAGTCTTAGCACTCAGCTGCAGCTGCATTCAACTTTCAGAGTAATGACACCAAATATTACATTTTTAATTTTCTACTCAGAGCTGTACTGGGAACAAGTTCAGTAAATAAAACAAGGTGCGGAAAGACAGTGCTAATAAAAATCCTGCCCAGATTCTCATTAAGAAATCTCTGCTGTTCCTGTGTACTGAATAAAGCAGGGATCTCTTGAAAGGAACATAATGCAGCAGTATCATTAAAAAGGTGTATCATAATAGATACACAACAGGGTGCCACATTAAAGGCAAGCTTAATTCTGGTATTTCATGACATTAGAGGGACTGACTTTGCATTGATAATTTTCTTTTAGTCCAGGCCCATGTTTTCTGGGGTGGGTGTGTGAATAACCTCCTAGGTTTACAAAAACAAAGGTGAAAATGCAGATCTTCTATGTAGCCACCATACATACTGATGCTTATGCATTCATCAGCAAGTCAGACATTTTCAATTCACAGCACTGACGTCTGCCATTTGAACTTGTGCACTAAGAGATAGGCTGTCCACCCCAGCGAGTCAGTCCCAAAAGGATGCCAAGACACACGTCTTCCCACTGCCTTTCACACATTATATGCTGACCAAAGAAATCTGTTTATTCCCAGCTGCAGAAGAAGTTGAGATGAACTGAATACAGAACTGCTCAGCTATTTTTTCGTCATTTCTTTGTGATAAGTGTGTATCTTGTGCCGATCCATTGGGTCCTTGTGCTGATACCTGCCTTGCACCCTTCACAAGAGCGTGAGGCTGGCCCAGCCGGTGCAGCTGCAGCAGTGCTGTGTGGGGATGGCAGATCTGTCAGACCCTGCTGAGTTCAGAAACCATCTCCAAAGACTGGTGTAGCAGAGTATCCTGAGCACTTACAACCTATATTTGTTGGATGCATGGAATTTGAAGAGTTCCTCATATAGCTCAACTCCCACCTCTCCAAATAGGAAATTCCCCACCAAATTAGTAGCTACTGAAGAGCTGCTCGAAGGATCAACCATAGTTTTGTTAACCTAGGAAACATGGCATGTTTCCCACCTGGTCATCTTCTCAACAGTGACTGAATCCTCAAAAAAAGAAGACTTATTTCAAGCCTTGTCTTATTCTCAGCAATAACAACCATTTTTGTCAGTATTTTCTAATGACGAGCATTCTTAGAGATATCCAGAATGAAAACTTGTCAGCTGTATGAAAGTTTTGCAAAATCAAATGAGGATCTTCAGATGTGAACTGCTGGACACCCATTCCTGCAAATGCTGGTTCTGTTTATGGTGCCAGTCAGAAAACACTAAACAGATCTCAGTCAGAAATTGCTGTTTTCTATCCTGATTGACATGTTATTTTTACCTAAGGCATATCACTTCATTTCCCCACTGTAAAATAAAGATAATAGCTGCTATTCCATAGCATATTACACTTGTATTTGTGAAGGAAGCAAGTTTCTGCTTCTCAGGTTTCTGCATTTGATAACTTGTCCCACTTGCACACTTGGCTTTTCCAAGACTTGCAGAGCCGATTGGTAGCAGAATCCAAAACAGAATTAAACCCGAGAGCGATCAGAAGACAGAAATTGTCCTGGCTGATGGGGAAATGTTTGCTTGACTGCACAAAGGCTGGAGTCAATTTTAAATATTCTCATCCTTTTGAAACACTAAGAGATCTACAAGTAGAAACTGCAACTTTGAAAGGAACATTGTTATTTTGGGGGGTGGTACCAAAAGTAATTGTAATTGCCAAAAATCCATAGAAATATTTAGTATCATAGAATGGTTTGGGTTGGAAGGGACCTTCAAAGATCATCTAGTTCCAACCCCCCTGCCATGGGCAGGGACACCCTCCACTACACCAGGTTGCCCAAAGCCCCATCCAACCTGGCCTTGAACACTTCCAGGGAGGGGGCATCCACAACTTCTCTGGGCAACCTGTTCCAGTGCCTCACCAACCTCACAGTGAAGAATTTTTTCCTAATATCTAATCTAAATCTACCCTCTTTCAGTTTAAAGCCATTACCCCTTGTCCTATCACTACATGCCCTTGTAAACAGTCCCTCTTCAGATTTCTTGTAGGCCCATTTAGTTGTTTTCTGGCAAGTGCTGACCAAATAGAGGAGCTCTCCTGAACCAAGCCGTGCTTTAATTACTGACCCACCAGTAGGACTTTAGCTTCTGAAAGCAGAATCCATTAAGCTGCTGTCTTAGCAAATTCTGACCATGCTCCCTGTTACTTCTGACAACCTGACTAATTCCATCCAAGCCAAATAGCTGTTCACGTGCCCCTCTAATATCTCAGCTTTGTGCTTCCATCTCAGACCCATTGGAAATGAAAACAATTAAAATTTGTGGATGGGTTTCTTTGTTGTTGTTCTTTATGTATCTGTGGGCCATACTATGGTTATATATAATCAATACGGCATGATAAACTACATCACTACATGGGAACAGTGCTATGAAAATCAGGTCTCCAGTTCCTTGGTAGTCAGAGACCTAATATGATGCTACTTGGAATAATCTAAAAGGGACAGATTTTCTTTAAGAAAACAAGTGAGCAGATCCTTTTTATCAGCTCAGTTTGGTTTTCTGCTGACACATCACCAAATGAAGCCAGAAATACATGGAATTCTTTCAGGAGGAAATTCATCCAATTCTTATCTCTGTAAAACTTAGGCTGGTCTCCATTGTCGAGCAATGTCATGCTATTCCTCAGCTAATAAAAAAGACCAGTGACTCAGCATGTGTAGCTTGTAATTCAATATCAGGTGAAAAGTTTGAACAGCATGCCAACATTTCATCCTAATGTTAATGTATTATCTTCAGGAGAGTCCAAAGGGCAGCCTTCTGGAATACAAATAAATGAGTACCTTTAGCCTTAATTAATTATAAGCCCTCTGCTTGTTTTCTAGATGGCACCTGTTCTTCCTAAATGAATTTAATTCCTCATTTGGATCGATAGATCAAATTTGCCACCAACTTTGCCACTTTTCTACTGAGAATGGTAAGAAGCAGTCAAAGACAGACTAATTGTGACAACTGATATTTTCTCTGAGTAGCGACTTGGTTTATTTTAATCCTCTGTACTGTAAATTATTTCCAAAAGCTTCAAGTGGAAAATGCAGATGTCAACAGACTTTTGGTACTTCCAGGGAGGACAGCTTGCACAAGAGTTTCAGGAGAAAAAATAGTTTCAGGAATTAAATTCAGGTGACTTTCTTATCAAAGTGCATTTCTGTTTGTGGGGAGAAGGGGGTGTACAGCCAGAGGAGACAGCACCCTTTAAAGTATTTGTGGGGAGATCACAGTGTAGCAGCATCATTTCCCATGAGTTCACCAGCACAGGGTGACCTGGGAGCCCTCCCCGGGGGGAGAGTGGCTTGTCCAGGTCTCTCCTGCCCATGCCAATGAGGAGCGCACACGGAGGAGGCTTTTACACATGTCATGGTCTGATACAGCCCAAATCTACTAATTAATTTTGCAGAGGGAGATGAGAATTTGTCAAGTTACTTAGTCACTACCAATCTGAAGCATAATTAAAATACTGGAGCAAAAAGCTTTATATACTGTTACCCATGTAATAACAGTCCCCTCCAAAAAATACAAATTCAGGGTAATTTAATTTAAATTTGAAAACATAATTGGTTTGTAACATGATCCTAGATTTGCTGAATGTCCCTGGTCTCAGGCTACGGTGCATCTTATGTGCCATTGTGCCCTTCTATAATGTGACAAGACCCTATAATTTCCGTCCAGTCATCCTCTGTTGGCCCTGTTTCACATGAGCAAACTTGCTAGCAAACCAGTAACTTGGTATTTGCACGATATACTGACCATGAAACACCTAGAGCCAGGTGGCACTGGGACACACTGTCATTGCACAACTCTGCTACGCTATCAGCAGAAGAAAGCTGACACTCCTTCACCAGGCTAATGAGAAACAGTACTGAAGACATCAGAGAAAGTCTTTGTTTTATTAAACTGTATGTCTTTCTAACACAATATAAGGAACGCACTCATTTCTTCTATTTTTTTCTGTTTAAACTTCTCAAAATCCTTAATACTCCAATGTTAACAGCCACAAAATGGCAGTTTTTTGCAACTCTCAGTGGACCCAGCAACTTTAATTGGATTTCTGTGGGCCAGTTCCCCGGGACTGAGAAAATGCTCCTTTGGCAGCGTGGTCCTCTGATGCTGGAGAATCACCGAAGGCTTCCCTCTCCCATTTGCCCCTCCATGAACAGAAACCCTGGCTACAGGAATTTGCTGAAAGATTGATCTTTCTCAGGGAACTGCAGATTCATTGGAAACAACATTTCATGGGCACACACCAGTTTTGACTAATGTTTCAAACCAGAGGGGTCCCCTGGGAATGTGGCAGGTCACTTGGTGGCTCTGGGGTGGTGGGCAGGACACAACCTTGCTGCGCTGGCTGCCCATGAGCTGGCAGCTTAGGCTTTCTGCAGCAGAGCTGGAAGAGTGGAAATGGTGAGATCCCCAGGTTTGTGAGAAGCTTCGGCAGGTCTGCGCTTGGATCCAGAGGGGCTAGCCCACATGCCCGGCTGTTTGGGCTCGCCTTCTGCCTAGCAGTCCCACCATGTGCCCTGGGGGCTGCCAGGAGGAGTCCCATGCAATGTGCGCAGCTGATTGCTCCATTAAGCTTTTCAAAAACCTGGTGACTTTTCTGAAGTGATACTTTCAGAGTCTCCTCTCCTGGCATTTTCAGTTCGCATTCCAGTTGGAAACAACCGCTGCTATTTGCAAACCATATGACTTATGCGGCCCAGTTACAGAAGCAGTCACACACCCTCCGCATTCATGGAGAAAAAGCTGAAAAGGACTGCTCTGCTAAGGCTGAGAAATTGCTTCAGTGGTAGAAATTCTTTTTTCAACTCTCATTAGCCAGAATTGTGCTAAAAGATGTAGCGCTGCATCCCTCACCTGCTCATTCCTATCCTCTCCCTCAAGTTTGCACAAGCCGGATCTGAACGACTGAGGAACTGATCCGGCTGAAATCTCAGCCAACGGGAACAAAAACACAAGCTGTAATCTGTCTCGGGCTCACGATGTGGTTTTCCATGCAGCTGTACGGAGATGTGTGCCTGTGGGGGGGTAGAGCTGGAGGGGATGGAGAGAGCTGCCTCTGCAGGGGAATGGGGAGGAGGATGCAGGGTGGTGTCTTCTGCTGGCTCTGGGGGCTCGTGCTTCTACATGAGGTGAGGTTACATGAGGTGGCTGAGCCTGGGGGTGGCTGTGACCTCCCACCTTCACCAGAAATTTGTGGGTCTTGGTGAAATCTCTCTGATCCTCACTTCCCCCTTGCAGGGACAGCACACACGCAAGCGCCAAGCAGTCACCAAAATGGCAGAGATGAGCATGTGCCAACCTGGGCTGCGTAAGAGAAATGGTGTGTAGGAGACGCTGGGAGGTGCCCCTACCCCAGCTGTCCTGGGATTTCACTCACAAGGTAAGCGGTGAGCATTTGTTGTACAACTGTGTGTTTCAGGGGGCCTTTTCAGAATGAAGTTGCACAAAATGGACTTTTTTTGGTATGTTAACAAACCAATCTAGAGTTGTGGAGCACTTGTGCATCTGCACGGTAGCCCTTAGTGGGGATTTTGCAGACCAGCTCCAGCCTTGGAGAAACAGAGGCATGTGGAAACTCAGGCTGTCCTCAAACGGGGTAGGCAATAGAAAGTTTCAAGGTCCTTTACAAATTAATGGCTGGGGTTTTTTTTTCTGTTTTCCAACACAGAACAGCTAAATATTCTCATCTTGTTGTAACACTTATGTCTTGTTTGACTTCTCTTTCATCTTCTTTCTTTCATCACCTTCTTTCTTTCTCTCTGACTGGAAAAATATGTTAATTCCTGGAGAAGTTTGCAAGAGACAAGAAGGTAAGCAAACTAAGTTCACCTTTGTAGAGTAGGTCAACTTGTTGGTACTTGCTGTCAAACAACGTGTGGTGATTTTAACTGCTGGGAAGATGGCGGTGACTGCAGCACTGGAGTGCCTTGCTCTAACCACTCACACACGTACAGCTGTTGTTGAGCATATGGAGAGAGCTCAGAAAAAGGCATGGAATGGCCTCAGGACTGGAAAACCTGCTGTATAGAAGCTCAGATTTTTTTTTTAAAGCTATTAAAGGGATAAATGTAATTTTCTGAATTTATTTTTTCAAAGAAAAAATTTGTCTCGATTTGAGATTTGCTATCTTTTTCCATATATTCTCTACTTTACTGAGCAGTTGTGAATTGTACGCAGGAATTATTGGGTGCAGCTTTATGCAGTTTATTAGGTGGGAGATCAGACCTTAAATATCTAAACCTGATGTCCAGGCACAGAATCCAGAACAGATTGACACAACAAATAGTTTATTCATTGAATGTAGCGTCTTCCCCTGTGAAAATATGCACAAATATATTTTTACTTTCTCACACTCCCCCATGACTCTCTGATTTTTCAGCCTAGCATGAAGGCAGGTTTTGGTAATCACAATGTGTACCCATCTGCCCTGCTCTAATAACTGTTAAACCAACTGCCACACTGTACCATCGTGCAGTGGTGTGACACACAGCTCAAAGGCATTAGAGGAGGATTCATTTCACCTAAGTTTAGACTTCCATAGTATCAATGTCTTCATCTGAGATAGTCAGCTTAGGTTGTCCTTACAGTTAGTGGAGACCAGTTGGCACTTTTAACCATGATTCAAGTGACCTGATTTAGATGTGTATTTTGGGATGGGATGAATCATGGGCTAAGAGTGCCTTTCTCTCTTTACTGCCTAGTTGGGATGATCAGCTGACGTGAATACTGGCACAGTGGAATTTTCTACACGACTTCTGAAGACCGGCTCTACATAAGAAAGGAAATTTAATGAGGCAAAACTGAAGTGTGTGCTCACCAGCAGCGTTGGGGCCAGTCAGCGTGGTTATCAGGCTGCCAGCCAGCACATGCCCCTTGTTGGGAGGCAGAGGGACCTCATGCTGCCCTTCACCTAGCTGGTATTTAGAGGACATGAGAAGAAGATTAATGTAGTGTTGAGGTGAGGAGAAAGTCATACAGACCTTTAGGGTCAGGAGAGCTGGCAGGGTTCTTCTGTTGGGTGGGTAAGAAAATAAGACTCAAGTTCAAAAGAAACACGGCTTCACTGCATTTACTGCTCAGAGAATTAATTGCTTATTCCCATGAACTCACCACAACTCTGCATGCTGTGACTGCTCAGATAAAACAACTTCTACAATAACCCTTTCAGCATTTAGAGATCAAGCCCTACCTCTGTTCAGCTTATGATGCAAATTTCCATTTCCAACTTCATAATTTTCAAGCAAGCACTTCTGGTGTTTCTTCCCCCACAGCCACTCTATCTTCTCAGAAAAAGTCACTATAAACACCTCAAACCCACCTCATTCTTTACTCTGAAAGTCCTCAAGCCTGCTAAAGTCCTGATGATGACTGAGTGGTTGCTTTGCTGAGGCTGCTGCCTAGGATTGATTGTCTCTGTTTCCTGTTGCTTTCCACCTGATGGCTCCCAGTTCAACTTTTTCAGGTCAGAACATCTCTCTGTTGCACACAGTAAAAGTCTTAGTCAATGAACCCAAGTGTGTAAAATTTATGGTAATGCAAGTAAATAAGTAAGAATACATTACCGTACTGGTTCTGTCCTGCATGTGTGAATGTTGGTGGTATTCATTCTAAAATGAAGGGTCTGGGAGTTGTTATGACTATGTCTCTAAAATATACTCCCCACTAAAAAGTTGCCTGTTTAAGCAGAGTCACTCATTTGTTTGTGGAAGGAGACTGAGAAGCAGGATCGAGCCGTACCTGCAGGAGAGGCAGCCACGGACAACAGCAACAGGAGCAAACAAGAACCCAGGAAGGGCCGTATCTCCTGCTAATCCCTGCGATATCATTGAATGAAAAGAGTCACCATCACCTTAATAACTGTGGTAACAATTTGTGCTTTGTCATGGTGACTCTCAGAGTTTCATAAGGCAAGGCGTTATTCAAGACTGGCCTTAGTGAAAATGCAGTTGCTCCCACAGGCATGTTCTCATTTTAGGATCACTTGTTAATGCATATTTATTTAGTAATTTACTTTCTGGGAACAATTCCATTCATGTTCACTTTTTCATTATCAGCAAAGTGTAACTCATTGCCCTGGTTTTCAGAAGGCACAACTGAGATAGCGAGTGAGCGAGTTGCTTGCTCAAAGCCGTGGAGTGGGTCAGCGACTCACCAGCAGAGCAGTTCAAATGGCAGGCAGGTTTTGTTTGTGTTTCATTCCAGGAAAAAACAGAGCAGGTAATGCAGGATGGGAGAAAAGCTTCAGAACAAATGAACTGGAACAATCACTCCCAAGTTGATGCTGTTCAGAATTTGATTCAGAGTCCTATACTGAATGATGAACAGTGAATGCCAGATCCTCATTTCATCCTTGAAAGCTGCATTGTCCAAAAATCTCCAGCAAGGTTGCTGTCTGTTGTCCATGATTCTGCTTTTTGGGTATCTTTATCTTCCTGGTGGGACAGCAGAAGGAAGCATGGCACGTGTGACATCCTTGTTGTCTTGCTGAGGGAGCACAGGCCTTCTGGCCATGATGTAAATGAATAACTCATTCCTCAGCATTTTCCAGTCTGACTGCTTCCATTCATGTTCTTGGTTATCAATACTGACCATCCCTCTGTCCTCACTTTACTGCTTTCTCTGGTGCTCTCACATACTTTCATTCCTACTTCACCCATAACTACCCAACCATTTTTTGTCTCCGCACTCTGAAGGAGGGCCATAGGGCCATAGGGACTTTCTTACAAAAGACCAGTAAGCCAGGTTTGGAAAGGTTCAAAACCAGTCTCTAAACGCTAAGCTAACTGTGTGCACGTGTATTTGTTCTGCACCAGCCTGTTAAGGCTTAAGAACGTGAACTGCTGCTGCACAGTATTTCAAGTGAGTGAAACAAAGCGTGTGAGCTTCTACAAATAAAAGACACAACAGCCTCAAAACAAAACTTCAAGTCAATGAAATCTTCAAGTGCAGAGAAAGATAGGTAATATCTAGAGTGGAATTCAGTTCAAGGTGGAGGCCCTTAAATTAACATGTCTACACGTAGGTATGTATAAAAATATGCTTGCTGTCTAGGTTTTGACTATGGAGATCAATGGCTCAGTGGAGACCAGTGGCTTGATTCAGTTGCCTAAATGTCAGTGCCATTTGAAGTATTTCAAAAGTCTGAGATATGTGGCTGGCATTTACAATGCAGGGGAAACCCATGTCCTTTTGGGATGGCTGGATGCCAGACAGGACACCCTCCCAGTGCTCAGATGGCACTGGACATTTATGTGTGAATCTTGTCTTTAGCCAATATAGTCAGTAAAAGCCTAAGGAGCAACTCAGCTCATCCTAAAGTAGGACCTTATGGATGACTGAATAAATCACTTTATATGCCTGTATTGGCTGATATTGTACCTTTGGCTGTATGTAACTGGAGGTTTAATACCTAATGCATATATAGATGCCTAAATTTTTGCTTCCTGACCTTGAGTTGCCCTTGTGTTTCAAAGGAGAGGCAGATATGAAAACACTTAAGTTACCCAAGAGCTAATGCCTGTGACCACTCAGTTTCATCACTTGCATGACTGATCTGGCCTTTTTAAGTGGTCTGCCCTTCCAAAGAGATACCATCATATGGGAATTCTTTGAACTCTTATTTATCATATGAACAGATCCAACTTCTGGTAGCGTGACCCAAACTGACATATCTTCCTGCTCTGCTTCTGCTGGGTGAACCAGTCTCTTTTCTGTGGCTCCCGGCAACAATTTCAGTCCAGGAGGCAGGCATATCTTTTGTTTCAAAGAGTGGTTTGATAAAGAAGTATTCAAGCTGCTGCTAACAGCTTAGGGTGTTATTTATTACTCACATAAGACCACAAGAGAGCTCTGCATTGAATTTTAATACATGATTTATGGTCTCTGCTTTCATTTTTTTTTCAGCTTTTGCTAAGATTCCTTTGGAGTCTAAGTGCTTTGCTGTTCACCTGGCCTGATATGTCTGTTTCTCCTTCAGAGAGCTGATCTGTTACTTCTGACAATGTGACCAAGGTGTCCTTTTGCCAGAACTTGACACCAGCAATGAAGCAAAGAGACCCTGAAATGTCACTGACGGCCGCGTTGGCTGCTTCAGTGCATTTGCTATTGTTCCAGCGAGTGTGATCTAATGGAAAGCAGAACATTCTTATTATAGCAAGCTATAATTCACTGGCTGAACTCTCAAGTGTATGCAGCGACCAGCGTAACAGCTTCAGAGCAGCAGCTGGGCCAGGAATCTGTTGGCTGCACCATTCTCCCAGCAACATGGGAAAGAACTGTTTTTCCCATCTGCTAAACTTCAGTAATTTCAAAAATGTGTTCATGCTGCACTGGGATGAAAGCAAAAAATGTTCTTGCAAGAACTTGTCCTGAGCCGAAATATCAGCATTTAGGGCACTGGTTTGGCAGGCAGAAAACTAATCTATTCAGCCTCCCTCTCCAAGGGTGGTAAATATTAAATTATTTATTCAAACTGGAACAGCTCTGACAGAGGAGACTGAGAAAGAGAAACTTTTGAGTAGGTTGCTGGTGAGATCACATATCTGGAACATGCAAACAAAGTTCCTGCTGCAAGCCAGGACAAGAGACAAAAGATACAGTGCAGGGATGATGCTCTCTTGTGGTGGCCAGAAATTCATCCTGGACCTGAGAAGCCTCTTCCTGGTGAAAATGTTGTCAAATCTCATGTGTTGTTGTGCACTTTAACGAACTGGAATTTTTCGGCTCATCCTCATTGAATTACACCTTGCATTTTTCAGATCATTGCACCAGCCTGTTGGGATCCTCCAGAATTATGGTCTTCTCTCCCAAAATGTTTGCAGACAGTAGGTGGACATGAGGTGAGGGAAAGTGGGCAGGCCACTGTTGAAAAAGACCTTTTTACGTGATGTGACTATTGCCTTTGATGTCCTTCCTCTCTTTCTCCCCCCTGCCCTCTGCCACCAGCATTGCTGGCTGTAACAACTGCTGTATGGCTTTCCCTCCGCCTTCCCCCGTTACTGCCCTCAGCTTTCCACTGGGACACGCTTCTCGCCACGACAGCACCACGGCACCATGCCCACGCCGACTGAGACGCTCCAACTCCGGCTCCTTCCGCAGGGCACCCTCCCCGGCTGCCCGTCTCGGCTGCCCGTCCCCGCTGCCCGCCCCAGGGGCTGCCAGCTCCGTCCCTCTGGTGCCCTCCAGCGTCTCCTTCCCGAAACAACTCAGCAGAGCAAAGCCCTTAAAAGATCCTGCGGGAGTGATGCTCCATTGGGAATGCATGAGGATCAGGCGTCGAATTTAAGTTGGAATTTAATTTACTGGGTAAGCAGTCTATCCTTGACTAAAGGCAAGAAATGGAAGTGCCCGGCTGTCATTAACCTAGGCTGAGAAAGCCAAGCTTTGCTACGTTCAGGAAAGCGACAGGGCATTCCTGGTTATCTGAGTAGCTATTTGGAGTGCTGCCTTATCAGAGATGCTCTCTGTATAACTGTAGTTAAAAGATGGCATTATCGAACATAGAATGAGATGTCGTGATTTGTCATGGCCGGTTTAAGTGATAGGAACATGGGTTACGGACTGCAAGACTTTTATTCTGAGTTTTTCTCTTTGTAACTTCAACAAATTCACTATTTGGCTCAGAATACTCCCATCCATAAATAACACAAAATAAAAGCAGTCTGTTCAATTAACTTCAGCAAAATTCTAACCCTACTGATCTGAACGGCTATTCTCACATCGCTATGTGGGGATTCTACTTAAGGAATACACGGTGTCCTTCAAATGAAGAAAAGAATACATTGCTATAGGCTTGGGTAACATTTACCTCATAATCTTTTCAAAAAAAGAAGAAACAGACCAATTTATAGGCCTCTGCACACTGCGTTTGAGTTGGTATAATGGACACCATAAATCTATGCAAGACCTACAGCTAAATTATGGATAATTTAGGGGAAACCAGCTTTCACTAAGTGAATAGTTCACTGGCATTATTTAACTGTTTTTGAAGAAAATAATGACATAATAAGCTCTGAAATGTATCTGGAATATAGAAAAATAAAAGTTTTCTCAGACTCTTAAGTTACAAAGCAAATATTGTAAGAAAGAAAGGATCCAGCTAATTTTTACTTTAATCCATGTTTTTTACTTTAGTGATGCTGGAAAAGAATGCATTTGTCAAGACTTGCTTAAAATCTTTTTTTTTCTTTTATATCATGTCTAATCGTAAGTTCTGTCTTTTTGCCAGTATTGACTACACAGATTCACGGCTTGACTCCTGTGTTTTGCTCCCTCAAAATCACCCCTGATTTTTGATCTGCTCTACTTTAGCTCCTGGCAATGATATACATTATTCTTTACTTTTTTATTCTTTACTTTGACATTACTTAACATTGTTCTTTCCACCCCAGCTACTTGGACTATTTTGAAGATCATAACCAGAAGATGAAGAGCCTGCCAGTTCAGACACAGGTCCTACATTGCTGTGATACTCTGTTAGTTTCTATCTTTACAGATAAGCCCTAGATGATCAGTTTACTATCTGCTCTTGATAAAAGATCACAGTTTTGCTGTAGAAGATTTGGTTGGAAGTTTAACATTTCTTGCCTGTTCCCCTCTCTGGCTTCAGGAAGAAGTCATCTAGCAGTGACTTACACCAGTAGCACGTAGTTCAGCCTTTTTGTGGTGAGGACATAGCAATGCCACATCGGCCTTGCTCCCCCCATGAAGTCAGGACTTGTGTGCTGCTACCCCTGGCAGGAGACCAAGGGAGAGCCTTGCTCTTCTCTTTCTGCACAAGAGCAGGTTGCAATCCTTCTCATACTGCTGGATCTTGGCTATGTTTCCTTACAAATGGTAAAACTTTGGTTAGAGTAAGTGAATAACATAGCTTATACTAAGTCTCTTTCTACAGCTTATGCCTCCATACAAAGAAATATCTTTATGCTAAAGAAACGCTCTCCTTTTTTTCTGGCAACAGCATTATTCATATGAAAGGACACATTTGAGACAATCAAAGATTCAAGTCCAGAGTCTGAGGACCTTTGGGAAATGATTTACTGATATACCTCAACACTTCAAGCTTGCTGGGCAGAAGTTCTGTACTTATGTTCTCTAAATCTTTTGCTTTCTGAGTCACACCTCTATCCAGGTGAAATATAAGCTGCAGGGTCTAGAGATATATTTGTTCCCAAAAAACTGTTTTCACCACTTTCTTTACACTGGTAAATTACCAACTATCTATCACAGAATCACAGAACAGTTGAGTATGGAAGGGACCTCTGGAGGTCATCTGGTCCAATCCCTCTGCTCAAACAGGGCCACCTAGAGCCGGTTGCCCAGGATAATGTCCAGCTGGCTTTTGACTATGGAGACCCCACAACGTCCCTGCGCAACCTGTGCCAGTGCTCAGTCACCCTCACAGTGAAAAGGTGTTTCCTGATGTTCAGAACCTCCTGTGCCCACATTTCCTCTGGTCCTACCACTGGGCACCACTGAAAAGAGTCTGGCTCTGTCCTCTTTGCACCCTTCCTCCAGGTATTTATATACATTGACGAGATCCCCCCTGAGCCTTCTCTTCTCCAGGCTGAACAGTGCCAGCTCTCTCAGCCTTTCCTCATAAGAGAGATGCTCCAGTCCCTTCATCATCTTTGTGTCCCTATGCTGGACTCTCTCCAGTAGCTCCATATCTCTCATACTGGGGAGCCCAGAAATGGACACAGTAGTCATCAGGTAGTAACAACATTTGATCCTACTGTCCTGGATCACATTCAGACATCATCCTTTTGAATGGATTTCTCCCCTGATGGAAATGATGCTTATACTTAGCATTTGAGTAGCTTTCTACCAGCATTTGAGACAGGAAGGTCAGAACAGCAACGTAAATGTTGCTAATAATTTGTTTATATGGGATATTTACAGTAAGTTATAATCACACAGTGATTTTATATTTAGCAGACCATCTTGGACAATGGCTTCAGCACATTTTAGACACTGTAGGTACCCAAGGCAACCAGGACTAGGGGCATATTAGCAGACTGACAGGACAACTGTGCACTGCTGGACTGCAGGTAGAGACGAGGGGCAAATAAATCCTCTCCTCCAGGCTTGACTTGGTGGCCCACAGATTGACACCTAATGCCATCTGAGATGCCTTGCAGCACCTGGGACACCTGCACAAGGTACATTTAGACAACGAAGTCCTGACCTCCAGACTTGAGGCATAGGCGAGCACGCCTGCAGGCACATAGCAGCTTTTCAGGCGCCCTAAGGAGATGTGCATGGGTCCTGGTTCATGGCCAGCAGGCTCACCTGGCTGCCTGGGCTCACCTGGCTGTGAGCAGCCATAAAGGTGGCCTGGTTAGATGGGGAAAGTTGCTGAACAGAAAAAATTGTCTGCTGAAAAATACTGACGGAGAAAGGCCTGCCAGCCTGGGACTGTGAACCTCGGGATGAGGCCTGGGAACCACAAGCATCCTTGAAAAGTGCAGCTGGGGATCTAGAAACTGGAGGTATCCCAAGGTACCACTGATAAGCACAAAAACAAGGGATTATAATGTCAACTTATCATCTGAGAAAGTGGAAAACAGCCTAGAAAAATAAAATTGCTCTGAAAGAACAGAAAATAAATTCATCTATTGGCTGTTAAAAGCGAAAAATAGAAATTAACAGCATCTATTTGCTGCTTGAAGTAGGATGTCCTAAACCTTCTTACGTCTCTCTGTTATAAAAAGGACTTAATTTTTATCCAAGCTGGAGCTTCTCTCTGAGAACTTCCTGGCTGAATCCCACATGGACTTTCCACAAGCTCTTGGGCTCTCAATGGGGACTCTGGCTGACTCCAGACTCCATGTCGGGGATCTGCTTTGGAGTGCAACTCAGTTATCTTACTGCTTGGGTCTGTCCTCCCCTCTTTTGGGGCTGGTTGGGTGTCCCACCCTGGGATTGATTTGTTCCTCCCTGTTGGGATGGTTTGGCTCCTGAAATCTAATTCACTTCATGTAAATATTATATATATTCATATAAGTAATCTATCGTAAGTATACCTGCTGTCATATTATTGTTGATAAATTTGCTTCACTAATGATAAGTTGTAGTAATCTCTAATAGTGTATACCTACTCGGTTGTTGCTGTCATTGGTTGTACTACCCTACTGCTGGATGCTGTTATTGATTGACACCATACTACTGATTAATATTGTATTACTGATTGCTTATAATAATTTGTGATAGCTTGATGTATAATCATTCATATTCACTTTATTAATCTTCATATTAGCTTTATTAACCATAGGTATATTTGCTAGCAGTGATTTTTGTGGTATTTATGGTAATCTGTAGTAAAGTAGAGAAGTTTAGAGGATAAAGCCTCCATGTCCATGTGTACGACGGAATCCTAGGAAGCCACGGTTGCAATCTCTGCAAAGCTGCAGGCTGGGTAACCCTTCAGGGTGTGACATCTGCCAAATGCCAAATCACACTTTGAACAAAGCCCTTGGTGTCAAAACACAGGGAATGCTTTTTGGCGCTTCGCACCCTCTCATCTGTTGCGCAACTTAATTGCAGATCAGAATTCGGACTAATTTTTTCCCTTGAAATTCAGATGCTTTTATTTCCGATACCATTACTCATACAATCCAAATTAAAACACATTAAATTGCTAATCAGACATCTGATCTATCATCATTTCTCGTTAGGCATTTTGATTACAACAAATGACTGTGAAATTCATTGTTAAAACACAAGCTGTTGTCCTTGTAATAAAATGAAAAAGATAAAAGTGGCTCCAGTGTCACACTGTGTAGCTTATTGAGAAGGTGGTTTGACAGCCGGGGTGTAACGAACATTCCAGTCGGCTGATATGAAAGCAAGGATCAGCACGGGGCTCAGAAAACAAAGCATGTTTCAACTGTAACGAGGCATTTGTCAGAAAGAGTCTCGCAGTTTCCAACTGGTTTTACAATAAGAATAATTTGCGCTGTGTATCGACAGTTTTATTTAAAGCATACAACGAAAAATACCAACGTGCTGTTATTCCTCGTAATGACAACTGCTGCACTACAGATTTTAATTTTTAAGTAGTAACATTCTCACATTACACTTACAGATTTTTTCTGTTGAAATATGTTCCCTTGTGTTATCACAGTCCATCCTTAAAGTGTATAATTAGAAAACCTATTTGTATAAGCAGTATGTCTAACACTTTTAAGCCAGGAAAATGCTTTACACAAATAAGTTATATTTTAAACATTTCTTGTTGACAAAAAAACCTGCCAAAGCAGCAACTAGTGTAACATCCAGTGTATCTAAATGTGTGTGTTCCCATTCTTACCAACAGAAATCAACTATGTATTCCTCGTAAGTTTGCTAATTGCTTATATTGTTATTGAAAATTCAATTTTCATTGAGACACCAATGAAATCATACTGGTCTTTTGCATGGCAAAACTCATCTGGTATTAACTGAATCTCTCACACAAGCTATATAGAATTGCATGTATTTTCCTTTAGGGAACTTCTGGGAACAGAGCTCTGAGCAAATGCGCCCCACCAACTCATTTTTCACCCCTTTTTTTCCAACAAGCATTGCAGAATGTGTCCTTTTCTTTATTGTGGCCACCAGCGATGAGACTTTTTGAATTAGATTCACAGACGAGCTTTTATGTACTGTTCACATCTGTGCATCTTCTTTGGTGCCCCATGAGTCATTCAGTTATGGACAAGAAAAGAGAAAATAACAGGGACGAAAGACCCTTCTCTTGCATGGAGGAGTCGAAGTACAAATCTGTGCATTGTAATGGTTTTGATTACTTATACAAAGTAGGTCTTTAACAAAAGGATGAGAAGATTAATTGCAAAAAGGTCAAGAGACTGCAGTAGGACTATTGGCTTCAACTGCTTTCTCCAAGCAGGTAGATTCAGAATTTGAAAAAGATCTCCCAGCTTGGGTAAACCAGGTTGAAGTGGATTGAAAATTCAATTCAACTGAGAATTCAAGTTACAAGCAATTGAAAATTGAGTCTTGCTTTTCATAAGAAAGGCTGGGCCACCTCGGTTAGGTAACATAAATAAAGGCTGCTTATGGAAAGGTGTGTGTTGAAGGAGGTGCTTCCTTTCAGCATGTATTTCTCAAACATCGTTGAGAAATGGGAACAAAATCTTAGTCTACTGACTGTGCTAAGGGGCTCCATCTTCCCCTTTCCACTGTCTGGAGCCTCTTGCATCTCCCGTCTCATGTGTTGCAGAAAAACGCTTGGAGCATACATAGAATTTCATTCAGCAGCCATCCCCAAGGAAATAATCCTTATGGGGAAATCTAGTTTCTAAAAAAGTTTCATGTGCCTGCATGGTGAGTGGGTAGTTTAATGGTGATATTGAGGATCAGCCTAATACCTCCATGTTGGCTTTCATTGACATTGATACATACCTACCCATGGATTTAGTTCTTGTACTTTAATTTTCCAAACATAAGCACATGAGAATAACTGTATATAGGAGAAGTCCCACTGAATTCAAGAAGGTACGCATGCTCATACAACTATTTGTTTGACTGTTGGGTTTGTAACCAGAATTACCAAACCTAGCTGTTACCAATGAAAAACTCCCCCTAAACCCAGCATGGGTTTGGAAAGAGTTAAAACTGTAGGATCAACTAATCTAGGCTTCAGGATAATATAAAGCATGGTCTTATTCAGTCATTTCATTCATCATGTACTTTTTCCTGCAGGATCTGCCATTTAAAAATCTCAACACAAAACACTTTTCAACACCTGATAGGTTTGGTTGATGATAATTTTGCCTGCTTCCCTCTTTGACCAGCTAGAAGTTGGCACTTAAGCTTACTGGACTCTTGACTAATCTACAGATGATCTTGCAGGTTAACTTCAGGAAGAGATTAAATGATCAGGATCTCATCTTGATTAAGAACTAAGCACAAAATCTTCCTTTCAGCATAACTTTCGAACAGTAATTTCCTCCCTCACAACCTTGTAACATACTCTCCCATGCACCTACACAAGCATGAATAAACAAGAAAACGAAACATTATCAAACCGTTTCACTCACATACTGAAGAAAGCTTATTTTCAGATTTGAATTCCTTGGAAGCATAGAGGTTGTTGACTATAAAATGCATGGGCATAACTAATTTTGTAGATAACAGCATATATATGTTGGGGTTTTTTTGTTTGGGTTTTTTTTTGTTTGGGGTTTTTTGGTTTTTTTTTTTTACTATTAGTGTAGCATTAAAGAAGATCCCTGTAGTGTTTTAACAATCTGCATCTCATACAGTTGGAAGCCCTCTGCTCTACTTAATATTACCATATACAGTACTTCCTAAACTGCATTTTAAAATTTCTTTTTGGGATATGCAATATTTCAAGTTCAACTGAGATGCTGTTATTAAAGATCTGGAGATTGAAAACACAGTACCGGACAATGAAAGAACACCGTCCCATAAAACACCACATACAAACCACTTTTCACAGTTCTAACAAAACAAGATTGTACATAAAAATGTCACAAATAGCTCGGTACCTTGGTATGATCAACACAATATTAAGTCCAGCTGATATTGTCACATATTAAGGGCCAAATCCTGGCTCAATGCACAGTTGAAGCCTACACAGATGTTTAGAGAAAATAATATAGAGCCATACTGAAGTGCTATATTGATAACAATACCATTTGTTAATCTACCTAATATTTTTGGCCTGAAGTATGTACTTAATTGGTGCTACGGAAGGACCACATGGCCAGTGGTGCTCAACTCCTGTCCTAGGAGAGGTATTCATGGACTTGCATGGCCAAGGGCAGTGGAGGCTGAGGAGCAGTCTTCCTGCTGGGTATGACAGTTTTGGCAGGCATCTAGATCTACTGTTCTGCCAGAATTTGGCCAAGAGTTCGAAATCCTGTACATCTTATTCAGCAGTCCCAATGAAGTCAATGGAACTTTTTTGTGAGTAAGATGAAAAGGATTTGGCCCCCAAAGTTTTTAACCCTTTAAGTAGTATGAGAGTAGCTTCATTGCACTTAGCCCATCATTGACAAATACCTTTCTACTTGAAAACAGAAGATGGTTGTTGATGTATAGGAAGCGTTGCCTCACAGAGAGGAAAGCGTACAGCAACGTCTGACTACTCATAGCATTTTGGAACTGAATTCCTAAAGGAAAAAGAGACACTTACATATGACAGAATTTCATCCGATATCTGTCTGAGGTCAAAATAATTGTTTCTTCAATTCTTAAACACCATCTTATGGGTACCTTCAAAACTAAATAACTGGAGTATGCATACAGTTATAACTGGATATGTGTATGTGTATCTTCATTGGACTGGATGGATATGCAACTTCATCTAACAGTATTAAAATTTTACAAAAAAATATTGGAGCAGATGGATTTTTCAAAGAGCTTCCTATAAACTTTTATAGGCAACACATGGTCTTGACTTTGGGAAAAGAGACATTTTGCTCTCATCCACAAGAAACTTTTGATGACTGGAATGGGCAAGAACAGCATTTTTGTATTTCAAACAAAGTAATCTCACTCTCTTACACAATTCCATGCTTTGTTCTGTGTCTGTGGATTTGAAATATTATTCACTTGAATTAAATGGGATAAAGGATAACAGTATGCTAATTAAATTAATCAAAACTATATGACAGCACTACTTTGACTAAAAGTCATTGCAGTGCAGTATATTCTAAAAACACGCAGCACTCAAAAATAGAATTTGGGATTTTAAATTGTGTTGTCAGGATGCAGACATGAACTCTTAAGTTAGAATGGGAAAACAGGATTGAATACCATGCAGTTTAATCCCAACCGACAGAGCGAATTACTTCATCTCTAATACTGTGTCATGCTCATGCTGATGCTCCATATGTGGCTGCAACAAAGGTACAAAGAGCAGAGTATGAATCCTGAAAATACTTGCCTCAACAATATCTGCACTTACAGACAATTTTATAAGGTTGTCCTTTTGCAAATGAGATAAAAATCTGGCTGCTTTGTAAACGTTGCTAAGAGCATGCCTTCTCATTGGCACCGGAGCGTGGAGCGGTCAGTGATAATCTTAGGAAACTGCACATGAATCCTCTATGAATTGGTTAAGGTGAGTGAACTTCCACCCTTTCGGTTATATGAAATAATTTTAGTTCTTTGTATTGCTGCTTTCCTTCCCTAACAGAAGGATGCAGACATTTTGTGCTGACAGTAGTCCTTCATTACAAAATTCTCTGGGGACATTAAAGGCTGCATATCCCTTTGGCTAAGGGAATAGGATTAGGTTTCATGCTTAATTCCCCCTGCTGAAATTAGGAAGAAAAGTTCTTGGAAGGTAATCTGAGTTGAACGAAGACTTCACTCTACTCACTGGGAAAACTTCACAGACTTGAACAGGCACAGCATTAGTCTAGCCTTTTGGGAAAAAAGTGAATAAAAGCTCCTAAAAAAGTAAATAGGGCTGTAACAGCCCTACTGTAGGAGGTATGTATGTATGTAGGAGGTAAATACTGGCATGCCCAGGAAAAGGTTAATTTGGGTGATGTTGTGCCTACACTTAGTGAGAATGGTGTTAAGGTATCTCTTTGGTACTATTAAGGAAAGTCTCTTTGATTTCATCCAGTTTTCCCATGATTGACCAGTTTCCACACATAAACCCTACCCTTATAAGGCAGATCCTGCAGTCTTTATTCCGTCTTTGTTCCTCACTCAACTGGGAACTTGTCAGAGTAACACTGAGTAGGAGGGACGCTCTGTGCACCTCCGCTCTTAGACACCGTTAGCCCTTGGTGCCTCCTGGCATGAACTCAGCTTCCTGATTTTGGCCGTGCTGTGGCAATACCTAGCTCCTTGCATTGGGGAGTTCCTTCCTGAACAAGAAGATAACTTGGACGTACATTTCTACACAGATGAGAAGAGTAGGAACAGGAGGAGACATACTGACTGGCCTTCATGCCTTCCACCTGGAGTGACAGGAGAGTCTCCCTGGCATGAGGAGGAGGATGGGGTGGTGGTCTGCTCTGTGGTGTACACATGGAGGTCAGGAGAGAAACGTGGCACCCAAGGCAGCCCTTGGGGCTGGCCTATAATGCTTACAGGAGCTAAGGTATTTTATGGATTCAGATCTTGAAAGCCATGTCACAGCATGAGATATGAGAATTAAAGGATTTCATGAAAGAAGTTAGGGACGTCTTATAACTTCTGAAGGAGAAAATGTTTTGAATTTTTTTTGTGTGAATACCACTGCCTGCCAAAAAAAGTATGCATATGCTATATGTAATATTTTGTAAGTTTTTTCTTCTGTTTGTCAAAATAGAAAATGCATAGAAAAGAACAAAACTGACCAATTTTATGATGACATGGCATATTTCTGATGTTTGTTGAAATTTATTACTAGCAATATCTGACTTTCATTTTGGGTTCTGAAAGCATTTAAAACTCAATATTTAAAAAAAGCCTCACAACAGTCTTCGGAAGCAAGTTTATCTCTATTTTACAGGTGAGGAACCAAGGCACAAAGAAATGAAATGATTTGTCACAGATAACAGAATGAGTCAGTGGCAAAGTCAGGAAAAGAATGAATTTTCCTCTGCAGTTGTGGCTTAACTCTCTCTTCCTGCTAAGAAAATTCATCTTATGCCTCATATGCTGTTTCTTGCCACCTGTATTAAGATCATGAAAACTGGCCAATTTGCACTATCAAAACTGTTTCAAAGCCAATGTTCTGTTATTTGTTTGTTTGTTTTTTCAATATAAGCACAAAAATGCTACTTAAAGGGTTAATTATAATGCTGTGCTGGTAAACATTTTTATTTATTGCTGGTTAGACCCGTATTTAAATACTGACTGGGACAGAAGAGACTGAGCTGGCCCTGGACTCCCTTGTCTTGGTGTTGGGCATGGATATCGTACAACAGGATACGCCCACAGTGGCCTCGGGCAGCTCATCTTCCTCTGTCCATTCATTGAGATCTGGGTTATAGCACTGAATGCACTTCTTATATTTTTTCTCTATCTCGTTCCAGCCACCCACTAAGTAAATTTTCCCGTTAAGGGTGGAGGCACCAGCCGTACTAACTCCAGTTTGAAGCGGTGCCACATAACTCCATTGCCCTGTGTAAGGACTGTAACACTCCACGGGGAGAACGTCGACCCTTTCGGCTCTCCCCCCTAGCTGAGACCCACCCATGACGTAGACCCTTTCCAGAAGGGACACTGCGCAGTGCCACCCCCTCGGGGTGCTGAGGCTGGACTTATCCTGCCAGCTATCTTTGCTGGGGTCATACATGCACACTGAACGAGAGTAAGCATTATTAATGTACCCTCCTGTGACCAGGATCCGACCATCCACCACTGCGCTGGCGTGGCAGCACCTGGGCACCTCCAGGGGTGCCTTCATCTGCCACTGATTAGTTGCAGGCACATAGCATTCAACCGAGGAGAGGCACCCCTCAGAGTTGCGACCACCCACTGCAAAAAGGAGGCCATTGAACACATTCAGGCTGAAGTGGGTGCGCCGCTGGTTCATGTTTGCCAGGTGAATCCAGGTGTTGAAACGAGGATCATATCTGAAAGCATTAAAAAAAGAAGGTAACTGTCTCGCGTACCTCTCTGCTAAATTCTACAGTCCTGTCTCTGTCCCACTACTGCTGCAGATGTGAAGTTGCTAAAATGGTAGTTAGCTAGTTAGTCAGTGGAATGAAAGTGGTATTCCTGGTTAAATTTCCAAAAAGATTTAGTTTTTAATTGGAGAAAAATATGTTTGTATCATTCAAATCTGGTATTATCTCACTGAAGTAAATCTGACTCTTCTGTAATTTGATTTTGTATAATAAACTCATTAGAATATTGGAAACAGATACTGTCAACATACAATAGAAATTTTAGAAGTTTTTTTGCAATTTATGCCTACAGCAAAGATGTCAGAATGTACTCAAAGAGTTTTAAAAAAATGTTAGATGGTGATTTATACTTGCATCTTTTTAGTACTTTCTAACTGGTATGTGTTCTTTCCCTGCCACTCACATGAAGTAAGAATTTTGTGGAAAGAACATCTTTGTTTTCTAACAAACACCATTCCTATCTGAAATAACATTGTCTGTCCTTGACATTTCAATGGGCAATTTTGAAATAGAAAATAGCAAATTATGACTCCTGAAGGAGTTGAGTGAGGTACATTAGTAGGGCCATGCATTTCTCCTGTTGCATGCTGAGGGGACCAGAGAATCATATGAGAAGGTTATGGGAAAGTAAATACTAATTGATAGCTGTCATTCAGTATTGTCATCTGCAGCTCTGAGAGCAAGTCCACCTTCTGATGTGAATTGACATGCCTGAGGTTAACGGCAGAACAGGGAGCAGAACCCATTCAGCTGTGGACCACAAGGATTCCCCACCTCCTCCCCACAATCAAGGTGTGCACCAGGAATGGGGCTCCTTGGGAGAACATGAGGCGTAGCTTAAAGGCAGAAGGTTGGGAGAGCAACAGCATAATCTCCTTTACATAATATATTTTTCTGACAAAGTAAATTACACAATAAAAATTATCTAGAGAAAGGCTCTACAGAGGGATCTGGACAGGCTGGATCGATGGGCTGAGAAGGTTAATTTTATGAGGTTCAACAAGGCCAACTGCTGAGTCCTGCACATGGGTCACCACAACCCCATGTAGCACTACAGACTTCGGGAAGAATGGCTGGAAAGCTGCCCAGCAGAAAAGGACCTGAGTGTGTTGGTCAACAGCCGGCTGAATATGAGCCAGCAGTGTGCCCAGGTGGCCAAGAAGGCCAACAGCATCCTGGCTTGTATCAGAAATAGTGTCGCCAACAGGACCAGATGCTGGAGCATGTCCAAAGAAAAGCAACAAAGCTGGTGAAGGGTCTAGAGCACAAGTCTTATGAGGAGCAGCTGAGGGAACTGCAGTTGTTTAGCCTGGAGAAAAGGAGGCTGAGGGGAGATCTTTATTGCTCTCTACAATGACCTGAAAGGAGATTGTAGTCAGGTGGGTGTTGGTCTCTTCTCCCACACGTAACAAGTGATAGGACAAGAGGAAATGGCCTCAAGTTGTACCAGGGGAGGTTTAGATTGGATATTAGGAAAAATTTCTTCACCAAAAGGGTTGTCAAGCATTGGCACAAGCTGCTCAGGGAAGTTGCTGAGTCACCATCCTTGGAGGTATTTAAAAGATGTGTAGATGTGGCGCTTATGGACATGGTGACATGTGGTGGATGTGGCAGTGTTAGCTTTGCAGTTGGAGTCGATTACCTTAAAGGTCTTTTCCAATCTAAATCATTCTATGATTCTATGATTCCTTATTCATTAACATTGCATGTTGGTTGATACCTTCAGGAGAAGTTATCTGAATGTTCCTTTTGGGAGCAGAAAAGGAAGCATTGGTAGGACTGTGGCTGTGTATCGCCATTGCATGTCCATAGTCTGTTAGTAGATAAAAAGCTGAGTTGTCTCACCTCCAGCCTGTGCTTCAAGCTATTGTGTGTTGTCAGCTTTTAGGCTGAACTATGTAAAAACTAGTAGCACTCATTTGACTATTGCATGTTAGCCTATGCACTCTTCTGACCTTGCTATCACCACTATAGTCCTTGAATGACTATAAATAGGAATTGTAATATTTCAGAAATGAGGTATTATTTGGAATACACTGTAGAAGCGAAATATAGCCTTCAAGAGATGGTGACGTTGTTTCTAAAATCTCAATAAATAGAAAAGCTAAAGGATATGAAATGCAGTATAAAAGCTGTTGAAAATATGGTGGATGGTGCACAGGAAGTCAAGATTTTAATACCTAAAAGGTGTTTTTCAGAACTTTCTGTGAGGCATCAGAAGCTCTTGAAATTTGGTGCATTTTAATGGTACCTTAGAACATCCTAGCACTTCCTATTTATGTTCCTATTGATTTCCTCCACTTGGAGTAAGTTTTCTCTGTCTTCCTCACTTCTGTGCATGTGTAACCACAGTTGCATATTTCTGTTCATTCAAACTTTAATATAGAATAGCATTCATACCCCCCCACTCCGAACCCTTTCTATTTATCTGAGCAGTTCACACTACATGTCACAAAACAGCTTGGTCTATCAGCCTGCACTGTGTGGAATCAATCTCTCCATCCCTTTTAAATAAATAACCAATTACCTGCAGAAATTGCTGACTGCGTGCTTGGCTTGGTTCCTGGCATCGTTCTGGTCTTCCCCACCAGCCACATAGAGAAATCCATCCATCACTGTCACACACTGATTAAAACTTTTAGCAGGCATTTCACTCAGCTTCTTCCATCCATTTTCAGGATCTCTGTATAAGATGTCTCTGCTAAGGGACTTTTCTGTTAGAGCAGGGCGTCCCCCAACAGTAACTAAGACTCTGAAACCTCCACGGATCCTTGTTCTTCTGGACTGCAGTGTATTCTGGTGGTAGGGAAGCAAATGATAGTTCATGGCATCCACTAGGAGCTTATGGCAGTCTGCATCTTGCATCATTCTCGGCACAGTCTGAACATAATTGACAAGGTCTTGGGCTGAGATGGTACCAAAACGAATGTTACCTAAGAGATCAGCAGCAAACTTTACTCTTTTTTGGTCAAATTCCAGCCACTTTATTGCAATCTGGAATGCAACAATTTCAGAAGGCAATTGCAAGTCATCATCTGCAAGAAGTTCATTAATCTGATCAAAAGTAAGTTTTAAGAACTGATCTGTTTCTGAAAATTCAATGAAGTTGTCTCTGATAAATTTGTGCGCTGCTTCCTTGGTTGTTTTTAGTCCATATGTTTCTGCAATATTGGCAACATACATACAATTCTCAACACTGATTTCTTGGATTAGAAAATCACAGCACATCTTTACAAGGGTGTGAATCTGTAGATAAATTGCTGTGGAAATAATACTACCTATCGTATAAAGCGAGAGAGTAAGTTTTCCAGTGTAAGCATAGGTGATAACAGTAGCTAGACCCAATGGGGATACATCATTGAGGTCTACTCTTTGAGTGGATGGATCTTTCTTTAAGATGTTGTGAAAGTAGTCACTGCTTGAAGCCATCACCACCTTATGAACACTGAAGGATTTGGTTTTGGTACTGATAGTCAAGTCACAAAGAAAATTTTCTTGTCTCATTCTGCTTAGACCTTCCAAGAGATTCGGGCTATAGGATGGGTCGGAAACTTCAGATGAGATGCAGCTGAAACCATTTCCTCCATCTAAAAGTCCATTCAAGCCATTTAGTTTACTGAGGGGGCCATCTTCCACAATGATAGTCATTTCATTGATATCTGCTTTGTTCTTCTTCACATTCTTCTTCTTAGGGGCCATGAGTGCAATGAAAAATTACAGCCAAGAGCTTTCTAAAAATAGAATTAAAACGTTAAAAGCTACACTGCAGTTGTGAAATTTAATAGCTATGTTATTATGAAACAAATCTAACCTTTGTCAATACATATAAATGCCACAAAACCAAAACACACAGGACAATCTAAGAACTATTATACTGTCCTAGATTGTACTGCAGCTGCTTATTAATAACAATGAATACTCAAATTGTGAAGAATACATCTACAAGTAATTCCTTTTTTTATTAAATATCAAGGTCATAAATTAACATTCACCTATTATCACCACATTCAAAGGGTTAAATTCTCTAAATGAATTTGCCAGAGTGTAGAATTTCGTAACTGTACATTTAAATCAGCCAGGTTCTAGACCTGAATTCATTAGTCTGAAGCACAGGAAAGACGTGGGTCCCCAACTTTGTTCATTCTTACTCCAGGGCTAATACAGACTTACAGGTGAGTTCAGAATTTGACCAGGAAATATTAAGAATAGGAAAAATTTTTAAAGAAAAAAAGTAAGATAAGACATAAAGACAAAGTGAATTTTAGTATGATGCCATATTGATTTTAGATTTAGGATCTGCTTCAAACTGCTTCCAGTTTGTAACTTTTGATTTTCTAGACTGATGATATTCTATTTCCCATGTCAGATTCACAAATACTTTCTACTCATAACATACTTTGCTTGCTTTTCAATATCAGTAACTTGAAATTTATAATCCTACTTTTAGGATTTTGGGGAGATTTAGGGAGAAGATGTCTAACTTTCATTTGAAAAAAATGTCACACAAACTCTAGCAGGATATATTATTTTAAACAAGTTCTTTATGTGTGAAGGTAAGAATTCCTCCCATATTAGAACAGATATTTGAATTACATGTATCAACTCTAGGCAAGTTCCAGCTCTTGCTGAAATGAAGAGCCATGTTTTTGTCAAATGCAATGTGAGACAGCCCCTAAGTTTTCAAAGGAGCTATTTCAAACAAATATATGTATACGCAAATATACCTTGAAGGAAAGCATTGTTCTTCAATAACACAGTTAAAACAGAATTGCTGAGATCAGCTTTCAAATAGGTTCAAATATAGCATTTATCTCCAGTATATCCATTGATTTTAAAACAATTTATACATGCTAATTTTCTCTGTGATCCTTGCACTCATAAAAAACAGAACATGAAGAAATGTTACTTAATGATAAAACAAACAACTGCATTATTTTAGATAACTGAATAAAAAGACTTCAGCAATATTTCAATCTAGAATCTCAGCACATCAGTTTTCCCTTAAGCACACAGCATGTAACAAAATGGTAATTTAATTATAGAAAGGAATGGTTGCTGCCTGTGAACATCAGGATTTTTTTTGCTGCCGCTGCTGCTGGGTGACGACCATGTGCAGAGCAGGCGAGGGAGAAGGCCATGTGTGCCGAAAGTGTCAGTGTCAGCCCGCGCTGACGTGAGCTGCGATCCCCGAAATGTCAGTGTGCCAGCGCGAGGGTCAGCTGCTGCCTGGCTCCCCCCCGCTCCGGCTGCATTCCAGGAGCTGCATCTGTTGAGACCTATCAGAGTCACCTCCCAGAATAGCAACCTCCCAGCAGCTTGCCATTTTAAGACAGGTTCAATCGAAGGTATAGCTAGTGTTTTAGTATACTTGGTTGTTTAACACAACTTTTGTTGCCAAAAAACTACGATATTGCAAGTGTTGCGTATATTTGTTGGCACAGAATAAAAGAAAAACAAAACTTTTGGATGTCTTTGGATGTTACCCATATAGTTATAGCTTTGCCTATTAACAGCCACAACATTATAGCTGGCAAGGGCATATTCTTTTGGCAGTCATATTTGTGGTTCTAAGTATTTTTAGAGACCCATCACTTAAAAATTTTAATACCTGCAGCACTTAATGTTTATTGCCTCACTGCATCATTGCATGTGACACTTTAAGCTCTCTGTTCAAAAATGTCCACTCTCCAATGTTCTTTCCTGAAAAATACTTTTCCATCAGCAGAAATGTCCCCAGCTAGTTTAGTGTATAAGCACATAAGTGACAGGACATGCAAAACCAGTGAAACAAACCAAACGGTCCTATAATAAATTGAAGTTACTGAATTTTGAAAACCCTGGATGATTTGGTTTTCTATAACCATTTGCTTTCACCTAATTCATTTTAACTTAAGAACAAGTCATGCCAAAGGATACTCAGGGTCCCAAAACAATGCATTCAAACAAACAACCTTCCCCCCTCCTTTAAAATGTTACTTCTAACCACTATCAAAGTGAGGAGTTAAAACCCCCTTACCCTCCTCAGAAAAATGGTGTCCCAGAGCTGTCCAAGAAGCTGTGAGTAAAAATGCCTCTTCCTTGGAAAATGAAAAGACAAAGAGAGGAAATGTGGTAAAAAAAGAGAGAGAAAGATCAGAGGCCACTTGGTAAGTCCCAGCTTGTGGTTTCCAGTGTGACACTTTGCTGTCACAGCGAGCAAAGGAGACCGGAGCCTGCGCTCGGGTGCTCTTTAAAATGACCCCTCCTCTCGGTGCCTCACTCCCTGCCTCTGCCCAGCCACGGGAGCTCAGCTTCCCTGGGCTGCCTGGGCTCCAGAAACCAGGGGCGACAAGCCTGGACCCTGCAAATGCACAGGTACAAGGCAGGAAAAGGAGGGGAAGGTGAAGATGGTAGATCAGCACTAGGTAATAATTGTCCCAGGCAGGTGTAGGGTAGACCACTGGGTTGGGTGCCTGAGCAAAAGCCAGTATGCTTGGGGAGGGGGACAGGTTTAGATTAGACATAAAGAAGAAATTCTTCACTGTGAGGGTGGTGAGGCACTGGAACAGTTTGCCCAGAGAAGCTGTGGATGCCCCATCCCTGGAAATGTTCAAGGCCAGGTCGGATGGGATTTTGGGCAACCTGGTCTCATGGAAGATATACCATGTCAGGGGGTTGGACCATTCTATGATTATATTATTCTATGATCTAAAATAACCAGCAGGAAATACCACGGAAAAGCTGGCACTTCAGTTCCACTTTTGTTAGGATTTCGGTACTTAACTCTAGGCACAGGGAAGGAGACCAGCTGATGGGGATTCACAGCCATGCCCTATTTCTTGGAGTTACGTCGCTGCTTCCATAAAGACTTGCCTCAGCTTTCAAGCATAGTGGCTCACATCACCCAATATATTTACAGCGAGATGTGAACTTTGATCTTCTGTCTCTCAGGAAGCCATCCTAACTTGTGGATTATACAATACACTGGAATAGTATACCTCCATCTCTTGCCAGTAAACCCCAGGAAGAGTTTAAAGCCAAATCTCCACATCCAGGAGATTTTCATCCCATGGAAGAGATAAAAGAGGTGTGAAGGACTGTATGAGAAGGGAAAGATATTGGAGGAAGTGGGAGTCAGAGGAAGGGAAGATTTTCTCTTGGTTGTACTTTGTGTAATGCTTAATCTGGTAGATTTTCTCAATTGCCTCCAGACTCGGATGGGCTATTACAACAACTGCTGCAAAATAACACTTGTCATTTTGAACAAAAGGGCATTGCTGTACTAGTGGAGTTACAAAAAGTTACAAGATAAAAATGAAAAAACAGAAGAGGGAATGAGAGGTGATCAAACGTGTGAAATCAGTGGGGGCAGATGTAAAGCCAACACCTCCCAACAGCAATAAGGTAACCAGCTCTTCTGATGAAAGAGAGGGGTACAGCTGTGAAAAATTAAGGATGAAGCCTTACTTTAAGACATATTTTAGGAACTTCTCCTTCCTGTACTATGTATTTTTTTCTCACGTGTAAATTCCTACTGCCTCACGCATACAACTTGGTATAACATCAATTTAATATGTAGGATGAGAAGATAATATGAGGGATCTGCTTGGTAGAGTACCATGGGACAAAGCCCTGGAGGGAAGAGGGGCCCAAGACAGCTGGCTAGTATTCAAGGGTCACCTCCTCCAAGCTCAGGAGCAATGCATCCCAACAAAGAGGAAGTCAAGCAAAAACACCAAGAGGCCTGCATGGATGAACAAGGAGCTCCAGGACAAACTCAAACACAAAAAGGAAGCCTACAGAGGTTGGAAGCAAGGGCAGGTAGCCTGCGAGGAACACAGGGAAATTGTCCGAGCAGCCAGGGATCAGGTTAGGAAAGCTAAAGCCCTGATAGAATTAAACCTGCCCAGAGATGTCAAGGGCAACAAGAAAAGTTTCTATAGGTGCACCAGCAATAAAAAGAAGACTAGGGAAAATGTGGGCCCTCTCTGGAAGGAAACGGGAAGCCTGGTTACCCAGGAGATGGAGAAGACTGAGGTACTCGATGACTTTTTTGCCTCAGTTTTCACCAGCAAGTGCTCTAGCTACACTGCCGAAGTCACAGAAGGCAAAGGCAGGGACTGGGAGAACAAAGAACTGCCCAGTGTAGGAGAAGATCAGGTTCAAGACCATCTAAGGAACCTGAAGGTGCACAAGTCCATGGGAACTGATGAGATGCATCCACGGGTCTTGAGGGAACTGGCAGATGAAGCGGCCAAGCCACTCTCCATCACATTTGAGAAGTCGTGGCAGTGCGGTGAAGTTCCCACTGACTGGAAAAGGGGAAACATAACCCCCATCTTTAAAAAGGGAAAAAAGGAAGACCCAGGGAACTACAGGCTGGTCAGTCTCACTCCTGTGCCTGGTAAGATCATGGAGCAGATCCTCCTGGAAACTATGCTCAGGCACACGGAAAATAAGGAAGGTGATTAGTGACAGACAACACGGCTTCACTAAGGGTAAATCGTGCCTGATAAATTTGGTGGCCTTCTATAACAGAGTTACAGCATTGGTGAATAAGGAAAGAGTGACAGATGTCATCTACCTGGACTTGCACAAAGCATTTGACACTGTCCTGCATAACATCCTCGTCTCTCAATTGGAGAGAAATGGATTTGATGGATGGGCCACTTGGTGGATAAGGAATTGGCTGGATGGTGGCACTCAAAGAGTTGTGGTCAACAGCTTGATGTCCAAGTGGAGACCAGTGACAAGTGGCATTCCTCAGGGGTCGATATTGGGACCGGTGCTGTTTAACATCTTGGTCAATGACATGGACAGTGAGATTGAGCGCACCCTCAGCAAGTTTGCCAGTGACACCAAGCTGTGTAGTGTGGTTGACAGGCTGGAGGGAAGGGATTCCTGTCATGTAAAGGGCACAAGTCTGATATGTGGCTGAGGGAGGCCCTCCCGTTGAGTCACGAGGTTCAGAAAGGACCCTCTTGCTTTCTAAACTCCTTCTCAGAGAGGAACCTACGTCCAGTCTTAGTCCCAGACTTGGTCAACAATTTATGTCTAAAGGATTATGTGTAGGCACACATCAGAGTCAATGTTTGCCTGTCAGAGCCCCCTAAAGGACTTCCACTGATACAGTTTCACAAACAGATAGAAAATTTATTAAAGCAACAGATATAAAGAGTTCATAATTGCCATTGATAAATGCACTTACTGCAATAACGCAAATATATGATTGTAATGCCAGCAAAATGCTATCCCGGGTATTCGTCACCAAAAAGGTGAACTCACAATGCTTATCAAGAAGTCGTCCCTATCTTGGGTGGAGGAGGAGCACAGACCATCGACTGCCTCTTCAGTCTTTAATCTATTCTCTCCCACCAAGGGTATTTTCCTCACTATCCTTTGTACACCAGCCTTAGCTGTTCCCCTCCCTGGGGTGACGTTTAACATGATTTGGGTGGAGAGTCGAGTACTATAGTCATATAAATCTAGCATGTACTTCTTTTAGCTCATTATCATACACAGGGGTGTCAACTTTAATATTAATTTCATGGATAATTAAGGAAAAGGTCTGCCTCTGGGCACCGTGGCCTTCAACATTCTGTGTAGAAGCCATTTATCTGTTTATTCTGCATTTTCTAGCCAAAACAGGGCCGTCTTGCCGCCGTACGACTCCCTCCTTTGGCTGCTTCTCGTGCCAACCTTGCAGATCTCCATCCATAATATTTGCATAAGAGATAAGCAGACATCAGTGTTTTTTAAACTCTTACATGCAATTCTCATAATGCCATCCAGAGGGACCTTGACAGGCTGGAGAGATGGGCCCGTGTGAACCTCATGAAGTTCAACAAGGCCCAGTGCAAGGTCCTGCACAGGGGTAATGGCTTTAAACTGAAGAAGGGTACATTTAGATTAGATATTAGGAAGAAATTCTTCACTGTGAGGGTGGTGAGGCACTGGAACAGGCTGCCCAGAGAGGTTGTGGAGGCCCCCTCCCTGGAAGTGTTCAAGGCCAGGTTGGATGGGGCTTTGGGCAACCTGTTCTAGCAGAGGGTGTCCCTGCCCATGGCAGGGGGGTTGGAACTGGATGATCTTTGAGGTCTCTTCCAACCCAAACCATTTTATGATTCTATGACATTTATCATCATCTTAACACATCTCAATATATTTTAATTTAGCTCTTCAATCTCATTATAAAATTCCTTGCATGGACAATTATCCTTAACTTTTTTTGAAGCTCTGCCTTAACAGGATCAACTGTACTGATTTTTACACAAAGAATAATTCCCCACTGTTCTTCATGAGTTTTAAAACTTGTAAAAACTAATTTTGTAGATAAACCAGACGTATTTCTAAAACAATACTCCCAAACACATACATACTAGTGAACCTGAGTACTCAGTGTTCCCTTTTCGTACTTGGCTATTATGAGGCATGCAAGCTGGCCTTGGAACAAGTCATTCTCATTTTCCATTAATTTGCAAACAACAAAGTCTTTTAAAAAATAAACAGTACCAGGATTAGCTGCAAACTATGATACATTTTTTAAAATGAAACTTTGATTTAATACGTATTTTAATTTTCAGATATTCTTAACATTGTTTCCTTTATATCTTGAAAATAACCTGTTGTTTTTCTGATTATTTCCTTTCCAATAACACAGAAATTAATTACTATAAAATATTTTAATATTGACTGAAGTCCTTGCAATGAAGTTATGAATTATCTCCTCAGTTAAAAGAAGGGGTAGTACATTTTTTGGCAATATCTTATGCCTGTCAAGATGTATCCTTTTAGGTATGAATGAATCTTGGGGGAAAAAGTATTTAATTTGCTCCATAACCAACTGGTCTACATGAGTGACTAAAGACAACACTATCAATCCATGCAGCAGTAGCATGTCATGTAGTAATGTTTTAACATTTTTAGGGGAAAAAAAGCACAAATATTTCAAAAGATTTGTTCTTAGCCCAATAAATAAGAATAATTGTTGTTACTTGCTCCATGTGCATGACCCAGAATCAGCAATAGGGAAAGTTCTTGTATCAGCAAAGATAGGCCTTAAGGCAATTATAACCATCTTTTCTAATGCATGCACAACCATTACTGCACTCTTTCTGGAAAATGTAAAGCCTTTTCTTTGACGTCAGCATGCTCTGATTTGTTGGTGGAATACAAGGGTCACAGCCACGGCCACACGGAGATCTACCTTGGTCAATGAAAGATACTAACAAAACTCAGGTTCAGCTTTAGAACATGACTGCTTTGTTTGCCCTGAGCCCTTTGTGTATACTATACTACCAAATACTATGCACCACCAAAGCTCATATTTAATTCACTATTATAAATAGTTCTGAAAAATATCTTTAAATGTATTAATCTGAATGTATTGAACAATCACACCAATGATGCCTTTAGGAAGGCTGAAGTCCCTTATGCAGATTGGAGATACTGTGAAAGCATACTGAATTTCAGTGGGAATTGCAGTCTTTTCAATAAAAAGATGGAAGAGAAATGTTTTCTTTTTAAGCTGCCAAATAAACGTACAAACTACTACTGTTTAGGATCAAATGCACAGGCCTTGATTTCACAGAAGAAGGAACTGTGTTCCGCAAGACACCCAACCCCAGGTGGGTCACTCAGACCTCCCTCAGAACTTGATCACTTGCTCCTACTTTGTTGCCTAATTTTGCCCAGCCAAGCTTCTCACATCAATCTGCTCCCTGAAACTCTCACCTAGCTCTTCTCCTTAGCTCATTCAAAGCCTATTTCTCTTTATGGTTTCACGCTTTCCTCAGAAACTCAAGAAGCACTGGCAGTAGGGCATGGAGAGGACCCTAGGGATGAGAGACCTCCTGTTTGCAAGCCGTGCAGCAGAGCTGATAGCACAGCACAGCTCTTGAGTGACAGAGCAATTATTGGAGCTATATTTTTGTGTATGGCAACCCTGCTTCTTCCTAACAGGAGTACCGCATCAATGCCAAACAAACAACTCCTCATAGCAGTCGGCATCAGCCAGCAGTTTTGAAGGACCAAGTAAACTTGGAATTCTTGTAACATTTCCTTTGCAAAAGTTACAACAGGCAGTATGAGAAATGCTTCAATTAGACCTGGGCTAGAAACACTCGTCTTGTTCTAGGAAAGTTTTTGAGATTTTAAATGTTTTCTTCTTCACTGGTATGAAATCATGATCTTTCAGCATAATTGGGAAGAAGTGCAGCAAGGAGATTTTCCTCATCCCACAAAACTCAGAAACTTGAAAATGAAGGCTTTCAAACAACATATGGGAAACCCGGCTCCAATCACATAATCCATATGACAATCTGAGCCTCAACTTCCCTAATCAAAGATGACTTTAACCATAACGCTGGTGTGGGCTGAACCTCTCCCAAGATTTCTTCTGCATAAATGCTACTTTATGTAAGTAATTTCATATTATTAGGGCCAGAAAAATAAAGAAAGAGTAACCAGTTGCAGATGGCCGATTTTAAGGTAGGGTTGATGAAGTTTGTACACACTGTGCAGATGAGTTAAATATTTTTGTAAAATAAAAGACGAGCATGGGAACTGGAGAGCCAGTGTGCAACAGGAACCTAGATTTTTCCATATCCAGCCTGAGCACTCTACCTACTGTATTGCCCTAACAGCTATTTCAGTTTCTCTACTGATTTGCTATATGCTGTGCCAAGCTGTAATAAGACCTCTTTTGCAAGAGTAGCAACCCTAACGTGCAAATACCAGACTTTTGCCTACTTAAAATTCCCCTGTAATTCAAACTGGATATGCTCCTTTTAACACTTCCCCCAAACACTGTTTTAAAGAGTGAAAGGTGGTCTATATATCTATTTTAATTATATCTACATTAACTTCCAAGGAAATACTGCAAACTCTAAAGATTTATTTGGGAGGGACTCATTCAGCTTGGAGACTTTAAAGCACATGCTCAGCCCCAGCAAGTTCCATGGCAGATCCTATTTCAGCTATGCAGTTCACTCAGCACCAAAGACCGATTCCTTGCCCTTGCTGAAAGTTGCAGGGCCCAAAAGTACTCTGCTCCCCTCAAGGAAAAAAAAAAAAAAGCAGCATTGGCCATCTGCTGTAAATAAGGCAGGACAGAAGGAAAAGGATGCCCTCTTCAGCCTAAGTGCTACCATCAGTTGCAGCTTAGGATTGCAGGAGCATGCTTGTGGGTGCTAGTCACGTCTTCATGGACCTGGCCTTGGTACCCTTACATGAGCCATTGCGCTTCATGGCCGCTGAAGTGCCTTACAGCCAGACAACAGAAAGGCCACGGACCTTATAATTATCCACCAGGTAAGCACACAAGTTTGCATGAGCAAGTGCAAATGACTGTGATGCTAATCGTGTTCCACCTACCACCTGGAGCACGCCCGGGCATAAAGACCCCTCATGGCTTCTCCCGAGGCTGGCACAGCCTTACTGGCAGATCCACGTTTCTTGGGGCTGGCTGCTTCCCTCCCTGCCCCGGCTCGCCTCACTGGTCTCACTTCAATCATAGCTGTGCTTGTTCAGTGCTACATGGCATTTTTAGATAAAGTTGAAACAACTAGAACGAACAAAAGCATGTAGTCTTTGCTACTGGCTGATGATTTGGTAGCAACCAACCAGCTTAACTGCTGCTTTCGCCAACCAGCCCGGCAGGAAAGGCCCACTTGTGCGTCGGGCCCTGCTGCTGCGCCTGACTTCGTGAGACCCGCGCCCCGGGCGTGGCTGCCTGCCCCGCCTCTCAGCAGGGCCCCAGCAGCCATGGTTGGGGCCTGGCCATCGACCCCCGTCCATCAAACCCCCGGGGGAAGCTCAGAGGTCGGCTCAGGGCAGCGCTCAGCTCGGGGAAGGGAGGGCGGCTCGGAGGGGCAGAAACCCCAGGGGGCAGCTGAGGAAACACAGGGCACTGCTGGCAGCCGGAGAGACGACAACGGCGGCCCGCGGCCCTGAGGCAGGGTAAAGCATAGCATAGCATAGCACGGCACGACACGGCACGGCATAGCCGGGCCGGGCCGGGCCGCGACACCGCCTATGGCGGAGCAGGCGTTGCTACAAGAGGGGGGGAGCGGGGGCTGAATGGCCTGGCCTGGCCTGGGCGGGGCAGGGCGGGGTGGAGCAGGCAGCTGGGCCCGGCGCCATGGCGGAGGTGGGGAGTGCCGCCCGGAGAGTGCTGGAGCTGAAGGAGCGGCTGGGCTGCGCGCAGGAGCCCGCGGAGGTAGCGGTGCTGTGGGCGCGCTGGCTCCCACGGAGGAAGGCGGGGGTTCCCACCGGGGGTGTCAGGAGGCTGCCACGATCTCAGTGTATACTGTATATGCTTATATGTAACGCAGTATGGCGGTGCCGGCTGAGCCCGCTGGCCCTCGCCGCGCTGAGGAGATGCGGGCCCGCGCTGCCCCCCTCGGCGTTGGCTTCCGGGACCTGCCGAGCAGAGAAAGAGGTGTTCGAGCTGGGCCGCCGAGGGGAAACCCGCGAGTGAGACTCTGGGTCTCCGCTTTGTTTCCCTCCCTTGTCGTGACCAGGAGGGGTTGAGGGAAGGCAGGGTAGCGGCCAGGTCACGCGTGGTTATTTCCCGGGTGGGTTAGGGCTAAAGCTTTCTGTGGGTGACCGAGGGGCCCTGCGTGCAGTCAGGTGAGGAGGGGAAGGGCAACCAAAGCTGGGTGTTGTGTCGTGAAATCTAACACGTAGTGCTGGTTGTGTGAAGTCTTGTCAGCCTGGCCAGAAGGTCAAAACGCAGGAGGTGAGGTGCTAATTTCTATGTTCGTAAGAGCTTTTCTCGGACAAAAAGGCGTTTCTGCTTTGTTTTAACGGCGTGCAGCAAGAGAGTGGGAGCTATCACGCCCTGCATTGTTATTCCCGGTGCAAGAAGAACAAAGCTGCTCTTATCTCTGAAAGGAATTAAACAACCTGTAGCATAGCCGGGCTGCTCAGTAGCTGCAAGGACTAGATAAGGAATACTTGAAGCAAACATCAGTGAGGAGATGGATCAGAGCACCCTGCGGAAGCTGGACTTGACACTCTCGAAGTACCAAGAGGCAGCAGACAGGGAGATAAGCACAGGCTCTGAGATGGAGCGGGAAGACGCCCCTTGCTCTCTGAGCAGCAGCCTGGACTCTGAAGGAAATGGAAGCAAAGCAATACGTGCCAAATTTGGCTTACCGTTTTACAAAGTAATAAATCATATTTGGCTGAAGGTGTATTCAAAAGGGTGGTTTGTTTGGGTTTTTTGAGGGTTGAATTCAGTTTGAAAGTACAGAACGCATTTGCCATGATAGATTTCTAAGACATTAAAACTTGACACAAGTTTGCAGAAGTGTTTGGAGGCAGAGGGTCGCAGTAAAATTTAATCTGCATTGCATTTGGTAGCTAATGACTTGCAAAGTTTAGTTATTAATCATATTACTATGTGTTTTCAAAGTGTGTGTGTATGCATATATAGGAAATACTGATTTTCTTAGCCAGTAACGGTTTATCTCCCTGAGTACCAGTGCTGTAGGCTGTATCTGTCCAAAATGCAAATATTTGTGCAGGTGCTTCTTCAGATGTTTTAATTTGCAGTTCAATAAACCTAAAATTTCTTCTTGTACTACAGAAGTGATCAGATAGTATAGTCTTTGAATTTTTTTTTTAATGCTTGGGATTGGTGTCGATATGCTATTCTGAACAAGAGATTGAAAAGGAAAAGAAACAAACAATTCTAGAGTTAATTAATTTATAAATGATCCCCAAACAATGTTTCAAAACACATTCAACTCAAGTGAAAAATGTGAATAGGTCTGGCAGATTTGGCCCTGTTAAGGGAGGAGTTGCATGTGGCATGATTGCAAGCTGGTGCTGCATAAAATGGGACTAATGGTGGTGCTGCAGCACTTCTGTGTCTAGTGAAACAGAAAAACTTACAGATAGCAGGGGCTGAAGAATGGTAGGGGAAGTGAGAAACCGATAGCTGTAAATTGGCAGCCATGAAATACACTGCTAATAAAAAGTAAATCTAGTAATAGAAAATATATTATCATGTTTAAAGGCAGAGGAAAGTTTTAGGTATGTGTGGAAAGAATAATAAATCAGTATTACAGATGTTTATGTAGGTAAGTGTTGGTGATGTCAAATATTTCTGTTCCATACTTGAGAATAATATTTGTCTGGGCACTTTTTAATAGCTGCTGAATACTTTCTGATCTGATAGTAACCAGGGAAGATGCAGAACATTGATTGTTCATGTCAAAAGCTCCTTAATGTGTGAGGTTTTGTAGCTGCCCCAGTGAGTTTTTGGATAATTGACCAAAGAATGAACAGAACTAATTTAGATATTGAATGATGCTCAAGGTACTAGGGAAGTACAGCATGACAGGAAAAAATAGTGTGCTATTGCTTATACAGGTAAATGAAATGGTCTTCATTAACATTGATCATGAAGGAATATGTTGAGCAGTTGCACGATGTTGCATATAAGATGTAATTCCTGTAGAATTAAGGGATGGTACCATGATCCATGCCACTCAATGAGACTTTATGTAGGTAAGTACTGCCAAATTTATCTCAAATTATATTGAGCTGACACTAACTGTCCTAAATATATGCAAGTTTCCTGAGACATTTGACTTGCTTCTGTATGATGCTGATTACAGTAGCAATCTTATGGAACCTGATGCAATACATAAAAGGGATTTCAGTTGCACTCACCAAAAATAAGTGCCAGACCTCATCAGAAAACAATGTTCACTTGCAGTTTTGGCTGTGGGTTTGTGGTGTTTTTCTGGGGCGATGGGAGGTGATTATATACATCTATTCTTGACATGATGCTACTCAAATCTTTCGTCATTCAGAAGACAGCAAGCATTGTAGGGAAATACTACAAATACTGAAGTAATTTGTGTCAAATGAAGAGAGACTCTTCTAGAAACCAACTTTGATCATGTGCTAGGCTACATTCATTTGTACAACATGCATTTTAACATGGTTCAGTGGAAAGTCACAGCTAGGAGCTATGAATATAGGTCACTCAGGATAGGAGAATGTATTTTGGAAAGCATTGACTCAGAAAATGATTCGGAGCTCTGATGTATTACCAGTTGAGCATGAAATTGCAGTACAATGCAATGGGTTATGGAATAAATGCTATCTTTGGGTAGCTTAGCAGGGTTATGTTACTACTGCTATATAGTATTAGGGGAACAATTACAGGAATATTATGTCCTGTTCTGGGGACTGTTTTTAAAAACAGTGCTGCCAAGCTGCAAAAGATAGTAAGCTCAAGAATGACTGTAGCTCTGGCTAGCATAACTTACTGAAACTAGAGAGCAAAGGTAAAGTGTGTGATTAGTGTTTACATTTTTGTGTTGTATAAGATGTTTGGGAGAAAATTCCTTTATTTAGCAGAAAGAGATCACGAGGTTCAGTAGCTGAAAGCAAAACTAGACAATTTTTTTAGGGAAACTTTTTTTTTTTACTGAGGGCTTAGGAATGACTCACTCAGGAATGCCCTGGGTTTTTCTAATGTGTTGTCTTCAAAGTGCTGGTATTCTTTCAGATGAACTGTCTAGCTCAGACAGAAGTTATGGACTTGATGTGGATTTACCACTTGGTGAAATTTCATGGGCTGTGTTATAGAAGACAACAGGCTACATATAATCACAAGGATCTCTTTGAGAGAGAGATGCAGCTAGTGAGTGAGGAAGAGGAGGGAAGGAGAGAAAGCAAGGAGGAGTTATTGTGAAATGTTGAGTCAGTCCCTTGACCTCAGATGGTCTGGGGACCGGTTAATGGGTCCCATCCGTCCCGAGGGGCCAGGCTCAGCCAGGAAAAGTGAGGTGACTGTACAACACTCACAAAAGGGAGGCTGGAGCAGTACTGGTGCAGTGGGAAGAGATCAAACTTAGTGCACCTGGGATCTGTTGTTATCATCACTCTGCTTTCAATTTTGACTCTGGAAAATTTTGTTTGCTCACATGCGTCTTACCCCTTGTTCATTACCTTTGCCCTCTGCTTTCCAAATACCTGACTGCTTTCCCTCCTCCCCTTCATCTTAGCTCACTCTTGTTCCTATTGTCACTTTTGTGTTTGTCTCGCACTATGTGTGTGCCAGCTCTCAGTTTGTAAGGCTCTGATTCTGTTTTCTGCTTGCATTGTGTGAACACCTGTGTCTTGGGCTTGCTTGGAATGCCATTTATTGGAAACAATAATCCTAAAGGTTTTGGCTTGTCTTCTAGAAATCAGGATGTATTTAGGAATTTCATAGAACAGTTCAGGAATCATATATATATATATACACATATATATATATATAAAAGTAACTTTTATGGTCTTCATTGTATTTTTATAACATTTACCATCTCCTTTAAAGTCAGTAGAGTTTTTCCATGAGGGTATAGCTGATAGTGGTTTGCAAGGTAAAATAGTCTGAAAACCAATGTATTGTATGTGTATGGAAGGACTTGGGGAAAAATTATTTTGTACAGTCCAGTGAGATAAGAAGAGTCAGATGGGCTATAAATGCTATGGTAAGAGATATAGTTAGAGCAAGGCACCTCAACAGTCAATCTTAATTTTGTTTTTGAAGGCCTGTTCAGAACAGACTTCAGATAAATAACTTTTTCTTTTTGCCTTATTGTATGTAATAAATGTAATGGTCCACCACATAAATATAACGACACCAAAGTTCGTGTTTTTAACAAGCTTTATTTTCAGTGACAGGCTTTACTGTGTTTTATATTTCACAATATACCTTTCTGTGGCCTTCACCAAAGTCTGATAGGTATCGGAGCTTGGTATTTGTGCTTTAAGAAGCAAACAGCCCCTCCTAGTCTTTAATAGAGAAATGAAAACTCTCCAGCAAATAGGATAAATACAAAGTTTCTCTGTGGTTTGCCACAAATTACATTGTTTTCCTGATTGTGTCTGTAAGTTTGGTTTTAAATGCTGAGTGCTTGGAGATGGGTGATTCCTACGGGCAGGCTGCATGCTGTCGTTTACATTGCCTAGTCACAGTAGAAGGCAAATGGAGCTCACTCTCCTTTGGTAGTCCTGTACTCGCATAGCTGCCGATCTCACCGTGGTTTAAGCAGGTCCCTGCTTTCGAGAGATCAGGATTGCTTCTCCTAAAAGAATTGTCAGTGTTTGATCAATGCTTTGTGTTTTCTTTTTATAAAACCCTCTTGTTTGTCTTAATTTGTCAAATGTGATACACATTTCAAGAAAGCAAAATTAACAGTGTGGCCTTTGGTTTAGAAAACTTTGGAAGTTTTTTTCTTTCATTAAAATGTGTTGACTGTTTTCAGACATGCTTGTCATCTAGGTACTTTTGTGATTTAGCCTGTTGTTTTGAAGTTGTATGAATAGTAATTGTCTGCTTCCTGGACCTGTTCTTCTGAAATGAACTCTGCTTCGTGAATTAACTTAGTCTAAAATCCATCAAGAGGAAACACTCAAAACCCCCATTTTCCTTGCAGCTTAATGAAAACATCTTTTAGTATTCTTCCGTGTATAGGATTGTTTTTGGACTATGGGATTTATTCCCAGTAGTTTGCACTGCTTGAGTATCTAGTCATCCTATATAGCTCAATATATCTCCTCAGCAATGGGTTATGTCCTTTTGATTGCAAAATAAATTAAATGAATGGGGACATATTTTTGATTAAATTAGAAAATTAACTAACCTGACACTGATAACATAGTTTCTAATGATTGTGATTAACATTGTCAGCAATTATTTGTTTTACTTAAGCATCTTTGCAACACGCTTCCTGATGAGGATTATTTAGAAAAAGTCTTCAGCTCACAAAATATGTAGTCTATACCTGTGAAATGTTTGAAAAAAAAAATGTTAAATGTTAATCTTGTATTGTCCTGAAAATGAAGAGTAGTTCTCTTGAGATGCAAAATTGTTTTTAGCTTCATTGCATGTATTGTTAAGTCAACTTACTGGCTCAGGGAGTATCTTATTCTTAAATAAGAGATAAACAGAACGTCGCATGGCTTTCATACTGTTTCCAAAATTTTGGTGGAAGTTTTTTTTTTTGTAGGTATCCTGCCATTTTGTAGTTAGCTGAACTTTTTGGAAGAAAGCTGATTTGTTACCTCTAGTCCTAGGTGTATGTCTTACTGTTACAGCTTTTCTCAGGCTGCGAAGCATTTCTCCTGTACTTCTCTAAGTCTCAGAAACACTGTTGCAGGGTGAGTGATTTATAGGAAGAACTGCATGCCAGGCATGTAGATAGAGCCCACTCCACACCATGAAATTCAGTTTAAAGTGTGGGGTTCCACTACTAATGCATTACAGGAACTTAGAACAATAGTAGGAAAAAATATCTCCCCAGTGCTTAGTTTGGTACTCATTTTTGTACCTCTTCTACCTCCTGCAGCACCATTTCAGAAGCAATATCTAATATGATAGATGACAGTTCATTAATTATTTAAGTTATCATAGCTGTTACAGTTAAAAAGTTTCTTTTGCATTCCTGCAGGGTCCTGCTATTGCATTTAGAAATGGTAATGATCTGAAAAACATGATTAGTATTCCAGGCTTTGTGATAGCCCTGTGAAATGTTGTAAGCTTCAGTTGCATGTTAATTCTGTCTTCTACATAATGTAACTTCGTTGAAGTTTGTAAAAGATAAAGGCAAATTGCTTGTGTATGGTCAACTGCAAGACTGTGTTGCGTTGTATACTTATTGCCAAAGAATCATAGAATCGTTCCAACCCCCTTGCAGGGACACCCTCCACTAGACCAGGTTGCCAAAAAATTTTATGTTCTGCTTATAAATGGGACATCTGTGTTATTAAAACACTTCCCATAGGAAGATGAGCCATTTTGTATCTGAAAAATTCTTTCCTACTTTGATGGAAATGTTGAGTTTTGTAACAGATGTATACTTCATTGCTGTGAAAAACCCTGGCTGTTCTAGCTTGAGCTCATTCTGTTAATGTACAAATTGCAGTTAAGTTTTCAAAAACCTTATTTTTTGCAAACTGGGCTCCCACCAGCTCATTCGTCCTTTCTTGGCCTGGACTGATGGAGTGGTGCTGCTGATGGGGAAACCTGCTGGGAGACTTGCTGCTTCTTGCATGGTGGTTCTGCATAATGCAGCTTTTCCATCGGCTCTGTGACAAATGAGGGTCACATGAGGAGTGTGGCCATATACATGTCACCTGTACTACTGTATTATTGATCTTTAATATAATCTCTGTAATGGTAAATTCATACCTACTGGATTTTCTGGTATTACTGAAGTTGGGGGCTTGGCAGAACTGTACTGGTTCACAGCACAGGCTTAAAGCACAGCCCTGATGTGCAGTAAAGGAGTGCTTACATTTTCCTGGAGCTACTAGATATTCCTCTTAACACTGTGCAGTATTTTTGGATTAAACATGTGAATGAGGATGAGAAAAACAGAGTAGAACTTACGAATATTTGTTTAAAAAATAGCTAATGTTTCCTTTCAGATTATAAAAACACTTAAGGTACTACAGGATTTGGATATATCGCTGGATATTCTAGTGGTAAGTGACCAATAATACATTAAACTCTTCCATAGTGAATTACTGTGTAAATATCAGGGTTCTGCAATCATAGAAGCAGTGAACGTTGTTGCATTTTGTAATTTTGACTCTTAATCATGATTCATTTAGAGCTCTGTAGAAGGAACCATGGAACCTTTTCCAAAAGCTGGCTGAAAGCTGGGCACACAACTTGGCAAATGCAGTATTATACCAACCGTAATAGTACGGAGCAGGGACCTGAGCATATAGAGAACACATTGCTACTCAGAGTTGGTTTCTTCTCACTGTAAAACTGCTTTCAAGTCAATGCTTAAGACAGATATGGGTGAACCATTCTTTAGGTCAGTTGTCTAAATCTTCTTTTATTAGCAGCTCAAGGTTAGTTTCTTGCATTTAAAGAGCAGGCATCCCAAGTTACAGAGTAAGGATACTTGTGACTTGTCTCCTTATCCAAGCTGTATCCTATCAAATTTTATATTAGAAATTCTCACACTGATGTAGGAAGCTTCTGGTTATTATTGGCAATGCGCCTGTATTTCAGGAAGAAGAAAAATATGGTTTTTGTGAGAGAGCTCTTTAAAGAGTAAGAGAAAAATATGGCAATTAAGATATTTGGCTGGCCTATTCAAGCCTGCCTAAACACAGGTAGACTTCTACTGGAATACAGCAATATTTATGTATTTTTATTGGAAAGCAAAGTAATCTCTTCTGCAATTAGTTGTTTAAAGTAAAAGGACTTTTGCAGACAATTAATGCTTCCAGCAGACTTGCATGTTTTATAATGTGAAAGACTAGGATGGAAGCCTTCAAGTCAAATAGAGGAAAGATATGTCTTACAACTGAGGACTCCACGTGTTTTTAACACATTTGAAGACAATAAATAGCTTTAGGAAATAATCCCACCAAATTTCTTTCATCTCTTTGCAATACACTGACCTACCAAACCAGTATTGCTAAAATTATATAGAAGCTAAATCTCCTTAGAAAGAGCTTCCAAGTTTCACTTTAAGGCATGAGCTGATTTTGTGGGACTAGCATATGTATAGCCCTTGCTCAGACGTCACAGAAGTGTCATTTCAGTAGTTAGCAAGAGCATTAACAGGTTGCTGCTAACCTAGTGAATTCCAGGTTTTGTATACATCTTAAAAGTGACAGTTTGTGAATCAAAGATACTTACTGATAATACAGGATTAAAAATCATAGATGATACTTTATATATACTCAAAGTCTGCAAGATAGTTGTGCTTAAACAACATAACTCACTAGAGCAACATTTGAAGGCACAGTGGTAATGTGAAAATAATTGTATTGGGGAAAACCAGAAAATGACAGGTTTTAAATGTTGGGGTTGTTGGTTTTTTTTTTTTTTTTCTTCCCCTCTGGCTGAGACTGAGTTTAATCATATGAACTCTGCTCCTCTGACCCCTCTACCCAGTACTAATCCTGGTTGAGATGCATTGTAGATTACAATACATCCATCATATGTGCTCTCTAACATGCTAAAATGAACCTGCATAAGCCTAAAGGGGATTTGAATTGATTAATCTAATTTACTAGGGCAGGATGCATTTTGTGGGCATAAGTATTCCAGCCAAGTGAAATTCTTGAAATAAATACATTTATTGGAGGAAAATTACTTCTCTTAGTTTTATGAATTAAGACAGCATTTTGTTCTCCATATTTGGTTATAAAAAACTGTTTTCTTCAGTTCTGTTTGCAGTATGAACAGTGTATTTATTATTTCTTTAGCTGCCTTAAGGCTTCTCTGACTACTAGGCTAATACTGTTTGTAGCAGTTTAAGAGAAGGTTTTATTTGGGAAGATAGTTATGACTGACTTTGCCCATCTTTCTTGCACTGTATTCAACAGGAAACTGGCATAGGCAAAACAGTTAACGGTTTTAGGAAACATGCAACTGCTGGGAATGTAGCTAAAACCCTGGTAAAACAATGGAAAAAACTTATTCCTCCAGAAAATAAAAGGTAGGTGTGAACTAGCCTTTTTCTAAAAGTTAATTATACTGTAATGTAACTTTATAGAATACAGCTTAGAAAGCTTAGGAAAGTGTTTGGAATGACAAATACGCATTAGAACAAATGTATACATTGAATGGAAGAAATTAATATTTCTTTTATAAAATATCAGAAAACAAATCAGAGCAGTAAGCATTGATCAACTAGCCAGCCAGCACCCAAAGACTTCAACTGCCTTTTTTGACTGGCACAAGTTCTTAGGTCGCAGCTGATGCAAGCAGGACTAAGCCAGTGATGGGCACTGCTTTGCACTTCTTCAGGGAAGTGGAAAGCTTGCCCTTTTTTCCCCAGAGTGGTGGCTAAATGAGGCAGCTCTCCAATGATTTGGTTGTGTAGAGGATTTGCCCATAATGTTCTTGTGGACTGAGAGAGGCTTCCAATATTGGAGGAGTCACACTGAAGAGATGCGATTTCTTCTTAGAATGAAGCAGCCATTGCTGCCATGGCCAGCCTGACTGCGCTTTAGATAAATTGTCAGAGGTCTGCAAAACAAGGCAGTTGAGCTGAGAAAGCCAAATGTATAGATCGACTAAACAGTACATTTTAAATCTGAAGTTGTTCACACAACAAGAAAGTGAAATACCGGAACCTGTGATAAGCAAAGTGTAAAGGCTGACCTGTTGTAATCTGTATCACCTACAGAACATGTTCTAAATTCTCTCCTAGTTATTTCAATAACCAGGTCTGTTATAAAGCATAACTTGTGTAAAAAGTGGTATCCAATGCATCATAAGCAAATAGTAGTCAGGTGTGTTTTCCTACTGATGGTTATGTCCCTACTCCCCACTTGTCTTGCTGTCAATTCTTGTAGCAGTATTTAGTGGTGCTGGATGCAAGAGCTGCTTCTATGGGATTCTGTACTGATAATGGAAGAATAAGAGCACAGTTCTGGGTCTTGTAAAATTATGACACATGGTGTGATTTAATGCTTTTAGTTTTACTAGCGTAGATAAAAATTGATTGTTAAAGATTTTAGCATCAGACGTAGCATTGGATGTGATTTTTTTTTTTGGTGTGTGTTGCAGTGGTCACAGAGGAAGAAAACAAAATATTGAAAAAGAAAAAGATGAGACAAAATCTTGCATTTCCAAGGAGATTAAGCCTTCGGAGGAGTCCAAAGCATCTGTACTGTCCTCCAGAAGCTCCAATAGTGCTCCCATTTCTAAAAAGTTGAATAAGCAGCGTACTTGTAGTGAAAAGACCCATCAAAGTAGAGATTCAAAGTCTCAAAAAGAATGTGGTAATAAAGAATGTAGCAGCAGTGGTTCTAAGCATGCTTCCCAGGGTACTAATCCTCAAGCTAAAGAAAGTGACTTCAAAGAGACAACCTGTGCACACAGCAAGAAAGTTTCAGAAAAGCAGTGTTCCTCTGTAGCTAATAAAGACTTACCACTCCTGAAGGAAAAGCCTAGTAAGGATGCTTCCAAACAGAGAAATCCTAAGCAAGTGAAGAAACCAAAACAAAAACTTGTCATAAAAAGCAAAGCTGAATTACCTAGTGATGAGGAATTTGAGCCCCCTACTATGTCTTTTGAATCTTATCTTAATTATGATCAAGTTATCAAAAAAAGAAAGAGGAAGGCTTGTTCTACAGGTGAACGGCCAAAGAAGTGCAGCGAACAGAAGAACAGCTCATTACCACACAAGACTTCAAAATTTTCCCATGCAAAAGAGGGAGGAGAAGATGTAAAAAAATGTGAGGATGATCAATCAGAAACTCCCAATAAAAAGGTAAACCACTGCATGGTTGAGATAACAGCAAATAAACTGCAGATGAATAAGTGCTTTGGTTTCTTATTTTCAGTAAAATTCAGCTGTATTTATTTTAAGCAACAGATTGCACGGCTCTGGCATATCAGCTGCATTGAAGTTGCCAATAATTGCAATAATTGGGGCAAAAAAAAAGATTGTTTATTGCATACTGGCAGTTTACAATCAACTTGTCTTGTATTTTTAGAATTATTTCCAATATGGCAATAGTTTTTGATCAATATCAAGTAATCTGCTTTTTACCTGCAAACTAAAGGTACTTACCTTTGGAAAGATGTCCCCTTCTTCCATTCTTTGCCAGCCTGGTTTGTAACTGTAGCAGCTGCTTGTGTATAGCACAGTCGTTTTGTCAGATGCTGTGGTTCTGTAATAGTGAATGTTAAGGTCTACAATAGAACTGAACTTTCTTCTTTTAATGCATTGAAGTAAACAAAAATAGCTTGTATGTGTTTGTAAAGTGAAGTGTCTAGTCACTTGAAGTGGAAGAAGCTTAAGTAGCTCCTCTGAGCCAAGGAAGATCTAAATGTGTATTAATTAGACCTTTTAAATGAAGCCCTTCTGTGCACTGGGAATTAGAGGCCTCTTCAGTCTTTTATCTTTACTGTGATGTAAAAGCTCTAGGCTTTCTTTATTGTGGAAGATCTGCAATCTGAATATGGTATCTTCTGTCCCAAATGGAGAGATACTAATGTAGAGGCTTGTGTATAATACTCTAGCATAAACTGTTTGAGAAAAAAATCTTGGATGTTCAAGCAGTTGTGAAAAGTTATTAAAGATACTAAAATGAAGTTCAGGGAGATGCAGGTTTTGGGCTGTAAGTGCCTGGCTTACAATTGGAGGACACTTAAGACCCAATTTAGATGTTGCACATAATGCCAAGCATTTGTAAGGACCTGTACTTACCGGACTGCTGCATCTTTAAATCCCTTTTTAAGGGATGATCTGTGAAAATTTTAGGCTAAATGGCTTATGCAGCACAAGACCTGATAGAACCAGGTATAAAGCTGTTTCTTGTCTTTTGGCATGGCATTTAGTTTGCCTTTAAACATTTAATTGTGGTTTTGTCATCTTGCAGTTTTTTCTCATTCATTGCACGCCTTTAACCTCAGTAGTGATTTATCTGAAAGCCTGTTAGCTGAACACATCTACTCTGTTCTTTGATCTCTTTTTATGCACTGATTGCAGATATCCCACTAAGTTCCTTTTGTGATATAGTCTTGGGAAGTAGAGTATGAAAGGATATGCTGAAAAGTAATCCAGTGAGTAAATTTTAGGGCAGAAAAAGAGTAATTCTAGTTTTCCTAGTTAACGTTGAGGTTTGCTTAAGAGTTGGGTTTTTTGTAGCTTATCTTAAGCCTCAGTAAACCCAAATTTGTAATGTTGAATCAATGTTTCCTTTACTGTGCACAGGCCAAGGTGGCATCCCTCCAAGATCTTCTTAATACTCCACTGCCTAAATTTCTGACAGGCATCTCAATCTCATCTCCCCCATATGCTGCAGACTTTAAAGGTAAGTAGTATGCAAGGCTGATAAATGTAAATCAGCGCAGGTTTTTTACAGCTCTATGTAGAGATGTCTTTATCCACTTTCCTAACAAACTGTATTAGCTCATCTGTCCATGGCAAAGAAATGCCTTGTCTTTGCTTTCTCATCTGCAGAAATCATATTGATGCTGAAGGGAGTTATAAAGGCTTCCCTCTTATGGCTTGCTGAATAAAGAAATAAAGGTTACCACAGATGTAAAGAAGGCACAGATCAGGGGGTAGTTCTACAAGCTCCATTTGTCTTTACTCCTGTCTATACCTTATAGCAGGCAAAGCCTTAGAAATTATGTTGGGTAAAACAAATATAGGAAGCACTAGGTGTAGCTTTGGCGTAGGAACTTGCTACTGTCTTTATAGGTAGGTGTCACAAAGTGCTGGTGGTGCCCCTAGCAGCTCTTGTGAAGTTTCAGTGGTTTCATCTCACTGTGGTCTTGAAACATCACTGCTATTGCAGCTTCTGGCTTAACTCTGGGATAATTCAGGAAGATCAGTAACGTGCTGTAGACTGGTATCAGAGTAATCTAGATGTGAATACAGCTCATGCAGGGCTGAGCTAAATAACGTAAGGCTGGTTTGAGCTGGTGCAGCTCACTTGCAACATACATGCTGTCTTGGTGTTAGATGATGATGAATGGACTTCTGTAACATATAGTATGTGTAAGGGCCCCAAACTGTGCTGTGGTAACTTTGTATTTCAAGAAAAATGAATATACATGTGTCCTACCAGCTGTGTTTCTCTGAAAGCTGAATGTTTAAAGCATTGTAAAATGTCAGGAGATAAAGGAAACCCTGCCTGATGTTTTGTTTGCAGCTTCCCTAGCACCTGTTGTAGAAGCACCCCAGCAAGTCAGTGAGACAGTTCAATTCACAGGACGGAGACTGAACTCTAAAATGCAAGTTTACTCTGGTTCTAAAATGGTCTGTCTTTCAAAGATGCTTACACTGTATGAACAGTGCATCCGTGTGCTTCAAAATAATATTGATTGTGAGTACTTTTAAGGGATTTGTAGCAGGCTGTGCCTGAAAGTGCATCAGATTTCTTTTTTTTTCTCCATGCCAACAACTGGCCTACTAAAAGACATTGCCCCTCCCTACTGACAGCAACTCATAGCAGGTTGAAAAGCACTTAAGAATGAATTTATGGTCTTGCTAAAATGTAGTTTTGTTTTGAAAGCGTACCTTTTTTAAAGTTCCAAATTTAGTTAAAATATAATGTCCTATAAATTATAAGCCAAAAAGCCTGCTGATTTTTTTCACCTCCAAGATGTTTGTTTACATAAATTAGAATGAGTGATCAAGAAACTGTTTATTCCTTTGCATAGGCAGAGAGGGGAGTGATGCCCATCAGTAAAGATGGGGCAATAGCTATTTGAAGGTGCTTTCTCCATCCTCAAATACAACTGCTAGTCAGTATCGAGCTGCTGGTTTATATTTTCATAGCCTGACTTCAAAGTGTGTTCTCTTAGTGCTTGCTAAAATTAACTTGTATTTTTCATTTTAAACTATTTGGTGAGTGGTATTACCCACTGAGTAAAATAAATGAGATACTGAAAGTAGTGTCCTCTTTTGTAGCGCTACATGAAGTAGGAGGTGTGCCCTTTGAAATTCTTGAGCCTGTGCTAACACGTTGCACACCAGAGCAGTTGTTTCGAATAGAGGAATGTAATCCGGTAAATTCTGCCTTACTAAATTCAGGGAACCACAGAGGACATGAGGCATCTGGTTTTGCCTTCCTTGCACCCTTTTTGATAAACATTCTCCACGGGTTACGCTGGTTTTCTGTCTTGCATACTTATTTCTTTGAATTCAGCTGTCATTATCAAGCCTCCCTTTCTCAAGTGCCAGGACTTAAAGCATTTGGGAGAATTATTACTGATGACTAAGTGAAAGCTAGTGTGGGTAGAAAAGTATCTCAGCTTCTAAAAATAAGGAAAACAAGACCACAGTATTTACCACTGAAATAGCTGGGAAAGGCATAATAGAACCAACTGTTTTCAAGTTACAAACTGTTAAGGCTGCAAAGCGTACCGATTGGGGGAGTATCTGGGGTGAGATTTCATGTGTGTGGTAGATTTCTTATCTACACTGTTAGGACTTCAGTTCCATGATGCAATTGGACATTGAGATTCTGAGCGTAGCACTTCGTAGTGCAAGCTGGCCATTCATCTGCATACCTAAAGTTCAGAACTGGTGTGGCCTGAGCCTGTGCTGGAAATGCAAGTCTAGGCTGTAAGCATGGCTCACTAACTCAAATATAGAGCTCTGCTAGTTGAAGCTACACGATTTCTAGACTGAAGTCAGCAGCTCTGCATGGTGTTGCCACACTCCATGTTGGGGGTACCTGTGATAGCATGTGTGGTGGGATTTGTTCTGCACCTTTCTTCACTGGGGGACTGGGCTTTGTCTACAGGCTCACCTAACAGGTACTCTTGAAAATGTTACTTAAATCTTTGATTTAAGATATTTTGTGTTCATACTAGACATTTGCAGAAGAGTCTGACCACTTGTGGAAGAATCACTGCCAGAGAGATTTTAAAAATGAGAGCCTCCTAGAATATGAGTCTTGGCGTGAAATGTACTTGAGACTGTTCAATCAGAGAGAAGAAAAACTGAAGATGCTTACAAAAAGTATTCTTTCAGCTCAGTCTGAGAAACCGAAAGGTAATACCTGTGGTTAGCTTTTTCACTTACAAACCCCAGTCTTTTCTGCTATTCTTGACACTTACTATGTAGGGTTTAGTGGTTTGTTTGCACTGATGCTGTATCTCTAGGAGAAGACATCAAGCAAGAATGCTGTTCCTTTTAATTATAAATTGCTCAAAAATAAATACATGCATTAATACAATACACTAACGCATAATACTTGCAGTATACAGTAGACAAATCTTACCTTACTGGTTAGACTGAGGATTCTAAGCAACAATGCAAAGAGTACCAATACAAAGTTAATATGAAGAAATACTGTAAGCAGTCTGCATGTGACTTGCCATGGTTCAGTTACTACTTTGATACCAGAGTCTGCTTTTCTGAATTATTTTTTTTCCCCAATTTAAACTTAGAAATTGCCACATAACCATATTATCAACTGAGTTTTGAACATAAAGGGCAAAAAAGTTATATATCCTCTGCTCCTTGCTTCTGTATTAGGCCGGCAAGTAAAAATGGCTTACATGACCAGTGCAGCAAAACCACCCAGGAACGTTCGCCGACAGCAAGAAATCTATGGGACAGCAGGACCTGTCACCCAATTTCATCCCATAGAGAAGTGCAAGTAAGTGTTCTGTATTATGCTTTTAGTTTGAGTTTAGATGTCTTTGTCAGTACAAAAGCCTGCTGGCAAAATATTTTTGAAGTTATAAATAGCTCTCTATTTACTTTCCTTTTTTAAGCAGCTAGTGGCTAGAAACTTAACTTGCCTTTTAAGTCTTGCATGCTCCTCTGCTGTGTATGCATTGTCATTGCAGATTTCTCCTAAGTGCCAGCGATGAATTCACCCTCCCAGCTGGAGAGTGAGTGGACACTGTTGTTTTTCTTCAGATTATGCTAATGTTGCTTATCCTGGGGAGATTCCAGTGTTGATGTTGTTTATAAACCTGCCTAGTAGCTTCACATGTTCTCTTGCTTTCATAAAATCCCAGTCAGCTGTCCAGAGTGATATAGCTGACCAGAGTGAATCTCAGCAATTTTTAATACTCTTGATTCTGGTTTTCTGCTTTGGCAGCTTAAAGAAGTGTCTGGAACAGTCTGTAGCAGCAGCCAACACTAATCACTGGAGGTACAGAAAACTGGGGTTCCTCAGATGTTTTTTTTTGTACAGCACAAAGCCAAATTTTCTTTGTGACATCTTAGTTCAGAGTAGCTCAACAGCTATGAGAACCAAAGCTGAGATGTGAAGTTTGTCCTACCGTTCCTGCCAGCCTAATGAACTCTTCTATCCAAGAGGATGGCTGCAACAGAGATAAACCAGCTGTGGTACCAGCTTCTGTCTCTTCTTCCCTTCTCAGCTATGTGGAGACAGACTGCTGATTTCTTACTGTTTGAATATCTGCTCTTTTCTAAATGAGAAATCAGCAGTTTGATTCAGAAGCACCCCATGGGTTGATGATCCACATGCCAGCAGCTGGATCATAAAAGCTATGGAGAACTGGAGAATCACAGAATGATTTAGGTTGGAAAAGACCTCTAAGATCAAGTCCAACCATTAACCTAACACTGCCAAGTCCACCACTAAACCATGTCCATAAGCGCTACATCTACACATCTTTTGAATACCTCCAGGGACGGTGACTCAACCACTTCCCTGGGCAGCCTGTTCCAGTGCTTGATAATCCTTTCAGTGAAGAAATTTTTCCTAATATCCAATCTAAACCTCCCCTGGCACAACTTGAGGCCATTTCCTCTTGTCCTATCACTTGTTCCTTGGGAGAAGAGACCAACACCCACCTGGCTACAACCTCCTTTCAGGTCGTTGGAGAGAGCAATAAGGTCTCCCCTCAGCCTCCTCTTCTCCAGGCTCAACAACCCCAGTTCCCTCAGCTGCTCCTCATAAGACTTGTGCTCCAGACCCTTCACCAGCTTTGTGACCCTTCTTTGGAGACACTCCAGCACCTCAATGTCCCTCTTGTATTGAGGGGCCCAAAACTGAACACAGTGCTCTAGGTGTGGCCTCACCAGTGCTGAGTGATGGAGGACAAGCACTTCCCTAGTCCTTTCCCTAGGACTATTCATACTGCCTGAACACAGGTATCTTAAGCCATGGTCACTCACTCAGCTGTGGCTGCTGGTGAGCATGGTGCTCTCCCTTGTCTCCATGGCCTGTGGCTGTTCCCATGTTGGCATAACTGCTCTGCAGCTCTCTCTCAAAATTATCCCTTTGTGGGGGGCAGCAGGTGGAACACTTTTTTCATTAATCTGAATTAGGGAACAGTTATGTAGGTTGACAAATATATGAGTGGATAGTGACAGATAGCTGGGGACGGGGAGGATAAAAGTTAAGCTGTTAGATATGTGATGCTAGACTGAGTTAGTATAGCTGAACATGTTAGCAGAGTCATTTTAGGTCATTTCTGTTCTCATGCTGCAGTGCCTGCAGTTGTGCTGACTAATTGTTCAGTCTTAGGCACGTGAACTAGATAACCGAACTGATGTGGGTTTATTGGGGGGGAGGGGGCAGGGAACCTACAAAACTGTGGGAAAGTGTTTTATGCTAATTTCAGGAGCTTGACTTACAGTCAAGTAGTCTTGACTTACTTCTCAAGATGATGGGGGTATGAGGCAGGAATGAGAGCCTGGGTGTAGGAACTTTTTAAAATCAGCTTTTACACCAAAGATGATATTTTTATAGCTGCACCTCTAGGTGATTAAATTAAGAAGCTTCTTTCCATACTGTTGCTGTTTATAATGAAAAGATAGTTCCAAGGAAGTAGCTTGAGGTACTTGAAGTTAGGCTTCTGCTTTCAGTTGCCCTGTGGGAGCTTGTATCTATGTTGTGACACACCAGCTTTCCAGTTTAGGTGCTTCAAGTACAGTAGTGTAAATGTCCTTTCTGCTCCAGTAATCTCTGGGCCAGTAACTGAATGATGTACTCAAAGCCCTGCATGTTTGTTTTCTTTTCTCAGGCATGGTAAATTAGGAAGATCAGCTGTTGTGTGAAAGAAGCTGTAAGAGGGGTCGTTGCTTTGCCCTCTTGAGAAACAAGAGTTTGTTTAGGCATGATGAGTTAACTTCATTCCTTTGACAATGTCTTCTGAAAACCTCTCTGTTTTGGAGGTTATAGGGTTGTGGAATTTGAACAGCTGAAATCTTCCCTGAAGAAGCTGGTTTTGCAGGAACTAAAAATGTCCTATGGCATATGTGCAGACGTCAGTGACTGGCTCTGAGGTGTACAAGGCTGCCCAAATTGGTGACATCATGCTGACACTTTAATGCTGTGTTGGTTTAACTGTCTTTAGCAGCAGATATCAGCTCTGTATCTGCAACTGCCTCAGTCCTTGTCCTGTTGATTGAAGATCCCGTCCTAATACTTAGGGTTAGTTATTGTGCCTTTTCCTAGACATTCTTACTTAAAAAAATAAAATAATAATAATTAAAAAAAAAACCCTACACACATTCCCCCCCCTCCCCCAAACAAACAAACAATGAGAATTTGTGTAAGTTTACCCTCATTTTCTGGCAGAGAGCTAGTTAGCAGTTCAGTTGTGTTCAAAGAGGAAAACAAATACCAAAGAGCAAAGTAGAACACAGGGCATTATGAATCACAATGATATTGCTCAACATTTTGATCTCTCAGAAATTCTGATCATTTAATTTTAAAGACAAATAAGGTGCATCAAATCTAATAAATGGAAAGTTTGGGCAAAAGTGGAAATGGACTAGATGACCACCTGAGGTCCCTTCTAACCAGAATTATCCTGTGATTTTTTTTTTTAAATGTACTACAGAACTGACTTGTTAAAATACTGTCTTTGAGGTGTGAAGTATTAAATGTTTGTGATCTTTTTTCTCCAAAATGAGCCAGAGCAGATGATAGTTTCATATCAAAAGCTAACTTTTTCCCTGTTTCCTTCTTTTAAAAGAACAAGGATTCCAGAAAGCAGAGACAGAAATAACACATCATCAAAGCCAGTCCCTACTAGCAACAGTGGAAGCTCTAGCTCAAGCATAATGACTCAAGATGGAAAGAAGCCTATCAAAAGTAAGTGGAATTTCCTAAGATTATCAAGATGATTATTTTAACTTGCTGTCTATTAATATATTGCTTAATATTATGTTAATACCATTTCAAGTCACTGCTGTAATCCTAACTGGTCTCTTTTTGTTGTTATTGAAGAAATTGCACCAATCATGAGGAAGACTTTGAAAGCATTGAAGAATAGAGCTGGACGACGATAAAATGAGGCTGCATATTTGAAGCTTATGTCTGTGATAATGTAGCTAATGAAAGTAATGTTAATGTAAACATTCTACAATTTGCCTTAGTTAAAATAGTTATGAGACGTTGCAGGGGCAAATGATTTGCAATAAAAATTGAAACATCTCAATCTTTTCATACTGCTGCTTTCTTATTCGTGAATGAGGAAAACTGATTTGAAATAAGGTCAGTACACAATAATGACAAATCGGTTTATATGAACTTTTATAGATGCCGTCTTTACCAGTTTATGTACACATTTGCTTTCATGAAACTTGTACTTATGCACTTCAAGCTGTGGGCATATTTGCCAAAGTTAAATTTATCCCACAGAAATGGCCACAAGGTATACTTAGATAAGAGATTTTGGTGTCTCTAGCACAAAAGTGTTTTGGAAATTTAGTGTATTTGTTTCACTAAAGGTTTTCCTAGGGAGACTTCTATATTTTTCTTTTTATGAAAGCAAGATTTGGTTGGTTTTAGTTTTTCCTCTTCTGGAAACAGAAGACTGTTCATAAGACAGCCTTGGAGCTCAACTTCTGACCTGTTGGAAGTAGGCTGCAAAACGTCCTTACTCAGTACACCATGTGCTTTTCGGCCCTTTTACTTGACTTAGGCAATGAGCCTTTAAAGGAGAGGTAGGAGAAGAAAATGTCTTAAATTTAAATTCCTTTTTTAAAATTGCGATTTATATACTGCTAGGGTAAATAGGGCAGGCCATGGCAGTGAGTTAATGAAAAATCATGGGTTATTTAGGAGCTCTGTCTAGTTGGGACACTTTTGGTACACTAATTAAACCCAGACCTCTCATTGTGTGATACCATCTAAAGGCATTAAGTCCTTGTGTGGGAGAGAGTATTTTTAGGAACAAGCAGAAGGGAGGGACACCAAAAATGTCATCAGTTTGATGCAATGGTCATCTTGTGGAACTCATGCAGAATAATCCATTTAAGTCTGGAGTTGAGAGAAAACTTGTGCCATACTCAGCTGCTCTCAGCCTCTTGTGAAGAGGCCTAGCTTGCAACCTTGAATATGAGCCTTTTGTATTCAAAGTGAAAAAGCTATTTGGTCTGGAATAGCTGCCCTTTCAAGAGTTGGGGACTGATGCAGTTTGGGGTTGGAATATGAATGCATTTAATGGGTTTGCTTTTAGAAATTAGATACTTCTTTGTATTTGCTTCATCTAAACCAGTTCACTTGCATGAATTGTAAGTCTGACTTTGCCCTGAAGGCATGGCTTACAAATGGAGGGACTTTTCCTATAGACTGTATTCAGCTGCAAGTAGGTCTTGTTTCTTCTTTTGTACTTCTATAGGATTTGGCATCTTGGAACTTCTGGAGCACAGAGTAAGGGTAAGATCATCATGAAACCAGTTGCTCTCTCTTAGTCAAGACACCTTATGTGTGAATTTCCTCACCATCTTATAAATTTTCAGATTACAAAAATACTGCTATTAAAAGTGGCTTTTACAGTCAGGTAACATAGTCACCCATACAAAACAGCTTGTGTTCTATTTACAGAGGAGTTTTAAGTCAGCAGGTGTGCTACTGTGTTGTGGTTTCTCTCCTTGCATTATAGTTGCACTAAAAAATGAAAGATGAGAACAGGTGTGTTGACCTGGAAACTCTGTGGGGAGCTTTCTCTGTTTCTAGGATCAAAACAAGCACTGACTATTAGGAGAGGTAGTGGAGTGTCTGTCATCCCAATCTGTAAAGAATGCTTCTGGGAGGAGCTGTTCAGGACTCAAACCTGGCTGAATGGCCAGTGTACCACCCTTTGTCCCTCACACAGCTATGGTCATCTTAGAGTTGCCAATTGGTGATGGAAGTTTAATTCAGATGGAGGTTTATATCAAATGTGATACAAATTGTTCAAGAATCCTGGGGTTTGTTTGTTTGATTGGGGTTTTTTTTTTTTTGCTAAATTTGCTGTAGTTGTTGATGGTATTTTATGTAAGAAAAGAGAAAGCTGTAACTAAGCCTTCTGTTGGGCTGTGGCATTAGAGAACACAGCTGTAAGCGTTCAGAGCAGCTTATAGATGACAGGAATGTCCCCTTGGGGAGACTGAAGGATAAATAGTTGGTTTAACTGGTAGACTTGCATTGTTAATTGAAGTAGGAAATAACTCTCTTCCTATTCTTGACACTGATGGGAGAGCTGTGTGGAGGGCAAATTTGACTTCAAGATTAAGTGGCTTTCATTTCCTCTTCTTGCTTTCTCTCACTTCAAAGGCTATGGACTTATCTGTGGTAAGAGATACGCAGAGGGTACCCGTGGGATCAGATTGTTTTCCTGACAGTTTCTACGTTAGAGAATACTGTAGACAAGCAAATCTCTTTACAATAAAGTAGTTGGTGCTACACACACTGTAGGGTAGGGTTTTTCTTTCACTTCAGTTGTGCTGTGATCTGTTCCTATGGACTGAGTGCTCACCCAAGGCTGCAGTGTGTCGGGGTGCTCTGGGAACCCAGCATCTCCCAGCTCGTTTGTGAGGAATCCTGTTTTTGAGGTTTGACACTGCTTCACGACATGATTCAAAGCATATGTCGAGGTAAATTAAAAGCTTACTTCAAAAGCATGCCTGTTTAATCTGAATTAAAACACTGATGTAGATGTTTCTGTAATCTTCTGCCTTCCATTCCTGTATGCGGTTACTGTAAAGAGTTGGTGCTGTGGCTGTCTGGTACCTGGGGATTTCTGGTAGTCATAGGATAATCTCAGCAGGGGGAAAAGAAATCCCCTCACACAGTGCAAATCTCAGACTTGCCAGCTGAAAGCTCAGGAAAGTGTCTGTGCCAGGATTTAGTGTGGTGAAAAACATTGATGGATGGAGAAGAAAGAAGAGATTCCTAGATACACTGCTTTTTTGGGGGGAGCAGGAAAAAAACCCAAACAAAACACCACCCAACAAAACAAAAAAAAAAAACCCACCCCAAAACAACCAGTGAGGATTGCCTGATTCTTTTATTTGTATTATTACTCATTTTATGTTCCTTCTCTGCCCTTTCTGTAAAGATAGGAGAGGTCTTTGAGTAGGTGATTGAAGGCTTTGGTTAGATAGCCTACTGTCTCCTCATGCAGCCACCCCCACCACTGAGCAGAGGTTTCCCTCCTCCCACAGAGCTGCCAAAGGCAGTGTTCACAGCAGAATTTATCAAGATCTTTTTCCTGCAGTTGTAACTAGGTATTGCCACCAGAGGAACAAGTGTAGTTCTCTCCAGATTCTTATTGTCTACTTGTGGCAAGCTTAATGCTACCAGGCAAGGGAAGAAGGAGTAGCAGCTTGAAGGAGTACCTTGCTCTCCTGGTTCACCATCTATGGGAGAAACGATCTTTTTGCTGTTTCTTTACAGGCCAAATATACAGTAGATTTTTTTTTTTTGCTTTGTCAGTAATTTCCATATGAGCAATTCTTCTCTCCAGCCCCCAAAGCATTTGCCTTCTGATCTGCTGAATCAGTCGGGGGAAAAGAATGGTGATGTGTCTTCGATCAATCAGTTTTGATCCACTGTAGGGGCTGCGTTTTGCATTTCTTGGTGTGATCATTTGCCTTTGGTTTTCAATGGGTCTTTCTGCTTTGTGTACCGTTGTTCAGCACAAACTCTTCAGGAAAGTGGTGGAATCACTCTGTGGTTGCGCTGCTTGGAATGGGAATAAATCATTCCTCCTCCTGCTTCATGGAATTGATGTGCAATGTACAGAGGTATATTATCCTCCTCTCTTAGTTTCTAGTAAACATTTCTTAAATGTGCTTTTTCTAACTTTCTGTTTTGCACACTTGTGAGTAGCATCCTTACACAACTATTGGATCTTCTCCATCTCAATTTTTTCATAGAGCTGAACTATGATTCATTCTGTGGTACAGTCATTTCCTTTGGTTATGTCTTGGGTTGTTTTTAAAACTTCAACCTTAATCTCTAGCAAAAAGGGGCCTCTGTGACTATACACATTTGAGAGAGAGAATTACAGGCTCTTCAGAAAATAAATGTAATTTCTGGAGAGTTGGGATCCAAAACAGCAAAAAAGCAAGTGAAAACCAAGCATTTCTAAATGTGCAAAGGCACATACTAATCCCAGAAAGCTTGAGAAAACTGTTTCTGCAGATGGACATACAAAGTCTAAGTCTCTCATGGCCTAGAACCATAAAGATCAGGAGAATCTGTGTTATCCAAGATGGAGCATCTCGGAATCTGAGGTCTAATGGTCCTGTGCCTTTAACCCTCCTTAATTTCTTCACCAATGTCACCCTAGTCAAAAATGGAGCTTGGCATTGCCAGAATTGTAGAATTAAAGACATGATGAGGCTGTCATAGTTTTTCGGAAATGAAGTATGAAATATTCAGGAAATTACCAAATATTTTAAAGCACAGAAATCTAGATTCAGAATCCAAGTGTCTCTCTTAGATTCAGAAGAAAAAACTATTCAGGTCAAGATAGTGCAGAAGGTTAGAGTGGGGTTTTTTGTGGTATTTCCCCCCCTCAAATTGCAGTACTTTGAATTCCCTGCTTTAAATGTGAAACTACAAAGTCAGGAATGTGATCTTTGTAGCTTAAGCCATGAGTGGTGTGCTTACTGTGGGAAGTGCAGGTGGAAGCCTTCAGCAGTGTGTGTTCTGTGAACTCTGTTTACAGAGGCATTGCCTCCCCTTATCCCTGGTGACAGACCTAAAAATGGCACTTGCTCAGGGACAGGACTGAACAGCTCTGGAAAATCTTATGTAGCTGTCCTACAGAACTGCAAGTGGGTGTCCAAGCAGTAGATAAAGCTCTTTATCACTTCTCCAGGCCCTATATCTTAATGTTTACAGAATTGTTGAGGCTGCAGAAGAAGGGATGCTGCTTGCCGAAGCCTGCAGAAGCAGGAAAATAAGGTGCTCAGGCGGAAACAAAGAGGAGCGAGCTGCTGCTTGCTTCTGGAAGGAAGGAAGGAGTCAACCCTGCAAGAGGGGAGAAAGCTGCTGAGACCTGACTGAGAAGAATATTCCCTCTTTTCAAGATACTTACCTCTCTGAGGGGAAATAGTTGAACCCCTTATCCTCCTGCAACCTTGCTGCCTGTATTTCACAAGTTTATTTCACCAGACAAGGCACTTCCCTACTTACAGCTCTTCACAATGCTCAGGGAGTTCTCGGCTTTTCTCTCCCACAGATGTGCTGTAGCCAGCTCTTTGCAAAACACATTTTCCCACAGTTACCTGTGTTGATGTGCTTTTCAATGCTTTCAGACCTTTCAGCCTGAAAGTTAGACAATTAGTCTGTCTGAAATTTAGATAAACACTAAAGTGGCACATTAAAGTGTGACTTTTCAGAGCATTAGTATTATACTGGGGCAGTGCTGACAGCTGAGTCCTGGGCTTAGGCATTTAGAAAAGCTCGGAAAGAATGAAATGTTGTGGAGAAGTCCCAAAGACTTATACACAAAGCAGCTTCTCCAAGTTTCCAGCAAGCCTGAGACCAGAGTTTGCTTCTGCAGCTGAGGGATAAACACCACAGAACCTGAGCAGAGGTACTGATCTCTTTACCTTTATAGGGAAGGAGAAAAATATTCTCTGTGGCTCTGAAAAATGCAAAATCAATGTATCAGAGACCTCATAACAAGGAGCTCTCTGCCCTGTGCCACAAGGTTCTGCTGTGATCTGGGTGTTGATCACCAGCTGATTAATCAACTGGCATCGTTTCAAATTCCTTTCTTTGGTAAGGGGGCATTGCATCATGAGGAGGCTGACAGCCTCTCTGACCTTTATTATCAGAGCAAAAATGATTCAGCGCTTTAGGAAGGGGAGAAATACCTGAGAAAATAAGGCTTATATTGCCTCTGACCTCTCTGTCTACTCTTCTCTTTAGGCCTAATGAACCAGGGAAATGTATGTTTTCTGAAACGGATTTTCCCAGTGACTATTTGGAGAACAAATACTTTTAGAACAGGCAGAAACTGGCAATATCAAGACATTACTTTATTCTAGAAGTCCTGATATGTCCTTAATGGTCCTTAGATGATGTTAAAATTTAACCTTCTCAGAAAGATACTGGTCCCTAGGAAGGGAAATGTCCCCAGTCTCTACTGAATGTCTTTTCCAGAAGTTTCGTGATCTGGAGAGCTGCACTAAGCTGTACCTGTGTTTCCTCTGCTGTTTGGTACAGCAACACATTTTTCATTACTGAGGGCTCAAATCTCATTAGGCCTGCCTAACAAGAGAGCCTTAGGGAAGAGTTTCCTCAAAAAAACCTTGGAGTGGGTCTACTATGAAGTTATTTAATCATTCAGTGTTATCAAAACTTTCAACACTAAGATGACAGTATATCTTGATTCTCTATAATCTGTATCAAGAGCTTTGTGGAAGAACTCATGCATAATGTATGAAGCGTTTGTCTCGGTTGTTTGAGTAAGACAGCTACATTTTGCATATAAGTCAGTGTTAAACATTGAAAATACACTATAATTTTCTCAAAATTATGGCACTTACAGCACAGAAAGTATTTTTCTGAGGATTTAGGGCAAAACCAAGGATGTGACAGACCGTGGTTTTGGTGCTGCTCTGACTAGCGGTGTGGTTTACATTCTTCTTGGTTCTCTGTAGTTAAAACCCACTGAGTTCCTGAGCTTGTAGAGGACAAGACAACCATTCTTCCTAGCAATGTTTTTTTTCCTTGCTCTGGAACAGGAAGCTTCATCTCTTAGCCATCATTTATAACAATCTGTTCAATTACATTGAAAAGAATGTCTTTCTTCTGGGAATGGATTGCTGCAGTTCTCAGAGAGTGACAATTTCCCGTGGTACTACTGTCTCCATAGGAGAGAAGACGCTTTTGCTTGGGTGCTGGCCCTCCTCCTGGATGCCCACCCATTATTCTGTGCCTCCTCCCGGCAGTGGCTGGCTCCCACCTCCCTGTGGCCACCAGTGTGCCACTGCTGGGGGAAGGGGAAGCTCTTGCCCATGGGGAGACGGCAGTGGGCTGCCTTTGCCTTCCTATGCTCTGATATGTCCCGCTTACCTAAGTTTAAAGGTTATTTGGCTTTTTTAAGGTTATTATACTGTGATTTCCAGGCAATGGAATTTGGCAAGAATTTTGACAGCAGAAGGATAATGGTGTCACCATGAGAGCTCAGTCCTGAGGGTGGTAAGGAGTCTGGCGGGTGTTGTGCGTCCCAGCTTCTGCCCTTCTTGAAGCGTGGCTCCTGTCCCTGCTCATCCGTCCTTCCTGGCGGCTGCCCCATGGCCAAGGAGGGGTTGTTACAGAGGGGTTCAAGTGCTGCAAGAAGTGGCTGTGAGAACTAGGTCCTCATTTCCTCCCAAAGCTGGGTACGGTTTGACTCTGTAACTCCCTCAGGCAATTATGAAAATTATGGTCCAGGTCATTTCCTCTTAACAACCCCTTTCCAAGCATGCTGGCATGCAGCTTAGAGGGTTTTTTAATCCAGATAGATGCCAAACCACAAGCATGGGTAACCTTAAAAAATCAGAGAAATGTCAGGCAAATCTCCAACTGTGAGGTCAAGAATAATACACTGTTTTTTCAGTCTGTCATTCAAAATGCTAATGTAGCTGTTCACCTTCCCAGCTCTCCCAGTCATGTTGAGTAAAGCAATTTTTGGTTCTACCTCTTCTCCACCCAAAGCCCGCTGGCGTGTCCAGCCTCTCCTCAGAAACGAAAGGCTCATTAACCCATGCTGTGTCCTTACCTCTCCCCCCCTCACCCCCCCAGCACCTGCTTTGTCCTCCCAGCTCTTGCAGTCTGTCTGTCTGTCCTCTTTATCACAACCTTCCTCCAGCTCCTGATGCGATATGGCAGTGCCATGCCATGTGAAGGAACATCTCTGCGAGATGCCCTAGTGTATATTCTGCCTTTTGTTGTGTTGCACATGTGTGCTATTCTTTTCTCTCTCATTTTCAGGGGTGTCACCTTAGTTCCCACATTGAAATCATTCCCTATTCCCCATCATGGATAATTTTATAAATATATTTCTAGTGGCATTTTTCTTTTTCGGAGTGCTCCTACAGGAAGTTAAAGCTTTCTTTTTTTCAGAGATGCAGCTGTTTCCTGCTAATGTATCCCAACATAATCAGGATGCTGTCGACGTGCTCAAAAATGAAGATGTGTTTGCTATCTTCAAGTGTTTGTTCATAATTTTTGGTCTGCTAAATTTGTTTTCTTCACACTTTGACTTGCTGATTTGTCGCTAAGTGTGAAATAGGTGCTTGTGTTCCCGAAAGCAGACGCTTTGAATTCAGGTTTAGAAAATTCAGTTTTGATGCCTGTGTTTGAAAATAGGACTTTTCAAAAAATGGAGCTTTCTCCCTACCCGAAACCTGACTTGCTCTTGGGTATTGCTCATCCACAGCTCTGCTTACAGCCTCGCACGACGAGTGGGCTGTGCCTCTTTTGAAGCGAGTAGATAAACACACTGCCCTCTGCTCACCTAACTCTGGCTCTGATGCTTTTTGGCAGCTTTTTAAACAGACTGTTGTGGTTTTTTCTTTTCACAGAGGAAAAACTGCTATTTTATCTAGCGGAGACAAGATACTTAAAAGCAGCAGTAGCTATGCTGATCTCCATACAAGACCACGCATGGCTTAGTTGTTTGGAGGTCTGGTGGCCTCGGTGTAGCATCCTACAAAGACCAGAGATCAACGTCTGAGCTTGCGTCTTTAATCAGATATCACTTCTTGTCCCTATTAAGTAAGAGAAAGATTTGCTAGAGAGAAGACTTCCTCGAGTGCCTTCCAAAAGCTCCATCATTTCACATCTGGGCTACGTAAAGTACATCCCCTCGTCACATCGGCCCCTGCGGTACAGCCCAGTGGCTGGCAGCGCGGCTGCAGCAGGCAGCAAACCTCCAGATTTCCTTCGGGGTGAGTTAGCAATATGCATGAGTGTGCTGCTAATGGCCTGCCACTTCCCACTACGGAAAATTAAGTGCAAAAGGTTGAAGGAGAGTGACGCTGCTTTCAGGATATGCTGCAGCACATTTGTGTACAGACTGTGAGGCTTGCTGCTTCTCTTCACAGGAGCCCCATCAGCTCTTTATAATCATCCTCCTTTTACCTGCTCTAAATAGCAAATGCCATCTAAAAATCTCTTGCTTGCATGAGACAATGCTGATGGCAAAATAGGTGTTTCAGAAAGTTAGAGAAACCTGATGCTGCTAGGACAGAGAGGTGGTAACGCTTACTTTATGGGAATGTTAATAGAAGTTATCCACTGAAATCTCCCGGACTTTGGAGAATAAATCTGAGCGGAGATACTGACTCTCAACATTGCAGTGGATGGGTGGGGGAGGGCATGCCGGATTGAACTCAGAAAAACTAATTTGCCATTGGTTGGATAATCCCTTCAAAATCTGTTTTCTGAGCATCAGGGCGAGATCCTATCTCGTTATTAATGCGTGTGTAGTGCCTGTGTTTGAGCAGAATGGGTATCAGCGGATGAGTAGATGTGGCAAATGCAAAGGCTGTTTCCGTACCTTGTCAGTGGTTGATAGCTGTGAAGCTGAACCACTTGAATCTGTGCTAATATTCAGCGCTTAGGAGTTATTAAAGAAAATTTATGCTGGAACTTGAGAAATACAGGAATGGCAATACCCACTCAGACCATCAGATGAATTGCTCAGTTTGCAATATTCACAGCCCATTAAGTCCAATAAAAAAAAATCCACTATCACCAAACTGGAAAAACAAAGCTCTGTGATATACATCTGTTATTTTTCAATACGGTAAATATAGCTGTATTCAGTAGGACTTCAAAATTGCAAGCCACTCTGGTGAAAGTATAGATAAATTTCTTCAAAACACAGTATACGTTGCCTGGCCGTTTTCAAACCTCAGCAGGAAACAGCAGGCGATTCTCTGCCTTATATTTTCTGTCTTATTCCAGACAGCTGTGTTTGATCCAGATCACTGGCTCAGGCTGATGCAGAGAAAATGATGATGTTGTAGCATCTAGTTTGTTGAAAAGGGAGAATATGGATTTTATTTATTTTTTTTTAATCTACAGAGGATGAGGCATAGGTACTGCATAATTTTTTGAAGGTTTTTAACAGCAAAGAACAGTTTTGACGCCTTACAGAGCGGAGGGAGGGGGAGTATTTAGACACCTCCACAGACATCTGAGGTTGATTCTACTGTCAATAATGGTCATGTAAATTTTGTACTCCTGGAAAAATAAAGATATGTATTTGCTGTTGGTTTATTACTTAGAGTACTTACGCACACAATTTTTTCCCCCTTACACTTGAAAGAAGGAGAGTATTTTTGCCCTTATGCCTCACAGCTGAAAACATGCATTTGAAAGCAAATTAAACACATGAGAGGGAACTAATGTGCTTGTTTTGTCATTTTCAGCCTGCATACAGTAGGTTTTCTGTCTTTGATGGGCTGGTGAAAGGAACGGATGGATGAATTGCTTGTCACCATATAATCTGTCAACATATAATTTGTCAACATATAATCTGAGGCAGCCTCCAGAGAAATAAGTACGTGCTTTGTGGTCGCATTCATAATGAATTCAATATTTGTATAAAGCCAGGACAATCTAGCCATAAGATTAAGCTAATTGAAAAGATCTCTCTAATTTCAGGATGAAGTTCTTGTAAGCTGATGGGGGGGCTCTACATCAAAAAGTTATCATAGTGCTGAAAAGAGCCCCGAAGCTCCCGGTATTGATGATACTTGGTTGTCTTGCATTACAGCACAGGCTGCAACACCTTGTAGCTCCAAGCCGCTTTTCCTCACCTGTCCCTGCCTGCTGTCTGTAATTTAGCTGCTCCTCATGAGCTGCTCTGTGAAGTTTAGGTAATTAAAATTGCCTTTGCGGAGGAACAAAGAGGAAAGTCAGGCAATTTGGTTTGACTGGGAACCTTGACTCGACTTTGCTTAGTGCGGTGATTTAACCATCTGTTCCGAAAACAAAGGAACTTCTACCAATAAGTAAAATCAAATAAGTAGCTGGGTATGATGCTAGTGGTCCAGAAAAGATATGAGATATCAGAGAGGCAGAGAACACCAATAGTAATGGGGAAAAAAATAACCTGAATTTCTCCCTCATGCTTTTTACTTCCACATTACAACGTGAAAGACGGTAGGAGTTTATATGCTGTTAGCCAGCAGGCACAGCCACCCCAAATACTGCATATCGTACAGGACTTTTAATATAGGGTTGTGGAAATCCACGATGGGATTCTCATTCTGCTTTTCATAAACCCCAAGCCAGAGAAGAAAAATCTGCTGTAATCCTGGAAGAGTCAGTCCCTGAAAACTACAGCTCTCCTTCAAAGAGAGTAAGTTCCTGGGACTGCCCAGCATGCTTTCTGCTCACCAAATTTATTTATTTTTTTTAGCTCTAAATATAGTTACCAAATGATAAAGTTGTAAATTCTTTAAGTCTAAGATATGGCAACGTGAGCTGATCAAAACTGGCAGTGCCACAGTCTCTCATCTCTTACAGTATGTTCCTGGCCCCTTCTTTGCACCAAGCTGAGTGTTTTTCTGACTTAGCAGTCAGCCAAACTGGTAAAAATAGACTTCCAAACTGCTGACCAAACATTTCCATCTCCTTTCTTGAATCAGATCTAATGCTCATGTAGTATATGTTATGTTGATTCAGCATTCAAAGCCAATAAAATAAAAACCTTGTCTGTCTTTTCATATTTTTCATACTGGTTTGGTTTCCCACAGGATCAGCAAGCTTGATCTTACCCCACTGCTGTAACCAATGCACAGGAGAGCTTGAGGAAGGGGAGGTGAAGAAGAAAAGCATTTTTTTTCAGCAGAACCCTGCAACTAGAGGGGTTTAGGCTGATGAGTAGCTTAGGATGGCCAAAAGTGACCTGAAGCCCTCTGAGAGGTGGTCCAGCCTGTGCTCGGCTGCAAGAGCACTGGCAAAGCAAGAGACAATTGTCTCGCTGGGGAGTTTCAGGGCTACCTCCTCTCCTTTGCTGATCGCAAGGGCATTGGGTTTGGTTTCTGACAGAGTGGTATAAGCCTAACTTAACCGACTGTCTAGTGGTTTAAGCTTAAACTGAAAGTGTAGCATCAGAGTCTAAAATCATCCAACTGATGAAAATTGTACTGAAATGGTTCTTGTCCTGTGGAATTGGGAACTGAAGTGGTTCAGAGAGCAGATGATAGAACTACTAACGATGGCTGGATTGGTTTCCAGTTGAATTGGCTTGCCTGAACTGGCTATAATGTGCCTGCATGAACATTAGTGATGGCTGGCACGAGAGAGAGCAGGGGAGAGGAGGACAAGATGGCAGCAGCCTAGATTTAGGTTTAAACAGCCAGATTTAGGCTTAAACTTCAATGACATTTCATATCCAGGATGAGCTGAGAAGCAGGTTACATCTGTCCAGGTGAGGAGCCTTAATCAGCGCAACTTGAGTCAGCCTCGATAGGACAGAGCAGTGGGAGCAGAAGGTGGAGACCACACGAGTCTCTGCCCTCGGACCGGCACCGTGCGGTCCGTGCTGAGAAGGACTGCTGGGAGATGGGAGAAGGTCTGGGGTGCTCTTACTGCCTCTGCTCGCAGCACTTGGCTTTGGCTCAGAGCTATGAGTTGTATGAAGGGCTACCTGACAGATCTTCAAGGGATTACTCTGGGGCATGTAGGTGCAGTCCTAAGTGACATAGTTCAAATCAACTTTTGAGGAAAGTAAAGGTTTTTCTACTCACCAGCCTTACCCAGCTCATCTTGGAAACTCAGCACAATTCTGCAATTCTCAGCTGCCAAATTCGGTGCCTAACATTGGGTGAGATGTTACTTATTGCAGACAGTGATATTGTGTGGCCGTTCCCCAGGGGAAATCATGGCCTGTAAATATGCAAAAGCATATGTGACTCTGATTTTTACATATTTTCATTCTGTTCCTGCTGTCATTCGGACAAGGCACAATATTCTTGTCCTGGAACATTACATTGTTGAGTTGTTAAAGCAGAAAGAATGAAATTGATCTATTAATATTTTAGTTCCTCTCCTACAAAATGTATTTGGAAATGTGATTAATTGCTGCAATTGGTCTTTAAATATTATAGTAATATAGGAGCTAGGTGTAAATATTCAAACTGGCGCATCTAAGGCTAAATTACTAAAAGCATGGTGTGCAACGCCATGCTGTACTGATTGGTTCCAGAGGGACTGGCTAGGTGCTAGGGATTTCTAAAACCCACAGCCGTGTTTACTCTCTGTAACTAAATGAGAGACTTAGAGGCCAAACTAGAAACGTGATGGGATTTGAAAGCTTTTTTTTTTTTTTTTAATATAAATAAAAGCATGAACCTGTGGTCACAGGGAAGCAGAGAAAGGAAGGTGAAGCAACATTCTAGGTATTACCTGGTGATACTTACTGAGGGTGCCTCAAACAGTTTGTTACAACCATGAGCCCTTTAATTACGTGGAATTTACCCCAGCACAGAGGGCTTCTGTAAAAGCCTTTACGCCACACATGACCTACTTCAGGTCTCCATGAAGGGCAGAAATTTGGCATAACTGATGAGGTTCTGCCCCAGACATGAATCCTTGATGAAAACCCCAGTTATAACGTTCAGCCACTGGATGTCCTCATTTGCAAAGGTCTGCAAAGGTTGATCGGCTGGAAAGCCACGGGTTGTTGACAGTTTGCAGAGCATTGCATAAAAATATTCTGTGTGTATTGGGTATTGCCAAACTCCAAGCTTACCACCCATAAAGCAATGGAATCAGTTTCACTTGTCAAGGTAATTAAAATCCTACTGGATGCAGAACATGTATTTAACCTGCTCCTTTCTGCATCTCTCTCTCTTTTTTGATGACTTACCTGTAATTTATGTAACAGCTTGCTTTGCAGGACTCTTGCATTCCTAAACACCGAGAAGTTCACTACATTTCTTTCTTTTTCCAGTGCTACCTTCACTGGAGTTTATTGCAGTTTTTACCGTGGATTCTGACTGCAGCTTGGCTTTTCCAAGTTCCTGGGAATTCCCAAGGGCGCATCCCTTTGCTCACAGGAGTCCTGATCTGATCCCACGAAGACTTTGTCAGCGATAGGTAATCACATTGTGCGCATAGCTACACCTGCCCAGAGAGCTTCACTTTGGTTCTTCTCAGAAGACTTGCCTTCTCCTGCAGCTCATGAGCCATCATTACCCACCTTTCCTTTGCTGCAGGCTCCCCTGCCTGCACCATCACGGAGGGTGTTTGTCAGCCGGAGCTTCCCCTGCAGCTAAAGCTCTCATCCAGCCTCCTCGTTCTTGCAGCTCTCATGGCATCATCCTCGTTGCCAAACATTCCTGTCTTCTGATTATGATTTGACACTCTCCAACAACTTATAAAAATCTGAGCTGTCAGAAAGATTGGCAAAGGGCTGTCTGTAGCCACACGTAGATTTTGTGGTTGTTCATGAAACATGGAAAACATGTTTATAAAAATCTGTATTGTTGGTTTTTTTTTGGTTGGAAGTTTCAAGGAAAAAAAATCTACTTCTTTTAGCTTTCTGCCTTTTAATTTCTCTAACTGAAGCTGCTGTTAAGCCACATTGTCTTTCCAACAAGGGGCAGCTTGTGATCTGTAAACACTTCTTTGAAATCGTGAAAGTGAGGACAAACTCAGTAGAAGAATTAAGGCTAAACTTCTTTCCCTCATAAAGGAAACTCAGCTTCTGATATAAATGGGCATACTTACCCTAGGTACATGCACTTCATGTACCAGCATGGTAGTTTTGTTCCTACCACGCTGGTGCATGAGGGATATTTCCAGCAGGAATCAGCCTCTGTAGCTGCTGAAGTCTCCTAAGGTGAGACTGGGGCCAGGATTTGCATTTATTTATCTACTTGCTGACATCTTTTTTCAGTGGTTCAGCATTGCATGAATGCTTCAGAAAAAGAGATGAAGGTGTTATCTTTCCACACAGCTCTGCAGGACCGGTAGATCATCATGGAAACTCGCTCAGCCCCTGCGCATCCCACCGTGGCCGCTGTGGAAGGGGAGGCATGCCCAGAGCTGCCGAGGTGAGCAGAAACCTGGGGTGCTCCTGATAGGACTCTGAGCCCTGGGATTTGCTGCCAGCTCAGTAACTCTGCTGGTTTCCAGACTCTGAAACAAACCTAACATTCAGGTGAGCTGGGAGACAGATTGGGAAGATGGAGGGCAGAGAGAAAACCACCACGGCAGATCTGGGTGACACGATGCTTGTCACGACATTGTTACCTTAACCCCAGGTATGCGCCGAGGTTTCCACAACAGGGAAAGTAGCAACGTGTGGTAGGAGCAGACCGCTTTGCAGACACAGTGAGGAGCTAAGAGCAGCTTCAGAAGAGGACATGTGTTGCAGGAGCCCTCCTATCCCAGAGGTGCTGGCAGCCAAGGAGCCAGCCATGCTTGACTGGAAATGAGCTCTCTCTGCTCCTGGTGTGAGACTAACCAGGCAGGGGGAACAAATTAAACATCATGTCACTGCCCTAGAAACTTCTGTGATACTGCTGTGAAATTTGCTCGCCTTAGGCTAATGACGCTGATGGTGCATCTAAATTATCGTCTCTCAGAAAATTTGCCTTAACTGCTTAGGAACTGGTGACAGCCTGCGGTCTGCTCAGCCTTTGCCCTCTTAGAGGAGACTTATTGATCTTTTTCTGTCATTCTGAAGGGCATTGTGGGCCACGCTAACAGTGATGGTGAATACAGATGAAGAAGAAATGGGGTTGGAGTCCAATGTCTGTGTTCTGAGGTCAGACACTGCCACTTTTCCCTCTGGCGCTCACGGTCATCTCTGGCGAGCTGAAGCCCACTGTGATTTTAGGGGGGTCTACACACTCTTTCTTCTTGCGGCTTTTGAAGAGCTCTTTGGAAAATGTGGGACACCACTTTTAGTTGTTGCAAAACTGGAGATTTGACTTGGAGTGCTGAAAAGAGATTAAAGGTTTTGCAAGCAGCAAACCCTAGATTTATAGCAAACACAGAGGATTTTGCTTCCTCAGTACAAAAGCTCAGATGCAGCTCAAATTAAAATCAATAATTGATCTATGTCCATTTACAGATGCATCTACATTCATGTAGGCTGGGAAACCTTATCCCTGTGCGCACATTTTCCTTCTGAGCAGCTTGTACTCAGGCTGCCTGCAAATATATCTGCTCATCAAGCGGGCAACGCTCGGTCCCTTCTAGGAATGAGCTGGGGCCATTTTTTTTTCTGCTGGATGCCAAGAGGACTGACAAGACAGATGGAAGCTGCTGAACTGTTACACAGCTCATTAGAGAAGCGCAGAGCCCTTTAAAGCTCAGGGTGCAGCCAGGATTTACCTCTTGAGAAATGGCAGCAGTCCCTGAACTAAGTACCTTGCATGGGCAACAAATCTGCCTCAAAATAAGCAGCGCAGATGCAGCCTGTAAGGCTGAACTCAGAATAAACCCTTTTTTTTTAAATTTTTTTTTTTTAGCTGAGATGCTGTAATATGGGACAAGGCTGAGCAAACATATTGTTCGGTGTTCGGTGTCCCAGATCACTGACTGTGCAGCCACGTCAGGCTACAGGTCACGTGCCATTGTTCCCTATATAGAGAAAAATTCCTGCTATGTTAACGACAGATCTGTGAGGAATTTCATTTTTGCTTCAGCCGGTTAATGAACTGGTGCCTTGCTCTGGCCAGTGCTTGCAGGGAGCACGTTGGAGGCGCTCCTCTGCTCCAGCACTGTGCTGGTGAGACATCTCTGCAGCTGAGGGTATCCTGGAAGCTGGGACAAGTAGGGCTGCAGGATCCTGCTGGGACCCCACTGTGGGGAAGGGCCCCGGGACGTGCCCCAGGACGTCACCTGCTGCTGGAAACGCGGTTCTGGGGGGTGGGAGCCCCCACTGCCACCAGCAAACCCAGGTTGACCCCTTCCCTGGGAAGGAATTGCTCGTGTCCGCCTTGGCATCCAGCTCTTGAGGGCACTTTGGTGTCTGTGCCTCTGGGGACTGGCCCCCCGCTCCCCCCCTGCTGCTGCCCCCCCCGCCCCTGGCGTCCCCCCGCACCGTGCCCAGCCCTCGGCGGAGGCAGCCCCCTTCTCCCTCTGCTCAGCATGGACAGGCAGGTCCTCCAGCCCCCCCAGCCCTCCTGCCGCTCTCGGGGGGCACCTGGGCAGCCCGGACAGCACGACGCAGAGCTGACCGAGTCCATGGAGGATTTGGGGGATTTTTAGCTGCTAAATATTAGGCTTGTTAGGTGCACATGCTGCTGAGCCTATGTGAACTGATTTTTTTTTTTTTTCAGAGGATTTTGGACAAGTTTCACGGCTGTGGCAGCAAAAGGCACACTGGTGACAGGAGGCTGAGCACTCGGCTCAGCGGCCCTTTCTGCTAAAAGGACTCTTCTTTTTCCAAAGCAAATGGTCACAGTAGCAAAATTACTGCGTGTCTTTTCAAGGTACGGCATAGCGTATTTTCTGGTAAGTGTGTTCTTAGAACCAGCTGATCATTTTAGCTGCAACTTACTTAAAAATACCTGAGTCTGAGTCAGACATGTAAAGTAAAAAACATTATCCTGACAGTTGGAGTCTGGGGAAGTTGCGAGCAAGTAGAAACTAGATCTTACAAAAGGAAGTACTGGGCCAGCAAACGATGGAGATTATCAGCTCTTCCCATCGCTCCTGATGACAGAAGGATAAAAGGTGCCCTTCTGCTTCCTAGGGAGGTTTCCAAACATGAAGAAAGGGGCTTTGTTTCTGGTTGGGGGAGTGGGGGGCAGATTTCAGCTGAGGAAGGTTCTGGGAAGCAGACAAACGTAGGAAACCTGCAGCAGCTGGGCATTATGTGCGAGAGGAGAAGCTGCCTGGTTGGTGTTTACGGTGTGTCTCCAGGAGCTAGAAAGGGCAAGATGCTTTTATTTTTGGCTTCATTTATAGCAGTTGTGTCCTCTCAACTTCCCCTCTTTTCAGCTTGCAGCCCCAAGACTAATTCCGAATATGGTGCAGAGCTTCCCCCCTTCCCGAAAATAAATGTGATCTCACGTGAGTCCTGTAGTAGACGGACAGGGAGGAAGAGGGAGACAAAAGAATCGAGGAAAAACAGCATCATCCAGCCAGATCTGCATTAGGCCCAACATCTGTATCCTGGGATCAGATTTCTGCTCAGATTTCGCTTGAGGGCAGCTCGTCCTTCCTGCTGGGAAGAGACCTTTTGCCACAGGATGAGCGTGGCTGTGTTGGGAAAGTTGGGGGAAAAGTGATACATCGGAAAGGGGGCCCCAGGTGGGCTCCGTTTCTTTGGGGGAGCCCACATCCCAGCAGCATTTCCACCTGGGGACAACCCCATCTGTACGGCTCCTAAATCTGAAAGCACTGACGTATCTGAACAGCCTAAACCAAGCGAGCCCACGACAAGGAGTGGGATTTCAGGTGAACAAGAAATCAAACTTGTGCCACGAGCCGAGAGAGCCTGGTGCCGTGCGCAGCAATGGTATGGATGTGTAGGCTGCAAAATTACAAGCTGCTTCTTGCCAACTATGTGGCTACAACGAGCACGCCGAAGCAGACCGGGTTTCCCTTTCACCCTTGTCTGGCCTCCTGTTAGCCCACGCTTCTGCAGGGTGTCTGGATGAAGCACTGAAAACTGGAAACAGAAATACAGAATGAAAAACTTGAATAAAACATCGAGGCTCCAGATCTGTGTTTGCATGCTGGCTGAAGAAATAGTGGGCATTTTGTAATGAAAGCTGAGCAGGATCCACAGTGGGTGATGGTGCTTCTGTGCGAGTATTCCCACCAACGGGCAAGACCAGATGCATATTGCACCACTGGTGTCAGCTGGAAGAAGCCTGTTTTTTGGGTTTGTGTCCAATGGAATCACCAGATTCTTTTCTGGTCCACACAGTTTCAAGTGTTTGCAGTCATCTCAGATATTCACATAATCAAATTAATTTCAGTACTTTCTGCAAATGCAAACCAGTCTTAAATGAGTGCATTGGTATCTGGCAAAAACTCTTCTCTCATAAAATGATCAAAGATAAGGTAGGATAGGGTAGGGTAGGGTAGGGTAGGGTAGGGTAGGGTAGGGTAGGACAGGACAGGACAGGACAGGACAGGATAGGATAGGATAGTTCAGTTGGAAGGGACCTACAGTGATCATCTAGTCCAACTTCTGGGCTGGTAGAAGTTCCTTGCAGCTGGGAGTTCAGTAAAGGCATGCCAGGGTGATGCTCCACCCCATTGTGCTTTCCATTTACTCCTTCTGTTGGTCTGCAGAGCTTCTGAGGTGCCTGCGTGAACTTCCCAGTTCACCACAGTATGTCTGTTTGCCAAGTGTTTACTTGACCTAAATTCTTTTGAAAACCATCTTTTGTGACAACTGTGGCGCAGGCTTTACAGAACGGGGTAGCTGGTTAATAAATGCTGTGACCTGGACACACAAGCTCTGCCATTTTGTTATCAACAGTATAGGCAGTTATTTTTCTGTTTTATTTATTTTTTAATGATGTTCGCTGTTTCCTTATATTTTTTTTCTAATTAGAAGATTGAGCTTTGCATATATGCCCTAAATTGCTAGTTTACCTTTTGGTCTCAGCATAACATCTCTTCAGAAAGGCATTTAATTCTGAAGACAGTTGTGCTTCTTGCTGAATGGTTGCATAACTGATAACTCACTCGATTCAGATGTCTGCATTTAATGCCAGTTGTTACTGTGACACAATTAAAGGCAGAAAAAATATTTTACCTGGTGCAACTGCTTACTACAATTTTTCCATTGGCATTCCAAATAAATAAATTCCAGTTATGTTTCCTTTATCCTGGGTCTGATTCCTTGAACAAGCAATTTTCATAGTCTATCAGTTCCTCTTGCTCTAAGGGGAAACATGAGAAATTTCCTCATTCTTTGTCCTGACGATCAATAACACTTTTCTAACATGGTATTTTATAATTTGAAGAAAAAAGTATTCTACGTTAAAAATCATTGAAGTAGAACTGTCTAATTAACTTGCATTATATGAACTCAATAATTATTATAGGAAATTAGTGAAGAGTAGACTTAACATTAAACTTGCATTTATGAATACCAAATGTGGAATTGTATGTGTGTACAATTGTAGATAAGACCCCATATGACTACTCTAAGGCCATTAAACTTCCTTTCCAGTTGAATGAGATGGAAGAAGATGAGAGGAAGAAGGAAACTAGGAAGCATATGCCAAAAAAAAAAAAAAAAGAAAAAGTTTTGAAAAAATTATAAGCCAGTCAAAACATTTTTCATTGTTGTCAAATTTATGTTAGCCCAAGTGCTAGATGCTTCTACTTCCCACCCGTAAAACATTCTCCAGGTCCATTAATCAGCACGTGAAATGATGGGCCGTAAAGATGCTCCTGATACGAGTTCTTGACGTGCGGAGTGATGCTTCTCATTGCTGCCCTTGTGCTGGCGCAGCCCTGCACCAGCCCAGCTTCCCCATGAAGACGGTGTCTCCTCCTGACCCTCCCGATGCTGAATGCAACCTGGCTCAGAGCCTGCTGGAAGCTGGGCATCTCCCATCATTCAGAGGATAAAGATCATGAGATGGCATGAAATGAAGGTGCGGTTTAATGCCTACCAAAATCCCCAGACTAGGCTGATAGGCAGGGTGACCTACCTCGTGCTGGTATCCGCCTTTTCATTTCATGCCAAATCCAGCGGCGTGGTTGTCTCTGTTGGCCATGGGAAATAGAGCACCAAACCACATACAGTCAAGTGGTATTTAGCTACATCATGATGTTGATTTGAAAAAATAAACACAGACCTGAATTCGTGTCTCTACTTGTTCTCTTCACAGTGGTTGGACAAGCAAAATTTGCTGTGAGAGGTTGTATCTGGTTGTCTTGGACCAACTGAAAATAACAAAAAACTGAAAAAATGGTTGTGACATCAGCTGTGACAGCCAGCCCAGCAATTGGGAGGGGAAAAAAAAGAAAGAAGGGAAAAACCCCATCCCTGCCACCAGAATATCCCTTTTCCTTACCTGCCAGAACCTATCACTTTGTTCTTCTGGTCAAAGAAAATGATGGGTGTCAGCCCTTGAAAGTTGATGTGAAACAAGAAACCATCGGACACAATGCAACCACATGTTCCTGGCCACTCCTTCCAAACCAAACTGAAGCAAATAGGATTAAATCAGAGTAATACCTCATGTGATTACAGCCCATTGTGTTCAAATAAAAGCTGACGTTATCATGAGTGATTTGTTTGGGGGTGGGGGTGGAGGGGAGAAGGGATGCTACAGCTTTTGCTCACAGCGATTGCTATTTACAGCGCTGCGAAACCATAGTGAATGCGTTAAATGCACTGCCACGAGCACGTGCCGCTTAGGCTTGGTATTATGGCCATAATAATTCATTGCAACTCTTAGATGTGCCTTTATACTACTAATAAATTAATATTATTCTATATCAGTTATTTCAGACATACAAAAACTTTGTAGACGTGGCACTTGTGATGATGTAACCATAATGTGTAACTGTATTTGTAGCTCTGTAATCAATACGGGAACACCTTATAACCACTTCTACCTGCTGCTTTTACAACCCCCTTCTAAACAATTTAAATAGAAACTAAAGAGTAAACGTGACTGGAGTCCTCAGCCAGCAAAACTGAGAAAAGAGAAGTATGTCAGTGCTAATTAACTCCAGCGCCCTGCCGGGCCCGGCTCTCAGCAGCTCTGCAGGCTGCAGTATGGTTACCGCGAGTTCAGTAGTATTCCCGTTTCATTTGTTCAGGGGCAGGGGGTAACTACTCTGCCAGCAGCAATCGAGAGCTGGATAGATTATTATCCCCCAAAACTGGTCCTATTGCCTGTAGTACTTGGGTCTTCCTCTCTTCATACTCTTCTTGTTTTGCCCTGGTTTCTCCATGCTCTGTAACTGCATCTCTTCCTCTCTAATGAGGCTCAGGAAATCTGACTGGGGGAGGGAAGAAGTCTTGAACTTCAGGAACTTGGCCTGCTTTACTTTTATTATTATTTATTGTATTTTTCCTAGTGTTAATTTAAATGGGTTTTGAACTATGAGCTTTATGAACTACTTGAACTATGCTGATGCAAAATTTTTTTTTTCTCTCTACCCCAAAATGTACTTTACCATTAAGTTCTGATTATTCTGAATATTACTGCTTTCTTTGTAGCAGCACTAACCTCCTCCACACTCACCTAAACCCGTGGATATCCTTGCTTTAGGGCATTTTATAAGAGTCTCAACTTAAAACTTGGTGTTGTTTGCTTGAATTGCCTTTTGACAAGCCAGAAAGCAATTCTGTCTGAGCTGTGCCGAGGAGGGAGAGCTGCAGCGTGACCTTCCTCTTGCTTCTTTCAAACAATAACTTCTAGGAATACTCCTGAGATCAGCCCAGCTTTATCTATATTTTACATTTCATTGTCTGAATTCCTTAAAAGTCACATAAACTGAATTTTTTGTTCAGGAGCACACAGGATGATAGTATCTTAGAAAGAGAAATTGAGATTTACAGCACTGAAGTTCTTGGTTACATACCCAGAGCAGACTGGTAGTGATTGAAGGATGGCTTTTTGCTTGATACACTAGAAGACATTAATTTTTCGGTTATGACCTGTCTCCTGAATTTCAACTACGATGTGATTGTATGTGCAACTGGTACCCTGCTGTCAGTCCCACAGAGAGCCCTGGAAGCACTGACCTGTTCAGCAGGGCGATCCCTTGCACGCAACACATCCCCGCTGGCAATCCCGTGCAGGAGAGCTTGCTCTTCTCCTGCTATGGATGTGCTGCGAATAACTGGGGGGGGGGTGTCCTAGTTTCAACTGGGAGAGAGTTAATTTTCCTCCTAGCAGCTGGTATAGTGCTGTGTTTTGGATTTAGGATGAGAATAATGTTGGTAACATATTGATGTTTTGGTTGTTGCCAAGCAGTCAAGGACCTTTCAGCTTCTCATACTGCCCTGCCAAAGAGAAAGTTTGCTCGCTCACAGTGTGAATGGCAGAAAGAAATGTGAACTGTGGTATCACGGCGAGAGCAGACTTTGTCTGTTCCCCCCACCAAAGCAGAGTTCATAGAAGTCCGACCTTGTCCACCCAAGGCTGACGAAGGTGGCCTGCCAGGAAAGAAGCACGAAGCTGCTCCCCACGTTCATTCATTGCTCTCGCAAAAGAGGTAGTGGCATTACCTCTCGTATGGATTTCATACAGCTCGAAGGCTCCTGGCATTGCTGGGAGAGTCTTAAAAATAATATTAACTTGTCCAAGTAACTAAAATTCAGCCAACCAATATATAAAAGTACTAAAATACTTTTAGAGGTACCAAAAAGGAAAAAAAAAAAAAGTAGAAATGGATAGAAATGGAAAGATTCAAGTAAGAAAGAAGAGAAGAGAAGAGAAGAGAAGAGAAGAGAAGAGAAGAGAAGAGAAGAGAAGAGAAGAGAAGGCAAACCAGACCAAATGGTTATCAAACGGCAGTTTGGAGCCAGGTAATCCCCTGCAGAACTGGGAGAGCACCAGACCTTATTTCCTTCTGCATGTGAGCCACACCTTGGCTTGCCATGGAAATGTGTAACGCAGCAGGGCTGCTGCTATCAGGGAGGGCAATACTTCTCCTACCCCTGGACACACAATTGCTCCAAGAAAGAAGGTTGTCAGGTATGTGCTAGTACAAACCCTGGCAACTTGCCGTCCTCCTCTGCTGACTTGCAACTTCTCCTGCGTGCCCGGTTATCGCTTCTAGTTACTCTATTGTATCAAAATTCTCTTTTCTCATCCCTTTTCAAAGACGTCTCCACCAAAACTTGCCCTGACATGAGGTCACTCTTCTGGCCACACAGGATACAAAATTGGTCTCTTCTTGGGTTAGGGAAGGATTTTTTATTGCTGCTGTTTTCTTAGCGCAGCAGAACAATAGAGACTAGTAACTCATTGCACTGACCAAAGCTGAACAGGTTTACTTGCTCAGGATGATGGTCAACCAAGGCGCTGGTTTGCCTTTTGGCATTCTTGATGCCTATTTCCATACCATACCCTCAGGATATATCTTCAGGTGTGCAGTGGATCAGGGCCACTGGCACTCATTTGATGTCCTAAGCTCCCAAGGATTGTATCAAAGGCCCTGTGACAGTAGCTGTCCATCTCAGAGAAGGGAAGAGGCTCTTTATCCTTACATTGAGTGTCAGCTGGTGAAGGCAGATCCCATAAATAAATATTAAGCTCTCTTGCCATCACTCTGTCCCCCGAACTCCCTGACACTCACGAGAAACATGCAAATAGTTTGCCTCATCCTTCATTAAAGTACAGACTCACACGATAGTCACTGTCACCCTCCTGTTACTGTCTAGACTTGTTACAGTGAGACCTAGTCATGAGACACATGACAGCATCTGCAGAAGTGACACCTCATGCCAAACTTCATGTCTGTGTCATGCAAGAAAGGCTCAAACTGTTTACAAGCCCCCGAGACAGATCAGCGTGCTGGGATCTGAAGCCCTCTTTGTCTGGAGGGTGTGCTGGGCTTTTCTCCCGAGTGGCACAGAAGACGGTGGGACAGAGAACACCACAAGCTGGCATGAAATCCCTCTCACAGAGGCCACTGCTGGAGCTCTTGCCCGGTGTCAGACTCAGCTGTGGGACAATGTGGATGCTTCCAGCTGAGCAGAAGGTGCACAGGAGGTCCTGAAGTGCCACTCACAAACCTGTTCTTAAGAGCTGGAGCTCAGGAGTCAGCCCATTCATTCTTCCACTTGGCAATTAAGCAAGTCACATTGTTCTTCAATTTTGAGTGCTTTGATGTCACCCCATCCCTACGAAGTAGTCCCATATAGGACTGCATGTCCTATGTATACTGGGGGCAGTCAGCTGCAGCCCTTCCTTGTTCCCGTTGCCAGCTGCACGGCTCCCCTGCAGTCCCGCTTCTCCAGGGGGTTCCCTGGGAATAAAGGCACTGAGGAGCTGTAACGGTCACTGAATTTACGCAAGGCAACCTTGGTAGCAGATCTCGATTGGTCTCTGCTGAGAGCACCATGTTCCCTGTGCCCGGTTCAAGACCTCCCGTGTCAGAGGTTGGGTCAGAGCTGCCATGAGAAGCTCGATTTTCTGAACCTGGCCCCTCTGCCCCAGGGAGGACCAGGGTCACCAGCAGCTTGAAGAAGCGTGTCAGCAGTGTGCAGCTGGCCACTGGCTGTGACCCACTGAGTGTGATGGAGATGGTCCTCCTCATCTCCACCTCTAAGATCTGCTGGCCAGCCTCCTGGATCCCTGCCTTTGCCAAGCTCTGTGCCGATGCGCAACACGTTTGTTTGATTTTCTCCTGTCTTGTAGTTTATCTAATCTCCTGCCCCGGAGCTGGGGAGGCCTGAGAGCGCTGGTGCATGCCCACCCTGTTTCCAAGCACACGTGAACACTTTTTTCTCAATGCTCCCTCCATGGGTACTGCAGAAGCTGAGGAAGTCTTTGCCTCAAAATATTGTAGCTATATTGAAAAAACTAATCTCCAAGCCCTGCTCAGAATACCATGGGTAATGGTCTTCCTTTCAAGTGCAGGATGAAAAAGATCAATCACAGCTTTCTTCTTGTCTGTGCTACAAACAGTTTGTACACTTGTAGCGGATGAAAATTATGTTGGAAACCCAGTTACGGTCCTCTGAGGTGAAATGCCGACAGTTTATCCCCAACACACATTTTTGAATCATGGCAAGGTCAGAAGTCAGATCATTCCTGTGGCTTTCTAAAAAAAACACTTCAGTTGTTATCAGGTCAGCAATATTTACAGTTCTTTCCCCGTGGGCTAGCAGATTTCTTTACATACTTTGTTTAGACACATGAGGAGGTTCCACATATTTTTTTGTCATTACTGGATATATCAATTGCAGAAAGAAGCTGTTGGTTCTGAATGATTTTTTAAGGTCCTTACAAGAAAATGGTAACATTTTTAAAGTTTCTTGTTTTACAGGTCAGCAAAGAATAACAGTATACAAGGTCCTATAATGTCCTTTTTAAAACAAAAAATAGGCAGATCACTCCAATTCTCACAGAAATTAAACAAGTGTAGCTTGTGAGATTTATAAGCTGATTTAAGAAAAAACAACAATAAATAAATTGCAATTTTAGAAGACTAAGTATTGCCAGTGCCGTGCGGGGACTGAAGAACAGAGACCACTACAATAAACTTTCCCCTGTCCCCTATTCCTGTATCTGCGCCCAGTTATAGTTATGCAAGACATTAGTAATATTTCAAGAGCAGCTCTGATGTTAAGTGCCTGTTTTCAAAAGTATTTTATGTCACCGTGTAGATTACAAAATTGCTATTATGCAACCAGAGAGGGGAGAGCCTCTGAGACTGTGTTTTGTTGTTAGAGCTCGGCGCACGGCCCCACTCACAGAGGTACCAGGAGTGGGGCTGCTGGAGCCCGGAGCCGGCAGACGCAGGCGGAGGGCTGCGGTGTATTTACCTTCGCTAACCCTTCTGACCTTACAATCAGCTCTTTTGAAAGGGGATTTAAAAACCCACCTTATTTCAGAAAGCCTTGAGGATAGATACTGACGTTTTTTTAATGCCACAGCAATGTAGGTGGAGAGGAAAAAACCATCAGCAATGGCCATGGTACCTAAACAGCGTTCCTTACATTTCATCACGTTACTTTCCAGATAGCGTTGTGTTCCAACAACTGAAAAGAAAATGTGAAGCGTAGCCTGCGCACATTCCCGCTCGGTGACGTTCGCGAGCATCCCAGGTAAGGCACAGCCTGTCTGAACGTAGGTAAAACCAGCGGCCCGGTCCGTTTCACGGCATCCCCACTCATTTCAAACCCTGTTACACCGCCTGGCCCAAAGCAGACCCGTGCGGCCCCGCAGCGGCGGCAAACCGAGCCGGCAGCTGCGGGGGGAGCCTGCGCGGCGGATGCTGCGCCCGGGACCCCCGAGCCCCCCGGCCGCTGTAGCCCCCCCTGCCCCCGGACAGAGCTTTACACTTCCAGCCGGGGGAAACTCCGTGCCGGCGCGGCTGTCTCCTTGGCAGAAAGTTGTGCGGCCGCCCGGCCCCGCTTGCCCCGGGGCGAGGCGGCGCCGGGGGGGGGGTGGGGGTGGGGTGGGGTGGTGGTGCGGGTGGCTGGCCACCTCCCCGGGCAGGCCGGCGGGCCGGGTCCGGGTCCGGGCCCGGGGCGGGGCGGCAGGGCCCGGCCCCGCTGATGTCAGCCGGGACGGGGGAGGAGAGGAGGGGAGGGAGGGGGAGAGGCCGCCCGTGTTCCGGGTCAGGCGCGGGAATGCGCGGCGGCCGCCAGCAGCAGCGCTGTGCCCGGCGCCCCGCAATGCCCCTGCGGGGAGGGCAGCGGCCCGCCGAGGACCAGTAGGGGGGCGCCTCCCGCTCCGCTCGGCTCCGGCTCCCGCCCATTGTTCTCCCGGGGCCGCCGCGCTCGCCCGGGGCCGCTTCCCGCCGCCGGCGCCGGCGCGCTGGATGCGGGTTGCCGCCGCCGTCTCGCCGGGACCCGCGCTGCGCGGCGGCGGAGGGGGCAGCGGCTCCTGCGGCCGGCGGAGGAAGAGGGGGCGGCGGTGAGCGGCGGCGGCGCCCGCCCCGCGGCCCCCAGCGGCCCGGCCCCCCCCCGGCAGGGCGATGTTCCACTGCATCCCCCTGTGGCGGTGCAACCGCCATGTGGAGTCCATCGACAAGCGGCACTGCTCGCTGGCCGCCGTGCCCGAGGAGATCTACCGCTACAGCCGCAGCCTGGAGGAGCTCCTGCTGGACGCCAACCAGCTCCGCGAGCTGCCCAAGGTGAGCGGGGAGCGGGAACGGGGGGGCGGCCTCCCCCTTCCCCAGGCACCGGGGCCGGGCCGGTCCCAGCCCCGCCGCCGCCGCCCGGGGAAGGTGGGGGGGGCGCAGGTGAGCCGCCCCGGCAGGTGCCCGCCGAGCTCCCCGGCCCGGCGCCGGCGGGATGAGGCGGCGCCGCGCTCGGCCCGAGGCTGCGTTGAGGGGCTCCCGGGCGCGGGGTGCTGTGGGGTAGTAACGCCGGGAGTTAAAGGAAGAGCCGGAGTCTCGGGTTTAGCGTTTCCCTGTAGTTTAGTGGTAAATGAGCTTTCGGGAGCAAAAGCTGGAGATCCGCGTCTTGCGGGAGGAAAAGTACTGTTCGGAGGGCACAGGGGTTAGGGCTGGAGTCACAGGATGTGAATATATGTTGTGATTAACATTCACGTCATCGGAATTACGAGACCATGGAGGGTATTAAACCCTCCTCTTTTTCCCCCTTTCAGCAGATACTGTCTGCTCTCGGTATGAGAAATACATAAAACCCTCTAGCAGATAACAGCGTTCCCGTTTCTGCCTTCCACTCCTGGAAACTTCGTCATGCCGAACATGAGAGGCGATGAAGCTTTTTGTTTTCCTCCGTGTTAAGTCCCACACAGTTGTCAGTGTTTTGCTTGTTGCATGAAACACGTAGCTGGATCTTTGTGCCTAATATTTTTTTGTCAGTATTGTCAAAGGTGGATTCACTTTCCATTCAACGTCGTTTTTAGATGTTGAGGCGTGCCTCGCCGGCTGGCAGTTGCTGATTTTGGTAGAGGAGCTCAGTCAGAGCGATTGCAGCCAGGCACTGTTGCGCTCCGTGGGTACAGCGCGAGTGGGAGGCGCGCTCGACTTTTGACTTGATGAACCAAGGGCTTTTTTCAGTATTTCCTCTTTAAACTTTGGACACCTCAGAAGCTTTTTGTGAGCTGTGGTTGGTAGAGTTTGATACTGGAGGGGAAGTGTTATCTGGAAGCTGCACCTTAAAGGTGCGTGAGCTCTTACTAACTTGCAATCCAAGAAACTGAACTAACTAGCTTTCAAAAGCACCTTTGTTTCCACTTGAATCAAAGTTGGTCTGTTCATACCAAAACTTAAACAGTCTTACTTTTCTTTTTTTAGACTCAGTTCACTCACATAAACTTTTTTCCACTCTAGGTAGTAAGAGTAATCATGGTGGAGAAGTTTTCCTACAGACAGTAGTAAAGATGTTCAGTTGAATTGATGGATTAAATTTGGCTTTTTCTTTTGAAAAACCTAGGCACAGGTTTGCATCTTGCTGTGACTGAGCTCTTTATCCTTCTGAAGTAGAGCAAAACTGGTTTCTGTAGCCTCCGTGTGGGTGCTGTTTTTTACTTCCAGCAGTTTCTGCTGGCTTTGTGCACAGACTAGACTCAGGAGTCTCTTTTTGTACTAGACTTTTCTTCTCAGCATTGGCTTTCAGGCTTGTACACTTCTTATTGCAGGGGTATGGAATGTGCTTCTGACTGAAATCCTACTGAGACCTATGGCTCTCTGTTTGGTTTTTGTTTTTGTTTTTTTAAATAAATCCCCCACAAACTAGTTGCTGTGTACAAATGTAAATGGTGATGTCTGTTGTTCATGGTGTTATATGGTATTTATTTCTGTAAATAGAGTGCAACTATTCATTGTTTCTCCTCTTCCTTGAACTATAATATATGAAATAGCCTTTTTGTCCTGTGATGGCTAAAAAGACCTTTTCTTCGCATTGCTTACATGTCAGTGCATATTAAGTCCCATACATGTAAAAAATAGCTGAGGGGGTAAAAAACCCCCAACAACTCAGGTTCCTTGACATTGCAGTGGAATCAAGCAAAAGTAGAAGTTAGAAAGACTTTTTTATGTGCATGGATCAGATTACAGGAGTGCCTAAATATACTGTCAGAATATTTTTGTGGGTTTTTAGCTGGACTAGGAAGAATCTGATGAAATACAACTACAGAGACATGCTTGTAGTATCTGTCTTGAAGTACTTCATGCCTTGTCACCAGTGCAGGAAGGCATTTTTATTAGGGCTTCCTGCATGGACCTATGAACTTTTCTTGTCAGTTCTTTATGAATGTTTTCTGATAAATACAATATAGTGCCATCATCTCAGATAAGTGTTGACTCTGTAGGAGTTTTGGGTACAAAAATACAGCTGCAATCCCGGATGTGAAACTAGTCTATTGAATCTGGAAATGGATGGGAAGAGCCTCATTTAAAATTTCTACCAGCAAATAGTTTTTAAAAGTTCTGCTATAGGAATCTGGCTGAGGAAAATAGTGGAAGAACTCTGTTTGTAAGGTAGCTACAGGGTACGCTGTTTATTTCCCTTGATATTAAAAGACTAGTGTCAATGCAAACTACAGATACAGAATTGGAAATAAGTACAAAAAGCAGAGGTACACCATACCTCTTGCAGAGAAAGCACAAGGGAAAGAGTTAGGGCGTATAATTAACAACCTGTCTGGTCAGCATAGATCTTAGTGGTCGTTACGCCCTTAATCTAGTGTAATGCATTGTATTAGTCTTACCTTATCTCCATTAAATTTCCTCTCTATGTGCATAAAGGAGGTAACACCAAATCAAACTGTTTTTGGGCTCGGTTCAGGCCTAAGCAAGTCGGGAGACTTGTTTAACTCTCAGTGGCTGGCTCATTAGATGTCTTCCCATACTTGATGGAAGTTCACAGTGATCTGTGCTGATTCCTGGTGAATCATCTGTAGGCTGTGCTGATGCCGTAATATATCCCGTAACACCAATAAGGTGTTCGTGTCACTGAGATGGTTATGATCCTCCTTAGGAAATTGCTGCTGTAAAGGCTCACCTTTGAAATAGTGAAGAATTGCCCTGTAGGCTCTGTGACTTGCAGCAGAAGTTGCAATAGTTGGATGGACGAGGAAGACCCCAAATCTGCTGCCCTGCTCTTCATTCTATACTCTCATCAGGGTAGTTCAGACCTCATCTTCCCAGCGTGGGCTGGTGTGGTCTGAAATGGCTGTTTCAGCACGCAGGAGGTCATGTAATACTTTTCTGAAACCAAATAGATATTGGTGAGTTCTCTTCCCAGCTTTGCCATGCGGCAAGTCTGAGACACCCATGGTAGTTTTATCTCCTGACATCTGCTTTCCTTCCACTTGCACAATTTTTTTCATCCCTTCAAACATAAAGCTTTCTGAAGCAGATAAACATCAGCAAGTGGCATGTTGGAATACATGAACACCCTGCACTTGTCTCAAGTGGATGGGGCAACTTGTGTTGGATGCACATCCTTCCCCCTTCTCCCCTGTTTCTATTTAAGTAGCAATGAAAAGTGTTCTTCGGTTGTTTTGTTCTAATATACCCTAAACCCTCCATTTTGAGGTACAGAAGTAGTCTTAGGCTTTGTTTAATCTACAGTCTTTGGTAGCATGTTTAAAACCTCTGTTATTCTAGAGGACATATGTTAGGGTGTTACCTTAGCATGGTGTATGTTAGGGTGTTACTGAAAAACCCCAACAAAACAAACACACAAAAATCCCCTCAAAAGACAGAAGACAACTTAAAGAATTGCTGTAACGTCTCAGTGGGAAAGGACTATCTGAAAGTCCCAGCAATATCACTGCATTGTACGTTACGAGAGTCATCTCATATCCCAAGGAGAGGAGAAACAAGAAATATACTGGAATTATTTTGAAAGAATTGCTTTGTTGGTTTTATTTTTGTTGTGTTGGCTGACCAAAACGTATGGTAGAATTCTTCACCTCTTTCTAAGGGGAGAGGGGGTGGGAAGGGTTCATCTGGAAAACATCTGAACAGAAGTGTCCAAGAAGCAGAGGGAGATGTCTTTGCCCCCATTATTTCCACTCCTCCCTTTGTTTGCTCCCTTGTGCATTAATGCATATGCGGACCAGGAAAAGAATGGGCTAACTCAGTTTCCCTGACCCCTTTTTCCCTACAAATACATTGTTTTTACTAAGCTATACCTGTCAGCCTCTCAGGAATACAAGTTAATAATTTTTGTTTGTACAGCAACTTAGCAATACCCTTTTGCTACTGCACAGGGATCCTTTTGCTATCCCGTGTCAGTACTCTGATTCTTTCCCCAGGTCTCCTTAACTGCTGTGCTGGATCCCTGGATCCCTTCTTCCCTCCCTTACCCGATTACGTGATGGAGAACATGTGGTCGTGTTGACAGCGACCTTTCTCTGCCGTTACCACGGGTGTCTCAGACTCCTTGACCCACATGTTCATACTTTTCCATCCTCCCCGTCCTTGATGTCCCAGGATCTTGCTTACTTCTTCCAACCTAAACAGCTCTGTGTGGCTTGTGTTTCTCATTCTTTGCTTCCTCTCCTGTCCCTTCTGTGCCACATTCTCGACTGCCCTTGCAAACATTTTTTTTCCCCCCTTTCCTTTACACTCTGCTCTTTTCCTTCCCTTTCTGCTGCCTCCCAAGTTCCCTCTTCTGCTCCTGCCCTTCCTGCAGGATGAGCCAGCCTGGTGGGATGTGCTGGAGGAGCCGGCTGTGTACTATTAAGCTACTGGTGGTTTTCCACAATATTGAGGTCTCTGTAGCCTTTCTTGGCAGATGTGGCTGTTTTCCCACAGAACAGCAATTTCTAGCTGTCAGCATGCTTCTCACCACTTCTGCTTTACAAGACAAATTAAAGAGCTGCACCCTTTGGTCTCAAAAGGAAGGGCTTTGTATAGGGCCGGTGGTAGAGTGTGGCTCTTACCTGCTTAAATAATTCCTCCTCCTGTGCTGGATCCTAAGTGCCTTCCATTGAATACTTGGTATATATCTGATTTGATTGGAAAAAACATAGAGTGGTCACCGGTGTGCACAGAGCGACTTAAAAATGTAATTTCTGGTGATTTTTTTTTTCTTTAAACCTGGACCATTTTTATTTTCCTTAGGAGTGAAAATTTGAAGGCTTTTTCAATTCAAACTGTAATGTGTAGTATGTCATTTGCTACACGTCAAAAACTATACTTCACCAAAGAGTAGGCTTTCTGGCAAATTGCTTTGATAGAAGAAAATAACACATTCTGCACGATGCATTTCAATAGCTTCTCTAATGAAAAGCATCAGATAAAAATAAAATGCTTTCAATTCTATAGATCAGCCTGTAGTTGATTAAATGTTGTTTCCTACTCCTATACATTAGAATTTAAGGGCCAATACATCCTGTCAACTTAATTTCTCTGTAGATCAAATTGGCAGTACAAAACTGGATCTCTGCATAGTTTTCCCCCACTGTTGTGTAAAAAAAAAAAAAATAAATTATGAACCTTTGAATGCGGTATTATATTTTGGCTATTCTATTAAATCACTAACATTCTTTGCATTGGTGGGTGGTGGAAATAGCATGTAACTCTTGTTTTGATGCTGTTTTTTCTTGCTGCTGCTCAGTTCTACTCAAAGGGCAAAAGTCACTTTACTGTGAGACTTTTGGCAGATGTTGTTTATGTGAAAAGTTCAATGGCAAAAAATGAATTTGAAATTTTATGTGTGCACTTAGTTTAGCCTAAGTGTCAGCTGAACTCTTTCTTCTTCTGGGGATGATTTATATGTAGTGTTTGTAAACCTAATCTGATGCAACCTCTGAATCATTTCATTTCTCTGTTTGAGCTACAGACTGTATCTGTCATCTGTATTTTTCCTTCTTGGTGTTACGTGCCAAAGCTTCTCTGTAGAGTTGTTTGATTGATGTGAGACCACTTCCATGAGGGACCTGGTTAAACCCTGGCCTCCTCCCGTGCCCCAGTTTCTGTGTTAGAGAAGTCGATGGTGTGCTGCTGCTTGGCGTTCGGCTGAGGCAGTGCCTGTATCTCTTTATTACATGTGGTGTCAAAATCCAGGGTGCTGTTATCATACCAAAATCTTGTGAAAGCTCCTCAAGAAAAAGTCCCTCTGTTCTTCCCATACCACACCTCTTTCTCAGGGGGAAAAAACCCCCTTTTAGACTAAATTTCACTGTTCTACCATACTTTGTGCCATTATGCAACCATAGGCATAAAGGCACTTGCTTGGTCGATGGCCAGTAATCTGCTGTGGAAGGAGATGATGTCATACTGTACTTGTCTTTAAATTTGTGCTTATGGGTTGTAACCATCCTTTCTTAAGATGTAAAAATCTAGAAGTTTTATTTCCTTTTTTTTTTTTTCAAATTCATAGATGTGGTGGGCTATCTCACATGACTGGAACGCTGCAATGGATGAATACAGGCTCTTTAAGGAGAGGCCAGGAAGGCAAGGATGGGGAGTTGCCCTTCCTGTGAGAGAGCAGCAGGGATATGTGAAGCTTTGCCTTGGGATGGATGATGGGCCAGCTGAGAGCAGGCTGGGATTAGTGGGTGACATTGTTTTGGGTGTCTGCTGTAGACTGCCTGATCAGGAAGAAGTAGTAGATGATGTCTTCTTTAGATAACTGGAAGAAGCCTCATGTTCAAAGGCCCAGATCTTGAACCACCCTGACTTCTGCTGGAGGGACAACATAACAAGGCACAAGCAATCTTGGAGTTTTCTGGACTGCATTGATGACTTCCTAACACAGATGACCAAGGAGTCAATAGACAGAGGTGCTCTGTTGGACTTCATAAACAGGAAAGGACAGGTTGAGATGTGAAGGTCAGGGTTGCAGTGGCTGTAGTGATGGTGAGGTGGTGGAGCTCAGGATCCTGAGGGAAGGGAGTAGAGCAAAAAGCAGCATCACAGTCCTGGACTTCAGGAAACAGGATGTGTTCAAGGATCTGCTTGGAGGTGGTTGATAAGAAGGATGTTTATGCTGCCATTCAGAGGGACATTGAGAGGCTGGAGGAATGGGCAGAGAGGAATCTCATGAAGCTTAGTAAAGAGAAATACAAAACCTTGCGTACACCTCAGGAGGAATAACCCCATTCCCCAGTACAGGCTGAGGACCAACCATATGGAAAGCAGCTTTGCAAAAAAAGGCCCTGGGTGACCTGGTGGACAAGTTGCCCATGAGTCAGCAATGTTCCTTCATGGCAAAGAAGGCTAATGGTATCCTGGGCTGCATTAGGAAAAGCATTGCCAGCGGGTGATCCTTCTGCTCTGGCCAGCAGTGGGGGAAACACACCTGAATTGCTGTGTCCAGTGTTGAGCTTCCCAGAAGAAGAGAGTTATGGACATACTGGACCGGGTCCTGCAAAGGGCCACAAAGATGATCAAGTGCTTGGAGCATCCGTCACATGAGAAGAGGCTGAAAGATCTGGGATAGTTTAGCCTTGAGAAGAAAAAGGTGCAGGGGATCTTACTGGTATATATAAATACCTGATGAGAGGCTGTAAAGAAGGAAGAGCAAAACTCTTCTCAGTGGTGCCCCATGAAATTATAAAAAGCAACAGGCACAGACTGAAACAGGAAACTTTGTCTAAAATAAGAAAACACTTTTTTTCTTATTGTGAGGGTGGTGAAACACAGACACAGGTTGCCCAGAGAGGTTGTGGAGTCTCCATCTTTGGAGATGCTCAAAACCTGACTAGACGTGGTCCCAGGTGACCTGCTCTAGCTGTCCTGTGCTTTGAGCAGGGAGTTTGGGCTAGATCATCTCCAGAGGTCCCTTCCAACCTCAACTGTTCTGTGATTCTGTAGAGGGCATATTAATGATTTTAAGTGCCTTGAGTGTTGATGTTTTTAATGATGCAAATAGAATTTTCATGTTTATTCACCCTCAAAGATTTAATTTTGCTTTACTTTTAACATTGATAGTGTCATGGTGTTTTTGCACATCTTGCTGTAAATCTGGAAGAAATAGCACTATATGATTTGAACAAGCATATACTTCCATTTAGTATCAGAGAGAGAACTATGCCACTGTGTGAAACTGAAGTGAACTCTATGCACACAGTAAAGGTAGTTTTACTGAAAATTTAGGATTTTTTTTTTCCCAGTATGACAAATGCTATGTAAAATATTTTCTAAGAACACCTGCAACTTTACAACTTCAGTGTCTTGAGAATACTTACCTTCTGTAAAAACCTTTTGTGAGCATAGTCAGTTACTACTGGTGTGCAGCACATGCTTGAATTATTAAAATAAATGATGGTTTGTAGAGAAGCAGTATTGGATCCTTATATTAAAATCCCTCTGTGTTGAAGGCTCCAAATAAGTTTATTATCAGATAAATATCTCTAGTTTTTCTGCTAGCTTCCAGATTCATCTGTTGTATTGCTTAAGACTTGAAGAAAATACTGTGCCTTTTGACATCAAATTTGAAAGACCACAGTCTGATGGGAGCAGAGGGACAACTTAGTCTGGTGCCCCCTTTGAAGTCTGACTTCCCTGTTAATGTCCATAAGATTGTTCAGAAGATTTTGAAGTCTGCTTGGTTTGAAATATTTTCTAATGGCAGTTTTTTTTTGTAGTCCCAACATCCCACCTAGTAATAGCTGAGTTCTACTGAGTTTTGACCTCAGTTGGAAGAAAGTAATAGGTGGTTGTGTTTCAATACTTTAAACTATTTTTTTCTGTAAGGGGTGTATTGTTGTATTAAATTGGTAGCATCCCCTTCTCTGTGTGATGTACACAGATAAGGCAAGGTTTGTGGGCAGAGATTATACATCTGCAGCTCTAAAATAAATCTTATGATTATACATAGAGTTATTTTTCTAATTATATCAGTCTAAAAAAAGATATTACTTCCTGCCAACAATCTTGTATACTGGAAAAGTGCGTGCTACAAATTCATTAGTGAGACTAAATGTGGTGGGTTTTTTTTTTTGTTTGTTTCTCCAAATGGCAAATGCATTTAACTGCAATGAATCTATATTTCATTGTAGCAGATGTTTTCTGGACTCTCTTAAAGGCAGAGATATTCCCTTGCACCACTGTACTGTAACGGCTATGGCATCAAGTGCTCTTTAACCTTTGTTGCCTCTTCTTAATTGACATCAAAGAGAAACTAAATCCTTGCCTGCCAGGAAACAGCATCGCTCCGTAGAGCGGCATTTTGATTCAGTGCTGTTTTTTGAGAGTGGATAGTCCCTTGTTCATTTTTTAAAATGGATGGCAACAACTGAGACTAGGACCTACAACTCGCCCATCGTTGACTGTAGTTGAGAAAATGACACGTGCTTTGAAAATAAGGGTCGGAAACGGAGCTGGGTACATGTTGAATGCGAGCTTCAGTGAGGCATTGATTTTAGTTTTTGCTCTGTCTCCTGTAAAGACAATGCCCCCCACAACCCATCTGCCTGGCTGATCCGTCCTATCAGGCTTTAAAGCATCCATTGGAGGGGGAGATAGCAGTTGTAACATCTGGTTCTGTTTAGGGTACATGCAAATGAACCGTGATCTTTCATTAATACTTTCTCTTGTTGGGAAATGTAGTTATTTTATTCATGTTTTGTATGGATTCCTTCTTGAATGTCTGCCCCTCTGCCATCTTCCATTATTACTCATGATGACAGACTTGGTACGAGGATGCTGCAAGACCAAAATACAGCTTCAACATGTTCTACAAACATGGTTTGGGCATGTGAAACAATCCTTCACCAAGCCAAAAAGCTGTAGTGGTTCCGGTTTTGTCATGAAATGTATAAGTACAGAATTGGAGACCTCAGCTGCGTGGAGCAGTTGTCCATTTGCTGACTTGTCACCTAGCAAGCAGGCAGAGGTCTGCATACCATGGTCCGTCACCAGCTGCTGCTGCATCTCCTCATGGCTTGAGAGGAAATCCAATACCTGCTTCCAGCACAGAGTCATCACCTGCATGATGACTCCACTGTGCTGCACTGTGAATTAGTCCCTGCCCTCAGAAATCATTTCAGTATCTCACTTTATTTGAGAATTAAAGCATGTTTGCCCAAAGCAACACAAGGGATCTGTATCTGTGAAACGCTATTACCATCATCAGCTGCCCCTGCTCGCAGGTGAAAGCAGGTGGAGTGTCGAGGAATCTTGGTGTTGATAGCAGGCTTTGTGGGAGATGCCAAGTTGATAGCTTCCATACTAGACTTCACTGGAGTCTGCTGGGAGTTCATTACATGCTTCATGAATCCAGAGTAGGATCCAGCTTCCTCAACATTTCATTGTGCAACTAGTTAGGACATGCATCTAGAGGAACGTGCCCACTTCCAGTGCTCTTGCTGGTTTTCCCCAGTGCTCCTGCTCGTGCTACCGGCAGGTTTCTCTGGGATGGATTTTAAGACGGTGATGTACAGGATTGCATCCGAGAGAGTGTTTTGCTTACAAGTTAGCTGTGCATTTCAACTGGGGAGCCTTGTGGAGGGCAGGGTGTGTTACAGCTCGCTGTAACTGTGGCTGTGGCTCTCATTGACTCCAGGCTGGTCTGTCCAGTGGCTGACTTTGGAGTAGAAGCAACAGCTGAAATCCCACTGGTTGGTTAGTGTAGGGCATGAAAGTGTCCTGTCCTTTTGAAATCCTTAGCATTGAGTGTCCCTTATGGATGGTCATTCAGAGAGTTGACTATTGATGACTTCTACAAAAGCAGGTGAGGAAAAAATGAGGAATAGCTTGCCCTTCCCTCTCTGCCTTTGCCCTTCTGACAGACAGAGGGAATGTGTTTGTATGTATGCCTGGAGGAGAGCCCCGCTATTAAACACACCCTCAGGAAGCAGAACACTTGAATTCAGTGCTGCTTCTGCCTTGCATGACTTAATCCTTGTTTTCCTTGTAGTGTCCTGACCACCAAGCAGCGTGTTTGCCTAAAAAAAAAAAAAAAAAAGGTTGGGCTTCCCTTGCTCTCTTGCTGAAGCCGTGCAATGGTGTAGACAAAGAAAACCCCAACTTCTAGGGGCCAAAAGTTTAGTGGAGGGTGTCCCTGCCCATGGCAGGGGGGGTGGAGCTAGATGACCTTTGAGGTCCCTTCCAACCCAAACCATTCTGTGATTCTGTAAAAGCAAGTGATTCTGTGGTCTAGTGACTGGGGACCTTGTTGGGGAGCTGGAGAGTGTTGTGTCAGCCATGCTGCGAGGTTATTTCACGGATTTGATGCCTTATCTTGTTTCCTACTTTGCTTACCAAAACCAAATTGCAGCTTCTGCGTGTGTTTGGCTGACGAAAGACCTTTTTCTGAGATCTTTGAGGGAGTATAAAAAGGGTGGGGGAAGGATTAATTGCAGTTTCCCTTATCTGGTGACTGAAGGAGGACATGTAGCTGGTGAATGGAAGTGAACAAATAAAGCGAAGGCTTCCCCCATTGATTTTTGTTTACAACATAGGAGAGGAAAAATGGAGCCTGAAGTAAGATTTGAAGCAGGAATGCAATTAGGAGTTAAACTATGTTTAAATTACTATGTGGCACTTTTTAATTCTAGCACAGATATCCTTTAGCTGGTCAAATATAGGTTTGGAAAACGGGTGAAATAAATATAGATGGTGTTTAAGAAACAGGACCTAATAATGTACTGTATCTTGGTAGTTTACTCAATTCCTGTTTGAATATAATACTGTAATTTCCTGAAGAAGCCTTAAGCTGAGGCAGCATGCGTATGTTAGAAAATCCCTATTCATGTCTGAGGGAAACTTGAGATAAGAGGAAGTACTTTACAAATTTTTAAACTTGTCAGTAGCAGCTTAAGTGCCTGCATTGGGAAAAAAGAAAAGAAAAAAGAAAAGAAAAAGAAAAAACAAGAAAAAGAAAAAACAAGAAAAAAAGGAGAAAAAAAGAAAAAAAAAGAGAAATCTCTCTTTCTATCCTGAATGAATATAACCCTGAAACTGGAGTTAATTTGCAGTTTTCTTCCTCTTCTCCCTGTTATTCTAATTTCTGCTGCTTGTGCTGGCCCATCTTGAAAATTAGGCAGTGGATTTCATAAAGGTTCTAATTTTAATTCACTTTGCTGCTAGTAGTAGCCTTTTTATGGAAACATTTTGCTTAACACAGTAAGCATTTAGTTATGCTACCTATGCCAAATGGGTTTGGAGCGTGACGTGTCTCTAGCACTGGAAAGGCTCTAGCAGCGAGATGTTGCTTCTCTCCTTAAACAGCATTAGCTGCAAGTAGGTCTCTGTGCCCTCCTGTGTTTTTTATTTCAATTGCCTGTTGTTTTCATCTATTTCCTTTTTTTTTTTTTTTTTCCATCAGGAAAGGTGCTGAAGCATTCAGGCAAGGTTCTTGGGCGTGAGTGTGTTTTGTTGCAGGAGTGAACCGTTGAAAGCAAGCCAGAGACGTGTTGTTTTGGCCACTTTCGCAGGAGAAAATCTTGAGTTTTATCAATCCTATTGGCTTAATTCTGTTAACTTTTATTCCTTGAATCGAGTGCCAGTTGTAGTGGTATTCTTAAAAAAAAAAAAAAAGTGAAAAAATGAGGACTGTGGGATCACACTGTCTGTTTATACTTTTCAGTGAGTCATGCACTTATCTCTTATTTTTTTTCTTCCGTTGGCTGACATCGACCCAATTTTGTCAGAGTGAAGTTTTTTAAAAAAATGTGTGGCTTGGTGGAGGAGAGAGACTTGGTTAGTTTTCCAGTGCGAGAAGGGCTCTATTCAAGATATGTGTTCTTAGAAAATCCATATAAGAGAAACCTCTATAAATTCTTTGATAGCAGGAAGAGCTTCAATTGAAGGTTAGGAATGGCTGCTAAATAGAAAGTTGTAGGCTTCTTTAGTGCTGATGCTCATGGAATTATTTGTCTCATTGAAGCACTATTAATTAGGCTGGCTAAACTAAGCAGCATTAAAAGTGTTGCCAAGATACTTGTAGAGACGTCAGGTCTGCCATCAAAACCTGCTATTAGAGCATGCTGGGTGGATGTGCTGCTCTGGCCAACAACCCCATTGCACTTTGGTTTGTGTTAGAGCTTTGCAAATAGAGGCTGAACTGTGTCTGATATATCAGATTAGGAACGTATTTCTGGTTGGCATACTGCAGATATTTGTATATACATATATATTTATAAATATATTTATATAGATATCTATTTTTATAAAATATATATTTTACTATGTATAATATGTTAAAAAATATATATTTACACGTGTCGAACTCTATTCAGTAAGCTCTTAATTCTCTTTCTTCCCAGTGGTCTTTTTGACAGGTAAAACATACAGCAAAAAGGAGATGCTTGGCTCTCCGATAGTGCTTTAGAGCACTAATGATGTGCCTTGCATAAAGGAAGAATAGTTACTGAAATGGGAGTAGGATGTACTAAACATGCAAGAGTGAGCGAGTTCTGTAGTTTAAAGGGGAGGAAAAAACCCAAACAAGAAGTTCAAAGAAATGCCATTGACATAACTGCAGTTTCTGATTTTATCTAGGAAATGGTGTCATTCATTAAAAATTGTTATGCAAACTAGAAATAAAGCTCCCAGTTAATTTTTCTTTTAAGTAGTCAGTTAAAGAAACAGGAATGCCTTTAAATACTGTGTAATTTTGTTGGTTGCACACATGTGCTCTGTACATTTAATAAATATATACAACACTGACACATGGTGCGGTGAGGGCCCTCAAACCTTCCTAGGCATGCTCAGCTCTTAAAAGCTTTTTGATGTTCCTTCTGTCTTTTAACCATGTTCCTTCTGTCTTTTAACCATGTTCCTTCTGTCTTTTAACCATGTTCCTTCTGTCTTTTAACCATGTTCCTTCTGTCTTTTCTCACTTGCCATTGTAGAGCATCTCTGGCAAGGACAACTGTTGCTGATGAGAAGATTTGTAGTAGAAAGTCAATATTTATAGCTCGTATAGTTTAGCAGCTACACACTGGCTGAGGAATGTTTTTTGGCAAGTATTTATTTTGGACGGTGTTAGGACAGATTTGGATCTCTTCTGTGGAGTGTACTCCTGTTTTTTCACAAAAGTTTCTTTAAGTGCTTTTCTAAGCTTCTGATGGATTCTTGGTTTAGTCATATTAATAAATATTTAGCAAAAGGGATGCATTTGTTTTAAAAGAGAAAAAATGTTAATGATATGAAAATGCAGTTACGGATCTTGTGAGGACGAAAAAGGATTAAAAAAACATTTGTGGCTATTTTAATTGTAGTATATGTTTTTAGGGAGCTAGAAATGTGGAATTGTAAAGGTTTTTATCTTCCTCTTACAATTTCAACTCTGTTATCAAAGGCCTTTAATACTTGAGAGGGGAAAGAGTGCCATTCTGACTCAAGAAATGCCTTTGAATTTTCACATTCAGATCTGGTACATCTTTTGACTGCTGAGTGTTTATAAACTTTTTAAAGCTCTATCCTTTTTAGTCCCTAAAAGGAACCCATGTTTTTGAGGAGAAAATGCATTAATTTCAGTTGTTTTTTAATTTTTTTGTGACAAGGAACAACAATGCATATTGAAAGATTGGTGTTGAGGCTGCAAACCCTTGCACTTAAAACCTGATTAATGATCTTGGGTAGAAGACACTCAAACTAAGATTGAAAACCTGTATCGTAATAGAGATTCATAACACTGTGCTTTTACCTTGTGTCCTAGTAAGATGCCTGTCTTACTGCCCCTTTTCTTGTCAGTCTAAGATAGAATTGAGTGACATTTGGTGCACGCACTCCAGCACCTAAATAAAATAAAGTAATTAAAAAAAAAAAGTGCTAATTTCCAAGAAAGGATTGTAGGTGATTAAACGTAAGCAGACATCCCAAATTTACTAGCACCTTCCAGTAACCATGGGAGGCAGCGCCCATGAGGGTACGAGCACACACACATGCCGTGGGTGGGTGAGACGCACGGGTTGTGAATGCTGGGCAAAAATACCTGTGCACAGAATTCTCTCAAAATTTGAGGACTTGGGTCAGTTATGGTCAAAATGACTTGTATATAAAGTATTTTAATTCTGTGCAAATCCTCACCGCTTGCAGTCACTCTCATTCAAAGGCCTGCCTGGAAGAGAGGAAAGCTGTGAGGAGACTGACTTCCCTAACGATGCCTACATCTCAATAGGTTTTTAATGACCATTTTGTCTTTTGATCACCAGCTGCTCCCAGCACCTGGGGTTGACCTGACCTGCAGCTTAGCCTGTCTCTTTTGGTGGTTGTTTGTCTTGGGGGCTGCCAGACTCTCTGAGCCCGTAGCTGGGGGTCAGGACGAGTTAGCATGCTGTCCGTGTTGCGTGCCCATGTCCTCACCCTAGAGACAGGGCTGGGTTGGGTTCCTCCTCAAGCTGGGAGGACCTGGAATCATGTGTATCCCACCCAACTTTCATTAGTCCTTCTGAAACTGGGCCATGGAGCAGAGGATGTGAGAGACAAGAAAGAAAGTCTTCCCGAGGGAGGCCGGCTCTGTAACCTAGTTGGTGATGGTGCTCGCTGGTGAAGAAGGCCTTGGCAACCCCTCTCTGTGGGTTTTCTGGATCGTGCTTTAGAAGTGTCCCTCTGCATTAACTTCCTAATGAGCCCTGGTATGTAATTCGGATGCTTTTAATTACCCTGCTGGGTAACCTCACCCTATTAATGATTCTGAAGCAAGCACTCTGGATTTTGCTAGCGTCTGCCTGCTGTGGTCTTTACTAGCGAGCTTTACGGGTGGGTTTTTTAAAATACATTTTCATTTTAGGTAAAACATGGATTATAGTCTGCTTTCATGTAAAAATTAAAATGTTAATTCTGATGCAGGTCTGAAAGAGGTCTGCATAACTGATTTCAAGCAGCAACTTTAGCTCAGATTTTGAAAGCAGCTTCCAGTTACTGCTTGTCATTTATCATGCTTATATGTGAGTAACGTGAATATTTTCTGACATGGAATTTTTTCTTTCTTTCAGCCTTTCTTCCAACTTGTGAAGTTACGGAAACTTGGACTTAGTGATAACGAAATCCAGCGGCTCCCTCCAGAAATAGCGAATTTCATGCAGCTGGTGGAACTTGATTTGTCTCGAAATGGTAAGCTCCAATGTTAATTTGTTTGATTCTATACTGTCCTATGACATGAGCTATAAAACTGGGTTAGTAGGGTTTGTCGGTCTCTGAAGTTGCTATCTGTGTCCTGCAGAATGCTTTTCTGCATAATTCATGGATTTGCCTGTAGTTCTAGATAGGGAGTAGGGAAAGAGCAGAGGAGAGCCAATGGTGGAAATACAATAACGAAATAATGCTTGACTGTAGTTCTGCCTTTCTGAGAGCCTGCTTTATTTTCCAGTTTAAAGAATGCTTTACATCCTGTTTTTGTATGCGTATCTGTCACAATGTCGATTTCTTTCCCCAAGCTCTCTGAAATGCCTAGCATTTAAGAAGGGGAAGAAAAAAAAAAAAAGTAGTTGGAAGAAAAAAGCTCCTTTCTGTCAAAAAAAGGCTGCCTATTGGTTAGAAGTGCGATTCTTTATTTCTGCTCTCCTCTTTCCCTGTGATTAGCAAGAGGCAGAGTGCTGGTAGCTCTAGTTGTACTTCTGGAAGAAGAATCAGTCTTGTTTGTCACCTACAAAGATAAATTCAGAAAAGGATGCTGGGAGAAACTGTCTTTTAAAATATGTTGTTGGAAACCACATGGGTTTATCATTCAGTTGTAATATTTGCTGCTTTTATTGCCTTTATTTTTTTTTTTTTGGCCTGGTGAACTTACCAGTTCTGCAAGAAATTCAGGGGCTGGTGGGTCACCTTTGAGCAGCCTTATGACCCAGTGATCTAGAAACTGCAAATCCGTGTTACCAAATTAGAGCAACTGTCAGCTATTTTTTGCCTCCTTATATGCAGTGGATATGCACAAAATGCTCTCTGAGGTGTAATGGATAGGGTGGGAGAGAGCAAGGTTGTGTAACCTTGTAAATAAGTGAGGGATGTCGCTGAATATTCAAGAGAAGAAATAATGCAACAGGGAGCCTTTTTTTTTTTTCTTTACAGATTAACTTCAAATTGACCCTTTGCCATTGAAGAATATTTAGTGGCCACTTCACCTTCCTGTAACTGTCTGAAATGTGCATCTTTATTTGTTTAGTGCTTTTAATGCCATCTTTATCTGATAATATAATTGATGAAGCATAATGAGTCTCCAGGCAGTTGCTGAAAATTTTCTGTGAACCATATAATTTTATGCACATTTGCAAAACCTTGTAAGAGAAGAAAACTGGAAAAAACCCCACATCTGAGAGACAGAAGAAACGCATTAGTTAAAACATTTTAGAAATACACAAGCATTAATTGACGCGGTATTTTGGCTGCTGAGTTTGGCTGAGTTGGGTGCTGTCTGTGACAGACCTTATACAAAAGGAAGGGCTCTGTTGGCTTAGTAATTCTCTTTGCAAATGAATAACTAGCTGCAAAAGAGCTGGTGGATCAGAGCCATGTGAACTCTTGTCAGCCTGACTTGGAAGTGGGCTTGAGAGCTCAAGTGTAACGAGAACAGATGGTGTGAACATTTATGGTTGGGTAGATGCATGTGTGTCATTAGAAGTTACTGCACAGGGAAGTGTTTTCTGAAGTGATGAGTTGGACTAATGCAGGTGGCAGAGAGCAGTTGCTTTCCTATATCCAAGGTTCACTGTTAATCACCCATTTTATTGCATTACTTTCTCTTCTCTGTGGTTCATTGCAGAAGGTGACTGATACTGCTTGCCTCTGCTTAATCGTGTCACAGTTATTGCACAACTTGACTCTTCAAATGAAAATCGCTCCGTGCGAGGTAACGCAGGGGGGCGATGGCAGAAGATGACTGATGTTACTTTCTGCTGTTTGGTCATGTTATGATTGTCTCACAGCTCTTCAAATTAAAAGGCAAAACACACCATCTGGGATGCTGCAGGGGGAATTCTCACATAAGTTTGGAGATTAACAGTATTTTCATTTCTTAGCTTTGTATTTTGAACCCACCTACCAATATGTCAGATTCTCAACCTGCCAAAGGTTTCTCCTGTTCAGTGGTTTGCACTCCATCAGGTTTTGTTTTTCTAATGACCAAAGTACTTAGGAAAAAAAAAAAAGGAACTCTCTGTATTCCTTTCAGGCAGAGAAAAACAGCCTCGCTTTTCAAAACGCAGTATGCTGCATGAATAGGAAAGTGCGATGGTGACATCTGAACTTGAGAAATAAGAGATCATTGTTCTGTGTTTTTTGTTGTTTTAGCTGTCTGGTTCGGTGCACTAATTGCTTTCAGCTCTGGCCATTCTGTTTCCTCAAGAGCTTAAAAACGCAAATATAAATTCATTTAATGTTCTGCGCACAGGAGTAGCCCTTTATATTTTAACCTCTCATCACAGGAGGAGGAGGAAAGGGTTTTGAATAAAGAAAGTACTTCCATTTCCCTCAAAATGGTAACATGTCTTCCTTTCTCATACTTTCTGATCCTTTGGTCAGCATCTGATAACCTGTGAGGCTCCATGAGATGGTGGGTATATTGTACAGCAGATGTAAGCTTGATGTTCCTGTGATCTTGAGTGTATGTGAGAGAAGTCTGGGGAGGGTAAGGTGACAGTCTTAGTGGTGCAGAAGAAGGATTTGGGGAAGGCTAGGAGCCATATAATCTTAAATTTTTCCTGGATTGTTTACATGTCGACGCTATTTCTTATTCCTCTGCAAGGTCATGTGTTCATGCAGATTTCCTAGGAAGCATCCCCACCGTGCTTTTCTAGTCTGGCTGAGGCTGTTATTTGAGCAAAGGTTGAATGGATCAATCGTGAATGGGAATATCAGAGGGCAGGGAAGCTGTGCTAAGAAAACAGCATAGTGATGGCGAACACTTAGAAAGTTATTTGGCAATGCAGTTTATCTCTGCCCCTTGGTCTTAGGTTGTTCAAAAAGCTGATGTACTGGTTCTGAGGCTAAAGAAAACAGACTCGTAGGATTTCAACAGTGGATGCCTGAGCTTTTAAGTTGCTGGCAAAGCATGTCTGAGACTCAGAGTATTCCCTGTAGCATCTTCTGAGATAGATGCTCAACTCCTTTGTGTCTGAAACTACTGCTGGTTCCCTCAGACTCCCCAAGCTTGGGTAGATCTTTTCCTGGATTCTCACATCACTGGTGGATTCTGCAAGGACACTGGGTTGCTGAAACATCCTTGCTTGATGTCCCTGAAGTTTGGGTAGGGCTCCTGTGCTTTGCATTGAGTTTCAGTGCAAGTCTTTGCTTTACGTGGTAGAGGAGAGATTCTGCTGTAGGCACAATCAGAAGTGCCTGTGTGCTATTTGTTTTCCCACAGCACTTGGGCACACTCTGGGACAAGTCTCGAAAGACCCTGTGATTCAGAAAAGAAGTGCAATCTCCAAAGGAAGAAAGATTTGCTCAGATTTCTGCAGATTTTTCCTTATGCCTTGGCTGGCACTTCTTTAATCTTTTCTTTCTCCCAAAGTGCGTGCGGCTTGTTTGAGATCCCTGGGAATTGTGGCCCACCGCTACCCATGCTGCTCATCCCGCAGAGGTTTCCTCCAGTGGCTCCCTCCCCGTTTTCTTCTGCACAACCCCTGGAGGCTGAATTCTTAGAGCTTAGGGCCCTGCCATCCCAGATTCATTAAAATGTTAATGGCCTTTCTTGTTCTGTAGCTTCTTCCAGACAGGAGGGGTAATGCATAAAGTTTCTGTAGTTAATTTAATGCGTGCTGATATTTGGGATTATGTATGCTATGGATGTATGCTGTGTTCTTGCAGATGTGGTGCATTCCTTTTTAGTATCCCTCTTCTCTAAGAAGAGGGTTTTTTGTTTGCCTTTGACAAGTATTAAATCCTCTAGATTCCGCCTTTGACAAGTATTAAATCCTCTAGATTCCACTGACAGGTTTTTGTCATGATATTGCATGTTCTTTAAAATACCCTGAAGATGTTAATTTAATTGTAGTATTTTTATTTGAAAGAAATTGCTACTACACACACACACTTTCTCTTAAAAGGTATGGTGTGGAAGTCTGGATGGATATATTTTTTTTTTTTTTTTTAAATGTCCCATACCTTTTCTAGCCTTTTGACAGATTGTCAGCAGCTTATTTAATTCAGCTCCTTTAGGATAAGAAGAAAATCACCGCAGGCTTTGATACTGGACAGTGGCTGCGGAGCATGAGGCACTGCGGTGGCTTTCCTACCCTTCCCAGCTGCAGAAGTGCCATTTGAACCTTCCCGCTGTCCACCTCTTTGTTGGATGCAGACTAACCCCTTTGCTGATGTAGGAGACGAGCCTCTTGTGTCTGCCTGCGTGTTGCTGTCTCTGTGATAAAAGTCTGGCAGGCTTCTCTGCTGCTACTCTTTTGCTTCCATTGAACATGCCTACCAAGGGCTTGGTCATGCAAGTATCGATGTAGTTGCTGCGTACTGGCAGATTTGCACTGTGTGTAGTGGCTCTCTAGCTGGCAGCAGGCGAGGGCATTCACGTTAGCTGTTCCTCCATGGAAATGCTCTGTAACCTTGCGGTTTGGTTGTGTGTCCAAGCCCCGAGTCTCAGAACAGTGGAAAAGATGCAAGTGTGTGTGCGATGGGAGCATTAAATGGATTTTGATAATCTTCGTGGGGGGATTATGCTGGTTCTGGTGCTGATGCTGCTCTCAGCGGAGCTGAGATCCATTACTTTGTGAACTGAGGAGTGATGGGTTTGCTGTGGTATCTACTGAGGAAATGTGTGTGTGGGCGGATCTTGTTAAGCCATATTTGACTCTGCGTGATGCTTGATACCAAAATCTCAGCGTGGTTCTTTACTTTGATATCCAATAAGAATAATACTGTTTGTTTAATGTGTACAGTTCTATACATACCGTACAGATGGATTCTGGCGACGTGATATATTAGTTGCTACCCATTTCTGTGGTTTCTTGTTAAACTGAGCTTATGACTGTATTGAGAGTGCAGTTGTTCTGGACACAAATCTCCTGACATCAGGATATTCTAATTCCAAAATCCTCTCTCAATACAGTTGCCACATTATGGCAAATATGCTATCATTTCTGTGAAAATAATTACAGATTTCACAAAAGATAAATATGTTACTTCAGGATTACCTTAACAGTAGAGGTGGTTCCTCAGAAGCATCTCAGTAGTCACAACACTGGTGTAAGGCAGTGCAACACTGTGCAAGCCTGACCATCTGAGCAGTGTCCAAGGTTTTGAAGGCCAAACTTTGGCAGCTGTAGGGCAGTGTCCCAAATGCTCCATGAGCCTGATTTTTACATTTTCCTTGCTTCCAAAATTGGTTATAGTTGCAGATTTAGAAACTTTTATTTTGTTTTGACTTTAGTTATGAGCGTACTTTCAGAAATCAACAGCAACAGTATCTAACAGTTCTACTTTCAGTTGCAGCTGATTTGATATTACTGCTTTTTATTTGAAGTGTTAATTCTTTTCAGCTGCTTTACAACCTAATGAAAAGTCTCTTTAGAGATCTAAGTCATCCTCAGGACACCACATTCATTGTGTATTGCGTGATAGGTACATTTTATTCCACAAGTAATTTAAAGCTTCCTTAGGAGGCTGGGTGAGCGTGTGGCAGCTGACCTGCAGAGCATCACTCCGTGCCGCTGAAGAGCAGAGTGTAATCTTTGCTTCACTCTCTGGGGCTTCAGCTTTCCCTTTTTAATTCAGCTGTCTGCTCTCAAAGACATACCTGTCATCCATAGTGTAGGATTGCCTCCCTTCTGCCCACAAAGCGGGTAAGTGTCCCCCTTTTCCTCTCCCCCACCAAAAGTAGGATAACCAGTGTTTTCAAACTAGAAATACTGACAGAGGAAAGGCTTGAACGCTTGTTTCAGTTCAGCCTGTGCTGGTGACCCGGCTGTTTTACAGTGAGGACATAAGCTAATGAGGCAGAAGTGCTTTAAGTCTTATGATCCTGTCCTGCAGCCCCACATGCGCTCCGCTCTTGCATCTAGCAGTGGCTGCCTTTTGCCCTGTGCTCTCACCTCAGATCTGGCGGTCCACCTCTGCTGCACTTCCACAGCAGCTGAGCAGAGATCTCCTCCGTGAAATCCTCCTCTTCTCTGCCTGCCACCAGCTGCCCTGACACGAATGTGCTGGTACAAGTCTGGTGGTAAATAGCAAAACCCAGAATGCTGAGAAATAAATGTGAATTGACACTTTCTTGCTCGGTGGACAAGGCGGGGGGGGGGGTGGGGAAGGCCATCAAGCTGTGCTGAGAGGCAGTATAGTTGGCAAATCCATTTTTTTTGTTAACATATGCAACTGCTGGATGTTGTTTGTTTGTGTTCTGAACCGATTTGTGTCCAGGTGAGCACTTATGGACAAGCAAGAATTGCTCTCACTCCTCAGTGGACACGTCTTACCTGGTACAAGAAAGCATCCTGTGAATGCGCTTACTGCAACCCTGGTTGGGAACACCTGAAAGCCATGGGATGTCCCACCAGAGACCATTGTGGTTTGGTATGGTGGTAGAGCACTACTGCAGATGATCTTAAGCTTTAACCTGCGTCGGGTCAGTGACTCTTTTTTGGTGGTTTTTTTTTTGTTTTTTTGTTTAATTTTTTGTGCTAATGAAAGCAAAGCTCCCTTGTTGCAGACTTGGAGATAACAGAATTTTTCACTCTTGTAGATGGTTGCTTGCTAGGAGTTGTTAGGTGGTTGGTTTTTTGTTTGTTTGTTTACTGACACATGTAATTTCTAGTGACATATATTTTCTTTGTATTATCTCCCTCCCTCGAGGTTAGTTTAAAACCTGTGCTTAAAAAACATTATCATCTTTGTGTCTTACGCATGAAGTTTAGGGATCAATGTACAAAGCAGAGTACTGGGAAGGAAAGAAAAACACGTACTGCAAATTGATTTATATGCTGGAGCACTGCAGAATCCCACGGAGGTGGAGAAATTCTTGCTTGCTTTGAAGAAGTGATGTTAAAGTTGAAATTTGTGAATCTGTATCACTAAAATGAATGTGATGTTGGTAAGTTGGAGGAGGAGGTGAGCTTTATGTGCAGCAGGAGAACTAAGGTGAGAGGGAAAAGAATGGACCTTGTCACTGAGCAAGGCTCATCAGGGCGGGGAAGGAAGAAGCAGCAAGTGTCGACTATGATTGGGAAAGAGAAGATAAGTGAAATCTCATGATGGAATAATCTAATTAGAGAAGTTTAGAAGGCATTATTTTTAAATGGATTACAGAAGAGTGGATTTTTCCATCATGGTATATTCTGCCAGATTTAACTGTTTTTTTTCCAAAGGACACTCTGCTAACGTACTTGCGTGCGCGTAGAATCATAGAATGGTTTGGGTTGGAAGGGACCTTCAAAGATCATCTAGTTCTGACCTCCCCTGCTATGGACAAGGACACCCTCCACTAGACCGGGTTGCCCAAAGCCCCATCCAGCCTGGCCTTGAACACTTCCAGGGAGGGGGCATCCACAGCTTCTCTGGGCAACCTGTTCCAGTACCTCACCACCCTCACAGTGAAGAATTTCTTTCTAACATCTAATCTAAATCGACTCTCCTTCAGCTTAAGGCCATTATCCTTGTCCTATCACTCCATGCCCTTGTAAACAGTCCCTCTCCAGCTTTCCTATACCTTTCAGGTACTCTTCAGGTACTGGAAGGCTGCTATAAGGTCTCCCTGGAGCCTTCTCTTCTCCAGGCTGAACAACCCCAACTCTCTCAGCCTGTCCTCATAGGAGAGGTGCTCCAGCCCTCTGATCATCTTTGTGGCCCTCCTCTGGACTTGCTCCAACAGCTCCATGTCTTTCTTGTACTGGGGCCCCCAGAGCTGGACACAGTACTCCAGGTGGGGTCTCATGAGAGCTGAGTAGAGGGGCAGAATCACCTCCCTTGACCTGCTGGTCACACTTGATGCAGCCCAGGACATGGTTGGCTTTCTGGGCTGCAAGCACACATTGCCAGCTCACTTTGAGCTTCTCATCAATCAATACCCCCAAGTCCTTCTCTTCAGGGCTGCTTTCAATCCATTCTCTGCCCAGCCTGTATTTGTGCTGGGGATTGCCCCGACCCACGTGCAGGACCTTGCACTTGGCCTTGTTGAACTTCATGAGGTTCGCATGGGCCCAACTCTCAAGCTTGTCAAGGTCCCTCTGGATGACATCCCTTCCCTCCATTATGTCGACCACACCACACAGCTTGGTGTCGTCGGCAAACTTGCTGAGGATGTGTTTGATCCCCCTGTCCATGTTGCTGACAAAGATGTTAAACAATGCTGGTCCCAATACTGACCCCTGAGGAACGCCACTGGTCACCGGTCTCCACTTTAACATCAAGCTGTTGACTGCAACTCTTTGAGTGCGACCATCCAGACAATTCCTTATCCACCAAGTGGTCCATCCGTCAAATCCACATCTCCCCAGTTTAGAGACGAGGATGTCATGCAAGACAGCGTCAAATGCTTTGTGCAAGTCCAGGTAGATGATATCAATTGCTCTTCTCTTATTCACCAACGCTGTAACCCTGGTTGTAGAAGGCCACAAGATTTGCCAGGCATGATTTGCCCTTAGTGAAACCATGTTGGCTGTCACCAGTCACCTCCTTATTTTCCATGTGCCTTAGCATAGTTTCCAGGAGGATCTGCTCTGTGATCTTGCCAGGCACAGGGGTGAGACTGACCAGCCTGTAGTTCCCTGGGTCTTCCTTTTTTCTCTTTTTAAAGATGGGGATTATGTTTCCAGTCAGTGGGAGCTTCACCAGACTGCCACGACTTCTCAAATGTGATGGACAGTGGCTTGGCCGCTTCATCTGCCAGTTCCCTCAAGACCCGTGGATGCATCTCATCAGGTCCCATGGACTTGTGCACCTTCAGGTTCCTTAGATGGTCTTGAACCTGATCTTCTCCTACACTGGGCAGTTCTTTGTTCTCCCAGTCCCTGCCTTTGCCTTCTGTGACTTCGGCAGTGTAGCTAGAGCACTTGCTGGTGAAAACTGAGGCAAAAAAGTTATTGAGTACCTCTGGCTTCATCTAAATTCAAAAGAAGGCTATGGATTTTGAAGGTGGTTTTTTTGTTTGGTTGGTTTTTTTTGGGGAGGTGGTTGGTTTTGGGGGTATTTGAGAGGTAGGGGTTTTTTTTGGTTTTTTTTTGTTTTGGGGTTTTTTTTTTGTTTTTTTTTGAAAGCAGCAGTACAAGTTGGAGACAGAAACCTTTGGCCTGCTGAAGTATCAACTAAAGAGTTAAACATCAGGCAGTCCATATGGGAGTGACATAAAATAAATACTTCGTTTTCTGAATAATCTAGATTAGAGACCATAAAATGGCAATTTGCAAACAGGCGTTGTTAGTTGTTTTATCCACAGTGTTGCTTGGATTTTGGTTTCTTTTTTGTTGAGAAGGTTAGAGACCATGACTATGAAGTTACTGAAGAATTAATCCAATAAATCTGTAAGTCTGCTGGTAAAATGCTTACTGCACTTTCTGTCACTCACAGCTTCATAGGTAGACTACTAATTTTTAATTTTTTTTTCCTTGCTTCTCAGACTAAAAGTATTTAATTCCTGCTAGCCTTGAGGTCCAAGATGGAAATCCTTATAAAAATGTCTCCTAGCATAGCTTAACTCTTCATTTGCATGTATCAGTTAAAAGGTAGAGGACCTAAATTCCTTGCAGAACTCAGGCTCTTCCACTTAATTCACCTGGAAGTATTTTTTCCTTGTCATCCGATCTTTGAGCTCCACCCCGCCGCCTTTTTTTTCCTCATGTTTCCAGTTTACAGCTCCTCATCCTCTGTTACTGCATCTTCCTGCAGCTGAGAAGGACAGTCTGTTGATTTACCACATGCTATGTGTTCAAAAACCAGCTTGTTTTTATGTCCTCACACAATTTTCTTTCAAGTAAATTACTTAATATCCATGAAATGCAGTGTTGTGAGGATTTTTTTTGCCTGCTTCTCTCTTCCCTTGGAAAAGAGATGTGTCCAGAAGCGATGAGGAGGAGGAATGAGATGCGTACCTTGCTTCAGTTTCTTGTTAATTATACAATAAGGGATTTAGTTGAGAAAACCCAACCTGGACCTGTTTGTGAATTTTCCTTAAAGTTGTAAAGACAGGTCTGAAAAGAGCCCTCTCTCTTCTATTTTGTATATCCTCAGTCTCCAAGCTTGAAGAGGAAAATGTTACAACCTGTACAAGAGCCACTTAATCTCATAGACTTTGCAAGGACCATGTGACTCCTGTCACATTGTGCCTCAGAAATTGTAACATTTACCTAAAGAAGTTGATTACTGCAACCTTCAGGGCTAGTAGCAAACTTTCTGGTTTACAGGAAAAAAAAGAAGCCTGTCAGATCATTGTGTACGTCATGATTTTAATGTGGAAATGGAGAGAGAGGATGAGTGACCTTCCTCCATCCCTTTCCCCCTGCAGAGACGGAACCTCTGGGAGCTGCACGTGGCTGCTTTGGGGAGGGCAGAGAGATGTGGTGGTGGCGTCCGCGAGACAACAGCCTACTCAGCTGGCCTTGGCAGCTGAAGAGCCCTTTGTAAGGACAAACAAATATTTGCACCACAAATTCTTTCTTGCAAGGTATTTGACTAAGTGGGCGGTTTCCTCCCCCCATGTTGGGAAGGTGGAGGAGGTGGAGAGCTGGGTGAGAGAGCTTTCCCAAGGGCAGGCATCCCAGAGACCCCTCCACAGCAGGTGGCACAGAGGATTCTCCATGAAAAATGGGAAGAGAACCTCTAGGCTCATAAATCACTCGAGCACTGCAGTGCTTAATGCTTTATTGGACCTTTTGTGTGTGTATGTGAGATAGATATGCTATAGTAGATATTTTATATTATATATGTGAGAAGAGTCGGGGGAAAATTCTGCATATTGAATTGGATGGATGGGATCTGGTTTGCCCCTGGTTAGCCCTCTCCTGAGGGATAGTGCTGCATGAATTCACAGTCTTTGAGTCTGGAATGGGCTTCCTGGGTATACATTTGGTATAAACTAATCAACTGCTTAATACATTAACAAATTACTAATCACTATGTGGTGAATGTGTCCTGCCTGCATTGTGCATACCTGGTGGTGGGCCTTCTGCCGTGACTGTCTAGATCAGGACCATTCAGTTGACTTTTGCTGGGGTGTTTGGGGTGTGCCAGCTCCAGCCCTCCTAAAGCACAGTGCTCTGTGTCGCTTTCATAGCTGGAAAACACAACAGCATCCCGTAGTTGCTCCCTGAAAGGCTCTTTAACGTTGTGAACTCTCCCTCAGGAACGTGGCACATCTGAGACTTCAGCTAAGTTCTTGTAAAAATACTTTTTACTTGAGCTAGAGTCTACTGTTTGAGTAGCCCTGGTCTGGTAGCCCTGTTGCAGCCTAGGACCTTCCTGGCCATTGCTGTCTTGATATTGATTAGGTATTAGAAATTATGTTCACTGTTGTAGAATGTGTAAAGGATTCTGGCTGTGTAGCCTTCGGGTCAACAAAAAAAATATTGTCATTTCTTGAAATTTGATATATAATGCTGTAAAAATGTACCACACAAAAGGTTTTATCAGTTTAAAACGAAGGCTGGCTTCTCCCCCACCCTCCCAGCCATCAGAAGAAGGAAAGTAGGGGAATAGGGATTGAGAAATGTTGCTGTTTTAAAAATCTTCAAAAAAAATTAAAAATGCATTAGCACCAAACAAAAGGATTTTTAGAAGTCGTTTTCTCATTCAGACAGTACAGAATTCCCTAGTGTCAAACTTACCTCTTAAGTCACTTGTACAGGACTTGCTAGATTGTTAGCAAGTTCTCGTGTGAACTAGAATGATAAAGATCTGAAGAGGTATTTTGAACGGGGCAGGGGGAGGATATGCCCTCTTAGATACATGACTGCCAAGCTTGCTTTCCATTCACTTCTGCTGGCACCACTTCTTTTTGCTGCCGGTGTATTTGTATTGTCACACGTCACAGGGCTTGTGCTTCATTATTAGCAATGCTGCACAATCTGTATGCCACAACATCTGGGGCATCGTGTAAAAGTAGAGCATTCATCAGTGTGTAGCATTAGAAGAATCCTAGATATTTAAGTAGGATTTGAGCTGGTTATCCAGCAGTGGCAAGAAAAGCATTCAACCTTACTTCTGCTGATAGTAGCAGAGATGTGCATGTTAACGTCCGTAACGAAATTGAGTAGTCATCAGTAATGGTAAAGCTGCTTAATCCATCAAGAGACAGAGGACTTGTTTATATATTGTAATATCCTCTCTTCCATTTCAGTTGATTATGTCAATGCTTCTATTACAGACCATCATCTTCTCTGCTATAATAATCACTCCAGATTTTTTTTGTCGTATACTAAAATGCTCCTTGCCTTTTCTCTTCTGAGTTCATTTATTCAACACAATGTTACAGTAGTCTTCACATGTAGAGATAAAGTATCTGCTACTAACTTGGTTGTCTTTTGCCTGAGAAATCTTTTTAAGATGCCTTGCAATTAAAACGAGTTATATTTCAACGCTGTTGAACTTACTAAATGTATAATGATCCTCAGTTTAAAGAGTTTCACTGAATTTTTATCTGTCCCTTGTCCAGTTAGGTGGAAGAGAAAAATAAATCAGATACAGAAAAAGTATCAATGTGGGGAGCAAAATGCACTTTATGTGCAAAAAAACAGGCTTAATGCAGAAATGGAATTTCCCTTCTTTTCCCTGTGCCTGTTACTGTTTCTTATTGAAGATTTTTTGCTCGTGTAGCGACTTCATAGTCTGGAATATCTAGACTGGGAAAGTGCATTTCATTTTCACAACAGATTTTGTAATTTGCAAATGCGTCCAAGCTATAAGCAGTGCCTATACTGTCTTATTTCAGGTACTATCTTGTATTGGAGTAATTTTTACTTAGCTCAGATATTTGTTGGCTTTTACAGATAATACTTGTAACAGAAAAAGCTTATCAAAATAGTTTTGCTGAGAAGATGTATTTTCTGGTTTTCATAGTCTATCATACAGAAGTAGAAGAGAAATTATTTGCAATATGGCAATGAAATGACACATTGGGGGAGGAAATCAGTAGCATGATTAGTTTCAGAAACTCTGTTATTGAGGATTTAAGTTTATCTTCTGCTTTATATATTACATTTTTATATGTGTGTGTGTATATATATTTTTTTTTTCCCCAAACAAATTAGGATAGTTACTTCTACTTGAGCTTTGATTTTTGTGGGGCTTTTTGTTTGGGTGTGTTTGTTTTTTTTTTTTTTATCTGGGAGAATGATTCACACAAACAGAAAGTGTGTATCTGTATGTGAAAGGGGCGTGTGTGTACGTATATGCATGTATAAAAGTTGTGGACACTGGCTTGGTTGCAAAGAAATGAGTTATTCTGAGGCCTCAGAAGCTTTGAAGTAGTGATGTCCATTTCAGGACTTTTCCAGGTAGTTATCCAGGGAAGGATGGTATGAGGACCAGATGGTGGATACCATACATCTTTACTTGCTGCTGGTTAGCAGAGCTCAGTATCAGTGTCATTGTAATGCAAGGTAGAAGTAACAATGTCTGTTGAGTGCATGTAGGACCTCTGTCTTCAATAATCCTGTAGTACAAAATCAGTCTTGCACAGGCAGCACTCAGTCGTAGAGGATTGGAATGAGTAAAACCATCAGCTTTGTTTGTAAATGCAGTTTTGATTTTGTTTTCATTTTATGTATATTTCTATGTAGGGAAAGGGAAGCTTTCTGTTTCTGTGTACTGTTTGTGTTTCTTAAAACACCCTTTCAAAAGTGAATGCTTCTCCATGAGTGTTTAATTAAAAAAAAAGAAAAAGTACTAGGTTTTTTGCCATCTGTTTTGCCAGACAGAGTAATGTCCCTGCAATGATGTCAGTGCTTTTACTTTCTGGAGTGTTAGTGACAGGCAAATGCTTTTAAGTGCTTAGAGTGTTATGAAAATTTGTCACTTTAAGGTCATCATTTAATCAGGCACTCTTAAAGATTTGTTTTGTTACTCAAATGCCACTATTCAGACCTGTTTGTCACTACCATATGAGAGGAATACAGTGTGAGGTTTTGACTCCTGAAGTGAGGTCAGTGGAGACACTTCTGAACGTGACACTTTGAAATAGACTGGTTGTTCAAGTGTCCCCAATTTAAATTTGGGAGCCCTGTGGCTTGTGCGGTAGCTTCATGGCTACTTCTGAGGCTCTTCGTAGATCTGCTTGTTGACTGCATCACTGGCACGTGTTGTGCTGGATTTGGGCTTGTGAAAGAGATGAAAGAGGTTTCGAAGAGCCTGACCACGAGGCTTGATTGCTCTCCAGCCTGATGCCCCCTGCACAAGGGTCCCTCACCTATCTGGCCTTTGTGCCAGGCTGATGTCCTCACATGTGGTCTGGTCTTTCTGTGAGGCAAGCTGCCCTGATCTGGGGACTCTGTGTGACCTGTCCCTTCTAACCTCGAAGGCCTCACCTAATGTTTCACTCTGAATTTATTTCATTGCTGTTCGATTTCTAGGAAAGATCAACTGTTTCCCCTCAAATACCAAAGCTGTTATGAAGGAGTGGGTGGGTAAGAACATATAAAACATCTCTGATGGGACTTAGTCTCTAAAGTCACGTATTCCATTTTATGGGGCAACTACTGCTGTTGGTAGGCCTTAGGATTTTTGTAGATTTAAAAGTAGTTTTATTCTCCTTCACCAAGTGTACGGAGGGAACTGTTTGTGCTGCGCACACCGCACCATGCAAACCTTGCTCTAGGTGGCTTTGGTGTCATGGAAGCACAGCTTGGTTGTTTGATGCCTCGCACTGTGAGTATTCACCCCTTGCATTTGTTATTTTGATATTTAGTAACAGTGAATATATTTTCTGAATATGCAGTGTATTTCTAGGGTTAGTGATTAGACCGCTCCAGAGCTGCTCGTAATCATGAGTAGATGAGGCCGCACCTCAAGTACTGTGTTCAGTTTTGGGCCCCTCACTACAAGAAAGACATTGAGGTGCTGGAGTGTGTCCAAAGAAGGGTCACGAAGCTGGTGAAGGGTCTGGAGCACAAGTCTTATGAGGAGCAGCTGAGGGAACTGGGGTTGTTTAGCCTGGAGAAGAGGAGGCTGAGGGGAGACCTTATTGCTCTCTCCAACGACCTGAAAGGAGGTTGTAGTCAGGTGGGTGTTGGTCTCTTCTCCCAAGGAACAAGCAATAGGACAAGAGGAAATGGCCTCAGGTTGTGCCAGGGGAGGTTTAGATTGGATATTAGGAAAAATTTCTTCACTGAAAGGATTATCAAGCACTGGAACAGGCTGCCCAGGGAAGTGGTTGAGTCACCGTCCCTGGAGGTATTCAAAAGACGTGTAGATGTAGCGCTTATGGACATGGTTTAGTGGTGGACTTGGCAGTGTTAGGTTAACAGTTGGACTTGATGATCTTAAAAGTCTTTTCCAACCAAAATGATTCTATGATTAGGAACTGTTTCTCCATCTGCCCCAATATTTTCAAAGCTGTGCCTGGTGAGTGTACTGGGAGCACTGGGGTTCATGAGGCAAGAGTGATTTGCTTCCATTCTAAGAGGAAGCACCTCCTGGGATGGAGCGAAACCCATTTGGGGGTGCCCATGTCCCTCCTTCCTTCCAGCCCTTCCTAGTCATGTAGGAAACAGAAGGAGGTTCCCAGGAGGTGCTCCTCTACCACCCTTTTGTTGATAATTCACAACAGGTGACCTGTGGGTTTGGAAGATGTTCTTGCTGGCTCTGGGTTCAGTTCTGAGCTGGGAATCATTCAAAATAGATGCATTTGCTCAGATTACCTGGCAAGAAATGAACCTGATGAACAGGTATTTTCCTGCCTCCTTCCCTCCTCCCTCCATTGCACAGCTTTTGGGGAGAAGAGCTGAATGAAATACATGGGTAGTCAATTCTGAGTTACTCAGCTAGGTAGGAAGAGACCTAATTTCCAAATATTTTTCAACATATTTAGATCGCTGGCTGCTGAGGTTAGTGGTACCACTTGCATGAGAAAAATAAAGACATTTCCTGAAGTATTGTTTGTGATGAGAACACCAGGAAGAGGAGATGGAGTAGATGAAATGCTCTGTAAAAAAACCGGAAATAGGAGAAAACTTGGAAACAGAAGTCTGATTTTTACTTTAAGATTTGCCTTTTTTTCTTTTTGCATCTTTTCAAAATGAATTGTAAAAATCTAAGTTGTTAAACAAGGAAACCAGTCACATTTGTTTAATTTTTGCTGGATCTCAATGAGTAAGCAAGGACTTACACAGAAGACCCACAGCCTATTCGTGGAAATGCAGCTTGACGTAAGAGGCTCAGAAGGCAGGCTTATTTTTAAGATGGCATGCCTAACTTTAGTAGGTAAATGTGTTATGTTGAAGATACTTGAAAAAAATACCTGTTTTCACATGCAAATATCTCTGGTTACTTTCTGGCAATCTAAAACAGTGTACTAGCACTTATTTGGGACCTGTCAATTTGAAGAATATTTTCAAATTACCTGGCTTTAGTGTGAGGGAGGCTGGTTCTGCCCCCCTGAGTGTATGTTACAACTGGATACACTTGCACATTCTCTTCTGCCTTCCCTTGTTTTCCCTCCCCACGTACTTTCTGCTGACACAGATTGTGGGTGTGAATTGATGAAATTACAAGAGGTTCAGATTTTAATTTGTTCTTTAGGACAGTCCAAGCACATAAAAAGTCTGTTTTTTTGATGGGCAGAGGCTGATAAAGGTCAGTCCAAGGACAGGTGAGTAGTTTAGGATCAGGAGCGTGGAGCAGGAGGGGGAAAAGGGATGTGAAAAAGAACAAAATGGATCTGCCACGATAGCCGTGTACTTGGATGTGAAGCAGACTTACGTGTTGAAATGTCTTGAAAGATACAAAGATAACTCCTTGCAGTAGCTTATTACTGAATGTAATGGGGCAATAATTTCAGTGTAGATGCGGTACAGTCGTTGACGATTTTTTTTCCTTTTTTTTTTTTTTTTCTTCTGCAGATATTCCTGAAATACCAGAAAGCATCTCATTCTGCAGAGCACTACAGGTAGCAGATTTCAGTGGGAATCCACTGACTAGGTAACTTCCACCTTCTTCTTAGTACTTGCCATACCAGAATTACAATCTTGCTGTAACAATTACAATTTTAAATAAGCCCTTAAAAATTGTGATCTAGGATCTCTATGAAATCTTGCCAACAGTGTCTATCTCTGGCAGAGACTGCAGCAAAAATTCAGATTTAAGAAGTGATGTGCATCTTTCCTGGGAGGGGATGAAATTTGTTAGCCAACCAGGAAAAATGTAAATCTGATTGTCTCTTAAATAATTTTCATTCCTCCTCTTAAATGCATAGGAAAACCATGCCCATACTTGGGAGAGATAAGGCAGTGGTTAGCACGAATGCATTGGCACAAACCCAGGTGCCTGACAATTTGGAATAGACTTTATATCAGCCGCTGCAGATAATGGCTTTTACTAATGATTAAAGCTTGGACTAGCATTTCATCACCCTCCCATCAATTGGGACACAGTGGCATGCAGTAACATGTGGCAAAAATGCACTGCAGATGTTGGTGGCTGCTACGGCTGCTGCCGGTCTGTGTTCTGCGAAGCTGTGGTTTGGGGATTATGCATGCTTTTACTATGGAAGAGGAGTTTTGTTTACATTTCTCTGTTTGATTTGCTGAAGAATTTGGAATTTATCTAGTGAAATCAGGCTGGAGATAGCAAGGAAGAGGTGATCTGCTAGTTAAGGCTTTTGAAAGCTATTTGGAGAACTGTTTCCTAAACCAGCCTGTGCCACAGAGCTCCTTTGTGATGCTGAGCAAGTCGCATAAGCCGGAGTATTCACAGTGGGCGCTGGCTGACCTGCTTTGCTTTGCACTGAGATGGGCTGGGAATACTTGCAGGATTAGCTGGCTGGCTGGGGTGCAGGAGTGCTAACAAACAGGAGAGTGTCTGTGATATCTTAAGCTGCTCCAGTGGTTTTGCAAGATGGCTTCTTCCACGTGCGCAGCTGAGATTCTTCAGAAGTGCACTTTGAATATTGCTCATAGCATGTCCTAAGTTCTCTGGAAAGTCACATCTCTGAGCATTAAAAGGACACTTGTGATCTTAATCCCTGTGCCTCTGTAGTCCATTTGTACAGTGAGGATAATAATACCACAAAAATCTGGTAAAGCAAACTGAGGCTGAACTCATGTTTAGATACGCAAGTGGTGAGGGACACCAAACAGCTTCTTCCCAAGTATCAGTGTGAAGTACATAAAGCTCAGAGCTGCATCTCATGGTATTGAAATCAAAATTGTCTGTAGTGGTGTGCTAGTTACCTTTCTCCATTTTGTGTGCTGAATAAGGCCTGAGGCCCAAGTAATATGTTTCCTTAAACAGTAGTTGTAATGCACAGCTACAGCTGAGCGGAATTAACAAAAGAGTTGAAAGGCTTTTTAATGGCATTGAAATAGATCTCACAACTCTTTGTTGACATTTTAAGGGAATTTTAAAAATTCTTGATAAAGTGGCTCCGAAGTGTATGTGTGTCCTGGAAAACATCACTCCAAGCAGTTTGCTAAGTTAGAAAACACAGATACCAGAAACTGTTTACACACGGTTGCCAGGTATTTTCTGTGATGAGATCCAGAATTTCAGTTTTACCTATATGACAGCACATAGGTTTTGGCATTAATTTGCCCAAGCAGAGTGGGAAACTCTAGTAGTGATTTCCTTTCCTGTGTGATATCCTGGAACTTTTTTTAGACATTGATTCTTGTCCTTATTTCCTCTAAGCTTAAAAGCCAGTTGGAGATCTTCCCAATCAATGTCCTACCACTAATACACTATGTTGCCTCATTGTCAAACTTAATCATTGATGAACCTGCAGCACTAAAAGTGTCTGGCAGACCATCTTCCCAGCTGTTTTCAGATTATTTCAGGTTTATATTAATAAAAAGCAGGCACATTTATTGTAGATGAGACTGGAAGTCCACTACATGCTATAGATAGAATAGAATAGTTCCAGCTGGAAGGGACCTACAATGATCAGCTAGTTCAACTACCTGTCTTCTTCAGAGCTGACCAAAACATAATCTAACCGTTTAACTCCAGTCTTAAACCCATTAGAGCCTAAATGGAGCTCACATTTTTGAGATATTGGCTAGTTGCCTGCAGGTCATACTGTGTGCCTTCGGTGAGGGGGAGAGCAGGAACCAAACCAAATGCTACAGCTTGAGTTTAGGTTGCATGCTCTGGGGGTTGAGCAAAGTCAGATGGCTGGCCCAGGGGCTTCTCCTCCTCTGCCTCATTGCCCCTTCTACCCCACGCTGTCTCCTGTGCAACTGCAAACTGAGCTGCTTGGTGCAACCTGGATGCCAGTGAGCGGTACAGGCATCCGTCCGTGGGAGTGGAAACAGAGAGGTGCAGAAGACCGATCGGGTGATGGACCTAAAGGCTTTGGGAACTTTGGGAGTGTTTTGCTTATGACTGCGTTTTGTAGTGTAAGAAGGGAGGCATTACATGCTGTTCTGTTGTGAACCAGTAAATGTGAAATGCTGTAACAGCAGAACGTTGTCTTCCTAGCGAACAGACTGTTTCTTCAAAAAGCAGCAGTTGAAGAGCAGCCTAGTAGCTAATGCAAAATGCCCATGCTGTAAGCATGTATGTAACTGAAGCCTGAATAAAAATAATTCGTTTAATTATTTTACCATGTAGATGATACAGGAAAATAAAAAAACCCTTTTTACTATTATATGTTTGATTTTTAAAATTTGTTAAAATGCTTAGCCCTGTAACTTTTTTTCTCAAGCCCTATAGCTTTTTAAAGTTGCAAATTGGAGGCAGGGATGATGAGGGCCAGGAGGCAGGGATATTACCTGTTCTTTGACACAGAAGAAACTTTAAAGTCTTTAAGTCATGTGTTGTGTGTTTGGGTTTTTTTTCTGAGAGTCATGCTGGAGTCTGGGCATGCCTCCCTCTGTGTATATTTGCTAAATAGACTCTTCTTTTCCACTACATGTTCTCCTTTCCAGTATGTATTACATGAATGTGAATACTTCTGCTGGAAGTCCTTGATTTGAATTAATATCTCCATAGGTTGCCCGAAAGCTTTCCTGAATTACAGAATCTAACGTGTCTTTCAGTAAATGACATCTCTCTGCAAGCACTACCTGAAAACATTGGGAAGTAAGTTTTTTTTATACTTTATTACTATCTTAATTAATTTTCTCTTTATTGTATAAATGACTTGCATAATTATATGTAATATACCTATAAAGTTATTTACAGGTCTGTGCTTATTTTTTATATTCTTTCCAGTCTGAGGGATCTGTTCAAGAAAAGTCCCTTTCCGTTTTCACTTGACGTAAGCAGGCTAATGCAGAATCTGAAGCATGTGTGCGTTTCAACTCTGTTTTCTGGGATTTGGAGTAACTTGGAATTTTAGGTGCAAAATTAAATAGGTGTTTTGTGATGCAGATCTGACCTTTTGCTTTCTTTCATTGTAGTAGACCATTGATCCATTATTGTGAATGTGTCAGAGAGCTTGCAGCTTAGCTCAAAATCAGACAATTGTTGGCACAAGAACAGATGAGTAAAAGCTGGCTGGGATCAGGATGGAAATTAGAAGGTTCCTAACTATAGGAGCAGTCTGGTTCTGAAAAAAATGCCAGTGGGAGCTGTGGAGATGAAAACTCATGGAACAGCTCTTAAGATGATATTTGATAAACTTTTAAGATGTGTTTGTTAACTCTGGAAAGTAGAGCGGGGTTGCAAAGACAGACTTCCAGGGTGGAAACATGTGGAAAGTAAAGTGAACATAGTTTATTTGTTTCATTTTGACTGAAACTATCATCTACGCTTGGAGAAGGGAAATCTCTGTCCTCTTAGTGGAGAGAAGGGTATCCCTTCCAATTTGAAGGAAAAAGGGTAATTCCATGTCTCCTCACTTGAATATGTTAGAATGGTTCAGATCAAAGGCTCATCTATCCCAGCTTCCTTCTACAGTTGCAGTAAGTAGATGCCTAATAAAGATTAAGAAGCAAAGCATATGTTTGATTACTCCTCTTTCTGTCCCCTGACCATTTCTGGTTCAGAGGATTTCCTGAGCTTTGGATTTTGGTTTGTCTCATTGGTAGCACATAAGGAATCTCTCTTCCATGTATTTGTCCAGTTTCTCCTTGAGCTTATGTAGCCACCTTCAGTATTCTCCTCTGGCAAATAGCTGCACAGGTCTATTACTCATTGCATTGATTTGCTGTTGGGTTTTTTTTGAGCCTGGCTCTACGTACCTTGGAAGAGGCAGCGAGCAGCTGATCCCTATGTACTTGATCTGCTGTCAATGCCTTTGTAATTCTGCTACGGTATCCCCAGGTGCTTTTTTCCAGGTTGAAGAGTCAAACTTGCTGTTTCAGCTTCAGTAATAGTCTTCACAGAACCTAAGATACTTTAACTCAGAAAAAGTTATAGTTTGTTACTTTTTGATGAGAAACGTATGATTTTAGAGAATTTGAAATATCTTGCAGTGCCAGATTGTTCTCTTTTTTCTCTCTTCCCTGCCCCCCTTTTTAATCCGCACCTGCCTTTATGGTTACCTTGCCCATATTGTTGTTCTAAGTTGCCATGTAGAGAACCACTTACATCTTTCTTCAGACAGCTGCAGTAACTCAGATGTTGAGTCACAAATATCAGTAGAGGCTTATTAATCTTGGACATCCTTTCATAGAGTGGAACATTTATAACATGCATTCTTTAGGGAGTCAGCATAGTCCCTAACAGTAAAACCCAGCTGTTTCTAAACAGAGGAGTCCTCAAGAAGTGATCTTATTATTAAGAACTCCTGCAATGTAGTCAAGTTCAGACTGGCATTGCTTTAGCCACTTCCCATGGGTATGAAAGCCGTCGGCTGGCACCACTCCAGCAGCAACAGAAGTGGAAAATGTCTTTTGAAACCTTCCGCAAGCACTAACAGGTACAGCTAACGTGTGCCCAGTGACTGTGGCAAAGTCTTACCTAAAAGTTGCATGGGCCGGGGCTTTTGTGACATTTTTCCTTTTCTGTAAAAGTTCAGAAAACTCTTCATGCAGCTTTTCGCAGCGCTGGCAGCTAAGAACAGGCTTGTTCAGACTTTGTGGTTACTGAAAACTGAGGGCAAAAATTTGGGATCCTGCCTGATTCTGAAAATGAGTACAAGAGATGTGACAAGCTGAAACGATTCCCAAAGCATGAGGTGGACTGCTGGTTTGCAGACAGTAGCTAGAGGAAGGTTGCTGGCTTCCCTGAGAGGTCACTGACTGTGGTGGCTCTGGCTTCTTGCTTGTCCTGCCTGTCACTTGGTAAAGTGCTGATAACCTCTGTTTTGGAGCAAATGACTAGAAACAACTTTGGTTAAAATGAGGATACCAGACATTTGTAGAGATGTCAATATGTGGAGCTGTGCAAGAATAAAGGTAAAAATTGGCCTGTTACTGATCCTAAGCAGTCCAGGGAAATGCTGTGATACTATTTCAGCCCTATGTGGGCTGTTGCAGAATGGCGCAGCGTAACCCGTCCTCCCTCAAAGTCTGTATCTGATTCCCGATATTGAAGCTAAAAACCGAGGGTCCTCACTTGCTTTGTGAAGAGCCATATGCTTGTCCTGGTGGTCTTGGTGAGCTCTCCTGGAAGGCTAGACTTTTAGTCAAGTCTGACACTCCTGCTTTGATCTGGGAAGCACTCCCACGTTAGCTATCTGGAATATGAATAGTGTATTTTTACAAAAACACTAATCTCATTAGTAGAAATTTCTGCTATGAGATTTATGCTTAAAGAAGCAGAGGCAAATGTGTGGGGCTGTTGTCTTGGGCTCATCAGGTATTCACAGACAGGTGGGAATATGGCAGTTGGGAAGTCAATGGTAAGCTTGGGCTAAAGATGCATGCTTTCCAACTTGGAAGAATATTAACGTAACACGAGGGAAACTCATGGAGTATCCACCCAAAATGTAACTGTTCCTGAAGTCTGCTGGGGAATGTCTTGGTGACGGAGAGAAAGCGATCCTGTCTGGTTCCGGTTGGAAGTTATTGGGAGGTCTTGTTTGTAGCCAATTAGATATGCAACCTGAAGTCCTTATGGGTCACTTACCTCTGGGAGTGAATTTTATCAAATTATTAGCATCAGATCTGTAATAGATTTCTTTTTTTCAGTCTGGCTACCAAGTGCAGCTTTCCTTTTTTAGTTCACAAAATTTTCGTCATTTATTGCAAGTGAATTTGATGGTGCAGCTGACCGCCTTGTGTTTGGCAAAAGCAGTGAAATGCTCTGTGGCTTCTCCAAAGGTTGCCTACTTGCGCTCTTTGTTTCCTTCTCTGTTCTTTTCCCTCTGCACTTGCTGGGACCTAAAAAATGCTAGGAATTAGGAAGAAAGTAATGCTAATTGTGTCCTTCTGGCTGAACAGACCAAGCAAGGCTCTTAGAGGTGTTTGGATATGTTTGCAAATGCCTTACTGGTGTTTCTGTGTGCTTTGGATAATAATCCATGGTGTTACTTGATGGAGTAGGCTGGACCTATGTGCTCTGTATGTGATCTGTCAAATAGTAAGCAAACAAACATATACTGGTCACTTATTCTACTACAGTTGGGCTTGTTTTGGGAAAAAACTTGAAGCCCCTGTGCTTGCTGCTGGTCTTCTGGCCACTAGAGCATGTGGAAACTTAGGGAAATGCGTCCTAAATTGTTATGGTCTCATATACTCTTGTCTGGGAAACTGCCTAATACAGTCAGTGAAATCTCAAATTCATCTTCATGTAGTACAGTGATCAGTATGTACTTAGTGTATCTCTCTTTTTTTTTCTTTTTTTTTTTTTTAAAGCTACCCACTTAAAATCTTGTGGCACTGCAAACTTGCCTTACTGTCTTAAATGGGGAAAGCAACAAAAGTAATGGCAAGTATTTTCCAAACAGCAATACTTTGAAGGTTAGTTGGGAAGTTCTTCCTAATGGCAGATAATAGACGCGAATTGCCTTCCTGTGAACCATTAGTGGAAGTGTGTCTTCCTCATGAATTTGGATATCCAGTCTGTTTTTCACATGGCCTGATGTATAAGATGAATGCCAATGTTCAGCTTCACTGTCCCAGGCCAGTGTCTGAACTTGTTCAAGCCATTGCTATGTAGAGTTGCTGTTAATATTTTTTACTATGCCATTAAGAATTCTTCTGTGCAGAGCTTTTATATTATTCTTTTCCTTTGTGTTGCCATAAGGAGTATTTTTAAGGGTCCTGACTGGATGTTTGAAGAACGTAAGCAAGGCCTCCCTTGAACCTTTTGTCTTTCCTCTTGCTTGTACCATGCTCAATGCACGGCAACTTTTCTTCTTCTCTATGACCACTTCAGTTTGCTTATCCAGTACTGGTATATGTGATGAAAGTTTTCCCTTGTTAGACGAAACATTCCTCTTTTAAGCTCTTGTATTGTTTTAAGGCGTACTAGAACGATGTGTGACACACTGCTTTAGGACTTGATAACAGACTAGATGTCTTAATATTATCAGTGCTATTTTTTGTGTTTCTCTGTGATTTGTGTTCTTTTAACTTGTGGTATGATTGCTGTCTGGAGTAAAACAGTGAATATTAATGCGTGTGAGATATTTTAGCTAATAATTAGGTGGGTGCAGCTTGGAGCAGGAGTTGTCCCGTTGGCTAGTTGAACCATTTGGAGAAACAAGTTCCACGATTTAAGTTGCGAGTGGGAGTGTCTTTTACAGCGTTTCTCAGTCTAGTGAGAGCAAGTCTAATTTCCTTGCCTATTCTGCAGGACTGTGTGTGTCTGTAGAGCTGCCCAACGAGCAAGCATAACCTGTTCCTCCCAGCGTGGGTAGCATTTAGGAATTTCCACTTGCTTCCAGGATTTTTCTTCAATAGTTCCTTATTTGTGTAACAGCCAAAACACAGGGCACGACTTTTTACTGAAATTAAAAAATCGGAGCCTTTCTATGTTTGGGTATTTGGGTAAATCAGGGTGTTTGTCTGTAAGACTTCCTAGGGCGTACTTTACAGTAGTATGAATAATCTAATGTCTGTCTGTCTCCAGCACTTTCTCTGTCCCTGTCTGTTCATTCTGTAGCGCTGGCTTCGGGGTTAGTTCCCCCCCTCCGCCCCAGCCCACTGTGGTGTTGGCTTTTCACCAGCAAAGATCAGAGATCCGTACAGTGCTCTCATGGCTTAACGTCTAGAAAGAGAAGAGAGATTGTGTCAGCTTTGTATGTTTGCTTGTTTATTTGTGGTTCTTAGGCTTGAGCAAAGTCCAGGTACCTCCTTTGGAAAGCCTTTTATGTGTGTCTCTGATGTTTAATGTAGCATTGGTCTCTCAGATGGGTGCTTCACAAGGAATCGGCCCTGGCCAAAAAAACCAGTCCTTTCAGCATGAAATGTGTATTTGAAAAAGACAGTTATCTGTCAAACTTTGTGGGGACAACAAAATCAACAAGTTTCTTTACCAGGTGAAGCAGAACAGAGCTTCACTACTGTGCCTTAAAAGATGATTTAAGGCCTGCTGCCCATCAGCACACCAAACATCTAACTCATATCCAGTTTTTAGCTTTCACCATTTTTTCAGTAGTCTTGTCTCTCCCTTTTTTTTTTTTGGGAAGCTAAGGTTTAGAGTGTGAGATTATTACTGACTGGCAGGTAGAGTGTTTTGGAAGTTCCCTGCCTGAACAACTCTAGCATGGCGAATAAAAAAAGCTTTCTCTGCCATACGCAGCCTTGATTTCCCACCCCCCCCCACTCTAAAGTGTACGGATGGTCTTCTACTTGGACATTATCTCCAAATCCTGAGGATTCAACAAAAGATCGTAGTAATATCATGATCTGTAGTATCTCCATCATTCACAGCCTCCCTCCCCTCCCTTTTTTTTTTCAGAGAAGTGCACAGTCTGTGATGCAAGAGAGTAGAATAGCTATATTTTAGCTTTAGAAACTTTTGATGTGGGGAGGGGTGAATTTCTTTACACGGGAAGGATATTCTTCTGATGCCAATGACTGATGAGTCTGGTTTACCCCCAAGCTGCAAACAGGCTGAATGGATCTGTGGACCTTACTACTGAAAGGGAATTACCAGGTAAGCAGAGAAATTTTCCTCTTAATGTCTGCAGCTAGCAGGTAGAATGCTGACATAGGCACTTCATTATGACAGTGAACATAATGAAAAGAATACAGCAAATGTTACTGCACTTAAGAGCGTTGTTTTGCAGAAAGATTTGTTATAGGCATGGTTTTCAAGAGTCATGGAACCACAAATATCCAGAGATTTTGTGTTAGAGAAACAAAGTCACTGAGTGTAGTGGTGTTTTTTATATATATGAATGTGTGTGTTTAATTCTAGAGGTTTTGAAGCTTTCAGCAACTTCTGAACTCAGAATCGTTAATCTTGATCTGAATAGGAGTAGCTGGAGACTAAAAGGTCTTCAGAGGCAAGGATGATGCGCTCAATGCAGGTGATCCAGAAGCAGATCAGAATGGCATGCTTATTCTGAGAATGGATTCCTGGGCCAGTCCTTGACTGTGTTCTTCCTAGTATATGCCGGGATGTCCCACGTGTAGATTACACATCTGGTAGCACCACATAGAATGGAAAATGCTCTTAAAATTGTGTGGAACAAGACAATGTAATTCTGTTCTAAGGTTTAGCATAATAATGTCCGATTAAAGTACGGTCTTACATGATACAACAAAAGTGATGGGGAGGCTTATCTTGCAAATACACAGGAGGAGGACTGTTTGTAGGTGGTCTGGCTGGGCCGATATAAATAGTATTAAAAGCTCTCACTCTGGCTTATCTGAATTTAGCATGCCAAGTAATATTTACAGAGTTTGAGTAGGTAGAGCATGCCAAAGTGTTAATCACAGCTGTTTGCTAAATGGCAAAAACGAACGTTAAGGAACTTGAAAGTTTATTTCAGCAACACTGTTTAACAATGTAATAGCGAATGCAGTGCCATCTGGCCTTTAAATAAGAGATGTTGCATCTCATATGTTACACAAGGAAGAAATATTTAACATATATTTAGCAGTATTTTTTTGAAATAAAGTCATTCCATTTTTTAAGTCGTTGAAGATTGACATTGCATGAGTGGAATGGGAGACGTTTTGAAAACGAAATCTTGTTGTAATAGTGAATTGGCTTAGCTTCCCCAACCAGTTTTAGTAATCTTGATAAGCAAATGGGAGAATGTTAAGTTAAACCATTCAAAAGTGAACAAGCTGAGCCATAATTACGAATCTCTCTCTTCTTAATGATGCCTTCTAAAGGTCATAGAGAGTTCAGTCCTCCTGTCCATTTTTTGGACCATGCTCGTTGCTGTCTCTATAGGAGAGAGTAGAACTGATCTCAGCAACTTGAAAATCAAGCTTATATAGAAAACTAGTCTTAATTAGCAGCTTACACTACCTCTGTAGGGAAGTACTATACTTAGGGAATTCCTTGGCCATAAACTGTAGAACTTTCCTATGTTTTTAAAATTTGGGTGTGACTTTTGTACTACTGGCCATCTGTTTAGTCTTTCATCCAGTTAGTGGCTGATAAGATATTAATGTTTTTTAGCCTTCTTTTTTCACTTGTGGAAGATCTGTTGCTTTTTACAACCCAATTAATGGTCTTGACAATTCAAGTACCTGACTATGCAAATGCTCTTCCTCTGTCTTGAGTCTCTCTGCCATTTAAGTCTAGGATGAAAAGATCATCAACTTTACTTTCTATTTAAAATCAGTCTTCCAAGGAAGGAGCATTTTTCCCCCATAATTTGTGTCCACTTTTCCCAGCTCTGTAGAAAATGGCAAGTGTTACGAACATCATCCTTACTTTTCAGATGTTCTTAATAGAATTGTTCTTACTAGAGTACTGTCCTGCTTGTCAGACTCCAGAAGCGGACTGCTAAGGAAAGCCTCACGTGCCTTTCCCTTGCACACTGTACACCTAAACTTGAGAGGAAACAATAGGGTTTAACTTAGATGCAAGTTACTTCAAGCTGCTTTGCCTCCAAAAAGGAGGAGGGGGAATGGTCTCAAAGATGACTTCTGGAGGAATGGTCTTTAACAATACTGGTGACACATAATAACAGTTTAATCAAAACTAAATCTAGTTACCCTGCTTTGCAGTTGTTTTACAGCATCCCTTATATTCCAAGGTTGAACTGTAGGACTTCACATGTGTGAAGATAGTTTGCTTTGAGATGGATAAGTGCCCTCATTTAGGAAATTAATACTTCCTGTAATTTCTGGCTCACGTAAGAATTTCTGGAATTCAGTAGCTAAGAATTTGCAAAAATCGCTCTCCCCTATTGCATGGTGTGGGCTTAAGGTCTCTCTCTTTAATTCTATCCAATTAATATTACAAAAATTCATCAGTGCTCTTCTTTATCATTCACACTGTAAAACAGGTTTCCATAACCAAAGGGTAACCAAAGAAAGAGGCAGGAGAGTGGTTAAAACTCACATTTGTGGGGGTGGGGAGGGAGTGCATTAAGCTTAGGCTAGATTTTTTTGAGAAATAATCTTCTTGAAAACAGGAAACTAGCTGCAAGTCTCTACTATTTGTAGGTTACTGTATAATGGGTATGAATGTTAAGGTTCTTTCATGGTAACTTTGTCTAATTATATGCCACCATTAAGCAGTAGTTGGAAGAAAAATAAGCATGGAGTGTTGAACCTTTTAAAAAGGAGGGCAAAATGCATACTGGGAGCATATAGACCATGAATTACATGGTTATACATTAACTGAACCTTAGGAAATTCAGGAAGCATAATCCTTCCCTATAAAGCTAATATTGCTTTTGTTGTGTTGGAAATGTCATTACACCAAAAACCTACATGGAGCTGGTTTTTAGACACTGAGGCAGGATATGGTGCTGGCAGGTGTAGTAACTGCGTGTGGGTGAAATAGGGCGGACTCAGGGAAGAACAGGGAAGTGGTTGTTCACTCTGGGAAGGGGTGCGTGCTACAGAAGCTCTTGAAACCACCCAGGTTTAAGCACTTAATTTAATAGAACCATAGAATGGTTTGAGTTGGAAGGGACCTTCAAAGATCATCTAATCCAACCCTCCTGTTGTGGGCAGAGACATCTTTCATTAGATCTGGTTGCCCAAAGCCCCATCCAACCTGGCCTTGAACACTTCCAGGGATGGGACATCCACAACTTCTCTGGGCAACCTGTTCCAGTGCCTCACCACCCTCACAGTAAAGAATTTCTTCCTTGTATCCAACCTACACCAACCCTCTTTCAGCTTAAGGCCATTACCCCTTGTCCTATCACTACCTGCCCTCATAAACAGTCCCTCTCCAGCTTTCCTGTAGGCCCCTTCAGGTACTGGTAAGCTGCAATTAGATCTCCCTGGAGCCTTCTCTTCTCCAGGCTGAACTCAACTCTCTCAGCCTGTCTTCATAGGAGATGTGCTCCAGCCCTCTGATCATCTTTGTGGCCCTCCTCTGGACTCGCTCCAACAGCTCCATGTCCTCCTTATGTCGGGGGCCCCAGAGCTGGAAGCGGTACTCCAGGTGGGGTCTCATGAGAGCGGAGGGGCAGGATCACCTCCCTTGACCTGCTGGTCACGCTTCTTTTGATGCAGCCCAGGATATGGTTGGTGTAGGAACTGGAGTTTGGAGACTGGTCTTTTCAGACTCTTTCTGCAGTCAGTGAAGAGAGGGTGAGAGAAAGAGGCTTCTTTTGCGAGTGACTTGGAGCAGGAGCCTGTCCCAAAGGTGCATGCTGTACCTTCAAATATTTATGGTCTGAGTAAGTAAGTGGCATTTTGAGAGCTGGCTAGTGCCTGATTAATTCTGTCATTTCCTTGGGGGAAAAAAGCTACTAAACGTCAGATTCTCAATGAATTGTCAGTCTGCAGCTAGAAGCCTTGTGGGATGGGAATACCTTAGTAGGATCCTGTCAGATGAGTGACTGGTCACCTAACTGGCATGTCCTAGGCAGGGTCATACATGTTATCAGTAGCTTTATTTGGGCAGTGGGGATAGGCTGCAATGTATTTAAACATGGCTAGTTTCATGCACTTTGTCAGAATACCACAGTTAACCCTCTCATCACGTTGGAAGACCCTTGATAGACAGGAAGACTTTTCTGCACAAAAAGAAAATGAATCGCCTAGTCGATGCTCCCTTCCTTCCCGGTCTAGTGTCACGCTAAATGTTTCAAAGTGTACATGCTGCGTAGAGAGGCAGGGGCAGGATGTTACCAGTAATCTTTAGATGCTGGCCCAGCGAGATGAAGTCCTCTGGAACTGGTGGAAATAGCCAGAATACAGGCTTTCTATTGCATTTCTGTATGCAGCATTCCTGGACTGTGTTCTGTAGCTGTGGCTACTACTGCACAAAAAATGCAATATCAGACCAAATTCAGAATCTGTATTGTCTTCTCACCTTAGCCATCCTTATTTTATGTAGGACCTTCCCTTGTTCTGTATTAATATAGGGCCCATGCCCATTCTCCTGTCTCTCCCTTCTCTTTGCAGCCTTAGAAATGTGAGGAAAAGATTTCTCTTTATACGCTGCTGTTACCCAAACTACATTTTGGATTTTGCATTCCCCTAACCAGCTGAAACTTGCTGGAAAGGGTGCAAACGGGGCCATGCATTTCTGCAGGTGTTTTAGATCTTCATCTCTTCCAACTCTGCTCCGTTGTTTCCCAAAGCCTGACTTCTTGTCTTTCATTACAGAAATAAGAGAAGGCTGTTGTCCAGCTTTTATTGACTAAGCACCTTTAGGTTTGACATTAGTCCTTTTATCATCTACCTTCCTTTTCACCTAGCTTTTTCCACATTTCTTTTTCCACCACCTTTGTGTTTTTAATTCCATTTTCACAAGAAAATAGCATGTGGCTCTCTGCGCTTCCCAGTGCTTTCCTCAGAAGCCTTTGCTGGTGTACCCCAGGGCTTGAGTGCTCCCAGTTCTCTTGTGGGCTGGGGGTGTGTAAAATGGGCCAGATAATGTTGTCTGTTGTCACTCTTAAGGCTGGCTTTCTGTCCCCTTGAGTAGGGGAACGGCACAGCTGTCCCTGATAAAGCACTAGAATAACTCCTCAGTTTTGTATTTTATAACTTTACAAGACAGACTGTTTAATGTATGTGATACACTGAAAATGTTGTAATTTCATCCAAGATAACTAGAGAACATGTCTCTTTTTTTCTTTTTTTTTAACTGCAGTTGATGTTCTACCTATTGCAGTGAGTTGCTGTTGTCCACAGTTACCTGCTTTTGGAAATGGTTGTTTCGTAGGGCATGTTGCTGTTGGTAATCTCTTTGCAATTAATCTGAAGAAAACCAGACTTGCTTTGGAAAAAGAAGAATGTGCTTTCGTTCCAATGTCAGTGACTGGTTCTAGTCTTACCTTTTATTTTGGAGGAGGCTACTGTGGTTGACATGAAGGAGTATTTGCAGGGTTCCCTTTTCTGTAGACCATGTTGGATTGAGAGTGTCTCTCAAATCATAGAATGGTTTGGGTTGGAAGGGACCTCAAAGATCATCTAGTTCCAACCCCCCTGCTGTGGGCAGGGACACCCTCCACTAGACCACGTTGCCCAAAGCCTCATCCATCCTGGTCTTAAACGCTTCCAGGGAGGGGGCCTCCACAACCTCTCTGAAATCCTGACAGGAATGTTCAGGAAAGACACTTCTAGCGTTTATAAACTAGTTTGCTATTAGTTTTGTTCTCAATTGTTGATTTCAAATCTGTGCTCATTTTTCTAACTCACATGATAAGTACCCATTTCTGCAGTTAGTTTATGTACAGCACTGAATACGTGTGTCTGGTTTGTACTGAAAATGGCATTTTTAGCCCTGTCGTACCTTTAAATTTGATTGGGTTCCACCCTTACACCAGAAATAATCTGGAATGCTGAGATGGAAAATCTTGTAATTATTTCAATTACTGCATCCTCTGTCTGGTTTGGTTGTTGCCTTGTGTACAGTAATTTCACACACATGTTCAGTGTTCAGTGTGTGTGTGGTAGCTTTTGCAATGATAATTATTACAACATTAATGCTTTTTACAAGTTTCTGTGAAATAGCTTCTTATGATAAGTAGTCTTGAAAATGAACTTAGGGTTTTTTTAAATTTTTTTGATTGTTTTTCTTTCTTCTTGTTTTGTTTGTACATTTTCCCCTTGACATTTTGTTTGTACATTTTCTGTTGTTTGGTTTTTTTTGGGGAATGACTGTTTTTCTGTGTTTGGAGAGCAGCCTGCAATGTTCTACAGTGCATTTGTATTCCTAAATGCAGTCGGTGACCAGCCGCTGGCAGAACCGTGTCTCCTGTCTGAGTAGACTAGATTGCTGTTGCCTTCGTATTTCATGGATTGAAACAAGTAGACCCCTGTGACTGGTTTTCTCTCCTCGGTGAAGATTTAGATTAGGGAAAGATTTGGATATCGATAAAGTATGGTTTCTTTTAGTTCTTTCCAAAAACTTCAGAAAGACTCTTTAACTAACAGCGCATCCATAAAATTAAGGGCAGAGGGAAAAGAAGAAAATGTATTTCATTTAGTATATAGTGAAAAATATTTATTTGTACTTTAAAAGAGGAAAAGAGAATGTGTTGTTATATCAGAAAACATATTTGAAAAATAGCAAGAAATCTAGGATTTTTCTTGCAAATGACTGAAAATCCTGTTCTCTTAACATGACTGAAAATCCTGTCTCTTAACATACCTTAAAGCAGTAAAATGTTAGTGAACATATAATGTATTAAGAAACTTGGTAAATTTAAGGCAGAGCTATACCTCTGCTCTGTAATGTAGCACAGATTGGTGCTTCAGTGCATCAGCACGCCTTTTCCATTTTTGCCTGCTATTCTGTACTGTAACTGTCATGTTTTCCCATTTTAAATTGCAGCACTTGGCTTTGCTAGGAGCCTCTTCTGTAACTAGTTGAAATCTAAGAGTAATGAGTCAAAAGTTTCATTTTCTGGCCTCTCTTTCAGATGGATCTAGCTTAAACATAATACTTCAGTCGAATGGGGCAGCTTTGATGGTGTAAACTTCATAGACTTAGTCTCTATTTTACATTACATGGTGGGAAACTTCATTTTTCCTGTCGGGGTCCTCTTATGTTGTATTTGGACTCGAGACCTTGGAAGAAGTACAAAGGATGGATTAAAGGGATGCAGAGCAGCGTCTTTATTTTGTTCCAGGGCAGAGTTATAGTTGTGAGCCTGCTGTGGGTGAAGATAGCTGTAGACTAAAGCATTTCTCCTCCAGAAAGCTGTGTCGTTAGAGATGAAAATGTAATCCCGTAGGTAGCTGACTCCCATAAGAAGAGAACCTAACCTGGACTGCGATCAGCCACAGTCAGTCTCCAACACGCAGGGTCTGTGGTTGGATGCAAAGACAGCTGTTGGTGGATATGGGCACCCAACCCATACTGCTGGCTTGGGCAGTCCAGGTGCCTTCCTTGCACCTTCTTGGCAGTTGTGCTGGCCCAGGTGTTTAAGGGGATTTATTCTATGTTGGATTAGGGATCTGCGTTGCTCTTTTTTAGCTGGGTTATTTTTAAGCAGGATCAATTTCCTGAGCTGATTCACTGGCCTGCCCTAGTTTAATGATACGATGAGGCTGGTTAAGATGGTGGTTCCCAAGTTCTTGCTGTTGAACGTGATTTTGCTGACAAAGATTTCTGTTTAACCACAGCCAAAGTGGTGTCTGATGTAAGAAGAGAAATTAAGAGATTGCACCATTTTACTCATCGACACTTCAACATGATCAGGAGGGAGATAAGTAGATGATCTGTAAACACAAGATTACAAGGCAGCTTGGCAGTGTGTGCATCCTTTTTGTATTCTCTTGATAAAAGTGAATCATGGGCCTCACCTAATATGAGCCTGAAGAGAAAGTGTGAAATTCGAAGGAAGATTGGAATAGGTTTCTGGAACACCTGTAAACAAAAATATAATGGCAGTTTGTGGGTGGCGATGTGAGTAAGAGCAGAGCCATGTTCCTCCTGGAGAGAAATGGTTCTCCATCACCTCTTCCCTCTCCCCCTCCACTGGTTTGGTTCACATGAGGATGTCGGATACCATGTCCCATCTTGACTTGGGTCTTATAGTGTTAAAATTCTTAGGTGAGAGTTTTCTCTTGTGTTGTTGGAATGATGGCTTCCTTACTACCTCGTTTCTGTCAAATGATTTTGAGTGGCAGTAGCTGAGTTATTCTCACTTATCTCTTAATTTAATTTGTAATAGGCTTCTACTAAAATATCTTCACCTATATGGTATGTTTTAACTGTATTTCTGCTGGAGGAATGCAGAACCCATTGGGTAAAATGTGCTTATTTTAAAAGCTGTGGAGGATTGTTCAGACCATAATCAAAGCTCCTGTGAGATTTAATGCACTGTTTCCTGAATGCAGTACGAAATCAGTAGCTGAAATAAGGATGTATTTGTTCAGACACCATCCAAAGTCAATCTGTCAAAAATCTTCTTTCCCCTTTAATAACTCCTGACATAAGTTATGTTGCTTTCCAAGCTTAGATAGCTGTATTGGAGTTGCAATATGAAGGGTTTTTCTTAGTTTTATTCAGTTTATCATCTGCTTTTTTACTATGACTAAGTAATGATCCTGTAATTCAGTATGTTGGTATTGTTTGAATTGAAAACAAATATTTTGGTTTTGTGTGGTCTGAGTACATGGGCTTGGTGGTTTTTTGTGGGTTTGTTTTTGTTTTTTCTCTAAGATGTACAAACAAAAATATTTTGGGTTTACATTTAACATGTATTTCAAATTTAGTGGAGTTCCTTTTTTAATCTAGATTTTATTTAAGAGCTAGCACATTGTCCCCCTCCCCTGCACACCAGGACAGAACATACTCTGTTGTAGGGGACTACTTATTTGCAATCATCATATCTGATTTTTATTTTTCCCTGGGATGCTGGAGGATTAGAGCAGATTGTAGTGTTGGGATAATGTCTGACTCCTTGTGTTCCATTTAGTCATAAATAAACCCCTGAAAAATCTGAATGTTGCTATGGTGATGTTAGTAAAAGCCTGGGATATGGAGTAAGTGAGCCGCTTAGAAGCATAATGTCACTTACAGTAATGAGCACGCCGTCCTTAGAACAGTGATGGGTTTACCTGATGCTCTGTAACTTTGGTAGCCCACGCCAGATTCTGAAAGCGAGTAAGTGAATGCAATTCATCTGAATATGCTCTCTGCAATAACTTGCAATTACTGACCTTTTAACAAATAGAAATTTGTGTTTTGGCTGTTTACTTTCTAGCTTTAATGTGTTGAAATATCACAGAGAAACAGGCAAAAACTTCCAGTCTTTGTGTGCAGCCTGTCACAAGATGGTCTGATTGAATTTAAACAAACAAAAAAAAATAATCAGCTCACAGCACTCTGTAAACATGCACTTTTCTTTTGAAAATGTGGAATATAAAAAATAAGATTGCGTTAAAATGTGATTTGTTTGTTTTGTTTTAGTCTTTATAACCTGGCTTCACTGGAACTTAGAGAAAATTTGCTGACATATTTACCTGAGTAAGTGCCATTTAATGTGTTTGATTACATTAACATAAAATGTTCTTATTGTTAAGATCTGGTAACGTGAAGCTGAATGACAGCTACAAAAATATTCAGTGCCTGTTGACAACGTTTATGAGATACAGCTTAGTTTTAGCAACACCTAATTACATCCATTGCTTCTAGTTGTGCTTGGTTAGTAGCGGGAGCCTGCAGTTTGTGTGGATTGGTTTTTGCCTTATAAAAGTATTCTGTATAAAATACAGCAGCACCAAACGTTTCTTCCTGCGCACATTGAATGGGTGCATCAGCAGTGGGAGTGGTGGTTTGGGTTGTTCTCATGCTGAAATTCCGTGACTCTGACAGTAGGGTAAGCGGATCTCGGGGATTTAAACTCTAGACCTTTGGAGCATTTAAATAAGTGTTCGTGTTGGGGGCTCAGTAACCAAAAGCTTCCAAAACCTGGAGATCAAAGCCTTGGTGACAAACTAGGCCTGCTGATGTCTGAAATCTGACATCACCCAAAGTGGGTTTTTTGGGGAAAAAAGATATCTAGATGTCTTGCTGCTGTCTGCATCATGGCAGAGGAATCGGTGGTCTTTTGTAAGATTAATCAGGTCTCTTACAGTTTGGGGGATCCCTTTTGGCTGCTTGGAAGGAGCCTTTTCTTTCTCTAGTGAAGGAGTTTCCTTCCTTCACCACCTGGCTGCTTCTTGCACGAGTTTTGGTGACTCCTATTCTGCTTGTTTAGATAATCTAATAGATACTGTAATACATTTAACCTATTTTAATCGGAATCTGTTTCCCAGTCGCTTTGGGGTCCTTTTTTCTTGTCAATCTACCCAGCACCTCAGTTGTGGCTGTTTATAGCCGTGAACCACAAGGCACTTTAAATGTCAGTGGTCAGAAGATACGAATTGCTAGCTAGGTTTTGCCATGTGGTGTCAGAATGAAGCTATCACAAATGTTGACAATTCTATTGCACCTGGAAAATTCTGTTTGCCAGTAATGCAGCTGATGAGTCTCGCCGGCTTTCGTGCTACTGTGGCTTTCAGGAAGGTAAGCAAGAGCTCAGCAACAGACTGCTTTTGACGTAGAAGGATGGCCCTCTGTGTCTGTTCGTGTTCAGAGAACTTCTTTTACAGACTTTTGGGCTTCCCTCTGTTTGCATCCTCAAATCCAACCTGGAATACTTCAGAAATGGATAGATCAGATTGAGAAGATAAATGATGGATTTATCGAGTCTTGAGTCACACTGTTACATGTGGTCACTATGGGGAGTTTTTGTCCAGTTGCGTAACTGTAAATTCCCCCTAAAAATAAATCTAACCAACTATACTGAACTATGTGGCATTATCCACCCTGAGGGACTGATGGTTAAATAAAAAAATAATGATTTGATTGCCTATACGAAGTTTTAAGTTTCAAGGATATACAGTTATACTGACAAACAAAATTATTTTTTCAGTTAAGATACTACTGCAAATAGTCTATGCCCAGTAAAACAACTGTCTGTCTACAATACCTTGTAATTTGAAATGCGAGTTTCAGTAAAATGAGCTCATTCAAATACATGGGGTTTCTGTTGGTTTAGTCTGATGTGGTTTTGTTTTGACTTATCTCATCTCACAGATCACTTGCCCAGCTGCAGCGACTAGAAGAACTTGATTTAGGAAACAATGAACTTTATCACTTGGTAAGAGAACATGCCACTGAAAGTGCACATTGGTTTTGTTTTATGCATCATTTAGATTAAATAGGTCGTAGGATGTCCAAAATTGAAGAAAGAAAAATGTATGGAGGGAGAGTCTTTTTATGCATACAGATGAATTCTGGCAGTGGGTGGGTGCTTCCCATATCTGTTTAGTCTTGTTCAGTACAGTATTACTTTACCCATCTGATCTCTAGAAAATGAGAGCACTGCACAGACATTTTTCTATGGAAAGAAAAAGGAGTGGAAGGGCACAAACTCTTGTCTGCACTTGCAGTTGCAGGAACACATGGGTTTCTGTAGGGAGCTGGACAGGCTGAGCACAGATGAAAGCTCAGCTATTTCCAGGGTGGGAGCAGGAATCTTTGGGAAGGGGCTGAGGCAAACTGTTGAGAGTTGCAGTGTCTGACATTGTGGCAGATAGATCTACCAAAAGATACCCATCATCTCCCTTAAGCTGACTCAATTAAATGTTGGATTTGCAGTAGATTTAAGAGTGTGCATGCAATTTTTTAGTGCATGTCAGGTAAAGTATGGTAGCTTGTTAAGCTATAACAATTAATTTGTATGATGGAGTTCCCAAATGCTTACAGTCACCCTTGCTGCACTTAACTGTGGTACCTCTAAGTAGTGCTTGGAGTAAAGATTGGTTTACTCAGACTGCAATTATGGGGTGGCCGTTTGGTTTTTACTTGAAGCTCCTATGTTACTTAACATTATTACTTTTTATGTTATAGCCAGAAACAATTGGTGCACTTTTCAATCTTAAAGACCTCTGGTTGGATGGAAACCAATTAGCCGAAATACCTCAGGTAAAGATGAGCTGTACTGATACTGTTTTGAAGATGCTTTTTAAAGGAAACCTTTTCATTCGTACCTAAAGGGAGGTTATCTAAAATGGAATAGTTTTCTCGGTTCACTTTTCCTGGGTGTGGTTTTTGGATGTGTAAGGCATTTCTCTTAATAAGTTCCTCTGCAAGGGATTGTCTATGATACATGTTTTCAGACATTTTCTTTTAAACATTTTGACAAAGGAATTGTTTCCTTATAGGCACATTGTTCAGTTTATAGGATGATACAGTCCTGGCCCAATGATTGGGAAACCACTAATTGGCTGAACTAACCCTTACCTTTTGTATCAATCTAAATTTCTGTTTTGACAGTTTTGAGGATGAATCGGTTTTTTGCAGTCATCTTCTTCGATTCAAATACAGTGTTTGGAGAAGTACAGTGACAGAACTGTTGCCATAAATAGAAATTTTGATTTATGCAGGCAAATCCCCCATCTGACATCAGTCATGGGATGAGGGGCCTTAGCATTTAAAGCTTACAGCACTCTAAATTCCCTTTCTTAAGAATTATGATAACACATAGGACTTTTTTTCCCCTCTTTTTCCTTTAGAGCCAAGTCAAAACCTGTTTTCCCCTGTTCTTGTGCAGTTTGCTGTTATTTGCTGTATTGATCTCATTGTCAACAGCGTAACTTGGAAATCAGTTACAGTTTAGTGGGCTTTGTTGATTTTGTTGTTGTTTGGCTTGGCCTAATAATTTTTTAAGTAGATGTAGTTAAACACTGATAATCGTTCATAAAAGGTCAAGCGTGACTTCGGCAGCTGCCATTATTGTGTATTTTGTCTAATGTCCAAAAGATGAACTTGTAGAATAAAGGATGTGTGTATGTGTTTAATGAAAGATCCTCTTGAGAGGCAAACATTTCCAAAATAAAACAATTGATCTTGTCAGTTGGGATTAAGGCTGTCACTGTATGGAAATTTTGTGTATGTAAAAGTAAAGGACACTTCTGCCCCAGCCGTTCTGTTCTCCGAAAGATGATTTTGATGACTAAAGTGAGAACTATTCTAGAGCGTGTATAGGGGTGTCTGTGAACATGGGGAATGGGAGGGTGCTCTGATGGCTAATAGGGACAAAGGTATTTCTCTGTCAGACTTTTAGGCTAATTGGTGGATTACTATTGTAAAAAACTAAGTAATCATTAATAATTGTAGATGATGGCAGTATAACTTGGCAGTTCAAATATGCTTGCTAGAGCAACACTCCCAATTCCTGTTTCTACATTTGTTGCAGTTGGGAGATGTGAAGATATGAAATCCCTAGATGTCACGGCATGTTGCTGTATCAGCCAGGAGAAACTAATCCTAATTTGCCTAGGGTTAATTGGGAGGGGCAGACTTTAATTATGTGGAGGTTGATAATCTGTAGTTCTGAAAAAACAACTTTGCAGTCTTTACTTGAGGAAAACTCCAGTTTTGGCTGGTGCTTGCCTGGGTGTGCTCAGCATACCTTGTTTGACTACTGAAGCCAGCCTTAGTTAGAATAAGAAATTGTGACTGAATCACTTGGTTTATCATATGTAAAATGTAATTATTTTCTTTTTTCCGCATTTAGAGGTCATACCAAGAATGGCAACTTTAGAGGTCATACAGAGAATTGTTTTTCTTGAATTTCATTGTGATGGTACATTTTTCAAATTGCTTTGTTACATGTTTGGGCATGACTTAAATTTTTTGTCTTGTGTCACAGGAAGTAGGAAACCTGAAAAACCTGCTTTGTCTGGATGTTTCTGAAAATAAATTGGAATGCCTTCCTGAAGAAATTAGTGGTCTGACTTCTTTAACAGACTTGCTTGTTTCTCAGAATTTACTTCAGGTCTTACCTGATGGCATTGGTAAGTACAAGGTGAATGCTATCACATGCATTTAATCCACTGTAATTTGGAAGTTGTTTGTTTTCAAGTCTTTTGAAGTCTTTTTGTGCAAGATATGAGCTTGTCTCAGCTTTTTTTTTTTTTTGTGTAGTATGAAATGCACAACTCTATTAATTTCACATTTTAACTGTCTGTATAATGACTACCTCGTAATCCTTTTTTGGCCTTCCCTTGATACCTACCCGAACAAAATAAAAGTTAATATATCCTCCCTGTTCCTACTGTGTCCACATCATTGTAATAACTCTCTAACATTGTAAAATTCTAGTTTGTATCATGCTGTAGGTCACTTGATAAGACTGACTGACAGTATCACTACAAAAAAGACATCCATTTTAGTTGGGATGTGTAATTATCTTTAGTTAGACAATGTGATTAATCCTATACTGAACCCAGTAGAAGGCTGTTCCAGCTTCAGCCCATTAATCTTCACCCTGGAGGATCCAAACTACAACCTTTCTGTGTTTGACCCCTTAAAACGAGTTTAATAATTGAGGCATGTTTTCTGAAGCATTACCAGTGCCTATTTTAAGGTAAATGTTTTTACCCTTGGAGTAACTGTGACGAGGAGTCAGCAAGGCATTGTTTCTCTACTACTCATCAGCTGATTTTCCAGAGAGTTTCATGTTGCAAAAGTGTGCCCTCTGCTTGCCAGGATCCGCCCCCCCCCCCCTCAAAAAAAAAAGGTGTAGAGGAGGGAGAACTTGTGAATGTGGTTTAACTGGGAATGTGGAAAAGAATGGACAGATCTTCCTCCTCCCTCCATATGCTATATGACCCTAAGAAAGGATTAATATTTTTCTAGAGGTTAAACTTGGGGGAGTGGGGTGACTACTGTGGGTCGTACAGTTGGCTAGTGTGTGTTTTGGTAGAGAGTTGTAGCAACCCTGTCTGATGGTCTGAGCTGGCCAGTACAGTTGTTGTACATCAGAAATGGAGCTGTGTCTTCTGAAAGGCTGCAGCCCACGCAGCCTGCACGAGGGGAGCTGGTCTGTAACACCAGCTGGTGAACAAGAGGAGCTGCTGCTTGTCAAGAATCCTGTAAAATGGGGATCCTTTGCTGGGGAAGGGGATTGCGAACGGCCGGGCCATTTCAGGCCATGTGCATTTGGAATGTTTTCTGGATGTAATTTTGTTAAAAAGGGAAGAAAAATAATTCCTTCTTTTGTGAATATAATAGCTTACTTGTGTTTGGAAAATTGGGTAGGGCTACCGTACTTATTCTTTTTGTGTAATATTGGAACTTATGTGAAATTGAGAAAATCTGGTATTGTGGTTGAAGTGAACCTCGCTGGGCTCTGTGGAAGATACTGGGAGGTGCTCAGCTGATCACTGAGTCCTTGGTTGGATTGATGGATCTGTAGAGCCGTCAAAGCAGGGCTCTCACCAACACCAGTGGGTCAGGTCAGTGTGGTGGGTTGACCCTGGCTGGGGGCCAGGTGCCCACCAGAGCCGCTCTATCACTGCCCTCGTTCACTAGACAGGGAAGAAGAAGTACAACAAAAAACTTATGGGTGGAGGTAAGGACAGGGAGAGATCACTCACTAATTATCGTCACGAGCAAAACAGACTGAACTTAGAGAGGAAATTCATCTAATTTATTACGAAGCAAAACAGAGTAGAGGAATGAGAAATAAAATCAAATCTTAAAACACCTCCCCCCACCCCTCCCATCTTCCCAGGCTCAACTTCACTCCCGGCTTCAACCTCCGCCCCCCCACTCAGTGGCACAGGGGGACGGGGAATGGGGGTTACGGTCAGTTCGTCACACATTGTTTCTGCTGCTTCTTCATCCTCAGGGGGAGGACTCCTCTAATTGTTCCCCTGCTCCACATGGAGTCCCTCTCACAGGAGAAGGTCCTTCATGAACTTCTCCAACGTGAGTCTCTCCCACGGGCTACAGTCCTTCACGAACTGCTCCAGCGTGGTCTCTTCCATGGGGTGCAGACCTTCAGGAGCAAACTGCTCCAGCGTGGGTCCCCCACGGGGTCACAAGTCCTGCCAGCAAACCTGCTCCGGCATGGGCTCCTCTTTCCACGGGTCCATAGGTCCTGCCAGGAGCTTGCTCCAGTATGGGACTTCCCATGGGCCACAGCCTCCTTCAGGTGCCTCCACCTGCTCCGGCGTGGGGTCCTCCACGGGCTGCAGGTGGAATCTCTACACCCCCTCATCCTTCCTCCATGGGCTGCAGGGGGACAGCCTGCTTCACCATGGTCTTCTCCATGGGCTGCAGGGGGATCTCTGCTCCGGCGCCTGGAGCACCTCCTCCCCCTCCTTCTGCACTGACCTTGGTGTCTGCAGAGTTTCTTACATCTTCTCACTCCTCTCTCTGGCTGCAAAAAGCTCTCCCTAACTGTTTTTTCCCTTCTTAAATATGTTATCACAGAGGCGCTGATTGGCTTGGCCTTGGCCAGCGGCGGGCCCGTCTTGGAGCCAGCTGGCATTGGCTCTATCAGACACAGGGGAAGCTTCTAGCAGCTTCTCACAGAAGCCACCCCTGTAGCCCCTCCCCGCTACCAAAACCTTGCCATGCAAACCCAACACAGTCAGCTGTGGCCATGTCTCACCAAGTGTCTAAAGCCCCTAACGGAGGTGGCTCCAGCACCTCCAGGCAGCCTGTGTCAGAGCTGCACCACCTCCCAGTGAGGAACCTTCTCCAGATGTCCAGCTGGGACCTCCCATGCTTCAGTTTGCAGCCATTGCTGTCTCACCTGCCACTGCAGAGAAGAGTTTGTCTCTGTCATCTCTGTAACTGCCCTTTAAATAGTTGTGAGCTGTTATAAATGCCTCCTTGGCTGTTTCTTTGCTGGATTCAACAAAGCCAGCTTGCTCAGCCTCAGCTTCTGTGTGCCCTGGTCATCTTAATAGCTTTGTGCTGGACCCCAGTCAGCATCTCTCTTGAATTGGGCAGTCGGGGGGGGGGAACACAGGACGTGAAAGTGAGCATGATTTTACAGGTGTGGCCTCACTGGTGCCAAGTAGATGGAACGTAGTAACTTCCATTGATCTGCTGGCCATAATTCTCCTAACGTAGTCCAGCCAGCATTTACTTTATTTCTGGTAAGAGTGCACTGCTAGTTCATATTCAGCCTGGTGCCCACCATAAGCCCCAGGTCCTTCCCAGCAGGGCTTTTGTCCAGCCTGTCACTTGCCAGCCTGTACTGGTGCATGGGGTTGCTCTGCCCAGGCACAGCGCTCTGCGCTTCTTGCCGAACCGTGGGTTTCTGTTTAGATTACTATCTTGCTATGTATCAGCTGTCTCTTCATGATTTAGCATCATCAGTGAATTTGATGTGCCAGCCTATTACAGCTGTTTTGGAGTGTGGGGATAGGCAGGGAGGTGTCAGCAGCTAGTGATGTCTCCTGCGTTCTCTGTCTTGAGCTCTGCTTTGCACCAAAGATCATTCTGATACAAAGGAGCAGAATCATAGAATAGTTTAGGTTGGAAGGGTCACCTAGTCCAACTCCCCTTCAATGAGCAGGGACATCTTCAACTAGATCAGGTTGGTCAGAGCTCCGTCCAGCCTGACCTTGAACATTTCCAGGGATGGGATATCAACCACTTTTCTGGGCAACCTGTTCCAGTGTTTCACCACCCTCATTGTAAAAAAATAAAATAAATATTCTTACTTGTATATGGAAGAACAAGGTGAACTTTCTCCTCTGAAATAGTATTTTGTCCTTCCTGGGGAGAAGACCTTCAAAGAAGTTTGATTTCTTTTCTGAAAAATGAACTTGGGTTTCATGTTTGACTAACTGGGTTCTATATTAGGACAAAGAGACCTTGATCCTGTTTACATTTTGGGCTGTTATTTCAGTGCAAGCCTTATTACTATGGCTGAGTAGGCATAAGTGATCTTCTGAACGTTCCTTTATGAATAAGCATTGTACAATTGAGGAAAAAATAGATAATTTTCTCATGTTTATAGGCCTTTGGTAGAAAGATCCTTGACATTTACATGGGGTACTGTTCAGATTGCAACTTTAATACAATTTAATATGCTTAAATATTGAATATGAATATTTATATTGAATATGAATTCAGTGATGTTATAAACTTGCAAAAATAGTGCAAGCACCAAGTGAAGCAGTGCTTGAATTCTTTTTTTACCTGAAAAAAATTTTCATTGTGTTAGAGTATTTCTAGAAGTCTTGCAGCAGATTGATTTTTCTGTAATTAAAGCAGGCATCAGAGGATACTAAGCTAAATAAATGTGTTGCGCTCTCTGTCCAGGAAAATTGAGGAGGCTCTCCATTCTGAAGGTTGATCAGAACAAACTTATTCAACTAACGGATTCAATTGGAGACTGCGAAAGCCTTACTGAACTAGTTCTAACAGAAAACCAACTGCAGGTAAGCATGGTTGTCACTGCTCAAATGGCTGGCAGTAATAAGACCTGCTTCTAAGTGCTGAATCACTTAGCTTGTAAGGTTACACACCGTCACTACTGTTAAGTAGCGAGTTTCCTTTAAATGCATCTTATTTCTAGCCTTTTAAATGAATGCTGAAGATCAAGTTGTGTGTGGTAACAATCCTCCCTTCCAAAGGCTTAAGCAATTACATATTCACTCTTGAATCTTTCATGATCAGTAAGGGAATTGGAGCACCTGGAGTGCAGGTATCATTTGCTTTGTTGTGTTTTTAATGTGGAGCTTGTGCCACGTTGCATTGTTGCCAATTTTTGCTGTGCATTATCTGGATCAGACTTGCTGGAACTGAATAGAAGCCCTGAGCGCTGCAGAGCTGCTGTTGTATTGTTCTTTGCTCTGCTGATCTGCTCCAGCCAGGTATTAAATGTGATATGTGGTCAGTTAAAATAAAATCTTAGACTTCCTTCCATTAGGTGTTTCTTTCCATTATTTTGATAGTGCCTTCACAGGACACTGATGCTGTAGAGTAGAAGTGTTTATAAAAAAATCTAGATTTGAGCATTTCTTAAGTTAGGTTGGTGCTTGGTTGAGTTAGGAGCTTAAGCCTGTTGGAAAGATGCCTCTCCAGAGGTCAGTTCATAGCACCCAAGTTAGAAGCTTGCCTCTCAAATAGCTATTTAGGGAGCCTACAGTTAGATAATATAGGCATTCTGTATACATGCTTCTGTACACAGCTCTTATGTATTTATCATCTTAGTGCAGAGAGAACTCATGAGTGAATTTTGTATTAGAACCTGACATTCCTGGACATTTCCTCTGCAAGACAAACCCTCGGATCTCCTTCGGAAATCCTGGTAGTAACGAGGGTTAACTACACTCCAGTTTTGAAAATGGATCAGTCTATTAATTCATTTATCATCTTAATGCAGAGAGAACTCATGAGTAAATTTGTATTAGAACCTGACATTCCTGGACATTTCCTCTGCGAGATAAACCCTTGGATCTCCTTCGGAAATCCTGGTAGTAACAAGGGTTAAGTACACTCCAGTTTTGAAAATGGATCAGTCTATTAATTCATTTTTAAAGTGAGATAAGTTTTTGTTCTGACTCTGTGAATTTATGAAGTCTGTTTGCATATTATTTTGTTTTTGTTGCCACAGTCATTGCCGAAGAGCATTGGAAAACTAAAGAAGCTGAACAATTTGAATGCCGATAGAAACAAATTAACATCTTTGCCCAAAGAGGTAAGTTTTGTGCAATTAACTCTCACAGATGTGATTATACAAACAGAAAACTATTGATTTGAAATGCCTACAAGAAATAGCAGGCAGCTTTGATCCACTGGGCATTCTTCCCAAACCAGAAACTTGTCCATTAGATCTGAACAGCAGCTGTGATGATTTGGTAGCTTGGAAGTGCAAAATGTCTTTGCAGTTGAACAAGAAGGCTTGGATCTAATTAGCTTGTAACGAGTAATTCCCAGTGTGGGTGTCAGGTCCAGCACTATTTGAAGACTGGGAGTTCTGGTAGAGTGAAGGAATTTAAACATCAATATGCCTCTTCTGCATGTAGTATAAAAATACTGCTGGAGTCTTCCACGCCTCACTCTTGTGAGCAATAGCAAAGGGAAGGTTGCATATTCTGAAAAGTGACTGTTTTGACAGTCTTTTTGGTTTTGGAGGTCTTGGGACTACTTTTGCCTTTAAATATGAGGACCTGACATGACCAAGATCACTGATACCTCAGATCTTACAGCTGTGATCACTAGGACTTCATGTCTACTGTAACAATATATGGAATGAAATGGGGCTAGAATTTCTGTTGTGAAACTGAATATAACAAAGGCCTTAGAAGTAAATTCTGGAAAGAGATCAGGGGAAGCAGCATCCTGTGATTGGAGCACGGGACTGCAAATTGGTTCTGTTTGCACTACTGTTTCTCTCTAATTTTTGTCCAAGTAGTTCTCCCCCTTAATTTTCCTATCTGTTCCTAACATGTGGCTCTGAGGTCGTAGCTTTTGTTCACCGCTTCCAGTCACTTCAGGAGCAGGAGGGGTACGTACTCAGGTGGCAGCCGACATGGGAATTGAGGGGAGTATCAGCTCTGGCTAGTGAGCACACACTTCTGCTCAGGCCCGCTTACTTGTGGGGCTTGGACAGCTCAAGGAGGAGGTGTGAGGAGGAAGCAAAGTGTCTGGGAACCAGATGGGGAAGAGCTGATGATCTGAAGAGGAGGGATCAAGCAGGGGCAGAGGATGCTGGTGTGGCTCTGGCAGCAACATTTCCAGTGGCCCAGGTCTGAGCTGCCACAGGTTGGTCACCTAATTGGGGCTCCACGATAGCCCTTATTGCTCCTTTAGAGATTGTCTTGTAAGTGTATATTTCACTGGGGTGGAGGGAAGGTGAGGGAGGAAGAGAAGATGAGAGTACTGCAGCTCCTCTGGTAGAACAGTGTCTCCTCTGCAGAGGTGCTGCTGGTTCTGAACAGAACATTGCAGAGGGTGTACCCAGAAGCTAGCAAGAGGCAGGACCTTGAGAAAACCATGTTTCTGGGTTGGGATGTAATGGCAATTTTGATCTTGTGCTTATTCAGCAGAAAACTTTCCATTTCTTTACAAAGAACTTAATTTAATACATTACACAGGTGTCCTAAACTATCTGTACTCAAGACTTGTACAATTTTGTGTCTTGTCCATCTTTAAGCAGAATTACTCTTGAGTTTGTTATAGCGTGTAGGATTTTACTGATGCACTTTATTCCCAGATTGGCCATTAATAGCTTATATAGTGTATAAGAACTTTTCTTGGTTAATGAAGTTCATAGTATTGGAGACGGTGCATGAGCCGTGTGACTTGGAAGGAGCAGGGACAGGAGAAGGCTCAGCTTCAGAGACAGGTAAAACAGCATGAATATGGAGTGTGTCTGTCTGGGGGGAGTAAGAGAGTCAAGGGCTCGGTGCAGAACAATGGAAATTAATGCTGAACAAGAAATTGGGGGCATGGACCCAGAAATGGGTTTCAGAAGTGGAAAGCATTGCTCAGTCACTGAAGGAGTTGGGGATATCCAAGGGTGAAGTAAAGAACAAGAAAGAGCATGGAGAACATTAGTGCACATAAGAGAGAGGGGAGGGGATGTCTGCACAAGGGGTGGGATAAAGTCAGGGATGAGTCTGTGTTTGGGGAAGGCAGGTGATGTGGAAATGGAAGGTGGTATCTGGAATGAGGTGAGTTGGGGAGTTGTAGAAAGTCCAGGAAATAAAGATGGGAGAGGGTTGTTCCCAGGGAGCTTGGCAGAGAAACAGAGGAAATAGAGCTCCTTGGCATCCACTTCTTTGAAATAGATTTTTTTTTTCTCTACTCCCCTAGCCCCGCCCCCCCCAAGGTCTCCACACGTATGTATCTTTCTCATTAGAGCAAACACTTTGAAATTACATTTAACATAGGATTTCCAGAATGCTTCATTAAAGTATGTTTTGCACTGTGGATTTTTAAAATTCTTGTTATTATTTATTTTTAAAGGAAGTCAGTCCTTCTCCAATTGGAAGGTCATATCCACCCTCTAGATTGGTGGATTTGAATTCCAAGCTGGTAACGGTAACAAATAGAAAGCACAAACAACTGATGCAATGATTTGTCTCAAAAATACTGTTAATAAGCATGTATCGCAGAACCTACTGTCTAGCTAACGAGACTTTTCAGCTTCAATTTTTTTCAAGTTTCAGTTTCAATTCCTTGGGCTTAGGCTGTCCAATAAAACACTTTTCACTCAAAGACTTTAGATTGCCTTCTAACAATGCTGAAATGCTAGTTTTGAAAACAGAAAGAAACAGAAGCTGCTCTCTGCTCATGTTTCATCTGTTCCTGGAGCTGCATTTTCTTTGTGTAGTATTTTTCTTAACCGATAGCTTTTTGCTTTAAACCAAATGTGGATATTTCTGTAGTACAAGTTTTCTGGTTAAAATTCAGAGGAATTCAGTGAAGAGTCACATTTCATAACTCTAAAAGAAAAATGGTCTGTGTAAACAGAGTGCACAGGTATAATGAGTGCTGTTTGCTGTTACGCAAAGCATCCACAGGAGCAGCTTCAGGGGTGCTCATAATGGCAATGATCCCAATTCTGAGTTTCCCTTTGGATGGCAGGGATGAACAATTTGGTGTCTTGGTGAAATGTTCAATTTTCATTTTCCTTCTCATCATTAATGACTTGGGGAAAAAAACCAAACCACAAAATGCATTGGTAGAGCACTTCAGGAAAACTGAAGAATGTGTCACTTTTTTTCTGCCTGTTGGAAGGTTCTGCTTGACAGTGAGAAAGCATACCATCTTTTTCATTTATTTTCGTCTCAAACTGACTAATTAATATTTAAAAACATATGCGAGCTTCTTACAGCTGTCATTTTCAACACCCCTGCCTGCTGTGTGTTGCTTAAGATGTCTCCTGAGATGGTATGGTGAAGACTGGGGTCTCAGACCTTTGCACATCAATCAGTGTTAGTATTTGTACACTGGTTCCCTCTTCACAGAAGCAGAGTCAGATGTAGGAGTAGAGTATGCACTGCAGATATTCTTGCTCGGTATTTTCCTTTCTTTTCCTTTCCCTCTTCTCCTTCCTGCTTTCTTTCACTCTTTCTCTGCCTTATAGAGTGCTAGAACAGCTGTGCATTTGTTGTCTTTTTCCTGATAAGAAATAGGTGTGGGACAGGCCTTTACTGGTTTGTGTTGGAGAGGGACAAAGACATAGTCGGGTAACATGTACAGAAAAAATGGGACTCTACTAGCAAGAAGAGTACATGTGACAAATATCATATCTACTTGCTGGTGTCTCTGTTCTTCCCTCCAGAATTATTCGTATAGCAAAGAGCTTTTATAGATATGATGGCAGAAATTATGTGCCTGCTCTGATACAACCTGGTGAGATAATCTATGAGTTCTAGCCTTTTTGTGGTGGTTTGGGGTTTTTTTTGGTGGTTTAGGGGTTTGTTTGGGTTGTGGGTGTTTTTTCTATTTGTTTTGTTGGTTTGGGTTTTTTGTTAGCAGTTTACTAGGATTGGATTTTGGGTCAGCCTGTCAAACCATTACATTATCAGGTTGTTTCAATGCACACTTGTAAAGCCAGTCTCTACCTTTTGGTGCAAGATTTCTTGACTTGGGATTCTTGAGGAGCTTGTATGCAAATACTCCTTCAAAGTTCCCTGGTTCAAAGGTTCTTTCCGTATCTGGTGCCGATGTGTAAGGTAAAACATGGAACAGCTGAATGTCTGACCAAGACTTGAGTCACTGACAGATTTCATCTTCAGTATCTCGTCTTGCAGCTCAATCCCTCTCTTGCTGAATTGAGTGGCGAAACAAACTTCGGCACGAACTGAGAATGTCTAAACCTGTTCATAGTTACAAATGTTTTTCCCCTTAAACTTGAAAGACCTGCCTGGTAACTCTTTGGTATTGAAATCCCACCCTGGCACTGGAACGCTGGTGAAACTGGTGTGTTGATTTTGGCACTTGCATAAATAACCTCCTTGGAATGTTTTCCAGTTCATGTGCTTTTGTTAATGAGTCTCTACAACCGGCAGAGATCTGGTAATGTGTCCGTCCTGGCTCTGAGGTGTATTGTGGCTGGGAATTATTACTACAGTAGGTAAAACTGCAGGGTTTTTTTTGGCAATAACTGTGCTTTTTACATTTTTCTTATTTTTTTTTAAACAAGTTGGGGCTGCTTTGTTATTTCTGGTTTTAATTTCTGATGTCCCATACCATCCCTTCCCTCATTTGTGTAAAGGTACGTGTTTGTGTGTCTCAAAGGGAAAAAAGGCAGTGAAGAAAAATGCAGCAAAACTTGTCTTGAGTCAGAGGGCAGAGAAGCAATATTGCTGTGCTCCTCCCACGCTATTCACCAGTGGTGCAAGGGATGTTGAAGTGAGTTTGCAGATTTTCCTAGCCACTTTAAAGTTGTTATTAACTGAATAATAGCTAATAGTAATGAATTGAGCATTTTCTTCCACCTCTAGATGTATTCTGTTTGCAATTAAAGAATTATTCTATTTTATCTGGGGCCAAGGAAAATTCTGACTTTATTTAGTTCGAATCCAAACCAAATTTTGCTTTTGACATCCTGGAAAAGATTTTACAACAAAATAGCAACTGTGTTTAAATTCCCAATATATTTATCCAAGTTGTATAAGCCTAGTGAGAGTTCTTGATGCTGACAGCTCTATCGAGACTTGAATGAAAGAGATGTGTCACTGGGCTTTAACTAGTCACATGCTGAAGAATAATCATTGTAGTATTTGTCATAATGTCTTCTTTTTTTTTTTTTTTTTGCATTGCTTATACCTGTGTGATAGATGCTAACTGGTAAAGGACAGCAGAATTGTTTCATAGCTTTTGAGCAGTTAACAGATGCTGAGATCAAAAGGTGTTATTCAACTAATGTAACTTGAGGGTGTTCTGAGTTTCCCACCTTTAATTTGTGTTTTGACTTAAGAGCACTAACTGTGTGAGGATGTGCCATGGTAATCAGTGAAATTTTGGTCTTTGGTGATGAACAACTGTAACTGACAGCTGGGCTCAAGACAGGAAGCAAATGAGAGTTTTTGGGAGGGATCTAACTGGGAAGAGAGGGATGAGTCTGCACACTCCTCTTGGGTTTACCTCCAGAAAGCTGCAAAGTTGTCATCAGCAAGAAAAAACAAATGGTAACCATCAGGTTATTGTAACAGAGAAGTGCAGTAAAATCAGGTGGTCAAAAATACACAGCTGATACAGGTATCAGAACAACAGTCTGTCTGCAGTAGGGAAGAGGAGTCACCAGAAACATCTGCAGAGAAGTGATGTGATAAGACTTACAGTTCTGGAGGACTGTTTAAGATTGGACTGGCAGTGGGTATGTGGATGTCAAAAAAAGCAGGAGGCCGAAATGGTGAGCGTTGGTCATGATCAGAACATAGAGGGGAGTTCTGGCAGCCAAGCTGACATCCTCTCTGTGTATGCCCAAGTCTAACTGCTGCTCAAAAACAAGAAAGCTGTTAGAAAGATGAGCCTCAGACTGAAATTGAAGAAAAGAGCAAAAAAAATCCTCCACAAGGTCAGAGTTTTGTGTGGAACCCAGAAACGTCCTATTGACGTTCATCCTCTGAAGCAAGTCCACCTGAATGAAAATCAGCAGTTTTGTTCAGACTTTACAGTCCTGTAAAATCAGTGATCTCAAAATTAGCACTTCATAGTAATGATCATTTTTGGCCTGACTGATGTGTGGGTCTTGTTTTTGTGGGTTTGGTTTTGTTTTTTTATCTGGGCTGACTGTTCTTTGGAGATGGTGGGATGAGACAAGTGAATAACCCTAAATAAAAGTTGCTAGAATGAAATAATTCTCAGGAGTGTGACTTAGACATGTACAACTCATTTGAGACCTTTTCCTGACATCTAGCTCACTACAGAAGAACGTGAAGCACTTCTTTAAGCCTCCAGTCTTTGGAACAGTTACTCATGTGCCTAGAACTAAGCACATGCTTGTCTCCATTAATTGAAGTCTGTGCTCGAAATGAACTGTGTGCTTAACTGTTAAATGGGCTTGTGGTCTCAACTGTGTACTCGGTGCCTCTGCGGTGGTTTGGCAAAGTCTGTTGTAAGCATGTGATCAAACCCTTGGAAAGCATGGCTCTCTGTCAGATAATGACTCTCAGCCAAACCAGCGACGTTCTGATACTGTATTACTTCATGGTGGTCACCAATTCCTTTCAGCATGCCATTTAGTGTGTGCACTTTGCCTCGGTGGTATCACTTTGTGTTTAGGTTTTCAAATGTCGGACCTGATGTCTTTCTGTACTGCTGGATGGATGCCATCTTTTTTTGAAATGACAAATGTTTTTAGTTTTTTATAACTGTCAGCTTGTCTTCTTTCTCTGTGATATCTCACTCGATGCTGCTTGTTAGATGCGCCTGCATTTTCTAAAAACATAACAAAAATTTGGTGTCTTATCTCCCCCCACTACCCTATTAAAAATAATAAAAAAAAGTCTTCACTACCTCAAATTGAAACAAAATCTTTGAACAATTGTCTATTGACTGATAGAGCAAAGTTAAAATAACTAACGTAAAATAACTTAGGAGTTCTAACCTTCTTTGGCAGTAGAAGAATGTGTGTTCTGTCTCCATTTGTTGGCATGCTCTTGTCCAGTATGGCTAAAGAAAAATAAATTGAACATCTCTTGTATTTTCTTAATTGTTAGCCGCTTGGAAAATTATGGGTCAGGTAAATTGATAACCCTGTAAGTATTATTCAGTCCACGGTTCTACTGTTACCTTTCATTAAACTGCTTTAAATGCATGATGACTCAGGCCGGCCGGTTCCACTGCTGCATTTTTCCATTGTCAAAAGTAAAGACGTTTTGGTCTCATCAGGGCTGCATGGCTTTACTTTGTTTGGCTCAACTCTTTGGATCTCCATGCTCCAAGACTGAATAACGCAAACTTCATTCATGGAAAAGCGAACACTTTGTGTACGGTTAGGGCATCACTTGCCAGCTCATCAACATTCACTAATTGTATCTCTTGCTTTTCACAGCTCCTCATGTTAGATACACCAATTAGACAGTGTGTGTGTATATACATATATTATTTTTTTCTATATAGCACTGTATTCTGTGAATGTGTCAAGGCACATTAGTTAAGAATCTATACATGCTTTAAAGCGAATAGCAGAATTACTGCACTCAGAAATGTTTGCTCGCTGTTTGAGCGCTGGTTCCTAAGGGCTTTGATTCACAAGCTAAAATGGCTAACAAGATTGCTGCTCCTAGCGTGCACGCAGGGCTGGGAAAGCTGATACTTTTGTGAAAGAGCTGCATCTTAGAGTGCAGTGATTTAAGGGAAACCATCCCAGATTTTGTTTAGTTCAGAGAACGTTGTGGTGTAACTTTGTGCTGTAAATAGCTTGTGAATCAGAAGCCTTGAGCAGCTGATCGCTACTTTCTTCCATTAAAATGTATTTATGATACAAAGGAAGGTGAGCAGGGTATAAATGCTCTGTTTGTTTTATTTTCTAAGTCACAGTTGCATCCTTTTAAAAATAGGTTTTTCCTTGGTAAAGAGTGTAGGTTAAATTGACATGATTTTTACTTTGACTAGTGGAAAAGCTTTTGTGGTCTTTGTCTGTAATCTGAAATTTGGGTTTGGACTGAAATGTAGATTTTACAAAGACAAAATTGACAGTTAACTAGCACACATAAATAATCTCAACTCAGATTTGGGGACTCCTGACCAAGGTGTAGTGACATGTTGGCTATACTGTGACAGAAGAACCTTCTTACATGTGTGTGACTATAGAAGTCCTCTAATTTTTGAACTAAGATCTTTCAGTAGGTTTGCTATCTGTAGTTAAGTTCTAAGTCTGCTTAACTCGAAAGCTTCAAAGGGCATTGGGATATTTCGCCTCTAATACTTGGAGTAAGGGAAGAAACATATTTCTTTTTCCCTTCTTATGGTGAGTTTTGGAACTGGCAAACAAACAGCAGTGCTTTTTGAAGCTCTGTATGATAAGCAAACAAAGGTAAGTTTCCTTTGTGAATAGGAACAAAGAGTTACTTGAAACTGCTTTCCAGTTGCTAAAACTAATAATCTTGGTGTTTATAGGAGTAGTAATTGCCATTTAGAACAAAAAGGTGGAATGTGTTTTTTGGTTGGTTTTTTTTTAATCAAATGTAGATGGTCTATTTTTCTGAAAACATGTACCATTGATGCAAAATGTAGATATTTTATGGGTAAAACTGAAAAATTTTGCACCCAAAATTTAGCTTGGGAATGCAGATGCTTACATTTGGATAAATTGATAAATTGCTAGAGACAGAGGATATTAGATTAAATTGTCCAGGTCGTATGGGAATCATCTTGAAATTAGATGCTTCTAATAAAACAGGGCATCAAAGATGTTACTCAAAGTCTTCAGCTTTTTGTAAACTTGTCATTACTCTTTACGGACTCAATAAATGTTGGGAGTTGACTGGTTTATTTAGCATTTTGCCTTGCCTAAAGCCCTGTTGCACTTGCTTGTATCTAAAGTTACCATGAGGAAAAAAAGAATTAATATATAAAACATAGAACTAGAAAAAGTTGAAAAGCTAGTAATTTTTGTGAGGGTTGTCTACAAAGTGGCATCTGTGTGGTTACTGATCTCTTCTTGGCGTGGAAGGCTCTAGAATGTAGCTAGAACCTGACCTATTTGTAAAGATACACATTATTCGCAGATATAGATGTTCAAGAAACTGCTGTAACAGACTCACTTTAGATCAGACTTCTTTTAAGATAACACTTGTTTTCAGTCTGTACCTCTGAGTGAAGTCTGGCAGGCATCGTAACTTGAATGTGCTATGACATATTACGTGACCCGTACTGCATGCCTTTCTTTATACTAGTGTACTGCAACCAAACCAGACTTTTTTTTTTCCCCCCCTCTTCTCTAATATAGATTGGGGGGTGCTGCAGTCTTAATGTCTTCTCTGTACGTGACAACAGATTATCTCGAATTCCCTCTGAAATTTCACAAGCCACTGAACTTCATGTTCTGGATGTTGCTGGAAACAGGTAAGAGATTCTTGTATTGTCATATTCTTTTGCTGGATTTACTTAATTCTTTCTAATGACAAAAGATACTACGTCTAAGAATGAAGTACCAAAAAAACAATTATGACTTTTGTGTTAGGGTTACTGTTGAAATTGTCAAAGTTGTCTTCCCCCTTGACCCAAAGTAGCATAAATTGTGTGTTGTCATGAGTACGTCTTCTGGATTGCTTTGACCCTGAGGAAGAGATAGGATTTAAAAAAACAAAACCAAAAACCTCTGGATTTGTGTGTTTCTGAATTAAAAGTGAGAATCTAGATAATTTGGTAGAGCTTCAGCTGAAACTACCAGCTTTAATGTCAAGTAACACTGAGTGTCTTGTCTTAGAGGTACAGTGCAAGTAACAAATAATGCCACTTTGACCTTGCGGCTTCTCATGAATCTTAGTTGGTATGCTTCAGACATCAAAATGCAAAAAGGAGTGGATTGAAGCATAAACCAGCAAATTAGTTCAGTTGCTTAGTAGGAAGTTAAATGGAAGAAAAAAAAAAGAGGAAAAGCAAATGGCATCTCATCTCTGCAATGTGATTGTCTCATAGGCACTTCGATATTTCTGTTCTGGCAATTGTGTATGTACAAGGCTCCAGAGCAGAAGCAGCTGACTGCCTTCCAGGGAATTTTATTGCAGTAGAAAAAGCTCAGCATTGTTATCTGTTATTCACAGCTATAGAGAATTATGGTCTAAAGTTAAGCTGCAGATTCTTTTTAAAAGAATGGGGTAGTTGGAATTGATGACTACTGCAATGCCTTCTATTAGAGGCATTAGTCTCAATCCTGTTGATTCCAACTCAGGGATATATATACTTAAGAGTCAACTTCATGACCATCTATTAAATCTCCTAGAGATTGCCCTGACTTTTTTTACTTTTCTTTTCTGAACTAGGCTGACGTATCTTCCCCTCTCACTGACTACATTAAAGCTGAAGGCTTTGTGGTTGTCTGATAACCAGTCCCAACCTTTGCTGACGTTTCAGACTGACACAGACCCTGAAACAGGAGAAAAGATTTTAACATGTGTATTACTCCCTCAAATGCCTTCTGAGCCTGGTTGCCAAGGTAAGCGCCTAGAGTCAGTTTTTCATTACCTACAGGAGTACTTCTTTGTTTACTGTGTTTGTTACATAAAGATTTGTAAAACAGGGTTTTTGAAATCCATACGTAAGTTCTAATGAGCAGAGTAGCAAAGTTCTGGCTGAATTTTCCCTTTTAAACTTTTTTTTTTGGTATTCATACTAGTTTTCAGAAGACTTGCAAACATGGCTGTGAGTGTTATTGAAAATACAATGACACCAGCTACAATAAATAAAATGCAGACCTGGAAAAAGAAAACTTAATCGTATCATTATTCTGAGGCTTGCCATTGGGCAAGTAGTGGTGTCCATATTTGTGTACATTGATTATATGTCTTAAATACATATATATGTAGTGAAAATTGGTGGCTTTCCAACTACAATCGCTTTATCAGAAAAATAATTACATAGCTAGTAATAAGCAGTAGACATTTTACGTTTTAGCAAGCTAATTTTCTTTGAAGCAAAGATGCTGTACAATAAGTTTATTATATTCTTCAACAAGTGTAGAATGGCAGTATAAGTTCTTTTCCATTTTGTTCTGAAACTTGCCTCTGGGTCAGGTGGAACCATAAACTCTTTTTCACTGTTGGCTCGGTTGCTGCTCCAATAACTTCTGCCTCAAGCTTTTATAGCAATCTGTGAACATTCAAGGGGATTCATCTGAGCTAATACTTGAACTCTTGCTGTAATTACCAGAGAGAAATTTATGCCATCCAAGAATAGACTTTTAAAAGAAACCATGTAGATTCTCCTCCACTGAGTACAAAGGGGGCCTGAGGAGAAAAGCTCAGCTGTAGATATCTGCATTGTAGGTACCCAAACTTACCTAGATTAATTCCACTCTTTCAATACTATGCAGCTGGAACAAATAGAAACCGTAAAAGCAGTAGAAGTGTAGAAATGGCTCTGGTTTGTGTCAGCTTCTGGATTTTAAGAATACAAATTGCATTAAGAATTAAAATAAGTAAACAAATTAACCCCTTTAGATTTAGAGAAGACTAAGCTAGCTCAAGAAGAGTAATTGAGGCAGGCTAACTTTCTCTAAAGGCAACACTACTAGAAATTGCATTTCTTCCTTTCCAAATGAATCTCATGGCCTGAAGGTTGTTGGACGTGTGTGCCTAAGCAATACTAAAAGGATGAGGTCAGTAAAAGCAAAGATCCTGTGTTACAGAATGCCATTTAGGGAACTGGCTAATGTCAGATGGCAGCCCTGATCCAGAAGAAAAGCACGTGTAGCGGCAAGTATATTAAAATATGTAATCAGTGCTCTAAAACTGCCAGAAGCCTGAAACAATCCAAGTACAGAAATTTTGCATTTATACAGAAACTATTTATTGTGCGTACTTGATAATAGAAAATTAATGCAAGTTCTGTTTTCTATCAAAAATATAGAAATAGTAAATTGTAAATCCTGGATGAGTGATTGGTTGGATACTGCAATTATTAACAATATAGCATGTTAATGTTTTAGGCTTGCCGTGAATCTTTAATTATGTTTTGCTTTTCTAACAGATAACCTACCACGATGTGGTGCGCTGGAGAGTTTGGTAAATGAAGTGTCAGATGAAACATGGAATGAGCGGGCAGTGAACAGAGTCAGTGCAATTCGCTTCTTAGAAGATGAAAAAGATGAAGAGGATAATGAAATGGTATGTTTTCCAAGCCTTTGGATACCTGCAGACACTGTGCCTTTAATGCAAAAGCGTATGAAAGTATCTGAGCTCTCTTGCTCTAAATATTTCAGCTGTGACTGCATGCTTTTTGCGTGTGTTTATAGAAGAAATTGTTCATCTTGACTGCTGAATCTTTTCACGTTGCCTTAAAATGCCTTTTTTTTTTTTTCTTTTCTTTTCTTTTCTGCTTTGAATAGAACTCTTACGTTCTGATGCAGGACAATCTTTGTTTTATTTTGTTTTCCTGTGTCTACTCAGGATGTTTTCTTTCCAGAAACAAGATAGGATCTTTCTCTGCATCTGTGAAGCTTTACTGCCCGAAAGTATATAGGGTCCAGTTTAGGATTCCAGCACTCTGGCATGTGTCTTCATTAAGTTTGCCTTTGTTTGTCTCTCTAATTTCTATTTCCGATCTTTTTCTTTCTCTCTCTCTCTCTATTTCTTCTTTTTTCTTTCCTCCACCATTAGCATTGAAACAACCGTAGTGTCCATAAAGAGCAAGAATGTTGCTCGTTAGTTTCCCACTTAAACAAAGGATGTGGGAACATCTGTCACTGTACTTATAAGACCTCTCCATTAAGTTGGGCTCTGCATGTCCTGAAGATCAAAATGCAACGTGATCTTTAGCTTTACTAACTTTCATTAACAATTAAAACTCTTTGTAAAGATTAAGACTGCTTCAATCAGATTTTCAGCATGCTTCTCTGATGCTCGAAAAGCTTGCTGGTGGTCCTCATTAGAGCTCAGCTTGAGATACTTCAGGGCACTGTCGGGATTGTAGCACTCTAGAAACATGGTCTTACTTTAAAAAGTGACTGTAAAAATTCTTAGCAGGGAAACGAACATTTAAGTTTTCAAGTAAGGTGGTTATGCTTAATCCAAAGCAGCAGAAACTAAAAGTGTCTGATGAGCATGGTTCGTAGACTTTGAGTGATAAGGGAGTTCAGAATGATGCTTCTTAATAACTATATCAACCCGAGAATGTCCATGTAATAACGAGGGCTTGGGTGTTAATGATAACTGCTTTCGGTCATGGTATTACAGCCTGACTTGAAGCAAGAACCTTTTCGGGGGAGGATAAGTTTATGATCCTACTGGGGTGAAGGAAGGGCAGATTTCCAAACCAGTCTTGACCTATGCACCCATTATGGGTCATCAGTTCTGTGTAATCTGCACAGTTTACATGTATACCGCTGAAAAGTAATTGCATGTGTATATGTATTATACTGATACATATTTGTGCAATTATTCTTGGTGTTCTGTTGGTCTCTAATCTGGATGCTAACTGGGGTTTTCATAAATTTTGTTTTCCTTGTAAAGGTTTCAGCACAATGATGCTAGACGTTCTTGTGTCTAAGATGGGAGAGAAGTACTCCCTCTTCTTCCTTTCAAGATATTTGTTCTCAACTGACAAGAGAACCAAACTGTGTGGTGGGGCCGGAAGGCATACAGAGCTCCACACAAACATGTGTTTGACACTGTAAAGAGATCTTGTGGGATTCTTTCAACCAGCTGAATGTTTTTTGTTTGAAATATGATCTTAAATCACTTGAGTGGTTTTGGGGAAAAAAATAATCCCAATATTTATGAAAGAATCTTCACTGCATAACTTGTAATTGTACTTCACTGGAGTGGCTTTCAGAGTAGTAGGTCAAGAGAGGAAAAAATTTGCTCCCAGACAGTTCTTAAAACCTCTTTCACTGTCTTCATAAACAAGCAGCTATGAAAATAACGTTCAACATAGAGCATCATAGTTTGAAAAGGGGGGGAAAAAAGAAAAAAAAATTGATACCTAATATTTGGTATGTGAATGCTAAAGCCTTGAAAGCGTATGTTGTTTTTCAAAGAGACGAAGGCAAAACCTCTTATTGCACTGTTTATTTTTAGAGAACACTTCTAAGGCGAGCCACTCCACACCCTGGAGAATTAAAGAACATGAAAAAGACAGTGGAGAATTTACGGAATGATATGAATGCTGCTAAAGGACTGGATTCAAACAAAAACGAGGTCAATAATGCCATTGACAGAGTGACCACTTCTGTGTAGAGTTTCATCTCCAGGTTTTACCTCCTGTGTCTTCCCCTGCTGTTGAAATGTTCCTGTCGTCTTCTGGGACCTCACTGAGCCCCTTTTTGTTTTTAGCCAGAACCTGATTCATCGTCTCCATATATGTGAAAAGTGCTGCCCACTGGAAGAAAGTGCCTTATTTCATCCAGGCAGTGAACCAATAATTTCCAAATCAATATTGTAATTTTAATAGTGCTAGGCTTTTTTAAAGTATAATACACTACTGTATGCAGAATACAATATTTTTGTCTTAAACACAGGGGAAATAATGCTTTTCTTTTCCAGAGTGCTGGGATATATTTTTTTCCCCAGTGGCTGGATGTGCTGGTGAGAAATATAGTTTTGTGGAAAATCGATACACTTTTTTATTTTTTTGGCAGCTCAGATGGTGTAAATTTTAAATTTTTGTATAGGACTTTCATAACAAAATGATGTATTTCATTTTTAAGAGAAAATTTATCTTGAGCGGTACATATTTTAGTATTTGTGGAAGAGAACAAATTTCATGGACAATTGTATTCATTTGTTTGTACCACCCATCGTGCCTTATGGTGTCTTGTACGTCATATTAGTCTTAAATATAGCAATTTTTGAGGAAAGTGAGTAGATTTAAACTTGGTCTCCTGTTTTAGATCTGTTTTTCCTTTTGGACAGTAATTTGTTGGGATTTTTACAGCAGAGAACTTATGTTTGTATCATGGGGTCTTAGGTCGTGAAGCACAAATGTTTTGTTGTAAACAAAATTAAGATTAAAATGACCAAACTGCTATTGTTATTACATAATGCACTCACACTTTAACTTAGTTGTAATGAAACATCTTGTTTTGGATGCCATGTTGCATTGCAGTCACTAGAAATTCCTGCTTCCCTTGGTGGTTTTTTTTGATTGGTTGGTTTTTGTTTTTTTTTTTTTTAAAATGTGCCATCTGTAAAATAACTTTAAAAACAGCACGGTAGACTTTCAGAAGCACAGTATGAAGCTAGTTTTATGTATTACACAAGAAAGCATGATTCTTTAAAGTGCTTTGGTGGTTTTATATAAATATATAAAACCATAATAAAAAAAAAATCTTTAAAAGCTTCAGTAGATTTATTGTATCATTAAAATAGCAATTAAAGTATGTATGAATTAATACTGGAATTTACTATCATTGTTACTGTGTTACACTTCCAGTGGCCCAATGCTGATTTCAAGGTCTTATTAAATCTGTGGGTTCTGGTTGGTTTATAAAGGTAAGTATTAACTGAGTTGAATTCAGTAGATGATGATTTTGCAAAAGGCTGATCAAGATTGATTTTGGTGTCTCTGGGTTCATTATGTGCCATGAGCTAACAAGAGCCACTAACTTGTTCAGTGCAGGGACCTGAGCAGCCTGAGTTCAGAGCAAAGATTTGACATGTTTTGTGTGAGCTAATGCAATGAACTCAACTTTCAACAAAATGAAAGACCTGACACTTCATGTATGGCTAACCTCGTCCCTTCTTCTGCTCAACATTTCTTCCAGTAAGTGTTGGTGGCATGAGGGTTTCTGGGAGAAGATGAGAAAGGAGATGATTAGGGAAGTCATAATAACATCTGTATTAAAATTAATAACTGCAATATTTGATAATTGTTTGTAATTTAACTTCTTAAATTTTGATTTGAAGCTTTTACAAAAGGTGCTGCTTTCTTTTTGATATTGGACAAGTAGGTATTGCAAACCATCTCCAAGTATTCAATTCTAACCTGACAAAATACATTCATTTTTATGATTTCTTCTAATCCCAAAGATCCCTCATTTAAGCTTTTAGGCATGGTCTCTTTGCAGGAGCTGCTGCAGGCCGATAGAATCATAGAATGGTTTGGGTTGGAAGGGACCTTAAAGATCATCTAGTTCCAACCCCCCTGCCATGGGCAGGGACACCCTCCACTAGACCAGGTTGCCCAAAGCCCCATCCAACCTGGCCTTGAACACTTCCAGGGAGGGGACATCCACAGCTTCTCTGGGCAACCTGTTCCAGTGCCTCCCCACCCTCACAGTGAAGAATTTCTTCCTAATATCTAATCTAAATCTGCCCTCTTTCAGTCTAAATCCTTTACCCCTCATCCTACCACTGCACGCTCTTGTAAACAGTCCCTCTCCAGATTTCTGGAGGTGTTAGGCTAGTTCAGGGCAATTTCATTCTTCCCAGAACAGAGCTCTGCTTCTTGTTCTTGGTAAGCTGCTCTTAAAATAGAAAGAAAATGAGGGGTTTTGATACAGTAGAGTCCAACCTTGGGTAGAGTTTTCTTTTTAAAGTACTTACAGGGATTGACACAACAAAAGTTTAAAAATGTAGGAGGCTCTGTACGCAGAGACCGAGTAAACCCTCAGCAAACTCATTTGAGATGAACATGAGTTCCTAAAAAAGACAGACCAAAGCCAAAGGCAGCAGGACTCTGTGCTCTGTGATGATAGTTTTTCATTTGGAGGTTGTGGTTTGGTTTGTTTTTAGCATCTGCTCCAGATATAAACAGGAGAGCTCCATCAACTAGCTGAAATGAATGTTTAAAGCTTGGCTTTGGGCCTTGCCTAACATGCCACCAGTTGAAAATAATTAACTGCCTGTGTGCACCTTCTCCTGCTAAAGTCGGAACAAGACGTAAACCTTGTTAGAGCTCTGCGATAGGGGCTTTGTCACTAGGCACTTGCTTTTTGTACACTGCAGCAGGCTTGCGGAGACTGCACCGCAGCCCAGAAACTAGCCAGAAGACAAACACTACTTGCTGCCTTGGCTTTGACATGAAGTAACTGCTTAGCAATCAATTTATTTATTCATTTTTAATAGTGGAATGAATATTTGTTTTGGTTTCTCTGGCTACAGAGAAATGGGTGATCCAGGCTTGTTGCTTTCATTTGGGAGAGTTTCCGTTCCTACAGCTTAGGCTGGCTAGTATTGGCTCCTGGTGGTCATCTTGGCCAAAGAAAGGTGCTATGAATTCTTATTGAAGGTGTTTGCCTCCATTCATTTGTAAAAGAAAATAAATTGAGCTGAGAATAGAATCGAGCTGAAGTCCATCATGAGACCATCCTGCTACTATCCCCAAAGGAGCGCTGGTGTTCCTTGCTTTTCACTGCCATCTGTCTTCGCTTTGTAATGAAAGTCTGGATTTTCATTATGTTTTTTCAGTGAGTATCTGGGCAGATCTGAAAGAGGAGGTGTATTTTTCAGTCTTTTACACTGAGCGCTGTATCTCGTTAATGGCTTTTGTTTATGCTCTTTGGGTGAGGCAGTTTGAGATCCTGCTCTGCGGCAGGTAGTGCAGCAGTACATACAGTTTAGGGCAGGGTGTTTGGCAATAAGCGTGGTTTTTCCAGGCCAGTAAAAACTTGAGGTATGACAACAGCCGCTGGTAGTGTGGAATAATAGCAGTTGCAGTGTCATTTGTTTTCAGGGCTTAGATACTCCCTGTGCAGTCGGTGACAAGTAGTGACCCTCTCCCCAAAATCCTAAATGTCCAGTTCACAGCAGCTTTATCGTGAAAGAGTGGTTTGCATGTCGTTCCACCTGATCAAACCTCCAGCAGCCCAGACCCCAGCAGTCCCTCTGATCTCTCGAATGGTCCATATGTGTGCCACTTTATAAAGTGGTTTAGGTACACTTGTCCTCCCAACAGTGTCGACAAACTTCCACGCAGTTTTAACTGTATTTTTTCATCAGAAAAAGCTGCTGATGTTTGTTATGCTGAAGTAGTGTGTCCTTGAAAGCATGAGCCCTCCTTTCCCAGACTCTGGCTTTTTTCTCTTGGTGATTCTTTGAGGACCCTGACTGATGAATATAATTTTGTAAGCAGAATTTTTTTTTCCTCTGTAAACTTCTACTTTTTCAATTGCTTTGTAAGTCTTTTGGGAGGTGGGTTTAACGCAAGGAAAGAAACACGACAAAATTTGCATGCTCCTTTATTAGCTATAAACAGGTAACCAGGGAAAACCAATTGACCATAATGGTGGAGTGGATTTAATATTAACCTGTCAGTTACTGCATGCGAGTTCTTTTTATTGAAAGTCACAATTCCATAGTCTTACAAGAACAGAGGGGGGGGAAAAAAAAAAAAAGGCAGCACTCTCTTGCTATCATTGTTAGTGTAGCAACAGATTTTTCCATCCCCTGTGTGTTGCTCCAGGCTTTTTCCACAGCTTCCATATAATTTATGTGTTGAGATTATTTTTCTGGCTTACATTCCATATTTTTGATAATCAGTGTATTGTGAGAAAGTGCCTACTGGGAACTTGCATACTGCTGTCCTTTCCAGTAAATGACTTGTTTGTGTCCAGGACAAGCTGATCAGCCTGTTTCTTGTCTAATATTAGTGCTTTACTAGCGCTGGTTAAACCATTTTTAGCTGATTAGCTACTTAACAGGTTTCACTACTTGCTGTTCATGAATTCAGCTTTTGAGAAGAGTAGCGATACCAGGAATTTAATTTTTTTTAAAAATATATTCTTTAGTATATCAGTCGATCCTTTCCTGGTTCACTGTAAATGTCTACCTCCCACTGAGACTGAAGCATACTATTTATCAGAGATGTCTAGACCTTTTGTTAATGGAGAATTCACTGCTATTCTTTGCCTTGACTCTGGAAAATAAAATTACTTTAGTTTTTCAATTGACTTGATAAGAGTGTTTCTCATCTTCATTTTCCGTCAAACACAAATCTGTTTCCATGCTTAGGTTGCTATCGGAGAAGATGACAAAAGCTGACTGGTCTTGGCTATCACTAAATATTTTGGGTGGTGCCTTCCTCCTGAACCAATTTTGAAATTTTCAGAGGGACAATGCCTTCCTCTTTCATTCTGAAGTCAGGAATATAATCGATATTCAACAACCTAATGGAAAACGTGAGATTTTTAAAAGTGGAAAAGCAGATACCTGGTTTGAGGACAGCTTTGTGAGCTGCTTTGCAAGAGCCATCTTATCTCCTCTTCTCGTTGATGTTGGAGTCGCTATGCATTTTATCTCCTCTTGTACGGTTCTTGTGGCAACAGGACAGCCAGTCGTGGGTTCTGCCAGAGCAGAGGACTTTGAGGAGCTCGGTGCATGTGGCTGGACTGGTTTTGAATTTGTAACTTCCTCTTAACAGTGATGTTATTAGTCTGTTAACACAGATCTTAAGAAGTAGCTTATCTTTATACAGGAGAAGTCCTCTCCTGAAAAGTACAGCATCAGTATTGTCTGTGGGAAGAACTCTGTGGCTCCTCAATGATGTTTGGAGAAGGGATTTAGTAAATATCTCTTGGCATAAATACTGGAAAATGGACGCCTGATAGCACCTTAGACACTTTTTTCTCTTCGTGCTCATCTGTTGCTGGAGAATGTTGTCTTGACTGAAATCTCTGGATGTGTAGCTGGAGGCATGGTAATAGCCATACCCAAAAAGTTAGCAATGTTCACTGCAGTGGCCATACCCAAAATGTTAGCAACGCTCACTGCAGTAGACAACTCCTGACTGTGGTAACTTTCCTCAAAATCCATGGATGCACGCACAGCTTGCAGATACCACCAAAGCGTCAGCACCTTGAATTTCAGCTTGTAAGAATCCCCAGAATAATGCAGAGACAGGACTTAACTCTTCAAAATTACTTTTAGTTGGACTAAAACTATCTTTTTTTTTTGGTCCTGAAGCAAGCTTGAGCAAATTATGGGACTATGCTACTGATGTAAGCAGTTTGATTCTCTGATCTCTCCCAGGAACTTGCCAGTTTTACCCAAACCCCAAATGAATGGGCTGCATTAAACCATTTTGAAGTAGCTCATAGGAGATAATGATTGTCCTGTATTTCTGGAAGATGAAACAGCGCACTACATGATTATAATAATGAGTGAATTTCTCTCTAGTTTGTTGATAACATCATGGACTTCCACTAGGCAACTTAAAGCCAAAACAACATCTAAACTAACTAACTAAAAGAGTGATTATTTGAATATTGCTGATGATTTTTTTCCTATTCAAAAGGAAAGAAAACTTCAAGTCTGAAGAGCATTTGCATAGTGGATGTTTTTAGGATAACCTGCAGCAATTTTATTTTTTTTTAAATGGTGTCTTCAGGAAATTCAAAAATCTTAACCTGGCTGGTTAATACTTGAACATCTAAGTTTAAAATTAAGTCATGTATTTACTGCTAGGAAAATTTCCCTGTGGAAGGCTTGCTTCAATAATCTGTTCAGGCAGCTTTTATGCTGCCTCTTCTACAGTGCAAGCATATTCAAGGATGCTTTTGTTTTCAGCAGCATTTTGTTTAGCTTTCATTCCTATTTCATGCGAATCACACAAAGCTCTCTTAGAGACAGCCTTTTGTATTTTAAAAAGGGAATGAGTCTGAAATAGTTTTCAATTCATAGAATATGTATGTTATGTATAGTTGTACTTAGAAGGAAGAGAATGTTTATATTCTAGGAAATACATCTTTAAAGACATTTTCTTTCACGTATTTACTAATGAAGCTATTTAAGCAAATATTTTTTAAGTAGAAAAGTAGGTGAGAACGTGTGTTTGGGCTTTGGAGTTGAATTGTAGTAGCAGGTGTATTACCATCAAAATATTCTGGCTTCTACTTGCCAATGGTGACCAGTTCGTTGCTGTAAGTTGGGTGTTTATTGTCACTGTATGGTTTTAGTATGGTGCTTCAGAAATGTGGGTGGTTTTCATGTCTTGACTTTTAATGTTAAGCTGTTCTGGATTCTTTTTCATTTGCCAGAATGATTTAGGGTGATACATAGCATTTGCACACATTTGTTGCCTGGAGGAAATTTCTTCTCTGGAGGATTTATTAGCAAGATCTTATCGGAATAGACACCTTGTACTTTATGAGAACAATTTGTCCTCTTAACATACAGGGGTATGATACAGATGAGTATTTATGTTCTGAAGAGACCGCCTTTGAAAATGTGAAAAACATGCTGAAAGGAGGTAAAAAAGGAGCCCACCTGACTTGCTGGTGAAATATTGAAGGAAAATGATCTGTTACCAATCAGTTAGGAGCATTGCTAATGAAGGATGATGAAAAATGTGTTTCCATCCAACATAACAACTGCTGAGGCCACTAAATAGTTTCCCCCCACCCCCCAAACATTTCTGCATTTACGAAACATCAGTGTTACACAGTCCAAAATATCCAAGAAGCCTGAAGTCCTAAATACTGAATTCCCTTCTCCCTTTGTTTTATTCCAAATATTTTAAAGAGAATGTAAAACTATGTGCCTCACACTGTATTTGCTACTAATGACTTAAAACATTGACCATTTTAATCTTTTTGGGTCTCAGCTTCCTCAAGTATAATACACTAGAAGAAACTTCCTACCTTACCTGAGTAACAAAAAGACCAATGATCTGTAAAATTCTGTAAGGAGAACTGATTTTTCTCTCTTAGGATATTTGCCAGTAGCCTCTTTTGTCTCAAAGCATGATCCAATAGTATTGAATCTAATGAGAATGAGCTAATAAATTACTGGAGGTTTTTTAAGATATTTTTGGAGTACGACTCTACTACCTGTTAGCTGAACTGAGGGGTGATAGCCACCCTGAGGGGTGATAGAAGTTTTTTGCCCATCTAATACCCATTACTGTATCAGAGTAATGAGTTGGGGGGGGGGAATCCAATAAAGAGATTGAGTGGTCGCTTTGCACTAAAGCACAGCGAACAGAGCTGTACCTTCCATCTCTTCCTTATAGCAAACTCCGCCTGCGACCGGCGTCCCTAAGAACTTGCAGCATTAGCACTGTGGCTGCTCTTGGCTTTGTCCGAAAGGATGCAAAGAGCCCAGCACAGTAACACCCTGGCAGTCAGTGGGCCCAGCAACAGCATCCCTGACGTTGTCTGTTCCTCATTTTACATCGCTACTGAACTCTGGATTAAGGCCAATATCTTCTTTTCACTCCCTACTCTTTTTGTTCATCAAAAAGGATCAAGTTGTAAAAAATGAGGGTTAAGATTTGTTTTCAAAGTAACGTTAGCCTACGCTCACAGCAGCAGCATTCATTGGTTTGTTTCTGCATTTTATTTCGTGAAAGCATAATCCACAGGGTGTTTTCCTTACAACAGGTACGTGCGAATGTAGGCTAAAAGGCACTTCTGTTTTTTTCTATTCAATCTTTTGCCATTGATATAACCAAACTTTGAAACTGCTTTCATAAAGACAATGCCATCCACAGTATTGCATACACCTAGTGAAAACGTGAGCGGCTCTTACCTGGAATTGTCATTTTGTTTTTATTTTACATTAAAGTTCTGTAGATCAAGAATAAATTGAAGACGAAAATATCTTATTTACGGAAGATGTGCTGTGTGAAACAGATACTGGTTTTCCCTTACAGCTGTATGTCAGCGTGAGGAAAAGCATCCCTGTGTGACAAGCAGGCGGGGAACAGGAGCGCTCTGCAGCTCTGCCTTCCCACCTCCGCTGCGAGGGGCATAGGGATGTGCAATCAGCTCCCTCCTCATACGCACGAGAGGATACCATGGCTGTTGACTGTATGCCTAGGACGGTGAAGTGATTGTCAGCATAAGCTAATTAGAAACCTAGCCAGTTGTACTATATTAGTTTTTCAGCTTCTGTTACCTTCAGTGAATTAGCCTTTTACTGGTCTTACAGAATTTGGCAGGCTGGGTTTGAGAGGCTGTTGTTTAGGATTAGGGATCAGGGTCACACAAGGATGAGATATTTCCTTGGAAGAAGTTAAATGCCTCACTCTACCTTTGTTTATTTTTAGGGTGAAATTGCTTTATGACTTCCTAATGAGCTTAAAAGTTGACGAGGATTTAAACTGTCTCTGGAAACACCCTGCACGTATTGAGGTGTCACATTAGCTATTCTGAAATAAAACAGACCAAAACAATAGCAAACAATTTCAGCTAGTATGATATTTCCTGATCTGATTAGAATTTCTATCCACCTAGTTAATATTCATAGGAAACAAAGCTTCTATTTGAGGGTACCTTATGTTATCTTATTCAAGGCAAGCATAAGGAAACGCCAGGAGATATCCTGCCTTGTGTTTTGAATTGTCAGGAGGAATAGGAGCCACTACTGTGTCATGATTGTGCTGCTTTTGCATTCGATTCACTGATGAACTAAATCGACAATCAACTTGAGTGTCCTGAGCGATGTGGTTCAGAACAACCAGAAATCCTGGCTATTTATTAGTGAACAGTCGTATCATTGAGTGTCAGTGCAGTTCAAAATGTAATTTAACAGCAGGTTTCTTACAGAGGCCAATCACGCCTTCTATGTACGATGCAAATAATCCTTGGTTTGGGCTATGATCTTTTCAAGACTCACAGAAAGGTCTATAATCTTTTCCAACGAGACTCTGAGATACTCTCCTTGTCCCTTCCCTAGTCTTTTCAGCCATCCTAAAATGAAAAGCAAATGAAGAATCCCATAGGGAGTTCCTTCGGCAGCTGAAGATGAATCAATATGTCCAGCATGGACAACCGTGTCCTATCTCCTTTTCTTTCTCAACATTAGATCTAATAGAGGTCGTGACATCTGGGGTGCTGATAACAGCAAGAAATCTGTCTGTGTGAACATCACCATTTTGCATTAAAAAGGGAAAAACAGAAGCTTAATGAATCGTTAAATCTGAATCAAATATCTGTTTAAACAACGTGAAAGTCACTGTGTGCTGCTGATTGTCCCACCATAAACATGCTGATAATTTTTTTCATTAGTTTATGTCCTCCATCTCTTTGCCTTGTTGGAGCATGTGTGTTAATGTATCTATTGAGATGGTGTCAGGCTGCTTTCTGCCATTCAATTTGTATCATTTTAATAAAATTTAAAGGCAGGTTTAAAATAAAGTTTAAAAGAAAGATAAAGATTACTGTGGAAAAATAACTTCAGTGAAATTAAGGTTTGTAGGCAGCCATGAAACAACTTGTATATGAAGAAGAGACGTGGGGTTTTTTGATGTGAGTAAGTAATGGGTGTTTGGGGAAAACTGGACTATAATTACTTTGAAAGTCAGCAAACCTGAAAATATCAATTTACTATTGTACCTTCTATTGGGGCCATTCAATAAATGGAACATTTTATTTAATGAATAGTGAAAAAGGGGGAGGTGACTTGATAGGTTTTGTAACTTGGGACATGAGATGAAACGATCACTAAAGGTCTAAGTGCTCTTGTTTGTTTTCTTAATAGTACAGAATATAACATTATTGAAGACTGTTGTTGATCTTTTAATTCTTCTTTACAATGCTGAAGGTGGGCTTGTTTCCACGCTCGTGTAAGTCCCTGAAGGCTTCCACTATTTTCAGCAGCCTTTGCTTGCTCTTTGTATCACCAGTATTGCCCATTGTCTGGCAAAGTGTGTCTCTGGGACTAAAGGTACCTCTCAAGGTAAAAAGGGGAAACCCAGTATTTACAAGATACTAAAAGACCTTGCAGAACTTGCCAGACAATTTCTGCACATACTTACTTCTATCACTTTCTTAAAATCTATTCATTGCCTTTTTTTTGTCATCTTCCTCTCAGGACTCTATTAAGTGGCTTCCCAAGTCTCCTAAACTGTACAGTGGCCATAACTGGAGCTCCCAGGGCTCTCGCTGGGCCTCGTTGAAAGGAAAGGAAGGTTTTCATGGTGGTAACCTGTACAAATTCAGCTCTGCTAATGGAAAATGGAGGGAAGGAAGGATCAGTCCTGAGCAAGAAGCGGAGGAACTGGAGGATCCCGATGAGGATGTAGGTAGTTTCCTTGAAGTCAGGAGGGACAATGTTGTGTGTCTGTCAAGAAACTGTAACCTGCTCAAAGCGGTATGCTGCCGAGCACTTTGGGTTAGCAGGAGACCGCACTGCCTGTGCTTTCATGTCCCTGCTTGTGCAGAGGGTTCAGAATCATGTTCAATGTTTTATTTGATTCTGCTTGCAATTAAACAATCCATCCAACCCCCAAGAGTACAGTGCAACTTGCAGACTAAGACAAGTAACCCGAGCAAGGACAAGATACAAACATTTTTTATTTTACTCCTACTTATATCCTGTTACCAACATCCCTCCGTCTCTTTCAGGTAAGCAGGTTGTTAGCAGTGCTTGAAGCTCAATGTCTCCCAAGGACTGGATGGTAGAAAAGTGAGGTTGCAGTGCTGCTCCACTGCATGTTTAGTTTTTGGTAATGGTCTTTCAGGGTGCTGATGTCTGGGAAACCCTGGATGCTGCGGTTTCTCTAACCTGCGCGCTTGGCTGTCTTCTCGGTCACAGTCTGGGAAGAGGAGGCTGACCGCACTCTCAGGCTTTCAGGGCATTGCTCACCAGTCTTTTCTCCAGATGTTTGCTGGGAGTTGTGGAGGAATGTGGGGCTCCTGCTCCTCTGCCAGGACCTCCGCTCCCTTCCTAGCCCCCGACTGCTGCTGGTTTGCTCGCTCCTTTGGCCCCCACTCCCAGCCCTTGCTCCTGGCCTTTCTCCCCGGCACCCGCGGCACCACAGCATTATGATGGGTCCGGGTTAGTCAGCCCAGCGCCGTTACAGAGGAATCTCCCGCAAGAGAGAAAAAGATAATGAAAGTTTTATGTGAGTTAAATTCCCTTTTAAGTGAAAATAGGGAGCGATCATGCCTTGCTTGCTCTCCCCGGGGTTGGTGATGCTTCTTTCCATCCCAACCGAAAAGAGATTCTGAGAAAGCTCTGAAATAGATTGAAAAATAAAGTGTCCAGTGGGGTTTATGCACAGCTGTTCATGGTAATGTCACTGCTTTTTATTTCTGGTATTAAACTTCTAAGCTTAGGAAGACATTTATGGGGTTTATTTTCAAAGGTGTTGACCTTTGTTTGCTGCATCATTTTACTGCCAACAGAAGATATAATGATTATGGTAATATGAAGATCTGATTCAATCTCACCCATCAAATTAAGGAGCAAAAATCAGCTAAATATAAATAAAACATCCATAAAATGTGAACAGAATTTAGACATCACGGCTGAATTGCATTTAACTACCTTGCCGAGCATAACTGTGTCCTGGTTTAACCCCAGCTGGCAACTAAGCACCACGCAGCCATTCACTCAGCGCTCCCCACAGCGGGATGGGGGAGAGAATCAGAAGTGTAAAAGTGAGAAAACTCATGGGTTGAGATAAAGACAGTTTAATAAGTAAAACAAAAGCTGTGCGCGCAAAGCAAAACAAAACAAGGAATTTGTTTGCTACTTGCCATGGGCAGGCAGGTGTTCAGCCATCCCTAGCAAAGCAGGGCTCCATCACGCCTAACAGTTACTTACGAAATCAAACACCATCACTCTGAATGTCGCCCCTTCCCCCTTCTTCCCCCAGCTTTATATGCTGAGCATGACATCATATGGTACGGAATATCCCTTTGGTCAGTTGGGGTCAGCTGTCCCGGCTGTGTCACCTCCCAACTCCTTGTGCACCCCCAGCCTACTTGCTGGTGGGGTGGTGTGAGAACCAGAAAAGGCCTTGGCTCTGTGTAAGCACTGCTCAGAAGTAACAAAAATGTCTATGTATTGTTATTATCAACACAGTTTTCAGCACAAATCCAAACCATAGTCCCATAGTAGCTACTATGAAAGAAATTAATCCTATCCCAGCCAAAACCAGCACAACTGATAACTGGAAAACATCATTGTTTTGCAGTCAAACTTGTCTGAAGCTTTAATTGTTTGGTGGATGTGTGTTAATTGTGTATTTCTCTTTTCAAGCCCTTGTGGTTTAGCTAAGCATAGGGTGACGTTGTCAGTTCCTTACTACATCTCAAGCCTGGAGCCAGGCTTCAAGGCAAGCTTTGGGATGCCTCACCTTTGAGGCTCCATTTCCAGTGGATCACTAAATCACTAAGTTTGCAGGTCTCCACTCACTGCCATTTGCAGCTAAATACAGTCAATCCAATTACTTAAAATCTTCTCTTAGAGATGTAGATGCAAAGTAGGGACTTGCCTTCCCTCTCACACCTGTGCTCCCCAAAATAGATTGTGAGCCTTGAGAAACTATGAGAAATGTTTTATTTTCTGTGCAGAAAGCCCTTTCCTTTGCCTCATATGTGCTGTTCCTTGCCCTGGGACAGTGGATTCGGTGCTACTGAGCTGCCAGAGGCTGCCCAAAATAGTCTCGTTCCCATGCTCCATCCTTTTCATAGGGCATCACAAGATTTGGTTGGGTATATGTGCTTGTGTGTGCCAGGGCATCTAGAGAAAGGCCGTATGAATCCCAGTTTCCCCCTGTTCCCACAATTTCTACCCCTATATTGAGGGAAAACTATGCCCAGATAAATAACAAACAGTAAAAAAGATGCTTGTACATTTGCTTTTAAGTTGTAGTTTTGTTTTCAGTGAAATAAATCCTAATGTACAACAACGTGATAGAAACAAATCCAATTTACCATGGGTCGGGTCTGGGTATCAGAGAGGTATTCTCCTTGCTGTCGCTGTGTTTACCTTTTTTTATCTTTAATCCCCAGGAACCTATTTCCAAGTTTTCTGGCAGCCTTTTTGATACTGACAATAGCATGAGAGAGCAAAGAAATACCAGAACAGCTCTTCAAGAAAAGCACAAGTCAGCAATGAAAGGGAAGACTCTTCCAGGGACTAAGGCGCAGCCACCCGTTTTGGCAGCGGGCAGCTTCCTCAGTGAGAGCAGCCGGTTCCCGGAGGAACTGAGAGCGGTGGAAGTGCCGCAGCCCCCGCTGAAGGTATTGAACTGCTGCGTGGGCTGGGCTCACCGATGGCGAGGCTCCGCGTGTCTGTGGGGAAGTCCGTACGTCCATGGGGAAGTTTGCTTCTTGTGCGAGGCAGCTTATAAAAGATGCAAAGAAGGGGGACGTTGCGTGGTAGATATCGTGAGACTTGCCTGTCACAGAGTGTAAGCTGAGGTTTGTCCTTGCTCCCACTGACTTATATGGATAATGAGTTTTCCATTAAAAAACCCCAAGACTTTCTTTGTAGCCATTTGATGCTGTCTCGTTTTGTATATCCAGCTTTGCACTATTGTAAGGTCAAGCCCAGGGTGCGTGCAGGTGGGCGTTCAGCTAAGTCTTCACTTAGTCCATGGTTTAGGAGCAGAGGCATGGCCTTACCCTCACAGCATGAGAAAGCCTCAATGCAGGTGAAAATTTATCAGAGAGAACTGCAAGATTTGGGTTGAGGTTTATGGAGAAAGCTGTACTCCGAACTCAATGGATATAGCCCGTCTTGGTGTGCTTTGGAGCACATGAGGAGGAAACGTGCCTCGTGGGCTGGCTCCCAGGGGTGGCCCAGTGCAGATCGCACCTCTGCTGACTGCCCGTGGCGGGGAGGGAGGGGGCTTTGGGGCAAACAGCCATGGCTCATCAGCCGCGCTCTGGCGATAGCGGAGATGCGGAATTGTGCTGCATCCCCAGGGTCGCAGATGCAGCGCCAGGAAAGGTGGCTTGCCCGGTGTGGCATCTGTGCTGGGACCTGTCACCAAAGCACGGCTGGTAAGCACGGGCTTGTGAAGTCTCCAGCGTGCAGGTAATGCTAAGTCTAAGCTGCGTTTGGCAGGGTGGTTTTCATTTGACTGACAGGGTATTTTCATGCCTTTTTAGGAATTTCAGATGAGTATCTTATATGTGCAAGGGTAACTGCATACGTTTGTTAAATTTCATAAGGCAGCTGTGTTGAAATATTCTTAATTATAAAATATAAAAAGTTATTCGACCCTGAATTGTCTCAGAGTTATGTGGTAAATCAATGAAAATAAGAGCATTTTGCTAATGTGATACGGTGAAATGCAGTTTGCATTCAGATTCAACTACTTGAATCCTTAATTCCTTAAATTTAATGTGATTGTTGTTTTAGCAATTAGCAAATTATTATTTACTACCAAGCATATTCTATGCTAAAGAAAAAACCCCAACAACTGGGGGGAATAATTCTTAAATGTAAGAAGATGTTTTTGGATCTTGAAATGAATTTTATTTGGCCTTTGTTGTGAATTATGTAAATTCAAAAAATTATCTGAGATACTGAGCAGTTGTACTAAATTGTCACCAATACCAGCAGGAGAATAGAATAGACAGATTACAATTTATGCTGCTTTTTCAAAAGCTTCCAGATATTTTTACTTTTCAGTCAATAGTTAGAACACTGTCAGATCTTTTGACAGAGTAACACATACACACAGAAAGCCTGTTTAAAGAAAAAAAATTACTGTAATAGTGCTCAAATTCAGTTATTTGTTCTCAAAGGAGTTGAGAGTAAGCAAATCAGACTGTAGATGAGGTTCTAAAGCAAAGGTTTTTCATAAACTTATAAAAAAAATACTTACTTTTCACTCCTCCTGTGTACTGGCATTCCCATCATGAATGCTCAGTAAATCAGTGGGTTTTATGAAACAACTGGTTTGGTCAGCAGCCTTATAAACAGCTTTATACAGTTTTGTCATGGCTCTAAAACCTGGAGAAATAATGCATACTGAAGAGTAAAGACTAGTCTTGCATGTGCCAGTGTGGAAGAATAGCACCATTTTTCTCTGGGTTGAACTCTATAGGAGCAAATCTGCTGGTGTTCAGAGCGGGAGGTAGATTTTCATTGCTCATGTAATTAATAGGCAATGTTTTTGATTAATCAGGCCACTTATCCATTATAATTCTTTTCCAGATAACCATTACTGTGTGCAGTCAAATGGGGAGTCTTGGTATTAGCATTGCTGGTGGAAAGGGCTCATCTCCATGTAAAGACAATGATGAGGTGCATTTCATTACTCAAAATTTATCTAGTAATCGTTAGAAAGAGACTGACGAGCAGTTCTTTGAAGCTATTGTGTTTTGTTGTTTGCTTTCTGAGGTTGTCCTCAATGTAACATTGCTGTCTTGTTAATAAAGCTAACAAGGGGAAACATGGGTAAATTATTTCCCAAAATTAGAAGCTGTCAGTAGATTTTGATGGAGAAGCTCATGGAGGGATAATTTTGAAGAGAAAACCTGATGTAAGCCAATGATTTTCCAAAGGCAGCCTGATGGCTGAAACACTGTTGGCTAGTTTCCACTTCCTACTTTAATTTGGGGTCGCTCCCTTGGCAATCCACCTGCCTCTCCCATCCCATTTGCTCATTCCCAGGAGTTAACTTGATTTGAGAGAAGTATTTCTCACATCTTCTAACTTAATTATCATTTAAATAAATCTTTGTTTTCCAGTCTGTCCCCCATGGCACAGTGTAAACAATTAATGACCTGTGTTCATTGTTATATGTGTCAGCCATGGAGGCTTTTTTTTCTTCCTAATGTTCTAAGACACTTAGTTTTTATTTTAATAGAGACAGCAGAACAACAAGTCTTGAAAATTAATTACTTCCCCTTTGCTTTTTGCATCTAAGAACAACGGAAGAAACTGTGTCAGGTCTGACACCTGTCTTTTGTGTTACCAGGGGATTGTGATCGCACGGCTGCCGAAGGATGGTCCAGCAGACTTGGCTGGGGCACAAGCAGGAGACAGAGTGGCAGAGGTAGATGGGTTGTTTGTCAATGTAGAGCTTGTTGTCATCTTTAAATCAAATCACTCGGAGTTGGGGAATTTGAGATCTAGATCTAGGCTTGCTGTAGCTTTTTAGACACTTCCCAAACTACATTATAAACAAACTATAATGACATTAAATTGCTGTATTCCTTCTTATTATATATTCTTATTATATTCTGGTTTTCAGATCTTTATGTTCAAAGTGCTAAACAAAATATTATTCACTTAAATGGAAAGGAAAATAATGGTCTTAGTAAGCAGTTATGTAAGCATAAATGCAGTTGTACTTGGTCCAAGAAGCTTTCTTATGACATTTTATTAGATTTACTAGATGAGTTCATTGCAGATGTTACAAAGAAATTTAAACTAGATGAGCTTGTTGCTCCAGGGTAATTTTTTGTTGGGAGAGAACAGCTCAAAGTCACTCCCCTGATGGAGTGTCAAGGGCCAAGGGATAAATGTGTGTCTCAGGCTGCTCCACTGCAAGCCTTGTCTCTCCTAGCAGAAGCCACTCTGTTGAGCTTCAGATGTTCCCAAGAGCAGTGGTGATCACGTAGTTTTGTGATACGTACTCTTGACCTACTGTTTGGTTTCCACCTGCTGAGAAACGTAGAGTGGGAGGAGAGCCTCTACAAAATTACTTTGAGGTGAAACTGGTACGCAGTTTTTTTCAGCTCTTGTTCACTTAAACTGTCATTTATACTTGCTTAAATTAATAGTTTTTACTCCAGTATACTCCTTGTTAAATTAAGGTAGAGTAGAGCAAGCAATATTGTGTGTCCATTAAATTGCCCAGAATAAGGCAAAGACAAATTAATTATAAATTAATCTACTAATTTTGTAAAACTATACTATAGGCTTATTAATAGAGGATTGTGTCCTACAATCCACATATGGAATTTAATTTAACATTTTTTAAAATGTTAATTACGGATAAAATTCTGTATCATTTTACCTTTTTTCTTTTATGAAGGGATTATCCTTATCTGATTTTTGTATTTTAACAAATGTGAGAGAATTTAAATAACTCTCTATATATTTCACATTATCAGATCATTAGGGAAAAAAGAATCAGGATTTTTAGTTGCTGTACCTTTAACTTCTGAGCGGAGTTTCTGGTAAAGTCAGTATCTTAGAAATCAACCACTTTGCTCACGTTCCTCCATGAGGCTGTAATTCATTCTTAGTTTTGGGGCTATTTGAAATATACTAGCTACTAATGTCTGTTCGTTGAAGGAATAGTGAAACAAGTAAAAAAGAAAAGAAATTTCTGTTCCATACTCTTCTGTCCTGCTGTTGTTATCCTACAAAGAGTTATGATTTCTCTGTCTCCCACAAGATGGCAGAATCATTCATCTATTTGAAGAATGTAGAAGAAAAAAAAAAAAATCTCTGCTTTTTGTATGTGTGGGAGATGAGAAGGAATTATGCATTCCAGTGTGCTATAGGAGTCCTAATGTTTTGACCACAGGACTAATCTGTGTACAAATAACCAGTATTTTTCTTTTGATACCATGTGTTAGAAAATTCTTATTCTTGAACTGACCATTTCAGCAGTTCAAATACACAGTGTGTTCATAAAAAACAAGGAACAGCAAGAATTGCAATTTTATTTGCTTTCATTGTGCAAACATATATAATGATAGCGCCAGGCATTTGTATACTAACCTGAGAGGGAATTGCTCTTCTTAAACAGCGTTCAGAATAAAAATATGCATTTCTGCTGCTTTGTTTTTAAAGGCATCCCTCGTTTCAGAACCTGATGCCCTTGATGCTGTTCCTACTGAAGCTTCAACCAAGGGCAGCCCCTTCCCGACAGTAAACCACGTCATAACAGTAAGTAAGATGGCCCCAGCAAGTACCAAATCACGCTCAGCTTTCTGTCGCCTGTCATTAATGCTAGCGAGGATGGTAAAGACTGGCACAAAACTTGTGAGTGGCTGTGTAAAAGGAGAACACGTACCAAAGATCAGTGACCCCACCGTGTGTTGACTTGGCTGTCACTGCAGCCAGGACATGGCTTCTGGAGGAGCTCAGCTCCCGGATGAGCACCAGCATAGCAGACCAGAGCTTTTGAAGCACTCTGGTTTGGGGGCTTTAAGCGTGGTCTCCATTCCCTCCAGCTTAAGTGTTTATTCTGTTGTCTGGACTCCCCCTCTAGCTAATGGAAGGAACAGCATCTCCAAGGTGCCTCTTTTAGGAGGGAGAGGTTGAGCTGCTAACTGGAGGTGACCATTTTTATCTTTTGACTCAAGGGGAACTTGCGTGACAGGCTAAGACTGCATGTCTATATTTTAGGTGACTACCTAAATACCTATGCAGGTGACTGATGTCAGATGTCAGACAAGATAAAGCCTACCACACATGTCACTGAAGGAAATGACCAACCCCGCAGGGTGGCTTTTAGAAATCTGATCCACTTTTGTGAACTTCTCTAAAAAATTCAACTCTCTGAAGACCTACCCCAATCATGGTCACCTGCCTGCACACCTGCAATTACGGCTTTACTAGGAAGATAAAATAAAATCAAGGTATCTGAATGACTAAGGTCAGAAAGCACCCTACTTACATTAAACATGAAGTATCAGGAAGCAACAACTGTTTCTCCTACAGTAAATGCCAGGGGAGTGCTTTGTTCGATTCCTCTTTTTCCAGCCTTTTTTTATCTTTTTCCAGGAATACCATTCACAACCCAGCTAACAGCAAAAAATTAAAGTTCATCTACTATATAAAAGACCGTAATCAAAGACCACATTCAGTTTTTATTAACATTTTTAAAAATAATGTGATTTGTTAGTTGACTGAAAAATAAGCAAATAGACTGTGCAAATCTGGTTTCCTCTGGTTTCCCATGTGGATTACTGTTTAAGAAGGGTTGAGCTGCAGCTTTTGTCTATAAGATGGACTAACAAAAGTTTTCTATTCAGTTGCTTAAAGAAACTTATTTTGAGGCCTCTGATCTCCAACATCATCTTGTGAAAGATGATTCCAATTGAAAATTTTTTTTTTTTTTTTTTTTTTGTCCAGCTCTACTTGGTAGCTGTTTCTTACAGTCTTGCATTGCAGGAAGCACGAGGCTTCCTGTTGGAGGAACCACTGTTGAAAGGGTTGATTCACATGTTGCTGGAGGCCTGGATCTGTTGCAGTACTATCTGACTCTTAGTGTTTTCAGCCAAAAAGAGGAAATGACTTTGTTTTTAATGTTCTATGTCTCTTGGAAAATAGTACCTCCCTCTCAAGTTCTTCAGCTGCAAGGGGAGGAGGAGTCAGATTAGACCAAGCTACTTACCTTAAAGCAGAGTGTGCAGGAGGAGTCAACTGCCTAAAGATGTTCCAAGTGTCAAAAGTAGCCAATGTGCTAGTTCTTTCCTGGAGAAACATTTGTATTGCTCTTTTTTGGGTTGTTTGGTTTGGGGGTTTTTTTGGGTTTGTTTTTTTTTTTTTAATATCAAAATCTTTGTGCTGTAGCAAATTTTGTGTATTATTGCCTTTAACTTAGAGCAGCATTTGTCAGTCTTCGGGATTGTGGGCTTTTGAGGAGTATCCTGCTGACTTGGGAACTGGTCAGTATCTCATCTAGTGTCGCTCTGGCTTTACTCTGGTGAAGGTCCTCTTACTCCTCGGTAACTGTCTTATCTGAAAAATGTTTACAGCCTGGCTTCTTATGGAGGACACACTTTGCATGTTCATATACGCAAATGGCAGTAGGACCTTTATACAGAATCTTCGTCTTTGCTAGGAGTCTAGGAAGGTTTGTTTCCTTTGTATTTCTACCTAGGTTTCAAGAGAAGATGGGTGCATCTACATCAAGGGAGGGAAGGAGGGAAGCATGGTGGCAAAGCAGCCAAAAGCTCCTATTATTCTTCTTCCTGCAAAAGCTGAATTATGTGCTGGATGGTGCTCATCTTCCTTCTCCCTCTCTTCCATGTCATCACTGCTTTCTGCCTTCCAGCAGAGACTCTGTCTTCATCTATTTATTTTTATAGAATTTTAATAAACATCCTCTTTGCTTATGCTATCTGTGATAATATTTGTCTCTTACTTGCTAGCCATAGCCCTGCAGCCATCTCTTGCCATCACCCATCCCGTCTCCGAGCCTGGTGCTCTGACATTACAAAGGGCGATGCTGCTGCCAGATTCGAGTTTCCTCTGTTCTCCATTGCCCTGGTGGCTCTGACTTCTTCTAAAAAGGCTCATTTGAATTGTTAACTCATCCAGCCAAACTTTGTGCTTTAAGATTTCTTGACAGTGTGAATGATCATTAATTAATTGGACAAACATTGAAAAGTTCTTTCACTCTGAATTATTGTTTTGCAAAGGAAAAATGAGAATTGCCTTTGGTTTTAATTATGATTGAGTATTTTATTGAAATGTAGAGGCCCCAGAACTTTAAGTGCAGTTAGACACTTTTTTTGCATACCATATTTTATAGACTTGTCTCAGTTGTGCTAATCACAGCACAAAAATATGGAATCTTTGTACTTTGTTTAATACGTATATATCAAAATAAAAATATTTTAATTGAACTTAGACCGAGTCTTTGGATTTTAAAATGGTAATCTTAAAATAGGAGTATCTATATAAAGATGTACATCAAAATATAACAGATTAGAACCACAACTGATATGGCAGTCTACATGCAGACTGTGTGCAAAGTATTGCATGTCTAACTACAGAGGAAAAAAAAAAAAAAAATCAGTGATACAAACATTGCCAGTAGTGCCCCATGCTGACTTTTACAGAAGGAACTTTAACTTGGTTTCCGGACTCATTATTTCCAGTTCTCTATTTTTTGATCTTCTGCCCTCTGCTCCTTATTTCCTACTCATCCTCTCAAACATAGAACCAACACTGCACAATCTTGCTCCATCAAAAATATTTTCATTCAAGTTCTGACTGAAATTCCCAGTGGATTTTGTCTGACTGAATTGAGAACGTTGACAGGTTTCAGCATCTCCTGTCACTTCATGACATGCATCATCATGTCGTCTTCTTTTCAGGAAAAAGTCTTGATGCATTTATACCAGTTAAAAATCTTCAGAAATCGAAGTATCAAATCATTTATCTAGTCATCTGAACAGGTTAGTTCTAGCCATATCAGAAAATTGTAATCATACAATTTAAACATAATAAAACTTCTTTCTTGTTTCTTTAGTCATTGTCCTTTTTTTTTTTTTTTTCAATTTTAAAAGCCAAACCAGTAGAATACTCAGGTCAGAGAAGCACTATAAAAGATAACTAAAGTGGGATTCAGAATTTCCCTATCATCAACAAAGACAGATTTCTTCTGAAACTTGTTTCAAACAATAAAGACCTTGCTCACAGGCAGTGTTTGATTGACATGTTCCCGTAACATCATATGACCTAATATTTCAGTCTTCAAGGTTTTTTATTAAGAACTGCTTTATCTCTTCTCCAAAACATTTTCATGACTCTTAATCTTGTCGGGTAAGGGTGTTGGTATTTGTACGTTATTATTTTTTGTTCTGACAAGGTAAGTTAGTTTTAGAAGTCAGGAGTCTGACTCCTCACTGCCTGGCCTCTTGCGCAGGTTTATACACGCTTGCAAGGAAGCCTGCGTGCACCCGCGTTGGCTTCGCTCGCCCTGTGCTGATCGTGTGGGCTTCAGCGGAGTGTAAGCACCCATCTGCCATGGGATCTCCTTCTCCATTTCATCTGCTGGTTTGATCCTGCTTTTATCTCAGTAACTGAGTGTTTCTGAGTCAGGAGGAAAGATAAAAGGTGTGTGGTGTAGGCACTGTATTTACCTCCATAGTGTAGCGGTTAGGGAACTTATTTTGTGAATTTGGGATTAAGTTCCTGTTCCCAGCAAATGCTGCTGTTTGCACAGTGTGTCTTTTTTCCTCTCTTCCTTTGAAGGAGTTTTCTCACAGGACTCAGTCAGAATTGACTCACTTCAAACTTTAAATTCTTGGATTTTGCAGAGCTTGTAATTAACAATGCTAAATAGGAAAGACCTTTAAAAAAGAAAGTCATTAATTGATCTTTTCAAGATACCATATTCAAACACCTCAAAGTTAAGTTAAAGGAAAAAAACCTACAAAGTAAACCTGTCATATGGTAGACAATACAGGAACTGCAGACAATATAAGCACAAATACATACAAGAGACAAGTAGACTCAAGCAAGGCACCTGGAACCACGCTGTAGGACATAGCATACTATTTGAGAATAAAAGAGGATAAATATTTGAACAACCACACAAATGATCAGCAACATCTCCCCTTGTGAAAGGCGTCCTCATGGACTCCGCAGGAATTCAGCGGGGGGCTGTATTGAATGCAGCAGGCGTTCAGGTACGACGGCCGCCTTTCACAGGGGTGATGAGCTTTCTTCAAATTCGAAGGATTGGTAACTTGGGCCGTGGGTAGCACTGCTTATGGGGGCAGTACCTTTTAAGTCTCCCGATGAAGAAAATGCATTGCTTTGATCACAATGTTTTTACAGCATCAGGCCATAAATGATTACACAGAAAGCACTTAAATGAAAATCTATATCAGGTTGCAATGTCAGGGAAGTCACTATCCAGTGGTACATTAGAAGATGAAAGAAATGGAGCAGGGACCATTTTCATAAGCAGTTTGAATCATATAAAAGCTTTTCGTGTCTGACGCCATTGCAGATCTGACACGATGGACATTGATCTTTCACTTTCGTCTACTATGAAATGCGATGGTGAGTTTGAACTCCACCTTCCTTGCCTTGTGCATTGCCCTTGGGAAGGCACTGACCTGCCAGGTAGGAAGGACAGAAAGGGGCTTTGCTCTATATGTGACATGCCCAAACATTATATATACTGCACGCTGGGAGACAGATAAAACATTCTAGGTGTTCTCTTGCTATCCCAATAACAAGTGGAGAAAATACCTAGTTTCAAACCTGGCCTCTGAAAGATATCAATCTTCAGAAAATTCCCAGAGGAAATTTTAGGAGAAAGCACCTGGAGCAGCTTGTCTGGTGCATCAAACATCCAGCAAATGACACTGAGCCGAAATAGACACCGGAGCAGATCACCAGGCACAGTGTGGGAAGAGCAACGAGCTTGGTGAAGAGGGATGGGCTGGTGGGGTACCCCCTGCTCAGGGCCCTCACTGGGCTGCTGCACGCAAAACTGGGGCAGCGCCTTCAAAAATGTGGTGCCAAAGCTCACGTGCGAGTCTTCGGCAGCGCGCAAGAGCAGTGTGGCTGCTCCGAGAGTAAGGCTGAACTGAATTATGTGCTGCCGCCTCCCAACCCCGAGCAGCGACAGGCGCTGTCACAAGCCGGCTGCTCCCTGAGCACAGTGGCACGGGCCACCCTGCTTTCCTCATGCAGAGGTCTTCTGCTGCCCTGCGTGACGAGGCGCTTCCTACGTGCCTGACCATAGACTTATCTTCCCCAGGGTGCGGGAGAGGTTTATACCTCTCTCTCCATCTTACTTCACAATTCCTGGAGTTTGGCCGCAGGCCTTGAAAGCAGTGAAATATCACTGTAATGCACCCAGGAAGGCGATGCAGCCAGGGATTTCTGAGACCAGGAGCGTTGAGGATGCACCATAAAACCCATGCAGGTTAAAATATTGCTAATAACATACCATAAAAGGAAAGCTGTGTTGAATGCCCAGATGGGGTTTGCAAATTCATATGGTTTTGTACACATGGCTGTATGTTAGGAAGTTTTTGTCATGTCCCACTCACCCCCCTGACGCACCCTGGCCGGCTCCCGCGCTTCCGCCGGGCGCTGTGATTGCTTGTGGGTAATAAATTCACAGGGAAATAATTAGATCTCTTTCTCCCTCTTTAACTTGTATTTCCTGTACGTTTTCTTTTGGGGAGAAGGTTGCTTTTATCTGTTGTCTCTGTCTTCGGGAGCAACGCATTGCGTTGCTTTAATTAAAAAAAGCCAACAGATGCCAGTTTTGTCTGAACCGTGCAGCAGTTGATCAGCCTGTTCTCTGCTGTTCTTGATGGATACATTTTGGCGTCTTCTTTTTAAACCTGTTATTTAAAAATCCAGCTATGTAACTTTTTTTTTAGGCATGACTAAACACCTTCTTCACTCAGACCCAGAGAGGAAATTTGATTTAGGCAGTTTCTTTTATGAATACAGTCATTATCAAATGCGACCTTCTGCATCTAGCAAAGGCATGTTTTCATTGTGTAGCAAGAAGTCTGAATTTCCTATTTTGCAAGTCTAAAATGCTGTTGCCATCATCAGTGATGACAAAAAACGTAAAATCAAATATGAAATCATAACATTATTCATGAGGTTTATGCAAACCCCTGCAAATGCTCTCAACTGGGTAGATTTCTACCCCATGCTCCCGTGTTTCCACCAGCTGAAGGGTACCAGCCTTAGCACTGGTGTCAGTGAAGATCAGATGTTAAGTCAACTTTCAAAAATATGTGCTATTTAGATATAGGGAGTTGAAGTAGGCAGGCTTCCCTATGAGAGGTATTTTCTAGCTGGGGAATATTATTTTCTTTAGAATGTGATCTGTTTGAACTAGGGTTAAAAGTATGTCTGGTTTCTTCCAAAAGGCCAATCCAAATCCTGTTCCCCTACCCCTATTCTTTCAAACTTGGGCATTTCGTGTGTCGTACCACCTTCTGATTTGTAGCCTCTGTCCCCGGCAGCTGGCCTTGCTCTCAGCCATGCTTTGCCCTGCCGTTGCTGGTTATGCCTTTCGTGCAAAGCTCGGGCTTTAGCCGTGACACTTCCCTTGAGAGCTTTCTTCTTCTGCTGAGATTGGAGTATGGACCTGCGAGGGGGGAGGTCAGGGGAAGGGGAAGGCTTCTAAAAGAGAAAAAAGATGATAGGGTTTGTTCTGTTTGGTTTTGGTTTTGAAAAGGTTATAAAAAGACATAGTGAACTGTCCTTTACGGACTGTTCTGTAACTTTTTGGACAAACATTTTTATTAGAAGTGGAAAAGGAAAGCATATGCGTACAACTGGAAGTTAAAAATTATTGGATGTTAACCTGTTGGCAGGACGTCTCATTTTTCATGCTTTAAGAAGATACTTTCAACTGAAGCATCATAGCTAGTTGTGCATTTACTCCTATCCTGTTTCGATATGAAGAAATATTTGCAGCCAACACGGCAGCTGAATTGCCCCAGGTTATTTAGATGGGTTTGTTTTACTGCTTCTTGCAGCAGACTAGGAGTGCACACACGTGCCTGTGCTTCAGCTGAAGGACTCCAACTTTCAGTGGAGGGTGGTAATTCCTTTAAGTGAGAGTGTCTGAAATAATTTGATTTTTAGCTATGCCTGATTTAAACAAAAATGAATTTTTTTAGTGAATCTTTTTAGTGTCTGAAATCTTAGTGTTTATGTTAAAAAAGTGTAAGAAAAACTCAAAGAAGGTAGTGAAAGAAATTCCCATACCCATTGGTTTTGGTACAGGACATGTCCTTTGTGAAGTTTACTTTTCAGGGACTGAAAATATAATCTCAGGAGAATAAAGGAAAATAGTAACCTGTTTCAAATGATTAATCATACATTTTTCTGAAAAAGTATTCTACGTATTTTGATGGTTTGGGATTGCCTTGTACTTCAGGTATTATTTTAATGAGTGCATGATGATGGAAAGTGAGTAGGAGGACTTTGCAATTTCAACAGAAATATTTTAAACAAGTTCAGACACTATTCAGTAAAAACTAGTGGAGTAAAACAATGGTACAACACAGGATCCTGGATAATCTGTCCTCCTACACCAGGATCAACAACTTCTGAAGAGGTACTGGTAAAAGATGGAAATTCCCCACCTTCCTGCATGCCTTAGAAAAGTGACTCTTGAGCTCAGCTGCCTGTGCTGGAAAAGTTTTCCTTGATTCCACCCTAAATGCATCTGTCTTGCCCTGTCCGTAATGGGCAGTGGAAATAGTTTGCTTCCTCTTTGCTGTGACTTTTTTTGCACATGAAATCTGTTCTGTCTTCCCTCAGTCGTGACGCACCAGGAAATGTACATTCAAATATGAATATTAAAGAAAAGCTCCAAGAGCAAAGCTTGCCTACTTAATAGGGTGAAGCTGCAGGCAATGAAGATAAGAAGATAAGCACGGAAATCTGAAAGCAAGGGTAAAATCCCCCTGGGATTCTGGGAAGAGAAGCACTGGATTTGAGAAAAGGAATGAACACACGATAATACAAGTTTAGAGTTGTTGAGTTTTGTTACTTTGGTTTGTTTTTTAAAAAACAAAACCAGAAGAGGAAAGGAAGCTGATAAAGCTTACATTGTGATTTTCCCAGAGGCAGGGTGAATTTGAAGGCAGTGCTGGAGAGTGCGGGGTTCCTAGGGGATAGTTCGGTGGGAACGGAAAGGCCACTGGTTAGAACTATGATGTGTGTTTCTTACATCCATTTTGTGCCGTGTTTTTTACAGGAGATTAATCGATAACTAGAGAAAGCAGAGCCCTGAATCTCTTTTCGCTGAATTAGATCTTGTACAAATGCATGCTCTATTACTTAATTGGGTTTGCTCTCAATCTGCAGTTGCGTAGGTGGCACAATTCACAACGAAGAGTTGTTTTGTCATCGGTACCTATGATTCAGCTGTGAGGAAATCGGGGCTCCTCCACATCCCACTGGGGAGGTGGGCGTGGAGCAGGACAATTGGCCACAGAGGAAGGAGCAGCGGTGGGTTTGGGGACAGCAGCAGTTGGTCGGTCATTTGGTACTGGTTCTTTATCTGCAGCAGCATGAAAGATTAGAACAAAGACTTCCCCCAACACCACTTATCTCATGGAAGCGGTTGATACCACAGAAATGGTGAACAAACATGAACCGGTGGACAGGAGGTCATCTAATGTGGAATCTAACTGGGGGTGTTGGTAGGAGAGTCGTGCTGCCGGCGAGGAGGGGATGTCCTCCAGAGGCTCAGGCACTAGAGGTGTGCAGGCTATCAGACCGTGGGCGTAGGAGAGAGCGTGTCATCGAGGAAATGAGATGAGTTTTCGGGAAAGTTGTGAAAGCCTAACTACAGCTTGCAGCATATTGAACATAGGGAGAAATGTGAAAGAGTATTCGTGCCAGAATTGAGCATCCCATGGGATTCATTCCTCTAGCAATATTGTTACAGTCTCAGATTTATGTTTCTTTCAGATGTAGGTAATTAATTAGAAAAAAAAAAGGACTAATTTTTTTGTGATAATTAAAATGAATAATGGTCTCTAAAATAAGAGGTATTGCAGAGTGCCTAAAAAAAAGTCTCCAAAGGACCTTCAGGCCAAATCAAAACTCTGAGTGTGTATGTTTGAGGGTGGTGGTGGAGTGGAATAACCCACAAGAACTTCATGGTATTAGTTTAAATTTTTAGGGTTATGCCTCACCAACACCTAGATTTTTTTTTTCTATTTTCCATTTCATCAATGAAATTCACTTTGTGATTGTTAGACCTAGTCCCATCATAATATTTGAAAGATAGTATGCAAGAAACGGGCTCCAGAAGTCATGAAACATTTGAAAAAAATCTTTTTTAGAGAATTAGATTTGATTCCTTGCAAGTGGGATTGCTGGGGAGTAGAAACCATGCTGATAAAGAGTATTTCAATAACTGACATTCAAAATGGCTAAGGGTTATTCTTCAAAAGGAAAAAGAAGTACTGGCAACTCTTCCTTCATACTTGCTGATGCAGTGCATGCCTGGTCATGGGGAAATGTGCACGTCTATTTTTGAGTGGCACAGTATGCAAAGAAAGGTCCGCCCTGAGCTTTGAACAGCTCAGTGAAACGCAAAGCCTGGTCCTGGATATTTCTGCAGGTAACTTCAGGTAGAGCACAGACCTCCACCCCAGTTTTTCAGGTGGCAGCATTTCAATATATGACCCAGTACACCACCTGTATGTATAGGGTGTGCATTTGCTGTAGCACAAAGCAGCTGCCTGCTGGCTATCGTTAACAAACAAACATCTTTCAGCAACGAAGGGAGCCAAAAGAAACATCCAGGGCATGGAAACCTTATCAATGCTGTCAGGTGTGCATGGCAGAAGCAAATCTTCCCAGGAGTTATTAGCTTGGCCAGTACTTAGGATCTATAAAGATTATTTAAAGCTTCCAGAAATGTGTTTTTATTAGTGTTAAGCAAAAGGAAAAGATCAAAAAAAGAGATATAATTGGGCATTCGGTACACCTGGGAACATAACTAAATTTATACCTGGTTTTAGAATTAGTTTACAGCTATCATGGGTGAGATTCAGCATTTTGGTCCCTACGTGTAGTGTGCCTGCCCGTGAGCCGGGGGGGTGCCAGGGCCCCCAGTAGTCAGTGGAGCTGGAGCTAATGCAGTCGGGGGAGCCTGGAGAATAATTCATTTTATTTCAATGGAGAAACCTACTGGCTGGCTAGCTGAACAGCCACACAGCATCTATGTGCTTGTGTAATTTCCGAAATCAAATAATGTACAGCAAGGAAATAATATGTAAGCAATTAAATTGTGCGGTGTCAACATTAAACATTCTTATAAAGTGTGAAGAAATGCAGTGAAGTAGCTGACAGATAAGAAATACTACCTTTCTCTAAAATTTTCAGACTACTGGTAAGATGGACATTTTATTTATTACACATTATTATATTACCTACTTGTTAGATGTATTGACTTACTGTAATATCTGTTTTCATTACATGTTAAACTTTTTGGGAGAAAACAGTAACAAGTAGGGTGACTGTGCATCAGAGTTAAATTTGTAATAATCCATTCGTTGATACAAACCATTGACTGATACATTATTTGTCTATACATAAAGAACCTGACATTCTTCTCTTTTCTCAGCTACAGCATTTAAATTAACTTTAAAACATTAAAATACAGCTCTCAAAGAACACAAAGTTCTTGGCCAAAAAATTGGTATGAATCAAATCCACGTATGCATATTTATTAGCTAACGAATTTACACATTGATATTTTGTCTTAATGTTTCCCTTAAATATATTTTGTCAGTAGAAAAGCCAAAACATGTCATTTTTCAAAGCTCAATAATTGATATAATTTATGGTCCTTAATTAAACCTTTATTGCTTTCAGGTGCATGAATTTAATGAATAATGAAGTTAAATAGAAGTAGATGTATATTTTTCATATTTACTTTTCTATTTTTTAAAGATCTTTTTTAGCTTTTTTTTCCTTTTTTTTATATGGACTTTTTTTTTAATTAGCTAATGAAAGGAAAAGGCAATTGATCTCAATTCTGCTTTAATTATCAATGCTACATCTCTCATGTATTTTTCTCACCATCTGCTTCCCCCGTACCTTTAAAATATCCCCCTTAAACACTTCCCTGCTCTTCATCCGACTCTTTTCTCTGCAATCTTTCGCATCGTGCTGAAGATACCTCGGATAATCCTCACGCGCCCCTCCACTTCTGACGAAGATACCGACCAGTTGCCCCCAGACCCGGACGACTTTGAGCCTGAGGAGCCCGACAGCGCAGGTGGCTGTGCCTATTCGGACTGTCTGAACAGTGCTTTTTATCCTCCCTAATAAAGTACTTTTCTGGAAAGTGTTCGCGGGTTGTTTTCTTTCCCATTGTTCGATTACATTTTTATGTAGTATTGGAACCGCTATGCCTTATTTGTAGGGAAAACCATTACACGGAGGATGGATTTGAGCTGGGAGAGCTGAACCTGTGTTTGTATTTCTTTGCCTTGAACTTTCCTGCGGCCAGAACTTGTGCGCTTGCAACAAACTGTTCTGGGTGAGGTTGTGTGAATGTCACCACATACTTCAGTAGCCACTTGTAAGGGCATCCCAGAGCACCTAAATGCAATGGTGAAAAGAACAGGTGATTTTTATTCAAAAGGTACTAAACCCATTTGGAAACCCACTGAAAACAATTGTATAGATGTTTCTTTTTTTTAATCTTTTGTCTATGTTTTGTCTATGTAGCTCACCCTTTTGTCTACCACCAGGTTCCTTTGAATTGTCCCTTTTAATGTCATTTTCTATGAGAATAAAAAATCCTCTTCTGTCTTTTAAATAGTGCTGGCTTTTTTCCCCGCAGAGAAATGTTATTTCCATTGGAATTCTGTATATCGTTGTAGCATAAAAAAGACTAGTTTCTCCAGATATACTGGGAATGCAAATGTATATCAGGTTTGAACAGGACCTGTAAGTTACATTTTATTAGATCTAAATGCAGAGGGCATCTTATGCAACTGTACACCTGAGAGTGAACAGAGAAGCAATTTCTTACACTTGAGGAACTGTCTGAGATTCTCTTATTCCTCCTCCCGATTTGCATATAGCAGAACACCTTAAATACGCCTTACTGTGATATACCAGTATGTCATGTATATACGTATGAGGTAAGCATTTAAGAGCAAATGTTCTTGTGCAACAGTGTTCAGTCCTTTAATTCTCTTCACTGCTATTCAGGTCTTAAATGCATTTTGAGGTGCTTAAGAAGAATCTTTTGGGATTGATCTTTATTTGGGGTTCCGCAGTGCTGCCTTAACTCAGAGGTGGGGTCTGGCCCTGCTAGGCTGGGATGTCGTGGCTTTTTTTTCATGTGCATAAAGTGTTCATTGATGGGTTTTATGATGTGTATACAGTTTCTTTTCCTGTAAATACAATATAACACAACTCAGTGACCTGGTAAATCCTCATCTTTTATTCACATTCTGAAAAATTTCTTAGGCGATCTTTCATATATGACTTGAATGAATGCCGGTAGCTGGCTTTTCTGGAATTAGGAAGTTCCCAGGAGAGTAGGGCTGTCACAGAGCTCGAACAGTATCTCCTACCAATAAAAGGGATATTTTATTTTGGAAAAAAATAGGTTTGCAATAACACTATGATATCAAGTTTTCTCTTGACTCTCAACTGCATGCACTGTATCTTTTTCATTATCTTATACATCAGCATTGTAATTGAAGATAATTTATCAGCAATAGGAATATTAAACTAATTTTCATTCATTTGCAAAATGAACATTACTTTAGAATCTGCTATGACTTTAATAATAAAGACTGTATTATGTGAATAAACATTCCAATATGAATTAACTTAAATGATGTCGATAAATGAAATTATATTTAAAAATATTTGCTTCCCATCCCTTTGCTTCCTCAAAATTACACAAGGTTCTTCCAGCATGACTTAATGTTTGCTCAATGCATATTGCAACACTATCATCAAACTCAGAACCTAGAAATGCTTTGGCAATCCAGCTTGTAGCATACGATTTATTATTGCTTTATTATGTCTTACTAGACTGCAGAAAAAGTAAACTCATTGTGCTGTTATAAACCAGCCCTGGGCTGCAGAATAAGTTGTAGTTGAGAGTCTGTGAAATAAAATAGGTGTCCTGTTGAGAACTCTGTCTTTTCATTCTTTTTCCTCCTCATGCACAGGTATGTGTTTTAGATTCTTCATTAGGTCTTGGGAGTCAAAATGTTTGCTATCAAAATTACGCATTCTTAACCAAATGCTGTCAGCTTTCAGATAACTTTTGAACAATTGGACCTTTAGCTGTCCTTTTCAACTGAATTTGGTTTTGAGGCAAATTTCATACTGCGGTGTAGAGAATTTTGCTGTGGGTATAAACTTACAGAGGTAACACTCTCTATGGAAAAAACTGAACAAATGTTGACAAATGAACCCAAATAGTTTCGTAAATGAACATGCAACTCTACAAAAATCTGTCAATCCAACCCTCTGCTACACATTTATTCAGGCTTCGCTTTAGCAAAAAAATGCTGGGGCAGGTGATTATGTTTCACTTTTGTTCTGCAAAAGAGAGGCAGAGGTGGAGGTCGGATGTTGGTCTCCTTATCAGCACTGAGTAATGTCTCTTTTGAGGTTTGGTTTTTGATAAGAGTGGGCAGAGACAGAAGGTGGAAAAGGTGCGATGGGAGTTGGTCTGTAATGACAGCTCATGTGCTCTTGCTTCCTCCTGACCTGGGAGGTGCCTAGAAAAAGCCCACTGCCTGACTACAGAGCAGTCGCTTGTTTTCCGTAGGGAACTGGCTTCTCCTTGTTCCCAGCTGCCACATCAGTTAAAAGATAGCTAAGAAGGTATTTAATGCTTTCCTAATGTATTTCGTTAGCCATGTCTCATCATTGCCACATCCATCTTTGTGGAGGAAGGCAAGGCAAACAGTACCACCCAATATGGGAGGGAAGATTTTTTTTTTTTTTTGGTGATGCATCTGTTGAAATATATTTTACAGACTGGAATAATTTAGTTTGCTGGGATATAGCAGTGATATTCAGGGGCATCATGTGTCTATAGCTGAAACAAAGGATATCCAACAGAAAAGAGGTCAGTTGTTCCACTGCTGTCTGAACTCCTGGAGGACAGCAGATTTAGGACCTTGCCAGCACAAGGATAGTGCACTTTAACACAATTGACTTAAAAGACCCATGGAAGGAAGAAAGCACAGCTTCCATGGACTGCCATGTCAGAGAAGGCTCAGAGCCCTCAGAATCAATTTATTGTAATGTTGAAATAACTTTGGTTTTATCCTCAAACGTATTCAAACTTACCCCTTTGGAGAAAATTTGTCAGGGAGCCTCCTGCTCCCCATGCATGACATGTAGGGCTCTGCTTCCTCATATGCCAAGCAGGGACTTGCCGTGCCTGTGATGTTTCCCTTTTTCCACGCCTGCCACCTCCTGCTCCGTGAGTGTTTGCAGAGCCAGCGGGGTGGACCAGGGAGCGACAGCAGCAGCTGCCGGGTGCCGTGGCAGGAATGTGGACCCACCTCTCCTAAGGATCAGCTTCCCTCTCTTGGCTCCCGGCCGCCTGGAAGGTAAGCCTGCTCCATAGACAGCCCCCGTGGCTCCAGCGTGCTTTTCATTTCTGCAAGGAACATGCCATGAAATACTGGCTAGAAACGCTGCTGAGGTCCTGACGTTTCCAGGCATGTGCATGTGACATCGGGTGGATGTGCTGGAGTAACGTCGGGATACTTGCTGGCATGGCGTGCTGGGGCTGAGAAGGGTGGGCACCATAAAGAAGCTGGAAAGCTTAACGTGTGGCTACAAGTAGTGAGGGATCCTACTGAGTTTTGTGCTTGTTTTTTTTTAATTTTAACTTTTTTACTGGTTTTAAGTGTGGGACAGAAACTGTCTTTCCAAATCAGACCTCTAAAAATGACTGTGGATGTGATTTCTGTATTAGTCTCAGGGTCTTTAACTGATATATGTGACTTAAGTAGGTGATTTTCAACTGACTATAATACAATTGAGCACATCATGGACAGAATTATTACTTCTGACTGTTGAATGCTTATGGTGTGTCTGATGCTGAACAAATAAAAGCTACCAGCTTAGGAAAGAAACGGTGCAGGTGTATGACATGTGATACAGTCGTTGGCTGGCAGCCCTGGGTGTCAGCCATGTCAGGCTGAAAATGAAAATGTGCAAAGTAAAAGAATTGCAGTAGCCACATGAGTGAAAACACAGCTGAGAGTAACACACAAACATTATGATAGATAGTCCCTTGCTTCCTTCGCCAAGAACAGCAGATCAAGTGAGCAGAGAAAACACATCTGCCTAAATGGTTTATTTACACAAAACTACTATTTTGGATATTCAGCACTTGGTTGTTACAAAAAAAAATAACTACAACCCTTCCCCTGCCATCAGCTTCATCTCTTGGCCTCTTGTTAGATCCTGCTCTGAGAAGAAAAACAGGTGTCAAGAGACCAGTAACTGTAATACAAAGAAGTAATTGAAAATAGCGCAGTAATTTAGGCAATGTCTATAACATGCTTTTTACTTAACACCTGTTTACTATGTTTTCCCTTGCACAGTAAAACAGGAAATATACAGTTGCTAACAGTGTTTTAGAGAATCCTCGGAGTAAAATAACCATTATTTCTATGTAGGAATAAGAAATGTACTCCCCTAATTATATAAACCCAAATTCTCATATGGTTAGGATCATGGTCTTTCCTCAGGTTTAGTGTTGAAATGCCATGCTGAGCAAGGTGTGGTAGAAAACAAGATGATGTCAGCCTTTCCTTGCTGTCTCCAGGGTCCTTGTATATTGGCATCCTGGCTACGGAAGAGCCCTGCATCCAGTGTTTCTTATGCTCCCTGATTTCATTGTGATGGCATGAAGTTTGTTGTCGTATTCTGTTGCATTCTTAGCTTTTTGCTTCCATTCCTATCTCCCATGCAATCTGCTCCAACTCCCTAGGACTTGCACAGTCAGCAGTATGATGCAGCCGGAATACAAATTTCCATTCACAGGAAACGGAGCAATTAGGTTTTAATTGCTTTAATATTGTTTTAATAGTATTGTTTTAAGAGTATTTGTATATTAATAGTATATTGTTTTAACAGTATTTTAATTTTCACCTTTTTTTTCCCTTTCTTTTTATGGAACCCAGTGTTTGGGCTGTAGGAGCCACACAGTGAAAGGGGAAGGTGTCATTTTTTTTTTCTTGTGTTGTTAGATATCTTTACAAGAATAATGATGGAAAACCTGCTTGTAAAACTGAATACTCTCATCAGAATCTTATGTTGGAATTATTATGAATAAAGTCACTTCATAGTCACTTCCTTGGGTTTTTCTGTAATGATCACCTTTGATGTTCACGTGGGTGAGCTGACACATGAAAACAGTATCTGGAAGTAGAGAGTGTGAATGTGATTGAAGATTTAAGCTTTAGGGTAGTTAGTACTAAGTTACACATCGCATAAACTCCAGACAAAATGCACCAATGCTGGTGTAAGTCTGTATGGACTTACATATATGTTGGGTCCTACGTTGCTGGTTCGTTGCACCACTGACAGCCTGCTCTTTTACCGACACGGGTATCCATTCCCCAGCACGAGGAGGGAGCGACTCCCCTGGGAGCTGCCGTTTGGGAGCCTGCCGAGAGCCGGGGTATCCCAGCCACCGGTGGGACAGGGCTGGGGAGTCACTGAGCTCACGCAGCTGGTCGTGCCACCTGAGATGCTCTGGTCCTTGTCCGTGATTTAAAACCTGTGCAAACGGACAGGTCAATGGCAGCAGAGGTGCTTCAGGTTTTTCACCTGCGCCGCAGGAACGGTCGGTAATGTAAGCAGCAGCGTAATGTAAGCTGCTGTTTGGATCCCACTGAAGACCTCCTTTGAGGACGTTAAGTGGTACAAAGGCATTATGCAAGTCCCTGGACACAGGGATAAGTTTCAGCCTCACAGAAAAGATTTTGGAGATACGAACTTCTTCATACTGTTTGCCTTCCTGCTGAAGAGCAGGGAAGTACTACAGCTTTCCTCTGGGTATTATGTCGCTTACTCTTGTTCCTTTTCTTCCAGCATTTCCAAGAGATGCAGTGAGGTGTATTTTTACTCTTGTGACATCAAGCTCGTATTTATTCCCTCTACTACTGCAGCCCTTGTAGGTTTGACTGTTTCTTTGTGCTTGCCTTGCCGCACTCTCTCATCTGCTGGCTGCCTTACACTTCTGAAAATGAAGGTAAAAGAGACACTAAAGAAAAATAATTGTCAGTGGAGTAACTTTTTCTTTGTTCTGAAGAGTGTTTTAGAACAGGAACACTCTAAGATTTGTGGGTTTTCTGGTCAACTTTTCATATGTGAACTGTATAGACTGTTGTGTGACCACTTCTTTGACTGCCTTTTCTTCCTATCCAAGGCTCTAGAGATCATGTGCGCATAGCATCTAGCAAGAAACAAGCAGAGTGGAAAGGAGTGTGCCCAGTTTGGGCTGTTATTTCCACAAAGATGACTGAAAAATGATAGATGAAAAAAGGTTTTTGTAGTTATCTATCTATCTATCTATCTATCTATCTATCTACCTACCTACCTACCTACCTACCTACCTACCTACCTACCTATTTATTTTAGAAGAGTCTTCTTTTACCAATGTGTTGAGAGGAAGAGAGGGAAAGGAAGTGTGTTTTCTTTACCAGGGATTTAGTGAAGTGCTTAAACTGCCAGCATTACAAAGGGTTACATGTTTCTTAATGAACCACAGATTGACCAGAGAGCATCTTCTCATTTAACAGTAGCAAACATTTTCTGTGTGATTCTGTCACGTCATGCTTCCCCTTCCCTTGCTGGTACACGGAAAACCAACTTTGCGCGTGAATCGCCCCTGAGAAACCGCAACCCAGTTGATGTGGCAACTGGCGAGTGTGTTATAAACTGTGGCATCCACGGCAGAGCCGCTGAGAGATTCCCCCCGCGCCACAGTTTCTAATATTGGCCTCTTGACTTTGTCGTTGTGAACTAGAGCCAGGTTATTCTTCTACAGTCAACTAACAGACTCCACGACCACCAGCTATATGGGTATTAACTCCATTTTAGATGCTCACTGGTCACTTCTTGTGTTTAGGGGTGCTCATAGTGCCCACTGAAAGTTTTGCAATTTCTTCTACGTTTTGAAAATCCAAGATGTTATATCCTGATATTAGAAAAGGAGAGTACACTCTGCATGAACGTGTATTAGAGTACTCAGTCCCAAACGCTCAACAGGGAAAGATGAACAGCCAGGCTAAAGCACCATTTTAAAATACTGTTCTGTACGTTGTCTGTCTCTGTGTAACAACATGTGGTGCCAGCTAATCATATTTGTCATTTTATTTGCTCAGTAATCTCCATGAACACAAGCTAGTGCTACAGAGACATAGCTATTGTTTGCACGGACTTTTTAAGTATGAGCTTTCAGGGTAGACGGGGTGAGGGGGGAGTGAATGGGGCCAGTAACCAAAATCGCTCTTGAGCAATTTGCTGTGATGCCAAACCAACATTTATTGTTATCGGAGGCAGCTGCCTGCCCTCTCTCCACACTTCTATTTGTGGATTTTCGACGGCTATAAATGGAAACACACGCTGACCAGAAATCACCACCAGTGCTGCCTGACACTTCTCTCTCCCGGCTCCAAAAATACAGAGATATCTAACATGTAGTCAGGTTAAATCACTTCTGCTTGGGATATTAGGGTGTTGGGTTTTTTTCCCTGGGAAATGGAGTTAGGAAGACATGAAAGAAAAGTCTCAGGAAGAGGAGCCTTAGAGGAAAAGCAAACGGTAAGACTTGTTGAGAAATGTTGATATTCTTTTTTTTTTTTTTAATTTGATGATAAGAAGGAAAGACAAATCAGCTGTTGTACTTTATAGGAGTATTTCCCAGCTTCCTTCAACCACTGACCTTGAAGATTAAAACTCCATTCATGTACGTTAAATTAATTACGATGATACATGTCTGTGGAAATTATGGAAATTTGTGAGTGCATTTTCTGTGCATGTGAAGTCCAAAAACTGAAATCCAGTTCAACGTCGATTTGTTATTGTAACCCAGATTGATAGCTAATAGTCTTTAGTTTGCTTGAATTTTTTCTGAGGGACTATTTCATGTCTTTGCACATTATTTTCCATAACTTTGGATCAGTAAATGGCAGAGGAAATTGTTGGCTTGTGTCTGGAGATTACTGAAAAGAGGTGTGACTAAAACAAATTAAGAGAAGTGAAAACAGTCAAAACACAGCTTATATCTAATTAGTGTAGACTTGAAACACGAATCATAATTTGCCTTGCATTACCAAGGTTATTTTCTTGATATCACAAAAAGGACAGTTTATTCTTGGCTTTGCAAAGCTGTGAAGAAAGGAGGCCATCATTTTTGTTAAGAAACAAATTAGCACTGAATTTTTCAGCACCTGTCTTAAATAGTGGTGGTGTTGGCATTGGTTTGGTTTCATGGTGCACCAACATTTGCTCGTTTAATCATGAAGTTCTCCCCTACTAGCCTCAGTTAAGTGAGAATTGGAAAGCTTGTGTGTTAGTTAATAGTTTGAAATACAACTTCACCAAGGCAAGGTACATTGTGTAGCAAATATGGGAAGTGCTGAAACAAAATAATGACCTGGCTTTAAAGTACTTATTTTTTAAGAAAAGAAGTATTTATTTAAAGAGTAATATCTGAAAGCATTGCTGAAACTTCAGCATGAAGTTATAATATTATATTATACATATATATATTATCTAATATTTTACTTGTTCATGTTCTTATTAATAAATTAATACTTTAGACAGTGTCCTCAATTTCTGTGTTTGTGGTTGATATATAAAATATGAGAAAAACTAAAATTAAAAGCAATTATAAAACTAACAAAAGCTTCAGGAAAACATTCAGAGGGAACCTATGAAATTTTATTCTAGCTCATGTTTGAGGGAACTATATAGCAAAGTAATTAGATAGTATGATTATCTAATTGTGGACTGCATCCTGATGCACAAAGAACTGAGCAGGCAACCTTAAGTGAGGCTTTTCCAAAACTCAGAGTGCTTCATTTGGAACCCTAATGATCTTCTGATGGCTTTCTCAGCGTGCATCATTTACTAATTTTAAAAATGGCAAACTGGAGCAAACAGGGACCCTGCTGATGGGGGCCATGTTAACGCCCATGCCTGGTCACCCGCTGTTTGGTTGTTTCAAAGCTGAATCCCGCTAACACATCAAGCTGAGAGAGTCCCTGTTAGTGGTGGCAGGTCACATCCCTGTGGGTGCTCGGCGAGGGGGATAGAGGAGGCCCTCGCTTGGCGGGTTTCACCTTGCTCTGCTGACAGCGGAGGAATGCCCTGGCCCTCACCAGTCCTTCTGCCCCTGTCCCTGTCCCCTTCCAGCCAAGCCCTAGCCTCCTCTCCATCCCCTCTCTCTCTTTTTGCCTGTTTAGTCTTAGTGCCTTTCCTTCTGATTGCTAGATGGATTTCACTGCGCCCCCACTTTTTTCTCCTGGTTTTGTACCTCCTGGGCGTTTATTGATTCTGCCCTTTTCTCTTTGTTACATGCAGGTCACATCAATATTCAAACACTGCATGGGAGCAGTGTCAGTCTGTGGTACAGATACTATTTGTACATGTTATTGTTGCTGTCTCCTCACATATTTAACTTCAGTATAGCAAATACATAAGCTATTTAATATTATAGGTGCCATGAGGTGTCCATTGTCAATATTATATCCTATAAACTGGATGATATTTTCTATATGTATAACTGGATTTTTTTTAAAAAAATATATTTCATAGGAGCATAGGATAAGTTGGGTGCAAAGGGAGCTCTCTCTAGCCCAACCTCTTGCTTGAAGCGGCTATGGGATCAGATCAGGTTTCTCAGGGCTTTATCCAGTCAGGCCTTGAAGACCTCCAAGGGTGGAGACCACACAAACTCTCCGGGTAACCTGCTCCACTGCTGGGCTGTCCTCATGGGGAAAAGGCTTTTTCCTTTTATCAAGTCAAAATCTCTCTTGTTTCAATTTATCTCCATTTCTTTTTCCTCCTGCTGTGCGTTGCTGCAAAACACCCTGGCCCTACCTCCTTGATAGCCTCCCACAAGGACTGGGGGCTGCTGTTAGGTCCCCCCCAGAGCCATCTCTTCTCCAGGCTGAACAACCCAATCATCTCCCTCAGCCTCTCCTCACAAGGCAAGTGCTCCAGCCCTGACCATCTTGGTGGTCTCCACTGGACTTGCTTCAGTCCTTCAAAGTCTTCTATTGCAGAACCCAGAACTGGATGTCATATTTTGGATGTAATCTAGTGAGTGCTAAGTAGAGGAGGATAATTCCTTCCCTCGGTCTACTGGCCATGCTCCTGCTAGCACAGCCCAGGATGCTGTTGGCCATCCTTGCTGCCAGGCCCAGCTGCTGGCTCAGGCTCAACCAGGACCCCCATGGCCTCCTCAGCAGAGGAGGATGGCTGACGAGGCCCTCCCTTCCCAGGTCCATAATGTTGGCCCATTCCTCCAGCCTCCATTCCTCAGGCCCCTCTAAATGGCAGCCCTGCCCTCAGGCAAGACTCTTCCCCCTCAGTTTGGTGTTATCTGCAAACCTGGTGAGTGCCCTGCATCATGTCCTCTGGGTCACTGATGGAGATGTTAAACAAGACAGGTCTCAGGACAGAGCCCTGCAGCACTCCACTTGTTACTATCCTCCAAGAAGCGTACAAAGCATTAACCATGAACCTGATTGTCCTATAAGCTTCCAACTGTCTACTTGTCCACCACTCAGGCTGTCACATCCTACCATGGATCTGAGAATATTGTGGGAGACAGTGCTGGAGACGAGTCAGAGTAAATGACATCTGCTGTTCTCCCCTTGTTCACAAATACAGACACTTTATCACAGAAGGCAATCAGGGTGGTCGGTATGATTTCTCCTTGGTAAATCCATGTGCTGTTCCCAGCCACCTTCTTCCCACAGGTGGGTATAAGTTGAATCATCTCAAGTCATCCCTGCTGGATGCTATCCTCGTCCCTGACCTCTGCTGCTAAGCACAGATGCCTGGGAGACCTTGCTGTTGAAGGCTGAGGCAAAGACATCACTGAGTCACCCCAGCCTTATGCATACCTGTTTCCACCTCCTCTGCTGCCTTTTTGCACTGGAGCCCAGTTACAAACTCCCTGTTTAGCCACACTGATATCCTGATAAATCTGCTTGTCTTCCTGAATATCAGCATGGACAGTCTTGCATGTGGAAGAGGCTGTTTTCATAGACATGGCAGCTTTCCTGAGCTCCTTGTGTTTCCAAGCTGCCTGCCATGAGATCCCACTTACCAGCTCCTGGGTAAGCCAAAGTCGGGTCTCCTAAAGCCCAGGGTCTATGCTCCAGTACTTGCCTTCCTCACTCCCCACAGGAACTTCAGCTTCATTATTTCATGGTCACTACAGACAAGGCTGCCATTGAGCATCACATCCCCAGCCACTTTTTCCTCATTTCTGACTAATACATCCACCTGTGCACAACACTGGTTGGCCCATCTGGTGCCTGTATCAAGAGGACATCCTTGGCAAATCCTGGTTTTGTGTACCTTGTTACAAATATTTCTCCTTATTTTCAAGTCTCTAGTCTGTATTATCCTGACAATATTCTGATTGCAGAGTGTTAATTAAATTGAGACCAGTTCATGCTCAAAGTATAACCTCCATAGAGGACAACAACAGACAGTTTTATTTATTAAGTGGTATTGTACCTTTACATTCACTGCTTACTGTGGATGAGATAAATAATATAAATTCTCTACCACTTCAGGCTATTTGTGAAATTTATTGTTGAAGAATTCTTGTCCTTATTTCCTGGAGGAAGACTCCCCAGTGGCCAGAATCCTGAAGAGAGGCTTTGTGTGGATCTGTCTGTGGAAATGGAAGATAATGGAGGGCCCATTTTGTGATGGGAAAATAGAATGACTCACTATAAAATAGATTGAACTAAGCAGATGGACTCCATTTTCCTTTTCATCATTTTGATTTTAGCATAGCTCAGAAGACAGAGTAATTCTAGAGTTTCCCTATTGAAATGATGGCTCAGCTCAAAATAGTCTGTTTACATTCTGAACTCATCTGCCGTTAATGCATACTTCCTCTGTTATTTGAAATTATTTTAATTATATTTCACACTTGTCTTTTTCCTATTATTTGATCTATTCTCTCCCCATGAAAATACAGCACATGAAGTATTGTGTTTAAAATAATGTTTACATTGGTATGTTTAACAGGGAACATTCAGTCTCTGTGCTTTAGTTTGTGTTATAAGGGGTTTTTTTTTAACTGTCTTGTTACATTAAGTACTGACAAAAGAAAAGTTATATCGAGAAAATAAACCAAATTAATATGCAGATCAGAAATAATGCCACACACTGCTTGAAATGGCATTAAGGTTAGTTTTTGGATGAGAGGGTGTACTCTGTAAGAAAGGGCTGCAGGATGTTGTTCAGAGAATTAGTGTTTGTTTTTCACAAACAATACGTGGATACAGCTCCTACAGAGCGAGGCAGTTCAGATCAATCCCACCCAAGTGAAACAACGATTAACCTTTTTCCGCTGGCAGCAACAGAAGGAGTCCTGTCAAGATCTCTGGGAAGTGCTGTGGTAAAGACTCCTGGGAGAAGACAGCCCATTTCCTGAAGTTTGCCACCTAAGGGAGCCCAAACAGGATGGAGGGTGGTGACTGATATGGTGATGACTGGCCCTGCTCGCAGGTTTAGTTGTTGATTTAACAATGGTGTAAACCAGGTGAGAAATGAGTATGGGATGGGAAGGGTTGTCTGAAGAGCAGAAGTAAAGAGGAGGAGAGCTGGGTGGAGTCTGGTGGGAGTGGGCATGGCAGGAGGCACCGGGTCCAATCACCCACCCACGGGGACCTCTTCTACCAGGCCACTCTTGCTGTTGTGCTGGTGAGGGCTGGTGTCAGAGAGGCAGAGATGGCAGCACAGCCTCCTGGCTCAGGCTGTCCCTTCTTTGCCAGGGGCAGGACCCCGCAGCCAGTGCTCTGTCACGCTACCTCCTGGTATGCACGGGCCACTCCGAGCAGGCACTGCCGCTGCCCTATAGCGGCCATGGTACTCAGAGCGGGCAGTTCAGTGAGCAGGGCTGGCCACAGTACTGGTCGAAGAGGTGTAGTAAAAGCTCTTAGTGAAAAGCAACAGGGAAGGAAGAGGAGCTGAGGGAAGAGCACGTGTTTCTTTGTGCAGATACAGGGAGTTAAATGGACAGCAGGATCATCTCTGGCAACAGCAGAAATCTCTATGGCTGAATAACGATGGAATAGCCGATCCTGCCCACAGCATCCGAGGGAACTGTGCTTACACCTGTGTGACACACCAGCCTGTGAGCCTCTCCTCCTGGTGCCCCTCCAGATTCACTGGGGCGGGTGGGTAAAGTCAAGATGGGAAGGATGTGCTTGCTGCTCAAGGGAGGCAACTTGCTTTAGCGTCCTTGAGAGGGGCAGGTCCGTAGATTCCTTGTGCATTGGGCATCTCAAATCCATGCACAGCTCAGGGTCTGCATGCTTGTATGTGTCTAGCCAGGACAGTGGTGTAAGATCACAGAACAGCACCTCTGAGGTCAGCTGGGCATCATCTTTTTCTTTGGAGAGAGAAGGTGATAATCACTGTGGGTGAGGATGGCAGAGATTCAGAGGAGGTGAAATACAGTGATACAGCCCAGAGTGCAGAATGTATAGGTGCTTCAGCAGGTTACGCTCTGTGAGAGCAGTGGCACGTATACAGAGAACTGCCAGGCACAAACCCGTTGTCCTCTTTGCCTGTCCTCTCCCCTAACAGAGGACAGGCTGGTGGCTGCTAGGCTGCTGATTTACGTGGTTCAGACGAGAGGGTAAAGGTGAGAGGTAAAACGAGATTTTTTTTTTTTTTTGTTTAATCCTCTTTCTTAACTGGTTTACTTTACACCTTGATGTTTCTACTTCTGTCTCTTGTAAGAACACACCTACCCAGAACAGAAACTCATAAAAATACGTTGCCTGCCTGAATCCATTCCTCAGTTTGATAATTCGGTACTGAAGTATGAGCATTGTGCTCATCTCCAGCATAGCATATGAAACTAAATAAGCACACAAACTTACTATATAGTCAGAGAAGGTTTTATGTGTGTATACATTTACATGATTCCTGTTTATCTAAGAGGAAAGCTTCATTTCTTGCTCTGGAGGTTGTTTGTGACCTCCTCTGGGAGCTTCTGTCATGCCGCTGAGTTCAGCTCGCACTTAAGGCATTTTGTACTACCTTGTCCCAAATTACAGCATCCTCAGCTAAAAGGATTGGTCATGGGAAACACTTTCAAATATCCCTGAGCTTTGAAGATCAGGACTGAGGCTTTGTAGTGGCTACAGCAAGAAACTGATAAGATCCTAGCATGGAGGCAATCACATATCACTGTGCAGGTACAAGGAGGTGGCCAAGGTGGCACCCCAGTTAGAGGATCAGCATTTCCTCTTGTGTACCTAGAGATGAGGCATTCCTGCCTAGATGTGAGGAGGCATGGATTACTCCAACAAGTGATCACTGAGGAGGAAGGAATAAACTTGGAGGCTGACAGTAGCAGCATATTTTTAGCACTGTTGATGTGACATTAAACAGGACCAAAGCAAGCGGGAAGCACTGAATCCTGGTCTGCCCTCCTTTCTAATCCCATCACTTAGCTCCAGCCTTACTTGAGTTTATGCTACCTTTTCTTTAACCTAACAGCAGTCATACAGAGGTGCTGCTAGAACGCTTGAGGTAGGCTCTGGTTGCATCAGTGGAAAAAGAGCTGTGTTGGAGACATCAGCACATTTTTGGCCAGAGGTTATGCAAAACATTACCATGTAATCTCACCCAAGGATTCAGAAGGGGAAGGCAGCAGAATCCTGCAAGGATGTGAATGTGTTGATAAAAGAGCCTTTCTAGGAATAAGTAACAGTTGCATATTTGACTTTTTGGCATGAGGAAAGATAAGAGCCCCAGCTGGATCAACTGCTGCAACAAGTCATACAGGGCAGTTCAAGTTATTGCATTATGGGGGAGGCAGCAAAGAAAGGAGTATTAGCATGGAGAGACAGCCCATGCTGATGAATTAAAACAGTTTTGGGAAATATTTCTAGGCACTGGAGCTCTCTTAATTCAGTTAAATCAAAAGTTTGGTCTGCAGTATGGTATTGGTTTGGTATTTGCCTGTATTGAGTTTGCATGGCAAGGTATTGGTAGTGGTGGAGCTACAGAGGTGGCTTCTGTGAGAAGCTGTTAGAAGCTTCCCCTGTGTCTGATAGAGCCAATGCCAGCCGGCTCCACCTCTGGTAGCACCTCTGTGGTAACATAGTTAAGAAGGGGAAAAAAACCCACCAGGAGCAATTGTAGTCAGAGAGGGGAGTGAGAATATGTGAGAGGAACAGACCTGCAGACACCAAGGTCGGTGCAGAAGGAGGGGGAGGAGGTGCTCCAGGCACCAGGGATGAGATTCCCTTGCAGTCCCTGGAGAAGACCATGGTGAGGCAGGCTGTCCCCCTGCAGCCCATGGACGTTCATGGTGGAGCAGATATCCACCTGCAGCCCATGGAGGACCCCACGCTGGAGCAGGCGGATGCCCAAAGGAGGCTGTGACCCCATGGGAAGTCCACACTGGAGCAGGTTTGCTGGCAGGACTTGTGACCCTGTGGGGGACCCGTGCCGGAGCAGTTTGTGAAGAACTGCAGCCTGTGGGAAGGACTCACGTTGCAGAAGTTGGTGGAGGACTGTCTGCCATGGCAGGGACCCCACGCTGGAGCAGGGGAAGAGTGTGAGGAGTCCTCCCCCCGAGGATGAAGAAGCAGCAGAGATAATGTGTGATGAACTGACCGTAACCCCCATTCCCCGTCCCCCTGTGCCGCTGGGGGGGAGGAGGTAGAGAAATCGGGAGTGAAGTTGAGCCCAGGAAGAAGGGAGGGGTGGGGGGAGGTGTTTTAAGAGTTGTCTTTATTTTTCATTACCATACTCTGATTTGATTGGTAATAAATTGAGTTAATTTTCCCCAAGTCAGGTCTGTTTTGCCTGTGACAGTAATTGGTGAGTGATCTCTCCCTGCCCTTATCTCGACCCATGAGTCTTTCTTTGTATTTTTTCTTCTCTGCCCAGCTGAGGAGGGCAGTGACAGAACGGCTTTGGTGGGCACCTGGCCTCCAGCCAGGGTCAACCCACCACATTGCCTTAATGGTACCCACAGGAAGCTTGAGAGTTAGAATGGGCCAGAGACTAGTTCCAGAACTAAGTCTGGATATAGAGACCATTACTAAGAAAAAATCAAAACATATGTTTTCAAAACATATCCCTCAGGAATGTGGGGTGGTACTTGGGAAGATGTTCACTGTCCATTGCTGCTGCTAACACTGAAATTCAGGATGGACACTAGGAAAAGCTCCTTCATTAGAAGTGTAGGGCAGCACTGGAACAACCAGGGAATTTGTGGACTATCCACTCTGGCAAGTTTTCAGGACTCAAATACACAAAGCCATGGCTGACTTGACCTTGCTATGGCAGTAGTCTTACTTTGAGCTGGAAGCTGGAGTGGATGACCTCTCAAGGTCCCTTCCAAGAAACATTTCTTTCATTCTTTCATTTCGAAGCTGCATGACTGCACTTGTCAGGAAACACGCTGACAGCTTTTTCCATCTGCAAGAGACTTTTAACACATTTAACGTGGATACAGAATGAGACGGTGCTTATCATTAAGACCTCCTCATTCTTGCATTATAACCCTACTGCTTTCAATTCACTGTCCTTTGAATTCTGAAAGCACTCAATAACACAGCAGTGGCATTAAATTTGTTACTTTGATATGAATTCTTGGAAATAGAGCTACTTGACAATGAACAGAATAAAAGGAAAGAAGTGATTAGTGAAAGGGAGAGAGAAGGTGGACCTTAACTGAGCTAAACTTTCAGGTCATCAGGTAGACAAGCAATAACATGCTTCCATGTTTGCTTTGTATCAAGTATGAAATGCATGACATTTCAGTTTGTTTTGCCCATATTGCCCTCCCTGGATACACCATTAGATTATCTTTAAAGGCTGGTAATTAGTGATTGCTTCTCACAATAATTTTCCTAAATGCATTTTAGACATTGAGTCTAAACATCTTAAGCACTAACTTACCCAGAAAAAACTAAGTCTTCTGAAGGAAAATGATTGAAATATCAGGGCATCTGTTTTTCTGCTTGTCTTTGAAATAATGTTGCTTTTGTGGCAGAAATGACACAATAACTTCATTGATATTTCTCTAAAAAGTAAATTAATTTCATCAGGGCATTTTATCAAAAAAGTCTCTCCCAAGGAAGGCAGTGGTTACTTTTTCTCTCTCTTTTTATACAAAATATGGTCATACCATGTACTGATGCCTGTTAAAGGAACTCTAAATAATGCATCAAGTCTCTGTCAAGTGAAGTTTGTTTTTTCATCTCTCTTTGAGGAGAAGATTCCATTGGATGAGGAGAAGTGGGAGTAGGGTGGCTTATATTTCACTTTTAAAATACATAGTCTGCTGCACTGGACAGTTAGCAAATGCAGGTTGAAGAAATGCAACCTGTGTGTGGAATGAATTTGTGCTACAGGCAAATGATGATGTGCTGGTGAGTACCTACCACTTCCTAACAGGATGGAAAATGGAGCATTACCTGGTGGTCCTTAGTTTCTGGGACCACCCAAAACCTTTGATTCCCATTGTTTCTCCTTTAGAGTTGAGCCTACTTGCCTAATTAAGTTCTGTTCTATCAAGGGAGCAGAGCTGCAGCTCTTTCCTGAGTGGTCTTCTGGATGTCTGATCTAGGGGACATCATGATGAAACCTTTCCCTTGGGCTAAAACTCAAAGGAAGTCAGAGGGGTGCTGTCACGCTTTTGTGGTCGACCTTCAGCTGAATCAAAGCCCATTCTGAGATGACATTTTTGTCGTTATAAAGCCCTTATGCCATTATCAGTGCATCTAAGCATTAAAGCTGGGTGAACAGATATGGAACAATCATCATCATTCTCCTTGTATGATTTTATCAACATCTGTCATTGTTAGGATGGTCTTCCAGAGAACACACATAGCTGGACTGCTCTTAGGGCTGTGATCCTGTAACACGTGTCTGTTATTGTATTACATTTCCTAGAATCACTTAATAGTACAAGAGTCTCAGCTTTCATTTTAAAACATATCAATGGTCTCACCACTGTGGTTGCAAAGAAAAGGTTCAGATTGAGACCTGAAAGCAATACTACAGTGAAACTGCCTGAAACTATGACATGGTTGGCACAGTGGCTCCAAAAGGTGTGATATGTCAGTGCAGTTAGGAGTCGGGCTGTGGAGATGGTGATAATTTCATTTTAGAACAGTTTTCAAGATTTCAGAAAGTTCTTTTTAGTCTTCTTGAAAATGGAATTGTGTCTGCAAATCTCTTTCCCTTAAAATCTGGAGTGTGTTGAATGAAGTATGATGCTGCAGGCAGGGGATAGCCAAGGCACTGGTTTGGGATGTGCCCAAAGATCTGAAGGGCTTTTCTCTTCATATCATCATGGACTCAGGCAGAATAGGGAACTGGACCTCGATAATCTCTCTGAAAGACTGATTTCTTCTCATGAAGCTCATGTAGGAATCCTCAAGAGCATAGTAGATTCAGATGAACATTAATTTTTCTATGGATATTTGGAAGATGCCCATTTTTCAGCTTGGCTTACATTGGCACAAAGGCCTTTCTTTGTCCATGACAGCTGACCAGAAGACTCTCTATGGCAGAAAAACAGAAGTGTGCTAGCTTGTCAACCCGCTGCATTGCATCCTAAATGCTCTAGTAAGCACTCTGCAGCCTTCCTTGCCTTTCTAAGGGTCAAATGCTGTGCCAATCCAAGTGGACAGTGACCAGGGAGCATATTTTGGTGTGTCAAGGCAGGGCAGTTACTGTAATGCAGCCCTGTGAATGCCATCACAGCATACACAATACTGCACAACCAAATGTGCAGGTCAACGTCTGTTCAGAAGCAGAAGGCTTTCCACGATGGTTCTGTGTTTTCACAAGAACTTTTTGTTCACAGCTAATTTGTTAATGTTTATTGTGAAATAGCTGAACTATCAGATGTCTTGTCCAGTAGCAAAAACTGCTTCTTATGTTTTGGCAGCGGTCATCCTGTCATCAGATCTATTTAACAATGTTGTTTTAAGACAACATTGATCTTGATTGAATGTGATGGTCATACAGAAAACCTTTCTGCATTAAATACTTCATTGTTGAGAGTTAACTGGTAGCTTTTTCTAAAAGACTGATGGTAACATCTAGTACGTACTGCAAAATACTTTCTGATGGCATTTTTATTATATCCATCCCTACCTGGTAGGCTTAAAAGGATTAATTAAATATAGATTGAACTAATGAACATCTGTTCTTGAGGAAAAGGGACAAAAGCAGATTTGCTGAATTTAGATGAAAAATTTATTTTTCTCAACAGCTTTTAGTTTGTTCAGGATTCTGAAAAGTGGAAAGCAGCAGGCTGAAGCTTTTCACATCTTGAATTGTACAAAAATGAATGTATTCATACTCCAGAACTGACATATTTACAGAAATCCAAAAAACAATTTCACATTTGTCTCTATGAGGCAGAAATTGAATCATTACCATTCTGTCTTTGCTGTTTCATGTTTCTTATCTTGATGATGAAGAAAATTGGGAAATCAAACATGGGAAAATCATAGGAATTTTTAAATGTTATGTTGTTAAATGATGTGAAATACATCATGTGGATTCACGTGAACCACTTAAAATTGAAGATTCTGGAAAGGGCCATCAATTTTTTTCTCCCTGTTGAATACATTTAAAATTGTTTTCGTAGTCATTCCATATATCTCATAAAAAGTTAATGACAGCGCATTTATCATCATTTTGCTGCTTCTTACAAATATAGCTGTTGGTGATGATTTCATATAACAAACATGCTAGAAAAAATCAGTAGATTTTTCAGCCTCAAGCAAGAACTAAAAGTCATTTAATATCCTTCTTTAGTAAATGCACCTTGAAATACGTCCAGATCAAAAGCCAGACATCAGCCGAACTAAGTGATAATCTAGCAAAGAGATGGTAATTCTTAGCAAAGCTCCTGAGCCAAAACCCTGCTCTCTCTTTCAGTCTGAGACAGCAATAGCAAAATGCAAAGTATTTGTGTTTGAAATCCCAGGAGACAAAAGGACATGATTTGTCTTTGTTTTTCTGCAACATTATCATGTTTTCACTCATGTTATGAAGCTGATCTCAGTTGAAAATAGAGCAGATTTCATTATAGTTACGTTATTTGCAGTCTATTAGGTGAACTGGCACTGATATTTGCACATAAAAAACAATTCCAAGAAACTGTCAGTGGTTTATTTGTCAGGAGAGGAGTAGTATCCTAGTTTATAGTGTCTTTTTCTGTGACAGAAGGTCTATGTGCTGAAGGATTACAATGATAAATTATTCCTGTAATGAAGTCAACCTTCAGTTCCTCCCCAGTTGCTAAGGAGCGAAAGTCAGGGCTGAGGGGCTCCAAGGTCGCAAACCTTGCCAATGACTTGTGGTGACGCAGTGCCGCATCATGTGATGGATTGCCTGAGGTTTTCAGGAGCTCCAGTATTTGTTGCTTCTGATAATCTACATCTGAAATAATGTACTTTAAAGTTTGGAAATTAGGATTATCAGAGGAAATTTAATTTTCCCTTTGTTTTATTCATAAGTGCTATGACATCAACATCAATAACAGGATTATGGGCTATTTCTTTCTTCTTAAATGGTGTTTGTGCTTAGGAATCACCACCACCAGCTACATCAGGATATGATGTGATCAGAACAAAAGAACAGTTACCCTCAGTGATCTTATAAGTAAAATGCAGTAAAATAAAACCTAATATTTCATCCTGCTGTTTCCAATTGAATATTTTTGCATTATTCAGAACACATGCTTCCTGACATATGCGGAAAATGTAAGGCAAATGGTTAAGATGTCCAAAGAAAAGGAAACTTGGCATTTCCAACCTTCCACACAATGGCAGTCAAAGGAATGAGTTCAGAAAACGGTTCTGCACACTGCAAAGTGCTCTCAGAAATTACCCACTGGCAGGAAGGGGTGAGGGTTACACTCTCAAAATTACTAGGGACAGTTTAAAGCTGTTTCTTACAAATGACACATTCAAAATTTGTAGGTATTAGTCATTTTTTAAAAGTAGAAATGATCAGGCCACTTGACTTCTTAGGAACACTGTATCACTGTCTCTGTGAAGTGCTCAAGTACTGCAGATGTGAGTGTCATGAAAAAGTCTGGAAATTTCCTGATGCTCTCTGCAGTGTAGGGCTTGGGAGGGGTGTGAGACCAGGCATTGCAGTGTTAGGATGTGCTTTGACACATGTTGATGTTGATTTTCAGAACATACTATGCTGTAACAACATTATTTTAGAATTCAGAACTTAATCTCACTTGAAATTTTGACCTTAGTATTCTGAAAGCATCTCTTTTCTGTTTTTATGCATAACTTTCTTGATAGGAAATGCTCTTCAGAACAGGATTACTTATATAGTCTTATTTTTGTTGTATATTGTAGATACAATGTAAAACATTATTTGTCTATGAAATTGTATATTATAATGTTACAATTCATGTTCCTGAGTTCTGTTTCTATTACTATTTCTCATACAAAATCTTAAAGATGTTGGTGTTCCCTCATTACTGATGCAGGAGAAGGTTTAAATATTTCAGTTGTCGTCTTTCAGATTTCTTAAACAAGAACAATTTGTTCCAGTAGTGGAATTATTTTTTGAAATAATGGCTTTTGCATAAATATAAATAGTTACCAATATGTACTGGGTTTGCATGGCCAGGTTTTGGTAGCAGGGGGGCTACAGGGGTGGCTTCTGTGAGAAGCTGCTAGATTCCCCCGTGTCCGAGGGAGCCAATGCCAGCTGGCTTCAAGATGGAGCCGCCGCTGGCCAAGGCCGAGCCCATCAGCGACAGTGGTAGCGCCTCTGGGATAACAGAGTTAAGAAGGGAGAAAAACCAGCAGGAGCAATCATAGTCAGAGAGAGGAGTGAGAATATGTGAGAGGAACAACTCTGCAGACACCAAGGTCAGTGAAGAAGGAGGGGGAGGAGGTGCTCCAGGTGCCAGAGCAGAGATGGAGCCCATGGAGAAGACCACGGTGAGGCAGGCTGTCCCCCTGCAGCCCATGGAGGATGATGGGGAGCAGATATCCACCTGCACCCATGGAGGACCCCACGCTGGAGCAGGTGGATGCCCAAAGGAGTCTGTGACCCCATGGGAAGCACGGGGAGCTGGAGCAGGCTCCTGGCAGGACTTGTGGCCCCATGGAGAGAGGAGCCCACACTGGAGCAGGTTTGCTGGCAGGACTTGTGACCCCGTGGGGGACCCACGCTGGAGCAGTCTGTTCCTGAAGGTCTGCACCCCATGGAAGGGGCCCATGCTGGAGCAGTTTGTGAAGAACTGCAGCCGTGGGAAGGACTCACATTGGAGAAGTTGGTGGAGGACTGTCTGCCATGGGACGGACCCCACGCTGGAGCAGGGGAAGAGTGTGAGGAGTCCTCCCCCTGAGGAGGAAGGAGCGGCAGAGACAATGTGTGATGAACTGACCACAACCCCCATTCCCCGTCCCCCTGTGCCGCTGGGGGGGAGGAGGTAGAGAAATCGGGAGTGAAGTTGAGCCCAGGAAGAAGGGAGGGGTGGGGGGAGGTGTTTTAAGAGTTGTCTTTATTTTTCATTACCATACTCTGATTTGATTGGTAATAAATTGAATTAATTTTCCCCAAGTCAGGTCTGTTTTGCCCATGACAGTAATTGGTGAGTGATCTCTCCCTGCCCTTATCTCAACCCATGAGTCTTTCTTTGTATTTTTTCTTCTCTGCCCAGCTGAGGAGGGCAGTGACAGAGCGGCTTTGGTGGGCACCTGGCCTCCAGCCAGGGTCAAACCACCACACAATATTTATCTCAATGAGCTATCTCAGGGTAGCAGTAATTCAGTTCAATAGTTGTCTGTCTTCCTTTGTAAGTGCAGACATATATCATAGTCTTATATTGTAGCTACCTTATTTTTAATGTCTGTGAGAGCATCCAGTTTCTAAACATATCCAGCAGCTTACATGTGTAGTCCAAGAGTTTATCGAATATCCATTGCATGTAAATGATTTAGATGGTTAGTCAATGACCCCCAAAATATTTAACTCCCTTCGACAGCAGATTACCCATTTCAGTCAATGTCAGTGATTCCAGTAAATGTGTTATTACTTACATATATGTATATATCCTCTCACATAGGGACTATATTAAGTGATGATCTGTGTGGCATGTCTGAAATACTGCCCTACAGCAGAACAGATGCCAAACCATGAAGAACAGTATTTTTGTATTCGGCTATGCAGATATGGGACAGTATTTGTGGAAGAAAGTGTGAATAGAGCTGATAAGATGTTTTGTAAACTAGCATTCACTTTTGAAGCAGAACCCAAAGGTATTTTGAAGCATTATTAGGTGTTTCTGAGTTCAGTGTGTTAGCTTTTGCTCTCAAAAGAGGAGACCATGAGTTGTTTGGAGCGTGGCTGTGCCTTCTTCTGAAAGAATCTGGCCATTCTGGGACATCTCCGAGCCACATTTTCTTTTTTTTTCTGCACTGGTGGAAATTGAGAGAGATATTTTAGTGCTCCAGCTTATTGAATGCAGAGTAAAATGGGTCACATAATATTCAGGATTCAAAATGGTTGTTCTGAAAACCAATGGAGACTCTACATCATCGCATAAATATTAATAATCTTTGCATCATCATTAGCATTACTAATATTGTAATTTTATATGATGTATGTTGCAAGTTCATCCATGAATCGTCTACACGAGGGCCTCTTAGCTCAAGGTTAGGAGCAAATACGTAACCAATGACTACTCTTGTCTCCAGAACACATTGCAGATGCTATTGTACACGGAATTCTTCATGTGAATTCTTTGTAAATGTCTTTCAAGTCAAGTTAGATGTTTATTTTAAGCTGCTATTGAATATATGGAAAAAGAACTATTTCAGGTGATCTTGAAACGATCTTCAGAAGATTGAGAGCAGCTCATTTTTCCCCTCTAATTCATGACGAACCATCCCAACATTTGTAATATTCTTGAATTCAATAAATAGTTCTGTAATTAAATGTGTGTAATTTTAAATCTGTAGATTTTATAATTGCCATAAATTAAAATTTATGTGTATTTTTATGCTGGAAAATGAGGTACATTTTAAAGCAGTTTTAATGAAGTTTTAAAAGTAGTTATATCATAAGTTTAAGATGTTTTCTTTGCTTTTGCTTTCATTTCAAAGGAATGAACATATCTGACTTTTAGAGAAAAATCATCAGAAAGTACATTTATGTCTGTCAGCCTTTTGGTGAAATCAGTTATTCAGAAAATGACTAAAATGACTGGCTAGGTATTATGTGTCATGGGGAGTACTTAGGGTATTCGGAACTATTAACCCACAAAGAAATTGAAAGCTACTTTTTAACATTCAAAAATAGACACAGAACAACCATTTATTTCTCAATGAAGGCTATTTGCAACAGCCAGTTACTTTTCAAATTTGTTTCATTATATTCTCACCAGTTAAGTTTACATTTTTGGTCCATGAGTGCGACGTTTCATCCCGCTCTGCCCTCCTCCCGCTGAACAGCAGTGCTGCACTGTCGGGAACGCCTCCGGAGTGTGGGTGCGCTCCGCGGTGCCTGGTTTCGTAATGCGCTATCCCTCCTTTTCCTGAGAATTGCGTGCTGCCTATCACGAGATGTGGATCTCTGACACCTGATGAATAAATCATAGGCTGGCTTTGGGCATGAGATGAGCACCTCAATGCTGAGCTGAGCCAAGGCGGTAGCACCTCTGGATAAGCCATAGTGGTTGCATAGGTACCTAAGGACATTTTAGTCCCCAAATTTAGGTACCCATGGGTTTGCAGATGCTGAAAAGGGCTGGACAATGAAAGGAGGAGGAACAGGAGTTGAAAAGTTGAACCTAGGAGCACTTTTGAGGCATAAGCGTTGTTTTGAATTGTTAAATTGGTTTTGGTGGGAGCTTCAGCACTTAGTTGTTTCCTGACGCAATGAGACTTGGCTAAATCATTTTACTCCTTCCCTGCGTGGGCCAGTGAAATTGGTGTTGTAGGGAAAAGTACTGGTGAAGTCAAAAGTGGGGTGAGTCTGGGGGGTCTTTGCACTCAGCAGTGCTGCAGCAAAATGTGAAAATTGCAGTGTCAGTGGCTGCATTAGTCCGGTTGAAGTCCTGCACAATGTGGTGTGTACACCGCAAACATTGCAGGTTGCAGATGTACCTGTAATGCAGACATTAGACAAGGCTTAGGAAGAAAGCTGGTGGTAAGAAAGGAGAGGTAGGGAGTCCTAAAAATCATTGTGAGAAGGTGGAAAAAAAGTGATACCAGTCAGACATGGGAGAAATGAAAGAAAATAAAAAAGCGAATTAATACAGAAAAAAAAGAAGTAAAAACACTAAAAGAGAGAAGAGATGGTGGGAGTGAGAATTAGATAACTGTGATGAAAAAAAAGTTCAAGAAACATTGGAACAGAGAAAGAGAACAAAAAATAGGGGATGTGATGGGCTGAATATTCCACAGGCTTATTCTTTGTAATAATTGGCATGTGTGAAGTGAATAGCTGCCTTTTATTGATCAATCTAATACTTCATCTTTTGCACCTAATACTAAGTTTCCTCACAGTTTTGGTAAATAATTTTGTAGAATTCACAGATTACTTGCCAGAACACCTGTAAGGAGCTTGTAAGCTTGACTTAACAGGAGAAACTCCTTCTGCTAATGTGTTTATAACAACCTTTCGCATTGATGAAGTGATTCTCCCAACATCTGTTAATTCCCCACTGGACACTTAAAAGCCTCTTCCAAGGAAAAGTTTAGTTGTGCTTTTTCACATATTGCAGGATAAGGAATTTTAATAAGGAGACCAAACCTTCCTGCTGGAAGGTTTTGCTGGCTTCATTAGCACAACTTTCCATGTAGGTTGATATGCAAGAGACAACTCTTTTCTTTCCGTACAAACAAGTTTTGCCATTGACTCCCGTGCCAGAGCCCAGCTGAACTGTAAACAAGATTTCCCTCCTTTCCCTCCAGCACTTTTATATAAAGCACTTGACTGCACTTGTTACTCAGTCTTACCCAAATGATTTTATATTGATCTATATAAATATAGATAGGTATAAAGAAGACTTTTATATCCCAGGATGGCTGTATAACTAGAAGATACACTTCTACTCAGGAAGCCAGGAGTGATACTTCTCATCGTATCTTCAAGTGAGAATGCTTCAGCTCTTTGCTTGATTTATTTTGCTGTTATTATTTCCATGGTTAATATCTCTCCAGCATCTGCAGACAATCCTCCTTTGCTGCTGCTCTTTCAGTGCCGAGGTTGCCTTCTCACTCATCAGCGTGAGGCAGTATGTCACATTTTTGGTTGACCTCTTGTTCTCCTGTAGCTTCTGAAGTGTTTACAGGATTTGTGTCGCTCTGGCTCGCTGCACGCCAGGCACGTGAGGCAGCCGTTGTGCTCCAGCCTGACAAGAGCTTTGGGCATAATCACAAGAATTGTCCTTTCACAGCTTTGCAGCGCTCTTCAGTCCCGTGGTTGGGTCTTTATTTGAGTCTAGAGATAACCTCACTTTTTTTCAGCATTAGGAAGCCTGGAGTAATATCAGATAACATAAATTAGATTGTGCAGTTGCCCTGGTTGTTTGTGGGATCTCACAAGGTTATGTTTTGGTTCCTTTATTTTTCTTTCAGTTGTCTTCTGTCACTTACAGCATCAACAGACTGACTGTTATTAGTCTTTCATTTCTGACATATTATTTATTTTTTTGGCATCTGGTCACCAGCCCGATTCCTGTCTGATAAACACTCGGGGCTAAGACTTTGTGTGGATCTATGCACACACTTCATTAGAAGCACTCCACTGATTTTGTTTGGATTGCTTCTGTGATTTAATCTCCATAGGGATCAGAGTTTGCGGTTGAAAAATTTGATAACTCCATGGCAATGATTGTTGTAAGCACTGTGTGATTGGCTGCTAATACAGAGATGAATGTAAGCCCTGACTGTATTTGCCATTAGAAAAAGCACTCACGCTGTTATTTGCTAAAGCTCAGCTTCATGTGGCTCCCTTTCTACAAATGTAGCCAGTTTTGATAATATACTGCCGTGTTTTGATTTTAAAAAAGCAACAAAACCCAAAACACTGAAACTTCAAATATTTTTCTAAAGCTTACCGCTGCCGAACACAGGTTTACCCTAGCCAGCTGGCTTGCATATTGAAATAGTCCCTGGTCCTGGTGCTGTCTGTGCTTACGGGCTCTCTATACAGGCTTGGTTGCAGTAAACACAGGCAAAATTTGGAAATAAAAAAAAATAAAAGAAAACATTGAGGGTTTTTTGAGGGATTTTCTTGTAAACTGCTGTAACTATTTCCTGATTTTAGCAGCATTTGAACATTACTGTTTGGAGGGGGTGTGTCTATTTCTACCTAGTTTCGAAATAATTAATTTACACTGCTTGTACTGGAAGATAATAGTAATTCATTGCTCTCTGGATTAGTGTGGGACAAATGGAATGGTAGTTATCTAGTGCAAAATATTTTTAGGATTCTTGTGCTCATTTGGATTTTTTTTTCTTTTTCTGTAGAGCCGATTTAAAATGGCTCAAAAGAGATTGTCTTAGCTTAATATGACAAATTTTCTTCCCTAACATACTTCTCTCAGTTATCTAGGAGAAGTATTTAATGTGAACAATATGTGTCCATTTCAGTTTGTCATGAGTTCAGATTTGGTTAGGCATAGCAACAGTCACTGCTGAAATACAGTAGTTAACTGGATGGCTAATTTAAAAGAAAAGGGGGAGAGGTGTGGGAAGAAGAAAGAATATGCCATACATCAATATTTTTTATCACAAACACGTCAGAGCTTATGTGCTGTTTTGTGTTGCAATGATAGCTCTCCACTGAGATCCAGAGTATTGTTGGGAAACCCCTATGTGACTGGTTCTTTGGAAAAATAGTTGCAGGGGTTTTAGGAGATGGTTTTGTGTAATGATTTCGTATTTCACTACCTTGAAATGAAGAGACAGGGACAATGCAGTAGAAAGAAGGATAATAAAAAGCAGCCTTATCTCTTACTGTTTGTGTTCTTTCCTAACAAGATGGAAGTAAAAATTCAATTAGCAACATTAGTCACAGTCTAAGAGTTGAGTTCCCCAGAAAAAAACACAACAACCCACCTCCACAGTCAAGTTCTGCTTCTATTCTTACCAATTTTTCAACCTTGCTCAAAAGGGTGGAAAGTGAGACTACTGCTGATGAGTCATATTGATGACAAACAGAATGGATAATGTCAAGTAGGTGTTTGGCTCCTACACTAACTGTCCTCACCGGTAAATATCTGTACTGAAATTATCAGGAATAGAGAATTGGAGAAAGCACAAGTGTTTCAAAGTAGGATTTTAAAAGCAGGTGGGGTGATGGCTTGCATTTTGTGTTTGTGCTTTGGGTGTGTTTCCTGGTGTAAAACAGGCTTAACCTGCATTCAGTAATTCTAGGAAAAATGGTATGTGTGAGGCAGGGTTATAATATTCCTTGCTTGGCTCTCTGCCATAAGGAACGTGTTGGCTGTATTAGGTCAGAAAATGAGAATGGAAATACTGATTTAATTGGAGGTCCATCTAGCCCAGCGTGCTGTCCCTGACTGTTGCCTGCAGTTCAGGCTTAAAGAAAAAAGGCATGGGGAAAAGGATGGATATTCCTGCACCTTCCTGTTCCTCCTGGCCTTAGTGTAAATGAGTCGATCTATTCACCATAGATGTATTTTCTTGGTTTTTTGAACTGTTTTTCTTTTTGGCACCTGGAGCTTCCTGAGGCAGTGATGTTCATAATGCAATTATGTGTTACATGAAACCCTACCGGTTTGCATTGTGTGACAAATTCATGTGGTGCCTCATGGCAATTTCGATCTTATACCAAGAATCCATGACATTGTAGTGAAAACTGACCTTTATACATATCTGCTTTTCTACACGTTGCAGTAGGCATAGTCTTCCCTAGGTACCACTGGCCCACGTTTACAGGGAATCTTGTACATGAATGATCCAATTAATGTTGCTTAAGCAAGATTCATAACTCCTCTTAGATGTCTATAATTTACATCTGAGTGAAAAACTCATCTGAGTTTCTTTTACAGTCAATTAAAAAAAAAAAGCACAGGAACTGTAGAGCATGATTAATCTGATCCATATTAGACATTTATCTTTGAGTAGGATGAACTGCTGATTTCTCTCTATGGCATATAAATGAGCACAACTCAGATGGAGATTTCTAGTCTGGAGACCTTTGCGTTTGGTCAGATGAATATCGGTCTTAGTGAGGTCATTCACTATGGAAGAAGGAATATACCTAATCCTGGGAAACAACTGGGCTTTAGGAAATCAGTCACCAGGTAATAGGCTGGTAAAATGTATTTTACTTGCTGTCCTTCCTCAGACACCCTTTGGGCAGGGGGTAGCTAGACCCTTTGGGCACGAGCTAAGGTGCTTCTGCTGTAGAGAAAGAAATGGTAAGGAAATTTCATCCAATTAAATACTCTTTAAACTATTTTATTTTCTTAATGCCTCATGGTGTGCCCACACTTCTTTTGTGAAATTGTCTATAGTCTCAAGAGAGTCCATTCCTGGGATGTATGTGTTTCATTTGGACTGTAAAAAGGGTTCCCAGCACAGTGTTTTTTAAAAGGTCGCCCAGAACTTTTTGATTGTGTTTGACAGCTGGCAAAAGAGAGGAAAAGAGAACATGAAAAAAGCAAGGCAAGCTGAAAAAAACCACTTTGCTCCTTTAACTAAAACAAGGTGGCAGGTAAATGTTATCCTCACAAGCACATGGTGCACGGTGGGTTGAAGAATAAGAGATAATCCCAGGGGCGGTGGAAGAGGAGAGTTGGTCCCTGCACCCGGGAGATAGCCTCAGCTTGCAAATGCCTTGGTGGTGTGCCTTTAGCTGAGAGCTTGCCATCTCAAATCCATTCCAAACATTTGATCTCCCTGACGGCTGAGGAATCTGTCGCTGCCATACCGCACGTTGGCACAAACATACTGCCTTGCGATTGATGTTGCCCTTTTGATGTCAAGTCTTTCCTGATCCTGATGCCAAATCCATAGTGTTTGATTCCACTAGGTAATTGGAAATGATATTTTGATTTTAACTATTTTCCAGTGAAAAGATAGGAGAGGAAAATTGATCCAAGGACATAAACCATCCTAGACTGAGCCAATAGGTAAGCATTCAAGAACCTCTAGCATTTGACTTACCCTGGTTTTGCAGTTTCTGTAACTAACATCAAATGACATTTAGTTTCTAGTAGTGCTTTCTGGCATTTTTGTGCTGTGTTTTCTTCAAAACAAACAAAAAAGGCATTCATGCCCACTTCTTGGTTGTTCTGGCATTCCAGCATTCCTTCCCACAGAAATTTCAGGTGCCAGCATGTGATTTCAACACAGAAATTGCAAAGAAACTATCAGTGTACAATTTTAAGTTTATTTAAGACCTATGCTATGAACTTTGTATGTGGAAGTCAAGCTCTAGTTCTTTGAGACCTACAGGAAATTTCAATATTCTACTTGCTAGTCTTCAGGAATAATCAAAGAGATGAGAGTGGGTAGGCCCCCAATTACAATCCTTTTTCTCCTACTAATTTAGAGTCTGATCTTGCTTTAATTACCCACCCTTCATTGCCTAAAATAGGAAATTTGGAAATTCTCATTTTAATAAGCATGGCTAGTCAATAGGTTGTGATTCGTCTCTCCTGAGTTTAGAAGCTGCATTTACATCTGAACAGGTTGTCTAGACTCCTGTTGTAGTCAGTGGATGGAAATAGGGACTTCTTGGGCATTGTTTTCTGATGTAGTTTAGATACCTATCTTATGGTGAAATGAATCATTTACAAAGATGTGCCTATTTTCTCATCTTTGGCCATAATGGAGCCTTGAACAAACTCAAATGTAGATGTGGTAAGTACTTACATTTCCTTAACTGTCTGTGCAGGAAACTGCAATTTATGTCTGCAGAAACTTTGGCTTTTCGGATTATTGCAATGCTATTTTATTGCCTTTCAAATTATTTCATTCATCACTCAGAGTTATCTTTGGTGAGGAACAGAGGTATCAGCTGACACATCAAAATTTTATACGGGTAGTTCAAGATATACACAAGTGAAAATGCGGAGAAAATGTAGAGTGAAATATAGGCAAAGTTCTAAGAAAGAGCCAGTGACATTTCTACTCCTGTGAAAAGTGTTAGACTATTTTAAGAGCCACTCTTTTTGACTGATAGCACAAAGCGTTTCAGTCTGAAAGAGGACATTCACCATGTTAAGTATGTCAGTGGCATTTATTGTTTTACATACTTTTGTCTTTCTTTCATGTTTTCTGAAGTCGTTCTTTCAGACAACCTGGTTAAATATTCTACTACATCCTGAATATTCTTTCTGATACATTTGGCAAGCTAACAAGGCTCTGCTCATGTTTCTCACTTGAACAATATAGGATAAAATGATTAGGAAAGTATTCAATTTGTGTTGTTAATTATATGAATTTAAGTACTGCAGTTTCCAATTTGTAATAACTATAACCCCTTCCTGGTAGGGCATATTGCCATTTAGACGTCACTACCACAGTGGGCTTGACCCACACAGTTTGTATACTCCTTTATTGTCTTATCAAAGATAATAGACCAAGAAGGTTACTCTTTTTGCTGTATTTGTGAATTCAGGATGGTCTCTATGGTTTAGGAGTTACTCGTGAGGAAAGAGAAAAATGTGAAGGGACATGACATGCCCTGAGAGAGGGCAATCACATGTTCAGAAAAAAATTGGCTGTGTGATAAAAGGAACTATCTGGTTTTTCCTTGGAAACTCTATTCTGTTTTTGAAAAATAGAATTAAGAAATACAGATAAAAGGTCTTTATACTAATGGGATGAATTACATATACTTAATGAATGTTTTTCTCCCAGTAGTAATTTGTCAGAAGGAGATTCAAAGTACTTAACTAGTAGGTATTCACAGATCAGACAGGTCAGTCCATCTTCCTGCAAAGAATCAAGGAAAGTTTAACTTGGGCTGTAGAGAACTTTTCTTCTTTTTTTTTCATGAACGTGAGGGACAGAAATATGTGGAAATGTCCCACTCTCGTTGCTTGAATTTTACTTGACTCCGTAGTCTATATACTCCATTGAGTATGAATTGAAGTTAAATTATGCAGGAAATCTGCATACTTTCTTGCAAGAATTTACTGGAATTACAGCAACAGAAGATCCAGTTGATTGTTCTCATTCAGCTTTCTATTTCTGTTAGAAAATCATAATGCAGAACAATTAATTTCTAGAAAAAAGTGCCTTGCAATATAAAATATTTACCGAAAGAGTAACTTTTCTCATTTAAACAAGATTAACTTCACAAAGGGCACTCTATCCACAAATAAAGAAGTAAGGACATTCCTTTGTAGGAGGGAGAGGGACTGGGTTACATCTCACTTGATAGACATTATTAGTGCACACTGCCATGCAGTGTCACCAAGAGTGATGGACTCTACGAACCTGAAGCCTCCTCGACAAGAAAAAATCAAACATGTTATATGCAAAGCTAAGCTGAAGTGTGACTTGCCACATAGTGACAGAGACAGGAATGAAATCCGTGAAATTTGTCAAAGATATCGAGATATTGACCATGGTACCCATAGCAGGTGAACCCATTTAGTAGCTGTATAACTTAACCAGATACTCTGCCTCATTGCAGCTGGCCTAGGATTCATCTGATTTCCTTCATGATTTATACTTATTGGGATGAAATCAGGAGTCATTGGCAGTATTTTTTTTTTTTTGGTAGACTCTTGTGCAGAGGAAACTTAATTCTTCAGGGGAAAAAATATATTACTTAACGAAAGGGAGAAAGCTGGACAGTTGCGCTAAGGAGACAAAGCACATCATCTGCAGACGTGGAGTCGGCCACAGGGGAGCTGCAGGCATGGCAAGAAGGGCAGGGAGGTTTTGGGGAGGGAGCTGCTGCTTCTCTCAGCTACATTGCCCACTGGATTGCAGCTGAGCAATTACCTGAAGTTAAGTAGTATGAAGTGGAAATAGCGTATATTAAACTGTTAGCGTCAGTTTGCTTTGCTCAGAACTTATTAAAAAAAGTTAATCAGTTTTACTGAAAGCTGACGTCAAGTTATTCCAGGCTCTCTAGAAAATTCTGTACCTCCACTTGACCCTAAATGTGCATGAGACCATGAAGCTGGCTCCCTTCTCCTCCCCATGCTGCCTTTGTAAAAAGACATCTGCATTTATTTAATTCACAGACCCAAAGGGAAGTCTTGGAAGAGCATCATTTTTGTCTGCTTTCACAACCTGATCCTTATGAACACAAAGGCTTAGCGTCATGCGTGCTACTGGCAAACAGTAGGGACAGTTGGGACAAAAGTCCCAAACCTTTGCTAACGTCAGTGGAAAGCAGCCATGTGCCCTGCAGGGCTGGTGGAGGTGTCGATGGGGTACATGACTTCCCAGAGTGCTGAAGGGCTTCCCAGCATGACCTTCCCCAAGCAGAGCCTGCGCATTCAAATCCTTGCCTTTGGTGATTACATTCAACTCAACATTACAGGAGCAGAGACAATAGCCATTTAAGGAGAAAAAAATATTTAAGAAAGGAGGGGGCACAACCCATGGCAGTAAATCCACAGCCATATCAGTTTTGACAGTTAAAGCCAAGCTGTAAGTGAATAAGCATTCACACGGCAGCTGGCATAGGGTCCTTGGTGGCTGCGTTTGAGAATTACTTCTTTAGACAGACACATAGGTTAATGAACTTGGCCATTTTTTTTTCTGAGAGGAGATTCATAGGCATGCAAAATCTCCTGCTAATGCTTTCATAGATAGGTAAGATGAAAACAAGCAAGTGCTATTTAATAGCCTAGGCTGGCTGAACAGCCTTTCTGCTACCCGGTACCACAGCCCTTCCTCTGCACAGTGCATACAGAATAGCTATTACATATTACATATTATTATATGTACAAACATTTATCTCAAGTTTTCTGACTGACCAGGGGTACTGAGCATCTCCAGGGCCCATTGTACACCAGTTGGCAGAAGCGCTTGGTACTATCATAACAGAGCATCATATGTTCATTGACTGGCTTGCTGTCAGGATCAGGTTGCTCTTCTTCTCCACCCCAAAACCTCCATTCTGAAGAACCTATGAACCTTAGGATAATATATCAGCAATGTATCAAATCAGCCCCTGTAATATTATGGCATGTAGATTATTTTTAGTCTGTTTAGTCGAAGCCAAATCTGGTGTCTTCCTATTTATTTTTGAGATTTATATCACAATTCTTTAACTCGAGATGGCAGAAGACAAAAAAGTAAACGACTCTGACCGTAGCTGCAAGCTGGCTTACTGCAGTGCAAGGCAAGGAACAGTCTCCTACTCTGGGACTGGAGCTGAAAAGCCTTTCACATCCAGAGTAGGATTCAGACAGAATTTAAATGTTTCAGTCAAAATTCTGGAATAGCTCATTTTTAATTCCTTGCAAGTATCCATGTAAGGGTATTCAAGGCTTTTTCATATTAAAGTTTCCCCAGCACATAAATTTCAGCTTCAATGACTTTGTTTTACAGTATAGCCTGACTATTTTGGTGCCTGTCTGAAACTGTAGCACCAGCACAAATGCAGAACGCAGGTCCTCTGATCCTATGGGTTTGATCTAAGCCCACTTCACAGGATGGAGATGAACAGGGTGGCCATTTCTGTTTAATGCAAAGGAAAAGGAAAAGTCATTGGCTCCTTTTTGAAGACATCCTAGTGGGGTGGCACTGGTGGGTGGGAGGCCTCCAGCATCCTGGAGACCCAGCCATTGCATAATTTGTTTAAACGAACCTTAAGATGCATCCCAAAACCCAAATTTCACCCTGTATTAAGAATGTGTCCTAAATGTCAACAGACAAAAAGGAATCATAAATGATGACTAATTTGTGAATATAAAGAGCTGTAATAGCAGAGTGAATGATCATTACCTCTTGCAAGAATGGCCTCTTGGTTGGGGAATACACAGGTTTAACTTTCTTCAGACAGACTTTATTCAGAAAGCGTGTTTTAAAAGGAAAACCAACTGCCTTTATTACACACTCATCTTACTGTTTAGCACTGTAACCATCTCTGTTTTACCAGCCTTGTGCTGTAATGGAACGAAAACTTGAGCATTGCAAATACTTATTGAATCAAAGAAGTTATAAATAGCTTATGGAGGATATTAATCGGATCATAGAATCATAGAATGGTTTGAATTGGAAGGGACCTCAAAGATCATCTAGTTCTGACCCCCCTGCCATGGACAAGGACACCCTCCACTAGACCACGTTGCCCAAAGCCCCATCCAGCCTGGCCTTGAACACTTCCAGGGAGGGGACATCCACAACCTCTCTGGGCAACTTGTGCCAGTGTGTCACCACCCTCACAGTAAAGAATTTTTTCCTTATATCTAATCTAAATCTACCCTCCTTCATCTTAAAGCCATTATCCTTGTCCTATCACTCCATGCCCTTGTAAACAGTCCCTCTCCAGATTTCTTGTAGACCCCCTTCAGGTACTGAAAGGCTGCTGTAAGGTCTCCCTGGAGCCTTCTCTTCTCCTGGCTGAACAACCCCAACTCTCTCAGCCTGTCTTCATAGGAGAGGTGCTCCAGCCCTCTGATCATCTGCTAAATAAGATTTAGGAAGGTATTTAGAAATGGGGTATATGCTAAAGGAAAACATTTTAAGAAATAAATAATAGTCCTTACTATAGATTCATAAGTATTTGAGATAGGAAATACCTTTTTGAGCCTTACCTACTTTCCTGTGTTACTAAAAACCTGATATCTGAAGTTTGGCACAGAATTTGCATTACTGTCCTGGGTAATAGATGGTACTGGGAAATATTTCCTGATACACAGCTTAAATATTTTCATGCTCCATTTTTTTCCCCACTGCTGCTGTGGTGTGGACCAGTGAAGCCAGGGGGACATACAAGGAGTGGTGCCAGTTCATACCAGCTGAAGCAGCAGCCCACAGTCCCTTAATCCTCCCTCAGATGAGTTTTACCTCTTTCATGAATTCCTCCTCAGACACTTCAGACTTTTATGTCTTTCTGAAGCCATAGGAATCATTCTGTCCAACAGCACAAATTTAGCTCTTTATCAACTTTGGCCCATCATTACTTTGATGTTTTCTCCTAGGAAAAGTGGTGTCAGATTTAATTTTTTTGCTTACTACTGCCAGTATATCTAGACAGCTTTAAAGAAAAAAGAAGGGGCTTGCAATGTTTTGTAGCATCCTGAATTGCTGCTCTGCAGCAGAGTATTCTACAGGAATGGTGCAATATGGTATATAGTGTTTTATATGGGGTTATATGTCAACACATAGCATAGAAGATAAAAAGGCTGAATTTGACCACTAGGTGATCACTAGCTTAACCCAGATCTCATCAGATATTCTCATCTGTGCTAATGAACAAAGTTTTTCTTTTGCGATTATCCCTCCCAAAGGAGTTAATATTATGGTGATTTTGTGGTCATTTGCTACTTTCTTTCTGTATGATGTTTGATGTATAGTTTAGGACTTGCCTAGAAATCATGGAGACTGAATCAGAGTACAACATCATTAGCATTTCCATTCTGAGTGCCATGTCATTTGTCAGTTTTGAGGTTATTTTGTTTAATTTCAAGTTTTCTTTCATTACGGTACTTATTGCATGGATCAAGTATATTTTCTGGAAATGCTTTTAGAGAATTAAGGTTCAATAAGGTGCCGTAATATTTATACATATTTACATATCTATAAACATGAAATTGATTCTGTTTGGCGATAACGGATAGACAGATCCCTGAGGCTATTGCCTTTAGACCATTGGTATTCTGTATCACTAGGAATGAACTTGGCTGGCTGTCATCAAAAAACTTCACTTCCATAACAGGCAGAGAAATGTAATTGCTTTTGCAGTAGTGCATACAGTAAGCTCAAGGGCTCTCAGTCTGTTTTATTACAGTTGCGGTTGACTGATGGAGATTAACCTTATGCTAATCGCTGTAAATGTAAAACCTGGTCTTAGATAATACTTAGTACAAAGACTACTGATGTAATTCCTTCCTACAAACTTAGTGGTGAAGCAGCCATTTTAGAATCTGAGCAATCAATACATTACTTCTGACCATCTGTAATACTTATGGTGCACTTCCAACCACCACAAGACATGCTGCTCCTGATTTTTGACAGCATAGAGAAAATATATTACAAGTTGACCACATTTAAACTTTTTAAAACATCAACTTCTTGAGATAAAATATTGTTAGCACCTTTATCAGCAATTCTTCAAATTTTTTAGCACCTATCATGTGTCTTACTTAAGGAAATGGATAGTCATGCAAAAAATAATAATAAAAAAGGTTGTTTTTCTGGAGTCTCGTGTAGAGAGTAAGCTATAATGTATATTGGACATTTAGTGCCAAACGTTGCACAGTAATAATGTCTAACTTTGCTTACAGTGTAGTCTTCTGTGTATGACTTGGGAGGATCTTAACCAGGATTTGACTAGGTTTCCGTTAGAAGATCCCACTACAATAATTTCATAGTTAAAGGAGAATTCGTATGTAAGTAGAGAGAAATCACAGTACAGAACACAACCCAAGTCCAGTCTATGCTTTTTTTTTTCTCATTAGAGAAAGCAAGAACAACAGATCTCCCTTTGACCTTGCACATTTTCATTAAAGTACTTTGGACAATATTGGAGGACATGCTCTTTCTTCACTGAAATCAATAGTGAAAATCTCAGAGGCATTTCTGTCCCACCTCTCCCTCCCTCAGGATTCATACATTTATTTAAGCAGATACATCGTTATGTTGGCAGCCTTCTATCTGAGTGACACACAAACATGCTGGTTAGTGACCATGACATGAGCATCCACTACCACCACTGCAGGCAATGTTCAAGTAGAGATGAGATACCAAGGACTACTTCCAAGTCGTTAGAGATTTATGGGCTTGTCTTTCCTGAAGGTGATACCTAGGCACAGAAAAGTTGCTGTTATTCACATTAGGTTTTTTAAGGGGTATTTCTATTTTTATTTTGTGAAAGCTGTCACAGCTGGAAAATGGTACTTAGGCTAGAATGATGGTACAAATGGGTTTCTTTGTCTCCTTTACTAACAATGAAAAATGTGACATGTCTCTTGCATACTTCTGCTGGGGTTCTTTAACTCTTATAAAAACTTCACTGGGAGTAAATCTGTAAAAAGATTTCAAGGTCTTGTGTAGACAATAAAATATTTCTGTTATACTGCCATTATCATATTAATAGGTGCTGTATGCAGCACTATGAAGCTGAGGTATTTTCCTAATATAAAAATGATTTGAATGTCCAACTGTGATCATGGTCAGTCTTTTATAATATATACATGCGGAGTAATCTTAGTTTGCTTGTAATGCTTGAAGGTTTATTATTTATTCATCAGCTTCTTAAGTTAGCCTCAATATCTCAACTTTCTGTAGCAGAGCATGTTGATTAGTGTTTTCTAGAAAGATTTGACATGTTAGGTTGATGTTGGCAGAGAGGGGTGGGTAGCATATGTAGTGCATTCTCACTATACATTTTAGCTGTTGACAGTGACAGAAGCAAGCTGACATTAATGCATCTTGATAAGTGATACTGCTATTACTAGTGTCACTTTTATCATCAACTACTCAAAACATTGACCTAGGACTTTGATTTGACGTTATAATAAATTTGGCATGTATTAACATATATATCACGTTGACTTCTTCATGACCTATTCCTTGACAGGAGTATGATTATTGTATATTGCTTCAGTTCACTTGTTAGCATTGCCCTTAACATCTCCCTCAGAAGGCAATAATCTGATATTTATTTTTGTGCTTTTTTTTTTTTTAAATGATAGAGATAGCATTTATTGGCTTGGATATGAAATGCCTTGTAGGTAACATTTCTTATGAGAGACTGTCATACAATTAATTTCATTGCCAGCAATTCAAGATGTGAACAGATTGAACACCATTCAAGGCTTTTTCTTCTTTCAAAGAGTACAAACCCATTTTGGATGTTTCCGTCAAAATTAAACATCTGGAAAACCATACATTTGCTGTTGAAAATGGAATTCTCTTATTACTTGTGTAATGACTGATGTATCTTTAAAATGTGCTAATTGTTTGTTTGCAATTTAGATTTAGAGGATGCTAACTTCTCAATGTGAATGACCGGTATCAAAATAGTAGGCTGATTTAGCAGGGATGTTCTGGAAAAAATGCACTGCAAACTGCATGACCCTCCAAAGTACAGGAATTTGAGGGGAATATAGCTGGCATGGACTCTGAATGCATGGTGGGAATCTGAGCTGTGAGGGTTGAACTTGCAGAAGTCCATGATGACTTACCACTCTGGATCTCACTGGAATTCATTTGGCCATAGATTTTTAGCCTATTTTCACCATATAGGTACTGTGGAAGGATAAAGTAAGCGTGGGACTTTCTCTAGAGCATAAACAGTCCAGGAGCGCAAGAAATTTGAACAGAAAAATCTTTTGTGAGAACTGAGAGGTGCTTGCTGGGACCTGTGAGTCATTCGGGGTAGAACTACAATGGCGCTTAGCCCAGCGTTGCCTTTGCAGCATTAACCTTCAGGTGCTTCGGGGTCTCTTGCAATCCCGGGGCAGTGCTCTACGCATGCTCCCTCCATAGCCTGTGGGGCCATGTTTCAAGAAAAGGACGCAAGTGCCTCCCACCGTGCTTTGCACCATCTGGGTGGGAGCCACTTTGGTGTGGAGGACGAGTCATTTGGTTAGCACAGCGCTCTGCTATACGTATTAAATTAAGTGATGTGTTACACGATTAGCTTGGGCTTTGCGTGGCTGCTGACCCAGACTGGCTCAGGTCTCCCGAGCTCAGGAGCTTAAGCAGGGGTCACTTGGGTCTGCTGCAGCAGTCACCCAAAAAAGTTATCACCCCGAAGTCATGATAAGGAGCTGCGTCGGGGAGCCATCAGGAAAATCCAGCTGTAGAAAAGAGCCTAAACCCTGGCCTTGTGAGCATCTGACGCTGGGCCACAGGGAAGCCGGTCGCCTTGTTCAGCATTCTCAGCTGTGACACTTTCCAAATTTAGGCCTCTCAACTAGATATCGGTTTCTTACGAGAATAAGGCTATAAAAACTGCCATGCTGGGTCAAGCGGAGTCCCGTCTTCTCTCAGGCTGTGGCTGGTAGCTGATGCCTAGAGAAAAGTGTGAGAAAGGGGCAAGCATTGTGAATTGAACTCAGATCTCTTCGTTTGCAGGAGGATTACAATGCTTTATCATTAGGCACAGAGCATGAGTGAGTTTCCCCTAATGAAAGTCTTTCATGTTGTTTAACTAATTGAATATTTAGGGGGACCTCAATTGTCCTGTTCATTCCCATGTCCTGATGATCAGCTAGTCCTTAGCTGCTTCTGCATTGCCCTAAATATTATTTACATTGATGTTTTTGTAGAATTTCTATGTATTTTTAAATAAATCCATCTGTGCTACTTCATACTAAATTAGGGTGTTTTTTGTATTTTAACATTTTTTGTTTCTAAATGTTCTTATTACGGGCTTTTTTTTTCTTTTTCTTGAATGTTTCAGTTTTCCTCTGAATTATCTGCTTTTAATGGTTCTTAAAATATTCTTAATTCTGAACAGTATTTAGTTGACTGTTTGAAAATCTTTTACATTTGATGGCAAGAACTAACAGCAGACTAACATTTGGTGGCTTTTTTTGTGCACTCTCTTTTGCTGCCACATGAGCACACTGCATTCTTTGCTCTCACCTTTGTGTGCTCAGAAATGTTGCGCATTTATTTTATTTTAGATTTCATCTTTCAATAGTCATGTTGTTATTTTATAATGAAAACCAAAAAAAGTCTGTGCATTGAACCAGCACTGATTAGGCTCCCATAAGGTCTGTGTTTGATAACTTGGTTAGTAGACATTGTGCAGCTGCTGCAAAACTGTGAACTTAATCTGAATAGAGAAGAAACATGAAGCCTTACCAGAGTGCTTATTTTGCCAATCTGGTGCTATGAGGAATACAGTGTACAAAAATTCTTACCCAGAATATACTTTCTAAGTCTGTATTTGTATACTAGTTGTTTTAAAGTGTTGACAAACAGCAGAAAAAAAGCTAAATATATTAGCAGTGATGCAGAATTCAGTGCTGCTAAGAAATCTGGCAAAAGAGGTTTTTTGTGATGTTTCAGGCTTGTTTTACCAGATATGAGAGGTCACATGATTTCAAGTTCTTGATTAACACATTCAAACTAGTTATCCCTTGTTAGTGGAGACACATTCTCATGCTGCCCAGGGAAGAAGTGATGGTGGGCTATTTAAATAAACCTATTTACTTCATGGTGATTTTTTTATTTTGCAGTTGCAGATGTCCAACAGCCCATAGATGGTTAGTTCACTATCTGTACCCCTGCTGACAGATGATAACTTTTTAAAATAGACTCACAATCATATGCACATGCTCCGAAAGAGATAAGCTGAGTTTGGATGAGAAAAGCAACTTCTGAAGTGTGCCACTTAGGTAATTATGAGGGCTGAAACAAGCTGATCATTCAGAATTTGATTTTTTGACGTGATATGGCATAATTCTTGTGGGACTGTGCCTTTAATTAGTCTTCATGGGATGAAGTGTATTTTTAAATAGGCAGGTGTGAACGTATCACAGCATATTTTATTTTTGTTTTTACAGGATCTCAAAAACTTCATAAAAACCGACTCAAAATCTAAATTTTTCCTAGGTAACCATTAAAAACTCCAGAGTTTCATGTGAGCAAGGTCTAATTTCTTTTAATAGGACAAGTATATAGTCTGCTGCCATAGCTATTTGCAAAAGCAAATCCCAAATTCTTGACACTTCACCTCCACCCACGTAGCATTCTCCTGACTTCCATTTTACAAATACACACACAGAGACACTCAATTTCTACAGAAAGCACGCCAAAATCCTCTAAATCCTGAATGCTCTAATGAATGTTTGAGGTTCTAGCAAACCAGAGGGAAAGTGCAATGAATAAGAAGTAGATTGTGCCCTATGAAGCAGACAAGGAGCTCTGAAGCAGACCTGGTTATGTTTTTGTAGCAGAAATCGTCTGTATAAGCCTTTTTTGCTGTCAAATTCTTCCAAGAACAGCTATGGGCCAGTGCAGCCTTAAAACTTGTGTTTATTTATCATTAATAAGAAGCCAAACAAAAAATGTCTGGCAATTACTTCACATCTATCTGTGACCGTGTGCGTTTCTCAAATGCTTTATTTTGGAAGAAGAATAAAGGCTGAGACAACCCGTCAGTCCAGACCCTGCATCTGCAGCCTTCTGGTGGGTTTGTGAACTTCAGGTGCTGCAGTGCGTCTCAGCTGCTCTCTGGAGAAAGGCAGGTGCCAGTGAGTGCTGCAGAACAAAAGGTGTCCTCTCAACGTTCCCTGAAGCTCCTTGTTTGCTCCTCAAATCCTTCACCCAAGGTCTTAGCTTCAGGTTTTATGTGCTGATTGCTTCCCTGACCCTGGGAGGTCATATCACCATTATAAGGTTCAATGACTGGGTTTAACATTTCTGGCTAGGGAAAAACTTTATCTGAAGGAAAGTTTCAACCTTTGGCAATTTGTTTTCTGATGCTAATGGTGGAAGACATCTTTCAAACCTTATGCTGAAAAACACATCTGAGAAAGAGACATCTGAAAATAGCCTGGTAGCTGGGGCATTCATCAGCCCTGTAGGAAACTTGGGGTGAGTTTCCATCTTGTCCTTCAAAGATAGGCATATTCAAAAGCAGTTCTGCCTCTCCATCCTGGTCTTTCCACTAGTCAGTTCATCCTGGATTCAAGGAACCTTCCGGATGAAAAGTGAGTAAAAGCAAATATATTCTGTTAAAAGTTTTTGTTCAAGCAAACTGACTTTTTAATGTGGAAGAAAATACTTAAATGAAAAATTCCTGGTCCACTTCAGAACTGCAAAGGAGATGAGATTTCCTATGTAAAATGTCAATATAGAGTCAGCTGAGGCAATGCTATATGCAACAAACACAGCCTTTGACTTCATCTACCGAAATTAAAGGCAACCTTTTAAATTAATGAAATTTTACCGGTATATTGGGTAATTTCCTACAAGGATCTTTTCTGGGAAGCAGAGGAAAAATAAGTGCTTGATACAAGAGAGCTTTTGAGTCACTTCCAAAAATAACTTTCTTCCTTAACTTTCAAACTTTTTTCTCCATGCCAGTTTCTGGCTAGTTAACAAACAAGACCTAATAGGCAGCAAAGATGCAAAATCAGAGACTGGAGCTGTAAGACATATATCGCATGAGGTAATTGCTTTTTTGGTAAAATTACACTTCTTTTAGAAGCCAGAGAATGAGCATTTCAGAGAAGAGGACCGATCCTGCAGTCACATCTGCCTTGTGCTTTTCTTGAGTGCCTGAGCTCTCCCAGTGACCTGTAGTCTCTGCTGTAATCAAAACCTCAGCTGGATAATGATGGCAAGGCTGAGCTCCTAATCACCGTTTTTCCTGAGGAAACAACTGTAGTCAGTAGGAACATAAAATCTAACACCATGAATAAGACAGAATTTGACAGAAATAGTACAGCAATGCCCTTTTCTTAAAAACTAAGTTAAGACAATTTTAAAATAACCTGAAGCTTTAGTACGAAGCGTGCATAAATGTAATTAGATTGGATTGCCAATACATTGCTGTTAAGATGTCCTTAATGCATGATTTACAGTTTTAGGGGTTTTAATTTTTTTTTTTGTTGTTAGTTTGAGACTAGATATGCTTCTGCATTATGTAAACCTACAAAGTTGTTCAGAAGACATTGATTATAAGCTTTCAGATTGCATGATGCCTCATGCATACATATGTGAAAGCTTTATTAAAAATGCTTATGATTTCTTAATATTGTTCACATGACTTATATAATCTCTGGAATAAAGAATCCTAGCAAGAGTTATTTGCTGAAACATAAGAAGGAGTTTTATTAAGTCCAAATCTGTTATTATCAGTAAATCTTCTAACTTGTCACAACACTGGGTGAAAAAGTAGTACATGAGTTATAGGGTCTTTCCCGTTGAATTTAAATGAGGGAAATATATTTGATGTCTGGTTTAATGATCCTTGCTAGTGGAAGTTAAAATTTTGACTAATATCTCGAAACAACAAAATGGTAACTGAAACACTAAGTTTTTTAACTTTTATATTAACCTCCTAATTCATATAATTTGAATTGCAGTCTTCATTTCTACCTGAAACATGTTTTTCAGGAGATTGATGAAAAATAGAAAGCAGTCTCTGTTGGTAGTGGTAGCAAATTATGCATATATAATAATATTTTCCGGAGCTTTGAAGTTGACTCTAAGTCAAAGTTGAGTCTCTTTTTGAAATAATGTACATTGTTATAATTGGGAGCATGCTGATAAATGGTGCTGCTCTATTACTAGTAATGACAGAAATAATGTTTAATTGACATCCAAGATATATTTCTTCCCTTTTCAAAGCTAAGACCAAGTTCAGAAATCACATCCATTTTCACTAATTTTTCAAAATTTGCCTTATTGCAAGTAACTCAGCACAGAACAGTCTAAAGCGATAAAAAAAATTTAGCAGTTCTTCTGAAGTCTTGCAGGACTCTCCTCAATCCAGACATTTTAGAATATTGCAGTAAGAAAGCAATGTGCTCCCTAAATCTGGCAGCTCTGCTCTTGTGGGACTGCAGAGTCATCTGCCACTAAGGCAAAAGGAACAAAAGTCCTTTTAAGAGGCTACAAAATTTTGGAATATAAACCTCATAATTTGAAGCAGAAGGTATGTGTCTTTAGCTAGTACAAAAACATAGCACAAGATAACCTTGACTTAAGAACACTCTTAACATAATCAAAATGCTCAATTGCTGGACAGGAGGAGAGAAAGAATACATCCCATGTGGCATATGTTAGTTATATCCTTTAAAGCACAGCCTGAAGGTAACCTATTCTCCCTGGTGATGAAGGTAGTTTAAGGATCTATATGGAATATACTGGAATTACTATCAGGGTCAGTCTTGATTGTACTGAGTTTATTTTGGGGTAGGTTATTTTCTAGCCCATAAGAAATATGGGCTTTGAAATATTTTAAGGTGATAAAAATGTTTATAAAATCTCTGAAACTGTACTTCTGGTAATAAACTAACACAATTGCTTCTTTAATCTAAAACTAGGATTATTACACCCATGCCTTCCTCCAGTTGCTTAGAATGAAGATGCAACATGAAAGTACAAATACATAGGAATCAACTACTGAATCCACATTCTTTGTTTCTACGTGCAAAAGAGTTTTATACTGCATTGTCACCTGTAGCCTTATACTGGGAAATTCTGAAGAAAATCTTGGTAGGAAATAAATGACAACATGCAGATTTTTGTTCATTAAAATTAAGTCACCCGACCTTTTTATAATACTGTCCTTTAATAATTACTGCCCTTTTGGTTAGTTCATAGTCTCTAGAGAGATGGTGTTATTTACACATTTTCAGCTGAAAGTCTAAAGTATTCTTTATAACCTTGACAGGGTTTTGTTTAAATTTGGAAGATTCTTCTTTATAAGCCTGCTATTAGTAGCATACTTGATCATGAAGCCAAACCTAAACATACTGTGTTTTCTCACTTTTCTAGAAGTCTGCTTCAGATGTTGTAAACTCTGTTTGCCATAACTTAAAGGTAGATTGCAAACTGGAAGTGGAGAGGACAGTGACCAAGAGAAGCCTGCGTGATAAGAGATTAGTAAGGACAACATGAAGGAAGGAAAGAATCACTGATCAGTAGATGTGTTAATTGACACTGAAACATAAAACCAAGAGTATAAGTCTAGAAAGAAGGAAAATCTGATTTTGAAAGTAAACAATATCATTTATATCTCTGTTCTGGCAGGAATATGAATTGTAGGGCAAAACCATAACTTGACTTAGGTGAAGATGGCCATCTGAACAGGAGAGTCCCAGTTATGAAGAGCTTCTTGGCTGGACTCAGATGGGAGCTTTGATAGATGCCGTATGTCATCCCTAGGTACAGAAACCAGAGAGTTGTCCTAAGTTAAGGCTGGCACGTGCTAACTACATGTGCTACCTTCACCAAAACTAGTCAAATTATGTCATGTGGATGTAGGATACCTGGGAATATATGGTGAAGAAGTTGCAGTTACCCATGAACTGTCAGAATATTTTAGTAGAGACAAGGTTATAGGCACTTAGTCAGGGCTGCACAGGAAGCCTGAGGCAAAGTATAGATTTCAGTTTGTAGGCTGCCCAGATTTGTTGGCTAAAGAAATTACGCTTGTTCTTGGTACAAAATGTACAATCTGCTATGGAAAATCTACTCCTATTCTTTCTCCTACACTCTGAAATATCTGAGGAATGGTACATGACTGTATTTAGCTGTGTGATTATGCCAGAGTGCAACTCAAAATGTTTTGGGGTTTTTTTTTGATGAGACAAAGTCAAGTTTGTAAAATGGCAGTTCTTCACGCAAATGCTTTTGTTGGAAAAAATAAAAATAAAATAACTTAATTGGGACAAGTGTAGCTATTCTTCCAAATAGATAAAGTTGTATGAAAATGACCTTGGCACTGTAAAGACGCAGTATTCTTGACATCTGGGAAAGCTCAAGTTAAATGTTTAAAGACAGCTGCTTTTTAATTATTAATTATTAATTTAATTATTAATTATTATTTAAAATTATTAGCACAGAGAAGAAAATGAGATCCTAAGTTTATCATCCTGCCCTCCTGTGAATGTGCAGAAGAAGCCAACAGCCCTTCAGCTTTACCTTTTTGTTTGTTAGTAGCTGAGTGCCAGAATAATTAGTCTTTGTAGCCAGCATTCTTCTGGGCCCACACAAGGCCTACTCAGAAAATAGTTTGTTAAAAGGACCTCTGAAAATCCTTGCTGAGAAGGGAAAAATATGACCTCTTCTTCAGTTTCATCACACACATTTCTTCACTGCTTTTTTAAGTTCATTTTTAATTTATCTTCCAACTGTGCTCTACATGCTATGGACAGCAGCCTGGGGAAAGAGACATCCAAATTATCAGTCCACTGAGTTTTATTAGCAGAGGACAGGTAAGAATTTGTGGATGGGCTCGTATTGATTATTTGTTAAATCCCTTGTGCAGATGACTGTAGAGGATGGTGCGGCTTCTCATGGGAAGCCTGATCCTGATTATACAGGATGAAATAATCCATTTTGTAATGATTAAAATACCAACTGCCTCCTCCTATGGTTGGTTTAAAAGCTGAAAATTTCCAAAATACTCTGTATATCCCTAATGTACCATCAATGAGAACTCTGTTCCCTTCCTTATGGAAAGGAGCTGAAGGATTTGGGCTAGCTGGTATTGTAAGACTTTCACTGGGTGTGACAAGACTTTCACTGCTGTCTGCTGGAATAGCATCAGAAAAAAATGAATGACAGCAGAAACTAGAAGTCCTCAGTCTGCTCATACAGAGAATGGATAAAGACTAAGATTTTAATTTGCACTTCATGAAACCATCTCTCTCTCTCTATTTTTTTTTTAAATACCTTTTTCTGATTGATCAAAAAACTTACAAATCCAGATGCCAGATGGCTTTTTGGATCTTGAAAATCTTATCTGAGAGTATGTCATGATCAATTAGTGAGATAACTCTAAAATGTGAAAGATATGCTATTATCTGTCATTGATATGTGGGTGCCAGGTGTATAGTCTTTGAAAATTTAAGCTGTACAGCTTTATGTGTTTCTTTACATCCTTTGGATCCCTGCTCCAAAAATACAGTTCCTTAGCAAGACAAATGCCCGGACACAAGATGTAGCAGTTTGGGAAAGGAGGTATCTATTGAAAATGTCATGCTTCAGAGATTTAAAAGAAATAAAACTGAAAGTTTTATAATAATAATAATGGAAGAGTCCAAACACAGGAGACAACTTGATAGAATCTGTGCTGCTAAGAGGAAATCACATCAACCTTTTCTTTCCACCTGTCGGATCAATTATTTTTAAATGAAAAGTTACTTTCCAATTAAACCAAACTCAGCCAAAATGTTTTAACACTCAACCCCCCTTAATTTTTACAATTTTAAAAAACATGAGAGTATTTTTAAAAAACTAACCTGAAAAAGCTATCAAAAAATTAAATATATTTTTAACATAGTTGAGCTGAGAACAGGCAGAAGTAATAAAAGAGGGAAAGGAGAGGAAAGGGACACTTTTAGGGAACCAGAAACAGTCAAAATGAATGAGGATAGAGCTGTTAGTGGAGAGCATATGCATATGGTACCTACAGGATGCGCGTGAGTAACAGCATCTCCCTGCTTTTTGGTGTTCCGGTGAGAGCAGGTGGAGCCGGGTGTTCGTATCTGGAGGCAGCAGGTGACGAGGGGAGCTGTTAATCTGGGGCAGAGAGAATGGGCGTATTTGGGTGGCTGAAGCCTCTGGGCAGGGAGAGAGAGACCTCCCGGTGTTTGAAACTGTCTTGTGTCCTCTCCTGGGAAGAGGTGGTTTTCTTTGCTGAAAGTGCTGGAAGTGAGAATGAATTTGAGCCTGAACCTGTGGTTCTTCAGGTTTGAGGAGAGGTTTTTTTTGGAGTAAGTGCTACAATACCAGGTGACTGTGGTATGAAGGGCCATGGTTGTTCATTTCTTGCTGTTGGATTTGGATGATAGGGGTGTTCACACTCTCTGTTGGAGTGTTTTGGATACAGTTAAACCTGGGAAAACATAGACTGCTGGTACTATTGCCTATGCCGAAATACTGCTGAAGTGCTCTTGCTAACAGCAGGTTCACAGTGAAGCACTGAGAGCACCAACATCCAGCACATCCTCATCAGAGTCCATGATGGATTTCACACACAACTGTTAACCTGGAGCTGTTTAAAACATAACTCAGCTGCCAAAGTGAGTCCTCCTTCAGTTGTGTGTAAACAAAGCAGGAAGGCGTTTCTTCAAAAATGGACAGAAAAGTTGCACAAGTGGCAAATGCTCAATCTCATCTGCTGCATCTAAATCACTACCAAGCCTCAAGGGTGTGGTGAAGACCAGATACCTTGTGCAACTTTTGTGAGCTAGAGAAATACACACAGAGTTGCAAAAAATCTGTAGTTAGTCTAATTGAAGTATTAGCAGTCTAATCACAGCGTTATAATGTTAATTCCCTTTTCCTTGGCAGGGGGTCAAGTTGGAGGAGGCACTCATCACAACTAATATTTATCGGAACACTTTTTATTAGCCAAGCTATTATCATTAATAGAATGAAGCTGTTCTTATTAACAGCGGATAACTATTCACATGGCGCATTTAGTTACTCATGCAGGTCTCTCGTACACTCATGCACTAACTCATAGCTACCCAGCTGGAGCCACAGCAGGGAGGGCAACCCTTTGTGCAGAAGCAGAAGGTTCTACTGCTATGCCTTTGGCTTCTAGGTGAGGGATCAGAAAGTTATGTTAGAGGCCTCTTGTTTCTTTGTGTGTATAATCCAGCAGTCTTTGTCCATGTATAGCAGCTATGGCCTTCTCGGATGGGGTCCAACTTGTTCACTGCTGATGCCAGTGTGTCCTGGTGGCTTTGTGCAGATTGGGTTGATTCTTGGTATTCTGAATTTATAATTTCTTGTGTATTCAACAGGACCACTAACGCCCTGAATTTATCAGGTTGGGAGGGACTTTCATGCACTACTTCTCATACTTATCATCTCTTCAATCTACTGTTTTCTCTTAGCACCTCCTCATTGTACTGTTCACAAAAATGCACACAAATTCACACATACTCGGGCCTTATATGATGACTGCTAGTCCTTCTCCAGTGCTACTTTCACTTAAAGTCCAAATGGGCCAATTATTACAGCTCATTCCCAATAATTATACAGTTAAAACTGACCTAGACAAACTTGCTCATTTCTACCTCTTCTTTTTTTTTTTTCCTATGTATTTTTATGGAAGCTGCCAGCATCTGCAGTTGTTTGTAGGAAAGTGTATGATGTTGATGGTGGGGCTTACTGTCCCTGCAATTTTAGCCAACTTGGAGTTATTTTTATATCTTTGCTAACAGTTTGCTTGTTTGTTCTTCATTGGCCAGCAAATTCTACGTTATATTGAAATTCTGCTGTGTTCTATATGTTTTACATATCCTGGATACTGGTTCTTTGGTTCCACTGTTATCCTTAATACTAGCACACAGGGCTGCATTCCTGTAGTGAACAATAACTGATTATTAATGACTTGTGCTTGTAGCCCTGGGGCCCCTATCCTACGCTTGTACTTTCAAGGCTCCTGCTATTATCTTGTGCTTGTACTGTTGGAGGCATCTGTTAAAATTCCTTTGTTTTCTTCAGCAGCCTTCAAGCTGTGGTTTCCTGATAACATGACATATGTTTTATTAGCACATATATATCCTTTTTCTGGAGTCAATCAATAGTTAGTTCGCTGTACAAAAATAATGGTCCGTTAGAAGACACATGCAGGGATATATATAGACACAGATGTGATGCTGGGCACCACTTACTCCCAAAATGTATTGCTTGCAACGATACCACTGGCGTGTTACCAAACTTGCTTTGCAACGCTTCGCGGAAAGGAGAACTGCTGAGGCTTGATCCTCCTGCGGTGGCGAGGGCAAGACCACCAGCGCTCAGCGGCGTGGTGGGGAAGTCTTACCACGTGTGAGCCTCAGCTGCATGGCAAGGGAGCTGGTCTGGCTGAAATCCCTCCAGCCCTCAACCACTCAGACATCTCAAGAAACCAAAGGGCAGATGGCTGATGCATGCTACTGTAAAGTTGAAGTTTCTTGCTAGCATCATCCCACAAGACTGATCTCTCAGCTCTGACAGATGTAAGCAGAGATTTATCTCTATTCCCAGTGCTTGATTTGAAAATTACACCTGCTTACTGGTAGGTGCAGCTTCTGGGAAAAGAAAATAAAGGGACATTCATGAGATTGTGCTCCAAGTCTGCTGTGAGGACAACAGCAGCATCCTGGGACTCTGTTGCAGGCCTGAAATGGCAAGGAACTTTTACAGGAAAAAAAGAATAAATTCAGGTTAACTTTCAATTTCTCACTGAATAATTGAGATGGAGTTATTCAAAAAAGGACTGGAAAATTTGGATCTGTTGTGCCTTGCTGCTGTTATATGACTGAGCAGCCTGCAGCCTTTTCGTTGGGCAGAAGTATCGTGGCGTTGTATAAGCATATATTATGTGTGTCAGTATGTGTGCATGTCTCTGTGTATACACTAGTATGGATACTCTACTTATGAACTCGTAAGTCCTATAACCTTGTAAGCACATAAGTTTAGATGCAAATATTTTTATGTATCTACAGGCACTGGACTTGGTCTGAAGTCTCCCATTTTCCAGGGAGTCTCCTGACCATTAATGTATTTGATAAGCGGCCTATGTGCATGCTAGACAGCACCAGGTTTGGGGTTTTTAATTTTATTGTATTTTTATTTCATTTTGCAGTCAGCCTTCAAACTTTTCCTGTCTACTTTTGCCAATCCTTGACTGCCTTCTATGCAAGATTGGATGGCAAGCCTGGCCATACTACAAAAAAAACCCCCACCCTGTGCAAAATTAGCAGCAATATTTCTGTGTCATTTCTGATTGATCCACACAGTATAATGAATGCAGGACAGACAGAAGGAAATGGTGATTACCTGGAGGCAGTCTAGGTGTGGGACTGCCTAGCTGGAGGTTTGCGTGCGGGTGATGGACTAGAGAAGCTTGGGATGTTACAATAGAGGTGTTTGTAGCTTGGAAAATGTTGCTTCCTAGGAGATTTAGGAGACTGTGGCAAATAAGGGCTTTAAGGATGCCAGTGATCCTAAAATATGATATCAAGACCCAAGTTACCTTAGGGTCTAATGTTTTATGACTGTTTAGTGAAACTGCATTTAATTAAATCAATAAAATGTAGCAAGGAAGGCATTTTACTCCCTCTTTGCAAAGGAGGAAATTAAAGGTTATCTTTTCTTACTTTCCACCATGCTTAGCTGCGTATGTGTAGACCAGTATGAAAGGGCGATTACAGTTGTATAGAGTTTGCCGGGCTGAAGAGCTAATTAAAATTATTGTTGAAAGAAACACTTCAGCTGAATGAGCTCTTGCATTTTGAATAATAAATTACAATTTCATACTATTATTCATTTGCTCTTTCTAGTGCTTCACACACATAATTTTCAAAAGATATTTGTCTGCGTGTGCGTTTTGGTGTGTGTTGCTGTATTGAAAGAAGCAAAAGTGATTTGCTGAAGGTGATGCAGTGGGCACATCACAGAGCCAGGCGAACAGCTTGGGGAAGTTCCTGGACCACAGCTGTCGCCGGGAATTTTGGCACAAACTTCAGCTGGGCTGTAATTTCATCCTGGACTTTTGGAGTGGATTTAGCTTTTCCCCTGAAGTTTCACAGATATAAAGTTGGTGTTCAGATGATCATCTGCTGCTGTTTGTGAAAGGTTTTAGATAAGCCGGAGCTCATATTACCCAATAATCAGCTAATCCTTATTAGGTTACTGTGATAGCTATAATAAGTCTGGATATGAAGATACGCTGAAGATTCTTACATCTCATTAACTGTTAATTTTGTCTGTAGTAGACTAGCCTTTTTTCTCTGTCTTGAGGAGGAGACAACGTCTCTTTGTGGTTTGACTTTAGACTGAACGCAGAAAAGGAATTTAAGGAGAGGTTACACAACCCGGGCCGTGTTTTCGGATGGCCCCTCTCGCTGGCTGGGCGCGCGGCTTTAGCTGTGCTCTGTATGGTAGAGCTATATTTATCACGTAGGAATGGCGGGCATGTGAATTTGTGCTCTGACCAAAACAGTGTCAGTCAACATGTTTCTATGATACCATGCACATGCTTGTTATTTTGCTATTATTTATGCATATGCTTCCTTTTCTGTCCTTTAAACAAATACATGAAGAGCCTCAAAAGGAAGTGCATGATATTTCAAGAGCGAGGTTTTCTCAGGGTGTCATTTTGTTAGCGAAATGACTTAAATTAGCAAATCAGTTCAAGAAGTGGTAATGTGAACCAGCATATTCCATTTCACTTTAGCAATCTGTATTCCAGAAGGAAATCCTGGGAAGCAATCACTGACAATGGGACCTCAATTTAAATTACAAAATAGGCAGTATGCTGAATGCATATAGAACATGTGAGAGATTAAATAGAAGTGTTCATTTGTCTTCATAAGGTAACCGAGACAATAAAAATGTGCTCTACAAGTAAGGACTGTGGAAGCTGTGGTAATGAAAACAATAATTAATATAATTTAAGTTACTATCCCCGGGGCAGTTGTAAATTGATGTTATTAATTATGCCACAAACCTGTTTGTAAATTGATGACATAGGAAGTCATGGAAGTCATCTAGAATAAGTTTCTCCTTTTTGAAGCTATTCGGCAATGTATTATGCAGCAGCCTATAGCCCCCAATATATAGTCAAAGGTTATTTATATTAAACTCTATAATTTATATTCTTCAAAGAACTAAGTAACATGAAAGGATGCAATTAAAAACAATCAATTATTTCATTGTGCATAAAGTTGATTATATATTATAAACCAGAGTTCATTAGTATTAACTTGAGTAGACATCACATATGGTATTTTTCTGCCACTGTAACTCTATTGATTCAAATGAATTACAGCAGCAGGGAATGTATGGCATTGAATTCCTTCTGCAGTTACTATTGGGTCTAGAGAAAAGATGATAATCTGCATGGAAGTTTCATATATATATTAATATATATTTGAATTTTAAGGTTATTTCTTATTTGCCTCTACATCTCAGAGTCGCTTTTAATAGATGTAATTAAATGCTGAAAGTCTACCCTGTTCATTTCTTTCAGTTCTTCAAGGATAGAAACATCAGCCAGAGAGATATAGTAAATGAGATGAGTATATGAAAAAAAGGTGCAAAAATCCTTTCTCTAACTTAAAAAAGAAAGTATGTAATGGTTCCTTCTGCTGCACATTGAACAATTAAAATTTAAATTTTAAAATGTCAAAGTATTTTTAATTATTTTTTGAAATCTGTAAAATGAAAACAACCATTTAAAATATATTTTTAAACAAGAGTTTTTTTCTCTTTTGTTTTCCCCAGTGGAAACATTTGGGTTTTCTGACCACTCTTGTGATATTTGCTCATTGTCTAGGTTTCTGTGATGCAGCCTAGATTGCATGACCAGTTTTACCTGCTAGAAGTTCCTGATTCCCACTCGCTCTGAGTGAACCTCAGTGGAGCACATTCCTCTACCCTGCCTCACACAATATCTGACAACTTGAAACTGTCTGAAATGCAGTAATTCTATTTGCTGGTTTCTACTTTCTAAACTCCAGGAAAAATAAAATACGCTAGGGGAATATAAATAATACCATGCTTTAATGGCATCCTCCACCTGAAAAAATATTCTAGCTTGCGCATCTTTATATGTATTTTCCAATCTTAGTTTTAGCTTGCAAGCAGTTTTGATCGTTATTTCCACAATGTGTTTAGGCCAAATACAGCAAGGTTTTCTTCATGTATTCTTTATTTTTTCCACTAAAGCAATAAAATTGGAGAGACAGTACAGAATTAGGTGCTGGCAAGTTCTCCCTGTTACTTTGAAATGGTCTAGAGCCTCATAACAAAGCTTTTCATTTGTATTTCCTCGTTACAAATATGCAGATAAAGTACTGGGAGTTTAGCAATGTCAGCACATTTGATTGATTGAAATTTTCTATTAATCTGTTTGTGTGGGGTCTTTCTATTTGCAAACCTTTTCTTTCTCTCTTTCTTTTATAAGGAGTATTTTGTGCTCTGACACAAGAATACCCACTGATACATACCAACTGATGTCAAGTGTCAAACGAGAGCGTGACAAGAGGGTGAGGTAGAGGGGGAAAATGTTAGTAAAGACGACCGAGGCAGTCAAAGTCACTAACTGCATTTCCTAATTAGAGAGAGAAGATGAAAGCACAGCTGCAGACCTGCAGGAAAGCAAAGGTCATCTCTAGCTGATTTCAGTGGAGACCCAGGTGCTGCGTAAGACTGTAATGGACAGTGTCAGCTGTACAGAAATGGCTAATGCCAATATGATGGCATTGCCTGTGTGCAGGTAATCCTGCTTCTTGAAGAGCACCTTTGAGTGCATCAGGAGCTTGGGTGGAGGCTGCATCCCTGGTTGCATTGTAGGGACTGGCGGCAGCTCGTTAGTGACTAACGTCCTTGAGTACTGATGTACTGCTGACTTCTGTCAGGAGCAAGGACCAAGTGTTTAATGTGCCAGCTATTAATATTTTTAAATTGTGCTGCTGCTTTATGAAGAGCAGTGATCAGACTTGGGTACCTTGGCTGCTGAGAGGGACAGAGCTATGTTGTTTCTCCGTCACACGAGATAGCATCCAGAGCTCCTGACGTGGTGGAGCAGTTAGCAGCCACCCTTTTGCCACTGATTCAGGCTATTCTTCAGGTGCTCGGGTGCTTGGCCACTTCTGTGAAGTGGAAGGGGGGGGAAGTAGGAGACCACCTTGTCCCTCCACCCTTGCAGTGCACACCTCTAACTGGATAGCAAGTCTGCAGTGTAACGTAACATACTTAGTGTGAGATTGTGAATAGAAAGGTCCAATTTCAGAACCGAGATGTCTGCCATTTATTCAGATTTTTCACTTTCAAACATCAAAACACTTTATTCTTTCAGAATTAGAGGTGGACATGAGGGAATTTATTCTGGGTGTGTCTGAGAGCATAGTTCTACTAAATTCTAGAGAAAACAGCAGTTGGCAGTGTTTGTGTAAATAACCTGCCTCTGTTTTTCTCAAGCCCTCCAGGAGACAGCTGTCAGTGGAAGTAACATTTGCTTAGATTTTTTACAAACTGGAAATCCATGTCTATCATTTTTAATGTTCCAGCCACGAGAAGGCTGACTCATGTGAATGTATTCCATAATCCCAGTCTGTTCTGTAATTGCTATTTACTTATGGATGCAAATTACAAAGAAGCGTAATGAGAGCCATAGCTCTCCAATTTGTTTCACTTTAAACAAGTAAACCAAAAAAAGAGTCAAAGCAATGGCCCTGTTTTTCTCTATGATTCAATGCAGTTGAAGGTTCTGCATATTAGAGTTCATTGAAAATACAATTAACTGTCATAAGCTTTAAATCAGATGATAAAACATGGGAAAATCTATACATTCCGTAGTTTTGAATCAGAAAGAAGGATTTTCTATGCCAACAAGTAGTGGGAAAGTCAGCATATCAGGTTCAGTGGTTTGGGATGTGGTTCCCTATATTTACCTTGCCAAAGATTTTGGAGTTCCTCTCCCTGATAACTGGCAAAGCAACTGAGAGCTTTACCATGGTTTGGACTTCTTTTTCCTGTCCATTATCTCCTGTGAAGGAGGTGGAAATGATGGGAAATGAAAGTTTAGGAGAAATTGCCTTCTCTTAGTTTCTCTTCTCTTCAGTGCATTCAGGCCCTACGTACATGGTCCTAGTGAGAATGCAAGTTGGGGAGGGAGAAATGAGAAGACAGACACAGAATTATTTGGTATATGTGGCTGAATGGTCCAAAGAAAATGGGAGAAAATCCTTTTCTTGAATCAGAATTCATCCCAGATGTTGTTCAGAATTAGCTGCGTTTGCATTAGAAAATGTAAACATGTTTTGCTTTCTTTTTGCAGAGCAAAGGTTCTTCCAATTTGTTATAAGTTGTTAAGCAAATACTCTAGAGGCTATATTATGTCCACATACAGTGGGATAATTACATTGTTGTTCTACTAAAATGGAGTTAAACAAAGATAAAAACAGCCTTGAAATGAATTGAATATGGTTTTCTGTTTCTGGTATGGAAAATAGAAAGAATAACAAATTATTGAACAAATTTTCTCCTGTCTGCTGTGCCACACCATTAGAACATATAGGATGAGGATGAATATAATCAAGGCAGTATTCTGTCTGTTAAAGAAGACCTTAATATACAATAACCTGTTAAAAAAGCAATGACCAATATAGTTAATCATAGACTTGTAAGTTATGTAGACGAAGTAATTAATGTTATTTCAACTCTGACAAAAATAACTTTTATTTGGACAAAAAAATTGAACTAATGGTGTGTTTTGTAGGTCACTTCTCAAGAATCTGGAACCAAACCATTAACCTTCACCTTTGTACCATCCATTGGAAGACTTCCAACTCATTTTGAGGTTGCAGACGTCTCTAAGTTCCTTGTGACAATTCCAGAGGAGCCAAAGGATCTGAGCAATCAAGAAATTATAAATAAGGTAGATTTTTCTTTGTGCTAATTTTTTTACTCTTTCAAAAGATACAGAAAATTGTCCTGAGCATCACTGAACTGAAGTCCTTTCCCTTGAACTGTTTCTTGGCTTCCGCTTTGCTTTAATTACCCAGCCTACCAGAGATGCTGAATCGTTGCGCAAGAGAAGGCTGATATCTGCTCAACAGCCTGTTTTGCCTTTGGCAGAGTTTATATTGGAAGGAAACCCTTGCCCATCTCAATACTGTCCTCTGTCAGTCATGCAAGGGCTATATTCTTGGCAGACAAAGGGGGATTCCTTCCTGATCTTCACAGGAACGAGAGTGGTGTGTGAGGAGTGTTATCACATGGGAATCGACCAAGAGCTGGTCACTGGATCCTGATTTCTGCAAATGCCAGTGCTGCGGCTTCCAGCAAAGGTGCCAATCTCTTTCATAGCTGTGTAGTAACACATCAAAATGAAAGCTTGCTTTTAATTTTTGCAAGCTTGTCCCCACGATTTCCTGTGATGGTGAAGCTCGCAGCACAACATTCCTGGTCCTCCTGCCTTTAGCCAGCCCATAGTGTTTGTTATGCCTTTCCTGTCTCACAACGCTTAACAGCCTCTTATTTTATTCCATGCTGCTTGAGAAGAAACTGGAACCCTCAGATTAGTAGTAATGCTTATGGTGATTCTGCTCTTGTGCAACAGCCCCTTCCCCGGGACATTGCTGGGGCTGCAGTTCCTGGTGCTAATAGACTTTTCACAGGAGTTCACAGTCCTCTGACCTGAACATATTCCAGGATTTTCAGTGACTGTACATTATCTGACTAAAACAGGGGTAGGTCTGGACATGTTTGAAGAGACGTGCATTGGAATGTTATCCTTGGGATGTTTAACTCATGAGTTACATTTCCAGCCACTCAGTATTGGTTTTGCTGTAAGTAGTGCCCTGGGCAAGGCAGAATCAGGTATTCCTGACCTCTGTCTCCCTGTGTCTCTCTGTAGGCAGAGAAAACTTTCCTGGCAGGTGATGCAGTACTGAGGCCTTCATAGCACTGATTACTGCCTTTTCTAAAATGTATGGAACCTGCACAATATTTAAAAAATCCCGACCAACATCAGATAATGAAAATAACACCTCCAAAGTCATACTGGTGGTATTTCCCTTTATGGCCCAATATTTTTTTAAAGAACTGAGCTACAGGGACTCGTGGAGCTGCCGGTGGAAATTTGTCATTACTATATTCCTCAGGCAGGATTCAAATATGAGCCCCATCTACAGGCTATGTCTTGCCGTACACTATATTTCTATTATTTTACCTGATTCCTCCTTTGAGAGAAGTATGATTTACCGTAGCAGTTTCAATATTGAATGATTTGGTGATGTGCGTGTTGTATGCCCATTTTGCACTACTCCTGCTCTCATCCAAACCATGCTTGAGAAGTTACATACTGGAAGTGGAAATTGCAGAAAATACTAAGAACAATTGTGGTCTGTGCTGAGAAGCTTGAACATACAGTAAAGGTCTCTGACCTCAGATTCTTTGTCTGCTCTCTTCAGAGAATGCCCTGTCTTAAAGGCCTTTGTTTCTTCATTAATATGTATAGGTTTTGTCCCAGATTTGTCTGTCAGACTCCTCTGAGGAGCATTGTCCACTCCCGTGGATCCTGCGGTCGGGATGCCTTCCCATCGTGTCTGGCGTAGTGGGGTCTGACAGCTCATTCGGCTTGACTGCACCCTCCTTCTCGTTTCCCGCGCCAGCCACGGGCTCAGGCCATCGTTGTGCTCACAGTCCCCCGTTGCTCTGTGAGACGCTGGGAAGGTGGCCCCCGCAGCGTTGGCTGGGGGGCTGGAAGTGGGGGGCTCCCTGGGGAGCTGGTTTCTCCGGGGTGCTTGTGTCCAAATTCTTCATTCACCCTCTGCACTTTTGGTAGCGCAGTGGCGGCCACCGCTGCAAGCCAAAATTACTTTGCGTTTTGGGGAACACAACTAAAATGCAGCTAATTGGGATCTTTTTCCTGGTATCTTTTGCAGTCCCACGCAGTTTCTGATGAGCTGGCCTTAAAGAGCAGGGCCAGACGAGACCGTGTGTCTGCCATCTGTACAGACGGCACCCGAGCAGCTTTCCAGTCCCTGGGCTGTAACTCGAGCAGAGGAGAAATGCAGGAGAATGACCTTTTCAAGGCTGAGTTTATCCTGATTACAGACTCTGGTGATGAAGATGAAGTAGCCGCTGCCTCAAACAATGTTCATCGGCCTTCCAATGGCTACGGTCCCATCAGCGCTCAGCTTCTGGCCATGTCCCACGTTTCCCCTGGCACCGGGGCAGGAAAACCTCCTGGAGATGGGCACGTTCCAGGTGCTGCACTTCCCCACAGCACTGCTGATCCGCAAAAACATCAGGTAACCTGCTCTTTAAACTCTAGAGCTAACCTTTGCTTTCTAAAGCTTTCAGGATATGGGCACTGAATCAGTTTGTAAAGCAGCTTGGCCAATTTATTCTTTAATTAGCATTTTTGTTGGCCATCCCTGTAATGTTTCAGCTCTAAGGAGTTGTCCCAACCCTTCTGACTTACTGCCTCTCCCCGTGGCTGAGGTGTATAAATGGAGCAGGTAATGCAGATCTATTGTTCTTTCCTTTAAGAGCAGGTCATCATGACAGCAAGTTAATCAGAAGGCTTTAGATTCCTAGCTAGTCTAAATTGGCTGAGGTTGTTGAAATCAATGGAGCCTGTAGATCATTTGAATTATTAGCATCAGACTTCCCAGGCCTATTTTTATCTCAGCACCCGCTGCAGCCCTTTATGCTAGAGAAAGAAGCTGTAAAAATCCTATTATTCTGATTGTTAGTTAGCACTGACTTTGCACAGGTATAACGAGCTAATGAAGTTGAAAGGTCCATTTTATGTTGAACATTATAGGGCACATTTATTGATTTATTCAAATTTTAAATTGTCAGTGGGAGAATTCAAAAAAGGGCCTTTGAAATGTTTCATTTCCTTTGACCTCAACAGGGTTTCCATCAGTTGAAAATGCCATTCTTCATTGATAATTTAAAAAGAAGTTGAGTATGGCTACTTTGTCTCTGAAAATGAATAGGACTTCCTATCTTGTGTTGAAATACTTGTGCTACTCAATTTTTCATCAATTTCAGTGTCAATTTTTGATTGAGGAAATTGTGAATGAGAAATCCAATCTGATTTGGACTTTACAGCATTATGAAATATTCATTTCTTCCAAGAAACTCCCAGTGGTCAGTGAGAATTTTAACTGAGGGAGGTGTAAAGGCATAGATAAATCTACGTAGGGAAAGCAGCTTGTGAAAGAATAATTGTCCTAGGGAGATACAAATTTACTTCAGCAATGTTCAGTATGTGGATTCTGCCAGGCTTACTTCGGTGGTTTCTTTAAAAGTTAATACAGAAATTGGGTGGATTTTTTTTGTAAGACTATGCAGAAAAATCCGTATGCTGTAGCTTTCCTAAGCTTTTGATGACTTGACAAGTAAAGAGAGATTTGCCTGGTAAAGTAACAGAAAATACAGATTGCACAGAACAAGGAATTATAGCCTGACTTTATTAGCTGTTCATCCGAGTGTGAAGAGATAGTATCTAGTATGGGCAATGCATATCTCATCATTATTCTTAAGTCACAGTTTTTCAAGACTGTAAGTACTTCCTCAGTCTTAATTCTCTAAGTATCTCTAGCTGTCTGTATCTCTTCATAAGACAAAATGTTTTTTACTAAGTTGCTTTTCACTGATCTTCTAATTCTTTGGTGTTTCCTTGGGCATCACTCTTTCTGGCTTACTATCTAATGAAGTATCATCAGTTCAGAAGTGAAGGAAAATTATGAAATTATTAAATATATGCATTATTTATCTGTTGGTAGATTTCCTGTGTTCAAAGGATTCCATATAGGGGCAACCTTGTCAGTTCTATCATTATAATGGCAGTATCATGTCCTACTTAAGAGTTATCGTATATAATGTGACGTTCATTTAAAAGCATAATTGGACTGTGGGTTTCCAGTCAGAGATGAGAAAAACAAGAATCAGCATCGGGGACTATTGTGTTGTACAGAGCATCACTCTAACTGAACCAGAGGGCTCCTACAGTTTCATTTGTTTCTGACTTTGTTTAAATGAAAGAAAAGCAAAAAGAAAAAAAAGAAAAAGAAAAGCATGGAAAAACTGGAAGATTCTGTTGTTCTTTGAGATGTAAAGGTCTTGACTGATGTTGGAAAATGCTATGCCATATTTGAAGTCTGAAAGAAAAAAATCAGTTATTCTGGTCTTCTGGTCATATTTGGAACTTTTTGGTGATAGTTTACTGTTTATATATTGTACTTTTTTTTTTAATGTTAGAGTCTAGTCAGGCATATCTCTCTCAGATATGATTTTTGCCTTTTGGGCTCTCCATTTGTCACACTCTTTCCCTTTTCCTGTTTGACCAGCACATCTCTCATGGCCTCACTGGTATAATAACCACATTTTTTGTGCCCTTCCAAAACAATGTGATCTCACCAGAAAGACCACTTGCCTTGTGTCCAGCTCAGCTCTGCCATTTCAAACGTGCTGAAGGTCTCCTGGGCAAGGCTCAATACTAAGATTATAACCTCTTTGATATTTCTGGGATCATCATCTATGAGGCAACAAGATCTTTTTCAAGTTCCTTGATCCCTTCGTGCCAAGGTAACCTTGCCACCTATTTCAACTTTCTTTATATGCTTTTGGGAAATGTATATCTGAGGTGGTCCTGAGAAGAGAAGGCTTGCAGTTGAATCACAGACCAAAGGAACACAAATCTACTTCTGTCACTCACTTCCTCTACACTAATCCGTTGCATCTACAGCAGTGTTTTAAACCAGTAGAGAAACTGAACAGAAAAAAAAAGCCAAAACAAATCCCATTGATCAGTGGAAGTTTTTATATCTCATCTGCTGGCAACGATGAGGCTGCACCTGTAAACCCCTGTTCAGTTTGGTGGCCCCTCACCTCCAAATTCAAAATAGGTGTGAAGAAGGGAATGAGAGTCCATCACAAAGCTATAAAGGTGGCCAGAGCACACGTGGGCTAAGGCTGAGGGAGCTAGCTTTGTTGACTCCCATCAAGAGGCAGTCAAGGAGGTATCTAGGAACAGCCCACAGGTACTTGAAAGGCAGTTAGATGATAGAGCCAAACTCTTCTCTGCAGTGGCAGGTGAGACAGCAATGGCTGCAAATAGAAGCATCTGGAGATCTGGAGAAAGTTCCTCACTGGGAGGTGGTGCAACTCTGACACAGGCTGCTCTGGGGTGCTGGAGCCACCTCCGTTAGGGGCATTAGAGACTTGGTGAGACATGGCCACAGCTGACCTGACCCACTGGTGTTGGTGAGAGCCTTGCTTTGAGTAGGAGGCTGGACTAGATGATTTTGAGAACTCGCTTCCAACCAACTTTGATATGATTCTCTGATCCTGTAAATAAGAGGGTGATAATCTATAGATGTAGTTAACACTGTAATAGAATAGCAAAATCTTTTCAGAAGATTTGAATAATGGCTCAATTAGCTTGGCATGTAAATGTTCAGTGGTGTTCAGACTGGAAGAAGACAATGGCAAACCATCTTTATCATACTTGCAGGAGCACATTTATCATCTGTTACCATGAACATTTTTGTACCTGCTTATAAGTCTTTCTTACTAAGTTTTAGCTAATTAGAAGTCATTGCACATCCTGCTCTTTCATTACAGAATTTCATATTCATTCCTCATTTTCTTTTAATCTGTTGTATTTGTAAGGGAAATTTATCTATTCTATTTTGAAATACAGAGATTTCATTCCCCAATTTTGTTTTGGTAGTTGATCAACTTCCAGAACTCATTATTAAATTCATCATGCTGTTCCAAATTATCAGATGTATTACTATGCTGCTTTTTACTTGTTAAATATTTTTATGTTTCATGACATAGTTAATAACAATTTTTCATAATGCTTAAATACTGGTAAATTATTCTCAATTTCCAGTATTTTTTCTTATTCTTAATTAGCAGCTTTTTCAACAAGAGTCATAATTTCTTAATTCAATAGAATAGATGGCATAATTGTATCAGGGATATTAATTTTTATATTCTAATATTTGCACTGTATACATCCATTGACTTTCCACTTCAAAATGGGACACCTTAACACACGTATAAAATAAGGGGAAGGTAGTGTGGTTGTAAAGGCGTTCTGATGGCTGGTGGTTTTTTTATAAATCAAGGCATTGCCTTGGCTTTTCTGAAGTTATTTTATACAGAAAGTATCTTTAGTTTACAAGGCTTGCTATTTGTTTGGTACCATTTAGCAGGAAAAACTCTTTTTTTTAAGTTATACTGGCTAATAGGTTTCTGCTGTGCATATTTAGCCTATATTTAGCATTTTAGATATAGTTTAGCCTTTTAAAGCCTGTAAGTCTTTCTCTCCCGTCACAGCTTCTTCCAGTACGTGACCTCACTTGAAAATTATATGTTTTGTACTTAATTTTGTTTTGTGATGTATCAATACTATATGATGGAATAATAATAATAATTCCTCTCTCTTATGGGGAAGATATTTGTATTAAAATACATAATTCACAAGCTGAACCAAAGCCATGCGCAAGTCATGTAGGTAGAAACGGGATGTTATAACTGTCTTTTATAGAATTGCGTAATCTTTTCAGGATATCAGACAATAGATAAATAGATGTTCTTATATTTACATGAAGTTTATAGGGATTAGAGTAATTTTCCCTGCTTTCAAATTGTTCAGTCAAAAGTTAGGTGATAATTTGTAGCCTTTTGGTTTTACAGTTGACTTAGCTCACTATTTCATGCTGATATGTTTTATTCATATTGTCTATACCCCAGTTTTTAATTTCAACATTATAATAACTTGGAAGATTTTGAAATAATTTATTTCTTTAGAAGCATAAAACTGAATAAAAAGGTTGATAATATACTTGTATGCTCTAATTAGTTTTGACAAATCCTAATTAGAATAGACCTAAGAAAAAAGACACTCATGAAAGAGCTCATTACTGTTTTATTAGTGTATTGTAAGACTGTGGAGAAGGGGATAAGGACTCTTATATGCCTGCAAACTGTCAAACGCACTGCTCTGTGAATGACGAGAAAAGTGAAAAACAAACTGGATGTCTGATTTAAGTAGTTCTGAGCAAATTTCTTGTTCTGATATCACAGTGCTGCAGAAGGTGTTGTTTACTGAATGAGAAAATGAGTACTCGACTTGAATCTCATTTACAGAAAGGCTACTTTCCACTGAACTGCTAAAGTGAGATGGGACAGTATTGCAATTTTCTCACTTTCCGTTGTGTTTGCACAACGCGAATGACGTCACATGGTTCTGGACACTGATGGCACAACTGCCTTGGATTTTACTTAAAATGAAAAATACAGTAGCCTTGAACCTTGTTTATGCCAACAAAACTGAGGTCTCATAAAAATAAAGCAACGTGTAACTTGTCTGCACTCAGTCACCTCCCTTGAGAGCTGTATCCATCAGGCTGTATCCCCAAGTTGAAGGCAGCCCTGTGCTTTTAACCCACAGAGCAGTACTAATGGAAGCACTAGATGCATGACCACAGGACTGAAATATGGGGTGCTTTACAGTTCCACAGGTTCCACCTATATTAACATTTCTGTTTTTCTTTTTTCTCCAGTTAATTTCTACTCTTTCCACCTCTGATCATCTTTCCTCTAAACCACCTGCTGTCCACTTAATTTCTCCAACTAATCAGAAAGTAGTGTGTGGTGCCATGGTTAACCTGAATCAAGCCTCTTCGCTGGAAGACTCCCGTAACAACTGGCAGTCAGCAACTGGGTTTTCTAAGCAAGATTCATCTCTCTACTTTCAGTCTGCTTCCCCTAGTTCACCCTTCTCCATGTCTAAAATATCCTCTTCTGCATCAAATAGTTGTTACTCCACTCCTCGACTGTATGATAACCTACAAACACCAAGTCTCTATACCCCTGGTTGTGTTTGCAAAATGGGAGACTTTACCACATGCTCCGTTCCAGCAAAGAGCCCGAGTCTTTCCCCTGATCCTCCACGTTCAGCTGACATTCAAGGATCTTCAGCTCGACCTTTGTCCCCCAGTTCCTCCAAAAGTTTGAATGCTTTATCTCCTGTCCCTGTACGCATAATAACACATTCATTATCTCCTAGCCCTAAACCTTTGTCTCCACCCTCTCTTTATGGCTCCTCTTCAACCATATGTAGTATAAATGAGCCTTGCACACAAATGTCATCTAGAGGAAATTTAGCAAAGTCAGGGGTGAGATCCCCTCTGCCAACCAGACTGACCCTTCTAACTGCTATTTTGAGATCAGGCTCTTCTCAGCGGAGACCACTTTCCCCTGCTTCTTGTCCCACATTTTCACCTAGCTCCCTTGGTTCCTCAACACTCGCAGTAGATCAAAAGTTCAAAACAACTCCCCCAACCACCAAGAAATCTATTTCAAGCCCTCCTATAAGGCCAGATTCTCCCAGAAGAGAGGAATATTGGCTTTCAGGATGGGCTCGGCATCTGCCTTTACCCTCCAAGCCTCATCCCACCCCTCAGGCAAAGTCTCTTTCTCCTAAAAAGCACCGTCCAGTCGGAACACTTTCTCCAGACTCCCAAAGTCCTCTGTCATCCCCCGTCTCCTCCCATAGAAAGTCAGGTGCCTCTCCAGGTTTGCAGTCTACATTGCCTCCTCCTTGTGCCCCAGCACCCTCTTCCCTTGCACATCCTACCTCTCCTTCTCCAGAAGGCCTGCAGTATGCTGACTCCAGGTCCCAGGCACCTCAGAAATCTCAGAGAGTACACACTTACTCACCCATCTTTACCTGCCGTTCATATCCTTTGCTTTCTTCTACCAGTCTTAGTGGTGTATTCTCTCCCACCCTAGAAAAACACTCATCTCCTTCCCCAAGTCTTTTGCATTCAGCTTCTAGATCTAAATCAGATTCACCCCAAATGTCTGCTCAGGAGATGAGTGACTCCTCTCCTACATCTTCAAGTCTCTCAAAGCAGTGGTCTCTCTCACGGCCTCATTCTACTCCACCGGTTCCACAAACTGGTAATATTAATTCCTATCCACTGCAGCTTAATTCTTCATTGGTGCACACAAATCGTGGGTCTAATTCCTCCTCTCCAAAACCCGAGCAATTTGCCACCTCACCGGTGTTAAAGTGCAGATCTCCTGTCTCTGACAAGTCACCAGGCACACTACCATCAAGACCCAGAGAGCTGACTTCACCACAATCTTTTTCCCTGCCTCCTGACCATGAAAACATCAAACCCAAGGTACTCTTGGTGCATGCTTATTTTCTAATAGTTCTTTGTCCCTGTGGGAAACATAACATCTGTGTTGCACAATGCTAGTAAAATAAATGAGCTGTGGAAAAAATCTTTAAAAAAGAACTGTTTTTGTATTGATAGAGAAGATAGCAGAGACTAAACCTAGCATATCAAATTGCTAGCAATATGTTCTATATTATGGGGAAGCTGCTGTAGGAATCCTTTAGCATAGAAATAAAATACTTTATTCATGAGTGGGAGGAGATACTACTAAAGATGGATTTGTGTCCAGTGGCTCTGAAATACATTTGGTGCACTTATTTTTGAAGCTCACTTAAAACACTGGTGTGTCAAAAATAAACCATATGTTCTATATGGTTTATCTATATGTTCTATACAGCATGGTCTATACACCCCATGCTAATGTATTCCCACTGAAAGTAATAGGAGTACGGTGATCTTAGGTGCAGAGCTGAGCTAGAAGCAGCCTAATCTGATTGATGTGACAACCAATTCCCAAGCACCCCATCCCACCTGTCCTCCCTGTCCCCAGGAGGCTGTACTCACCCCAGCCCTTCTGCACCTCTCTGGGACCAGCCCAGAGGCATGGCTAAGCTCAGCCTGAGCAAGCACTATAGGACCAAGAGCCAGAGAGGGAAGACAAGGACAGTATCCTGCTTTTTCCCTTTCTTTGGTACTTCTCTCATGTTGTTGCGCTAGACAGAGGGCGAGGGGAAAAAAGAAAACAAGCTTCCTACAACATGGGCTACTGCAAATATGAAAGTCTCACACTTGAGGGATCAGTCACGCTCCTGCTGTTTGTCATTCACCCAAAGGCGGGAGAGTCCCAGCAGAGTGAGAATGAGAATGATGGCGATTGCTGCAGGAGGGCTTGGGAACCAGTCACACTTTAAACCTAAAGATAAATCTCAAGAATGGGAAGGGGAAGGAAAGCTGATCAAAAAACATGCAGCAGGTAGCTGAAAACAAAAGGAACACATGCAAAAAGGAAGAGCTGGTGGCAGAAGACATTAGACCTGCAGAAGGCTTTCCAGCCTCTTTTATCTTATCTTTGCACTCTGTGCTTCCTTTGTGCCTCCTCTTGTTGATATCTGAGCTCTGTCCATCACAGAAAGGCTATCATAGTTTACTGATTTATTTGTTCACAGCACAAAATTACAGCCTAGTCTGCCAGATCAAGTTGTGTCAGATGTTTTCCTAACAGCTTGACCATGGCAGGGGTGACTTGAACTGCTTGGAAAATGTTAATTGAAAATGAGAGGTTTAAATCAGCACAAAGTAGTAATTGTCATGAATGGTTCTTTTAAAAACCAAGCGACCCAAGAGGAATCATTGTGCCAAGTGCAGCTGTACAGTGTCGCTACACCCTGCCAGTATTACTTAATGAAACAAAAAGAGAAATGAAATTGTAGAAATTCCAAGAAAAATGCCCCTGAGACAACACTGGAAGGCGTGACTGAGCCTGCAGATTGCAAAGCAGTCGTGGTTTCTGCTAGTCAGTGCAATGAGCACTGCGAGCGTCTCTGGGGGTAAGGAAATTCTCTGCTTGTGACATAAAGCTATTGCCTGGGTTTATATTTGCAGAGGTTATTACACCCTTTCTGTCCTCCCTGCTGTTCCTTTTCCTGCTAATTCTGTTTTACTGTGTGGTATGGTGGCACTTTTGAAACTGCCTCACCACCCCACTGAGACTGGGAGAGTGTCCTCCAGCTTAACAGACTTGGACCGTTGGTCTGGTGCAACTTTTAATCATGCAGACGAAGCTGGCTCCACTGGGGATGTGGAAGATCTGAAATCTCTAAATCAAATGCAGCTGTGTGTTCAGTGCAGGAAAGGTCTCTTGTGGCTTTAAACTGTGAGGCTGAGACTTCATTTATAGTTAATAATAGTGTGCATTCAACACCCCTTTTCTCCTGCTCTCATTTATTTCCATACCTATTTTACAGCATAGCTCAGTGAACTTTACTGATGTGTTAATGGTACCAAGCTCTCTGATAAAATTTCACTCACGAATCTCAGTATATTTCCAGAGAAAAAAGGAAAAGATTGAGGAGAGACAACATTAACATCCTAAGCAGCATTTAGGTCTCTTTAGTACTGATCAGCTCAACTTTAGAACTAGATCAAAAGCAGGTTGCTCCATCTGATCACTGCTGATGCGTGACAAAATTTTTGCATGTACGAATGTGCTAAGTGAACATCAAGGAAAAAGCACAGCATCTAGAAGTGCTTGACTTTGGCATGTCTAATTTTGCAACCTTAATGTTGCTTCAACCTCTTAAACCAGAATTTTGACATTAGATGTTCTTTTCATTATTCACATCAAACTGTTTCATTAGCATGATATCAAGGCAATTATGCAAAAAGGATTCTTTAATGCAGAGCTTTTATGTGTCTATGCCTATGCATGCACCAATTCATGCAAATCAAAATAAAACATGAACTTCTTTAACTGTTTGCACTTGTATATATAAACACATGTGCTTTCCCATTCTTTATGTATTTGTCTTATGTTTTTAAATCATTGGTGAACATAGACTGTTTTGCAAATTGAATATAAACATAAATCCGCAGATCAGTGTGAAGTGTGAACTGTGGGTGACCACAGGAAGTAAAAACCCTCTCCCTGGACTTTGCAGGCACTTTAATAGTGTCGTCATGGACCTAATATAGCAAAATGAACACTAGGATGGAGTGGAGACAGATAAAATTGCTGATTCTGCAGGAATGGATTAGAATAAAAATGTCTGGCTGTTGTTTGAAAACTCTTTGCAGTGGTTTCATGGAGTATCATTCCTACATATGCTTTGATTTTTCCTGTTTGAATGTAGCACAGGAATGCATGTAGATCTACCCAAAACAGCTGGGGAACAAACTAACTGTAGCAGCATGGAGCACAGCACAGCTGCAAAATCTACCACAAAGCAGGAAAGATTACTGATGAGGAGGACTACACTCTCATGGTTAGTCGCTGATTTTAAACCTTTATAGGTATCTGTCTAGCACACTTTGCAATGCCCTGTGGGTGCCCTAGGTGATCATTTCAGCAAGAAAAGTAGGACATTTCCCCCAAAACTCCCCAGGCTGATATTTGCCAGAGCTTTTATGTTGGAGTTGGTTTGCTTCTGACTAGACCGTGGTGCAGGCCAGCAAACCTAACTGCCCATGGCTGTTTAAAAATACTTCTAGATTCCTGTGTATCAGATTATTAAATGTATTTAGACATTGAAGAATAATTTAAAGTAATGCAAACTAATATGTCAAGAAACATATTCACATTGACGAGAAACTGAATTTAAGACTTTCCACTCATCTCAAACACTGTGACAATAGCACATCGCTCACAGCTTCTATAGTATCTGGAGGTGATAAAGCACATTAAAGCAGTATAGAAACTTTTACATTTTAACAGTCTGATATGTCTTTGTTTAGTTCATATAACAGTACAGCTAACTTCAAAGTGGTCAAAGAATTCTTATCATATATGACGTCCATCTCATCATATGTAAAAGCCCATGGGCTTTTCATTTACATGTTCAATTATATAATTTCCTTGATTGAATATAAATTACAGGCAAACAAGGATATGTTTTGTGGATACGCCAATTTTAATATTTGGAATTTTGGTCTTCCATCTTCAGTGCACAGTATTTTATGTCTTATCTGGATATAGATTTTGTATATACATAAATATATATATATGAACATACACACATTTATAGCAGTGTTGCTGTCTAAATGTTCAAAGAGCAGGATTTACCTCACATGACTTTTGACATTTGAAAGTTAGATATCCAAGCACAACTTGGGCAATTCTGTTAGAGCTAATGAAGATAATATGGTGAATTTACAGGATGATTTTATTTTACCTTTCTAGGTGCCTATTTTGGGATGAGATGAATTATCCTGTAGAAATGTCTATGACTATAAAAGGCATTAGTTTTGACTGAAGCACCTAAATGGTAGACATCCAAGTTACAATCACTAAATCTCATATAAATTACTAACCCCCCCCCCGCCAAAAAAAGGAAGTGCTTTTCCAGCATTTGCATTCATCTGCTTTGTCAGACTGTTCATTCAATATGATTATCGTGATTATTAACTTCTTGAATGTTTGCCAGTCTCCAACTTCTGACTAAGAAATATGAGTAGAGTTGAAAACAAACATAATAATATCTATAGAAAGAATTAAAAGGTGGTGTCCTACAATATTTCAAGAGAGGTGCAAGGATGATATGTTTCTCTTATCTGAATTAAATTTTGGCCTCTCTGCTGTGATCAAGACTTTTATTAGATATAAAGAAAAGGAAAAAAGTGACAAAAGAATGACCCAAAGTACAGCATGCTGCTCGGTCCGTTATCTCATAATCACCAGTATTCACTGTTGCAGACAGCAGTACATTAATAAACTTGAATGGATTAACAAGTAACTTTATTTCTGGGTGTTGATCACAGAAATAATCATTCAATAACTTAAAACTCTATTAGCGTGTGAATTTCTGATTTTTTATTAGAATGTTGCTGAAAAGGGAACTATGTTTTAATTGTTAAAAAGAAATAAATTCCAGCACTCACGTGATTAAAAATCCTAGCTCTTGAACTCATGTAAGTATAGAAGAATCTCATCAATCATTTAAAAATTACTGAATTCAACCTCCTTAATTTCAAAGAAAATATAGAAAGTATGGTTTCTAAAGAGTTTATGGTCTAAAATATAAATAATTTAAAAAGAATAATTTTTAAGGCTAATCTTAAAATTTTTGTACCTCAAACCAGGCATTTTGTATGGTTTAGATTATCAGTTCCGTATGCTTTGCTAGAGTGTCCTATACTTGTTTTGAAATATTTGTTTGGGTGGAGAGTTACTTATTCAGGAGATGAAAAGCTGTGAAATGACTTAAATGATCTACCCACTCACGCAAATAATTCAGCATTTAAGGATCCTAATCAGTCTCATTAAAGCCAGTTACAGAAATCCCTCTGACTTAGTGGTCCAGGATCACACCACACAGCAGCAGTTGTTGAGGTGTATGTACTGGTAGAAGTAGCTCTGCATTATAATATCAAATCACAAGCATACTTGGAAAAAACTCACAGCCTCTCCTGATATTTATTTAAGGCTAGTAGTCAGCAGAAATTGGTCAAAATCACTTTGGAAGTTATAAGCTGGTACAGGGAATTCACTTAGTCCTACTTAATTCCTAAAACCAAAAAAATGTATATTACAGTCCTTTAAAATCTTAACAGAAACACTAGATTTTCTTTAAGATATAGCTTTCCTAGGTAATACATAAGCATTGTATTGTTGCAACGTGTCTGCAAGACAATTGGAATCATCTTTCATTCTGTCATACCTTCCCCCTCTCTTCCCTCTCTCTCCCTCTCCCTCTTCGACCCTGTTTTACTTCTCTTCCTGCTTTCTGGTTTACCGTTTTAGCAGTACAAGATCAAGACAAGCTACAAGGCATTCGCAGCAATCCCTACAAACACATTACTTATGGAACAGAAGGTTAGTGTTTGCTCAAAGACATGGGAATTGCATTGTATATTTGAGACCATTCAACTTTATGTACATATTCTGACATTTCTGTGGGCAATATTGCAGTATGTAAACTCTGGGAACTAACTGCTCAGGATTATAATTCCAACCATTTTTCAGGGTCAACCACTTTACACTGAATATCAAAGCTGTCACTAATCTAAATTTCTGCAAATAAATTTACTGTAAGAAAGAAAAAGTGTCCTAAAAGAATTGCCATTTATGGCAACATCTCAAAGTCTGTTTTGTTATTGGAAAGGGTCTGGAGCACTGCTACTCTGGGACCTACCAATCAGTAGGTGTTGGTCAGTTAATGATTATTCAATGGCTATACTTACACTAGTAAATTTAACATCCTAAGATATGTAAATATTGTTAAACTGTGAGAATGGCCCTGGCCATTCCACTGGCCTCTGTTAACTACCATTCTCAAACAATTTCCCAGAGCACTTCAACAGTTAGCATGGGCCAGGGGTCCATTCCCAGTACATAGTTTGGGGTAACAATCCTTTTCTGTGGGGTAGGATGATAGATCCTAAGAACACTCTTCGGTGCATGTATTTACTACCAAAGACACAGCCAACAAAGGCAGGGCTGTAGAGTCCTTATTTAGATGATGAAACTTTGGAAGTCAATTGAAAATTTCAATTTTACATGAAGGGTTCAAAGTACCCACTGATATATTTTTTAATTTTTTTTTCCCAAATTAGTTTTGCACAAAAGTATAGCCCACTAAGTTTAGCAAAAAAAAAATTCTATGATGAGCAATGAGCTAAGTGTCTTATATGTTTAAAGACACGCTTAATCACTCTGACATCCACTTTATAGCTTTATCAGAAAAATGTTTCTGTTCAGGACCTAGTTCAGGAACTTAGCCTCTGATTAATTTCTGTAAGATTAAGCATTCCTAACTTCACATTTAAATGTACATTCACATACACGGCAGTTTGCAGAGCCTAAAGACATTGGATAGAGTGAACTTAACTGTGTAAAAATTTTGAAGATTAAAATTTTGTCCTTGAGATATTACTGATTGTGATCTAGTAGTTATCTGTCAACTGCTATAAATAAGATTTTTTTTCCTAAAAGAGACATTCCTTTCTTTTCCAATGTTATTTTAATCTTGAATGATTTTTTAATCATTTGCATAAACCCTGATCCTTCCCTTACTTAAATCTAATGAAGGTTATGTTTCCTTTAGCATGCAATGTGGTCCAATAGAAATGGCTCTGTGGAGGAAAATAGATGATGCAGGGGTTTCTACACCCCTACAGAATGTATTTTGGGAGGGTTTTGTTTGGGCAGAGTGCCTGTTAGTGGCTTGAAAGCATTTGGTGGAAGTGCCACTTCATGGTTGACTTCATCTGAAAGGCATACAGTTTGTGCACTCTAAGACTGCACCACTTTGCAAACCAAGGCAGGTAGGTGGCTTTGAGAAGGGTATTCACAGTAAGAGCATGCTCCTGAGGTGAACTAGTGGGTTAATGTTAGCCATCTGACTGCACTTTTTGAGAAGAAAGGGGATTCCTTTCTATGGTCTTGCTGATGCTCTCCAGGGCTTTGACACACAACCTGCATGTTACTTATCCCCAGTAGATAAAACAGAATTGTAAAATCAAATGCCAGTATCTGTAGAAAAAGTAATGACTCAAAAGATATCTGTGTTTAGATACTTTTGGTTATCCACCACTTCATTGGAAATGCTACCCTTGTATCCTTCAGTAGCGAAAGCAGTGTCATGTAAAACTAATAAGAAATCAATTTTCTGCTACAGAATTTGCCTTCAGGAGAAGCTCATGACTAATTGACTTTGTAAACTGTATGTTTCTGCATGACCTGACTACGTGCTTTTTCTCATCTTGGGAATTATGGACAATTATCTCCTATTGTTCATAGAATCATAGAACTATAGGATCATAGACTGATTTGGGTTGGAAGGGAATTTAAAAATCATCTAGTTCCAACCCCCCTGCCATGGGCAGGGACACCCTCCACTAGACCAGGTTGCCCAAAACCCCATCCAACCTGGCCTTGAACACTTCCAGGGAGGGGGCATCCACAGCTTCTCTGGGCAACTTGTGCCAGTGCCTCACCACCCTCACAGTAAACAATTTCTTCCTAATTTGTAATCTAAATCTACCCTCTTTTAGTTGAAACCCATTACCCCTTGTCCTATCACTCCATGCCCTTGTAAACAGTCCCTCTCCAGCTTTCTTGTACTCCCCTTTAGGTACTGGAAGGCCGCAATTAGATCTCCCCAGAGACTTCTCTTCTCCAGGCTGAACAATCCCAACTCTCTCAGCCTCTCTTCATAGGAGAGGTGCTCCAGCCCTCTGATCATCTTCGTGGCCCTCCTCTGGACTCGCTCCAACAGTTTGATGTCTTTCTTGTACTGGGGCCCCCAGAGCTGGACGCAGTGCTCCAGGTGGGGTCTCATGAGAGCAGAGTAGAGGGGCAGGATCACCTCCCTCGACCTGCTGGTCACACTTCTTTTGATGCAGCCCAGGACACGGTTGGCTTTCTGGGCTGCAAGCACATATTACCGGCTCACGTTGAGCTTCTCGCCCACCAACACCTCCAAGTCCTTCTCCTCAGGGCTCCTCTCAATCCATTCTCTGCTAAGCCTGTAGTTGTGCTGGGGATTGCCCTAACCCACTTGCAGGACCTTGCACTTGGCCTTGTTGAACTTCATGAGGTTTGCATGGGCCCACCTCTTAAGCTTGTCAAGGTCCCTCTGGATGGCATCCCTTCCCTCCAGCATGTCGACCACACCACACAGCTTGGTGTCATTGATTCATACCAGCAGCTAATTATACTGCTCCTAAGCTAGTCCTGTTGCAGTAACTGACATGCATTTGGAGTATGGCCCTTAAAGAAGCGTGAAGGAGTCACATGGCACACACAGGCCCCCTTTTACCAAGCCCTAATATCCAAGTGTTCTCCTCAAAAATATTGGCAAGGGAACCGGAAAGGAACTCATGCCACGTGGTAGCTCAATGACAGTAATTATGTTGCTTCCATTTTATACACTGGGTTAAAAAGAGAGAGATTCAAGACAATAAGATTTTAACTTCATAAGATATTGGTTATGTGGAGAAGAAGTTTTCGAGTGGCTTTTTTTTTTTTAGCAAGGAAGAAGGGCACGTAATATCTGCAAGGCATGGATATTTTGAGCTGAATGCATGATTAGGAATACATCATCTGCCTAAAGGGCTGAAAAAGTGTTTTGCTATGTGATTGAATGGGAAATGCACATTCTCAGAAGTCAACTTTTTCCACTGTGTGAGTAAGTGTTACTTAATTTGAGTGGTCATGAGAAATAAGATTAGTTAGAACTGTGATGTGGTTGATCCTAGTGACAACACATGCGCAGTATTAATTAGATCCCATGATAAAAAACTGTCATTGATATGTCACATAAGGTAAATGCTTTGTCTGTCTCTATATTGTCTCCTTGTGTCTAACTTTCTTTCTTAAGTCATTTTTTTTCTTTTATGTGTGTGTAGATGCTTTAATTTCAGCCAGCATTTTTCAGCTGCTTCTTATGAAGCCATTAGGATATCATCATCTTAATGTTTTTTCTAGAATATGTTCTCATCCTCCAGTACTTTTACTCAAAGTGAGTTCTTAAAATCTGTGCTCATTAGCAGAGAAGAAAAGGCTTATTAACTATACATGCATATACTTTGGCAAACCCAGAAGTGGCTTAATCTCATCAAGTCTCGTAACCTGCATGCTTTCAAGCTGTTTGAATTTGTATGAACCTGACGTTCTTCACACCACCTATGCTCTACTCAGGAAAAGCCCGATCCAGGATTTCTCTGTGAAGATTGGGCTGTAATTTCCTTCTCAGCCAGAAAAGCAAAAACTTAGTTTAGTTTGAAGGGACTTGTTCTCAGCATGGTCAGGCTCTGTCAAGGAGCAGCAAGAGTGGGCTGTTCCCCAGGGAAGATGAAGCAGGAGCCAGAGTGACAGCAAGGCTGGCAGGACAGTGTCCTCACCAGCAAGGGCACAGCTCCACAGTGCCTGATCAAGGAGAGCAGAGATGGTGATAATGAGGCGGTGGTAACCATCATCAGTCAGCAATGCCATCGTGGCCACACAGATTCATCGTGATGAGGCAGGTCCACAGACTGTGATAATGAACTCTTGAGCCCAGAAGATGATAGGATCCACTGGCTAGAAGAGGAAGCTGGACAAATTTAATGTAGGCATAAGGCAGAAATTTAGCAGAAAGAATTAATTAACAATTAGAAAAAATTTCCAGAGACTGAAGTGGGCTCTTTATCATGGAAACTGAAAAATGAAGACAGGATACTTTTCTAGCACTTCATACAGTAATTCCAGGTAGTTCTGTAATTTAAAGAAGAGGTCAGACTAGGTGATCACTGTGTTTCCTTCTGGCCTTATTAATGTTGAGTCAGTGAGTCACCCCTCTACTGACATCCACTCTTGTATATCTTCTACAGTTACATAAAAGTGATCACAATCTAATTCAAAATTCCATTCCTAATCAGATAGTATTTAAAAAATAATGCATCTATTATTTAGAGATTATATTTATCAAATATCTATAAAAATAGCTTTCAGTCAGATAGTGATGAAGAGGTTTTTTTAAGGGAGCTACAGAAAAATTCTTAACTTTAAGTAGACAGTCTCTTAAACCAGATCCTACTTCATCTTCCAAGTTATGTTGAATTTGAGATGTAACCCCAAAACTGTTGGAAGGCTTGAAATTGCAAACTTTGGTCTATAGCAAGGTCTACGCAGGAGAATTTGGGTTTGCTGTGTTTGTCTAGATACACACCTCCTCTGCATGCTGATTGGTGTGAACTTCCCTTACCATAGAATCATAGAGTCATAGAATGGTTTGGGTTGGAAAGGACCTCAAAGATCATCTAGTTCCAACCCCCCTGCCATGGGCAGGGACACCCTCCACTAGACTGCGTTGCCCAAAGCCCCATCCAACCTGGCCTTGAACACTTCGAGGGATGGGGACATCCACAACCTCTCTGGGCAACTTGTGCCAGTGTCTCACCACCCTCACAGTAAACAACTTCTTCCTAACATCTAATCTAAATCGACCCTCTTTCAGCTTAAACCCATTATCCTTTGTCCTGTCACTACACTCCCTCATAAACAGTCCCTCTCCAGATTTCCTGTAGGCCCCCTTCATGTACTGGAAGGCCTCAATTAGGTCTCCCTGGAGCCTTCTCTTCTCCAGGCTGAACAGCCCCAACTCTCTCAGCTTGTCCTCATAGGAGAGGTGCTCCAGCCCTCTGAACATCTTCATGGCCCTCCTCTGGACTCGCTCCAACAGTTTGATGTCTCTCCTGTACTGGGGCCCCCAGAGCTGGACGCAGTGCTCCAGGTGGGGTCTCATGAGAGCAGAGTAGAGGGGCAGGATCACCTCCCTCGACCTGCTGGTCACACTTCTTTTGATGCAGCCCAGGACACGGTTGGCTTTCTGGGCTGCAAGTGCACACTACCGGCTCACGTTGAGCTTCTCGCCCACCAACACCTCCAAGTCCTTCTCCTCAGGGCTCCTCTCAATCCATGCTCTGCTCAGCCTGTAGTTGTGCTTGGGATTGCCCTGACCCACGTGCAGGACCTTGCACTTGGCCTTGTTGAACTTCATGAGGTTCGCATGGGCCCACCTCTTAAGCTTGTCAAGGTCCCTCTGGATGGCATCCCTTCCCTCTAGTGTGTCGTTATTTGGGCATCCCTTTGATGGGAAGGAAGCCTGGGCATATAGACTTGGAGGGGAGAGGCCCTGCAAATGTTTTGTTCAAACTTCCCCCAGTCTGAACTGTGGTGAAACCAGGATAATGGGGTGTGCCATGAAGCACACCTGCTTCACAGTCAAGGCTTACTGCACACTTGTCTAGTCTTCTGAAAAGCACTAGATATAACTGGCTATGGGTGGAAGAGGTGCAAATGAAAGCATTGTTGACTTATCATCTGGCTTGTGTTTATCAACTAATTACAAGTAGAGAACTATAATTTCAATTTTAAATAAGTGTAGAAAAAAATCTTCTGTCTTAAAGAATAAATATTTTGGATTCTTGATTTTGTCTGTTTATGGCTGTTCTTCACATTTTCTCTTGTTGCAATGCAATTTGGCTAACTTCTAAAGAATCTAAAACAATCTTTCTGGATGATGTTACGCTTCTAGAAAAACTCTAAAGACCTAGTAATTGCATCTTATCACCTACACAGTGGACTGCCAGCAGTGGAGTATATTCTCTTTGTGGAGGTAAAAACGAAAAAAAGGGGAAAAAAAAGGCATTTTCCTCCTCATGTAGAAGGAAAATGAGAGTGGTTTTTCTTTTAATGAAAAGAAAAAAAATGCAATTTAGGAAATATAGCAGTGATCTGTTATATTGGAGACCCAGCTTTAAGTTCTTGCTTTGAGGGAACTCTTACCTATTGTATTGTTAAACATCCTTTGGTATAGGGACTGATCATGGCAAATGCAGATTCAAGTTGCTTCTTGAAACCAGCAGGAACCTGGAGGCCACTTTTTCCCCAGTCTCAGATGATAGGTCTAACTGCTGGACAATTGGCTACTATCAAGCATGACCTGGAAAGCACTTCTGACAACATTTTGTTGAGAATATTTTGATTAAAAAAGATTGTATTTTTCCCCAGGTACTTCTGGTGTGCACTTACTAGGTGAATTGCTTGCATCCAGATTATGTGTTCATGTCCAAATGCTTGTCAAGCTAGAAATCAATACCTAGCGGTAAGAAAGAAAGGAAATAATATGTGCAGTTGTAGAGTGATAAAGGATCCTGTTTGTCTGTAATAATAACCAAGCATGCCAATGTAAGAACAGGCTCTGAGCTCCCTCTTTCTTTCAAACACCTTGCAGCTTTTCATATTAATTATTTTATAAGAGGGAAAGTAGTCAGGTCTTTTCAGAATCATGTCCCAGAATCTTTAAGGAATAAGTTTTTTTAAGGAACACATGGTATGTGAAGTTCCATTATACAGAGGGATTTTTTTTTTTTTTTTTGCATATGCTGAGGGCTTAGAAAAAGATATAGATGGGAAAAAAAAGGAAGAGAAATAAAAGAAGAGGAAACTTCTTGGGTTTTGCTCAGCCCAGGGTTTTCACAATAGAATCATAGAATCATAGAATGGTTTGGGTTGGAAGGAACCTCAAAGATCACCTAGTTCCAACCTCCCTGCTGCGGGCAGGGAGACCCTCCACTAGACCACGTTGCCCAAAGCCTCATCAGTGAGAAAGAAGCTGTGTCAGATCCAGGTTACAATATTTGGGTTTTTTTTCCTACTATTGATGTGCTTCATTGATGGATGAAGCTATGTTCTATATTTTCTATATGTTGCCGAGACCTTTTGTTGTGCTAATGAAATATTGGAGATCCTGTTTGGATCATTTACCAGTATCCTTTCAGCTCTGATACAGCTTTAGCAATCAAATAGTTTGGGAGAAAGAGGAGGGAAGGGTTATAGTCATCACTGACATCAATGGGATATATGCATCACACCCTCGAAGTTGCCTTTTGCAAGGAAAAAAAATAGCAGTTCAGCAACTGGCTATTTCATCTGAAAATTTATATTCTGTCACAAATACATTTTCATTCTCTAAATTGCACTCCTGTAAATTGTGGTCCCACTATTTTTTTTCATATATAATTAAAAAAAAAAGTTGATGCCTAAATAGGAATGTTCCACTTTTGATATTGTTAGACCATCAGCATAGGAAGTGAAGCTTGAATATTGTTGATAGCGCTAATCAACAGTACTGTTGATAACACTAATGCTTTAAATTAATCATAACATTAATGCATGATAACTCTAGTAATGAATTCGGAAATGCTAGTTGTACTTTTTTAATCTCACATTTTTCTCTATGTGGAAATCTGAAAAAAAAAAAGACACTGCTGGAAAAAAAAATTAGTTGTGTTTTGAAAAGCTAACAACAGATTAAACAGAAACATTTTTACTTGTAGAGATGATAGGGATGCCTACAATCTAGTTCTCTTTGTATCTTCTCTTTTTCGGACTTGGACTGCTCAAATAGAAAGAAAAAAAAGAAAGAAAAAAAGGAGATTAAAAAACAGTGAAAGAAACTAGATGGACTACTTTGAAGATTAAATTTTTTCTTCTCCAAATCTTCAAAAAGGGAAAAGAACACTGCAGCTTTCTCTAGCATGGCTCCTGCACAATAGCCCTATCTTGGGGGACTATGGAGCGTGTAGGTATTGGTGCTGTGCTCACCTGAATTCTTGAGTCAATGAAGGCTCCAAAATGGAAATATATGTGGGTTCCCAATTTCTACTGAAACTGATGGATGTTTAGTCCTTAAATTATCCAAACTCTTGGTTCTAAACTCCGACTTGTGGATATGGCTGTAGTTCTTCTAGAAAGATTCCTCAGGAGCTTCTGGGTAGTTGTTTCTTACCCCTGATTGTGTTCACCTCCTCCCACTGCTCTATTGAATTTGAAGCAGAAACATGTATTTTTTCTTAATTACTTTATTAATTACCCTACTGATTTCTTGGGGGTTTTGAGAAGCTTAGCAACTTCTCCATTCTGAACACGGGACTGATTAAAATTTATCTTAGTGAAACAGGTTGTTTTTCCTAACTCACATTCCGACTCCTCATCTCTTTACAACAGGCTGCTTTGGCAGTCCTGGCCTAATAGGTACTGGAATGACTCTTCTACTTCATTTTTATCACTTCATTTTATGTTTACCAGGAGGATGTAATCTTGGCTGAAGATGAAGTGGGGACACGTAACTCCAGTGTAGTGCTGAGCCCTCTCTAGCTGAGCCTGTTCTACAGGACTGTCTGTCGGTCTGACAATTTAGCTGGGTAACAGTGATGAGATAGCAGAGATGAGAAAGACTATTTATCTTTTCATCTTCAGTCTTCAGATAAGATTACGTTAATTTCTGTATGTAAAAAATAATAATTCTTTTTACTTTTTTCCTTTTGAACTCCAACTACTCTAAGGCCAACAGGTTTGTCTAAAGCTGGAGGGGAGGGAAAAAATATGTTTGGAAAGAAACTACTCTTCATTTTTTCTTACTGTACTCTCTGATAGAAGACATGGTGTTCCATAAATGTGCTTCTGTGCAGGATCATTTGTGGATGGTATTAAAATAACATCAAAAGTAAATTGTCATTAACTTTTCAGTTACACATACATAGAAGTATGCTGCCAGTAGCTCAGCAAGGAGAGAAAAAAAAATGCTCAGTAAAATTAAACTCAGAAATAACTCCTTAAGTATATGCTTATTTTCTTTGTTTTTAAAGATTCTGCCATTTTCCTTCCAGCTTTATGTATGTCTCCTGTGACTGGCAGCCCTGAAACCAACTGCACTGGGATCAGTCCATTCCCACAGAATCCCACACGCATGAAAAAGTGCTTTACATGAATCCTCTTTTTTTCTTTTATTATTATTTAATGCAAATAACTAGCAAAATGAAACTTCAGAAAAATGTAATGTGTTAAACAACAAAATCCACAAACCCTGCAGGTCCCTCCCCTGAGGTCCAGCTTCACACATCAGCAGGCTTCCAGAGCAATTTTTGGTCTCGGCACGGAGTCTATTTGAAAACTGCTTCAAAGCAAAAATGGGTGATGGCAGTGAGAGTGTGCCCCGCAGACTCTGGACAAAGATGAAAAAGGAACTGAGCGCTGGAGTTTGGCTTTAGAGGGTGTTTTGTGAGTTTCCTGATAAAGCAGAGGGATCAGCAAACTGATTCCCACTGTTCTCAAACCTGCTCCAAGTATGGGTGTAGGAAAGCAGGAGGTATATCCAAGCACAAGAAGCTTGTGTTTTGTTTTGGAGAGATTGCATACCTGCTTAAACCAGCTGTGTTTTCATGTTTTATCACATATGTATAGCACATATTTCACTTTATACACTTCTGATTTCAGGCTAAAATCCAAAAATGTCGAGCACAGTTTTTGTTGCAATGCGGAATTACCATCCACTGTAAACAGGAGGCACTTGTTAAAGAAAATGTCTACTGGAGGAAAAGAAAGGGCCCCAGTGTGCTTGGACCCCTTCCTTGTTTGCCTGCTTACAGCCGGAGGCTTTCCTCCGATGGTGCGTGGCAGGCAGCCCCCCAACACCTCTGAGGCACATGGCGCATGTTCACCACCTTGCATTTACTGCAAAGGAGGACGGCATTGTTGAAGGAGAAGACAATTTAAATTGCTGGTTTTTGATCTCTAAAAGTAGAGACAATTCACCTAGCTTGAATACTTTTTGTCCCTCTCTGCCATCGCCCTCTCTAGCTCAGAATCAGAAGCTGGTAACCTGAGGAACCTTACTAGGCCTGTAATTTCTTCTTTTCCATTTTCCCATGGTGAAATGAAAAGTGCCACATTTGGAAACACAGTATTACAAAAAATGTATGTTTGCCTGTTTTTTAAAATTTTGAACTCAATATCACACCAAAATCTTTTGAATTGCAGGCATTAGAAGAGCCAGACAAGACTGCTAGTGTGACTGAAGGCACTACTTTGGACACCCATTCAGAGGTAATGCTGTTATATCTCTTCCAAATCTCTATCTGAAAACAAAAAGCAAAGGTTAACTGAATGATGTGTCTTTCTTTTGAAGATGTGCTCCCCTGCCCAGCTCAGACAACAAACAGAAGAGCTGTGTGCTGTCATTGATCAAGTCCTACAGGACCCATTGACTATGGTAACCCATCTGAGTGTGGGATTGACTTTTTCTCTTCCTTTCCTTTTGTCTCTTGTCATTAACAAGCCTATTCTCTGTTGAAAATCATTTTCCAGCGCCGATGTGAGTCTTCTCCAAGTTTCCTGCAGATGAGCACGGAGTCAGATGTTGGGAAGGTAGGTAAATAAGGCCAAATGCTCTTTCAGGTAGACACAAAGCAAACAAAATCACAGCAGTAAAGCCTATGGCAACAGAAAGCTTCAGTTAAGAGATGCGACTTCAGTAGAATTGTCTGGTGATTTGAAAGAAATGGAAGGACAGAACTGTAGCCCTGGCGTCAGTGCAGTCTTTGTTGCAGGATGCTTTCCTGAAGTCAGAAGGAGTAATATTTTGAAAGAGAAGCTGTTTATTAAGGTTTCAGAGGCTAGGATCTACGAGAAAGAAATACTTCATACCTTATGTTCTGTATTGCAGGGTCTCTGGCTGTCTCCCAGATTTCATCCCATCTATGGGTCCTTACTACAGAGGAGGCAATGTTTCTAGCTTCAGCAATTGGAAACATCTTTCAGAACAATTTTTTTTTCATATTCTTTATGGGTTTTCAAAAAATTAAATGAAATGACTTGCTCTTAAATGCCGATTTCCTTTCAGTTCCCACCCCTCACAGGAGGGGGATGTCTTCTACATCCATTTACCCTGGATAACTCAAATAGGTAGTGAGAGGCAGGAATAACTTTGTATACTGGTGTTAAACTTCCGGTTTCACTAGGTTATACTGGTATGCCTTCTGGGTTCAAAAAGATGAATAACCAAGGGAGGAGGGTCCTGTATTCAGTTTGCCCCAGGTAAATTTAAGTTGGTATTAGTCACTATAGGAAAGTGAAAATGGCAGAAATCTAACCGGGAACAGGAGGAAAGGGATTTTTTACAGAGGAATACATCAAAAAGTTAATGCATTCAGATTATTCTGCACAATGTCCAGTCCACCATGCAAAAATAGGGCACAGAACCAGCGTTCCTGAGTAGGTATATTTGATATAGACTTCAAATTTCATTTTTTCATTTTTGAGATTACTTCTGTCAACCAGCACGCAGTGGTGAATCAGGCTTCAGGCAGCTGAAGGATGGAAACAGGATAGTAGCTGAAAAAGCAAGCAGAGACTGTTATTGAGGAAATGTTTTCCAACGCCTGCACTGAATCCGAAGTGGTTAAAGTGCTACTAATAAGTTGGACTTTTGAGCTATAGCATCCAAAACCTACTTCCTTGGGCAAATGAGAATTGAGCCTTGACCAAATGGAAGGCATCGGTTAGAAGTCATGAAATCAAATAAAGGAGGCAAAAGGTGAGTTTAACAGGATGCAGCATGGGGAAGAAGCTAAAGACCTCAGAATGAAAGACAAACGTGCTTGAACTGAAAGTAAAAGAGAGTTATAGGAAGGAGAAAAGGCTGTATGTTCTAAGGAAATGGTTTAGAAATATTAGTCAGATGAAAGCAAGTTCTTGCAAATGAGAATATGGAAAGAAGACATTTCAGGTTACTTTGTGAGCAAATCTAAGTTAAATTCATGGGGCAACCACACCTGTGGCAATCTACTAACGAACATTTTGTTATGAGAGTTCTCAGAGATAATTTAAAGGCCAGCTTTGATGATAGAAAGTGATCAAAGTTTTTGAGCAGTAAAAGTGAAATAGCATTTTCTACAGTAAACATATCAAGCAAAACTTTAATATACTTTATTCTCATGTATCTCATTAATTTTTCTGGAAGACTGAAGTTTTCTTGAATTTGATCAACTTGACATGACAATGAAAATCTCTTTGAGTTACTCCTCAGAGTAATTCTTTGCTCTTAATGTATCTATTTATTTTGTACAAGGTGCCAACAACACTGCAGAGAGCAGCTGGGCGTGAAACCAGATATGTAAGTACTTTTAAAATTACTCTATATTTTGCATGCAGAAATATCTAATTTATCTACTCTTGCTACGATACTGCGTGAGTCTGCATGTAGCAGACACAGGCATCTACTCATGACATGAGATGTTGACTCTAGTACAGAGAAGCGAATATGTTAGAACACCTGCAATTGCGACTTGAGATGTCTTCCCACTGCTGTAAATCCATCATGGCTGGAATCTCTTCAGTGTGGTGTCTACTGATAATTCTACCTGTGTGAATATTATGTTAAAATTAATTTATTCAGAAACTTCTTTGTTGTTGTTTGGTTCAAGCATGGGGCAAGAGCTCAGCTGTGTGGCAAACAGATTGTTATGGGTGCTCAAGGATGTATTTGTTTGGACTCAACCTGCACTGTGGGTGATTTGCTTTGGTAGAAGTCCCCACCAGAATTTGGGGTTGACTTTTCGTTCCAAGATACAGAGCTGGCTGAAACCCCACAGTTTAGCCTTAGATGAACAGAAGCTACTTTGTCACATATACACATGTTCCAACATATAAAGAAAATCTCTATATTGAGTCATCTGTTCGATTACTGAAATATTAAACCCATTTAACATTTTAATTCTCACTAGCACACACAGTTACTGCAGGTTCCATATTTTACTTACAACTCACCTAGTCATGTGGTGAGAAATCTCTGCTTACTATTCATCATTCAGCATTTCTATTAAACCTCAAATCAAAGCAGCGCTGGCAAAGTAATAGAGGCATTCCAGTTTTATGCCAGCACAATGCTTGACTGATCAATTAAATTTTGCTTCTTGAATGTGGCAATATGCATATTTTATTGCATACTGTGATTTTTACTTGACAGATTGTGCTGGCTTATACTAATTAGAAAGGATATTGGAAGAGAGCTTTTTCATGAAATAAAAGAGTGTGTTTCAGAGGTAGTCTGTGAGAACAGAGTATATATATACAGAGTATATCCTGGGCTGTATCAAAACAGGTGTGACCAGGAGGTCGAGGGAGGTGATCCTGCCCCTCTGCTCCGCTCTCATGAGACCCCACCTGGAGTACTGCGTCCAGCTCTGGGGGCCCCAGTACAGGAGAGACATGGAGCTGTTGGAGCGAGTCCAGAGGAGGGCCACGAAGCTCATCAGAGGGCTGGAGCACCTCTCCTATGAGGACAGGCTGAGAGAGTTGGGATTGTTCAGCCTGGAGAAGAGAAGGCTCTGGGGAGACCTTATTGCGGCTTACCAGTACCTGAAGGGGGCCTACAGGAAAGCTGGTGAAGGACTGTCAGGGAGTGTAGTGACAGGACAAGGGGTAATGGGCTCAAGCTGGAGGAGGGTTGATTTAGATTAGATGTTAGAAAGAAACTCTTTACTGTTAGAGTGGTGAGGCACTGGAACAGGTTGCCCAGAGAAGCTGTGGATGCCCCCTCCCTGGAAGTGTTCAAGGCCAGGTTGGATGGGGCTTTGGGCAACGCAGTCTAGTGGAGGGTGTCCCTGCCCATGGCAGGGGGGTTGGAACTAGATGGTCTTTGAGGTTCCTTCCAACTGAAACCATTCTATGATTCTATGATATTTAATACCACTTTGGTGCACATCTCCAGGTTCCAAAACTGTGCCTGACATATGCCATAAGTTCAAGCATACCACTTCTATGCCTAGGGATACAGTCAAAGTTTTCTTTGCTGGCATAGAAAATCACCCAAATAAACTCCTCCTTCCTCTGGACCTTTCTAGATAAATGAAGCAAATCAATGTTTCAAAATATATTTGGGAATAATGCAGAAGACTATGGGTATGCTAACCTTTCCTATAAATTGTACATGCATGCTGAATTTTTCTGTGTCAGAAAACAGATCAGACAACTGTGTTAAGAGTGTGTGGTCTCCACGCTGCACTGTGGTGGCTGCAGTTGGTGGGTCCAGGCTCTCTTGGACTCTGCCGTCATTGCACTCTGCAACAGAGTCTCCTGAGGAATATGCCACATATGTCACAGCTCTTCCTCCTCTCTTGGTAGGACATGCAAAGACTATTGATGTCCCAGCTTATAAACCAGGTGGGAGCTTGTCCTCTACCAATCAGGACAAGGGTGCAGTGAGGTGGTTTTCCATAGAGTTGCCTTCTCCTCATCCCATTCCACTTCTCTCCCCTCAAAGTAAGCCCCCTAGCCCAGAACAAGGCCCAAGGTGCCGTTGTCTCTTCAGCCTATGGGGAGCAGCACACACTGTGCTGCCCTCTGGACCACGATGGAGAACTGTCTGGAAGAGTGGCAGCTGGTGTGGACCAAAGCAGGCAAGAGAGCGTCCTAATCATTAACTGCAAAGGACCTGTCCCTGAGCTTGTGTGTGTGTTGACTTTTGTTGACTAGAGGAGATATAGTCCAGGGGGCAGCATTTCTTAATGCAAGATGTCTGTTTTGAAACAAGATGCCTATTTTGAGCCAATCTAACAGTGTCTCTGGTAGAAATCAGGATCTGAGTATTGTACGGACGCTTGTTATCAAAATAACAAATTGTGAGTTACCCCAGGTCTGTGGTGTCTCATGTGAACTGTCTTGGAGTAATGATTTTCAGGTACCTTTTTTTAGCAAATCTTTTTTTTTTTCTTTTAGAAGTAGGCTTTTAGTTTATGCAACTGAATTAATTTTACTAGAAAGAATTGAAAAGGTAATTTAGCAATATAGTTTTCTTAATATTTTTGTATGCATGATGTCTGATATTGAGATGCTTGTCAAAATGTTGCTTTGAGGGTGTTTTTAGTTAAAAGAAAAGCTCTAATTTGTTTATGAGTCAGGGATAGGAAAATCTGTCATCATGCGAAAACATTATTTATAAACGCACAAGCACATATATATGTATACACACATGATAATATTACTAATTATTTCAGTAGGTTACATTCAGTGTAGTAGACTACACAAATATGTTGAAATATCTTACCATTTAACAATTAAAATGGCATAGATTTGCCTTGGCCTCAATTACTCTTTGTCTTCTTGAATACTTCAGAACCTTTTAAGGATGTAAATGATTGCATAAATAGTAAGGGAGTGTATAAAAAGTACTGGAAAAGGTCTGACTTCAGTGAAATTATGGAAGTTTCTACCAAGTATGACAGTTGTAATTTAACAGCTTTTTAAACTGTGTGGTCCTTGATATGATCCCATTCACCATTTTATAATAGTGCATCTCCTTTAGAATCGTAGCATAGAATCATAGAATCTTTAAGGTTGGAAAAGACCTCTAAGATCATCAAGTCCAACTGTCAACTCAACACCACCATGTCTACTAAACCATGGCTTTAGGGATGATACTTCTGGTTTTTAAGAATACAAACATAATAATTCTATAAATAAATTTCTTTTATGGATATTGAGTGCCCTAATATATTTACTTAGTCATTGTGTTTCCCTATAATTACTGTCATCAAGGAAAGCTTTCTTAACTAATTCCAAGTTTTAGCAAATTTATAATTTTGTCATTTAGCCCCACTTACAAGTATTTTAAAATTAATTTCTCATGATTAATTGGAATAATTACTTTGTATATTATTGATATTTTGTTCTTCTTGACAGTTTTATTCTACAAAAATTCTTTTTTAAGTCTTATAGACATGAAACCGAGAAGTGAAAAAATGAGGGAACGTGAAGCAGCTAAAAATGCACTCAGACATGCAGAAATAAGTAGTGCTTTTCTTCATCTGTGGTCTGCTGTGCTTATATACATTTCAGGTAACCCCTTTCAAATGAGATTTACTCTTAATTTGCACCACTGAAGTGAGAGAATTTAATTCCAGCTGCTTGTATCTGTAGATCATTCTGAAATGCTTTGATGTCTTTAAGCTCAAAATGAGATTGGTCATCACACTCTGTTAATGGCATGAAAGAGAGTCCCTAGTAAGTAAGTAATCACTAGTAAAAACTCTAATTTACTCTGGCAAGGGCAGATGATGTACTTCTTTTAGATTTGGTGCTAAATCACAGCTGTCCCTGTGTGAGTGGGAAGGTTTCCTCCACCAGAGGCTGTGTTCAGAGATGTGAGTGCTCTCAGAGAGGAGCTCAGTTCTCCACCATAACTTGCGGTGACGCTGTTCTCTCACCGCTGATGGAGGAGTAGAGCCAGCAGGTCCAGGGAGTGATTAAACATCTCTATTTAGCACTTGGGAGACCACATCTGGAGTCCCATGGCCAAATCTCTGCAAGGTCTGTCATGGGGGAACAAAGGAAGAGCTTATTATTCCCTCTCCAAATGTTCTGGAACTGCTTTTCTGCTTGAAACTGTGAGAAGATATAGTTGAAAAAAATCCAACTGTAGTGGTCCTTCTGCAGAAGGTGCAGGCTGTAATGGTACTGACATGTCTTATACTACAACCATAACATCTAACCATTGTATCTTGTACTTTTTTTACCACCATATTATTTGGACAGAAACACTGTGTTATGCAGAGGAACTCCTACAGAGTTTGAAGATGACCACCAGAAATCCTGAATCTTGCCACAGCGTGGGCAAATAAGCATGTGGCCCATGACTATTTCACATACAAACACAAATATTTTGCATTTAGCACAAATACTCTTGATCCTGAAAACAGGGCGGCTGCTGTTCAATGTATACTCAGAAAAAAATGTAATGCTCGAGTAGGATTGTTCTGGTTCTCATTATGTAAAGTCAGAAGGATGAGAAGGTTGGACTGAGGTCCCCATACAATTGATAGTGTTAATAATATTGATGCTGCAAATTAACAGACAAAGGCAGGTTCAGAAATGTCAGGATTTACTTTTCAAGATTAGATCAAGATGAAAAAGGGAAATGTTGCTGCATTTAGAAAAAAGTATCCCTAAAATTTTAACAACAGGCGTTCATATTTGATTACACCTAGAGATAAAATGGAAATGACAATATTTCAACTTCTCTTACCAATTGCACATCACTGCATCAGTGGTAAAAGCTTCTGTAGCTAAGCATACTGCTGTCCATGTATTTTTCTTCTTCTTAAAACAGGCCTCAGAAAAAATACAAGTGAAATGACAAATGTGAATGCATTACTTTGTCATTCAGGAACTGTTAACAGTGAAACAGTGAACAATTAGAAGTGAAAAAACTTACCCTTTTGGATTTTTCTTCTGGTATTGCTATAATAACTGTGATACTGTATGTAATACTGTATATACTTACCTTTTTTGCAGGCCAACCTTTACAAATCGACACCTACGATGACAGAGAGTCAGTTGGTATGTAATGCACAACTGTGCTACGCTGTTTTTCAAAATTTGCACAAGCACAAAATCTAAAGTAATTATTATTTACTTGCTTAGACTTTGAAAGAAGCTGCAGTCAATATCCTCCTACAAAGCTGCATTGCTTCTACAGAGCTGCATTGCTTTTTTCTGTACTGAATAGACATGCTTTAAATAACTGTAAATCCTGACACTACTTGTGTATCCTAGACAAACTAGCGTCTTGCTGAATCTTGAGGTATATGACAACTATAGAGTCTAGTGATGGTTCTTGGATTCTTTTAATATTCCACAATTTTATTTATATGCAACAACGTTCTGGCGTCTATTTTCTTCTTACACACTGGTTTAAATCAAAGCTGGCTTAACTAGTGAAAAGCAAGGGTAAAATCAAATAAAGAAGAGGAGATTATGCAACAGATGTTCATTTTAGCTCTGATCATAATTTAGTTCTGTTGGAGACAAACTTTCTGAAGAGTCAGAAGAGAGGTCATGGAGCCTGTGACCACTAATGAATTCTTAGGGAAAAAATGAGATATGGATGAGAGATTTTCCCCATTGTATTTCATTTAATGGAACTTTAGGGACTTCCTGAATTAATTTCTTCTGTTTAGTAATCTTTGACCACTTCTTCTTTCATGATTTTTTCCAGTTACTTTTTGAATCTTGTTATTCTTTGCTCTCTACAACATTCTGTAGCAACAGGATTTACATTTTAATTATGCATTGTGCGAAATAGTACTCTATTTCTTTGTCTTAAACCTACTGCTTGACTTCAGTTCTTGTACTGAAACAGCAAATAATTGTTCTTTCTGCACTTTCTAAATAATATTAATGATTTTCTAGATATTAACAATAATACCCTATCAATCACCTCTTTTCCATACAAAAAAGTCAAAATTGCTTAATCACTCTTCAAGAAGTATGGATACTGTCCTATATTTTTGATGATTCTTCTTGCCCTTTTCTATATCTTTTTCAGGTTTTTGTTTTTGAGATTGGGGACTAAACCCATAAACTGCTCTTGTCTAGCTCTGAACACAGCACTTCCTATTTACATGATAAAGTTGACATGATAAGGTTCTTTATTGTTATTTCTATTCATTTCTTAACAGTTCCTAGTAATTTATTTAGTTCTTACTTGTATTGAGCAGTAAGTCAATGTTTGCATAGAACTGTATACAATAAACCCAAAATACTTTTTCTGAGTAGAAAGAGCTAGTTTCTGAGCCAACTGGTTCATCACTGCATTTGTAACTTTAGGATGTAGCTTAGTTTTTCCCTGTGAAATGTATCAATGTTGAATTCAGTTAAGTTTTTTATCATTCACTCACTCAGTATCATAAGATCTGTTTCCAAGTCTTTGCACTGATATTTTGTTTTTACTCTCCTGAATGATTCAGTATTACCAGAAAACTTTGTCACCTTACTAGCCACTCTTTTCTCACTGATGTACATCCATAATTCAAAGCCCAGATTCCATAACATGTCTCTGAGGAACTCTATATGTGACTTCTCTCCTCTGTGAAATGCAAATGCTTATTCCAACTCTTTGCTTCCTATCTTTTAGCTCGTCCACAGGAAATATTCTCTTTTCCTCCGTAGCAGTTTCGTTTCCGTAGTAGACCCTACTGAAAGACCTTCACCAAAGCCTTTGGAAATCCACATGTACCATAGCTGCACCTCCCCTGAAGTTTACAATCTGTGATGCAGCCTCATTTTGTTATCCCTGGTCATACATTTAGGGACCCGGTGGGAAAAAAAACCCAAACGCTGAGCCTTATATAAGATGGTCTGTTGATTCCCACTTGGTTTCATCTAATGTGTGTTCCTAGATGCTGAAAGATTCTCAAATTGCTAGTTTAAACATCTGCTGTATCAACAGCTTTCTTGCATCACTGACTCTTTAAAATAACTGTAAAAGATTTATCAGGCATGAGTGCCCTTTCAAAAGCCAATACCTATTATTTGTCCATTAATATACTAATTCTATTCTTTAGTATAGTTTGCTCCTACTACTTTGCATGGCTTGAAATGTCACACATAGTGATATATGATTCCTGGTCCTCTTCAGCATCCTGTAGTAAAACCTGCCCCGTAGTTGCCACTTCTCATTCTTATGGTGCTGATTCTGTCTGAAGCTAAATACCACAATTCATAGTGTGGGAATTTCATATCGAATTGCTTTACATCTTTATTTATTCCTTGTACTTTATTTGCTTATTTTACTGTTTTCTTCTCAAATGTCTCTCATTGACACTGTACTTGAGACAGTTCCTCCAAATTGTTTCTTTGACAGTGTGAGAACCTTCCTAAATCTTCCTGTGAGGAAAGCTGAAATGAGGAATTCATTTTCAGCCTTGGTCTCCTCTTTGTGCATCTTTTTTATGTCTTTATTATATCTACTGGCCCCACAGACTTTTAGTTGTAAGGAAATTTAGCAAGTTTTTTTTTCAAAGTCTTTCTTGGCCTGACATATGACACTTTTTATATTATGGGCTAGATTTTCTCCCCCCCCCCCCCCCCTTTTTTTTTTCCCTCTGGATTGTATTTGAATACAACTTTCTGTCTTTGGAGCTTTTTCCTCCTTATTCCTTTTTTCACTTTTTTGCACTGCTCTTTGAACAGCCAGAATTTGATGATCTCTTAAACTCTTCTTATAAGCTGATGTACACCTTCTCTGAGACATTACTATCTTAAGCAGTATTCTGGTCACTTATAACCATTTCATCCTTTTGGCAGCTCCTTTGATTTTTTTTCTTCTTTTTTTAAATAGCTATTTTAATTATTTAACTATATAATTTATTTAACCTGTTTTAAATTGGAATCACTACAGTGGAATTCTTGCGTGTGTTTTTTGTTCAGACAGCAATGCTGTCTCTGAACACATTGTGATCTCCATTCATGAATGATGATTCTTCAGTAGCAACATTTTTACTAAGGAATTTTGCAGCATTTATGATTCAGCCAGCTACTTCTCCTCTGACTAGCTCTACCAGGGACCAGTTATTTACGGTGACCAGGTTATATCTACACCTCTCAACTATGTGACTTTTATCCAAAGGACAGGCGAAGCATTGGGCATGCCACTGTGACTCTCATCAACAGATTTTCTACTGTTTTAAAAGATGAGTATGAATGACTCATGATAACAAAGTGGAAAGCCATACCCAGCACACCAACGTGACACACAATATTGGCATTATCATTAACAATAACTTTTTTCTTTATATGTCATGCAAATAAGGTAAAATTCACATTGGGCCAGTCTTGCATACCTTGGTACTGTTGTTGTAGGTGGTTTTGGTTCAGATATTTTAATGCTGCATCAGTCATCCATGGTTTTTAGTGTGAAACGGAAGGTTTTATAAAAATGTATTTATATACAAAAATAGTAGAAAAGGAATCATATATATTTAGAGCAAATAGAGAATGGCATTTCTGTATTTTGTGAGCAGGTTTAACAGAAAGAACACAGTGCAGTTTCTTGCATGAAAAGGATTGTGGACAGTTGTTGTAGGGACTCGAGGCTGGACAGAGGATGAGTTCAAGCATTTGAAAGGAAGACATTAGAGAAAAATAGGTAACAGTCCTCATGGTCTGGTTCAGGAGTTAAATCTGGAGTGTTTCGGTTAACCTCTAGACATATTTCTATGGCTTATTTTGTTCTGGGGTATTTTAGATGTGACTTGGGAGCTTGAAGTATTTTTTCTCTAATTAATTCATTTTGAAGCACATGTATTACTGAGGTTCCTGTATTTTCTACATTTAAAGCTATTGAGCCCAAAGCTCCATGAAATGAATTAAACCATGGTTAAGAATATGACACCTCAAGAATTATGACGTGATTGCTTTAAAGTAAAATAGTGCTAAATTCAGCATCTTTTAAGATCCACTTCATGTCAGAATGACATCAAATACAGCATGGTTGTCAGGTACAGCATAAAATCAGGGGTCATGGGTGCATCTATCGACCTAAAATGATTTCATGGCCTTTGAGGACGGATGAATGACTTCTGGAAGGCAGTGTTTGCTGCGGGTCTGCATCTGTACTTTGTCAAGCACCAAAATGCAGGCACTGCTGAAGTGACATGTGTCAGTTATACTGAGCCATCACACAGCAAAGCAGGAAGTGAAGGAGATTCCTGATGCGCCAAAGGAAAATGTGGGTGAAGGGAACTTAAATGTGCTAAAAGAGCTTCCTAAAGCAAGGGAAGGAAGCAGAGAGGGAAGCAGAGAGCAGCGGCAGTGCTAAGGGCTTGCCCTTAGCCCCCTCCTTGCCACCAGCCTGGGCAGCGAGCTGCGCCTGGGCAAACCTGCTCCCTTTTCTGGTCCCCTTTCCCCAGAACAGCAGCAGAGGTGAGTGCCTCCTTCACACTGCTCTTACTGCGGGGCTGTGCCTTTTCTGCAGTTGTTGAGAAAAAGACTCATCCCTGCACTGATTTTAGCTTTGGTTTAGTTTAGCACAGAGTCAGAGGAAAGCATGATACAGTATAGTATCAGACATCTTGTTAAAAATTCAGCTGTTTCTTGAAATGAAAATATTTCAGTGTGAACCAACATAAAGACATCCTGAATTTCAAACAGGTGACTGTCCTTGTTCTCTGTGCTCTGGTGCAAGACCTGCTGCTGGTTCTGCATGGAGGTGGAGAAAATAATTACCCTTCCTTCCTAGCCTTTTCAAAGTGATGTCAATAATTTACTACTTAGCCATAGGAAGAGGAAAATCTGTTAAGCACAGTTATATGCCTTCACACCTTAAATGTACTAAGGGAGAACTTAATTGTAGACTGATACACTGCCTGGAGTGTTTTATTGCATTTTTGCAAGTGTGAAGTCCCTACAAGGGAAAATAAAAATAAACTAATCTGTTCAATAACATATTTCCCTTTGTGAAGACTAATTTGTGGCAGAAAAGAAATATAAGGGGAATATTTTAAGGTGATTCACAGTTCAAGTAGACAAAGCGTGTATGTTTGTATTGTTAGGGCAAAAACCATCTTTTTGCTGATAGTGGAAACTGCAATGTTCCTTCATGACAATGGAGCCAATTCCTCGCTATCAGAAAACAGGTGCTCTCAACAGTTTAGAGGCTCCTCAGGTGACCGTGGCTTCTCAGTGCTGACAGAAGATGACTGCACTGGCTGGGACATGCTGCGTTGCATACTTGCCCCATCTGCCTCAGGGTCCCTTTCCCAAAAACTAATGAGTTTGTTGGAAAAGACTGGGAATGGTTCCTCTCTGTGAGGGAATTCTTTGGTTATCCCATTTGAAGCAGAAGGCTTCAAAGACTACATGAGACTATTTGTACGGAAAAGTTGGATATAAAGCCTCTGCAGGCAAACAGACTTGGTGCTTGTTATTTGTCAAGCGAGGTCTGATGGACTCGGAGCAGAAAGGGAAGAAAGAGGGGAGCTACCTCTTTTATCCCAAGGCTAGCTCTCCTGTTTTGTTATATATTTTTATCTGATCATGTCACACTTTTGTTAATCATTTGTCTGGTTGTCACGGATGCAGGCTGCTTCAGAACAGCACTGCATCGAAAACATATTAAAAAGCCAATTCCTTGTTAAACATTAAGAGGCAACTTTCTTGTTTACAGGAAAGCTGTTCAGGTATTCAGCACGACTTAATGTCTGTGTAGTGACACAGAGCACTGCAAAGAGTGACTGCGGTCATTGCCAGCTATCAAAGAAGGGTCTGGTCCTACATACTTTGGGGATCTCTGAATACTCTGGATAAGAGGGAGTGACAGTGACTCGGATGGGAGAAACATAGGACTCAGAGGATTTTAGGCCTCTTCTGAGAGGAACGAGGTTGCAGCTGAGACCTTACCAGTCCTTACCAGAGCACGATCTCAGGGAGAACCAGTGTCGTAATGACAGAGGAAAAATTAGAGGTGAACATGCCCATACGCCTGCCAACGAGAAGTTCAGTCTTCTGACTTTTCAGGCAGATATCACGCAAGGCTCATTTCCATACAGGCAAAATATCTTCTGTCTCTGAAGAAGGGTGGCCACGTCCATACTGCCTATTGAGAGGTGCCCTGACCCAGCCTATCCTCCTATTTCTGACTGTGCGCTTGCTGACGTGGGCCAAAACCATGCCAAGGAGCACTCTGGCACCGAATCAGCACACCTGATTATGGGTCAGCTCTGGAGTCTTGGCCATGTATATTTTGCTAATAGGGCTGTAGCTGTATGATGGCAGCCCATTGCTGCTATAATAGCCTTTACCATTTTTCAGTGCTGTTGTATGAAGACTGACACTTTCCTTGGCAAAACAAAGTCTTAGCTTGCTTCTCAACAGTGTCAGTTCTGCCACCTGCTCCCAAAGAGAGTTCAGATTTTTAGTTTTGGATCAAAGATTTTTATATAGTTTGTCAGGGAGCTAATAAAGTATTTCAAATTCTAGTTGCTGGCTGATATCTGCCACTCTGTTAGCAGAGTCAGACATAAACATATGACTCAGTAAGCACTTGAGTGCATGATGTTGTTTGGAAAATGCTTCCTTAAAAGCATTTCTACAGCGTGCTTTTGGAAGAGGCTTCCTACAGAAGGAGAGTAGCTTATCCTTGATGATTTCAGGTACCTCAATGGGCTTTTAATTGCATGGTTACATGGTGTGGAGGAGTGCTAGAAGGCCACAGGTCCTTTGTCTGCATAATGATGACTTGATAACAACTGTAGCTTTCTTTTTATTTTTATATTTACCATTGTATTGAAAGCCAGGAGTCTTTCACTTTAGAAACTCTTCTCAGAAATCTTGGACAGGAAAATTATTTTATGGTGAATCCTACAAAGAAATAGTCATGAACTGTAAGTTCATTAAATGAGCACCATATCTTTCATTAAGTTGACCTTCTTAATGAAAAAGTTTAAGTTTTTAAGGTAATTTGGCAGTCATTACTCTTTTAAAACAGTTAATATCACACCATGGCTTCTTTTTTGCTTTCAGTTGAATACGTTTTTTCTTTGAGAAGGCAGATGACAGGGCCCCAACCTGTGGAAAGAGGGACAAAACGCAAAGCTAAGGGAAGATATTCTGCTGCCCAGGCCTTGCTCTTCCCAGGCGTGTTGTAGTCCTTCCTCCTCTGCCACCTGCCACCCGGCCCCGGGCACTGCTCTGTCCTTTCCCAGGGCAGAGGCAGAAGCACAAGATGTGGGGACGTCTCCTGCCTCCTGCACCTTCCCCCTCTGATGGGCACCCCTCTTGCCCTGTCCTTGCTGGATGCCTGCCAATTTAATGTTAAGGTGATCCATAACTCAGTTTACATGATACATCCAGCAATCTCAGCTGCATCATTTTAAGCTTACTTTCAGAGCAAGCTTCTCTTTTTTTCCAGACAGACTGCTTAGGTGTATTGCTCTTGTAAATAGGCAGATGATATTATTAAATATACATAGTCTGAATCTTAAAAATAAATCTAGTGGTGAATTGAGTTTCTTCTCAGCATTTTTATACCTTGCTGGGTGGTGAGGATGGAGAGCTGTGACAGGACCTATTTCTCAGTTCCGTCTGGGCAAGCTGCCTCTCTGGGCTGCAACCACAGAAGGAGCTCAACAGCAGTCCTGTTGTTATCTGTATCGGTTGTGACAAAGACCGCCCATTTTCTGTGGGGTAGATGTAACAGAGAAGAATGTAACTGAGTTATTGAGAAGTTTAAATTCAATCACAGACCTCCCAGGACTTCAGTACTTACCAAATTCCAGTGAGAATGTACACTTTTTTTCTTCCTTTTCTTTGCTTACTGAACAAGTTGTCTATTTTAAAATTATCCCCTAGTCTCCATTTAGAGTTTATGCCACAGTCCATCATGTTAGACTTTACTGTAAGAATTCTGAAAATCACAGATGTACTAAATTGACAAGTTAATAGTCAGTTTTTTGGTTGGCTGCTAGCTAACCAAGAAATTTTTTCTTGATTAAATAATCTGATTTGTCTGAAATGAGGGATATCACACATCTGTGCTGATTAAATTCTCTAAAATTGTACTTTTCCAAGTGAGCTTTTAAAGATACTGTCAAAAGCCAGCATGCAATCACTGGTATTATTCCCCAGAAAGACTTTCCCCTAATATATTGCTGCCTGGGTGTAAGTTAACAGCATCACAGGTTTTCCTTCCTTTTTTCATAGTTATGTTTTGAGGAGCCCAGAACAAAATTTGCAGCATGAAAGCAGACGTATGGCTGTGCATAAAGTGTGACTTGATGAACTTATCAAGATGCACTGAATGGCTAGCAAAAACATCCAGCAAAACCCACAAACAATAGTTTGACAGCCCAGCATCTATTTTCGGTCAGTAACAAACAGATGTCAGTGTGTCAGTTCTGTGCATAAAACCAGCTCTTGCCATTTTTGTCTGCAATCTGTAATGAAAGTATGCCAGGCAGTATGACACGTGAATAATTTTGTTGGTGAAATATTTTATTAATAAAATAAATAAATAAAATCTAGTCACTACAGCTTCATTGGAATTGACTTGCCTAACAAATATTCTGTAAATTGTAAAATATTTTATTATATTTTTCTTCCATCTCTTTTCCCCGGGGTGTGCTATGATTCAAGACAAAACCTGGTGTTATTCGTCCTGTGCTGGTGAAAGGAAAGAGCGCACAGCAAAAGGAGGAGCCCTATCAACCCAATCCTTTTAAAAAGTACCTTGAAGAAATCAGTGATCAAGATATTGAGCAGGTGAGTAACTCTTTGAAGGATTTTGTAGCCTCAGCTAGTTTCCTTAAAGATGACGAAATAATCTTAGATCCTTATTTTGTCCTGGTCTCTTGTTTTTTGCAAAGTTAGATGATTCCCCAAGGGGCACCTGGCTCCTGGAGAAGAGTCTCCAGGCTGGAGATGGGCAGCTGGGCATTCTACAGGGACATTTTTTGTGGTGATCTAGAAACCCATGTGTTGAGGAGAGAGTCTTTTAATGATGTCCATAGGAAACACTAGACAAAAGTGGAAATCCTGTGCTTGCCTGTTAAGCAGGTGTCTGGATCAGATCTACTAGAAAGAGTTTCCTCCACTTGGGGTCCAGACCCAAATCTTCTCTAAAGAGGAATAAGGACAGCACGGACTGGGCAAGGTTCACTCTTCCATCTCCAAGGGAGACTGTGAGGAGCCCCAGTGAGTTTCTGTGCCATTCCGCAGTGTGTAGCTCCCCCAGGTCAGTATTCGGGTTCCTCCACAGCTTGATGGAACTGCTTTTCTACCACGTGCAAGGGGCATTAACAGGCAGCCCATGGGGCAGCAAAAGTGCTGTCGTCTCCCACAGTCCTCTGCGTAAAGCTATAGGATCACTGCGCAAAAACACATCCTGAACTTTGCTGACCCGTATGAGGCATTATCTCAGAGAACTCCCAGATAAGTGATTCTGTCAGCCTTTTCTTGTGCATTTCTGTTTGTGTGCACTATTGTGAATTAAACCTTAACTGCAATATGTAATCTGAATGTTCCTGTAGGAGCTTATTATTAACCTAGCCAGTATGTTTTGAATCTTCCATCTGGAACGTAGTAAAATGAAGCCAGTAGTCCTCTTGCCAATGAATAAAATACCTTACTAATTGAATTTCTCTTACTTCTGTGCCTTTCTAGTCACATTAGAGAAAGACTTTAGCAATGGCCGTCCTCTCTTCTTCCTTTTATAAGCGAATTTTTAAAAGATTTTAATTTTAGTTCTTTCCATTCCTCCTCATACCTCTGACTTACTCTAGGACATTCCTGGCATTTCTCAATAGTAACGCAGCATTACAAACAGAGAAAGATTTATTTGTAGCAGCAGTGGATTCCACTGGCTAACATCAGAAGGTTTCTCATTCTATAGGTTTTTACAGAATATAGAGTTTCTGTAAAACATCAGAAAAAAAATGAATACAAGTGATTATTTACAATTTGTCTCTGAACTTTTGAGGTTGACAGTGAATATTTGACTTCAGAGACTACCTGTGAGTTTATAGTGAGTTTTTCACGCTTTAACTTACTGAAAACCTTCTGATGCCCAGGCGCTGTGCTGCCATTTGGCTGGTATGAAAGAGGAGGACAGCTGACAGGGAGCTGCTGCTAGAGAACTTCTGGTCTAGGCCACCTCAGCAGGACCTCGCTGCAAAGGCAGGGGCAGCTCATACCTCCCTTTCATCAGGGCTGGGCACTGATTCTGCTGGCTATAGTCTTTGTGATGAAGGAATGATGTGATCACCAAACTTTGTATCTTCAGGCAAATATAAACCTGGGGTTATTGCCATACTCAGAAGCTTTCTGACAATTGAAGCTAATTGTGGAAACAAATCAACTTACGCCTTATAAATTACTTATGGGACATATTACTGAAGTACTAAGGATGTAATAAGTCCATGAATAAATGTGGTTGTTAAAACAAAAGCCAAAATTATTTTATATAAAAGCTATAAATTAAAATGAACTAAACAAGTAGTGCACTGACTTTGATAGATGGAAAAGTTAATTTCACAATAAATATGTTCAGGTTTGCTTCCTTTATTTAAAAAGACAATTACATGTGCTTTTAAGTACTGATAAATTAGTATTGTTATCCTAAGGTAGTTGTAAAATACTTATTATTTTGGGGAGTTCTCCATTAAGACATCTTTGTTCTGGAAAGGAACTAATTAGGCCTGTATTCAGATGGATTCATTGATTTAACAGGAACTGGTTTTGTTTGTGTGAGAAATGGTTATATGATTCTAGTGATGGTCAGATATAATAATTAATAATACCATAGTAGCAAGATTTAGGGAAAACACTAAAGCACATGCTCACATCACAGCAAATGCTTACAATTTCAGCTCTTGCCTCTCAGAGTAGGTTTATGCTGCTGATATAACTCCCTCGTGCGCAGAGGAGGCTTGGGTGCCCACATGAGAATGTTCCCAGTCTTACAGCAGCTCTGAAACTCTCCTGAGGGATTTTGGTGCCTGTAAGAGGGCTGCAGCACTGTCTATGAAATTGGGCTCTGTGCCCAGACAACAGCTTGAAACTTGCAGTGTTGTTCTCTCACCACGCACGGGGTTGTTAGTCTATAAGGACACTCATTCTCTGTCTTCACCTGCTCTTAGTAGTTAGCATTTTTGGCTGCACAGTGGCTGGCTTCTAAAGAGTGGGAGATGCTCCTGCCAATACTGCCCCAAAATCAAGTAAATTGACTGCTTTCATGGGATATGAGAGCTGTGGATTAAAACTAGGAGACTAGCAGCTAGGCTTTCTGCTTTCTGTGGAAGAACGGGTGCTAGTCCACTTCTCCTCGAATAAGAACTTAGCAGGCATCTTCTGTGGCTGAGGGCAAAACCGCTTATACTGTTACTGACTTTCCCTGGTTTTCTTTGGAGATTTTCCCAGTCCTGCTGGGAGGTTCAGCTCTTGTATTTCTGTTCTCTCCCTCTCTCTGCATTTTCTTTTCTTTTCTTTCTAAGGAAATACCATTGCCAACAATACCCTCCCTAGGTGATGTTGCTGCCCCTCCTTCACCCAGCCCATCTTGAAAGGACGGACCCTTTCAGGCTGCGTCTTTGAGGGTGGTACAGACTAGATGAGGTTCAAGATGGCATCGGCTTTATTAACTTCTCTCTTTTGATTTTTCTTAGAACTCTGTAGTACCTCCCCTCCCTGCCAAACCTCCCAGTGTGATACTGAGCGCTGGTGACTATGTGGGTGACATTCAGTTTAGACATAATGATGCAGCCAGCCATAACTGCTGACCTTCAGCTTCACGTTCCTGTGTTCTACACACATGGTTTTTGCACAACGGAGAGTAGCTTGTTTGCTTTGCACTTCATTAAGAAACATCCCCATATGGAAAAGGCCATTTCCCTTGTAAAAAATAGTAATTTTTGCTTTAACAGGCAGCAGTTCTCAAGCAGATAGTCCAAAGTAATGGATGGAAACAAAAAGAGATTTCTAAATTACTAAAGATCATCTGGAAAGGCTGTAGCTCAGCTCACAGATAACTCTTTTTATCTGTGTTCTGGGTACGCTGTATGTAGAGTGACACTGGTGTGCCAATAAAATTTATAAACCAGGGAAAAATCTCATTTTATTTTGGCTTTTTCTCATATTAGCTTATTCTGCCCTTTTGTTTTTTTTTCCCCTGCGGACATATACACCTTGTAACAATGGCTATTCAGTGAATATCCCCCCATCAAACACTTTTAACAGTGCAGTATTTCTGAGGTTCCATGGAAAAAAACAGGGCATTTTGTTACATAGTAATATGAAAACAACTCATAATGAATGTTAGAGAATTCATGCGTTTGCAGATACTTATTAACAAGCATGTACATAGAGGGTCCTTTGTCATTAAAAATAGAATAAACCACTTCGAGCAAGGGAAGAGCAAGATAATGATGAACTAAAGAGATATTAGTTATACTTGGCATGAAGCTGTGAGTCCAGTTTGCCGAGGTTTATCATTAATAGAAGTAGGGCTGCTGGGCTGGTGCCTCTGAGGAGGAGCAGCGGGAGGCAAGGTCGGTGTGGAGCGGCTGTTGCCTGTTCCCTGTCCAGGGGCAGCTCTCGCCGCTGCCAGGCTCCGATCCCCTCGTTTGCTCCCGCTCGCCCTTTTGGCGGGTGATACGTTAGCTTCTGCTGGAACTAATCGCAGCTCTTGTCACAAATTTTCTGGGTCTTGAGCTTACGGGCACAGCACGCAGGGGAGTTTCTGGTCTGGACTCAGCCAGGCAAACGGGTAAGAATTTGGGATGTATTGTCAACGGCCTTGACAAAACCTAAGCACGAGATCTGTGCCAAAAGCTGGGTATGCCTTCTTGACTCTATCCCAAATCTTTTAAAAATCAATTGTTTTAAAGGATTTTATCCTTTAGGTGCAAAAAGCACATACATATTGGGGTTTTTTTAACCAGAAACACTATTAACTGCTGACAACTTGCAGTAGTGAAATTTGTGAGTGCACCTTCACCAATTTAACTCTTAAATGTCTGAAAAGGCTTGTTAGAGTCTGGTCAAAAAACCTGAAGTGCCCTTGCTAGTACATAGATAAAGCAGGCTTTCTTTTGTACCTCTCAGACACTGTTTTCAGGTTGGTTTTACTTCCTATCCATCCTCTCAGAAAACGTCCCAAAATGTGGCCATTTTCTCCTAGCACAAGATCCTTCTGGGCTTTCCTTTTCTGTCACTTGAGCACCAGTGGAGCTGCAGGAGGGAGATGCACTGGACCCCAGTTGGAGCGTAACCGGTTTAATGGGACATCTACAGCAGGTTTTTGTTTGTGTACTTTCATGCCAATGAAAGTGCTTAGTGTAGAGCAATTGTATTGGCCTGAAGGTAGAGTTTCATTCCTAGTTAATCATCAAGCCCTATGAAATGTAAAAAAGGTGCAAGGCAAGCACTTTGTTTTCTGTCCAAAGCTTCTATTTTCGCATCCATTAATCTGTTTCTGTTTACTTTTTTTTTTTTTCCATAGGAGACTGCTCTCCTACACCCTCTGTATCCAACTAAACCGCTCCCTCCAACTAAGTCCCCTTTGCGTCCTTCGTCCCTCTCTCTCGCTGACTGTCTAAACCCTGGACCTTTTAGCCACTTGTCTTCCATCGCGTGTGACATTCACGAGAATCCTTATAGCCCCTACAGTCACAACTCTTTGTACAATAAGGTGAGCATCAAGTGTGGTGTGATTCAAGAGCTTTTTCAGGCTTTTATCCTTTTAATTCTAGGCAGAATTCAGCTGGGTCATTAGGATTCAGTGTCGGCAGGTGCTCTGGGAGATGCATCTCAGGCGAGCCTGTGTCTCCAGCGTCCATGGAGAGAGATATCACTGCTTTTCCTTCCCTCATCACAACTCCTCTTGGGGCTTCCTTTCTCCAGGCCAGCTAGGACAGGGCTCCCACCACTCTTCGTTCAAGCTCTTTGTTCTCTAAAGGAGGAATAATCTATTTCATCCCTCATGCTCAAATACTTTTAACATTTAACTAAACTTCTAACATTTAACTACTAAAGTAACAGGCTATTTCTTTTTTCTTGGGGACTGAGGGAAGGGAGGCTAACCTGAGAGAAATAAAGGCTTTTCTAGTGGCTTTATGTGTCATCCTGACTAGCAGTTGTCTCTTGCCAATGCGAAGGGAATTGTACACTTGCTGACATTTGTGTCTTCTTTGAAACAGCAATGAAAAAGTTAGACAAAATCTCTGTAGTGCAAGGTGTGTGGGTGACAGGGCTGGCTAATGAGCTGTGTAAGGTGAAAACTGGGCCCCATGTCTTAAGTGAAGTCTTTTCAAAGAGCAGCTGGCATGAGGTATTTACAATACTCAAGAGAGCTGCTGTCTGTTGTTAGAAAAGCATCAGTTGTGGAAGTCCATAGAAGATGCTTTTGGACCCTTCAGAAGCATCCCTCCCACATCCTTTTTTTCTAACACAGAATCTGGATGCAAATGCTCAAACCTTGATGCCATCAGAGATAATCCCACTCCAGGATGTACGGTGTGCTTTATTTGGGATGCCAGAGGTTAAACCACTGGCATTAGGTGCTGTTTCTTTAGGGTCTGTCATGGTTTCCTCATCAGGGAAAGCACCAGGGTGAAATCCACATTACTAGTTTCAGGCCCACTGGGAGCCAAGACTGCAATGGAGAGAAGTAGCACCTCCGCAAAGAACGTATGTTGGTCAGCAGTCAGACTGAAGAAATGCCTGGAAATGCCTTTCTATCCCCATTGATTAGAAATATAATTTGGGTCAATAGGCAATGTCAAGAGTGTCGGAAGTTGCCCCCTCTGTCTCGTGGGATTTATAGAGTTTACCATTTTACCCATTTATGGGGATGGATACAAAATAAAACTAAAACCAGCTTTCCATTCTGTCTTTGAGGCATCCTGAACAAAAGCACCTTTCCACATCTGCTAGGCTGGATTTTGTTCTGTTTCGATTTTTACTAAACTAGGCTCGCGTGTTTATTTAGGCAGCAATGATTTTATGATGAAGTATTTTTCAACGAGTTTCCTGGTTCATTGCAGGGCGTTCAAACAAACAGGTCACATGACCACTGATGCCAGTTTTTATAATGAAAATGGGTATTTGCTGTTGCTAATGAAAACACTGCTAGAAACTCAGGAATTTGTATAGGAAGTTGAGTAAGGCAGGGCAAATTTGTCTGTAGATAATTAAGATAGTGTAATTTTTTTGGTATATCATGTTAGCTGTTTTCTCAAACAGGGATATTCTTGCTGAATAATTGCTGAAATAAGGAAATTTTGCTGCTGCTCTGATTTCCCACAGCATTGTGCACCCAGACCTCTTCTCTTGAATGCAGAAGCCATAGGACAGCCCAGCTTGTGTATTTGCATTACCCCCATACGGTGGTGATTATGAGGTCTCTTCATCCACAAAATCTTTTCTCAAGGAACTTCTTTCATTCCAAGCAACCTTTGTGAGCTTTTCAAACTGATAAATGCAGCCACACCTCTCTGATGTTAACAGGCTCTTCATGTACAATGTAAATACGAGAGCTTCATCATCTCTTTGATTTCTTCCAGTTCCCTGTAAAACATAAATTTGCTCTCTTACATGGGTCATTTTTTACTGTCTGCTGTTAGCAAAGGTATTTCACATGGTTTTCCTGTGAGTTTCACACACCTGTAAACAGCCTTTATTTTATTTTTGTATTTTATATATATTTTTATATATTATGTCTATTTTATATATTCTTATTTCCATACTGAACTCTGACTCTCTCTATAAGTTTGCAACTTTCCAGGATTGAGCAGCATCATCCATAGCCCAGAAGTCACTGAAGAGTGCTATATTCTATCAAAGAAAAGCTCAGAGGATCATTTAATTTTACTTCAAATACTTCTGCAGCAACATTTTCAATGGTTATGTCATCAGGGAGCTAATTGGGAGGTCTGTGTTTTAGATGAGGTCATAGTACTGGCCTGATGTGGCAATTTAACCAAAAAGTTCATACATTTGGGCTTCTGACTGAGTTCCCACTGCCATCCCTCTCGTTGTGTAAGTGAAATAGGTTCCTTACTTTGGTCAAGACCACGTGCAATGATAATGCTTGTGTTTCTCCAAATGCATCTCTTAATTTGGTTAATGTAGCAAGTTCTCTCTTCCATCCTATAAGGTTTAGTGAAAATCCATGGGAATCTATGATGTTAACCATGATTAGTACCAAAAAATTCAATAATTAGATCTTCTGAAGCAGAATGGCAAAGATTTTTGTGACAAATGTCTTTTTTGAGACTTCTTTGGAGAATTTTCAGTATAACTCAATTTACCATTGATTGTTTCCTAGTGTTTAAAATAATTTTAATTGTTTAATTATTTGCAATTATTTTAAAGTCTCAGCAAATTAAGATAAGGTTAACTGATATAAAATGAGACAAGGTCAGAGGTAGGTAAGATTTGTAAGCATTACTGGTAGTGCTCGTAAATACCTTGAATAAAATGTATTGTGTTTCTAAACTGACGTCACTCTCTAGATAGGTGTGGCCCAATACTTTGGGAAACAGAATAATCAGATGGCAATACTGGGCTATTTTAATACAAACAGAGATTTATTTACACAAGAAGTAAATATTCACCACTTAAAATAATTTTTTTTTAATGTTTCTGTTTTGGTCTATAGTATTAACATTCTTTGATAAGCAAAGGAAGATTAATTTTGATCTCATTCACATGATCAATATTTAACATTTGAGTCAATATGTGCTGATGAAACCACTGTCAATATTTGCCTATTATTTCTTGGAATAACCCTGTCTTCTGCACCACCCAACTACAGTCTGAGCTATTCATGTTTTTAAAAAGAAATTATTTAATTTGTTATAAATAATTGAAGTAACAGAAAACACAGTACAGTGTTAGGTGTGGAAATTTCAAACTGTTAGGTTTGTTCCGTAAACAACATCCTGACATCATGGGAATTTCTTTTCATTCTCTGCTAAACTTGGACTGTCATCTCTGTGAATTCCCTGAAGTTTCCCTTGGGATAAGGGATAATACGCACTGTCTCTCCAGCCATCCAGTGTCAACCAGCCATTTTGACCCAGTGGACACATGGTCAGTGTCCGCATGGTCGAAATATATATACATATATATATATATGTAACATTTCTAACTCTATGTTGTATTTTGCTTCATCTTCCACTAGAGGGCAAAACGTGCTGCCATAAATACAATCATTTAAAATATGTTGTAAATAGACTATTGAGAATGGACAGAATGTGCCAGTACATGGAGCTGCTACTCTTCACCTGCACTTTCATTAAAAAATCCCCTTAGACAGGCATTCCCTCAGAAATGGAAAATGGGGTGTGTCAAAAATGATCACCTGTGTCTTATATTAGGGAGGCAAGATATGGTGAACTCCTAGAACCAGTATAATTTCATTTGTTGGCTCAGGGCACAATAAAATAGCAGCTTTCTCCATTTGAAATGCTTTATTGAAAGGACAATGTGGTGTTGTTTAGGCAGACTGGACCCAGTGCCGGGTTGTTTTTGTTTGAAGCTCCACCAGGTAGCTGAGTCTTCCTAGCTGATGGCATTACACAGATGAAGCTGAAAGATAAACCTGGCAAGTTTTGTAGGTTATAACTGCTCAGACTGATGAAATCCATAAGCTGTGCCCCAAATAATTTCACAATGTGGTTTTAGCTTTGATGGGAGGAGGCCGCGGGAGTCTGTCCTTCTGCTTGGAGAAGAGCAGAGAAGGCGCTCTCCTCTCATCTGTGCACAGGCTGCTTCTGAAATAAAAATGTTACCAAAAGTGAGCTGTTTCTACTCTCACTGACCGTGTCATCTCCTTTGTCCTCTCCTTCCTCACTCTGCCCCTCAGGCACCAGGCACTGCTGCTCTTACTTATACTCCTTGATTTTGAATAATTATATCAGTAGAACTTTTTATTATAAAAAAAGTTCCTTTCCCTTTTTGTTGGATTAAAACAGCTCAGGAAGGTGGACTTGACCACAACTATTGCAGTGATGGAGAGCCAGAGGTGACATTTAGCTGTCGTTAATGCCAAAGCGTGCTTTTGCTGGGAATCCCTCCAGCCTTTAATGGAGGACTCTGTAGGGTGGAAGAGCACAACTCTGCACCTGGAGTACTCTGTCCAGTTCTGGTCCCTGCAATTCAGAAAAGATGTGGACAGATTGGAGAGGGTGCAAAGGAGGGCCATGAAGGTGATCAAAGGGCTGGAGAACCTGCCCTGTGACGAACGACTTGTAGGTCTTTTCTCCTTGGAGAAGAGAAGGATCAAGGGGGACCTCATCACAGTATTCCAGTACTTAAAGCATGGCTACAAAGAGGATGGAAGGCCTCTGTCTTCACAGGGAGCCACATGGAGAAGACAAGGGACAATGGATACAACTTGCACTGGGAGAAGCTTCATCTTGGTATATGAAAGAATTTTTTACAGTGAGAGCAATCAATCACTGGAACAACCTCCCCAGAGACGTGGTGGAGTCCCCATCACTGGAGGTTTTCAAGATGTGTTTGGACAAGGTGCTAGATAATGTCATCTAGGTTCCCTTTCCCACAAAGGGTTGGACCCTTCCAACCTGGATTGTTCTATGATTCTATGATTCATATGGAGGTACAATCAATGTGAATATCTGTGAGGGCAAACAGCATTAGATTTTGGGAAACTGGTTGTCGTTCTGAAGGAGAAAGGAATGACCTGTCCAAGTGAAGAGGCAGGGGGTGAGGGGATGCATCTCCCACAGCTGAAGGACCGCCTCTCAGTTCCTATTGACTTTCAAACTGCCTTTTCTTTCTGTCAGCAAGGGCTGAGCACACGATTCATGTACATTCCTGTGAAAATCTCCCTGTCAGTTAAGTATTTAGCGGCACAGCCTTAAATAGATTGGAGGGAATTGGCTTTTTGCAAGAGGTATGAGAAATGTTAAAAAATTACTGTACCTCATGAGACGTTACTTGTAAGAGTAAAGGTCCCAGATTTCAGAGGACAAGTTTTCTTTAGTGTCCAACTTTGGACTCAAGCCAATTTATTTTTTTTCCTGGATATAAAAGGAGTTTTCTTGAAATCACTAAATGTTGTTGTGTTGGAAGTATCAGCTTTGCATAATCACTTGCAGGTCTGCAGGCTTATAGGTAAGCAGCATATTTAAAGGGAATTGTTATTATTTTTAAAATGAAATCAGTGGTGTTTACCTCACCATCCAATATCCTACTCATTGGAGTTTGTATTTGATTAATAGTAGCATAGGGGGAATTGACATTCTGTGAACGCAGCAGCCTTTCAAGGTTGCCATGGAAAAGCACTTTTTCTCCCAGACATCATCCCAGCTGCTTTTATTTCTAGAAGAGAGTCTCTTTCTCTCTTTTGAACTTTGATATTTAAATGCTGTACTTGTGTAGGTGTATTGTGGTTGATCAACCTTCTACTATCTCTGATCCAGAACAATTGCTTTAGTGTAGAAAAAGAAATCAGAGGCAAACAAGCCAGATCATTAGTGCTGTGCTACAAATTGGGCCTCCTTACTGGGAAAATACTAATGCTTAATATTGTTGTGTCTTCTTTGTATATTTTTTTATGACATTGCTTGGGCTTAGTGAGCTATTTTAGTCATGTCATACTTAGATGACATTTCTATCACTTTGGACTTGGTTTGATAATGCCTGCAGAAAATGCCTCTAGAGTTCTTGCTCAGCTCATCTTAAAAGAAAGGCAGTTCCCCTAAAGCACTTTAGGAGGATCATAACTTGATAATCAATTGCTTTCTTTGAAACCATCAAATTAGCAACAGAACATGAAGGTAGCTTAGGCTCAACAGGAGACACAAGAGCATGCACTTAACGCAGAGATGTCTTAAGTCTGGCACTGCCTGGAAAGAGCTCTGCTACCCACTCCTGCAGAGACAGCTCTTCCAAAGGATAAAAAGGAATTGATTACTGTGTCACCCCTTTTGGCCTGGGTAGTCAGGCAATTTTGAGAGCCTTGCTGTCTTATTTCCACTAGGAGAAGCTGTTGATGGTAGGACCCTGGTATTTCTTTGGTGTACTTCTGTTCATTTAGAAAACGTATACAAAATGTTGTTTTTTTGAACGCGGTAGGATCAAACCCCAGCCCAGAAGTGCCCAGGTTTCCTCTTGGAACACACTTATAGCCACATCTGTTGCTTTCTGCCTTCTCATTTACACAGGCTGTTTCTGTCGGACAGCTTAAACCAGTCTTAAGCACCAAAAAGTGCTTTAAAATGCTTTGTCTTCATTCTTGGAAGTCTCTATAATATAAAACTTGAGTTCAATCTTACGCCTGGCTTTCTAGAATGATTGCATCTAGTCTTCTGCATAGTGGATTTCAGGCAGACATTTTTAATGCATAAAACAGTATCAAATATAATAGAAATTCTGGCCCTAGCTAACAGCTAATTTCTGAGGTGTCTTTATCTTTGCCTTCTGTATCTGCAGATATGTGAGCATACATCTTAGGGGAACAACCTAAGGAAACACAACAGCCCAAATACTACAACACTCTTAGTATCTGCTTCTGATGTCTCTGCTGTGAAGGGCATTCTATGACATGCCCCGTGGTGATGGGGGCAAGCTTGCCATAGCTTGGAGGATGCTTCTTATGCTAGGATCCTGATCCATGATTGGATTTGGACTGGATACAACTCCATTTCCAGGAGAATTTGTAACCACAGAAAATGGGAATTTAAAAAAATAATCTCTATTAATGATTCGGCAAATGGGAACTGCAACCTGAGGACACGTTTTTGCTTTTAATATAGTAATAAAGGATAAAATTACAAAGAACATAAGCCACTCAGACGTAATGGTTGTTATCAAGAGCAAAAGTAGAAATGTACTATTGAGTGAAAAATATCAAACAAAATTTGGTGAGCATGTAATCTATATGAGAAAGAAAAATGATACTTGTATGCTTTTTATTGACAGTGAGAAAACAAAGTCTGAAGGAAAAAAAATCATAATTAATGGAAACTGTGCCAAAACACCCAGAGCTATAGAGAAATTTGTATCTTAGACCTCACTGAACACAGATGTTTCGAGAGAATTTCCTGCTGCTTTTTTAGATTGTAGCTAACTCTTCCAAGGTATCAAGGAAAAGTAAACAATGGGCTAATGAACCTTTGGAAACTACACATTTTAAAGGATAAATTGGCACAATTAGAATTCACTTAACTTTTATTGCATATATTGATATAATGTGTACTCTGAAATATGGCCTTAATTAACTCCACTTCCAGTTATATTAGAAAAATGTATAAAACATAATTAGTTCTGGTGAAATTCCAAGTGTGTACTTAGAGCTTGAATTAAAGAAGCCAGTATTTACCTGTGTTACAGAGATGTTATGAACTGCAAGGCATTTTCTCTTTGGCAAAGTGTTCTGAACTTTGATGAAGAGGTCATATATGATAAACTGTAAATTATAGTACTAGCTTTCTCTTTTTCTTAATTAAACAGTGGCTATCATTTTAGTAGTTATATGACAGGCAGAATATGATCATAATATAAATTTTAATACAATAGGTGACAGTTACACCTGTATATTTTTGAAAATGCAGTCAGTTTGTGCTTTGGATTTAAAGTAGCTAAGGTGAAAGATCTCTGTTGCATGAGAAGCTGACTCAGAAAATGGCTTATTCGGTTTTGTAGCTAATCTCGGAAGAAAATATGGAGGGGAGGGGGAAGGTCAGCTCTGAAAATTAAATCCATTTCATTTCACGCTCTCACCTGGAAAGCAGTTAAATGTCTTTGTTATCAGTCAATAAGCAACGAGCCCCTTCCTGGGACAGGGAAGCAATGTCTCTTCTAAGCAATGACTCAATTTCTGTGAGTCCCTTGCTAAGGGAAATTTCAAACACTTGTGTTGCTGGAAATTCTGAAAGATTTGTTTTCTTTCTAATACAGATGAAAATTTGAAATTGTTTAAATACTCCAGAAATCAAAATGTATCATTAGTGTGTGCATCATATGACCTGATTCAAAGCAGATAGTACTAATCTGTGTGACTGGAAGATGTTTGTCTACTTTGCTGCCTTGCTCTGTGGGTGTGTAGGTTGTGGTTCTCATGCCTCATGTCTTTGTTACGTGCCTGGTACCCTTGCTGGCCACCAGCTCCCGTAATCACCTATAGTGAAATTAGCCCCGTGAGGAACTGCAGAGCTCGATTAGCCCACAGCAGAAAACAGAAGCTCTTATCATGATTGCCACAAAGTGCACTGATGATAGTGAAATACATTTTAATATTTTATGGAAGTGATCCAAAACAAAACATCCAGGTCAGAAACCACAATATTCCAGTTACGGACAGGATTGCTTATGATTAAACACTTAATTATATATTTCTGAATGACTAGTGAGAGTTTTCAAGAGAGATCAAAATGTTTAGCAGAAAGCTTCATTTTTCTGTTGCTACTATTTTTCATTGAAATATCATTTTGGCAGAAAATCCCCAGCCAATTTCATCACAGGCTAGCCCCGCATGAGAAGTTGAACTTGGCCTGGGAAAAGGCAGCCCAAGGAAAATCAATGCACTGTTGGGCTTGCGTGCATCTCCCTCCCTCCAGCTCCACTCAGAGATAAGGAATTCCTACTGCAAAGCCCTGTAACTCTTCCAGCCTCTGGTAATCAGATAGAAATCTTCCAGTCTCGCCCCACGCTGGTGCCCTCCAGGGCTGTCCCCTGTGAGAACCTGCCAGGGAACCACACCTGCGTGCGAGTTGTCCCTCTTGTGCAGGTACTTATCAGTGTCTGGAGAGAGTTTTGAAATATTCAGGTTAGAAATGCACAGGTACAGTAGTGTATGATAACGATTTGCAGGTCAGGATGTTCTGTTGCATATGTGGCTGAAGGCACATTAAAAATCTTTGTTTACATTTACATTTCCTTTTAAAGAGAGGTGAAAGGTGCAAAAGGATTGGGTGCTTAACCAATCTTTGAATTGGATTTTATACTGTATGATTTCAGAGAGACTATAGACATCATAATTATAAATTGTCCCTTTACATTATATATTTTCTCTTCCCTTAGTTTAAGGTAGTCCTTGCTTTGCTGCTGTGGGTGTTTGACCATTTATTGGTACCCTAGTTTTCATGTTATTGTACTCAGAAAATTGGTTATCTATAAAATTGTTTTATAAAAAAAGTTTGCTTGTTATGCATGTATAAATAAACATTTTTAGTCTTTGAGAAATTAGTCATTTTTCCTATTGTGAAGGAATGACTCTGTTTCATAAGAATCTAGAATACCTAATTTATTTCCAAAGTAGATTAAAGACTTAATGGAACAGTTTGAAAGAATAGTGTATACGTGAATGTTCTCTGGTTACTGTAGTTGAAACATTCTTATTTCTTACGTACATTATCTCTCACTGGTTCCAAATAGTTTTAAAACTGTGTCTTAATTAGCAAAGATTGCAGACCCTCTAGAGCGACTTAGATTTATGAAAAGGTCTTACATTGAGAACACCTCAGAAAGCTTTATATTAGTTCAGAGGCAGCTGTGATTCATAGCACAATAAAGATAAACTGACCTTTTAAAGGCAAATATGTCTTGCTGATTACTTTACAGATCTACATGAACAAAGGTCTAACTGAGATGTTATATAACCACCTCTTTTCTAAGCCTTGACTGAGTCTGTAAGAGGTTATTTTGGCCAGGTATATAATTTCCCTTTGAACTTACCTGCTGCAAATACTTACATATTGTCAGGATATTCTGCTCTCCTCAGTACAATTTTTTGCAGCTGCAAATGCAGATTTGTCTAGTTTGCTCTTTCACTGTTCTTAGAAATAATAAAGAAAATGTCACATTACCAGAAAACTGAGTGACATCTGGAAAAGTTAAGAATTATTAATTAACCTTGTAAGAGTAATGCGGAATTTTGTAACTGGCAAAGGAAGCAAGAACAGAAATTATAAAAGCAATATTGTTATCTTCCACCATCAACAGACGCAATCCTTTTACATTTGTAGAAGAAAATGGGGCTTCTTGCCAACTACGTTGACCTGGAGATAAAAGGCAGCCAGTGACAGAGCTTGATGAGGTCTCACTAAGACAACACACCTGTAAAAAGTACATAGTCCAAGTTGCATTCACACTTCAGATCTTGTGGACATGAGGCACATTTCTATATGCCTCTGAGGGATGATAGTCACACAACGTCTAGTAAGGAAGGGTTAATCCCACCTCATTCTGCCTGCTTTGGGTTCTGGTACTTTTAAGTTGACTGTCTGGCACTCTGATGTTGATAGCTCAGCTCTGCAGAGAGATGACCACACTCTATGAGGATCTTTCTCCTGTGCTTAGGGCCATAAGTTGTACTATGATTCAGGTACAAGGCTGAGTTTAATCAGGTAGGCTACCTGTCCTATTACGTGTCCTCTGAACACTCTGAGCTGACCACCATGCAGAGAAGACAACATGGAGATGCCAATGCCCTCCTTTAGTACTTCCCAGACAGTGAGAGACTTGATTACAGTGCTCATCTCACCCTGCCAAGACTCAGACTTCTCTCTTTTCCAAAAGAGTCCAGTCCTTTGCCATGAGGCTGCAGAAAACAAGTGCATTGGGACAGTGAGTTCCATCCTGCTTGTGAAACTGGCCTGGTGTGCATTCAAGAACACAAAAATCATATTTGTAAGGCAAAATCAGAGAGGAAAGAATAAGACTCTGTAGCCTCTTGGTTAAACTGGGAGGACAGGCATGGGACCTTTTCCACAGCAAAGCTGACACATTTGAGATTACATTGACACTTGATGGAAATAACACAGGGAACAGGCCTCCAGCTCGCTAGGATGAAGTCACCCAGGCCAACGCATTCAGCTCCTTGCAGCTGGCAGAGGCAGAGCTGTACGATTCCAGGGAGAAACCCAACATCCTCCTTTCAGGGACCTGCAAGACTAAGCATTATTTCAGCAGAAAGGATGCAGCACTTGGCTTATGTGCTCCGTATTTGCTATAGTACTACTTAAAGTTCTTTATAAATGTAGCCATATGTGACTTCCTTAAGGCTAGACCCCATGTCATGGCAAAATCAGGTCTCCAGACACCTGGCTAGTAGAACAAATAGACTCTCCTACAATAGCTTCATGTGTTTTATGTCAGCCTTGGGAAAAGAGAGAACTGTATATTGTTCAGTTTTCTCCAAGTCTTAAGCCTGTATTAACTTTTTTCACCATTATTAATCAGTGAAATCCTTGTTTGCCTTTCACTTGTCTTGTTTCAATTAAGCTTCTTCAAAATAATCAATATTATGAGTGCTGTCCAGAAAACACAAATAGTTTTCCCTCGCTATGGAGACTGTTATACATGCTGGCTCTTTAGTTTGAAAAGAGATGCTATCAAAATAAAGGAAGCAAATATATTTCTTGGACAAAAAATATCATTACTTTTGTCAGGTCTAAGGAGGGAACTGAAATCTCATACTCAAGGAACAAGGTAAGGTAGAAGCATGATTTAGAGAGGCATTTCATGTTAACATGGTAGGCAATGAACACCAGCAAGAAAGGCCAGGATGAAATAACACAATAAAAGTGCATTTTTCATTGATTGGCACTTTGCAATTTGAGAAAAAGACCTGTTGCATTCTCGGATCACTGCCTGACTAGGAAGCCTTTCTTTCTTGCAAGCAGTGGGCAATTCTCAGAGAGCTTAGCTGTACATCAGAAAGTAAACAGAAAATGATTGATACTTTCCCTCTTCTCTTTGTGATTCATCCTTCTTATTTTGCCTGGAATACAGAGATGCCATATTCTGGTGAGGCAATAGGTAACTCAACTCTAGGGTTTATTTCAATGAAATAAGCTTGCCAAGATACGTCAGGTGTTGCTAGAATTTTGTACCTGTGTATCACCAAGGACTGCCCACCCTCAGTAGGTGCAGGATGCCAGGTTTGGAAGCAGGACTTCTGTGTCCCACACAGGCTGTCGAGCACCTCCTGTGTGTGTTGTGAAGAGCTGTGCTGCAGCAGCGGGGTGCTGTAAGGTCTGGGGGCTGCCTCAGTGGCTGTGCTGGCTGAAACCGGGAGCCAGGTGTGTGGCAGAGGGAGGTATCTTACTGCTGAGAGGATCTAGGCTCCTTACCCTTCCTTTCCCTAAAATTATTCCCTTGTCTAAATTTACTGAAGAAATAAATAAACTTATTGCCTAAAGTTATTCACTTGCTTTTTCATTTTTGGGGAGAAAAATTCAATTAAATGCTTCAAAGCTTCTATAACTGCTCCTGTTGTTGCTAGAGTTGATTCCTGTTTCCCTGAAAATGAATCAGGCCAAATATTCAAAGGGAGAAAGCAATACACAGTAGATCCATAACGTAATTGCAGAAAATTAGAGTATATGCTTGTATATACTATAGAGTATATAGCTTGTATTAGGAATAGTGTGGCCAGCAGGACTAGGGATGTGATCGTCCCCAATTACTTGGCACCGGTGAGGCTGCACTTTGAGCACCGTGTTCAGTTTTGGGCCCCTCACTACTAGAAAGACATTGAGGTGCTGGAGCATGTTCAGAGAAGGGCAACAAAGCTGGTGAAGGGTCTAGAGCACAAGTCTTATGAGGAGCAGCTGAGGGAACTGGGGTTGTTTAGCCTGGAGAAAAGGAGGCTGAGGGGAGACCTTATTGCTCTCTCCAACGACCTGAAAGGAGGTTGTAGCTACATGGGTGTTGGTCTCTTCTCCTGAGTAACTAGTGAAAGGACAAGAGGAAATGGCCTCAAGTTGCATCAAGGGAGGTTTAGATTGGGTATTAGGAAAAATTTCTTCACCAGGCATTGGAACAGGCTGCCCAGAGGGGTGGTGGAGTCACCATCCCTGGAGGTGTTCAAAAAACGTGTAGACGTGGCTCTTCGGGACGTGGTTTAGTGGACATGGTGGTGTTGGGTTGACAGTTGGACTTGATGATCTTAGAGGTCTTTTCTAACCTTAAAGATTCTGTGATTCTATGATTCTATGATATTACACTTCAGTATCCTTCTTTGTATGTAGGACCAGATTAGCAGATCAGTTGTGCTTCTCAAAAAGCACAGTTTCAACATTAATTTTCTTAGGGCAAGAACAATATTTTTTTAAGCAACACATAATTTGTTATTTATCTACATACCAAAACAAAATAATGCCTTTGATACGTTGACAATATCAGGCTTCTTCCAACCTTGCTTTCGTACAATTCTAAAATACCCAAACCCCAACACTTTCAGCAACCTCTGCTCTAAAGAGGATATCTCTGTGTCACTATATAGGAAAGCCTCACAAGCTTATGATCTCAACATTCCCTTTATAATCTCCAGCTTATCTGTTTACCTGTATTCTAATTGAAGTCTTATTGAAATTGGTATGGTTCTTCACTTCAGTTACATCCATCAAACTTCATCACTCATATGCAAGTCATATAATACTCAAAGCACTGGAAAATTACTGATATCTAAAACTCCTTTCTGCACATACTAATTACTGTTATACAGCATTTTTTAGTTAAATGTTTGTATGATTTATGTCTATAAAATTTAAGATTAAGGAGAACTCTTTTGGAGGAGATTTAAGAAGGCAGATATTCAAAGCGACAGAAATACGGTTGCAGTTCTAAATAGCTTTATGTGCATTATCTCATAATAAATGTATTGTAAGGCAGGTGCCCTTGCTGTGATTTTTACTTGAGATGCCCTTTTCAAATTGGAAAGTGATTTATCCCTTCCCGACACTTTTAATTATGGGAATATGATATAATGGAAAACAGGCCATACCTTGAAATAGATTTTCTTATAGGCAAGGAGTAGTAAGAGAGTAAGTAGCCTGTTAAACACAAATGGGATCTCATTGCCTTGCTATCCTTTGCATGACTGAGTGCATTGGCTTTTATTATTAAACTTTAGTGATATTTTATATAGAAATTGAACTGATAACGGATTTCTTTTTCCTGTTTTTAACCTCATGCTCTCTCCAACCTGTGACATCTTGGCTCGGCAGCCCAGTCATCCCATAGTGCCTATTCCAGAAAATGAAACACTCAGCTCTAAGGAGGTAATCAGTTGACATTTAATGGATTTAAGCATTTGCATGCTAGCTTTATCTTTTATTTATGTAGCTTGTGTAGAGTTGATGAGCAAAAATATGCTTTTGTCCAGTGCACCAACTAGATAAGCATTAATTATTCTTAATGATTAATGAAGAAAAAAAGACAGAGTTGTTTTGCAGACTGTGTTGCTTATGTGAATTTGGAGTAACATTAAATTTATACTAAAAGGTTCCTGATAGATGCTGTTTCGATGTTAGCAAGCAGGATTTGTTAAATTATGCAGTTAGCCGCATTTAAATGACACATTCCACAGTTTGCAGTCACTGGTATAGCTTCTGTTTTAAATACGAGATACAACAACTACCAGAAGCACTTAGGATAATTAGTTATTGAACATTTTGTAAAGGACTATCAAGAAAACATAACACATAGTGCAAGTTTGCCCAGTATCAAAATTCAGTGCCAGCTTTATTTGGCTTTGAAGGACACAAATCTTCTTGAAGTCTAAATTCAGTGGCCCTACTACTTTCACATATCTAAGCTCTAGGAGTGTAGTGGTTACCACCCTAGATAATTCATTCAATGAGAGCTGAAGTGATCTGCTATGCATCATCAATTTTCTCTTGAGACAGAGCATATAAAAATTAAAAAGGTTCTGCTGGCAAAGGCAAGTCTTTTTTCCAATAAGGTCATGAACATGAAGCTGAATTATAGCTTCAATGTTGAAATAAACATATGTAATTTAATTAACTGTAATATTTTTTACTGTAGGCTTTGGAATGTAATAGAACCTCTTTAATTAAGGGACATTTTCAATATTATTTTAGAAATTCACGTATGAAGGCATAACTTACTACCAATAATAGCATTATAATACATTTATGACACAAGAATGAATTTTTTACTACTGAGGCCTCTTTCGGTTACCAGGAGCATGCTCATAATTATTTCACAAGTTTTCTGATGAGTTTAACAATATAGATAGGAATAACTACATTTTCAAAACAGCTTATTTTTAATTTATTATTTTAAAATTAGATTCTACTCTTGCTAAAAGCAGCAAAATGAGCATTTAAATAAATGAAACGGATGTTTGCCAATAATTGCTACCAAATGACTAACTTTCTTGTTGTTTTGAAAAATATTGAGGGAGTTCTGAGGTCTAGCCTTTCACATACTAGAAGCCCAGGGTTTGCCTGGATTCTGAATTTGTTCACAGCCTGTCGATATATCCTCACAGTTTATCTCAGTGTCCACTGAAAAAAAAAAAGGTTAAAAAAAAGTAAAGGAAAGAAAGAAAGAAAAAAAAAAGGTAGACATCTCATTTGTTGGGTGGATCAACGGACTGCTGTTCTGCACCGGGAGTATATGAGACATGAACATAACCTCTTATTCTCATGTGCATCCCTGGCCTCTCTGTGCAGGGGGGCATCGACTTCGAGCTACTTCATGTCTATTTTTGTTTGAATCTGCATCACAGCCTTCCAACCTCCTCCCTTTTTCCTTGCCTTTGACCTTTCTGCTTGTTTCTACACCATCAATTCCCTTTCCTCTGCCTCCCAGGAGCCACTTCGTGGTTCTCTTGAAAGTGGTTGTTATGGTTTCTGCTGTGGATCTATCCAAAGTAAGCCCCAAGATGCCTTCACAAAATGAAGTTAGACAACAAATACCTTGCTGAGCTTCTCAGATAGGTTGGTTTTTTCCCATCTCGTCTGTAAAGTTTCTAAAATAATATTGAAGGTATTTCATTAGAGGGCAGTGAGAGGGACTGAATAGTTAGGGGATAAATTTTTTGTTAAGATGAAACAGATTTGCACTAAATTCTAAAATGTGTGTATATATATATTCTAAAATGTCTATATATATACACATATATGTATATATGTGTATTTGCATAAGTGCATATATATGTATGTATGTGTGTGTGTGTGTATATATATGTGCAACCTCTGATGATGCAGCTGATTCTCCTGTATTGGAAAATAAGAGGAAAGCAAATGGCTAGATCCCCATCTCTCATCCTCCTTTAAAATTTACGCATTGAGGGACAACTTAGCAGATCTAATGGACAGACAGATCTTTTCAAAGTGAACTCTTTAAAGAAACAAGACACATAATTTAACTGACACATTAAGATCAGTTCAGAAAGTGAAGCATCTCATAACGACATAGTGAAGTCAGACTACTGTGACTGAGATATTCTTGTAAACATGAGGTTGTAGCATATTCTGAATTGCCAATGACAACAAAAATGCAAAATTCCTTTGGTTAGAGGCCAAGTTGGTTTGTTCCAAGGCAGACAAAATATATAGCACTGTATTCTAAAAGTTCCATTGTATTTTAAACAAACACTTTGAACAGAATTTCTATCAACCAATTTATTAAAAAGCTTAAGTGTACTCCAACAGTTGGAACATTTGTTTCATGACCTGTAGAATAAAGATCTCTGATGAAATTGTGGTTGCGTTTATAAAGACCAAACATGATCAATTGGAAAGATGAGGATTTATCTGAGCTATTATCAGTACACTTTGTATTTCCCTTGATTAACACCTTATTGGGTGACGGTCATTCACCACTTACAATAATGTTAGCTGCAGGCAAATAGCTTTAAAGTTAAAAAAAAGTGTCAGATACCATTTGGTACAGCTGAGCAAGCTGAGTATTTGTGCTGGTTCCCTGGGGCCTGTCATTAAGGTGTATTTTGTAACTGACTATTACTATACAGGTGGACTCTAGTCCACATGTAGATACAGCAGGAAGAATTATGTCAGGCTCACCACCAGCTGATCAGGAAATAATGTCAAGAGATGACACATTTTTTGTTTTCTCTATTACAAATCAAAGGAAGTCTTCTCCAATTAACTCTTCAAAATACTTGTACAAGGCATGTTATTTATTTTTTTCCCCAATTTTTAATCACATTTTTAGCAGAGGGAGGTGACCAGGGGACACCATGCTGGCCATGTTGAGACTGAGCAATGTCTCTCCATGTTTAGGGGGTGGCAGAGAAGACACAAATACATCTAGAGATGACCCCCTTTGCTCATTCTCAGTCAAGAAGGACTGAACAAAGGCATCCATTTCCCTTGAGATCTATTGCTGGAGATGGAAGTACACAGCACTGATGCCTGGAAGGAGATCAACATTTGTGCTATCTTGGAGACAGACAGTAGAGCAACATAGAGTCAAGACCATCTCAAAACATTTGGAACACTCTTCTTAGCTGCCCTGAGGGTGGTGACTTCTTTGAGATATGTTGTTGTTGAGCTATTTCTAAAGAACCACCAAATTTTCACCATTTTCTCTTTTATGTGGTTCTTTCTTAAAAATTGTGTGTTATGCTGCTTTCCCTTTTCAGTGCAGTAAAAAAAACCAAGATAAGCCATAGTTGATGATTTTTAAAATCACAGCATCTTTCAGGCACCTGTATTGTTCCTTCTTATTTAGGAACTTATCTCGTCTCTAGGAACTGTTTGTACTGAATTCACACTTTATGAGTTTATATAACCCACCTAATTTAAAATGTTTTCACCTAATTTAAAATGTCCTTTTTATCAGTGAAGTCCTGTTTGGATGCTGAACTGATTAGGAAAAATTCTGTCAAATTACAAGCCCAACATTACTCTTACTGCTGTAATAAGAACCTTAGATCTCTATTCTACAGTCTCTGCCCTCATCAAAATGCTCTTCTGTATCTAAAATTGTGTATAGGCTCATACTTAACTTCTTCTCCCACAATGTTCCTCCCTCAGAGCTAACAACACAGTGAGAGAAAGTCAGTGTGATTTATGCAATTCCAAAAAAGAATGGGTGGGCAGATGCTCTGCGAAATGTAAGCACCTCCTTGACCTTTAGGAAGGAGTGAGGGAGGGGAAGAATGGAAGGTGCTGCTGATTTCTACTTAGTAATTCATATTGTTTTCCTCAAAGCAAACTATTCACTGGGGGGAAAAGAAAAGGAGCTACCTTTGTGTTCAGAAGAACAGCATTCTATTCTTCATGCAACTTCAGCTTCATTCTGTAACAGCACGAAGCAAATTAGATCTGACGCTTCCCCGTGAAAGCAGGAAAGCAAATAAGGGACATTCTCCTCCTTGCACTTGTTCTCTACAACCAGTGCCTTTTAGTTGGAAGAGATCTGAAGGATATTCCTTTAAAACCTAGCCAAGAGATATACCAGTAATTTCCGATACCTATTGTCTTCCTTTCAAGTAAACCTAGTGTTTGCCCAGGTTATGATGTGTGATTGATGTTACAGTCATTCTCAGAATTGTACTGAGTCAGAATCTTTAGAGAGAACACGGGGTGTATGTACCTGTATTGTCACAAAAAGACATTGCACGCAGGTGCTAAAAGTATGTACTCATATATGACTTGCAAAATCCCAAGTCTGTTATACAATTACTTTAGCTTCATATAATCTTTTGCTTTGGCTGTTATTCTATCTCATCTGTTTGTTATTTCTAAAAGGTCTGCAGTAATTATTTGAGACAATAATAGCATCTGTAAGGTCAACATTCCTAAAAAGACCTTATGAGAAAAAGCTGAATCCATTGACTTCAGTGGTGGCAGGATTTCACTGACTGTCTTTTGTGAAAATTTGTGGGAGTTTTAGTAAAAGAAGCTCTTTTTTTTTTTCTTTTTTTTTATAGACAAGAGGAAACAATTAATCTGCCCTGCTCCACTTTAAACAACTTTAATAGCAAAAGTTCTTGAAATTTGAAATTCTATGAAAATGTCAATGAGGTCCAAAGTTCTGTTATACATTGCTCTTAATCTTTATTTACTTAAGGAGTGTTCCTGGTCAGAGGTCAACATTAGTATTAATCATTGATAGATTCTACATATAAGAAGAAAATGCACCCATTTTGTGAAAGAGTCCTTGTACTAAAGAATTTATGTAAGGGGTTTTACATTAGACCAAAGCTCCAGCCCAAATGTCATTACCAGAGCAGAGCGATGTTCCTCCTGTTAAAAAACCTGCCGTTGTACCCTGGGTTTACAAATAAAATCCCAGAAATGCCCCCAAAGCTGCTTGACATCATGATCGCGTGGATGGACGAGCGTGGGCTGTGCCCGGAGCGGAGGCCTGCCGTTCCCTGTCTCCGGTGGGAAGGCAGGAGGGCAGGGCACAGCTGCCTTCTCCTCCAGGTTATCCTGGCAGCCTGAGGGAGGCTGCTGGCGGTGGGTAGGTATTCTGTAAGGAGCCAGCTCTCACGTACCGTGCAACACCTTTTCAACTTGTAAAGAAGATCCCCGTCAAAGCAAGAACAGGGGTATGGTAGGTACCTAATGAAACTAGAGGGAACTACATCAAAAGCCGCTCCCATTCAAATGTCAACTCCTTTGTTCAAGCACCTTCTTCTTCCATTTGGTGCTGGGATAGGTCCTTCCCTGCGTGCAGGCATATTGGGGCAAAAGACTGCGTTGCTCCTCGTGCTTTCCTTGGAGACACAAGCACGGGCTCCTCACCTCTCACATCACGGACACAGTGTTCGCTTTTTACTTTCAGTCTCGTGTAAAATTATAGCCCCGTCCTCCGGACAGTGGAGAGCTGGTATACACTCGTATGGCAGAGCATCGCTGCCGGCTCTGTAGCTAGCCGGGCTGCAGAGCATGCGTGTGTTACACCGTGGTACAGTCAGCATCTCTTCCCTTCCCACACCTGGGATGCAGGGTCAGAGTGGTCTTTGCAGCACTGCTGATTTGCAGAGTTTTATGAATTATCTAGTGAACTAGGGGGCATTAGGCAATCCATAAAGAATGCTGCACAGACTGAGACTAAGCATAAAGATTAAGGCAGCAAATAATAAAGCAAAGAGCAACAGCAATACATACTAAAAAAAGCTCTCAGATTACACAAATTAGAAAATTCTTTGATGTCGCTCGCTTCCAAAATGAGAACTGTTCTGAGCTGACCTGTCACCTTCCAAAATATTTTGGAACAAAATGAACAGTACCTCTCTGAAGCGATAGTCTCACCACCCTTAGTTTATTTTGAGCAGGCCCAGGACTGCAGCCCTAGGCTCTCTCCATATCATCATAAAAGTTTATTTAACTGAAAATTTAATGACCCTGCAAATGAGCATTAAAAGTAGGAATAACTACTGCTTTTACTAAAGGAATAAGAATTTCAGGTGTTAGCTGTGACAAATTCTTTAACCTCCTAAATGGATGGACCACTAAAAGGGAACGGTAAACTGCAGTCTTCTGGTATTTATAAATACAAAGGTAGGTCCAAACAATGCACTTTTGTAAATTCTCAAATAAAACCTTTCAATATCAGCAGACATACTTTCTATTTACTTTGTACTTTAGCAGTGCTTTAAACTTTTCAATTTTTAGTACTTTATATGTACAACAGGAAATTTATACTTTCAAAAGGTATTTGGGCAATACTTTTGGCCAGCTTCAGTGATATCTTGTTTTAAGTAAAGTGTTTCATTTATAGCCTACTGACATCAAAGGGCATATTAGATCACCATGCATTAACAAGGAAAAAGCATTTTATGCATTTTTAGCATTTTATTTCTAATATGATCACTATAAAAAGAATTACTGTAAATGTAACTTACATGGTAAATGTAACTTATATGGTAAATTTACGTTAGGAAGTCTGAAAGGGTAGTAATATAAATGTGATACAGAGAAAGTACAAAATGTCAGTATGTCATTTAAACTGCCATTTTAATCTAATTCTATTTGGCTTTAAGAAACAGCTGTTGTATTTGATCCCCTTTAAATAATGGCAGGAGTACTGTGTAATAGTTTAGAGGAAAAGAGCTTGCCCTGAATAGGTATTCAGAACACAGCCGTAGTTTGAAGAAGGCTTTTTTATTATTCAATACTTAAGTAATGCATAATTAATTAGAATCACAGAAACAGACAAAAATTAGTTATATTGTTTGACCACTCTTATGATAAAAAATATTTTTCCTTATGGCTAGTTAAAATTTCCCCCCTTGTTGCCTCCTTTCCTTTCACCATGCAAATCTGAGCTGTCTATAAATGCTGCTTAAACAGCTGGAGAGGGAAAACAGATACCCCTCACCCTACTCTTCAGGTTAGACAAGCCCTGTAGCCTCCCCTCATATGTCATATGCCTTTTCGAGAAGTCAAGGAACACTTACAACCCTCCTGATGGTTCTCCATCGGGGTTTTTTGTTTGCTTGACAACTCATTTCTATTGGGAGGGCTCAAAAATGGAAACTATGTTCCAGATGCAGCTTCAGTAGTGCCCAGCAGAGGGGAATAACAACTTGCCTCAACCTGCTGGCTATGCTCTAATTAATGCAACTGTATATGAGGTCATCTTTCATCACAACAAGGCTGGACAGACACATGTTCGGTTTGGTGTCAGCCAGACCGCAGGTCCTTCTCTGCAGAGCTGCCACCCAGCCAGTCAGTCGCTGGTCTGTACCGCTGCATGGGGTTGTTCACTTCCTCTGCCCCTCTTGTCCTCCGTCAGATGCAGGATTTTGTATTTGCCTTTGTTCACACCGCTCCTGCTAGCCTGTTCCTCCAGTCTGGCAAAGTCCTCCAGAATGGGAGCCATACCCTCAGCATATCAGTCTCTCCCTCTCCTCCAAGGTAGTAACATCCACAGACTTCCTGGACATGTAGGGTCTCCTACCACCCAGGTTCCCAGTGGAGATGTCACCCTAGCATCCTCTGAAATGCCACCTGGAACAGAGACTTTGAACTGTTGACCACTATCTTTTGAGACCAGTGGGCCAGCCAGTTATTCAATCCACTGTAGTCCACCCTGCTCCATGGTTTGGGCACCAGGTGACTGTAGGAGACTGTGTCGAAAGCCTGGCTAAGGTGGAAGAAAACAACATCCATGCTATGTGAATGCAAGGTTGGCCACATGCTCTGTCCTCCCAGCATGTGGTCCAAAAAAGAAGTGGAAACCCAACATGAGTCTGAAATGTCCTCTAAGGTACCTTTATGCGTTGATGCTTGTCTGTTGAAATTTGCTGTGTGCAGTACACTTCCTCAAATGTGTCAATGCATGAAAAATCTTCCCGAGTCCAGTAAGCATAGTTATAAATTAACAGTGCAGGAAACCAACATTTTTAAAATACAATGTGCTATATGAAGCTGTCCACCAGTTTTTAGAATTGTGCCTGCTTAACATACTGCAGTTTTTATTCTCCTTTCCACTTTGTTTTCACCTTTTATTTCCCTTTTTTCTACAGGTTGCCAATGAAAGAGGCTCTGTTTAGCTATGATGGTGAGTATTACTATTTTTCTGACTTGATCACAGTCACACTTTGAATATGTAACTACTTCTTCAGTGTTACTTTAACAATTTTTTATGATTTTGTTTAAAAAGATGATAGGATGCTTTAGCTATAGAATTTAGCGTTTGGATAATAATCTGGCTTTGTTTGGTGAATGATTTACTATTGATAATTACCAATGCAGAATAATTCCACTTCTTAGCATCACAGAATAAAGTCACAATTGAATTAATTTTAAGTGGGATGCAATCAAACAGTTGGAAGAACTTGAGGTATGGTCTGGAAGTAGATTGTGAAGTAATGTCATTGAAATAAGATGAATATTATTTTATATTTGAGTGCATAACCATATAGTGCCATTGAAATGAATGGTTTGCTAGCGTTAAAAAAAAACTATATTGCAAATAATGACCTATGCTTGAGAGCAGATATAACATAGTACTTTACTTAACAAGGGAGGTCAGCAAATAGGTGATATAGAAAAGGCTGAAAAGTTCAATGCCTTTTTTTTGTTTCAGTTTTCACAAAAAATGTTAATTATGACTAAAAGTTTATTTCACTTAGTATTAAGCATTTGGGGATAGGACCATGGAGAGAAAACAAAAAGAACACCTGAGGGAATACTGAGGTAAATCGGAGTATTCAGGATGGCACAGCCTAATGAAACTTCCACTTAAAATACTTAATCAAAGCAATTTCTCAAACAACCACTAGTGATTAGCAGGATGAGTAAGTTCCCAGAAAACTAGAGAAAGGCAAACACAGTGTCATATCTGACAAAGGAAGAAAGGAGACTCTAAAGAATTACAGAAAAATCAGCCCCAATGGCATTTCCAAGAGACTGGAACAAAGTATTAAACAACCCATTTGTAGGCATCTAGAGAATAGTAAGGAGATAAGAGGACTTGCACAGGGACACGTCAGAAACAAATCCTATCAAGCTGATCTCATTTCCTTCTTTGACAGCAAAACAGATATAGGGGATGTGTTTGATACAGTGTATCTTCGGTGCAGTCCCACATGACATTCATAAGCAAGCAAAGCAGACATAGACTAAATTAAATTCACATAAGGTAGATGTGCAGCTGATTAGAAAGATGGACTCTGAGAACAATCGTTTGCTGCCAAAGTGGGAGAGCATCTCACACAGGCTTCCACAATGCTGTCTTCTAGCTCTAGCACTATAAAACATTGCCATTAATTACTTGCTCAATCACATGGACAGTATGCTTACCAAATTTACAGGTAATGCCCATTTGGGAGGACTTGCAAGCAATTTGAAAGGCAGGATTAGAATTCAAAAAATGTCACTTACATTAGAGGAATGGCTTGAAATCAATAAGATAAAATTCATTGAAGACAAATACAAAGAAATATGAAAAGCACCGACAGAAAAAGAATGATAACAATACTGCAGGAGAGAACCTGAGGATTACGGGGGACCACAAACTGAATCTGAGTTGAAGAGGTGATGCTTTTATGAAAAATGCCATTACAGAGGGATGTTAAAGGGAGTGCTTATAACATGATGGTGGTAATTACCCATCTCTGTTCGTTCATTATTAGTGAAGAATCAGTTGCATGGGATGTGGGAAACAAATGGGGGATTTAGAAAAGATGTAAAGGTTTCACACAGAAGAAAAGAAATAAGGACAGAGTAGAGGCACAGCTGTTTATATCTTTTCATAATGAACTGTTATAAAGGGATATTAGTCACTTCTCCATCCTTCCTGAGAGAAGGTGAAAAAGAAAAGGGCATAAATTTCAGGGAGAAGGATTTAGTTTAGAATTTGAACAGTTGCAGCTACATGGAAATTTAAGTGCTAAACCAGTTTACCTCAGGCTGCTGCAAAGACAGGGAAGCATCTCACAAGGTAGGTTTGGTTTGCCAGCTGTCATCTTCTCCCACAGCTATAGCACAAACGAGGTGCCTGAATATATCTTCAGGGCTTTTTTCTGTGAAACTATGAGTTATGTTTTTTAGCCAGATCATCAGGTTGTGTACATTAGGAAAAGTGACCTCAGTGCATGTTATATAGTTTATTAATCTGTATTTTTGACAGCTTTTTTTCATGCGAAAAATCTTCTTTTGCAGCCCTGAATTAGGATCACGAGCTAAAACCGTGGAGTATTTTGAGGCCTGTTTCTATACTGAGAAGGAATCCACAGCACAAATGTTATTTAAAGCACCGTTTTAAAAAAAAATTGCTTCCAGAATACTAATTGCAAAGCAGTAATAACAATCAAATATTCTTTCAAGAGATAATCTTATGTACTAGCATAATTAACCCCAGAGATACACACATGAATGTGCCATGTTGAAATATCATTTCCTGAAGTGCTTGCTGGTTTAAGAGATGCCCAATACAACACAGCATATTTTCTTTAGAAATAATATCAATGTTGAAATTAAATAAAGCTGTATTTTTGTTGCAAAGTGCTTGTTGTGATTCTTATTTTTACTCCTGTAAATCTAACTCCATGTATTTCAAATAGCTGTGAATGAATGCCAGCATTGTTGGGAAAGGAATTCTCCCACGCTCTTAACCTTGGTCACATTTTGCCACCACACAAACACTTATGTTTTGTGAAATACTCCAGGAATTATTCACGTTTGTGTCAGCACCCACAGCAATCAGCACGTTACAGTGATTCTTCCCTGCTGTGCGATATTGATAGCCCTTTCGGCCAGGCAGTGTCTGTGCCAGCCAGAATTACCAGCTGCACGCGTGGAAGAATCACTACTTTCCTCTCTTTTTTGACCCTGTGCTCCTTCCACACAATCTTGCCCGAACTTGAGTCTTAAACAATTTACTTCCAAAATGCATTAAAAAAGTCTAAAGAAGCTGACTGTCTATGCTTGCATGAGTCAGCTGCCTTCTCCCTGATCCCTTGATCTTTTGAACAACAGTTCACCCCACAGGTACGTCTATGTTCAGGACCTTTGCGTTGCAGCCCTGTCCTGGTGTGTAGGAGCATTTTACCTCCCTGACACACTGCTATTTGTTGCGGTTAAGATATTAATATTTTAATAAGAATTGCTGCTGCTTTCATTAAAATTAATGTGATGAACTAATTTATAAAATATTATCATCAGTTAAAACATTAAAATTAAAACCAGATTAAATGGAATAGTCCTTAGGCTACTCAGCCTCTAGCACTATTGGACTCGATTTCAATCCAGCCTGCATTTAAACTGTTGAACTCTGGAACTGTGAAAACAAAGAGAAGTTTGGCAATCAGTGAGTCTCTCTAGATAGGTAAAATATACAGTTTTCCCTTGATACAGGAGCACACACATCCTTCAGGATGTCATGAACAGATTGATGGATATATAAGGTTTGGTTTTGTATTAGTTTCTTTTCTCAATGGAAAAATAATAGAAGTTAAGTGTGTAAATCTTGTGGACAGCATACCCATTAACCAGATGGTGGGGAAAAAAAAAAAAAGACAAAAGCATTTCAAGGAGTTCAAGGGAGAGTTCCTGTGGACAGAAATCAACACATATAGGTAAACATAACAAAAAAGTATTGAAAACTTTAAAAAATAGATATAAATTCATACATATAAGCACATCTATAACTACAAATGTGTTATAAATATTGTACAAGATGTAATAGGTCTACCCACCAAGGACCTGATAGTATTTCTTGTTTTCAGTAGAGCACTGAAGTGAGCAAAATTCATATTTAGAACCTGTGATCTGTGTGATTCTCAAAAGTCTTAGTAAGCTTTCCTGCCCATTTTTTTCAAAACATTTGCTTTGTTCTGAATTTGTTCCAAACCCAACTTTCTTGTCCTCTTGAATTTCATTTTTGTAAAGCCCAAATCCCATCTAGCATGTCTAGCCAAGAGATTTACTCACTAGGTATGGTTTAGGTTTAAATTAGCCCAGGTAATGGATTGAAGCCCATAGGTGGAAGGAACACAAGCGAGAGAAAGAACTACTGGGATTATAGGAAGGGCAAAAGAGGAATCTTTTTGTTGACCTCTGGGTTTGTGAGATTGTTCATCTGTGCATACTTTAAAAAACAGTTTCCCTATCTGCTCAAACAGCTTCTGTCTATGAATGAAAAATGAGAGTATATTGACAATTACAGTCTAGGAAGTCTATCCCAAGAAACTAATGGAAAAAGTATTAAGAGAAAAAAATCCTTTAAGGAGAGATTATAAAGAGCAAAACTCAACAGGAAAAATTGATTGCTTTTTCAGTACTACTATAAAATTAATGGATGCTACTTACTCAATAGTGTAATATATTTAGTCCAAGTTCCGATGCCTTTACCCTGCTTTTATTCATTATTTTCCCAGTAAAATACACATTCCCATCAGGATCGCAATGACTGCCTATGTTTACTGAGGGCTTATGGCCCCCTTTTCCCCTCATCCCCTCTTTCAGTCTGGTACACAGTGCTTACCTCATCCTGTGGACGCTTGTGGTGTTTCTGTTGTTGCTATGTGCTACAACTCAAGCTGGCAAAAAAAGACTTATTAAAGTTGGCTCAAGTGGTCAGAAGGGAGATTTGCCTAGCACAAGGGATGTATCTGGGCAGGGGCAGCCCTTGGCCCAAAGGTTCAGCTGTCTGGGATCCAAAGCCAGGTTTGGTGTGGCACAGCTCTGTGGTCTTGACTGGGCTTTAGTGAGAAAATTGCTTAAATATCAGGAAATTCACAAGATGAAGCTATGCAAAATGAGAAAAGTGAAAGCACAGAGAGAAGCAGTTTGTTAAAAGGGTAACAGTAGCAGCTCAAAGGATACAAAAGGAAAATTTCTATACCTTAAGCTGTAAAAAAATCCTTAAAAATGGAATCAGAAAGTGGCAACCCAGCAACACTGAGGATCAGCCTGTTATGAGGATCAAGAAGCCTGGTCCTTCCCCACGTGACCGATGCTTGCCTACCCTGCAGAGGCTCGCCGGCTGCCTTACCAGGGTTGGTGAGCATGTTAACAGTGGCTATCTAGAATGTGCATAAACCAAGGCATAATGGTTTCATGTGAATAAATTGCATGTATCATTCTCGCAGTGTCTCTTTGTACATTGTAAAAGATGTCTAAACAAAAATGAGCTGATGATTTCTGTGTAAGACTGCTCTCACTTATGCAAAGAGTAGTATCTACTCCTAGCATACACAGGGCAATCCTAGCCTATTTCTACACTAGTCAAGTCATACACCCCAAAGAGAGTAGCTTACAAGTTAAGGGAAGAACCTGCTCCGAGCTGGCTTCTCTAGAAGTGACCTGGTGACACTCACATCACAATAATGCCAAACTTAATATGTATCCAAAGCACCTCTAAGCCTGCTTGGTGGTAAGACTAATGGTAGGCACACGTTCAGATTTCTGGTATTGGTTTGGGAGGCTACTTCTGCCCCTGCCCTTGTCAGTCTACTCACGGTCAAGAGAAGAGTTTAGACTTGGGATGCCAGCATTCACTGGTGGGGTCAGATAGGGCCACACGTTTGAGATGAACACCAGTAGGTACCCATCTGCCATGCAACACCAGCACAACACCTTCAGAGAGCTCACACTGACATTGAAATACACCATGTTCCCCTTCTCCTTCACCTCTAATTGGTTGGTAAGGTTTGGGATTGGCAAGCTCACTGCTTGAGCACTTGTGTGCGTGCATCTGTGTGTGTGAGGAATGGGATTTCTTGGCACGGGCAATTGGAGTCAGTCTCTCTTCCTGTACCTCTGACTTTGACCCTAAATCTATTGATTTAAATATCTGAGGAGCTGTGTGCGTTGGTCCCAGAGGCTGTGTACAGCAATCTGATGAAATTTTTATTTTGTGTTTTGTGTAACCTGGCAGCCCTGAAATGTTTGAATTAAAAGTGGAACTGCTTGATACCGTGCCAACAGCCCACAGCAGTGAGCTGCCACGCTGTTGCCAAACAGGGTGAAAGCACCCCCATTCCTGCACCTGCTCCAAACATACGGAGACCCAAGTGACAGTGAGAAAATCACATTAACACACAGCTTTACTCTGCATAAACACATCTAGGAGCTAGTCACTCATAGTTTTGGAGGGTGAATCCTGTTCTGTCCTTAGTACATGGGAAAGAGAAGACATTGTGGGATAATACTTTTGGTGAAGTGGATTTGCTTAAAAAGCTGTTACTGCATTGCAGCCGTTAATGATTAAGAGTAGTAGGTATAAACTATTGGAGCCATTACAAATCAGTGATGTATTTTGTGCAAGGAGTCATCAGTTAAGTTTCCATTTAACTTCAAAGAAAGGGATGGCCTGTATCACTGCAGAGTTTAAACTGGAGATCAGCAATTACACAGGCTCTGTGGAGCATTGAGTTGTGTCTACTGGCAAATGGCTGAATTGGGGTCTGGCGTCCTGGTTTCTTCCTAAACTGGCCGAGAGTCACTTCATTTTCCTGGTACAAGGTAGCAGTACTGCAATTCTCCCTCTGGGTCTGGGCACAAGGCTTGACCCCAGCCCACTTGCAGCAGCCAGGAGAAGGAAAGGTGCTGTGGTCTTCTGATGGAGTGGGCTCTGCTGTCCATCCTGGGAGGCACCTTCAGCACCCAAAGCCTCACCAGCCAGTGCTACTGCCTGTAATCTGAAGGTGATTAGCAATGAGATTTTATGGTATCTAATAGGGTCATTCAGAAAAATCAGGAAGACTTTTGAAAGAAGGCTGTGGAATAACCCTTCTCCAGCTTTAAAGAGATTCTTGGACATTTTAAACCATTTTTTATCTGTTACTCCACCAAGTGTTCAGTGATATTAATACTTGAATTCCTGCCAAATGTGTGGTGTTTTTGAAGCTCAAGGGTAGATATCAGGTAGAGCTGAAAAGTTACAGGTCAGATATTTTTGTAATAATTGTGAAGACTAGAACTAGGACTAGGACCCTAATTAACAAGCTTAGCAGAGCTGTTATGCTTGGAATAGGTTCATCTTCAATAGAGAAAAAGCAGATCCCAAGCAAAACTACAGGCTGGGCAGAGAATGGATTGAGAGGAGCCCTGAGGAGAAGGACCTGGGGGCGTTGGTGGATGAGAAGCTCAACATGAGCCGGCAATGCACACTTCCAGCCCAGGAAGCCAACCGTGTCCTGGGCTGCATCAAAAGAAGTGTGACCAGCAGGTCGAGGGAGGTGATCCTGCCCCTCTACTCCGCTCTCATGAGACCCCACCTGGAGTACTGCATCCAGCTCTGGGGGCCCCAGTACAAGAGAGACATGGAGCTGTTGGAGCGAGTCCAGAGGAGGGCCACAAAGCTCATCAGAGGGCTGGAGCACCTCTCCTATGAGGACAGGCTGAGAGAGCTGGGGTTGTTCAGCCTGGAGAAGAGAAGGCTCCAGGGAGATCTAATTGCAGCTTACCAGTACCTGAAGGGGGCCTACAAGAAATCTGGAGAGGGACTGTTTACAAGGGCATGGAGTGACAGGACAAGGGGTAATGGCTTTAAACTAAAAGAGGATAAATTTAGATTTAGATATTAGGAAGAAGTTGTTTACTGTGAGGGTGGTGAGGCCCTGGAACAGGCTGCCCAGAGAGGTTGTGGATGTCCCCATCCCTGGAAGCATTCAAGGCCAGGTTGGATGGGGCTTTGGGCAACGTGGTCTAGTGGAGGGCTGGAACTAGATGATCTTTGAGGTCCCTTCCAACCCAAACCATTCTATAATTCTACGATTCTGTAAATAGTTACAGGTAAGTCAACACGTGCTTTCATACAGTGAACGCAGAATGACTTGCTTACAAAGAAAACAACTGACAGAAATATTTGCTGAAACATAACAGAATAGTTGTGTGTGGGTTTTTTAATATTTGAACACATGCCAACAAATGGGAATTGGATTTTATCAAGTATTCTTGTGTCACAAAACAAAGCTGTTTAGAAGCACAAGTTACATTTTCACATCCCTTTAAAAGAAATCTCATGCCTGTGTAAACTAGCTCACATCATTTCCATGCCTCTGGTTTATCATCAGCAAGTCTTTAAAGTTTAAAATTAAAAAACAAAACCAAAACCAAAACACCACCAAACAAAACCAAATGAAAACAGAGGTCTGTAACTTAAAACACAGTTATGCCTGTTCTCTTAATCTGGCCAGCTGGTAACATTTATCACATATGTTAGATTTTTTCCTTCTTATGCTTCCAGAGCAAGGATATAACTTCATAAAATTATTTCCAAGGATCTGTAATAACAAAAAGGATTTGCATTTTGGTAATGTTAGTGCAAATCGGGAGTCATTCTCTTGGAACTGATGGAACAATATAGAGATAAGAAAAAGAACTGGGTTATAATTTCTAGTGAGCACTTCACTGGAGTTTCCATGAACATGTCTTTTCTCATTTTCCTCATGTTATATTTGATGCATTATAGCAGTCAGTGACAGACTTAACATTGTCCAGATTTTTGTCTCATAAACAAAACTTAATAAAAAAACCAATCTGAAGCAAATCTGAAGGCTAAGATTTATGTCCTATTATGTGATGTAGAGTGAGTGCATGTTGCTGACCTTGGCCTTTCTATTAACTTCCACACAGAAGATTGCTTGCAACAAACCAAAGTAAAAATCCTATGGGCTGATGCAATTATCCCTCATCCGCAGTTCTTTAACTGTGGTGGGGACAGTGTGGGAGGCAGGTCCAATAAAAGCACTGCTGGCAAGAAACTCTATTAAAGGCTTGACCATTTAGATTACAAGCCCATATATACAAACATACACACATATTGCCTCTTAACGTCTCTGCCATTCATGGCAATGCATCCAAACCAGCTGTGCTGCCAGCTGTGCTTTCAAAAGTAGCTGCCCTTTGATGCTATGACTTCCTGCAGCACTGAACAGCCCAGTTGAAGTCCAAAGGGAACGATTCCCTTCATTCTCTACAAAACAGTCTGCCATTAACTTCTCCAGGTTCCTCTCATTTACTACAAAATGGAGACAGAAGGGTGACTGGTTTTTACATCTGCTTGTTCAGCTTTGGAGACTTAAATTTTCTTGTAACTGTTCAGATTTCAAACTATGATTTTTTTGCAATTTAGCCTTACGTGCTACCTCTGCTAGGAATGTCAAAGTTCTTTGCTGCTTTTTTATGAATCTTTTAAGTTTTGGCAACAGTACCATGCATATTTCTTTAGGTCTGCTGTTCAAAAACCTTCAGACCATAGATCAGGTAGGAAAGGCTGTTAGACTTATCTTTTGATATCTGCTCTCTTTTTCTTTGTGGTTTTATTAATACAGCAATTTTCTTTTTGAATAGCAATGAGCACTTATCAGTGGGTATTTATTACACTATTTACAGAGATTGCCGAGTTCATTTGACTAAAGAAATGCCAAACTTAAAAGAATATCTTTGGGCAATAGTTTATACTGAGTATCACATGACATTTTTTTAATTTGCCCACAATAAAACAACACAAAATTAAGCATATAAATCTAAGCTAGATCACTGGAAACAAGATTGAAATGGGGGATGCAGGATAAGTTTACTGCAGTGATATAGCCCTGTGTATCAGGAAGGAAAATGAAATGCAATCTGAGTGTTATATAGTTTCCAGTCATATGGAGAACATATAATTTACAGGTAAATGAAGCCCGAAAGAAAGAGAGCTTCCTTTGACACCATGTGCTCATTCCTCACGTTGTTTTGATTTAGTTAAAAGTATTTGGAACATGTCTATTCTGTATATTCTGAAACTTTTACTATAAACTTTCTCACTTGCAACAAATGCAACCAATATTTCATAATGATGAATACAGTTGTGGCTCTGTTTCTAGTATCTCTGCATCTTGGGCAAATAAATCGGTTTACAACATGTCTGACTAATGATTAACATATACAGAGTCTTCCTAGAAAACTGTAACCTGCAACTTTCTGTTCAGATTTCTTTCTGAATACTAACTGAAGCTATTGCATCTACAGTACAGGGACATTTACCGATAAAGTGAAGCACAGAGGGCCTTAAAAAAGGCTGCTAGAGGCAGAAGAATGTGGCTCAAAAGTCAGATTTTGCTTTTATATTGCATTGCAAGTGAAGTTTGGATGGCAAAGCAACTTGACTCTAGAAGAAATTTCCCCCGAGGACTTTACTCTGTTGAAGACGGCAGTTCTGCAAAGTGGAACAGGCTAAAAAGGAGTCTGTATCAGGGAAGGTCCTGCAGGGTGCGAGGCTGCTGCACAGGAAGAAACGATGACTGCAGCTTCAACATCATCTCCAGAGCAGCTATATGTTACTGTGACCAGTTCTGCGCCTCGGGTTCTCCTGGTCCTGTAGACTGTTGTGGTGACTACTGGGAAGTCTGTGACAACCCTGTTGAACCCACCAGGTCAGACGAGCCTTGGCCACCTCCAGCATCGGGTACGTATAGAGAAAATGCTCAGTTGGCATTAGTGCATCACGATAAAAATATACTTGGAAGTAAAATTTCTGATTAATCTTTGGAGTGTATACATCCTAAAATTGTGATTAAAGACATAGTGGACAAATACACTGAGTATGAAACTGGAGTAAGAATTATGCGTGCTGTTACTTTTTTGTCTGTAGGTACATATTTTTAGAATTGGCTAGATCATATTTCTGTTGGACAGAACCTCTGTTTTTCCTGAAACTTCTCAGAGATAATCTCATTGGGTCAAAATTAGTGTAATCTCATCAATTTCAATAGAGTTTCACAGATTAACATGAGAATAACAGCAAGTTCTAAATTTTTGAATCCATTAGTACAAATAAATCATCAAGAAAACTGAGGGTTATCCTGAATGATACTGCTCTGGGGTATTCTGCAACAGTTTTGATGCAGCGTAGCTTTCCTGTGGGACACCATTTCTCCTGCAACAGCTCAGGTGCAGGAGTAGGTGAAGGGATGTGGTTAGAACAAGGATTTCTGGCATATTTTAGTTTCTTACTAGTCAGTTTGTAGTAGAAGTTCCTCTGGGACTACTCTATACTCAGTCTATTTTTTTTAGAACTAGAGATTGTAAAAAAATTATCTACAAACAGCTGGTCCTTCCTTGGCTCCTGCATGGGCCAGATCTCTGCTGGTAAGAAAATTTTACAATTCTGGCTTTTAAGACTATGTAGCTTCTTACTGTTCGTAGACCAAATCTGCCTGAAAATGTGGAGACTGAACCAAACTGTCAAAAGCCTAAAATCAACAAAAATACCACCACAACATTTAAAATTAACTGTTTCTTTGCAGTAACCCTGCTGCTTGCATTCCAGCACTCGGACCACAAGCTCTTCAGGAGGCTGTGCTCTTAAACCAGGCGTGCAGCCAAAATCTGATAAGTGGGAGTGACAGAAATGCTGTAAAACAAATTTGATCTTCCAAAGTGTTTCCAATCATCTAAAAGAATGTTCCCTGATTTATGTAAATAAAGACATTTGTTTCGCATTTATTTGTTGCAGCGGTGCATAGTATTTCCAACAGATCAGGGGTTTGTTGTCGTAAGCTCTACATAAACATTTAGCAGCGTTTCTTGCTCCAGAGCTGACAGCCTGCGAGTCTAGTTTGGCAAACGGCTTGATGGAAATGAATCACTACAAAACCTGCAGCAGTTTGCCATGTGGGCCCTGCCGTAGGTCTACCTCTAAAAGATAAAAGTGTAACAGAAGGTTTAGATAAGGGAATAGGTGAGGGGTAATATTTTTACTGCCTCCCTTAATCCAATTTTTGTGTTTGCGTTCACTCTTTTGTAACTCCTGGACTGTACATGCCTGCCAGAGGTAGCAGTTATATTTACTCTATTCAAGCACCTTTGTTTGTCCTATAGGTGAGCTTATATCTTTTTTTATTATTTCTCATCTCAAAATAAGCTCCTGTTTTTCTGATCCTTGAAGTGCTTCCCTGATAAAAAGTCTGCAGCTTTTTAAAATGTATTTATTGGATATTTGTTATATAAGTAATTTAAAGGGTAAAAGAAGAATAATCAATGAGCCAAAATATAGCATGGGGAAAAAAAAAACAACCCTCAAAAAGAATTTTCTAGAACAGATGTCTGAGAAACAGGGAAGAGAGAATTAAATTGGAAGGAAAAAATGGAGAAACAAAAAGGACTGAATGCTTGAAGATTAAATTATGAAGCATTTTTAGAAATTACATAAGTATATTAGCTGACTTTTAGTAACCAAGACTACACTTCGGCCTTTGGCTAAGAACTATTTAAGCACTAGAAGACCACATATGCCAAGGTACTTTTCACCTGGAAGATTTTGATCTTCAGGTTGCCTGTGGTTTTACTCTCAGTGCTTTCTGAGTCATCTTTCTTTAAATAAACCAATAAACTGAAATGCTTTACATGGGGTGGAATGAACAGCAATGAAACTGCTCAGCGCTTTATTTGTGGGTCTCCATCTATTCACTGACTTGGTGCACAGCAGTAGTAAGCTGTGCTGTGACTTCTCCCATGAGCGTGCACCACGCTGAGGGCCAGCCTTGATTTAAATATGGGGAACTGCTTTAACTTTGTCTTTATGAACTCAGCATTCAGCATGTTTTGATGGTTTTCCTGTGTAGTTTCAGAACAGAATTAGATATTAGGAAAAACTTCTTCACTGAAAGAGTGCTCAGGCATTGGAACAGGCTGCCCAGAGGGGTGGTGGAGTCACCATCCCTGGAGGTGTTCAAAAAATGTGTAGACGTGGCACTTTGGGACACGGTTTGTAGACATGGTGGTGTTGGGTCGACGGTTGGACTTTTCCAAACTTAAAGATTCTATGATTCTATTAATAGGCTGTGCACATTAGATACCAAATAGAAGTTCTGGATTTTAAAATTTTTATTATTTTAATTTTTGTTATTAGAAGAACTGTTAGAGTTTTATTTATTGATTATAGTTATTTATTTTATCTATTTGTTTCAATTATTTTGATGGTACAAAAAGCCGTGTCAGAATAAACACACTGGATCTCATCCTGGTGAGGGTATAAAAGTGACATCCAGAGATTTTGCTAATTGCTTTTACACTACACAGTCAGGATCTGGCCTACAAGTGAGTAAACCTGCAGACAGTTCACTGACAAAAGTAATTGCATCAATACTGGTAGCAAATTAAGTACAGGCTATAAGAATGCAGGAATGCTGGACTGGGAGGAAAATCCTGGTTTATCAAATCCTCTTCCTTCTAATCATGATTTTCACATCATATAATCCCATTCATAAAGTCATCAGGCTGCATCTTCAAATTAATTAATTTCCCACTGAATATATTAATATTCTGACCTAATACATTCATGGCCAGACAATCTCACTGTGTTCATATGCAAACAGGGTCTTTTAGCTTCAAGATACCTGCTTTCTGCTGCTAATGCCTTGGACACATTTACAGGCAGCACTCCTGGCCTTCTAAATCTTAATTTGGCTAGACTAAAGAAACTGTGTGTTTTCGATCTTGAATTCCCTAAGCATACATTATTAGAAAGCTTCTATAAGTGTCCAGGTTTGCATTTTTTCTTGGGCATGAGTGGTGATACCTGCCAGCAGAGTTCCAGTGAGGCTCCATCGTGTCACTCAGACACTGCATCAGTACTTCCTTCCCTTGATCTATTTGAAATATCTTGCTTGATGCCTCCTTCCAGCTACTGTCTGATGCTGACTTTGTGGCAGACTGTGACAAACCATGACACTTAAGTAATTTGCCTTGGGTATTCTCTGAAAAATCATAGACTCACAGAATATTTTGGGTTGGAAGGGATCTTTAAAGGTCATCTAGTCCAACCACCCCTGCAATGAGCAGGGACATCTTCAACTAGATCAGGTTGCTCAGAGCCCCATCCAACCTGACCTTGAATGTTCCAGGGATGAGGCATCTACCACCTCTCTGGGCAACCTGTTCCAGTGTTTCACCACCCTTATTGTAAAAAATTTCTTATAATCCACCTTTAAGTACTGAAAGGCCGCAATAAGGTTTCATTGAGGCCTTCTCTTCTCCAGGCTGAACGACCCCAACTCTCTCAGCCTGTCCTCATAGGAGAGGTGCTCCAGCCCTCTGAACATCTTTGTGGCCCTCCTCTGGACTCACTCCAATAGCTCCATGTCCTTCTTGTAATGGTGACCCCAAAACTTGACGTGGTACTCCAGGTGGGGTCTCACAGGAGTGGAGCAGAGGAACAAAATCACCTCCCTCGACCTGCTGGTCACACTTCTTTTGATGCAGCCCAGGACACGGTTGGCTTTATGGACTGCAAGCACACACTGCCGGCTCATGTTGAGCTTCTTATCAACCGACACCCCAAGTCCTTCTCCTCAGGGCTGCCCAGCCTGTAGTTGTGCTGGGGATTGCCCCAACCCACATGCAGGACCTTGCACTTGGCCTTGTTGAACTTCCTGAGGTTCACACAGGCCCACCTCTCCAGCCTGTCAAGGTCCTTCTGGATGGCATCACTTCCCACCAGTGTGCCAACAGCACCACACAGCTTGGTGTCATCAGCAAACTTGCTGAGGGTGCACTCGATCGCACTGTCCATGTCCTTGATGAAGATATTAAACAGTCCTGGAAAAATGCCTCCCATCCTAGCAGAAGCCGAATTAGAGCAGACGCTTTGGGCCTCAGACTGCTTGGATTGAATATATCTCACCTATGCCTGTGCTAGCTAACATAGCCTGCTGTATGACCAACAGGGGAAAACAGGCACTTACAATTAATTCATCAGCTCTAGTCTGTTTCCGTACTTCGGTATGAAATTAGTTATGGCTTAGAAGTGCATACTTTTCTTCTACTACTAAAGGAGACCTAGGCCACTGAGGCATAATAATGGGTATGTCTGGGTAGACAAACTCCATCCCTGGCCATGAGAGAAGGGATGGCCTTCCTCACACTTGTGTTAGGAAAAAAAAGGTGATATAACGCAAATGCAAGTCAACACTATACTAATATGAAATACGGTTTAATCTTCTTGAAAATGGAGGAGGAAGGTAAACTTGGGGGTTCCTGGCTCCAAACCCTTTCAGTGGGGGAAGAAACATGATCTCTACCTGTAGGCTCACCAGTGGAGGAAGCATGAGAAAAGGCTGGAAAACAAAGACCCATGTAATAAATGTACAATGTTTGTTATTGGCTTGATCCAAAGCCCTGCATAGGTGTTCTAGATCTTCCTTTTACTGAAGTTGTGACAATCAAGTGCACTGAAGAGTCAGTTCATGTGGAAAATCTTAAAACATGCACAAAGTCTTTTCTCAGTGAAGTGGTATCAAAGAAAAAATTTAGGAGGCATGTATTTTTTTGGAAAAAATCATCACTCAGTTGAATTTTTATACTGGGTTTTGAAGAGTATATGAAACATGCATTTGCATTGAAACATAATTGATCTGTCTGTTTTTCAAAGAGGAATTAAACTATTTAGCAAGGAAAAACAAGGCATTACAATAGTTTTGGAATAGATATTAATTTTCTATATTCTATAGCTAGAAAAAAATTTCTGTTTTAATAGCTTATTACAAAACTATTCTTATTAGAAACATATTCTTTTTACATTTATTACTGGAAAATAACTTTATTTGAAAATTATTTTTATTTACATGTAAAACAATAATTTTTAGGGGTGATTTGAATCTGTTGCTGTGAATGATAATGTACCTGGTAAAAAATTAAAACATATCAAACTGCCTTCATTACCTGGACAAACTGGAAATAGTTGTTGCTGACTTTCAACTAAATTTATGTATACCACATAGAACCAATTAATTGAATAGTAGCAAGAGTTTTGAGTTAATTCACTTCAAAATGATTATTTTTTTCACATATCTGTGTGTTATGTTGGCAGGTTGTTATAAAGATGGCCGGTATTACGGAGAAGGAACAATAATTAAAGACAACTGCAATTCCTGGTAATGTTTCAGACAACAGCAAATTTAATTTTACTTAGCATATGACATGAAACAGGAATTAAGGTAGTGAGCTTCCTTAAATTCATATTAAACATATAAACAAATAAAAATGGCTGGAAGAGTACTGCTGTATTAAGGTATTGTAGAACAAGACTACAGCCAGCTTAGAAGAATGACATGAGGTCAACAGGTTTTCTAATCGAGACATGAAAATGAGAATATTAAAATCCACTCCTCCTCACTGGCCTAATTCTGTTCCCGCTCAGTCAATCTGCTGACTCTGACCTGAATGGAAATGGTTTCAGCCTAGACCTGGACATTGTCATAGAATCATAGAATGGTTTGGGTTGGAAGGCACCTCAAAGACCATCTAGGTGCCATGGGCAGGGACACCCTCCACTGGACCACGTTGCCCAAAGCCCCATCCAACCTGGCCTTGAACACTTCCAGGGATGGGGCATCCACAACTTCTCTGGGCAGCCTGTTCCAGGGCCTCACCACCCTCACAGTAAACAACTTCTTCCTAATATCTAAATCTAAATTTATCCTCTTTTAGTTTAAAGCCATTACCCCTTGTCTTGTCACTCCATGCCCTTGTAAACAGTCCCTCTCCAGCTTTCTTGTAGGCCCCCTTCAGGTACTGGAAGGCTACTATAAGGTCTCCCTGGAGCCTTCTCTTCTCCAGGCTGAACTGGAGAGGTGCTGGAGCCCCAACTCTCTCAACCTGTCTTCATAGGAGAGGTGCTCCAGCCCTCTGATCATCTTCGTGGCCCTCCTCTGGACTGGCTCCAACAGCTCCATGTCTCTCCTGTACTGGGGTCCTCAAAGCTGGACGCAGTACTCCAGGTGGGGTCTCACAGGAGTGGAGCAGAGGAGCAAAATCACCTCCCTCGACATGCTGGTCACACTTCTTTTGATGCAGCCCAGGGCATAGTTGTCTTTCTGGACAGCAAGCCCATATTGCCAGCTCATGTTGAGCTTGTTTTCCACCAACACCCCCAAGTCCTTCTCCTCAGGGTTGCTCTCAAGCCATTCTCTGCCCAGCCTGTAGTTGTGCTGGGGATTGCCCCAACCCACTTGCAGGACCTTGCACTTGACCTTGTTGAACTTCCTGAGGTTCACACAGGCCCACCTCTCCAGCCTGTCAAGGTCCCTCTGGATGGCATCCCTTCCCTCCAGCATGTCGACCACACCACACAGCTTGGTGTCATCAGCAAACTTGCTGAGGGTGCACTTGATCCCACTGTCCATGATGCTGACAAAGATGTTGAACAGTGCCGGTCCCAATACCAACCTGTGAGGAACACCACTGGTCACTGGTCTCCACTTAGACATCGAGCTGTTGACCGCAACTCTTTGAGTGCGACCATCCAGCCAATTCCTTATCCACCAAGTGGTCAATTCACCAAATCCATGTCTCTCCAATTTAGAGACAAGGATGTTGTGCGGGACAGCGTCAAATGCTTTGTGCAAGTTCAGGTAAATGACATCAGGTGCACTTCCCTTATCCACCAATGCTGTAACCCTGTCGTAGAAGGCCACCACATTTATCAGGCACGATTTGCCCTTAGTGAAGCCATGTTGGCTGTCACCAATCACCTCCTTTATGTCCCATGTGCCTGATCATAGTTTCCAGGAGGATCTGCTCTATGATCTTGCCAGGCACAGGGGTGAGACTGACTGGCTTGTAGTTCCCCAGGTCTTCCTTCCCTACCATTGACCTGGTCATTAAAGTTCATGGGATTATTTTATAATGTCTTCCTCTGTTTCTCTTTCCTTGGACCAAGGTGTCTATGGCCACGTGATTCCTTTCTGGGTTTCCAGAGTGAAATTTTCACAAAACATCTAATTTACTTTAGATGCAGGACATTGCATTTTTTTCCCCCTTGAAGAGAGAAACAAAATTTTTCAAATACAACCTTTACCACAAGTCGTAAACCTTCCCATCTTGCTCCAATTAGGGTTCATTAGGTAGTTAAGTAGCGAGAAGTGGCATTGTTTTCATAAGTACTATCTGACATTTATATTGTTTATGCTTTTTTTCTCCATCTTCCTTCTGCTGTTAAAGTGCATATGTTTCCTTTGACAATTCATTTTCTTCTACTCAGTGATATTCTTACCCTTTCAGCAAATGCTTCCGACGTCTCTGGAAGTGTTCAAAAGAAGTATGCCTTGTTCGCCAAGACTTAATTCAGCAGATCAATTCTGGAGATTATGGGTGAGAACACTTTTATTTTAAGGTTTTGTTGTAAACCACTGTATTGCTCATTGTAGGTATGTGCAAATTACAAGTTATGCAGTTCTCCCTCTCCCTTCCTTCCTCAATTACATCACAGCAATTTGAGAGTAAATGTACATCTGTGAAACTTTCCTAAATATCTGGCAGATTATAGACTTTTAAATTGAAAGATACTGAAAGTCTCTTGCTGGTAAGAGTTGACATTGTAATCATCTATCTAAAACATTCTCTCAAATTTAGTACATTTTTTTTCTCACAATATGGTATTTAGATCATCTTTCCTTATTCTTCACTTTTATTTATTACTTGGGATAGATATTTAAAGTAATTTTTTCTCCTCCCTCAAGAGCATGTTCCAGATAACAGGACTCTAAGTAGTGTTGGAAGAAGAGAGGATGGGCCACATGGGGACCAAGATATCAGAACTTTGTGGGGCTTGGTGTTTTTCTTGCTACCAGTTCTTCTTGCCTGCAGGTAGTGCCAAGGGATTGGGGACACCCCAGTACCAGAGCGGTGCCTTGGGAGGCTGCTGGCCATTTACAGATAGGGATACAGGGGTTGCCTCCCTAGGAGCTGAGGTGTTACATTCACCAATGAAGCCTGCCCAGATTTGAAACTGTGACTCAGTGTGAAACATTTTGTACCTCGAGGGAGACATTCAAACAACTGAGGTAGGATAGACAGTTAAGTTAGGCACCTGGAACCCTTCACCTCTCTTTTGTCAGTGGTAAGTGGTAAGTTTGCCACAGGGTGGTTAAGCCCACCTGAGATACGAGTGAACTTCTGCAAGTGCTTGCACTCTTCACTGACTACAGGCAGACCAAGAGCAATGAGGCTTCTCATTTGGGCAGCATGAATCCCACCTCCTGGTTCCTCATACACAAGCAAGAAAGAAATGGGTAAAGAGAATGCTCTCCTCTGTGGCTCAGCTCTTTTGCAATAATAAATACAGTTTCAATGTGTTCCAAATATGTATGGCTGCAAGGTATTTTTTTTTTCTGTTGCGCATACAGTTTGCAGGGCTAATGCTACAATCTGAATCTAGTCTACCTGAGAGTAGGGAGGGAATATTTAAAAAGCCATGGAGAGCCCTTTCTCTCAACCTGGTTATTGCTGTAAAACTGAGGCAGCAGGGTGTCAGCTGGGCTTTCTACTGCGATCAACAGTGTCTCACTGCTGGTGCACCAGAGCTCGAAGGCAACATAACCCCCTACACAAAGCTGTTAGTTCTCTGCAGGCAGCTGGTCTGAAGCATAATGTGAGCATAACTTCAAGACCATAGTAGTTGTTATGACTGAGCATCTTGTTTTCCAGTACTTCTCTGAAGCATTGCGTGTTTGTCTCCTGCAGGCTGACACAATGCTGACCTCAAATCACTGCTTTTCATATACTGCTGTGTTGCTCCATCCTATGCTCATTTGCAGAGGAAGAGCTCATACTAAATATTTTCTCATGTATATTGAATACAAGGTTTTGAAATGTAATTTGAAAGATTTATTTCTGGATGTTATTGTTAGTGGTGCTCTTATAAAAGAGCAAGGTATTAATGTGAATGGTATCGCTAACCTGGGTTTTGTTTATTTTTTTCTGCCTGTGAGGAAGATGGAAAGCTGACAACTACAGCCAGTTCTGGGGAATGACAGTGGAAGAAGGTTTCAAAAACCGCCTGGGCACATTGCCTCCATCTCATTCGTTGCTGAATATGAGAGAAGATCCAGTAAGTGTCATGTACGATTGTTAATTTTTTTCATAACTTTACCACATGGAAAAATAAACGTGGACAACTAAAATATTATGATTCAAGGATTTAACACTAAATGCTTCCACATTGCATATGAATCTCCCAGAGCAGTTCTCCAAGCCATAGACTGTGTGGTCCTGTTGGTGGAAATCAAACAAGGAGGAGCAAAAGCAAATGCTATTGGGAAGCTGTGCACTAAAATTAACTTATCAGCGCTGCATCGTAGATCACTGGTGTTTGAAATCTTTGCTTCTTTAGGATGTTTCCATACTATCTTCTTCATTTGCTAATCATTGCACACATAGCTGTAACCATAAATAAAAATAAACCTTGACATAGATCATTAAGGCTAATGGTTGAGACTAAACAGTAATCTTTAAAGAAAGTCTGAAAGCCGATATGATAAACCAAAGTAAAGATGCATCAGGAGGCTGGGGTTTTGACTAAATGGAAAGAAAAATAATGGAAAGCACGGAAAAATGAGATCACTCTCTACTACCAGCTTTCTAAATTTCTTAGCCATGGCCATTTCCATGGCAGCTAAATTAAATTTCCTATCACATATTTATGCTCAAATTAGTTCTGTAGCAAAGCAAATATACTTTAAGTTATGTATGTAGGTTATGCAATTAAAGAAGAAATACATAGTTATTCCAGAGTAGATTTACTAATGCTTTGGATCAGTTACTTAGCTTCTTTCTTAGAAGATTCAAAATAATGAAAATCATAGACTGAAAAAACTACCTACCTCACCATAATGAAATTAGAAAAATTGCAAGAACTAGTAGACAGATCCACTGTTTGTAAATTACGTTAAATACAACAGCTTTTAATCTTTAGCTTCTATGTACATCAGGCAAGAGATGCCATTTGATTATCTAATCTATTTAAAGTCAATTGTTGATGCTGCTTGTATATGTGTATGGTGGAAGGGTTTCCACGTCACGGAAGGCCTTGTGGGGGCAGTAGTGCAGCGCTACCACTCGGAAGGGAATTTGGGAGAGAGGGAGAGGACTATGTGATGCTGCAACAATTTTAGCAATGCTAACCCTTTTGCTTGATGCAGACTCGTTCTTTGTCCCACTCAAAGTCAGCTCCCTGCACCAGCGCGGTGAGGCATTGGGTAGTGGCTCAGATTGCACAGCTTGCTCAAAATTACACTATGGAGAATTATCAGAGTGAGAAGTTGACAGAAATTAAGCTTTGGAGTCATGCTTTGTGTGATTTGCTAGACTTAGACTACTCTGCAGCCAAAGAAGGATCCATTTCAGTTGAAGATGGCAAACCAAAATAAGAAAATGACATAAAAGATTTTAATGCAATATTTAGTGGGTATCTGCCACAAATTACTAGTGAATTGCATTGAGGCTCAAGACACTTGGGACTGATATGTTGTTGTTGGCTTTTTCCTTGAGGAAATGCTCATGATGCTCCTATAGCAGTAACCAAAAGTGGATATCATGTACCTAGCTCAGAGACTGACATCTACATATCTAATTAGGTGAGACAAGATCCCACCTAGGAAAACGAGAAAGGGAAGGATAAAAGAAATTCTTTATGGTATTTCCTTTCTTCCATTCAGTTTGGGGTAGCTGGTCACTCAGTGGTCCTGCATTATGTCCAGCCTATTGAATCATTGTTATTAAGCTTCCTGTAGCTTCTTTGACTGCTGTACCGCTTATGGCCTTTGTTCCACTGACACATTTCTCAGGCGTATTTTCTCTATCTGCTATCTTTTTATGAAATCTGTGAGCCACAACCTAACCATCTTTGGCCTTGCCAGACACCCCAGGAGCTTCAGTGCATTCTTCTCCAGAAATCCAGCTTTGCACATTCGTGTTTAGCCCTCAGGAAGTCCTACAGGTTGCTGGAATTACAGACTTTGCACAGGATTCTAAGAAATCTTTCTCTCTACTTGCAAAAGCTAAAAATATAAAATAATAATCTCTGTATGACTTTCTCAGCTTCTGAAGAATTCTTTGAGCTTGTAGAAAATTGCTCTGAATTGTATATGAGCCCATCTCCTACCTATGGCTTCTCTTTAGAAATAGTAGAACTTTCTTGCTCCTAACCTGGTCATTTCTGTCTTGGCTAGTCTTCATGTAAAAATGTTTTTCTCTGAAGCTTCCTGCTAAGCTCCAAGTCTCTCTGATTCTGTCCATTTCTATAGTTTTCTAGAAGAATATAGCCTCTTTAGTGTCCTTTATCTGCCTCAGGAAACTTCCTATCCACCACATTTCAACACCTCACAAAAACATTTAAAAAAAAAAAAAAGTTTTCTTCACTCATAGCCAGCTCCATATCTACTGTCACTGCATGATCAGTTTCGTAGCATGGATTGGGCTCGTCAGGGGTACATAGACACATTCTTCCAATTGGCAAACCAACAGTAGCCATGGAGTTAACTTCCAGGCACTTTTCAAGATAAGTATCTTACCAGAGTTTAAGAGACACTTGCCCCTGCTTCACATTCCATGAATAATTTTCTGCCACTGGTATTTTGCGAAGCATACTAATGCATTTACAAAGTCCTAAGTGATGAAAAACAAGTGAGTTTTCATGACAGTGTTTCCATTAAGCTTCACCTGTAACTAGGTGACAGCTCAAAAGAGAGTAAAAAGATATGAGTGACAAAATTCAGAAATATGACTTTTTAATGTTTTTCAGAGACATTCTCCAAACCTTAATGGCTTGACCTTTAAGTGACTTCGTTGAATACTAATTCACCCACAGGCCAAGGTACTAGTTGCTTATTGTGGATAAATTGGCACTAATTAAATATTCATGCATTCTCTGGGATTATTACTGTCTTTCCCATTTTGCAGGTGAGAAAACTGCAAGTCATTTGCCCAAAGTCATACATTTAGTTGATAAAAATGCTACAATTAGTGTTCAGGAGCTTTTGGCTCTGTCTTGTGCTGACCTGATTAAAACCTGGTAGCTTTTCTAATGTAGAAACAAAGCCATACCTACCCATTCATTAAATACATCTTTTTTTTACTTTAAATAAAAATTATTTCTTCAGTATGCTACTGATCTACTATTTAGGGAAAAAATGACAGTTTCTGATACCTAAGGGCCTACTGTTCTAATTATTTTCTACTGTATTTTTGGGATGCTTGAAAAAAGCATTTTTGTGTAGAAGGAACTCTTTACTCAATTGCATGGAAAAAAAGATTCAGGAATGTAAAGCCCTTCTGTATTAACTACTTTACATCTGCAACGGAGTCTTAGTTGTCAGCAGTGTTGAAATGTTTGGTTGTGGAGGAGAGGCTTTTTAGTTGTTTGTTTGACTGACATATCCAACCACAAATATGGTTGCAGCTTCACAACATGACTTCAGATACAGTGTGACAGAGCTGCATTTCCTCTCAGGGAAAACACAAGCTTCTTGAAGTTGCTCATAGGGCTTTTTAAAGCTCTGTTATTAATGAAAGACTATACCTGCTCAATAAGGTGGTATTTATGTCTGGGAACAGTAGTTTAACGTGGTGGTACATTAGAGTACCTAAAAGACAATGATACAGAACAAGAACCAAATCTGAACTGAGGACCCTTTGCTGCAGAGTATGGCTAGACCTGAACGTAGACCAACAGCTAAACACACCACTAAAATTGTTGTGACTCCTGACAAAGCTGACGTGTGTTATCTGAGAAGGCATTTTGTCGCGTGTGTTATCTGAGAAGGCAGAAAATGTTTGCCCACTGTAGAAGACAGTGTAATCATTCTTGAAATTCTACACAGCACAAAAATAACCGCCATACCTTTAAAACACACTGTGACACACGTTTGGTGGTGTTCTGTCAGTACGTGTTCCAGCAAGAGGTACGTTGCAATGGTGGGATCTGCACCTGCCAGCAACAAGGTGTTCACCTAAGTGCCATCTTACAAGAAAATGGAATACATAGTTTAGTAATATGGCACCACTTTGGATTAAGTATCAAAGAACTTGTAAAGACAATGTGAAGGTATAAAAAGTACACCAGCTGTTGCCTTATAGTTCAAATGATTAATTTATGTCATGGTTCCTCTGATATATGGCTTTTCCTTGTAAAAAAGCTCAGCAGTTTTACATCTCCCCTTGCAAACTGAAGGGCATTGTATGCCCGTTTTGTCTTTACATAGCGAGTGATATCCAGAAGCTTTTTCCTACATTAAAAAAAAAAATATTGCTTTCCCTCAGAAAAAAATATTTCCACATTTGCAAATTCAGTAATCTTCAGCCTTTTTTCTCTGATCAGCCATCCAACTTTACTGAAGAAGTCTTAGTTGAAGTTTGAGTGATCTATTATAACCCCTTCCCCTCATGCTTTGGCCAGACTGCTAGCTTCACGGCAGAGAATACATATGAAGGTTTAAAAATAGTTTGCCAGTCATTGTTCTGATTGCATTGTGCTGTCTGATGGTGGTCCATGGAGCATACATTGAGAAACAATTGTCTAGACTTACTATTTGTCATAGAACAGCAGTGCTTCTTGACATCAGGGTAGCAATTTCCCAGACAAAAAGCTAATGTTTCTGGCTACAGGTCAATCCTGCTTTTCTAAATGACAAGGCTGAGAGTTAATGAGGGATCTCCTCTGGGATTTACAGTATGGGGCTATTAAATACACTGGCAGTAGTTTAGGAATATGTAAAGTAACACATTGGCTCAGACCAAAGATCTATTCAGAATTTTCTTTTCTCAACTGCCTCATTTCATAGAATCATAGGGAATCATAGAATACCAGGTTGGAAGGGACCTCATGGATCATCTGGTCCAACCTCTCTTCCTTTGCAGCATTGTAAGCAGCCACTGCCCACCTAAGTGTGCTAAACGAGATTTGCCAAATGTTGCTTATTTACTGGTAGATAGTGAGCAGTTTTGGCATGTAAAATAAATGGTATTTGTCTGGGATTTTGTCAGTGTGATTCATCTTCAAAGTAAATCTTGTGTTTGTGCTTGCTCATTAGTATTGAACATAAAGATAATTTAGCAAGATATTCTTTAACTTGGCTGTTGCTTTCTGTGTGTTATTTGAGGTTGCAAGTCCCGTGTATCTAACAAGCTTTTGAAAAAGTAGACTTTTGAAAGCAATTAATCAAAATATCGAGATTAATATTTTAGCAAGATATAAAAGGTTACGGGGTTGTTATGGATGGAGGTAAAATTTTCAAAAGCACTTAAGTGACTTAAGAGCTTGCAGTATACTTTAAAAATCACTAATGAATGGCCTGCATCTAAACTAGTGAACCTCGAAGCACTTGATAGTAACTGGGTCTGGGCGTATGCACAGAATATCAATCTGTCCATTGGGACTGAATACCAATCTAATATCAGATATAGGCCTGAGGTACAAGCTTCTTTTTTCCTTACTCACTTCTTCTCAACCTTGGGTTTTCTGTGGGACAGCAATCCAGGTGTACAAGCTGGATGGAGGTGCTGCTGTTTCCCAGGGTATGCAACAAAGTGATCTGGATACAGCCAAAGTGGTAAAGTTTGGTTCCTCCAAAGAGTCCAGAAATAGTTTGAAAGAACTAGGCTCAAATGTTTAAATCATCTTAGGAAAAGGAAGGCATGTAGTCTTATAGGTCACATAAGCAATTTAGAGAAATGGTGCAGCAAGGACACCCAGAATTAGAAGACTGAGTAAATTCAAATAAAATAAAGGATTTTGAACAGAATAGAAACCATTGTGCTTCAGGGTAGGAGTCTGCTTGTAAGAAAGAAGCATCAGGGAATGTTTTGCTTAGGAGCAGATTATCATATTTTGTGTATTGTATTTTCCTCTGGAACAGATGTTATCAACAATTGTTTGAGACAAACTGATAAACTGGATGGACTAATATTGCAATTCTTTATGGCCATTCCTATTTCCCTGCACAGCATAAGCAATCATTCCATAAAGTTCAACAGTAAAAAAAAAATGGGTCAAAGTTTTTGATATGTTGAACACAGAGTAGATTATTAGCAGTTGTACCAGATGGTTCTTGCATATGCGGATATTTGTGCAAAGCTTGGAGGACATAAATTAAGACTGAGAGATGAAGATGCTAAAAATGTCTGTCCAAATGGCCTTACTGAGCAGACCATGAATTCTCATCAGCTTAACATCAGATTGCAAAGCAGAAGGAAAATCACTGATTTTCACTCTGGAATGAGAGTAAGTGCTGGAGATTGAAAACATTCTGTGTAAAAGACAAATCAATGGTATACCGTACTGATGCCTCCCCTGTGGTAATGAAAATTTCCTACCTGCAGCCACGTGTCAAGGAGAATAGGGTAACAGGTACCTACCTTCACTGCTATTTGTAGCAGAAGCCTTTTCTTTCAAAAAATGCCAGCTGGATAATAATTAACATGTTTCACAGGGAAATGTTGTTTGAGATAAAAATCAGAGAGAACTTGGAGAGGTTATTCAGGTGGCAGCTGTGGAGCTCAGCTTTCCAGCTCTGTGGATGGAGTGCCAGAAGCCCCTGACTCTCAAAGGGTCTGCAGCATCCAGTCACAGGGTACCCACCATAGGGATGTTTGAGAAGCCACAGCTGCTAATGCTTTAGGTTTTCTCAATTTAAAAATTAAGAATTTTTAAAACAAAATTAGGGTCAAACTTAAGGCAAGATTAGGAAATGAAGCATATATAAATCTCCTACATTTTGTTTCAGGGACACTCACTTCCAGAAGAAAAATTTCCTGCATTTTTTGCAGCCACTTATGCATGGCCTGACTGGATTCATGATCCTCTGGATCAACGAAACTGTGGAGCATCCTGGGCTTTTTCAACTGCAAGTAATACTAATTCTTTTTTTCTCCTTTTAAAAATATCATTATATATTAGATGTGTGATGAAAATTTGTAGTGAGTAGTAATGAAGTAATTTCAGCTTGCTGTTCACTTTTTATCAGCGAATAGGAACATTTAAAATTGCTACAGCTTTCCCTCTAAGTTGTCCCAAAGACTTAAAAAGTCAATCTAAACTTTGCTTTTTTGTTTTTCATAAGTTTGTGTAACATAGGTGACAGAAAATAGAGAATGAATTGCCTAAAGCACTTTATCATTACTGAGAGAGTAGCTTGCATCTGCATCCCTTGCTTGCACAACTACATGCTTGACTTGAAAGCTTAAACCAGGTAGGCTTTATTTTTTTAATATATATTTATACCTTTGTGCATTTACCATTGTCCAGTCCTTCCTATTCAGGTAAATTAAGTACAATCTTTTCAATAATTTTATTGAAACTGCTCAGATATTTGTGGAAGAAACTATTTTTAAATTCTGTAAGCAAAGAAATTCCATAATGCAATTCAACCTCATGTGCTACAACCTCTGGTTCTATGAAAAATGGATGCAAGTGGTTTTGTCACTTTCTCCAAAGAAGCTACAGCGATCAGTTATGTTCATTTTTCTTATGCTGCAACAAGTTTCAGTACACATTGGGATATATAAAGATAGAGAAAAAAATTATGCCATCAATCTTTATGACTTGATCTGGCCAGTGGGTCCTCATGGGTGCAGGTTGCTGCAACTGCTTCTTTAAATCACAGCAGTAAGAGAAGGAAAGAAGCATTTAGGTCAGTTAATCCCAGGTCTCTGCCAAAACCAGACTGAACACACTCTGTTACCAATATGTCTTGTCCAGTGTAGTTTTAAAAGAGAAGACCAAGACATCTTCTGACAGGTCTCACTACAGATTACTGCAGAAATGAACAGAGCTCACTGAGGGAAAGACTTTCCGGATATTCAGTCTAAACTTTCCCTTTCATAAGTGAATCTTCTGATTTTAATTCACATAATTATTTTCAATGCTAAATATCATGAGATGCCTTCCCGTGTTGTCTGGGTGTATTAACATTTTCAATCCTCATTGTAAGATTAATTGTTGCTGAGTCAATAGGCAAGCACTGCTGTATCATTTCTTCTTATCATGAGTAATTCCTATAAATATTCCAAAACTCTTCAGTGAAAAGCTTTTACACCTATGAAAATAAATTCATTATCATGGGACACCTCACAAAACCACAAAATACAGTCATTGTCAACTGCCATCAGCAGATTCACTCTTCTGAAGTCTTGCCCAAAGTTCACTGAAGTCAGTGGTGGTTTTGATGGGACTTTAGATTTTAATTATTTTTTTCAATTATTATTTTATTTTCAGGCTCAAAGATAAAGTGCTTTAAAGATAAAAAAAATAATTTAAGCACAGGTAATGACTGTGATTGAGACTTAATAATTGTTTCATTGTCACCCGTTAAAGAAAGGAGAAGGTGCTTAATTTCACCTACAACTTAGTTAACATACTCTGGCTTTAAATCAGTGCATAAATATGTAAGAACTTAGAATTATGACTATTTGATTGAGTTCAGACATCTAATGAGTCTATCTCAGAAGAATTTTGTGTGACAAGGGAAGGAGGTCCAATGAATCCCACATTTACATATTAATATCAGCAATTCCAAATATTCTTTCCAGTAAAACCAATACATACTTTCAGGTTTGAATTTTCTTTTTCATAGAACTGTTCTTTTTTGCTTTTCTTTTTTCTCAAATAAAGGAAGGAAAGGTAGGGAAAAAATAAAAAAAAAGAAAAGAGATTTGGAGATTCAGCTGCAGATAAGTGGGAGAGTATTTGCATCTTCTGCTGAAGTCAACCAGAGATGAATATGGTAAAGACTACCAGACTAAATGATATAAATGCCTCATCTGGTGTTTAGATATGTGGGATTTTATGATAACCAGTAAATCTATGGATTTAAAATATTACAGCAAAGTTGCTCATGGTGCTTTGCAGTTTCACAATCCTCTCTCTTGAAAGTCTGTACAGACTATATCTGTATTGTTTTGTAAAGATATCTGCACAAACAGAAAATACTGATTTTAGTCCCTCTTTCACAATAACTAGCATGAAGTTGTGAGTAATTATTTGGTTTTGATAACAGAAAATTTATTTCAAAACAGGTGTTGCAGCAGATAGAATAACTATTCATTCCGAGGGTCAGATCACAGACAACCTTTCTGTTCAGAATTTGATCTCTTGTGATACCAGGAATCAACACGGATGTAATGGTGGAAGTATTGATGGTGCTTGGAGATATCTGAAAACGCATGGGTAAATATTTTATCTATCTGTTAAGATTATTTTAACTTGAACCAGTTGATTAAGTTACAATATTGCTTGTGTTACAATGAAGATTTCAGACCTTTCAAAAAAGAGGCATTTAGCTCTGTCCTAGGTCAGATTAACTGTATTACTTCATGAAGACTATCACTATCTCCCATTCACACCTTCTTGAAATTACCTTCATGAAGCCCAGGAACTATGAAGCATTCCCAAAGAAAAAAAGTGAAGACTATTTTGAACGAGAGCTCTGAGAAAACTCTGCAGCCACCTAGCTCCCATTTAAGCCTCGTTACATCTAGATGTTGTCATTAGCTGTAATACAGCTGGGGAAATGGTAGCCTCTCTAACAGCAAAGACGACAAAGACGAAAAGATTTTTTTATGTTAAAGGCAATAACATAAGTGGGCTCAAAACTTCTGTGGTTATTGGGATACAGGCTCTTCATGTTAAACAACCCTGAGGAAACAGCCAGTTGCACGAGACAATATTTTGAAGATTCAAAAGGGTCAAACATTGTCTTTCTATAAAGCAAATTGTAATGATCCTATCCCAAGACTGTGCCAGAATGCAACACAGTAGAAAGGACTATACTATCCTTCTTCCTTCCAGTCGGACTATGCAAAGTTAACAGCTCTCAAACTCCACATGAACAGATAGAAGCTTTTTAAAATGACACATAATAATTTATAGAATCACAGAATGATTTAGGTTAGAATGAACTTTTGGAGGTCACCTAATCCAACACCCTGCTCAAAGCATGACTAACTGAAATTAGATCAAGCTGCTCAGGCCATGTCCCTGGTCGTGTTTTGTGTATCTCCAAGGATGGAGGTTCCAGCTTTTCTTGCAGCAGGTCTCTTTGTTTGACAGCTCTTGTGGTTGAACATTTTTTTCTTATATCTAATCAAGATTTTCCTTGGTACAGCTTGTGACTGGTACCTTTCAGCTTTTCACTGTGCATCTCCAGGAAGAGTCTTGTTCTGTCTCCTCTATGACCTCTCCTTATGTAGTTGCAGACAGTAATTAAATCCCCTTTTAGCTTTCTCTTCTCTGGGCTGAACACATCCAGCTGCCTCAGCCCCTCCTTGGATACCATATGCTTCAGCCCCTTCAGTGTCTTCCACTGGACTTGCTCAGTTTGTCAGTGTCTTTACTGGGGATCCCATAACTGAATACAGTACTCCAGATGTAACCTCACAAGTGACAATTTGAGGAGAATAATCACTTTTCGCAATGTCTTGGCCATGCTCTTGCTAACACAACCCAGTAGTGATTGTCCACCTTTGCTGAGAGGGCCCACTGCTGACCTACGTTCAACTTTCTGCTTATCGGGACCCTGGGTTCTTCTCTGTGAAACTCCTTTCTGCACAGGCAGTGTCCTGCCAGTGCTGCTGCATGGGCCATTCTGTCTCAGAGGCACGATTTGGCTTCTGCCTTTGTTGAACTTCCTGAGGTTTCTGTCAGCTCCAGCACTGCTCTGAACGGCAGCCCTGCATACTAACCACTCCCCATCGATTTGGTATCCTCCGAAAATTTACTGAGGGTGCCTTATGTCACACTGTCCAGATTGTTAATAGAGATGCAAAGCAGCGTTGCCACAGCAGCGTTGACTCCTGAGGAATGCTGCTAGTAAACAGACACCAGTCACTTTGATCCATTGACCTTTCAATGTGCCAGTCCAGTTCAGATACCGACCTTGTAAGTAACTCATCCAGTCCAATATCTCTCCAGTTGAGCTAGAAGAACACCGCAGGAGACGATGCTGAAAATGTTGCTAAAATCAAAGTAAATGATATCCACGGCTTTTCTTATTCTCCATGGAGCCAGTCATTTCATCACAGTCAGATCATCTCATCATTTCATCTCATCATGGTGAGGCATAATTTGCCATGGCATATCTGTCTCACCTATTCCCAGTCAACTCCTTGAACTTCATGTGCCTGGAAATGGCTTTCAGGAGGGTTTTCCATAACCAGATTTTATATACTGCATAATTGAATTTCACTGTTTCTCAATTTATCAAGATATTATTGTACTTACAAAATCTATTTCCTCCCTCGCTTTCATACACTCTCATCCCTTACTCTGTCTTTGATATACCTGATGCTGAGAGACAGAGAGATCTCAGGTGTGCTGTCTGACAACTTTTAATTTTAGTTAAAAAATAAAAAAAAACATGTAAAGAGCAAAAGAATGCCAGATGTGATGCATCAGATGTCATAGTTGTCATGGCAACTTGGGGATCCAGGTAAAGACCAAAGTGCTGTCATTCACATGGACACAGTATATAAATTGATCATTCTGCTTTCTTCAAGTGTACCAAACTATTTCTGATCTGACAAGGATTTTGTATTGTTATGGGGAGAGTTTACACAGAGTGTTCCTTTCTCTTTCTGTCTCAGTGCTTAAACACTAACCTGGTTTTGATCTGGGTTTTGAGTGGGAGACCCTTTAGGTGAGTGATTACAGTGGGCAATAATGGATTCCATCTCAGCACCTCATGTGGGAAAAGACAAAGGCTTCATTCATGAAGAAATGAAAATTACAGAATCATAGAATGGTTTGGGTTGGAAGGGACCTCAAAGATCATCCAGTTCCAACCCCCCTGCCATGGGCAGGGACACCCTCCACTAGACCAGGTTGCCCAAAGCCCCATCCAACCTGGCCTTGAACACTTCCAGGGAGGGGGCATCCACAACCTCTCTGGGCAACCTGTTCCAGTGCCTCACCACCCTCACAGTAAATGATTTCTTCCTTATCTCTAAGTAATAGCTTAACATTTTAGGCAACACTTTTCTGTAACTAGAAGAGCAGGCTCTGTTTAATCAGTAGCTCATTCTCTCAGTGTAAATACAACTCTTTCTCACTGGACTGTTTGCTTGCATACCATGTTAATGATAGGAGTGCAAGAATTGCCAGTGTAGATAAGAGATCCATTTTAATGAGTATTATCTCCACAACAGTTGGAGCAAGCTATTTTTCGATGAAAAGACCTAAAGAATACAACAATAGGATAACCTCCTAGTCTTCTGTTCCCTCTGACTGTTGTCTCTGCATGGGCATAACCACCATGAGCCCATAAGACTCTTCCTATACCAGAAAGATGTATTTTTTTTTTTACCTGAAGCAGTGTGGTTAGTGATGCAGACTGTTCTGCGGAGGCCGTTTAAGTATACAAGAGTTAGCTTATTTCTGTAAGGAAAGCAAGGCAGGCTGAAGCTGCATGAGGTACTTCATTATCAACCTAGCTGTACCTCCACAGGAGCTCGTGCTGGTTGGTGTAAACACAGTAACGAGATGATTGCTCCCTGACTGACCACAAAGTACCACTGTGAAAGTGGTGTGCAGAACAGGCTTTCTGGCTGATGCAAGCCTGGAAGAATACAGACAGGGCACCTCAGCTCACCAGAGCACGCCTGTGAACTGGCCTTTCGCCTCCAAAGTCCCAAGTAGTTGCATTTATTATTCAGTCATCTGAGACACCTCATGGTATTCACCAGCCTCTTGCAGATGACTGAGTAAAGAATCTGCAGGGTAGTTGTGAGAACCATCATAAAATTTTGGAGACTATGTAGATCTCAAATAAATCTCTCCAGTCCCAGACCATTTTCTTAGTCATTCATCCTGCTTTCTTGTCCCCATGGAGCCAGCTCCAACGTGTACAGCATCACTGCACTCTTACAGACCTTTGCCTGCTACCCATTCTTATCCCCGGTCATTGATTCACCAAGAAAGTATCACACAGGAAAATATCTCTACTTACCTATTTTTATAAACATCATTTCTAAATCCTGATTTTCTTTCCTCAAGTTCAAATGATATTTCAAATCCTCTTCCAACAGTTGCAGCCACAAATAAACACCTTAAGGAAAATATCTAAACATCTGTGAGAACAGAATCTGGAAGAATACAAGAACAGCTATGCTGGGTCTGAGCAAGTGCCCATCTAGCCCAATATTTTGTCTCTGACAGTGGCCAAGAGTAAATAGTGTCCAAAAAAAACCCCGAAACCAAAACAAAACCCCAACCTTTTTGATTCACTGGACTGATAATGGAATAATTTTTGTAGCTGAAACCTCATAATCCATAACCTTTTACCTTTGACAATGAAAAAAATGGAAATTTATGGCATAAAAGTCAGAAGTGTCTTTTGAATGAGCCCTGTTAAATACCGCTTGCTTCCTCACACTTTCAGGTGACTTTTATTTTATGAGCTACACTATTGCAATCATTTTTTTCATTATCTCCATGCTCTGCAACAGGGAGAAAGCACATTGATTTTCTGTTTAGGCCTGTAAATTTTCACAGCAGGTGTCCAATGCTGTTTTACAGGTTTTGGTTTTCCGATTTCTAAATTGTGCCTATCTCAGGTTTTTTGATAGATTTTCAGGAAAATCAAGTGCAGGCCTAAACTATCCTCAGTGAAGCCAATGGAAGACTTCCATAAAGCTCAATGAAGTTAGGCCAGTGCTGCGACCTGAGTTTTCAGAATCACTGAGCACCCAATTAACAGTGAAATATGCTGTAAGTGGAGCTGAATCACTGTTTCACTCTCACTTTCTATCTTCCTCCATTAATTGAAGAATAAATCTGTATTCTATTTCTAATTATTATTAATTTTAGGCATTTCAGTTGCAAGCCATAATTTGGAAGGAATCAATGTGTTTTGAAAACATCTATTATATCTGCTAAGGGAAATTAAAAGCTTACAGTCTTTAAGAATAAGGAAGAAAAATTTCATTTTCAGGTAGTAAAAAGACTACACACTTGAATTCAAATACTGTTTCTAATCAGGGCTTGATCTGATTCATACCTTGGGCTCTTAGCAGTTGCAGGGTATGATAAGGATATTATTGTTACTAGTTTTGGCCAACTTACTCATAACATAATCTAATGTTTTAGATTATGTTCTCATCTCACAATTCCAACATATAAATACAATAAACCCACAAAAATTTCATTAGGTTGAACACATAAACATGACTTCAGATTAATTCTACCAAGAATGTATGAACACACTGCAGACTTTTGCTGCTTCTCTTTGGGTGCTGCTCGCTCCTAGTAGTATTTATGTAGATGTGTATGTATATGTGCACAAAACCACATTCACATGTATTTCTGTTTTTCTTCAATGACCCTTCTGGCAAGGTCTTCTCCTTGAAATGTTTTCATTGTTTACTGTTGTGCTAATGCTTCAGCAAAGCACACAAACTCATGTTTCAGCAGAGCGCTGTTAAATTATGTTAATCATGACTGCAGAAACTACGGTTAGTGAAAAAATTCAGAAGTGACAGTTCAGAATGAGTTATCATGTCTGGATTACACACAGCTCCAGTGTGCCAGTGTGTCATTTGGTGCGTCACTTCTATTGTCATAGAAGTAAGAACCATCCATGCAGAACCGGTGACAACTCCAGTGGGACAATCCAACTGAAAGGAGGGGAAAAAAGTCCCTGTGTCAGGAGTGAATTTCTCCTCTATTGTCTCACCCTGAAGTGTTTCTAAGTACACCTGGGGTATAGGTGTCATACCACTCCTTACACTGGATTGCAAACACCGGCTCCTGCCCTGCTGATGGCAGATTGTGCTGAGGTCTCTATTTGCTCACCTTACCTGCCTTGCAGACTGATGGCACTCAGCAACAATCCTTTATTTCTTTTGGAATTCTGTCACCAGTGGTGACTAAAATGATTATGTATATAGGGACAGATACATTTTTTAAAAATTATATATGTATACATACATATATATGTAAAAGTTTTCCTTCTACCCAGCAATAGAAACAAAGCATAATAAATTCTAAAATGAGTAATAGCAACCCTTGTATATTTGGCCTAAATACTTACCATTCCCCATTGGAAATCCAGAATACCTTCAAACACTCAGAAGGGATTGAAAGGGGTTGCCAGTGAGTAGATTGAAGACTCAACCAATACCAGCCTAACAACCTAACAACTTGAGATGGACAATCCCTTTCCATGTAGGCAGAATCATCACTTTTTGCAGCTCCTGGGTCTGTTGGCCTACTTTGGGTAGAAAGAATTTGGTAAGCAAAATTACATTCTCCTCAGGGTCAATTTTTCTGCCACCGAAGGTTAACAGGAAAATGCCATGTCTTATCCAAAGTGGCTGAAGCATATACTTGCTCATCTTGTAAAAATTCTGACAACTAAATATACTCATGCAAACATAATTATCCTCCATATTACATAGAAATATGGTTTTCAGTTCTTCAGGTTCAGGAAGTTCAGTATAATTGGCAAGCTACTTAAATACATATCCTTTTTATAGGACTGCTTATTTTAAAATATTCTGCTTCAGTGAACTATTTAATTATGCTCTTTAAAAGAAACTCTATGATAGGCCTCCATGGCATTATCACAGAAATATGTATATTGTTTTGGAAACATCTCGCAGTATGATGCAGAAAACTAGAAGGTCCCATTATCTCTTTAAAAGGATGAAATAATAAGTGGAACATTCAGAGTGCCTTTATTTGAGTATTTCAGATCGTAAGTGCATTTTAAATATATGCTGTGTTTTCTTCACTTTATTGAAGCAAAAAGGATGTTCACTTAGTTAAACAGTCAAAATAGCTGAACGATTCAGGATAAGCTACTTGAAAGAAACAAACTTACTGTATGAAGAAGCAGTTCATTTGATGTATTGCCAAGGTAAAGAATTAAATCCCTTCCTTACCTTTCCTTGAAACTACTTATTTTCATCACCCTTCTCCATTCTTGGATGAAATGAGGGCTCTTAACCTGTGCTTCAAAGCTCCTTTGATTTAGCACTTTGGAGATTTTCAAATCCAAAATTAGCATGCGTTTAAGTCTCAGGTGACTTATCGCAGCTCTTCCACAATCACTCCACTGACAACATCAGTGTTAAATGCCTTCAAGTCTTTGAAGCCTGCAACTAGAAAATTGTCAAAGAAAGAGATGAAATTTTATTTGTTATTCAAAGATTTGTCTTTGTTTTACTGAAAACAATAAATACAATTCACACATTTGTTGTTGCACGTTTCCCCCCTTCCCCCGCCCCCGATTCTTGTCATACACAGATTTTTATGGTTTTGAAATCTTTCTTAGGATAAAAACTGCACAGTGACTACTGGACTTAATATTTTGAAATTATAATCTGTGTAGAACATAGAATTTAATTTAAAAGTGTTAAAAATTAATCATATTTCCTGTAGATAAAGTCTAAAACCTTGACATTGAAAGCTTTAATGCAAATTATAATGAGTGGTAGGAAAAATTTAATTGGTCTATGTATGAGCAAAAATTCTCTTAGCATTCAGAAAATGATTTGAGGTAGATGTTTTCCTAAGAAATAGTCAGAATTTTTTTAGGAGCTGTAGACACCAGACACATACCCTGTAATATCATGGCACAATCTGCCATTTTAGTTTCCCTGGGATGCTTATCGCTGTCAGCAACGAGGAACTGCCTCAGCATCCTGTTGCTGGGAAGCTGACACTCTGAGTTCAGCCTCAGACAGATACTCTGTCTCTGAGTTTAACCCTGTCAAGAGCAATGTGATGGGAAAATGAAGACAGCAGATAAAGCAATTACTTACCCATAATCACGTTAACTTTGTAAGCATAAAAGCCTGAATATTACTGCAAAATAGCAAAATTATAAAATTGCAATAAGTCCCACCTCTCTGATCCTTACCCAATTTCACCTTTTCTGTCATGTACTTCGTCAGTGCTTCGGCTTGGGCAAAGTCTCTCCTGCCAGCATCACTCCAGAGAATTCATTTTTTTCTCCTTGTGAATCAAGATGGATGAACCAGTCACCAGCCCCTGTCCAAATGCTTTCCCTCGTACTGCTTTACATTTGGATTGCTCATTAGCTTACCAAAAGCTCAGTGCTTAACATCTTCCAAAGCTGTGTGCTCACTTGTACTTCTCTCCTAGGTATTTCAAGTAGTAGGGGTTCAGTTCCCTTTTACGGAGGTATATTCCCCCCAGAACTTTGTTGTTAGTATCAATTAAGCTATTGGTATTAATCACTGAGGTTTATACCTCTCTGGGGAAGAACGACCATATTTACTCATATGCCAACAAGAGACCAATTATTTTTATCCAAATCTTTAAAAGATGAATATAGAAATTTTTTTATCTCAACGAATATTTACAAAAATGTGAGAAAATGTTCTCTTTATTTTGTCAGAAAAATAGATCAGAGACTTTTTTGTTAAAAGAAATAAAAAGACCTGTAGCTTTTCACCAGCATTCCTGTAGAAAGTATAGATAAAACTAGAAAATGGTTCATTTTCCTTAAAAATTTTCTGCTGAAAATATGCCCATTTCACAAGCCATTGTTGCTAAATAGATCCTGTTTAAAATGTTGGTAATTTCTTGATCTTATTCAGTGTAAACTTTCATGCATCATTAATGAGATGAAGGTACTGGGTGACAAGTGCTGAAAGACATTTTCCAGTAGTCCAGAGGACTACTGCATCTGAAACTGAGTCATAAACATCATGCATATGAATTGAAGCAAATGCCTTCCAGCTGAAGATATGAGACATCCACACTTTTTTTTTTTTTTTTTTTTTTTTTAAATCTGAACAGGGTTGTATCCTATGCTTGTTATCCATCATTTTGGAATGATCACCTGGAGCCATCAGGTGAAAATCACTGTTACGTCTCAAGTGAATATGGAAAAAACTATACAAATGAGCCATGTCCCAATGCTTTAGAAGAATCCAATCGGTTATACAGGTGCGCTTCTCACTACAGAGTCTCCTCAAAGGTAAGTTCATGCTGTTCACCCATTGTCTCACCCATTTTTCTCCTTTGGGGCTTGAAAATTATCTGGCACAGGGAAATATGTTCACTTTACTTGAAGACCAGAGCTGTGAATTTCCCTTGTGTTTTCAGAAGAATTTAAATTATTTATAGTTTCTCAGTTTTACATCATCTCTTTAAAGGTGCTGCTTTGTGGTCCTACGGCAGTTAGAGATAGAAAAGAAAGTACGTGGTCGTAACTGTGCTTCTTAAACATGTTTCTGATGGCTTTATTCATTTGGTAAACCAAATATTCTCTAGCAAAAATACAGGTACAATGGTACATTTATAACGTGTATATGGTGTGTGTATATATATATACGCACATATATACACATATATATATATGCACATAATGATAAATTAGTATGAGCTTTAATTTTATTTAACAGAATGTATTATCTATCTTCCCTTGCCCTCTGTGCTGCTGCTCCCACCTCCTCTCAGGAAACCGATATAATGAAAGAAATCATGGACAGAGGACCAGTGCAAGGTATGGTAAGTCTGGAATATGATATTCTTATTATTGAAATAATTAAAGTGTGCAATGTCCTTGTATCAAAATATGAGAAAACACAAATTGCATTCCACAGTGAATAAAACAGACATACGCACTGTAGGCCATCCAGGGATGTTTGGTGGGCAAGCAGCATCCCTAAAGGCAGCTATGCTGCATCAGAGTCCGTAACGAGTAAAAGGACCTTGAGCTAGATTTGTTGAAAATTTGCACAAAATCTGTGTGCTGGAAATGTGCTTTTTTTCCCCATGACAGTTCTTTGCTCATTGATGAAATAGCAATTTGGGGCTGTGCAGGAGGAGTCAGATGTTAGCAAAGCTCTGCTCTCTAGGGCTGGGATGGATTCCTGCACTGGCCGAGGCCAGCCCGCCGAGCCTGCTCTCCTCTGAAGGCAACGCTGCAGTCTATGGGCCCTCCAGCAAATCACTCAGTGCTGGAATACTCCCAGAATTTCCCCCTTCATAGCCCAAAGGCTCTTGGTGGTTGCGGAGGGCTATCAGTTCTGAACCTTACAGTAAAGATCCCAGAGCTCTTGAAGAAATAAAGAGACTTCAGCAGGGAATGAGGGACTGCAAAAGAGTTGTTTAGCCTGAACAGTCTCCGGCTGCAGTCATGGATGCTGCTGGCAGCACCTGAAAATGCAGGTTCCTGCTCACACCCCAGGCCAGCACAAATGGAGAGGCTGAGGGATGTGGGGTTTGGGGCGGTGGGGAAAGGTCACAGTGCAGGATGTCCACCCCTCTTAGATGGAGGGCCAATGCAAAACCAAAGCATTTCACTTCAGGGGACTTCGGCGTTTCTACTGTCCTCAATTATATAACGAATTATCATAACCTCCAATTTATTATTGAAATGGTCTTGGTTATTAGATTTAACTAATTTCTGTGCATCATGGAGTTCAAATTACTTAAAGCTCTTTATGTGGGCATTTGCAATTAATCTGAAGCTCAGACTTAACAAGATCAGTACTATCAGTCTTCTCTGTTCTGCTCAAGTTTGTTTGCTCAAGGAAAATATTGTTTCCCATGCTGCATTTGATCTAGAAGTGAATATAGTATTTTCTGCCGGTTTTAAGAAAATGAAAAAATTAGAATCCTCAAGATAAAATTTCAGACTGCTCTCTAATATTACATTCGTTGTTGATGTATACACAGTTTGCTAGATTAATCTGTTAGTTCTAAATCTTCTACAGAAAATAATCTATATTCAACCATTTGTTAGGTTTTAACCACTCAGTAATTCATATGACTTTTTGAAATGTCAATGGTTTTTCAGAGAAAGTGTCTGTTTCAGGTTAAGGTAATGTTATATGTGGAAAATCAAAATCTGAAGAAGACTGTATAACCGAGAGTGTATATCACTGAGTGAACTCATTTTCCATTTTTTCTTTTTACTATAATGAGATTTTTAAATGAGGCACAGTTATGACCCAATAATTTGTCACTACCCATACTAGAAATGCAATCAGAGTATAATTCTAATTTTAAAACCACATCATACCTTTTTTTTTTTCCCCAAAAAACATCCTGCAAATGATCTTCAGCTACTGAAAGAGATTTTTCCATTATTCATTCACTTGTCATTCCTCAAGAACTTACAGAGTGCTTATGGCTAATCTTATCTAATGTAGTAAGTAATATTTAATAGCTGGAAAACTTTCAAGATCTTTTAGAGATCATGATGCAGAAAGTCATCCTGTTTGATGATGAATGTACCTGGGGTTTTGTGCATATTCAAAGATAAGAAAAATATATATTTTTTAACAATTGTGAAACAATAGGTGTAGGGATGTAATTGAAAACTTTCTGTTATACAACTCTCAAGTTTGAATGACAATTTCTCTGACATATGTAATTGTTTTATATGGTACAGGAACTGAGCAATTAGCATTTTCAGATGCAAAAGATGAAACACTAGTTTTTTAAAAAATTAATTTTCAAATAAACATAGTGAAGTTTCATTAATACTTTAAAAACATTCAAATGGACAATCTGATATTGCTCATTCATCTTTTTTATAAGGGACTTTGGAAATACTCTGATAGTTATAGCGCTGACGAGGAAAATAATCCTTTCTGTCACATTAGTCAGTCTCAACCAAAGAAAAACTAACACACTGTTGGCAATACATCAGAGTTTTGACCCTATAAAACTTATAATTTCAGCTATCATGATCTTGGAACAAAAGGAGTATTTAGTTTGCTGACACAAGAAAAAGATCTGGAGAAAGCACTAGTGCTGCACTTAATTCCTTTCGTAGCAACTACTTTTGGATTTTTTCTATGTTTGTATGTCTGAGAGATTCAAATTATTATTTAAGGATTTTATGCTGAGGAATCCACAGTGGAATGAATCTTATAATCTGCTGCATTTATATGCATAGATCTGACAACTCAGCATGACTGAGGTAGCTCATGCATGAGCTAGAGGCAACCTTATGAAAATTGCTACCTGTTCCGATTCATTAATAAGTGATCAATTCATTTTGGAAAATGCAAAGTCTCTTCTATGTGGGAGGGAACACAGTTGGCTGATGGAGTGTGATCATCTCATCCTGTCCAAGTCATGGTCCGTATCAGGAGAAAGTCACTGAATAAATAAAAATATCTCAGGACTTGATTTTGAATTATCTCTCTGTCCACTCTACACTTCATGTACCCAGCCCACTTAACTCCAGATACTGTACCATTATTTAGCTCCTGATTGCTCTGTGTGTGTATATATATATTTACGTATATATACAAATATATACAAACACACACACACACCATGTAGATATAATATGCAATCATGAATAAAATTCTCTTATGTAGACTAAAGATATTCTGTAAACACACTTCGAAATGTCTTATTTCATTTCAGTGGAAATAATTTAGGTATGGTGTTTCTTCACAGAGCCAAGAACGTGCGTTTGGTGTAGAGTTGCTGGTAAAGAATAAATTGTTTTCTGAAATTGAACATACAGACCTTGATTTCAAAGAGCAATGTGATTTAGAAATGAGACTACCTTCTCCTGTCTCAGCTTGATGATACATAAGATCCCGTAACCTCAAACCTCCTGTGGGAGAAGTGAATTTTGCAGTTCTTGCACTCATCCCTTATTCTTTGCCTCCCTTTGGCCAAGGCATCACAACAAGATCCAGGGAAGCTTCTACAGTAATTTTTTGAATGAGTCACCCCCTTCACTTCTCTGCTGACACCCTCACCTGGACTAAGGCCAGTGGGAGTCTTCTTCTCCTTCTCTGTTCCCTTGTGCCACCTTAAAGTTCTCCCTCCACAGGCTCCTCTGCAGCTCAGAAACCTCAACAGCTGGTATTTTACACAGCGGTACAGGGACATCCAGAGGAGTTAAGCTCCTAGCTCCATGCACTGGTGAGCCTGGGGGCAGAGGGAGCGGGGAAACCTTTGCAGAAAGCTCTAACAGAGTCCTGAGCTTGCAACTATAAACCAAGAATAAAATTTGTGCTATTTTCCGCTTGGTCTGTTGCTGTCAATATGTGTGAGCTCTGGTTCTGCAGGCAGTTCGGCAGAAGCTGTAACATTATTCATTAACAGCATTTAACTTTTTTTCTGATTTAAGTGATATAGCTCTCCCCCAGACTTGCCACCCAGGTAGCATCGTGGCTGCTTATTCCCCATGTGTTGCTATCATCTGCATATATTTTTTATGTTAGCAACCTTGTTAGCAAATTACATTTTTAGCCAAGTTTCCTGGACAAGTGGAACCATTTGACCATGTTTTGAACTCTTCTTTTTCATCCCCTAAAATTTGTGAATGTTTTCTGTTTTCAGCCAAGTATGATAGAAGCCAAGAGGTTGTAAATACAGTTAATTTCCTTCATGTTTATGAAAACATTCAGGTAGGAAAAAGATATTTGAAAGTGTGCCAGACAGAAAAAAACTGCAGCATGAGCTCATCTTACCGGATACTGCAGATTTATACCAGGCACATATGTTATAAATGTTCCAACCACATAAAAATGGTCCATGAAACTTGTACTTTATGGGACTCACAAAGTGCAAGACTTTAGGAAACTGGATTTCACTAATTCTCATATTCCAAGCTGTGTGGCAGTCTAAGACTGTTAATATCATAAGCTAAAAGTAAGTTGGAGTTAAGCTTGTATTTAATGTTTCTGATTCACTGGTAATGTAGACTTGGAAAATAGTTTCATTTCCCTGGATCTGGTAGGCCACAATATAGCAAAGCAAATGGTACTTAAGGTGGCAGAACAAATGTGGAAAAGAAACCCAAAACATTTTTCTTAAACAAGTGAATGATATTCCTAGGGAATAATTAATAGATATAAAATGCAAATTGTAATCTTAATTTTCTTGCACAGTTCATCAGCTCTTTGGCCATACAATTTATGGACACAAAGTTTTTTTTCTCTCCCACTTTTAGCTGAAAGTCAGGATGAACATATATACAGAAAATCTAGTTTTCTATAAGGAGATTTCTGTGTACTTAATGAACTCAATCTGAGTTAAAGAAAAAGGCATACATATCGCTCCCCCGTATTTCACAGGATACATATATTGTCTGTTAAACACTTTTCTTGAATATGCTGATGCTTGTCAGAGCTGAGGATTTTATACATGAACCTCGAGGGGATTTGCTTTATTGAATTAGATTTCACTGGAGTTGAGAAAACTTATGGAAGCCTACATGAGGCAATATTTCTTCTTACTGTATTGGAAGAAGTCCATGATAAGGAGTTTCCATGACGGGGAAACTGAATTAACTTGACAAGAGACCTTTGAGAGATCTCTGTTGGAATATTTCCCTGGGTTCACTCACAGCAGGGAACTTCTGAGCAATTAGTGAATTTACTGTAATTACAAAGTACACTTATGCAGTCCAACACATGACAAAAATCTCACTGGTAAAACGCAAGGAGCAAAGCAAAATAGAAGCAATATTTGCTGACTGCTGATTTTCCCTATTGTTTTTTAGCTATAATGAAAGTGTATGAAGATTTTTTCCTTTACAAAGAGGGAATCTACAGACACTCCCAGAAAGAAGGATCTAAATGGAAAACTCATTCAGTCAAACTCCTTGGGTGAGTAAAACATATACTTTTACTCTTTTCTTCTGCCAGTCATCAATGTGGTAAAATGTTAATGCCCAGTCTGGAACCCAAAGGTTTCACTGTCAGAGGTGGAGCTCTGTTAGCTCTCAACATAAGATTGTTGTTGGTTCATTTTCATGTGTCTGACAGCATTGGAAAGAGGTATAGACCCATGGTCTTTTAATCCACACTAATGTTTGCTCTAAGACTTCAAATATACTGGTTTATAGAATAAAATGTTTTGGTGAGTATTCACAAATATTCCATGTACACATCAAGTACATGATTTCATCCAAATGTGCCACCAAGCAGAATGCAAAAGGAAAGATAAAAATTGCCAGTGGCCTCCTAAGTAACAAGCACAGTTTACCGGCACAGCAGTCTGGGCTCTCTACACCCCAAACAGAAATCAGTAGCTGCTGGAATGCTGCTGATTTTATTTGGGATGCACATCCAGGTCTGAAACTGCTGCAGAAGAGTGTGTATAATACACTAGTGGATTTCCCCTCAATTGTGGACCAGTGCCACTATATTAATATGGCAAGTATCTAACAATGCATACACTTGAATTACAGAACACACCACAGGACTTTACTTTTTGACATGGAGGCAATATGCCTGGATGAATTTATTAAATCACTGAGTGAGTAGTTACATAGAGAAATGACTGGAGAGTCTCAAACAAATATTTTATAGGTGATCTAGACTATCAAATAAATAATGATTCAGGTCTGTGCTAGGAAGATTACTGAGAGTATCTTCAACATGTAGTTCAAGAAAATAAAGTCGCAAAATAAAGTGCATTTTGTGTTTGTGATCTTAGTGAAGATATCCTTATAAAGGACATGGAAATGCCTATGGCTGTGGAAACCGCTGGCTATGAATTACAAGAGTGTGCCTGATAGTGGCACAGCAGCAAAGAGAAAGAGCAGACTTATGCAAGATCATCCTTGACCCTATAGTGTTGCAAAAAGCATTGACTCAGACTACACTACTTCACAACAGAATGTTGTGAAGCAATGAAAGAGAGAAACTGGAACTTAGTGTGGAAAAATGAAGGACTGAATTAGGAAAAGATGTTTATGAAGGACAGCCAGTATGTATCGGTTTATGCGTATGTATGTAAAGTATATCTGAAAGGCCATGAGAAACCAATAAAATTAGACAATAAAATTTGCAATGCAATTTGAATACCTCAGTTCAGGGATGAGCTGCTGTGAGGCTGTCAGCGCAGGTGTTGGGAGGGCTATGAAGCATCCTTGGGGCAAGTGTAGGGTGATGACAGCTATTACCTCAGACATGGTGCCCCAAATATACATTGAATAACCTTTTGAGGGGAGTGGTTAAGCCAGAATGGCATAGAGGGACAAAGTGATGGCTGAGGAGGGAAAGAGGAGGAGGTGCATTGCTGTGCAGAAGTGGATGCCGATGTGGTGACAAATGGGAGCTGACAGGCTGTGCGAGGAAAGGATAGCAGCCATCAGGAAAGGACCCACTTGGGAGCACAAACCTGAGCACCTTGACCGAGACCGGCAGCTCCCTGCAGAGGATTGTATTGAATGGTCAGTGCAAAACATTGAGTAGGAGGAAAGCCAGGTGGTCTGATATACTGAAGAAGGACATGAAAAGTGAAGGAAAAAGAAGAAAACTGAAGGTGATGATATTTAAGAAACCTCAGACTGGTTCAGAGTTTAATATGCACTTACTTACTAACTTTCATTGAACATTGCTGAAGTATCCAATGGATCCAACAATATAAAGAATTACCCATTCTTTCATTGTCTAATGCATAAGTGTTCTGACCTCTGAGATTATGCCAGAATATTTGCTGAGGTGTTTAACTGTAAAAATTGAATTCAAGTTTGACAAGTTGGAGGCTGTTTCAGTCCAAGGCTAGGTGTACTTGAGTTTCTAGCAATAATAAATCCAGTCATAAACTGTGATTCTACACCATGACATCTAAACCACTCTTTTGTATAGATTTTAATGTCTAGAGGATTAAGCTATCGCTTTTTTGTATCATTCATCAGTTTGGATTAATTTGAATGTAAAATGTGTGGCCCAAGTATAAGTTCTTTGCCACTCATATAGAGCTTGGGTGGGGTTTTTTGAGCAAAGGAGAATGAAAAGTCCTTGAACTAAATAAAAAACACATGAGAATCCCATTAAAGTTGGACTTCCAATAGTAAAACAAAAGATGATTATTTGCATTCTGCTTAGCTGAGGTGGTTCCTGGAGAGAGAAAAAGGAGCAGAGACACATGCTGACACATAGGGTAAAAAATGCAGTTTTGTGTGGTTTTATGTTTATTGTAGTCTGATTTTATATTTATAACCCCTTCCGTAAAAGAGATCCAATAATTGTAAAAGGCATCCCTAATAATGAATGACCATATTGAATTTATATTTGTAACCTCTCAGAAACATTTTTGAGAATCCCTTAAACTGCCCATGAATTGTACAACATATAAGGTGATGGAATGATAAAATGGAAATAAATTTTGGTGAAGCTTGCAAGAGCTATTTGTACAAAACCAGAAATGCACATATAAACTGCCTAATTGATCATTGGATCATAGGGACTGTAAATGCCTTGACTGGCTTCCCTTGTTCTGCAACTTGAAATTGCCAGTTGTTTTCTATCATTTGAAGACTTCTTATTTATAAAATCAGCTCTGATAGGACTATAAGTCTGTCTCCAGTGAGGTACTGTGTGACCTCAGGTGCAAGGAGAGAATGGGAAAAGACAGAACAGCATGGAAGCAGGAAAGGAAAATGTGGCACAGCCAGGTGGAGGGCGTTGCGGGTAGCAGACCACTCGGGTTTGATCACAGTCTCTATGGACAGTGAAATAAGGCTTTCAGCAATCTGATGGGCTGACCCCACTGACATTTAGAGAGAGTAGGATCTCTCAAGCAGTTTCTATGTCTGTATTACAGAGACAGGGAGGTAAGCAGAAGGGAGTAACGGAGATTGGGATTCATGACAACTAAGTTTAGGTGTGTGAGAATTGGATTCTTATGTCTCTGCTAGGCAACTATGGTTCCCTTATCTTCCATGGTTATTCATCTGCTCTATTCTAGGTATCTGTCTTAAGGTGAGCTGAGTTGCTTTGTTGGATCATTTCTCTTTGATGACTGTAAAAGAACCTGTGGGGTAACATCAGACTTACATAGCTAACATTAAAATGTCTAGGTTAGACTACAGGAATCTCACTTGTAATGGCATCATAAAGTAGCTTAAAAACAGAATGACCATCTGACTGGTACATAACATTTATAGTAAGATAGTATCTTCAGAATGTCTTGCATATGTATGTTTGTGTATACATATACAGACACATGTGTGGATCTATGTGTATATACACATACAGTTACAACTCTTAATGACACCAAAATGAAAACAAGTTAATGAGGTACAATGAAACTGCAAATTGTAAGTGGGACTAAGACAGACAAATTGGTTAGAGTTTGGTAATTTTCACTTTTTCAGCTGCACTCTGTTATTTTAGAGAAGACTAATGACTGAAAAATGACATGTGAAACTGCCATCATTATCTCAAGATCTCTTAAAAATAGACTGAATTCACATCAAAGATTAACTTGGTAGCAGATCTATTTCTCAGATCAAAGAATCCTAGAATCCTAGAATCATAGAATCATAGAATCATAGAATGGGCTGGGTTGGAAGAGACCTTAAAGATCATCTAGTTCCAACCCCCCTGCCATAGGCACAGACACCCTCCACTAGACCACGTTGCCCGAAGCCCCATCCAACCTGGCCTTGAACACTGCCAGGGAGGGGACATCCACAGCTTCTCTGGGCAACCTGTTCCAGTGCCTCACCACCCTCACAGTGAAGAATTTCTTCCTAATATCTAATATAAATCTACCCTTCATCCTGAATTACCCCAACTCTCTCAGCCTGTCTTCACAGGAGAAGTGCTCCAGCCCTCTGATCATCTTCGTGGCCCTTCTCTGGACTTACTCCAACAGGTCCATGTCCTTCTTATGTTGGGGGCCCCAGAACTGAACACAATACTCCAGGTGGGATCTCACAAGAGTGCAGTAGAGGGCAAGAATTGCCTCCCTCAACCTGCTGGTCACACCTCTTTTGACACAGCCCAAGATACAGTTGGCTTTCTGGGCATTCCTTCCCTTGTGTGCCAACTGCACCACACAGCTTGGTGGTGTCGGCAAACTTGCTGAGGGTGCATTCAATCATACTGTCTGTGTCACCAACAAAGATGTCAAACAGCGCCTGTCCTAATGCCAGTCCCTGAGGAATGTCACTCATCACTGGTCTCCACTTGGACACTGAGCCGTTGACCGCAACTCTTTGAGTGCGACCATACAGCCAATTCCTTATCCACCGAGTGGTCCATCTGTCCAGTCCATGCCTCTCCAATTTAGAGACAAGGATGTTGTGTGGGACAGTGTCAAATGCTTTGCACAAGTCCAGGTAGATGACATCAGTTGCTCTTCCCTTATACACCAACGCTGGCACCCCAGCCAGCTCCTCCCAGTTTATATGCTGAACATGATGTCATATGGTATGGAATATTCCTTTGGTCAATTTGGGTCAGCTGTCCTGGCCGTGTCCCCTCCCAGCTTCTTCTGCAGCACCAGCCTCCACACTGGCGGGGCAGTATGAGAATCTGAACAGTCCTTGACTTGGTATAAACACTGCCCAGCAATAACCAAAATATCAGTGTGTTATCAACATTATTCTCATTCTAAATCCAAAACACAGCACTATACCAGCTACTAGGATGAAAATTAACTCTGTCCCAGCCAAAACCAGGACAACTCAAAAAGCTGTATCTGCTGATCCCCTGACACTGAAAAATTCAGAAAGGCCCCAAAAGCCGAAGTCTTTGGCTACAATCAAATCCATGGACAGTCACCCTAAGGCTTGGAGGGGACAAGAATAATTTTATCAAAAGCCTTAGATACTATTTCATGAACAAGATAGGGTTTCAGTTGTTTGGAAGGTGCTCAGAATGACAAAGAACTTTCATAAGAGGACGTTGAGAGATGTACAGTAACTGGAAACACATTTCCCCTCTATTTTTATCAATGATTCACTGGAAGCTTTAAATTCAATAGTGCAGCAGATGGCACTGAGTGGCCTTGCAACATCTGTGCCCTGAAAAAACATTGGTTGAATGTTTCTTAACACAAAAAGCCATACTAATGGAGATAAAATTGACACGTGAGGCAAAAACTTGTGTTGTAGTGTTGAGAGGACAGCCAGACAGAGCAGCAGCACTCTAAGATTTAATACACAATTAAATGACTCACCTGTGCAAAGTCCAAAGGCTTAAAAAAGATACCGGTGACTAGTGTTAGCAACATCGCAGGTTTTGGCTTTGAAGACACTGCTTTTCTCTTCATTTTCCTCTTCATTTGTCCTCACTCAAGCTTAGACTCAGGATAACAACAAACAAGCAACAACTTAAACAACCAAAAGTCATGCCCCAAATTATTTTCTTCCTGACTGAAGAGATCTTGGGTTGAGTTCCCTTTTTCTTTCAGGAAAAAACTTTACCTTATTATTGTCAGACAATCAACATTAGATATTGTAGTTAAAAATTAAACATCAACACCCCAAAATATTTTGCATCAAAGAGAAATACATTAGAAGATCATGAGGAAAAGATACACAGTGTCTGATGATTCATGCAGTTAAATTCATGAGACTGTCTCCCATACAATTCATTACAGTAGATTTGTGGGAATGATTTAACTATTGACTCACTGATAATTTGACTCATCTCTCATGCTGAAAAGTCCAGGCAAAACCATAGTTTCAAGTTCCAGCAATCATTTTCTAAGTTTTATCTCATGGAGAGCACTAGTCAGTGACCCCAACCTTCTTCTTATGAATAAAAGATTAAGAACTAAACTTTTGTCTAATTGAGCAGATGAAAATCCTAGTCTTTGAAAGGTACTAGGATTTTGTGTTACAGCACTAAGAATAGGACATAACCTGTAATAGTTATAAGTTTTTTGTCTGGTAGCATTATGACAGCTACACGACCAAGTCCAGGGAAGAAAGTGAGATGAAAAGTTTTAGACCACACGTGTTTCTGTCCCACTCTCTTTTTGTCTGGAGAAGGAGGTACTGTGAGCCTTTTACAAAAGCAGAACTGTGGTATTAAAATAAACCAGGCGAAGATGAGAGGGACGGAGTAATCTTTGTATCCTGTTGCTGTGTATATATAGTCTATGGGAAGACTTTTTTGCCCAAGAGATTTCATTGTTTGTTTGGCCAGTGTGGTGACAGCAAATTTGCAACACCTACATAGAAAACATGTTAAAGAGACAAATGTGTCCAGTTTGTTAGCACTGATTATTGTCAGCACTTAGATGGGATGAATTATCTTCAGGAGGTACCTCTCTCTCTTGATAGCAGAGAGTGGTTCTTTTCCTAATCCAAATGTCTCAGTTTCCTAAAGTTGAATTGGATGAATTTGGACTTCACCAAGTCTTGTTTGATCACCAGCACTTTTTGTCAAAGATGGAAAGGGTCAGAAATAGCTAATTAAATATGTAACTGTGGAAATCCCATGTGCCCTGGCAGCCAAAAGTGCAAACTGCATCCTGAGGTGCATCAAACACAGCATAATCAGCTGGTTGAGAGAGATGATTATCCTGCTGTATTCAGCATAGGTGTGGCCTCACCTTGAGCACTGTGTGTAATTCTGGGCCCCACAATTCAAGAAGGATGTGAAGGTCCTTGAATGCATCCAGAGGAGGGCAACAAAACTGGTGAAAGGGCTGAAGACATGTCCTGTGAGGAGCAGCTGAGGACTTTGGGTTTGTCTAGTTTGGAGAAAAGGAGGCTGAGGGGTGACCTCATTGCTCTCTACAGCTTCCTGAGGAGCAGAAGTGGAGAGGGAGGTGCTGAGCTCTTCTCCCTGGGATCCAGAAGGACGCATGGGAATGGTTCAAAGCTGCACCAGGGGAGGTTTAGAATGGACATTAGGAAGCATTTCTTTACCTAGAGGGTGGTCAGACACTGGGACAGGCTTCCTAGAGAGGTGGTCGATGCCCCAAGCCTGTCAGTGTTTAAGAGGCATTTGGACCATGCCCTTAGCAACATGCTTTAACTTTTGGTCAGCCCTAAATTGGTCAGGTAGTTGGACTAGATGATCATTGTAGGTCCCTTCCAACTGAAATATTCTATTCTAAGTTTATGCTGTGTTTGTATTGGAGGTTATGTAAAGTGTTCTAGTTGTCTTATTTGACCTGAAGATCCTTGTGAATGCAGAAGTTAATAGAAATGAAAAATTTTAAAAAACAAGAAAATTAGGAAAAAACTGACAAAGCAGAATATCAGTAAAGACCATAACCTTAAAACCACAATAAATAAGTTTCCTTTAGACATCCTCTATGTATGCTGTTTTTTAAAAAAAATTCATTGCTTCAGTCTGTGAAGATAGGATGTGACGCAATCCTATCTTCAATGCACCCCCCACTCTACAAAGACAGGGAGGAGCCATTGCAAACAAATAAACAAACAAACCAGAGATAAATCTTATCTTTATTGCTGTAAATCACTGGACTTTTGTCAGTGATGTCAGCGAATCCAACATTCAACCTACAAACTATATAACTTGGAAATTGCAACCATGAGTTGAAGTGGTTGAAAAAAAAATTGCAGGAGTGATTTAAAACTGTATTTTTCTATTTGTGGAGTTTTGATTGGTAGGTGGGGATTGTCAGTATGTGAGAAGAGTCTTTTATAAATTGTTGAATGGCAGAAGTTAGAAAGATGATGCAGAACGCTCATTCCTAGAGCACTGGTGTACAGTAAACTGTTTTACTCCTTGGTTAACACAAAGCACTGACTTCTACTGACATCGACAGATCTGCAGGAATTAATAGCTTGAAATCTGAGACCTGTCATTCCTCTTTGCTCTTAAGGCCTTATTTCTTTTTAGTTGACATTCTTCAGTCTTAAGGAGTCAGTTTGTGTAATATTATTTAGCACACTCTTCAGATGTCTCTGCTGAATTTGCTACTAGCAGCATTTTACCTACAAAGCTGAATGTAAGCACACTAGAATCTAGTTTCTGTTCTCCTACAAAACACCTACAAGCCACTGCTGATAATCCTTTTTGTTCTGTTAGGTTGTATTTCTAGCTTTTTTACTGTTTTATTCAATGATGTTTAAGTATCAACTCTATGTTTTTTTCTGAAAATTTTCTTTATACTTCTCTTGTGAAGTCCATCTGTATCACCTGTAGTGATACAGTTTCTTGAAAAAGAAACTAGGAATTGTTCAAACAAACCCAATTTACATTTTGTGTGAAGAATACTGTGGTGGGTTGAGCCTGGCTGGGGGCCAGGTGCCCACCAGAGCCGCTCTCTGACTCCCCTCATTCACCAAACAGGGGAGAAAAGGCATAACGAAATGCTTGTGGGTCGAGATACGGACAGGGAGAGATCACTCACTAATTATCGTCACGAGCAAAACAGACTGAACTGAGAGAGGGAATTCATCTAATTTATTACTAGGCAAAACAGAGTAGAGGAATGAGAAAATAAAATCAACTCTTAAAACACCTCCCCCCACCCCTCCCATCTTCCCGGGCTCAACTTCACTCCCGGCTTCAACCTCCTCCCCTCCTCAGCGGCACAAGGGGGACGGGGAATGGGGGTTACGGTCAGTTCATCACACGGTGTTTCTGCCGCTTCTTCATCCTCAGGGGGAGGACTCCTCTCATCGTTCCCCTGCTCCAGCATGGAGTCCCTCTCACGGGGTGCAGACCTTCAGGAGCAAACTGCTCCAGCGTGGGGTCCCCCACGGGGTCACAAGTCCTGCCAGCAAACCTGCCCTGGCGTGGGCTCCTCTCTGCACGGGTCCACCGGTCCTGCCAGGAACTTGCTCCAGCGTGGGCTTCCCATGGGCCACAGCCTCCTTCAGGTGCCTCCACCTGCTCCGGCGTGGGGTCCTCCACGGGCTGCAGGTGGAATCTCTACACCCCCTCATCCTTCCTCCATGGGCTGCAGGGGGACAGCCTGCTTCACCATGGCCTTCACCACGGGCTGCAGGGGGATCTCTGCTCCGGCGCCTGGAGCTCCTCCTCCCCCTCCATCTGCACTGACCTTGGTGTCTGCAGAGTTTCTTACATCTTCTCACTCCTCTCTCCGGCTGCAAAAGCTCTCTCTCTAAGTGTTTTTCTTCTTCTTAAATATGTTATCACAGAGGCGCTGATTGGCTTGGCCTTGGCCAGCGGCGGGCCCGTCTTGGAGCTGGCTGGCATTGGCTCTATCAGACACAGGGGGAGCTTCTAGCAGCTTCTCACAGAAGCCACCCCTGTAGCCCCCCGCTACCAAAACCTTGCCACGCAAACCCAACACAAATACTGAAACAGTCTGCATATTCTAGTTTTTTAACTGTCAGGCAGTGTTGTGCATGCAGGGTCTTCTACAGAGTTCATATCAAGGGAAAGTTATTAAAAGGACAGCTAAGGTGCCTCTTCTATATAAAACTGGACACAAAATTATGAAAATCCTTCTGTGGAAGCACACATCCTTTTATCTGAAAAAGCACCAGAATTCTCTTTACAGAGTCAGTTGGAGCTGGTTTCCCAGGAGTAAATGGAAATACCTTGCTCACTTTTTCTCTTGAAGGGGATTGAATGCAGTTTGGTGAAATGACTTCCTTTTATTCAAGGTTATTTTTGATTGAGGATCATGATGGTTTCTTTTGGAAAAGCTAAGTGGTGTATTTCTTACAGAATATTTTTGTCTGACAGAATAAAACTCCCTTTTTTAAGTAATTTTCAGTAATTGATAGACCTTCTCATAATGATTCCTTAAAATATCTTCTTTTTCTTCTTAATAAAAATAGAAATTTTGGACGGGGTAAGGTTGAAAGCTTTTCCTAAAAGTACCAAAGGTGGGAACATTAGTGGTCTAAAGCTTTGTAAAAATAACCCTAATAGATTCCTCGTCTCTGTGAGTAATGAGGTCCAGCATCTGTTTGCTTTTGAAATGTCATTCATTTGGAGTAAATATCAAGCTGGAATAATCACAAAAGCAAGAGACAAAAAAATCCTATTAGATTATTTTGGTCATCTTCCAGAAAATGTAATATTGTTCTCCAATGGGTGTTGTCCAAGAATGTGTCAACTCACTTTTAAGTCTCTGTCATTTACACTTGGGAACTAATTCCACTGGGAGTTAAGTTACTTCATTGTTGGGATATTTTTTCTTGATATTTTCTTTCCTGGACTTCTTCCCCCCTATTCTATCTATAGACTAATATATGACATTTAATTTTCTCTTTCTGCTTGGCATTTGAGCCCTACACACATCTAGGTTGTTAGCATCTATACATTTTGACTTATTCTTTTCTCAATTTGTCACACAAATACCTGTTACTGTTGCTCTTTTTGCTCCTAGCAGTGACTTACCAGATTTAATGTAGTGCTCCAGTCACACACTGTATAATTCTTCATTCAAAACATGCATGATCTTGCCTACTTTTAATCCCAGCTTCTCAGGTTTTCTTTCTAATGTTAACATACCTAAAGAAGAACATACCTAAAGCAGACTCTATGTCTAATTTCCTGCTCACTATCACATCTACTAGCTTCCAAGGCCTTGGCTTCCTTGAAGACACTTGAGATCTCTGATTACCTTCAACAAGGTCAGGATATCGTTAGTTAGGAATATGTAGTTTGGACAGGTTGACTTCAGGAAAAAATGGCAATGACTACATTGGCTATATGAAACAGGAGCAAGAACTGTCAGAGAAAGAAAAAGAACTGCAGGAGGAGATACAATATTGACTGTCATAAAGAAATTATATCAGCTAACAGCTCTGAAAGTGTCATAGTTTTTTTATGAAGTAGTGACAATCATTTATTAATTCCCATCGATTTTCACTTGCAGTCAAAATATTGATACCCCTCAGATTCTTGAATAGATTCCCATTTCTTTTCTTTGAAGATTACTTTCTGAAAGCAGATACTGGCAACAGGATTTGCTCTTCTACTAAATCATTTTCACTTACAATGCACAGCACAAAGGGGTTCTCTTCCATGTTTAAAACTCCAAGGCACAGCTGTTTTACAGGAAATATTAACTAAAGTGTCATTTTCCCTTCCAATCTGTTGGTCCCTAAACCAGCTCTTGCTCCAAGCCATGAGGGAACATAAAATGCATCCCAGATTAGTTTAACAACCTTTTTAGCACAATATATTCCTGGTTTAATTTTGTTCAACCAAACTGTAGCATCTATGATTTTGTGCTATATTGTGAAAAACTGATATATATCAAAACTGTAATTTCCATGTTGTTTATTATGATAATTTTACCCTCTTCTCTAAATTCTTTGATTTTATCCCTGTTGGTTTAAGATGGATAGAATCCAGTCCTTCGGTCTGTAATGTCTTAATTCTCCTGATCATTTATTCTGAAATCACGTGTTACAGTTTTGTAGTTCTGGAAGCTGATACATTCTATTGTCTGCTAATTCCCATTCTAACACTTTATTCACTGTGTATTTCCTAATAATTTCCAGTCTTCTCCTTTGCTCATCTCACATTTCAGTAGCAAATTAATTATGTCAGGATTCAATCTGAGATTCAGGCAGGTGTGATGTGCTAGGTATCCAAATTCTCATCAAAGAGATGGTGATCTAGTCAACAAAGTCAGTGGAGACTGGAGGGCAACTCAGCTACAACTGCTCGTGGATCCATTAATTGCCCCCACGCAAATATTTGGCGGTACCAGAAGTAGGAAGAGCTTCCCTTCTGGCTGTGTCTTCAAAAGGATGTGGATGTCTCATAGGTCCTCTGTCTGCCAGAAGCATGTGGATGTCTCAGGCATCCCAAGGCATCTCAAATAGCCCTACACACCTACATTTAGGCAAGTGAATGGATCCCAATATACTCTGTTTGCTACTGTGAGACACATACATTTAGATATCTTAAACTTGAATTAAATCCCAGAGTTTTACTGTCAGGAAAAAGACAAATTCTAATTCCAGTTCTGACATTAACATTTACATTAAACGATAATAATGCCAACGTACTGCTTAAATCTCAGAAGAGACCAGTAAAACGGTAGTACACTTTATTAACTACGTTTTTGAAAATATTGTAAAGGTACTATTTTTTATTCTATTTTTCCACAGTCTACCCAAAGCAAAAAATTACATTGATTAATAATATCTTCATGTTACTGGCACCTTTCATAATCTGTACAGATCTTTCATTGTTCTGGGACAGAAGTGGGTCATATGGGTTTCACTTTTAAATCTTGATGGCTTATTTAGCTCCTTCAGGATTATACTTCTAATAACTCAATTATTTTTTTTAATATGGGTTTTGAAGATTTTGTGGGACCAATCAACGCTTTCTCTGAGCTGCCACTCTCCAGGAAAATGATATGGAATGCCATAATTTTCCACAGTTGCTATCAATAATATACCAGGTTACTTTTTACTCTCATAGTGTCTTCCATGAGGGCACCTTTTTAATTTATTAATGAATAAACTTTTGCAACTAATGTTTATTTTAAAATGTGAAATAAATAAAGAAGTCATATCTGGATGATTACCCAGATTCAGGAAAAGATCCTTGTACAGAGTCCTGTCTACGTAGAGAAACATACAGCTTGTGAATTCCGTCAAAACAAGACTATTTTCTTAATTGTTGAAATAAGATGCCATCCAGTTTCCATTCAGCCTAGTGGATGGCTAAGAGCTTTAGAAGGTTAACATGTCTTCTGAATTTATTTTCAGATTACTAAATATTATCTGATCATTTTAACAATTTCCTCTCAGTCAGTCTTTGTTCATGTTTCAAGGAGTAGTACTTACAGCAGCAAGTAGAAGAGCAGTTAAAATTCAAGCTGAACTGAATATTATTCACTTACATATTTCTTTATAAGTCTGAAAATTCACCCTTAGATGCCTGGCTTGGCAACAGAAAGGATATTTAGAGATTTATTTTCTCTGAGGAATCTAAACTTAAATTAAGCTTAAAGTGGAAGCTGTGCTTGGATGCCATAACATGTTTGTTAGGTGCAACTAAGGGATAAAATGCAGAATGAATTTACTCCATCAGTAAGGCTGAACTCATGAAAAATACTGAAGTATAACTTTATAGGCAGAAAAAGGGAAGAAGAAAAATTGCAAAGATCAAATGCAATACTTATGCTGAGAAATCTATTTTAGAAAATTGAGAAATCTATTTTAGAAAACATGCCCTCCTTTCCTGAAGATACTACTGCAGAAACACTTTCCATTTAGTATTTTTTGAAAGAATTGCTTCCTCTTTAGAAGGTATATTACTATGAATAAGCCAAGAAAACCCCAGAAATGCTCTTGATGGAGCTGGCATTCATTCCCAGAGGCAAAATGTCAAATCAAACTGGCATGTGGCTACAAATACTGCATCATTGAACAATATATATAGAGCATGGTTCACAAAACAACAGCTGTTTCCATTACAGCAGAGTGCTTTTTCAGACCGAGAGAAGCGCTTTAGCCTGGGAGAAATGAGAATTGGTGAATCTCAGCCAGTCTTTGGAACAAGCCATGACAAATTTGGGAAAGCCTTGGTAAACAGGCCTAGGACCTCATGCCACAGTTGCTGCCAGTAAAGGTCAGCATCTATGGAGATGACACTCCATTCCACCTTTCCTGCTAAGTCCTGCTCCTGATTCATGCACTAACCCCAAGATTGGTTTTGATCAGTAAATCAACCTTGTTATCTGCTCTTTACACTGCAGCTGTAAAAAAAAAAAAATTGGCATAATCACTTGCCCCATCACGATTTATTAGTATACTTAGTTATTTAACTGTTACACAAAATCTATACATTGAATACAAAATTTAATAATTCATAGAACTGTAGACTAACTGAGGCTGGAAGTTGTTTGGTCCAACTCTCTGCACCCTAAATTGGCAGGGCCATCTTAGATCAAGTTGCTCAGATCATTGAATACTTCAGATTAGAAGGGATCTCTGAAGGTCATCTACTTAGTCCCCTAGCTTGAAGCAGAGCCATCTTCATAGTTAAGGTTCATGGGGATTCTCAGGCTGAGTTTTGGATATCTCTGAGGACAAATATTCCGCAACCTCTCACTTCAGTAGTGCCTAACCACTTTTGTTGTAAAATACTTTTTTTTCCTTATGTCCAATTGCAAGTTCATTTCCTGAAAACGGTGACTGTCATCTTCTGAGCACTGGCTGTGCATGTATCATGCTCTGTCTTCCCTATACCCTCCCCCCCTTTGTAAAGCAGAAGACAACAAACAGATCTCCCCTGAGCCACCTCTCCCAAGGGCTGAACAAAGCCAGCTCCCTCGGCCTCTCCATGTACAGCGTGTGCTCCAGATCCCAAACATCTCAGTGGACTCCTGCTGGTCTTGTTCCAACCTGTTAAGGGCTTTCCAGTGTGGGGAAGCCCAAAACTGGGCACTGTGCTGTGGATGCAGAATAGCAGGTTCCGAATAAAGGGGATTAGTCACTTTTCTTGACCCACTGGCTGCATTCTTGTATACTTTAATTTAATGTATTTTAATTTAGAGTATTTGAATGAAGGCCCATGGGCATGGATTACTAAGTAGCTCCTCTTTCTAAACTGTAAGATAAAATGCATATGTCAAGTACCTCTGTGTCTTACTATGATGGAAAAAAACCTAGGAAATTAAATTCATGGATATTTTACAGTCAAGGATAAAAAAATGACCCTTTTCCATTTCTGTTTCTAGGTTTTCTTCAATTTAGAAGCATTTCTGAGAATCAGTAAATTCCTATCATTGTATGAAACTAGAAGTTAACTTTTTTTTTTAGAAAATAACAAATGTTAGAAAAATATTTAATTGCAGAAATGTGAGTCTGCAGCAACTAGTCATCATCCTGCTCAAACAAGTGGGGGAGATAATGTGTAGTACTGAAGGCAGGAATATATGAATATAAATTCAAGGCCTTTTTACTGTGTCTTTAAGATTGATGTAAATATTGGACTTTCACACTGCAGTTGATGTAATGGTAAATAAATAAATTGTAAAATGGTCATGAGGAAAGAAGTATATCTGAATCAGATATGAAATCAGATAGGTTTTTTGTTTTTTTTTTTTTTTTTTAGAATTTATGGTCATGACAGGCTGTATCTGAAATATATTTGGTCATTGTGACCAACATTGTTTTTATGATTCCTGGCATTTAATGAAAAGTAGCTACAATTTGTTCTTTCAACTGTAATCCAGACTTCACGTCTCTGCTAGTCACCAACTTTCTTGGTTTTTTTTCCCTTTGGTTGGAAGTGTGGGTATTCCACATACATTAAGGCTCACTGTTAACCAAGGAGAGCTGATGTCACAGTGGCTGTTCAAATTGTTTTATAAACATGAAACAAAATTCCTAATTTCCCCATTCACAGTGTGGAATTTCTCATATTTTTGCTGCTTGCTTTTCAAAGTGAATGGAGCACTGCAAATACAGCTCAAACTCATGGTGTTGGTGGGATATAGACTGACAAACACCCTGTCAATGGCACTCTGTACATTCTAGGATTAACTTTTTACTGTGGTAAAACCTGTAAAATCCACATCTTTGGTTTTCTGTTTATTTGTGTCCTCTTGTAGGCACCTGGGCGTCATGACCTGTGAATAGTAACGAGGCAAGCATTCATTTTATAAATGCAAAACAAGACAGAGTTCTTTAAGCAATCAGTAGAAATACCATACATACCTAGCTACCTAAGGTATGCAGTGCAGCTTTTGCGCATTGAACTACGTCCAGACGATGGCCTTAGAACTTCTTCTGCCCCGTACATATACAAAGTGAGGCTTAACAACTCAGAGCACTGTGCAGTTCATCTACAACTACACAATTATGAAAGTCTTATCACCTGGCAGGTGGGGACAATCTTTTGTGTGGTTTCATGGATATTGCCACAACATTTAGCATGTTCTCAAAGATGTCAAAGAAACATCAAGTAAGTTTACAAGTCATCCTCCCCAGTAAAACAGATTAGGTTGTCAGCAGTTTAATTTGAACTGAGAAAAGCTGGGAACATTTTCAGTCCCAACTCACCAGATATTTTTGTAAAGGTGTTGGATGAGATCTTTAACAAAAATGTTCCTAGGGATCTTCAGCTGAATTGAAGAAATGTGTTCACATTAATTTCAATACTCCTACACAGTTCAGTTCAGTTCAGCTGATAAGCTCTCCAGAGGAGAGATTCTGTCAATGGAAACAGGTTTTTGCAATGACAAACTAAAACTACACTTGCATTAAGTTTTTGTAGTCCCTAATGGCAATGTGGCTGGTGGCTATCAGGATACTTATCTTCATTTTTATCATCAGCAGAGTTTGTTATTTAAACATGAAGATGTCTTCTGGTATTAGGACAACTAAGACAAGCTTTTCTTTTCTAGTTGCTTGTTTAAAGCTACGAAATGTGACCATGTGCATCAAAGGTCTCACTAGTACCATCTCTTGCAACAGGTGGGGAGCATTAGCTGACAAAAATGGACAAAACCAGAAGTTCTGGGTAAGTGAATCCTAAGCACTGTTTTCAGGCAGAAGAAAAAAGCTCTACAACACAGATTATCTAAAACCAACTTCCTTCCTTTCATTCACTCTCTCTGCATCTATTTTTTTTCCTTCACCTTTAAGTCTCTTGCATAGTTCTATTCCCTTTCTGGCAACTTTTATCATACTTACCCTTGAACTATAGCATCATCTCCCTCAATTTCAAAGCTTATTTTATCCAATCTCCCACCTATATCTGTGTTTTTTCCTACACTGTCTTTTCTGTCTCAAATCTTATTCAAATTCTCAAATGTTATTCACATTTCCCATGATGACTCAGTTCTTTCTGATGCCTGCAAATGAGACTTGATAAAAGTAATCAATATTATTTGTTAAAACATTTGGAAAAGACAAGCTATCTATTTAAACAGCATTGGCAAATGCTATCCAGCTATCAGAAAAAAAAATAAAAAATTAAACATTGGCTTTCAGCCATTTAGAGTAAGTCAGATTTTATCACTTTGATTATGATTAACAGCTTATCTCATTATTCCTGTGTTCAGCAGAAGGTAATTTGAAGTTTACATAGCTGATGGCAGGGCTTATGGTAGGTAGTTTCACTGACATCTAGGGCAGAACTTCTACTGACTTCATTAGAAACTAAATTGCTCAATATGTCAATAGATACCTGAATGAAACCTAATATATTAAAAGTCAGCTTTTTTGTATCTTGGGTCTCTTTTTAACAGATTAGTTGTAATTGGAATTTTTACCATTATTGTTTCAATGACCACTTTCTCCAGCCAATAGTTGAAGTATCTAAATATTTCTGCTTCGATTTATCAAAGTGCTTTGTGGAAATAGTATTCTATTTTTATTAACCCTGGTTTTGGAACTGAAATTTTGATCAAAACAAAAAGGAACAAATGATTAGCAATCAGAAAAAGATGTATTCTGATTCTCAGTGCATCAAATCTGAAAAACTCTGTTTCTTAAAAAGGAAACTATCACGAAAGTTTAATTTGGCATTTTACACCTTGCACTTTTAAATAATACTTTAAAATTTAAATTGATTTTTTTCCCTCTTTGTTTTTCTTTAGATTGCTGCAAACTCCTGGGGAAAATCTTGGGGAGAAAATGGTTATTTTAGGATTCTACGTGGACAAAATGAGTGTGATATTGAGAAGCTGATTTTGGCTACTTTGGGATAGCCACGGTCTTCTACTCTAATTGTACTGTACCGTAATCTGCTTTATGTATCTATTCTTTCCATTGTTGCATATTGAGTCTTTCTAGAGAAATAAAAATGTCTGCTCTGTAAGTTATCTTTCTTTCTATTATGGCTTATTAGGGCTTCCTCACTCGAACACATTGCAGCCATCGCAACACTCCCAAATCTCACCTGGTACAAACACTCCTTTATACTAATAGCAAGTTGTATCCAGGACTACTGAAACCCCCGGTGTCTCATAGAGCAGGAAGTTCCCTCTTCTGTTATTTACAACTCACCGCTGTTTTCTTATATTACTAATGGCTGATTCAGCAGTGCCTGAAATAAATGGAGTTACATTATTAGTATTAATCTCTTTACAATGCATACTCTGGTCACAGTTCAGTTTAGAAATATTATTTCCTCTTCCACACAGAATTGGCTCAGTCAGCTCATGGTTATACTAGTAAAAAATTCCAAAGAAATGTAAGTAGAGTTCTGATCCTGTTGCAGAATAATTATTTCCTATCCTGGACTAGGTAAGAAAATTAAGAACTTGCTGTCTAACATTGCCAGCAAAGGAATAATAGCTTTTCCTTCAAGAACTTTTCATGGCAGTGGTATACACCGGATGGCTTTGCCACTGAAATGATGTCTCTTAAACTAAACTTGGGTCACAATTTATGTCGCATTAGTATTGAAAGAGCAATTATGAAAGTGTTAGTATCACTGCTCCACAACAAGCTCTTCTGTGGTCTCCAGTGTCAGGCAATAAACTGAATTTAGACACAAAAACCTTTATCGCTTGAAATTTATAGCAAATTTTAACAAAAGCAATTTCAGAAGAGGTAAGTGCTCTGAGACAAGTAACTTTTCTAGGTTTAGTGAGCTAAACCAGTACTTGAGAGGAAAGTGTACTGAGCCATCTACACAGCTACTTCCCATCCTCTTGGTATGTGTATTGATTCCATCAAGATTTCAAAAGAGTAGAATTTAGATCTGAAGTGAATGATACTGTAAAAACATATCCAGTCAACTCTGGGGTTTTTTGTTTCATTCAACTCCAGCTGACTTGCACTGCTGTAGCTCTTACTTTTGTCAATGGTTGTTGCTACTCCTGATTTACTTGCAAGATTTTTCTAGGATCTGAGCTGTCACATTAAGTTTCTTCAAAGTTGAGAAAGCTCAAAACTACTCTCCTAGATCTTTACCTGATCAAATGGTCATCTTGCCTTGAATAAAACACCATATGCAAGTGAAACAAATCTAACCATGCCAAAGCAATTTGTTAGTTTGCAAAGTAATACTGCTCTACCCAGCTTTGGTGCTCTTAGTGATGTACATGCTCAGCACCATCTTCAGACTCCCTTAGTATCATAAAGCTGCTGTCTGTGGACATGCCAGAGTACCTGGAATTTAACAGGCAGGCAAATATATCTGCACCTGGAAGCCAATTTGCTCTTTGAAAACAACCTTGATGCTGAGGCAGCTGTTCTGCTTCTATTCAGAGCACAGGTAAAAGGCCTCCTGCCAGCGCTGGTCTTCTCACTCACAGTGATCAAGAGATACTGGGATCTGGGAGCCACCAGTGCCTCTGCTTCACACAGACTACCTGGAGACAGATCTTAAATGTCAGAAGGACTTTGAGCTTTTCTAGTCTACTATTTGGTGGGAGTATGAGGAAACTTGCTCTTCATTAAGATGCCACCTTTTTCATTTCTCTCCTTTTTTTTGGGCTCTCCATCACTAATGCTCAGCCATGCCTACTAGCTTGGACTAAAAGTATCATCTAGTGTGGAGCTTTTTCCTGTATGAATAGAAAGCACCAATGTGTGGCTCAGGTTGAGTCAATAGAGAGCTCATCAGTTTTAATCACCAGTATTACTAATGGTCTGTTGGAACTGCAGCAAAGGGTGGTACCAGGAAGGGAAGGCAATGCAGGAATAGCCTTTGTGTTTGTGACATGGTGTAACTTTCCTTTTCCATAAAAACAGGAAGGCAACATTTTTATGGCAAGCAAGAAAATAAATCCCCACTCAGATTATGCATTACAATATTTCTTGTTAACAATATGCTATATGAAGTTTTGATTAGTTGTCAGTATAACTGTGAAACATTAAAACTGGGTATAGAAATAGCTAGAAGAATATGTGTCTTGGGACCTGGTACATGACAGTATTCATAACTAACGGAAAAGTCCCTGTCTAAATTCCTATATATTCAGGAACAGTTTCCGATAGAACTCTGAATAGAAATATCTATGGACTTTGGGAGAGTTTTAATCTTCCAAATATTAACTGAGCAGAACAGGCTCCTTTTACAGTTTATATTGATCATCCTTCAGGGCTTTTCCACAATCTGATCTTAAATGTTACTGACAGTATCTAATAGATGAACACTGTTAATGCCCTTTGAGAAGGCTTTAAGTGGAATTAAAATTTTAAAATTAAAATGGTTAACAAGGTAATAAAGGAACCCAGTTATTTTCACACTGTTGTTACCCTTTTTCCACCCTATTTTTACAGAAATATTGCCCATCTGCTAAATGATAGCAAATCACACCCTGAAGATTGGCTTCCTATTCCATGCAAAGCGCTATCAAGCCTCGTAATATTCTGAGTGAATCATTTTGTTTGCACAGGGGTGCCTGGCAAGCATTGAATTCCTGAAGGCAATTGCTCTGCTGAGGGGTCTGAGTCACGCACAGACGCCTGAGTCACAGGGAGCTGCCTCTACACCTAGCTCCGTCAGAGATTTCGGTAGGGCTGAGAAGCACAGAAAACTCCTTTCCTACCTCACTAGCAATCACTACTTGGCAAGATCAGGTTTCTCTAGTTCTGGAGTTTGCTCACCATCATTAGGAAGTCTGAACATTGATGATACATGCCATAACAGGGATTTTCATTTCATGTTACTATTTCAGAATCATGCCTGATGAAAATGCTTTTACAGAGCCATACAATAGCATTAAAGTGCGGTATGTGCATAGTCCTGCTAAAATTAATTGAGTAAACAGAAGCGTTTGAACATCTCGCCTAATAAGCACAATTGCTTGAGAACAAAAATCTGAAGGCAGCCAGGCTGCAAAATGAGGTTGGAGCAGAGGGAAAGGTTTTGCCATTGTAGTATTTGAACACTTCAAATTAGGGGAGAAGTAGGGCATATGGACATCATCCTGAATGCCGTCTTCAGAGAACCAAGAAGATGCTGTGCCAGCACTGCGTTGTTGCTCCCCTGCCTTTAGCTGGGGAATGTAATATGTGGCTTGGATTTTGCCTGCCTGCTGTTTATTGCCTGTGCTTTCCCTTAGGAGGCTGCGGTTAGACAAAAAAGAAGGTGGTTTTCAGGTGCTTTCTCCTGGATGCCTGAGGTGAAGTCCATCTAGCAGAGCATGCTGAGCTTAGGGAGGCTTCTGGGCTTCAAGCTGGCAGCCAGCACTGGCAATGAAAGCTGCACAGCTTTATGCATAGTTTAGTACTACGAATGCTGTGTTATGGGGGAATGCAACCTAAAGCAAGCAGAAAGGGAAATCCAAGGAACATAAAGAACTTGCATCTGGAGCAGGGACTAGATAAGCCCTGAGAGGAGTGACAAGTTTTCCTGTAGTTCCAAGGGTCAAGGAAAGTTACTAGACTGAGAACAAGCCTGAAGAAAAGGAGCTACACTTGTAAGAACCAGAGATAGAGGGAGATTTGCTTGTGAATCTTTTCAGCTTAATGTTTTACTAGAGACGTGACAAGAGCTTGCACCTGGGCACTTAATGCTGCACCTACCGCTTGGTAACCATTTGCTACGTGAACAACTGGCTGACATCTTTGCACCCATTCCTCACTGCAAGGATTAAGCCTTTAGCAGGATGGAGACCCTGTCTTTGCCTGAGTTAACAGGAAATTGTGAGTAATATTATTCTGTAACACTCCTATGTCCCTTCAGCCAAGATATACCTGTATCCAATTGTTTGGGTTTTTTTCAGACAGATTCAATGTGGGGACTCCCAGCTGCTGAAATTTTCTTGGTCTTTTACTCCTGGCCCCATGTGTTGTTCAGCAGTCACTCAGAGCCAAGGAGGTTGGCAGATGTCAGTGAGTGAGGGCTGTATAGTGTGAACCTCTGCTTTGTATGGCAGCAACTTTTTGTTAGGGCATATTAAAGCAGAATGAATGCAATGAAAGGAATCAATTTTCGCTTTTCTTTATAACAGCGTAGCTGTCAAATACACGTACTGTATTACTTACATCAGTGAACGTTATTACTTCATCTATAACACTTTATCGCTGTGTCTGGAAATCTTGCAGCACCACGCAAAGCTGTTCCCGGAGAAGGCAGCTGAGGGAGAAGCCTGAGGCAGGAAGTCATACTCTGCTCGCCACTGAAATCCTCGGTGCTTTAAAGTTTTTGGGGGCACTTGAAGCCACGGACTGCCTCAGGCTGTGTACAAAACAATTTAGGGTTATCTGAAGGTTTCACTCAGCTGTGCCAACAGTGACAGCCACATAAACGCATAGATAGGAACTCATGAATTTAAACTACTGCCTTAATCTAAGTATAACCACATTTCCATTGCAAAACTCTGAAGACTATCCTCTTTTCTTTTTCTCTGCAGCAAAACCAGCACAAAAGCACTGATTTAGTGCACTGCATCTATCAAATCATGATACGCAGCACAATGTTTTATCAAAGAAAAAATTCTAGAAAACTTATGTGTAAAAGACAAGTATTTAGCCCTAGTGTGCTGTACTGACATAGTGTGAAGGATCCAGCTGGTGGTCCGAAGTCATTGGCAACATTGCTATTCAATGTAACAGTAATACTGTTCTCATGGAGATGGCATAAATTAGCTTCTGTTTGTCAAGAAACTTGCGAGCAGGGAAACTGGACAATCAAGGCTTTAGAACCTGCATATGTCTTCTTTTTTACTCTAGACAAGCAGTTTTTTAAAAGTACTCGATTCTCCTAGCTGGCATGATCCACAGCCTGTGGAAAACCGTATTAAAAGTGTGTGACCTCAATAGAAGCCAAATTGTTGAAGTTTGTGAAAGACTTGAAATTAGGAGCAAGGCAAAAAGGGTGGAAGGAGAGGGAAGGGTTGAAGTGGTTTAATAACTCTTTCTGTTTTCCACCAGGACTGGAAGTAAAAACTAGTTGTACTTTTGTCTTGGAAACAAAACTCAGCAAGTTTTGCTGGGTTTCAGCTCACTCTAAAACAATAATTAAGGCCATACTTACCGATTTTTCAGCAAGTCTGGGCCAAGCTTTGAGAAAGTCCAAAACAAGACTATGTTTCTACTGGAAGCTGCATTACACATCATCTTGTAGCAGTTTTACTCCACCCAGCTTGGCTTGGAAGTCACCCCCATTTCACTCTGATTTCCGTGTTGGAAAACTGTTCAAATCCAAAATGAACTGTGACAGAAGATTAACACAGCTGCACTGAAGGACGGCATCAGGATTTAAAAAAAAAAAAAAACCACAACCCAAAAAACCCCGTGTTTGATGTCCAGTGAATAGATCCTGCCAAGTTTCATACTACACTGCTGCAGACAAAATTAGTGGGGCACCAGGGGGGAGGTTGCCCTAGCTGCACTTTCAAGGTAAATAATTGCATAATGATTCATGCAATAAAAAGGGCCGGAGAGAAGGGAAGAAAATTACAACTAATCACTATTTTTTCTAACCCCTGAAGAATTAATCATGCCATTAAACAGGAAAACTTCCTGCTTTTGAGTGAAGTTTGGATGAACAGATGGCATTTCACTAATTGGCTAGTTTTAATGTGGATTTTCATTCACTGTTCTGATGCTTCTCTGCCTCCTCATGGCGTGTTGCCTCTTCATGTGTTTGCATTTCTGCATTGCCTTTGTCATTACTGACATGCTTATGCTTTAGACAGTGACATTAATATTTAAATAAGGTTGCAGGCAAGCCATCTGTGTACGCTTGCAATATCCTGCTCCCACAAGTTTCCACGGTATTTCAGAAAGGTTGCTGGAATTTACTTCAGGAGAGCAGGAGAACAAGAAATTTAACATAATTCCTGGGTACTGAATTTTCTCAATGGACAGACCACCCAAGTGGCAATAGAGGAGAGGAAAAGAATATAAACGGGCATAACAGCAGTTTTGCTATCACCCATCAGTCTGATGCAGTTGCACCCTTCTTTCAGCCTGAGTCTCTGCCAGCTTCCCTTCTGTGCATGGCAGTGCATGCTCATTCTTCATTGGGCTACTCTGCTTACTCAATATACAGCTCCAACAGCGGAGGTTTTTTTCCAGCAGGGACTTACCCTAAAAAAGAGGTAAACTATTAGTCATTGGAAGATAAAATCTTGATAAACTGGGGACGCTTAGGTAAAGATGTTAAGAAAAGCCTTCAGTTTAAGCCTGAAAGTCCATGCTGACTTTGGGAAAGCAAGATGCTTGAGTAGTTCAGACTGATGCCCCAGGACAGTATTGTGCATGTGTGGCTTTTAAGGCTACTTACAATTTCCTCTGCGTGATATATCCTGAGTTTTCACATGCGTAAGCATAGCTCCAGGGAGAGCTAAAGGCTTTCTGGGGTGTGTGTGCTGCAGAGAACAAACAGGGATCTCGCTAATTGGCATGACAATAGCTACAGTACACGTGTGCATCTGTGGATAAACACAGCGAGAATTTTTTCTTGGTAGCACTGTCTTAGGTCTAGAGTTTTCCTGAAGCAAAGGTAAATCCCAATGACAGGTAAATCAGGTAGTCAGGTTGTTCAGAGCTGAATAAATCTCAGGAAAGAGAATAAAATTTTCATTCTAAAGGCAGGTTACTCAGTCTAAAGACCATGAAGGTATCTGTAGAGAGCAGGTGAATTTGCTTTGCTGAGAACACTGACTAGGCAAGATAGGATTGTATAATCACCTCTTCCTGTAATATTTTTTTTTAAGGCTCATTATACATGAATTAATCTGTGGCCACAGGCCAAGAACTTTACCTTTTCTTACCACAGGGACAGTTCTGCAAAAGTATCACACCCATCAGTATCAGTGGTGATGCTCTTTCACACAGGGGGAGAATAGGAGGGAAAGGGAAAAGGAATCATGCATATACTCTTTATTCATACGTGTTCTTGAATACAAAGACCTGATCTCTTGTGATGTTGTAATGAAAGAGATTTGCACTGGTTTATTTTATTCACCAGCTTCCTTCCCGCTCTGCAAATGCGTGCAGAAACCCGGAGGAGCAGTGTTGGCATACTGAGTGTGCACAAAGATTATTCTCTGCCTATGTTTTAATGAGACTGGTGTCCTCACTGCAGACTTTGCTGAACTGGGGAAAAGCATTGTTTTTTCCTGTTTTTTAATTTATTCTGAAAGTCTCCCTCTTTCTTCAAGCCCTTGAAACACTTTTGCTCAGTGCTGCTCAGTGCTTACGTTGTTCTGAAGGGATTCAGCTATAATGCCCATGGAAGCGTTCAGGATGCTGTCAAGATATGGCTTTAGAGCAATACCAGTCTGGGCGATAGTAGTTGTCTTTATTCAGAGGGGTCAAACTCTGTATCAGAACCAGGTGTAACCATCTGTGTAGACCTGTGTACATCTACACATATGAAAGCTATCTCCAGGGGAATTCTGTAAAGGTATGTGGAAGTGTTTATATGATCAAGGAAGGTGATGCCTTTGTTTATGCCTTTTTTGGGGGAATAAAAATAATTTCTTTGCCTTTATATTTTATTTCCAATAGAACAGAATATAGCAAATTTCAATATATAACTACTATTTTTAAATTATGATGCAACTCCTAAGAAAACACAGTACCATTATCACAGTATGGCATAAGTAATGTCAAATTGTAATCGCTGAAAAATAAAACTGTTCCTGACTCTTCACTGAACAAATGTCTTTTAGTGTCTGCTTAACATTTCAATTTTCACAGAATCATGGAATATTTCACATTGGAAGGGACCCATAAGGATCGAGTCCAACTCCCTGCTCCTCGCAGGACCACCTAAAATTAAACCATATGACTAAGAGCGTTGTCCAGACACTCCTTGAACTCTGATAGTCTTGGTCCTGTGACCAGTTCCCTGGAGAGCCTGTTCCAGTGTGTGACCACCCTCTCAGTGAAGAACCTTTTCCTAATGTCCAGTCTGAACCTCCCCTGACACAGCTTCATTCCATTTCCTCGTGTCCTGTCGCTGGTCACCAGAGAGAGGAGATCAGCACCTTCCCCTCCACTGCCCCCCTTGAGGAGGCTGTAGATTACAACGTGGTCACCCCTCAGCCTTCTCTTCTCCAAACTGAACAAACCAAGGGACCTCAGCTGCTCCTTGCAAGTCTTGCCCTCAAGACCTTTCACCATCCCGGTCGCCCTTCTCTGGTGAGTTTTGCTGATCAGTGGTTATTTGTATGTAAGAAAATTATGGTCTTTGCATAAGGTCATTATTGAATGTGTTTCTTACTGGTAGCAGGTAAAAAATATTGTAAAGAGTACTACTTTTGCCCATGGAAAAAACCTAAAGACCAGGATATATTGGCTGTTTAATTTCTTTTAAAGAAACCCTCCCTTCCCAAATAAATTCTTTCATACTGCAGTCCATGTGGATTTTCTCCCTTCTTTAAGTGAAGTAGGCTTCTCTGGGTATCAGCCTGCCTTCCTCGGGCTGACCTGCTCACTGTAATCCGCTCCCCTCCTCCCAGGATTAGGTGTCCGGTCAGGATTTCCAGAGACGTAGGAAAACTTTGAACCATTCAAAGAGTAAGCAGGGAATCAGCAGTTTCTTTCTGTTAATTTGGTTTCCAGGGCTAACATTCACCCAAACAGAGTAGGATGAAGCACTGCCTTTGCTCAGCGCCCGAGCCAGGACAACCTGGCCGTGGCTGGAGTCCCCCTTTCAGGCGTAAGTGCTGGCCCCCCATTTCATGTGTTTTGTATCAGTCTAGGCTCCAGGTCTGTTGTGTTAAAGCACCTTTTGGAGTTTGAGGGTTGGTGCATATGGCAGTGTAGAAAGAGGTAGCAGACCCAGAGGCATCCAAACATGGTATCAAATTGGTCAGAAGTTCTTTTATTCAAATACGCTTTCAAACCATCTGCTTTCAACACACAGAGAAATGCTCTGTGAGTTACCGATTGTCTTTTTTTTTTTATTATTTTTTTTCCCCCACAATGCTGTTTCTATTGCTGCTGTATTCAGAAACAAACGGGCTGTCTGTATAACTTAGTCATCAGTGGGGCATTCAATACCAGACATGCAGGTAAGGTTTTTTGAAAGTGCTTAAGAAAGCTGCGAGTCAAGTTCTATTGATGCACAGGGAAGTTGGGTGAATTATTTCTGGGTGCTTATGAAAAGCCCACTTACGGGTATTAGAAAACTGATTTATGTTCATAAAACTCCACTCTTTGCAGACACAATATGACTTAAAAGAGCATCTTAATGGAGTCTAGCTAGAACCTAAAATCAATATTTCATTTCTCTTAAAGAGAGCCTTTGCTTTCTAAAAGGCACAAAAAATGGTGCCTAGAATAAGGAAATAAGAGACTCTGCTTGATAAGGTCATGCAATCCTTCATCTACTAGAAGTACCACGTGATACCACTCTTTTTCTTCACTTTGCACTTTACACTCTGCTTTCTTTCGATATGAACAAATTGATATACAATTTCCAGCTCATAATTAAGAGCCTGATTTAAAGTTGTAGGTACACAATTTTGTGTATGAATTTACATACAGGTTCTCGTATTGATGGTGGAAACTTACACAGGGTTGCTCCAAGGTCAGCTAGGTGAGTTCACCTCTCAGATCTCTTGTGATCCATTAGAAGAAGGGTCTTCTGCTGCAGAAGGTGGCAGATGATTATGTATTGTGTGTTCACATGCGGAGGTGTATGTAGGACTGGTTAAAATGAACACAGAGCACACACTTTCTGTTTATTCCCACTTTGACTTTGCCAGGCATAGTCAACCAGTATGTCTTAGATTTCTCCACCTCGTTACTAGTGCTCTTGACTTGCCAGATGCGTACATCTTAAAACCATGATCATGCCTGCTTTTACAAATTTTTGTCCTCAGAAGGGCTCTGATTTCAACACACGTGTAGCAATAGTGTACATTCATCTAAGCTGTGTGAGGCTGGGAGAGAAGATGAACGTGTATGCAGAATCCATAGCAATTCATAAGGTCCTGATCGAGATCTAAGAGGTTGAAACCATTCATTCTATGAGCCTGAAGCAAAAATTAATTGTTTAAAATTATAACCATTCAGAAAAAATATTTTCATGCAGGATTTTCTTTTCCAGGTGAAATGAAACTTCCCACAAAATGAATGGAATACGTTAAAGTAAAAAGTAATGTTTTCTAAGCCTAGCGTAGCAATTTGCTCCCTTTGCAGTTTCTTTGCATTTAAATTTTACATGTTAAATCCTACATATGCGATTCCCACATTGCAACAGAACACAGGGATGCAATTTCCTTTTTCTTTTTTTTCAACAAATAAACCTCCTTATCATAGAGAGGTATAGAGAGTCCTTCAAAAGGGCTAATATAGACTTACTGAATACCAGCAAACATTGTAACGCAGTGATGTCCTTCCGAAAATTACTTATAGCTACATTTCCATTTTCTTTAGAGTTACATTTCCATTCTCTTTAGACTCCACAGAGACACAGGCATTAGATTTCAAGCTGGGATTCCTATTTTTAGAAAGGCAGTAAGTTTCATTAGCAGTTTCTCCAGGCTGGCTGTAATTCTGTCTGAGCTGAATGGAATGGAAAGAATGGAGTCATCTCATTCATTAGTTTCTTTAGATGTGCATCATTTTAAACGGCACTGCTTTGCTGGGCTTTATTTAACTTGACTGTAGCTTGCACTCAGTCTAGATGTAATGGGAAGACAATAATCAATGTCATGTTTCAATGTAAAAGCAGCATTCACCCATTGCATTCTTTAGCAGAAGTGTCTTGCTAAATCCTATGTCTGAATAATTGTAAATGAGACCTCAGATAGTCGAGATTGATGTAAATCATAAATAAATTTCAAAAGATGGTATTTTTTTGTCAGTTTCAAGGATTTTTGGTTTACATACAGAGCACATACTTCAAACCCTTTCTCTGTAGCTATGTGGGCTTTGCAATCCATTTAAAAATGGTAAAATTAATCGAAAACTCCTCCATGTTCACTTGAAATCAGGAACATAAAATACTTACTAAGTGTCCAGGAAGTGAAATTTAAAATTTTTTAAAAATATAACACTCTGTATCTAATAATAATGTGTGTATTTATTATATGCATATTTATTCCTTACATTCAGTATAGATAGTATTCTGTATTTTAGTGAATTTGGTGTGTGTGTTAGGAAATTTTGCAGTACGCTGTGGCAATTTTAAGTTGACTGCTATCAATAATTATTGACATTTCCACTTGTTCTAGTATTAAAAGATTGCATAAACAGGAATTTATTTTTCATGTGCTTCCCTAATTTGAGTGGTGTCACATCACCCTTTCTCCAAGACCAATTAAATGTGACACACCTCTATTAGGAGTTCTTATATGCTTCTGCTTAGTGGAAGGCTTCTTACTGGAATAGAAAAGGTCTTTTTTAATCACCATGATCATATCTGGTTCACACTTTCCTATAAAAATGTAATAATCACTGAGAGCTGGGAGTTTCATTCCCATCTCATTGTAATAACATTATCCTGTGACAGCTGGCTTTAGATGGCAAGCTGAGTTACGTTTCAATTTAGAAGCAAAATATATAGTCCAGTATCAACCTGCAAATCTTGGAGTTCATCTCTGTCAGTGCTGTTTGTGTCACCCTGAGGAAGTTTCTGCATTCTTCTGCACTTTGGTTTCCCATGTACAGAAGGAAATTGTTATTCTTCTACCTCACAGTGCACAAATGTATCCCAGGTTATAATCCTTGCTCACAATAACAGTCCTGGATTCTCTGATAGTGGTAATACAGGACTGAACGATTCTGCTGCCATCCAACTGAGCATAATTTTCGGTAGCCTGTATAAATCCAATGGGTCTGACATCTATTAAAGCGAAGTGTTTCTTGTTTAATATATATTTTAGTATTAAACATTTGAAACTTAATTTTTATCTTACATCAAGGTCTTACTGTTCATACTTATGAAATACTCAAAATAATTAATGAAACAGGGGATTGCCAAAAGCCACTAAGTGACTTATTAAGATGTATATCCTTTAACTTTCAAAATTCTTAGTTAGGAGCATAAATTCAAAGTCCTGAAACATGTAAACATATTTCATGAGAACAGCTGTACTGGGTCAGATGGATTTTGTCTCTGGTAATGGAAATATTATTATGCCTGGGAGGGATGTATAGCAATATATATATTTTTAGGTATATATATTTTTGAGAATTTATTGACTGATATTTTTGGATGTAGAGTTGACTATCTAAGTATTTAATAATCAGAAGTGGATTTCTTCATTCTGACTTGCTACTTGCTAACAAAATGCTACTTTGGTATATTTAATTGGTCAGAATGAAGAAATCCAGATAATAACCAAATGCTACTTACATAACCTTCAGAATATCTTGAAGATATTTAAAATTATTGATGAATTAATCTTCATAAGGTACAGAAACATTAATATGATTTTAAAAATGGAGGAAAAAGTGAAAAAAAGTGACTCATGGCCCATCATGTAGAAGTTCAGTAGAAAATAGATGATTCTGTTGTATTGATGCAGGAGAGTACACTGTCAGTAGAACACCCCTAGAATTGATCTGGCAATTAGAAGAGAAATAGTCAGACTTTATCATGGATCCCTGAGCTTTACCATTATTAGTGCTGTGTTTTCTTAGATAGTTCTTACTTCTCTAAAATGCCATTCTCCTGTTACTGATTTTTACCCTGGTTTCCTAAGGAGTGAGTTTGACTCTTTCCTTAATAATTTATTGCCAGCTGCAGCCTAATTCAATGGTAGAAGACTCAACAGATATTTTAATGAGATACTGGAACTTCATCCAGAGATGCAGGTGCGGGCAGACCTTATGTGTCTCCCTGCTAGGGCTGAAGCACCCCTCACTGCACAATGGGTAAGCCACATGGGGGGAAACTATTGAAAATGCCTCAAGATCTTTCACTGAACATTTGCTGGACCTCACACATAGTTTAAGAACAAGAAATTTAAGGGGAAAAAAAAAAAAGAAGTTAAATGTCCTTCATTCTGTTGTTAACAACCAGTCCACCTGCACAGATGTTTTTGGGAGTTTCTGAAGAAAGAACATGAGGCTGAGACACAGCTCACTGAGGTGTTACCCAGGATGCTAGAATTTGCATTTAAATAATAAATCACGGTGTAGTAATTCTGTGGACAGAAGCCTGTTGCTGGGTTAAGCCCAATCAGCTGCCTTGTTCCTTCTCATTATACTGTTTCAATCACTTCTCATCCTACCAGTCAGGCATTTGCAGAAAAATCCCAGAGCCATTTTAGTAACCTGAGCAAAATTATGTTCAATAGACTTCTCTCAAATGTCATTTGCTTTTTCAAGCCATGCACAGCTTCAGCCACAGTGTCCTTTTTGAAAGGTCTGTTAATCCATTTCCATACAGATACTCTTCTTGCTGGGTTTTTCCCCCAGCCTTCCTTAGTTCAGCATTCACCACGTAGCTGCTGATCTCTCTCTGCTAAGCAAGTCCAGTCGTGCAGTAAATAAGCGCATCATGGAACTGAACTGATGATTGCACTATGAGCAATAATATTTACTAAAGTTCATTCCTGTGTTACAATCATTATTCTAGTGAGGCAGTTTCTAGATGAATAACATCATGCACTGCTCATGCTACGAGCTCTTTGTCCACCTTTCTTCTAAGAGGAAGTGTTGATAAAGACGTTCAGGTGTGTAGGTGTGAGGTTTTCAAATGGGGTAAGGCAGATGTGCTTTTCTATGTGGTCACTGGTCAATGTGGCCAGCGCACTTACTAGTGTGCATCAACAGTGCTGCTGCTTCTTCCTAAACTGTTGCCTCAGGTCTGTGAAAATTATTTGCATTTAGATCTTTGTAGTTTTTCTGGCATCTGAACAGTAGTTAGATCTGTACCACAGGAGTGTGAAAGTACAGGCGTCTCTCTTCCAGTCTGGATCTGGAGGAAGCTTGGAGGGTGTTTCAGAAGTGTTTGTTTTTTCTTGTAGACATGACCAAGTGACACTTCTAGTCACTGCATTTCCTTCCTTCTTGTTCAGTGAAGTCTGACTTGTGTTGTTGCATCTGTTGCAAATTCCCTAATGATCCCAAATATTCAAGCGTCCATCTCTCTCTCGCTGTGTGCCAAAGAATTCTCCAGGCTAGTGACAGTGAGCAGAAGACTCTTCTTTTACATAGCACCCTGTTGCAAAAAGCTCCTAAGCTAACCTGAGCATCCTGGCACGCACTGGCTGCCCTGAAGAGTACTACTGGCTAATGTGAGAACTTTCCCCTTTTGAGTATCTCAAAATCAGTGTCCTGCAAGCCATTTTATGGCAAGTACAAAGGATGTAGCTGCAAAAACTAAATACCGGCAGCTGCCCGGAGTGCGTGGGAGATGGCAGCACTTCTGCTCAGCTGGTGGGTCCCCTTCCTGGGGCGGGGAGAAGGTGGGCTGCTGCATGGTCTGCAGGCATGATCTGTGTGTCCAGCCAGGCTGGGCAGCTCTGCTCTGCCCACCTCCAGAAAGAGCAAAGGGCTGTCCTCTGAGAGGTGCCCACCAGCCAGCAACACAATTAAGTGCTGTCCTTGTCAGGATTTGACCAGAGGGCTAGGGGTTGAACACCCCTCATTGTATTAAAAGCACAACAAAAAGAAACTTTTGCTCTCTCTGTTCTTACACTGGGGAATATGGCTTTGATGCAGATGATATTCCTCTCCTTTCCAGTAATGAGTAATATAAAAGATGAACATTTTCACGGGGTCATCTTTTTTTTCCCCTACTGTATAGTAACAATTACATTATTACTTTAGAAAGGATGTATTTGACCACCAATTTTTAAAATAAATATTGCTAAATATAACTATAACTTATAAAATTTATAAGAGAAGAGAGTACGCTAAGGAGGGATCATTCTGTTTATACTGTTTCTGACATGTCTTCCTAATGCACCTGTACTAATTCCTGCCAGAGACAAGAAGTTGCACTAGGCAATAAGTTGGGTCCATTAAGAACATAAAAAAAAAATTAGCATACGGGATAGTTAAGTGATCTTCCATTATGCATTTCCTGTGGCTAAGGGAAACACATGCATTCACCCTAAGCACTGTTTTCTTTTCATACCTATTAAAGCTGCATTATTCTTTTGAATAAAATGTGAGTGGGAAAACTTCATTGGCTTGGATTATACTATTTTCTGCAGAATGAAACACAAGTCAAATTATGTCAGTGAATAATAGTCTAAAGGGTTTGAATAAATGTGGAACATTATTCTTCCTAATTTAAAAAAAAAAAAAGGCATGAAGGTCTTTGTTTCTGTAATGAAATTGCCATCAGGACAAACACATTAGAGGTACAGAAGCAGAATTCACATTCAAAAAGCAGTAGCTGCCTGCATGCTATTAAGATAAGGAAACAATATGTTTCCAGCTGAGTGACCATACTTCCTTGTGATCCATTAGGCAAGCAGAACTTACAGATCATTCCAGTCTACATGTAATTCCAGTAAAAAACCCAAAACATGATGTCAAAACTGGGGAGCCACACATGTCCTTAGCCCAGCACAGGAACAAACTCAAATGGGACTGACAGTAATAGAGAATTTGCTTTAGACCTCAAGGATCTTTAATTCAAGGAAAAAGTCTTTTTGAGAACATTTTGGCTGGCAGTACGATTCATTAGTTACACTGTACAAGCACTATGCTGTACTGCCCGAGAAATATTATCCAGCTTTCAGAACCACAAACTTGTCTGAGCTGAAAAGACAGAACTGAGCAGCTGGGAATAGTGCTGGAGACCAGGAATAAATGCTGGATTTGAAACTATACGTAAGATATCTGTAAAGTGCACAAATCTTAGTGGAAAAGCAATGCAGGAAATGAGTATTTCCTACAATGACACTAGCTATTCAATATAGCCTACTGATATTAATCTGTGCGGTCTTTTTTTTTTTTTTTAAAATAGAATTTTGCTCAGAATAACAGAAAATAAGCTGGGAATTGGGAAGTCCATCTCATTTTTCCTCCCCCATTTGAGACAAGACTGGCTGTATCTAAACTATTCCTGATGGATCTTTGGTCAGTTCTTAAAACCTGCAGAGAAAGACGTTGCACATTACCCCTAAGCAATCTACTCCGGTACTTACCTGTCTTTCCCATTAGAGGCTTTTCCACCTGCCTGATGTACACCTCCATTGCTGCAATTCTAGTCCATACTACTTGTCTCATTCACAGCAGACATGAAAAAAGTTTATTCCCTTCCTTTTTTTCAGCAACTTTTTAAGCCTGTCATCCCCTACATTTTTCTTTTCCCTTAACAAACCAAATCACATTTTCATGTTTCCACATTTGACGTCTCTGATAATTCCTATGGGCTCATCTTTCTGATGTGTAACATTCACAGCTGGAAACAGTAGTCCTGGGGAGGCCATAACAGTGCTGAGGAGAGCAGAATTATTACTTCCTGTGATTCACTTTAAACAATTCAGGTTTTATCTTTCAGTATTTCAGTAACACTATTTAATTATGATTAGTCTGTAAACAATCATTACCCAAATTCTCGTTTGCACTTACACTACATGTCGCTGACTGCTATGTGTAACTGATTTTTGATTGTCATTATTTCCTGTCTAGGACTGGTATTTCTTTTTTGGGGGTTTGTTGTTGGTGTTGTTGTTTTAATGACAGTTTCTCCCATTTGTCAAAATTTTTCATTCTCCTCTTCCTTTTACAGTAAGCTTACAGACCCTCACCACTTCTTGCACATTTAATGCACAGTCTTTTGTTCAGGTCTCTAATGAAATTATTTAAGATTATGGAACCCACAAAATCCTTCTATAGTACTTAATTCATCCTTTAACTTTTGGCCTCTTGAAAAATTTTTCTCCAATTTACTATCCATTTTGTGGTAAGCTAATCATGAGTGTACTTTTGGAGGAAGTCAAATGAATATCTTGTTGGACAGGGTCAAATGTCCTATTCAATTCAAAATGTCTGGTTTCACCTAACTACCAGGTTTGTTGTCATGTCATAGAAATTGAATTGGTTCAACAGGATTTGTTTTTGACAAACCCATACTATTACTTACCATTTTGGTATCTTCTAGATGATAAGTAGACTTTTTCAGGTTTTTTGCTCTAATATTTCTTTGAGAATTGAAGTTACATTGATTTCAGTAGCTTTTAAGCCTATCCTATTGTTTGGTCTCTTTTTTTCTCTAGGAATGAAACACTGCATGATGTTGTGATTACTGTCTCCCATGCTGCCAGTTTTTGAAAGTTGTTCAGAACTGAAGAAGCCGCTATTCTTTGGGTGCTGTCTTTACTTCCTGGATCTAAAGGTGCTTAGCCATGTCCCACTTGCCTGTTGTATAGTCTTGTTCTCTTTCTTCAGTGGATCAGGAGTTAGAAACCTGCCATTAGTATCAAAGCCTATCTGTCAGATGATTGTGCTAACACTTTTTTCTTTTTGATCTTTTCTAAAGGCTTCTTCCACCTGAGCGTGCTATTTTAGAGGCCAGCAATAGACCATACCTGACAGCAATACTATTGGGTTTTTTTCCTTCTGTCATTGTGCAGAGGTCTAATGAGTCTAATTACCATTATATTTTGGACTCAGGGAAAGTGGATATACCCTTGATATACAAAACTCTATCTCTTCTTTCTGTTCCTTAATAGGTGGCATTATTCTTGATCAGCATTCAGGTTAAATAAATGATCAACTGAGTGATAGCTTTGGTGCAGCAATAATGTTGCTTACATATACACATTTTTGTTTCTTCTTCTTTGTTTGCCATAGTTCTTTTTTCAGTGTAGGTGTATCTAAATGTTCAGTACATTGACTGACCTGTTTGCTCCCCTTACCATACTTCATCAGTTTTTCAGGGTTTTATCTAGGCTACCTACCTCCGAATTTGACATGAGCCGCCATCCGTCCTCATTCTAGCTCTCCTCATCTGGTGAGAAAATCCAGGCCTGAGATCTTTTCTTCTCCTTTCTGTGTGAGAAAGACAATGCCAACTGAACAGTTTGCTTCTTGGTACACTGGCATACAATGAAGAAATAAAACCAACCCAAAACGCACAAAGCTTCCCAAGCAGCCACTACCTATGCAGCTATGTTTTTGTGGCTCTGTCCCTGTGTGGCTGTTTTGCTGAGCTAGAGGGGTGGAAGATCGTTGTCACACCCAGATCTTTGACTCTCTTTCCCTCAGGGTCAGAGCCTGTTGTCACCTCTGCTCAGGTGTCATCCATGCCACAACTTGGCAGTCAGTGAGCCTTGCTGAACCTTGGTAATTCTTCATACTGTCATGGGTATGAGCTCCTGGCAGGGAGGACCCTGGTGCATCCATCCATTTAAAGGGAGAGTAGCCAACCATCACCATTATTTTATTTCCACGGTAGTCATAAATCTCTTCAGGGGCAAACAACTTTCCTCCTTGTCCGTCATTGTAAGTAATCCTTTGGTGGTGTGATGTGGATGCTGGATGGGAAGCAAGTGACCTGTTGAATAGCAGGTTCATCTTCCTGGTTCTGCTGCATCTTTTCCTACCTCACCAGTTTCCCCTCCACTAGAGATTTGTATGTGCATTATGTTGATAAGCTCATGGTCTTCCTTGAAACTCATTAACCTTATGCAATCATCCAAGCTCTCCCACTTGATTAGTCTGACAGGAGACACCTCTCACACCAGGTGATCTTGCTGACATTTTTTTCTTGGCAGGAAAGTGGAATACACATTGTGTGGAAACCTGGACCAGGATGCAGTCTGAAGATTTTCACTCTGTGAGACAGAAGGCTTTTTGACAATACAGCAGTACGTAGCCAATTTGCTGCTTCCTCCTGGAGTCTTTGCAAAAACTTGAATGATTGCTTCAAACGTTATTATTGTGGAATCAGTACATGGAAGAATTTAAATGCATGTTCTCACAACTACTGAAAATGAATTGAGGACAGCCTAGGTTAGCATTATGACGGATATGTGTAACATCGTGAACCACATTGTAAAGTGTTATGGTCAAAGACTGTATAGCACATGGGGGTGGGGGGAAGGATCATTTTTTTCTCAGGAAACTATGGTTAAATTTTTTTTTTTTAGACCAAATAGTGTGGGAAACACTGATCCAGAAAACAGTTCAAATCCCAAAGCACAAAAATTAATTTCTGCAAATATGTAACATTCAAATGAATGAGAATAACCAACAAACATTTAACAGCTGCAAGAGATAGCCGTTAGTCATGATTGACTATCAGCTAGAAAACTGACCTTCCTTATCAGTTAGAACTTCATGGCATAAGAAAGAACATCTCTTTACAGAGAATATCATTACTCTGTTTTGTTTTCAGACTGTAAAAAGCCTTACTGAATTAATTTGTACTAAAACTCCCCCAAAGAGAATACCTATAAAAAATACAATTTATTTTAATTCTTTTTTTTCTGAGGGGTGTTTTAGTCTCTAAACTTATGGGAAATACCTTTAGGACTTCTCCATAATTTTAAATAATACAAACAATAAAATTTCATATTGGAGGGCTGATAAAAGCTTCTTTATTACAACAGTACAGATTAGTGCATTAAAGTGAAGTAAATTTTGGTTTTGAGAACAAAACAATGAAAACAAAATGTTACAGAACCCGTGGTCTGTGCATGTTCCACTCCTCATTGTAAAATAAGAGCATAATATACACAGCAGGTTTGGTTATCATTTTTTATGTAGTAACAGATTTAACACAGAATATAGCCAAGGGAAATGTATATTAGAATTAACAAGAGCTAGTTGTTACTGATGAAGAATATAATGTAAAAAATTCACTGATATTATAGCATGCAGAAAATATGCTTCATCATTGGAAATAGAGGTCACTGCAATAATAATTTCAAACAAGTTAACATATGCCTGAAAACCTCTGGGATCTGTCATGCTTTCATTGATGCCAAGGTCAAAGATGAGGGCTGTGCTCAGCAGGCATACATCAAAAGTACAAATTACTGCAGCCACTTATTGTAGTGGTTTCTGAAAAACTGCTAACATCAGTGGGATACAGGTCAAAACAATTATCATTTTGAGCCCCTCAGATAGCTGTTATGTTACTAAGTATGTCTTGGATATCTAAGAGCCAGACTCAAAAGTATACTTAGGACTTAGAGGAAAAACAAGGAAGGAATATGAATCAGTGAATTAGTGGTTAGAGCTCTCAGATGGTAAGGTTGAGGCTTGTACGCAGGTCAAGCTCCCATAGTTATTACTATTTCTTGTTTCTCATCCAGTGCTAATGTGAAATGTGTCCCAGGGAGAGGATCAGGGCTCCTTTCTTCCTGCTCCCTCTCCCCGGTATCATTGCCACCCACTTTTATCTGAAAGCTCTCCAGGACAGGATCTGCAGTTGGGAGCAGAGATCTCTGACTGCAGTAACTTCTTGAGGCTCGCTGTAGGCCACTGAGCACTTTCACCCTCCTTCATCCAGGGATCCCAACAAGAAGGATGAAATATGCACATCTTTCCTCTAAAAAGCCTACACGCTTCTACTCCAGGAGAGCCGGGTAGCTAGAAGTTAGGTATTGCAAAGTGTTTGTGCCTGAATCCTGACTTTAACAAGGAGGGAAATATATCAGTATAGAAGCTGTCCAAGCACTGCAGGTAGTTGAAAAGCATTGGTTTGTTATAAGCTCTAAAGGTAACATCTCAATTTTACAAGTAATGTTAATCAGGAAACCATTAGGGGAAAGGGCCGAATTATTATTAAAAATCACTGAAGCATAAGCAATTTAATTTGGCTTACTGAAATCAATAAAAAGACCTCTAACTAACTGTAGGGCTTTGACACAAGCCCTTACAATGGTTACAAGCTGTGGCAAACACTTTGTGTCTTCCCAAAATGCAGAGGCATAGCAAGGACTTTTCTCAGATATCACGGAAAAGAATAAAGGAGGCAAGCAGTAACATACACTAGGGACCAAGAGCAATACAGGATTTCAGCTGAATTTGGAGTTAGGCTCCAAAACTGATCCTGAAAACGTCTTTTTCAGCTGCTGCTGAACACCGAAGGTACCTAGATAAGATAGACACTTTGACTTCAATGGTCAAACCAAACTCTTTAACCAGCCACTGGAAGGTCTCGTTCTGGTCACTTGTGGTATTGCTTTTGCTGACAGGACTGAGAGGTTGGGTGCTCAGATCCACTCATCCTGCTTTGGAGCTGTAGAGAAGGGGCTCTCCACCACGGCCCACCAGGTCACCAGTGTTCGAGCTGCTGCCAGAGCCTACCCTGTTGCACAGATGCACCGGACTAGCTTTCACATGCAATTGAATAATATCTCCACCTGGCGAGGGAAAGTTGGCCTGACTTTAAGAGAAAAGTGTGACTTTCTGTTCTAACAGTTTGGACAGTCATTCAAGAAAAAAACAGCCCCAAAACCCAGTCCCCATTCCCACAACTTTACATACCTTATCTGGTGTCTTTTTCAGTCACTGGCCAGTGGAATAGTTTCAAGAAAAGCAGAGGAATATAGCAACCATCTTCTGCTAAAGCCTGATGACAAAAGAGATGGAAAATAATTGCTAGTTTCCTTTTCAGTATGCAGATTTTAAGTTTCCTGCATCCTTCATAAGTTCTAAGTATATACAGTCTAAGTAAGTGTGTTAGAGCTGATCCCTTCTTGTTTTATTCTTTTTTATTTGTTTTTGAGAGAGACATTTATCTTAGCACAAGAATTCTGCACTTGAGTGCAGGAAAACATCTTCCTTATTGGACTTAACTAAGTTTTCAGTATTTCTTTTGGGTTTTTGCTTTCTCTTTTTCATTCAGCTTGTCTTCTGTCTGGAGGTATCTTTCTTTTCCCATTCACTGAATAGAAAGCTTATGTCCCAGTTTAGCATTTTATACCAAACACCTAAAGAGTAATTTAAAAACATTTGTCATTTTTAGGACCTGGTAGAAAATACTTCTAAAATGCTAAAAGGAGTTGATTATCTGGTTGATATTTTTGTTGGTCAAAACCCCCAAACTCTCAACCCTTTCTGATAAACAGTTTTCGATTTTTATTGCATCCTTAATGGCATTTTGTTGTCTAAGAAGTCTGAGGAGATTATATTGCACCGAAAAATAATTACTTGATTTTCTGTCCTAAGATGTGTCTCTCATGCTGGCTTCTAAGCAGTAAATAGCACAAACCCAAACATTATTTGATGACCTATTGCCAGAAGAACAGGAGTCTAGAATCCTGGATGGTATTCACTAGGCTGCCATGTGACCTTCAAAAGGTGTTGGAAATCTTGCATGTATAACTTTTCCTCTGTAAAGCAGGAACGATTCTGTTTTGACATGATTGCAGAAAGCAGGAGGAGAGGCATTTTCAAGGGCTGTTCTTTCCATGTTGTACCTCATTAAAAGCAGAGCAAAGAGTCCTGCTGAACCTTTGCTGGCACCAGGTCTGAGAGAGGCAGTGAAACCTTGCTGCCTCTTCAGGGTTTCCTGGGTTCTGCAAGGCACAATGAGAGGATGCTTTGTGAAGCATTTCATTGTCCTGGCTCTCAAGGGAGGCTAGCAAAATCTGTTTGCTCTCTGTGAACTTCCATTCCTTTCTATAAGGAAAACCTTCATATTTCAGAGGTACGGTATGTAGCTAAGTTTAATAAAGCTGGTGAGGTCTTTATACAGATATGTCTGTGGTTTGGGAGACTGTAACTGTTAAAAGTAATGTAAGTGGAATGGAATAGGGTGGGGTGAGAGTATGGGATGAGTGACAGAGTCACAGAGAAATTTAATTTAACAAAATAGATGGAGGAATACAGACCAACCTGCTCAGTTCAGGGAGTTGCTGGCAGCTTGCTTACCTCATGCTGAATGCTGCTTATTGCTTAATCAGTCAAGATACAACTCCCCAGACTGTGTTTGGGGAATTGAGGGAAGAAATATTGAAAAAATATCCCTCTGGATTCATTCCAAGGCTCAATTTTGACACCTTTTTACTACTGTCATGTGCAACTTCTATGTCAGCTCAACAATAGAGCACTGTTTTTCGGGCTCAGTGTATTCCTCGACAGGCTTACAAACTGAAAAGGGACATTGCAAAAGAGTGGAAATAGGGAATCAGTCATAGGACTGGCCGAGCAGCAATTTTCCATCAGCAAACACGCACTGCAGCAGTAATGGTCTCCCTGTTAGCACATTCGAGCAGAGTGTTTTAGAGTGGGATCCCAATGACGGCATCAGTTTTGGGAATACGGTTGCACTGGCCAAGTCTCATGTGCTAAGCATGCAGCCAACACTGCTGGCTCCCATTAGGCTTGCACTTCCTACATTTGAAGTATAAAGCTGTACATTTTTTTCCATCTCTGAAACACTATATACATTTCACTGCCTCTGCAATGGAGTTCAGTGCACAAAGGATACTGGAAGGCATATTAGAAAGCTCTCCGACAGCAACCCAGCATGAAAGGGGCTCCCACTCCTTGTGTTCGAACTCACTGGGAGGGAAGAAAGTGATCCATTAGTCATGGGACATAAAGGAATGAAGGGGGAATGGAAATTACATTTATTTCAAGCTAAAATTAAACCTCTGGATAATTTTGTTTCACATCTGATTCATTTAAAACTTTGATTAACCAGGCCAGGCTTTTCTTCAATAGAGATCGGAATTACATTTTCTTTGTAACTTATTTATGCTTATTGCTGTCAAGCCAAATGACTTGATGTGGTCTCTTAAGTCCAGGTCTTTACACATACTGACAAAGAAATGCTTATGCAGATTTCAGCCAACGTATTCCCATGCTGGCAAATTCTGATTACTTCACCTTTATATCCTCTCTGATCCTATTGACTGTTATATCTCACAAATGGAAGAGATACATCTAATGAAAACGTAAATACCATCACCCTGCGTCCCAGTGTTTTCCTCCCCCTCCAAAAAGAAAAGACCAAAGGCTCTTTCACTGAAAGGCTACCAGGATTTTAGGTGAAATCCCAGTATTATTGAAGGCAATGTCAAAACTCCCACTGAGTTCAATCAGGTCAGGATTTCACTGCCTGGTTTTGTAAAGTTGATGAATAAGAGGACATGGGATATGGATATATAAAGCAATCACAAATCACAGAATGTGAATCATACACTGTATGAGCTGGGCTTTTATAATACAAGAAATAGGATCATCCAGAGAAACTGAGAGTTGCAAATCTAAAGCTCATAAAAGGGAACTGGTTTTATCCCGTGCATAGTTACTTCTGGAACACTGTGGCACAATCTTCACATCTCTGACTGAAGCGCTTAGACAGAGTCAACATTAGCAGCTGAATAAAATTAAGCTTGAATTACAAGGGGTGAGCATGGACATATGTAGTAGGAAATAAGCATTATAATGTCTATGTATCCATAAAAGAAGAATAAAACAAAAATAGATGAATCACAAAATGACAGATCACAGATTGGTAGGGGTTGAAAAGGAACTCTGGAGACCATCTAGCCCAACTCCCCTGCTAAAGCAGGATCACCTAGAGCACGTTGCACAGGATGGCATCCAGGTGGGTTTTGAATATCTCCAGAGAAGGAGACTCCACAACCTCTCTGGGCAGCCTGTGCCAGTGTTCTGTCATCCTCAAAGTAAAGAAGTTTTTCCTCATGTTCAGATGGAACGTCCTGTGTTACAGTTAGTGCCCATTGCCCCTTGTCCTGTTGCTGAGCACCATTGAGAAGAGTCTGGCCCCTTCCTCTTGGCACCCACCCTTTAGATATTTTTAAGTGTTGATCAGATCCCCTCTCAGTCTTCTCTTCTCCAGGCTAAACAGACCCAGCTCTCTCAGCCTTTTCTTGTGCGAGAGATGCTCCAGTCCCCTAATCATCCTCGTAGCCCTTTGCTGGACTCTCTCCAGTAGTTCTTTGTCTTTCTTGAACTGAGGAGCCCAGAACTGCACACAGAACTCCAGATGTGGCCTCACCAGGGCAAAGTAGAGGGGGAGGAGAACCTCCTTTGACCCGTTGACCACACTCTTCTTAATGCACCCCAGGACACCATTGGCCTTCTGGGCCACAAGGGCACATTGCTGGCTCATGGATAACTTGTCCACCAGGACTCCCAGGTCCTTCTCTGCAGTGCTGCTTCCCAGCAGGTCAACCCCTAACCTGTACTGGTGCTTGGGGTTACTCCTCCCTAGGTGCAGGACCCCACACTTGCCTTTGTTGAATTTCATATGGTTCCTCTCTGCCCAGCTCTCCAGCCTGTCCAGGTCTCACTGACTGGCAGCGCAGCCTTCTGGTGCGTCAGCTACTCCTCCCAGGTTAGTATCATCATTTGCTGAGGGTACTCTCTGTCCCCTCGTCTGGGTCATTGATGAATATGGTGAATAAGACTGGACCCAGTACTGGGGCATTCCACTGGCTACAGGCCTCCAACTAGCCTCTGAGCCACTTATCACAACCCTCTGAGCTCTTCCATTCGGCCTGTTCTCAATCCGTCTCGCTGTCCACTCATCTAACTCACACTTCCTAAACCTACCTATGATAATGTTATGGGACACAGTGCCAAAAGCCTTGCTAAAGTCAAGGTAGACAACATACACTGCTCTCCATCTATCCAGCTAGTCATGCCATCATAGAAGGCAAAAGCTTTGGCAAAATGCTTAGTTGCAATCACACACTTCTGAAAGCCAGGGAAGTGACAATTATTGCAATACTTTCTCCTAAAGTATTCCTATTGGCCATCTTAGCTGAAGGAAGAGACTTACACTATACGGAAGAGATTCCATATGTTCTGTTGAAAATTAATGTGGACAAAGAGATGATGTTGTGAAACTATTAAGATATTAGGGTATAACATTGAGTAACCTGATGTTTCCTGATGTGGATGGGAACTGCACTCTGTGCCTTGCCACATACTGTCCAATCTTTGTAGTATGGCAGGAGCTTAAATAGAAAACAATTTATTTGTGGCAAGCAAAAAGCCAAGCCCTTAATTACAGACTTAAAAAGACAGATAGAAAGAAAGCACAAGACAGGAGCAGGGGGTTGGAGTAGGTGACCAGAGGTCCCTTCTGACCTGTATTATCTTTTGATTCTACAAAAACACAAGATGCTGCAAACTCAAAACACACCAGATCTCAGTCTCCTGTTCTCATTGTGATAAGGGATTTCTCTGGTGCCTTTCCGGGCTGCGAGTGCCCAGTTCGATTGTACTGCTCCTTACATCACATCTGTAGTTCATCCTTATTAATCTGCTAGCTAGGGGGTATCTGTACTGTTGCCTTCATTTAGATATGTGGCACTTGTGAAAATTTTAGTGGATTGCTGTTCAGTTTATCTGAAAATTAGTGAGATTCTCCTCTCCTTAATGCTGATTCTTCTACTCATATAAAGCTTTTTCTCCTAGGAAATCAACTGAGTTAAAGTTACAAATCCACAATTGCAATATTTTTTAAATTACTTATCTGAGAGGTATGGTTTTTTCTTCACAGTGGTCTTTATGTCTGCTGGCTTTTACAGAGACTGTTAATGGCACATGAATTCATATCTTCTACTTTAAAGGGCACCCTGTCACAATATGTTATTGGTCTCCAGATCAGTAATATGTTAATAAATTCACCCTGTTAAAAGCCTGAAAAAATTGGACAAAACAAAATAACACCTCCCCCCCCCCAAAAAACCAAAACCCAACCTTTTTCATTTTCACATTTTTTAAAAACTTGAAAATCCCATCATTTTTCAAGCACTCTAATTCAGAACAGATTGCTGAGGCCACACGATAATGTGTCAGTCACCTTAATCAGTGATCACAGCTACTGAGTAGCAACTCACAAAAATTTTCTCTTTCCATTCTTGCTGGATTTGTTTCATTCTGTCAGAGGAAGAAAAAAAGACGAAGACTTTATCTTCGTTTTACTTGCACTTAGCAACTGAGATGTTTGTCCAAACTGGATTCTCTAATGTTTGCTCCTGCCATGTATCACTCTACAAAGAAAGCACCAGCACTGGGATTTTACCTAAAGACCTTGGACCAGATCCTGGACCCCACTGAGTCTGTTAGAGCAGGTTTATTATATAACTCATTCAGCTTTGATTTAGTTCAGAGTGTCTGGCTTTTAATTGTACAGAAATCCATAAGCCAGGAGGGGAGGGAAAAGAATCATTGTGACTCATCTAAAGACTTAGTTAGCAGAGTATTTTTTGGGATCTTTTCCACATGAAATTAATCTTGCAAACGTGATGTAATACATTTGCTAAAGGAGATGCTCCTCTTTTAACCCTGGGAGCACCTTATGGAATTATAGAAAACATCTCCACAGCAGATAGATAAATTCAGTAATCAAAGCTACAAACCATGGTTCCTTTATGGTTTAGGAAAGAAAATGCTAATGAAGAGCCAAACTAAAAGAGCAGATAATAAAAATGGCTCATTTGGCTACAGTCTCATTTTGGTACTTCTGCTTTAAGAACTTTGATGAAGAATACTCCTTGAGGATGGCTCCCTGCTGAAATAGGATTAAAATCACTTATGTCATAAATTAATGGTGAGTGTTACCTTACTGTATTACAGGTAGGGAAATTTGGGCTGTATAATTTCATGTAAAGATTGGGAAATTCTTCTTAGTATATTTATGGATGATTTAAGAGAATTTGTAAAGGGGAGAACTATACTGATCTTACCTGAATACATGACATCAAAATAAGTATTAAAAAGCCATTATTTACAAAAACTCCATTACTGAGATTGTTCAGGAATAGGCAAACCATTCATATCAAGAAACTAAAATCTGATTAAATTTCTCTCTTTCAGAATATCAGAGTATTTGTCAGAAATCAGTTCATGCATAATTTTTTAAAGTAAGTTGTTTAAAGTAAACATGATTTAGCACCTTAAGACAAAATTGTTAAGGCTAATTTTATTCCAGAATATTCTGGAGCTATAAAATAATGTCAGATGAGCCATGCTTTTCTATAAACCTTACTTGTTATCACTTAAGACATGACCAAAATTTATCATTTTGGCATCTCTTACCCTCACAAAAAAACCCCAAACCAAACCAACCAAAACCAAACCAAACCAAAACAAAGCAAAACTAACCAAAACAAAACCCTGAATAATTCATTAACATCTCTATAAGAAAAAAAAAGAAAAAGTAAATTTCAGCATTTGGCAGAGCTTTATAACCTTATCTCATCACCATCTGTTGAGCTAGATATCTCACATACATCCAGTGTGTCATTGCTTTGGTGTCTTGGGACATGTCCTTGCTGTTTGGTTGACAGCTGACAAAATAGTCCCTAACTGTACAAGTAACCACTTGCAATGCACTGCAATTTGCAGTGACATATATTACATATTCATTAGAATAACCAACTAAGTTCTCTAAAACAGTAGACAAAAAATAAGGCAAAATGAGAACTATAAAACCTGCTTTCCTGAGTCTTTATAAATGCATTTTTGAGTATTTATGGCCAAGAATATTAACTCCATTGAAACCTAAAATTGGAGTAAAAGATATCATAAATGAGACAATATAATTTCCCATGTAATCTCATATAATAAAGAAATAAAATCCCAGTAATATCAGCACCGGCTATTCTCTCCCGGAATACTCCTTAGCATCATGGGTACAAAAAACAATAGATGCCATCTGAGGTTCAGTAAAAGAGCAGGCTAATTATAATAACCTAATGTTATAAGAATAATTATTAACATTTTATAAAATAGTGATTTATAATTACCTTGCTGATAGCAACTATCCAGGTGCTAATTTAATGTGGGATCTCTCCTCGGATAAACAAGAGGTGGAAATGGTCTTTTGGGAATTAAGGGTCTGGCACTCACACCCCTAAAGCCTGATGTAGCAAGGACGAGGCTCCCTTTCCTCACCTCATGTGCTCTCAGATCAGGCCTCAACTGGCTGAAAAACTCTCTGTGCTATGTCGGACTTTTTTTTAATTATTATTCTATTGTGCTTGAAATGTATCAAGTGCAGTGTATAAAAGTTATAAACAAGTACTTAAAAAGCAAAAATAGAACCAAGATTATAGAATCATAGAATGATTTGGGTTGGAAGGAACATTTAAAGGTCATCTAGTCCAACCCCTCTGCAGTGAGCCAGGACATCTTCAACTAGATCAGAGTGCTCAGAGCCCAGTCCAACCTGACTTTGAATGGGCATCTACAACCTCTCTGGGCAACCTGTTCCTGTGCCTCACCACCCTCACAGTGAAAAATTTCTTCCTTATAACTAGTCTAAATCTATCCTCTTTTAGTTTAAAACCATTAGCCCTTGTCCTATCACTACCTGCCCTTGTAAACAGTCCCTCTCCAGATTTCCTGTAGCCCCCCTTTAGGTACTGGAAGGCTGCTATAAGGTCTCCCCGGAGCCTTTTCTTCTCCAGGCTGAACAACCCCAACTCTCTCAGCCTGTCTTCATAGGAGAGGTGCTCCAGCTCTCTGATCATCTTTGTGGCCCTCCTCTGGACCTGCTCCAACAGGTTGATACAAGAAGTATTCTAGTGGAAACAGTGTTCCATTGGTGACTATTCTTCACTTTTTCTCTTTTCAGTGCTTATGTGGCTTTTCTGTGTTTAGGACTGTTGTATGGCTGTTAGAAACTGCCTCAGTTCATTAGTCCATGACTGTATCATTGCACACAACAATAGCTTTCTGCAATATCTATTGCAAACTGAAATCAGTTACAAAATTTCATTTTAAAATTATTTTAACAGAGATATTGAAGTTGTAAATTTACTTAAAGAAAGAGAGAAAAAACAAGAAGTAGGTTAAGTGGTTAAGACAAACAGAACAAAACTACACTTTCTCTTCACCTTTTTACCTAGGCCTTCATCTGGAATCACATGCAAAATTTCTTTTGCGTTCACAGGTTACATATGTGTTCAACAAGCACATAAATGCCAATAGTCTCTTTTATTTCTGTCTGAGGTACAGAAGGCATGATTCTTTTTGGAGAGAAAGGGCACCTTGAAATTATTTCCTTAATTTGATGTCTTCTAGATCATTTATCATGGTGTTATCTACAGATATTAATATCATTATCAACAAGACAGTCAGCAGTTTTTTAACTGAGATATTAAAAGGTCTTTGACAGCCGTGTAGCAGTAGGTTTGCAAAACCAAGAAACTGTTCTGTTCAAAGCCATATAACAAGTTCGTAGGGAACCTGTGCAGCACTTGTCCTTGCTCCAAGCCTTCTCAGCATTTGCTCCTCTTGTGGCCAGGCATTATTTGATACTGAAAGAAGCTAAGAGTACATTATGACCTCCTAATTTCTCTCTATTTGAATGCTTTGTCACATATGATATAAAATGAGAAAACAGACACACATCCTTCAGTCAGTGTTTCTATTAACCTTGTTTTCCTTCCACTTTAACCACCTTTTTACTACCCATGCTTTCTAATAGGAAATGGAAGGGCCTCTGATATAGCAATAACTAAGAATCTAAGTGGGAGGGTGGTTATACTCTGTTTTATTCAGTATCAGGTTTTTAAATGTTGATGACTTTTCGGCTACATGCACTAGAATTATCTTATAGGATTTCATTCAAATAGAGCTATCTTTTTAAATTGTCTTTACTGGTGCTTTCACACTTTTGATAACAATTATTGCATCACTTTGTAAGGCAGATTCAGGTCGTGCATGTTCCTCTCAAATTTAACACGCTTTTCTTCCTTTTTTATTATTTTAAGTATTTCCTTTTAATCCTTATTCTATGTATTAGTTCCACTGAAATCTCATCACTTCTATCTTGCTTTGATGACTTTTCACAGCTCTTCATTCGTTTCCTTTTAATTTTGAAGCACTAAACAAGGTGAGATACTGTCATCAGCTAGAACTACAGCCATTGAACACATTTCTGATATAACCGCATTCACTCAATATATACTTTCAAACAAAGTTATAATGCTATTTACGGTAAGTATAGTATAAACACCAAATTTGTATAAGACTAAATTGTATCATCACATGGTCTGAAATGAATGGAAAACTGTGTAGACTTCATGGAGTTGTGAATGAAACCATTAATCTTAATTTTATCTAATCACTTAAATCATTTAATCCTCTCTCTCTGTTTTGGGGTAGGTTGTTTTTTTTTTTAAATGACCTATTCTTTTATCCTCTTCTGCAAAGAATGAAACTTTGCACTCTAAGTGACTGTACCTTCTGGACTGATACAAAACATTTTTTATGTTGTTGTGGGCTTTTTCTTTGTTTGGTATTTTAGCCATTTTCACAGGACAAACTGACTCACAATTTGGGCAAATATTAGAGGCTTATTTTGTTTTCACATAAATATAATGTCTGAATACGGAGACAATAGTCACTCACTGTCGCAGAAGAGTGGAATGCACCTCACTCAAAAGAGAGAAGCAGCAATATGTTTTATTGAGGTAAAATAATAATTTGACAGAATTCAATACATTCAATGGAATTTAACAAAGTTTAACAGAGATTTACTAAGGTTCAATAATTTTGGTGGCAAGGTTCACCTTATTAATTGCTGCATGGAAGAAATACACAAAGAAAAGCTGAGTTAGGGAAGCTGACAAAGTTTAACAAGCTATTAGCCACATACTGAGGATCTGTTGCGCCAAGGAATCTCTCAGTGTTGAGGAATAAGGGATCTCTCAATGTCGAGGAGTAAGAGATCTCTCCGCCTTGGGCAAGGAAGGATCTCCGAGTCTCAGGTGAGGAATCTCAAACCTGGAGAGGCGTCCCTGCTCAAGAGGAGAGTCACCTGGGGCAGTCTAGCTGCAGTTCAGGGGGAGCTCAAATCAGGCTCATCCAACAATCTGCCCTTGGTAAAAGGTCCCTCTGCCCTGAGGAGCAACCTTCAGAAGTGTCCCAGCTCAAGGGGGGTTCACCACCATGCAGCCACACTGCCTAGCAGGGAGAGCTCAAAAAAGGCTCACTTATGCTGTCATATTTATGGGATAAAGTGGTTGGCTCGTAGTCAAATTACATGCGATGGAAAAAGTAGGCATGAGACTCCTTGTACCCACAACTTTGTTTTTGATAAATGAGTTTTGGAAAAGCAACCTGCTATTTATGCATTAATTACATGATCGGTGTTCCAAACTCAGATGTATTGATGTTTACTGTGTCATTCTGCTTCTTTGTGGGTTTTTGGAGAACAGGTTGAAGGTAGAGGAGTTCTTGGCCTGGCTACAGCTCAGGCCTTTACCTCCTTTGCAGCCTGTACCAAACTACTGCGAGTTTGGTTAAGGGGTCAAGCACACCTGTCACACTCAAATATCCTTGAAACTTGGGCAAAGTGTTTGTTACCTTTTTTTTTTCTAGGCTAAAATGTTTGCACAGTCCTTTTTTAATGTTTATGACATGCTGGTAATCATACTGTAACTGATGCCATTAAATATATAACACTGTCAGCTTCATTTTTTTCTCTGATATAATCATTGAATGAATTTTTCATGGAAGTCACTGTTTTTACATTTGAGGTGAAAAGTTATTAATATCAAAGCCTTCGTAGGCTGGCTGAATGTGTCTAAAATTATAAATACCATCTTCAACTTGAATCCATGTTGAACAGTAGAAGTAAATATTGCTTCAGGCTCTGGAAATAGCTGGAAGCTTCATTTCCAGACTCCTGTTTTCCTGTATCTTTCTGCCAGCTAGGGTCTTGAGGTAGAACACACTGTCTCTTAAGGATTTGATCTTTTAACCCTTAGGAACCAGTTCATGCAAGAATTGAAGCTTGCTCTCCAAATATATGTCAGATATTTGTAAACTATATTGCACACAAAATCGGAGCATGGTGTTCTGCAGACTTCAAATCCAGGTCTATAAAAATCCCTTTTTTAACTGGACTTCCAAGGGTCTTCATCCTTGTCAGTGAGCACATTCAAGTATGATCTGGTAGGGATTTAAGCAATGCAACAGCATAGGTAAATTACTGATTTCTAAGGATATGCCAGTCATTGCTGCCCTCACAAAATGAACCTGCTCTCTCTCTGCCTTAAAGTTGCCTTTTTCCTCATGTACATTGCATTTCAGATGTTTATACATTTAAAGGCCAAATTGTGCCTTGACATGCCTTGACACACAGCTCGTACAGCCCTGGGCCATGAGATCATAGAGTATGACACATTTACAACTGTTTGCCTGACTTGCTAAAGAATGATGACAAAAAAGTCACTATTTTAAGGTGAAATCTTGCATTTAGAAAAAATCATTACAATGTGCAGACAATTTGCCACTGGTATTTGGCTCACCCATCAGGGAGCGTTAGCTGAATGGCAGCAGTGCTGACTGACACCGTGTCTCTGCCAGAGAGCACAGAACCGCAGGAAGCAGAGGCAACCTATTCTGAAAGATTATACCGCACCGTAAAAATCCACCTTTCCAGATGCAGAAGCAGAAGGGAGGTCAAAGTAAGCTATGTTTTTAACTTCTGTTTGTTCTCAGTGGTGCAAAGGCTGCAAGATGAGATATTTTCTGAAATTCCCATGGCAGACTGGCAAGCATAATGAAAAAGCAAAACACCAAACAGGGGATTGAGCAGAAAAAAGGGGCTATGAGTGCCGGCTTTCCATTTGGAACAAAGCTGGGCTCAGTCCGACAGCTGGTGGAAATTATTCACACCTGCCAGACTCATCCAATAGGTGTGCACAGCACAGGAAGGAGAGGTGGGAGGGTGCACAAGGGAGAATGAAAACGCTCTTGAATAGCACACTGGGCAGTGATTGCAGGTTGCATTCCTTAAATACACTTTAGAGACAAATGCCCATACTTGGCAAACAGGATGCAATTTCAACTCAATGAGAATTTTAAGGTTGAAACATCTTTGTGTTCTTATGACTAACAGCAAGGGCTATCAAAATAATGTACGATTGGGAAATTTGTATGGTTTTCTCTGAAATAACTTACTCTTTTTTAAAAGCCTTTCTTACAATTTCTAGGCAAAATGAAGCAGCCACCATGTGCTTAAAGCCATTCTTACATGCGTTTTGCTCCTTAGCCAGGCACAGTGTCTCATTAAGAGTTACTATTTTAACATTTTAGTGTTAATGTGCAACCAAGGGTGCAGTGACCACTTTTTAAGCTTTCTTCACTGTTCTGAAATGTATCCTCTTTCTATATTTTTACTTAAAGTGTTTATTTCAAATCCAAGATTTTGCATTTGACTATAATTAGTCTACATTTTTGTACTGTATGTCTATAGAACACATTTTAAATGTTGTGTTATACTGACAAACTTCTATTCTCTCTGATTTCCACCAAACATGTATCTGCCATCAAGTATCTTGATATTGGAACCAATAGCTTTGTACCCTCTTTTGTAACCCTACAGAAGAGAAGAGTTTCAAAAGAGTAAGCTAATAATGAATGTAGGAGAAACAAAGATATTTCAATTTTTCAGGGAATCAGATGCTACCTTGTAAGTCTTATTTCATAACTGTACTTAAGACGAATAATATTCTGTGGCTTTATAAGATGTGCTTGGTAAGTGCTTGTGCAGGACCAATGAACATGATTTATGGTCTAAATGTGCTATGATTTACTAATTCTTTAGGTGCAAATGCTTGGGATTTCTATTTTCCTTTATACATCAGCAAAAGACAGGAAGGGAAGAGGACAAAAGTAGAAGCTGAGAAGAAAAGAAAAAACAAGAAGAAAAAAAAATGCTGTAGTTTCTGGAGCAATCCAAAGATAGTGAGTGTTATAAGGAAAGTGAGAGTATTGTTATTTTTATGATGTTTCACATATTACACTTTTTAAAAATTAGGAAACAACTTGGAGGTGAAAAAGGAAAAAGATTAGATAAAGATGCCCAGGATCTATTGAATATTCTTTGATGACTGATGACCTGGAAATCCTACAGACTATTTTATCTGCATTGGTTCAGTCGCACAGTACTGGAAAGCCAATATCTGTGTCCTAATGCAGCTTCTGTATATTGCTCCCCTTTGTGCTCCCGGGTCTGCAATAAGCCACTGCATTTTACAGCAATATATATATAAAAGAAAACCCAGACCCTTAAGTGTATCTCGTTGCTCTGTAGAAAGACGTATGTCAAAGCAAAGCAGGTGTGTGGGTTCATTTTATTTTCCAGATAATTTATTTGTAAAACCTGACGAGCATAGAGAGATAAACAGTAATATTTTTAGAGGGTGAAATGTTATGCAAAACCAAATTTGCACAGAATTAACATTCTGACAATCAAGAAATGAAAAGAAAAAGAAATTGAACGCAAGCATAAAAAACATATCATACTTTTAATGTCATGACACTAGAAAAAAACTGAAGGTCATTCCAAAGATTGGGATCTCACATTCTTAAATATAACTGGATTATTTATTTGAGATGTCAACCTGACTGATGTTCTGTACAAAACCTTGTAGTAAAATTTTCATTAAATCTTTTATCATCAATTCAATCATTCTTCAGAAAGTTATATTGATTTCATTTTTCTTTTGTAAATTAAATTGTACTTAGAGGAATGCTTTGAGATATAAATGTTTATTGTTTTATTTTAGAGAATGTCATTTTTAAGTGGGATTATCCTTTCAAAATCACTATTTTTTCTGTTATGTTATTTTATTTGTCTGTTTTCCAGTGACAGTACTGAAAAGTGCATGAATCAGCTGTAATTCACAATAATATAAAAATATTGCTAGACTTTATTACATGTCTCAAACTTTAAAGGGCAGCTGTTACTACAGATTGAAACTACTGATTTTCTAGAAGTGAATGTCTTCTGTGTTTACTGTAATAAAACACTTTGGCTCTTCAAACAGAAAAGAAGATAAACTCAAAATATCCTAATTATGCGAACCGTAACTTTCAGTACCTTTTGTTGGGAGATATTTTTTATTTTTATAGTGAAAACAGCTCAACATCTATCTCATTTCCTTCAGGATAACTGGAGTACTCATGCCATGTAGCATTAAAAGCCTGAGTTATAAGTCTCTCTTTCTGTCAATATAGTTTATGGACAGAGACACATAACTTCAGAGAACCAGTAAGAGCAGAAGCTTGAAATTCTCTGTATGCTCCTAGCTCACTACTCACTGAAAAGAGATCTTAGGACAACCAGGCTGCTAATTTAGAATCCTAAACTGAAATGCTTAATGTAGGCAGTGTAAATACTCACTGCCTTCAGGTAGTATTTACAAATAGTTACCCAAAACCATTAAGAAAATTAGGAAAAAATTATGAATAATTATATTATGCCATAGTATAGTCTAGCAGGTATAAGGATATATTGAGCTATATTGCTGCTGATACAACATGCCACAATGTAACAAAACTTAATGTGATAGTAGATGTCACAATAATGCTTAATACCATGAAATATTCCAATAATAATTAACATAAAGATGAGAAATAAATTTCAAAAGTTGTATATTCTTCTGATGCAGAAATTTTTAATTTTTTTTTTTCCCTGAAATGAAGTATCTTCAGAACTCTTGTTTGTGAAAAGCTTTTGTGGCGGGTTAGCCTTGCTAATAGCCAAACACCCACCCAGCTGCTCTCTTGCTCCCCCCCTCAACAGGACAGGGGATGAGATGGGATGAGAAAGCTCGTGAGTCGAGATAAAGGCAGGGAGATTGCTCACCAGGTATTGTCACAGGCCAAACAGACTCCACTTGGTGAAAATTAATATGAATTGTTGCCAATTTAAGTAGATTGAGATAGTGAGAAATGAGAAGACAAGCATTAAAACACCTTTCCCCTCAGCTGTGCCCTGTGGTGGGTGGGTTGGAGCCGGCTGGAACCGGCTGTGTCTGGCACAGGGCAGCCCTGGCCTCTCCTCACAGGGGCCGCCCTGCAGCCCCTGCTGCCAGCGCCTGGGCACCCGCACCCAATACACCTTTATAGGAATAAAACCAGATTTTGTGCAATTAATAGTGTTAGAAAAGTGAAAAAAAAAAGCAAGATTTCAGAATTATCCATATATAGCAATGATATTAAAAAGGACATGATGTGCAGTCATGTCAACCATAGATAGCTCAAGCAGGACTCAGACTAAAATATTCCTCTTTGGCATAACATCAGTTAAATGCTGGGAGACATTTTATAAGGACAGTGCAGTGGAGTTCCAGAGTAGACTAATTTTTTATTGCTGTTTAAAACCAGCACAGCTAAACACCTGGTACTGCTGGTCAGAAAATATATTCTCCAGATTCAAAGTGGCTGGTGCAGTTATTTGAAATCCCTTCAGCATCACAACTCTGATTTTAATCTGGTTTATGGCTTTTGATGCTTCACAGGCACAATACACATTCAAATCCACTGCTAGACATAGTAGATGGTTTACAATGCTTTACCAGGTAAAGGCCACCCGTCCTCTTTAAGAGTAGGAATAGTCACTACTTTTCAATAAGTATTAATATTTATTTTTTATATACTTTTGAGTGGGTGGGTCTGCTCCTCCAGATCTTGTTTTAGGTTACTGATTAGATGCACCAATAAAAACGTTGGTGTGAGGAGTCAGAGAGAGGATGTCACACCAGCTCACACCTTGGTTGTTATGATCTGGTGCCATGAACACAGTCTTTACACTGTATTTTCATTTTAACCTGTACCCAGTGGATTTCTCTGATAGCTGTTACTCTGTAGACGTGGTCTTGAATCATGGTGACTTATGTGACGAGATGGGAGCATTTCCAAAAAGAGGTGGAAGCATTTATTTGTTCTCAGTGTAACACAATGTTGGGAGGCTTTTTGACAGGCACTTCTATTGTTTAGTCAGGAAATAATAAAATCTTCCTTTTTTTTTTTTTTTTTTTTTAGCAGAGCTATCCATGGCTCAACAAGTGTGTGCTTTTCACATTTTCTGAATAAGCAAAATTAGTTTATTACCTTTGCTACATACTGTTCTTTATACCACATGACTGATCTGTATTGACTTGTAATTTCAGAAAATAAAATTCATTCCCTGTCAAGCATCTCAAATACATGCTTTGTAATGTGTAATATGAAAGGGTATTTCTTTTTAACATGCTTAAAAAATAGAAACCTTACATTAGGGTATTATATGAATAAATGGTTGCTATTGTGTGGGAAAGCAATATTGGCCAATACCTAGCAGGATCTTAGATGTTTTCAAATATGTCTCATGCCATGATAGCCTCACAGGGTGAACTTGGCCGTGTCTTTTAATTCTTCTGTGTCTCAACTTGTCCTTTTGTAAAGTGTTGCTTTTTATAAGCCTTAAATTCTGAGTGCAAATCCGTTGGCATAAATATTTCTCAGAAGTCATATTTGCTAATGTTTTCTTCCACATCTAATATCTTATTGAAGATACAATGATTGCCAGTTAACGTACATTTTCTGCAACGATTGATGGTTATGTATATTTTCAGTCATACTTGTATCTTTTATGAGCAGCAAAAGTGATGGCTAACGTCAGGCTGTGAATATTACCTCTCAATCCCAATTTGAGCAGGTGGTAATGTTTTACAGGAGAAGTGTGAGATCAACTCAGGAAACACAAAGCAAGTAATTATGATAAGCAGTCCAGACACTGGAAAAAAGCTGTAGACATAGCTGTCAGATTGCAGAAGAAAGGAAATTGAAGATAAAGTGGTTTATCCCAGTTTGGAAATAAACACAATACTGGGACCAATACTTGTTTAATGTCTTCATTAATGGCTTGTGTGAATTGAAGGGTTGCCCTGTTGGCAAGTTTGTGGACAACCCCAAGTTAGAGGGAATGGTCAGTACATGGAGAAATGGGCTGACGGGAACCTTGTGAACATCTTGCAGCTTGGTAGTGTGGTGGGTTGACCCTGGCTGGAGGCCAGGTGCCCACCAGAGCCGCTCTCTCACTCCCCTCCTTCACTAGACAGGGGAGAAAAGGCATAACGAAATGCTTGTGGGTCGAGATACGGACAGGGAGAGATCACTCACTAATTGTTGTCACGAGCAAAACAGACCAAACTTAGAGAGGGAATTCATCTAATTTATTAACAAGCAAAACAGAGTAGAGGAATGAGAAATAAAATCAACTCTTAAAACACCTCCCCCCACCCCTCCCATCTTCCCAGGCTCAACTTCACTCCCGGCTTCAACCTTCCCCCCCTCAGCGGCACAGGGGGACGGGGAATGGGGGTTACGGTCAGTTCATCTCATGGTGTTTCTGCCACTTCTTCATCCTCAGGGGGAGGACTCCTCTCATCGTTCCCCTGCTCCAGCATGGAGTCCCTCTCACGGGGTGCAGACCTTCAGGAGCAAACTGCTCCAGCGTGGGGTCCCACGGGGTCACAAGTCCTGCCAGCAAACCTGCCCTGGCGTGGGCTCCCCTCTCCACGGGTCCACCGGTCCGGCCTGGAACTTGCTCCAGCGTGGGCTTCCCACGGGCCACAGCCTCCTTCAGGTGCCTCCACCTGCTCCGGCGTGGGGTCCTCCACGGGCTGCAGGTGGAATCTCTACACCCCCTCATCCTTCCTCCATGGGCTGCAGGGGGACAGCCTGCTTCACCATGGCCTTCACAATGGGCTGCAGGGGGATCTCTGCTCCGGCGCCTGGAGCTCCTCCTCCCCCTCCATCTGCACTGACCTTGGTGTCTGCAGAGTTTCTTACATCTTCTCACTCCTCTCTCTGGCTGCAAAAGCTCTCTCTAACTGTTTTTTTTTTCCTTCTTAAATATGTTATCACAGAGGCGCTGATTGGCTCAGCCTTGGCCAGCGGCGGGCCCATCTTAGAGCCAGCTGGCATTGGCTCTGTCAGACACAGGGGAAGCTTCTAGCAGCTTCTCACAGAAGCCACCCCTGTAGCCCCCCCGCCCCGCTACCAAAACCTTGCCACACAAACCCAACACAGGTAGGAATAACTCCCCACACCACAGCAGGCTGGGAACCAGCTCTGTGGGGAAGGACTGGGGGTCGTGGTGGGCAGCAAGGTGAGCCTGAGCCAGCAGCGAGCCCTGGCAGCAGAAATGGCCAGCAGCACCAGGGGCTGCATCAGCAAGTGCAGCCAGCAGGTCTGGAGGATGATTGTTCCCCTCTGCTCAGCGCTCTGCTCAGGACTAACACCCAACTATGATTCTCATCATGATTTCTCAGTAATCTTTAGAGCTCCAGATCTGTGGTACAAACAACAAAGTCACTTTCTTTAGTAGACTTTTCTCCATTTATTTAAATGGTAAAAATTTTGCTTTCTTCATAAACCCTTATCCAGAATTCTGATACATTAGCTGAGTTTTTATTTAGGGTTTTTTTCCCCCTTTGTCACTGCAAAGACAAACTTGTCACTCTATGTTCAGTTCTGAATTGGGTTATCCCACCTTATATTCAATCTTCTCTCTTTTGCAGTCTGACAGCTATGTGAAGAGCTCTTTTTCCAGTGATTTGACTGCTTGTAGTGATTACCTGCTTTGTGTTTCCTGAATTTACCTCATAGCACTTCTCCTATAAAAGACCACCACCTGCTTAGATTGGAAGTAGTCTCCCATGAACCACTGAGTGTGGGCTCAGTCTGGCTGTGGCTCAAGCAACAGGTTCAGGATTGTCTGACGTTTAAATGCGGAGATAAACTTCCCTAGCCTGTATTCATTGAACAAGTAACAGATGTTACTGCTGGTTAAAATGAAAACAAAAAGCTAAGGATTCAGATGAAATTTAAATATCCTCATCTCTCTTTCCTTTCAGTTATTAACAGGCTTAGGTGTAGCCCTCTTGCACTGCAGTTCACTCCTTTAAAGCACAAAGCAAATAATGCCCCATTCCCAGTGCAAAAAAGGAAGAAGCAGCTGGCAACAGTCCAGGAGTTTCCAGTCATTGGTGACTTTTTAGACATCTAGCTGTTTCAACAATAGTTCATTTTCATATCATTCAGGTTAGGTTTCCATAATTTGACTGGAAATTACTCCCATCAAGACTTCTCAGGGTCAAAGGATGCAAAATAAATATGCTGGTATCTAATTGTATGGCATTGCTATACCTAAAGGAACAATGTAGTCCTAAATACTTTGTAAGATTTGATTGTTTTCTTGTTCTGAAAGGCATGTGCACTGTAGAAATTAAATTTAACAACGCAGTGGAATAAGTGATTGTACCGCAACAGCGACTACAACTATTGGAACATTTAAAAAAAATATTTTGATATTTCCATTTTCCATGATACACAGAAAGTCACCCAGATTAGTAACATTTCTCATGTTCAAGCCTTGCTTCATACTGGCTGTCTAGTTCAGTGGAAGCTGGACTTCACTTCCATTTTTGTCGTTTATCTTACAGGTCAGTGATTGCTCTGCTGTAGCTGATCATGTGGAAAGCTTACTAGCTAAAGCCTCATTTTTAATATTCAATAATTGATGTGCATTTTCAAACATAATAATCAATTACGTACTTAGAACACAGTAATATTCATTGTACTTTCGAAAGGCTGCCTCAAAACCAAGCATTTTCAATACAACAGGCTGTTTCTGAGCAGTCCCAAGATAGGAGATGGACAAATTCTCCAAAGGGGATGAATGAGAAGAATATGGATACTGACAGTAGAGGTGAAAAAAAATTTGAATAAATCCCAACAGAAAAATTCAGCAGTGGAAGATGCTACTTAGTATACACTGGTTCAAAACTGTACAGATCCGTACAGATGACAAGTAGTATTACTTGTTAAGGTCATGTTGCTGATATTACTCAGCTGTTCATCAACTTTAAAAGTTTGAAAGAAACATCTGCAGTTACTCCTGTGATAGGTAGAGCACTTCAGAGATTGCAGGGCCAGGAGGGACCGCTGCCATCAAGTAGGCTCAGCCCTGGGGCTCTCAGCCCATGGCAGATACCAGCCCATGAGACAGGCCCAGAACTCAGCGTACCTGCAAGGCAGCCCAAAAAACAATAGACCTCTCCTGGTTCATCAATAACAGGAGCATTGGGTTTGGAAAGAAAATTAATTTCCTGATCTGGAAACTATATTAGAACTGTATTTTTAAGCTATAAACTATGTAGACAAACACTCCAAAACTAAACCTGGAACAATCACATGTTGTTTTGAATACCAAAAGCTACTGTAAAAAGCCAGTCTTCAAAAGAAAATGAGTGGTGTGGATACAAACTTAATAATTCGATATCTATCATCACATTTTCCAAGATACTTGTTATTCCTGTTTGCACCACATCTTCTTCCCCACAGCTGTCCCACTACCTTTCCTTGTCTCAGCTGCCTGCTAGATCATCTCTTAGATGCTTTGCACATTCTTTGGGGGCGGGAAAAGAAATATTTCTTACCGCCAGACCACATGACATGTAGCTCAACAGAACTTCAGTGTGATGGGAGTCTCTAAGCACTAGTGAAATGTTAGTAATAAGGTATACTGTCTACTTTTTAGTGTCTCTGGTTCAAAAATCATTGATTCCATTTTTATCTTCCAAGTCTCTCTTCATTTTCCTGTGTTCAGGATTACATTTTTCCACAGAACTTACTAAAACTCAAGCAGTTTTCTCCTTATCTATCGAATGTCCTCCTCTTCTGCAGATGCTCCATTTGCAAAAGCTGCACAAAGCAGAGGTACGTAGTGACTTATCTCAGTGTGTCTTGTATTTCTTCCCCTTCACTGCTGGCTGGTTTTGCCTGCCTGTGCATATCATATTTTAGATGACACCTGAGAGGGAGTAGCTGCACTTGCCAGGACTCCGCGCAAGCCCTCTTGCAGGACTGAAGCCTGCAATGCAAAACCCTAAGGAAAACAACTCCTCTCAGGCTATGAGACAGACAGGGTGCAGTAAAGACTTCAAAGATGGTAAAAGGCTCCAGTGGTAATATCAGTTTTTGGCAGGACCAACAAGTGTTTGAATTAAAGAGGGATTTTGAGGAGTTCATAGAGGAAGCTAAGATGACAACAATTAGTCTTTTCCCTCTACACGGAAGTGTGTGACTAGCAGCTATCATATGCAACAGAGTGAAATATAATGTAATGATAATAGCTCTATTTTTCTTCCATGCTCAGTATTGCAAGTAGTGTGGAAGAAATTGTACTGAACACTAGTGTTGCTTTTGCAATATGACATATTGCAAAAAAGACATACAGAGAATATTATATTACCATATAATCCATGTTTAAAAATTCAGATCTTAAAGATAAAATTTAAGGCAATTGTAGAAATATTGCCTTTCAAAAAATGCCTAATTTAAACATAGGTATTACAATTTTAGCTTTAACCTTAGTCTGTTCTACAAAGCTCAGACTAGACTCCTGTATGTCTATGGATAAGCTATAATGCCTAGATATTTTCTGTTTAGTTTCTATTAGCACAATTTAAAGCTTCTTTCATGTATAACATTAAGAATTGTTAATGAACAAAGCAATTGCAACTAAGCTCACATTACAGAACAATTTAATTTCAATAGTGGAGTCAAGCAATCTCTTCTTGAGACAAAGGAATCAGCAACTGATCACAGGAACATATATCCCTTTATAATCCTTCTAAATCACTGCCTTCTGCAAAGTCCACACTTTCAGAGATCATAAAGGTTCTAAAAATGAGGAAACCAGAAATTTATTTATTTATTTATTTATTTATTTATTTATTTATTTATTTATTTATTTCTGAATCCCTGTGGGTCTTAGCTGTTTTTTGGCATTGCAATATCTTCTGGAAGAATGACTATGTTTACAGAGACTGCATTTTATCTGCGAAACCTTACACATTGAAGAATTCTAAGTGCATCAAGAGTTAAATGTGCTGTACAAGTGCATAAATGTCAATGATATCTTAAAATTGGGATTAAATAACTAAGAAATCGCCATTTCTGCTCTAGGGATTATATGAACACCAATGACCAATATTCATGTTGACTACCAGTATCTGTTCTTAAAGTGTTTCCTGCTTCTGTTCCATGACACCATATTTCCATTTGTCTTCTATGTACATCTTTCTACTCAGCTCCCTGTCATACATATTGAAATAACATGAAGGGAAAGGGAAAATTATAGAAGCAGCAGGAACAATTTCAGGAATGCAGATAAAGATGGACTTTGTTCAATAAAGTATGACAGAGTGTTTCTGAGTGTGAATAGTTAGGTTTTCCCATTTGCAAGTATTAAATAATCACATTGTTATGATAGAGAATTGTCAGGAGGAGGAAGGAAGGAGGCAGAGCTCTGCTGGAAAGCTGCAGAAGTCGAGGTGTACTGAGCATAGTCAAGAGCAATAGGACAGAGGCAGAGAAGTAAAAGATGGAAGCTTTGGCACGTATTTGCCTTCCTTTTTGAAGTGTCTGAGGTCAGTAGTGTCTGCAGCCTGCAGCAAGAGGGACTGGAGAAGCCGTAGCAGAGACAGAAAACAGTCTTCAGCCAGGCTGACGGCAAATCTACTCAGCACTCTCTGCAGACCTGATTGTCCAGGCAATCGAGGGAGGTTTATAAGGGAATGGATTATGGTTTCACACCTCGTGGAAAAGGACAGCACATCATATTTCACACATTGCCTGCTGTGTCATCTAGCTGGAAAATGACAGCTGCTTACATTGTAAAATGCCCATTTGAAAAGAGACCAGAATGGTATCAATCACAGTAGGCAATTTCCTTCATTCAAGTAGACAATGTATGTACAAACACTACAAAGACAGTTCAAATTTAAATGAAGGCTTAGTTTCATATGCTACCCATGCAATCTTTTGTTAATGTCCTTCCAAAGCTACAAATCTCTCTACAGGATAAAAGACCAGCTGAATATTGCTTTGTATTTCTGCAAGACAGAGTTTGCTGTCCTATTTTCAACACAAACACAAAGTAACAGCGAGTTTGTCTTTGCCCTGTACTTCATTTTTGTACAATTACTTGACAACTATGTATCAAGATGTGTGCATAATCTCTTGTCTCATCTAAAAAATCCCAGTCATCTAAAAAATCAAAAAGCTAGACTTAAAAAAAAATAGCAGATTTTGGTTTGGGGCAGCATAAGGCATTTAAATGACAGTGTCCCGCTGAACCAAATTCCTGAGGTATACCAATTTCTTCTGTAGTTCTAATGCTTCTTTATATTCATTTAAATGCTTTGGAAAAAAGAGCTATGTTTATAATTTCTTTTTTAAATATAAACTTAATATATACAGTCATCAATTAAACAAATCCAAGAATATAAAAGGTCATAAATGTCCAAATCTCACCCATTTGGGGGGAATATAACTGAGATAATTTTGATCTGAAGATACCAAACAATACATATGCGAGACTGCTTTCAACATCTCAAATTAATCAGAACATTGTCTGCCTCTTGTCTTCAAAACAACCAATTAACCACCAGACTTCACTATGAATAATTGATACACATTAAACATGGTGGTCAGAATACAGATCAGAATCTTTTAGCAAAACTTATTTGTAGTGTTGCATTGAAAGCAGACCCTTTCTTGTGATAAAGCACTTCAGTCAATATTTGAATATACAATAACCATAGGAGTCTTGAATACTGATGATCAGAGTATTGATTAAAATTTTTTTGCAAGGCGTATTTCCTACTGAGACGTTACCTTAATATGTCACAAGTTCTTGCTGGAAAGTTTATAGACTTTGATAATTCTATTGAAAAAAATATTTCAGGTAAGTACATCTAGCCATTTAGATGCTTCTATGGCCACATCACAGCTGATCATCTCATCATGTTTATATGTCTGTCTCTGCCATATTTCTTTGAGACAGAGAAACTACATCCCTTTTTACCGACAATGCTGAGTACTTTAAAGAAATAAAGGGCCACATCCAAAGACTTTCAATGATTACAGTAGATCTTAAAAATATTATAGGAATCTATGTCTAAAACTGTGCTTCAGAATAATAATTCATGAGCTGCTTAACTTAGAACTTAAGTTTTTTACACAAAACTGAATGAAATTCTCAAGTGTTCATAGTTGTATACATGTCCAGACCAAGTCTGGCTTAAGAAATCAGTCTCATTAGACCCTATAAACTTAATGGCACGGCGCCTAAATTCCCAAGGGACTGAATTCATCCCGCACATTCACAGAGTCACCACTCTTCCTTCCCAGCTCAACCAGTCTTGCTCTCTGCACAGCATAATGGTGCACCTTCGGCAAGAGAGGGACGACGTGCCTAGCCAGGGAGTGACTGCCGCTTGCACCCATGGGGCATGTGCTGAAGAAGGAGAAGGTGGGATGTGACTAAAGCAGGAAAAGCTGAGGTCCTGTGCTTCCCCTTCCCTCCAGCTAATTACACAGACTAATCTGAAAATAGAGCACCTCTGGCTAGTTCTTTCAAAGAATCATTGCTGATATTTATAATTTTTGATTGGCTTAGGGATTCGAGAACTCAAATTCATGTGGCTTTTATGCAGAGAACACTTCAGTCCTTGACTGAGCTCCAGAACTGGGCGACAGCTCAGGTATGCCATTGAAGAGCATTTCCTAGAGCAAGCTACAATAACGTCAGTATGATCAAGGAGGGGAATGAACATGGTCTCCCATAACTACCAAGAAGTGATCTCACACCTGGGTATATTTGAACAAGGGTGAAGCTATTCCAGTTAAAAAGCCAGTGCAGTACTTTTAAAAAAACAAATACTTGCCCAGAACTTAACTAGAAGTGGAAAAAATGAGTGCAAACCAGTCGGCTTCCAAATAGAGTATTTCAAACCACAGCAGTGGTATCGCATCTTCTTTCCCTCCTTTGTCTCAGAGAAATGAGGTCTTATGGAGATACAGACAATTGGGGTGAATTTCATGTCTATTATCTTTTGAATGGACTTATGGCCACATCATTTAAAAAACTATCAATTGGCATTGACTTTAAATTTGGGTAAGTAAGTAGGCTACATACTACATTGTGTTATACATACTGCAGGCAGTATATACTGGACAGGCCTGCTGAAGCTAATGCTGAAGCTCCACATCCATCTCGCTGATGACAAAAATTGCAATGTGTCATTTTTTTTTTCATCCTGTAGCTAATGTAACCTTTAGTTTTGCATGATTTAACCTAACAATTTCACATAACAGAGTAGTTTTAAACTCAGCTGGCAGGGACAGAGCCTCTTAGTAAGAACAGCACAACCTCATGAGTTACAGATCCTGTCTCTCAGGTTGAGAAGTAGCTGGTTCACTTCCAAGTCCCCACCATTAAATCACACCAGCAATGGGTCAGATTAAACAAACAAGAAAACAAAGAGCAAAACCGAGCAAAACCCCATTTTGTACCAGAATTTATTGTGCTAACAAGTCATTGAAAACTCACATTGAACATCTAATTCTTTAGATAAAAAATAAGGATCTTAAGCTGTGCCAATTAACAGAAAATGTCATGGATTTTCTTGATTTTGCAATGTGGAAAAAAAACCCCAAACCTTTCTGTAGATTTTTCACCTCTCATTCCTCTCAGCGTTGCTCAGTGAACATACTGCCTTGCACAAAATTACCTTAAAAGTGCCCTTACAAGAATATTAAATCAAAAGCTAAAATCCAGCTGAGATGATTTGGAAGATTTTTTTTTTAAAGACAAAGAGTAGTGTTCTCTTGTTTCTCTCTCCAAAACAAGGTAGAAGCTGACCTTGGCAATTACAACCTACAGAAAACACTTCTGAAATTGAGAGCAGCTGGAAACAATGGAGTACAAAGATATGAAATGTAGAAAGACATGCCTTTCTCCACACACAGTGTTATTTGCATCATACCTTTCTTCAGTTCCTTCAAATCACTCACGACCTGCAATACAGCGAGTGGATAGAACCACTGACACCTTGTCTCTTCATTCACAGCAATGCCTGTGAAAAGAAATCCAGTCTAAGAAAAGGAAATGGAAAGGGAATGCAGAGGCAGGTTTGCAAAGTCCTTTCAGCTGAAAACTGAACGGCCATAGCTATTAATTAAGCTTTTTAAAAAAGATTTGGAGAATAAAAAAGAAAGCCTTCATGAAAGATGAGAGGAAGTATTCTATTCAATTTTTGTATTTAGATTTTTTTATAGTTCTGTCATTTTAAGTGGACAGATATTTGTATTTTTAAAGGCAGCAATGAGTTTTAAAATTTATATCTCTACCAAAATGTATGCAGAGTAATGATTGTGTTCATGCTCATCCATGATTTTGAGCTGAAAAGTGGTGATATTTGTACTACAAGACACGAGTTTTCTGAGAAATGCACTAAGTACTAGGAGCTTTTACTGACTCACTAGTTCTCACTGTATTACCATAGGAAATTACTAGAATAAAGATTTCCTGGAGGTTATGATTCTAAAAGAATACAGCCAGATTTTCTCAGGTACAGAATGACTTCACGAACTTTTCAGAGGATTTGTTTTATTATTTTTTTCCAGCTTTTACCTGCTGATGACAGATAATTCTTGGAGTGAAGTAGATGGGTGGAACAAAATATGCGACACAACAGAAGTGGTCCTGCCACATCTGCCTCATTATCATCTCTACCTCTGAAGCATCTGATGCCTGATTTGTGTTCTAGGTGGAGCATCTCAGTGCTAAATGAAATGGGATGTTAGGAAACATCGTAACAGAATCAACATCTGTATCAATTCTCATAGTCACAGTGATCATCTCATAAGCAACTCCCAACAGTTTTGTGTTAGCTGGGAGCCTGTCCCAGTCTTGTGTTCAAATGAAAGCAATTAGCTGTTTGTATGCATTCAGTTTGCAAGCTGTCATATAATGATTCATACCCTTGATGTTAATGAAACCTGCCTTGTAAAACCAATTTTGATGGCAAACCCTCAGCTGTCATCCCACCCTTCCCATAAAGCTCACGCAATTTGTGTCATGCCATGAAGTTGATGACCTCAGGTATCATGAAGTTAACTGAATTATGCAAAAAATCCTAGAAGGTAAGCAGAGATGTTGCAGCCTTATGTTGTACTTCCATATTCCTTAATAAGGTGAGATTCTCATGCACTCAGCTACAGGGCTCAGACACTGAGTCAGGTCTCAATGCTGCTTTTGCTGTATTAGGAACCATGCGAAATATCTGAATCTCCATCCAAGTGTTTCCGTATCATTGACTTCTATCACTTTTCTTTAATAATAAAACTGGAGGTAGATATTTCTTAATGTGTGTTTTACGGTATTACTTTTGTGGTCAGTTAAGTCCAGAGCTGAGAGGAATAAGAGGGAGTGTAAACGTACTCATCCATTTTAGTACCAAACCTGCAGTTCAGAGTGTCTTCCCTGAGTGGATGCTTAAGCGTGTGGATGCTTCATCTCTTGCTGATGTCCTACAGCTGTTTCCCTCTGAGCTGCTAGTGGGTAAACACAGACTGGCTATTTCTTTAAAACACGAGAAGAACCTTCCAGTGTATTGAATACCAGTGGTCTTGATAGTCCACAAATAATCTTATATTTTAGTGATTTAGTCAACCCATCATACTAAAAAGAAGAAAATTTGTACTTAGTAGTATATAAATGAACATTGCCATTGTTAAATTTCATTCCTCTTTAGTAAGACAGAGCATAGTTCCTCATAGAACAAAAAGGATATTTAATGCCAAATAAGGAGTTCAAGAAGTCCGAAAAGCTTATTGTATTATTGTATATGCTATCTCAAACTTGAGCAACTTTATGCTTTTTAATACAAAAAGAAAAAAAAAAAAAGAAAACCCAACAACTTTTAGAAGTAACATTAATTCTCACAGTAGAGGAATAGCACAAAACTACTGTTTCCCTATAACAAACTGTTTTGTAATGGTACAAACCAAAATGTTAAAAGTAATGGCAGATAATTGTTATGCTCCAGGAGAAAGTCTGGGAATAGAAAGGGCTAGTTCACTAAAAAATCAGTTCTGCCTGGCAGACTAAGACTTTCACTGAAGAGGAGAGGAGGGGAGACAAGGCATGAGAGCTGTAGCTTCGCAAACATACATGATTCTTCAGGTCAAAGCAAATGCAAAAACTGCGCATATATAGCAGGAGAGGAAGGTGAGCAAACAACGCAAACTATAATTCAGGCTGCCATATGAATGAAAAAAATTTAGTCTTAAAAATCAGTGGTTGGAAACTAATAAAATCAGAAAGTCCTACATGAGAAAGGCTTATATAGGCATATAAGTGAATGAGGAAGGAAGGACAGTAGGTGGCAATAAAGGGAGGGTGAGGAAAGTGGCTAAAATATTAGCCTAATTTGAATCTCTTCTATGAGAAAAAGTTGTGATTTGACAAGATAGCAAGGTTTTCCTGTCTGTACATGACAGCGTGGCTGATGTCTGCAGGCAGGAAGTTGAGGTCATTGGGAATGGGCAGCAGAAGCGTCAGAATCACCACGGTGTTTTCTACACCTTGCTACACAATGTAGCAATGTGGAAGGTACTTGTGGAAAATACTTTTGGTAAATCACTAAAAGCCTAAAGATGACCACCATCCTGAGAAAAGGTAAGCACATACCACACAAACAGGTGGCCCTTACGGCTAACCTCCCAGAAGAGTAAGTCAACTGGATCATTAATTTTGTGACAGTCATATCTGAAAAGTCAAAATGTCCATGGGGAGCAGAAGCATAAACCTGTACAAAAACGTAGCCATTGTCATCAAATATAAAGAAAGCTAGAGGTTAAAATTTATCAGAAGCAAGTAAACAATCTGCAAATCTATGACAAAATTGCTTTTTTATTTGGGAGAACAGCTCTATTGCAGCCATTCCTGCCTGCATGACCCTCACATGGGGCAGTAGTCATTACTGTGGCAAATAGTATGTTTTCCAAAGAATGCTATTTTAATCATTCTGAAATTTGCCAACACCATTTTGTTTTACCAGATATTCTTATCTGTATGTTTTCTTTTTCAAGGAACATTATTCTTGACCACAGCAGCCCAGAAGCTCAGCTTGATAGGCATTTTAGAACAACTGTGAATTAATTATAATCCAGGTCTGCAAAACCTCTTCTTATTTTTTTTTTCCTCTCTTTCTTTCCTTTCAACTAATTTTCTGTGTTTCTGGTTTTTTATTGCTTTCAGAAGAATCTTAAAATTACAACTAAAGTATCAGTTTCTTGCTTTCAAAGGTGTTCAAAATTTATTTTTTTAAATACAAAAGTGGGCTGAAACCAAAGTTAACTTTTATGTAAAAATATATTAGTTCAATTTACAAAGAATTGCAGATATAAGGGGAATGAATATTGTGTGTGTGGCATTAGGCTTGCAATGTAAGCAAGAACCCTTGCTTAAAAAACTTCAGATGTGTGTACCAATGTCACCAATCTCAACAGGTTCCATTTTTTTTTTAAACCCAGTCTATGAGAATAGCATAGTCTCAAAGACTATTGCTTATTCCTTAACCTAATTATGATCCTTAAGAGTGAACAAGTTTTTCTTCATTCCATGTTATACAAATCCTAAACTGTAAAAATAGCTGTATATGGTCTTAGAAGCTGCATTCTTAAACTCTTTGTGAAGCACCTTAGTTAGTTCTGCTGGAATATAGACCAGAACTACTCTCTCACCAACAGAATGCACCAAATGACTCAGGCTAAACGTGCATCGACAATTATTATACACACAAGCGTAGTGATGCATATGATGGCTTTAACAGATGACGAACAGAAGGCTTAGCTTTCCTGATTAGAAAATATGCAAAGCACTGATTATTTTTTCTTTTTATGTACCTGACAGCATTACATAGTTTTATTTTAGCTATTGATTACTGGACAGAGACATAGGATGAGACTCTATAGAAAGCTTATGTTGGAACTAGAGATTAGAAGAGTAACTGAACATGCATAGATTTAATATATTGGTAAAAATTATTATGAATATATTACTCATGCCAAGTATGCCTGTGGGATAAGTGAATAGTTCAGATTGGGTGGGGATAACTGGCAGGTAGAGTTAATCAGATGCATATGGAAAAGTCCTTAAGTATCTGAAATTCCCCATTCCAGGAAGAACTATGCAATGGTATTTATAGAATTCACATATCTGCTTGGTAGTCAGTTTTGAGAAACCACACTTAAGCATCTGTATAACCTGCTTCCAGTCAAGAAAATTTCTATTGGCGTTCAAACTCTAACCCTAAAGGAAAGCAGGTTAGGAGTAAGCAGAAATGGGGAACTGCTGGGGAAACAGAATGGCTCCAGGAGTCCTGCACCTCCAGTAGATCTTTGGAGACATTGAAGGATATCTACAAGAGAGGTACCAAAGCAGCCAGGAAGGATTCCTGTGGGATAAAGTTGTCTCTTATTTCTTAATTTTAATATTATTCTTGCACATGTTGCTGTTAAAAGAGTTACCTCAAGTAAACAATTCTATGTTTTACTGTTAAGCTTGTTAAATGCCAAGAAAGATAAGAAATAACTGTGAAAAAAAATATCTGGGTGTGAAAGCTGGTGCTGTCAGATCCCCGCTTTCTTATGGGTACAAACTAACAACCATCTGCAGAAGCTAAGGGGTCTAGTAGGGATTGTAATAGACAGCAATTAAAAGATTAGAAACTTTTTAATATTTAGTTTAATCTTATTCATGGGCAATTTATATTTATCTATTCTTGTTCTAGCATTGTCCTTTGGCTTAAATTGTTCTCATTACTGTTACTAACTCTCCCTTGCTCTTTCTGCCTTCCTAGCCTTCTGCCTTCTCAATAAATGGACTCTGTTATCCTATATGTAATGATGTAAATTATTAGAAAAGGAGAAGAGTACTTAAAAATAATGACCTAATGTTTTAAGCTTGTTAAGTGACCAATAAACTTGTACATCTACTCAACCAGCAAATAAGTGTCAACAGAAGGACAAGAAAATAATAATAAAAAAAGAATTACTGAGTCCTCAAAAATCTATGAAGGAGCACTGATCCATACTACACAGTTAAAGATTGTGAAGAATCCAAGTTAATTATCCTAATGACAAATAAGAAAACTCCAGGGCACAATTACTTATAACCAAAATGCCTTGGAAATCTCATATAATTTTTGAGGAAAACACTAGTATTAGCACTCAGTTACTTAATTTCCATTATGTGAATGTATAAAGAGAGAGAAAAAACGCGTGAGATCATTCAAGAACAGTAGAGTTAGAAGCTAACTTAAATATGGTAAACTAAATAAATCTCATTAGAAAAATGCATCTTAAAAGCTTTTAATCACTATCCATCACATCTAGTATCAGCTACTAGCAGCAACCTAAGTAAAGTCTGACAACATTGTATAAACTCATCAGGTAGCCATGTTACAAGGGAAATGGGCTCTGTGAATAATTCCTCGATATCAAATACTACCAACTGACTGTGATCCTGAGAAAAGATTTGTGGGTGAGTATCACTGTTCACAGAACAGGATGTAAGGGGAGGCATTTTAAAAGCTTGTGCAGCTACAAATAACTGTTCAAGCTTTCATGTCAGGGTTCAAAGAGAAATTGGTGAGAGACCTCTCAGCTTCAGGAGTGCCTGGTGTGGACTATATACCATGAAAGACGACTGTGGTGGAAAAAAACAGAGCATCAACACAAAGAATTCACATTATTAGGCCAGGCTGTATGCTCAGGTTCACACCTCCAATGCAGTAGTGAAAACTCACCCTTTGAGCTCCCCACGACATCTGCCTGGCCCGAGGTTTTATACAGGCAGCTAATATTTCTTAGATAGTATCTCCGGGCTATATTTTATAAATAATAAAATTTTAAATAGTTTGGCTATAATATTAGTTCTGCTTTTGCTTGGTACTGATGGAAGGCAGGTAATGTCTAGGAAAACACTAATAGACTTTGCTTGTGTTTGACTGAAGTCTGTTATCAATACTGTGGATCAGATAATGAATCAGTTGGCAGGAGAATATGTAAACTGAACTCAGGTAACTATTTGCGCTCCATGAGATGCAGCCACAAGATAGCTTGAGAAACTTTGTTTTACGCTTTTGGAGAGAGAGTATTGAAAGCATGTTAGGCATTGATACTGGCTTACACCACTGCAAAACAAATACCTTGATGAAATTTTGTCTTAGCTATTGTTGGGGAAAAAAAAATAGTCACAGGCTCTGAGGATTTGAACTAAATTATGTATTAATAAAGCTTCTCCTTGTTTATTTTCAGTTCATTATATAAGGTATACTTGGGTTTGTTCCCATGTGCATCACCATTTTACATTCCTCTAATATGATGGATAACGTTCCTTTCAACATATATTATAGAGTGAATGGAAGAATCAATATTGGCAGGAGCTTAAGCTTTTATAGTAGTATGAAGATTAGTACTACATTTATCTCATTAATACAGTGAAGAGAAAACGCCTTAGTGCAGTTTGTGGAACCTAACTCACCTTGACTTCCCCCCTTCCCCTTTTTATATAAATAGAAGGGAATAAGCAAGCAAACATACTTGAAATGATAATATTTTGGTTGGAACTGCTGGTTAAAGCACAACTCCTTTTTTAGGGGCTTGATAGCAATATAATTACTGATCCTTCCCCAGCTCCTTCAGGGGAAAGGCTTCAGATCCATGCCCCACCTCCAAAGTCTTTGGGTAGATCTGCTGTATTTTGAGGGGAGATGAAAGCTGAGGGAACCTGCATGGACCTTGCCCGTGGTTAATGCAGCCGACCTTGGGTGAACAAGCTCTGCAGAGGTTTGACAAAGGCAAGTTCCTTGTCAAACACAGACCTCACAGCACTGCATTGCAGATGGAAAGGACCTAAGAAAAAGATAAAATGGAATGAGACTCTGTGTGTATTGTTTAGGGTTTCAGTGCATCTTGTTCACATGAGAACAGGCACACAGCCCGATGGCACCCCTTAGATCCATTTTGGGCCTGCCCCTCTTTGCTGGTGTTGCTCTTTCCCATCACGTCATTGAGTAGCTTAGGCTCTGGCAGGGCACTGTGGCGAGACCCATCATGTCTGCAGCACCGCATCCCCCTACACTCCTCCCTGGAAACTACAGACCATTCATCTTTGTCTGTACTGGCCCCATGCTCAGCCTTGTGCTGCATTGTTCCCGTAGATGGGTGACGAATTGCTGCCTTCCTGCTCTCATATGCCCTCTGTCCCAGGCATGGTGCTCCTCCTGGTGCTCTGGTCCCCAGGGCCTCCCTGGCTCCAGCCTTCCCAAGCACTCCTGGCAGTGGGGCTGAGAGATCCATGCCGGAAGCCACCACGCCTTCCTCTTTCAACCTCCTTTCCCTGCCTTCTGCACACCCTTGGGGACTATCTGTATAGAGGTCCGTCCTTCAGAATAGAACAGAACAGAACAGAACAGAACAGAATAGAATAGAATAGAATAGAATAGAATGTGTATATATATACACAAACATATACACACACATATATATACACATATACACACATACACACACATATATGTATATTATATGATTAAAAGGCTTTAAGGCAGGGGCAGTGGGAGCAGCTCTTCCTTTGCAAAAAAATATAAAACTATGACTGGTCCCCTGCTAATGCCCACCAGTCCATGCTATGCTTTTCTGTAAAAGTCAAATTGGGATATGAGGCCACCTATTCCTACACAGAATACAAGTGAGGAAGCCAGAGGAGAGACAGTGCTCAACTCTCTACCTTTATTTTTAATAAAGATAGGAACCAGCACAAAGCACAGTTACCTTTCTTGTTTCAAAATTGTTTTCATGTGGGAAGTCATGGGGAATAAACATATCTGTGCTTAATCTTCTGCAAAGAAACCCACAGAGTACCTTGTGCTTTGCCAAAAAGAAGTGTGGCGTTTCTTTACTGAGCTCCCAGTTTTCACATTTCACTTTCCAAATTCAGGTCACGCACGTGACTGAAACAGAAAGGAGGTTATGTGCACACACGTGAGGCTGGTTTCCAACATCAGTCTTTCTTGGGTGACATTTAAAAAGGTTTTGAAATTGAGTTGTACCAGCTCAACTCATTTCTCCTTGATGCCTGCTTTGTTCCAGCAGCACGGGAGTGTGTATAAATAACAGTTTGTATCCCTTGACAACTTCCTGAATTAGAACAGCACTTGTGGTCAATCACAGCAGAAAGAGCAGCAGGGAAATACTTTGGCCCAGCAGGCACAATCATGCCATTTGTTGACTAGTAAAGTGGGTGCTTGTGTCGCAAGTGATGTCCCTTTGCTTGCTATAATCACTATCAGCTTTTCTGCTGTGCTTTAGAAAGATGGTCCATCTGCTGCATTATCTCTTGACAGCTCTAATCTCTCTAAGGGAGAAAATACAGGTAAGAAAAACAGAGTTAGGTGACTTAACTGCTTCTGAGCTGGGATTCAGGTAAGCCTTTAAGAGATGGCTTCTCCTTTTCCTTCTTCTTTTCCTTCACTAACCTTGACTTCTTGTGGCTTCAGGAAGAAGACAGATCTATAGCTCTTGCTGCTTTTCTATCTCTAAGTGGCCGGTTCTCCACCAACAGTACCTGAAAACTTGTATCTTTATTCCTACAGGAATCAATAAGGAGATCCTTCTGCAATACTGCAGCCAATGAGCCTGACATTCCTTGTAGGTGTATAGAATTGATAAAACCTATATGAAATTCAGCTAGAAAGAATTCAGAGTTTCCATATTTGCATCTATCTGTCTTTCTGCTCTAGCATTCGTCATATTTGTTGAATAATACGCTGTGGATTTGGTCTCAAGGCCAATGTTAAAATGTGCTATAGACACAGAAAAAGCAAATAAGTCAAAAAGTATAGGTTTTATGAATAAATCTAATTATGGGTAACTAAGGTAAATTGTAAATTAATAGATTAACTGCCAGGTTTGAAAATTAATATAATTGTCATTGCTACCTTTTATTGTTTTCTCCAGCAATTGCATAGAGAAACATAGAGTTTCTCACTTTTCCCATGAAGTTTTTCAGTTTGAAGTGAATGATATGGGTGAAGAGGGGTATGTGGCATGAGATGTACAGAATTCTGGAAGTTCCGAAACAATGCTGGGTTTTAAAAGTGAGAGAAACTTTTAACATTTCAGCAGTATGATTCCCTCATATGTAGTTAGAAAGGTTGTCATTTGCATATTATTACCTTTACTGACTAGCACTATGATAAAATTCCTTGCTTCATGTGGTTCTGTTTTATTTAACTAAACTACTTTCTATTTTTCTTACCTATGTGTTGATTTTAATGCAGCAAGACAGCTCAATCAGGAATGCGTTGTGTTTTAACGTTTGTCAATAAGGCAGTGGGGTAGTATCTGAATTTGTTTCCCTTCATTGCTTTGACTCAGTGATGTAGAGACTCACTGGAAGATGATGTCTGCATTCACATTTCTGTTGTCCCATAAAATTAAGAAAATTGAATTGAAGATAGACCACTTTGTATAAATTCCCAAATCAATGTAAGAAGATTTCAAGGAGCACCTGGTTTTATACTGTATTATGGAATAGAAATACAATGGGACACTCTGACCCTAGATAATTATACAACACAAAAATCGCTTGCTGAATTGTCTTCTCTTGGTGATCTGTTGTAGCAATTTGCCACAAACCCAGGTCTTTCAAAGGCAATGACTGTTCTAGAGTCTCTTTGTCTGCTCCTTCTCCATCTTAATGATGGTCCCTTTCAGGATACCACCATCGTATCCTGAAGCATGCTTTGGATCTTACTATAAGATAAACAACTAGCTAAATATCATTTTACCCAGGCCTGCATTCTACTTTATAATAGTTGTTACTTTAGAGCAATAAATAAATGGGTAACATATGACCATGGGTTATACATATGAAGATACATTAATATAATGTCCATTAAGAAATTTTACATTTATTTGTGAATTGCCTTTCAGCAAACTGATGTTTATATCTTTTATCCTCGTTTGCAGAAGCCTTGCCACAATAAAGTGCTGTATTCTGTATAGTAAATACATTGCAAGCCTGCACATGAAGAACTTTAATTAAAGTGAAAATACCACTTTCTTTTAAGGTTTATTTTATACAGGATTTATTTTTTATTCTATAGACAAATACTGAGCCCAATTGACTAAATGAATTCACCCTGGGTGAACACTACAGAGTTATTTGTTCAAACAGTACTAAGCATGATAAAACACAATTTAGTGTCCTCCATACACAGACAGTTCAGACTCCTTTGTTTCTTAAATCTGTGAGACTTATCATTTAATAAATAAAAATAGATTAACCCATCTGTTGTTTTTTCTGAAAATGTTGGGGTCTGTTTTGATAGGAAATAGAATACCTTGAAGTATATCAGTAACATCTGCTTTCAAGGCAATTGAGAAACTGAGATTCAAAGAACAACATTCCTAACACTTGATATGGTCATTAGTGAGAAACCAGTTAGGTTCTGTCTTGAAGATAATGTCACTTAGATTTACATGTGTTTTAACAAATCTTATTAAAGAAGATAATGCTACAAAAACTGCAAACATTTATCATAACTGTGAAGAAAAACCAAAACCATAAAATCCTTAGTCAAACACACTGCCATTTTAATAGATTGCATTAGTATATTGAATCATGATTCATTCTGAAATGAAATGATGCCTTTCAGTTACTAACCTCAGATAGGCAAGGATGTCTGCTGTTGCCAAGTGGTGAGAATCTAGATGGTATAGTTCATCTTCTATTCAGTAAAGATTTGGTAGGGGTCTGTAAAGGAGCATGAAGAAATTAAATGGAGAAACAGAATTGGAAGAGAAAGAGGGGAAAAACACAGTCTGCAGAAAAGATGAATGCAGAGCATTCACTCATGCCTGGCTTGCTCTTTGTTTTTCCATATCAAATACAGAGTACATTCCTGTTGCAAGAATGCCTTTCTGGAGCCACTCTAGAAAAAAATCATTAGCTGGGCTAGAAGGTAAGTATTGACAGAACTTCAGTTTAGTGAATAAAAAGTACAGGTTATACCAATAATGAAAAGAATGACCCTAATAAAAAACATGAAATTGCTGTTTGTGTTTCAGCTTTTGTGCATTTTAAATGGCAAAATATATATGAATAATACCCTTGCGATGCTTAAGTTCTCGGATATTTCTGTGCTTCTGTTGAACGCTGGTCCTTGATACCATAACTGCTCCTGCTCCTTCTCAGTCTTGTTTTTTTTTTTTTTGGGGGGGGGAAGATGTTACACACATTCATGCATAGCTGTATAGGAATGGAAAATACTGCATTTTTGTTCAGAGAGCATAATTTCTATTTAATAAACAGGTGTCTAATTTTAATATCTTACAGAATCTTCTTTCTGATCAAAATATTTTGTCAAAATTTCTTTGTGCACTTGAATTTTAGTCATTTCCAGATTTTTACTTTTTTGAAAACTACAAACATTCAAATTGAAAACTCAAGTTAGGTTGTTCATTTTATTTCAATATTATTTGAATGGGAATTACAGTAAGTAGATATAAACAAGCAGCAAAAGAAGTGCAAATTTATCTCCACCTTTCAGACTTGAAAGGGACCCTTCCATGGTCACAAGGATGGATGGCTGTGAAAAATAAACAGTGCAAAACATAATTTTAAATTCTCATAGAACTGAAGTCTGTGAAGAATTTAGGGGTCACCTATATGCAAGGCACTATGTAATAGTGCTCATATGAGTCACTTAACACTTCCCATTTGTAAAAGTCCAAGCAATCTCAGAAACGTGTAAATATCATCACCTCTGTCTATATAGATTTGCTCACATTCGCTGTGACTATATGACACAGCAAGGATCAGGCTGTAAGATTTGGTTGTACTGCGCTGCTAAAAAGTTTCCAGCTGTGTGTTAAAAAAGGTGCTGAGCTATTTACCAGGATTGGCAACAGTAAATATCCTGTGTGAAATTCTGCTGCTGTCACTGTTGATGATAAGACTCCCACTGACTTAAATTTCACTTCTCGTACACTTCATTTTCAGTTAGAGTCTGTACGGGAGTTCTTAACGTGACTAGCAATTAAGACCTTAAGGGAGCTATGGAGATGTTCAAAGAAGCTTTTTCTGTTGGCCTCTTTAAAGTTTTATAGGGCTATGCTTCTTCATCATTATAAACTCTTCCGAATCTTTCCTGGGAAGAGGGGAAGAAAGGCAGAGGGGTGGGGGGAGAAAGAGCAAGACACCAGGCTTGGGTTTTTTTATTTGCTCTTTTCTTTAAACTTCTTCTCTTAAACTACTTAGGTGGTGGTGAGTCACAGTTCTGTATATAGCTTTTTTGAAAAAGCTGTTTTTTAAAAGATGAACTTCCTGCAGATTTTGGATCTTGTGTAGGAAAATTTTATTTTCTCTGGTATCCTTGGAGCATGTACAACACCAGTAATCATATAGCCCTTCTGAACCATTTGAGATTGCCATTTTTATTATCTAAAAATAGTGGCATCTTCAATTGACCATTTTTTTTTCTTGAATTACTCTTTAGATGCTTAGTGTTATTCCCTGTTTTACTCTGAACAGCAGGACAATCTGCGGTCTAGTGCAAATCAACACGGTCTGTCCTCAGGAAACAGCAGCAGAAGAGGAGAGTGCAGTTTCACGCTTGTTCACTTGGTCTTCCATGTATCTGCAAATTCCTCCTCCTCCCTTTCCTTTTAATGCAATTTTTCTTGTCTCTCTGTGGCTCGCAGAAGGAACCCGTACACCAGCTTCCCCCCCCAGCGCAGAGAGCAGCAGCTGATTAATGGGAGGGAAGGTTGTCTTCTCCGAGAAAGAAGCCTTTTGCTAGGTAAGCTCAGGAGAACTCTCATAAATGAGCAGGAAAAACCTCATTTGTAGGTGACCTGAAACCTACGCAGGAAAGAGAGGTTAGATTTCTTGCCTCGGTAGATAAATAACTTATAACTTCAGTGGGCTCTAGTTTAGTCCTTAGTCTGTATTTAGCTCAGTTAATAGAACTGGAAAGGTCTCGTAAACCCAATCACAACTAAATTCTAGAAAGATCTCTGCAGTAACTGTAAACACTCATTTCAAACAGTGTGCAATCAGCAAATTTGTCATATTGTTCATTAAATTTTATGAAATCTCTCTACCATAATGCCCTGCACCAAGTAAGTAAAATGCTGACCTCCCAAACCAGGACATTCTTCAAATATTTCCCATCTTGCATTTTTTGTTAAATACTTCACACTTGTAAAAATGTCATGGTATAAGAAAAAAAGCCTTTTCTTCATCTAAATATCTAATCTAAACAATTAGTTTGTGATGAGCAGGAGTTTTGTGTTTGGTTATTTCTTCCTGGAGGAAGAATCAATAGATTGTATTGTTGCTATTCTCAAACTAGTTTTGCTAATAAATATTGAATTATTCCTCCTCTCCTGCTTTTTTGCAAACCTGTCAGAGATTAAATAGATATACAGGAGATGGCAGAAGCAGCACACAAAATTTGGATGGTGTGCTTGGCACCTTTTAAAACACTTGGTGGAGCAGATGAGAGTTTAAAGAGAGCAGTCTAATTAGTATTAGTCAGGGACAGATGCAGAAGAACTTTGAAAACTGGAAAGAGAGGAAATCATTAGGAAATTTGGGCTATAGAAATGGAATTCTAACTCTCAGCTAGGCAAAATTCCTCATGGAAGCCAAGGAAGCCAAAGTCTGCATTGTAGTATGCACAAAGTTTTAATGTTCACTTGTGAAGACACCCCAAATGTCATCTCTCTCTCCAAACCTAATGGTAACAACCTCTTTTAGAATGATGAGACTTTGAACACAACAGCAATGGAAATGGTTTCAAATAGTGATAAGATGTTATTTTTAAAACACTGACAGAATGCCTCATAGCAGAGGAGATAATTTAGGACAAAGAAATCCATCGGGGTTTTGACAGATAATGAACCAAAATCCATATCTAAACAAAGAAAATATCTAAGGATGTATAGGAGATGGTAAGAAGCTCGTGCAAAGATGGAAGGGGGGAGTTCAGGCAAAGTCCATGGTGATGTTCTAAGTAGGTAAGAGATGGCAGTTAAGGATAATAAGGCAACATTCAAACCTAATGTATTATGCAAAAAGGGTCCGGTGGAAGAAATTCATAGCAAGTTCATGGTCATAGCAAAAAAATGGACTATTATGTGAACGTTTAAAATGATTTAAGTATATGCAATTTTATTGCAAGTTAAAACATGAGTGTTTGTGTAAAAAGGCTATATATTGCCAACACTTTTACCTGGCTAACTTAGATCTCCTCCAAGGCTTTTGAACGGTGGAGTTCAACAGTGCATGTGGAAAACTTTTATTTCTTGAATACCAGAGCCAACACAATTTTATTCAGAAACATTTGCTTCCTTTCTTTCATTGTAAGAGAAAGTAAGAAACTTCTCCATCTTTTCTGTTATTTCCCTGGTATTTATGTTCAGGTTTCATAAGGAAACCAATTTGTTTGTTGATGGATTTGGTGTGCGCTTCAATTCTTTGTCATCAGTCAATGAGTCAGTAACCAGTAAATATATTTTGACTGAAAAGTCCTGGTTTCTTTCAAGAATTCTGCTAATAGCTCCTGCAGAACTAGCCAGGTAACTATATTATTTCACAGGACAGTGGGTCGTCATTGAAATGAACCTTTGAAACTCCTGTTGAATTCTGTTGACTCAAATTGGTTTCAGAGGCCATACTATTGTGCAAAACCTATTCTCTGCCTTCAAGTTTGCTTTTTCCCTGAAGACCTTCCAGAGAAGCACCTTTGCTTCTGATCTGAAACCTATGCTACCCTCCAACTTCGTCTATTATCTTCTCTTTTGTGCTGTTAGTTGCTTTGGAAGTTAAAAAAAGAAACTGATCTCTTGATAGGGTTTTGACAAAAGATATCTATCTTGTGTTAAGAGGCTTAACTTGGTGTGTTTGGTTTGTTGAATTGAAAGCTGTTTAAAAGGTAGTGATGGTATCCTTACAAAATACTTATGAGACTGGGATGCCTTGATGCCAAGTATTTTGACAGGACACTTTGTGATGCTTAGGTAATTTTTTATAAGGAACACTGAAGTCCTGCTCTTGTTTCAAAGACACAACAGATTTAAAGGCAATCAATGAAGTTTAACCAGAAAAATAAAGTGCCTCAAATGTATTGGGGCACCAATACAGAGAACCAGTGTTCTGGTTTAACCTGGCCAGCAGCTAAAACAACCACACAGCTGTTTGCTCACTTCCCCCCCACCCATAAAAAAAGAGTATGCTTAAGGGGCAGTTTCATGCTTATTCATGCAGTGTGTTTCCCTCTCTATCCATCCGCTTAGGTATGGTAGAACAATTGGTTAGCACAAAAATTGTTGTATTTCAGAATGCTTATTTTTGGCATTAAAAGCGTTAATACTGTCTTGATTCTTGCTGAAGTTGGTGGCTTTCTGTGACTCGTGATTTTGTCAAAGCAGAAATAACATGGATTAATTCTCTTATCTAATCTGACAGTCAACAGCTCTCTTTCTTTGTTCCACCAGCCACTGCAGTCCTTGGTCTTGCTCATAAATCTTTTGTTCCTGAACACATATCTGTTTTACAGGCATTGTTTTTCAGCAGGTATCTGCAAGGGCTCTGTTGTCGCTGAAACTTCATCTCTTCTCTGCTGTTCCTTCAAATACCCATTCTTCTTCAGCTCTATCCCTATTTTTCAGAACACATGGAAACTGAAGACATTTCAGGTGATAATACTTTTGCATGACTAGTTTACATTTACTCAAGGATAGCATGCATCTTTACATTTTTGGGTTGCTTCCACTGCTACCTCAATTATTTGTCACCATCATAGCCTTTACTTCCTTGCATTACTTGTCACAACACCCTTTCCTGTTTATTGCTCTGGCTCCTCCAGTTGCTCTGCTCATCAGACTAATTTCAAATAATGCTACTTATGAAATATAATTCTTTATTTGATTAAACACTGTGTAATCAAAAACATAGGCTTTGGATGAAATTAATAGCATGATGATTGAAGTTTTTTGGTAGAAAGATTTAATAGGAAATAAATAATTATCATTAAGTGAATCACAAAACAAAAAGCTAGTTTACGCTCAATAGCTAGTGAGAAAGCAGTATCTGCAAGACAGCTAACAAATAAGTGAAGAATTTGTTACATATCACAGGGGGAACTCAACAATGATTCAAGTCTAAAGGAGAGGAGGGCTTTGAATGCCTGCTTGGGCATGGGTTTTCTAAAACTGTTGCTAGGGAAATGTGGTTGTACAGAACAAAATATCAAAATCTGTTGATTAACCCTTATCATGATTCTTTTGATAATGCATTTCTGACATCTCGAACTTTCTTTGAAATGTTGTGTGATGTTCCATATTTTCTCCTGAAACCTACTCTGTGAACTTTTGATACAAATTCCTTTGTTACCATGGGAGCTGAAGACTGTAGAAACCCATTCTTCTTCATCACACCCTTTTTTCCTTCCTTTTCTCATACCCTTTCAGATGCTTGACTACAGAGAGGATTGATTTTACATTTAAAATTACCAGTATACTAACACCAACTAGATTTTACTAGGTTTTACTAGTTTGTAAAATGTAAGGTACAGAAACCAAGAGACATTGCTAGTTCAGATCTATCAACTTTCATTTGGATGGAAAACTCTACAATGAATCCTAAAGAATGCAAATAATCAATATATTAGTATGTACATAATTCCTCAAAAAAAGTCTTTTGCCTCTGCCAGCTGCTAGCATTCTAAACTCTTCTGTCTGAAATGTGGCACCACAGAAAAGACTAGGAGGGAGAACAGGACTATGGACTGCTAATAACTATTATTCTTTCTGACTGCTGAGGCAAATGGGAGCTCTTTCAAGTACTTTCAGGATAAAAACTAGGCTGTTAGGGGCTGAAGTTACTCTGGTTTCCAAAACCTCCCCCACAAAGCAAAACAAAAATAAGTTATATCTCTCATATTATTTGAGCCCTCTCAGAAGATTTTTTGGGAGTTCAGGTGTGATTTATCTGGATTTAGCAGGACAGAAGTGGAACTCTGATAGTAAGTGCACTTAAATCATAACCACCAAACTCTCAGGACACATCAACATGGAGTGACATCTGGAGAAAGGATACCTCAAGCCACATGTCAGCTAGATTGAAGGAGATATTAGTAACAAAAAAAATAACAAGGGTGTGAACCTTTTGCTCTCATATTCCCCAAACAATGGCACCTGACTCTGCATTTTGTTAGTCTGAAGACCTGACGTCCTTGAGCTCTCCTCAGTAATATATTACATCCATGCAACCTCAAAACCCACATCTGACAGCATAAATCTAGCCAGAGAGATTCATGTATGTGTAAGGTTCAACCAGACTATGTCAATGCTTTCCAGGTAGAAAAAGTAGCAACTCACTGACCTTGCAAAAGCACTGGGTAGGATATGGCTGTTAGCACTAGTTTTTATTTCTCCTGAACGCAGTCTGGAATCAAACTTGCCAGAGAAACCGTGTGACCCAGCTGCCTGTGAATCTCCAGTGCTGGTCGTCGGCATGGTCATGTTCAACACCCAACCCTCGCTCAACAAGGGATGTCTTGAACAGTGGTTTTATGAGGCAGTGGAGCACAACACTCTCTGGTGCTAGATATTAGCTGTGAAATAAGGATAAGCAAAAACTCAGCATGAGTTTTCCCATGCACTTTGGATTTGGAGTGGGAAAACCAAAAATAACTAACCCATGATTTTTTCTTTCATGAGGGCAGAAGGGCAGATCTATTTTTAAATGTTTGGATATGATCCATAAGCAGGCCGTGTAAGTACCAAAATAGCATGCAGGGTTAAAATCCTCACCTGTATGCACAAAGTTTGCTTGTGCTCACTAGGGTTTGAAGATTCTGTTTTCTCTTTGGTTTAAATCACGTCAGAAAAAACTTTAAAGATATAAATAGCATTTACAAATCAAATTTATTAAAAATCAGTGGGAATCATGCTCCTTCTTTCTATCTGCATATTTTGAATCTTCCCTTTTTTGTGTGTCTATGGTAATACGTTAAAACTTTACTCTGAAGATCAGCATAAGGACAGAAGAAGTGGTAGCAAAAATAGAATTGAAGTACCTCTGCAAATCTGAACTAAGCTCAAACTTGTTACATGACATACGCAATATTTATTTAATAAATTTAATGTACTAATAAACTTCTACTACTGTATCATTATTAAGAATTACAGAATAAATTACTGACAAAATGAAGCTCTGATAACTAATTTTTAATTACTTTATGTGACCATTGTGTAATAGAAAAGGTTCTGAGCTAATTTGTGTGTGTGCTTAGATATTCAAGGGAAATCAACAGCTGACTCCATGCATTCAAATTTTAGTATGTAACTTAAATGCCTTCACGAAAAATCCTTTGCCTATGGGGAAAATAACCGACTTGTATTTTTTGATTAACTAACATAAACACAATGGAATTTTAGCTGCGGAAAGGGTAATGCAAGTCTCTTGAGCCTGAAAGCATAAAATTATGATCAACATAAAGCTGCATCCTTCCCACTTACTGTGATCTCTCATTTGGTGTGACCTGCTGCTTTCCTCTGCTCTTTTTAAAAATTCTGCTTTATAATAGTCTACTTCTAGGCAGCTGTAATATTTGAAACCAGCACCAATAAGACACTACATGTTTAAGTTTCCATATGTGAAGGTGTTTTCCTTAGTATTGAGGTTATGATAGCATATTACTTGTCCAGGTATATTAACGACCACTTGGTAACAAAACAACGAATGCTTCCCATACGGAACCTAATTTATATACAAAACACAATATATTACAAGAAACCAAAATGTAAGATCAAATAACCCTAACACTAAATTCTTCCTTTTTTATTAGATCATAGCCTAAGTGAGGGACCTGAGCTCCTTCTGTGATCAACAGAGAGAAAAGAGCATCTGAGAGGTGTTCATGGTATGTGAAATGAATCATCTTCTGGAAGTTTCTTTAAGGTGATGTAGCTTAGATTGGCAGTTTAACTTTTAGATCTCATCAGGTGAGATGAATCCCATGCTCACTAAACAGGCTGTGTACGGGAAATCCCAAGGGGTTTCAGTGACAAGACTTTGTCTTAGTCTTAGTCTACTCGAATATAGACTTAATCTACTCAAATATAGACTGAACTTCATGTGGCTGTTATATCATAATTAGCATCAAAGATGTTTGAAGGCCAAACTGAGGTCTCAAAGCGACTTGGGCACAGGGTTGCCTCACCTGAATGCCAGATAGACTTGGGTAGAGTAAAGCCTTTACCTGTGGCAAAGTGCAGCCAACAAGGAAGCACGCCTGAACGTATTTGCTAGTAGTGCCCAAGAACCCAAGCACATCGTTCAAGAGGAACGTAAGCACCTGCAACAGCTGTGACAATGAAGTGGCATTTCTCCAAACGAGCAAGGGAAGGCTGACACCTAAATCCTGCCGATGCAGAACAGACACCTAACTTGGGCCTTAGATCCCTGGGGCAACAGCTGGCCACTGGGACCAGCACTTTGCACCTGAACCAGAGCTGGGCTTGCTGCTGCACGCTGATGAAAAATTAGTCCTACTGATTGGAGCTGCATTGGTTTCTCTTGATGTAGCATGTTTGCTTCAAGCTTGCTTTTGTCTTTAGGTCTATGGATATTTTAATAGTTTTAATTCTGAAAAGACTGAATTGCCTTTTTTACTGCCTTATGTTCTTGTACTTGCAGATAAAACAGACTTTAACATGAAGTGTAGGGAAACATTTTTTGAAGTAAAAAGGAAAATATTGTCCATCTTCACCTTGGTCTAAATATCTGAACATGTAAGAATTAGGAAATAATGCACAATTTGAATTTGAATATTATATTTGCTAGTTCTTGGCAGCTCAGTTACCATGAGGTCTGTAATTAACACCTCCTCTCCTTCAATAAAATGAGACTCTGCTGACTTCTTTCATCAGCAGGTTTGTATGCTTGTTATTTGGCACTTGCTATTTTGTGTCACCACAGAATAAAAAGTACTCGGAGGATGGCTTCTCCCACACCTATTGGTAGAAATGAACATTAACCATATTGAAAAGTAGCTTCCTTTTCCTTTTTTTTCAGCTGTCCAAAGCAGTCAAAATGATGCAATTTGAGCTAGTTCAGGTAGTTATTTCTCAGGATGGTAGGTCCTTTTTCAGAGAGAAAGCCTACTGAAATTAGTGGTCCTGTGAGAAAGAGCTCCTCTGGCTTTGGCTTGCACAATCTGACTTGCTGCATGTCTCTAACATCCCTAATAAATTCAATAAAAATCCATTAGTATTCATCCACTTCAGGTACATGTAATTGAAAATGCAACTTTCTTTCTCCCTTTATACGGATCTTGGAACTAAGAAAGCTGAGTGAGTAGGTCAAAGGAGCTCTTCATAAGTTTAGATTACTCTAACAATATTGCAAGGTTGTAACTAGGTTAGCTATTTAAATTGTTACTGTCTATTTCTACCATCATACCCACAAGAAGGGCAATAGATATCTTAGTTAAAAAATCCTCTCAGTTACATTTTCCACAGCCTCAGCTTTAATTCTACTTTATTCAGCTGTAGCCATTCTAATGACAACAGGACTCTGTTCTTAACTGAGCGTGGGGATGCAGAGACAACCCTGGCATGCACAGTGTGCAACAGCTCTGGATGCTTCATAGATAGAATCATAGAACAGTATGGGTTGGAAGGGACCTTCAAAGACCATCTAGTTCCAACCCTCCACTAGACTAGGTTGCCCAAAGCCCCATCCAGCCTGGCCTTGAACACTTCCAGGGAGGGGACATCCACAGCTTCTCTGGGCAATCTGTTCCAGTGCCTCACCACCCTCACAGTAAAGAATTTCTTCCTAACATCTAATCTAAGGCTACCCCCCTTTACTTTAAACCCATTATCCCTTGCCCTATCACTACATGCCCTCGTAAACAGTCCCTCCCCATCTTTCTTGTAGGCCTCCTTCAGGTACTGAAAGGCTGCTATAAGGTCTCCTTGGAGCCTTCTCTTCTCCAAGCTGAACAACCCCAACTCTCTCAGCCTGTCTTCATAGGAGAGGTGCTCCAGCCCTCTAATCAACTTCACATCAAGCCATTCCTGTTGGTGTGTGGTGTTTTTTATTTAAAAGTTGACAGTAATTAAACATTTTTGCCCTTCAAACTAGGAAGGAGAAATCATGTCACGGATTGACATAATTGACTTTGGGACCTTATCCTTAAGTAAAAAATAGAAAATGTTTGGGAGATGCTATTAATTTTCCTCTTCAAAAAGAAATTACGTGAAAAGCAGAGCCCATAGGCCCAGTAGACCATCTTTGCAGTGGCCTGATTGTCAAGTGTGTAGTTTTGGCCCAAGCCATAAAGATGAAGAAGGCAAGGACAAGCTTGGGTGGCTGTCAGACTGTATAGAAATATTTTGTTCTTTACACAAAGATCTGTGTCAAAGTCGCTACACCACTGTTACATGTTCATTATAAACAGGATTTTCTTCTGTTGATCTGTATAGAGTCATCAATTTGTGGGTGGAGGCTCAAAGAGAGTCTTGTATTTCCCTTGCTTGTTGCTGTGAATTTTAAATAGGAACACACCATTGACGCAGAAAGGACTGTTTATATGAATCTTTTTCATATGTATAGGAATGTATATATTATCTAAAAGATCCGTCATCTTGGACGCACCTTAAATTTAAGAAATACTTACTGATACTATGGCTGGAGGTGGGGCAACTGCCTGATATTCAGCCAGCATAAAGGCAATGCTGACATAAATAAGGTAAATAGGCACATGCTCTGTACAGTATTATGTTTTTGCATGGTCTTAAAGAGGAGGGGAAAAATTGTGGAAGGAGGCCAGGCCTTTTACTTCCTCTCCTAGGTGGATGTTTAGGACACCTGCAGGACCCAGTGCAGCCTAAAGTAGAAAAACCTAGGTTTTTGAAGAGACAGAATAACCCCCTTGCCATTTACCATCAGCTATGAAGACATGTTTTTTTTTCTATTGATGCCCATTCTCTCTACCAAAAAGCTTAATGGGAATCCCTGTGATCACATAAAACCACACCAGAAAATAGGGCCTGTTATGTTGCCCTGAGGGCAAGCAGTGTAGTACAGCTTCCCTGACCCAAACAGCCCAGCTCTGTCCGGATTGTGTACTGGAAATAACCCCTGGCTCATGCTGTTGCTCAGACCTTTCCTGGGCATTGTCTGATAGTTGCTAAACTAGCCCTGCCATGCCTGGAAGGAAACAATATGGGTGATAGGAGCAGTGCTGAGCTGGTGTCCTGGCCCTGTTATTTTAGCAATTTGCACATGTCTTTGGGCCTCCTGCACGCCCTTTGCTCTGTTTTGCCTCGAGGCTGGCCCATAATATTAGCTGCTTCAATGCCTTTGTGAAAGGATATGTGCAGAGCAGATGCATCTTTGCTTTTACTGTTTTAAACTGCTAATTTTCTATTTTTCTTCTTATTATTTGTTGTGTCATAAGTCATTTAGTTTACTCCTGTAGTTCCTCACAAACCAAGAGATTTTTTTATATCCTGGTGGTCTTTGATCCATTGGTCAGAGGTGCATGATTAGAGGAAGAGTGTTGAAGTACCATGCATGGATAAAGGGATCTTTTTTATAGAAAATCCTTCCAGTTTCTGGTTATTCAAGGATATTTTATGTTGGAAATAACAATGATTTTAATGCTCAGCAATGGACCTATCTTCCATTTATTTCCTTCCTTGAATTTCATTATAATCTGTCCTCTCTAATATGTCCCATCAGTGAGTTCTATATTTTATTATACGTTTTGCAGGAAAAATTTAATTCTTTTTAGCTATAAATCTCATCATCTCGTTAGTTCTCTTCAAGATGTTGTGACAAATAGTGAATTACCCATCCCTACTCACTTCCACCAAATCACTGCTGTTAGTGATTTTCCAGATCTTTATCATAATCTTCTTGTCACCTTTAGCCAATGGGTTTTATTTTTTTTTTAGTAACTCTTCAAGCTCTCTCACTTCTTCAGACATTATTGTTATCCTTTTGATTTATTGTGTTGATATAGATGGTCTGGATTGTACTGAATCTTTAAGACGTGTGCGAACCATCAGAAACTGGCAGAAAATAATGAAATTGCTGTTTTGTCCTCAGTTCTTAATAGTTCTAAAAATCATCTTACCTGTTTTTGATACTTACTGAGGATTTGACCTTCCTCCACTTGACCTCTACAATATAATCACTTTCTGATTATTTCTACTCTGCATTTTTGTACATGGGAGTTGTGAAACAATGTTCTACTTTGTTTTCTCTTTTTTTCAGTTTGACTGGAATGTTTAGTCATCACTTCCTCAGATGCTTCTCCCAGCTGAAAGGTGAGCATGATATTTTTTGGTGCTTCAGGATGAGGTTGCATTTATTGCAGTACTTTGAGAAATAGTCACAGCATGTACTGAGAGACTCTACTTAACAACAAAATTCAGATTTCACTCCCTAGGTTTCACAATTATGGGAAATAACATTTGAGCATTGTTTGAGATGGTTTAATTATATGACTTCTTTCCTATCTTTTAGAAACCTCAGGTGGACCATTCAAACGATTTTGAAACTGAACTGCATCTATTTTCTTGTAATGTCAGTCCATCAGAAATTATAGACCAAAACCTAGTATGTGCTAAATTTCTTTTTTTTTCTTTTTTAAAATAACTTTCATCTCTTTCTTTCTTATTTTAATGTATAAAACTGTAACTATTTTCTTTGGCTTTGTATGCAAATGTCAGGCTTCCTGCCAAGAGCTGAGAAGATTTCACAATGGATGTAGAAGATAGAAATGCCTCAAGCAAGTATTTTGGGTGGTTTTCTTTTCCTCTCCCATGGTTACAAAGAACTATACAATATCCAATGGAGAGAAATTACTCTTTTTATTATATTTAGTAGGATATATTTTAGTAACAATTATTCTTAAACCTACCTGCATATTTTCTTAATTTTAATAACTTCTGTTGAGGTGTATATGGTATGTGGCAAAATAGGTAATTATGAATTTGTGATGAATTTAAATGGTTGCAGTTCAATTCCTTAACTTTCAGCACTCCCATGAGCAGAATGCTGTACTCACAATCTCCTGCAGGTACAGCATGCCAGGACAGCTTGATTTACACACTGTAATGGTTCAGATGACAGCAGGCTTGAAAGAACTAAATTTTAAAGACAGATATTGCAGGTAAACCCAAACATGCTGATACTTAATCAAACTTGGTCTGACTATATTAATACTTCGTTTTTAAATTCCAAGACTTACAATCCCGTATGGCTAGAAGGATAGGGAGTTTGTTTTGGACAAACTAAAAGGATATAGCCTAGGTCATGCCAAAGTTGTCAGCAACACCATTTGTGTCCATATCATAATAAAGATGAAGATTTACTTATTGCAAGTGAATAAGTCGTCAACTCATACTCTGAGCCAGGCAGGTGGAGAGCTTTTGAAGGGTCTGTCTTAGGCCTTCCCTACTTACGTAACAGATCCCCTTGAGAGATGCAAAGGCTTTTCTAATTTCAAAACTCAGATGAAGTAACTCATTTGAGTCATGAATTAATAGAGGTCACTTTACCTACAACTTTACCTACAACTTTACAAACAGGTCCTGCTGCAAAAAGGGATAATGAGCAACGCACTGTTGTCCTGCCTGTGCTTTGTAAGAAGGAAGAAGAACACACAGAAAATGCAGAGCCGTGAGCAACAGTAGCTCTGAGAGTCGTAGTTAAGTTGAGCCCCTTCTGCTAGACTACCTCTTCAAATGAAGTGTTCCCATTTAATGTTCCTCGACAACAGCTGTCTGCTGGAGATTGGCCTTAGCTTGCTTCGAAACATTTGTGACTGTGAGACTGGAGAAACTTGGGATTCATGCAGGGGTTTTTTTTTGCTAGGCTGGGCCCCTGTTGCTCTATCTCTTTTTGTCTAAATGCTGTCTACATCAGTAACAGCTTCCACTGGATGAAGTTCACAGCATGCAGTTGATTTCTTAGTACCTAAGTGATTCTAGAGACTGGCATACTGTATTTCCTTTAATAAAATTTAATTTTCATAGGCAATGAAACTATGTAGATAAAATGAAGGGATCTCATAGGCGTAGAAACTATGTAGATAAAAAGAAGGAATCACTTCTAAAAACTTTTAAGATATGTCCTAATGGAAAGATTAAATTATACTAATTTCCACTTTGCCTCAGCCCAAGTTCCCCAAAGGGACTTATTTATCTGATTGCTATAGCAGGATTAAAAGCCGTCCCTGCGTGCCTCCAGCCTGTCGCAGGAGCAGAGTTCAGAAGATTGCGTGTGGAGAAGACTGGAATTAGCCAAGACAGGAAATTTAAAGGACAGTCTGTCTGGGACATTTATTGACCAGTCACCTGCTGATAGAAGGTGCCTTCTGCAATCTGGATTTATAGTGCTGAAAATATCTTCTCTTTCATAAAGATCTAAAACTTGTGGGGTTGGTTTTTGGTTTTTGGTTTTTTTTTTTCAAAATACATCAGAGTTACCCTCTCCTCTAGTAATATATAAGTGGCCTAGTATATAAAACCATCATCAGGAAGTGAGAAGATTTCTCTGCTTGGACCAAAAGCATCCAAGCCCACTTTTCCCACTTTCCAGTTACAGCCGTTGCTGTGGGGAGAGCAGTCAGTTGCAGGAGACAGAGCTTGCTGCTGAAGCCCTGCCACTTCTTCCTACGTGGACCCAGCATCTGTCAGGAAGGACTAGCACTACAGAAAGAATTCGGAAGTCAGAGACTCAGTTTATAGGCAGGACAATTGCATTCTAGGCATTTTTGCTGGAGAACAGGCTTGGCATGTGTTTGAGGAGAGGTGAGGGCAGTGGTGGCTCAGGGTGCAGACAAGGGCATCTGCTGCAGACCCTGGTCCAGCCCAGCTCCTCCAGCCCCACTGCATCACTTACCCTGACGCACTCATGGCAGCAGAACCACCCTTATGGCACCCTATTGCTTTCCTCCCAAAGGAAACAGTCCCGCCCTCGCCAAGAGGTCCCAAAGGCCCGAGAAGAGAGTTTGAGCTTGTTCCTGGTGGGAAAGGACTGCTAGAAGAAGAAGGGAGACTGCTGTTCTTACACCCTGGAAGAGCACAAAACAAGGAAGTTGATGAGTAAAGGAGGGAATAAAGAGCATTCCTTGCCTTTGTTTCTCCCCCAAACACATCCTTAATCTGCTACAGAACCTTCTCTAAAACTATCTGGACTCCCCTTTCCTACCCAGACCTCTGGAGATGCCCGGACCCTTCTGACTCCTGCCTCTTGCTCAGCAACCCATGCAGGTGTCCTCTGCCATCCTGCTTTTAAGAGAGCCATCTGCCCAGCCACTTCTCCCCCTCCTCACCCAAAACTGCTCAAAACATCCTCTACCTCTCTCAGCCCTCTCTTTGCCCACCCACATAAAAATATGCTCTTTCCAGTGCTCCTCCTTCCTCCAGTCCTGTTATCTTCTCAAGATAAACGAATAACAATTGTAGATTTAGTCATTTTCAAACTAAGAAGTGACTTCGTAGCATATATATGCAAAACTTAACTTTAACCATCCTTCATATGATTTACAAATGGTATTTAAGTTTTTGTTTTGTTTTATAAATCCTGATATAGGCTTATTTTGTATTCCATTCAGAAAAAGACTCATAAAAATGTAAAGTGACTAAAAAAGAAGACAAAAGTATGAAATTAATTGAGAAATACATGCAAAGAAACACTTATGGGTGAAGCCCTCAGTGTTATATTATTTTTTGTGTTGAACCAGTAATGAACTTGAAAGTCAGTTTAAACTAATTCTAATTGAATTTCTATTGTGATGCAGTTGTCAATAGAATAATAGCACACATCAGTGGGCTGTAGCTATTTTTTTCTTTGATCCCTATTTCCTTCTCTTTGGCATTTTATAAAACAGACGTTTTTTCCTAAAAGACTCAGAACCCATTGATTTTTAAAGTTACCTAAGGAATTCTGTCTTGTGAGGTGCAAAATGAACAGGGAAAATCACAAAATGTGGTAAAAGCCCCCATGGAGCCCTCTCTAATTAACTGTGCGTTCCTGAATGATCCCCAGGAGTGGAGAAAGGCACTTAAACGAGGCAACAGTTTCTATGGAAATGAAAAATGACCACACTATGAAACTTCCTACAAAAAATAGTTAGGCTGGTTGTATGAATTTTGTTGTGTTTGGTACAACTTTCCAGATGCAAAACTTTTCAACTTTCAACTCTAATAATGACATGGAGTGCTGTTAGTCAAATTAATATAATCTATTTGTGCGGCTTTATTATCTTAACTTGTAAAAGACAGGTGGATCGTGCTTGTCCATTTGTGTGTGTGACCATGGTCAGCTAATGGTATTTATACATCTTGCTGCCTTTTTGCATATAGTGCTGTTTAGTTATCATTTGAGTTATTTTCTGTTTTACTTGTCTATTGATCAATAAAAATCTGACTTTCTAACACCAGGCTTCTATGCAAACTGCAATTACACAATCTATTCTGTAACACAGTTGTGAAAACACTGAGGAGCCAATGAGTATTCCTTCAGATACCACAGTGCCCTACCTTACAATCCTGAGTCCTTTGTGAAATTCAGGAGCATATAAAAGCAAGCCCCAAATGCAAAATGATCTGAAATCACTGTATGGATTTTACAATTGAGTTTTCACAATAGCAGCAGGAAATCATAGAATCCTAGAATGGTTTGGGTTGGAAGGGACCTCAAAGATCATCCAGTTCCAACCCCCCTGCCATGGGCAGGGACACCCTCCACTAGACCACGTTGCCCAAAGCCCCATCCAACCTGGCCTTGAACACTGCCAGGGAGGGGGCCTCCACAACCTCTCTGGGCAACCTGTTCCAGCACCTCACCACCCTCACAGTAAACAATTTCTTCCTAATAGCTAATCTAAGTCTACCCTCTTTCAGCTTAAACCCATTACCCCTTGTCCTGTCACTACACTCCCTGATAAACAGTCCCTCTCCAGCTTTCCTGTAGGCCTCTTCAGGTACTGGAAGGCCTCAATTAGGTCTCCCCAGAGCCTTCTCTTCTCCAGGCTGAACAACCCCAACTCTCTCAGCCTGTCCTCATAGGAGAGGTGCTCCAGCCCTCTGATCAGCTTTGTGGCTCTCCTCTGGACTCACTCCAACAGGTCCATGTCCTTCTTATGTTGGGGGCCCCAGAGCTGGATGCAGTACTCCAGGTGGGGTCTCACAAGAGCGGAGTAGAGGGGCAGGATCACCTCCCTCGACCTGCTGGTCACACCTCTTTTGACGCAGCCCAGGACACGGTTGGCTTCCTGGGCTGCAAGCATGATTACGGCTCATGTTGAGCTTCTCATCAATCAATACCCCCAAATCATTCTGCTCAGGGCTGCTCTCCATCCATTCTCTGCCCAGCCTGTAGTTGTGCTTGGAATTGTGCCAACCCACGTGCAGGACCTTGCACTTGGCCTTTTTGAACTTCATGCGGTTCACACGGGCCCACCTCTCCAGCCTGTCAAGGTCCCTCTGGATGGCATCCCTTCCCTCCAGCATGTCGACCACACCACACAGCTTGGTGTCGTCAGCAAACTTGCTGAGGGTGCGCTTGATCCCACTGTCCATGTTGCTGACAAAGATGTTGAACAGTGCCGGTCCCAATACCAACCCATGAAGAACGCCACTCGTTACCAGTCTTCACTTGGACAACGGCATGTTTGAAGTTCTGCAAGGTATGTTAGGATGAATGGAAAACGCTGAGTTGTTAAGTAACAAAAACAGAATAAATATAAATAGAAAATATTGCATATTCAATTTAAACAGCCCCTTTTTGTTGAAAGAATAAAATAAAAAAATCTTTCTAAAATTAATTTGATTATCTTGGCCTCTGAAAAAAGTAACTAAGCTTAAAGGCTTGAACGGTTGCTTCACTGATGCTTTTCTTGCAGCTTAGGATACATTTCTAGCTTCGATGAAGTTTGTGACATAATTCCTGCTCCCTTCAATGAGCTAGAACTTTGCTCTGTGAGAGAGAACTAAATCCTCTGGTTCTGTCAGACAAGTAAAGCACTACATTTTTTCTATTATGAAAGCAAGTAATAGGATAGAAATACCCTATTCCCACCTTCAGAAGCAGATGAATCTAGCATCCTTGAGAGTAGTAGCATAGTTGCAGAAATGGCACAAAAATACCAGGCAGCTTGAATTTACCGTAAATTTCAGAGCATAGTTCCCTGAAATGACTTCACATAGTTCTGGCCTCATGGAAATATCAGAAACAATGGATGAAAATAACAAGACCAAACCTCAAACTTCATTTGCAACTGTACTCTTACTAGATTATTTCCTGATATTTGAGCAGTTCATGTTCAGCCTCCTACTGTGTACATACTTTCAAAATACACAGCACAACTAATATTTCTGCAGCATTTATTTTTATCAGAACTTGTGGGATGAAGCCCCACCTAAAACAGAAAACTGGATGATTGTTCATCTCTTGTTCACATATCTTTTGCTGAAAAAAAATAACCTCTCTGCAAATGAAATCTGATTTGCAAATAACCTCTTACACACTGTTAAGAGGAAGAAAAAAATAAACCAAGGAGTTCTCATTAGCAAATCTCTACTGATAATGCTCACTGCTGGTTTGATAGCAAAAATGCTATATTTTTATCACAATTATTGCATTGGGTTTGTGTGGCAAGGTTTTGGTAATAATACAAGTAGAAATAAATGTTTATTGAGTAGTTATTTGGATGATGAAGCTTTTTTTTTGTCATAATCTTCAGTAGGAGGCAATGTAGCATGGGAGCAAGGGATTTTATTGACTGCTTTTTTTATATCAAACTAAATCTTTAGATATTGATCAAAGAAGCATATAAATCAAAGAAAAATAATGCTCTACAGTATTTGAAAGACTGAATTATATTACCAGAGAATGGCAGACCTGAAAAATTAGTTATTAATTGTGAGGAAAATGACATAAAAACTGATCTGAAGCATCATTAACAGAAAACTAGAGGATGATAATATGATTAATAGCAATCACCTAATACTAAAGACCTATATATTGAAAGCATGTCCTGTCAAATAACTGAATATAAGTGCAATAGTGATGGTTTAGTTTACTTGGACTTACATAAAAAACTTAATCTCATTCTATTGTTTTCGATGAAAAGGCTAAACCAATCTGAAGCTGAGAAGATATGTGTTGATTAGATACTTTGTAGGTTTAAATTGCAATTTTAAGAGAGAACTCCTCGTTATGTTTCTGCGGGCTACTCCAAGAATCTTTTCTCTGCTAAAGAATTAGTGTGTATTTTTACCAGCAACCTGTCAGTTTACTGTCTCTGTATAACCAGTCTCCTGGCCAGCGTCTTTTATTCCATATACCATTATCAGATGTAGTCTGTTGGTCTTGTTTGACTATTAAACTGTGATATGTAGTGTGTGACCTAATTTTTATTAATTAATGAAGAGAGCATGTCACTTGGAACCAGGGCAAGTGTGGAGGAGAGAGGAGCCTGAATTCCCCCACCTGCAAGTGCAAACTGCAAGAAGAGAAGACTGAGAGGAGATCTTATCAACGTTTATAAATATCTAAAGGGTGGATGTCTAGAGAATGGGGCCAGACTCTTCTCAACGGTGCCCAGTGACAGGACAAGGGGCAATGGGCACTAACTGTAACACAGGAAGTTTCGTCTGAACATGAGAAAAAACTTCTTCACTTTGAGGGTGACAGAGCACTGGCACAGGCTGCCCAGAGAAGTTGTGGAGTCTCCTTCTCTGGAGATATTCAAAATCCATCTGGACGCCATCCTGTGCAACCTGCTCTAGGTGATCCTGCTTTAGCAGGGGGGTGGATTAGATGATCTCTAGAGGTCCCTTCCAACCCCTACTAATCTGTGATCTGTGAATCAGAGGCAGGGCTCAGTCCTGGCCACAGGGACTTCCCTGGTAGCCCCTGTCTTGGTCCTCAACCTCCTTATGACCTCCACTCTCCCTCTCCTCCCCTAGCACTGGTACCATTTTGTGGACAAAATATAAACACTTTAAATTTTGAGAGAATAAGCTGTGGATGTTGGGAACTGAACTGCTACAGACCAGATTGGTTGGAACTAGTGGTCTTCTTCAGTGGCTTGTGTTAGTGATCAGTTAAACTTAGTGGCTGAAGGAAGCAAATCACTGTCAGACTCTTTGGATATGCATGTGCTGCTAAATATAATATGCAAGACGCTGTTCTCTAGTCCTGCGAGAAAATCACGGCTCGTGTCCTTACAAATAAGCACTGTTCCTCAAGCACAGTCAGTTTATGAATGCAGCAGGGAATACACTATCAATTGAGCAGTATGGACAATTGCACACCAGTGCCTGAGCTCATGTTCAGATCTATCTAATGCTCTTGGCTCTGGATGTTGACTAAGCAAAGCACATCAATGTAACTAAAGGCAGCTAAAAATCACCTTTAGTGGATCAGTTAAAAGCATCATTGACACTCTCTGGAAACATGTAGGACTGGTGGACACTTAAATAACAATCCATGTTCATAACTGTAAATGATGAGTGCTAGCTAGTCAGAAGATGGTCTTATTTCTGGCAACAGATGCCCTTGCTCTTAATAAGGCATAGTCAGCAACCTATACCTGAGTTAATGATGAAATTGGAAATCAGAAACGTTCAGGGAGTACAACATTCTATGTAAAATATATTTTTCTGAAAAAGTTGAGACCCAAATAAATGCACCCATAAAGCAGTTTATCTCTATTCTAAGGCAGAAGATCCAGTCTTACAAGCTTTTGAGGTTAATGGAGTCTGTGATAACAGGCTAAATCATGACTGGGATACAGGCCAAAGCTCACAGATGTGTTGAGGAAACCCAGTTAACACTTAGGCAAGCAGTTAGAATGTGCTGAGAAAGAAAATTGCCTAGTCTTGATTGAAGCTTGCTCTTTGCCACAAGACCAATACTGAGAGCCAAATCTACTGCAGTCAGACGCAGGCTGAAAATCACAAATAATTCAAAATATGAGTTCCCTATGAAGAGCTAGAGCACCATGTTCTGTCCAAAACATCATCCAAATATGACCACCACAACCATGTGCATCAGGTGGAGAGTGATCTGAAGCACCCTGGGAGCATGTGCCTCATGGTCAAAGAGGAAGACATCACTGCTGGGTCCCAGGAATTCCTTAAGCAAGAGGTAGTTGCAAACAAAGAAGAAAGTAGTAGCCATGAAATCAAGTGGTGCGTATTAGTTTTAAACCGGGCATATGTACATGGTTGTTATATCAGAAATAGCAGGACCAGTACTAAAGGAAGAGATACCGGAAACAGAGGTTTCAGGTAACTTGATTCTTCTGAGTGAATTATCTAAATTGTATGTTAATCACATCTTCCCCCATTCCTTCCTCTCCCATACACATATCACATACAGAACTGTCCATAAAATGAATAATAATGAGGGCTTCATACTAACAGGTCGAACTTTGCCTGTTGCTATGTAGAAGTACCCCTCTCTTGAGTGAAAACTAGATAAACAGGACTTTTTAAGCTTTGAGAAGAGAATGTACTAAATGTACTCTCACAGGGTAATTAATGTGTTTGCTATTATCTGTATTTTTGTTTTATCTAGTTTTTCCCAATCCTTCATTACCCCTGATAACTGAGTGATGACTGTGTACACTTCCCATTGCTTAACGGGAAAATTTCTTTTCACTGAAGGTCTAAAGACCTAAATGCATGCCTTTGTGCAAAATGGGAAAACTATAGTTATGATACGATTGGAAAAATAGAGAGATCAATACTGGATTAAATGGATGTCAAGGTGTTGTCAAGTCAGAACTCTCAAAATAAGAAAGAATTTGAGGACTTATCGGGAAAGGAGAATCTCTCAATGGAGAGTAGATGGGAATTGGAGGAGTTTTATGTAAAGGAATATATCTACATAATTTTGGATATTGATTCTGAAGCTTTATTTTTGTTTATAGGTGTTGGATACTGAGCAGAAGAGGATCCATGGAAGTTCAATGGCTTACATTACACTGGCAAACTTTTCTCATGGTAGTGATGCCCTCTGGTCAACTCTGTATCACAGTGGAACTATAGGAATCCACAGCAAACATTTTTCCTCTCAGCATTCCTAGAGAGCACAAGCATTGTGAACCTTTTTGGAAGTTAATCCAACTCTGCTGACTGACTTAAAAAGAGAATTTAGGACCATCGTTCATCTCAGATTTGGGCTCAGATTGTCACTGCTGCATTTGTGTACTTCTCTACAATGCTACTGTGTTGGCCAGAATAGGAAAGAGAATAGGGAGTTATTCATAACTTTCCTGAGGCACTAATGAGTTGGAATTTTCACTGAGTAGTTACTAATTCTCAGCATCCACATTTTCCGTTGCTGTAAAGGTTTGGAAGGGTGCTATGTCACATTTTGATTGTGAATTGAAAGCTGATGTTCCTATAGTATACACAAAGAGATACATGGATAACCTAAAAACAAAGCGTACAGAGAAGCTGTGATTGTCACTTCTGAGGATTAGCATTCATTCTCACATGATGGCTTCCACTTGGATAACATATGTATCTATATGTGTACTCATGCTTGTTTATTTGCAGATATAGTGAGAACTGGTTGAACACCCTGTAGCATATCAATGAAACCTCTTTTCTTCTGCAAGCTAGAACTAGCAAGACACACCTTGAGTGGCATGAGAGACTAGTAGGCGAGTAACGTGCCTTTCACACGTTAATATGCATGGCATAAGTTAACAGTATGTTGAGGACAGTGTAGATATGTCTTTAAGGTCAAGGTCCTGCTCAGGAAGAAAGTGTTAAAATTTGGAATTACAGTTTCGGATAAGGCACTGTAATACAGCCTACTCTTCATCTAATTGTCCTGAACGTGCTGGTTAATCATGTGCGTTATGAACTTCCAAGTAATTTGAAGAGTATCATTAAGGAAAAATAGGCAGAACAAGGCACTCTGTGCCAACAATGCTAGAGCTGGCTCTTTCTTAAACACCTCCTACATAGTTGATGCTGAGACATTACAGCTTGCACATTCCACCCCTACTGGCAAGCTTCATCTCAGATTAACAGTTGTTGAGAGTAAACTATATAATTTATGAAGGGTGTGAATTATCTCTCACTTAGCATTTCTGCACCAACATTTAGCAAAGAATACAACTTAATCCATATTTTCAGAAAAATCATGCCAATATTTCCTGGGGTCTACCCATTTCTGGTTCATAAAAATGGAATGGAGGGTTAATGCAAAAAGGAAAGAAGCATTCCTTATTCAAATCTCATCTCTAGCTTCCAATTCTGACCTCAAATTAAAGTTTTCTTTCTAAAATAAAGAACTTAATAGGAAAATACAACTCTCCTATAAAACCTCATATCTAATAATTATTTCACTACATTGAGGAGATTACTTAAAACATAATTTATGAATCCAACAGGTTTTTTTAATTCTATAACATTTTAATGTGTAAATAATATTTCTTTTTCTGTGTTTGTTAAAGGTTTATGTAACAGGATTTTGTTATTATATGCTGCAGTTTCTAGGGTTTCTGATAAGCCAGTTTTTAAATGGGCTGAATTTCAGATCTAAAATATTATCAACTTTCTTATCAACTTTCTAATCAGCTTTCTAATACATTTTATTTGCTTGGATTTTCCCCACACACACCTCCAAACCCTTAGGCCATTCTTTTCAATTATCAAATTAAATTATTGAAATAAGTTTTCCAAATGTGGAATGATAATTTTTGAGAGTTTTGAAAAATAATTGAACTAAAATGGAAAGTTTTAAGAAAAGATTAGGCAAGAATTTGTCAGGAACAGTCTAAGCAGCTATAGTCCTAGTCCTAGAACAAAGGAGTGTATCACAAAACGTGTTTAGGGCCCATGCAATTCTACCGTTTCATGATTAATTTTTAATTTTTTTTTAATATAATCAACCTTGGGCTCATGGTATCAGAAACTTAGCTTGAGCTACAAGTTGAAGTATAATATGTGAGGAGTGTAAATTAAAATTAGGCTGTTCATTCTCAAAAGATCAAAGAAATATTTTAAATATTTTGCTGAAGTGGTTCTTTGTTTGAGTTTTTTTAAAAGGACATTTGAAACTTGACAAATCTACAGACCTTCATCCTAGGAATTCAAATCACAGAAAACATTATCTTAAAATTCATTATTACTTCGACAGAAAACTAGAATTCTTCTAAAAGACATTGTATAACCAATTACAATGTCACAAGAAACAGTGTATCTCAAGTGCTTGCTACATGTAATCCTGGGAAATTTTAGTGCTTTATAAGCATTAATATATTATCTTTAGAACACTGTCTTGTAGCAAGTATTACCTCAGCTGTAAACATGATGAAATTGGTGTATAGCACAACTAGAACATGGTGGAAGTTGTGGTTGAGCCCTTGTGTCCCTGAAGCAGAAAAAATTTTCCCCATCCTATGAGGGAGCAAGGAGAGTGTCAAAAAATACATCTCAGAAAGAGGTTTTATTTGTCTCTTTCTCAACTTTTAGTGTAAAGGAGGGGGTTATTGAGTGCAAAATGCATGCATGTCTAAAGGCAAAATGGGTTATGGGTGGAGCATTGAGTTTCTGTTGAGGGGGCCCTATATATCCAGTGACAGAGTCTGAAGCAACCTGGAGACGAAAAGCAGACGATCAGGGGGTTTTACCTGAAGGTTATATATATGCACTCTGATGTGTCATTTCCATTTCAATCTAGAATTACATCATCCTCCTTATTTTGTTTCATAAAATCTTAATTTTAAAATGTGATTTAAAAGGTAGCATCACCCTATGTGAACACTTGTAACCTAGAGAAAGAATGGGGATGCTACTATTACTTTGAAACTATCCTGTTTCTTTTATTCCTCTTATTAGATATCTATCTGTATTTATTTAAAACTTATTGACTGGCCTTTTCTCTTTTAAAATGAGCACAAGAATTGTTGCTTTTATTTCACAAATGCAAACATATTAAACAAAGTTAGCGAATCCGAATGACACTCTGGCAAAATAGCTTTGGCCTATGTAGGGTTACCTTGCCCTCTGAAAAACAGGAAGTAACAATCCTTGTAGCAGTGAAGAAAATCTTGAACCAAATGAGTAAGTGAATAGACATCAGCTAGTTGTCCGGCTTCTCTCCCAGATGCAGGAGGGGAACCTTAGATCAGCCTCTCCACTGAATTATCTTCGGCCATTGCTCATTTCTGTAATCTGAGCAAGAAAACTTTTATTAAAGGCTTCTCTGTAATCACCAATAACAGAAGTTTGGGGGGGGGGGTTAGGGGGGAGGGTTCCCTTAAGTACAACGCCAGTTTTTGGCATCTCTGATGTAACTCCGATGCAACTCGAGCAAAGCAAGCCTAGTATTATCCATAGGCACCTCAGGGATATTGAGACAGCAGCAAAACCTGCTTAACCTGTTTGCTTTCCCATACTCCTAGGCTTTACCTAGCTGCCTTATGCCAACCTCCTGCTTAATTGTTTGATTTAATTGTTTCTCATAGAATAATAGTTTTTTCTAACCACATCAACAGCTGTCGTACAGTTTTGTTGTTTTTCTTGCTTTCATTTATAGTGGCTACGTTTTGTTTGTTTGCTTTTGACATTGAGGAGTTTTTAACTCATCCAGCACTTAATTTAAGGCCCTAATGTTTCTCCATTCCCCATGTCATAGAAAGAGATTAGCAAAACCAGAAAGTTTCATGAGATGAAATTATCGGAGATTCTTTCAATTATGTCTTCCCATCGTGTCAAAATAAGATAGGACCAGGAACGTATAAATTCTGCTTGTCCTTGGGACCCTAAAACAAGAAAGGTGACAGAGATAATGGGACAGGCCAAATTGCTCCTTTGAAAGGATGGGTGCTGCAACAGCAATACAGCTGCTGGAAAGCATCGCGGGTAAATACTCAGCCTTCCCTCTGTTCTGACAAGCGTGAAGTGAATAAGCATGAAAAATTAAACATTTGTGTAACTTCTTTGATTTAATCTTTAATGAACATCTGCAGCCATACCAGTGATTAAATTTAAAAACACAAGAAATGAAAAACATTGCTGTGCTTGCAAAAGACTGCTTTTTAGATGCCACTATAAAAAATCCCTTCTGCTGAGTGATATTTTCTCTCATGCAACATCCCATTACACAGATCCAGTTCCATTGGCCTTTGTTCAAAAAACAGGAACAGCCAAGACATTCCTATCACACATCCCAACGAGTACTGTATGGCAGCACTTTTTTGAAGGACATCTCTTAACTTGTTAGAACTTGATTGTGCAAAGGCACAGGGTAGTGCATGTGCTTGCCTGTTAACTGCTAAATAAAGGTCTTAATTGCTGTATTTTCAGCTTTTCTCTCACTTCCCAGGAGTCATTGCCTGTGTTTTAGCCGCTCAGCAGCAAGTTGTTATTCTGATCACATTTTATCCTATCAGGACTTTCTCCCTTTCCTCCTCAGTTTGCAAACAGTTCAATTACTGACGTCAACATGTGCCAGATTTTACTGATACTCAGTGGAAATCCCGTTATTTTCACTCTGCCTGGCTCACACAGCACGACCGCAAAAACATCACAAATACCTGGTGTACGGGGCAGTACGTGCAGATGAGCTGGGCAGTGTCCAAGCCCATGGTGCATTCCCGTCTGCTGGAATCCACAGCTCGGTGTTTGACTCACTGTGCAAAGTTTCTGCCAATGTCAGCACAAAAAAACTTTCATATTTTAGCTCATATCAATATACTGACAGTTTAAGCTAGAAAGCCAGGCTGCAAATTTGACGGAGTGAGGTAGTCATACGTGCTTTCTACCACTCCAGTGTTAGCCTTACTAGGTGCTTGGGTCTAGCCTGGAAAGTCTTGATTTCTGGGTGTTTGCCAGACGTCTTGATTGCAGTACCAACAAGCTTATTAAAGCATACGTCTAGTTTTGGATAGTTTCAGTGTGGCTCATGTGGGGCTGACACCTCTTTGCTGCTGGGCTGGCAGCATTGGGCTGGCTCTCGGGCCACCTCCAGCCCACAGCCAGGAGACAATAGCAAGGGGATGCATCCCAGCCACAGCTCTGACAGTGCCAGCCTTTGCACACTGACATGGAGTGAACAGAGGTTTGGGAAGTTGATGTGTGTTGTCTACCCGCAATGGGGGAATGATCACTGAAGATGGGGAGGGAGAGAGGTTGGCTCTGGGACAGCAGGATTACCAAGGGTCATAACAGAAAAAAGCACCCAGGCCAGAGCTCTCCAGGCTGCCCTTTAGCAAAGTTACACAGACACCCAGATAGCTCTCACCGTCCTCAAGGACATGGAGGTGCAACCAATCCTCGCTTGCAGAAAGGCACTTTGCTACCTTCAGGACACGTCACCTTTCTCCCTCTTGCAGTTGGTTATCTATGACGGTCCTTCCTCACAGAGTTGCCCTTTGCTGGGTGCTGGGCAACTGGGCTGCTCATCCAGTTCTTCCAGACCCGAGGCTGGCATTGGGTCTCTCCTCTGCGTGAAGGACTCCAAATGCCCATGTCCTGCCTCCTAATTCCATCCAGCAGGACCTGAACAGAGCTTGGACAGAAATAAAAGTACACTAAAGCTGTGACATGAAGGCAGATGAGGACCAAGAGACCTCCTGGAGGAGGGCCTGAACTTCCTGGGGAAGGCACGCTAGCTAAGATGAGCCTTGTAGGACATGTAAGAACAATGTGGGGTGCAGTCTTTCTCAGCAGATGATCTGTGCTGGAAGGAACTGGGTACAGGGTATGTTCCTGCCCTTATTCTTTTCTGTTAAAAAGAAACTAAGGAAGCCCTGTAAGTAAAATGGTGTTTTCTCACTATTTTTTCCCCGCTTGAATCAATATGACCATACTATCATTTTGTACACAGGTGGGAATGAAATGGTAAGACTAGTTTGAATCCAAGACTGTTTCCCACTTTCAAGATATTAAAAAAAAATCCTCAGATAACAAACCAGCAACTAGATATAAATTGCCATTTTGCCTCTATGGCTTTAACAGTTATGCTGTATCACGTCATTCATTTGCAAACATAATTTCTCCTTGGAAAGGCCTTTTCCACTATGTTCCAGTAACTATGGCCTCACACTTCAAACTTTCTTTTCATTATGGAAATACAAATTTTTATTTTGTGTATTTGTTGAATATCCTGCTCACTATTAGCTCACAAAATATTTTTCTGGAGCTCTGCAATATGACAGTAATGGGGCAAATTTATGAAGGTGTTTTCATCCTGCTATAAAACCTAGCTTAGTGCTTCTCTTCTGCTATACTTGTCAGACATCTCAAATACAGGTAATTATGTTCTATGGGTCTAATTTTAATTGGCTGTTGTGTCCTATGTCGTTGTGTTTTCTTATACAGTTGTGATAAGTTGCTGTGCTCTTAAATGGGGCAAGGAAGAAGAAATACATTTTATTAAACCAATTGAGATACTTGTGAGTTATGGTACAGGTAGCCACAAATTAGTGTTGTGTGGACATCTCCCTGAATAGACCTCACCTACCTGAACAATGCATTGTGAAATTTCCTGTTTTGTGCTATTTAAAGTTTTCGCATTTAAAGCCGGGGGGGGGGGGGGGGGAAGATTCTCATGATAATAGTGGTAATAGCTTTTACTGCAAATATTTTGCAAATATAATGTTGATTATAACGTTTATGGAGCAATTGGATTAAAGATTGTGTCACTAGGTCTGAAGATGCATTTAGTAAGGATGTTGTTCATGCTCTGAGAAAACTCCAATCAGTTTATTAGTAGTCGTCTGCTTAATCTGCTTGAGAATTCGGGACCCAGAGATGACCCTCATGAAAAACATGATAGCTTCTTTCAATTTGGTGCTGCTGATTCTGATCTGTGTTTTAACAACCTGTCAAGTAGCAAATGTTTAAATTAGGATTGCTGGAGCCTGTCTTGTTCCATCCTTCAGGCAAACAGATGCTTTACTTAACTTGCATTACCACACTGTGACTCTTCCCAACCCCTAATCCAGTGCTCCATATATTTCGGTCAGTTTGATCTGCTTTTTTGCAAACAGTGACATATTGCATGTTGTGTCACCAGACCTCAACCTTTGCTTGTACATTTTACGACATACTCAAAGAAATACATAGAGGACATAACTCCTAACTTCAGGCTCTTGCTTAGGACATGATCCATTCTGCAGCTGGATGTTGCAGGAGAGAAAAAGACAGAGAAATCTGGATTTGCCTACCCATAATCCTGTAGTTACGAAAAGAAATATAAAATATGACTGTTAATCAGGAAGAGAATTGCAACTTTTGAGGCTACAAATTCCAAAAATTAGAAAAGTGCTGACATATATTTTCTTAAAATTCTGTTTGGAATAAATTTCATCAAGGATTAAAAGTTGGTTTTAAAGCACATCCAATGACATTAGCGTAGGTTTGTCATCCAAAAAACTTCAAGTAATCTATTTTCTCCTTCTACGTGATGAAACACAGAAAGTGAATAATGGAATGAATGAGATCTTTGTGTCAATGTAAACTAGAAAATTTTTTAAACAGAAATGAGGTAATTATTTTGTTGTTGGGTTTTTTTTTAAAATATAAAGTTAGAAAATAAAATCTTTCTATTTATTTTCATAAGAAAGGTATTCTCCAGTTCAATCAAAAGTTACAGAGTTGATGCACAAACTGGATGAATATCCAAAATTTGTCATCTTCCTATGGCCCTCTCTGCCAGGCCATGCAGAGGAGAAGAACACTTTAAAATTTATTACATATATTCTATATTAGAAAGGCATTTGTTACTGTGTCCTAAGCTGGATAACAGCTGCCCTCACTGCCACAAATAGTCCTTATGACATGAACTTTATATTTATAATGTTACGTATCAGAGAAGTATAGTTTTTATAACACACATTCAATAAATAGAAACTATTTTTCACTACTGGAGATAGTGATGGGTCATCTGTTGATGGAAAAATCAGTTTTAACTCAATGTAAGTGACCTCTTGTCACTCTTGAATACAGCTATATTGCCAGGTCAGTTGGCTTTCTTGTTTGCTTCGGGGCCAAGTCAAATGATCATTTTACACAACATGCATACTAGTTCACTCCCAAGGTCCAGCTTATAGCAATCCAATTAGTTCCCTTGATGAAGAAACATTTGGTCAAAAAGAGAAAAGTTTGCTGACAGCTGAGTCAGTTCTTTTATATGATCCCAAACCGCCACATCCCAATTTACCTATGACATAGCTTTACATGTACCAAAAAAATACCCAAGTGTGGCAGGTTGTGAAACATCCATTCCATTATTCACCTGTTTGTCTCTTTTTGCAGCATCTTCTGTTGAGGACAGAGCATGCAGCTGCTCACAGCCTCTTTTCCCAGCCCACTGTAGAGAATTTGCTAGGTTATTTTTGAGAAAATTGGCAAGCTTGCTGTGCGTACTCAGGCATCCTGGGAATGTCGCTAGTCAAAGTTGAGAAGTGCAAAAGCTGTCAATCAGTGTGTATTTACCAGTTTCCCTTCTTTGTCCAAGAGATGATGCTATTGGAGGAGACGAAAGACTCTGTGATGAGACGATAAAACCAGCATGCCTAATGCATGATTTATTCAAGAGATGTCCTTTTCTCCAAATTTTATGACAATTTTTGTATTCTGTCTCAAAGCTGCCATAATACCTGATATGCAATACAAAATAAAGGGCACGTAGGGCACGTATGATCTTTATAATTCCGGAAAATAGTTCTCACCCATTTTCCCCTTCTTTACACAAATTTTCCAAGGTATGTTTGACAGCATTTATGTTTAAATATGATATCCACATGCCTAATGGAAATTCCCATTTAAAAGACTACAGCTTCACCCTATGCTTACAGCACTTCGTATTGAGAGATTTGACTTACTCTTCAGGTCTGAACTTTAAGTCTTCTTAACAGAGTTAATAAGTCTTTCATCCAACTATGCAGTTAGTCCTATCCCAATTCTTACTCCAATCATTTATTTCTCTCTTCTTATTCTGACATACTGCTATCTACTCATTTATTATCCCATCTCCCTCACTGCATTGTGAGGGTAGCCAGTGTAACTATGAAGAGCTTGTATTTTTTCATCCAGCCATAACACAGAATGATTGCTTGTCCTGCCATTCCAGTCCTTATGTTTTTTTCAGCTACACTTACTAGAAATAAATCTCAGCTCTACTTTCTTAGAAAAAAAAAATATTCAGGAAGGAGAGTAGTGTTTGCACCTGCTGACAATAGGTCTTATGGGAATGGATAATACTGTTTCTTCCTCATTTTTTTCAACAATCTTGGAGGGGAAATAACTTGCATTTTAACCATTTATTGCTATTCTTGATGTTTATTTATCACATCACATTTTAAAGTATGTTTCAGATTTTCCAGTAACAGAGGCTTTCATTACGTGTTAGATGTTTGTAACATTTAAAAACTGCATTTAATTGGCTTTCAGCTTGGAAGAGATAAGTTTTACTGCACACAACCCTATCTTATTTTAGTTAAAAGACAAAAAATCTGGGGCATCTACTTCTCAAATATAAAATGGCTTTGAAAGGGTAGCTTAGTCACAGAAGCCACTTTTCAGTTACAGTTGCATACCTTTTCATGTAGAAAATATACTTGGAATTATCTTTATCAGGGCAAAACACCTTTCCTACTTCACCTAATTTCCTGGAAATATTTCAGCTGAAACAGAATAAAAAAATAGGAAGATGATTTTAACGTGTGCTTTTCACCAGAATAACACCTTAACCTATAATAATATGGTGTCTGCTATGAACTGTCGATATAACATGCTTTAGTTTTACTCAGTGGAAAAGGGACCAAAGGAGAGGAATTAAAAAAAAAAAACCCTAACAAAATATTGGAGAAGTTTAGCCCTTTTGCTTCATGACTTTTCTGAGCCTCTTAACTCTGAAATCTGTTGTCTCTGTAGGTCTGAACAGGACAAGACTGGACATCTTTTTCCACAACTTCTGTAACATTTTAATTTGTAAATGACCACTACAACTGTTGTGCTAAATCAGCTGGCTGACAAATGGTTGCTTCGGGAATTCTTATACTTTGAGTTTTCATAGTGCTTAAAGAAACAAGTATCCAATGTTAATAGAATCTTTTAGACACTATAATAGTAGTTATAATAATTTTTTCTAGATTTCTATATATTTATAGGAATTCAGTTGATGGTTTTCTCAGATACTTCAGGCTTGGTTGTTCATCAGCTACTGTATGTGGTTTAAAATGAATGGTCTTTTCCTTCATCTTTGTTACTCTGCAAACCCTTGCCTAACTGAGGAAGCTGAGGCAGTTGAGTTTGTTTAGCGTAGCAGAGTGAAGGCTAAGGAAGTTCTCATAACAGGCGACAGCTACTCGAAGGGTAGCCACAAAGATGACAGAGCCAAAGTCATCTTGGTAGTGGAAATCAACATGACGAGAAGGCCAAAGGAGACATTGAACCTTGAGAAGTTCAGGTTGGAAATCAGGACACACACACACACAAAAATCACCAGGAAAAAAATGCAACACTGAAACAGGTTATCCCATCCCTGGAGTTCTCAAAACTCAGACAAAATCATAGCTGAATGAATGTAGGGTTAGTGACAGTCCCACTCTGAGCAAGGGTTTGGACTAGATGTCATCTGGAAGTCACTGTCAAGCAACAGTTCCATGATCTAAGGGTTCCGTGCTTTTTTTTTGCCCCACCAAGCAGCCAAAAGGATCCCTGCATTACTACCAACATTGGCAGATGCTGAGAAAAATCACAGCCATCTCCCTCTGACATAGTAGCTCCACTGAAGATATTACAAATTGAATGTGAAATCCTGCAGAGGTGAAACATGGCAGTTGTTCCTTTTATACTGATTTTTGCAGATACAGTGTTCTCCTTGTCCCTAAGAACCACACAGTCTTTCAAAGTTGTGTCTGTTTTGGAAATGGCTGTCTCTCCCAAATTTCCACCACATCTACCACAAAATCAAAACCTGGTGAATTTACTCACACTAACAATGGATGTCTTCAGTAGATCTAATTCTCCTGACAAACCCATAAGCACTTTTGAAGTACATTTTGGCTCCCTCTTTGAGGGAATGGAGCTTCAGAAACAATCATTAATGAACTAACTTAGGTTTGTGTATTAAAATCTGTGTAATCAAGACTAGGAGGAAGTTCAAGGGCATTGCAAAATTTATTGTGCCTCTTTTTGCTTTCCTTTTTAAAAAATAAATCCTTATGCTAGAAAGTAGAGTGCCCTAGGCTAAGGGAAAACACAGAATGATGGCACTAAAGAGCCATGTTCTTCAAAACATAATCAAATATCTGCAGATATTCTCAGCTTAGCTGAAAACTCCTGCCCTAGAAATGACTAAATTCAAGTGGATTTTCCACACCTCACTTTAGAGCTGACAGCTGTGTGGACCTCTTCTTAGATGATGCTGTTGTCCTTTTAATAGCTTTATTTTCTCAAGGCTGAAATGTGTCAAGTATCAAGGCCTGGTGGGGTTTTTTTGTTCAGTTCTTACTTTATAAATCTATAAATTCAACTCAATCTAAAGCCTGAGAGAAGGGATCTGGACCTTAAAAGCTTTAAATTCCAATAATATAAGCTCCTCTGAGTACTAGTTTGTGAGGATAAGTTGTCTGATGTGTACTGAAATCTGGTATCTATTCTAACAAAGTAAATTAGGCATTGTACAGGGTAGGATTTATTTGAAAGCATATTTTGACAAAATGCATTATTCATGATAAAAATAAGAAAAGACTATTTACAGTAATATAGCTTGAGAGCCCAAAACATAACTGGAGGATAAAAAAAAAAATCAGAAAAATAAACACTGGCAAAGTATTCAAAAATAACTTTTAAAGAATTGGATCAGAGAGATTACAAATACTGGGGCGGGGAGAACAAAAACCTGAATAGTCAAAAGGAAACAATATCCAGCACCTTTTAAAAGACGTGATGTAAAATGATGGGCAATTATTTCAAAAGAAGCATACAATGAAGAATATAAGAATGAACCACTATTGCACTAAGCAATGAAATATTCCATTTTATATTAGAGATAGTTTTGTCTAGAGATAAAAACAAGTGGTACAAGGAAAAAGTGATTCTCAATCACGGTAATATTCTTTGGAATTAAATCTCAGAGGTGGAAAACTCCTTTTCAATTTTCCTTTCAGACTTCTCTAGCCAGGGCCTTGACTAACATTCCATTTCATTGCTTTTGTTAAAACAGTACAAGGACAATTAAATACACTTGCAGTAAACATATTTGACATAGCCCTGGAAAATACACCAGTGGACAGTCCTACCAAACTGCAAAATTTTACTCTAAAGCTGCAGGGTGAAAATATTTATTCTGCATTCATCTCTTAATTCATTATCTTTCATTGACTACCTCCTCTCTTCCCACCTCATCTGTCTCTCCCTCCTCACAGGCCCAAATACCAAAGTGGTACTGAACTTGTAGCTACCTCAGGAGAATGGGGAACACGTGTCTTTGACATTCACAGTTTTCTGATTCTGAGTGAATCCAAGTGCCGGCGATCCTATGGGAGTAATTCACACCTCCAGCTTGGCTAAATCATCTCTCTCAGTTGAAACTAACTAAATTCTTGCAAAGTTAAGAAAGATACAGCCTCATTCTTAGGTGCAGATTTAAATCATCAGGTTTAAAGAAGAGATATATGCTTGTCTTTAGTGGACCACCTGTACCTGTTTTGCGAGGATCCTTGGAGCGAGTCCAGAGGAGGGCCATGAAGATGATCAGAGGGCTGGAGCACCTCTCCTATGAGGACAGGCTGAGAGAGCTGGGGTTGTTCAGCCTGGAGAAGAGAAGGCTCCAGGGAGACCTAATTGAGGTCTTCCAGTACATGAAGGGGGCCTACAGGAAAGCTGGAGAGGGACTGTTTATCAGGGAATGTAGTGACAGGACAAGGGGTAATGGGCTAAAGCTGAAGGAGGGTTGATTTAGATTAGATGTTAGGGAGAAATTCTTTACTGTGAGGGTGGTGAGGCACTGGAACAGGTTGCCCAGAGAGGCTGTGGATGCCCCCTCCCTGGCAGTGTTCAAGGCCAGGTTGGATGGGGCTTTGGGCAACGTGGTCTAGTGGAGGGTGTCCCTGCCCGTGGCAGGGGGGGTTGGAACTAGATGATCTGTGAGGTCTCTTCCAAACCAAACCATTCTATGATTCTATGATTCTATGATTCTATGATCCTCTTACGCTGCTGTAGGTCTCTCACCTGATCGAACAGTAATAATACCAAATGTGAAGAGGTTGCTATTTGAGATCATCAGGATCATAAAGAATTTGGGCCATCTTCTTGCATCCCACTACAGCAGTAAAATTCCAGACACAAAGACTTAACAGCAAATAAATATTATTTAATCGCCTGCTGATGAGTTTAATACCCCAGCAGTCACATCAGCACAGAAGTGACTAGAGCGGTCCTGCTAGTGGAAATGAAAACACGATGGTTTTATTGTATGTATTATTTGCTGGCCACCATTGTGCAGCTTCTAAGTAGGTAGAATCTCCTCCAAGTGTACAATAGTCGTCATCGACTTGGATTCACAGTGTCCGGTCCAGGCACTGAGCTGAGTTGTAGGAGAACACATTTTCCACTTTAAAAAATGATTGTTAAAGGAGCGTAAATCAGAAAGGATATACCAAACAAAGGGTAGTTATGTGAAGGTTATATCAGATGAAGCATGATTGTGTGGATTGTCTAGAAAAGTTGCAGGAAATTAACTCCAAATGTTACAATACTTCTAAAATGAACAAAATGAAATCTGGAAGTTATGAAAAAGACGTTGTAGTAACTGATAAAATTTAAAAGTATTAGAATAGTATTTCAGAAAGCTAAGCCATAGTCAAAAAGGTGATGGTATCAGGGAATTTTGAATCTAATCACATACATCTTAATGGGTGTAGTCAAATTTATGTGTTCATAACTGAGGGAAAAAAACCCAAACCACAAACAAAAAAAACCAAGAGACATTTTTTACTGATATGCAGCAAATAAAGCTCTATACTAGTTTAAACATCACTGGTAGATTTATTAACTAAGTGCCTGATCCAATTTCCATTAAAATCAAAAAGAAATGCAGATTAGGTCCCTATATTTCAGCTAACAAATTTTTCAATTAACATTGCCAATATGCAAACAGGAAAGAGCTAAGCTTTACTTTTATGTTCTCATGTGACGCCAAGGGCTGTAGATACATTTTCTTTTCTTGTTAAAGACACAACTTCATCCTGGAGATATTTCCACACAGTTATTTCAATAGGTCATTCATCACAAAAAAACCCAACCCAAACCCTACCAAAACAGTTTCAACGTATGATAAAGTCCTGTTAGGGTCCTTTCTCAACTGTTCAGCTCTCAGTTTAGTGTCTGATCCAAATATAAAACTGTTATTGGCATAAGTATTTCAGAGCTCTTTGTTACAAAATGTGTTTTTAACAGTAGGGCTAGCGCAGCTGTGGTTAGACTGTTGTGCTCCTCGGCAAGCACCTAAAGCCCTTTTGCCATGTCATTGAAAGGCAAATATATTTTTATGGCAGGATATTGTGACCTGTGCAGCTGTGTAAAGGTGGCTTTGCACTCTCCTCTTTTGTTTTCTTAAAGTTTTCTGACACGGGCACAGATATGCTGGAATATATTATGGAAAAAGCAGAGCCAAAACCTCCCAAAATATAAGATCATTAGGGGAACAGCCAAGTGCATATTAAGGTGGGTTTTATAAGTGCCAGGAAACTCCTCTCATCTTAAAATTTAGAGCAGAACTTCATATGTAAAATAGGTGATTTCATGTAATAAAGCGTCTTATGCTCTATCAGTGTAGATGGGAGATAGAATTTTCTTAAAATACAGAGAGCATAAAAATACATTTTTCCATATGTGGTGGGTTGACCCTGGCTGGAGGCCAGGTGCCCACCAGAGCCACTCTCTCACTCCCCTCATTCACTAAACAGGGGAGAAAAGGTATAACGAAACACTTGTAGGTCGAGATAAGGACAGGGAGAGATCACTCACTAATTATCGTCACGAGCAAAACAGACCAAACTTAGAGAGGGAATTCATCTAATTTATTACTAGGCAAAACAGAGTAGAGGAATGAGAAAATAAAATCAACTCTTAAAACACTTCCCCCCACCCCTCCCATCTTCCCAGGCTCAACTTCACTCCTGGCTTCAACCTTCCCCCCCTCAGCGGCACAGGGGGACGGGGAGTGGGGGTTACGGTCAGTTCATCACACGTTGTCTCTGCCGCTTCTTCATCCTCAGGGGGAGGACTCCTCTCATCGTTCCCCTGCTCCAGCATGGAGTCCCTCTCACGGGGTGCAGACCTTCAGGAGCAGACTGCTCCAGCGTGGGGTCCCCCACGAGGTCACAAGTCCTGCCAGCAAACCTGCTCTGGCGTGGGCTCGTCTCTCCACGGGTCTACAGGTCCTGCCAGGAACTTGCTCCAACGTGGGCTTCCCACGGGCCACAGCCTCCTTCAGGTGCCTCCACCTGCTCCGGCGTGGGGTCCTCCATGGGCTGCAGGTGGAATCTCTACACCCCCTCATCCTTCCTCCATGGGCTGCAGGGGGACAGCCTGCTTCACCATGGCCTTCACCACGGGCTGCAGGGGGATCTCTGCTCCGGCGCCTGGAGCTCCTCCTGCCCCTCCATCTGCACTGACCTGGGTGTCTGCAGAGTTTCTTACATCTTGTCACTCCTCTCTCCGGCTGCAAAAGCTCTCTCTAACTTGTTTTTTTCCTTCTTAAATATGTTATCACAGAGGCGCTGATTGGCTTGGCCTTGGCCAGCGGCGGGTCCATCTTAGAGCCGGCTGGCATTGGCTCTATCAGACACAGGGGGAGCTTCTAGCAGCTTCTCACAGAAGCCACCCCTGTAGCCCCCCCGCTACCAAAACCTTGCCATGCAAACCCAACACACCATAGAAACACTTCAATTGCTGTACATGCACTTAATGAACATTTAATTTCAATTGAGGTTCAGAAGAGGTGAAACCCTCTTCATTCAGATAATGAATTATATCAGGGTGACGGTATTTAGCAAGAGGAAAACAACAGCATGATTTTTAAAGCACCTTAAAGGGTTCAAATGTCTTCTGGTAGGGAAGCCCCTTCCACAGGTTCCTTTGCACGTCCTGCATTTAATAAATGTGTAACCATCAGAACTGCCTCCTCATGACAACCTGAGGAGCATGCCCTTTTGTACAGGGGGCTAGCAATTAAATAAAATCCCTTCACTTTTAGACCTTAATTTCTAAAAATAAATAAATAAATATCTGCATTTAAACTCAATATCCAAAGGTAGTATCTTATGAGAAATTCCTATGCTAAATCCCCTCCTTCAAAATACTGCATTATAGGCAGTCTTCAAGGCATTTTGAAGGCATCTCTGGCATCGATGATGCTAGTTTGGAGTCTCTGATGACAAATGTGCATCATGAGCACTGACTCAGAAAACTTGAACTCAAAATATCTTTTAGAACATAATAGACCAGATATACATTGTTATAATGTTGAGAATTAGGTTTATTATATTTATGTGTATGTGCAAACTCCATGAATTTAGAAACAAACTTTTATGATACCTAAAGTAAGCAAAAGTCAACAGATACTGTTCCTGAACATGTAGTTTGAAGTACTGTGAAAGCTTCTGGTTTAGATCTCCCAGACTGACACCCCAAACCGCGGGAAACCTTTGACCTTAAACAACTTCTGTACTGGTTTTCTTACTGAAAAAAGTCAGTTAATTTGAGTTTTGTGAGACTGAATGAATTAATGTTTGTGAAGCACTCCAACACCCTAGAGGAAATGAATAATTCTACCTTACAGCAGTGTTTGAATAATGTGAGGCAAATAAGGCCATGGAGTATACAGCGAATGGTGAAGAGGCAAAAATAATATACAACTGCTCACTGTTGGAGTACTGTCTATTCTTTGTGCTTAATGAAGCAGGGGTCCTATGTAATTACAGCGTCATAGTATATTCAGCAAAAGAGGGCTGAATTAAGGTTTCCCGGGCAATCTAAATTCTGGCATTTCCTATCTTTTGAGTACTTGACTGTGTAACCTTAATAATGTTCTTTTGTGTGTAAGATTATTTGTGTTTTAAAGACATCAATCATTACAGTATCTAGGCAACACCAGATGAAGTACAAACAGCAAATCCTTCATTACAGAGGAACTTGCTTGCTTTCATCTCTTCCTCAAGAGGAAATAATCCACAGCACAGTGTATCCCACAGCATGCTCCCAGGACCAACTCTGTCATTAGCAAGGCACCTGCAGAAAGCGGTCTGGTTTTGAATGCTCCCTCAGATTTGAGGACAAGCTTATCTCTGGCAGCAGCATGCTCCACAGGGAGATGCCCTTCTCTGAAAATACTCTGCCTTCACCCCCTCAGAGTTGAAGCTTTTGCGAACTCCAATGTCACCATCAAATGCAATAGCTGCAGGAGGAAACAGATGCAAGGGATCAAGCTGGAGAAGCTGCACACGAAGGCTGTATAGGCAAATGGGCATTTTAGGGTATTGCAGCAAATCCAGTGTTGCATAAGTAGCCACTTTACAGCAAATTGTGGTAGCCTATTTTCTTCCATCCATGGTAGCAGTTGGGTCACTGAACAGCAATAAGAAGCTGTAGCTTCTGCAGAGCTTTCAGATTTTATTAGAGTAAATTATAATCCATTTCTGCAGCAGTTAATGGCATGACTTGTTCCAGTTGAGACCTCTAGCAAAAATTTGACTGATATGAATCAGGTGAGGTAGGACTTCTGAAGAAAAGAAATACACAGCTTTTTATGCTTTGGGAAGCCCTTTAGTCCACAATATACCCCAAAATGTGCCTTTAGAAATGTTAATCAGAATACACAGTGAGAAAGATACCTGCCCAGACAGACCTTCTGTGTCTATCTCAGAGAAAGGACGTGGGCAGGAGGGCATTGCAGCTGTGCCCACAGCTGGGCTATGTGACCAGAGGGTGCTCCTCCGGCTGATGGGGGCTGAAAGGAGGGAAAGTTAAAGACCTTTCACTTTCGTTAGACCTGCGCCTGAGCCACACGCATACATCGGACACACTGTGGTCGGAGAGGAAGTCAGCGCTCTTGCCCACATGATCTTACAGGCTGGTTACAACCTGCAATAGAGGAAGATTACTGAGAGGCCTCAGATTTCTGTTTCCAGTGAGGATGACTTTACATGAGGAACAACACAGAACTTCAGCTTATTGCATTCTTTTTTATTTGACTTCTTCCAAAAAAAGGTACTGGGCCATGGAGATCTCCTTGTTACTTACTGTTCCAGCTCCACCAGGATCTGCAGAGTACAAAGTACCCTGTGCTCTCTGTTTGAAATAGTGTTTTCTCCCCAAATAAAATGGTTACCTACCTCCAACACTGTCTTTCTCTTATCAGTCTCCAGTACAACTCTTTCAGGATGTATAGAACTGGGGTTTTGAGGAAGGTATTTTAGACATGTAAACAGGTATCCTTTTATAATTTTGTTTTTGCTCTTCAATTGCTATGAAAAATAGGGAAAATTTCTACTTCTATAGGGAGCGACAGTGAGACAGTCACTCCCTGTGTCTACTTACCAAGGCTATTTGGAAGGATTATCTGCAAAGCAAGAACAAATTTTTTATTCTGCTGTTTATTACTTCATAGTGAATGATAAGAACTAACAAAAAACTTCAATAAAATTTATTGTCCTTTTTACCATTTCTTTTTTTTTTTTTTACATTTGGGAGACCAGAATTGCAGCATAAGAATCACTATTATTTCACCTTCTTCCTCCCTTACGCCCATCTCTTTGAGGGGTGACAGCTGCAACATGGTATCTTAGGTGAATTGTATGGTGATCTGCCTGTAACTCTTTATCAAAGAGAGACTAATGTTTCTAGTGAAAAGCAAACAGAACGATATTAGTTTTTTCCCTTATTAAAGGGTGAAGGAGCAATAGGACAAGATTTTTAATACAAGAAGCATTACAGTGTAAGACCAGTTCATTTTGCTGTACCGCAGTTTAGCTCCAAGTGGTAAGTGCTTAAACAGAAATGCAAGAAATATAAGCTATATTTTATTGTTTGCTTACATTTCTCCAGAAAAAAAACCCCACCCCAACCAAAAACCAAAACAACAAAAAACCAAACAAAACAAAACAAAGCAAAGCAGTACCACCATTGCTGAAATACTTCATTCTCCTATTGTTAATTTATTAAATCTTTCTCCTGATAAGGCAAAAGATTCAAGTTAAAGCCCAGTAAAACCATCTGGAGTCAAGAGAAATGCTCCTGGAAAATTTAATGGGAAGCAATGATTCAGATTATTCATTGCCAATGTAGATAACTGAAATGCAGTTGATGATTAAAATAAGGAGAGGGCTGCATGATAACATAACCTCCCACACCTATATAATGGGAAGTTCCTCATGTCAGGTAGTCCTAGTGGTGGGCAGAGCAATGCCCTCTCTTGTCTCCCTCCACCCTCTGTGTCAAATTGTGCTGAGTCTTCACCAGCCAGAGAGCTGAGCTGCTCCTGGAACAATTCCACAGATGCCTTGTCATGCATTTCCTGGAAGATATTAACTTTATAGACCTTGACTGAAATTCTTAGATGGCACCATAAAATGCAGAGAATATAAAAGATGTCAGGTATTACACAAAAATGACTGTCCATCTGATCCAACACGATTTCCCAACAACGATAATAAGATTGGCTACTGTGTAGATGTCTTCTGAGAAAACTGGCATGAGTAGCCCACACAGGATGACTGGGCAATAACTGTTTACCTTTTCTTGTAATAAAATGCAATGCAATACACCACATTTAAGAGTTACTCATCCAAGTGAAAGACAGCCATCCTTGGCTCTCCTTTTGGTCACAGGGAGCTCCTAGAGAGCAGTCCTTTTCTCTGTCCTAAACACTTACCTTAGGATAAGCTGTATAGCCCTTGCGGTGTGTAACTTTTCTTCCATTAACTGTATAAAAGAGAATTTGTGGTGATTGTCTTAGACAACTTTTAGAAGTCTAAAAGAGGTTCACTCTTGGTTTCATTATGAATAGTGTGTAAAATCTGAAGTTATCGGGGTCCTAATAAGAGTCAATGTGATTTACCTTAGGTGTTGTGTCCACCACATTAAGACTAATTCATATGTAACTTGAAAATAGTGACAGAGTATTAACCTTTGTTGTTCAGGGTCCCACAACTCTGGCTGAATAAAAATGTTCTGATCTAAGGCAGAATCTCATTCTAGGGCAAACTAAGATGGCAATATCATTTGCAACATTAAATGCAAAATATTGATTCCTATTTTGCTGGCACAAAAGTTTAAAATAATTTAAAAAATCCCAAATCTACAAAGGGAAACCCTGTTTTTCTTGGATTCTGCTATTTACTATTTCTGTCATAACAGTATTAAAATTTCGCCATTATGATTATACTACTGAGCTAGGTACTGCATAAATTTGAGAAAACAGATTCCCTCATCTGCAAAAGCATAACTCTAAGGGAGAATAATTATAACTGGGTTTTTTTCCTCATAGCCTCATCACAAGAACTCTTCCCCCCCCCCCCCCCAATTTAATTAGACAGATGTGAAGGATTGCATATAATAAATATTGCAAAATCAGTATCCTGGTTCTTTTAAGTAACATTTTGGAGAGTCCTGAGCAGTTTCAAATTTTATATTCCATAGTTGACTTTAAAGTAATTTTTCTTTCTCGTCACATCAAGGCAAATCCTGTGAGATGGCATGTGTCTCACTTTTTTTTCCCTACCTCACTGGAAACAGAAAATGGAGGGGAGAAAACATGACTTTGAGAGGTTAGTTTTTCAACTTTTTTTTTTTTTTTTTTTTTTTTTTGTCACAGAATGGCAGGATTACACTTGAGCTTGGTTATAGGATTTACTAGCCTGCTGGTGAAGCTCTTGGAGTTTTCATGGTATATAAGCTGAAAAGAAAATGAGGAATGAGCAAACAAGAACCTTCAGCTAATGCAGGAGAGTTCTGCAGAAACCTGCACAACTTCCAAACCCTCAGTCCAGATCTGGAACAAACACGACACTTTGTTTAGCAAGTAGTTCTCACTCCTTTTTTATTTGTTTCTTGAAACAAAAAGCATCAGAAGAAGAGTAATAAAAAAACCCATCTATGTACTTGAGGTTGATGCAACACAGACTGACCTTAACCAAAAAATTACAGGAATTATAAATATCCCATTCCATTACTGGTAATTCTACATTAAAATCATATCATAATCATATCATAGTCTCATATTTATCCAATAAATTGGAAATTAATTTTACTGTATAGCTTAAAAAAATCCTAAATATTAAAAATTAACTCATGAATTAGTTGGATTTTATTGACTTGATGACACCAAAATATTTCAGTCTTTACTCAACGGATGAAGGGAAAGGTTTATTTTGATTTGAACAGTATAAACAAGAGGTTTACCGTGAATCTTCTAACTTACATTGTTTTGTTTGTAAAATTGCCTCATTCTCACTTTGCTGTTGAAAAAGAGTTGCAAGCAACGGTTAAAACACTACAATATGCATAGTATGACAACAACAACAACAAACTTATATAACAGCACTGCTCCATTTGGTTTGTGGTTTTGATTTTAAATGTAGAAAATGTCATTAGCAGATGGAAAAGGGTTGGCCAGCTTTTAAAAAACTTTGAACAGTCAAAAGCACCAAAGGGAGAGCTGTATCTTCAACACAAATATTTAATGTAGTTTTATTCTTCACAGTTTCCGGGTGAATAGCCACTGTGGCCTATTGTATTTTCATTGCTGGCTGAATTCCTGAGACTTTCTGTGTGTATCAGTGCAATATAGCCAACTTTCAAATCCACATTCCTAAAACTAAGCTCAATGCTGCACAATGCAGAATACGGTAGTCTACTCAAAGAACAAAAGACAATCAGAAAAAAGCACTCATCGTTAACAAAGGAAGGCACATTAAAAAGAATGAAACCAACTTCAGCTGCGTTAGCCATACAATTACACTTCAATAATGACTTGATGTTTTGCTGGTTCACACCTAATAGCTATATACAGATACCACTGAGATTAGGTACCCAAATACTTCTTTCTGTCAACTGAAACACCAAAATGCATAACTTGTCAGCTTTTATTTTGGCAATTTGCTGTTTTATATCTTCTTCCAAGATTGCGAACTGTGATAATGGATTGGGGGGGGGGGGAGAGTGTTGTCTTGTTGGCTTTGATTATTTTTTTTTCCCTTTAAACTTTCCTTCTTTAACTATAATACTGCAGGAAGCAGGGTTTTTAATGCTTGGCAGTCTGTCAAAAAGGTAAAAGTCATTTTCCTGAGAAATGCTAAAACCCTATAGGATTCAGTTGTGTACACAGCCAGGACATTTCTTCTCAAGAGCCCTTAAGTATAAGGATGATCATCAGGTATGAGAAAACTCTATTGGAAAAGTACCAATGTTACAGAAATATTTTTTCCATGTTGTAACATGAATTTGAAGATTCTTTACCTAAGTATTGAGTTACGCGTGAGTACGCTGTGAGACAGCCACCCTTGAGGCATAGTACAGCTGAAGGTGCAGAGGAGTGAACTCCGCAGAGGAGTCATGATTTACTGCTGACCACACCTACGGCATTTATAAAATGTCAGTACAGCAAATCTTGGTGTGGGAGAGAAAAATACAGCCAAGCAATGTCTCCTTTAAGAGCTCTTCTTTTTCCAGGGTTTGTCTGCTGTATGTTTTCACTGAGTTTGAATGGGGGTTTGTTGGGTTTTTTTTTCCATAACAGAATTATCATGCTAATGGCATTTACAAACCAGCTGCTGTGTACAACTCCTCCAGAGGAATTTTGTGGAAGGATTCCAAGTCCTTCTTTCTTTACATATTTATGTATATGAAAGAAGTTATGGTGTTTGTGGATAAGATATGAGTTGGAACTGCTTGCATGTAGATGCCTTTTATTGTCCGGAGGGAAAACCTGGGCGAGTATCTGGGCCTCACTGCTCCATTTGACTCCTCTTTCTTAGATACTGGTGCTGATACAGCTTTCAGGAGAGAATGTGGTCTTGGTATGAGATCCCACTAATGTCAAAGGGGACATCACATAAAGAACACGCATTGTGTCTTCTAAGTCTACAGACAAAAGTTCCAGTAGAGCTGCTCGTGGCATGGTCTGTCTTGCAGGAGGAGTAACAGACTGCCAAGAGATCAGATAAAAGAATTATGTCACTTTGGATAACTTTTTAAACAGTTTCTAGAGGGTAGCAGCTTCTTACTACTAGCAGCCTGACAGATGAAATGGTGAATCAATACTTTCTGCTGTATGTCTCATAAAAAAGAACATCTGGTCTTCAGTGGACATCTCCAAAGTATTGTCTGTGAGTGCTGGGTATTTTAAAACAAAAAACTAGCATGAAAACTGTGATAGCTGAGGAACATTTTTACTTACTGAGCAAGTTTGTTCCTCTGTCAGAAATAAGCGTTGCGTTTTAAAGGTATTCAGTGAGGATCTGTATGAACATGTTCACAAGAAGTAGAGTCACACCCAGCTGCATGGGGTTTACAGCATGAATCAGAGACGGAAACACAGCTTGAAAGTTTGGCCTGGATTTTTGCAGAGTGCAGATATCCCACAGTAGTTGAAAAAACTGTGTGCAAACTTTACTTGGGAACAACCCAAGGAGGACATTTCCTTGTTTCTGTAATGTTCATCTTATCAGGAAACATTGCCTTTGGGATGTTACTCTTCCAATTAATAAATCCCAAGACAAATTTCACAACATCATGAAGTGCCTATTAAGCACTCTATCAAGGGAAGAATATCAACAGATGACTGACCATCTACAGCATAGGATGGAGAAATGAGCTAAAAAATAAAACATTAAACATAAAAAATGACAAAGACAAAATTAGTTATAAATCACACAGAATCCTACTTTAGCCACTCATAAGCACTAGACTTAGAGATCTGCTGGGATGCTTCTGATGAAAATTAAGCTCGTGACATTGTTCAAATTTAGATATTTTGAGAAATACGTTTAAAGCAAAATTCTTCTTTGAATCACTGCCTGACATTTATATATTTATATTTATACCCTGAGTTTATCTATATGTTTAACAGCTGTTCATAAATGACTCTGTAGGTGAAAACCTGGGTTAAATTCCTGACTGTCTTCATCCTCTTGGTTTCAAGAGAAAGAAATCAAATATTGCTGATAAACTTGGACAGGAGTGCTCTGTAAAGGGAAATAAATATACTAAAAAATGCCTTTGCAGATGACAAAATCAAAACAGAGAGAGGTGACATGATTTGCCCAAGGGAGATAAATGACCAAAAGCAGAAAGGAGAATGGTTCTTGGTTTCCTGGTTTGGGTGAGATTGTCACAGTTGGAGCAGCAGCACAGAGGACAACTCCTTTAACTTACACCTTGAGGACAAATTATGAAATTCAACAAGGACAGACAAAGGCAAATAACCCCTACCAGTGATCCAGGCTGGGGCCTGGCTGCCTGAGGGGCAGCTCTGCTGAAGAGGCCTGGGAGGTCCTGTTGGGCAGTGAGATGAGCCTGAGCCAGCAGTGAACCATCGGGGTGGCCAACAGCATCTGGGGCTGTGTTAACAGAAGCATGGCCAGTGGATCAGAGAAAGTTTCATAGAATCATAGAATCATAGAATCATAGAATGGTTTGGGTTGGAAGGGACCTCAAAGATCATCTAGTTCCAACCCCCTGCTATGGGCAGGGACACCCTCCACTAGACCACATTGTTTATTCCCCTTTGTTTAGCACTCATTAGACCACATCTACAACATGGCATCCAGTATTGTGCCCACCACTCCCCCACGCGCCCCCCACCCCCCCCAAAAAAAAAAGACAAACATTGATAAACTAGAGTGATTTGTGATTTCAGAAGAGGCCACCAAGATGGTCGGGGCTGCACTTGCCCTGTGAAGAGAGTCTGAGGGAGCTGGGCCTGTTCAACCTTGAGAAGACACAGCTCCAGGGGAGACCTACAGGGAGATTACTGAGGAGATAGAGTCAGGATCTTCACAGTGGTGTGTCACAGGAGGATGAGGGCAAATTGGAAGCTGAAATGGGAGGTCTGGAGTAGATATAAGGAGAAACTTTGTCACCATAAGGATAGCCCAGCAGTACAGCAAGTTGCTCAGAGAGACATTGTGCAGTGTCCTTCCTCGGAAGTTTTCTACAGCCCTGAGCAACCTGTCCTGACCCCAGAGCTGACCCTGGTTCAAGCAGGAACCTTGACTACAGACCTCCTGAGGTCCTTTCACACCTGAATTATCCTGTGATCCTCTGACACTGACTGTGACTATTTATACCTTATGTGAACATTTTGTACTGGCAATAACACTAGAAGTCTGCTTACTCATAGTATGCCACATCCATGTTTTGTAGAGTATTCTTGAATCGTTTTTCACACTTTTGGACTAATTGAAGTGAAAATATAAGCTTAAAAATATGAATTAGTATCTGTAAATATTGTTCAGGAAAAATGAATTGTTTTCCAAGAGTTAGTATTAGAAAAATGCATAATTAACATTAACCTGATGTTCCTAATAAACAGTAACATGAATCATTCTACTAGTGACATTTTAGGGGTACCCTTCTCATGTCACTTGGCACAGCTGTTGAGTTTCTGCTTTGGAAAAAGAGCACTCTTTGTTGAAACCACAGTAAAAAACAAGCCTACTGACTCTGTTGGCAGGGTTCAGTAACATCCAGTTACAAAATACACTTGGGATTGCTCCATGTAATTGTGGGTGCAGTATTGGTAATATACATTTCTATAAAAGCTCAACTATGTTGGTATTGTTTGTGAGGACACACCATTTCTAATAATTTTGTTGTTGTCATTTTTTAATTGAAGCAACACGTGCAACACGTAAAAAGGGATGGCAAAATCCTCATGGAAAGTCTGAACTGATGCCTCAAGGATAACACGGAATTTTTTTGACAGAAATGGTCTTCATTCTCAGGCGGTCCAAAGCTGCTTCTACCACTGAGGTCCATTATCAGAGAGAATCCCTCCAGAAGTCTGTAGCTGGCAGAAAAGGACTTGAATTAATGCATTTCTGTTAGTACTGATTTCATATTGCTGAGGCTTCTAGTTCCACAAACCCACCGTTGCAGTCCTCTGCAAAGATACAGCCCATGATGCCATGTGTAAGCAAAGGTGAACTCTACTGGTGCAAATCTGCTAGATGGTGATTCAAACACAGCTGATCCACAAACAGTGTACTTCAATGTTTTTTGGGACTGTGGTGGGTTGACCCTGGCTGGAGGCCAGGTGCCCACCAAAGCCGCTCTGTCACTGCCCTCCTCAGCTGGGGAGGGGAGAGAAAATATAATGAAAGGCTCGTGGGTCGAGATAAGGGCAGGGAGAGATCACTCACCAATTACCGTCACAGGCAAAACAGACTCAACTCAGGGAAATTCATTTATTATCAATCAAATCAGAGTAAAATAAGGAGAAATAAACCCAAATCTTAAACCACCTTCCCCTCAACCCCTCCCTTCTTCCTGGGCTCAACTTTACTCCCAAATTCTCTACCTCCTCCCCCCCAGTGGCACAGGGGGACGGGGAATGGAGGTTGTGGTCAGTTCATCCCACATTGCCTCTGATGCTCCTTCCTCCTCAGGGGGAGGATTCCTCACACTCTTCCCCTGCTCCAGCGTGGGGTCCCTCCCACGGTAGACAGTCCTCCACCAACTTCTCCACTGTGAGTCCTTCCCATGGGCTGCAGTTCTTCATGAGCTGCTCCAGCACGGGTCCCTTCCACGGGGTGCAGACCTTCAGGAGCAGACTGCTCCAGCGTGGGTCCCCCACAGGGTCACAAGTCCTGCCAGCAAACCTGCTCTGGTGTGGGCTCCTCTCTCCACGGGTCCACAGGTCCAGCATGGTCACAGCCTCCTTCGGGTGCATCCACCTGCTCTGGCATGGGGTCCTCCATGGGCTGCAGGTGGATATCTGCTCCACCATGAACCTCCATGGGCTGCAGGGGGACAGCCTGCCTCACCATGGTCTTGTCCCCGGGCTGCAGGGGGATCTCTGCTCTGGTGCCTGGAGCACCTCCTCCCCCTCCTTCTGCACTGACCTTGGTGTCTGCAGAGTTTCTTACATCTTCTCACTCCTCTCTCCGGCTGATGTTTCCACAGCAGTTTCCCCCCTTCTTAACTATGTTATCCCAGAGGCGCTACCACCATCGCCGATTGGCTTGGCCTTGGCCAGCGGTGGGTTCATCTTGGAGCCCGCTGGCATTGGCTCTGTCAGACACAGGGGAAGCTTCTAGCAGCTTCTCACAGAGGCCACCCCTGTAGCCCCCCTGCTACCAAAACCTGGCCATGCAAATCCCATAAAGTGACACAATGAAACCCTTTGCTACAAGCCATGATTAAAAGAGTGGCTCACTACTAAATCTAGAACTTAGCAGGCATCTTCTCACACATCTGCTCAGCGTAACTGCGTGACTTTCGACCTAATCAGATCACAGTGTAATCCTCAGCAATTCTGGTAAGGACTGACAATAAGCTCTTGGTTTCAAATATATTTCTATGTAAGCTAAGACACAACAGCTTAAAAAAACCCCTAAACATCGTCAGGTGATTACCTCATTGTCTTTCTTTTTTTATTGTGGGTGTTCCAGAAAGCTATTAATACTGGTATAAAGAGAGATTAATTGACAATAGTAGTGACTGAAATACAAGACTGCTTTTAAGCTAAGGCTTCTGTCTTTTCACTTGTTGCTCCTATGAATTTATTGTATCAGGCCATTGCATACTTTACTGCTTAAACCTTTATTTCTTCTCCTGAGCTGACTCTGGTGCTAACGTCTATCTGCTTTTGCGGCTCTTCAGTCAGCTAAATCAAGAATATCAGTGGTGAATAAAAAATTTTGGCTAAGCATAGCTTTAAAACTAACCGATTCCAAACCCCTTTAATTAGTTAGCGGGGATTGCAAAGTCGGGGAACCTAAAAATAAAAAGGCCAAGTCTTAAAATTGTTATTTTTTCAAGTGATTCACGTCAGAATCAACCTGACGTTTGCACCACAATTCATTCGTCTTTTTCAGTCCCCTTCCCAACAATTCCAATGGCATTTCAAACCCCAATTTATGGAAATAAATTTGTAAATCAGTACATTTTCTTGAAATATGTCTAAATTTAAATCCTTTCCTTATGTGTAAACTAGCATAATGACAAATTTATCTAAATGTGAACAAAGCTTGATGAACAAGGGAATTCTCAGAATGTCGAAGCAAGGACATTGCACATTCTGTGTAGTACCTAAAGGCAAACACACCACCCCTGTGACCCTATGCTGGGACTCTCTGAAGCTGCTCCAAAGTTGCAGAAGCACTGGAACAAATACAGTCCATGGTCTTTATATCCCAGAAGATGCAGATAAACAGCCAGCAGCCACAGTTAACAGATGAACCCCACGATAATAAATTTTCATACCACCCCTGATAGCAACGACTGGCAGAGTGCCATAGGATACATGTTCTCTGCAGACAGATCTTGCTCATGTTCCTGGATCCAGAGGGCCAAATGCTGCATCTGAAAGCCAAAACACCATGGGTTTTTATCTACTTTCCACCCCGACCACTGAGAAGCACAAGATACTCTAATGTAAAGATTTCTCCAGAGCAGTAAAAGAGAAGAAAAATAACAAAGGATCTTTGAATAAAACTGTGTGACACAGCATGTCAGATGCATAAGAATATTTTTATGTTTTACGCCAGGAAAGAGCTGCCTCACATCTGATACCTTTATTGGCTCTGGCTGTCAAAGTACATGTGCTTGCTTTAAGTTGCTGTCTTCACTGTTGTTTCTATGTCATCCCTTTTATCTGTGACTCCTTCAAACTTAGAGCACGGTGTTTATCCAGGGAGTAATGGGGTGCTGATATAAAGACATGCATGAGAATCAAAACCCTTCTGGGTTCCTCTATGGTGTGACGACAGGCTGCCTTCCTGCCAGCACTGCCTGGACACAACAGTGTTGATGGGAACTTTGGGATGTGCCAGGAGTCCCGGTCGCCTAATTGCACACATTGAACTTTGCATCCGGCAATAAAATCAGCTGCAACTGTGTTGCTTAACATTTTCCTCCTGATAATCAAATATTCTACAATTAGAGATAAAATATATCCTATGTAAGTGTTGGTTAATTAATAAAGGACTTTTTAGTTATCTATAATCCAAGCTACCAAAATGCAATAGTGCTAAATGGCCAAATCTATGCCTAAGCTGTGGGGCCATGTCTCTTTACACGTGCTTTTTTAAACACCTGATGAAGCTTGCTGTGTATCAGAATACACGCTAAGGGGAATGGTGTAATTTTAACCTGTGGGAGACAAGCCCTGTACAGTAGGCCACAGGATACACATTTGTAGATACCAAAAACCCTTAAGTGAGAACAGCAAGAAAGTTTCATTTTCACTGTTCTTGGGGAGATTTCCATGCCAGGTAAAGATCAGGAGCATAGATAACTTGCAGCTTTTTATTTGTGTTCACTGACGTAATCTTGGGAGGGATGGCAAAGTATCCATGGACATAAGACTCTGTGCAGAAGGATTCTCAGAAGCCATTGCCAACCTTTGTAAACTGGTGTAAGCCATTATTTTGATCAGCATACACAAAGTCTTAAGGTCTTACTTGAACCAGCTTTTGGCCTTGGATTCACTGGGATATAAAGTATTTGTGTCTGTTCATACAAATTTTGGAGAGTTGAGTGTCAAGGTGTTTGTTTTATTAAGTATTAATAATAGCTATATGCATATTTCATTAGAGGTCTTCATCAAAGCCCTGAGGTGTGTATCAAAGGAAACTCTCTTTCCTGGTGTCGTACACATCACACAACCTTCACCAGAGACATTGCTAGAATGGAAAACCCCCTTGGGAAATGTGTCTGGAGAGATAAAACAAAGGTGAATGATGAAACAGGGACAAAAAGGAATTAAAAAAAAAAAAATCCCTTTGCTATTTAGATACCTGTTGTGACTTTGTTCAAAGCAGCAGCCTACCAGTGGTTCCTTAGATTTCTAAAAAGAAATATTTTTTGCCAAGAGACATGTAAACACCCTACAGTGAAGCATACTTACATAGGAACTTTCTACAGGGCCTTGAAACATTGCCAACATTTCATTTTGTGTAAACAGTCAGCTATGCCGCAGATGACATGTAAAATCTGTACATGTAAATCAGCAGAAGCTTGCACAAATGTGTTGGTGATGTGAATAGTCCTGTTAGCATCATCTGAGTTTCCTGCGGACTGGGAGTGTCAGAGAATGATGCCTGAATCAGTGAAGTCTAGTAATTGTGTTTGCAATGGAGGTGACAACAGTAACATTATGGCCACCTGAAGTTCACATCCTCTTGAGAAAGAGACTCCTCAGCGAGAAACAGTTCAGAGAAATGGCAGGGGACTTATTTTTACTGAGAAAGAACAAGGTATAGAGAAAGAGTAAGGTACAGAGAAAGAGCAAAGGACATAAGAGCCTGAAAATACTGGGGCGTTATAGAGAATATATTTATCAGTATGGTGTTAGATCTCCCAAGAGACCAGGTCTCCTAAGCTCTTGCTTCCCATTTCCCTACTGACACACAGCACTGAGGGCAAAGAGAAGCTGCACCTTAGCCAAGCAGCCGTGTCTTTACACAGTTACTGTGTGAAAACGTCTTTCTGCCCTCCTCCACACAGTGCTGTTCTCCAGTTTCTATCTGCATGAGCCACCTGGGAGATGTAGGCCAGGTGCATATAGGGAAGATGCCATCAACCACACTGTCCACAGATGAACTGCATGCACATCCAAAAGTAAAATCAAGAAATGCATTAAACTTTTCCAGGAAAAATGGGGAAAAAATGGTGGAAAAGGAAATTTAGACATTCTGCCAGAAGAATCCTGCCAAAAGTAAATATGGAAAAATATTACGGAGGAGCAGAAAAATTACATTGCTTGGCACATTTAAAATCAGCCATGCTGGTTTAACTGATAAAACTACTTGTAAGGAGCAGTCCTACACTGCTGGAAGGTGACAAGATGACCTAGTAATTTCTCTCCACTTGCACATTCTTTGACACTAATCTGTGCTACTTCACACCAATTTTGGACATCAGCAAAATCTATTGCTCATTCTGAGACTGCAAGTGAGAGCAGAACTGAACAACCTGACCCTCTGATAACCCACTGGCTAATACGGAGTTATGCGTGTGAGATTTTCCAATTGCTTGTTTTCTGGACAGAAGGCATTTCTTGTTAAAAGCTACAATGGCTGCTGATAGTGGGTAGCTTATATCACTACATCAAAACTAGACATTTGTCATATATTTAAACAAAAAAAAAAGTTAATGCTGTTGGTAAATGTCTAGGAAACTCAGTTGCACATGCATTTCCATACCCTGTATGAACCAGGTCCATATGGGGCTTCAAGAATCAGGTAAAAATGTGGCAAAGGGAAAGAAAGTAATAACTTTGACTGTCCTTATATTCCACTATCTTCAGGTGACTTCTTATCCCTAAGGGTACTCTGCAAATGACAGGTGTGATCTGCCCTAATAAAGCTCAGTCTGCTACAAGTGGCTGTTTGAAGGGGCGGTGTATGAATCAGACAACCTCAGATGAATGGCCAACAGGAGTCAGAGCTAGCGGACCATTTTTCAGTTCTTGTTTCTAGCAGGAGTCTGTTCTTTCAGCAGCAGCTGATGGCTGGTGGCAAATAAACCTGTTTGTGTCATGCATATTCTTCCTGATTGTTTTTCTATCTCCGAAATAGAGGTAATTTCATGTTCTTCCTACGTATGCTAAGAAAACACCAGTATTTACATTAAATTGTCTTAAATTAATATAATAATATTGTGTACACAGCACAAATGAAAGATGAGTTCTCATTAAAGTATTAGAGCCTGCCCAAAGTTTTGTAGCATCCTACATTATAACACATGGCAAGTTGAAACATTTTTTTCCTAATGCTTGGTTTCTTCTGCATTTGCACTCCTACCTAAAATACACCAGTTGCCTGGGGCTTTCCTCAGATGATGAGGACTCTTCAGCCATTTTAAGGATTTCTGTGGTCTCTGGAGACTTCCTACTTGAGGCCAGAAGCAAGAAAGAAGATACAAATTCCGCATTCAAACCTGGGGATTGAGAGGTGGCTAACCTATGGTGCAATTTCCTCCTGTTTTAGTAAGAGAAGTCAGGTAGAATATGTAAAACCAGCGTGTGGCTACTGACTGAAAAGGACCCCTTTGTATGTAGGTTATAGGATATATAGGTTTAGTGCCACTGTAATCTCTCTCAGAAAAGGACACATCATCTGTCAAAGAGATCATATATAAGAAAGTAAGAGACTTTGGTTTTATTTTCACATTGGCACAGGAGATAAGGAAGCTTCATGTACCAGCTGAGTCTGATCTCAGAGATACTATGGATGCCTGTTCAGGAAAGAAACTTCAAGATCAGATTGAGCTGACAGCAGTTATACTCACAACTATGTCACCTGCAGTATCATGATTTTCCTGACATTCGTCCTTCTCTTTGTTTCTGTTCACCACAGCTGAGTGAAAATTAAAAAAAAAAAAGTGAAAAAAATTTTACAAAAATTGAAAAAACATTTTTGTTGGAATTTTTTTCAAGAATTTGCTTCTGCTGAAAGATTAAAGCCCCAAGTTGGAGGGGAGGGAGAGGTGAGAATATTCAGATCTCAGCTGCTAAGATCTGAAAATACTCTCATGTTATGAGTAAAATCATAGAATCATAGAATCATAGAATATCCTGAGTTGGAAGGGACCCATAAGGATCATTGAGTCCAACTCCTGGCTCTACACAGGACCAGCCAAATCAGAGCATATGACTGAGAGTGTTATCCAGACACTTCTTGAACTCAGTCAAGCTCGGTGCTGTGATCACTTCCCTGGGGAGCCTGTTCCAGTGCCCGACCACCCTCTCTGTGAAGAACCTTTTCCTGATATCCAACCTAAACCTCCCCCATTGCAGCTTCATTCTGTTCCCATGGGTTCTATCACTGGTCACCAGAGGGAGGAGATCAGCGCCTGCCCCTTCACTCCCCCTCGTGAGGAAGTTGTAGGCCATGATAAGGTCTCCCCTCAGTCTCCTCTTCTCTAGGCTGAACAAACCAAGGGACTTCAGCCTCTCCTCATACGTCTTCCCCTCTAGACCCTTCACCATCTTCGTTGCCCTCCTTTGGACACTCTCCAATAGTTTTATGTCCTTTTTGTACTGTGGCGCCCAAAACTGCACACAGTACTTGAGGTGAGGCCGTACCAGCACAGTGTAGAGTGGGACAATCACTTCCCTAGACCAGCTAGCTTGATGCACCCCAGGATACAGTTGGCCTTCCTGGCAGCCTGGGCACACTGTTGACTCATGTTCAACTTGCTGTCGACCAAGACCCCCAAGTCCCTTTCAGCATGGCTGGTCTCCAGCGTCTCATTGCCCAGTCTGTATGTGTAGCCAGGGTTGCCCCTTCCCAGGTGCAGAATCCGGCACTTGCCCTTGTTAAACCTCATGTGGTTGGTGATTGCCCAGTTCTCCAATCTGTCCAGATCTCTCTGCAAGGCCTCTCCACCCTCAACGGAATCAACAGCTCCTCCCAATTTGGTGTTCATCTGCAAACTTGCTCACAACACCTTCTAGTCCTACATCCAAGTCATTTAAGAAAACATTAAAAAGAACTGGCCCTAAAATTGAGCCCTGGGGAACCCCACTAGTGACTGGCCTCCAGCCTGATGTAACACCGCTTACCATAACTCTTTGGGCCCAACCCGTCAGCCAGTTGCTCACCCATCACACTATGTTTTTGTCAAACTGTATGCTGGACATTTTGTCCAGAAGGATACTGTGAGAGACAGTATCGAAAGCTTTACTGAAATCTAAAAAAAGACTGAAATATTGACATTCTTGCAGATAATATTGCTTTTTTGAAAAAAAAAAATGTTCAAAATTCAACTGAAGTCTTTCAAGTAGGTCTACAGTAAATGTCAGGATTTTATTTTCTTTTTTTTTGGAGGAGAGAGGGTTCTTATTGATCACAGCTTGCAATATCTTCATGGATAAATCATTTTATATGTTCTGCCATATAACTAAAGATTTAGACTTCTGGAGAAGTTCTGTAACTTCCTATTTCTCCTCTGTTTTTAAACTGAGATGGATATAAAGCATCTAAGTTAACACAGTAAGGCATACACGTTCAGAAAAATGATCCTAGCTTTCAGAACTAGTCAGAAAATTAGTTGAAGTAATTCCTGACTAATATTCAGCTTGATAGGCATAACCTATCTGAAATGTTGCTAAAATATGCCAACTGGTGTACTTGTCAGGCATATTAAAAAAAAGTAACCCTGAACATTCACTTATTATTACATTTTGAAGATGATTATAGCCCAGAGGCTGCCAAATCAGCATGAAGAAAAGATGACAGTTTTCCAGCCATTTGTTTTCTGTCACTCTTGCCATACAAAGCACAATCTAATCACGAAAGTCTGGATAAACTGTCTCTGATTGCCTCCTACATGTGAGAGTGATATGCTCTGCTCATGATAGACACACTCTTTTTTTTTCTATGAATGATGCCATTAGGAGATGATTTCAGGAAGAAAGAAGCAAGCTCATAAGCATTTTTAAAAGAAATACAGTATTTGTTTTCAGATATTAAAAAGAGCTGTCTACCTCAGTAGCTAACATCCGAGTAGTTTCTTGAGTAACAATTGGTTTTAAAAATAATTACCCGAATTGAGGGGATATGATGCTATGAAATCAAACAGACAAGTACCATATTAAAAAAAAAAATAAAATTGTGAAAGATCAATTTACACTTTATTGTATTTTTTCCAAGGTATTTGTAGGGAATTGTGTACAGTACTGCACTAACAGGTAAGGTGTTTTCCCTGTCCCAAAGAACCTACAGCCTTAAGGTAGCATGCCAAACCATGGGATTAAAGGCCAAAATAAGTAAGGGTGTGAGACTATTACTGTGGATTATAAAGAAGAAAGTTAGTTTGGAGATACATGTTTGGGGGAAGACTGCAGAGTGAGTGAGAAGAGGGTCTGGTAGATGAAAGCAGAAAAACTATTCTAGCAGGATAGAAGGAAGGAAGCAAAGCAGATAAAAGCAGCAGGGAAATGAAAGGATTGGGTAGAACAAAAAAAACAAGAGAAGGAAGATAAAAGCAGGGGTGAGGTGATGAGATATGCAAAATTCTACACAGACACTTATAAAATTAAAAACACAGCCTGTGTGTACAAAACTTACCACACCTTCTCTTCACGCACAGATCTCTTATGCTACCTGATAGTCCCATAGATATGCATGCCATTTCACAAATAAAAAGGCATATAAAATCCATGTCCAATTAACTTAGAGTCTAAATCAGATACAACCCTCAGCTGAGCAGCGATTTATATACACATTGAACTTATTACCATGAGACATCACATTAATTATTAGTAGGGCTCTACACCATCCTCAAGCTTGATATGTAAATAGATACAGGTTGAGACCTCTATGTGTTGAGACCTCACTTTATTTCCAGTCTAGTGCTATGCCTACAACTAAGAACCTAGCTACCATTAAAAAACATGTAAGTACACTGATGGCACCCAGTGCAACACAGCACATTAAAGTGTCATCATGTGAGATCTTTTGGTGGTGAAAGAAGCATGGTGATAAAGTCAGGAAGCGGTGTTTGAGAGGCACTGCTTTTGTGTATGCTCATGAGTGCAGATGTTACTGTTTGGGTGAAGGTTTAATTTTTGTTTCATTTGGTTTGGTGGTCAAACCCATCTTGCTCTGAGGGCCAGCTGGTGGCAGGATACCAATGGGAAAGAAATTAACAACAGTGGGCTTTGAGATCATATTTGAGATGTAACATAACAAATGGTTTCAGAGCTGGAGTGTGGGGAAAGTCAACTACTAGAAGATGCCTCAAGCAAGAACCCATCATTCTGGGTGTGTGGATGTGCAGTAAAATCTGGGAAGGGATTTGAAAGCTTATATAAATGAGTATGGTGAATGTTAACCCAGACATACATTCATGTGGGTGTGCACAGTCTTCTAAGCAGAAACACGAACAAATCATAGAATCACAGAATCATAGAATGGTTTAGGTTGGAAGGAACCTTAAAGATCATCCAGTTCCAACCGCCCTGCCATGGGCAGGGACACCCTCCACTAGACCAGGTTGCCCAAAGCCCCATCCAACCTGGCCTTGAACACTTCCAGGGAGGGGGCATCCACAGCTTCTCTGGGCAACCTGTTCCAGTGCCTCACCACCCTCACAGTAAAGAATTTTTTCCTTATATCTAATCTAAGCCTACCCTCTTTCAATTTATAGCCATTATCCCATGTCCTATCACTACAAGTCCCTCTCCAGCCTTCTTGTAGGCCCCCTTTAGGTATATACAAGTAGATGTAATAGTTAAAAGAGGGAGTGATAGCCATAACCAAGCACCTATGCATTTTAATCCTTGGAACATTTCATCAGATGCTTATAGCCCTGAGACCTCCATTTTTACTGTTAGTGCATGTGGTGTTTGCAGCAGGGTGATCTTGCACTGAAAAAATTTATCCTGATCTACTGTATCCATGCAGTCTAATACAAGATGTGACTGTAGGAAGAGGTAATATCACTCCCAAAAGATTCCTGTCTCATTTGGAATATCTATTTTCTGACTCTCAGAATAAGGCAAATAATAAACTATAAATAGAGATGGTCAGCTTCTGAGGGCCACTCATTTTTCATGATTCTGATCAATACATACTATGTTTAATTAATCTAATAAATCCTGTCACACTTGACCTGAGTTTGCACTTCTCTCCTAGCCATACAAATTCAGCAGTATCCTCAATGTCAGCAGCCTGCTGGCTCACTACCAAATAAAATTGCCCCACTGGATGAGTCTGACCCCTGGACCACCAGTGGGTCAGCTCTGCAGCTGATGAGGAAGAGGAGGCTTACTGCGAAGAGCAGGGATGATCTCTCCCGCATTCAGTATGGCAACTCCCGCCTATTGGCTGAAGCCCCATATGTTTGCTAAACATTTGCTGGAGCCCTGAATGTTTGCTGAAGCCTTTGCCATAGCCTGGTTAGGATGGCTGGCAGCTCTGCTTGCCTGTGCTGTGGGGAAGGGGGAAAGGAGAAAAAGCAGTGCTGGGAGAAGGGTTACATCAAGAATGCCTTGCAGGCAAGAGCTCCTAAAGGCTGTGGTCCTCCTCAGCACAGAGCAGGTGAGGGTAGATGGTTAGTCCTCTCCAGCCTTACTGACCTTTGGTTCCTTTCTGGACTTTTTGCCACAGAGATGGCTTAAAATGTCGTCAATCTGGTGTATGTCCAACGCACTGAAAAGAAGCACGTTAAAAGTGCCAGTGTTACATACTGTTGCTAAGCCTTCCCCAGCTTTAGGGCTTTTCTAGTAATTACAGTGAGGTGTCTATCACTTTGATTACAGGCACTGTCAAGTTTGCCACTTCCCTTCATTATGTGCATTGACTCTGTTACCCCAACACCAGCGGCAAAGGAGATAACACCACACACTTGTTCTCTCTCCTATCACCACATCCCAGATTTTTATAAGCAGTTTGGATTGCTTAGAAGTGACAGTGAGTAAGTTCTGTTTAACAGGTCCAGGTAAGAACTGCAGCAGTATGCATTAAGGGGCACAACTGCAGGAGCATAACAGCTCTTACTTTAATTTGTATCAGATTCTGGCTCCCATGGACAGCCTCACTGCTTGTTTGGAAGTTTTGAATATGTCCAGAATATCTATTTGGAGATTGAGAAGAAACATGTGGCAGATAAGGTTCTCTCCATGCAAGTAAGAGATGCAGAACCATAAGATGTATGTTCCAGAAATAACAAAATTGACTGACCAGAGTGAAGAACTTGGTACTAGAAGGTAGGAAGCAAGTGCTTCTATCATAACATCCATAAAAAATTCCTTATTATAAGTTCAAAAGTGAGTCTGGACAATTTAAGATTCAGACAGCTGCTCCTCTTCGAGGAAATAATTTCTTGAAGGCTTTGTGGTATCTTTTTAGTGGTAGTGGTTACACCACTAAAAATGACAAACACATCTGAAAACCATTGGCACTGCACTGTCATTCTGCATGTCCAACAGGTTTCACGTAAATGCTCGAGGAGGGAAGTTTATAGGTTTCTTTAAGTAGTGTTTTGTCTGTCTATTACCCATCATTTCTCTGTGCTCTGTCAGAAGACTTGGCTAATGTTGCATCATCTTGCTCAAGTAGTATCATGTTGCTGGGTTAGTATCTGGATTAGCATGTGGATTAAAAGCTGCAGAAAAGTTTAATAAATAAAATGACATTGTCCATAGCTAAACAATGTTCGCTTTTACATGCTGTTAAAACATTCTTGTGTAAGTGCCAACACCATGAAATCCGTGATTTCGGTGGAGGTCACCTCCTGTTGGAATTCAGTAATTTTTACTTTCTGTGTGCCTTTGCTTATGAATCAAAAGTTCAGTTAGACTTATTGGTATGAAAGAGTCTAGGTCTACTTTATTTTTTCGGAACCACCACACAGTTCTGCACTCCTTAAAGGTATTGCCAGTTGAACTTTGCTGAAGAAAGCATCTTTTTATGGCTTTTACTTTTTAACGACAGTCATACGTATATTAAGCAGGACTGTATAATACAATTGGCAGGGGAGAAATTGTATATACAGAGGATTTAAAATAAAATTGAGCTTGACAGATAACATACGTTCACTTGGCATATGCAATTTCCATTTAAGCTAGGTTCTATTTTAACAACATATGAGAATCTCATGTCTTCTTCTCTTTCAAACCCAGAGCAATTGTTATAACTCTAGGCATTTGACAATTTACTGTTTGAAAAAGTATTAAAATAGATGACATTATAACTAAGTCAACAAATGAGAATTTTCAGCCAAAATCCATTATCAGTGTATTTAACTTTCCTCCAAAATTTTTGTACATTTTAAGACAAGCAGAATTCTCTGTTTCTGGAGGAAGTGAGGTCTTCAAAGCACCAGTGACAGCACTTTAAATCTTTGTTACTGTCTATATTTGACTATATAGCTGCTCTAAAACACTCTAACGTGTCTATTTCTTTTGAGTTTCTTTTGTGTTGAATTTCTTTTCCTGAGCACAATATCTTACACAATGTCTCATAAAAAGCATAATATGTCCTGGAAGCCCTTGCTATGAAATTAATTGTTAGTGTTTAATTGGTCGATGGATATTTTTAACTGAAATTATCTGCTTAGCAAAAGATAATGTGTAAAGCTTATGTGAATTTCTTCATTTTTCAGTGTTAAAGGCCATGACCCAAAACATTTCCTTTCTTCCTCTTTCAATAATTTTCTGTTGCCATTAGTGACTGACTCTTCTCTCTACCACCACCAATCTCCATTTTGCCCCAGCTGCTGAGAGGATCTTATTCACATGCTAAATAGATGAAAACACAATTTTTCTCTCTAGGAATATTTCTTTAATTTTTGCAATGTTACCTGAGTTAAAGCTCCTGTTGTTTGTATTTGAATTGTTACCCTGTTGTCTCCCTGGCATTAGTGGCTGTGGAAGATAATTTCAGGTTAGGGTTATATTTACACTGCTGGTTTTGCTGTGACTGCAGATGGTGCCGACATACCTGAGCGAGGCTGCAAAATCCACCAGGAAAGCCAAATAAATAGTTTAGAAGTCAACCAAGACACACCACTTCTCGCTGCTGTGCTACACTGCTGCCACGTGAGTGCCAATACCCATCTAATCCATTCAAAACCAGCTTAGATATGTCTTTTGAGACTGCAGCCAGCCTTCAGAGAGTGCAGTTCAGGTCTGCCTTTAGAAGAAGTAAAAATGATTCAGGAACTAACATGCCCATGAGCTCGGTGAAGTAACCAGTGATGTTCTCAGTGCAACAGTGACGGGCAATTCTGAGACTGCAGCCTCATAAACAGCAGTTAAACTGCACGGAAAAATAAGAAGCAGAGGAGGCATTAGGCCATTTCATAGGTGCTAGACTGAAATTGCAAATCCCTACTTACCAGGAAACAAAACAAAACAATAATTTATATTATATGATGCCCTAACTGCAATGGAATTGATCTGACATTGATTCCCAGACTAGTAGTTCTCAGCTAGTATTCCAAGTCAGTTATTACCTTAGTTCGATCAGTGGATTAAATTACACAGTTCTGAATAATTATATTCCATTTACACAGCCAGTCTTTTGCCATCATGGTTCATAGGAACTTTATTACATGCAGCCATGTATCTGTGACTTCAACAAGCACAGACCCTTCTCCTTGACCTTTAATATTAAAAATTATGGGGGTGTGGTAAATTACATTCTTTCTCTAAAAAATACTTAATAAAGATTTTTCTTCTAGCTTATTTCACATTACTGAAAGAACAAAACTTAGAAAGCATGGTTATTTCAGAGCCCGAGGAAAATGATAGCTAGTTCTTTCCTGATTTCAGAGAAAAGCTATGCCAATAGTCGCCTGTGCTAACTTTACATAGCTCTATGAAACAGCAGCGTGAACTGGGAAACACACTGTCCGCCAAAAGTATTCTTTCCCTGTTCTTTACTTCATACAAATTTCACTTGCAGAATAAACTTATTTCTTAATGGATTAGCAACATCCAAACACTATTTCAGCCTAATACTATTATTAACTATTTCAGCAGTAAAAGCCATATAAGTTACTGCCAATCTAAAACTGAAACACAATGTCTCTTAGCCTCACACTGTCATTGGATAGGTCACCTACTGGCCTTTGTAGATCTACAAAATCTCACTCATCTATTATAACTAAACCAATATGACTTCTCAGATCATATCAAAGTGTAATCAAACTGCACTTTTTATCGCTTTTATCACCACTTATAAAAATGGTTCTAAACTGCTAAAAACATCTAACAGCCTTTGTACAATTTGTCCTTCAAATACTTTAAGCTTTGATTAATATCCTTGAGCTTAGACATGCTGCTACTTTAGAGATGTTCCTTCCAGTTTAAATTAAGCTTTGTTTCTTAGTTTGCAATATTGGGGAAAAGGAGAATTTAAGCCTACTCAGTATTTACACAAGAGAGCACAACCAGGGGAACAAGCAAGGCTTTGATTTCACCATTCTTAATACCAGACATACATTACCACATCCCTGAACAAGACAGACCCGTCCTGGGTCACACAGGGGTACACAATCACACTGCAGAGGATAAATGGGCAGGCAGCCACAAGACATGATGTGCTGATTTGGTCAGATTAATGTTTTTAATTTCGGCTTGATGCCAGCTACAGGAAGACAGATGATAACAGACAGTGAATATCTACATTAAATTCCATACAGTACTTGATCTATTTATCAAATACTAGTGTCTGTTCATTACTATGTCATCATAGTCAATTAGAACAAGGTTTCACAAACCTTTACGCTTAAGAACAGCCCTTAGTCGTGTTGACTCCATTTGAAGTTAATAAGAATGTTCATCTTGCTTGGGCAGGTAATATTGTCTTTATTTCCTTGTGACCTTCTAAGAACTGAGAAAACAAAGAGGTCATAGCAAGCAATTGATCTCAAAATTTTGTATTTTCAAAATAACATCTAATCAGCATTTCAACACTGCAAAATCATCACAAACAGATCTTTGAATAAATGTAAAACATTTCAGTGATATTTGAAGTTCCTTTTAATAGCAGCCTTATTTTAGCTTTTACCAGTTCTGGTGTAAATCAATGTATCTGCCTGAAGTAGGATAAAAGGTCACTCTCCTTTTTCTGTGCGTTGAGAATTTCAACCATTTTCCAAGACTCCTGAATTCCTGAAGAGTTCATTTGATAATAGGAAAATGGCCACACAGATAATGGGCAAAGCCTTAGTGACTGAATATAGTACCACCTGTTATCTGCTGACACTTACATACAAGCTCAGAGTTGTTTACTCACTGATGGAGATCATCTGTTGCTACTAAAGAATTATGTTATTTGAAGCAGCCAGGCAGAAAGCTGGAATACCAGCACTGAACAACACAACCTGTCAACAACACAAAATGCTTTTACAAGCCTGTGCTCGTCAGTTGGAGGTAAAATGAACTCTGTGCCACAACCTTAAGAGTGCAATGGAATTGTACATATATAGACCTGTAAATGCTTGTTTTAATTACATAAACTTGTGACACTATATATCTCAGAGACCAGACCCAAGTGCAGGAATTTAAAGTAGCTGACAGAAAGAGGGAATCATTCACATGGAAATTAAATCCTTGTCATTTTACTAAAGCCCTGTCAAAAGGCTTGGATTGCAATAATCAGCCCAGATCTCCAGGGTTGAGAACAATCCACAGCACAGAGGTGGCTCTAAATATTTTTCGAAGTTCTGCCTTGTTTACAAATTACCATTCTTGGGCAAAATGATTAAGAACAGACCAATGTTAAGTTCCAACAAGCTGGTATTACAGAAATGAACTCCAAGTTCCAGCATGTCATATCTGTCAACATCCTGTACACACAAAATTCTTCAGGCATTTTAAACAAGACCCAAGAAATAACTCTGTAGCGTGACATTTCCTTTTATTAATCCTTCCTGCACAGGACACTGAATTAGAGCTGGGACCAAGCTTGGCCAAATCCTTAGCAGTGGCAGAGAAAAAAACCCACCCCCCTATTGTGCAGCAACTCAGATACGAGAATTAGCATGCTAATAATATCACTGTTTCTTATCAGTCCTAAGAGTGGGTTTACCTTCACGCTGAATAATAGCAATGATAAAAGCGATCCCATAAGACTCTACAGAGGAGCGCACTAAAAGTTGATTGCATATCATCACACAGGCTTAGTAACGCATTATTTAGAAACGTAGAAAAGGAAGGATACCACTGGGTATTTGTGGAAAAAGTACCACTCCTAGCTTCCTTATGGATTGTCCTCCCTTCCCTCGTGCACATCTGCATGCAGGAGCACAGGGAGCTGGGAACAGGAACCAACCTTGCATGACCTACATTAGGTCAAACAAACATAGCAGTTAACTTTAGGGCACACTGGAGCTACTCTATTATTAATCCAATTTAGGAGCATGGATCTTAAATTGAGATGTGGAAAGAGGTAAAGAAAAACTTGGTTTAGTCTTTCCTAAACATCATGCAATAGTGACAGCTTTTCACACAAGGAAAACCAAGCTGTACTCCAAAAAAATGACATAGTGATGGGTTCAGAGAAGAACAATCCTTCAAAGCCGGCAACAAAGTCCTTCTTACTGCTTTTCCTGAGGTGGTATGCTTCAGTATAGCCCCTGTCCTGGAGAGTTGCCAACAGCGCCACGTAGTCACTGGTATTTGTAGGAAAAGTTTATGTCAAAGATAGGTATGCTAAATATCTGTAAAATTTGATGGAAAATGCATGTAAGTGAAATAAAAAAGAGAAAGAAAGATACAAAATACATGTTCATCCATCTAAAAGAGCTTTAAGAATGTACATAAAATAATGGAATGGTAAGACATAAGAATGGTAGACATGTTTAATATGGCTACTAGTGCAGGAAAGTACAGAACTCTAAGAAAAAGAAATGTAAGGAAAATAAAGGAAAGCAAAACTGGTAACACTTGAAAATGATAAAACAATATTTTTAAAGCACTATAGTAAGAAGACACATGGCTTTATACAGAAACGCTTTCTCTTGCAATGAAATAAAAAAGCTTATAACTGAGTGAAAATACTTTAACTGAAGCCTACATTCATTCCTTCATTCAAGAGCAAAAAAGTTTTTCCTGGTGGTGTTTTCAGTTACAAGAATATATTTCTATCACTTTTCCTTGTAGTAACATCTTTTCTGTGAATAAATCTGCCAAACAGAAGATTGCTTCCAGGCAAATCATAAAAGCTGCAAAGGTATGAGCGTCTTTCATAGCAGTAAGGTGTTCACATCTCAAAATAATTGAGACTGTTCAGGTGCTAACCTAATTAAGGATGTCTGTCTCAATTTAAGTTTAGACTAGATGTGAGTTGGGACAGTAGTTATCAAAAGATCATCTTCTTTCAGATCAGTTACTTTGGTTTCCATTAAAGGCCACAAAAGCATTAGAATGTAGGCATTGTTATTAAGCTCCATACTAATTTATTCAGAAAGGATTCTCAATTTACCTACCTATTTCCTCAGCAGGAATTTCCTGATACACTGCTTCAAGTTAAAAAAAAGGATTGAGACATCTTCTTGGCTTTTTTCCCCTTTCATTAGCAAATTTCCCACTCCTTAGTGTGACTACACTTTACTACTGTGAACACAGGTGCCAGCAAGTATTTTCCACAAATCCTAGACTATGGGTACTATTTCCTCAAAGGTTGGTAACTTAGTCATAATAATTGAAAAACTAATTTCATTAAAACCTTTTGTTTATTTCCTTTAGTGATCCAGTTCCAATCTGAAGTATCTATTGAGTCTATTTTACTTAAGGACTGATCTGTCTGTCATTTTTCTGTTAGTCCACCTAGCATCCTCATCCTCTATCCACCCGTACAGTACTATTAATCTATTGGCCAATAAGGCAACACCTTATTAAATTGCTGTGGATTTCATTAAAATTTTTTTCTGGGGAGGGAAAAGGAATCTAGATTAATGCTCTTCCTGAGCAAAAGTCTCCCGTGTGTTCCATTTCCCTGCCTGACGGGCTGGCCAGTCAGTCAGAAGCACATGCTGATCTTGCCCTGACAGTGTGCACAGTATGGTGGAAAAACTTGAACCATGGGGCCTTGAGAAAGGAGCTGAGGTTATTATGTCAGATGGAGCCTTACGTGGGATACATATTCACTAAAAAATAAGAGTTGTAAGAAAATTATTGTAAGAAGTCATTCATAAGAAAATAAGAGAACTTGGTTTTGATTCATGGAAAATAGAGCATTTTCAAACATCATCTCAAGGTTAGCTTGCAGACCACCTGGGGGGCTCTGTTATCTATCCTATGCCATCCAAAGGGACCTTGACAGCCTGGAGAGGTGGGCCTGTGTGAACTGCATGAAGTTCAACAAGGCCAAGTGCAAGGTCCTGCAAGTGGGTTGGCGCAATTCCAAGCACAGCTACAGGCTGGGCAGAGAATGGATGGAGAGCAGCCCTGAGGAGAAAGATTTGGGGATGTTGGTTGATGAAAAGCTCAGCGTGAGCCAGCAACGTGTGCTTGCAGTCCAGAAAGCCGTGTCCTGGGCTGCATCAAAAGAAGCATGACCAGCAGATCGAGGGAGGTGATTCTACCCCTCTACTCCGCTCTTGTGAGACCCCACCTGGAGTACTGTGTCCAGCTCTGGGGGCCCCAGTACAGGAGAGACATGGAGCTGTTGGAGCAAGTCCAGAGGAGGGCCACGAAGCTGATCGGAGGGCTGGAGCACCTCTCCTATGAGGACAGGCTGAGAGAGCTGGGATTGTTCAGCCTGGAGAAGAGAAGGCTCTGGGGAGACCTAATTGCACCCTTCCAGTACCTGAAGGGGGCCTACAGGAAAGCTGGAGAGGGACTGTTTATCAGGGAGTGTAGTGACAGGACAAGGGGTAATGGGCTAAAGCTGAAGGAGGGTCGATTTAGATTAGATGTTAGGGAGAAATTCTTTACTGTGAGGGTGGTGAGGCACTGGAACAGGTTGCCCAGAGAGGTTGTGGATGTCCCCTCCCTGGCAGTGTTCAAGGCCAGGCTGGATGGGGCTTTGGGCAACATGGTCTAGTGGAGGGTGTCCCTGCCCATGGAAGGATGGGAACTAGATGATCTTTGAAGGTCCCTTCCAACCCAAACCATTCTATGATTCTATGCATAGGTTCTGCTTTCACTGCTGATATTTTGAACACCAAAAATGAAAGACTTAAGTATGGGACACCATGGTCAAGTCAGTCATTCAAACACTTGTGTGATTCTGAGGTCTTAGAGGTCTCATAAACAGTTCTGGGTACAGATATTGCTGTCCGGCATCTCCCTTGGAAAGACCTAATTTCAGTTGCTTCCAACTTTGTCAAACGTTAACTGGTTGGCTGGAATCTTACGTATCTCTCCTGTTGATAATTTTTTACCTTCCCATCTCTGTTCTTGCACTGCCCAGCAGAGAAAGATGCCTCTCTGTGCTTCACCATGATGCAGCAGCTCTGACGAGGCTGCAGCTAAAGGATGAAACCAAACTCACATGCCAGCTGGAAGGTTAAGTGGAAAGAGTTGTAAGAAGCACGTGGGCTCTTTCAGAACGGCAATGGGAAGGAATTGGTGTTAGATCCAGAAGGAATGGGCAGGAAGGGATGAAATGGGGAGAAGGTGGAGGGGGTACAGGGGCTGGACTTGGTTGCTCCATATGACTGGACAAGTAGCCACTGAACATTTGTGGAAAACAGACCAGAAACCGAATAAGGCGTACTGAGAGAAGGCAACCTTGGCAGGACTCTGATCACCTGCAATGGTAGAAATGGCAGGCATGAGTTCTGGGACTGGTGGAAAACTGGAAGGTAGGACTACAAACACACTGCTGGGATAAAACAGGAGCAATGGAATGGCATCAGTCATGATTAGGAAAAACAGGCACAGATATTTCCATGGGCAGCCTACCCTGTTAGCAGAGTGAGACAAGTGACCTGGCTCCAAAACAAGGTAACTACTGCCATTAAGTTACTGTGTGTGAGCTAATTCATCCATCTGAAAATTAGGGCTTGTTACTAGAGGTGTGTCACCATGCTGATATAAAGATACCACTTATCTGACAGCACAGGATCTGTGCTTTTATTTCCTAATATGTATAGCATCATGTAGACATTGCAGCTCAAGTGGCAGTAGCTTAGCATCTCTATAATCCAATCCATGCAAACAAATGTGTGCCCAAAACTATCAGAGCATTCCCTTCCAAAGCCTAGAACAGAACTGAAGCATCATTTTCCTCTTCTGGCAAGGCATATTTGTGACACTCAGTGTACCTCATCTCTCAGATGCAGAGCTATAAATCCATTTGCTAAACATCCAATCTCGGTCTCTCCAGGCTGAGACACAGCTACAATTCTGTTCTTAAAGTCAATGCACTTGAAGTTGATTAAAGCTGTGCTTTGAAGATAAAAAGTGTGATAAAATATTACATGCTTTGAAAATGAAGCATAAGACATCTCAAGTTGAGCATCCAAAAATAGGGGATGCTTTTGACAATTCTGACCTTAATCTCTATGTGTCTCAATTTCCCAGTTATAAAATGAGGATAATAGTGGCACTTAATTTTGTAGGGAACCATAGATTAGCTAATTTTATGAAGCACTTAGCTGCTATGGTAAGACCACAGCACAATCATCCATGAAGATACTAGATAATTTTACGTTTGATGCAGGATTTGCCTGTTGGATGTTGAGTAAGATCTGATATCAAATTTTGAAAGAAGAAGAAAGATGGAGTAACTACTCCTTTATTGAATAAGGTGGATTTCCCAAAGAGGAAAAAACCAATACCTATACAATCCCATAATTAAAAGTTGTTTGATAATGCATATACATAAAAAGAGCAGAATGAAATTTGCACAGGAAGCCTTTATTTTTACATTCCTCACATTTTAAGCACCTGACTTTGCAATTCTCATCACTTTTTTGGTATGGTTTCTCCCTGTAGGCAACTCTATTTTAATTACATAAAGAGTTTATTGCTTAAACTAGTTAAGCAGTTTTTAAGTTTGAAAGTTCTGGGGTTTATACACAATGTCATTAAAATATTTTTATTGTCCTTTTTATCTTTACCATGTATTTCTGATTCCTTTGTAAGTATTTTTATATTATGATAAAATAATTCCTTGTTTTCATTATAGTTACTGAAATCTTATCAGGAAGCTTAGCAGTTCATTAAATTACATAATGCATAAAGTAGGTGGAATCAATTAAAGAATGGAAAAATAGACTTCTGACATTTCATTAAAATAACACCTTTCATTCAAAAAAGATCAAACTGCTATCAAAAAGTTGTAAATGAAATTTGTTGTTCTTTTGAATGTATATGCACAACAGTCCAACTTTCTGCCTAAAGGTAAAGTGAGTCTCCAAGAAAAGGAATCTTTGTAGGTCATTCCAAGAAGTGTTAAAATTATTTTGGGCAAAAAATAACCATTGCATGTTTAGTAATTTGCATTTCAGATGCAAAGCATGTCTTTTCAGTCATAATTTTTTCTAGAAAAACATACAAGGTTTTTGTTTGTTTGTTTGTTTGTTTTTGAAATACCCCAACGCTTCCTGGGAAAAATCCTACAAAACCAAGCCATATAAAATGTAAAGAGCTTCCCTTCTGGAGAAAAGGAACAGAGTGAACTATATCTGCTGTTTCATATACCATTGGCAAGGCTTAGCCAAAACATGGTGGGGTGATGGATAAAATGGTGAAGGATAAGAAATAAAATCTGTATTGATTGGAATATGGTTTTCACTGTATTTAAGAGTACTTAACGCAGACTGTAGTACATATGTGTTCAGACTTAAATGTTTACTAACACAAAATGTCATTTAATATCGCAGGAATTCCATTACAATTGGGGTACAATTTCTGAAATATAAAGCTGCCCAGTGTAAACAAATACACAAAACCATTGACCTTAATTCACTAGTCTTTCCTGCATTAGAGTCTTTGTTTCTCCTCTTAATAACTAATGTTAATTTGAAGAACTATATTCCAAGTCGGAGCACCAGCATATTCTGGACAAATGTATTCATTTAGTTCTATGAATAAATTAATTAGTTTTTCTTATGAAATAAACCAGATTTTCAGAAATCTCTCAAGGTTTGTTCTAGGGATAGTGTGACTCCTGTGTGTCAGCTGACATCATGTACACCACTGCACTATTTTCTATCTGGCAATGGAGCAAGAAGAATTCAGTGAAACACAGTCAGTCAAGCACTTCTTACCATAAAGATCATTGATGTTTGTTGTACCTCCAATGTCTAATCTGAAATTAAATCAAATCAGAAACTACAGACAAGGTACAGAGCATCAGTCCTGTGTACATTTTTGCACTTTATTAGGGTACGGAGGAATGTCTTGCAACAATAACCGACAAACTGACAGGGGAAAGGGGAACAAAAATTTAGTTTTTTTCAGGAATATCGGGCTTTATCAGGAAACTGAATGACGACAAGGAAAAGAGCAAAATTCTGATAGTGCAAACTACATTGGTACGAAGGTATGTTACAACAGTGCGTATGTGCACATTTCAGGTAAGGGGATAAGGCAGATTACACAGGAGGCTATTAAGTCATTTGCCTATAAAATAGCCCTCAAGTAATACTTTTGTTCTTATCACATCTGCAATTACTTGTATTGATATTTCTCACTCATCCCTTTGTTTCTCACTCTGTGTTACTTTTGACAGTAATTTGGCAGTAGTTTCCCAAATTCAGACCATGGTTCATTATGACCTTCCTTAACGAAAAAAACCCTATTTCTGCTACGAATAATATAGCGATTCAATGCCTAATGTTACTGCCAATTTGGAAGTTATTGATAAAATCTAAGTGTCATTGTTTACTTGTCTTCTAACTCCACTATTCTTTTATTGCTTCCTACTACTAGGATATGCATAACAACTGGACATGACTTTGTATTTGTTGTTCTTCCTCTGGGTGTGGACATGTTTGCATGCTGGTTCATGATGTAGAAGGTTACCAGCACTGCACGTTTCTGAGGTCACCGGAAGCCTTCTTTACTCACTGCAGTTTATGCACCAGTCTTCTCTGATGTGCTCTGCTCACGTCTCCACTGAGATTTGCACTGTTTATTAAGGGCCTGGACTAAAGCTGAATGAAGGAAATCAAAATGGGAGCATTTTCTTTCATTTTGCTGCAAATCACAGTAAATGAAAACTGAAATATAGCTGAGAGGACTAAATCCAACAGAGGACCTAAGTACCTAAAAGCCTTTTGATCTGAGCATCATGTGAGGTGCAAGAGGAGGAATTCAAAGCTTCTGGATGTTGATCAGGCTTACGAGTGAGGTGTGAAGGTGCCCAGGGGGGCCAGGATCTGTGTATACACAGGCACAGAATGACAGGCACCCTGGAGCTTTAAAATGGAAAAGTAAGACCCTGTGGAGTCAGTTTAAATAACAGTTGAGCAGGGCTTATTTGACGAGCAATTTTCAACACAGGTGCCTGAGGTCCTGTGTTAGTCATCAAAGTCCCTTGTTATGAGTTGAAATAATTTTGACTACTTCATTCAGAAGTTGCTTATGCTTTGATAAAAAATGAAAGGATAGCATTTACTTCATTTCGAGAAGGTTTTTATGCTGCCTTACATTTTTATGATAGTCTGCCTCATTCTAGCTTGCCATACATTTATAGTTCAGCATGATTGAACTTCAGATATTTTCTAGCTTCAAAACACTTTTTTTTTCCTGTATAAATTATTCCATTTTAAAACAAGTTTAATTCTTGGAAAGGGCAACTGCCAATTTCCATGGTCATAACCCAGCTATTTTTACTGAATTACTCCTTAGTCTATGCATATTTGTCCTGAGTTGAACTAATCTTATTCATTTACTAATTAAGTACAAGTCAGATTAGGATTGCCACTTAAACATTAATGTATTTGTTTGATTGAAATGAATTGCAAGCACATGATGTCTCATAATTGGTAAATGTAAGTTGATAGCTCGAATCCACCTCTGGACCTTTATCACACAGGTTAACAATTTTCCATTTAAGATAGCTGAAGGGAATGGAGAGAATCCACAAATGTTTGAATTTATGAGTATGTTTTGCCCAAGATACTGTTCAGGAACTTGACTATTTCAGATTAACCCTCAAATATCATAGAGGACTCAAAATGTTGAATTATTTCAAGGTTTGATGCACAGCACAGTCTCTTGCAGCCGTACCAATGTTATTGATAAAGTACAGAAACTTTTCAGCTTGCTTGCTTGTAAACATTTGACATAAAATTTCTCTGTGACATGAGATGGTCCAATAACAACCAATAAAATCTCACAGTATTTGTTTTGCTTGACTTGCAGTTTAATAAAAGATAATCGTGAATGCTCCATACATAACGAAACCCCATAGCACCTCAGAATTATGGTTTCAGATCTAAACTTGTGTTTAAAAAGAATATGTATTTCTGGGCTTCAGGATTTCAGGACAGACCTTAAGGACATTAACAGCTAACTGAAGACTCCAGCGTTGAGAGTGAATGGTCTCCATTACTGTTGCTGTTTTAACTCCAAAACCAATGTAAGTATCAGAGAAATTAGCCATTCCATTCCATTGCTGATAATATTAGTAGACACAATCAGGTAATAACATTATTTCATAATCTGAAGCTATTACTTCTCACTATTTTTCAGTTGCTTCTTTTATGAACTGGCAAACCACTCAGTTTCCTAGAGGTAATTTCTACAGTGCTTTTATGTGCTGATAATATAAAACTCTTAAGCTTGTAAAACCAAAATTTTGATTATCACCAGGTAATTCCAGACTGGGGACTATAATCTAACACACAACAGAGAAGCATAAAGGAACATTGCCTTCTAGCAAAACTCTGGTGAGGACTTCACCATTCTAGGGATGGAGTAAACTCTCTCAGAATTACAGCTCTTGCAGGAAGGAGAACAAGTACAGAATCACAGTATCACAGAAAAATTAGGTTGGAAAGGGTTTCTGCATATCATCTAGTCCAACCTCCTGCTTCAAACCAGTCTAATTGAAAAATTAAAAAAGGATGGCCAAGGCCTTGCCCAGTCATGTTTTGAAAACCTCCACAGAGGCGGATCCCGCAGGCTGTCCAGGAAGCACATCCCAGTGCTCAACCACCCTCACAGAGAGGAATTTTTCCGGTCCCCAATTAAAATTTCCCTTGCTGCAACTTGTGATGGTTGCGTTTTGTTGTCTCATTGTCATGGAGAGTACTGCCTAAGTGCCATCACGATGTATCTCCTTCCTCCCACAACCTCACAGCAAGAGTTTTTAAAAACATATTGAAACAAGCGATTCTGTATTTTGTCTACTTGAGATTTCAGTTATGTTTGGGTTTTCAGTGCCCTTTATCTGTCATACTCAACTCGCATATGCCTCTGAAAGAGCCAGCAGATGAAGATGGGAGACTACAAACTTGCCCAAATATTTTGTTCTAACCATTTACCACCTGAGACATGATGTTGAATTAGATGGACCTAGTATAGCTACTCCTGTATTTGTATGTTCTTTTTCTTCTGTACTTGAAACACCTCTAATTCAACTCAGAGCAATTGTTCACAATTTGTTTTTGAATTTGAAGTTTGCTGCATCTGTTTCAGACTTGGAGAAGCTTCAGTGTCTATAAGCTTGTTTACTTTTTGCAACAGTATTAGCTGATTTGATGAAAGACATTACCTCTACTTAAAAATGCGTATCATCGATATCCTTGCTATCAACTTACATTTATCATGGTCAAGGTAACACTACTTCTACATTAATTCTGGACAGATTGATATATACAGAGTAAATAATGTTTGTTTCATTAATTGAACATATAAACTGATGCTTTATGATCACACTGATCATAAAGCACCAAATTAATGGGAAAGCATTCGCTGAGCTCATGTGTGAACTCCAGCATTTGCTTTGTACCATTTAGTCAATAAACAGTCCCTAATCATAGGGCATTTGTGATTTCTGGACAGGTATGTGGACAGTTAAGAAAACCTTGTCTTTGAGGATGGATTATTCTTGGAACTTGTTTACCACTTATACCATTGATAATAACTTCCGTGGCTATAACTTCACTGGCAGTTCGTAAATCTACCCAGAAACGAATAAGCCTGCCATTTCTGGCAGCTGCATTCAGACTTAGGATGTTGTTGATACTTTGGAACATTAACATAACTTTCTATGCTGTTGAGACTTTTATGTGATTTTATTATCTGTTACAGGCTGCTCTATTCCCTGGTTTATTTTTCCCTTCTACTTCTGAAAGTATTGCGAAACCGTTAATCCTTCGCAAATTTTAGCGTTAGAAAAAAGTCACAAGAAAGATAGGCTTGGATTTACAAAGCTCATTAGGACCACAAGCACCCAGGCAAACACAAGGGTAACATTGAAGGCTCCAAGCATCCACTGTAACCAGCACTGGGAAGAAAACTAGCTTCAGGCACTTCTGGGATTGGAAGGAAACAAAGACCTTTCATCCTTTTGCCAACCTCACCTACGAGCAGAGAGGTGAATACTAGGCCAAAAGTGGGTCCTTGTAAGTGCCAACACAGGCCTGTCAAAGTGGTTACAGCTTTGAAAATAAACCATGTGCAAATCAAGCAACAATTTGTTCCCTCTAGCCCTATTTAATTTTTCTCTTTCTATGCATTTATTTACAAGACTCACCTTTTTTCTCAGTCAGAAGCAACCTAGGAGCTGTGAATTCTCCTTTTGACTAGAAGATCCTTATGACTATGTAGCGAGAGTCCACACAAACCCAATGTACTTGTTTCAGGTTCCTGGCCATGGTCTAATGTAGGATTTGGATCTGCAATTTATTAAAACATTAAGATCAAACAATAATAGATAGCTTGCCATTCCATAAGGGAACTATTCTCCCTACCTATGGGGAGCTGAACACTCACAGAACCTGTATTAAGAAACAGCTTAAATGGGAAGAGATATTTTCCATTAGTAATGTATCAACAGCAAACTGGACTTTGATGTACTCAAAATCTTGGTCACACTGGTTTATCCCGGGTCTAAGGCTAGCTTTCAATAATTTGATTCTTACTTATACACACTGTGAAGTAGCATATAATAGTTTCTATAATATTAAAAATATATAGCATAATATAATATAATCTCTGTAAGTTTACCTTTTGCTAAATTATTATAAAATTTTCATTATTGATCTCTGCAATACCCCAAAGAATGTCTGGCTTCAAGAAACAAGCATATTCATCCCTAATTTCTAAAGCCTTAAGCCGTGAATTTGGATCACAAAATATATGGTTAAGATTTTGTCATTCAAACTCCAGCAGCGCACCAGCCCTTAAGAAGATGTGATGAGAAGGACAAGCTAAGCCCAGGAAGATACTCCAGAAAATTTTGTTTCCTGGGAAAGTGAGCAGGTGGAGAGCAAGATATGAGAGGTTTCCAAGCAACTGGAAAAATGGATGTATTTATTTTTTTTGCTTTATTTTCTGGTCAATTTTGTATTACTGCCTGCTTGTAGTAGTAATAGTACAATAAGTACTATTTCCAAAGTAAGGCAAAGGTGGATGTTAAAGTAAGGGCAAGTGAGAAAAGAAAAAATAATGATAAGATTCAGCCTGAAGTATGTATTTTGGAAGTTATGACAACCACATGGATACCACTTGGGCAAAAAGATTTCTAAGACTGAGCCTGAATCACATGGACACATAAAATCTCAGAAGACTTTAGAAAATAATGAAGGTTTAGGTAAGCGTGTAACTAAAAAACTTGACAAGCCATGAAGAAAACAGAGAAACTGGTCTACCTGCTGCTAGCTGTGCAGCCACCCTTCTCCAGGGGCAGGGGTGGAACCATGTCTAAGGGCACACACAGAGGCCTGGGAGCTACCTCTCTGACCCGTAGAGAAGGAAGTTAATCTGAAGTAAGGAAACTGTACTCCTTCTCCTTTTTTATATGTTGGCCTTGCCATGCTCTGAAGGGCTACAAGAACAGCTGTATGAAGTCAGAGCAAAGGTCTATGTAGCTCTGTATGTGCCCTTCAATGACTAGCAGTGCATGTAGATGTGTGGCGAAGAGGAAAAGGAGAGGAATGAAGCATAAGGATGGAGAATACTTTGTCATCCTCCATCAGTTTGGAACTTCTTGTCTTGGAGCCTCCTCAGCCAGAGGTGATCTTTTCATAGTAGAGCAGACCTCAGAGGAGTTTCCTTCTCTGTATTCAGCTCTGTTTTACAGCGGAGTTATGTGTTATGTGATGAACCACATCAGGAAGCCTCAGTCACCGACTTCATTCCCAACCTGAAGAATTCCAGTGTGTGTGGTTCTTCCTCAGATGGCAGCTGTCACCCTTGATCATCCCTCTCACCCTGCTCTTCTACCCTGTCTCTCAGCTATACATATAGGGGGCAGAAAATAAAGACTGCTGGATTTTTATTTATTTACTTGTCTCAAAAATAAGATGTTTTGCATAATTTTATTCATCTCTTACCATAAATTCCTTAAAGGAAACCCTCAGATTCTCTTGACAATTGAACTTCCTGAAGTCATTTTAGTGGGTTTGTGCAAGGCTTTGACACAGGATCTGACCTAAGACAAAAGTCTACCATATAGTATATAGCATACATACCCAGGCCATCATGTATGGGTTAGGAACCCTCTCTCAGTAAAAGATCTTGCCTTTAATTCTTTGTATTTGAACTACTGGCCGTTTCTTCATAGAAGCTGTGGGGGTAATTGGTAAACTAATCAGTGTTTGGACATTGCCAAGTATTTCCATTATGTCACTATGATCAAACTAATGTATCCCTGATTTAAGAATATGATACCAAATAGAGTAGGTTATGATTATTTAATTTGAAAAAGCACGTACTGAGAGTGGGACATCTGCTTTTCTATATTAATTTGTACTCTTCTGTGTCATTTTTCTCTTTGCTACTTTATGAAATGTGGGGGTTTTGTATCAGTACTCATCAAGCTTTGCATAAATGCAGTGCAGCTCCTTTTATATCCATATCTGTAATAGCACATTTCCACTAATTTTAAGATTAGTGTGTGAAGTCTCTGTGCTTATGCTTTAGATGAGATGGCCTTTGATTTGTAAATAGTATGAATCTTCAGGACTATACTCTTTCTTCATGTTTAAAATCTAATAAAGCTCAACTCATAGATGTCATGAATTGTATAAATATCCACTGCTTCCAAATCAACGTCCCCTTTAGTAAATCTAAATTAAATCTTAGTAAGCATGCAGTAGGAATGTAAGTATCATTCATATAGATATTTATCCTTAATAATTATTCATATCATAAATTTATGAACTGGTGTCATTGTGTATGTGATAACAATCTTCCATCTTCTGCTTGCATTCAGCTAGACCCGTCCATGGCAAGATGATCTGTCAATACCAAAAAAGTGTCAGAACTGACAATTGGAAACTGATGGAAGTGACAGAGATGATCATCCATTAGCACCATCATCTGAGTGCCCAGATCACCTAAGACAGTCGGTGTTCTTTCTAATTACATTATCAAGATGGTGGTATCAAACATATGGAGTTGATTCTTTTTTCCCCATGGGCAACCTATGTCTACAATAAGAACTTTTTTCGTTGTTTTGAGGCTTCATGAATCAACGGGATTCCAATAAAATTATTCCAGTCAACAGGATGCTTCAACTGGTCTTGCCCAATGTTATGTTTCCAATGGCAAAAGGAAAGGCTGTTTAGGCAAATGAGATCCTGGCCAGTTTCTGCAGTCTATTCCCCTCAAACTGCTGCAGCTCCACAACTCTAGGAGTAAGGATGTTGAAGGGCATATCTCTGCATCATCCTTTTAGAATCCAGTTTTATACCTATCATTTAAGATATTGTCTTACCGCTTATTGAGCTTGCTCATACCATCTGCCTCCACTGCCTCCTGTGGCTGTAAGACCCAGAAGTTTATTACCTGCAAAGTAAAAGCGTTCTTTATTTTGACAGTTGGCTGTGGATAGCTGGTTTCCAAAACATGTTATCCAAGTTAGGTTTTCTGAAATGTCTGGTCAGGTAGCTACTGGAGGCTTCAGTTGATACACTCAGGCAGCCCCCAACTGCATGGAACAATCTCCAACAGCATTTGCCATCCCCTTTTTTGATATTCTATGCAAGGGCTTTCTCAGTATGTAAAAAGATCTATTTAAGTTTTCTTCATCTCTTCTCATCGCTCTGTTTACCCATTAATTTTAAAGTTGGCAGAGTGTACTGGCTATTTAGAGAGCGCATGGTTCTCCTTAGTAACAACAGCAATAATAATGCCTTATTATTACAGATATTTTGTTGCTATTTTACACTGTATTCATTTCTATTGCATGTGTGGGGTAGTGTTGCTTAAGATCTCAGTATTAGATCAGTTACCCGCTGAGCTGGGCACTGTAAAGGCACAGAAAAAAACCTTTTATTGTACAGATACCAATGTAGCAAAAAAACCTATGTCCCTTTTTCATGCAGACTGACTTATTTAGAAAGCTGTTACTGCTCCCATCACAGCTTTTTGTTTATGCTAAGCTGGTACTCAACCACTGACTTATCTAAAAGACCCAGTAATACTTGTAAATTTTATGTAATAAAAGTCCAACCAATTCAGTCAAGGTCAAAAGTGCTTTTGTGATCATCCGTCTACCTTCCTACCATTTCAAAAATAATTTTAGAAAATAGATCTTCTCTTTTAAAAATTTACATGGCCCCACCTCTTTATGGACAAGTTTCCGCAGAAACACGTTCTCCTTCCTGACCACACATTTTCATGGGATAAAAGGTGCTGTGTACTAACTAACTATAAAGTACTAAGTACATTTATAAAAGTTTGTTTGTTTTTACAGCCGTTTTCCCCCTTTATCCTTTATCAAAACCAGGGAAATTATTTTTTGGGTGAGAGTCTAATAATTTAATCCAGGTGATCCTATGTCCGTAGTCCATGTCCTATGTCCGGTAGTCCATGAGTATACTGACACCAACTATTTCCTCTTGTGCATTCCATTACCTGAATTAACTGTACAAGAAAAGTCACTGCCTGGTGGCCACCAGACTTATACATTTATATATGTATATTGTTGTATAGATATTGTATATTTTTCTTTTTTTTTTTTTTCCTCAGAGAACCATCACCAAAAAGTCACAGTAGAACCATGCTTAGCTTCAGAAATAGGATATACCCTGCACTTACTTACTATTGGGCAGTAAAGGTTAGAAAAAAAAAAGATTGTGATTAAAGCCAGACTGGATGAATTATTGCTGATTAAGTATAATTGTCAGGGTGACACTGCATTGTCTTAAATGGCTCCTGAAAAAGCTGCCTGCGGTTATGCACCACAGGATATGTATAGACAAAGCCTATAAAAGTTTTCTATCTATTGCCATTAATTTAAACTGACAAAGAAAACTTGGTATGCTTAAGCCTTGGTGTGTTTAAGTCCTGCGCACATGACGAGCTGATCCGTTGGCAGTTGCATGATCCTGCTAAAAAGATGATTGTGTTTTGGAAGAGCCATTCAGAGCGGGCTCCCAAACGTTTCTAAAGGTGGGATTGCCACCTTGGCGTGCCCAGCCTGTGGGCAGGCGAGGAGGATGATGCTGGCTGCCCGAAGGCCTGGCTGGCACCGCAGCCAGGATGGGGGGCTCTGCCTTCAGTTCCATTTCTCCAACCTGAGACATCATGAGCAAAAGAAGAGCGTTTTAAAGAATTCGAGCTATGGAAAGGGGGGCTCATCCCCATAACCTAATTTAAAGGTCTCAAACGGGTATCGCTCCCTCGCCGTAACTTGCTCCCCCCGGAGTTAACCTGGAAACTGTGACTCGAGGCTCACAGGTTTATTTTTTCTTCAAGCCAACGTTTGCTTTGAGCTTTATCTCCCACGCACACACACACCCCGCTTCCAGGGGTCCCCCGCGGGGCCGCCGATGTGCGCGGCTCGGGCCGGCCCCTGCCCCGCGGGACCGCAGGCGCCCGCGGCTGCCGTCCCGGCCGGCGGGCAGGGCGGGCCGGGATGGGGCGGGGGCGCCCCGCCGCGCCCCTGGGAAGGCGCTGCCCTTCGCTCCGTGCGAGGGCCGGGCTTCCCCAGTTCAGACAAGTCCTTGCCCCGCTCCCGCGGCGGCGGCGGGTTTGGTGCGACACCGTCCTGACATGTTTTAACTGGTTTCCACACCCACCCCGCCTGAGAGCGACGGGAAGTACCTGCGATGAGCCCTGCGCCGCCTTGACTCGCCGCCGCCGCGATCGCAGCAACCGGGTCGAGCCGCCCCGCCGCTCCGGAGGCGAGACCCCACCGCGGGGCACCGGCGCAGTAAGTGGGTCTCCCTCCCTTCTGCCTCCCCCCCGTCCCGGGGACGGGCAAGGGCAGGCTGTGGCCCCGCCGGCTCCGCGCTGCGGACGGGCGGGTGGAGCGGCCGTCCCCCGCCCCGCCAACAGCCCGCTCGGCGCCGCGGGGCGTTTGAAAACGGGGGCGCGGGGATCGCGAAATGGAGGCGGCGGTGGCGGCGCGGCTCCGGCCGCGGGCACCTGAGAGGAGCCGGCGCCGAGCGGCGGCTGAGGGGGGGCGGCGGCGGGAGAAGGGCCGGGCGGGGTCGGCGGCCCGCGGACAAGGGCTCCCACGCCGCGTTCCCTCGCGTGGCCGCGTTGCGCAACCCGCCCCCCCCCCCGCGCGGCCGGGGTCCCGCGTGGGCGCGGGCGTTGCGGCCCCGCCGTGGCCGGGGGTGACACGCGTGCGGTGTGCTCAAGGCTGAGGTGTGCCCGAGCACGTGGCGGTGCCACCTGGTTGTCTCCGTTTTGCCTGAAAAGTTAACTTTCTGGTTCAAAAAAAAAAAAAAAAAAAAAGAAAAGAAGAAGAAAGACTCAGGAACGCTTGCGGTGTTGTTTTTCAGTTGAATTTGATGCCGTTTGCATCCACGGAAAATGCTGTAATTTCATTAATAATTAAATAATTGCCCGTCACTGCTTAATATAGGTAATTATTATTTGTTCTTGATACAATTCCTTAATACAGAGGTTGGTGGAAGGCAGCTGTCGTAAAACGGCTGTTTGTGCTGTTAAAGGCTGGTCACACCAGGCCCTTAAGTGGTTGGGGAGGCTCCTCAGCAGAGCCATGGGTCAGAGGTGCTCAGGTGGATGCCCCAAAAACCCTACCTGAGAAAGGAGACCTGCGACTAGATGTTCCCTGCGGTTTAATTTCCTTTTAACTGAGGTGGCGAGGTTGAAACTTTATGCAGAAATTGTCAAAGCGTTCGCATTTCCTTTGGAAAAGAGATAAGGACATCCTGAGGAGAGCACCATGGCCAGGGCCTGGCCGAGGACCGGCTGTACCAGCCTGAGGTTAGAGCTGCTCCCCAAACGTGCTGAATAGGAAATTTTTTCAAATCCTGGGAATATTAGTAAGGGAGGGAAGTTGCTTGTCTTTAGCTCTAGCCTGGAGGACTGTGCTCCTGGAACCACTGCAGAATGTTGCATCATTTTCTTCAGTGGGCATTTGTCATCTGCTGCTTTTGTGGAAGCTGGTATACTCTCTTTCTGCAAAAAGGCACATTTACTTTTCTTTCCAAGAAAAACTCTTTTCTAGCTGGGTTCCTGCTAATGTCACTGGAAAGGTCAGAGCATGTTGTTAGTAGAAGGACGAGATGATTACATTAGTGCAGGATTACGAATTTTTGTTCTTCAGCAAAAGATCCAGTTTTAGCAGCTGCATTGGAGTTTAAATTCAATTTAAGCCCTTTAATGGCACTTAATAAAAAAGTTTGAAGTAATTGAACGCTGCATCCAAGCAGAGAAGATGGCTGATACGCTGGGGTGGGATTAACAGCCAAGGCTATTTCTGAGAGGATGAACAACAGCTTTCCTGGTGCTGGTAAAATTTGTAATCATGTACTTGAAGTGTGATAAAGCTCTGGAATCCTCCAGAGATGGGCCTCATTCTGCACAACCTTGCTAATAGGATTGTTGACCTGAGGACGATCTTTGAAGAATCAAGTTGATTATGCAGAAATCATTATACATGGTTGAAGAAGACAGCAAAAATTTTGTTTTAGAATTTTGTCTAAACCTGTCTCTCTATCCAAAATTATATCACTTTCATAGGTACGTTTCCTACAAAATAGCACTTACCTTCTAAAGAGGAAAATACCTGTTTCAAGACATCTAGAGCTTTTGTCAAATATATCTGAAGCCATCATTTTAATTTAGGAGTTTTCTTTTGTTTCTTCTCATGAATGTATCACATGCTGATGTCCTTAATTCCAGAAACCAGAATTAGCATTTTTTCATTTGTCTCATCTGTTCTGTGATTTATTTCCATGCTGAAGAGATTTTACATTTACTTTCTTAAATAAATGTGCACTGCTTTAAGCTTCTTTTATAAACACCACTTGTAAATCAAATATCAACATCAAAGATGTTCACTGTAAAATAGCTATTCTTGTTCGGGAGACACTGCACTATAAGTCTCACCTTTCCAAGACTATGGTACGTTTATACCCTGCTTTCAGCATAGGTCTGAGCATAAGTTACTGCATTTGACCTATGCCACAATTAATTAATTCATCATTTTCAATGAAAAGTCAAACAATATACTATTACAAAAAACAAAACAACCAAAGAAGACAAAAAGCGCATGTGAGCCAGCACACACATACAATCATTTTTTGCCTTTTATTTGTTCATAACATTCAACATTTTATATTGCACAACTTTACATATTAAGTATAGTCCTGTTCCCTTGTATTATTTTCAAAGGAAAGAGTGAGAAGAAGGGATTTAGACAAGCTTTTGAAATAAGCACTCACATCTTTCTCAACTGCATATATATGAAATCAGTGGCAAAATTCCTATTTTAGAAGTATATCCGTTCCAAAGTAATACAGATTTTAGAAATATCTTTAATTTGCCTTTGTAAAACTGGATTCAGTCTTAAATGTTATAATAAGACTGGCTGTTTTACTGCACTGTTGAGTTACTAGTCCTGGAGGGCTCTACAAGAGGGGTGTATTAGATTCTCTGTAAAGTCATCTCCATTAGTGTTCACTCTTCAGAACAGCTCAGCTGAGTAACTGCATTTTGCACTCTTGGTAGTTTTTGGTTCTTCATCTAAAATGTCTTGAAAACCTATTCCAGATGATTGGCTTCCATGGGACACTGATGTGAAAATTTTAATTTTACAGTATTGTAGGAGTTTGACCTTTGAATCGGTCTGTCTTGTCTGTTCCGCGTGCTCAGTTCTCCGTCGCCATGCGCCACAGGCTGTATCTGCATCTGGGCAAAGCGAAATGGCATCACTCCTGTTTTATAACATTTTATTTCTACCTGCGAGAGCAATGTAGAAGGAGGCCTTGAATATCTGTGACAGGAATACCTGTAATTCTCAGTTGGGGGAGAGCAGTGGGATTCCTTTCACTCGCTGCTTTCCAGTTCACCACAAAGAGCTACTCTGGAAGCAGCCAGAAACACTCCTTTCCCCCAGGCTCGAAAGCAATCCTATCTGGGAAGATCTACCCTGCTACTTGGCTGAGAGACAGGATTCAAATGGAATTATTTCATATGACATGCTGATGCCAGCCTCAGATCTGGATTTTTCTTTCTTGGTCTTTTTTTAACCTCAGACTTCCCAAGTTCCTCAGAAATCTTGGTTTAATTGAACATTTAATTGGACTTTGGAGTATCAGTAGTGTATGGAGATTTTGATTTTCATTCCTTTAGGTTAATGTAGCTAATTTATGTTTACTTTTAAGAAGATTTAAACTGTTCCTAGCAGACAGTGGAAAGCAAATGCACTGTTTGCAAAAATATCTGAAAGGTCTTGATGTGAACAGAGAATTATGTTTATATGCCGGTAAATGCAATCAGAACTCCACAGAACTATTCCTTGCTATTATACTGCTATACTATTAATTAGGCTTGTAGGGAAACCCAGTGTTAACTTTCAAGCTATACTTTGTATGTGCTTTTTGCAAACTAAAAATTCTGCCTTCGTTGGATGTTCTTCCTGCTTCTGCTTTCTCTTAAGCTTCATGCCCTAGTCCTGACAGACAAAACAGTGCTACCATGTATCATCTTTCTATTTTATATGGCCATGCTCATGAAAATCCCCCCCTCATTGTTTTTTGTGGCTTCCATGCCCCGTGAGAAATTCATTGCAGTTTAGGTTTTGGGCGAATAGTGGAGTTGCTGGAGTCCCGTAGGTTCACACAAACGTGAAGGAAGAAACATTGGCCATTTGTCCTGTCTCTGCCTTAAATCCCAAATTGTTGCAGCAGGAACCAACGCTCTCAGCCCTTGTTAAATGAAATAAAAAGATGGTAAGAATGAATTTATAAATCATCAGCAGTAAACAACTTATTATTAATGTTTTGGAAAAAAAAAAAGTAAGATTAAAGCAGCCGCTCCTTTTGGCAGAAGCAATGAGCAGGGTGGAAACTAGACATCAGATTGCTGATTCAGAGTTTGATCCCAGATGTGGGAGGAAAAATCTTTCTGGAGTTCCTCATAACTTACTGAAATGAGGTAGGCTGGTCCTCCTTGGGAGCAACAAATGGATTAGATCAGCATGGCAGAACAGATAGATAAGGAGAAGGACCTGAATGACTGTTGTTTCAAAGAAGCCAGAGAAAAGGAAAACATTGCAGAGAAAGATTAATGCACCAAAAAGTAGGAAAAAGAATTGGCTTCTGAAGTGTTTTTCTGTGTTCTTTGAAACCCAACTTTCAGTAGCGTATTGGAACATGCATTGGGTATCTATTGGTGTTACTGGTACAGATCTTCAGTGTATTATGATCTCTGCTGTAGCTTTTCATATAAGAACTTTGTCAAATCACTTAATTATGTGTTTAGTTTTGCCTTAGGTAGAAGAAGCTCTTTAATATTCATTTGGCAATATTAATCCCTGACTCTTTTCAAATTCTTGGAAGGTGCTAGAAAAACTTAGAGCAACATTACCAGAAGAGTATTTTGAATAAGATTTATGTGCGTGTCATAGATATCTCGAAATATTCTGATTGTTTTCTCACTTTTCTCTCTTTACAGATACATTTCATCAGCTCATGAATGGAAATTTAAGAGACTTTATACAAAATATATGTGAAGATGGAAACTTCATCTTTGCTATCGTCCTTGCATGATGAATGCAGATCAGACAACTATATTGAACCTCATTACAAGGAATGGTATCGAGTAGCTATTGATGCTCTAATTGAAGGAGGTTTAGAAGCCTACAAAGAGTTTCTTTCCCAAGAGAGATGCTCAGAGTTCCTAGCCGATGAGGAAATTGATTACATTTTGAACAATGTTCACAAACTTCCCCAAAACACAATTTATTCCTCTAACCATGGCATTGATGACACCTCTTCCTCGGGAACTTACTGGCCCATTGAATCAGATGTGGAAGCTCCAAATCTTGACTTAGGTTGGCCCTACCTGATGCCTGGAATTTCTGGTGGCACGAATATTGACCTGCTTTTTCATCCACCACGAGCACAGCCGTACACCATAAAGGAAACTGTTCGGAAGATGATACGAGATGCAAGAAAGGTAAACGTGAAAAATATTATTGAAAAATATATGTGGCGATAATAATCTAGCTCGTGTTTTACTAGAGCCTTGTTTTTTGGTTGTTTTTTTTTTTTCTTCTGGCAGGAAAAAACAGTCTGGCTGCTAACAATTCAAATGGAAAGGTTTTCCCAGACTGAGATGGGTCCCTTGGTATCACACGCACCAATGTCATTAACCTTATTTACAAGGGATCAGGGATTAATTGGAGGGATTAATGAAGCATAATTAACATTTTACTGTAATGCTGACCAGTCCATGAGAAATTTGTAGATAATCAGCACACCTTTTCTTTGACCTCAGTTGAATATACCTCAAGTGATATATTTCTATCTAACTTCAGGATATATCCTAAGGTTTCTGTCTTGTGTGAGTGGGAACATGGATCAGTTTGGCATGGTAGCCAGTTGTTGTAAGGAAATAACACCTTGGTGTACATCCAACTCATGTACCTTGAGAGTCCCAGGTTTTGTGATTTTGCGTGCCAACTGTCCCTGCAGAATTTAGTCAGGAAGAATTAAAAGAGAACTCAGAAGAAGAAAAAAAGGAGGTTTAGGCAACAAGGAGGTAGATGTTAGTTGGGTACCTTATCTTCATTTCTGACTAATGACTAATTTAAAAGAAATATGGACACTTCTCCAAATGTACTTGTCCTCACTTAGGGGCACTTGCATCTTGAGTTTCCTAAGGCATGCCCAGCTTACACCTTAGTGACAGGGTGTTGTATGTACAAACCACCTTTCCTTTCCAGTGTCAATTTTTTAAAAAAAAAACACCAAAAAATGTATTAGCATGGAGATCTATTTGACTCTGGGCCACATTACCTCTTTAAACAGATGTGACAAAGCTTCAGAAGTATTCCTAGGAAGTCTGTCACAGTCCCCTTTCTTCCCCATGAAATGAATTGGGTTCTGTGTCACTCTGTGGGCTTCACGTTGGTAGGACGGGCTCTAGCTTGAGTGCATCTGTAAACATGTCAGTGGCTGAAATGTGCATGTAAACCTGTGCAATAGAAATGGACTCAAAAGGGCGGGGAAGGGAAGGACAATGTCTTTTTACAATGTTTCTCCTCTTTTTAGATAAAGCATATAATTTGTTGCCGTAATAGAGTTATCACTAGGACTTTTGTCCTGTACTTTACAGTATAGAATGACTGTACACTCGAGGAAGAGGAGAATTAATTACTTCTCTCCCTCTTTGTCCCTTTCAGGGCAAGATTTGGTGTTTGCTGCTGCTGTATGTAGTGAGGCTTGACCGTGACTTGCCCAAGATACTCTGTGATCTTTTTCAACTGCAGCTCCTGAGCTACCAATGCATCCTCTGTCAGGGAAACAACAAAAACGCAGTTAACTCTGTTGCCAAGACTAGTTCCGTTTTGCTACAAGGTCTTGAAATGCCACAAAGAAAGGCTGTTTCCAGTCAGTTGCCATGCTTTTTGTGCCTTTTTTTGTGCTGTGTGCAATCCAGTCCCCTTCCGACAGCTCTCAGCTGGTGCTGCTGCCTTGTAAAATGCCATTTTAAGAAGCATGCCTCCTCTGAATGTAGCTATGGAGAAAAATTAGGTGTGATTCTCACCCCTCTTTGGAAGAAGGTTGAGTGCAGAGTATATTGGCTCTCTGATGTGCTTGTGGCGCTTCCACTTTATAAAGAGGAAGTTATATGTGTGTTGCTGTCAAATCTGACAGCTGAAAGGTTTGTTTAGTTGATCAGCACAACCTCAACAGCAACAACCGTAACATTTTTGATACAGTGATATGGGTTGGTTGCTTCAGGAAGCAGCAATTAAATCTAAAAGTCATAGTGTTGTTCAGTTTCTTCTGTCTGCAGATGCATAGAAAAGTTTAAAGGATTTCTAAGTAAGGTAAGGTAAGGTATTTAAAACATGCTTACAGCAGGCAAACACTTTGTAAACAGGCTAACCTACTTCTCCTAAGCCACTTATAAAAATACAGTTATATTAAACAGAGTTCTTTGTTTTGCAGTAGTGGGGATGTGTAGTCTTATGAGAATATTCAAAGGAAATAGGAAAAGGTTACACATGAAAAACAGAAACCTCTAAAGAATAAACAAGTTCTTCAGCAAATCACATTAAACCAATATGGCTCTAAGCAAAATCTATGGGAATTTCAGCAAACTTCTGTGGGAGAATAAACAGGCTGTTGGAGGTAGGTGTATTCATACCACCTAACTTTAAGCACCAGACCCGAGTGCCTGAGTTCACGCACTGATCTCCCTGGGCTACCTGAGTGCTTGGTGCAGTAGGAAACCAGCTCCTACACGGGCAAGGCAGAGAAGGTTTCTGCACTGATTCACCCTGTGAAGGAACTCATTCAATATATATGTATATACTAGCCCAAAAATTCATGAAGGAGATGGAGCCAGTTGAAACCTAGATTCTTTTGAATACTTGGAGATATATAAGGATAAGATGATATTATTAGCGGATTTACTCTTGACCTCTTTCATGCTTGATGCCTCACAGTGTCACTCCTTAAAATGATCATTACATATGTTAATTTTGACCTTAAGAAGACATGTTGTAAACAACATAAGGCAACTTGCTTGCTGACAGTGATGTTTCCTGACTAAAGAGGAAAATAATTTGTAAGGCTATGCTATACTAGACTAAAACCAGTGACTATGAAAAAAATGTCGTCAGAAAATCTTGTTACTTACATGTAGCTTAAATGCATAATCTGCTTTAAAATTATGCACATTACCTTCATGGTAAGTACAGGCAATACAATAATGGAGTTTTTCTTACAGAAAAGGATCAATATTATAAAATCTTAGAAAAATGAGCTAACCATTTTAAGGAGATGAATCCATGCTGATGATATATGTTTCTAAACTTACATTAGAGCAGGGGAACTGTATGGTACATGGGGTGGCATTACATTGCAGTCTATACTACAGCACTTCTGCGGGATAGGCGTGATGTTTGCAGACTGCCTTAGGTCAAACCTAATGTCAACAAAATGGGTTTACTGTTGGTCTAACTAGACCTCATCTCCAAATGATACAGCTTGCCAGCCACCCTCCTCTGTCAACATAACCTGTGTTCATCCAAGGAGGCTGTTTGGTGTGACTGTGTCAACCAGGGAGACACGAGTCTTTTTCAGATCTTGATATAACCATGTGGGGAAAAAGCACTGCACGTCTGTCTGACCTTAATGACGGATGGACTTTTGCAAACAAGCCAGTAGCCTTATTTCTCATGTGTTTTGGAGACTTCTACCTTTAATCATTGGCAGGTTTCCGGCTTCTCTGGAGCTTTAGGTTCTCGTATAGACTGACTCATCCCAGCTGGGCTGTCTGAACCACAACTGATAATGTTTAGCAGTTTTTCCTGAGAAGATTATTCATCTGGGATATGGTATCAAGATGATTATTCATCTGTGTCAGGTCAACGTGAAACTTCCTTCTCTTAGTATAAAGTAGCACAAAGACTTCAATAATGAAGTGTCCTCTCCCTGCATGACTTGTCGTAAGAGTTGCCTCAAAACCGTCTGTTGTGAGGCTTGCACGTGTGTGCAAGAAGCAGCTCCTACTGTCTTCTCAGGTGTGATTGACAGGGTGAGGCAACAGGGAAAGGACAGGACAGAGCACCAAAGTGTCCTTCTGGCAGTGTGTTTTTCTCTTACTTCATTAACTGGATTCCTCTCTCCACTGCCGAGACATTCCTGCACAGTTTTAGAGAGAATGCATAGCTCTGAGTCTTTTGGATTGATAGCTGAATAAGGATCAGCTCTTCCTGGAGAGAATTCAAACCTGTTTTTTAAAGAACCACGTTGTTTAAACAGCCCAAGGATTGCTGGTTTGCAGCACAAGCCAGAAAACACTGAAAGACTTCCCTGACACACTTTAGGGATTTCTCATGGAATGTATGAAGTTGCACGCTATTCGATAAATATGCAATACTTTTCACTGATTTTGTTTTATTCACATAGACTAGCAGTCTTAAGCCTGGGTTCATAAAATCAGTGATAGTTGTAAGACTTTTTTAAAAAAGTTAATTGTTTAGAAGCTTAAATAGAAATTTAGACGGTTAGTGTGTTATCATTTTGGAAAATCAAAAAAGGCAGTGTTTTTTTGCTGAGTTACTCATGATTGGGCTTTTTAATGTGAGAAAGGGTTGCAAAACTTGGACCCTTGGGAAAGAATTAAGTTACACTGTAAACGAGTGTAACTTGTTACTAAGTCTTGCTGGACCCAGCGTAGGTAGGCCCTTAGTAAGTGAAAAAGGACTTTCTTTGAATTCTTGTGAGAGAGAGTTGTGTACAAAATCTGCTGTCTGCGTTGTCTTCTAAAGCAGTGGACCTAGTCAAATAAACAAAAACAGTTGACTCATTTTACAATCATATAAAAAGGAAAATATTTTCTTATACTTTGGAGTTGTTTAGGGTTTTTTTTAATTTTGTTTCAGGCAAGAGTGAGAGGTTGTGTATTACAGAAAAAAATGGTTGTTCACTATTGATCTTGTTTGGTTATATATACAATACAGTAATGATAATCTAGTACTGGCTGCAGTCTAGTATGAAAGAAAATGAAATTCTCTACATGTCTATGTGAAGAGTGATGTTTCTATACAGAAAGAAATTTGTAGAATATGGGTGTGTTGAGCAATCTTTTTTTACTCTCTCAACAATACTCTTTGCCAACTACTTTAAATATAATTTGAACACAGACTGGAACAATGATAATGAATCGTGCTTGTGGCAGTGCTTGTCTTAGCTCATTAATTGCAGCAGTCCAAGGAGATGTGAGAGGGGGGCTGCATTTTTTTGGTCATAAATGCTAGAGCACTCTGCTGGATTCAAGGAGAGAGAATAGATAAATGCAATAGTCATCCCACTCAAAAGTTTTCTATATTTTCTGTAGAGTGTCTGATAAGCAGTGGATATCTTTTCTAAGCTGAGAATAACACGTAGGAAGACTCAGTTTCCAGCTGAAGATGTATAGGCAACATTTTCGCTGCCAAAATATTCTACCCCACAAGGATTTCAGCAGGTGCGCTTTTTGGTTCAGCTGCTACAGTGAAGGGTGCATTCATCATTCACTTCCACTCACCTTCTGTTAAATGATTTTGTGTTAGTTGAAAACCAGCATGGCAATCATGCGTATGGTTTCCAGGTGAAACATAATTTTTAGCTTTTGATAGATTTATTAGAGAGAGTGAGGTCATGTCCCAGCTTTTCTAATCACACAGGGCACATGCCATGTGTTGGAAGAGGACACGTGTCTTGCTCTTGGTGCTATTATTGTGTGAACCGGTATCAATTTTTTGTCATCTGCTCACAACAAATAATTATTTCAGGTATTTTATCTGCTTGGATTTGCCTTTGGAGTCTTCACACTATTTTGCTTGCCTGTCCCCTTTTCACCCTGCCCTCTCGAAAGCCTGGTGCTTCTGTGAAATGCATTTCTAATGCGCAGTTGCTCTGAACGTGAAACCCACAATTTTTCCTGGTAGCCCTCCCGTTAGGTGGGAAGGATCCAAAACTGAAAAGCAAGAGGCTAGGGCTAGCCTGGGGAGTGGGAATCTGATAAAATAGTTTTTAATCAGTTGCGGTGGTGTTTTACTCACAGGTTTCTATCCAGTCAAAGGTTTGCAAGAGTATTTTGACATCTTTGATACTTGTATTTTATATTAAAAGATGTAATTAACTAATTTATAGGTATTGCCGTTTTTATGTCACAGATGTGCTAATGTGTTATCAAAACATCACACCTCCATGATGGATTTAAAAATGGAATAGGGACAATTAAAGGGCAGATGTTACAGGCAGCTGTATTTCTTTTTTAATGTCTGCCTCATTCACATATATGTAAGAAGTAAGCATGCACATATGCTTTGTAGCAATATTTTTTCATTAAAATCTTTTGTCTCATTGACATAAATCTTTGTGAGTCAAAACAAAAGCGCTATTAAATAGTCATTTACGCTTTTTGCACATTCAGTAGATTAAAATGTTCTTTTTCATATTCAACAATAACTTTGTATTACAGTATACTGAAGCAATTATAGGTAAAAACATGCTATAAATACAAACCTGTTGATTTAAAATAATTTTGCCCAGGCAGAATGCTTCTTTCAGTGCCCCGTCCAGTGTATTTGGGTTTCATCCCTCTCCTTTTCTTGCTTATCAAAAAACCTGATAATGTTGAAGTGCTATTTTTGTTCTGAATTCCTATCCTCAAGAGATCTGAGTTTTCCTGCTTTTTTTTCAGCCAGGGAACAATCTTGCCTGAAGAACTGTACGCTTAATCACTTTACATTCATATTGCCATAGGCCTTTTTTGATCTCTTGCAGTTTTAGCATAGCTTTTGATCTCTAATAGCTTTCCAACATAACCAGTGATTCTCTGAGGGATGGGGGACATGTTTTGGGTGATTTTAAACTTTAATTTTGCTTGTTATGTGTCACAATTTGGAAACTAAAATATTATACTATCTGTGATATAATTTTAAATGAGCTTAGCTTGGTATTCAGATACCTGCAATACTGCAGCAGTATTTGTGTAATACAGTATGATAGAAACTACATGGAAAGTGGAGAACTGCTGACATGGAGCAAAACAAAAAGCACAAGAATCCAGGGAGAGCTGCCAGTTCAGAATTTCCCATTCTCCTGTTTGGAAGGGGCAGGATTGAACACCCCCACGTTACATGTGTTAAGTTTCCTCATATATCAGATCTGAGTGTAAGTATCTACTTCACTTGTAATTGTTTCAGAACAATTTGCTTAACACTGTGTTATTTTCCCTGAGGAGTACTGCAAGTATTCCAGCACAGGTGACAGAGGAGTCAAAGTACACTTTAGTATTTACCTCTCTGAAAGAAGTGCAGGCCTTGTCGTTGATATCAGCGCCTCACGTCTTTACTTTTAGCCTGTTGACAAAGTATGTAACCGTTTTCTAATAAAGAGGTGCTATTCCTTACAAGAAAAGTTAAAATCCACATTTTCAAAATTGCTTTTGGCATGCCTGAGACCTCAGAGGGCTTTTACTCTTTAAAATCTTCCCATAATTTACCTTTGGGGGGAAAGAAGCAATGGCCTGCACAACAGTAATGGGGTGTAACTGGCGTTGAGCTCGCTGCTTTACAGTAGGATCTGCAGACATCCATAAAATGACTCACCTCAATAGAGCTGTTCAAAATAAATAATTGCAAGATCTGGCTATGGCTTGCTTGATCCACAAAGTTAATAATTTTTCAGTATACAGTTTACTGATCAGTAAGATAGTTGAATTTGCAGTGGTGTTATTTGCATTATAAATGCAGAAGTGGAAGCAACCAAACTAGTCATCTCTGCTTTCCTTGCATTTGTTTGACATCTTTTCCCCGTATCCTGGGTGGTGTTTGTTTTCTGAAGCTGTAAACATCATTATGTTTTGCTGCATGTCTGTGTATCATATAGTTTATTGGCGTCTTAGTCTTCCTGATTGGTGCCAGGCAGTACAGACATACCACTACTGCAGTATAAACAGTAGATTCAGAATTGATATTCTCTCCTTTAGCCATCAAAGAACATGACCAAAGTGTGTGCAGTTTTATAGATGAGAATATAGATGAGCCACAAGACCATTAAATTAATATATATCACAATTCAGAAAGAGATACAATTATAAACCAAACACCTGAGAGTATTATATGTTAGCAAACAGAACTCAGAGCAAGTAGGGGCCAGATAACAATTTTTTATTTTCTTGTCTTTGTGGGTTTAGTTGATAAAAAAATCATAGTCATACATTTATATTTTGAAAACTAATTTCTGAGGAACATCAGTACTTCTCCACAAAAGTTTGCATTAGTACATAACTGTAGCTTTGTAGTGCTTACTTTTCAAAAATATTTGCAAAGGCATACAGTCCTTTCTTATCTTCAGAGGGTGTATCTTCAAGACATACACAGGGCGTTCTCATACCTCAGCTAAGAGTGGATTATCTTAACCAGTTCTGTTTCTTGGTCTGGAGTGCTTGCTTTGGCTGCCCAGAAGTTGTAAGACGTGAGCGAACCAGAACAGATCCCTCAAAAACAGAGTCGATGGTGACCCCTGCTCTCCCCAGCAAGGCGTGTGGGCATGAAGCTGCCTTCAGAAAACTTCTGTGGTGCGACTTTTATGCAGGGCTTATTGCTAACTGCAGCACCAGATCTCCTCGGGCCTTTTCACTTCTGCCAGCAATCCTGCTGTAAGAGATGAAGCTGGGCGATATGTTAATATGAGAAGTTACGCACTGTATCTCTTGGAGATGAAAAGAAAACTTTGATATCTGCTTCATCCACTAGGAATCGGGCTTGAACAGTAGCACAGAATTGTGTGTTCAGGTAGCCAAATGGGTGTGCCTTCAGTTCAAACGGCAGATGTAATATCTCAGCCTTATTTTCATGCTATTTCCTGGAGCTGCGGGCACTCTTTGCCAAGCAGGCTGCACTTCAGCTCAATAAACTTCCTTTATGGCTTAAGCACTAGGTAGAGCACTAGACATCACCTTCTAATTCAGGTGACTCTGAGTGGCATCAGCCCACGGAAGGTAATGTAGTTAGTGTTTTCCTGCTAGGCTTTTGATGCTCAGTAAGCCAGAAATAACAATGAGGATGAGATGAAATAACCAGCACAGAGGAGGAGCGAATGCCCACTGATTCTTGTGCGACCTGTCTCAGGAAATGCCCACCGAGGGACACCCCTTTTTAAACTGTGCAGAATTCACTGCTAGTGAGCTGTACCTCCTGATCAGAGACATCAGAGGCAGCGAGCAGAATTGACAGTGCCAGCCAGCAAATCTGATTTCCCTCAAATGCCAGGGGGATACTGCCTGTCAATTCTCCATCCAGCATGACAGAGCACAATAATATCTGAAGCTGTCTACTGTCCTGATAATTTCTTGGCACTGCCTAATGGTGGATTAGCACAGGCATGCAATAATTGCCTGAAAAGTCACTGTCAAGGGTGTGGGTTGCTTTTAAATAATAGGCAGTATATGTGGCTGCACAGTGACTGTTTGACAGAGGTCTGTAACCTGGCTTTGCTGAGGATGGGCCTAAAAATATCGACCATCAACAGATCAAACTCTTACAGTAGTATGTACTACTACGAGTCTACGGAAAGCTGTGTTACAACATAACAGAAACTATATTATTTTGCTCAAAGGAGATATTTCTGAAATGAGAAAACTAAGTGATGAAACTGGGAATTATGACAGATTCTTCCATTTTGTTTATTTATTCGCTGTCATCTTATTTCATGTCTTATCCCTATATGATCACCAGTAATATCATTGTAGTTTATGATAGATTTTACGATGCACTACATGATTGCAGTAATATCATCATCTGTTTTGTTCATGAATTGTAGGCTTATTGAATGACAGTAAGCCACTTGTGCCAGAAATCTAATTAGTCAGATGATTTGATTTCTTATGCATAAATTAAATTTAATGATGTAAGTGCAGTCCAGTTCTGAAGTGCTGTGATACAAGACTGCAGTCTCCTATTGCAGGATTTCTGTCCCGAGTAAAGGCTTGGTCCTTTGACTTGAAGAGATCAGAGGAGTTAAACAGTGTCTTTGCAATGAGCTCTTGAGAGCCCAGGAAACTCTTCTGTGTAAACATCAGAGCCTTGCAAATCCAGGGCTCGGAGTGTTTTTTGGAAGAATAAAAAGAAGGAAAGACATGCTGTTCTTGGGAGTTGGAGGAGCAGGGATCTCTGATACTCCTTTCAGTTGCTGGAAGGCTTCCTATTAGAAACCAGGACAGCAACTAAATGCTTCTGAGGAACCATAAGACTCTGGAGCCCTCGCCCAGGGTGAAAATGCTGGCAGCTTTGGATTACTTAAGTCTTACAGCATCATGTGGAAGGGGACAGCTTAAGACAAACGCAGATGGACCAGTGTTCGATTCAGCTGGGCTCCGCTCCATGCTGTCATGCTTGGATCAGAAGTAACTCCATGAGGATTGGTATCAAATGGCTGGACATAAGGCACGAAAGTTGTGCATAGTGTCTGTAATATGCCGTGCAAGGAAAATTCCATAGAGAAGTTTCTCAATTGGTACGCTAAGGCTTTTGAAATGATTACAAAATATATATTACAAGCACACGTGCACTTTTTCATGCATGCTGGCTTGCAAGCGAGCAAAATGAAAGAAAAAACAGTAAGAAGTGAACATCTGGAATTTAGTTATTATGGTAGAACTGTCCAAAATAGTTTATGGATTTTGTTTTTTAAATGCTGCATATTCTTAAATTAAAAAAAATAAAACCCAAAGCCACCACCTTGAGAAATAGTTTCATGGACAATTATGACACTATGCTGATACCAAATTGTGCGTGCACAGATAGACATACTTATTTTGAATTTTGTTAGTGGTGTTTTAAAAAATCCTAGGGATCAGAATTTCATAATTTGCTAAATTCCATGGAGAGACATTGCTTATACTATCTGAGGAGGTGGCTTGCTACATTTAATTATACAAAGTAGTCCCTCTTGAGATATAAAGAGAAGCAAGCATTTCAGTTTAATCTATTACTCTTTAGTGCATAACCCAGCTGTCTCTTTTTAAGGTAGTAGATGACACGTAACAAAAATACAGATATTTAGAAAACAGAAAAGATAGAATTTCTGAAATTTGTAATAATAGTGCTTAAGTGCAGGCATTGGAGTTACCAAGTTGAGTAGCGTATCTGAAATCAGAATTAAAAGATGCTCTTTGACAGACCTTTTTTCCACAGAATGTAATTAGTTTAAAAAGAACAGAAAAAGCTTGATGTTTAAAGATTATTTTTTTTTATTTCCAGCAAAGCACATTGACTGAAATGCAGCACAGTTATATAGCATTATCTATTGTAAAAATACTATACTGAATGAGAAACAAAACGTGGCATTTGAATTCTAAATACAGAAATATCTCTGTCTTCTTGTAAAGATATTCAGAAGTAACAATCACATTGTTGGCTGCATTTCAGCTTCCCCTGCTGTTCACCTAGAATTTCTAGTTTTAAAAACCCAAATGGAACTTAATCAAATCTGCTTGTTTTCATACAATTTTTATGGGGATCCATAGTTTAATGCATGAAAAAAGAAATGGACATAGGTTTAAGCATAGTTTTTCCCTGTTCAGTAGATCCAAATTTTGGCAGACTCTTTAATCAGTCTTAGCTGAATGTGTGTCACAAATTTTAGGAAAAAAATCCCTGATATGGCACAGAAGTACAAAAGAACTCTTTTTGATACCTATTGGAGGCATTGCTGTCCTAACAGTGGAGGTGTTATTGATAATTACACTAAATATGCTTCTGCTTGGAAATTTGGAAATTATGCAAGAAATTGCTTTGACCAGGCTGTAAGTTATTTCTCTAGTGAGAAGAATTTTGAAAATATGGGAAGTATTGTAACATATGCATTAAAAATAGTGTAGTACTTTAATTTTTTTCTGAATTAGTGTCTCCCATTGACTCTAGATCTTGTAGTCCTGAGTTACAGTAGTAATACACTGAATTATATTTTCACATCACAGCATATCTATTTTTCAACAGCTGTGAATAAAGTCCATAGTAATTGCAATGTAGGTAACAAGCATTGATCTGTTCTGGTTTTGTTTTTAAATTGCTTATCTGTGGCTCTGGATGGGACTTTAGCCTGAAACAGTAAAATGTAAAGCATCCTGCTTGGTCAATCCTATGACTATAAACTATATAAACCCAGTAGGGGAAATCTCTTTACAAAAAAAAAAAAAGACATTAAATAATTTTCAAATCATCTATGTAAGCAGGTAACATAATATTGATGTAAAGAAATATGCACACAGTCACACGTACGCTGGAATTTCATTGAAATGGTTGTTGTCAGCAGCTGCCACAGTAAATATTGCACCCCACAAGCTGAAATGCAGAACACCTATGAATATGACGTATGCAAAAATTCTTTCATGGTAATTATTAACATCTTTAACTAAATTAGCACATTATGAAAATGGAGAATGACATTTTGCTTAGGACATTTTTAATTGATTTCAAAGTCATGGTTGACTCTTGAAGGTCAGTAGGTTGTCCAGGAAGGATTTTAATGTTAATAAACTATACCCTCTTCTTCCTTCTCAAATTTCCTTCCTGTCTCAAATTTGCTCAAAACCACAAACCCAAGAAAATCTCAAATCAAATGTTTTGTTTCTTTTCAAGTTGCCAAATGTTCTTCAGTGTTTCATTTGTAATTTTTGCTTGCTTGGTTGTTTTCAGGCATGCTTTCGGGTGCTCTGTGCCTGGTATTTTGAAGGGAATGAGCACTGCATCCGGTTGGACTCCCTGGGCTACAGGTTCATTCCCCTCAAAATCCCAGCAGCAAGGCTTTAGTTTTGAGCTCATTCATGTAGCCACGGTCTCTCCCCACCAAGACGAGCTGTGATTCTGACATTTTAATGAATATGATTTTTTGTATAAATCAGTTTTCTTTACTTCTTGATTGTATGCTGCTGCTTGTCCTGTGTTCATGTGTCCTGTCCATGGGCCCTGTCATTGCTTTCCTTTTGAAATACAGTTTTCTAATTGATTTTATTGGAAGTTATTTTGGAAAATAGCTGGATAAACAATACTCAATATTTGTATCCTTTAAAAACTCATAGTTTTTTATCAGATTTGGGGGCCCTCCATATTTGTCTTTGCAGCCATTTCCAGACTGCAAAATCAGCTGAGGTCAATAGAACTAAGAGATTCACAGATTTTGATGCCAGAAGGGGACCATTATGATAATGAATTCTGACTCCCTGCACAACACAAGCCTGACACTGTTGCATCTTCAAAGAGCTGATGCTAAGAATAAATCTGACCTTAAAACACTTGGGCGCTAGCCTTACCGTCAGCACTTCTGGGTAACTAATTCATAATCACTCAGGAGATCACATGGGGTTTTGTACAATCACGTTTTTCTAAATGATAGGATTTACTTGACGAAACCCAATTTGCAAGCCCAGACCAAGCCTTCCTTAGCTTTCAGCTTGCGTATCTCATCACTCAACGTGACAGTCAGCCAAAAGAGAAGGTGCAGAGAATTTTAAATGCAGGACTGGAGGGCGAGGTGAGGTTCCGGCTGCTGCCTGCGTGGCTGCAGGGATTGCTTTCAGAGGGACTTTGGAATGCTCGGCCTCTCTGTAAATGAGGGCCATTAGCCTCTGAGGATTTGTTCGCATGGCATGGTAAAGTGCAGCGAGGAGATTCACATGGCGCAGGGCGTTTTCACCTTCCCAGGGCATGACGTTCGTGTGACGAGGCTGTTTCCAGTCACAAAAGTAATTAGCGATGGGCTGACTCAGACGTTCCCGCATAGGACAGTGGTGTGACACGCACATGCACACACCCTATGTATTTTCAGTTTCCCAGATAAAAATAGATGTAATGATGTTATTCCCACATTTATGAAATGGTTTGTGCTTTACATATGAAAAGCTTTCCATATGTACTTAAAGGTTATTGTAAGTAATTTAAGAGGAATTCAAAAAGCTGCTTATTTTTTCTGGTAATTTTTCTGAGTCTTATGACAGAGAAGTAGCAGACTTCAGTAAGTTGGGTTTTTTTAGTTATGCCATGGATGATCTATTAATCTATTAAAAATATATTTCTATGCTAATATCTTCTAGAACAAGCCAAAGTGCTTTTTTGGAGTGATTCACATGCTTTTTTACATCCATGCATTTGTACGGATTCAAAGATCTTTTACATCTTTTTTTTTTAAAAAAAAGTTATTCTTTGTATCTTTTTATTTTTTGTTGAATATAAAAGCCTTGTGATTAAGAGCATTGATCTAGGACTTGGAAAACTTGTATACAAATTCCTCTTAGGACACAGACTTCTCATCTATAAACGTGAATATTAGCTCAAAGTGATTTGTGAAGACATATACTTAAGTATGAGGTACTCATGTATTAGAGGTAGTGAACACAGTATCAGCAGCTTAAGCTGGAATCCACCTTCTCAGGTGCTTCTAATAGTTTAAAACTTTCTATTTGTGTGTTTGTTGTTGTCCCTGAGATTGTTTGCTTTAGAGCATTCAGGCAGAAATATTTCCATGATATCCAAATATCAAGGGGAGACTTGTTTGCTTCCCCATTATCTGCCCATGTTCTGCTGTTACTTTTTCCTCACAGTATTCCTCTACGCAGCTACGAGAAACAAGAACATGTATTTTTTGTTGTTCACTCGAAGTACTGTTTCTGATTTAGGTTTCATTTCAACAAATGCTCAGTCACCCATGTAAATGTCATTAAAGTTTTACCTGGTGCATACCTGACTCTTGCTTCATTGCAAACATTGTTCCCATGTCAATTAAGGTGATGTATATTGTATTTTTTCTGATTGATAAGAGACTGGAATATCTTTTAATTACCAACTACTGGTCACAGTTGACCAAAAATGATAAACTCCAGGAAACATTCCTTCCTGACAGCTGCACCTTATCTCTCTGATAAGTGTGGACTGCACTGACATCTGAGAGCAGATTCAGAATTACAAGGAAAGACTCTGAAGAACAGCAAAAGAGACAGGCATTTTTAAGTGAGAAAAAAAAAAAAAGGATAAAAGCTGTCCTGTTATTACATCTGAAACGAGTGCTGGTTTTGACACATTTTTGTCAATACAATGCCAGTTTGATTTTCTTTTTATCTAAAGGAAAGAGGCAAATATTTATTTCTGTCAGTGTGTGTGTATGTGCGTGCAATCCTCTACATGCACGTGTACACACTGCGTTACAGAAAGCATGGGGTTTAGGTACGCACACATGCACAGCATGCATAGCAGTCTGGTACAGAGAGCCTTATGACATGAATTTGGAGTGGGCAGGTTACCCTAGGGAAGATCTTTCCTGAGATCAGAGAGGTACTTCATAAGAACAAATACTTATTTGAAAGACACTAGTTTGCATCAAAAAGCAGATATTTTCCAAAGTGTTCTTGGAATAAAATTTTCACCTCTCCACAGAGGTGTTACAGGTCCTCATCTCTCTCCTTATTTCAAGCAACTCAAGTCATCTAGTATATTAAGCTATTAGTATGCTTGGCACATTTTTCAAGAGCAAATTTTCCAACAGAATCTGTCTTAATGTAATTCCTCGGGTGTCTTGGTCAGTGGTGTTTCTGCCTTTGTTCCTTAGGATTAAACAGGTTCTGTTTTCGATGGCAAAACAAGTGAGTCTTTATCTACCCCTCATGTTTGGTAGCATATATACCCCCAAGGCGTACATCTATTCAGCACAGGGATGTTTTGAGGCTGCAAGGGCCAACTAGGCAGCAAAATTGTCAAAGAAAGCTACTGAAGAGCAGCAGTAGGTGCCACGAAGACTGATTTTCTTCTTCCTCCATTCTTAAATCCAGGTGCCTGCTGTGATGTTTTGGAAGAGACCCCCTTGCCCTAGTGTGAGCTTTGCATTTCTTGCAGGTGCTCAGCAAGCTTCATGATTAGATCTCTGGTTATCATTACCCAAATGGAGGGGGGTGTGTGAACCAGCATGCAATGCACATCAGGAGGAATATTTTACAGAAAGGGAAATGATCGCACATACATGAAGTTGTACAATGGAAGACACATAATAACATGTTTCTCTTCTACCCGTTAATAAAACCCTATTAGCTTGCCATGTTGGTCAGTAGCTCAATTGGGTTCAGTTACTTGCATGCTGATAACTCACTTCTCTGAATAACTGTTCATTTTATTAATGCATTAATGAGCGCTTCGCATTGTCCTTGCAAGGATGAGAAAAATGAGAGGAGCAGACCGTGAGCGTAGGATGACAGTGCCCATCCATGGCTGAAGCGATGGAGTCTGGATCACAGAACTCTGTCCTGCAGCCCAGCCGTATGTCTGCTCATCCTGGAAGTGGCCTAGGACTCTGGTGTAAGAAAATATTGTGAATACACTGAATAAATATTAAAACTTTTAAACATTAAAAATAAACTTTTACATTCAAGTGGAAGGACAACTAGATATTGAAGATGGAGCATTATGATTTTCTGATCTGACTTTATCACAAAGACCAAATAATCTTTCCTGTGATTTTGCATAATTGCAGTATCAAATTGCAAATGATGAATTAATACTTCCTCTGTGGCCTTGTCAAGAAGCAGTATTGAGATCAGTGAAAGCTGATGCTAACTACATGTACGAAAAAAAAATGAAGTAAGCATCACCAAGATCATTCTAAAGCTGTATGGCTTGTTGTTTGACAGAGGTGGTTATTCAAAATTCAGCTCACAGAGACTAAAAGATCAGTTTAGCAAAACTTGGCAGAAAGAAATAAAGTTTAAAAAATTAAAAGAAACATTTCTTATTTCTATTCATTTCCTTTCTTGTCGTTTGACTTGATACTCCCTCAAATGCCTCACTATCTGTGGATTCACCTTTGAACAAGAACTGTCAGGTTTCTCTTAAAAAGCTTTTAGAGTGTTTCAAAATTGAAATAATTTTTAAAATACAATATTTTAAAGTATAATATTGCTCCTGAAATTATAACTCTTTCAGCTAGTAATAATTTTACTTGAAAATCCTCTTTTTTTTAAGTGCTGCACTTGCTCCAGGAATTAAATTTTTGTTTACTACCTTATTTAGTTCCAATTCACTATCCACTCCACTGGGGTCTGTTAGAATTGTAGAATTACTTATCTGCTTCACTTCAGTTTGCTTCACAGGGGGTTTGAGCAGGGTTTTTTTAATTGCTTCCCTACTATTTCAGACGTCTGGCTCCATATGGTGATGTGCATAAAAATTTGAATTTGTTTTCTTCCTGAAAAGCTACACATAATTACTTATTAACTAGATTAATCTTTTCTTATCTTTAGAACATTCTGCTGATGTTTTCCGAGCAGCAAGCAATTATTTTTTTTTCCTTTTTTATCTAATCTGTAATAAATAATCTAGCATGCCAGGGTAATGCATTTCACCTGAGGATCTCAACTTGATTTGTGGACAATAATTAATTAGTTTCACAACCTGTCTTTAAAATAGGTGAAATTGGAATGCAGCCTGCCAGCACACAGTCGTTAGCAACGTGTTGCACCATTAACTGTAGCTGCTCTATAAGCAGGTGGTGTAATCCACTTCTCCTGAGTATCACTGAAGGTTCCTGCTCAAGTGGCATCATGTTTAAAAAAATAAATAGTTAAAATCATCTGGTTGGTTTGTTTACCTGGTGTTCAGATGTAGTTATGTGCCATACAGTCATATGGCAGGCGTACATTATGTCTGTAATATCTATTGCAGAATGGTGATCTGATGTCATTGCTGTTGCTTTTGTTAGCAGCCTAAATGTTACTACAGGTATTTGTCCAGGCATGGTATTTTTACTTATAAATGCATTTTATTACATCATGTAGCTGAACTGGAAAAAATTTAAAGATGATCCTGCGGGATATATGTAAGGTGAACAGGGAATTTGTCGGAGTTTAACCCTGAGGAAACTTCTCATTATTCATCCTCTTCTATTTATACAGGAGGATCGTTGGCTTTCCTTCGTACTGACCCGTCACTGACCTGTGACCAGTAATTTTAAACAGCCTGAATTCTGTATTTTTCTGGTTTACCTTACTCATATTACTGCTTGAATTGAGCTCCTTAAACAGACTTAGGTACATCTGTATGGTTTGAAATTAGTGGCAGTGAAGTAAATAGTATCTGTGGCAGGAAGCAAAAGCTTTATTGTAAATATCATAAAGATATGGTCATAAAATGTGCAATAAAAAGTGACATATTTTAAAGTTTGCATAAAATGTGCAGGAACCCATTTTAAGCCCACATATCAGTATCCAAAATCAGATCTTTTTTTTTTCCAATCCCAAATTTAACTGAGTTTGATGTTCTTGAACAAGGGAGGGAGGGACAGGAAGGAAGGAAGAGAGAATTAAGGGAGTGAAGAGGGAGAAGGAAAGGAGGGAGGAAGGAGGAAGGAAAGGGAAGGCGGTGAGAGAAGGGAGGGAGGAGGGTAACAAAAGTAGGCCATTATTACCTGTAATTTATAGCAGGCTTGCTTGCGCTTTTGTGACAGCAGTATGAAAATCTTTGATATTGTTGAGTCCTACAAGCTGCTAGAAATACTTACACATGATCAAAATATTTTCACAGGACAACTGCTTTAAACAACAGGCCAGTAACAAGTCCTTACGTTTGTGTACCTCATGTGTCTTACTGACTCTTAATCACATGTATGAAGCTGAGTACAAAAGCTGTAATCTTGAAAAAGGATGAAATAAGCAGTATTTGAAAAGATTTTTTTCCCACTTACTTTTCCCTAAATATATGATTAGCCCTTATTTCTGTATTCAGTGACTCTTGTGCTGGTTTTCCTTTCAGAAGTCAGGCTGAGCAACCAACTTGGTCATCAAGCTGGTTTTGAGTATTGAGCATGAGTGCTGTTTCCCTGACACCGAAAGTTTAATTAAAAATGACCAACAACAGGGCAAGGGAATTCCTTTGCTGTCGTACGTGTAAACCATCTAAGTCTACTTTATTGCAACGGACTGTAATGTTCCTTCTTAACCTTTATAAGACAAGGAGATCATCCCACTTCTTTCCAAATACTAACAAGTCCTCTGTTGAGGACTGATTTTTCAACTTTGGCATTGCCTTCACTACACTGTGGACTAGGTTTTTTTTTTTAACCAAAATTGCTTCTAGTCTCAGTTGGGGTTCTGTGGACATCTAACAATGTCTTAGAATCATAGAATGGTTTGGGTTGGAAGGGACCTCAAAGACCATCCAGTTCCAACCTCCCTGCCATGGACAGGGACACCCTCCACTACACCACATTGCCCAAAGCCCCATCCAGCCTGGCCTCGAACACTTCCAGGGAGGGGGCATCCACGACTTCTCTGGGCAACCTGTCTTTTGCAAGGACTTCTGATTTTTTATTCCTCTTCTATATTTCTGTGACATTTTCACTAGCAGTGTTCCTTAGGATTATGAAATTTACCTTTTTGGACTAACCTCCAACAACTAATGATATAATTAAGGTTTGTTTCTCAGTATTAAATATAATCAGGTCATGCTCATTGGTCTGTAGGCTTCCACTAATTTGAAATTTAGCAATTAAATCTTTTTTTTTTTTTAATTGGGCACTGACATCGAAAACAGATTTGTTTTCTCTTGGATGCAATGTCTTTTATGTTAGAAGATAATAATCTTCTAATGAAGCTCTGTTGTTTGCTGCAAGGTCCCCCTAGTGTAAGGCTCACAGACTTACTGGTACATGGCTTACAAGTCCTCCACACCTGTATGTTTTTATTTTTCCACATATTAAAATGTTTGATAGGCCATCACCAGGACATCCTTGTGGACTGTGGTTAACATACTGCATATAGGCGTTCGAAAGTCTGTCCTTCTGAATCGTAAGCAACTCTGAAACACATCAGGTTTGTGTGCTGACTTGAATCCACCAAAATCTCCCTGCACTTAGAAAAGAAGTGTTTCCTGCTTCGAAACACTCATTTTTATCTACCTCCATTATTTTCCAGGGTCTACTATGGAAACACTGTTTCCACCTCTGTATTAAGTCCTTGCCACTCTTTTTTGATTCTTTTCTTATGTGCTCAATGTACCTGTAGTACATATTAATTCCTATAAGTAACAACAAGGGATTTCAGGCGGCATTATACAATTGAACAATATAGTTACATTTTATTAGAAATTTTTTATCTGAATTACATATATAGTAGCAGCAGCATTGAACCCTGTTTAGGATATTTTAAAAGTGTTGTTTATTTATAAAATGTTAATATTAGATATTCGGCTCTTCCCATTTAATTTCAGAAACATATGTTTACTATTAAAGTCTCAAGATGACAGTGCACAGCTCTTGAATAAGCAAACTTAAAAGCAAAAGTATTCTTCCCAGTCTAGAAAAGTGGGTCTGAATCATCTCATCTTCCTATAAATCTGCCTTTGACTAAGAGAATATTTCATTGTTTCCAAGTGTCTAATTAACAAATTCCAGCAAAGTTGCCTACTTTAAAGAAATGTTGTCTGTTTTTATCATTTAAAGTCTGCAGCCTGTTAGTGTTCATTAATATTGTGGTTTTCTATACATTGTCTAGTGTTTTTAAATATGTAAACTCTCAGGAAGTGGGGTTCAGTGTTGACAATGCTTTATATAGGATTCTTGGAGGAAACTGAGTGGAGCAGTGGGACTGAGACTGGCTCAGAACTTCATTCCATTCCCAGCCTAAGAAACCCCACCAAAATATACTCTTAAAGGTGGCAAAAAACCCAAAATCTTTTCTCTGTCTTGAAGGAAATCTCAGAAAGAGCCCTCAGAAATGTTGGCATCCAGTCTAGCTTACCTTGGCATGAGGAATATTTGTAAGCAGAAGCAATTTGAATAGACATTTTTAGTACATTTTAAAAAATGTTTTTGTCCCTTTGCATTTTCCCCCCAGGGTTTAAGATGGCTATTTTTTTTCCCCCATGTTCCTAGTTGTGTATGGCAAGGCATGGCAGCCTTTCATAGTTTCAAGTACTGAAAAAGTTCTCAACTGGTAGTCAACTCATACTTCCCTTGGCCAGGTAGAAGCTAGCCAGGAGCATCTACTGCTCTTACTAGTACTCCAATTATTTGGTGGAAGTCTCAAAAATGAGACTGGTCTCTGAGGTTGTTATATGAGGTTTTCAATCCTGCACTGCAGATCAAAAAGTAAAATTTGTTAAGAGTTTAGTTCTAATTACTATTGGCACTTTAAAAAAAAAAAATAAGGCTTATCACATGGCTGTGCATTGTTTGTTTCTGGGCAGTCACTAAGTAATGCACACATGGGTAAATGAATACTACTACTTACAAACAAATTTAAAATAAAAAGTATAACATTATAATATTAATTCAAGTAGCCTGAACATTCCCTAAATATTAAGGGATCCGGTGAGAACCCACATATTAAAGCTGTTAATACTCTTTTAAATAAAAAATTATTTCTGAAGAAGCAAGTCTTTGAAATTCATCATAGAGAAAGCAGGAGGCTAAAGAAGTACCTTTTATTTTTGTCATGAATTTCCATTCTGGTATAGCTGAGTTGTAGGCTGTCAGAAAATCCTGGCATTTCCTTTCTGTTTGCTTTCCTCAGGAAAAGCTTGGCAGCTTCCCAAAATAACAACTGAATAAGAACATTCTGAAGAGCTAAATACAAATATTAAAATCCTGCTGCCCAACCAGCTGCAGCACACATGGCACTGAGAATAGAGCAACGACATCAATGGCAAGAGAAGAAAGGGCAGCGTAAGCTCCCAAACACCCTCCATCCCTCCATCATGCCAAGGATTTTCTGTGCTGCCTTACGTGCTTCTCTGTAGGACCTCTGCCCGCTTCTGTTCGCAGTGACAGAGCACAGCTTGCTTGTTAAATACAAAAGTGGTTTAGCTATTGATGGGAGCATTGCAAACAGAAAGGAAAGCGTTAAAATTGAACATGGTGAATGCTTGTTGCTTTAATCATGCATGACGGTTCTTTGCAGATTTAGGTAAATCTTTTCTTGTCTATGGTGTGCCAGTCGCTGAGCAGCAGCTGTTTCTTTGCAGATCCCTTCTTCCAAGGGTTAGGTTTATAAAAGCTTCTTGGAAAGTCCCCATGAAGAGTCCCCAGAATATCCCCTTCCTTCCTCTCGTCTCCATAACTTGCTGAAACTTGATTCTGCATGTGCGGAAGTAAAGCTTCAGAGGAATTATGGCCTCTGCTGCCAGCCGCAGCGAGGTGGTGTCTCCTGTAATTCGGTCAGCTCAGGCTGAGTTCTTACTAATCCTTCAGCCAGAATAACAACTACCAAACCCATAGATATAGATCACATCTAGAGAATTAATGTCGCTCACTCCCATACGTTTTGCAAGATACTCACCTGTAAAATTCCCAGTTGCGTGAATTTGAAGAGGTAGCACCGAAGGTGTCATTTTAAGATGGTACATATATGACTTGCTAGCTCAGCCTGCAATAGTTTTCTGAAAAGTAATGCAGAAGGCTACTGTATATTTACTTTCCAGAGGAAATTATCTTATCTGCACTTCAGAGAACTTTTCTTTTGTGTTGGTTTTAGTTTCATTTGTAGAAGAGCTAATCCTGATCATCTGATCTGCTTTATAGAGACATGGTGAACTGCACAAAAGTTGCCAAATTGAGCAAAAGGCAGAATTGTCAGGTAGTTATTAGAAAATGGTACATCGAAAAAATGGATTTTCCTGGTGTATTTCAAAGTTAAATCACATTCTTCATCAGAGCTGCTATTTCCACTGCCGTATCGTTCTTTGCTGACAGAATCAGAACATTTTTCCCCGCTACTGATAGCTAGAAAGTTCCCCTACCACACCTCTGTTTTACATGCCTTGGACAGAACAGATGAGGCTTCGCCATGTGGGCTACACGGTTAAACACAGTTGAACTATTTATATACTGCTTTATGTGGTTACCTGCATTCCTAATCTTCTGAAGATAGTTTGCATTGTTTTCCCATATTGGTTTGCAGGAGATTTCTAGAATTTTAGTTTACCTTTTGTTTTCTGGACAGTGATTCTTTTCTTTCATTGATGTTGAGCATGTCTAACATCCTGTTACAGAGAGAAGCTGATGAGGTTATTGAAGACTGCTAATGTACATAGTGATGTTAATTTTTATTCCATTTAAACTTAGTTTTCACCTTAAAATGCTTACTTTGTGTAGGTGGTATATGACATGATAAACTGAGGCTCGGCGATCAGAACAGAAGACGTATTCAGTTCTGAGCTGTACACTTTGTGGCCTCAGAACTGGCAGTGGAAACATTCTTGTGGAGCAGGGAAGGAGGATAGTGGGGGTTAGGAGAGCTTCCTCTGAGGTAGTGTAGCTGCCTGTTTTGGTGAAGTGCCAGACTTCACCCTCTAGTTAATTAAATTGCTTTTAAAGAATGCCATAATGGCAGAACATTTCAAAATACACTATATGGTTTTGGTCTATTGCTTTCTGAATGCAAAGCCAAGTTAAATACATTAAATATGATCTCAGGAAGCCAATTTTGGTGATAATATACTACAAGTAGTGACGTTAACTTCATGGAAGTTGCATAAGTGTAAATCATCTGAGTATCTGTTCCACTACATTGCCACAGTAATTGTAGAAGCATGGATCATACTCAGATGTTTGATCACTATTTCTATTATTGTATCTAGACTCTGTTTATAGAGGAGGGCTCCTCGCTTTGTACTGCTTTTTGATGCTTAATCTCAAGACTTCTGATGTGCTATGTGAGAACTCAGCAATTCAGCCAGCCTGCAGGTGACCTGAGATACTCAGGTGCAACTCACAGTGGTTTCAAAGTATGTTATGCAATGGCAGGATGTGTTGTGCAAAGCATTTCAGGACTGTGTTTAATTTTGAAAATTAATACGAAATTAATAATCTATGGTTTGAGAAGCACTCTGTTGTTAGCAACAGTGCCAGAAAGTAAGGATATCGGATGATTTATTAGGATGCTAATTAGAAGGAATACAGAGAAAATGTCCGAACAGCCAGGGATCAGGCTAGGAAAGCTAAAGCTCTGACAGAATTAAATGGATTTGACGGATGGACTACTCTGTAGATAGGGCATTGGCTGAACGGTCACACTCAGCAGTCAGCGGCTCCATGTCCAAGTGGAGACCAGTGACGAGTGGCATTCCTCAGGGGTCGGTACTGGGACCGGCACTGTTTAACATCCTTGTCGGCAACATGGACAGTGGGATCGAGTGCACCCTCAGCAAGTTTGCCGACAACACCAAGCTGTGTGGTGCGGTTGACACACTGGAGGGAAGGGATGCCATCCAGAGGGACCTTGACAGGCTGGAGAGGTGGGCTCGTGTGAACCGCATGAAGTTCAACAAGGCCAAGTGCAAGGTCCTGCACGTGGGTTGGCGCAGTCCCCAGCACAACTATAGGCTGGGCGAGGAATGGATTGAAAGCAGCCCTGAGGAGAAGGACTTGGGGGTGCTGGTTGATGAGAAGCTCAACATGAGCCAGCAGTGTGCGCTTGCAGCCCAGAAAGCCAACCGTGTCCTGGGCTGCATCAAAAGAGGTGTGACCAGCAGGTCGAGGGAGGTGATTGCTCTGCTCTCTTGAGACCCCTCCTCGAGTACTGCATGCAGCTCTGGGGCACTCTTCACAGGGCAAGTGCTCCAACCCTGACCATCTTGGAGGCCTTCCCCTGGACATGCTCAGGAGATGTTTAGTGATAGATGTATTTGCACTGTTGGGATTGGCCTGTGCAACTTCTTTCTATATAAGCCTTTGAATGGAATTAGTTTCTGAAGGTAAGAACTATATGCGCAAATATAACGCATGTGAAAGGGCCCAAACTAGCGACTCCTAGGAGCAACGCCTGGCCCTATATCATGATAGATCAACAGAACTGAGCATCAGCCTCCATTTACAGTCTCATAATTTCCAGTGTGGTGTCCTGTTACCGTGTTCTTAAACTCCTGCTTTGCAAGAATCTGCATAATTTAGTAGGAAATTTCAGCTATAGCTGTTTATTTTAACCTTCAAAATAATGCGTGTGTCTCTCTTTCGTGAATCTAGTCACTAATATTTTGAGTAGGAGTGAGTCATTTCCTGAACTTGGAGATTATTAAAAACTTTTAAGGAATGAAAAGAACTTTGGATTAAAATTATGTGATACTTTAGAGATAATGAGCTTTTAAATGCTACTTTGCTTGATACTGTGCAAATTAAATAAAATACATCAGCTTACCAAAAAAAGTGTTTTAAAATATTTGCATAAAAATACTGCTATTCAACAAAATTATACTTTTCTGCCTATACTTAAATGTTTCTATTGCAAGCCATATTCTTGGTGTCAAGATACTAGTAAGAATAACAGAATATAGCTCTATTGGTGCCTTCATTTAAGTTGATAAAACTATCAGCTGTATTAGGAGTAATTTTCCACTTATTGACTTCAGGAGATTTTCTTCTTCTGTAAGGATGTCATTGAAACCAAACTTGAACCTTAAAAAGCATTCACCACTTTAAAAAAACCAATTGTCAGATAAGATTATTTAAATTTGATTTTTGGGGAAGAAAACTAGTATAAAAAGTTGTTTTCTGCACTGGCCTCACTTTTAGTTGATCCCTGAAATATGTTCTTCTAATATCAAATCAAGCGGTGGTATTTCACTTTTGCTGTGCATAATATCAATGTTTCTGCTCTGTCAAATGTTTTCTCCTCCTTGAAAGTATAAAATTTTTGATCAGGGTGATAATCAGTTTCTCAAGGTTTGGGAAGTTCTCCCAGAAATCTGATGCTTTCAGCTGAAAACTGCTGCACCCATCCAGTATCCCCTGCATTGTTGGATGATGGCCTTTGTATTTCCTATAAAAACATTGGTGTTTGCTTTTCAAAAGACCTCTGCATTTTGGAAAACAAATATGCTTTGTAAAGAAAATGGCAGTTTATAAGGAAGCCTACTGTATGACACTGGACTGTTCTGCCTTGGAGGATTTTATTGACACAGGATAGCATTGTTATGCCCAAAAGAAACAGAATCTGTGGAATAGGCATTTTTCTGACTTATTTGCTGCAATTTGAATTCTTTCAGTTTCTTCTTCCTTGCTGGATTTCACTCCTCCTTCTTACAAGTATCAGGGTGGAAATTAGCTCTGCAATTGCAAGAACAAATCTAAAACCACAGTAGTGAAATCTTTTCTTCCAAAGCTATGCAGCAGGTAATGAATCCTGCAATTGTTATTACAGCTTTAATTAAAGATAGATACACATTATAGAACACCTCTTTTGAAGTAACTGCCTAGTCTTGGTCTCCTTAATTAATCAAAATTTGGGACCCTGAATACCATATTGGCTTTTTCTTTCCCCAAGCTCTGTACTCCCTTTTGCTGCAAAGTAGGCAAATGTATGGGGAAATGTACCCCCCCCCAAAAAAAAAATGAAAGGAAATTTAATACATTTAAAAGCCAGAATATTCTATGACGTTTATAGAATCCACTCTTTCAACATCAAAATCTATAGTTTATGATCAAACAACTAGTCTGATTTATAGAAATCAGTATATGGAAATGACCATATAACTGTAAATGGCTTTTTGTTTATCAGTGTATATTGTATGCATTGTTCAAGTTTGGCACTCTTCTTCCTCCAGCAATTGAGCCTAATTATGTTTGTGTTGACTAGATTAATTGAGTGCTGCTAACAGAGAGAATGAGCAGGCTAATAAGGGCATACAACAAGAATCATCTTTGGTTTCCAGGGAACGAAAAAATGGATGGCCAGTTGGTTGTCAAATCATGACTGTGGCTTTGCATACATGTCCTTAAATCTGGTGAGGATTTTTCAGCCAGCACAAGCTTTAGGTTTCTAAAGGTAATCCATATTCCAACTCTGTAAGTGAAATCTACTTTTTCTTGCAAGACTACTTTGATGCTTTGCAGAATTAACTCCAAAATTAATAAGCTAAATGGTTTAAGTGAAGACAAAGTGGGTTACTTGTGAAGACAAAGAGGGTTTCCCTGTTCTTTCCCAAGTTACGATATATCTGCATAGTAGTGCACATGCCACCAACTTGCTGGCCTGCTTGCTTATGGATTTATTTCACTCCTTCCCTCTTCATAAAGATAGATATGGTTGTTCTAGTCAGTGTCGAGTTTTAGGTTTTATTACTCAGTCTTGTTTTTCCTTTTCTGTATATTGCCAGTGTATTAGTCTCTGCAACCACAGATGCTGCAAACAAATTAGCATCTTAGATACCTGCTATAGGAAAATGCTAGAATTATTTTTGAAGTATTTACTATTGATTGTGAATATTTTATGTATTCATGTCAGAGTACGCTAATGAATCCATTCAGAATTTGTCTTACATTTAAATAGAACCTTGAATGTAATGAGCATCTATTTCTTAAAGAGCTGAAGAAAAGGAAAGTTTAAGAAGAAATTAGGGAGTTCATAGGGAGCGGGCACAGGTAATGAAACAGAACTATTTGAAAACAGACTTTCTTCTTTGGTCTTTTTCCTTCACACTTGATCCGTCCTGGCAGATTTCTGCTCAGACATAACTGAAACAAGACAGATGAATAAATAGGGTTGCCATGTTCAGTTAACATTGCGTATTTCAGAAACAAGACCAAGCAGAAGGTGCAGTCTGATAGCCATGAAGTCCTTAGAGTCAAGATAAACTTTTGTGGTTTTCAGTCTTTCCTTTAAAATTTAGATGAAGAAATATAATTTGTACCATTAAAAATCACATTTAGGTTTTATTTTCAAAAAGTCAATAAAACAAATGAGGTAGTACATGGGCATATTACCTAAGATTTTTGAAAGAATTTAATTATTTCATGCTATTCAGTTCCTCTCTGACTGGTGGATTTGTAGCATCTTTTTATTGCCAGGTGACATGTTACAGTAAGGCCAAGTCCTTTCATTTTTACTACTTCAGGAGCTGTCTTTTTACCTTTCCTAATGACATTGTTATTTTACTTTTATTTTTTGTAGGTCAGCTCTCATTAATATTTCTAGTGGTTTAGGTTTGGCATAAGTGAGTCTTTTCATTCTAAGCAGGTAGGATTCAAAAATGTAATTCAGATGACTGACTGGAGACATAACTTTTACCTGGGTGTGTGCAACAGCATTTACCGACTTTTGTGATTGAGGTAAATGTTTCAGTTCCAAAATAAGATGAGTGATTGTAACTTAACAATTACACCATTAAAATTGAGGCGCAGATAGTTTAAAGATTAGTGAAAATGGTAAAGCATGCTCACTATCAAGCCTGCTCTGATACCTGTGAAAGGCTTTATTTGATTTGAATTTGCACCTGAGGCATCTCATTGAAACTTTTCATGAAGACTCTAGTGGAGAGGAATACTATCTTTAAAAATTACAGATTCCTCTTCTCCCTCTCTTACTCGCTCTAATGCTGCAATACTAGTTCTTTCCAAATTGCTAATGATATGTCAATAGCATATCCTCTCCAAAATACCATTAGCAGGACATTGATTTTCCCAGTCAGAAATACTTTATCGCCATAGGTTGAAGGGCATCAGTAGCTGGCATTCAGCACTCTAATCTTCTTGAACCAAGCTCTCACCAGCTGAGGAAGTTTCATCCCAGTGAGAGTACTGAATCGGTCTGGATCCTGAAGTCCTCAACTCCTCCAGCTTGTCAATGTCTGCTCATTGGCTCCTTTGAGCTCTTGAGCCATTAGCTTTAGAGAAGATGATGAAAGATGAACAAGTCCCTTGTACAAAAACATTACCTGAAAATGTTTTTATGCACATGGCAGTTACGATGGTTTAATTTTTTCCCACTGTATTCATATTGCTGTTTTCCCTTCCCTTCTCTGCCACTGGATTTCCCTTTCCTCATATAACAAACCACTACACACACCCATGACACAACTTTTTGCCAGACTTTGGTACTTGTGACAAATGTCACACAATCAATCACCTGACTTCTCAAAAAGAAGATCCAGTGGTCTTGAAAAGCCTTCCAGTTTAAGTGGTACCACATGGAAAATACTAGAACTTTTTGATGTGTAAAAAATATTAGTGTGTTAGCTGCCCAGTGCAAGCTTCAGTAAAGAGTTTTATATATGCGTTTATACAATACAATAATTTGTGTCTTTTCTGTTTTATTCAGGTCATTGCCATCGTTATGGATATGTTTACAGATGTGGATATTTTTAGAGAAATTGTGGAGGCATCTGCTAGAGGGATTGCAGTGTATCTCCTGCTTGATGAGTCAAACTTCAGTCACTTTTTGAAAATGACAGAGAAACAAGGCTGTCAAGTTCAGAGGCTCAGGGTAAGGCTTGCTGTGTTCTTGTGCATGAACATTCACTACTCATTGCTCCGCAACCCACTGAAAAGGGACCATTATTCAAAAAGTGATTATAAAAAACTGCTTTTTCAAATTAACAATAAGTTATAAATAGGTGAGCTCTCAGTGGAACCTTCTATACAAATGTTTTCCTCTTTAGAAAGATTATTAACTTTTTCATGTGTCAGAACAAGGGTATTTAATAGAATGACAGAATTTTTCATATAATATTTGTAAAATAATTTTCCATTATTATGAATTTAGGAATACTGCATGTTTGAAAAACTAGGCTTCTTTTTGTTTTCTCTTAAAGTAGCCTGCAAATAGAGTCATAAAGCTTATGTAAATTAATAAATTGCATACTTCATTTTATGATCTTTTTTTAAAGTTATTGTGTATTAAAATACTTGAAAAGGCCCAAGATTCTATTTTATAAGTGTTGTCCTGAAAATCCATATTAGCATGTCTGTCTGCATCATGTCTTAGAGAGTATTACTTTTATACATGAAATACGTAATTTTATCTTCTAAGAAAGATAACAAGAAGACTAATGTTTACATTTTTCACAAGATGTCCTGTACCGCCCTAATATTTAACAGGGATAAGAATGCAAACTGTGAGCTGCACTGACCTGAAGTAAATGAGCTTCATAAATACTTCTAGATTTACTGTACTGTAGATAATCTAGCACTGACAAAGTTCCAAGGACATTGCCAGAGTTTACTTGCAAAGCTCTGAGCACTGCCTTGGCTAAACTTCATATAGTTCCATTTGCAATTCCTTGTTTCTGTAACTAGTGAGGCCAGGCGAAAATATTATAAAATATCTTCCTAGCAGCATCCATTTTAAGAACGTGGTCCTAAAATCAGGTGGAGATGTGGTGTGTTTGTGAGGATAAAGAGGACTTTTTGGTAGAATTTTGGAGCAAGCCTGTATTTTATACCAATTTTTGCTCTGGAGTGTTGACTTAGGTCCTTAAAAATATTCCGCACCACTTTCCATGCTTGTTCCTTGTGTATAAGTGTGTGGGATTGCCCTCTGGTGGCCTCATACACAGAGCTATGGGAACTTTTGGAAAGAAAATATCAAAAACATGTTGTGGTTCTGTAAACACTGGTCGTGATTGCCTTCATGAAGTCAGTATTTGGCAATATTTCCATACTGTGGAACTTGGGATACCACCACTTGCTGATTACTTGGTTTAATTATGCCATAGAGGTTGCCAAAAATGCTGTATGTCTTTTTACGGCATGAGTTTTATCCTCTCAAAATGAAAGAAATTAGGAGCATGCATTGCAAGTGATAGCTCAAAAAATGCCATAGTATGCATTTTCCAATTAATTCTGTGCAATGTGTATCTACAGCTGTTTTGAAAGCTTAACTTCTTTCGGGTGGATTCATGGATGTCTTTTTCATGTGGTTTTATAGACCTACAGGCATTTATACTGTGGTTGAAAGAATTAATGTACATGCATTAGAGTTTATTTTGTATGGATTAGTGTGAATTGGAGAGCCTCGGACTTGGCCTCTTCAGTGGCATTATATGTTTCTGTTTTGTAAAAATGGAAGAAATAAAATACATTTTTACTTGCAAGCTTTACTTTGAGGTTTATCAGAAAATGAGAAATATATGCCAAAGAGCTAAGCAGTAATCCTGTTGTGTGCTGGGTTTTCAGTTTAGCTTGTTAGAAAGTTCTTCAAATTAATGGTCTTCTCATCCAAGTGCTACTCCCAGTGACTGTTGCTTGAGAATAGAAGCTTACTACTCCCGCAGTAATTTTCCTGTGCCTTTCTTGAGGATGAAGAGAAACTGCAGGTGACTATGAAAGAACAGTCAGTACTTTGGAAAAGTTTTCTTCTTTTCCCTCTTTCCCATTACCTCAAGTTTCACAAAAAGCCCCCACATCTTCAACTTTTTTGTGCTCTTGGCTTTCAGTCTTCCCCTTTGTTCAGTGAAAGCAGGAAGAGGACAGCAGTGTATGGAACTATTGCTTTTCCTCAAGGTGTACAGCCTGCCCAGAGAGGTTGTGGAGTCTCCTTCTCTGGAGATACTCAGAACCCACCTGGACACCATCCTGTGCAACCAGCTCTAGGTGATCCTGCTTTAGCAGGGAGGTTGGACTGGATGATCTCCAGAGGTCCCTTCCAACCCCTGCCATTCTGTGATTCTGTGATTCTGTAGCTGTACCAGCAGCATTGGTCTTGTTATTCTCTGCCATGATTTGGTTCAGTCTTGCAGGAGTCTGGCAGATGCTCATCACACCATGTACTCATGATGAGTTTTTGTAAAGCTTTTCTGACTCAACGCCTTCTCTGGCTCTTTTTCTCTTCATTTGAATCAGTAAAAAATGAGATGCAGTGATGAGCGAAACTATTTTTTAATTCAGATTCATAATTCAATAGTCTTCTGTAAGGAAAGAAGAGGATTTTATTCATAAATCTACATTAAATGTCTATGCAGACAGTTTTCCTCATCCATAGTCTGAGTGCATATTAGGGCATGTTTCCCTCTCTATTGAAAGATGTAACTGAAAAAATGGATAGAGTATATATTCTGTGATTATTTTGTGAATTCTGTATGGGAGAATATGAAATCAGAGGTTTACCAGGAGTTTTTTGAGTCTTTCCTACAGCATTTCTTCTTTCGGGTTGGTTTTTACTTAATGTTCACCTTAACATCACCAGTGGAATTCAAATCAAATAAACAATTCCTTTCTTATACTTTCCCATTTCTCCTTCCTCAGTTTCATTTATCTGTTTCCTGACTGTCCTACATTTTTCCTCAGTAATTAATGTTTCTTACCTTTTTTTTCTCTTCTCTACCTAAGCTTTTTTTGATTAACTTTGTCACTGGTCTGACTTGTTCGGTCAGCAATTCTTTTGCATAGAAAGATGAAGAGTTGTTACAGATTCAGGCCTTTTTCAGGTGATTTTTCAAAAACTAATAGCTAAATTTTTCGAGGGATGCTTTTTTTTCCTGCTACTGACAGGTGCTGCAGCATACTGTGAAATAGATTTGCACTGCAGAATGCAGCACTAAGACAACAATCCCTAGAGCCACCAGAATGCTCAATGCAGAAACTTAATTTTGGATTAAAATCAAAGAACCAATGTAGGCAATGTTGTTTAGTGCCCAAGAAGTCAACCAAGTTCCTCAGCCGATGCCAGATCTTCATGTTTTATTTGATATGAGGTGAGGTATGTGGCAGAGGCTCCGTGCTCTGCAGAAACCTATTTTTACTTCTGGCAATAATGAAGAATCATCTTGCTACAGGGGGATGTTGAAAGCAATTTGGCAGGAACTGTTTATCACCTGATACTCCTCTCAGTATTTTTAATGAATTGCAGGAATCAGAAAATAGAACCACTAATGAATTGATTTTACTTTCGTTTTGTGAAGTCTACTCCCAGATATGCATGCTTAACTGCAAAGAAGGACCTGCTCTTGAGGCCTGATTGCAGTCTGTTATTTCTCACCAATGTTATCAAGATCATCAAAAGTTTTCCTGTATTTCCAAGTAAAAGTCAAATTTGGTTATTAAATAGGTATGTACAGCATGGTGTCATACCTGTGAGCAAACTTCTGTGCCAAGGGACCCCAGACTCCAATGAAGTCACTGAGATTTTGTTTTCAGTGGTCATTGGATCAGATTCAAAGTCGGAATAAAAGCGAACTTGAAAACTACCTAGCATTTGTACGGCAACTAATATCTTTTAGTAAGAATAGAGGTCTGGGCTAATAAATAACATTAGTAATGATGAACAGTATAAGAAATGTGACTTTTTTTTTCTTTAAAGCTGTTAGGCTAAGTTTTAGGTAGACATCTATTTTCTTCTTTGTGCATGTTCTTGACAGGAAGTACAGGGTGAGTAATTGACCACTGATAAAAACAGGCTCAATAAATAGAAAGTGCTGAAGTGAAATGTTTGAGACCATTATATTCACTGTACTTACCTATCACATTGCAGGGTTTTTACTGATGAAAATAAATGTGTAATGTTGAATTATACTTCCAAATTTTAAATCATGCTTATGTGTCTCTCTCTGTGAAGATAGTGTTACAGTCATACATAAAAAGAGAAGTTAGAGCTTGTTTCCTGTTCATCATTGGGGTGTCATTTAACTGGGCAGCCCTGATGTCCATCCTTAAACCTCAGCACTGGATGTTATAAACACCTCTGAACATCCTACAACCTGGTCTCGGAGGAGGGAGAAGATCCTGTGTCTGGCTTCGAAAACCTCCTAAAACATCAAGTCCTCAGTTAAAGTATTCTTCCCATCCACTAGCAGTCACTGACAAAAACAGGTTACAGGACCGGACAGACTTTCTGCCTGACTCACTATGGCAAATCTTACATGCTTTTGTGTGTCCTGTCAGGCTAGCTGGGATCCTTCATGATGTGTGGTTTCTGGTTTGCCCATGATTTTCCTCTCAGGATTCATAAAGGAATTATTACTTTACCCACAATGATGCATAACACTTCTGCAGTGATGAGTGACACGCTACTGTTAGCAGGGGAGTCCTGTATACTGATAATGAAACCAAGTAGGAAGGTGAAGCCCAGCATTTCATACCAAATGGGGCTTGCAGTTCAGTATGTATATATTTACTGCTTCTAATCCTAAGTGGAATGCATTTTTATTATATATCCTCAAATATTGTCTGTATTTTGGGCGCTTATTCAAAGCATGCATGTCTGACACCTAATTAGAGCGTTTGAAGTAGGTGAAGAATGCCAGATGAATTGTGGAGAAAAAGGAAGTGTTATGTGAGAAATGTGAGCATGATCTCCGGCACATGCCTTTGCAATGCTGCCATGTTCCCGTCTTTGAGTGGATGACCTACCGAGACAGGGAAAGAGTTGGCAAGACTAAGGGAGTAGGATAGAAAAGCTGCAGGAGGAATAATACTGAAGAGAAAGCAAAAAGGAGAACAGAGGAAGCAGTGACTATGATTTTTTTTAAAAAAACCCAGCAATTTAATGTAAATTTTATTCCTTTTTTAGATATGCCTGCTTGAAGTTATATTTCAAATTATGAGTACCTAAGGCAAAGCTTTTTTTAATATAGCATGGTAATTTGCAAGCCCTTAGCCTTGTTTGTGCCTCCAGCATTCCAGGTTCTGAAGTGATACCCTGTCCAATACTGATCAGGCTTTATCTCAATAAGATTTGATATGTTCAGCTGGTATGTCTTTAGGCCAGCATTACTTGTTATGATTATTTGAAAATGTATAGTCTGTCTCTCAAGTTACTTTTTTTCAAATTATGACATAAGTATATTTTAATATAGTTAAATATAAGTCAACATACAAATAAAATTACATGGTAAGAGAATTGGATAAAACAGTCATTGACATAAATGCAAATTTCATTACTAATTCATAAAATTTTGTGTTATAGTAAATAAGGGTTTACTATTGTTATAATCTTTAGAATGGGTAAATTCCAGTATTTTCTTTTTTTTCTTTTTCAGAAATTACTTTTTCCACTCTATTTGATTTTGAAATAAAAGCTTTTTATTTAAGTACTTTGACTTAAAGCATGAGTATCTACTGGAGAAATAATATTTTTCTTCAGTGGGATTGGCTTGTTCAAAGTTCAACAAAAACCACACTGGAAAAGTGGAAAAATTGACTTTCATTGATAAGAAAACTTCTAATTGAAGTGCAGAAGACTTGAAAGACACAATACTAGATTGTCAAAAATGATTAGCGGGTAGAGATGCAAAATTATGTTAACTTCCCATTCTATAATGCAAATTGGGTTGTTACTGTTATTGATTCTTTTTTAGCTGTTTCTGAAAATACACCTAAGCATCCATCTGTATTTTCACTTTAAAATTTTTTACCTTTTAAAATAATTCACTTCTAGATAATACTTCTTTTATTTAATCAATTTGATATGCCAAGTTAAGAGATAAACTTTATGTTTTATGTTTCTAGCACATTTGCAAGACATTTAGGTCACAACCAAAAGCAATTTTTAAATTGCAGTCTTTTTACATTTTAACTGAATTGCATTTTTGTTCAAATACAGCTTGACAAAACTACTAAATAAAAACTCACATAATAAATAAAACTTAAAGAACTTGGATAGCTTAAGTCAAACCATAATGTACCAGCTCAGCAGCTTTTAAGTGTAACTCTTGCTTCTTTGATTTGATTTTTCTTTTGATGAAAGTTTTAAGATACCAACAGTGAAATACATAGTGATTTAGAAAGCATGTGTTATTTGGAAATGTGCTTTCATTCCATGGAGATTTTCTCTGTTTTCCAACAGAGAAACCTCTGTCTATTAGAACTTTACATGTTTTAGGTAAATGCATAAGTGATCCCATAGACAATAAAGGTTTATGTAATTGTATTGCAAACTCAGTCATACTTTATAGACTGGAATCTTAAATACTTTTGTAAGTTTAAACGCCTCTACAGCTTCCTGAGGAGGAGAAGTGGAGAGAGAGGTGCTGAGCTTTTCTCCCTGGGATCCAGTGACAAGATGTGTGGGAATGGTTCAAAGCTGCACAGAGGGAGATTTAGACTGGGCATTAGGAAGTGTTTCTTTACCAAGAGGGTGGTCAGACACATGTGTGCCTACTGGGGTTAAACCACAGCAACTTAATAACATTCTTTAACTTTTGGTCAGCCCTGAAGTGCTCAAACAGTTGGACTAGATGATTGTTGTAGGTCCCTTCCAACTGAAATAGTTCTGTTCTGTTCTATTCCATTCCATTCCATTCCATTCCATTCCATTCCATTCCATTCCATTCCATTCCATTCATTTTATCCCTCCCCCCCGATTTTGCTGAATTTACCCTATATACAATCTTACCTGTTTTGCTTCATGAACAGCCCTAATCCATCTGGCCTTTACAGAGCACGTCTGCTCTGATTTTCAACCTGTCCTTGTAGCAGTCCCATGAAGCAAGACATTCCTTTGTATTCACAGGTCTTATATTCCACTGTTTCCGTATATGCAGTCTATGTAATAATCATATAGATTCTGTTTTCTTACTGCCAATGCTAAACTATGGATTTTACTCCCATAGGAATACTTGTAAATTACCACAAATTAGCATTGCTAGAACAAATATTGCAAAGCTAGAAACTACAGTAAATATTGTGATCATTCTAAACTATTTTTATGTCTTGTGAGGCATTTTGTATCTCACAGCCATATGAGGTAGAGGCTGTAGGATGGTTTGCATTGAATATAAATTCTATTTTTTATATAAATAAGCACCTTTCTGTAACACTTTCTGATAAAAGCTTTTTGATTTTTTTCCTACATCCATGTAAGAACTTTTTGAAAATTATTATTAGTACAGCCCAGAAGGCGATGTAACACTTCTTTTGAATTAATTTATTTCTAGGAGCTTAAAAAAAAACAGGTGACAGTAGAGAGGAAAAAAAAAAATACCCTGGCTCAGCTAAATCAATTTCATCCACAGTCCGTGAGAAAAATTGACCATATTTCCATATTTTTGAGATCCAATGTGGAAAATTTCCCAAGTGCAATTCACTGAGTTCGCATGAGTAAAACATAAAGCTTCTTAATAGAATTCAAACTTAACTGCTGCGTAGAGTTCATGCTACCTATACATGTTGTAATAGCATCTCTGAATTTAGAAATGTGATTGATCCCATGGTGCAAAGCTGATTGAGAAATCATACTGGGGGGTAAAACTGCAAGGGGATCTGACACCAGGTGGTATCATTCAATGGACATCTCAGAGTGGGGTATCTGTGTTTGTAGATATAGCAGCCTTATTCAATTAAAAGAAGAGTGATCCTGGCTCTTTAGATGTTGTCCTTGATTAGCTGAGATGCTTGGAAATCTTCTAAATAGCATATATCCAATGATGAAAAGAATTATTTTTTCTCTTGGCGAAGACTTCTTGTGCCAGAACCTCATTTCTGGCAGTGGAGGCCATGGAAAAGCAGAATTTAATTTTCTATTATTCCATCAGACTTGCAGACAAAGCAATAACTTGCCATTCTGGGTCCCTAGGGGACAAGTTTGATCAGAGTTTACTTCTCTGCAGAGTTTGTTAATGTGCAATAATATAACTCTTCTTCTACTGTACCTCTGACTTTTAAACACCCGGATGCTAAATATGGAATATAGGATATCAACTAAAGTATTTCAATTGTCTTTTTCAGAACATGAGGGTGCGGACGGTAAAAGGACAAGATTACTATTCTAAAACAGGAGCAAAATTCCATGGAAAAATGGAACAAAAATTTATTCTTGTTGACTGTAAGAAAGTCATATATGGTTCTTACAGGTAAGATCAGTCACTGAGGTGCATAGAAAACCTGTCATTTCATAACCTCTCCTACTGCAAATCTGGGTTTTTTTCTTTTTCTGAAAATTCTTCCAGGGAACTCAATGGGCAAATTTGATTATCTTTTCTGTAATTTAACAAGTTTTCATAGATACATGTTGCTAACTAGCCTAACAACCAAATTTTGAGATCCTCTGCTCGTTTTTCACAAATAAGAAATAAAGGATATAGCTTTTGCTACAGCTGAAGACTTGCTAAAAAAAGAGAGAAAAATCCTGATTTGTCTTATTTTGCTTGATTTATTCTTGTTTAACAATGGCTCCAGAAAAGGCTGCCAAAATTATTTCATAAGCTCTCTTTGATAGTTCCTCCATGCAATAATCTTCTAAAGCTAATATTATAGACCTATTCTATGGCACTCTCTAGTGTATCATGGTCAAATTCAGAATTGCCCAAGTTAAGTTGACATAGCCTCTCTTTATATTTGGCTAAGTTTCTTTATTCTGCTTTCCATTTCATTTCCAGTGTATGTGTGCAAAGCATAGTCTGGAAGAACTTAAAGCTTTGCAGACCTGGAAAAACCCGAAGCTAAAGCAGGGACGGTTTTATCTCACGCATTATTAAATATTTTCCTTCTTTTCATGCTACACTTCTCTCGTTTGAATTAGTTTCTGCCAGCATAGTACCTGGGTGCCAGATCCACAGCCACTGAGTTTCATAGATTTCCACCACTGTAAGCTTTCGAAAATCTGGCTTATTTCCTCTGAGACTTGGCCAGCCCCAAATTCAGACGGATGTGTATAAATGGTAGTGAAATAAGTGACAAGTTCATAAATGAATCAGTGTAAGGGAGTCCAGGGAGAGCCTGCCTGCTTTGACATCTACACAGGGTGTTAGAGTCTGTGAGAATGTGATAGTTTTTCTCATTTCATTTTGAAAAATAACACTGCTTTAAGACCTAGCACTACAGGGGCTGAAATCATCAATTTCTGTAAACATTATGCTTGCTTTGTAAAAGAATCTAGTGATTTATAACAGGAAAGACGAGTCTTTCCGAATTCTTGCTCTCTGAACTCAATTTAAAGTTTAGAGGTTTTTTTCAAATATTACAAAATACATTATTCTTAATTGTGAAAATTAATAGAAAAAACTTATGCATCAAGATTTGATTTAATCTCAGAACACTATTATTTCCTGAAAAACACAAAACTAACAAAACAAATAAAATTAAATCAGCAAGCTATTTAGATGAATACAATAAACCTATTTTCTAACATCCAGAAGACAAATGCAAATAAAACAAGTTCATTGATTTAATTTGATTTTTTCACTTTTTTTTCAATGAAAATAAGATTGCAAACCAGATTTTTCCTTTGTTGTAATCTACAAATCGCATGCTTTTGACACCATGCTATTAGGCTTGTTGAAACATCCTTAATGTACATGTTACTGTATTTTATCTCATTTTGTAGCTGTAAAGTAGCTATAGCTACTTAGATCTGAGCAGGTGCTCAGCCTTTCTAAGTACAATAGAAAAAAGAAAAAATTCCTTCATTGGAGTATCATCATTGCAATTAAATGAAATGTTCATATCCAACCTGGTATGCATAGTAGAAAATATAAACTTTTTAACAATTCTGAGGTGTAACTTTTGAAAATGCGTTTAGAGTGAAGTACATTCAGAACTGTTGAAGCAGTTCTGCATATTATTTCAAATGTGGTTTAGGGTTTTTTTGACAACATAACCACCCATTAACATTCTCTGACTCAGGAGTAAATACAGTGGGTCTAGTCAATCCTGGCTTAGTCTTTGTAGACATGATTTTGTGCCATGAGATATTTGTACTCCACCGTTCTACATTTGTGGATACTTTTTTTCAGTATCCACTTTTTATCAGGGCAAGTAAGTATAGACTCATTCCTGCTCCCACCAAAAGCAGTGGAAAGACTCCAGCTGAGTTCGACTGGTATTAGATTAAACCTTCCAAATCCAAATTACATGAATCATGCCTACAATTTATTCATTTATTTAGAAAGTATTTGCACAAACCCCAGGTTTGTGTGAAAGCTTTCTTTTCAGGAAGGACCAGTGTAATACGTTAGTTCAAAGGAACTGTTTCTGATGGTCATTTGTTCTTCTTTCAGCTTTATGTGGTCATTTGAAAAAACCAACCTCAGTATGGTTCAAGTTATCACAGGACAGCTGGTGGAATCCTTTGATGAAGAGTTCAGGACACTGTACGCCCGTTCTTCTGTTCCTAGTTCATTTGCCCCAGAATTAGTGCATGTAAACAGTCGCAGGACACTCTGGGATAATGATACATACCAACACTCGGTGTCTTCCTTGGCTTCAGTTTCTAGCCAAAGAAACCTTTTTAGTAGGCAAGACAAGGTTCACCAGATAGATCCTGTTTGTTGGAAAACTCGTGGAAGATATGCTGTGAATGAAATCGATAAATATGGCTTGAGAAATCAAGCCTACAATAAACAACCATTTCATCCAGGTTTTAATATGCAAAATCCAATCCAGCAGTATCAACCTAGTGAAAAAAATGAGCACTGGAAGAGACATAGTTATGCTGGGGAGAAGCCAGAACGGACACCTTACCTGTTGCTCAACAGAGCTATTAACAGAGCCAACAATCCATCAAATACTTGGAAAATGCCTTCCGATAGCCTTAGTATTGTGTCTTCATTACGAGGAGGATATGCAAATAACTACAATACACCCCAGCAAAGTTTTGCCGATCAGTTTTCACGACCAAAGGTAAATCTTGCAGAAAGAAATTCAATTGTACGGAGGTCTTTTAATGGGACAGACAATCATATCCGCCATCTACAGCAAAGGATGCCAACCCTCGAACACACAACAAAATCATTCCTACGTAACTGGCGAATTAAGTCATATTTGAATGATCAAACAGATTATCCAGTAGAGTCTAATGGGTCGGCCTTGGGTGACAGATATGATAGCTATGACACAGCTGAAAATATTAAAGCTCATGCGTTGTATTCTCATTCTCGCTTACGATCATCATTGGTGTTTCAGCCAACTTTACCTGAACAGCAGGAAGTAAGCAGCTGTGCAAGTTCTTCAAATTCAACTATAATTGGGTCAGAGGGCAGTGCAACACCTAAAGGGACATCTAATCATGCTCCAAGTGTGGAAAATGGAACAGATAATACTTTAGAAGAGCTTAGCACAAACGTGCCACTTAAATCAGATGCACCAAAAACCCATGGAATTCACATTGCAGACAACACAAAACCTAGTGTAAATTCAAATGCAGTGGGCGACTCATCCCTCTACTTGTACGCGACACTGTGTGCAGACAAACATGCAGAAAATTTGAAGAACCTTCAAAATGAAAATATGCTAAAAAGGAGAAGTTTTCCCATGTTTAATTCAAAGTCCATATTAGACCCTGGTGCCAACAAACACGCATCCAGTTACGTTTACAGCACATTGACTAGGCATAGACTTAAGCAGCCGGTTAGTCCAAAACTGCCTGAAGACACGCTGAAGAGCTCTAAAAGTTTGCACAGTGTGACCAACCACTTGCCACAGGAGGAGAAGAACCTCAAAGGAGAGCTAAAGAGCCCAACTGCTAGCAAGGCAATCTCTATGGCTGCTCTCACTGAACCTAGCAAAGAGGAATCTTGTAAGGATTGCACTTCAAAGAAAGAAAGTAAGAATTCCCCAAGTTTTCTGAAGAAAGGATCCCAGAAATTGCGGTCACTTCTTAATCTCACACCAGACAAGAAGGAAAACTTGTCAAAAAACAAAGGTCCTGCCTTTTACAGAATGTGTAGTAGTTCTGATACATTGGTTTCTGAAGAAGAGAATCAAAAACCGAAGATTTCTGAGAATAAGACAGATTCTTCCCCAAGGAGAAAGAGAAACACATCGTCAAATTCTCAAGGTAGCTTGAACAGAAGTAAAGAAGATGTCACTGGGAGCCCAACGAAGTCTCCAAAGTCTCCGAAGTCACCAAAACCTCAAAAACCTCCATCTGATGAAAGCAATAAAAAGTGTCCTCTCTTGTGCCCGCTTGAAAGTAAGTTCATAGAAACTGCAGGAGATGCATCTACCCCAAGATTTAATACAGAACAGATTCAGTATCAAGATGTAAAGGAAATCACCCCAAATACTACTCCTGAAAGTGCCCCTGTTTCTGCTCTTCAAAGAGCAAGTTCAGTGGCACCACAGCTGGCAAGCCCCAAACACCAAGAGGAGCTAAGGCCTCGTTTGAGTGAAAGGCGTGTTTATAGTCGCTTTGAGCCGTTCTGCAAGATGGAAAATGCTAGCCAACCTGCAGGCAATGCACCCAACAGCAGTTCACGTCTCTCGGATATCAAAAGCAAGACCTTAGGGAATAATTACGGCAGGAGTAATCACATGGTCAGCTACAACTCAACTGCTTACCATCCATTGCAGCCTAACGAAAATAAGCTGAGAGGATTTATGCAAAAGTTTGGGAACTTCCTACACAAAAGCAAATAAAACTTTTGTTGATTATGTTGAAATACAGCAAGAGTAGCAAAGCTGGACATAATTGTAACTGGACAAGACTGACAGCCAACTTTTGTAGAGCTTACTTGGGTTTCTTTTTGGGTCTAGGACATTGGAATGAATGTACATATTTTTACATAATTATCCTAGAATTGTTATAATTAAGTCTTTACAGAGATTCTGTGTCCAGAAGATGTCTCAAGGGAGTTGTTTATAGTGTTTATATTGTAAGATTAATTTTATACTTTTTCCTTCTGAAGAATTTACGTACTAGCATATTGTAAGATTAAGTGTGGGGAAAAAGATGGAGAATGTTTTTAAACTCCAAGTAATACTGTTTCCAAAGATTTGCCCTTTAAAAATAGGATAGCACTAGGAATAGTGGCTTGCATTTTTTCAGCATTTATGTACATTCTCAAATGATAAACACAAATGTTAATGCATTGCATGTTACTTATCTTTAATTTTTGAAAACCTCTTTTAAGCTTCATCTTGTTAATAATTTACCCCATAGCATCTATCGAACTGTTTGGGCAGCAGATGGATCTATCTTACTTTATTGAATTTTCCATGTAATATGATATTTTTCTAAAGTATTTGGCACACAGATCTTAAAGTGACCTTAATCTGAGCTTTCACAGACTTGTTTATGTGGTTAAACTAATGTGAATGTAGGATGAACATTAAAAAAACTATTTATAAAAAAGGTGCCTTGAACATATATTACAACTAGTTTTAATTTCAATGGATTAATTACATTTGTATAACATGCCAGTATTCTGTAATGTATTCTAAAAATAGCTTTTTGTTACATTTTTCTTTCTGGTGTTTAAAAAAAAATAAACCCATGGACATCCATTTCTCAGGTAAGTTTTTGAGTTTCACATGCAACTGTTTTAAATGTTGCCAGATATATTTGCAACTCTGGCTTTAATAACCTAGTTTTTTCAATAAGGTTGCAAGTGCTTAAACTAGATGTATGAGGAAGATTGCAAGCTCAACCCTGTGATGCTGCCTTTTGTCCAAATTAATATTACAAGGCCAGGAGCAATTAGGCATCTAAAAATGAGGTTCGTAAAAGTCACCACATCAAACAATAAGGCACCTCTCCTAAGCCAAAGAAAGTTTCAGTGAAGGGTGATAGTAGCAAGTGTTTAACCTTAATGAAGGTATTTAGGCACCTAACTTCAGTCTAAGGGACATTTTTGTTCATCTGAGCCTCTCAGTCATAAAAAATATATTTAGTATATTAAGTACCGATGCCAGGTTAGTGGTTACAAAACACACAGGCAGGGTGTTTGGGTGGCAGCGTGGCATCCACTTCTCGTCTGCAGGGTGCAGCCAGAACATCCAGCTGGCTCACGCCCTCCTGGATGTGGAGTTTGTCTCTTAGGAGAATGCCATAACCGTTTAGGTGTAAGATGCTCGGCAACAGTTTTCTTCCAAATTCAGAAATTTGGGAAAATTCATTACTGAAAGCTTCTAAGCCTTACACAGGGTCTTCGTGTTTCAAAAGCATGGTTTAGGAGTCCACTTCACTCTTAGATCTGAAAAGTCCTACAGCTTTGTATGGAGGAGTCCCACTAGGAAAGTTTTGGGTTTATTCTTTAGAAAGAAACACCAAAAAGGCATTTTGTGCACCAGCAAGACTGAGTTCATTTGTCTCTTCTACCTGTGGCCCTGGGAAGAGATTTTATATGGAAATCTACTACACCGAGAATCGTCGTGATGCTAGCTCCTGTGAACTCACCATAGTTATTGTCAGTGATTTCAGTGAAGCAGCATCAGCTTTTTGTTCAAACAGTTTCTCAGGCAACCTTACTAGGTTGATGCATCACAGCAATAACCGTTTCACTGTGGGGATGGCATTTATTTATGAGTGGCAAAGTCTTGCATCTCGATCCTCTGCTGAAAGCTTTGGTCTCCCCTTCACCTCTTCAAAAAGAGATTTTTACTAATTTCTTGATGAACACCGGTCACTTTGTTCACTCCTTGCTGAAATGCCATAGTTGGTATTTTTTTCCAAATGAACATTTATACTGAAATATTCTGTCCTGACAGAGGTAGCATTTTCAGACCCAAGGCAAGGAGTGTCATCTTGGTACTCCAGGCATATTTTAATATAGGTACAACATACTTCCACAGCTGCACAGCCAACAGCAACGCAATGCTGTACTTTTTATAACTCTCTAATATTTTTTAGCAGGACAGACGGTTATCCAGGATAGCGCGTGAATTAACAATGCAGCAAAGGAACTTAATCAAGATGCAGGTGGTGCTAAAAATGGTGGGGATTTTAGGAGGATCTTTAGTTTTCACTCGTACTCTTACGAGCTCTCACCACTTGTAGCCAGTACTATATTGGAAAGGAAATGAGAGAGGGATAACAAGGGTCTTGGGGCAAATTTTGAAGTGCCACTGCTTTCCATTTTGTAGTAAACTTTGGGGAATCTATTTTGATACAATTTAGAAATATTTTGCTGTATTTTTCAAAGTAGATTGCTAATTAGAGAGTCCTGAGAAAGGCAGATATTTTAATTTACCAAGTCATCTATGTTTATAGATATATACTGCTATTTTGTACCTACACAGAAGATTAAGAACCTTCAGTGAAGAGCCTGCTCATAGACTTAATAATGCAAAATAAAAAAATCACAGTAGAACTAGCTTTTTTTTCATTTTCAGATCTCTCCTCGGATATCCCGCATAGGAATGTGGCCACATTAAGGCCTGATCAGAGGTTAATTGAACCGAATGCAAAAGACCACTGCAGACCTCAGTGGAAGTAAGATCAGGCACTTAATGTATTGACACCACTCTTTTAGGAATGACCCAACGCTGCTTGGGCAGCGCGGGAGCAGCAGCCCAGTGCCCTGCTTGCAGCGAGGGCTTTGAAGGTGGGGGAGCACGCTGGGGAGCTCCGCAGGTGATGCACGGGCCAACTGTTAGTTTGTTCCTTCCAGAATTGTGTGTTAAAGGTGAGAAAACAATGCTCATCCAGTCCTGTCTGATCTTGCCTCGTGTCTCTGTGGGAACCCAGCTGTTCACAAATAGAAAGGAGAAATATGGAAAAGACAGACACCCACTTTTTGCATCAGCAAAGACAAGGCATATGCACATGTTTGGAGGGAAAAATAAGATACATTTTTGAACTTCCTTTTTCCCAAAGCTTGTCTTGATGTTTCTGCTTTTCCAAGGAGAATGCATTTTGCTCAACGTGTCCTACATGTGGTCTGCACGTTGCAAGTTTGTTCCACCCCGCACACGCCCAATGCACTCCCAGTTTTGTAAGACTATGAAGTAACAGCTGCTGCCGTGCAAGACGGTCATCTGGCCAAATGGCTTGGGAGTTGGGAAACCCATAAAAAATGATGCGTCACTTCCACATTCCATAAAACTCCATTAGCACCTTAATAGATCTAGGAGGGTGGCTGTGCGAAAGCTGATCGGGAGCACTGTCGGGAGCGGAGGGCAGTGCAGCCGGGAGATACAGGCTTCTCATACGGTGCCCATTCAATTCACGTCGTAAATAAACCGCCCCTACATACGGTCATAATACCCGGTGAATCAATTGCTTCATTTCTTCAGCCTTGTAACAAACAATTTTTACCGCCTCTCAGATTGCAAAATGTTGGTTGTTCTCTTATTAATGGGCTTGCATTGCACTCTTTATTCATGCTAACAGACACGAACTAGATGTAAATGTTGAAAATTAAGAAAAATTAAATTTCCAGCTGTCTAGTACATGAGGGAGTAGTATTTGTTGCAAAGCTTGAGAGAAAAAGAAAGCTTACCAGGAAATAAATATTTCTGCATTGATAGGTGAAAAATTACTATTCAGAAAAAAAGTTTGATCATTTTTTAGCTTTCTGAAATGTGTTAGGAAATGTCATTTATAAAAAGTCATAAGAAAAATAATACCAAAATCTGTTGCAGGACAATGTAAAAATAAAATTTTAAATGGCTCGACTAGGCTGTACGATATATATATATATCTCGCGTATATATGGTTTCATTGTTTTCTTTAGGCCATGTCTAATTTTGACTTATGGCGACACCACGTTTCAACATCATGTCTGGCATATTTCTTTCAGATGTCGCATATGCTAGTGTTAAAATACCATTCTTCTGGTTTCAGGGTTTAGTTCAATCTTCCTTAGCGCTGGGTCTGTGGATCCCTGGTGATCAATAAGATTTCAAAAGGTGACATGGAAGTGAATTCAGGTGACTGGAAAAACCCAATGAGATAAAACAGAAAAGCATTTGTGCATATTTCCATATACAGCAAAGGAAGCAAGTAAAATCAGAACATAAAGTCAGAAGTAAACATCCGTAATGTGCTTTCTACCACTTGAAAATGAAAGCTGGTACACCAGCGCTGCAGGAAAAAAAAAAAATCAAGTGCTCTTTGATTAAAATAGCTGAGAAACACTGACCTAGATGATGCAAAGCAAGCATGAGGGCTGCTACGAACACACAAAACTCCAGAAGAGATATTACCGCGTAATTTCTGGGGGTGGGGAATAAAAAGTAATTCCATCAAGTTGGTTTCAATACTGACAGATGTCAAATACTGTGCTGGTTTCACTTAAAATTGTTACTTGATCTGTAAATCCTTTTTCTCAGATGGAATTCCTGGATTACATAGCAGCTATATTATGGATATACTGTGTATGTACAGATAGAAACCAAAAATTGTCTCGAAATAATTTATTACTTTTATTTTTTACCAAATAAAATGTTTCTTTTAAAGCTCAGCTCATTCCTGTGTTCTTGTTTTCACTGGCTCATACTGTTATTAACATTTTTCACTTCAAAATTTGGGACATCTTTTTAAAAACATTGACATCAGGTGTGTTGAGTGAACTGTTGTAAATTGAGGTCTCAGAGCTGCTCTGTGGTCGCATCACTGTTTGCACATCTGCTGCACCTTCTACAGGACCAAGAGTCCACCCAAACAACAGAGAAAGGACCAAAGCCAACGTCACTTTAATGTAAAATTTCTGGAATAAAATATAGGCAGCGATAAGCTGGATCAAAAATTAAACAGGGTAAGGTCAACTATGTTAGCATCCCATGTTTACTTTCAGAGCCTTGTATCACTTCCTTGCTGACATTTCGGATTTGTTTGTCTTCCTGTTAATTCTGCCTTGCTAGCCATGTCAGGTTCAACAGTCCTTTCCGTTTCCTCCTTCCATCTCCACCTTCATTTCCTCTTTCCTATTTACATGAAACACCCTTCAGAAATCTGTTTGCCTACCTCTTGCCTTGTAAATGCTATCGAAAAAAATCACTTCCATCACACTGCTTGCGAGAATTAGCTTCAGACAACTCCATGCGTGAGTGCATGCTACTACCGAATGGCTAATGGGAAATTGATTTTGAGTCCTGAGTATTTGCTCGGTGCCTTTGCAAAACCATATATTTAGACTTAATGGCGGAAGGAAATGAAGAGGAAGAGAGGAAGTGAAAAGTGCAAAAGAAAGGTTATAAACCAGTGAGGTGGTTACTCAGTTACCACACATGAACACTCTGTTGGCTGGGGATGTGGCGGTGTGTATGCAGGCACACATGCATGTACCTGTATGCATAATACCGAGGCTCTTACTTGTACAGGAACTTCTACTTACATAGTAATATAAGTAAAATTCATCTCGGTTAATTGAGCTCAAGCCTTTTCTCAGTTCCCACACACAAGAAATCATTATAATTCCCATCTCTTCTTTCCTTCCTGTTTTCCTCACCTAGGTCCAACATAAACTTACCTGCCAGCAACTCTGTCTGCAGCATTGCAGCATCACTAGGTAAATGTTAAAAAACCCCGAACCTTTTCACTTTCTGGACGTATCAGTTGGATTGAGTAGGAAGCTGTGCCTATAGCCAAATGAGGACAAGAGTGACGACCGTACGAGTTGGGGATTTCTGACAGGCAAGTACTTGCATGCCATTCATTACTGAAAATTAAATGTGCCAATTTTTGACAAAACATCATTGAAAACTAGAATAATTAGAGTGAGTTATGCCAGAATTACTTGAATCTCAAAGAATTCCTGGTAGCTGAGTTAGAGCTGTCATCCCCTTTCAGCAGATGGGAAGCCCAAGGCTGCACTGCTCGCACACGCTGGAGCAGCTGTGGGTGCGGACGTGGGTGTCTCCTTCTTTTACCTCTGTGCACTTCCAGCGCCTTGAATTTACCAACATGAGTGACTTGGAGAGTCCATTTCCAGATGTGTAAACTGGGTCTTGTTTGGTACAAGCACATGCTAATGGAAAATCTTGCTTCTATTAAGTGCCTGTAAAATTGTCACTTTTGATATTGCATATCTTTGTATATAATAAACAGCTTTTTCCTATGTATCTCAAAAAATACCAACTTTCACACTGTATTTGAGTCACCAAGCTATTTTTTATCTCAAAGTAGTGGCTACTGGTACTTGGGGCACTATATTGTGCGAAATGTCAGTACATAGTCAACACTTAAATAACGAAAAGGTTTAACCATTACTCTTCATGTGCAAAGGCCAATTTCAAACCCATCGACTTGCTCCTCGAAATAGAAATATCTCAGTGCTTCCCAAGGTGGAACAGACAGTCAACTCTTAGAGTTTGGTACAGCTTTCTGAAGTCCGTGGATGCCTGCATCTAAGCAAAGCCGAGGACTTGGTCTTTGAGTGGACAAGCTGATGAGACAGTCAGAGTAGGGATCAGGGTGCTCTTGGAAACCCCTCATGATACCATCTCTGATTAAAAGCATTTCAGAGATCAATGTATGCCATAGGGAAGCGGGTGGTTTACATATACTTATTCTCCCACTGCTAAGCCTGTCAGCCAGGGAAGCTGTAAAGGTGTCGTACATGGCTCCAGATCCATATCCCCTGTTTCTCCTCTCCTGAGCAGGGCAAGGGCTTTGGGAAAAACACACAAGGAGATAGAGGAAAAAAGGCTTTGGAAGATCAGAAACCTGTTTGTCAGCAGATTTTGTTCTCACCCCCCCACATAAAAAGCCTTTAGGAGGACAACATCTGTCACTGGTTACTCGATACTTAAATAAGTATACTGCTGGGTTTTAGTTATTTCACTGACACTCACCTCTGGCTCAGAAAGTCACTGCACTGCAAATTCTTCGTGGTGGGGGATATATTCTGGAGAAATGTCACTGTACACAATGTCTTTTCAGCCAAGTAACAGTCTCTCTGCCATTGTCCAAAGGACCATGCCATCGCCCTTTGATGCTTCAAATGATCGGACAGAGACAGGATCACAAATCATGGATCTAAAAGAGTGTCCTTCTCACTTGCTGGGAAGACACAAGGTGCAAAAGAGGAGTGTGCCTCCCTCTGCAGATTTCAGCGATGGATGTTTCATACACTAGCTTTTTTAAAAATGTATTTTCCTTATGGTTTTGTCATACACACTGTGCAGACTTAAAGCAATAAAACTGCCCAAACAATAAAGTATTGAACCTTTAGGAGATTCTAAACAGAATGAAAGTTTTGCCTGGAGTATTTCTGTCCTTTTGTTCCCACCCACCACACAGACGTGGCCAGAGAGCAAAAAGCAATGAAAAATGAGAGTAAACCAGAGGGCACCTTTGTGTCTCATATGTGGTGATACTTTTTCTTCTGCCAGGGTTTCTGCACTGCATGTTGGGTTTAGCTCTCCACTGAAAACCTGTGGGCTCAAGGTGCACCTCTTACACTCGTCTTCAAACCCATGTTTCACAGGCTTGTGTTTAACCTCCCATTTATCGCATTATTTCATTCACCACTTTTTATGTTTTAAAACATAATCTATACTGAAATACATTTTTCCTGAGGAGTATCGCTTGTTCCAGAGATAATATTTTGAATGTTATGTATACATACATATACACATACACGCACATACACACACACTTGTTTTCCAGCTTGATCAACTCTAAAGACATCAAATATATTCAACAATGATCTACAATTCAAAAGAGATTACTTTCTCAGTAGATAAAAATTTACACTCTATAATCTTTAGATTAACAGGCAATATTTTATTCAGTTCACAAGCCAATAATTTGAATTATTTTCAGATCAATTATTTATAACAATGTTAATCTCATGACCTTGAGAGATTAATAGTAAATGAAGTTGATAGTTGACAGTCTGAATTCAGTCAACATTTACTTAATTTGCATTTGCTTGAGCAAGCACTATTAAACCTCATCAAAAAGAGCGAGCATTACACTTGGATATACACTTACACAAGGTCTGGCGCACACCTGCTTTTACTGACCTAGCAGCAACAGAAAGAAATAAGCAGCAGCAGCAGCAGATATAAATCTCTCATGCTCAGTTTTGAAGCAAAATGTTAAATATCATGGCAGGGATTTGGAAATTCAAGTCCCGTTTTCACAGTCACTGAGACGACAGGGTTTTGGTGGGTGTGTTTTCTTGGGGGGGAAGGAGGGGCTCCACACCATATCTGGACTTACTCCATGTATTTTCTAGACAAGCCTATCTTGAAAGGACTCATCACACTCAACTCTTACTGCTTGTTAAGGGAGAGATATAAGTACTTTTCAAATCTGTAAAGCCTGCAAACTGCTTGTGTGATTTTGGAAAGGGCACCTTCAGTCACATAATGAGAGCCCCAGGGATTCATACCGGAGCCTGCACTTCAGAGGGGGAATCTTTCTAGGGAATAACGCACTGAATTTTGGTCACGTGGACAACAAGGAGAGCTTATTTTCAGAAGAACGTCAGGAATGTATAGGCATCTTTAGATGGCAAGTCTTAGAAAGTCTGAAAAATAAATAAATTAAATAAAAATAAATATCTACATTAGAGCAGGAATCATGCATTGGTTTCTCTTTTTTTTTAAATAAATCTTATTTTTCCTTCCCCAAGATCAAACACCTTTTATTAATTAATAAATCCTCTTCCTTTGAATTTTAAATAACTCCCTTCATTACCATGACTGCCTTGGGTCCCAAAATTACAGGAAACACAAAAGACATGACCTTGCAAACTTTAGCTACCTCAAGTTTCAAGCAGTATACCATGAAGCATATTTTAGCGTGTTCCTTCACGAGTAATTGAATACTTTTCTCCTCTTACTTGAGAAGGAAGAACCATTATGTCCTTGAACTCTTTAGAAATTGTTTTAGTGTGAGAGGAAATGTGGGTCAAACCATTTATCTCATAATACTTGAATACATGCCTGTAAATCTCTTAATTAAATGGGAAAAAGAATCAGAGAGGAAAAAAGAGATATTAGTCCCTCCATCTGCCCGAGGCAGCCAAAACGCACATTGGCACATTTTCATTCCCTGCCAGCGGCAAGCCAGATTTGCAGCGCTTTGAAGTGACAAACAAAATAAGGTGACAAGTAAAAATATTGTAAAGCCCAGGCTGCCATTTCACACAGAGCACCATGCTTACTTGCCTCTTCGGTCTTTAAACACAAATCTCAGAAAAGTACAAAAGCTACAAGGCTCTGTTATTGTCCTGAGCAGAGAGCTGACTTTGCCGATGCTGAGCACCACCGAGGCAAGGCAGAGTCCGTCCTGGCACGGTGCTCAGTGCGCTCCTTGCGCAGCGGAGGGGGAACCTCGCCTGGTGTTTTTAGCGCTTCCCAGCAACTGGACAAACTCCTGTCTGCAGGTATCCCATATCCTCCCTATAGTTGTTTCTATATATTTATTTATTTAAAGTGTGGAGCTCAAATCTAGAGGTCAAAGACCTGCATCCTGTTCTGGCGTGTGCATGGTCAGGTTAAATAGTCAGAAAATGCAGCCCCAAAATCTTTTCTCTTGATGTTGGTGAGTGACCACATCAGATCTCAGTGAGATTTCTATTACTGTTTGAGAAACGGAAACATCTTCCTGAATATCACAGAAAGGGAAAAAAAAAAAAAGTCTCCCCTCACAGATCTTTTTTATGGCCCTTTTCAGGTGGGAGCAGACTGTCATGACAGGGAGAAGCGCTGAGGAGGAAGGAGAAGGGCCAGTGGTGTGATTTGTCACTTGTCCAGTGGAAAGCACAAGGTGACATAAAGCCATAAGAAACAGGAATCTGACCTTATCAGTACAGTGAGTTAATAGCTCTATTCCTGTAAGCTCTTCCAAGAAGTCTCAAGCAGGTCTGGTCCGTGGTGCTCCTCCTCTGATGAAAATTTCTTGCATGCAATGATGATAAAAGACCTGGTCTTTGGGGTTTTTTTCCTCATTTCCTGAAAGAAATGTCTTTCCTCCCCACGCTGCCACCCATGCATTTATGGGTACAGCACAGCAACAGCATCGCTGCGTAATGACACTCCAGAGAAATGTGCAAGCTACAATTTTGCAGTTATAATGAGATTGCTAAAGTACCTGAAGTGCCATAGTTCAAAGCCTGCTCAGGTATCTCCGTTCTTTTGCATTGGCAAAAGTATAGACAGAACCATAGAAGGGATGACAAAACTGGCATTTAAGCCATCCACAGTTTTTGAGGTTCGATATCAATGTATTGGTCTGATAGCAGTCTTCACATGATAACTGATTATATCCTGTGATATTTAAATATATATAATATTTATAGTCTTAAATAATAAATCAATATTTAATATTTATGTGTTTGAGCTGACAAGGTAGTAAAATGCCTCAGACTAAAGGGCATATTAATAAACAGCCCTGGTTTTGCAGATGGTCCCTTACTGACCTCCAAAATTAAGAACAGAGTGTTCTTTGAGGTTGACTTTAGCTAGTAATCAATTATATGAAATGATGCTTAGGAAACATATAATTAATTTGCTTTCAGTATGGTGATGATGCAGGCATAAAAGGATGATCATCAAAAGAGAGGGTATAGAAAAGAGGAACCTGATGACAGACTTTTTCAAACATCTTTTTGGATTTTTTTTTTCATGTGCATGATGTGTATTCCCCGTATAGATGAAAAACTACAGATGAATCATAAAATAAAAGTAGTGTGAATGAATGGATTCTGCTTACTCTAAAACATAGTTAATAATGCATTCAATACTTTCAGCTAATACTAGAGCCTACAGCTGTTACATCTGAATAACACTGAAGCAATTTCCATGCTGATTTACACCCAAGAGAGGGCAGTTCCAAGTCCTGATTTTCAGGATGAGCAATATTTTTAAATGAAGGATTGGACTAGCACTTGGGAGATTAAGATTCAGCAGTTCTTCCACAGATTTCTTATGTAGCCAGGTAAGACTTGATTTCTGAACAAGCTGTGCTACCTCATTTTTGTATCCTCCATTTGTCCTCTAAACTAAAATAAAGAAGCAGAGCTGGATGCAATGACCAAAGGACAGGATTCCTTCTTCCCCTGACTAAATACCTTAATCAACAGGCACCTCTTTTTTTTTTTTTTGTCCTTATCTGGTTTGCTACCTGATGGCTCTGCTTCAACAGTGGGGCTCCTCCGGGGGTGGTCCTGAAGAGCTACTGGTTCTCCCTCAGCTTTGTGCAAACCTTCTGCATCAACCAGGGACACACACACCCCCCAGGCATATATGGACCAGGTATCTTGAGTGTAATAAATGAAGGAAAATTTAACCGAGAAACTTTAAAGGCATAGACGTGAGAGAGATGATGATTGTCTCTCTGCCAGCATGATCCAGGCCCCTTAGGGGTGACTAAAAGTGAAACTTAAGTGGTCATAAAACTGTAATACTGCCAACTGACTGGGCACCAGTGACTTCCCAGCCAGCCAGAAACCAGGCTGGCTTTTGAGGCTTAAAAAATTGAATCAATGTGAATAAAATGGGTATTGTGCAGGTGGCACTTTTGCTGATCTGGTTTCTGGTCCATTTTTTCTCTCTCTCCACTACATAGCTACTCCAATACAAAAAGAAAAAAAAAAAAAAAAAATCTACCATTTACCTGTCTGCATCTTGCCAGGGACAAGCCACGATACTTCCCCTGTGCCCATTGAACAGCTGTCTGCTGCAGTCCCATTTCCCTTCTGTCCAGCAGGTAAGAGTTCCTAAATTACCCCTTAATGTATCCACTTTTAAATTTTCTCAGTTATATGCATTATAAACTTCAGGATAGAGCGCTGAATAAGTTTCTCCTGCTTCATCATTTGGCTGAACTACTTCTATAACTTATAACCAGGTTTATTTGAATAGGCTAGGTCCAACTTTACAGGCTTGTGAAAAAGATGAGAACAACTGTGCTGTGTAAATCTCTTTTAACATTAGTCACAGTAATTTACACCACTTGCAGCAGTACAGGTCTGAATAAATATCTTTGGCTTTTTGAAATTTTAACTAAGAAGGTTTGTACGTGACTCGTTCTGCAATCATTGTTAGTTTCAATGGTGCCCTTAAAGTACTGTGTTTGATTTTATTTTAAGAAATCTGGCAATAAAAGGGTAATTCTTCGTTTCTTTTTTAAGCAACATTGTTTAACACTTGCAGGATTAATTCCACTTTGGTATTTGAATTTTTTTCCCCCAGTTTTCTCCCAAGATGGGAAAATGTGCTGACAAACGCCAGGGATCTATGCGGCTGCTTGTCCTCGTGGCGCTGAGAGCAAGGCAAATGCCGTGCTGTGGGGAGGAGGCAGGCTGCTGGCGCTTCCCGTGGAAGTCAGCGGGATGATGGGGGCTCCTGGACAACCCACCCAGAAAGGACCGTGGAAGGTGTACGCACCATCTGCAGGGTCAGGAAGGGTTTCACCGTATTCCTTCATCATCCACGTGTTCTCTCGCTGGCCACAGATAGAGGCAGACTCCACTGTGGAATGGCTCCCAACTGGGCCAAATTCAAGGTACCCGTGTCAACAATCGGTGAAGAGACTGAGACAGTGGGGAGGGCTGGGCTGCGCCTGGGTGCAGGTGTCGTGCTGGGACACATGGCATGGGGGCTAGGGCTGGGGACCCTCCCTGGGGGCCCTGGCACCTCCAGCCCCTGAAAGCTTGTCTCCTCACTGACGTTTGCACAAAAGATGTAAAATTAATCACCAAGCCTCTGCCAATGTCTCAAGGAGGTTTTTGTTGAGCCCTGCTGAGGGAGTGGCCGCACTAAGTGAACAAGCAATTGAAATACCTGCTGTAAGCCAGAGGCTAAGCTTGACTTCACAACGATGTGCTACACGCCCTTGCAAAGAGCTGGGCTGGCACAAATAAACGCGACCATTAGTCTGGAGCTTATTTCAGAATCAGAAACTTTGCTTTCTTTTTCCTTCTTTGTAACGGCGAGTTTCTTTTGGTTGTAGATCTGTATATTGTACCCAGGGTTCACTGAAGCAGCAAAAGTCTGGGGACGCATTTTAAGGCAATCAGCAAGAAAACCTTCAGAAGAGTGGTATTTCTATAAAGTGCTGAGCACCTCTCTGATAATAAGACTTTTTAAAGTACTTCAAACTGAGTGGCTATATGGGACCAGAAATACTCAAAATCAAACTGGTTTTGGCTTTTATTTATCAGTTTTACTATTTGGCCCTTTTCATTGTTTATCATGCCACTAACCTACTCCCATGCAACTATATCTTTACCAATACATCATTGCATAAGTGAATCTTCTTAACTTGCATCTTGGTAATTTAGAAACAAAAAATCTAATCTCTCCTTAAAAAATATAAAAAATCTTAACTGGACTGAGTAGCAGGCAGTTGGACTAGATGATCACTGTAGGTCGCTTCCAACTGAAATATTCTGTTCTATTGAATATAAACTGCACAAACTGTAGCTAGTCAGAGATTTTTAGCTGAAAACGTTTTGGAAGCAGATACCAATGCCCATTAAAGGAAAGCCGTTTCATTTCTTTTCTCATTTTCATTTTGCCCCCCCAGGGTAAGCAATTTGGGTGGATTTTTCAACTTGAAAACATTTAGAAAAATTTTCCAAAGCAGTTTGACCACTGCCTTCAGTCACTATGGAAGTGGAAATTCCAGCCCACCCGGTTCAAAATGAATGCTGGCTTTCGAATAAGAGTGCACATACAAAAGTGTAAACATAAACAACAGCCAAACATGATTGACTGGAATGGCTTTGTAAATATAATTTTGAAACTTAATTTACTAGAAAGATTTAACTTTTCTCCTTTGGTTTTGATCTGGAATCTACTCTCTAAATCTCAAAAATCAATTAGAGATGGAAAACATGTTTCCTTCCCGGCTCTCGTATCGCTGCTCTGTGGAACAGGTTAAAGACACAAAGCAGTTATTCGCCATGCAGATTAATGAAGGAAGATTTAGCCTAAGTTTTACTATCAAACCTTCCTCGTTTTGCTCTCCAAAGGAGAGCAGCGTTACAGCTGGTTAGTAGATACACAGCAACATGTGTGAACTAAGGAGGACAAGGGACAAAGGATACGAGCTGAAAAAAGAGAGGTTCAGCCTAGACCTAAGGAGAAACTTTTTCTCCATGAGGACAGCCCCACTACAGAGCAGGTTGCTCAGAGAGGTTGTGCCATCTACATCCTCGGCGGTTTTCAAGACCCAGCTGGATAAAGCCCTCAGCAACCTGGCCTGACCCCACAGCTGGCCCTGCTTTGGGCAGGAGGTTTGACTGGGGACCTCCTGAGGTCCCTTCCAGCCTGCATTATCCTGTGACCATGATTTCTGAGGACGGCTGAAGGAGCTGCCTTTCCACCTGCCTACCAGCACTTAGGTTTGTCTCCCACCTGTGATCCCATGTCTCTGCTATTGCACTGTGATTTGGGGCATTTGCAAACAGCTGGCTGCTGCGCGGCCCTCCAGCATCCTCGTGGCTCTGCTGAGGCTTGAGGAGCTGCACTTTTGCGCAGCAACCCAGTGTGGTGTGTCCCATTCCTGCTCCTGCCTGCAACCCCCAGATTTGGGCATGTCCCCAGCATGTGGCACAGGAGGCAGAAAGGTGGGGAGAAAGGGAAATCTCAGTTCTCCCCTTCCTGCACGAAGCCTGAAGCTGTACCTGCTGCTACACGTGGACCTGTTGCTACTCTTCTCACATGGCAATCTGTCTTCCTTGAGAGAGCACCCTCAAGGGATGCACAGTATTTATTTAAGGTAACCTTTGAGTTTAACGTGCAAGCTGCACTGTGCATTTTATAACTTTGTTTTATCTTCTGTAGAATATGTCTATGTAAGCCACCTCTGTAGGTACAAAGTTTGCTCTGGGGTCTTATTTTGACGGATTTAATGTTTCCTAAATTAGCTTAACATTATTCAGCTTGTGATCTGTGAACTGCTGTTGCTCCACAGAACATCAAAGATGTTCCACAAAATGCTTGCAGACCTCCCCCTTGCAATAAACCCCAACCCTCTTATGCAGTCAAGGACAAAATGAGGGAAATCAAATAATAAATGAGTACTTAAAGTTTACACTGTTGTTCTGGGTTGGAAATGAATAGCATTGTGCTGGAACTGCAAGAGATAGTCCTTTCTTTTTTTCTCCAAATAGTAGATGGTCCATTAATTAAATAAGTTAGTTGACACTTTAGTTAAAAGAAATTAATTTAGATTTCATTTTAGATGCTCTGAAAGGCTTTTTGCACCTTATTGATATTCTAGCCACAACAGAGTACCAATTTGGGCAGTTAAAATTTCTAAGGATTGCTTTTTTCAAAAGTGTAGCTTGCTAATGCCAACTATGCTAATAATGAGATTTTTCATGAGTTTGTGAGATAATGGATAAAACCTGCAGAAAATTCCTTTAATTGTATCTCTAATGTTTCTGTAATTGCCAACTGTGACACTGCAGCTGCATTAAATTTTGTTTTCTGAAACTGAAGGAAATGATTGCTTTCTGCTCCATGTCAAGAATGTTCTGTGGAAAGATGTCTTAGAATAAGTTTTAGGGGATGTGAAGGATATGTTGTGGACTTATCCCAAAGAATATGTCTGCTCTCATCTAGAGTTTTATCAGTATACCTTCATGGAAAACTCACAGCTAGCCCCAGATACAGTTCCTGTAGATGAGCAACCTCTCCTAAACGTGGCTCAGTCTACCGCTACGCCTGCGAGCCTTCCTTCAGCCCGTGGCCTCAGAGCAGGGCAAGTCAGGGAGTGCCGCTCCCACGAGGTGGAGACCATCAGCATTTAAGAACATATTTCTCTGTGAAACAAACCAGCGTATGCTGATTGCCTGAAAGCAGCCAACAGTGCAGTCCTTGAGGGAGGCTGTGATTAGCCCATGGTGTTAGTTGAGAGTAGGTTGGCTGGGCAGGCTCCTGGCTGCAACCCCCAGCCCATCCCTCCCTGTGTCCCAGCCTCTCCTGTAGCACAGGGTCAGCCTCTTCCTTTGTTTCTTCTATCTGTTTTAATCACCTGATGTCTTTGAAGTCACTTCAAAGGTCTGCTGTTAAAAATTAATATCCAGCAGATGATGCTTCCTGTTTTTTAGGCAGGGAAACTGCCTCGAGTAATGGTCCTGCTCATGTCTTGATGCTTCATTCAACACCTGGGTACATTGCCCTGCATCTCCTTGCCTCCTAACTGTGTGTTTAACCCTTCATAACCTCTTACAAACAGCATGCAGGAAAGAAGGCAAATAGCAAATACAAAGTATTTTATTATACTTAAATGTGCAGCTATTGTACAAAGTTTACTCGACATCGAGTGTTTGGTAATGTTGCATATTAATGATGATTGCGGTATCTGGAGGAAACTGCTGCTTCTCCCACTATTTTTACATCTGAACAAATCCACTTGCCTTCACTGTGATATTCCTGCATTTCAGTGATATGAGATCAGGCAGAAGTCTTATGTGTGTTTGTCCCTTACAGAAGATTTGCCGTACCATTGTGTAAGTCAGCATCACCCGCACCGAAGTTATTACTTACAGCAATAATCCATAAATATTCTTTTATTGCTGTTAATGTTGTTATTTTGTATGAAGTTGTAATCATTTAATATCCGCAATTAAAATCCTACTCAGTATTTTCTAGGTATAGCTGTCAAATGCGTAGTAGGGAGATGGTTTTATAGGACTAAAGCTGAGAAGCCTGAGAGCTATCAGCCGGTGAGTCTGACCAATACTTCAAAGGATTCGATAGGGCCAAAGGGGAAATTTTAGGCCTTAGATGCCTGTTTTGTCCCAGGTAATTGGCTATGAATGGTGAAACAAGGATTCACTCAGCATTTCTTCCACTCGCAGCAGTACCTGCTTCTGTTTCGATTTGATCACCTTCCAATACAGATGTCTGGGGAGGGAGCAGAGACCAGGGCTCCCCTGATCTAGCTTTTAGTTCGTATGTTCCTCTTTGCAATACAGCTAACCTAGTTACCCTCTTGCTTTCTTCTCAGTTGTGAATAACTCAACCCTAGAGAAAATATGACTCAATGTGTGCTGGGAATCTGCATTTTATCATTTCTGTTTGGGAAATTTTGCGTGCTCTGTAATGGCATCTTCATGTTTCAGAATGCAGATTCAGTACATGCTGTTAAATTTTCAGCTTTGATTTTTTTTTTTTATGAAGTGCTGCACTGATTTATGTTGAATCACAGTATTGCTCTAAAACACCTGGTTCAGATCTCTACAAATCCCAATAAAGTCTAATAAATAACTAATCTGCAAGATAAACTATTAAAGGAATGTGAACTATATCAAAGTGGAATTGATCAATTCTTATCTAAATTTTTTCTCTGAATCTACCCTGAAATGACCTAAGAGATTTCTATATTCATGTCAGAAAGTGGGACCTGGATCTCTCCTTAGTGCAAAATATTTAGCTCTAAGGAGGAGAAAAATCAAGAACAAGTCCATAGTAATGACACTGACACAGTTGCAGGGAAGGTTTGCCTGCAGAAAGAAAAATCATCAAAATGGGTTTTCACTAGAATTGCATTTTTATTCACCTACTCTGAAATTTCTTAGACTGTCCTCAGAGATGGCACACCCCACATGGACTATGAAGTCTGTAAGTCAAGGCTCTTGTTTATGGGCATGGCTATCCATTTAAGGATACTCCCTGTTGACTCACCTGAAAGTGCAGCTTACAAAATCTCAAGAAAGGCTGATATTCACTGGAGCAATGTGAACATGCAGAACTTCTCCGGGGTGGTTGCCTTGCATGCTGCACACCTGCCTAATAACAAAGGAGTGGAAGTCATTCAGGGATGAATGCGTTCAAAACCTGCATCTGCATGGAAATAGATGTAAGATTAGGGTAGAGAGAAGAACAGGCCTTCAATTAAGTCCTGAGGTATGAAACCTGACCTAAGTTACCTCTTCGCAATACTTCTCACGCATGTTTACTGCTGCAGATGAAGGAAGTGTAATTCATCGGCAAACGTGTATCTCCCCCTGCCTGCAGGCCTGCTCTGCTAAAGAAGGGAGTTTATTTTCTGACATCACAGGAAAACACATATTCCTTCGTGAATATTAAAAGTTATAGTTCCTACTAAAGGTCTTCTCAAACTTAACAGCCACTTTTCTTGAGTGGGTTCATCCTGAGTTCTACCTCAGAAAGGAATATGTAAATATCGTCTTTAGTTAGAATTAAATAGTTCCCAAACTCTATTATTCACATGAGCTGTAGTAAACAAAATCTGAGACAGGTTTGCCCTATCTGGTACGATAGCTCATTCTAGCTCTGCCAATAGAAAGGAAAGATAGAGAGCATACAACAGCAAGACTTCTGAAACAACGCAGATAGACACTGAACACTTCTTCGTTTTTATTTATTGCCATAAGCCCATAAAACTGAAGCCACACAAAGAGAGCAGCCATAACATTTCCTATCTTACTGATAACAGAATCCAATGTGACTTTTAAAGTAAAATCTCTGAAATGGTGAATGCTGTAGGATAATGAAGACTAGTTACCATTACACAACTTGTTCGTTAAGCCACTTGTCAGATAATTTAAACAATGAGCAAGCTAACATGAAAAAACCCCTTAATATTTTCCTGTAAGAAAAATCACTTAGTCCAGATATAGTTGTGAGGGTCAACAAGCGAGGGGTGGGAAGAGATGTGCACCATGTAATAATAGTCCTGCCACTCATATGTGAGCATGTGTTTTCAGCTTCATATATCTTCTTCCTCTTTATCCATCCTAAGTCTTTGAACGCTAACACCGATTCTGTTCTGCTTGTGCTATAGAACCAGCATTATGCCTGTGAAGAGCTGATTTTGAGTAGCTGCTGGCAGAAAAGCTGCTAACCTGGCTTGTGCTTGATACATTTATTTACAAAAGGAAATATTAGATATGTGATGGGGTGCCAAGTGTTCTCAGTTTTATTTTCCAGAGACCTCTGGATTTGAGTCAATCTCTGTACCTACCTATGAATTTGTGTGCACAAAACTGTGGGAGGTCAGGAGATATTAAATGGAAGATGGTTGGATCCTGGTTTATCTGGGTGTACAGACATATCCTTTATCTCTGTGTGTCTCTTTTTGTCTATGGTCTAACTCTGTTTGATTCCCCGGGTACTACCACAGTCAAAAGAGATAACTGAAGTCACTTACAGCAGACTAAAGTCCTAAACTCCTTTACTTGTTTTGTTATACTATACTTGTCTCAGATAAGCTCCTTCTTTGCCCATTCTTGAATACTTCCTTTCTTCCAGACAGATAGCTAAAAGATGGATCAAAACGCCCTTTCAATGGAAAATAGCTAGAGTATAATTTGATTACCACCTTAAACAAGGTCCTTTCCATAATATAATATGCTAACAGATGCATTCAAATAGCATGCCATCAACTTTAGGAAAGTTCTAGGTAAAAGCAAGAGATGCTTTTAATAGCTGTTTGTATCAGATTGTTCAGATTTTTGTAGATACAGTAAAGGAGTTGCTAGTCCTAAGATGTATACTTTGAGACAGAAGCTAATTCTCAGTTTAGGGTACTTAATGAAGAATTAGTGCACTTTTTTCAGTAGCATATCATAAGCAAAATGGTAAACTGCAAAGATTACTGTGAAAAAGGATGTCCTTGTCATCCTAAAATACAATAATTGAAGGAACTGAGTGCAAATTCAAGCTTAACGTGGACTCAGAGGCCAAGGGAAACTTGGGAAATGAAAGATCCTTTGGAAAGATCCTTTCTCACAAATCAATAAATCATAGAGCTGTAGAATGATTTCGGTTGGAAGGGACATTTTAAAGATCATCTAGTCCAACCTTGCCACAGGCAGGGATATCTTTCACTAGATCAGGGTGCTCAAAGCCCTGAGCAGGTAACATATATCAAACACCCGTGGCTGGACCTGTGTCCTTCAGTACCCGTAAGCCCGTGTCTTTGCACAAGCAGTACTTCCGTCTTCCTCCTCCTGAAGAACATTTTAGGAAAAACAAACAAGTACAATGTGACAAGCATCTAGAGGCTGAAGCATTTATACTTACTGTAAATTTCATAATCCTGGATCTCAAGTTAGTGTTTAGAGTCCCAGATCAATATCCTCAGGAGCCAAATCTTTGATAGTAGCAACAGCATTAACAATTCCTAAGCTGTTATTCTCTTATTCTAAAAACAGTCATTAAAAGTCACAATTAATCATACAAAAAAGGAGAGAAAAAAATCATTTAAGGCTTTTCAGATATGAAGTACTAATGACTTCATTTTAATTATTTCCATTTAACTGTTGCCGTAGTTTTCCTAAGAAAAGCCCCTGACACGTGATGATTTTAGACAGTGTTGTAGATTGTAATATATGGCTTTCTCAGGTAGACGAAAAGAAATTAATTGAGGTGCCCTGTAGATGTTTTTATTGTCAACCTCTGTTTTCCTATGTTAAAGCAGATGTGTGTGTGTATGTGTATATATATATGCACATATTTGTAGAGTGGGCAGAAACAAAGGAAACGTTGATTCTTAACAGAAATTTAAGAAGAAGAAGAAGAAGAAGACGACGACGACAACGATAACGACGACGACACATTGAAATAACAAGTCCTCTTTTACTCTAGTCTGAGGATTGGTTGAGAATCAGAACAATGCAGAAGTATCTAAGTCACCTGATGGATTTGAAGGACATTTCATGCCTTCCTTAGACCAACTTAATTGCCACAAAATAAAAGATGTGTGAATTCTTTTCAAACTAGTAATTTGGATTAGATGGAGCTTTTGCCAAGAAAGGTTGGACCAGATGATCCTCGAGGTCCCTTCCAACCTGGTGTTCTGTGATTCCAGGATTCTGTGATTCATGTGGCAGTTTCCACAAAGACTGAAGAGTCCGAAGAGGTGCATTTTGCAAAGTCAGATGCCCACTGATGCAGACAAGACAGATGTCCCAATGGGGTAGTGGCTTTTAAATGTTTTCTCTTGTCACCAATGCAGTCATGAGGAAGTCCCTTTAAGTGAATACACATCAGTGAAATTAATCAAAACTTATTTTAATTCCTTTGCTATACCAGAGGAAAATTGTAGGACAGAAAAAAAAATAAATGTCTCTTTACAAGTATCAAGGTGTTCAATCCAACTAGCATGTAACTACTTCTTATCTGTTTTATGGTATCTTACTAGACAATCAGTGTTCAGTTACAACATACGTCATTTGGGTCTGTTGTTGGAATGTGCATAGAGTGTACTATTTCTATGGTGTAACACTGCCCTGTCCTACAAATTGCCTAGCAAGGAAGGGCTTTTTGATGTTGGTGTTGACTCCTGAAGGTTTTGCTCAACTAGTCTCATATTAGGTTGGTGTTTTGTGCCCTAAAATTGGAGATTAAGGCCTGGGGATTAGGGCTAATCTTGGAATTTTTATATATTTTATATATATATATGTTTTTATATATTGTATTCACTTAAGCACTTATGAAAATGTTAGCATTTGAGCTGGATCACCACCATATTTATTGTGTGGCCATTGGCTTATCTCACATCTGTACCTCTGAAACCATTGTCTTCCATCACAATGAAGAAGATGAGCTTTTGTCCACATTCAGTTCTTTTCCCATATAAGGGAAAGGTCTCAGATCTTTTTATCCTATTTGGACTTCCTTGTGGTTTTTCTCTGTCTGTATGTGGGCAGTGTGGTTCCTGCTTTGTGTGCTTCATAGGGAATAACATCATCAGAGGAATCAGTGCTTGTAAAACTAAATTAAGTAAGGTGGTGCATCTGCAGGTAGGTTCCCATCAGCCCTGTGTACACAAATTGGTGTCACAGTGGCACTTTCAGCCTCTTCCTTCCTGCAATCTGTGTGCCTCCCTCCAGGATCCAGTCTTTCTACATCCTTCCCTTACTTTATTTGATTGCGGTCTGTATCATTTTCTTACTTCCTGAGGTCAAACCTAACTAGAATTAGTCACGCCATGAGAACCTGAAAGAAGCTGATAGGCTTCATATACCTTTCAGTATGTTCATCTGCAGCGTGGGTTGGACTACTGGTGCTGCTAGGGAGCCCAGGGCGGTCATAAGGTGTTTTGTGATTCCTGTGTGGTACTAAATCCAGTTGAATATGCTGGCATGTACTGTGACCCATTAGTTCATATGCTAAACATCAGCATGCTGCACCTTGTAAAATCTGCTGTCAATACCTTATCACAGTTCTTCCTGGCATGATTTAGCTCTCAGAGTAATTGTGGTAATTGTGGTAATTGTGACTGTGTAGTTCTTGACCTTGTAACTGTAAAGGTCTGTCACAACCTTTTTTAAAATATAGGCTGTGATTTCTCAAGGCTGAAAAGTTTCCTTCTATGGGTGACCAAAGTATTCTTCACACACCTTGCACTTTTCCCTGGATGGGTGTTCATGACAAAATACAAGATGGTTGTCTGTTTCCTTTCAGGCATAATGTTGTCTCTAGGCATGAAATATGCATCCATTAAATTTTGTCAGCTCTTAAATCTGCTACTATTACCGTGTGGATCCTTTTAAAGATGCACTCTTCCACCCACAGTACACCACTTTCCTGGTAGAAGAAAGTAACATCTGGTGATACTTAGATCTTAGGTTCTGGCCAACAAAGGAGTTTGAACTATTTTACTGTTTGTAGCACACCATCTTTGTTGAGTTGCCTGGAACTGCTCATCAGAGATGAAAATATAATACAGTGTATTAATTAATGTCTTTCACAGTGTCCCATAGTGTACTGAAGTAAGCGTCATATTCACTTTCTTGTACTCTGCAAAGTTTAGTTAAGATTTCTTCTTTTCTCCTTGAGTAGTTTCTGATGAAGTTGTCTGTCTTCCTTGTGAACTGGTGGAACTGTCCTGTTTCAAAAGGCATAGGCATGAGCACTTCCGTCAGAGCTTAACTTCATTCTCTGCCTGTCACATTTAGAAAAGCCCTCTCTATTTAAAAAAATTTAAAAAATGGAGGGGTCAAAAAATTTCAGAAAATATTTTCAGGTTCGCCTAAAACTTTTTTTTTTTTCATTTGATACAAGATAGTTTTGTTGTCTCCTAGTCCTGGATTTTTCTCACTTTTGACCTTATGAATTTTTTCTGCATTTTATCAGCATCATAGTTTTGACCATACTTTTGATCTTTCTCTGCCAATTCCCTTTGACATTTGGAGGCAAAACTCACTTTCACTCAACGGCCTCTTCTAGAAGCTGGACTAATATACCTCACAAAATAACCAAGCCTCTTATTATCAAGATTTTATCCTTGATTTTTTATGTGGATAACAGAATACCCAACTCTGCATCATGTCTACTGTCTTTTCTGATTCTTGGGTTTAGTTTTAAAAGATAAGGCAAACCGGACACCTGATTATCTCTCTGCAAAGTCTCTCATCAAACATTTTTAGGAGTTACAGTGTTCTGAGCATCATTCTTAAGACTGTAAAGCTATTATTTATTTTTTTTTTAAATGAAATTTTCTGATCTCTATCTTCCATGGGCATATCTGTTTTCCAAAGTGATTTCTAGCTCGTAAAATTGTGCAGCATTTTAATCTGTAAAAACAGCATTCCCAATGGTCTCAGTCCCTGCATGCTGTCTATTTGCTCTGCTTCTCATACTTGTTTGGCTTCCTCATGGATCACACTTACTTTCTTCTTTGCAGGTCTTGCTAAATTGAGCGGTGCCTAACAGCTAGTCGATAGCACAGGAGGAGTCCATTTTCCTATGAAAACAGGTATTTTATTTAAATGTCAATTTGCTACAGATTCAGTTCAAGTAACAGTCATACTGAAAAAACTCTGAATACCTTCTTCTCACTTTTCCCTGTGTGGTGGGTTGACCCTGGCTGGAGCCAGGTGCCCACCAAAGCCGCCCTGTCACTGCCCTCCTCAGCGGGGCAGGGGAGAGAAAATATAATGAGAGACTCATGGGTCGAGATAAGGGCAGGGAGAGATCACTCACCAATTACCGTCACGGGCAAAACAGACTTGACTCAGGGAAACTAATTTAATTTCTTACCAATCAAATCTGAATAGGATAATGAGAAATAAAACCAAATCTTAAACACCTCCCTCCACCCCTCCCTTCTTCCTGGGCTCAACTTCACTCCCGATTTCTCTCCCTCCTTCCCCCCAGCGGCACAGGGGGAGGGGGAATGGGGGTTGTGGTCAGTTCATCACACATTGTCTCTGACGCTCCTTCCTCCTCAGGGGAGGATTCCTTACATTCTGCCCCTGCTCCAGCATGGGGTCCCTCCCATGGCAGACAGTCCTCCACCAACTTCTCCAATGTGAGTCCTTCCCATGGGCTGCAGTTCTTCATGAGCTGCTCCAGCGTGGGTCCCTTCCATGGGGTGCAGACCTTCAGGAGCAGACTGCTGCAGCGTGGGTCCCCCACGGGGTCACAAGTCCTGCCAGCAAACCTGCTCCAGTGGGGGCTCCTCTCTCCATGGGGCCACAAGTCCTGCCAGGAGCCTGTTCCAGCTCCCCATGCTTCCGACAGGATCACAGACTCCTTTGGGCATCCATCTGCTCTGGCGTGGGGTCCTGCATGGGTGCAGGTGGATATCTGCTCCCAATCATCCTCCATGGGCTGCAGGGGGACAGCCTGCCTCACTATGGTCTTCTCCATGGGCTGCAGGGGGATCTCTGCTCTGGCACCTGGAGCACCTCCTCCCCCTCCATCTGCACTGACCTTGGTGTCTGCAGAGTTGTTGCTCTCACATATTCTCATTCCTCTCTCTGGCTGAAGAAAACCGCTCATAGCAGTTTTCACCCTTCTTAACTATGTTATCCCAGAGGCGCTACCACCATTGCTGATGGGCTTGGCCTTGGCCAGCGGCAGGCCCGTCTTGGAGCCAGCTGGCATTGGCTCTATCAGACACAGGGGAAGCTTCTAGCAGCTGTAGCCACCCCTGTAGCCCCCCAGTACCAAAACCTGGCCATGCAAACCCAGTACACCCTCCGTTAGGATTTGCCATGGCATTCCACTTCACAGAGGCCGCAGTAACCCCAAAGCTGGCTGGCTCTGTATCTATGGGCCATTATGGCTGGATAGTCCAGTGATCCCGGACATCAGTTCCGTGTTTGTTTCCTTCTATCATCAATTGACATGCAAATCTTATCATAAAATAATTACAGTGTAATTAACATTCATTCTTAGCTGTACTCAGCTATAGATTAGACTATGGGCTGGGTTTCTTAGCTAAGCTTTCCACCTGCCTTGGCACTCCCTCTTCCGAGTGCAAAATGGCTCCATGGCAGCTCTGTCAAAGCACGGGGACAAATTCTCTGTTTATGTAAATTGTTTGAATTCCAGTGAATGCAAGGCATTAATGTTATTCTAATCCTTCAGCACATGTTTTTCTGAAAACACGCTTAAATTAAATTTAAATTAAAATAACAAAGAAAACATCTGGGCATACATAAGCATAGATTATTTGAAGGACAAGTGACATAAACATTAGTGTACAGAGTTTTTCTCTGCTGTGTCATGAGGTCTACCAGATGGTATGAACTGCATTTTCTGTGTTTGAGAATCTGGCCAAGACTTCAGTAGTGATTTTGCCAGAGGAGGATGACAAGACCTATGTAGGTATTCTTTAAAGGCTTATGCAATGTTTCTTATTTTAGTCTGCTTTATACTGTGTCCCATGCCAAAACATAGATGCAGTTACAAAACACTAACATGTTTTATAGGGCATGGGATATTTCCATCTTTGATGAGTAACTTTTCAGAGGACTCCACAGTGTATAAACTAGAGAGTTGTTATGGAATTTGGCTGTTAATCAGGATTGTGTATTTGCAATACTTAGGCATGTCTGAAGGAGGAAATACATCGAAATAGTGAGAGGGAGCCTGAATTTCACATGATCCTGTTTTATGGCATAATATTACTCAACTAGAAGGTCTGGAGTTGAGGTATGACTCTTACAGGGAAATTTTATGGTTTCTGGCCTCAGGTTGCAGATAGCAACCTGATCTGGATTTAAAACACACATATATTAACTTATGAAACATACTGTGTAGTCGAATGAGCAGGGTCAGGACATGTATGTGTATAGAACAAGCCGTACCCTATCAAAACAAAGTGTCACACAGTCACTCCAACACCACATAAGGAAATTCAAGGAGGGATTATGCCCTGTGCTAAAAATCTTATTTAAGATATGAAGGTACGGACCAGATTGTAATGATAATTAGGGCTCAAAAAACATTAAATAACCCATTTTTCATTGGTTTCCAGATTCAGAGTATGATACAGAATAAAAATAGATGGCAGTCCAGAATGTCAGAATTTCAAACCTGTTCAGAAGATTTTGTCTTGTGAGAACTTGGTGTAAGCCTGTACGTAGTAACAATGTGACTGCTTATGTCCATTTTTGTGATATCCAAATACTTCCATTTCCATAACATGTGATTGGCATCACAACATAAATATCCAATTTTCATTATCAAGTAGTAATTTAAAACTTTCCATTTCTCTAAGGTATATAGATTCTCTTATAGAGAGGAGAAAAAAACCCTGGGGGAAAGAAGGATGGGGTAAACAAAGACCCTTTAAAGATAATTAAAAGATTGCTTTTGCAATTCCACAAAGAGGTAGAATTGCTGGCTACACAGATTTGTCTACATATTCATTTATAGATGACTTGTCCAACATGGTCTACTCATTACCAAGCGAATATACTACATTTGCTCATTCACATTAATAAATTTTCACTCTGTTCTGCTGCATTAAACTGATCTCTGTAGATTAGTTCAAGTGCATTACAGGTTATTCCTATCAGAGAGTAAAAATCCCTATAGACTTGAATTAAAATATATTTCAGTGCATAGTTTTTATAGATAATTACTGCTTATTTCAAAGCAGTGAGGAAAGTCCACATCATACGCATAGGCTCTTTTTTGCAGATTCCACAGTGGAAAAGAGGCACACCAATAAGGAAGTCATTGCAGGATCAGTGTCATAGATTATTATATGCAGCAACATAAGGGAATAAACATGAATTAAATAATTAAAAACCATCTTAAGCAGCAAATTAAATAATTAAAAACCATCGTAAGATATCGCAATAAATCAATGCCATTAAAATCACAAGCAATGCAGACAGGCCAGATGCCAGACGTAAAGATCCAGCAGCACCTGTTTGGCTGCACTTCAGATCTCTCTGTTTCATGAGTCCAAAAGCACAGACAGAAGCCCAGAAACCCGGAGGAGAGGATCTGACCTTCCCTTCTGTAGTGACTCTGCTTTGCCGACTTGCTATAGCAGTTTCATTTAGTACCTTCTCTTCCAGATAGCCAGCATCTTTTTCTCAGGTGCCAGTTCACACTAGTCTGCAGCTGGTGCACTGGCCACCAGCCATCTCTTGATCCTCCTTCTCTTCTTAGACTGTGAAAAATTCTTTAGGCATGGTGTTACTATTTTTAAAATGTTCTTAGACTCTGGTCACATCTGTTGTAACTCTTATGTCTTTCTGTACAGTATGAATACAGCTTTTGGCTTCTCCCTTTTCTCTTTTACACTGTGTGTTTTTGATAGGCTTCCTCCATTTTTATTTTCTTTTGTCTATTCACCCCAAACTATGGGCATGTGAAGTGCACTGAATACTGATGCTTACCACAAACAAGGTTGTGAAAATTAAATGACTTAGTATACTGATTGGTACTGAATTGCAGACAGATACAGACTTACATATGTGCTTATGGCTTAATTGAAGTTTCACCAGAGCTCTGAAAGAATAGCCTTTTCCTAATGTTGTATGACCTTCCCAGAAACAGAATATATATGTGAATGGCACTGTTGCATTTGTTCTCGTGGGTTTTTTTGATAGGTTTTGTTAGGCTGTGTTTGTCTGCGAGTCAATAAAACCACAAGGTTTGCTTTGCTTTTGTGTCTATACTCAGCTCAGGATGGTCTCTTGGTTTGTAGATTGCATTTTTAAATTCCTTCTTTTCAACATTGTGGCATCTTTTCCTTTAGAAACACTTACAAGGTTTCATCTAGACTGTATGTTCGGTCTCTATCCTGGGGCCATAAGTCCTTTATCTACCCTTTATGAGGACTAGGGGGAAGGAAACTGAACGTTAATCTTCCAGAAAGCTGAACTGGATACCTGGCAGCGCTTGCTGAAGCATACATCTAGCACGCAGCACTGCCTGGCTGCAGAGAAGAAAAAAAAGGCTCTGTAAACATTGCACTGATTTACACTTCACCTCTCAAAAGATTGTCCTTGCAGAACGGAGACCGAACTTTTTTTCAATTATTATTCTGTAAAATGTGTTCTTAGGAATGTATGAAATTGCAGGTAATAGTAATCGTGAAATGCAAGAGAAGGCAATGATGTTTGTCATGTTACTCGCCTTCCTCCATCCCACAAGCCAAGGTACAGCAGACAAGTGCTTTAGCTCCATCTAGGAGGCAAAAAGGCTATTACTGCATCTATCTAAAACCAGATTCCACAGAGGTTTTTCTCATTTATAAACTGCATTTTAAAGGCTCTAATGAATTAATTTGGCTGTATCTCCCTGAGTCAGACTGCTATTTCTACCATCATTTTTGTGGGTGAAATTCTGCAATGCAGAGCCCGATTTTGCCCAGCATAACAGCAGCAAAGTTTACACTGTAAAGAGCTCGCTTAAGATGAATGGAGCTAATAGAAAATAAAACATTATTTAGACCAAATGAATTCATCCCTGAAAAGGGGGAAATTCATTCTAATTACATTATTAAAGGCGAAAGACCCATTTTAATGGAACCGGTGAGTAAAGCATAAGAAGTAAATTTGGCCCTGAATGACTCCATCAAGGTCACACAGAAAGTCAGGTATAGAGATGGAGTCAGCCCCTGAAACTCCTTCTCCGACTTCACCCAGCAGGCAATCCACTCCTTCCCGTTAATAGTCTGTCATGCCAAAGGCTGGGGTGAAGAGAATCCTAGAGCAAATTCTATCCTACAAAGAGATTAGATTTTCCATTTTTATTAGGTTATTTTAGCTCTGTAGTGTTGGGATCCCAACACACACACAGAGCCCAACACACTTCTGTTCTGACATTTGTACCAGATTGATGCTGAATTGCTATTGTACAAAGGAATGGTAGGTTATCTGCCTGGTGTAGTAGTTATGTTGGAACATAAATGTCTTCTGGCCATCAACATCCTGTTTTCATACTTTGCAAGACAGTTTATTAATCTAGTCAGCATATCATGAAATCATGGTTGTTGATCTCCCACTTCTATGGCAGTCTTCCTGCTAGCTTCTTCATACACGGTTTCTACCTACAAATACTGTCTGCTCCTTATACAATTAACTGATTGTTCGTCTTTCATCTTGCATCTTTTTTTTTCTTTTTTTTTTTTTTTTTTCTGCCTAGGAAAGCCTTCATTTTGCACCTTTTTTTCTGAGCTTTAAAAAAGACTGCAAAGCATCTCCAGTTCCTTTCATATATTGGTGAGATAATCCAAATTACAGAATGTTTTTCTGCAAGCCTGGGAGCATGTCTGCAGTTTTCCAATGTCTTAATAAAATGTAATACATGGCTTCTGACATTAAACTCAGACAGAAGCAGAAATAGGAATGTTACCACCTGCTGCCTAGTGCATTTTGTATAGCAGTTCAGTTAAGCCTACCTAATTTATTATTATTCATTTCATTCCTTCTGTATACACACATGCAGTCAAAATGTAAGTCCCAAATTAAAAAGGGATTTAAGGACCTGCCTAATTTTAAGAACTGGCATGGTGTCCTTGCTTTTCCTTTTCTTACACTTACAGTTATACTCTAATCATTCTGCCACTATGGACCCACAATGCTTTGGAAGCTCTGACGAAACTTTGCTGAACTTTGGTTTGCTAGATCATGCAACCACAGAGTACTTCCACTACACCTTAATACTCTCACTTGATAGCTTTACTCTGCTACCAATTACTTCGCTGAATTTGATGGAGCTACTTATGACTACAAAGATGTCAAGGTCACCAGAGTTATCTCTCAATTTCTGATCTTTTCTCTGTCTCATGACCATTCCAAGGCTCCATGGCATTACTTTATTTTGATAATGGCTTCTTTTCATCACTACATAGAAATGAGAACATGCAAGAAAGTTAAATGTCTTACATTACTAAAAGCAACATTTGGATAGAAGTGATAACACTAATCTGGAGTAATTACACTGATCTCCTTGAAGCTCTTCCAAATTTTACAGTGACACAGCTGAGATAACAGTACAAGCATAAATACCAGTAGGGGAGCAAAAGTACATTGGATAATGTACCTTTAATATCATTCTTCTACGTAGACTTCAGCAGATAAAATAAGATTAAGCAGTATGTATCTAGGGAATGATGATTGTAAATATAGAAGTTTATATTCTCGAGAATATTCTATGGTTGCTTTGAAAGCAATATATGTAGGACATGGCTGATAGTGCCTATACACTGCCTAAATAAAATGCACAAAGATTCTTCAGGCCTCAGCACTGTTCTCTGCAGCAGCCAAAATGAGTGTGTTTAGAAGCATTTCAGAGGACTCTAATCACTGCATTCACTTGGAGTGTGAAAGTTTAAAGATCCTGTAGGAATTAGATCAAACCTCTGTTCTAAACTCTCTGCATGTGGCTTTCAATCTATTTGTCGTCTGCAGGTTAAACTCTTCATTATAAAACATATACAAAGGTATTTTAGTATCACTCTCTTTTAACAAGAACACTACATCTTTGCAGAATGAAAGCACTCAGCTAAAATCCACAGTTAATTTTCATTTTCAATCGCAAACGTGCAGACAACACTGTTTAACCACATAATTGAATATTTTCTTACTGTAACCATTAAATTTTATATCAGTGTTTGCACAATAAGACCTCTTCACAGCAATTTATAACAAAAGTTGGAAGTGCTGCTCTGGTACACTATGACAAAATATGCAATTAGAAAAGGAGTAGGAGGGATTTAACTAGCTCCCTTGGCTTACATGGTTAATATTTGATTTCTTCACAAGAATCAGTAAGTAGGGGTCTTGTTTTAGAATCTTCAGCCCACCAGTATCTGGAGAATAACAATGGCTTGTTATTAAAAAATGTGACTGTATAACTTTGTTGTCTTCCCTCATTTGCTTTTTTCTACAAGAATGGTACAAATTTTTGTTGATTTTTGACTTACATGCTACAGAGGTTGACATTTTTACAAGTTACATTATGCACTTTTAATATCAGTATCCTTAAAAATACAGGTACACAAAAGACTAAGATGCTCTTATATTTTGAGTAAATATCCATTTTTTTCCTCCTCAAAATTGCCATTTTACTAGTTTGTTCAGGAGATTAGACCTATCTATATCAATACAGCTCTTGTACTTCTCTGTGAAGGAGAGAGTTATGGAAAATTAGTTGAGTCCAAATGAAATAGTCTAACCAAATTAATCCTGCAGTTAAATATGTGCAGACATATTTAAACAGCAAAAGATAGATAACTTTCAGTTTATATTTAGTGATTTTTTTTTTTCTTAGTCAAGCAGGAAATCTTGGAAACTTTCAGATTTACATTTCCAAAGAATGGTCCTTTGATTTACAACGTTTGCTCTACAAATGCATGATGTAGCCAGCAAGGATACCAATCTGATAAACACAGACATTAAGAATGGACAAATCATAATAAAGTCAAGGGCACAGGACACATTGCTGGGAAATCACTTTTCCAATGATGCCATGACCTTTAAATTCATGCAGTAGCATTTCTCATCTAACTACCTATATGCTCAAAATGATCCAGTTTACTGGAACAGAATTACCAAGTATAAAGATTTCTTCAGTGGGCTACAGTAATTTTGAAACCGTAGTTATATCTGTTACATTTATGTTAAATCATCTTATTTTGCATAAATATATATATATTTCCGTCTGGGATTTTTTGCATTTCTTAGACTTGAATGGCTTTACAAGATACATTTCAATCATTGTTTGATACAGTATGTGCTAAGGTTTAGCTGTCTCTATCATATGACTCTGAAATCTTTACTGAACTTCGAAGACATTTTCAGGGTGTCATGCAGATGTTTAAATAGTTAATCCTTCCCACAATTCCATGTTTTTCACTTAGTTGCATGCAGCCATGATTTCCATGATCTCTTTGTTTTCATTCCCATACAAGATCCCAGGATAATTTCCACAGGAAAAGGCAGCTGAAACTCAATTCAGTGTTCATCAGTATTCATGCAAGTGGGCTGCTTTCAGGAGAACATATCTGGTCAAAGCGTTCATTTCCTTTTTCTTATTCTTACTGGAGAAATGATGGGCTATATTCTGTTTCCTCTGCTGCAGTTACAGTGGAAAATTAGAAGCAGGAGGTGTATTTGCTCTTATTAGGGACCACCTAGCTGAGCATTAAAGAGGGAGTCTGAAGCCTGTTACCAATTTTTAACGTAAAGGGAATACAGCCAGGACAACAGAAAGGGTGGCTGCACCAGCCCATCTGGCTCTGCATCACTTCGTCCCCAGTGGCCATCGGGAGATGCCCAGGGAACAAGGGCATGAAGATGCTCTTTGAACTTCTAGCACTCTACAGCTCAAGATTTCTTTGTCAAGAGGTGGATTTGTATTTAATAAACTTTCACTCAATCTTTTTTCCTTGGACTTATCTAATAACTTTTTTTTTTGAGCCAGCCCACCTTCTAGTTTTATTTGATAGCCCATATTCTTTTGTTGGAAGACATGGCGAGCAATTATTTTTATTTTAATCTCTGAGTCAGGTTCTTCCATCTAATCACCCTTCCTCCCGGCCATCTCTGTTGGCTCCTAAGGCCTGGTCTGGGTGAGCTGAAAAGCAGCCCAAAGGAGACAAAAGCAAGTGCAGCAGTGATAAGGAGGTGCTCATTGCTGGAGCTGTAGGAGTACATGGACCTTTATAATGCCAGAAGAGTTGAAGGGATAGGAAGGAAGCTGCAGCGCATCTCTGCTCCAGCTGGTAGCTGAGGACAGAGGATAAGAAAACAGATGCTGCGCCTTTTGGAGGAACAGCTTCCCATTCCACATTCATTCTGTGTTGTGGGCTGATTGTATTTGCCAGCTGCTGTTTTTATATAATAACGGTCAACTTAACTATAAAAGATGCTATTTATTATATTATTAATATCTCTAGCTCTTATCCCCCTTTTATCTCTTTACTCTTCCTCGTTTACTTCAGCTAACAAGCTATGAAGTCAAGAACTAATCTCCAAAATCCATGCTTGCTTGTATCTCAATTAGTTGTATGATTTCTGTGCTCGGAAAATTGACAGTTTTAAAGAAACTCCAGTGTACTGAATCAGTATTGCCTGCAGCAAAGTACTGTGTCACTTCATGTAAAAATTAACTTAAAATCCACTGATCCCAAATGGTAAACAGCAACAATATTCTTCCTGATGGGAATTCTAGTATGAATGTTAATTACTACTCTAGGAGCTAATAGCTGCTGATTCCACACTGATCTCAACATATGTAGCTTACTTTGCAAGTGGTAGTATTAGATATAATGAATTGAAGATCTTGTGAATGATTTTAAGGGTCTAAGAAGAAATTTATTTCTTATGAATGTTGACATTTTCAAGGCTGTATACAACTATTTCCCCATCTTTTCAAACAAAGAATTCCTTTATTTTTTAAGGTGTTGTTGCAGAGGAGAAAAGAACACGGTCTAGATCTTTTTATGTTTTCCACATTCCTTTGGCACGCAGCCATTAGTGAAGCAGAGGTGACGGTGACCGTGCTTCTGTCTCTACAGCTGAAGTGGAAATGAAAAAGTTTCCATAGTTCACAGACAGAATGTAATTTGCTCTCATAAAAGAAAGGTTTTGTAACAGACCTAGCTAAATTAAGGCCAGGAAATACAAAGGTTGGACAAGTTTCTTAATTTTTAATTAAATTTTCCATTACATAATGGTGTAAAGTGCAAAAACAATTTGTTTCTCAAACTGACTGAATTACTTCTAAAGTTTCTGGTTATTTGGTCATGAACTCATTTCCACAATTTATTATCTGGATATACTGTTTTCTCTGATGTATCTGACTATAATTTCTTGGTACTAAGGGCTTTTTTCCTAAACTTCTCTGACCTTAGAAAAGAGCAAATTTAAACACGTATATGGTGAGATAGGAACTACCTGTTCCTCTATAAGAAAGCCTTTTGGTAGTGGTTAAGTGTCACTGTCCTTGTCAAAAACACATCTCAAACATCTCTAATAAAACCTACGGTGAATAAAAAAGATCTAATACACCTGCACATGACTAAATATGTTTCATGAAAGTACTGGTAGACAGACTGGTGGTGAGGCACTGGAACAGGTTGCCCAGAGAGGTTGTGGATGTCCCCTCCCTGGCAGTGTTCAAGGCCAGGTTGGATGGGGCTTTGGGCAACCTGGTCTAGTGGAGGGTGTCCCTGCCCATGGCAGGGGGGTTGGAACTAGATGATCTTTAAGGTCCCTTCCAACCCAAACCATTCTATGATTCCATGAACTGTGTGTGTCAGCTGGCCTTCAGTTTATGCAAAGTCAGTCAATCTGTGTTATTTACTATGACAGGTAAAACCTCTGGGTTTGCCAAAATCCCTTCCCTAGGAACCTATACTAACAGATTGCTAATAGTGGTGTTAATGTCGCAGCCACAATGTACTGGAGGCTGGTTGGGACCTCAGGTCTGGACAACCAGAAAACATTTATTAGTTCAGAAAAGGGGAAAAAGAACTGGATTTGGGAATTATATTTTGTACCAACAGCCTGCTCTTTAAATTATTGCTAATTATCCCCTTTTATTTTTTTGTCAGATCTTCTTAGCAATCATTAAAGTGTTAATTCTAACTCTCCTTTTCACTGCCAACAGCTAGTCATGAAAAAATCTGCAAAAGTTGGTGTGAGGGTGGAGGGGTTGCTTGTTTTTAACATACAATCTGAGCAGGTATCTTTGGACAGAATGCGGTGGAAGATAAGTGGGAGGTTCTCAAGCTTTTGTCCAAATACTAATGAGAATGGCGGTGAGAAGAGGAAATTCAAAAGAAGCCTATAATACCCCAAAATTAAGAGTATTTGAAACAGACTGGAATTAGCCCTCTACACGTTCACTATCGGTGCATGTAGCTCCAAGATGGGACTTGTCTTGCTGTGGTAGCTCCAGAGAGACTGGCTGGTATTGAGCTCCTGGCTGAGATCTGGGCATAGGGCATGACAGGACACGCACTGAGGACTCTGACCCAGTCGGATGTGTCACGTCATTATATCGGGGTAGCTCAGCACAGAGAAACTCAAGTGTTGCCGTGGGACTACATGGTGATCTGCGCAGGCTTGCTCTGAACACTGACTACAGGATTGCTCCCAGGAGATGGATCAGTGGCTGGCTTTTAAAATGAAATTCAATATCTCGGTGAGAGCTCACCTCTTTTGATGAACTGTTCCAATGTTTAATTTTCATCCTCAGGGAAGCGGCCTGGCTTCAACTTCTAGCAGCTGTGCTATCTCATGCTCTTGTCTGTAGGACCGAAAAACTTCTCTGTTTCCTACGCAAGGTAAGTACTCGTTATCCATGACAAGTGACCTCCATAGCTTCTCTCCAGCTAGCTGGATAAAGTGTGCTTTTCAAGCCTTACATCACAAGGCTCTTTTTTTTTTTTTTTTTTTTTCTCCCTGAATCTGCTCTCCTTTAAGACTGTCCTTTGAAGCTCTTCCAAGGGTTGAAGTGTGAGTCTATACTGCCAGTCACTCTGTGCTGGTCAGATACGTGCCAAGTCTTTGTTGCTGGCCCTAAATTAGATATTATGTTGCTTAGAAGTTATGCTCTGTTTTACCCTTTTTACCATATCTATATATTAGAAATATGTGAGCAGCCATCTTCCAGATTTTTTTGCCATTTTCAAAGATTAATTGCTAACATATCATTCATTAAACTACATGATGTTCACAGAGCTTTCTGGCTCCTTTCTTTAAGACCATCAGGTGTAATTTGTCTGGGTCACATGATGTCATGACCTTAAACTGTTTCATCCTGCCAGATCACTTTTGCTATTTGTAAAACGTAAATAAAAGATGCTTTTCTATATATAAATGTAAAGTCTTTTATACTTCAGATGTAGCACTGAGCTACAGACTTTTTCCTATTTTTTTAAAGCTTCCTTCTGCCATGTTGCCTACTAGGATTTGTTCTTTTTACTGGGCCTTCTCAGCCCCTTTTGCTGCTTCTATATTAGTAAATTAAGTAGCATGGTAGAAGGAACAGGCATGGCAACTCAACTGTCTAAACTATTTAATTGTTACAACCATACCTGGCAGCCTGGACTAGCCAATACTGTCCCCAGCACTTCCTGAGCGTGGGATTTAGTCTAGTCCAGACCTCCTCTTCAGTATGCATAGTATGCATGCAGCTAATCATGCTATGTTGGCCTTTGAATCTCAAAACTTATCATGAAGATAAGCATAGTGTTAGACTTTTTCCAACTGGTAGGGAATTCCTTCAGTAGTCGTCTACTTTCTGCAGATGATAGGCAACCTTCTCACAACAACATGTTATTTCAGCACCCTTGAATGAACCTCATACACCCCATGGTTGTCACAACTACCTGCTTCTCTAAGTAGCCTCTAATCTGTTGCTCCCCCACTGCTGGTTGCCCCTCTCTGTCTCAGAATGTTCATGAGAAGGGCTGGAAGCCAATTTTGACTGTGAAGACCAAGACAAAAAAAGTATTGAGTAGTTTAGCCTCTTCTGTATCATCCATTATTAGGTCTTCTTCCCCATCCAAAAAAGGTGTCACATTTTCCCTGAATCTCCTCTTATTACTAAGCACACCTGTGGAGTCCTTTTTTCTTATCCTTTATGTATCTAGCTAGCTTTATCTGCAGATGAAATTTGACCTTCCTGCTTTTGTCTCTAAATGTCTGAGTTATGCTTTTAAGTCCCTACTTTGATGCCTATCCTTGTTTTCACTTCTTGTATGCCCACTGAGGCTATGTCCAGTCTGTATGCTTACTAATACAGGGTGAAAGATGAATACGTGTTAGGTCATCTCAATGAAGGATCTTGGGTCCTGGGTGACAGACTAGATGCCAGTATCTCCAATAACCTCCAAATGATAGATATTTTTTCTGTCTTGAACAGCTGTAGGTGAGGATAAAAGTGTCCCTTTCCATCAAGACTGGATTTGTGAAAACCAATTTCTTTGGCTCTTCTGGAATTAGTGCAGACACCCAAAAAAGCAATCAGCACAGAAGATTACTTGTCCCCTCTCCAAAGAAAGCTATCAGGCAGCTAGGCATCCAGGGAAAGGTTCAGTAGTCTGAGAGGAATGCGATTAAATGCTGATGCATTTTTTTTTGGCATGGTAAAAGTAATAGAAAAATTAAGACTGGATTTCCAACATCCTTCTGAATGTAGCAGTGCTGTCTGTGATATCAAATATAATCTCCTCCACCAAATAATTTAATTTTGTCTATGGTTATAACCAGTGCTTTTATCAGTCTACCTGTGTGACCTACTTGACAAATATCAGCAACTCCAACCAAGATGTTTCTTTGTTTTATTGCTGAAGGCACATACACAATTAAAAATATATTTTGTTATAAAACATTTTCTGTCTTTGTATTGACTTTAAGATTTTTGTGGCTATCTTAGTGTATTTCATAGCTGATCTATTTAGCACAAGCTAATAGAAAATCTGTTTCTCTGTGTTTGTGAGCAAATGCCATCAGATGGGAAGAGAAAAGGAATGGCAAAAAGTACATAATGTTCCATTGTTAGTATCTCTCCAAATTAGTTTGGTAAAGGAAGAAACAGCAATTTCTGCACTGATTAATTTATAGTCAATGGAAGTGGAATTGCCATGAGTGCTTCCACACAAGGCCAACATAATTTTAGGTGCTATGGCAGTCATATGTTCTAACTTTGTTCATAAAAGAAAAATAACATTTCAGTTGACCACAGCACTCAACAAACCTTGAATGAAAATCACAGGTCTGTGGTTTGTCGGGTTGGTTTTTTTTTTTTCATTTTTCCATTCTCTGTAAATTCAACCCAATTTATAAAGTAAGAGCCTGAGGTTGTAGTTACTTTCGCAACTGACTCTTTGGCTCAGCACTCAAGTATATAAAAATAAGTTTCAAATATAATCATCAAACTTGTTTTTGTCCTTTCTTGCCAAAACAATACCTCCCTCCTTGCCAAGGACAATAAAAGTGGTCCAGTCCCTGACCTGTTTTCAGTGGCCAAGTTCTCTTCAGGCATTTTCCAGAAAAGCAAACAAAAGGAAAGTTAAATACATAGTGATGGTGATAATACAGTTTCCCCTTGAATAGCCACCCAGTGGTCACAGAACTTGTCCAGTATGTGTGGCATCTGGATTGTACTCCTTCTTCTCAGTGAGGAAGAGCTAAACTTGCCTTTTGAGCTCCCAGCAGAATATTATATCAGAACAAGTATCAAGTGGGTTATCCCCGATCATCCTTTATCGATACTTATTTGTGGAAAAAATCCTCTTTGGAATGAAACTCAGTTATGGAACTCCTTTCTTATGACTGTCCTAATGACAGCCTGACAAAGTCATTTCAATATTGCTTAGTGTCTCAGCTCAACCTGAAAATGAAGGACTTCCAGCAAGCGAGAGTGAGAGCGATGCATCCCAGAATCAAGCTTAAGGACACTTCCACAGGAATTTCTTGGGAGGTAAGTTATGGTAGGTTCCAACAGACTTAAGCAGAGAAGGAAACTGAACAGAGGCCTTCCACCTCATAGAAGAGTGTTCCAAACACTGAGCATTAAAGAAGACCTTACTACCTCATCTTCTGATGATTTTGTTTTCTATGTCTAGAAACAAGAACCACATACAGCACATTCAAACTAAATTTGCAAACATTTTCAGAATGACTGAAAGAGCCTTTTTTATAATTTTAACTGGATAATCCCAAAATTACAGAATCACTGAGCTGTGAAGAAACCTCTGCAGACCATCTAGTCCAGCTGAAAGCAGGGTCAGCTAGAGTAGGTCACCAGGGCCATGCCCAGTCAGGTTTTGAGTTACCTCTCTTGGCAACCTGTTCCAGTGTTTCACCACTCTCACAGTAAAAAATTTTTTTTCGATGTTTAAGTGGAATTTCCTATATTTTGATTTGTGCTCACTGCTTCTTGTCCTTTTACTGAATACCACTGAGAAAAGCCTGACTCCCTCTTCTTTACACGCTCCCATCAGGTAATTTTATACATTGATGAGATTTCCCTTGTCCCCCAGCCTTCTTTTCTCCAGGCTAAACAACCCCAGCACTCTCAGCCTCTCCTCATATGTTAGACGTTCCTAAGCTTTAACCATCTTCATGGTCCTGAACTGGACCTGTTCCACTATGCCCAGGTCTCTCTTGTATTGGAGAGCCCAGGACTGCACTTAGTACTTCAGATGTGGCCTCACCAGAGCTGAGTAGAGGGGAAGGATGCCTTCCCTCAACCTTCTGGCAATGCTTTTCTTAATGCATCCCAGAATGTCATTGGCCACTTTTGCCACAAGGACACATTGCCGGCTCATGGTCAATTTATTGTCCACCAGGAGCCCCAGGGCCTTTTCTACGAAACTGCTTTCCAGATGGTTGGACTCTAGCACTGGCATTTCTCCAGCTTGTGGGTCTTTCCTGCCTCTACTCCAATGTCTTCTCTTTGCCTTCAACATCTCTCCTGCTCTGACATTCCTCCTGCCCTGGCATTTCTCTTGTGTCTCCTAGTGGTCACTGCTCTTATTCAAATTTATTTTTGCAGAGGCACCATAAACTCATCTGATTGATTCCAGTTTGGGTATACAGTGGGCCCACTTTTTCTGTTGCTGAGGTGGCTGAACTCAACTGTTATCAGCACAGGGCCATCCTTGACCTCCTGCTACACAGGTCACCCCTGAAGCCCTTCCCCCCATACTAAATCCCTGCCAGTTATGTTCAGTATACTCGCCAAGAGCAGGACTCAGCATTTCCCCTTGTTGAACTTCATGAGGTTCCTATCAGCCCATTTCTCCAGCCTGAGCAGGTCCTTTCTGCATGACAGCATGAGTCTTCAGTGTATCAGCTGCTCCTCCCAGTTTTGTATCATTTTTCAAACTTACTGAGGGGGCACTCTGTGTCATCATCCAGGTCATTAATGAGAACATTGAACAATACTGACTCTGGTATCAACCCCTGGGGTACCACTGGTGATGGTCTCCAGCTGGACATCATGCTGCTGATCACAACCTTTTGAGCCCAACAGTTCACCTCATTTATGTAGCCCAAACTTCACTAGTTTGTCGAAGAGAATGTTATGGGAGGCATTGTCAAAAACCTTAAACAAGATAAACAACATTCACTGCTCTTCCCACAGCTACTGAGCTAGTAACTTCCTTGTAGAAGGCTATCATGCTTGCCAGGTGTGATCTCCCTGGAAATCCATGCTGACTAGACTTAACCAGCTTCTTGTCCTTCATGTATTTGAAAATGGCTGCTCTGTCACCTCCCAAGGAATCGAGGTGAGGCTGTCTGGCCTGTAGTTCCCCGCATCTTCCTTCTTGTCCTTCTTTAAGATAAGAATGTCATTTACTCCCTTCCAGTCCTCTGGATCCTCTCCTGATTGCCATGACCTTTCAAAGGCAATTAAGAGTAGTCTTATAATGACTTTGGTGAGCTTCCAAGCGCTCATGGGTGCATCACATCAGGTCACATAAACTTACATGTGTCTGGTTTGATTAAATATTCCCTAACCCAGTCTTCCTCCTCCAAGGGTAAGTATTCCTTGCTCCAGATTTCCCCACTGGTCTTAAGAGCCTGGAATACTTGAAGGCTGGCCTTACCAGTAGAGATTGATACATTCAGTAGTCCTGCTCAGATTCAGCTCCCCAGTTTCGTATGCCTCCAACCTGATTCTAGAGTGCTAAGAACCGACAGCTCCAGAACATTTTACCTAAAGTTTGGATACTTACCTGTTCTCCCACTCTGAACTGCAAGTTTCAGTAATCTTTCCTGAAAGTATTGATTTTCCTGCCTACTATTCTCAATTAAACAACATCTCATGTGCTTCCAGGAGCTTGGTGCTTTGCACTCCATCCTGAAGTGCTAAAGACTTATGCTGATGAACACCAACCATCACAGAACATCTTTACACCGATCCCTGCTTTACTTTTTGTGCAGCAGTCCTTGCATATCAGAAAGGTCTACTCTGCACCTGTGCATCTATAACTACCAATAAATTGTAGAATTTTATAAAGAAACAAGTAACAAAAAGACAGGTAAAATTAATATATTTATTCCAAGATCAACTCCTGAAGGCTTGGTCCACCAGTTCATCCCACATCAGTAGGCTGCATTGACAAAAGATAAAAATTGAAAGTGATTGCTGTATTCTGGACAACTCCTCTCACTTGGAATTTATTTGAGGATTAGGTAGCTACAGAGAAAATCTAGAATGTGTTCATCAATGAGGTGCTCAGTGTTTGGTAGGATGAACATGGGACTTTCTCTTCCATTTTCTAACTACTATAGCATCAGGTAGCCCAGGACACTAAGAAAGGTAGCCATCCTGACACCTGGATTATTTTTTTCTCTGGTCTGCTCTGTCTGGACAACTGGAAAAAGGTCTCTGAAATTAAATTAGAAGCAAACAACAAAGAGGAAAAAAAATGTGTTACTATGGGATCATTTAATCTATGTAATCATTTATTGCAGCAAAATATTGATAAAAACAGAAACAACAGTGAATGAATCTCATCAAATGTGGGAACTTTCTTTTTCTGTCCTCTTTTGGTGATAATTTCTTACTGTAACTCCTCAGTATACACTGCATTGAGGGAATATTTACTTTTGATTAAACAGGCATTTTGGAATTTTAGTCCAACATGATCTTAATTAAAGGTTGACATTTCTATTTTCCATGAAAGCTTTTTGTAATTAGATCTATTGTAGAAATAATTACTTTTTCTTTTTACTTACGTATATGAAACTGTATAATTATTTCTAAATATAAAAATTATGTGGACTAATGTTTCTTGGAAAGGTTAAAGACTTTATTCCAAAAGTAATTTTGAATACACATAATTTATAGAGCACCTTAATATTGATCCTTACTTCTCAAACTACTTTCAAAAAGGGGCGGTAATTATTTCTCATAGAGTAACAAGATTTAATGATCAAAAATTTGTCTTACAAAATTGACTGTGGTTATTGAGCCAGGCTACACAGGCAGGTGCTGCCTTCAACAGCACCTACACACAGGAGTCACATCAGAGATAAGCACAGACAGCCCCATCCCCTCCTCCTCTCGGGCTGGCAGAGGCCGAAGGTCACTAGTGCGAGCACACACACGTCACTCTCCAGGCTCACAAGCACACGCACAGTCACAGGTCCTCCAAGTACCAGCATGGCCCCTCTGTCCATTTGACACCCCTGCCAGGACCCCAGACCCTCTTACCCGCCCCATGGGTCCCCAGTTTGTCAGCTGGTCCAGCTCAGTGCTTGCTGACGTATGCACTCACACGCTCGTTGCACAGACACCCCTCACCCACCCATCCCCATGGACCCTCTACCCACCTGATACCCTTGCTCCAGCCCAGAGCCTCCTGTGTGCTGGTGAGTCCAGCTTGGAGTTTGGTGTTGAATGACAGATGCACACCCCGTGCACACCCGGTTTGGGACACTTGCTCCCCCACCCCAACCGGCAGCAGGCACACGGGTTGTGAACCACAGCTCCTCCAGCCACCGGTACTGAGCCTCCTCGCTCGCCTCACTCGCACCAGCCCCCCAGTAGCACTCAGTCCTTGCAGCACTCACCCACATGAGACAGAGGGTGAGATCATGCAGACGGCTAATAAAGAAAGGATGTAATAAGAAGACAGGACAGAATGGTGATCAGGTGCAGGGCTCCGTCAGACAAGCGTGTTGACCAGCCCCATTTTACACACAACCAGCTGCTTTTATACCCCTTTCTGTCAGTTCCTCCCTTCATACCTCCCTGCTCCCCCTTCCCCTGCACATTCCCTCATCAGTGTGCGTAGCTCCATTGACCTCTCTCCATCATCCTCCACCTTCAGGTTTGCAAAATCTGGATTTACCTGCAGCTTCTTGATAGCTCACTAACTACTGTGACTGACCAAGTTTGTTTCTTGTCTTTGTCTCCATTATGTTTGTCTGTCATGTTTGTGTCTCTGTATGTTCTTGTTTATGGCTTCCTTCTTTTCTTATTATCCCCTTTTTGCATTGAAAAGGTCCTTTACTGTACACGCTTAAAGGAGCAGATGCTCTCTCCTTCCACAGACCCTTGGAGTTTATTCCATGAGTTGGCCAGACCACATGTCTATTCCTTGCCAGATTCAAAAGGAAAATGTCTAGAACATTTGGTCAGAGTTTAACTCTGCCACGAGGTATGATATTAATTACAAAAGCTAAATATGTATTTAAGCTACTACAGCCAAGTGTTTTTGGTGCTTACAGACATGAAAGGAAGCTCCTGACTTGAAGAGCTTACCATATTTATATAGAAGGTAATTAAAAAAAAGGCTTACTTCACTGAAGTGGGGTTAATCTTTCTAGAGACATTCCATCCTCAGTGAACGAAGAAGTGCCTCCAGAAGGCTATTCAGACTTACTCTTAACTCCTCTAGAGGAAATCCTCTCTCTGGAGAAGGAGGTTTGTAAGACTAACCTTGTAAGAGACACTGTCAACACTATCAGGCCAGTGTCAGTCACCTTTGGCAAAAAACCCTTGTTTATTCTTCCTCCATGCTCTCCACTGGTATGCCATCCCACATTCACCGTGCCATACCCTGAATGGAGTGATGCGGGTCTGGATATGAAGAGGCAAACAATGCACCACAAAGAAGTTGAGAAAGAGGAAAATTCTGGGAAGAGAAAGGAAATAAAAGGGAAGTGAGAGAGACTATGCCCAGTACTCGAAGTATCAAAAACACCCCAGAATTAACAGTACCAGGGACCTAATCTGGATGCTGGAAGGGCCTGTGTAGACTGATCTTGGAGTGTGCATCATCACATAGCCCTAGCTAGAGCCTTCATCAGCAGATACTTCCATGTCTGTCAGTCTCCATGGCCTGGTTTCTCTCCTGAGGGAGGCAGGATTGGAGCACGCTGATGGATGCTTCAGTTCTGGTCAGCAGACACACAACTTGAAAGTAATCTCAGGCTTCCCCATTTACACATAACCTGACTCTATCTCAGAAGGAAAGTCCCTCTTCACTAGGTGGGAAATGAATGTGACTGATCTCCTAATGTAGTTTCCTAAACTACAGTCAGACAGCAGGAAAGTTGCCCTTCATTGCCTAATCAAAAATACATTTTCTATTTGCCACCTTTTGAAGCAGATGATGTGTTGTGATTATGTGTTCATATTCAACATAGTGATGATTCTGCAGTATTTGCTCTCAGTCAGTCCTGGAGTCTTGAAATAATTCACACCTCTGATGATATTTCTTGGATTAAACCACAGGTTAAGGTGAACTTCTGGTTGAGCTACAGAAGTTATACTTGACTACATCTGTTGCTATTAAGAAATCTTAGTGAAAAAATCAATTGTACCTCCCTCTTTGGCAATAAAAGTTCTAATATCAAGCAAAGAAAATTACTTGTTATAAATTAATGCTTAATTTTTCATACTAGTCATTCTCACAAGGGATAACTGTTACACATTTAAAGTACACACCTTTTTCAGAAGCAGCATTTAAATATGTGTGCCTACAGTCAAAATTAGAGTCCAAAACATTGCTCAGAGTACCCAAACCTGACAGTGCCTGAACTTACTGGGAGCCTCTGTAATTTTGGCTATCAAATTTTCAGTGTCTAGTTTGTTCGGTTTGGGACATGCTGTAAGTTTTTTCAATCTTAGACACTCAGTACCATCTTTCCATGAGAAAAATGGTGAACAAAAGCTTATACCCAGTGAGGGATCCCACATGGCAGGCAATTAAAGAATGGTCCTTAACATATGTCCGCAGCATCCAGCTTCTCCAATAATATATTTCCTGAAATTTTCTCTTACATTGGGACTGAGGAATTGCTTTTACTCACCAAAGAATGGGGAAATCTTGCCCTCTTTAGCATGAAAGTTTTTAACTCTGAGGATATTGTCTTAGAGAAGGGTTTTGCTCTCCCCAGTTGTGGTGGGTTGACCCTGTCTGGAGGCCAGGTGCCCACCAGAGCTGCTCTATCACTCCCCTCCTTAACTACTCAGGGGAGAAAAGGTATAACGAAAAGCTTGTGTGTTGAGATAAGGATGGGGAGACATCACTCAATAATTCCCATCATGGGCAAAACAGACTGAACTTAGAGAGAAAATTCATCTAATTTATTAACAAGCAAAACAGAGTAGAGGAATGAGAAATAAAATTAAATCTTAAAACACCTCCCCCCACCCCTCCCTTCTTCCCGGGCTCAACTTCACTCCCGAGTCCTCTCCCTCCTTCCCCCGCAGCAGCACAGGGGGATGGGGAATGGGGGTTGTGGTCAGTTCATCACACATTGTCTCTGACGCTCCTTCCTCCTCAGGGGGAGGACTCCTCACACTCTGCCCCTGCTCCAGCATGGGGTCCCTCCCATGGCAGACAGTCCTCCACCAACTTCTCCAATGTGAGTCCTTCCCATGGGCTGCAGTTCTTCATGAGCTGCTCCAGCATGGGTCCCTTCCACGGGGTGCAGACCTTCAGGAGCAGACTGCTCCAGAGTGGGGTCCCCCACGGGGTCACAAGTCCTGCCAGCAAACCTGCCCTGGCGTGGGCTTCTCTCTCCACGGGGCCACAGGTCCGGCCTAGAGCTTGCTCCAGCGTGGGCTTCCCACGGGCCACAGCCTCCTTCAGGTGCCTCCACCTGCTCCGGTGTGAGGTCCTCCACGGGCTGCAGGTGGAATCTCTACACCCCCTCATCCTTCCTCCATGGGCTGCAGGGGGACAGCCTGCTTCACCATGGTCTTCATAAGGGGCTGCAGGGGAATTTCTGCTCCAGCGCCTGGAGCGCCTCCTCCCCCTCCTTCTGCACTGACCTTGGTGTCTGCAGAGTTTCTCACATCTTCTCACTCCTCTCTCCGTCTGCAAAAGCTCCCCCTAAGTTGTTTTTCCCTTCTTAAATATGTTATCTCAGAGGCACTGATTGGCTTGGCCTTGGCCAGCAGCAGGTCCGTCTTGGAGCCAGCTGGCATTGGCTCTATTAGACACAGGGGAACCTTCTAGCAGCTTCTTGCAGAAGCCACCCCGGTATCCCACCTTGCTACCAAAACCTTGCCACACAAACCCAATACACCAGTAAAGTTGAGCCACTGTGGCAAAGCAACCCATATCTGAGTGCATCTGAGAGCAGATGAGCAGATGATATGAGCAGAGGAGCATGATGATGTAGCCTACTGCTTCAGGTCATCTAAGATATGGAAACTGTGCCCTTTACTCTGATAGCAGGCACCATTACAACCATCCATAGAATCATAGAATCATAGAATGGTTTGGGTTGGAAGGGACCTTAAAGATCACCTAGTTCCAACCCCCCTGCTGCGGGCAGGGACACCCTCCACTACACCAGGTTGCCCAAAGCCTCATCCAACCTGGTCTTAAACACTTCCAGGGATGGGGCCTCCACAACCTCTCTGGGCAACCTGTTCCAGTGCCTCACCACTCTAACAGTAAAGAGTTTCTTTCGAACATCTAATCTAAATCAATCCTCCTTCAGCTTAAAGGTGCAGCTCTTTTTAAGAATGAATATAGACAACTTGTCTGAAGAGAAGAGTCTAGACTCTCTGGCTCCTCAGTAAACGAAGGATGAATCTACATTGGTGCTTTCACTCATACTGAGAATGCACTTTGCAAGAGAATCTCTGAAGCTTTCTCATTGACTGTGCTTTGATTCACATCATGCACACACAAACTGAATTTATTGTGGGTGGAACTGATCTGGAAGGTGTGCTCCTGATATGCTCCAAGCACTAGTGAGCATTCAGTCACAGGCACCAAGCCATCCTACTCCTAGGAAAAACGCTCTGAAACATCTATAGTGTGGATGTCAGATCCTCAGCCCCAACTATTTTCCTTGATGAATTTGAGTCTTAGCAGACTTCTCTACTTGCTAATGTAGACAGATCCAAAAGAATTTAAGGCTTGATTGTCAAAATTCCAAGAGGTTTTAAGACCCTTTCATTTCCATGAGTTTCTTCTCAGGTAGCTTCAGGGACCTACTCAATTTGAGTGTAGTGTTTTATCAGCTATCCTGAGGGATAGAGATGGGGTGTCGAATTTTAGGTTTCATGTGATGGGCTTAACATGTAAGAGCTTAAGTTGACAAGGGAGTCTTGGACAAGTAAGTCCTAGACCTCAATTCATAAATCCTTAGAATGTATTTCTCCATCTTCTAAATAGATATGGATTTCTAGATTTGTTTTTATGGTTGAACTCAGTAGCACTGGAGCAGTCACTTAAATGCTATTCTAAATAACTTCTAAATATGATGCATACATACAAAAAGTTCTGTAAATTCTAATCTGTGAGTTAATATGCTAATAGGTGAGACAACAAATCAGTTGATAAGAGATATTAACAACCCCACACAAAATTCAATCTGTTACTTTGTGGTTTAGGTGGGGTTTTTTTAATTTTTAAGAAAAGTTCACACAAACAACAAAAGATTGACGTTTTGATTGAATGTCAGAGTGAGGTCAGTGTATTTTTATCAGAGCCTCTGCAATGATTCATCCATCTGCTTGTTCGTATATGCTATCAGAGGTGTTGCTTCTCCCTTGTATTTATTTTGATATTAAATCAAAAGCAATGATCAAAATGCCCATTTCTTTAATTTTTCCCAATCCCATTCTGTTAATGCAGGATGACTTCAGTAAGTCTAAATCCTAAATATTTATAATTTAGCATAGATTTCTATTTACATTGATTCAATATTTACAGCTAAAACAGATTTTCTATGTCAATTTCCATTCATTGGTAATGGGTCAATTTTGAGTCCAAATTTAGAAATTACATTTTAAATGATGGGATTATATTCTCTTTTTGTTACATAAATCTGATCTGAAAACTCACAAATTAAATGACTGCTTTCCTCTCCTATCTGGTAGTACATTGGATTAATAAACCTTCATAAAATAAGAATTGTCCCCTAAAGAATGCTCTTTCAAGGAAGTAAATTCTTTCTTTCTTTGCATGTGTTCCTTCTCTATTTTAATTATAAATTTCTATCACCAGGAAATCTCTCCCCAGCTATATCTATCTGTACCTATGCCTGTGCCTATTCCTATGCCTATGCTTATGATTATGCCTATGTCTATATATTTATATCTATATCTTTATCTTTATATGTGCATGTATAAATATATATAAAACAAATCTGTTTTGGTGTGTCACCTACACATGCTGCCCAATAGTTTATTTAATCACCAAGCATCTAAAATGTAAAGCCATTTTACTACTACGGACACAAAGTCAAATCCTGAGTAGACTGTAATCTTCTTAATGCATGTAGATCTTTGGAATTATGTTGAATACACACTTTTGTAAAACACATATCTCCAAAGTCAGATTTAACCAAGTTTCCCAGGCTTGGTAGCTGTAAAGGAATGCATTTCTCTTGTTCAAACAGGAGCCAGACATGGGCTGGAAGGAGATTGCAGAATTTGGCAGTGGATCATTCTGAGTTCTGCAGGTTCCTTTAAGCCACTATTAACTATCAGATCATTCTTTCTGGTGTTACAAACTACCAGCAAATAGTAGGTGGATCCTCAGCCCTTAGAAATTCAGGTTTTCAAGGTTTCTTTGGCTAAAAATACCTCGTCTGTATTACTCAACTTTTCTGACTCATAGTTTAAACTTTAAAAAATATAAATACTTTTTAAAGTTTCCCTGAGATTTGTAATTTTAAATATTGATTTTTTCTTTTTCCTTATATATATCACAGCACTAAATCTAATACAATATATTTGAAGAGTACTATGTATTTTTCCTTTTTTTTATATTAAATTAGAGTAGTATACAGAGTTTTGTAGTTGCTAAGTTTGTTAACATGTAAGGATGTGGTAGTTGTTTTCTACCATGCAAAATTCTGTTGTCATGCACATCCATATGTATTAAACTGAGGTCTGAGTTTCAGTCTCTGAGTTCATTAATCTATCTAGTAATCTAAACAATCTGAATAATCCAATATTTTAAATTACAAACGTGTTCTTTGATTACTCAGCATTAAAATCTGAACAGACCCAGTTCTCTAATGTAGATACAAAATGGGAAAAGCACTATGTGCTGCTGATGGAATTTCCACAAATTAACGCAACTTTCCTACAACTTGTATGAAAGTAACAATTATTTTTTGTAGAAAAACTGGGTATTGCCTATTCATTTGCATGCAACAGCTGCTCCCTAAATTATTAGCCCATAAGAGCAACTTAAAAATAGCTCTATGATGAAAGAAAAAGACCCAGAGTATTAGCCCACTGCAATGGAAGAAAAGAAATTATTCAAATACCATAATGATATATATTCCTAAGGACATAAAATTAAAAAATATCACAGAAATAAGCTATTTTAAGTGGTGTATGAAAAGGTACAATTATTAAAGAAGGAAAGAAAATAAATATCTTGCAGTTAAACTAAATTTTGAGATGAGAAACATTTTAAAGTTTTGATAAAATCTATCTGATACACTAGTTGAAAGACAGGCAAAATCTAAACTATAAAATCTGACCTGGCCTGTAAGCTTCTAAAATTAAGTACATTTTTCAGGTCTACCAAGAAACCTGTTCCAAAGGAACTTACTGAAATTTAGAAGCCACGTGGACAGAGGCTCAGCAAATCACTATGTCACCTAAGACAACGAAACCAACAACCTGCGTGCAGGAGGCAGGACTTGTGCAAGGCATTTGACACTGTCCCGCATGACATCCTTCTCTCTAAATTGGAGAGACATGGATTTGACGGATGAACCACTCGACGGATAAGGAATTGGCTGGATGGCTGCACTCAAAGAGTTGCAGTCAACAGCTCGATGTCCAAGTGGAGACCAGTGACGAGTGGCATTCCTCATGGGTTGGTATTGGGACTGGCACTAACATCTTTGTCAGCATCATGGACAGTGGGATCGAGTGCACCCTCAGCAAGTTTGCCGACGACACCAAGCTCTTGTGAGACCCCACCTGGAGTACTGCATCTAACTCTGGGGGTCCCCGTACAGGAGAGACATGGAGCTGTTGAAGAGAGTCCAGAGCAGGGCCATGAAGCTGATCAGAGGGCTGGAGCACCTCTCCTATGAGGACAGGCTGAGAGAGTTGGGGTTGATCAGCCTGGAGAAGAGAAGGCTGATATATGCATCCAGAGAGAGACATTTTATTTTGCTTGTGAATGTAGAATTCTCATCCAATTTGGAAATATTATTCTAATTCTTAATTTATTTGGAGAAAAAGTTTTGACAGAAGTTATTTAACCAGTCCTATCTCTGAAAGACAGAGTTGTTCCACAACAGTCTAAGAATACTGAAGTCTACTAATTGATCAATATTGTGGGATCAGTATTTTGGTCAATAAAACACAGTTATCACATGATTTATAAAACTTCCCTGTGCCAATGATAAGCTTGAGGAGTGGGAATGGGAGGTGGAAGACATTCTGAAAGCTAGTAAGGAACCCAAAGCTTCCCAAATGCAGCATCTGCAAACACCCTGTCTTTACTATAGAGTATTAGCCAATGTTGCCAATGTTCAGGGTGTCTATCATAAGTACGCATATATACTCTTCCACTCTTATCACAAGGATGCATGTTTACTCCTCCACAGTATACATTTTATTTGATATATTTTCACATTAGGCTATCAAACTGTGTGCTTACCTACCAACAGACAACATGGTTAGCATATCTAGGAGTAATATGGGTCTTTATTATTCTAGTCAAGTCTAGTCAAGCCTAAGTCTCAAGTACCTAGAAAAAGTAAATATGGACATGCCTTTGTTGAGATCATAACTAAAGCTGTTCTTAAAAAGAAGATAACCTTGTTACAAGATGAAGGAAAGAGAAAGATAGATGGAAGAAAGTCATGTACTTTGCAGTTTTGTCAGTTATGTTACATCAGATTTTTGAACTTCTTGCAATGGAAATGCACATCCTATAGTTGGTCAGCCAAAAGTTAGTCAAAATACCACATTGCGCTTATTTTCGTTCCCTCATATTTTTGATTATATCACCGGATGAGTAGGAATTGATTTTTGTTCAGCCAAATTAAACAAGGTCTCCAAGAATGGCATTTACATGGACGGTGATCCCAAGCGTGACCTGAATTGCTGTGGATTTAGAATAGCAGTTTGTAAGTGGGAGCACAAGCAAATGCTATGCAAGTGTACCTCCACTGAATAAGTTGTGTTATCAGATGGGATGCCTCATTCTTCAGGTTTTAATTATGTACTTCTGATTGATAAAATTTTGTGTACAGAGAAGAACATGAAATAGGCCTGTAAGGGATCTTCAGAGGTTGTCTAGTCCAATACCACCCATGATCAGCTATCCCTCACCCTGCTCAGAGAAGATTATTAATCTAATCTGTTTTCAGAAGCATTCAGAGATGGACAATTCATGGCCTATTAAAATATCTATTCGATGCTTTTCCAGTCTTACTGTAAGAACATTTTCCCTAGTATCTAAGTCTTCCTTGCTATAGCTTAAAGCCATTGTTTCTTGTTCTATCCTGAGTAAGAAAGAGTAGGAAGAATAGACGCTTCTCTTCTTTGTAGTAATTTTTTTGTGTACTTGAATGATGTTATAAAGTCTCCTCTAATCTGTTTTTCTTCTGCCAAAACAACTTATTCAATCTTCCTTCGGAGGCCACATTTTCTAGACCTTTTATTTATTTTGTGGTTCTTCTTTGACTCTTCCCAAATTGATCCATGGTTTCTTAAACTGTGATGCACTTCTCCAGCTGGCATCTTGCCAATAATGAACAGAACAGGTGGATTATTTTGCATGTCGTTTGTGTTTGTAAAACTAGGCTAAAATTATGTCTTTTATTACAGTAAAGGTGTTTATTTTGGATTATTTCTTTATTTTGCTGAGATTTTTTTGAATTTTGATTCTCATCACCAAACACCTGAATCTACCCCAGCTTGACAACACTGACTTCCAGAGGTTTGTAGGGACTCACAATTTACTCCCAAATAGTCTGCAGGAGCAACAGTTACAGGCTTAAATTATCTATGCTGGACAATCTCCATCATCCTGGAAAAGTTTTGGAAGTTCACCAGTTAATTGAGAACTATTAGAATAAACATGGCTTATAGTTGCATCATGAATCAACCTTATGTGGTATTTTAACTAGTAGACACTGAAATCAACAAACATATAGACTTCATCTATCAAGCTATATATTTAGAAAATATTTCTGTTCCAAGAACTGATGGCAAGCCTATAAATTTGATAGGTTCAAAAATTGGTAGCACTAGTTCTGAAGAATGGCTATAATATTAAGAATAAATATACAATCAAAAAGGGATTAATATTTGTAGATTTTTTCAGCTGTGTTCAAATAGAAGATTTTACAATTCACCTAAGTGACCATGAGCTCCGCTGTGCATATGAACCAGCCACAGATCACAAAAATGTTGTTTTCTAAAAGCAATCTGTAACTATATATGCCAAACTTTCAAAGAATATAACTTTGGTAATTTTAAAATCATCTCTCACACACACGTTAGAGCTTCCATTGTACTTGTTTTATATATTTGGGTTATTTATGTTGGAAAAGGGGGGGATTTTAGCAGACATAAATTTGAAGTATTTATCCAGCTCTGATGGCAGCTGACAGGAGTGACAATAAGGGTTCAACCAGCTGTAAAACAGATTGTGGGATGAGTAATTTCCTGTGCTGCTGGAATCTGAAAGCGGGGCTTGAAGGCGAGATGGTAGCCTGGCAGATGCGTGGCTAAGCATTGTGCGCGAGAACATGCTGCTACAACAAACACTTGCTCAAACAGACACATAAGCTGTGAGAATAAATATAAATGTTTTCATAAGATTTTTTTTTTCTCCCTATCTCTGCTACTCCTCCAGAATTTCTAGAGCTGGAATTAGTTCAGGAAGTGATTATGTAGTCTACAGTTTGAAGAACAGATTGCACCTGGAAACGTGAGATGTGCACACTTGGGACAATACAGTTATTGTTCAGGGTGTATAAAATGCTTAAACAAGAAGCAAGTTATCCACTGGATCCAAATGTGTCAATTATATGTATCTATTGGCCATAAATGATAATCACTAATGGTTAAAGTTTTACCTAATTATCCTTTTACAGGTTTTTGTTTGGTTTGGTTTGGTTTTGTAACAGGAATGCAAGTCTGCATTCTTGATATTGTCAATGAACTATTGTCTGGAAACTCAAGGATGATCAACTGAATCAATAAATAACGCTTTTTAAAAGACTACATTTTTGTCAGGTGTGATGCAAAACTATTTTCCCAGTGTTTTTCATACAATTTCTGATGCTTTATCCTTTTATATCCATTTAAAAGTATGCAAAACACATTTAATATGTTGTGGCTCTTAGAACAACATGGTGCAAATAAAAGGCTTAGGACCATGTTCAGAGTATCTTTTCCAGATCCCCCAGCAGGATGATTCAGAGCTTCTAAATTTAACATTTTGTATCTCCATAAAGGCAATGGAAAGAGCTACATGAGGATCAGAACACTAATTCTCTAGCTGAAGGTAATTGTCCGCTGAGCAGTGCTCACTTTTTTGTAAGGTAGCAGAAAAGTAGAGGTAGATCCTACTGATCCAATTAAGTTTGATTGAAATACCTCTGAAGTGAAAAACGTGCTTCCAGTTTCTCTGTGTTCCAAGGGAATTCAAATCTACATATCTGAACACAAATCCACTCCCAGGGAGTTCCTAAATAATCTGCTGCCTACACCCTATTGACATTGGGTTAACAGGCAGCCAAGAGCATTGGCACCAGAATGGATAGCAAAAGAAGGAACCTGACCGTGTAACCCAGCAGTTAGCTGGAAGGTACGTAGAAATCTGAGGTCTAGTCCTGTTACCATAATTTTTCTAGCAATTCTTCAATATAAAATGCAGAAACAAACCTGGCAGCAAGGACTGGAATGAGAGGTTTCTCCTTTGCTTCCTCCATCTTAAAAATCTTACTTTCCCTTTTTAGCTCCACAGCACAGCAGCACCAATGGAGATGTCTCCTAATCTGTCAAGCTTATTAGCTTATTACACTTATCATGTCTCTTTCCTGGGAGTTAAAAAAAACAACAGTGGAAATCTCTTCAGACAGAGGGAGACCTACAGTGCAAATTTACCATTAAATAATGATTGAGACCATTATTCAATAAGGTTGGCCCTACTTTCACCCCTTTTCAAAGAATGAGTTTTTCTTTACTTAAAGGCACCTGGAATCAGGAGAAGACTTGATCTGTAAATTTCTGTTTCACTTAAACATGTATCTCACAGCTCCAGGGAGGCAATGAACCCCAAGGAGAAACAAATTTCAGAAGCACATCTGTGCTGTCAGCTGGAGTACAGTTACTTTTCTTCGGCGTAGCTGGTATGGGGCTGTGTTTTGGATTTGTGCTGGAAACAGTGTTGATAATATAGAGTTTTTGTTGCCACTGAGCAGTGCTTGCACAGAGCCAAGGCCTTTTCTGCTTCTCACACCACCCCACCAGCGAGTAGGCTGGGGGTGCACAAGAAGTTGGGAGGGGACACAGCTGGGACAGCTGACCCCAACTGACCAAAGGGATATTCCATACCATATGATGTCATGCTCAGCATGTAAAGCTGGGGAAGAAGAAAGAAGGGGAGGACGTTCAGAGTGATGGCATTTGTCTTCCCAAGGAGCCGTGCTTTCCTGGAGATGGCTGAACACCTGCCTGCCCATGGGAAGTGGTGAACTCCTTGTTTTGTTTTGCTTTACTTGTGTGTGCGGCTTTTACTTTATCCATTAAACTGTCTTTATCTCATCCCATGAGTTTTCTCACTTTTAGTCTTTCAATTCTCTCTCCCATCCCACCGGGGGAACTGAGTGACTGGGTGGTGCTTAGCTGCTGGCTGGGGTTAAATCATGACAACATCTCAACATTTCTTATCGTGTAGCTTATGCATTACCTCTGCGCAGCTTGTGTTCCCTTGTGAATCTGACTCTTAGACACATAACGCTTCATGGCAGTTCCCACGCAATGTACGGGAGCTGTAGTCTGTGAATCTGTCCTGGGGATACCACCTCAGGCATTAAGGAAGGACAAAGCTGGATATGCGCCTTGTGGATCTACACGTACACAAATTCAATGTACATCATCATCAAACAAAATTCAGCTATATATCATCCTCTTTCGAATGAAAAGCAGTTTAATAACTTTAAATTGGTGAAGTGACTCAGCAGAAATAAAGCAGTATTAACCACCAAGGTATCTGAATCAAAGCAAGCTTACATAATGCTGAAAGTCACACTCAGTCATTGAATGTAAGTTAGTCCTCAAAACCTCAATGTCCAGCCTTAGTCTTGCTTATTTCCTGCAACCATTGCTAGTGCCTTTCCCCTAAATCAAAGATGGAGTAACGGAAGACAAACTCCTAACCAGCTGGAAACCTCCTTTGCTCTTTGCAGTTTGTCACAGGGAGATGCTGGAGGGATTACAATGCTACCAAGGATTGTAAATACACGTCAAGATTACCCTGAAGCAATCCATCACTACAGCAGTAAAGGCTCGTGTCACCACATGCACACATCAATGAAATGTGTTCCAAAGTACCATATGGGAAAAACAGAAATAAGAGCTAAGAATATAATATAAAACCGTGTATTAGTAATGTGATAAACTGTAAAGGAATAAAAATAATAAAATGTAGAAGGTAGAAACTTTTTGGATTGGAAAAGAAAAGCACCTTTTACAAGGAAATGCTTAGAGTCTATTATATGATCAGTTCCAAGTGAAAATAAAAAACCTCTACAATCTTGTTAAGGAGATAATTCCTGTAGTATTTGCACTCTTTATGGGACTTTCTACTTTGAAGAATATGGAGAACATCAGTTACTGACAAGGTACTCATGAGAACTGATCCTCTTTCAGGCTTAGTTCCAGAAAGTAGTGAGAGATTTAGTGAAGATTTGATGCTAGACACTAAACTTAAATCGAGTAATCACAAACCGAATCAATTGAATGGAGAATAAATAAACAAAATGCTAAAGCTAAGCTTTTTTGTACAAGAAGGAATCTGTAGCTAAAAGTTTGAGTCCATGTTATGAAGCTTTGAGGACTGCCAAAAAGTGCTTTAAGTTCCATCATTCTTTTACCTACCATCAGTCACAGATTCCTATCCCTTGCCTCTTCACTTCTTCATAGAACTTGAAGATACTGTCACTTGTGCCTTTTAAGCTGATAATTTACTTTGCTCTAAACTGGATCTGTAAAATGACACAATTAGAAAAAAAAAAAGATTATCACTTTCTTGTTAGAAGACTCATTGAAGTGAGCTGGGGTCAGGTTGTTCAGAGTCTTAGCTGTAACATGGCATATGGAATTTCTCTTAAGCTGAATACAAACTTTTGTGATGCTTGCAGGTCACATCAAGAGGCAAACACACTGAGGCTCCATGTCTCCACAAATGAAAAGCCATTTCATACAGAATATTAGCCTGCAAATACTAAGAAGAAAATACAGTGTAATGAAGAAATCTGAGCTACATCTTACAACTTGCGATGAACCACAAAATGCTCTTTCAAAAGCCATAAAAACCAAATGAAACAGGAAAGTAGTAGAACTGGTCCTACACCAAGAATGAGGAAGATAATCTATGTGTGATGCCCAAACAAAGGAATATTAAGTCTTGGTTTTCAGCAACACTATTTTTTAAAAATATTGTACTATTACTGGGAGTAAGGCTACAGAAGTAGAATACTGATTTTAAGGACCAAACACAAGACCATTGCATTCTGTAATCTCTCAACCCTGAAAGCAATAGCAAGTGAAATTAGTACTCTGATAGTTATGATTTTTAGTAAATCACTCATTCTGGGATTTATGCTGCATGACCGTAGTATAAGGCCCACTCGTCTTAAGTCAAGTTTTTAGAACAAGGTTTAAAGGAAAGACAGGCTTCAGTGGATATGGTTAGAGTTAAGCAAGTCCCTAAGCCAGAAACGTGTACACAAACAGTCTAAGCTTTGCCTAATAAAGATCCCGATCAGAATTCTGTGTCATGAGCCCATCTTTAATTGAAATTGATCTCACCAAGGGTTTAAGAAGAAAGGGGGCAAGTAAGGGCAGTGTGGCTAATTAAGGAGCATGAAGCAATAAATCAATAAGCATAAAATGCTCACAAACCAAAAACTGCTCAGTAGAGAAAGGAGGCAGTGTGACCACAGTGAAGATAGAAGCAATCTTAGGAAGGGAGAAGTAAAACAGAATCTTTTAAATGGGCATGGCTAAACAATATTTCAAAGCTTAAAAACGTTTTGACTATGATTAGTTTCCTCTGGGACAATAGTTTAGAGCCCATTATCTGGTATTTGTTTGAAGTCATAAAATGCTTTCTAAAATATTCAGAGTTTAGTTTATGTCTGTTGCTTAGCTTTTCAATATTTTCAAGTTTATGTCAGGTTCCTAGAGCTATTAAGCCTTTTTCTGAACACTCTTCAACTAGGTCACAGAAGAGGTTAAAAATGAGCTCTCCATCCCACCGTACTTCTGAGCACACGTGGTGCCTAATTTGGATCCTGTAGGAAACTCTCTGACTGACCGAGAACATGCCTAGTGAAGGTGGGAAGCTCTGAACTGTGAGATTTCGAGGTTACTTTTTTGAATATAAATGTCTACATTCTAAATTAGAGCTACACATCAAGGATATAAAGTGTCATTTGTAGTGTTAAACATAGAGTTTGGTTTTAAGATTGCAAGCATTGAATGCTCACTGTGAGCTGATCAGGATATGTAGAAAAAGCCTCAGAACTAGCAAATATATTGAGATCAGCAAAATTATATCAATGTTTTCAGACATTGAATACATTTCTGTCTCTTTGTTAAAAATTTAAACTCCCCAGGAACTCCTATAATCCCTCAGACCATTCATTTCAGCCTAGTTTGGCAACCCTTAGAAGTCTAAAAGGGACTTCGAAGCAGTTACTATATCAACTTCTTTTTATCTAATGATAGCTGACCATGTTATGTGTTTCCCAGCATAATTCAAAGCAGGTCTCTATAATAATAGTTTGAGGATGTGCTAAACGGTAATGAATTCTGTCTAATATTGTGCCAACATTGACTAGTCATGGTTCAATGGACCCCTAACTGCTCTTCCTCTCTAGTCATGCTTTCTTATTAATGTAGGGGAAAAGCCTGTTGCAAAGTACTCTGATTGAAACAAAGTTAAGAATTGCTCTATGACATTATCTGCTAGTCAAATTTCCATTTTTATCTCCTGCATATGCTAGTTATGCTGATCTTGCATTCCTTTATTTTCTAAAATAACAGAGTCTTTTTGAAACTAAAGACTAGTATACTCACAATCACAGAATCATAGAATGGTTTGGGTTGGAAGGAACCTCAGACATCACCTAGTTCCAACCCCCCTGCCATGGGCAGGGACACCCTCCACTAGACCACGTTGCCCAAAGCCCCATCCAGCCTGGCCTTGAACACTGCCAGGGAGGGGACATCCACAACCTCTCTGGGCAACCTGTTCCAGTGCCTCACCACCCTCACAGTAAAGAATTTCTTTCTAACATTTAATCTAAATCGACCCTCCTTCAGCTGAAACCCATTACCCCTTGTCTTGTCACTCCATGCCCTTGTAAACAGTCCCTCTCGAGATTTCTTGTAGGCCCCTGTAGGTACTGGGAGACTGCTATAAGGTCTCCCTGGAGACTTCTCTTCTCCAGGCTGAACAACCCCAACTCTCTCAGCCTGTCCTCGTAGGAGAGGTGCTCCAGCCCTCTGATCATCTTTGTGGCCCTCCTCTGGAGTCTCTCCAACAGCTCCATGTCTCTCCTGTACTGGGGCCCCCAGAGCTGGACGCAGTGCTCCAGGTGGGGTCTCACAAGAGCAGAGTAGAGGGGCAGGATCACCTCCCTCGATCTGCTGGTCACACTTCTTTTGATGCAGCCCAGGACACAGTTGGCTTTTCTTTTATCCAATACCAGAAATGGCAGCTTTTCCATTTCTTTAGGAAAAAACATTATTTACAAACATCCTATTTTCATATATTGCAGATCACTATTTAATGTATGGACTGTTTCTTGCTTTGGACAGTCATTTCAACAGTCAGTTGCATATATTACATATCATTACATTACATACGCGTGGCTAAATGCCACACCTAGGGTCTATATGGTACAGTAGAAGCAAAACAACAATTAACGGTAGCGATACATACAGCTGTGCTTGTGTGAGAGTGAACACATAACAGTGCTCGTTGGCAGCTATGTTCAAGGTGTACAAGAAAGCCTGTAGTATTTTGCACATATGTCAAGTCATGTACAGCTAGAGCAGAAATTCCTTCCTAGAGACTGGGATGCATGGATTTTGCTGTGGTAAAGTGCTGTAACTTGTTCAGTATCATTTATTGCTGTTCTTGTCTTCCCACTTTAATACAGGCAAGCCAGCTGTGCCAGCTGCAGGGATCAGTTCTGGAACTTCACAAAATACATGAGCCTCTGTCGACCGAGTTAGATGATCCATCAGTGTTAGGTGTATCTGAGGAGGAACCAGCTGTAACCCAGCGAGGTCAGAATGCCATCCTAAAACGATTTGCTACTGGTAAAATTTGCTTTCACTCATGTAATTCATTCTGTTGGATTTCCTGGGATGTCTGGATGTAAAAGAAAACAGAATTTGATTCTTGCTTTCATTTTGTGAGTCAGGTTCCGCATCTGTGCTCCTTAAGATATTATACCATAAAAGACAAGCGCAAGGGTCAAGTTCCACACACCAGAGAGCTATTTCAAACCACAGAAATAGATTTTACCCTAAGGAGGGCTGATGCATTACTAATGTGGACAAGACTTGCCAAGCTACAGATGAAGAAAATAGAAGCGTTTGCATAAAAATATATTTTAAATATGAAAAAGAGGCTAGGAAAATGGAAAGAAAGAGAATGATAACCTTTCTCTTTTTGTGTCATTAAACCTACACTTAGCTACTTTGCCAATTTAAAAGATTCAAATAGCATAATACATGTCAGAAAAAATTGGTTAGTTCTCAGCAAAGGTCAGATATTTACTAACTTTATATACCATGCTTCTGAAAACATCAAACGAGGCAAATGTATATATATTGCTGATATTGCTTTTTCTTCTTTTTTTGTTTTTAACATTATGGGCATAATTCCCTACCAGCTACCTCTCGGTGCCACCTTTAACTTGTTGTGCTAATGACACGCTTTTGGGAAGCACACTCTGAAACAAACATTGCAGTTGGCACAGAACCAATTATTTTTCCTCCAGTACTTCATTTGAACAGCAGCTGTTTCTTGATATGAAAATTTGCATGTCTAAGCACAAAGCATTGCCTCTGCTGATAAGCCAAGCAGAAATCTAAAGAATAAAAATAATCAAAGGTTTCCAGGCATATTGGACATATTTCTAATATTTTTCCAACTGTTCATTTTGCAGCTATTTTATTTTTTTCCTTGTACCTTTTTTTTTTTTTAAGAAAGAGTTTTTCATTGTAGGTAATGCTTTACCTTCAGGGAACTGGCAGATCACAGATGCTTTTAAATGCATTATCAGCCATGGATATGTTTAAATTTGTGCGAAGCATTCAAATTATTGACAATTTTCTCCACTTGTTTATGGTAAAAATGATCTCATGATTCAGGAGTAGTATGAGTTGACTATAGCCAACAAAAAGAATGATGAAAGCCTCTCAGACATGTGGATACCCTCTTAAGTATTCTGAGTAATTCTGCACTTAGTATCACTCAATTGCCATTTCTTTTCTAGCAATTAAATTTGCTGTCAGAAATATTTGCTAAATAAAACCTAGACAAAATATTGAGAAGAACAGACTGCAAATTCTTATCTCAATATTAAAAATAGCAGCAAACTAATCAGGAAGTAAGAACATGCAACATCTTAGAATCTATCAAAACAATTTTTAGCCTCCATGTATTAGCAACATAAAGTTAAGGAACAAGTTACCAGCTAGGAGTATTCTGTATAGATTATTTTATGTTTTAAAGAATTAATATGTGTAAAATAGTCACAGTCTATTAAGTCGGTTTATTAATGATAATACATATGTTTATTTTGTATGGCATTTTTCTTGTATGCTAATTAAAATTATCTGAAGTAGCAGACTTTACCTACATTTAAAAAACAGAATATGCTTGCAATAAACAAATATGTCTAATGCTATATTGTCAGCTGTAACTGGCCAATTGCAAGATCTGAGTAGAAGCAGAATGAAAAAGTTAGCAGAAGAAGATATTTGCCTGTAGTAGTTTAGAATCTTAGTTTAAAAATATAAAAGTAAAATTAGACCTAATTTCAAAGACAAAATTTGTGTTCAATTACATTTAAAATGCAGCTTGTAGTTCTTTAACTCAAAGATCCATATTTCACAAGCTGCAAAACCAGACTTACATAACAGAGAAATCTTTAAACATAGGTATAAAGAGTTAACACCAGAAAAAGGAAAATCTTACATTGGTATCTGTGGATTAAACTGAAGAGAATACAGCTCTCATGCCCAGGACACAAAACCAGAAATTTCTAAAGTGGATTCAGTGGTACATTCTCTTCTGTACTTTAGTAGGAAATCTAATATATTAATAAACTTCCCTTAACAAAGAATTTGCTAGGTAACACTAGAAAGTTCCACCTTTATTTTTGAGAAGGATCTGAGCTTTGTCTGTTGAGTTCAGGTTGGGATCTAGTGATTACAGTACACAAAGTTCAATATACCAGGCACACAACAATCCTTTATATTTACTGGGCACCCATTCAAGCCTCATGCTGGGGTAAAACCTTTTTTCTGTTATCTTTAAGCAATTAACAAAGAAAGACACTTAAGTTCAAAACATAGGTTCTTCAAGTTCCTTCTGTGGACAGGGAAGACTTCCAGACAAGCCTGTCTAAGATTTCAGTTCTCTGGAGACTTTTCTGCTTTGCTTTCTCTCTCCACTCTGACCCCAGGAAGATGACGATGCTGATTTGGATGTCTCAGTTCAGCTTCTAAATTACGTTGGATAAATGTGACCATTATGCCATAGATGATAAAGCATATGCCAAGAGGAGACCATCTATTAAACAGAATCCAGCATCTGCATTCTATCTTTAGAGGCATATAGGTTAAATAATTTTGCCACACATCCAACACTGTTCTGCAGTTATCCTGCATTTGGTGTGGAGCCAAAGGACTTGCTGACTTACTTGCCCCAAAGGACCTCTTGCTAATCCTTACAAAGTTGGAACCATGTAAGCCATGAGCCAGTTTTTGTATTGCATTACATTTCTGGTTACTGGGAATGCTAGTATTTTTAACTTTTAAGACAGACACAAATCAGGAGAGTTTCATGATAGTGAATTCTTCCAAGTCCCCATGCATGCCTCAGACATTGTTCTTATTCTTACTGTCCCACTGGCAGACGTCTTCATGACCTTCAGGGCCAGACAGGTTTCCCAGGGTTTGTCTGCTGTCAGCTTGTGAAGCTGGTTCATAGCTAATGTTGCTACTATGTGAATTACATAATTAGACATGGCCTAGGCTCCTAGGGAGAAGTCAAATTTAGCAGATGATTTTTTAGCTGATGTCACTTGTGGGTTCAACTCTTGTTGCTTTACCAAGGGTATAACTCAAGCTGTGTAGAGTTGGGTCATCACCAGGTCCGTTGAAGTGCTAATTGCTAATCCACCAGAAAAACATCACTCCTCAGAAGAATTTCTAATGTTCAGACAGTGAGAATTTGATTGAATTTAACTATCATCGAACTTGCAATGGCTTTCTCGCATCATGACTAATAGGAAATAATGAGAAGCATATAGATACTTCTTGTTCTAGAAGGTGTTACTGGTTGCTGTGAATGGGTCTTTGATCAACAGACAATGACAAACTCAGTTTAAACAAAGCAATGTCTAGTTCAGCCTTCTTCTATCTGAAATACACGCAATGAGTAAAACTCTTTCACAGATTGACAGCTATAAAAATTAAGAAGACAACTCCTAAAGAACTTAGACAAATATAAGAACCAGGGCAGAGATGACCTACACTTTATGAGAGGTTTCCCTTTGACTGGTTGCAACTGAAGAGACATGCAGACTGTTCGGAAGGATGTATGTCCATGAGGAGAAAAAGACAGGATGAAAAGCAGTCATGCACCTGATTCTAAGAAGGGAGCTCTGTAGGTGCAAAACTGACTGAGAAGATGACTGGAAGAAACTAAAAGCAAGGTCCTGTTCCTCTTGTGCTCAGGGAAAAGAGGATTTGTGTGTAGGACAAAGAAGAATCTCATTTTTATCATTCATTGCTTTGCAAAATGAAGACAGTCGTGGGAGTTCCTGTCTACTGACTAACAGCTCAAAAAAGTAATGAATAATGGAAATCACAGAACTTTTACTAGGCTGTCTAGGAAATCAGTTCTGTAAAAATAAGTGATTGTCAGTCAGTAGAGAAGGCAAATTATTTAGCACACACTATCAGATGTGTTACTGCCTGATTCTTCTTTTTGAAATACAATTCTGCTGCAGGTGGGAGAATTACAAGGGTTGTTTTTTATCATACTTAAATGACATTAGCTTAATGATGAAGTTAGATCCCCTGAGATCAGGAGATCTTTGTTCCTCCAACACTAGCATTTTAACTATCAGCTACCTGCTATTCTCAGAAGCTGCTTACGTATTCACAGGGGATCTGAAAGTTAGTTTTTCTGTATGGCAGTACAAATGGAAGAGAAGGCCAATTCCTAGACAGAATACTTAAAAATAAATCCACATTGGTGATATGCTCAAAATGTTGTCAGATTACATCTGCGTTAGCAAAGTAGCAAAGTCCTGAGGAGAACTGGCACAGTTTGGCTATGTCCGTGTTACTAAACTGTCTCCAAGACAGAGGGATTCATTATTCATAGACTCTATTAGGAATATTCCCTTGTCTATGTTACCTCCTGAACTATTCCCAGGAATTAGTTATGGTGGAAGACCAGGTCAAGAACAATTTTCACAACTTTGTACCATGGACACTCAAGGTCCAGCACCTGGAGTCATGCATTGGCACTGATGGTAGTTTTAATAGTTTTTGTCATGGAGACTTTAGGTGAGATCTTTCCTTGATTTTTCACCAATAGTTTGCTGCTTTGAGCCTGTATCCTAATGTATTGAATAGCTTTTATTTTCAAATGGAATGGAGTAGTGTTGGGTCTGAAATGTGCCTTGCCATCAGCATGTTGGAAACCATTCAAATAGAAACACTTTGTAAGCTCCCCATGAGTTGATGGTACTTTCTTAAATCTTTGTCTGTACTCTAAGCATCTATAATCTGGGGAGAGATGTTATTACCTAACACAGAAACACTGTGGGTTGTGAATTTTTGCTCTCAGCCTAAAATATAATCACTTTGGGTTCCTTTGCTGGTTTTTGTTTTGTTCTTGTTTTGTTTTGGTTTTAACCTCTGTTGTCTCTTTTATAAATAATCATTCATAAAATAAAAAGAAAACAGAAGGTTTATTTTCTTATTCATTCCACATAACTTAAGCCTGTCACTTGCACCCATGCAAGCTTGCTCATTTTTCAGGCTCTGTAGGCTGTTGCTTTAGGGAAGGTGAAGTGAGGGGGAGGAAATCTCAGTGTGCTAAATGTAGTATGTATACCCTTCTAGTGCCTGGAGCCATCTGTTTTATGTTGAAGATGTGACTCTTAACAGAACTCTAGTGTCTTTCTGGAAATGAAAAATCAGGGGGAAAAAATATATATTTTTTTAATGGTTTAAATAACTCTAAAATTGAGCTTTTTTTTCTTTGCTCGTGCTTTCTTTTTTTTCTTTTTTCTTTTTTCTTTTTTCTTTTTTCTTTTTTTTTCCTTAAAATATTCCCTAGAAACTTTATCACCTAAAGTTTTATAGCCCAGAAGTAAGTACATTACTAGATTCAGCACCATCTCCATCTGTGCCAGTGCTTTATAAGGTGAGACCTCCCATGGCTGGTTTATTTAGCTCACACATTTGTAAGAGGTAAACTAGAATTCTTAAACTAATTTGATAACAGTCTTTCGCTTCCTGGAAGCAATTTAAATGCAAGAAATATATGGGTTATAGCACAGATTATAGCACTTCTTCCTTATAGTTGAAACTACTGCCAAACTAATTTTTTCAGGTCGCTCCCTAGAAATTTCATGTGATCTCTTGTGTCACCTAAGAAAAAATTCTGGAGTGCTTGTGTGGGATCCAAAACCAAGAGGCTTTAAGTCAGGACATTTAGAAAGTTTCCTGATTTTTTTAAGAAGCGTATTACGGGCACTGCTGGAAGAAAAGGCAATTGCTTGTACTTAACCAGACCCACTGGCACATTTCTGCAGTTCTGGTTTCTGGCTTCAAATAGGCCTTGAGGCTGTGAGCAAGTGGAATAATTTAGAATTGCCCTAAGCTATCTCTTGCTCTAAGAACATTGCTGGACTACTCCATAATATAAACCCTTGAGTTACAGTAAGTTGATCTGTCTACTCGTGCTCACACATCTAAGGAAATATTCGTGCGATGCTGTGCCACATGCCTTTCTTCAAACACAAATAATTCTTTGGGTTTCATTGAGAATGACATCAAACTTCCAGGGACCACTAACTGACAGGAGTTGTACACGTTCAGACTATACAAGTGAATTGAAATACAGTTTGGACATGGCTGCCCTGATTTGAAGAGTAAAAGAGTTAAGTAGTATTGATGCAATTGCTAGAGAATTGTGTCTGGAATACTAATTTATTAGTATAGACATAGCCTCACTTTCTTGATAAATACCACATATTTACCCTGATGGAAGCTCCCACGAGGGGCTGTGAGCTGTTGGCAATGGCGGTTGGCTGCCTGCCTTGAAGCACAGTGGCTTTCTGTACCAGCACTTACGATGTGTTACATTTAAACATCACCCCTGCAAGCACCTGACCTAGACATAGCTAAGTGACTCCTCCATGTTCCAGGGAGGCAAACCGAGCTGGGGAGAAGCCTTGATAGGTGCTGATTAAGAGCAGCGTCTGTTCAAGCCTTTTCAACAGCCTCCCTGTGTGTAACCCTCAATAGGTATCCAGTACAGGGAACGGAGACTTTGATTAACAGCTGAAATAACAGGGCACACAGTCATAACTCTGCTGTGATCCACTGCTGCAAGGGAAGAATATAATTTCAGATGTAAAGAATATCTTAAAATGCTCAGCCTTGTGGCTGTCTCTTTTTTTTAACGGGCCACATTGCCACACTGGTCACAGTCCTGTAGTTCTGAGGTGCAAACATCTGGTGTGCAAGATAAAAGATTTGGAATCAGGAGACATGAGTTTGACATCCAGCAGCATGAATTATTTTCTTTGGGTCATTAGAAAGCTCTGCACATCTCTATTTTCCTGTTTGCCCTCCCACAGTTTTCTTTCTTGTCTGTTCCCACAATAAGCTTGTCAAATATGTCCAGTTTTTTTAACTCTGTTTCTTTATGTTTTCTAGGCTACTGTGGTTTTCTTTTAAACTTCACATTTTGGAATAAGAACAAGGCAGTTTGTTCTAACTTTCACGGGCTTTTATTGATTTATAACTGCTATGATTTATTACCTGCACTGCCTGATTTCATTTAACTAAAAACTCAGTCCAAACATAATGCATATAGCACTTGTCACAGAAAACATCAAAGGCGCTTCTCTTCCTAGGAAAATCCGTCCTAAGTAAGTAAACAAATAAATTTTGAACACTGTGGTATGGGCTGCAGGTCCTGCAGCTGGAATCCACAGGAGAGGTAACCAACAGCTCCCTGCTTACCTTTCAGCTCCATCAGCAAGGTGTAGGCCACGGTTCAACCATCATCAACCCAAGATCTGGGCACTAATGGCTCACCTGGTAGTACCAGCTGCAGCAGAAGAAAAACTGAGGAAAATGTGGGCTTACTGCTCAATGTGCTCACCTAGTGGCAAATGACACAGAAAAGGCAAAAGTAGTCAATAACATTTTTCTCAGTTTTTATTGGTAAGGTCTGCTCTCAGGCCCTTTGGGTCTAGTAGCAGAGGCTGGGAGAATGAACAGTACTCATAGCAGAGGAAGATACAGTTAAGGAACTCTAAAGCAAATTCAGCTCCATGGGATGGGATTAATTCAGTGATGCAGAAGGAAGGGGTTAATTTCATTGACAGGCCTTTGTCTTCTTTAAAAAGTCATAACAGTCAAGGAAGATTTCTGTTGACTGCAAAAATAAAAATCATAGACTCATGGAATCGTACAATCACAGAATCATGGAATGGTAGGGTTTGGAAGGGACCTTATTTAGGTTGGAAAAGACCTTTAAGATCATCAAGTCCAACCGTTAACCTAACACTGCCAATTCCAGCACTAAACCATGTCCCTAAGCACCACATCTACATGTCTTTTAAATACCTCCAGGGACGGCGACTCAACCACTTCCCTGGGCAGCCTGTTCCAGTGACTGACAAGCCTTTCAGTGAAGAAATTTTTCCTAATATCCAATCTAAACCTCCCCTGGCACAACTTAAGGCCATTTCCTCTTGTCCTATCGCTTGTTCCTTGGGAGAAGAGACCAACACTCACCTGGCTACAACCTCCTTTCAGGTAGTTGTAGATAGTGATCGGGTCTCCCCTCAGCCTCCTTTTCTCCAGGCTAAACAACCCCAGTTCCTTCAGCTGCTCCTCATAAGACTTGTGCTCTAGACCCTTCACCAGCTTCATTGCCCTTCTCTGGACACACTTCAGCACCTCAATGTCTTTCTAGTAGTGAGGGGCCCAAAACTGAACACAGTACTCGAGGTGTGGCCTCACCAGTGCCAAGTACAGGGGGACGATCACTTCCCTAGTCCTGCTGGCCACACTACTCTTGATACAAGCCAGGATGCTGTTGGCCTTCTTGGCCACCTGGGCACACAGCTGGCTCATATTCAGCCAGTTATTGACCAATATCCCCAGGTCCTTTTCCGCCAGGCAGCTTTCCAACCACTCTTCCCCAAGCCTGTAGCATTGCATGGGGTTGTTGTGACTGAAGTGCAGGACCTGGCACTGCACCTTGTTGAACCTCATATAGTTGGCCTTGACCTATTGATCCAGGCTGTCCAGATCCTTCTGTAGAGCCTTCCTACCAAGCAGATTAACTCTTCTGCCCAACTTGGTGTCATCTGCAAACTTACTGAGGGTACACTTGATATTCTCCTCCAAATATCTTAATAAAGATATTAAAGAGAACTGACCTCAATAGTAAGCCCTGGGGAACACCACTAGTGACTGGCTGCCAACTAGATTTAACTCCATTCACTGTAATGCTTTGGGCCTGGCCAGCCAGCCATTTTTTTTATCCAGGAAGAGTATACCCGTCCAAGCCATGAGCAGCCAGTTTCTCCAGAATGCTGTGGGAAATGATGTCAGAGGCTTTATTAAAGTCCAGGTAGACAACACCCACAGCCTTTCCTTCTTCCACTAAGAGGGTCACCTTGTCATAGAAAGAGATCAGGTTATTAAAGTAGGACCTGCCTTTCATAAACCTATGCTGACTGGGTCTGATCACCTGGTTGTACAGTACGTGCTGTGTGATGGCACTCAAGATGATCTGCGCCATAACTTTTTCCAGCACCAAGATCAGACTGACAGGCCTGCAGTTACCCAGATCCTCCTTCTGCTTCTTCTTGTAGGTGGATGTCACATTTGCTCACCTTCAGTCAACTGGGACCTCCCTGGTTAGCCAGGACTGCTGATAAATGATGGAAAGTGGCTCGGTGAGCATTTCTGCCAGCTCCCTCAGTACCATTGGGTGGATCCCATCCAGCCCCGTGTCTAAGTGGTGTAGCAGGTCACTAACCATTTCCCCTTGGATTACGGGGGCTTCATTCAGCTCCTTATCTCTGTGTTCCAGCTCAGGGGGCTGGGTACCCAGAGAACAACTGGTCTGACTGCTAAAGACTGAGGCAAAGAAGGCATTAAGTACCTCCGCCTTTTTGTCATCCTTTGTCACTATGTTTCTCCCCACATCCAATAAAGGATGGAGATCCTGCTTAGCCCTCCTTTTGGTGCTCATGTGTTTACAGAAACTTTTTAAATTGCCTTTTACAGCAGTAGCCAGATTAAGTTCTAGTTGGGCTCTAGCCTTTCTAATTTCTCCCTGCATAACCTCACGACATCCTTGTAGTCCTCCTGAGTTGCCCGCCCCTTCTTCCAAAGGCCATATACCTCCTTTTTCTCCTGAGTTCCAGCCAAAGCTCCCTGTTCAGCCAGGCCGATCTTCTTTGCCTCCGGTTTGTCTTTTGGCACATGGGAACAGCCTACTCCTGCGCCTTTAAAATTTCCTTCTTGAAGAATTCCAGCCTTCCTGGTCTCCTTTGCCCTTCAGGACTGCCTCCCAAGGGGCTCTGTCAATCAGTCTCCTAAACAGGCCAAAGTCTGCCCTCCAGAAATCCAAGGTGGTGGTTCTGCTAACCTCCCTCCTTACCTCTCTGAGAATCAAAAACTCTATCATTTCATGATTGCTGTGCCCAAGACAGCCTCCAACCATCACATCACTCACAAGTCCTTCTCTGTTCACGAAGAACAGGTCCAGTGGAGCGTCTTCCCTAGTTGGCTCACTCACCAGCTGTGTCAGGAAGTTATCTTCCACACACTCCAGGAACCTCCTGGACTATTTCCTCTCTGATGTATTGTATTTTCAGCAGATGTTTGGTAAGTTGAAATTCCCCATGAGAACAAGAGCTAGCAATCATGAGACTTCTCCCAACTGCTTATAGAATAGAATTAGATATAGAATATCTCATCCATCTTCAAGAAGGACAAGAAGGAGGGCCCAGGGACAAACAAGCAAGCCAGGAACCTCCCTCTGATGACACCAGTTGACATGACATGGCTCATATCAGCAGAGATAAACTCTTTTCTTGGAAAAAGGGTGGTGTCTTGAAAACCATGTGTTGGAAATAGTTCCTGCCCTATTTTAACTTCTAAACCACATTCAGACATTGCTTAAGTTTTGTTTAGTTTTCTGTATAGATGCAGCCAGTACCAGTAGAGATGTAGTCAAGGAGACCCAAAGCCAAGTACAAAGTAGTGTTGATGTAGCTAACCTGTGCGTGTTAACTCCGGACCAGAGAACAGGTCCTGGCCCTGTTTAATTAAAATTACAGATGTATCCATTACTTCACATATTAGTTAGACAAATGCATAGCCACTCTGAGGACAAGCATGTAGACAAGCAGATGGTAAATGTTTTGCTCATCTGAAGTCAGCTTCCACTCTAAAGCAGAACTTTTCTGAAACTAGTCAAAGACTATTTAGCAGAAGATGTGATGGAGGTGAAGAACTGAAAAGGTGCTACTCATTGCTCTGCATTACATCCCTATATGTGTGATATACTTTCCAGAAGCCTATTCAGACAGCAAAATAGTATTATTCGAGTACTGCAGTTTTGACTATTTTGTTAATCTTTAATAACTTGTTTGGTTTTGTTTATTGATTTATTGCTGTTATTTAATAATTTTTGTCTTACAATAAAAATACACACAGAATTCAACAGAGATAATTCTAAATTTCCAAAAATAATATAAATTCAGGTACAAAGTGAAACTTCTTCAGCATTTGAGTTCAGTATTGTTGCTTAAATGGGAATAATTTCACTGTTCTCTAAAAAAAACCCAACAGCCTATGAATGAATGTACGGCAAAACAATATTCACAGAGCAAATCTAAAATCTAGGTTCAACAGCTGGTCACAAGGAGAGTCTTACAGTAATAATTTAGTGTATAATAACATAAAATGCTACAGCTTATAGAACAGCAAAGAAGCTGTGTTTGGGCACAGGGAATGGCAATATTTGAAGAAAATAAATGATTAGCATACCATTTATGTAGGAAATGCACATCTTGCACCACAGGCGGAAAGAAAAAGTATTGAATGTTGCAATACAGTACGGTATTGCAACAATACAGTACAACACAATCCAGGGTATTATCAACACTACACTGTAATGCTGCTTGCAATGGTATTAGTAGCAAAAGGAGACATTTGGCTGCTAGGTAAAGTGTGTTCCCTCTTAACTGTATTCCTCCTCACAGAGTGGAAAAATATGATCTGACTACCCTGTCTCTAATAAAGGGATGGAATATTTTTTGGATAATGAATTAAACACTAGTTTCCTAGGAGATGGATTGATGCACAGGAGTCAGTGTCGGTCCTCTTCTCTGGAGCATTACTTGCTATCCAGTGCGCTCTCAACCTACAATATTAAGCTCTGTTAATGGATGTGGGAATAGGAAATCTGTTTCTGTGTAAATGTCTTGAATCACTGAAGAGTAATTTAGGACAGTTTCCAGGTTGCTTATGCTAGCTTCTCATATTGTCTATAGAAGGAGAGTTGAGTAAGACTCAAGTACAGACTTTAAGAATGTATGTGTTACTAGAAGTCTGGGAGGTTGTCTTGCCTGCATGCACCACACAGCTACAATTTTTGGGGGCTTTATCTGCATATCTGAGTTGGAATTTCTATATTCTGAGGAGTACATTTCTGCAGCTTTTGCACTGATGCTTCAACAGAACATGATTTCTGTTTTCTTAATTATCCATTGAGAAGGTTACAATGTTATATTCAAGCAGAAATATACTTTTCTTAAATTGTTTTCCTTTGAACATTTTTATTTGCAACTAATAATTTAATTTGGAAAACATTCACTTCAACTTCAATCATCTATCTTTGCTGTTATTTTGTGACAACAGTAGACATATAGTTTATCTGGGGACAATTTGTGTACTTACAGTAAGATGGATTTGCAGAGAAAATAAATTTAGCTGGTTTTAAGGTGCAGCTTATTACATTTATTGAACAGATTTCATAGTCTGTAAAACTATGAGCAATAGGATACCAGATAGTTTAATTTTCCATTGGAAGCTTCAAAAATCTGACCTGATTTCTAACACAGGAAAGCTAAGCCAAACCTTTTGTTATAATTAACAGTGACAAGCCTGGATATTCTTATTATCTGTATGAATGATAAGACAACCTAAAAGGTAACTAATTTTTTACTTTAATGAGTTCTACAGTCTATTTTTACCTTGTTGGAAGAAAAGCTGTTGGATCTATTCTGTATTTCCCACTGCTAATTTCGCTTGGTGACTCCTTCTTGTGCCATGACTAAGAGAGAGCAGAAATACGTAGTTTGCTTTCCTCTTGCTGTTCATTTTTTGGCACACTTTTACTAATATCCTTTCTGATTTATTTCCTGTGGTACGACATCCCCATTTTCAACTTCTTTTCAAAGACATTCTCATTGTCATTATCATTCTTATCACCCTTTTACCAAGATCTTCAAAATTTGCTGTGTGCTCTTTGAATGATAGATTGACTAGCACATCCAACAGTGTTACTGATAACACGCCTGATCTATTTAATGATTTTAGATTAATCATAGAATCCTAGAATGGTTTGGGTTGGAAGGGACCTCAAAGATCATCTAGTTCCAACCCCCCTGCTGTGGGCAGGGACACCCTCCACTAGACCACGTTGCCCAAAGCCCCATCCAACCTGGCCATAAACACTTCCAGGGAGGGGGCATCCACAGCTTCTCTGGGCATCCTGTTCCAGGGCCTCACCACCCTCACAGTAAAGAATTTCTTCCTAATATCTAATCTAAATCGACCCTCCTTCAGCTTAAACCCATTACCCTTTGTGTTATCACTACCTGCCCTTGTAAACAGTCCCTCTCCAGCTTTCCTGTAGGCCCCCTTCAGGTACTGGAAGGCTGCTATAAGGTCTACCTGGAGACTTCTCTTCTCCAGGCTGAACAACCCCAACTCTCTCAGCCTGTCTTCATAGGAGAGGTGCTCCAGCCCTCTGATCATCTTTGTGGCCCGCCTCTGGACTCACTCGAACAGCTCCATGTCCTTCTTACGTTGGGGGCCCCAAAGCTGGACGCAGTACTCCAGGTGTGGTCTCATGAGAGCAGAGGGGGAGAATCACCTCCTTCGATCTGCTGGTCACGCTGTATTTTTGTATAATTGTCCACATTGTCCTTTCTCCCTGCACATATGTATTAACTAGAGACTTTCAATGAACTTTTAACAACAATGTAGCTAATAATTTGGAGTGCACATATAACAGCTCTTTATTCAGTGTAGATTCTGCATCTCATGGTCCAGCTCACTTTTACTATATGGCAAGGAGAATGGAAAATGAAGAAGGAGTCTACAAGAAGTCCTACAGCAGAATACATATATCTTTACATGTGTTATAAACCAACTCTGTTTAGGTATTTGTAGATGTGAAAAGATATTCTGAAGTCGGAATCATTTGTGGCTATTTTTATACAAAATGAATTATTAAGCAAATTTACAAAAAGGAGATGAGAAAACAGGTAAAGGAAGGAACAGGTTTTTAAAATTCTGACATTTAGTTTGGATTTAGTGGATTTAGTCTGGACTTCAGTCAGTGTACCAGTGCCAGGATTTATGCAACTCATATAAATTTAAGTGCTCGACTTCCCTTCCTTCACGTCTGAGCCCATTCAGAGTCCTGCCAGCTCCAATGGGGTGCTGCACAATAGATGGGTAAGTTTGCATACGCCTGGTCACAGGTCTGATCCTTCCTCTGTTGCTTTTATGGCTAGCAGAGACAGTCCTTAAATAACTTCTTCCTCCTCCTCTCCATAGATAATAGGCTCATCCTGCAAAGTACACACATATCTTTATTTTAAATCATAGATACAAAAAGATTTTAATAGTAGACAGAAATATAATTATCTGAGGCTCAAAAGCTGTCAAGTTGCAAAGGGAAGAGAAAAATTTGTCCTTAATCATAAGGATTGGTATTCTCAGGCATGAGAACTGAAACTAGATTTGACTCACAAAATGCCAGGTGACTTCACTGAGATACAAAAATATGAGTTTAATTCAGTAAAAGACTCATCTGATATTCAGGCTAGGCTAACTTCTGCAGTAGAAGATTGATCTGTATCTAGGATTTTTAACATTTCCTTTCCTTTTTGGCATTTTTGAGGTTATTTAATTTTAGCATCTTTTCTTCTTTTTGCCAGTTGAATTATTGGTTTATGGTATTTAACAGAGTAAATATCTGAGCCAGCCACTGTCTAACAGGACATTGGATAACGAATAGTACTGACAATATTCTTTAATGCACAGCCAAGCAAGGTAAGACTTATTGAAATATGTGACTGACAGTAAGAGATGAACACAGAACGCAATATTCAATACCTGGGCAGCTGGAGAAGACCACTAAAGGCTCTAGCTTTAGTGATTCTGTAGCAGAGACAACTGCTGTTAGGTTTTTTGTGGGGGTTTTTTGGCCCATCGTCATCATAAAGCCTGAACAATCAAGTTCTTCACTGATTTGGTGTTCAATTTCAGACTTCTTAACAATGTCCTTAGTAAATATACATTTTACAGATGCAGTATCAAACTGCAGAATAAAAGCAAATCAGTGCTGTCTATGCTGGCACAACAGTGCACTTTCACCCCATAGACTGAAAGATTAGAATCCTGTCCAAGAGAGGTCAGATCAAAATGTGTATGAAATTCTTTGTTTTCTTCAGAAATTGTATGCCATTATGTCTTCAATTTCTGATGCAGAAAACATTTTTTCTATCACAAGAAGCCTTAGAACAATTAGGGAAATTACTGCAATGTTCTACATGTTACAGTGCAAAGTAGTGGATAGCCACTTAAAAGCTCTTGTTAGCATTTCATTGAACGATTGAGAAAAATATTCATGCAGTAGTTCATTAAAAACAGGAGGAAAGCAAGATCTTCCCTTTTACCTAACTGAAATACTCTATTAAGCTAGAAAAAAAAAAAAGTAGGTATGGAATAACCTATTTAGGCAGCAGTGAAGTTTTTAAATGCCAAATGAAAATATGAGTGCATAAACAAAATATGAAATAACAACTTAAGAAACAAAACAGCAAAGTCTGAACAAAGATTTTGATGCCTTGTGAACTATTCTCATGACAAAATCTATCTTGTTTTCTGATGACTTAAAGTAAAAATGGAAATCTCAAGAGGTCATATTATAGAATAGTAGCAACAGATAATATAAAATCTTTGAGAAAAGATGTACTGAGAAATGTTCTCACTACCATACACAGGGCTAGAGAGAGTGCAGAGTGTCAATATGTGTCTGAGAAGTGGCATAAAGAAGAGCAGAGTCAGCTAATTAGGAACGGGGAAAACTTTGAGAAAAAATGGAACTGACATGAGGGAGGTAGTCTATCCAAGGAAAATGAAATCTATTGACGAAACTTTAAAATAGCTATGGGGAAGTTTTTAAACTAATAATCTGAAAGCCAATGTGCTGAATAGTGCACCATTTGAGATGATTCATGTGGTAGTGAAGATAGAAATGCTCCACTCAAATGAAGTATAGAGCAAACTAAACAAAATTCAAACAAGTGACAAAAAAAAAAAAAAGACTGAATGAATAGGGTATCGTTTAAACAGACCACCAAAAATCCCCGCCAAAACAAGATCATATGTATGAATACTTCTATGCAAAGTCTTGAAACCTGAAATAGAAGATAGATAACCTGGAGTGGTTGTTTTAAATGAGGATGTTGGCAAGCAGGCTTTCAAAAGGGTGGTACTCAGTAGGATGTAGAAGTTATGCATACGTTATATGGGACATTGGCACAGGCTCCAACTCTCTTTCAGACAGTTCCCTGGAAGAGTTCAGGGGCCTTCAAAAGCTGGACATCACTTTAGCAGCCAGCAAATGACCATGATATTCTGGAGAAAGGAAGGAAAATGGTTAAAACCAGAGATGTAAACCAGGTCATACCTAGCTTGTCTCATAGCAAGTAGTTCCTAAGTACAAATGATATAGGAATGAGCATACCAGTATTTGCCTTTTAAAGGAAACAGTCCCAAAAGTTTTCCAAGACCACGTGATACTCACAATATATACTAAGGGAATTCAAATACTAAATTGTTAGCCTAATAACTAAAATATGTAAACTCCAGATGAAAACAATACAGGAGAAAAAAGATGTCAAATACATAGCCAGACTTTTGCAGGGTCTACAGAGGGTTTTGAAAGAGTGGACTGTCCATTTGTACACTTTGGAATTTGATGTAATAGAGGTAGCAGACAAGTGAATACAAGGTACACATCACATATCTGTCACATTTCACATAAATTTTATGAAGTATACTTGTGTTTTCAAAACTTTTTCTACCTTCAGGGTTTTTGAAACACTCTTTATGAAGCTAAATTATCATTTTATAGGTTTTCTTGTGATTAATAACAGGGTCAAGGGAAGAAGAAAACCAGTAGAAATAAATAACTATTTATGAAAATGGAAAAAGTTGCCAGTAGAAATCTATTACTAGATCCAGGGACCTACACTGGACTTGTGTTAGTCACCGTATTCATGAATGATTTAGGAAAGGACATGAATATAAAAGCTAACAAGGTTTTCTGATGATGCTAAGTTAAGTAACAAAACAATTGCTGAAAGGGAGACCCATTCAAGGAGGACTTGACTGAGGAAAAGAGAATCATGAGTGGTATGGAAAAAGTGGAAAGGAAAATATCTTAATTTTTACAATATATGAACAATGAACCAACTAAAATCATCCAGCAACAGTTTTAAAGGTAGCAAAGGAGGAAAACTGTAACAAACCATGGAAATCATCACTTCTAGCTACAGTGGAAGCCAGAGGTTTAGATGGGTTCAGAAAACAAGCAGAATTGTTGGGGAAAAAACATACAGATCTATTTATTAACCAGAAACAATGATTTGCCTGGGGAAGCCGCTAACTTGCAGATTGCTCAAAGGTCGGAAGTTGTAATGATGGAAAGTATCATCGGAAACTCACCTTATCCTTATGTTCTCCTCTACACATCTATTCCTGGCCACTGTCAGAAACGTAACACTGATTGGAGGGATCTTTGACCTCATGCAATATTATCTCCTTTTCTGAGGGATTAGAGAACAAAGTAAGAAACAGTTTGATGAAAGCAATAGGACAATATAGTACTTTTGGTCTGATCTTGTATCAGTAGGTCAGCGAACCTGAATACAGAAAATACAGGTCATAACCTATAATACAGGTTGGTGTCATTTAGCTTTCATATACCAAAGTGATACATCACTTAAAGCCATGTTTGTCAGTTTTTTGCTTCCTGTTCTTAATCTGTCTACTTAAAATGTACATTGTGCAGAATAGAGATTGTTCCTTGCTGCATGTTGTAAAGGGTAGATCCAGAGCTCTAGTCATCAAGAAAATCTTTACTATAAATAATAATTTTTTTCTAGAGCACTGGATGTTGTGCTGAATTCATTCAAAAGGCCTTTATTTCCTTTAAAATAACTAACTTCTTTATAGAAAAAAAGCTTTGTTCCTCTTCCTTCTTATTGCTCGAAAGACTGAATATGAAAGCATCCATCTTGTCTCAGATCATACCAAAGATCCTGTGCTGTTTCCAAATGGGTCAGGAGCAGATGCTAGGGAAAGTCATTTTAAGAAACAATTTATATTTGGAGTTATATTTTCTCTGGCTTCAGAGCTCTTGAGTGCAATGTTGCATCCAAACTGCTTCATTTAACAGCTTTGATGGACTTGTAATAAATTTGCGTTGGCTTCTACAACGACTTCCGGTATTCACATAAACATGAAGTTAAGAAGAGCTTTTTCTTTTTTACTTATTTAAACTTGCTGACTCAAATTATCACTGGGCGTGCATTGTCTTATAAAAAAAAGAGTAAACAGATATCCCTTTTTCAGCTTCCATATACAGTTCAGAGATCTCTTCGGGAAAGGTGTATTATAATTTGTTCTATCGAGGTTGGATCTGTGCCCTGATCATTAAATGTGTTTGCTTTTAAATATTTGTAGACTTGGTGGAGGAGTGAATACTGCAGATGGAACACATTCATTTTCCTAATCAAAGCTTTTTTTTTTTATGAACTCCTTTTAGTACTTGGCGGTTAATAAGCAAATGGCCTAAGAAAAACATGGAGGAGCGGCGTACTTTTTTTTTTATATGAATTGTATCGCCTTGGAAATTATACCTATAACATACAGGAACAACACTAGGCAATTCTGTTACAGGTTGCACAACAGAATTTTCACTGAGACTTACATTCCGATATTACTTTCAGGTCATCTGAATTTTCACAACTATGCAGTGTATGATTTTAATCTGTATTACAGTAGCATAACTCTACTGACATGAAGTAAGTTACTTCTAATTTACAGTATTGTGAATGAGGCTAGAATCAGACCTTTTCACTTCAAATACATTCTGCATTGGTGGATATTAATAACGAAGATGGTACGATCTAACCAACTGGTGATCTTTCTTATCTGATCACTGCTAGAAACAGAGCAAGTTCTCTTAGCTTTTCTTCATTTTAACGGTGCTAGTGAGCTAATAAATCAACAGAGCGTGGCTGATATTCTTGCTACATTTGAGTAATGGTATCTTAGTAAGTTCTTGGATTATTTAAAACAGGATTCTGTTCAACAGGATCCTGCTTTCTACACACAAAGAGAAAAATGCCTGAGGTTGGCTAAACAAGGTTAATTGCTGGGTGCTTCTTATATCACCAGTGGGTCCAAAAATTCAACAGCAGGTTTGAATAATATCTCTCATGTTCAAACTAGTTTTGTGTCTTTAACCTATAATTTATTATTGAATTAATGCTAAGACAAGAAGGGGGCTAAAGGAAATGTGGTTCTGTAAATGCATTGTGTGATAGAGCATCGTTATGCTCATTTATAAGATTTGCTGATTAATTAATTCTTTTCACAAAAAATACAGTATTCATTTTTCTTTTGTGGCTCAGTACACCTTACTGCCTGGTAGTTACTACCCTTACTACCCCACTGAATTTTATGGCTGTATAGGTTTCCAAACCTGGCTTTCTCTATCAGTCTTTCTCTCTTGCTCTCAGCTTCTCTCTACTTGCTCATTTACCATCTTCCCTTCTTCACTATTTAGTTGATGATAGCCCATCTGCTTCTCAGAAACTACTCAGTGTTGCTGCCGGGAAAGCAGCACTTCCACCTCGAAATACCGTTATAGGAAGAAAGATACCAGAGGGGCTTCACAGACATAAGCTGGAACATGACTGAGCGGGATTGCTCAGGAAAATAAACAGTAAGGCTGGTGGGTTTCTACTGAACTGTCATGTATCATATTCCATAAGAGAGAAAAAGGGGACAGAGAAAAGCTGTTAAATGAGAGCAGTGAAAGGAAGATGGTAAGGAAGGACATATTCACACAGTTCGTCTCTACTGCCAATACAGCAGTCTATTTCTCTTCAGCAGCCGTGCTTATGTGGTTTGCTTCCCAAGAATGAAAACACCTATTAAAATGTTCAGCAAAGGCTGAACAGAAACCCTCCGGCTCAGCTGCCTCTTAACCCAAGTTTGCAAAAACTTTAAAATTCATTCTGCTTTGATAAAAGGCTCCTAATTTAATATGTTATTAGACTAGTATGGAACTAATCCTCTGAATCAAACAGATTTTTAAATGAAAGGGCTAGTCTCTAAGATATGAAAAAATGCTACCTATTTGCATGATTAATAAAAATGTTAGTCTGCAATAGAATTATTATTATGGAGGGGGAAAGCATGTTTGACAAAGCAATAAACTTGGATGTTGAAGCAGGGTTGGTTTGTTCTCTATGAATGTCAGTTCCTGTGAGCTATCAGTTGCAATAAAGCATAAAATTGTGTTTGATTTATATTCACATGGTCTAATATCATATAATAAGTGGCATGGAAAGCCACAAGGCATATCTTCTAGGGCTGTTAATTTCATTTCAGCATTTTTGGATTAGTGATGGAAAGTTATGGATTAGACGAGATATCAATGTATGCGAACCTTTTAGCTAAACAAAGTATCAGACAGTACTCTCCTGAGATAAGAAGGTTAATAGATATAACCTTGAATTTATACTCCTTTTAAGTGCTGGGTAGCTGGGATGTTCTTTGTTTGTAGAAGTTTGTAAAACCACATATTAAACAGGTTTTGAACTGAAAAAAACTTAGCAAAATAGGAATTACATACTTTTGAGCATTTGCTGTTCATGTGCATATGAAAGCAACAGATTTAAACTGTTGCACTAGTCTTGATGCAAATAGTATAATTAAAAGATAAATCAGCACTAAAATTCATTAGGTGAATCTATTTTGCTAACGCACTTTCACAAATTAGAAAGCCAGAGGGGACCATGGTAGTCATCTAGTCTGACCTCCTGCATACTACAGGTCATGTGACTTTCCTGAATTAATTCCCATTTCAGCTAGCACTTATCTTTTAGAAAGGCATTAGATCTGATTTAAAAATGTACAGCTAAAACGACTCAATTTGAAAAGTATTTCCTCAGTGGCAGAGTTTTGTACATGCTGAATATTTTTTTGTAGTCAAGTTTCACTCATACTTCTATATATCGCAGTCTGTTTTCACAGGTACTCTTATTTATACTGTCAAGAATCACAAGAAGCTTTCTGGCTACAGATTCATGATGAGAGTGTGTGTTTAGCTGATTACCTCTGATCTTTGCATCACCTGCCAGCTTCTTCAAGGTCTTTGAAAGATGAGTGTAACAGAACCAAGAACCAACAGTAGAAATGCACAGGCTCAGTGACGATTCTTTGTCTATCGTTTCATTCTGAGATTTGTTAGCTCATTTTTAATCTTTGTAAAGTGTGCCATATTGATTTTTTACTATCCTGTCTTCCTAATCAGAATGTGCTGTATCAATCAAAGCAAATGTCTTACAGCACTCTAGGAATACCAAATTTATGCAGTTTAGCAATCTGCATAATCAATTATTTATGTCTTTATCAATCAAACTTGTAATCTCGTTGAAAAAATAATGAGCCCTAAGATGTATTTTTCATAAAACCATGTTGTTTCTTAATACTTAAACCTTTTTAACTCAGTTCCATACTATTGATGAGGAAGGAAGAAAAAAGCACTCTGTGTCAAAAAAGGCATTACCTCTTTCTGACTTTATGGCGACTTGGAAGCAAATTTGGAATTATGGACTGACATTTTAACGTATGAAACAAGCTGGAGCATGAGAGTAGTTGTCTGTTACTGATCACCAAATGGTCTTGCTCTAAGTCTTTTTGCCACTAGCAAAAACCATGACAAACTCCTTAAATACATCTCTTTTTGTGTACCAAGCAGACCTGCATTCCCACGTTCTCAGGAGAGTTGAAAACACTTGTCAAAACTCATACCTCAACGAATATAACATCAGCTATTTGCATTAGTTGCAGAGTGTCTAATCTTTATTTATGATGCCTGCAAAGTTTACCTTTCTAATTTAGGTAAGATAGGTGCTGATCCTACCTGTATATTCATAGAATCATAGAATCATAGAATGGTTTGGGTTGGAAGGGACCTTAAAGATCATCTAGTTCCAACCCCCCTGCCATGGGCAGGGACACCCTCCACTAGACCAGGTTGCCCAAAGCCCCATCCAGCCTGGCCTTGAACACTGCCAGGGAGGGGGCACCCATAATCTCTCTGGGCAGCCTGTTCCAGGGCCTCAGCACCCTCACAGTAAAGAATTTCTTTCGAACATCTAATCTAAATCGACCCTCCTTCAGCTTGAACCCATTACCCCTTGTCCTGTCACTACAAGTATTCAAGTATATCTCACTCTTTAACATATTTAACCTAAAAAGTCCATTCAGCTTCACTGTGGAATAGGAAAGGGATTTTTTTTTTCTTTATTTTACAGGGAACTAGAGCAAAGAGAGCAGGTCTATAGAAATAGGTGCAGGTATACCAGGTGTAGGTATGCTGTATCAGACTTTGAAGGCAATAGAGAAGGCTGCACACCAATAAAGAACAATTCAGGAAGGTAAAGTACTGTATAGAGCTAAGGATGACAGTATTTATGAATATCTATCTGTCTATTCAGCTCATGTGTTGGAAGTACAGTCCCACCATAAAAGTTCCTCCATTCCTATGGAGGTGCAGACCCTGCACAGAAATGGTTAACTGAGTGAGGTGTGTCATTTCACAACAGAAGTGGTGCTTATATCAGACTCATTAAATTATTCAGCTAGGAATTGAACAGATTATCTGAACAAAGAGGGTTTTTTTCAGTCACAGAGGGACAAGTCCAGATCTATCCCCTCTCGTTCAGGAAATGTACACTAGGTAAAGTATGAAAATAGTTCAAGAACCAAAGCCCGGAAGCCAGGAATCCTATCGTGCTGTTTGAGTAGCACTTCTGGGCTCTCTTGAATTGCTTTCTGCCAGCTCAGCTCAATTCAGAATAGCCAAGGGGCAGTTGTTGTCTCCAGATCCCAGGCTGGACGTTTGAAACAACCTCAGCGCAGGGAGTCTGCATGCTAGACTCAAGCCTAAAGTGAGCTCTCAGTGATCTTCAAATCCGATGAAACCCCGTGCTTGTCTGAGCAGCGCTCTTAAGGATTTTCCCATCAGGGTGAATTCCTCTGTTTTAGCCCCATACCCAGCCCAACTTTAAAAGGGTGCACTGCAAGGAGACAGCCTCATTAGCCACTCGTTTTTAATGTTTCCCTTCACCCTGCGCTTCCTTCCACAGCAGCCTTCCACTGCTTTTAATCAAGTACCTTGAACATATATAGTATTTAATGTAGAAAGGTCTGTTCGAGAGATGGTGGGAAACCGAAGGGAACTGGAGTCAGGAGTGGACGAGTCGGGAGGGGCTGGGGATGTTGGGGTGTGTGTGTGCAGAGATGCTGCGGGGGAGAGTGGGGTGGGGGGTGCATGTGCATGATTTGGGGAACGAAAAACAGCGTCGTCTTAAACGGACGTGACTTTTCCAGCGGGGGCAGGTGCAGTCCGGTACCCGAGGGGCATGCAACCCACCCTGATCAACCTGTTCCCCGGCCGGGCAGGGGGGGCGCAGCCTCCGCGGACGCGGAGGCTGCGCCCCCCCTGCCCGGCCGGGGAAAAGGCTGGTCAGGGCGGGTTGGGGACCGACGCGGATCCCCAGCCTGTTCCCGCATTGGCTCCCGTAAGTTCCCGCGTCATTTTTCTCCCCACACCCCGCTTTTCGCACTGGCAATCACAAGCCTCGATGGACGGGAGGGAGAAAGCTCGGATGCTCTGAGAGGGTCTGGTTTGTTTTTGTTGTTGGTTTTGGTTTTGTGTTGTTGGTTTGGGTTTGGGTTTTTGTTGGTTTTTTTTTTTTCCCCAGACCCCGGACCAACCACCAGGGATGTCCGGGATTCAATCAGAGGATGGTTCCCCTTCGTACAGGAATTGGACGACCGGGTCGGAGCTAAATGAAACGCGGGAGGCTTTTTTAACCCCTTCCTCCGACTACGACGACGAGGAGTTCCTGCGATACCTCTGGAAGGAGTATTTGCATCCCAAGGAGTACGAATGGGCGCTGATCGCCGGCTACATCGTCGTTTTCATCGTGGCGCTCGTCGGGAACGTCCTGGGTGAGTCGCGCTCCCCAAAACTTCCCGTTCCCCCTTGCTCAGGTGGGGTTTGCACGGATGGCGGCTGGAAACCGGGGGTGGGTTTGGCTTTCCCGGCTGGAAACGCGGGTGTGCCCAGCCGCGGGGGAAAGTTAAGGCTGCGCGGAAGCGGCCTTTGCTGCGGGACGGCGTGAAAACCGCTCCCGCTGCGCTTGCGAGGGGCTGCCGCGGCCGCCTCCCGCTGCCGGGGCTGGGCGGGCGGAGGGGAACCGGCTCCCGTCCCTGTCCGCCGGGCTGAGGTGCTGAAACCTTCCCCCCCTCCCTCTCCTCCGCCTGTCCCGGCCGGCGGCTCCGCCTCTCAGCCCGCCCGGGAGACTGCTGCCCCCTCTCACAGCCCCGGCCCGCTCGGCGGAGCCCGGCGCCGCGCTGGTAATACCAAGCGGGCGGTGTTTTCTGAAGGACGGCGGTACGGGGTGCGGGTACAGCGTGCGGGCACGGGGTAACGGACACGGGACGGCGCCCTGCCCGTGCGGGGAGGCGGCGGTCGCTCCCCTCAGCAGCCGGCGGGCGGAAGGCGCGCGGCTCGCGCCTCGGCGGCGCAACGGCCGCGCTCGCGAGCCGCGCGGAGCGGGGACGAGGGGGGCGGGGGGGGGGAAGAGGGGGACGGAGGCGGGGCGGCGCCCTCCCGGGCTCTCATTGAGGGAAGCGAGGCGAGGCGGTGCCTCGGAGCCCGCCTCCTCCCGCTCCCATTCATCCGTGAAGGAGGCGGCGGGCGGGGGGCTGCTCGGAGCGGGAGGGGGGGGGGGAAAGCGGACACTGGCGGCGGAGGAGGGGGCGGTGGACAACCCTCCTCGGTGAAGGGGGAGTGTGGCGGAGAGCCGAGCTCAGGGCAGGGAGGGCACGGGTGGGCTGGAGCGGCGGCGGGAAGCGGGAGCGTTTACGGGAACGGGCGGGGGCGGTGAGGGGGAGAGGCGAGCGGGGTCTGACCGTGGCGAGCCCACCCGCCGCTCCCCCTCTCTCCCCTCCCGAGCGGAGCTGCTCCTCCGCTCCCGCTCCCCCGAACCGGCCGCTGCAGCCAGCGGAGCGTGACTGCGGGAGGGCCGGCCCCACGCCGGGGATTGTCACCGGCCTGTGGGAGAAGGCGCTTGGGCCGGCGCAGGGGAACGCGCCGCCCCCGCTCGGCCGCTGGTTGCGGGAACTGGCGTGCGGGGACACGCGTGTGCACATGTACACGCCGGGGGCGGCCGTGTCCTTACCGACCGCTGCTCCCCCCCGCAGCCGTGCCCTTTTATTTTGCTGATAGGGGGGTGAGCAGAGAAGGCGTCGGTCTTCATTAGTTCTGCGTTTATGAATGAGCATGAATGCGGTGTGACCGCCGGGGAGCCGGTTACGCCGTGAGAGCCCACTTAGCTGGAGTCACGGCCATTTGCATTTTTATTTACATCGGTGACAGTTTCATGAACGGAGTGGCGCACTAGCGCGCTCAGCCCTGCCATACGGGTCTTCCATTCATGTTTTTCAGAAGGATTTATGCGTGTCAGGGCTGTCATCTGCAAGCTCTCTAGGCTACCCGAGACAAGACGTAAATAAGACTGCAGCCAAAGGCAAAATTTTGCAAGGCTTTTTTTTTTTTTTTTTCTTCCCTTTCAATGGACTGATGATGCTTATTTTTTTTTTTTTTTCCTGGAATGGTGTGCTAAACTGCCTGTAAACATCCAGTATGCACGTTGGTGAAACCAGTGAGTTTTCAGCCAAAGAGGTTACGTTAGAGCTATTCAGAAGCCTGAGCATGTTAGCTCGGTCCATTGCTTGGCAGCCAGCTTGACAGGCAGTGTAAAGATAATAGCCCTGGCAAGAGGCTGTACTTTAAACTAGCAAGAAAAAGTGTCCTTCATTCTGATCTTGAGCAAAGACGGTTTTAGGAGAACTGTGTTTGCCTCCACCTGTTTTGTAAACAGGCTGTCTTCTCGCCTTTAAAGATTCAAGGTCAAATCTTCAGCTATAGGAGCTTTCACCCTGTTTACATTTTTTCCCCCAAAGCCACGAGGAGAAAATCTTTCTTCTCTGTGCACTTGCAAACAGAGATGAAATTGGTGCCGATGCGGCGCTGTTCCTCCCTGACATTTGTGTATGTTATCTTTTTGCTTGGGATGGAAGCTGGCGTTTGGCTGTCCACCCACCTTTCCTTTTACTGGACTGCTTCTGCTCAAGCCGTTTCATCTCTAAACTGCCTTTGTGCATTACACGGACCTCACCCACCCAAACTGCTGCTTCTGTTTATGGGCAAGTTGTTTGTGGGATCTGCAGGTGCAGGTGCTCGTTAGCTGAACACTGTCTCATCTTTATGCAAGAAAGCTCATACTGCACTGATTGCAGGCTCACGTGATTTTGAGGAGAGAAATGGATGTGGTCTAATGCTCCTTCCAAAGACATTTTTGTGAAAATTTATTTGACTACCAGTGAAAATCTGATATAGAACAGTGCACATGTTGAAGTCTCTGAGAAGCTAATTTCTCCTGCTTGAAAAATCCATATTCAAGGTTAATCTGGGATTTAGTCATGGATCTTCTCAAAGCAGAGCAGAAGTGATTCTAAAGAGATTTTTAGTGGCTAACAGTGCTTTATGGCATTTTCCTTAATGATGCAGTGTGTTGCTCTGCTTATATTTGACTAGTGCTGCTGGACTAGTGTGGCATGTGAAATCAGTGCTTTGATTCTATTTTGTCCATGCCCTGTTCAAATAACAAGTAACCAGAAAAGACCCTTCCCTATGTGGTGCTGAAAACTTATATTTCTGCCTCTTATTTTGATTTGTGCATTCATGTGGGATTAAGACACTCATTGTGTCCCAGCAATGACATCTGTGCAAGAGGAAGGCACAGCGCATCCCTCAGATATTAGCAATAAACTACACTGAAGCATTCTGACAGTTAATTAACAAGCAAGGGTAGAATCAGAAACTTGAACTTTGATAGACATCTACTGGGCTCTTGAGTGAGTTGCACTGCAGGAATTCTACTTACAGTAGCATATAACAAGGTCTGCATTGCTATTTACCTTTCAGTTAGGAGACTTGACAATGCTGCAAGCTGCTGCACAAACCAGCTAAAATGAAAACTATTAGCGATTCTCTGCGTTTGAATGCAAGTTTCATTACTGCATTCAAGTGCTTCATGTCAATGATTCTCATGTGTGCCCACGTTGGCTGCTCACCAGTGCAAGCCATTGAGAAGAAACAGGTTTTAAGAGGTTTTTAGGACATATTTACAGGAACATTCAGAGAATCTGAAATGTGGATGATAACATCAGTATGCTTTGCCCTATTTTCTTCTTCACTCGGTCATTATTTATAGCAGAATAGTAAGGACTTTCTGTTTTGCAAACAAGATAAGAAGATTTCTTCATCATTGCATAGCAATGAAACTCTTGAAACTTCTTTGCACGTAGGACATCTTAATGGAAAAATGTATGTTGACTGTAAATACCTGTTTCTTCTTTATTTGAAAACATTGCATTAAAACCACTGCTTAAAAATAGAAAACTAGATAATTAAGGAAATATATTTTTAGAATGTACACTTGTTACTGACATCATCGTTCCACACTAACCAGCTGCAGCATTTAATAACTGGAATAAGACCACAAGGGATTCATAAGTAATGTACAACTCCACACCTTTAACTCCATTTATGCAGGTAACGAATGGGAATGGTCCTCGTTTAAGTTATTCATTCGCAGGGGTCAGAACTTTTCTAATGAAATGGTTTCCCTCAGGGAACATGCATTCGTCAGAATCAAGATGTACAGCAGAGATAACTTGGTTTGATCAAAGGCTGAAGGCAGAACAAGCAGCCTTCTGGTGTCCCAGAAGGCCTCTTGGCAGCCCTCCCCAGAGCTGGCAGGAGCTGAGATCCTGAGCACACACCACCTGCCAGCACCCAGCTTGAAAGTCCTCAGCACTGCTGGCTTCCAAGGCTAAGAGACCATGCAGGACATCAGTAAGAGATTTCAGAAACTTTCTTTACTCACACAATTTGGTGATACTTGTTTTTCTTTCCAACTCAGAATGAAACCAAATTTAATTTAAACAGAATTACTCCTCTCTGGATAGCTCCGTTATTTATTATCTATTTTACAGCAACTGCTAGTTGTGCTGAGATCTGTACAGAACCCAACTGTGGTCCTTTCCTCAAAGAATTCAGTCTGACTCATATTGCTCAACAGCATTCATTTGATTTTTACTTATCGTAGTTTGATTTTTTAGGGCTAGAGAAGAAAAGGTTTGTGTATAGTTCTAACACCAGAGTCCCAGTCAATGCTTATCAATAGGCAACTGTCTCAAATGCTGCTCTGTTACTATTTTAAAGGTATCATCTGGTGAATACTGAGGTCTAGCCATACATGCATGTGTTGGTAGAATTGGTCATGTATTCTTTTAAATGGTGCCATGATCTTCATGAATCATAATTGATTGCCATAGATGAGACATATTTAATCACATTTTAAATTATTGCATTTATTTTTGTCCAGATTACTTGGGGAATTTGGCACTGAAAGGACTTTACTTTTGTAATATCAGCATGAAAGTCACCTTTATCTGTTGGATGAATAATAACTAGAGTGGCTTTATCATTTTTAAAAAGATGCCACATAGGAAATGATACAGTATTTATACATTAAACCTACCTAAGGTATAGAATGTATAAGCTCACTTTAAGAGTTTGAGTATCAACTGAAGTATATCGGTGTTTGCATAATGTAGGGATTACTGGCAAGAAAGAGTCATGCACATCTTTGTGAGATGCACAAAAAGTAGAAAAGCATTAAAAGATGAAGCTGATTTGAAATTACAGAATCATAGAATTGTAGAACGGTTTGGATTGGAAGGGACCTCAAAGATCATCTAGTTCCAACGCCCCTGCCATGAGGTTGCCCTTTTCTTTCTAGATTCTTGTATCCAGATGTGTAACTAGTTCCACTCTATATGCTTTCTGACCAGAGGAGAGTCAGCTCTACTGTCCTTTACCATCCAAAAGCTCTGTTCCCAGCAGCCTGATCCCAGCTGACACGCTGCCCAGTACCAGAGCTGGCCTCCAGCCCCAGCAGCTAACCCCTGGGCAGGGGGCAGAGGTTGCAGCGCATGGGGTGCTCTCAGCCCTGATAGAACTGTGCCCTGTCTCCTGGTTCTCAGCACAGTGAGACCGCAAGGATTTTAGCCTAGTTTTGGGAATATTATATTGGCAATGTGGATTCATGATATAGATTCCGAAGTTGTATACTATGCAAGATATTTGCTGTAGCATTTCACCAGCATAGTGAATTGTATTTTCTTTGTATAGCCTAAGGAAAAGGCATTCTTACATCTACATTAGAAACAGACATGGACATGGAAAAGTTTTTCCTAGGGCAACTCCATTTTATGCCAACTGACAGATGCATTTTGAAGCGCATTGTTTCAAAGTTGCACAGCATTTCAGCTGTGAAGCGCAACCTTGATTTTAATGAGTTGCACAGGTTTAAACTGAATCGTAGTGAGGTGTGAAATCATTTTATTGTAGTGTCATGTGCAGTATGACAGCTATATTTATGGTCCTTCCATCTCTAACATGAAGAGCGTGTAAGGATTTTGTAGGGTTTTTATTGTTACTATGGATAGAAAAATAAGTGTATCAAATGTGATTGTGAAATAACTGGTCAGTTAGTATAGCCAGCTCTGCAGAGATGACCAGGATTGCCAATTAACACTTACAACGATTCGTGTGTGTGTGTGTGTGTGTGTGTGTGTGTGGTGGAACAATTTAAAACCAATCTGTCTGTGTTAATCGGTACAGTTAGCTCAGGAAAACTGTGTGATGGTACCTTTCACTTTCTCCAGAGCTGACCAAACCTGGTATTTTGAGCAGTCTGTTTTTATAGCATAGCTGATCTTCTGGTAATAACTCCCATTTCCATTACATTGTTAATTGCCTAAGTTTATGTAATGTGACTGAGTTAGAAAATGAACCCTGTGCCAATTAGATGGTTGTGCTATTACTCCCAATTGTAATCTGTAGAGATAAGCTTCCAGCAAGCAGAGTTTAGTTCTTGTATTCTTCTCTAGCGCCATAATAATAAGGCAGTACATAAAGTATAGAAGTGGGCTGGAGAACTTGAGCAAGCCACAATCCCCAACTCGTAAGTCCTTTTAAAAGCCTAAGTACAATAGAGCACTTGCTATCTCGAAAACATCTCAGAAAATACATTGCTGCAAGCAAACTAGTTGCTGTATATCTGTTTTATTTCTATAGACTCTCATTGTCTTTTGTGGGAGACAGTTCCCCATTAGTAGATTTCAGTGAAGGTGATATTCAGTAAAATACTTTAAGATTTCATATGTTCAATGTTATTCAGCTATATTTCTTTCAGTTGCAATATTTTTCCTAGAGTTTTACTAGAAAGAAGTGATGGAGCCTACACCTATGTACTTGTTTATGTGTTTATACATAGGGAGCATGACCTAACAACCTACTCCTTTTGTCATGCTTCCATGATTTTCTTCAAATTTGTTGACACGTCTAGTGTGTCCTGTTGATGAGGAGCCATCACCTCACTGGCAGGCTGTGTAATTCCTTTGTGTGCGCAGCCCAGAATATTGTCCATCTTTTCAGCTGTAGCATCACTTATTCAAGGACAGTTCTTATCTACTGGGCATTATTATCAGCTGTAGGATTTTTTTCAATATTTCCTTTATAATAAACATTGTATAAAAAGTGTCTTTTCTTTGTGTCATTCTTTCTATTACTTTTTCAACATAAACCTGGTCTTATGTTGGACTAATTTTTTCAGATAAGATTAGTTATGTAAAAAATGAAGTAATGTGTGAGTTTAGAGCTTAATAGTGGGTAAGAGATGGACAGCCTAGGAAGCAGATATCATCTTCCTATTCACAGAAGAGATTGCTTTGTTTTAGATCTTTTGTTCTCACTGCTGGTTTCAAAAACCCCTAATTAAATATACTCTGCAATTTAGTTAAAGTGCTTCTCACCCCTTAATCAAGATCATCAATAAAGTTATTGAAAGACTCATGGAAAGCCTTCCCAAAACAAATAAAATAAGCTTAGTCTTAGGCACCTAATTTTTAGACTCTTAAGTTAAAGCAGAAGAATCCTCAATCAGGAATCGTTCATAACGAAAGTCATTTCAATGACAGCATTTTTCGTTCCAACAGTACGCATCGATTCAGGGTTTCCACAGGGGCTCTAGCTCTCCAGAATCCCATTTGGTGGCCTATCTACTCCGCCTCCCATTCAACACGATTGTGTTGCTTCACACCCCACCACCCAGACCTTGATTCACAGTAGGTAATGTCATCACTAAAAAGACCAAGGAGGAGAATGCCATATGGAGAACCAATTCATTGCCAGGTGGAAACAACTGGGGGTTTTTGGGGGCGGTTTGGCGGGTTTTTTTGTGAGGATAGGAAGTAGATAATAAATAATGTGTAACTCAAATCTGTTGAACACATTTTTTATCACTCTTTGATTGTAAAATACTGTGAAGGAGTAAAGCTCTTTGGAAGCTTTCTGCCTCAGGCATTTGGAGGCTGCTGGATGGCCATATTATGACATTTTAGTCAAACAATTGTGATACTGAATTACCAAAGCAAAATAAAATCATTGAAGTTTAGTATGAAAAAAGATAATTCTTTGTTTACATCCATCTGGGATTTATTATTCACCAAAAATGAGATAAAGAGGTAGTGTCATTCATTTATATAAGGAAATGTCAGGTATTGCTCATTATGGAAATTATCTTTCTATTTTGGCCAAGAAGTCACACTGGAAGATGACCCATTGAATAAAAGGTTGACAAGACTTCTGGAGTGTTAGGGAAATGATTTAGGATTGACATGTAAAAAACAAATTGACAGCTGAACCAGCAGTCCACCAGCAGCAGAAGGACTGCAGCACAATGTTTAATATGCTCAAGACAGCGTAAATCTTCCACGAGGCAAGCAGCTGCATTTTGTACCAGCTGGAGCCTTTGTATTGTTTTCATATTCAACTTGAGATACAATGAGCTATGCTAATTGAATAAATGGCATTACAGCTTCTAATTAAAATGCCTTAGGACACTAAACCAACAGGGATTAAATTTGTATAGGAAAAATGCCAGTCTTGCCGTACCACCATATTGGTTTGGTTTTTTCTTCAGGAATATATATGAAACTTTCTTCATGGACTTCTAATAGCACCTGTCTTAAATTTTAACTTTTATTTGAATTTTTATGTCTAGTCCTTGCTGGGACTTGCCTGTAAGACTTTTTTTGGGATAGGAGATCGTGACTGTTTGGAGGATGGGTTCCGAAACACACTTCATTATCGCAGAACTGTCCTCGCTTGGGGAAAGCCTCCACAAGTTTTTCCAAACACTGTCAACCTGGAAACTCAAACTAGTTTCCAAGCCTTCACTGACACTGTGTGGCAGAGGTAGGAACAGCAATTGTTTTGCTTAAAGCTCATACTGATCCGGGCAGAAGAAAATGAAAGCATCAGTGGTGAGAAGAAGGAGTTATGAGAGTCAGATTACTTAATAACCATTAGGAAAAGAGCTGCTCTTGGTGAAAGCTGGCGTGCATGTTTTTATTTGCAGTTATTAACTGTAACTTTGAGGAGTTTTATAACATAAAAGCAAAAATACAGAAAATAATAAAATACACTGGGCAGGTAATTAGGATCCAGGAGAGTTATAGCAGTCGGGAAAACCACGCACAGCTGGAGCACATTTGTGAGTTGCATTTATTTCCCACTTACTTTTTTTTTTTTTTTAATTTGGATCCTCTTTTCTTCAGTGTCTGTGTTAATACCATTTTTCCCACTTTCTTCCTCACTCCCATTTATAGCTGGGAACATCAAAGGTTGCATTAAAGATTTGCATATAACGTTAAATCAAGGTTTTATTCAGAGCTATTTTTACTATTTCATAGATTTTTCAATGGAGCTCTGAAGAACTCAGTTTGGGCCACTGCATTGTGCCCTAACTAAACAGGCATCCTGTTAACTCTGCGTTGTCTCCAAGTTTTTTAGGAAGGCCGGTGCTGGCCTCATCTCCTGGTTTATGATTTTGGAGTACTTTTTGGTAAAATACTCTCCCAGTTGCAAATCTTTATTACCTTTCTCATCCTTCTCATCCTTCTCCAAGCTGAGTGGAAAGCCACAGCTCTCTGCTATTTCACTCTGGGTAGGCAGATAACATTTCCCACTCCACGGAGCTTCCTTTCTCTAGCATTTTTCTGTAGGGTTTATACCGAGGTTGAGTGCCTCCACTTCTCTATAGAACTACCTGAGACGAAAATGCATCTTTAAAGGAGTGAGAGTGGAGAGTATACAAACCCCTTTTGTTCTGATACTTAACTAGTTACAATATATTCAGCAGCATAGTTAAACTATTTTGCACACCTATAAAATAATAGTTTTTGAACAAAGGCTAGAGTATCTTTCTCGATGATCTGCTAGATCACTGGTATATCAATTAAGCTGTTGCCCAAGACTACTGAATAATCTTGTACTGCAGTAGACTCAGAAGGACACGGAGTCTGGACGGAATACACGGAACTAAGTTTCTGCCATTTATACCATTCTGTCCTATTCAAATAACTCGTAGCAAATCCTCACGGCTCTGTTTAGCCTTGCACCGAAGGAAAACATTACGAATGCTTGCGCAGGTTGAAAACAATACTGCAACCAGCAGAGGGCAACCAGTGGGGGAAAAAGCCGACTTGTTTTTAAAATACTTTCTCTTCAGAGGCTTTTTTACGCAAATTCATTTTTTTTATACATTCATGGAGTAAGCTTCTGGGATATTTATTTATTATGGCAGTATGTAAACATGCTAGTTAAGATGGTCTTGTGCTTTGTGCCGTACAAAGACTGGGAAATGGTCTATGCTGCAAAGAACAGATGAGGTCAAAAGGGGAAACACACAAGCATAAACAGAGAAATCGACAGTAACAAATTATCTTGCATTTCTGTGCTTGTAAATTATGATTTTTTTTTTCCACCTTTCAGGTGCCTCTCGTCCCCATAGAGTAGAATTCAAAGGAATTCAGAGCTACTTTCTGGATGTGGGCTTTCCTGCATACTGCTACTCCCCGAGTAGCAAGGGACATAGTCTTTTCTACTTCTCTGAGGAATAGCACGTACTGGAGTTCATCTAAATTCCATCCGTGTTAAGCCAGTGTGACCTGGAAGGCTTAGTAAAGAGCTGGGAATTAGGAGCCCAAGTTTCTTATTCTGTGTCTGATTTACTGTATTGCCTTTAGCAACTTGTGTTCTGCACTTCACTTTCCTTGCATCGAAGATGAAAACGATAATATTTTCCTAGCTCTCTGGGGTATAATGAGGTTTCATTTGCTCATACTGATAGAAAGCTTTGAACACAATATGCAAAATGCTATGAATTGATTTCTGGTACAGTTTGCTGCCAATGAGATTGACCTCATGTTCGTTAACTTAATGCATTTATTTTACCAGTAATAATGTTAATATTCAGGTGCTTTCCCCTAGCAGGTCAGCACAGGAATAAGAATAGGCCTTGCCAAAGAACATATATATCTGCTTAAACCTGGCACCATTAGGCACTGACATCCTTTGCTGGAAACGATGCACTTGTCTGAATCAGGTAGAATGTAGGACTGCTGAAACCATAGCATGAGAACAAAGTAGCCAAACTCTGAACTTTTAAAGCATCGTTTTATTTAACTTTTGCCTATTGATAAAAGAAATAAAAAGTACAGAAGAACATTGCCACTTAATATTAACTTCTGCCTAAGTACAAGATAGGACCATACTTTCAATATGAATTACACTCCAGACAAAGAACAAGCCATAAGTAAAAGCCCAAAGTGTTAACGTTACTGAAGGTGACATGGTGTTTGCAATTTTTTTCCCCAGCATTGCATTTCCAACTGCGAACAACATTCCAGAGGGGCAGCAATGTATTATCTTCCCTGTTACGTGCTGCCTCTGCATTGTCAGATAGTAAGTTATAACTGTAGTAATCCTATGCACCAAGTGACAACGGTAAAGCTCTGGCTTTATAGTAATGCAATGCTATAGAAATAACTACTTTAGTAGGTAACTTAAATCACCCAAAGGCGAAGCAAATGCAATTAACGTGACATTTCCTTTAGGCTTTTAGTTTATAAGCCTTGCCTTTCAGAGATCTGAGGCCACAGGTAGGAGAACCTGAAATTTTGTATTCAGGAAGAAAACAATAGAATAAATGGATACTGTGGGAGATTTTATCAAGCAGTGAAGAGCTTTGTGGAGGGATTTTGACTTGCATTTATAAAAGCATGATAGATGTATATCAAAGATTAAATTTATTCAAGCTGTAGAATTTGGAACCATTTCTGCAACGTTAAAAGATATGAAGAACATCTACTGTGGCACAATAGGGGTTTTGGATGAAACTTTGAAGCCTGCATCCTAAAATGGTAGTTGATAAAATCACCTTCTTGTAGAGAAACTGAAGGCCAGCTAGACTCTCCCCCTCTCTTTGTCCTGAAATACCCCTAAATGTCTAAACATAGCCCTCACGTCAAAGTGCTCCAATCTCGGCTCCTGCTAAAGCTCTAGTACGGTATTGAATGAGTATCGTGCCCATTTTGGTCACTGCACACTCACAGGAAAAAAGTGATCCAGTCTGAACACCATCCAGAGAACAGCAACAAGGATGGCTGTAGAAGTTCTAAAAAATGACCAGCAGTAAAAGATAAAGTTCTGGAGTTATGCAGTCTGAAAAGAAAACTGAGGAAAGATGCAATAACAATCTTTACATATGTAAAGCATTGCTGCAGGGAAAAACTCTTCTTCACTGCTGCCTGTGTGCAGAAAAAGAAGTGATATAAATAGCAGTAAAAGAAAAGTAGATTAGACATTAGAATACTTTTTTCTTTTTTCTTTTTTTTTTTAACAGGGAAGGTAGTTAAACATTGCAACACATTTAAGAGAGTCATGATATCTTCAAATATAACATTTAAAAATGTAAACTTCCCAGCAATGGCTTGGTGGTAGTCTTACTGTAGTTGTGTTGGTCTAAAGACTTAAACAAGACAAGATTTGTGGAATGAAGTAAAACATTTTATTAGATCAACTGATGCAGCTGGAAGATGGACACAAGCATTCAGGCACACCATTCTTCTTAGGATCTAAAAGAGTTTATGTGCCTCAAAGGCCGTAATTTTTTTTTTCCATCTGTTTCAGCTCGTTTAATAAAAGAATGGCTTAACTCTAGCTGATTCCCTTTTAGATTTGGACAACCTCTTGAGGACTCTTCTAACTCTGTTCTGTTTAATAGATCTGTTTAATATATCTAAATTAAGCATAGTACTATATCCTAACAGATTAAGGAGACTTTGAATCTTCATCTGGATTTGCAGGGCAGATGAATTATTGTTTACGGGAGAAGAACCTTTGATGTACAATGAGTTGTACTGTTTTCTTACAAGAAATATTGTGGTATTTCCTGAAAATGTAGTGCATCAGTTTTTATTTAAAGAGCTTTTGGTGAGTGGATCTAAAACGTTCAAAAGCTATTGATTACTACACAATCTCTCAGGGTTTTACTTCCGAAGTTATTAAAAAACTTATTTTTAGGCTAGTTTCTCAGACTCAATATTGGCATTTTTAATGTATTAGGTTATGAATTTGCAACCATGTTGAAGGACTGATTTGCCTCATTTCTAAGAGCCTTTCAAATTGAAAAAGAGGGAAAAGAAAAGGTATAAAACAAGCTTTAAAGGTACATCTTGTAGAGTGTTTGCTATGTGCTGTTTTTGATCATCATCATCAAAAATATGCCACATTTATAATGGGTAGCACTTAATACTGAAAAGTTACCTTTATTTACTTACCTCAAATCACAGTTGCCCAGACAACTGTTACAGATTCTCTGCAGATGCAGTAGATATATTATGCCCAGCAAAATGTTTTATAAAACGAGTGTTGTCTTGATACAGTTTACAAGATTCCATGTGGTAGCAATTTGAATTAAGCATCATGCTATCATAAAAAAAAGACAAACTTCTACAAATGTAGAAGTGTATTGCCATAGACTAGAGCCAATGGATTAAAATAGATATGAAGAATGTTGTGTGAATAGCTAGTGCAAATAGTACTTACGGTAAAATAAGCTGGCTTATATATCAGATTATTTCCCTCGCTGTGGTCAGTGGAAAACTATTCTTTGTGTACTAAGATTCTCTCTTCATGTACCCTCTTGTTTCCACTTTAAAAGAAAACACATGGTTCCTACACTGAACTGCATATTCAAATATTCTGTATTAAACAAAGGACACAGACATTTCCTTAATTCTGCAAAGCCTATTTTTTTCCTGTTGAAGCATTCCCTAAGTCAGTTCCATCTCACTAACTTGTCTTTCCAAAATCAGTTTGCATTGCAGTGTGGAAGAATCATCACATGCGGACAGTCACCAACTATTTCATAGTGAATCTCTCTCTGGCTGACATTCTGGTCACAATTACTTGTCTTCCAGCAACTTTAGTAGTGGACATCACAGAAACGTGGTTCTTTGGGCAGCCCCTCTGCAAAGTGATTCCCTACTTACAGGTATTATTTTTACTGCATTTGTGTACACATTACCCATGTTATGAAAAAGAGAAAGAACAATAGCATCTTCCTAATAGTGATGATCTGATGAAAGTCTATCCCTGCTACTGCAGTAGATATCTCAGGGTGGATGCTGAGGATTAAAGGACTGCTCCACTTAATATGCTGATGCTTAATAAATATTGTTCTTGGTCCATCTGACTGTTAGGCTTGGGCAATGCACTCTCTGGAACATTTGTCTGATGCTCTTCACTTTTTGTCATCTGTTTTAGTAATCCAGAGGGGATATAAAGAAATAAAAATGTCTGTGAATAGAATTAGTGTCATTTGTACTCTGTGTGTATGGACCTAAACAGCTACACAAGTGTCCACGACAGAGAATCCAAACTTCTGAAGGGAGTCTGGGCTTTTGTATAGGTTTAGTGACTCACTTTGCATATTTTAGTAATAGTCAAAGTATCCTGGTTCACTGGGAGCTGATCAGACTGTCTGCCTTGAGCAATAATTGCCACCACTCCTAACCAGTGGACTTAATGAGTTATGAGATCATTTGCATCAAAATGATTGGCAAGTACCTTTTCTAAGAGTAGCTGGTTAAATGAACTGACTGGGCATACTAGAATGACAAGTGTTTGGCCTTTTAGTCATTATAAATCAAAAGAATTGAGCAGGACTCTCAATGTATGTGGGTCATCAGCTCTGTGCCTCCAGCATAATTTATATTTTGAGCAGATACCTGTATGGCTGAAGAGCCACATTGTGTCATCTACTTGATAGAATCAAAATCACAAAACTTGTTTCAAAGCCTCCGTTCTAGTGGAAGGAAATCCGAAGAGAGAGTGAAATGAACACCTAGTGTACAGAGCGAAAGAATAAAACCAAAATGATAGGTTATTTTCTATGCTGAATAGAAGGTAAAAATGACTTACTCTGCCTTAAGCTGATCGGGTGGGGTTTTTTATGAGACCCGGAATTTCCATTGATCCTATGAAAACTGAAAAGGCAAAATAATGGTACTGGTATCTGACTATAACATAGAAAAAAACCCAAACAAACAAAATTGTTCTACAAAGAAAAAAAGATCTAATTAGTTGTTTTAAAAGTAATTTTTCAGATAAAGTTTTGCAAATTCTAAGTTGCATAAATTTGCTCTTTCAGAATCTGACCCTGCTACACCCACTCAGTTTGGGTAGCACCCTAATCTGTGAATTGTACTGTTGATTCTAGTGGGTCTACAGCAGATGAGGATATCTGTTGTAATTCTGTAAGATTTAAAAAGGAGTCTTTTCCTGGGAATAATTTCTATTTAATAATTGCAGATAAAGATCTAACTGTGTTGAAAACAGAAATAATTTTTAAAACTCTGGAAAAAAATGGCAATAAATAATTTTTAAAACTCTGAAAACATTACATTTACATTTACATAATATTTTCTTTTCTTTAGACAGTTTCAGTCTCTGTGTCTGTACTGACACTTAGCTGCATTGCTTTGGATCGATGGTATGCAATTTGTCACCCTTTGATGTTTAAAAGCACAGCCAAGCGAGCAAGGAACAGCATTATAATTATCTGGATTGTGTCCTGCATCATAATGATTCCTCAGGCTATTGTTATGGAGTGCAGCAGTGTGTTCCCAGGATTAGCCAATAAAACCACCTTGTTCACAGTGTGTGATGAGCACTGGGGAGGTGAGTGTGTCATTGACCATAAAGACTGAATTTGTACTGCTGTTATGTAATAAAAATATCAGGACATATTAATATGCAGTCAAGTTGTATAAACATATCACAAAATGTTCTTAATTATATAAGCTTTCCTAGAACTACTGTTTTTCAAATACTGTGAAATCCTGTTTTCTTTTGTATTGCTAAGACTTAAAGTACATTTGAAACCGAGTTTAAATGAATGAGGCTGGCTTGTGCCTTGACCGTGTTAATGTTTCCCAGAGGGTAGAAATGTTCCCACCCTTAAATGCTTATGCTTATATAATTCTCTGATCGATGGACATTGCAGGTTTACAAAGACTTCAGTATTTAGCCTTAAGAAATAACTACACGAGAACAGAATTTCTCTTTACCTGACATATTGCTTTTGCTAATTGCTGATATTTGACTAGTCTTTATAGGTATCTCCTGGGACTTCAAAGCAAATTGCGTGTCATTACAGAATTTATAGAGATGTCATCGACACAGGATAGCAAACTAGCCTACAATTTGAAATTTATCACGGACAAAATCATTTCAATAACTTTGTAAATGTAATCGGTTACAAATGATTCTGTCCAAGAAGGGTAATTCTGCCTTTCCAGGTTAACTCTGAATCTAACTCGTTCTGTATCTGAATGGAGCTGTAAGAAGCCATAAGGGTTGCCAGGGAGGAACTACTTCTATTTTGCGTCCGATCACAGCAAGCGGCGTTAGCCACCCACCCAAATGGTTAAAACTCAACTCTGGTGGGCCTTGGCATAGCTCCAACGCTAACGGAGCATATGAGTTACACGCTGCGACTCTGACACTGGATCTAATGACCATCAGTAATACCATTATTCACACACAGGAAAATAAAGCCAAGTTTGCCAAAACATATAACTAAAAGGTGATTTTTAACAGCCTCCAGACAGACTAAAACACAATCAGATTCTCTCCCAGAGCTGTCTCTCTAGAAGATTCCAGTCCTGTGAACAATTAAGATAAAATACAACCGGATCACCTGTACCTAGTTATCATGATAAATTAGTTCAAGCAGCTCGAACTGCTGAGGGCTCTTCTATGTGCTGTTTTGGAAGTTCCTCCTCTGCTAACAGCCTCCGCAGGGCCACTGGGGGATTAATGAGAAGACATTGGCTATCACATTCCCTATCACATTCCCTGTTCTTTATCTCCTTCATCCCAGTTAGTCCTCTGGGATAAGGCAACGAGGCAGAGATGGCCATTAGCTAGCTGGCACTCATTGCAGACAAAGATGTGCTGAAAGCTGGTAGGTTAGAGGAAGCCTCTGTTAAGCTGCAGGTATTGTATTTGCTGTTTCGTTGGAGAAGACACATCTGTTCTTTACTTTTCGTGTTCTTTCTTCATCTGTGAACAATTTTGTATCTACTGCTGGATGCTGCAGTGTTTATGTGACTATTTTCTTTCACAGCGTTCACTCCAAGTACAAGTTGTGTGCCCTCATTTTGGCTGCAGAACTAATTATCCGTGCCTTCATCACTACAAGGTTAGATCTGCAGCGAAGATTCTTTTAATCAGCCTAGGAAATGAAATGATGGAAAGCACTTTAGTTAACTAATTAGGGAGTCAGGAGAGCATTTAATCAGGGAACACCATCTCAAAATTTCCAGACCTACGCTGGCCACTTTTTGCTTCTCAACAGGAAAGTGTTGCTTTTGAACTACAGAGTCCCCAGTAGCCTTGGAACTATTTTAAAGAGTGCCTCTTGTTCGGTGCCACACTGAAGCAGCTGCAGCCCACAGATATGCCTGCACTGAAGCACCCATTATATAAAAGAAAAAAAAGCTCACATGTGTGTTTGCAAGATTCTACTCCTATGGAGTGTATTTGTCCAAAATGAAATCTATTGATCTCCAGGTTATGCTGTGAGCCTTCACTTGGATGTTTGGAGAGGTAGAAAGGAGTAAAACAAAGGCAAGTACTCATGCATAGAATTAAGTTCTTTTTTGTGTGTGCCTTCAGAAATGAATACTCTGAAATTATTTTTTTTTTATTTATATTGAGCATAAAATTACAATAAGTTACATTAAAATATGTTAAAGTTTTCTGAAATGGGAAGCTTTCCATTCTACTGAAAGATAACAATCCCATTTTTTTATCCTGCTGCCTTTTTAATGAATTATTCTTCTAATGATAATCCATCATCATTGCTACTTAATCTGCTGGTGCATTTCAGCTATCTATAAAAAATAATCCTCTCCACTTTCTAATAATAGGTTATCATAGGAACTTGAGATAAGAACCTTTCTATATATTAAGTTACAAGTAGATTGCTCAAATCATGGAATTACTTAGTAAATGTAGATTTAACCATATATTATCAATGAGGAGAAAATATATATACCTAAACATCTCTTTCAGACTATGGATAACAGAATTACATTAGCTACAAATAATTTCCATTCATTTGAAAATGGCTAAGGACAATGAGTTGGGCCAAAGCACAGAAGATGCAGGTTTTCTACTGAGAACCAGGGTTTACAAAGGACCCCAAACAGAACAACAAAAGGACATGGATAACAGGGCAGCAGTTTGAAAAGACTGGTGAGCGTTGAGGCCAGAAGAAGGAATAAAGAGCTAAGATTTTCAAAGAAAATAGTTGCATTTTTGTTGGATTTTGTTTTGCCTTTTTTGACTACAGGAATATCTAGGATCAAAGCAAGCTAACCAGGAGGAGGCTGAAGGAGTATGAAATTAAAGTTCCTATAAATAAGCCATATTTGCAAAGAGAAAGTGGAGCTGTAGATGCTGCACACGCTCAATAGACTCTGAGTAAATCCTATAGAAGAGTCAATTTAGAGGAAAAGGCTTATATTTAGGTGTTCACTGCTTTATTTAGAACTACATATAATCTATGCTGACTAAAATTAGGGTATGTCTGATGAAATCTTTGCAGAGCATCATGTACACCGTATGTCCAAAGGATGTTAAACTGTGGATTGTCAAGGTTGAGACTGCAAAAGGGGATGCTTAATGAAAGTCTGTTCTAATTCTGGGAACTCAGGGCCACTGAAACATGAGGTGCTATGGAGAACTAACAGGAAGCCATGTCCAGGAAAATGTCAGAGATGCCGAAGCAGGAGACAGCACTGTACCCTACCCAGACTTACATCCAGCTGCTGAAATCCATACAGATCTGATGAGTGTCTGGAAGGAAGGTCTGATCAGCACTGTGACACTTGGGGTCCTTAACAATGAACAAATAGTGGCCACCCTGACTAATAAGATTTCAAGCATGCTGTTGGAGACCTGCCAGTGACTGCAAATGGAGCAATAGTTGAGCCTAAAATGGGGCTAAACTTCTTTTTAATTGCTTCTGGCATTCCTGAATATAAAATTCATTGCCAATTCTATGCTGAGAGTTTTTCATTTTGAGTACTGTCTAATAACAATATTTTATTTGGGAATGCAGAAGGATCCAACATGTGACCTATGCAGACTCACTTAAGGAGCCAGTGTTGGCCACAGTTCTGTAATAGTCTGTAATTGCTATGTACTGAATTTGATGGTAAGTGCCAAAATAAAAGAAACTTATGTTAAAATGAGTTCACCATGTGTCCAAATCAGCTAAATACATTCTCTTAGAGCTGTTTGTGAAAAGAGTGTTAGCCAAAGTGCATTAGCCAACCCCTTTGCAAATGATAAAAAGAACATGGAGATAATCGTTTCCCAAAACTACATGGTTGAATGGAAGCAAAGGCAAGACTTTGTGTTCCATTTCCTCTTAGGCTACTCATAAAATAGTACAAAAACATATTGTCTTAATTCTGGAAAACAAATAGCTGGAAATTGCATTACTACATGAAGGTTTATACATCCTGTTTATTAAAGTGTTCAGAATTTAAGGAAAAACTTGTGGAACATTTTAATGTAGAAAGAAGTTAGAATATTGCTAATACTGAAATTATGCTTGGTGTTATTGTGAATTGATAATTCAAGCATAATATATCAGGTTTGAAAATATAATTTTAGTAGTAGCTAACTGTAAGTAGTCTGACACAGGAACATAGTTTGGAAAGGACTGTGTCGTGTGGTCAAATTTTTTCTGCTATGGGCACCCACTTTCTAACATCCCTGTTTATTAAGCTTTATTCTAAAAGTATACTCTTTTAGCTGCATTGCTTCTTCATATTGGTAACTCCAAAACCTCATAGGTGTCTTCCTGAGACGAGGGAACCTGGGAACTCTCTGCTGATGCTCAACAAACTTGATAGTCTTGTTGTTTTTCCCTATTCTTAGGGAAGCTGTCAAGAGTACAAATGTCATTATGAATCTATGGCTTAAGGGAGTATTTCATTTGCTAGACATATCAAAACCTTTTGAGTCTGGGTTGTTTTCAGTTTGTATACATAGGTATATGTATGCATGTATGTATGAATGTATTTGCACAAATATAGTAAAAGTCTGGCAAAAATCCATAAGCTGTAGTTTCAGTCTTCTGCCTCCTTGCTTCATTGAACAGCAGTCTGGGACTGGAACACGGTGCTGAGAAGAAAGCTTTAGAAAAGCTTAAAATTTGTTTAATAACCCCTACAGCAGACAGAAGGCAGCTTTGTTTTAGCATACTGATCCTTTATCAGGTGGAGTAATCGTACTGTATGAGTGGTGCTGAGTAGGGATGCCAATCTCACCCCCGCCCAATCTCTGTCACCACCTCTTTGCTTTTTGTCCCCTTCCCTCTTTTCAGTAAAACAGGGACCAGTGACATGAGAATCATTAATTTATTAAAGAGATGGTTACTCCAGCTAAGAACAATTTCCCCCCGTCCCAAAGTCCATTAAGTGACCATGGAAGGCAAAGACACTTTTCTCTTCTGCTTGGCGGTAAGAGGTTCAGCGGTCCCAGTCAGGCAGCTGATATATCACCAGGACCATAAACTGATTGATGTTCTCATTCGAGGAGCCTGGAACTCACCCGTTTGATAAATGAACGGTGTCCCAAACCAGCCCTTCCTCCTTCTTGCTGCTGTGATTGTCAGACAACTTTAAAGCTTTTCTTTGGCTTGAGAAGCTAAACAGAGTCATGCTTCTTCGGGAGAAGTTCTACAAAGGGCTTTGCCCTGGGTGGAGGAGGGACAGGTTTCCTTTGATGTTTAGCAGCTGGCACTTTCCAGGTGGCTAAACTTCAAAGGCGAGTGTTAGGATCTTCCTCCAACCTGGTCTGTCAGTTCTTTGTAGATAGCTAGGCTCATTTAATGTTTCACTTTACTTGGAATGCTAAATTGGAAGCCATAAACTCCAGATGGCCTTTTAAATATGTACCGTCCTTCTACCTGAAAGGGGCCTGGCTGCCTGCAGAGCGTTGATGAGGCAGGTGGCACCTCCTCCTGAGCTGAAGGAATGTACTTTCAGCTCTGACCTCCCGTGATCCCAGTAAGTCACGTTACTCCAGTTTCTCCGTAATCTCTCCACCTGTGAAACATGCATGTCAGTATTTCCCCGTCTGACAGGACTGCTGTGAGGCTGCATCTTCTGAAATGCAGAAACAATTCTGAGATCATCAGTACCTATAGGAACCCAGGTTATCACCATTTATAAAAAAGCTTGCCCCAAATGATCTGCCTCCCCGAGGAACATTGACAAGGGCTAGTAACTCCAGCTGCTAGTTAAAAGTTGGTGAGTCGATTTGGTACATGAATTTAGTGCACGTGAGGAGCCAAATGCTGCTCGTCTGAATTTTTTGAAGCCTGATCCATCAAAGCTGCAAATACCAATGGCCATGTCTCTGTTACCTTTGCAAGCGATGCACATGGCTAGAGTTTGCTATAGCAAGTTTCTGTTTCGCTGGTACTGAAGTTTTTCTGGCTGGGGAACTAGCCGGCTCTTTGAGGCCCAACACTGAGTGTGACATCACAGGAGTCTGGGTTTGAGGGCGAGCCTGGAGTTAGCATGATGGTGCACTCCTCCCTCCTATGAGAGTTATGGGCCAGATCTGTGTATCTCCTTGTCTAATCAAACTCTTAGGGATCCTCCTGGCAGGCAAAGGGACCCGTTGTTTGATAGGGTCCACAGTCTCCGTCACTTTAAGAGGCAGAAAGTAAGTTTGACTTCCTAAAGTATTGATCTCATGCAACTTTTTTTTTTTTTCTTCTTTTTTTAATTAAAACTAAATACAGAGTTTTAGTTGCAGATCTCATCATCCTGAAACATTGGAAAATTCAGGAAATTAACATAAACCTTCCTCCTTTACTCTAGCCCAAAACGCAATGCTTAGGATTACCATGCAACCTAACTGCTCATCTAGTGCACAGTTTCTCTTCCGCTACATAGTGTCACTCTACATAACGCTCATTCCTTTTCTGAGGCCATCCATAAAGGTTAAGCTGTAATTGATATCAATATTTGGTATTACCAAACTACATTTGGTGTTACAAAAGTGAAAGCAAGTTCTCCAGGCACCCACTGCAATCTAACGATAAAGCTTATGATACAACACTCTTAAAAACACATTACACTCACAACACTTGCAAGATGTTTGTCTCTAAGCAAATAACCTTCATAAGTTGCCTTTTGAAAAGAGGTACATGGGAAACTAGAACACAATGGTAGCAAACTCATTATTGCTAAAGCTAAATCAAAAATAATCTTGGAAATTTCCTAACTTTAGAGAACTTGACTGAATTCTATTTTTTTCCCTGTAATCATAATAATAAATCACTGAATATACCTTCAAGACACATTTATTCTGCCACCAAAAAGTGATTTCAGAAATGTCTGTCTCTCCTGCCATTGGCATCCTGTGTGCTGTAGTCTACATTCTCTGTTTATCAGTGAGAAACCGTTCCATTTACTCAGGGATACATAGTAGCCTTTGCAGAATTAAAACCAAAGACAGTCACACAACCTGTTAAATACATCAAAGATGAGGTAGGTTGAATAATTGGTTAGCTACTGTTAGATAATGAAATTGTCTATCTTTCACCGATTTAATAAAACCAAAACTTGTTAAGAGTTTGTACCTAGAGCAATAATGTTATATAAGAGATAAAAGATGTTTGAAGTAAAAGCATGTTTATAACAGAAAAAGAATGTATATACAGGTGATCAGAAAAATCAATCCTGGTCATGATATTATTAGCTAAATATTCCATTGTAACCTATTATGTTTGAAAAACACATGCATATCTATATGAATAATTTGGCTTAAAGTGATTTTGGAATGTATGTGTATTTAAATGCACTTTTCTTATTTGAATTCTCTTTCCAGCTGAAGTTTACCCCAAAATGTATCACACATGCTTTTTTCTGGTGACGTACATGGCACCACTGTGTCTTATGGTGTTGGCCTATTTGCAAATATTTCGAAAGCTGTGGTGTCGCCAGGTAAGTCGCTTGGACTAGCTCTGTTTCCTTGGTGTTGTGACCATGCGCTGATTCCCGTGTGCAACCTTCTTCTCTGTATGCTCCGCCTTGTCACGTAGGACTTGGATTTTTAAATCCAGCACTGCTGCCAGGTTCAGTGACACTGAACCACCACCTTGGCTAGGCACTGAGCTGCATTAAAAAATGAAGGCAGTCAGGCTGAGTGTAAGCCCCTTCTTGCTCATGTCTGTGAAGGGCTTAGAGAGAGAAAGAGGAAAAAGGAACAGAAAAGTTAATTACAGGCAGAAGGAAGATCTCTCCCACTGTATCTGAAACGCTTACCAAAATACCTTAGGTGACCTTATTTATACTGCTAATATCTCCTGCAGCACTCAAAAGTTAGGATTGACCTTCTCATTTTATTAGTAGTCTGTACAGGTTTTTATTTTTATTTTTCATTCTACAAAGTCTCGGGTTCATAATAGGTCCAATCTGAACAAAAGTTAAACTAGAAAGTCCAACTGTCAGAACTGTGAGACTGGAACTGCCTGATATGACGCTGGTTGTTATCAGCAACATTTGATGTGAATTGTTGACAAATAATTGGCGTGATTTCTAATGTGACCATCTATTTTTTTCAAGCTTCAAATTAAAAGTACAGGAAAGAAAAGAAAAATACTAAACAACAACAAAAAAAGCACAAGCAAGCAAGCACACAAAGAACATTTGAACTGAAGTAGCAAAAATGATGTGAATTTTTTCAGGAACATTTTTCCCCCTCCAACAATTTGAAGTGCTGTCAGCTTGGAAATAATTTTCTGGATGTGAGCTGTAATCTGTCATACATCAGTCTATGGTTCCCTCTGCTGTCTTCTGCTTTGTCTGGAATTTAACCATGGCTGTAGTCCCCCACCATCCTCTGCCCTGTCATTCTGTAAAGGACAATAAACTCCTCCTGTTGAAGAGGTGATGCAAGATATTCCATCTCCTGTCCTGAAAAATGGCTCTAACAATGGCTGATATTTCCATCAAAATATGGGCATGAATCATTTCTCTCTCACCACTGTGTCTGATACCATCCAAATTTGAGGCTGTCCTGGCCGGGGCATAATATCTGCCACATCAGGAGCATTTTCCGTGCAGTTCAAATTGATCAGTCAGAGAAATCACAAGTAGACTTTAGATTTCTGAATGTTAAAAGTAAAACCCAAATTTTATACTAACAAAAAATATCTCTTGCAAATAGCTAAAATACAGGAAAACCCAAATGTGCTTTAAGGCATTTTGTTATCATCCATTCATCATAATAGCAATTATTCTCACATCTAATCATATTAACCTAAACCGAAGTTGCGGTTTGTCTTGCTGTTTATCTTTAAATTACTTTTTTTTGCTTTTAATTTCTTACATTTATAAGATTAAATAAGAAGACAGTTTGAAGCTAAAATTTAACTTTTACAGTTTGAGGGGACTCTTCACCAGAACAAAGGCTTTGCTCAGTTTCTTTTGAAATTAAGTTCAGTCTAACATAGCTCTAATACGCTCTGCATTGCTGAATAGCTATCTGTCCCGTAGCACCCAATGACCTTATCACCATATTCCTTCTCAACCTCCTCTTCTGTACTTCCTTTACAATCTACCTCGTTTCTCAAGCTGTCCATTAATTAAGTTAATGCAAAGCCATTGTTCCTATTCTGCACGTAGCCTGAAAATGCTGGTTCCGATTCAGAGCAGAAGTTGAATGACTGCAGACCAACCTGTTTTGTCCATTTCCCCCCCCCCAAGTTGTATTAGCTGGCCTCTCTCTTCTTCTCAGTATTTCTTCTGCCTACACATCTTGCATGCTGACAAGGGTAGGATGATCCTTTTTGTTCAGTGGCAAAAAACCAAATACTTCTACAGGCTTAATGCTATCGATGCGAAATTACAGATATCTCTTCTCCTAGCGTAGAAGATAGCACTATGTATAAGAGGCTGCACTAAATGGAATTAAAGTCACTGCGCATCTATTATCAACTGTGGCTTGGCCGCAGACATCAGGCACGTTTCTAAGTGCAGCAGGTGTGCCATAGTTAGTCCTGTAGAGCAAATGAATGCAATGTTCCTGAATGTATTATTTTATAATAGTTTCAGTTAAGAAATCATGCTGTTTACGAGAACTTCAGTTAAATATAGTGGTCCTGTTGCAAGGTACAACGAGACTTCCAGATGTACATGACAGGAAAAACACAGCAAACTGTAGATGCTTGCTTTGCCTTACACTTTTTCTAAAGGTTCTTTTTAAAAATGGAGTGTGTTGTGCATGCCAGTTTTCAGATCACTGAAGGTAAGACAGATGTACAAGCTATCCTTACCATACTTTGTGCAAGAGCTCTTAAAATTACCGATTGTGTCTTTCAAGCAGATCTGTGAATATAAGCTTTACAAGCTTTGAATTAGTGATTCATCGTTGTAAAGACAAGAACAATCATGCCACAAATAACAGGGATTTTGAGTAATTTATTAGCAAGGAAGTAGTGACTTAGAAGGCTGTGTTCTCTTGTGGATTGTAAGTAGATTAAAAGTAACTTCTGAACAAATAAATAGGACTGAATGGACTTATGATAAAAGTGTTGGTACATAATCTGTATTATCAAGTTCCATACTGTATGCTTCGATTTACTGATGTCCAAACGCATTGACACTCAAGCTTACTCATATTAATAACTAAGAATCCTACCCATTTTTTATTTTGGCAGTTTTGCAAGCTCTTATTATATTTGGAGAGATTTCCTCTGGTTGTAAAACCCTTGATAATAATTTGAGAGGATAGGAAAAAAGTGCGTAAGAAAATAAATATGCAACTTTTAGCCCCTGTTTGGACACAGCTAGTGGGCTTTTAGCGAATTACTAGAATTACACAAGTTCTCCACAACTATCTCTGTAACTGATTCATTACTGAAAAGCAAATATATGCATTATGCTGGCATGTGTGTACTTGTACATATATAATACACGTGGGTGCTTACATATACGTATATTTGTAAATGTTTCTGTATACACGCACACAATGCTGAAGTACATCCTTAGACGGTACTGGTTCAGCAACGCATCTGTGGGTATAGAGCTTTTTTTTTTTTTTTTCCCTGATAAAATTCTTACTGTATTATTGCTTATTGGTGTAACGGTAGCAAAGCCCAGATGTATGCCAGGTAAAGACTGAGGAAAATAGGACTCTTAGAAAGGTTCTCAATACAAACTCCTGAAGATCTAGCAATTTAAGATATAGTACAGTGAAACTGTATATTGTATACAGTCCCTACCTTTGCTCACCTCTTGCTATTAAAGATTGCTTAAATATCAGAAAAGACCCTTCTACCTGCACAGACAGGTACAAGCCAGGTACAAAAACAGTCACGTTTAACATTTCTGTAGAAACAGCCATTCACAATGTTGAGACCAGATACTGCTTCTCTTCCTCTAAATTGCATCTAGCTACCAAGAAATCTGGTCAAAAAGTTGAGGTTAATCTCTGGCGTGATCAGAAGGGCGAGGTTTGGCTGAGTTTCTCTGCTTCCATCTCCATTTTGTGATCAGTTCTTGCTACAAAGATGGTAACTCAGTAAGACCGAAAAGGAAGGAAAAGCTTCTGCTTCCAAGTTAGAAGAACAGAATATTAAAGTACCCCGATAAACCAAAATCAGAATCTTAGACAGTGTATTATCTCAGTAGTGTGTGGCAAAGACACATTGCGGCACGACACCCCACAGCTAAGTCAGGTAAATCCCTTGCAATAGGACAGCTGTGTCCAGGTATGGAGCTGATACTGCGGATTTCAGCTGAGTGAGTGGGAGTCCTCAGTAGAAGTAAGTGCAAGGTTGGTTTTGGGGGTTGTTTTTTTTTTTTTTCTTTATTTCCATAGACACATTAGTAAAAAATAAATGTTATAACGTATCCCTCGTTCTGCTTCGTTGATTTCCTGTTCATTACAACACAACTTTGCCAAAACATTCCAATAGTTGTAAATCAGGTTTGGTGGTGCACATAAATGCTAAATTAAGGACTTGTCTGTGCAAGGAAGCTATTCACAAAAAAATACATAATAGCTATTCTAGAACAATTCTGCATGTGCATGCTTTTACTTTAGAACAAGTATTTCCATTTTGGCTTACTTTTTTCTGAAATAAATATAAAATATCTCATTCTCTTCTGGTCAGTTTGTGTGGATAAGCGCTAATTTTTAAAATGTTACAATAGACAATCTGAATTTTGCAGATGCTTTTAAACATGAATTATTTTGCACTCGTGAGACCAGTCACCCTGCAGACAATTGCACTACACATGAATAAAACTGTATTTCTACCCAAAAGTTTTTCACAATGTATATTGAAAACATTATAAATGTCATCGTAGTAGAGTTCTCTGAGAAAGACCTTGCCATCTGTAGTCTTTCACATTTGGCTGCAACAGGAAATAATTTTGCAGAGCTGAAGCAAAATCAGTCTATTTGGCTTGGCTTATGTGAGGACACAAAAACCAAAACCGATTTATTTCTTTTTAATAGCATGGTGCTGCATCTACCTGTTGCAAGGTGTCTTTGGCTAACCTAATTCTTCCTTATGTCTTGGCACTCTTCCATGATTCCCCTCCATTTGTCACTGTATGATTCAGTTTTGAAGAGCTTTGCAGGGAGATCCACACCTGAGCTGTGATTTCTTTAGCTGCTTCATTGTCATCTAGATTGCATACTTGGAAGTTTTATGGCACTTAAAACTATGTAAGCTTTAAATCCTTGTTTTCCAATGTTAAAAAGCTGGTTTGTATCTTAAATTAGCAGCATACGAATGGGATAAACTACTCTGCCATACAAGAAAACATTTAATGTAGAACTTTATAGCAACATAATTGTAGTAAGGTCAGTAAGTCTAACAGTTGGAAGAGACAAGCAAGGCAAGTTATGTGGGAAGTAAAGATAATTTTAATACCTCAGTTGATACATTTTGATAAAAGACAAATTTTTATGCAGTCCTTCAAGCGTGTCTGAAATTAGGTTTATTTCTTGCAGCTACATCATTAATTTAGTAAAAAAAACCCTACTTCTCCCCGCAAGCATACATTGCATATGTTAACACATCTTTTTTTCTTGTTATAGCTACCCACAGTACTAGTTTTTCAAAGTGCCCCTTATTTTGTCTCTTTTAGATCCCAGGAACTTCTTCTGTTGTTCAGAAAAAATGGAAGCCTCTGCAGTCCTCAGCACAGCCCCGAGGGCTGGGACAATCAACAAAGTCAAAGATTAGTGCCGTGGCAGCTGAAATAAAACAGATTCGTGCAAGAAGGAAAACAGCACGTATGCTAATGGTTGTCCTCCTGGTTTTTGCACTTTGCTATCTACCCATTAGCATCCTCAATGTCTTGAAAAGGTAAAGGTTATCCCAAAATGTAAACACTTGGTAAAGCTTCCTGTCGAGAAACAATCCTCTGTTACGAGATTCCTCTTATTCTGGCAGATACTTTTGAAGGATAAGCTTACTTATTTCATGATAAAGAAATGGAAAATAAGCATAGGGTTGCAAGAAAAAATATATCTAACCTATCTGCAGTACTGAAACTGAAGGCCAGATTGTAGAACCCTTATTAGCAAGCTCTTCCTCATGAAAATGATCTAGCCTATCTCCTCATTAAAACGTGTCATTTAAATGGGATTACAGCTTGTTTGCTGTAAATGTACCCGTGGAAGGGCATTTACCTAAAGCAGCAGCTGAAGGGTAGCGGGAGAGTGTCATGTTGTGGCTTGGCCCCCAGGACTGTGAAATGCTGGGTTCAAACCCAAGCCCCATCATGTACGATTTTGAGACTGGAGCCTAACCCTTCAGTTTGCCTATGAAGCTCGTTTTACTTTTTTGCCCTTTTCTCTCCTGTTCATTTGAGACATAATTGTTTACACTCTGGTTTTTGTGCAATGCCTGACAGGCTAAGGCTTTGAGGTAGTCATACCTCATGAGACCTCTGGAATACCAATAAATAATGACTTATAGCAGAATATTTGAATATCCTAAAAAATAACCAGCCTTTTATTGGTGCTTGAGGAACATTTCAGCTTTTAAGGAATATTTTCAAGTTGGATATGAAGGCTTCAGTACTTCCCACTCAATTCTGACACTTTCCTGAGGCCTAATTCAAGTACTTTTCATCCTCAAGTCCCTTGGTAGGCAATGGGGAGAGAAAAAAGTATTTCCAGAAGGCAGGTCAGGCCACCTATGATCTGAACCACAGAGGAACTACACAGGCTGCCTCAGCTACAATAGCAGAGCAGACCTGTAGTTAGATTTTCATTTAAATGTCAAAGGTTAGGTGTAAGGAATCTGGGAAAAGCAGATTTCTCTGGAGGGCTGAAGCTGCTACTGTGGGCTCAGGTTTTGGGTCAGGTCAGCGCCTTTCTAACTCCAAAACCCCAGTTTATTGGAGACTGAGCCTAGACCTGGGAACCTCAATGACTTGAACAGATCAAAAGCAACTTTTCCCATCTTCTTTTGGCTTACCTGACACCAGCTGACTTTGATTATATAGAGAAAATTATGCATCTGCACAATTGCAAAGTAAAGTACTGATGGTCTCTGTTGTGCTAAACCACCAAGAGAGGAGACTGAGGGATGGGGAGAGGACTTTACTTGCTCAAGAAAGCAAGCACTCTTGAGTCAGATTTTCTGTAATACTGCAGATAGGTCATCAGAGATAAAATTAGGCTAAAAGTTGCCAAATCTTTTTATATGATTTCTAATTTTGCCATCTTTCATGTTTGCTTTTCTTTTTCTGTAGGGTTTTTGGAATGTTTAATCATGCTGATGACAGAGAAACTGTATACGCCTGGTTCACATTCTCACACTGGCTTGTATATGCAAACAGTGCAGCCAATCCCATTATTTATAACTTCCTCAGTGGTAAGTTACAGTTACCTAGAATTCAAGTTTAACATACAGTTTGAATGTAATGAGCCATAGCAAATAAGATTAATGACTGTGTAACATCAGCCCAGTTCCTCCAGTGGGAGCTAGATCCTCTTCTTGAAACAAGATGTTTGATGTATCCCATTACCTACAGGCTGTCTTCCTATAACTATAAACTAAAGTGTACCAGGGCCTGAGACCAGGTGCTTGAATTTGTCCATACCTTTAATTTGGTAGAGAAGGCCCTGCCATGCCTTTGTTCTGAAACAATTACCATTGCCCCTAAACACTCCGCAGATACTGTCTGGGAGGTAGCAAAAGCCAGGGGCTGTCCCCAGTTGGCAATTTATACGCAGGTATTGGATTTTGAAGGCTGTGAGTCTAGTACTTGAACGACCAGTGCCCACTAGGTTCAAGGCCAAAGAACTGGCCAGGATGGTGTTATAGATTTGTCTTAATTTGTATTTGTCTTATTTGGCTAAGGACAGCAGAATCAGGACCTAAAATGGTGGTATTACAACTAAATACAAGGAAGCAAAAGTCTATTGATCCTCACTACACATTTCCCCACCGTAGTTTTTTTGTGATGTGTAGTGTGAGGATGATTTGAACAGTTTACTCTGAGCCCCAAGCAGACTAATGGGCTGTCAAACACTTTGAATCTTCTTTTAAAATGTATTCAAGATGAAATACAAATTAGCCATGCCCTCATTTCATAGAATCATAGAATGGTTTGGGTTGGAAGGGACCTCAAAGACCATCCAGTTCCAACCCCCCTGCCATGGGCAGGGACACCCTCCACTAGACCACGTTGCCCAAAGCCCCATCCAGCCTGGCCTTGAACACTGCCAGGGAGGGGGCATCCACAGCTTCTCTAGGCAACCTGTTCCAGTGTCTCACCATCCTCTTAGAGAAGAATTTCTTCCTAATATCTAATCTGAATCTACCCTCCTTCAGCTCAAGGCCATTATGGCCCTCTTTAGGTACTGGAAGGCTGCTATAAGGTCTCCCCGGAGCCTCCTCTTCTCCAAACTCTCCAACTCTCTCAGCCTGTCCTCATAGGAGAGGTGCTCCAGCCCTCCAATCAGCTTTGTGGCCCTCCTCTGGAGACTGGTCCAAGTCCTTCTTACGTTGGGGCCCCCAGAGCTGGACGCAGTACTCCTGGTGAGGTCTCACGAGAGCGGAGTAGAAGGGCAGGATCGCCTCCCTCGACCTGCTGGTCACACCTCTTTTGATGCAGCCCAGGACATGGTTGGCTTTCTGGGCTGCAAATGCACACTGCCGGCTCATGCTGAGCTTCTCATCAACCAGCACCCCCAAGTCCTTCTCCTCAGGGCTGCTCTCCATCCATTCTCTGCCCAGTCTGTATTTGTGCTTGGGATTGTCCCGACTCATGTGCAGGACCTTGCACTTGGCCTTGCTGAACTTCATGCAGTTCACACGGGCCCATGTCTTAAGCCTGTCAAGGGCTCTCTGGATGCCATCCCTTCCCTCCAGTGTGTTGGCTGCACCACTCAGCTTGGTGTCATCAGCAAACATGCTTAGGGTGCACTTGATCCCACTGTCCATGTTACTGACAAAGATGTTAAATGGCACTGGTCCCAACACTGAAGCCTTGAGGAATGCACATGTCAAGTAATGATTCTGTCATTTAAGCCTACAATTGCTCAACTACTTGTTTTTGTTAGATATGTTATTAATCAACAGACTGTCCATGACATGTTTTCATAAATCATTCTACTTTGTCCATTCTGTCTAGCCAAGAATAATTTAGGTTTCATACCACACTTCACATATCTTCTTACAAAGGTTGTATGTTTTCTGTCTTTCTCCAAGATGTGGAAATTGTGATTTCCTACTTCTGCATTAGAAGAACATCTGGGGGTTTTGGGTTAATTTTACTTTCATTAGCTGCCTTTTTCTAATCTGTAAAGTTTGTTGAAACACGCTTTAAAGTACAATGTTTTCATGAGTCTTTTTTGTGGTTGACAGGGAAATTTAGAGAAGAATTTAAAGCAGCATTTTCTTGTTGCATCTTTGGCATTCGCAGTCACCATGATGAACGGCTCACCAGAGGTCGTGCCAGTACAGAGAGTCGGAAATCCTTGACAACCCAGATCAGCAATTTTGATAATATTTCAAAACTTTCAGAACACGTTGTATTGACCAACATAAACACACTTCCAGCAAATGGTACTGCACCTATTAGCCACTCGTAGTATATTTGTCCCTTTGTCTTTTGATGCTGTGGAAGTAAAGTTTAATTGTGCATGCAACAATATTTGAATATGAGCACAATGCAATGAGAGAAGGGTGTTTACAATCAAGAATTGACTGTAAGAAAAATAAGTTACAAGAAATATTTTATAGAACATGCTACAATTTGGTTATACATTGATGAAACAAAATTTCACCTCATTTATTTCAAAGGTTGAGTTGCAGTTGGAGAGGGGTTAAGGTAATCATATTTTATATAAATATTTTCTTTGGATCTCTACTTTCTTTAGACTCCTAAGTAAATAAAGAACAGGTACCTGAAACTATGCAAATAATTTTCCCTGGAGTTTCAATGTGTTTATAAACAGCTATATTCTACTCAGAGATAATTCTCTGAAATTGTGGTCTATTTTATAATAAATATTATAACCCAAATTGGATGTACAGATTGAACTACCTGAACGTCTTTGACTATTTCAAATGATCTGCCTACCACGCATTCTGGAGTGAGTTCGGCTGATCAAATAAGAAATTCACATTCATTTCTTTTCTCACATTTTCTGTTCTTTTTCCTGTTGGGTGGGTTATTGTGTGTATTCAGGAACAGCTGGGAAGCCACTCTTGATTTTTCTCCAGTAGAGGCTGATAAACAAATGAACACAGTCTGAAATGGAAAACAGGAGTTGTTCAAGCTTTCCCAATTCTGGGTAAACAGTGAAATGATTGTGCAATTCCCTAGCTCTGTGAATAGAAGGAAAATGACATATAATTTATTATTTGATATTTCTCATTACATTATATCTTATATCCCAGCAGGACTTTGCAAGAGACTACAAGTACATCCCTCCTGTCATAGGGATGTCAACATTGGTAGTCTAGAAGTTCTCTCAGACACTATAGGCTAGGACTAGATAAGCTATATATTTATAACAGAGAAATTGGTATCTCCAAGGACAGCTAATCTGCTCCTAAAATATGTTTCTAAAAAGAATTAAATAAATTACCTCTGAAGAAGTCTGTTCTTTTCACTTACTATAGAACGAATGTTGGGCATTTTCCCTGAATTCAGCTTGCTCTTCTCCAGTAGCATTTCCATTCTTACGTGTACGGCACAAGCAAGGTTACAGCCATGAAACCCAGCTGACAGTGTGGCTGTAGATGATGTTTCGCTCTATACCGACTATTTGTCATTACCGGTTATTTGTCATTATTCTCTTCCCCCTAGCTGTCCTTTGCTCATGGCAGGGGAGTTGGACTAGATGATCTTTAAAGGTCCTGTCCAACCCGAACCATTCGATGACTGGCTTGTAGACTGGAAGCTGTAGTGCTCTGCTGGTCACAGCGGCATCTGGATAAGGAACCACAGGGTATTTACCAAATAACGCATATTAAATAAAGGATAGAACACATTAAAAATGTTTAAAAGTAAGAAAATCAAGGTTTATGCAACAGAAATCCCCTTAGACTTCAGTCAAGAAGTCTTTACTTAAAATTTACAAGTGCAATTTGGAACATTTTCTGGCAGATCATTTTGTTAATAGATCATCACCTGCAGTGTTCAGAGAGGGACAATCACAGGGTGAGCCAGTCAGCTACCTGATACAAACAGTAAAATCATCTTAAAATCTGTATTTTATCTTACAGGTATCCCAGCTACACTCAGCCCATTGAAATCAGTGGAACTGCATCTCCACATACCAGGGATGAACATGACTTCAAGTTTAGATGAAGCTGTGAGGGTTTCTGCAGAAGACGCTGGCAACACAGAGAATGCAGGGTGGGACAAATTTGTCCCTAGCATAACTAAATTTACCTCGATGGAGTTACAGCAAGGATGACTTTGGCTCAACACATGTAAGAACACCAGAGAGTGACACGTGCTTTTAGCTGTGTTATAGACTACAGCAAGTGGACAAACAGATTCCTTCAAAATGGCTGCCTCTCCTATTTCTTCTCAGTCTTACAGAAACCTACTTACCTCAGTATGAGCTAAAGAACATGTCTTTACAAGTCTTTTTAAAGATTGGATTGTATCATACTTTGTAAATACTGTAGATATTTATTTTTATATATTTTAGATGCCGTGGAATGTTCTAAAATGTATCATATAAAGAACTCTAAGTATTTGAAAGAAGTCTCAAACATCATTTATTTATATCCTGTTTCTATAAATGAGTGATTTATTTACAAGGAATGCTTACTTATGCACTAGTGATATTCCGGAATTACTTTGCACTTCTTTTTCTGCTAATTCCCTTGTAGTAAATTCTATGTTCATTATGGAACTTTCACTTCAGATTTATTTGGGGAGATTCCAGGTTACTTTTCTAAGGACAGACATGCTTCTAAGACAGGAACCCAAAGTGCTGCAAGTCACAGGTTTTCATAAGATTACACTAAATAGCCAATTTTTCTTTTTTCTTCAGACTCGAGTGCCTAAAAAGTAACTACTTAAAAGAAACTTATGTGATGCTTAAAGGTGCTATAAGCTCAAAATTCCTACTCAGGCCAATAGGAATAACAAGTGTCAGCACCCCTGAAGGGCAGGACAATTTAACTTTGGTAACGCATTTTAGTCCATAATGTTTCCAAGTGTTGCTCCAGAAGATCTCTGAGGATCTTTAAAATAGAAAACATCAGTTATCTTGCTTGCTGTCATGGTTTCTCTCTCAGCTGCCATTTAACACCAACAATACAAACAATTAACAGATTTATATGCCAAGAAAATGTTCACTTTTCAACAATTAAAATAAAGTCTTTCTCTCTGGAAATAATAGAGGTGATACCTCATTGGACTGGTAGATCAAGCACTCATTCATTTTCCATCTATGGCATAAGCTCCCTGGCCTGGGGCTTCCTACCATACACTGTAATTTTCCTTCTTAAAGAATGAAGATGGTTCATCACTGGAGACTTAGTCTACGAGGGGAACGTGGCCTATTGGTTACAAAGAGACTAGTCTATAAGAACCTGAGCTACAATCTCCCTGTGGCACTATTCTTACATTTCAGTTCAGATTTTTCAAAAGGAAGGGTAGGATGGGAGGGAGGACTTGTTTTTCAGTAAAAAGCATTTGACATAGAAAGAAGACCTTCTCACATGTTCAAATATTTCTGAAAAGCCAATTATTCATAGACAAAATGTTATTTGATTAACTTATGTAAATATTTTTTCTAGGTTTTACTTTGACCTGATGTCATGCAATGTACTGTCTATCACGACAGCTGTAGTTTTATGAAGTGCTTAATCACTTTATGCTTTAGCTTTCCCCAAAGGCTATTTTACTTGGCATTGTTGCAATTACTCCTAGTTTACACTGGTGTAAAGTGAGAGGGAAAAGAATTGCATTTGTTTGTATATTAAAGTTTTCTTTTTCTATTAAAAGGGGAAAAGGAGAATATTCTTTTTCTATTAAAAAAAGAATAAAGAGAAATACCTAAATGGAAAGAGTGTTTAAACATCAAATAAAATCATAGGAATTCCTATATTCCTATGTGTAAACTTTTTTTTTTTGAGTACAGCTATTATGTCATTGTTATTTCAAGAAATTATTTTACTTTGTCTCTTCTGCAAAAAGAAAACTCAAATAATTGTGGAAAGTACAGCAGGAATTGTTTTCATAACTATTTCAATTCCTTACCCATTAGAAGGCTATTTTTGATCTTCAGCCACAGAAAATGTAGTATTCTTACACTGTGTGAAACAAGATATAATTTTTCTATATAATATGAAATGATTCAACAAACAGCTGCTGAATTAAAACATTACGGAATTACAATGGAATTTGAAAAGTCTTCTGATTTTTTCTTTTGTTTTGATATAAGAAAAGAAAAAGTCAAAAAGTTAAAAGCTAGTATAGCAATCTAGCTGCAAAATAATTCTCAGTAATCATTTAATTGTGCCCTAAAATATTTCCTCAACCCACTGCTGAAAATGTCAATTATGTCAAAATTTTGCAAACCTATACTTTCATTTCAGAAAATGTATTTTTAGCTTTTTGTTGAAGAGAGCAAGAATGTAGAAAGTAAATGGTTATCTAAGAAAACTTGGTCAGTATCAAACATAAAAGGTCACGGGTGACTGTGGAAGACCAGCAAAATTCTCACGCCTTGTCAGGTGTTCCGCCTGTGAGATCCCTGTGAGATGAATGGGGAGGGAAAGCGTACAGTATTTCTAACTTGGGCCAGCTAACAAAAAACTCAAATAGCAATCTTAGTGATGCTCACGGGAAAAAGCGTAAGTAGCATCTTTCTAAAGGGGGGCTGAATGCCACCTGCTAACACAAACTGTCTTCTGCTCCCTTAATGCCAGTGGGATAAACTGTGTTAATTAATCTGAGGTAAGAACACACTAAAGGTCATTGGCAGGTTTTGGCTCCTGTAGGTCCCCTGTGACATATTAGAAATGGAGATTATGGCCTGAATTTACTCATTGTAAGACAAAAATTCTCATTTCTTCTCTTTTCTTATTTTCACTTAGAACTCCATAATTAAAATATTCCAATGTTCCTAGGATTTTCTTTTAGCCAGAGTTTTAATTTAACAGTACTTTTTGAGTAAAGACTATAAATAAAACCTGAGACATTAATTGACAAATGATTCTGGGTTTTTCTCTGGCCAGATTTTTGCTGAGTAAATAGCATATCTTTCAGACAGAAGCGATAAAATCAGAGATTATCTAAGATTTTAAACTCTAAGGATAGGTAGACAGTGTTAACTAATCCTTTCCAGAGAATATGGTTATCAAGCTAAAGATTGGTTAAATATGGTTATCAACTAAAGATTTGGTTGTTTTGATGAAAAGATTTTTCATTCAAAAATTTCTGTTTTTTTTAAAATAAATAAGTTTTGATGAAAATATTTGTATGTATTTATTTCTTTAGTTTTACAAAATTTGAGAAATACCTAGACATTTTATTCTTTAGCTCAGATATCTTTTTAGGCACCATTTCATCAGAAAAATCTTCATAGGTATTTAAAAATCTGTTGACTACCTATGTAAAGTAGTGGTGATTTTTTTGCAAGTTCTAGGGCCTTTTACTCCAGAAAGATCCAAATATTTGGATACATTCGAAATGTTATCCAGCTGGATTTATTTTTGAATGAAAATAATCACTGGGAGTTTTCAGTAAAGATCATAGAATCATAGAATCATTTAGGTTGGAAAAGACCTTTAAGATCACCAAGTCCAACCCTTAACCTAGCACTGCCAAGTCCACCACTAAACCACATCCTTAAGCACCACGTCTACATGTCCTTTAAATACCTCCAGGGATGGTGACTCAACCACTTCCCTGGGCAGTTAAACCAAATAATTGATAAACCCAATAGTGAGCAGTGGCTATTAATGGAGATAGAAATGACTGAGAAGACAGAGTAAGATCTTAAGAGCAATATGTAATTTAATGCCTTTTGCATGTGACAGAAATTAAAGCATCTTAAAGAAACTTCTGGGCTTCTTATCCATCAAAAAAGGTCAGGTGAGGAATGAGCATTTCTTATCCAGTCTATAAATACTGAAAATGATCTGAAAGATGAGCTTTAATTGGGTTTTGTTACCTCAGCTGCTTTGGTATTCTAATATTTCCACTAGCAACTCAGGAACATGGAAGTAGAGTTCTCATGACATTGTTTCTGCTTGGTCATACCATCATTAGACATAGAGTTTAAATCACAACATATTTGCTCCCACAGATATAAATTGTTGTGCCACCATCATTCTGGTACTTTGTCTCTCAACATATCTCGCAGTTTTGGCAGTGTGGTATCCTGACGTCTTTCTCCTTTCCTGTTGTCACTGTAGCGATAAGCTTGTGCCCTGCAGTCACAATGTCTGCAAGATAATTTCTCCCCCTCTCCACCACCAAAAAGGCATTTTTTTTTCCTTTTCTTCTGGACTGCATAGAGAGCACCATCTCATTCTCTGATATTAATAAAATTGATGGATGTCATTAACCTGGAGAGTGCTTTATAGGAAGGAGAGTACACTAAACATTAGCTTAACTCAGCCCTCGTTGTAAGATGCATTGCAACCTATTGCTGCATGTTACAATGGATTAAGGCCAAAGCAAATTTAGCTTTCCAACCTAAAATTTGTCTCACAGCTAAAATTATATTCATCTCTCAGGCTATTCCTTTTACCTGACAATAATGTTTTTCTCTGGCTGTTGGGTACATTGGTTGAAATAGTATTTTGTTTTATTGAACACACTTTCAGAAAAAAAAAAAAAAAGAAAAAAGACAACTATGTAGCAATCTTGGCATTAAGAATTTAAATAAAGAATGCAATAAATTAACTAAGTTAAAATCTGAGTTTAAAAAAGAATAAGAATTTATATGCAAGATTGAATTTTTCTGAGCTAAACAAAAAATAAGCAAAATCTGGACTTGGCTCAAGTTTTGCTTTGCCAATAGGGACTGGATTTCACCTATTATATCCCTACTCTCCTAGCTATGCTGGAAGTTTTATGGTATTTTTTTGTTTTAAGCATTCAAGGACCAAATCCAATTAAAAATTTTCTGTCTGGGATAAGTAATTTTTGAAAACAAGACTCACGAGTAGCATGGAGAAATCAATAGGGATGTGTTGTTTCCTCCTCCTTCCAGTGCAAAAGCAAAGACCATCTAGTGAAGCCAGCAGGTGTATGATTTTGTGCTTTATGGTTTCTTTATTTTTTATTAAGTATCCAAGTCAGCTGCTGACTTTTGTATGGCAAACTGGTTTTGATGTAGTTTAGTGAAACTCCTAGTCCAGTATGGGTCTAAACTATAGACTAGTTATTTGCTGTCCAGCATGCTCCATAGCTCCTCTCGCTCCTTGACAGATCACAATCCTATTCCACATCTGAGATGAAAACAAATGTAAATGTAAAATGCGTTGAAAATGTTTAAAATGTAAATAAATGGAAAATGCGTTGAAAAGTGCTTACAGAAGATGATCAGACATAGCAACAGGCATTTTCCGGAGAGATTATAGGCAGCAGCCAAAGACTTTGCTCTGTTAGTTTCTCCGGAAATCAAGCGGGCAGTGAATGCAGGGGGAGTGCCAGATCCCGTGAAAGGTGCCCGAGAACCACGTCTCGTGTAGACACGCAGTCCACCTTAGCAAGTACGGCAAAAGGAGAAATGCACGCAAAGGGTACAACGATGGCAGCAAAGGAAGCTCGCGGGGGCGGGGAGTGAGGGCGAAGCTTCCTCCGCTGCTCCTGGCCGAAGGAGGTGGGCAGGGAAGGACACACCACTTACCTCGGGGGGTGACAGACCTGCCCCCTCCCGCCCCGCGGCCTCTCGGCACGGCGCCCACCCTCGGCCCGCCCCGTGCGGCAGGCGCTGCCGGGGCCGGGCGGGGCGCTGTCCCCGCGGCCGGTGCTGAAGGGGCGGCCCCGCACCGGCACCTGCCGCCCGGCGCGACCCGCTCGGCGCGGAGCTGCAGCCGCCAGCGGCCGGCCATGGCCGCGCTCCTCTGCCTCGGTAAGTGCGGCGGGAGGCGGGGAGGGAGGCAGCCCCCCGCCTCGCCAGGACCCTCGCTTCGCCCTCCTGGCCCCTCGTCTCCGCGGGTTCCCCTTACGGCTCCATCCCCTGCTCCTTCTCCCGGGGAGCCTCAAGGCGGGGGCGAGCGGTGTGCGACGCCGGGGGTTCGCACGGGTGTGCGGCCGCCAGGCCCTGCGGCTCGGCACTGACTTCTCCAGCCCGGCGCCGGGTTGCCTGTCTGCAGCGGGAGGTAAGGCAGGGTAGCAGGCCCGGCAGCGCCAGCAGTGATAAAAAGTTGAACCGGTGAGGAGACCCACAAATGGGATGCCTTGTCTAAATAGACAGCCACTTGTTTGCTAGGTGGGCAGCATTTAGTGCTGGCAGCGCTATACAGAGGGCTATTGACATTTCCCTTTGGGTCTGAATGGAGAAAAAGGGAAAATCAACAAAGCTGGTACAGAAGGATTTGGTAGAAGAGAATACAATGAGACAAGTATATTTTAATTTCTTTTATTCTCCTCTTCCTCTCTCTATATATTGTATACATGGTGCTTCTCTCTTAACATCCCACTACTCTAAACACATATTGCACTGTTAAAAACATTCTGTAGGTAGTTCTGTCTCAGGAGTTTTTTGGAATAAAGTTGTCCTTTATCACTTTTCAACTATATTCAAACTATATTCAACAATAGTTTGCCTTTGTTCTTTGGAGCCAGCTATCTTGCTGCTCTTGCCGCTAGAGAGAAACCACAGCTTGGTTTCCCATTATTCATTATTATTTGCCAGATAATAATTCTGCACTCTTGGGAGAGACGCTGCAATTCCTCTGTTCCTCAGTTCCCAATCTGCAAAGTGAAGGTGCTACAATGTCCTTTTTCTCCTCTTTTCACTTTAGACACCAAATTCTTCAGAACAGGGAATTTTACACCTCCCCAGTGAATCAATAGACACCTGTACAAAAATACAGGTACCTGTAGAAATCTAAATTTATGTGTCTTCATGTCAAAATGGATCTCTTTAAAAGTTTTAGCTACAAACTAGCTCTTAGATGCCCTGAACACTTCTAAGTAGAAAACAGTTGCTTAGTACTACAAATACTGGAGTAAATAACTGAAGCGAATGACTAAAGTAGTAACTGTCACTTTAAGCAATTGTATAAGCTACAATGCGCTGGATTCTAAAATCATATAGGCCAGTTTTTTTCTTGTGTGCTAGCGACAGTGTGCCCCTTGTGTACTGCTGATGAAAGAAAAAAACCCATCCATACTACGTTATTAGATCTAGAGAAGCCCTTTCTTAGACTGAATTAGCTTTAATCATAGATTATGCCACTTGGGTCTTTATTTTGCAAAAGCATCTCCTCCTTTTTGTGGGCACAGTTTCCAGGTGGGTTTGAAATAAACACACTCTGAAATAATTATTACAAAGGAGCAGGACCTGCTAATTGGCTGCTCAGTCAGACCTACTTTGACTATTCATTTTCAGCCACTGGTTCTCAAAACCTGTCTTAACAGGAGGGAGACAGCACAGAGTCTTTGTGCTGTGGATCCTAATCAGATGCATAAATCTTCTGTTGTGTTAGTACCTACAAAACAGGTAAATTGTCTTCCAGCAAAATACCTTTTCTTGAAAAGGACCAGGGTTTGTAATTTTGTATTGTCTTATACATGCAGTCATTTTCACCTGTAAGGTATTTGGCAACTTTTTTTTCCTCTATCATCTGAATAAATATTGAGTAATTTCACAATTAGAAAGAACTTTTGGAGACAGTCCAAAAACTAAAATGCTGTCATAATGAGCCAAAATTTTCCCTATGGATGGGCCAGCTGCACATTCCTCAATGTCAAGTGACAGGAGCCATTTCTATTGATCATTCTTCCAGGCTGACCTACAGACACAGCCTAAGAGTGTTTCATGCTGGAAATCACTGAAATCACAACCAGCCCTGCATAGACCTGGGAACTGGCAGGAATATGCACAACTGGGAAGGATTAACACCAGCTATACTAAGCACATGTGGCCTCTTCTGTGTCTCATAGGCACACTAGATGTTATTGCACCTGTCGGTTATAAAGTATTAAATGTTACTTCTTCTTTATCAACATGCATCCAGAAAGTGTTCCCTATGGCAGCACTGTTATATCACAGCTAATGATCATTTCCAGAAGGGATGGCGTCACTTCTAAACAGCAGTGTCTCTTTAAGATTATTAAGAGTGATATTTGATATTTAATTTCTTATTTATCAAATGTATCATTGGAAACATTTCATTTCTCTGGATAGGATTGAGACAAGTCCTGAGGGAATATTTCATGCCTCTAGCAGATGATGTTTAAGGAATTAAACAGTGCTGGAAATTCCTCAAATTCCATGTGAACTTGCCTGAACATAAGGGGGGAAAAAAAACAGGAGACTTCGTTTGGGAGATGCTGTGTCCTTCAACACCTAAGGAAAACACTCCTACCAGGTGTTCAGCAGCTAGTTTGATAAGGCCTGAAATCAGTGTCTGAAAATTTTATAGAAAATTAAGACAACATGGTTACAAATTAGAGATTGTGTTACCATGGGAATGCTGATGAAAGAGCTAAACCCCAACTGATTTATCATTTCTTAGCAAGGCAATTTAATTTTATACTGATAAGCCAGAGGTGGTGCTGATTTAAAATTCTTTACCTTGAAACCTCTGTATCAGTCTTAAGTTTCAGAAAGTTTTATGCAATTAACATGGCCTTTAGGTGCAGTGCACTCAGGGAAGCAGATAAAGACATAAAGGTGGGGGGTGCTTTCAAGAAATTATGCATCTGTGAAGTAAAAACAAAGAGGGTGAATATTACTGTGTATGAAATAAAATCTCATTTATTATCTAACAGTTGTGTAGCTGCCAACTCTCTTACACATGATCTATTAATAGGAATTCTTACTTAGTCTCTAGCTTGATGAAACTGCAGTCCAAATAAAATGTTGTTTCCTCTGAATTTTATACTGTCTTCTTTTCTATAATTTATTATGGATCTCAGAACTGCAGTCATTTCTATATATAGAATCATAGAATCATTTAGGTTGGAAAAGACCTTTAAGATCACCAAGTTCAACCATAAACCTAACACTGCCAAATCCACCACTAAGTCATGTCCCCAAGTGCCACATCTACACATCTTTTAAATCCCTCCAGGGATGGTGACTCAACCACTTCCCTGGGCAGCCTGTTCCTGTGCTTGACAACCCTTTCAGTGAAGAAATTTTTCCTAATATCCAATCTAAACCTCCCCTGGCACAACCTGAGGCCATTTCCTCTTGTCCTATCACTTGTTCCTTGGGAGAAGAGACCAACACCCACCTGACTACAGTCTCCTTTCAGGTAATTGGAGAGAGCAATAAGGTCTCCCCTCAGCCTCCTTTTCTCCAGGCTAAACAACCCCAGTTCCCTCAGTCGCTCCTCATAAGACTTGTGCTCCAGACCCTTCACCAGCTTCATTGCCCTTCTCTGGACATGCTCCAGTACCTCAATGTCCCTCTTGTAGTGAGGGGCCCAAAACTGAACACAGTATATCTATGAACTAATGTCATATATAGCTATAGTTAGTGTTATAATATTCGGGTAAAACTAATAAAAAATGTGCCACACTGCAACTTTGAAAATTTAAAATTTAAATTTAATTTTTCACTGTTAAAAAGTAACTTGGTAGAAAATTTGAATCTATAGATACACTATAATAAATTACATTGTTATAATCTAAGTGTAAATGAAAAAGGTCATTAAAATATCTATTGTATTAACTAGTCATTATATTCTGTTTTTACAGTGTTGTTCATATACTTTACAAGTATATCTACTGCCCAGACTACTGACTGTCTGCACTTGAGGGAGCAATGTATAAATGCTGCAAATGGATGTGAGAGTGTTTGGAATGTTATTGAAGATGTCTGCAATATTTCAGGTAATTCTTTATGGTGTACACAGCTTTATTTTGAATTTCTGAATCGTTGCATATTCATAGTTAATCATAATAATCCTGTGCTCACTGAATGAAGTCAGTGAGATTTTAAAGATAAAATGATGGCAAAAGACAGTCAACTTCTGAAATCCTTGACAATGGCCAATACTATTTTCGGTAACAGTCACACTATCTCTTCAATAAGGTGATAAATGAAATTTCTGGACTATGAACAAAGTCAGAGTCCGAACCAACTCAAGAAGTCTGAATTCAGTAGAAATTATGTTCCTATGGGATCCTGTTAAACAAAGGCAGCATGCAGCTGAAAAAAAGTTCCAACCTTGTTTTCCATAATTTGAAGGAGTTGATCTGCCCCCTCCCTGGAAGTGTTCAAGGCCAGGTTGGATGAGGCTTTGGGCAACGTGGTCTAGTGGAGGGTGTCCCTGCCCATGGCAGGGGGTTGGAACTAGATGGTCTTTAAGGTCCTTTCCAACCCAAACCATTCTATGATTCTGTGATCTCGCAAGATACCCAAAACAATGTCGTAGTTACTTAGAGTAATTTTCAAATATTTTATTAGAATAAGAAACAAATCAAATAAATCATATCTGAAAGAAAGTTGTGTTGTAGGGAGGCACGTTGTATTTATTCAGTGAACAGTACCTACACGTCAGAATGATTCACTTGCAAGGAGTGATTGTACGATAAAGTGCAGGTTATGATGTGACTAAGCCTCCTTGAATTGTTAAACAGATTGTCACATAAATGAAAGCAGAAAAATAAGTTTCTCTCTCTGTTTATTGCACCGCCAATGCTTGGTGCGTCATTTCCAATATGCTTTAAGTGGGGAAAGACCAGGTATTTTAAGTTTGACTTGAAACTCATTCTAATCTTTGTTGTAGTTCAGATGAAAATGTTCCTTTCTCCAAAGGCCTATTATTTTCTTCAATAAATCTTGAGTATCAGTCACCATCTCTCTCTGTCTTTCAGTCCCTTCAAGACCTTGCTGTTACATGTTGAATATTCATTTGCCAGGTGCTGTGAACATGGAAGGGAGAAGAAGAGTGGCAGTACAGTGTGGTAGTGTCACTAGACCAAGCTAATCATGACACCTTTGTTGACTGATAAATGTCAAGGGTCTTGATCTGCCAAGGCTACATCAGTACTAGCAAATAAAATGGGTCAGGGACTATTTTCTGGCCCTCCGTTCAACCGTCATGGGGCAGCACGTATCCATACAACTAAACTGTCTTACTCCCACACTAGCTGCATAAAACTGCCCTTTGGAAGTGACTCCAGGTCCATGCTATCTTCACAGTCTAGCTGGCTCGGTCCAGACCAGGTACCATGCAAAAGTGCAGCGGTATAGATACAGTCACTTGCCATTAGCCTAGCCCGTGCCTTGGTCCAGTTCATAAATGCAGCCAAGGGTATTTAGGTACATAACTGTCATTTCTAGCAACTTAATTCCATAAGGCAGGTTCTCCTTCACCGGGAATCAGAGGTATCTATATCTCCATGGAAACTTCCTTTCTCCTTATCTTGACATTATTTGAACAAAGCCAGTCATGTCCTGATGCCATCATCTGCTCTGAGCCTCAGCTGCAGCAGAGTTGATAAAGTGAATGTTCCTCTGTCTGTCTTGATGTCAGGACCCAGTCTCGTGTCTGGTCTGTGTGGGAAGCCAGGCAGCAGAAGATGCGGTCAATAGCCCATTGCTAGAACATTCACGTGCAGTGTGGGCTACCTGAATGCCTCTGTCTGATTTGTTGCAGAAAGTTGAACGCAAGTGTCCTAAGTCGCAAGGCAGTATTTAAAATAATTAGAGCAGAAAATTCTCTGAGGGGTCCTTCTTAAGTGTGTCTTGTTCCAGATACGTATCTGCTTTGCATAGAATGGCTGAATACTTTTAAGAACAGACAGCGTAAATGAAAAATACATGATAACCTAATGGTTACAACAGTCCCCAGAGGAACTGGGTTTCAGCTCATGTTCTATTGAGTTTTTAAATATTTTATGTGAAGGGGAAGAGTTTCAAAAGATATGGCTGCTGTTTGAAAAAAAAAGTTTTGGAATATGCAGTACTTTCAGGTGCAAGACAGTGACCTAAAAATGAGCTCTCTAGAACCAAACCTCTTCCCCAAATCAGAAGTAGTTGAATTTGCTTCTCTCGCATCGTTCACAAAGGGGTTAGCACCAAGACTGCTTGACATAAAGATTAGGATTTGTACTGTAGCCTGTTCTTCATCATACCCTGCAACCAGGTGAGGTGGGCCAGCAAGATGACTTCTGTGGTCTCCCCTTTGGATTTATTGCATTGTCCCATAATATGCCATTTCCCTCACGTATTGTCCTATGTGCTTATTCACCGGTATTAATTGTATTTGTAACTGGGTCAGAGAGACCTTTTGAAAATAAATTCTTCTTGTGATTGCTTGTTTGGTTTTGCATCTGTACATTTCTTTAAGATAATAACCTGTAGCAAGGACTCTCCAGAATTGCAGGGCAATCAGATTTTGTGTTGGGTCTAGGACAAATTATTCTAAATGTGCTTATTAGGTGCCATTACCCCAGAGGGTGTAAACCCACAGTCAGGCAGCTGATGGTACCTCTCAGAGAGCCCACAGAAACAGCAACAGAAAATCTACCAGCAGCATTATTAGTAAGAATAACATTATACTGTCAAGAGTACTCTACATGTGCAAGCCTAAAAACTTCACGGATGAGCTGTAGGAATGGAAAAGGCGTCTCAGTGCTGAGCACGAACATGTTAGTTGGAGGCAATAGGCAATGGGGCAAATATTCCTTTTGCTAGTTTCATTATGTAAAGACATAACTACAAACATACTCTGTGCCATGGGTTCAGTAACTCAGTCCCTCGGGCTGTAACCAAGTTAACTGTGTGCATTATCAAGACCTCCATACTTTGCTCTTCAGAGCAGGTCTTGGACCATTCTCCAGAAGACTGCCTAAGTCACTCCTTTGTGAAACTGTCCATCACTGCTCCCCTACTACTACAGCAGCATTTTCAGAGTCTCAGTTTATAGTCCTCTGAGTCCAATCCTTCTTCCGCTTCTTCTTCTCTGCCAAGATACAGGGGGGGAAAAAAAAGGGTGAAAATCTCTATGAGTCTGCTTCCAGGTCAGGATGGAAAAGACTGAAATATTTAATTTTGATGGAATCAAAAGTTTTCACTTTGAAAATGTAAAAAATGTTTCAGCACTGCAGAATGAAGATTTTAAGGTTTGGGGTTTTCTGGTTTTTTGGTTGTTGGGTTTGGTTTTTTTTGTTGTTGTTGTTATTGATTTTTTGTTTTTCCTTCTGTTATTTCACTGAAAAAAACAGAAATTACTGAGCTCTGATTTAACCATGAGTATACATTTTCTGAATTTTTCAGAACTGGAAACATCTGAGTTCAAAAGAAAAAAAATCTCAGATTACTTAAATATTAAGGAATCACATTTTGAATTAGATTCAGAAGAGTTTATTTTTCTTAGAATAAGAGAATCATTGAGGTTGGAAGGGACCTCTGGACATCTAGTCCAAACCTCCTGCTCAAGCAGGCTCAAATGCAGGCTGTCTTCCAGGACTGTGTCCAGCTGGATTTTGAATCTATCCAATGATAGGCACCAAAACCCCTCTGGGCAACCTCTTCCCTTGTTGGACCACCGTCATATTAAAAAAGTTTTTTCTGACCTTTAAATGGAATTTCTTGTACTTCAGTTTGTACCTCTTGTCCTGTCACTGGATACCACTGAGGAGTCTGTCCCTGCCTTATCCACTGCCCTCCCATCAGGTGTTCACACACGGGTATGTGTGTTGGTACGCCCCTGAGCCTTCTGTCCTCCAGGCTGAGCAATCCCAGCTCTCTCAGTCCCTCCTCGCAGGACAGATGCACCAGTCCATTAATCACATCTGTGGCACTTTGCAGGAGCCACATATGCCCATGTCCCTCTTGTCCTCCGGAGCCCAGCACTGGACACAGCACTCCAGATGTGGCCTCACCAGTGCTAGAGGGGAAACCCCAGTACTTTCCTCTGCAGTCTTCAGATGCGCTTCCCACTGAGATGACTGAAGAGCTGACTGTGCAAGAACAGAGATTATCACCCTGGAAGTGTCATGCTTCTATCTGTGGTCCCATGTACATAAATTATGTGCACATAAATAAATCAAATTATGAATAAAGGCTGCCAAACATTAGGTCAGAGATTTACATTTATATTTTTTCTAAATGCCTCGGAAGCATATGTATAAGTTAAAATATATTACCTAGAACTAATCAATGGTAAAGCAACGATAATTGAAAACCAGCAATAAAATCTTTTCTGCTGTTCATCACAGCTGAATCAACACAGTGTACAAACAGACCAATACTGATAATAGGTTATTTCTGCACAGCTTTCAAGAGGCCAGGCAAGGGAACCCCATAAATCTGATGCGCTTCATGATTCTGTCTATGCCCTTTGTATGTTCATAGCCCCACAACCTACCTCTCACTCCCTGGTTGGCAGCTGCTGTGATTCAGCACAGTGTGTTCACCATGCACAGGGCCACTCTGAACGCAGCCCCTCTACCTGTGTTAGTGTCATGAAGACAGATGAGCTAAGTGAGGCTGGGGTGCTGCATAAAATATACTGGGATTTGTGTTTCTTATTATCCTACCTCTGTTAACCTCCACCCTTGAAGTGTCCTCAGGATCTTGAAGAAGAGAGTCATAAATTTTGTAAATTAGCTAAATTTTTACACCAACCCCTCCTGATCTTTGTCGTTCTTTTTCTACCCCTGGAATTCGTCCTCCTGAAATTGTCTCCTGAAATTCTTTTATTATGCCTTACTCGTTTGATAAAATATAGAGCAGAATATCCATCCACCCACTTGCATGGACCTCCATAGTTCCCCTGTCACCACATACTTTCCACCCTATTTTTATGGTCAGGGAGTGTCCTATGTCTGTGACCTTCAGTAGATCTCTTGAGCTTCTTGGATACTGGAAAAAGAAAGAAATGTGAGGGCTAAGGGTCAGGGTCACGCTCTACTTCTAAAAATGCAGAAGACAAGTTGGAGATGGGTTTGGAGAGATACAGACAAGCCCGGCCACCATCACCTCCTCCTTTGCTGATAGAAGAGGTGAAGTGGGACCAGAGTTTGGGAACTGTAGCTCTTGCTGGACTGTGACAGTGCACAGCTGTAGCAGCGCACAATTTAGTACATCCCCAAACCCTCCTGAGTCAGCAACAGCAACTGGAGAAAGGGTAATGCAGACACTGCTTGAAACAGGATTTTGGGGTGGCAGGATGGGGATGTGCACTCTGCAAGAGCTGATACTCATTCCTTCAGGCACAGGCAAAATGCACGTTTCCTCTTGCAGGCCTTCACCTAGACTGCCTTCTGCTGCTATTTGTGTCAACAACATATAAATGACGTTAAAACTCTAATCACATTAAAGCTCGTCTGTGGCGGCGGTGACACATGGCTGCTAGCCTTGCAGTTTTACTAGAGCACACGGTCCCTGCTGCTCCACGCTGGTCACCGGGGAAGCAGCAAGGCAGGAAGCCAGACATCACAGCTCACAGGGCAGACACAATAGCGTGTGTGCTCGGTAGATTAAAGTTGATCCTCGTGCTGCCCCGTGACCAGCCTGGGTCTTGTGAGCCACATACTCCTTATCTTACATTTTGTGATATGCTTAATACCTACGAGGTGAAGAGAGGAAATGTGCTGGTTTGGGGACCTGTATATCTGCTTTGACAAGATAGACCATGGCTTTCACAGAATAAAACTTTCTTAAATCGTATAAAACTGCTTCTTATGTAACTTTCTTAAGTAACTTGTAACTTTCTTAAGTAATAATAAGTAATGAGATACTTTTAAAACCTTTTAGTCCATAAAGTAGAGGGTTGATTGATTTACCTTTGTACCACTAACTAGTACATGCTCTTTATTTTTACTATGCGTACGAGGAAAATATGACCTGACAGCCTGTGTGTCTTTGCCATTGAGTCCAAGTGCACACACAAGCAACAGGCTTGAAACTGAACTGGAAAACTAATATTTCTGCATATTTTTTTAACGTTAACTTCTCCCTTATTTTTATTATTAAAAAAATTAAAAATCAGAATCTTCTTGGACTACTTTATATTTGTTGTCATTGCCAATCTTGGGCAGTGCAGTTGTTCTGTAGGGTAGCAGTCCAAGGGCATATCCAAATGGCCAGGCATTTGTAGGCTCGTCCCATCCTCACGTGAGTGAGGGATCTGAACCAGAGCTGACATCCATCAGGACGGGGTTAGCGTCACCATTACCACGGGACTGCGCCTACCCTCCTACGTCCTCTCTTACTCCGTTACGTGGCAGTACCTTACCCTGCACTGTGAATTCCCGTCCCTGCACCAGGCACCTCACTTCTACACAGGACCAAGGTGAGTGTCTCAGTGCCTCAGTTCAGGATGTGCTCCTCGACCCCTGTGCACCTTTTTAGTTTGGTCTCTGTGCCTTGTCTACCTGGAATACAAGGTGTGAGTTTAAGGTTTTATGTGCTTTGGAAATGAGAACAGAAACAGACATTCTGGCAACGGGTCGGATCAAAGAAAAGGCAGCAATATTGTACCCACAACTTTGTTATATCACTCAATATTATTTAAAATTTGTATATTATGACAGGTTTTCAAACAAAACTAAGTTCAAACCATCTTCTCTTGGCAAAACATATTATTTTTGTGCTTCAATTGAATTGTTTTGTGTAACCATATCCCTTAAGCGTTCATAAACAGTAACAACATTATAATTTAATGGTGAGTTCTAGGTAATAGATGCAAGGCAGAAGACACTATTGGATGTAATAGAATCATCCAGGTCCTGGCTGACGAATACCCAGAATTTAAAAACTGTGTCTGCACTACAGAGGATTTTTGTAGCATCATGACTTTGCTTGGGAAACAGTGTGGCATTAATAAAGGTAACTAAATATAAACTTTTAATTATGAAGAGCAAAAAGAAATATATAATTTTGTAACCCTAATTTTAACTGGATTCAAGTTTCTTTGCATATTTCTTAACTCTGATAATTCCCCCCAAAAAATAGTTTTGTCTTTTCTATGATATTCGCACTCCAACATGCATAAGAAAGCAATGCCAATAACAAACAAAACCAATAAAATGCATGTGAGACATTCAAATGGTTTCTAAAGTTCTTGCTCAATCCAGCGGAAAGCAAGAGTGAAAATACAATGTGTGCTGAGGGCTCCTTGTCGCCCAAGGAGGCTTGAGCGCTCTGGATCTATGTAATGTATGAAGAAAGAACCACATCCAGACGCCTCGTGATTGGGAGCGTGAGTGAATGAGGATGCACAGCTGTGCAGTTGTGTCACATTGTGCTACAGGAGCATCTTCCCTACATCTAGGAGAGGTAACTGGATGTGGGAAACGTAGTTACTATCTTCATAAAGTTGTACTTAATATATATAAAATGCATCCTTTTTAAAATTCGATTGTAATCAATGGGCACAGGTCCTTTAAATTTATTTTTTTTATGATCCCGAGAACTCTTTTCACTTCATGAAGCCTATCTCTATAACTGAGAATTACCTGGTGCATGAAAGGCTTGCAGTTCCTGATCCAACGTCTCCTGGAGTAACGATTAGCAAAGCTGACATACAAGAGGTAAAATCAGCCAGTGAGAGACTGGAAAGTGAGCCCCAGGGTTGATCCATGACACAGATCCATCACTCCCTGCCGGCATCAATCAGCGTACATCATATAGTAGTAGAATATATGGCTTTATTGCTGAGGAAATACCAACATCCTGATCTGTTACTCCTTGCACCAAACATAAAGAGTGGGTATCTAAAACCTGATGTTGACGTCATTGGAACAGTTGCTTTTGCTTCTAGAAAAATGAAGTAATTTTATTTTTTTTGCTGATTGAGATTACATTTCTCACCAATATATCAAAAAGTTTGGATGGAGTTACACTAGTATCAGTTTTACACACCGATGGTAGCTTATGGCATTCATAGATACGTTCAGGAGTAATTGTCCCTGTCTAACTTAAATGACTATTTTAGGTAATGAATGAACCACCTTCTGGAGTTGCCATTCTCTCTTTACAAATTATGCATTGAATTAAGATGATAATCCAGGATATTTCCAATCTGTAGGTGGTTAAAATTATGTGAGATGAATCCCTTCATGCAGTAATTTTAGTGAGGGTTTCTTGTATTGCTGATAGCAGCTGAATTGTTAAAGTAGACTCTATCATACAGCTACCGGGACACAGTAAGCATGAGGAAGATTCATTAGTCTGCAAGACTCTGAAATTATTATGTATTTACATACAGCTCAGAATGAAACTAGGGCTGTTTCATTCTTTTTATTGCATTAAGACAATTATCCTTTTCCTGAGTTTGTTCTGAGCTGACCAGTGATGATGCTCTGTCTTCCGTTGGATTTATATCTTTGTTTGTACCTATTTGTACAGAATATTTGGAAACTTCCTCAAGATCAGGTACTGAACTGAGTTTTAGGCAACACAAAAACCCCGAAGACCAAAGACACTCAGAAGAATTAGAGAACAACTGCAGTACTGCAAAACAACACTGTCGAGAGGACCCTTACTGCTTTTTAGTGTTCAAGAGCTTCGAGCGAGCATGCCAGGCAGACGCAGCAAAATGCAGGCTCCCGACGGTCAACCAGGAGTGTTTGTCAGCGTGGAAAGAGCTGAGGAAAACAGTGCTGGGAGACTGCAAGTGCTCAGAGCCACTTCAGATGAGATGCGTTAAAATATGGAAGGGAATACTTAACAACCCTTGTTTACAATACTCTCAAGAGAGCCCAGCTTCAGCAGCTAGTGAAAATGATGATGATGATGATGATGATGATGATGATGATGATGATGATGATGATGATAAAAATCAGGACACCGACACAGGTTAGTGGTATTCCAGCAGTCTGAGTGCTTTCATACATAGCAGTAGTGTGCACAAGGCTGTGAAAAAGGTTTTCTTAATCACTTGCAGTTTAGCATTGGACACAGGATAGTTTTAAGGGGCTTATTTAGATGTGAATGACAAATCTGATAGCAAAATGATAGCCTGAGTGCAAATGCTATTGTTCTTCAACGTGTTCATTTGACACAACCTGATCCAAATCAGTCTCTTTTACACAATAACTAGAAAAAATATAAGACCAATAACAATAATTTTCTATTAGCAAGAATTGCCTGCCTGCCTTGACTTCAGATCATGACAAGCAGTTAGTTGAGCTTGAAAACTGGGTGCACTGATGAATACTTTAAGGCCTCTGGCCTTTACTTATTCACAAGAAATCTGACTTTATGCTATGCTGAGCAGCTCTAAAGACTCTTCTTGAGCTCACAGGATCTATAATTATGTAGAGAATGTTACCAGCAGCCATCGATAAACTGTGCTTTCACCCCAAACCTTATGAATAGATGTAACAAGGATTTTAAAGTTTGTTAACAAGCTGACAGATCCTATTTGGTCAAGCTAATTTGTTTTATTCTTGTTTATTTTTATTACTGGCATTATGCCAGCAACACAGCCAATACTTTAAACTTAAAAACTAAGCTAAGGCATGATTTATCACTTATGCCTGTATCTGTATCTTTTTGTTCTAGACAATATTAGTACAGAAACAAAATTACAGTGGAGTTTATCTGCTCTCTCCAAACAAGGTAAGTCTGAATTTATTTGTGAATCCTAATAATGAGTTTTAGCTCTGTTTTCAGGTAGTGTACAATGTACCTCAGATTAAAATTAATACTTTTCATCCAAATTAGGGAGTCAATAAACTCAACATATTTTCAGTTAAGCTAATGAGTAGATAAGAATCCAAAAATGTCAAGTATCAATCCTGACCCTGTTAAATTTACAGAGGCAAGTCTTATCCCATAAACATTTTAGGGTCAGAATTATCTAGATCCTTTTGGAAGGTTTATAGCTTAGGCTGGAAATACCTAAAGTAGCTTTAAAATCACAGAAATGTAATTGGTATTCTCTTCTCCATTATTTATTACGTAGCCTAGCATAAGACTGCATGCTGGAGATTTCAGCAGTATCCACTAGCCACTAGCTTCCAGAAACTGTTACATACCATGAAGAAGCTTCCATCTTGCCAGTTTTCACTTTCCTCTCCCTTATTTACCTGGCAGGGGCAGAAACTTGCAGGAAGGTTGCTTATGGGGGCCAAGCAGTGGAAGGGAGAAGTGTGAAGATCACGCAATGGGCTTCTAAGAGGCAATGCTGGGAGAGCTGGATCAGAGGTTTTGGGAGTCAAACTTGTTTTTAATGGGAATGTTGCAGGCAGGATGACTACCAATGATCTCTTGAGAGAGGTTCTCTTGTGATTTCATTTTAAAAGGTGTTATTCTTTTTAGCATACACAGCAAACAGAACCTGTTTGGATGTGAACAAGGAGTGTGTTGAAGATGAAGTGTGTAACAAACAGTTGTCCATGTACCTTAAGGTTTGCTCAGTGAATAAGAAGTGCAACATGGAAGAATGTCAAGCAGCCATAAGGTTCTTCTATCAAAACATGCCTTTTGAAGTTGCCCAAATGATGACATTTTGTGATTGTATCCAGCGTGATGAATCCTGCCACAGAGCCAAAGAACTTCTCCACGGCAAGCCCTGTGCAGTTACTGCAGTTCCGCCCCCATCATGCCTGAATGTCATCCACATGTGTGAAGAGGATGAATTGTGCAGGTAAGTAGAAGAAAGATTTTGCCCAGTAAGGTGCTTTTCAATAATGATTTGATCAAACAATTTTTATACATAAGCCATACATTTCATCTATACCAAAATTATTTTGTGCACTGTATCTACTGTATATCATCACTTGTGTTTGACATCTTCACAGATGTCTGCATCAACTGTGGTAATTCCACAAGTAAACTGAAAAGTTCATTTTCAGAAAGTTCTGGAATCTAGTCTGGGCTTTTCTTCTGCCTGCGTCATGACACTTAACACCATTTCTGCTGGACAAACTATGCTGTTGCATATTTTCATTACTGCTTTCTTCAGATAACACCTGCCAGTCTTCACCTTTGCCCTCTAGCAGTTTGCACAAATTTTGCAGCAAACCAGACAAAGTTTGTTTGGTGAAAGTAATTACCTCTTCCACCGCAGAGTCTGACCCTTTGTACCCAACGGCCATACAACCAACTTGGCCCGTTCAGAAAACTTTTGCCTTATTCTTTTCATCTCAAGCATACCGATACTTGAAAAAAGCTGCACTGAAACATGCACACACCACCAAACTCATGAAGAATAACGCAGTTTTCGGATTTTATTTTTACAAAACACAACAGGATTAGTTCATATTCGTAGTTCTACTTAATTGCCACCATTTGTGGATGGTCAGTAGGCCCACTTTGGTTTTCAGTGTTGTCACCAGTTCCCTTGTGGATTAGACCTGAATTTTACCTCCAAGCTGTGCTCAAATTAAGCTTCAGTCAACAAAGCAGGAGGCCAAGAGACGCGTTCAGTTCTGTGCAGGCTGTTCAGATTGATGTCAGTGGGAATTGCCCCTTTTTATGTCAAGAAGAGTTGGGCTACAAATGTATGTCTGTGCATGTGCATGTGTACACATGTAATGTCATAATGGAGACTTGCTGCATTACCCATTATTTTGGGAACATTAATGTTTCCTGGCACTGACAATAAGTGGATATAATTAGCAAAATTAGTCTGTGAATTATGGCTAGCCATATCTATAAATCAGGAGGTGAATAAAAATAATTCCATTAGCACAGAGGTGGCATCTGCTTTGAAACCTTTGCTTTTGTAATGAAAATATTTACTATAATGTCCTAGCCAGTATTGTAGCAGTCCATGCTTTTCCATGTGACTTGCTTGTAACAGCTACACATTATCAACAGTAAATTAATAATCTACTTTTATGAATAAGGAAAAAATGTTTTAATATATTAATGTACATCATACAACAGTTTACTTTTATCATCCCCTAACATTTAACATGTGATAAATTGGTTTCTAATTAATATCTACAGATTTCCTAGTTAACTATTAATAGATATTTTCTATTGTCATACATAGTGCATTAAAAGGCAATTGTATTCTATCCTAAGAGCAAATATAAACTGAAATAATTTGAGATTATCGAGCTGGGAAACAAGTTAATACTTCTCATAATTTACTTCCACTATCAATTAATCTGTAAGGTCAACTGAGTTACTTCTAATTTTTCCTGAGCCTTGGACATTTTGTATTTTGTTAGCATTCAGGGTAGGAGGAGTTGGCATTGGATGTAGATTATTTTATGTAAAATAAGTTGAATATTCATTCTTCCTTCACACTGCCCGACAAACTGATCCACTGGAGCAGCCCCTGGTGTGGTTTCATTGTGATGACTGGGCTAATTCCTCTGTCCGCATTTCTCCTCTGAGGAGCTGAGGCTGTTGGTATTCACACTGATTTTTGCTGGACCCTGGGAAAATCTCCACAGGTGCCGATTAGAAGTGCAGTTGCTTTTTCTCAAAAACTTTTGCAGTAAAACCAAGTTTTTCCTCAAATTACAATTTTGCAAATTTCACTCAAACCAGTTGTGTGCAAATCAGAGCAGAATTTAGGTCAGCTATCACTGAATATTGTGATTTTTAAGGCTTAAGTGGTACCTTGGGAATACACTCTCTTTTTGTGATAAACCTTAAATGTCTTTTTCTGAAATCATGGAGGTCATTGTATACTTCTTTTTTTTTTCCACCAGGAAAAAATACACAACTTTCCGGTCAAAGTGTTGGAGACATGTGACCAAAAAATGCTATGATGATGAAGCTTGTCTTGAAACTTTAATCAAGGATGACATGCCCTGTTCTGCAAACGCTGATTGCAAAGCAGCCTACATTAGCAACTGGGGCACGATGCTGCGCGTGGAGTGTACCTGCCAGAATTTGCCTCCCGTGGAACGGTCTTTGTGCGAGCTCTTCCATCACATGCTTCACAGCAAATCCTGCTTCAGTGAGTTACGTGAGTAACACACGTGTTTTAAAGAATAGTTAGCTTTAAAGAATATTAAAATGTTGATTTACAACAAATATTTACTATATCTTTGCTACTACTGATTTCAGCAAGATTTATATCTGTGGGCTTCTTTACTCCAAATCAAAATACAAATTGCATGTAGTTTTATCCTCTGGTTTGGGGAAATATTTATATTAGTGGTAAATCAATAAAATTGACTTCATGTCTCATTACATGAATTTTCTGGAATAATAATAATAAAAGAATGACTTCTGGGGTCTATACTGTTATGCAGATTAGAAAAGTCCAAAGCTTTTCTGTCATTGTTTTAATGTTCTTTGGTACACCGTTCTTACAAATAATATGACATATTATGTTGGTTTTTTTCTTTTTTCTCTTCTTGGAATCTAAATATTAGTATATCTTACACACATTTAGCAATAGGCTTCATTCCACAGAAAACAACTTCAATGATTCAAATAGGGCCTCTCAAAAGAAAAAGCTGCTGTGGATGGAGGCTTCAGGATTTGGGGTTAACTCAGATGACGTGTATGTACTTTCTCAGAACCAGTAAAGCCTTTCATGTGCTAAATCAGCTACTTGTAAAAGTCCTTGCCAAGTCTTTCTTTAAGAGAGAGCATTTAGTGCAATGAATGGCAATATGGAGCAAATATTAATATTTTAGTCTGAATCAGGAGTGTGCCTTTGAGGCAAATCCCCTGTTTGTGCCCACTTATTGTGCTGTGGGCCACATCACAGGGTGGTTCCACATCACAGGGTGGTTCCTGGACTCCTGCAGCCTAATAGTGAACCTGAAGGTTCATCTGCTGCCTCTGCAACGCTCCAGCTACATCCAGGCATCTGGTCCATGGTCCAGATTAAAGACCAAAGTACCTTCTTCTCCTCAAATCTCTGATCTATCACACCAGCTATTTTGCTATAGAAAGCCTCTTAGGGTATACTACTTGCTAGTGTATCATACCCTATGCCAGTCATCTTCCATATGTAATTATATATATATTCTCAACCTAGCTTGGGAGAGGTAACCATATCTAAAGATTTCAATGAAAAGCAATGACTATTTTATAGTTCCATCTGATGGACTGGCTTTTAAAAACATGTATTAATTGCATGCATGCATTTCATTGAATGAATTAGCTCATTTTTTAGTTTTAGTGGCCAAAATGTTATCACTGATAAGGGTGTAATTTTTTTTCTTGTCACTCAAAGTTTACCCGGAAGTTAAAGTCAAATTGCTGAAACACTGCCCTTAAGCTTAGTTGATGACTACTAAAATTCAGACTCAGAGAAAAGATTAAAAATAATATAACAACTCCCTTGGAAATGTGATACCATAACACACTTAGATTTGAGACTACTGGCGGTGATTTTGCTGATGAATGTTATTTATTTGTTTGCTTGCTTTATGGCTGCATTTAATGGTCCAAATGAGTGATCACATCATTGTGTTAGTTATTCTTTACCTACCAAGCAAAAAGATGACCCTCATGTCATAATAATCAAATAATTGCTCACGAGCTTTTGCCATTCCCTGAAGCAGTCTCAGGATAAAATGGCGTTTTTTGTTATGGAAACTTCCCTAACCTAATTGGGATTGAAGAACAGGAGCCTGCTTGCTCCTGTGGTGCAACAAATTCCTGCTAGTTAAACCAAAACAGTTTGGGGATGCAGGGCCTTTGGCCGAGTAAAAGATTGGCACCTGCTCTACAGAACATTTGCAGAGTCTTGTCATTCTTGCTATCGGTTTTTTCGAGATGTCTAGTTGCAATGCAGCTAGACTGAAGAGAGAGATGATTATGGGTTTGGTTGTAAGGCACGGTGTTAAAGGCCATTGTCTGCCTGGCAGCTCAGAGAGGGGGAGTGAGTGCTCTGTTGCAGACCTCATTCAACCCCTTCTGCTAACTCATTCACCTGGCCTGGATGTGACCTTTGGATAACTTTCACTCTTACAGTGGTGATGATTTTTAACATTGAGGTCTTTCTGAATAGGCAAATACCCAGGGCTAGCAAAAAGGATTTTTGCCTCTAGAGCTGGTGCGAGCAGACCTGCAAGTGGTGTTTAGACCATCACACCTTCCTACTCTTGCATGGCACTGCCTCGCTACAAGCGTTTGCTCTTGGGGCTGTGCTTACAGGATTAAAGTTTGCTGCAGACCCAGTGAAAGGCAAGAACTGCGAGTAACTGGTTGCTGTATGAGACAGACGCACAGCGTGGCTCAGTGCCGATATAGGATCAGTGCCACAACAGGAACAAGAAAATGCCAGTGACAGAAAGTAAAAAGTTACATTTCCACAATATTTTAACTCTGGGTTGTACTTTTGGATCTCACAAGAGGACATTTACTCCATTGCTATTTAGACAATGTTCGAGGTTGCAAACAGGAACCTTTGGTTGTCATGTTGTTTTCATTCCTCTAGGGAATACAAATTTCTCAGCTTACAGTTAATGTGAGTGACCACGCATAGTCTTCTATGGTTTAGCCTCTTGCTCTGTAAACCATTCCATTTAGGTAAACCTTTTATTTTTCATTTCAACACAAGATACATAATTTCAGATACATTCATGAAATTATGCCCACTAAGAGGACAGGCCTTTGGGAAAGAGTTGGCTGAGGTCTAGCAATTCATTTGGAGAATAAACTCTGCCTTTGGGAAATGGCTTCAAACTACTACCCATTTCTCACCACTTCTATATTGGTTTAGTGGGCTCAATTCTTTTGGTGGGCCGATTTCTAAAATAGTTTATGTGAAAAGAGAATTTAAGCCGTTTTGAGGCAGAGAATATTTTTAAAGCACTCTTGTCCCCCATAAGACAAACTATAGGGGAGGTTTAACTGAGATGTCAAAGGAAGAAGTGTCATTCACACATTCACTTTGTTCATCGAATATCAGTAAACAGTATTTTTAAATAGCTGCCTTTATAAATTCTGTTACTCTTATCAAAACACCAAACAGCAATATTCACTTAAATTACTATTTTAAAGTAATTTTTTGAATGGATATTTTCTTTCCAATGTTCAGGTCAAATTTCCATTAAGAAGAAAGGGTTTCATTGGGTAAATACGGAAATGCCAGGAGAAAAGCTTTCCAGAGCACAGCTCCATTCTTCTTCAATTAATGGTGAGTTTGGGCAAACCATCCCATGATTTTCATAGAAGTACTCTTGAAATTTCCCTCGTGTATGACAGCGAAGACTAAAGGTTGGTCCCTCGGGTGGGTTCAGGCAAGTGAGCTCTACCTGTTGCTTCCCCATTCAAACATAATGTGGAAAAATGTCTCCACCTGTTTGGCTTAGCTCATATAACCACAAAATAAAGATAATGAGACTGAACCAATTTCTGTGATAAGTGGTTTTGAAATAGATGTCTCACAATCACTATATTATAATTGGGGAAAATTAAGCTATTAAGCCTGCCAGAGCCTGACTCTGTACAGTCATTAGAGAGTAGTAGTCATAATGTGTAATACAAATTATTAGCTTTGATGTCACACCTACTTCTCTCCTAGCTCTCTTGACTTTTTGTGCTGTAGTAGTTACAACAACAAAATTAGGATGCCACAGTAAGTGGTCTGAGAAGGGGCTTGTGTTACACTCCATCAGACTTTACCTTCTCATGCAACAGAAGGGCATGCCATTGCGGATCATGTTATCCCACGGGCTGAAGAGCTGCATCTGGTTTTATTTCCATGCATTTACTGTAAGCAATTAGGTGACAAAGTTAAAGGATATTGAATTACTATACAAATATTCTCATGGTTGAAATAATATTAATTTTATATTTTTTGAAGGACCCAATTACAGAGTGAGAACACTAAAGAGCTTAATGCACAAATATTGACTCTAACGAGAATGACCTGTTCTACCTTGTATGGGGCAGATTACAATACTCTAGACATTACTATGAATTAGTTCCCAGAACTGTTCATACTGAACACCTTTAACAGTGAAAAAACAATTCAAGCTCTGCACACAGTACAAAATGAAGGGGCTTCTATCATTTCCATCCTTCAACTATTTTCGAAGTGGGCAACCTGGGAAGTATAAAAATAGATTAATGGGAATGGGATTCCTGAGACCTGTGTGTGAATAATTAAGAATTCAGCTGTGATTTTAGCATTAAAATTACTTAAGAATCATGCGTGTCATCCAAGTGCTCTGCGTAGCCAGAGAAGAAAGTCGGGGACCCTCAGAGGAAGATTAATCCCACCTTCTCAGACTTTCTTTGCTGGAAGTGTTGGCTTCCCTTTGCCAGCTACAGAGGGGGCCTCAATCTCTAGCTGGACCGAGACTCTAGTGGTTAAATAATGCAAGTCATAATGCAAGAAATCCTGCTCTAAGTGAGAAAATGTAAAATGTGAGAGATTTCACCCTTGTGACTCGTTCTAACTGCAGACCCTTTCAGAGGGTAAAATGTATTACACATTTCCCTCAGAGATTTAGATTAAAGTTTGCAAAAAGCAGCCTGCACCCAGTTAATTCTGTTCCCATTGAAATCTTAATACTTTCCAAAAACCTGTCCTTGAACTCTTAACAGAATTTTGGATGGCCTTAGAAAAGTAAAAAGAATGCTGACCAGCCTAAAACATACAATAAAATATTCCTTCTATTGGAGCTGTCATGTACAGTAGATGGGAACTCTCCAAGCTATAAACGTCTCATAGGAAGCCAGGTCAAGGAGAAGAATCTGATTCAGGGTATCTACCTGATGATAAAAACCATATTGCAAATTGTTTCATAAATCCCACTGCCAAAAATCTAACCCAGTATCCTAGATTCATATGCTAGTAAATGTGCATTACTCAGGCTGCAAAGGGAGTTATCATCTTTACAAAATATTTATCTTTACTGAAATCAAATCCCAAGAAGAATCCCAGGGTGCAGAGGCAAAACGGTTAAGTTGTCAAATATGGTCTTTTGTGTGTGTGAAGATATTTGAAGATACTTGCTTCCTGGCTATTTTCTGCTTGGAAAGCAGGAGATACAATTTGCCGATGTCTTGTCCTAACATCAAAATCTCAAAACAATCTTTTAGTTAGCTTGTCATTCACCAGGGATGTCTTTCACCAACTCAGACTAATGACGGTCTACAGATCAACATGCTCAGAAGAAACTCAGTATTTCTTCAACTTTTTCTTAATTTTATAATTCAATAAAACACTGTTCAAAAACCAGTAAGATTTCTCCTTTCTGTTCAGTGGCATTGCAAATCATGCCGTTGGATAAGATTGGTTTTAATAAAAGGAGTCTTTCATAATAAATAATAAATCTAAACATATATACATATATTCATATATATTTGCAAACAAATATAACCGTATTCAGTTGGAAGAATATTATTGCAGCTTTTCGTGTAACCATAAGATAACAGGATTGTGTAAAAATCTTGACTGGAATTACACTCATTCACATACCTGGAAGGGTACAGGCCAACCCAGTCGTCTGTGAGCTGATACCCTGTTAACAAAATGTGATGTGAGCAGAGTCCTAACCATATAAAAGTTAATGAGACTTTTGCTGTAAGATGGGGCCAGAAATTTCTGTCATTTTGGAAACAACATCACAAAGTGATAAATCAAGCAAAAATTCTCCAAACTTCAAAATGTTGTTATGGTCTACCTAGTTAGGCACTTTCAGCCTGGTTTTGACTTTATCCTATGCAAATTATCTCCATGATTTTACAGATCCACATAATTTAAGAGATTGCTTCCCACACTTTAATTTGAAAAATGATTCATGTGTGAAGATAAGCATTTACTTTCATCAGCATAGAGCTTTGGAGCTGAAGTATTTTTTGGCTGGAAGAGAAAGCTAGAAATACAGAATTCTTATCCTGTTCTTGTGAGATACAATAAAATTGGGTTTGACCCAAAAATGTTGAAATTAATCTCATTTTGTCTTAAATTGTACAGTTATCATATATTTCCTATTGAGGAGTTATGCCATGCTGAGAATCTAGATAAACAAGTAATTGGCAGGGTTTATCTATAATTATACCAGCTGCTGTGGGAACTGACATTAGTTCAGCTCCAGCGACTTTAATTTGTAAGGTATGAAACATTGTCTATCTGATTGTTTTATAAATGTAGAAAAAAAGCCTGTGACAAGCTGTGGGTAGCCAAGAAACCTTTGAGCACCAGCCAGATTTAATCTGTCCAATGAATATTCACAGCCATTTCACTATGTATACATAAGCAGATAGATTTACACAAGAGTGTAATCCCACTAATTGTTCCAGCTGCTGAGCCCACAGCTATCCTCTACGGAACTTCATCATTGGAAACATCCGTGTGTCTATGTAGACAGCTCTAGCTGGTGCTTCAGTGGTACCTGCAGCCCCAGTCGTTGTGTCCCTGAGGTTTGCAGCCCATCCTGCGAAGGGCAAGACATGCATCATGCAGTGGCAGTGGCCCTGCTATAGACCTGCCCTGAGCTGAGAAGGTCCACGAGCTTCTCATGCCTAGAGGTCACCTCCATGGGACAGACCAGCCCTCCCAGCACCTCGCGGCCCTCCCCCTTGCAATGGAAATGACTGCTCTCCACTTGTGTCAATTCACTCTCTGAAACATATGGAAACATCTCGTATTTTAGCCACCTCCTATTATAAGTCTTTAGACACTGTGTGTGCCTTCCTTTTTTCGTGGTACATGCAGATATTTGTATCCCTTTCTCCACTTAGTCAACCCAAACCAGGTTTGCCCTTCTGCACCTCAGTCAGTTGAAGCGGAGTCTGAAATAGGGACAGCTGTTTCTTAGAAGAGTAATGACACAGGCACATTATGTACACTACATTTTTTACCAGGTCTGCTAAGAATTGGAAAATATTGTAACTTTTAATCATGTTTTTAATGCTTGTGATGGATCTATGTGCTCTGCAGAGCAGGTTGGATGGTTGGACTCGATGATCTTAGGGGTCTTTTTCAACCTAAATGATTCTGATTCCAGCGAACTGCAAATGGGCACACAGCATGAGAACTAAGGCTGTTTACTGATCCATAACTACAAACGTGCCTAATGTCCGTCAGTGTTTTTATTGTTCATTTAGGACATTGTTTTTTAAGCCTTAACTCGTTGTTAGTTAGATCATGTTTGGATGACCAATACCATGTATACAGAGATCAAAATGGGATAATAAAGCCCATTATGTCATACAGAAATTGATATGTGGATTCTGGTAGTTTTCATGGACAAGATTTGGGATGAACAGAGCCAAAATTTCCTATCTATATTTCTTAACTTCCCTAGCACTATTTCACATTTCAAGAATTGATTGGATATAGATTAATAGTGAAAATTTCTATTAAAGATCCTCTGGATTTTTAAAGAAGAGAAGAGTGCCTATGAAGAAACACACACCCCAACATTTTTAAGGGAAGATGAATAAGCACATTCAAGTAGTTAAACCACAAAGAAGATATAAAATTAAGAACTAGCTCTTCAGCCACAAAACTGTGCCCTCTCCTAGCCGTACAAATTCCCTCCCTTCTCAGTAGGTAGGAGAAAATATATGGCTTCTAGCATGGTCTTATCATTAACATCTTTCTTGTGCTCCCCATAGAACTAAAAATGTTATAAGCAACATCTGTTTTACCAGCAATTACTTCACCAAAACCACAGCGTTTTATAAGATTTTGACAAAAAGTAGAACTTTTGATCTCATTTGATCATTTGGGAATTTTTTGTTTTATCAAAATTAAACCTTTTCCAACTTTTTAAAGAAAAATATTAGTGTCTTGGTGAAATTACATTAGCCCATTTTTAACCATCCGTGACTCTTGCTCCTAATAATTTTCCTAGTCTTGTGGTAAGTGATATATTTTAAAGACTTCTATTTGCCTTAAATACGTGTGAACCTCACTTTCCACTTCAAAAAAAGTAGGAAACCTTTGCACCTACAACTGTTCCTACAGTTGTAGAAAGTTTAAAAAAAAATGACTGAGTGTACAATTAAGATTCAGAAACTGCAAAAAAAGTCTAAAAATTATTCTTTTCCTAAAACTCATAATCTTACAGAAGTGTTGTAACTTGAGAGCCAACTGCTGATCTATTTTTTAATGTATGATATTAGCAGTCCTGCACTAAGATAGACCTTGCCCCTCTTCATTCAAGAATTCACCACATTCAATGTCTTTCAGTAGCTTGCTGCATTAAGTGATGTGTTCATTCTGTGCAATTTGTGATGGTTCAGTCATTGCGTTCATTTCTTTTTATTGGAAAACTTGACTTTTGGATGGCTTTTCAAGAAAAAGCGAGCGTCATCCTGCGATAAAAACCAGGCAGGTCCAACCCCCTGCTCAGCCCTTGCCCATTGCTCGTCTCGTTGTAGAATACATATTCACTCTGTCTTACTGGAGCTGCTCCATACCGCCTCTGTTCGCATCACACTATACGCTACATCCGTTGCATATATAATGTATACATAAATGTTCCATTTAGGGTCTGTGTGTGCATATGCACAAACACACAGAACATATAATAACTGATAACTGATTCAGAGACCAGAATTTGGCCTTGTCACAGCCCAGATAATTGGCCCAGTGCTGGGGCCGGGACTCCATCTCTTCCTTGGTGAATGTTACACTGACTATGTAAGGTGGAGCAGCTTGGGAACAGTTAAGGCCCTCTGCATTTGAGTTCTAATACAAACAAAACTAATTTAATTGTATGAACATGACAGAATCAGTGCAACAGGAAAGCAACAGAAAGGTCTCATGCTTGCGGCTCTGGATTTGAGTCCTCTTGTCAAGTCATCTAATCTCCGCACCTCTCCATCCCAGGTTCAGGGCTTACGTTACATTCTAAACTGAAACTTTTCCTTCAGAATATTTAATCAAAACTGATGGATTCATTCCTCCAGGAAAAATAAGTTTCTCCTCGTTTGGAAAACAAAAGTTGAAACAAATCCCAGTTTTTCAGCAGTTGGAATTTTTAGCACATAAACCATCTAAGTGACTTTTTGGTGAGAAGCCTAAGAGAAAGAGGAAACTCCATGGGCACAGGGCCCAGAAACACAGTGTTAGACCCCATTTTACAATAATTTGTTTCTAGATCAAGTATTGCTGCACATTACAATTATGGTAATATGCAAAAAAGGGAAAAGAGGTCTAACAGGTAAGTAAGAGCCAGGTCTCCTTTGATACACAGAATAAAATAAACACCTTAAAATCAATGGGTAGAATACTCCAAAACACAAGTGACAGTCCCAGGCTGTTCCCCTTGAGTAGAGTAAAAGGTATTGTTACACATACGAAGTGTTATTGGAGCTGGTATTTATTAAAAGGAGTCTGAAAATGATTTTGCACCAACTGGTGAAGGAAGAATTATTCCTACCATTGGCATACCATCTAGGTCCTTATCCTCCTTTTAATTACTTATGTCAGAATTGCTAGCTAATTTAGCTTACATATGTATGCATTCCAATTCAGGTCTCAAATCTGATTCTTATTATTGTAAAGAAGTAAATGTTTCATGTCTGCTTTCTGTTTTTTACTTATAGGTGAAACAGTCTACATTATTGCCTATTCCTCCTGCATCGTTCTCATCCTAGGAATAGTCCTGCTGACTCTCCTAAAGATCAGGTAATTTAATAAGGATATTAATCATTGGTTCTAGGAAACTGGAAAAGCAGAAAATAAAATCTTTTGACTTAGTTAAGAGGTTGGCACTGCGATTGTCTTTAAAAACAGTCCAGCATGCCCCAGCGATGGAAAGAACTGACATCGCGGGTGTCAGCAGGGAGGAGTGAAATACGATGCGTATCTACAATGCCCTCCGTTCATGCAGAGATCCCAGGCTTCAGGAGGTTTCATTTCCTGTCCCATGGCAGGGGAAGGTGAAATCTGAATGCAAAAATTCTGCAAGGCTACCCTCCTAGCCCTGTAGCAGGCAGAGGTAATGCAGAAAGGAAATGAGAATATTCAGCATTATAACATATTTAGAAATGGAACCGTGAATGCTGCTATTGTAGTTAATATTCTTGCCAAATGCCACTTTTGCTGATAGGACTCTGTAAACATTTCCCCACACACAGTATGAGAAACTGCCCATACACCAATGCTTGGTAAGAAAGCAGAAATGTGCATTCACTTAGTCAAATGAACATGGCCCTTTCTTAAATGATACATTTTCTTGGACCAAATTAAATGGCCAGATTTCAAGAATTACACTGTCAGATGATAGGTAACAGAACATGATGTAGCAGGAGCTATACATAGTGGGAAGGATATTGAGTCAAATTTCATTATTAAAGTCAGAGGCAGATCAAAGAGGAATGATGCAGAAAAATGCAAAAGGCAAGTCAAGGATATATGGGAACAGAGGCTTTCTCTTTAGGTTTGCAGTTACAGGAATATCAGCATATAAATAAAACTCAGATTTAAAGAATACAGGGGATGGAAGAAAGAACAGTACATTAATAATGGTGAAGGGAATTATTTTATACCACAGTGTTCATCATAAAAAGAGGGGAATTTTGCCACTGATTTCAATTAAGTCAAAGTTCAAACCAAAAGCTGTATAGTTTATTGTTAAATACATCTACATTCTTTGTTTTCAGAGCCTGCAGAACAAAACATGAGTCAAGAAGTCCCTCGCCAGACCATTCTTCTGAAACATTTATGGTCCATTATAAAAGTCACAGATGAACTACTCTGTTGCTTATGCTTTTTAAGGCTATTCTTGAAAGCCAGCCTGTTGTACATATGCGATAATAAAATATATACTAGAAAAACTACTATAAATTATGGAATTTTGTAGTTGAGCATACAAAAGATTTTTATATTTATTAACACATATTAAACCTTTCACAAGCTAAAAAAAAGTAGAACCGTACTCTCTCTCATTTGCATAGATTCACAGATCTGCCCCGAGTCGCACATTTCCTACGTTTTTAGATGTACGTGACAATGGTATAAATGCTGTATCAGCATGAATCTGCCTAGCAGTGGTAATCTTCGAAACCCACCCCCCTGAGCTGAACTCATCTGGCAGAAAGGAAAAAAATCCATTCAGAAACATTTTAGAGAGCTGTTAAACAGTAGATATGGGGTAATTTTGTACGTCAGGTTCCCAAGTACCTAATGCCACGTTTGTTTGGCAGCACTCACAGGTAGGCTGCCTGTAGTTTGATGGTGGAGCACTTGGTTGGGTAGATCAGGATTACAACCATTTTCAGTATGAAAACTCTGACCATCTGAGCTAATGCTTCGACTCCAGTATGTTGTTGCTGAAAGTGGTTCTTCTTTCTCCTCCTTCAAGAAGAAAGGACCGATCCTTTACAATTCAGATACAGTAATTTTAGAAAGCATTTTGTGGTCTCATTGCCCTGTAGAGGTTATCCTCCCCCTCTACTCTGCCCTGGTGAGGCCACATCTGGAGTTCTGTGTCCAGTTCTGGGCTCCCCAGTTCAAGACAGACAGGGAACTACTGGAGAGAGTCCAGCGAAGGGCTGCGAGGATGATTAGGGGACTGGAGCATCTCTTGTATGAGGAAAGGCTGAGAGAGCTGGTCTGATTAGACAGGAAAAGAGAAGGCTGAGAGGGGATCTCATCAATACTTAAAAATATCTAAAGAGTGTGGGCCAAGAGGATGGTGCCAGACTGTTCTCAGTGGCGCCCAGTGACAAGACAAGGGGCAATGGGCACAAACTGGAGCACAGGCAGTTCCATCTCAACTTGAGGAAAAACTTCTTTACTTTGAGGCTGACAGAGCACTGGAACAGGCTGCCCAGAGAGGTTGTGGAGTCTCCTTCTCTGGAGATATGCAAAACCCATCTGGAGACGATCCTGTGCAATCTGCTCTAGGTGATCCTGCTTTAGCAGGGGGGTTGGACTAGATGATCTCCAGAGGTCCCTTCCAACCCCTACCAATCTGTGAATCTGTGATTCTGTGGAGAGAGCCACTTGCCACTTGCTTGGGGCTGAAGTGCCTACTTCTCGAGAGAGAAGTTACGACCCATCTCATCACCTGTCTTTGCTATTCATTGTCTCTAGTCAATACCCCAAATGCTTCATCCTCCCTGTGCACTGTCTGGGAGTCATGGTCCCTAACACACTACTCTGGATCCCACTTCCTGGCTGAGTTCTGCATTTCTCCCCGGAGCTGAGCTGTTTTGCTAGATTTAAGCTTCTATTTACTAGCAATTGGTTCTCTTTGTTGTATCTTCATAACAGACTGGTTCTGGTCAGCACAGGATAATGGACTGGCATTTCTTACACAACTGTTACCATAAGTAGCATATGTATTGTCTTGTTATGATAGCATCTGATGAATTAATTTTATTTTGAATTTGATTAATTTGAATTTTGTGTAAATTCCCACTAAACATAATTCACACAAGAAACAGCATCAGGAATGAAATACTGTTTCCACTAAATTCAGTTCCATTTTTGACCATGATTGATTCAAATCTAGGGCTAGAAACTTATGGTGTGAGCAGAAGAGCAGGAATCTCTGCTCTTCAGTGTGACTTTTGCTTCTGGCTTTGGTGCTTGTGAAACGATTCAGTGTGAAAGCAAAATCTTAGGTGTGCAATTCTATTGGGGAGAGATTAGAGCTGTTTAACAATTATTACAACATGCATTTCCTCTTTCTTTAGGATCTGCATAAAACCAAAAACTCATTCCTGTTTTGCAATCAAATACTATCTCATTGCTAAATCAGTCTTTGGACAAAAAAACCCCCCAAAAACCAAACAAAAAACCCCAACAAAAAACCCCAACCAAACAACTAACAGAAAAGTGGAAAGTTAGTTAAGTTTGTTAATCAAAATAATCTCCTATATCAGTCCAGAAATTTGCAGCATTTAGTTTACCTCCCATCATGTAGGTATTTTTAAAGTAGTATATTAATAATCTTACAACTGTAAAGAGGAAAATGTTCATTCTGAAAATACTGCTGAGAATATGTTCTCATCAGTGTTGGATGAAAACATTTCTTTATATAAAATATACTTATGAAGAGAACCCTGTGATGGTTTTCAATCTGACTTCAAAAAACAACGATGCGATGCTACCCCCTCTGTATCACAGAACTTGAAGAAACCCATTTACGTTCTGATTTAACTAAACCTCAGTCATAAAAACATCCTTTGTAGCTTTCTGTCATATAAACTTTTTGTTTTCTTATTATCTTATATTTAGATGCTAGGAAATCTCCTCATATATGTGCTTAGGCAGAGAGACAGACAGACACACACACACAAGTGTGTAAAATGTGTTTGAAGCAGAAGGTATGTGAGTTACTCTGAAAGACCGCGAGGTATTCAGTGGCTATCGTGTTGCTTCTGTAATTTTACAGGCTCTCTTCATTAGGGCTGACTTTAATGCTTAATAGAAAAGTACATTTCCTCCATTATACATGTAAAATGTATTATTTTGATTTATATTTCCTTGTGACACTGTATTTTGTCAATTGTATCTAGGCATTATGTATTAAATAAAGGAATTTCTGCTGGGATTATCTGTATTCAGGTGATCATTAGACTCTAACTGCTTCACGAACAGTTTTGTGATGGAAGAAGCAGTAGTACCTTTGTAACAGCCTCATCATTAAAATCTTTTCATCCTAAACGAGACATCGGCATCCAATTCCCAGCTGAGGAAAATTAAGTCTCACTCTGGGTACGGACATGGTGTTCATTCCCCTTCCATCAGAGCTAGGACATGGCAGAGTGAAGAAATGAAGACTGATTGGACTAGAGGGAGAAAGCACACATTTTAGCCTTACAACACCCTCATCTGAAAGGGGGCATACTGGGTTCCAGTTTTTTCTTTCAAGATTGTTTATGTAGTTTATCTAAAGATTGTTTTGAATTAAATGTGTCAAGTTTTTTGAGACAAATACGCAGGACTAGCTGTTCCTTATGCAGTATTTAAGCTACAAAGCTGTAAAGTCCAAGCCACTACTTCTCCTGTCTTGCCACAGTGAGTCTTGAATTCTTCAAAAGGAAGATTTTCCCCAGCTGTCTCACCTGTTTGTGAGGTGAGAGAATGGGCTGCTTGGAGAGACAGGCGGGGACTCAGCATTTTCAGGCTGTTGTGGGAATCGCATCCTGCTACTCTGAGCTAGAAGTCAGCTCAAGCTAGTAATATCAAAGAGGGATGGAAGCAGCACCACCATCCCCAAGACGGTGCCTTAAAAGAGTGAACACCGTTCAGTTCATTCAAAAAAATTACCGTGGGTGTCTTTCCACCAGGGAAAATACTTGGATTCAAGCTGGTGAAGATAACTGTCTGCACCTCATGTTGAGGCACTTCAACGGTAGCATGGGGTCAGGAATTTTACTGTTGACTTTTCCAAGTTCCCTGATCAACATACTAATGTTTCAGACCACATGCCGAAGTCATTCAGTCTCCCATGAAGTGTGTAGGGGGTCTTAGACATCACTTAGAGGGCACAGATTTCTACTCTGCAGTGGAATATCTGAAGTTAGATAATGCCTTATTGAATTTTTTGACTCCTACCCCCATTCCTGGCTGTAGCTTTTAATGTTTAGTTAGTGGAGGGAAGAAATGTTTCCCTAGTAACTTAGCAGAGATTTGTCAGCTATAAAAGCACACAGGAAAACTGATAAAAAGGTAATCCTAAGAAAATGCACTCCAAATGGATTACAAGGTAACAAAGTCAACACAGGCGTACACGTCAGAGTGACAGCTTGTATTTACTAATGCCGAATGTGTTAGCTGGTTTGTCAGAGCTGCTGAATCTGGCACAATACATGAGCATATCAGTTTCAATAAATACTGAGATAGATTTTATTTCAGCTTTAACACCACATATTGCAAAATTACAAATGCATTTAACTAAGAGGGTACATGACAGTTCCTTAACAAACATACCATCTCTTTGACATCAGTTTCAAAGGACTAAGTTGACTTTGGCTGTAGTCCTTCTGCCTGCTGTGCTATTGCAGCAACGAAGATCAACACTGCATTACAGCAGGACCATAGAGAAAAATAATCTTTAAAAATATAGCACAACAAAAGAAAAGCATTGATCAGCAAGTCAAGAACCGGAAAGCAAGTGTCTTTCATTTAGTTCTCCAGACTGATTCTTCTGTTTAGTCAGTTCTCTAGACATTTCACAATCAATAAAGAGAACTTAAGGCAGTCTGAGAAATCATACAGAAGTTCAGTGGCAGAGAATCCTCATTTTCAGGTATCACAGTAACTAAACAATATTTCCACCTTTTAAAAATAACTCTGTGAAAAAATAGGCAGATCTTCTACATTCACACTAGCTCTTTGGAAAAGTAGTATCTCGTTGCAACAGCACTGATCCCAAACATAGGAATTTTACCTCACAGACTTGCAGTCTTTATTTTGTGGCTCCTTATTACAGTAATACAAGTTTTATGAACTGAAATGATACTATTAAGAAAGGAAAATTAGCCAAAGCCTCACTGGACTTATTCACAAGACTAGAATATTCACTTCTTATTTCCATAAACATGAAAAAGAAACATTAAAGTTCTGGTCCAGAGCCAAGTTGCCCTAAACCATAAAAGTTTAAACTACAAAGCAAGCTGCTGCCGGAAGACATTAGCATTATCCGTGTATGGGATCCATGTCATTGCTGTCTTGTCAAAGGCACTGAAGAACAATTATACCCATAACTGATGGAACTGATCAACTTCTCCTCCACAAAAGCACACCAGTCATGCCTTTAGCGATTGCCAACAACATGGGAAAAACTACTATGAAAGTATTAAAATAAATTCCAGCAACATGACATTGGTCCGCTGTTGAACCTTCACGAGTTCAGACCAGGACTCAGACCAAAGGCTGCCCTGGGAACTCCAATTTACATACGCCAAGGCCCTGGCACAAGTAAGATACCTCTGTGTTCTGTGAGATCTCTGCAGTGACTTTGATACAGTAAGCTACAGAAGAAAGTCTCCAAAACAGAGAAGTAAATTTCTTGGTACATCTAACTGTCTCCGATAAGACTCAGAGAGGGCAGTCAGTAACTACTACTTCTCTCCTGCATGCTCTCAGAGTTTATGCTGCCCCCTTTTCAGTGTTCACAGAGGACCATCAGCAAAACAGAGAAGGAGACAGCATGTCCCTGTATTCCAACAGAGTGGTGATGATATTCAGCACTCTGTTGCTCTTTCTTGATACCTTTCAACAAATACATATATATATAATTTTTATAATGACATATTAATAGGAACACCAGCTCATGGAAGCCAAATACCTGGATGTAAGCTTTCAGCAGCCAGAGGGTTACTTCAGGGTGAAGTGACAGCAATGTACTCAGTGGGAGACACTGACAGGGACTAAAAGAGCAGGCACCACCAGTGGGTCACTCTGAATATAAGCATAAAGATTTAGAAGGTCAGAAGCACTGGAGAGCTGCAGCGCCATCACATCACTTACAGTTCTTGCCATGTTTTTGAAGGGATGTAGTCTCAACTGCTTTATTACGCGCTGAACTCAAAGCTGCCTGTGTGAGTGATGGCTACTGGATTAGCCCTTGATCTTAAGGGCAATGCCTGTTTTGTGAAGCCAAAGATTAGGTGTAAAAATGCTCCACACAGTCAAAATGATGCCAGCCCAGGAAAGCAGAGCAGCAGGACTTTACGTGCCTAACAGATTTTAGTAGCGAGAACATGAGATGCCTCAGGATTCCCAGTCACACTACAAGTAAAGAAGGATTTTGTGGGGATTGCTCACCTGGACCCACAGGCCTAAATTCATCCCAGGTGACACATTTGGCACATAAATGTTGGGTTTTTTTTTAATCTGGCTCTATGCTTCTTCCTCCCTCGTAACGATCTTGACAAACCATCCATTCGTCTGTAACCTCCACCCTGGATTACTATAACTCACTATATGGTTGAAGCTGAACGTGAGGGTAAAGCACGGGCTCCAGATGTGACTGCTCATCTTTTCCAATGCTCACATCATTACGGAATAACAGACCTCCATTTAAGGCTCTCCACAAGCTCCCAAGTAGTTTCTAAAACAGAACTAATAAAGAACCAAGGCATTTTAGGTTGTTCATCCCCGTGATTTCATAGGTACCCTGGTTTCAGTGCACAGGGACTGTTAAGAGCCTCGGAACTGCAAACTGGACAGCCCAGACGCTGAGAAGGCTCGGATACACTACGCATAGAGGCGTATCCGAAAACTCCTCCAGAGTGCTAGGGTCTCACAGTGCCAAAGTTAGCAATCCTTCATGGTAGTTAGGCAGAGAGACATCTAGAACTGTCGAAGAACTGAGCAGAGCTAGATCTTTTGTTCTATAGTCCAGGTTCTACATAGCTATTTTATTTAATGCAGAAGTTGTGGTAGTAGTGAAATGGCTCACTTCTTTTATCTAAGATGTCATAGTTAGTATACTTATCAAAAAAGTGGACAGTATCAGTTCATTTCCTAACTTCGCCCACAGCTGAAGCCCTCACCACCATCTTCAAGGAAAAAAAACCTCTTATCTGTTGCAGAGACATTTTTTTCTTGTGATCTTTCTGGTCTCAGGAATTTTGAATTCCATCCTACCCAGTGGCACAATTTCATCCAGATTTTCTAAAAAGTTCTGTATATAGCCAGATGGTTCGATCCACTGATTAGCATGCCAAAAAATGGGCATTTGAATCTCCTCAGGCTGAGTAGCAAGTTAATCTCAGATCAATTGTTCAGCCCAACATTCAAGCTATTATTTAAAAGGTGGTTTGCATCACCACTATTTTTTTTTCAAGAGGTGACTTTGCTTCCATTCTGTGAGAAGCTCAGTCCTGCTCAGGACGGTTAAACATGCTCACAGGCTCTTGGGTGGAAGAATACTCATCTCACCACATGAGAACTGCACACTTCAGCTCAAAATGAGCTAATTCTGTGCCTGCACAGAAGCAAACTAAAGAGGAAATTTTACTGTTAAACAGGAAAGTATTATAGTGTGGTTAGTTACCAAATGGCATCTGAATTAGGGAATCTTTAGGATGTCAATTCTGGCACCTCATTTAGGCTTAATCACTAATTATTAGACTAAGTACAACTGAAATACTGCTGCAGATTCCTCATTTCTTCTTGGATCTAATCCATTATGGGATTTTTAAATCTGTGAATGGTTCAAGACCCGGTTTTATTAAAGTTCGTGTTTTGATATATGAGCTGTGGTGGCTGCTAAATAACAAAGCCCCAGCCAAAACATGGGAAAATGAGGACAGAGCATTTTCTGTGGTGATCCAACTATCCATCCAGAGCAGGCCAAGTGAATCAGAGTGTTTGTGTCTTTAAGAGTACTTGAAAGTCTTCTCACTAGGTACGGCAGGAAGGGGTGCAATTTAGTATTTTGGATTGATGGGAAGATATTTCCTGCCTCACCTAAAAATATTTATTTGCTTATTCTTTGACTCTTACCGTGAAAAGAGTGAAACAATGTAGTTTATATTGGTTTTGACTATCATTACAGCATAAAGAGGATAGAGGTTTTATATCAAGTTTTTTAGCTTTGAGGTACCTGGCATGCAAAGTTTGACTTTGTTAAGCTGTGCCAATTCTAAACTACAGTACTGGCTAAAAGATCTCAGAAAAGGTTCACTCTGGAATTTCAAAGGCAAGCTGAGACTCAGCTGTATCTTGGCAGAGCTGAGTTCCAGACAAAAATGATTCAGCCTTTTCCTTCTTTACATGTTATCTTTCACTTTCTTTCATCTTACCTTTTTCCAACCTTTCATTCTGGAGGAAAATGGAGAATATGGAAAAAGATCCAGGGTTTTGGACTTTCATGGTAACAGCCTATTTTCAGAAAAAATCAAGGTTAAGTACACAGAGAATTACAGAAGGATCCTACACAACCAACCAGTAACAGTACTGATGTTTCAGACTCAAAAAATGACAATATTTTCATGGCACATTTGAACAATTTGCAGATAGGATAAGGCTCTTCTTTGAATTTGGCCATTATTAATCTAAAAATGACAATGCAGTTCACTGGCATCTTCCTGAACTAAGACATTGAAAAGTACAGTCTCACTATCAGTAGAGCACAAAGAAAAATTGTAAGTGGTTCCCCTCGTGTAAGCTAGTCCAGCAGAATACCATTATCCTCAAAAATTCTGACTTATAAGTGAGAATGTCAATTTATAGACTATAGAATAAAAAATAAAATTCTTCTACGAGACTTTGAACGACAATTTAGCCCCTTCTACACCTCTACTACCTTGAATGGTGGTGAAAACCTTGTCAATTTTTAACTGCTTCATATAATTAGGTTTTAATACAGTTGACGAAAAAAAGCAACTACAACAAATTTAACATATGTAACAAATAAGGAAATTTGCATTAGATTTGGAGGATCTGGCAGACTTCCATTCACCACAAAGTCTTGGAACAAGATAAAGTCATCAATATACTTAACAGATGTTAAACAAAACAGAAATAAAAAAGTGCTATTGCTAAAAAATTCTTATGGTGAATTCAGATTTGGCTCCATGTTCATAACACAACTGACTTGACAAATGAAAAGTAAAGATTCAGATAAATAAAACACATAATAGAATGGCCACACACAGTGTGGGATCTCATAAACTACTGCAAATATTTGTACTGTTCTAAAAGTCATCTTGATTAAAAATTAACTATATATTTGCTGCTTCTATTCAGTTTTCCTGAAAAGAACTAAAATTCAATTTAAAACATAGTAAAATGTCCTGACGTTTATACATTTTTCTCATCTGTAGGAGTGCCAAGCATAGGGTTCTGTACTACAGTCATATATGTCTTACTAACAAATCAGACAATTCTTGACAAGATAGTACAGTAGAGTAACTCTCCCCAAAATAAAAAGTTATATATGGGTTCTATTTTGGTTCTTTGCTGAAATGGTTTTCTTATATTTGTTTTCTTGATATAAATGTCCTTGGTCAAGGTAGATGACAAACGTAATTAAGCTGTGAGATCCATTTAATTGATAGTTCCAGTATTGAAGGAAACTTGTGCAACCTTTGAGTTTGTTTTCTTGTTCAAAGCTGTACAGATGAAGTTTCCAGCTTCCATCACTTTATAAAGATTTACTCCCTAAAAAAGAGGTGAAAAATGTTAAGAATAATAAATGCATATGTTGAAAGTTTTTTTGCTTCAGGGGCTAATTTTTGCAAACAAAGGGCCTGATTCATATCATAGGTCGGTAATGGAGATCAGTAGAGTTACGGTGATGTGCACAATAGTCACAGTTTCCAGTTGTTTGGAAGGTTCTACCGCTTTGAGGGTGATTTCTTATCCTAACAGCAGTGGACCGAATACTCTAGTAACATCTTTCAAACTCAAAAGAATCTGGGATAAAGAACTGGTATAACAACTTGAAGAAGCTGGAAGAAAAACATAGTGTCTAGATATGTGCTGTACTTATTTATCACCCATCACTAAGAAATTTCATGCTTATAAGTATCCCATTAACAGCTCAGGAAAATGGAAGAAACACACTTGTATTGAGAATTCAGTTCAGTGAGAAACGGGATCCTGCATTCTCTTGAATAAACATAATCTCCTTGAAGAAGTTCCTTTCAATGTAAAATTATAATTTATATTGCTAGCACAACTGAGGAAAAAAATTGCAGCTGCTTGATCTGCCCACGCTAAAAAAACGTTCCTTGAGCAATCAACTGTTTTTTAACTAACATAAGATACATATCAGTGCTGCTTGATTGCTAAAATGGAATCAGATCACTGATCAAAGAGGAAAAAATACTGCATTATTAGTCTCCTGGATTACTCATGTATAGTAAAAGTTTTAGAGTTAGATCATGTAAGTGATGTGCTTCTCCAAAAACTGGAATTTAGAAGCCAGTAAAGTTTCTGTAGAAGGGATGTGAAAGGGGACTTTGAACTATGAATACACTGAGCAGTCACATAAAACTCAGAGAAGTGTGTGACTCAACATTAAAGAGTACAAGATGTATTGCACCAGAAATATACTTTCATAACACTTATGGATCTATGCATTACAGTTCAGACCAAGACTTGATTTAGATACTTAATCCTTTAATTGGATCTAGCACTTATTTCCATGTTCTGCAGTAAACTTTAAAAAAGTAAAAGGATAGAAATTACTTCACAGAAATGTAATCAAAAACATTTTTAATTTGAAAAAAAAAATTGCTTCAAAGTTTCCAATCAGCTTTAGTATATAGCACCATCTAAAACATGTTGTCTAAAATATATTGTCTCATTTTGATACAGTTATAACAAGGGTGATTTCAGCTCATTCTGTTTATCCTTTATTGGTCATTACTTAGGCTTAGTTTGTAGAGTGCTATTGCACATGACGAAATCTAAAAAATTCTTAGAGCATCTGTGCTTTTTTACTAGGAAGAAATGAGAAACATACCACCATAGACATACGTGGTAGTTAGATTATGGAAGATGACAAAATAAACTCCCCGAACTATACAAAATTCACATTTTCAGCACTGTAACACTGCAAAATGTGCTAAGTGTTGATAAGAAATATATGTTCAAAGTTCATATTTATTAAATGGAATACAAGCATCTCTGCCTTTTACATTGTCTTCCTTAAGTAAGTGTTGTGAACCACAGGTGGGGATGGGGAAAGGGTAGTGACAGGTGTTTGTAAGGTTGGTGAGTCAAAATAGTCTGTCTTCAGAGAGATACTCAGAAATGTACTTAGGGGTACTTGGTAACCACTCCATATATCCAGAATTATTCCTTGACACCAAGGAATGAAACCATGAAACACAAAGACAAGTACCTCCAATAGTATCTATGAACTTGGATAAGTGCCTTAAGTTAGAAAAGTTTCTGCCAGAAGGCAAAGTCCTCTAACCCCCGTTGACTTCAGTTAATCAGTTCTCATTCAGCATTCATAAATACCAAGTCTATTATCTCTCTGAACTTTGGCTTTGGTGTCAGTAATGTGAGGCTAACAGTACTTACTTGCTTCTCAGAAAGGCTTATTGTTTGCCAAGCACAAGTATTATTACTGTAATTACATAGGAACCATATAGAAACTTTTTATAGAAAGTATATGTCTCCCTACAAAGCTTCATAAGCATTAATGATCTGTGTGATAATTACCTATCCATTACCATGGTACAACCAATAATCTCTTTGTAGACGGGCTCTGCTAGAAAATTATTTCACATTTAGACTGCTAGAGATTCATTTCACATGTCACTCCTTGGTTACATGTTCTGAAGAACAGTACAGAACAAGCATCAATTATTATTTTGATGTATCTAGTCAACCTGAACTCAACAATGTATGTTTAAATACTGTCTATCCTTTGGTTGACACTTTAAGTGCCTTCAGTCACAAAATGAAAGCTTTACTGCATAGCTGAGAGGAACATAAGAAAGTGTTTCTTGCAAATGGACAGCATTAGTAATTATAATTTCATTTTGTGCCATTATACGAAAAGGGACATATTAATAGACTTTTGTAACAATGATTTTACAGAATTGGCCATGGTACCAAAACGAACCAGCACTGCAAAGACCAAAGCTCATATATTAAGGTAATAATTTTGAGGCTCCGTGTTTCTTATCCAGTAAACCACTCTTTTCTTAATGGGCCAGAAAAGGGTCAAGGAGTAAAGCCTTGTGTTTTGCTATTGCATAATCTAATTTTTTTTAAAAAGGGAGAACTAAATGTTTGATGGTGAGATTCTTATCTCCATGGGATTTGATATCAACCTTTAGGACAAGCTAAATTCCTGTTTGGACACCAGATCACTAACAGATTAATAAGACTTACCAAGAAGCCTGAAACAAGGTATATTTCATTTTATCAGGCTATTTTTATTTCATTCATTCCTTTTGCTACAAGTCAGTTGGAAAAGTCAACGGGTATTTTGCTCAAGGAAAGACTATGCTGAAAGTCTAAGTCTAAGGTGCACAGCAATGTAAAGCGAAATGCACAAATTCTCCTCCTTATTCCAAAAAACTGTGGTGTTTCAAAAGAATAAACACCTTTTTCATGAAAAAAGCTACCCCAAAGCATGTATGAACAGTTCAAAACAGAGTCCACTTGTACAATAGACACTTCTGATTAAATCTTTTCTAAACAGGTATCTGATACCTACCCAGAGCTCCCCAAGAAGCACATGAAAGCAGATGAACATTACAGTGAACTCTGTAATGCACTAAATATGACGTAACAGTGCTGAGGGGATGTACAGTTCAGAAACAAGTTCCCTGATCCTTTTATGTCAAGGAACTCCGTCGGCATGCATGCCATACATGCAACCAACAGACAAGTAATAAATTCCCCAATAACTCAGATTGTTGTATTTCAGACATCAGGCTTACAGTTTCTTTCTGTAGTAGTTTGAATACAAACCACACACGTTGCAGCTTTGGCAGCTCTTTATATGTTCTCCTTTGAGCTTGACTTTCAAAGTCTATGTCTAACTTAAAGTCCTTGTATTGCTTGAGTTAGTACAAACTCATTATGCCACATTTCCAGAACAATGGAAAACCAAAGAGCACGTTCTTTGGAGAAGGCAGCATTACTAGGTTCCCAGGAATACAGAATAATTAACATGCCAATCAAGCCAGGGGTACTGTGTGCTCTTGAAGTGTGGATGCTCAGTGGAAAGGTTCATTAAAGCTCAGCTCAGTGCAGATAAGCTGCTTTGCCCTCTCCACCTAGAACAGGGCTGGAAATAAAAAGGACTGTGAAGCCTGCTAGCCAGTAACAGATTTTGTACAATTTTGAAATATATTAAGTGAATACCTGAGAAATAGCAATGTCCTGTGCTTGGGCTCCAAACACCACAATTTTTTTCTACTTTGAAGCCAGAAAATTTGGTAACAAATTAATAAGCGCTATGAAGCAAATCCAAAGCTCTGGGAAAAAAGCTGAGGTCCGCTCAGTCTTTCCACTGAAGAGCTGATCAGCCTTCTGGGGCAATGTCTACAGCAGTTATTTTTTTGTGATCACTGCAACAGAGCAATGACTCAAAGCAGTTGCTACTGAGCTTCTCATATGCCCAGGTGTGTGTGTGTGGGTTATTCAAATTCCTGTCAAATACGCAAAATACTCTAAATTGCTAGTGAAGACAACATCATTAATTTTATGTCTCAAGCCATGTTAAAGCACTGAGTTTGCAAATATGACTACTTGCTCCCAATATTTTATTGTACAGCACAAGTAATTGTCAGGCATGTATCTTATGTTTTCTAGAAAAATATTTTTCTTTTCCTTAAAGACTTAAGTAGAAAGTAAAAAATCTTACTGTATTGATCCCCAGACCATTAAGCATGTATATCACATCCTCTGTGGCTACATTTCCAGTAGCACCTTTTGCATAGGGACAACCACCCAGTCCTGCAACTGAAGAATCCACTACAGCAACTCCCATCTGGAAGATAACAACACAAAAATGCAACATCAGGGCAGAGTATTATTTATAATTAATCATAAATAGCAGGCTATACATGTTAGTTACCACGGATAGAATACATATTTCTCCACAAATGCATGTGTTTCTCAGAGGAAATTCCTTATAACGGTATTAGTTCTGACATCTTTACAAGGTAAGACCCTTCAAACACAGGATGTGGAACAGAGAACTGATGGTCCATTCCATGTGATTTTGGCAGACAAGATGATTGCTGTTCTATAGCCAAACCTGTCTTTTCTCTCTTTGTCTATCTACATGTTGGTTTTAAGTAGCCAGCACCTCTTCCTGCAAAGGCTTACATGCAACCAAATACAATCAATGTGTTTATTCAAATGTGTAATTTTAAGCACATGTATAAGTCTTTGCAAATTGGAAGTCTTAATATTAGCATCTGATTTACGTGTCATCCAAAAGATTTTGGGACATCTACCCTCTAAAATGTGTTTTATATTAATGGCTATTCTTCCACAAAAAACTTCCCTCCTAGCGTTTTCTCTCCTCTCATTTTCTTTTTCTTCCTCTTTATTAGCAATCATGAAACCACCATGTGAATAATTTTTTGTTCTTGTTTTAGAGGAAGACTACAAGGTATTTTCACCCAAATTGAACACGACAATGTAAGGAAGAATTAAATTTTGGCAGATCTGTTAAAAGATTTCATGAGTTTAAATGAATTGGAAATAAAAGTTTAAAGAACTTTATCCTGGTGAGTCTGACCCATTGTTTATCATATTCACCAGTCTAGAAGAAAACACAATCCCCAAAATAGCAAATTTCACAGCCTAGCACAGTCCTGAAGCAGCATGCAAAAGTCTAGTTTTTAAGAAGCTTGGAATAACTGAATAGCTTGGATATTCTGGAAGTTCTCCATAGACATAGGTTCCGATCTTTACTTTGAATGTTTTTTAAGGGAGTACTTGATGCACGGAAAAGCAATGAAGCTGGTGAAGGGTCTAGAGCACAAGTCTTATGAGGAGTGGTTGAGGGAACTGGGGTTGTTTAGCCTGGAGAAAAGGAGGCTGAGGGGAGACCTTATTGCTCTCCACAACTACCTGAAAGGAGGTAATAGCCAGGTGTTGGTCTCTTCTCCCAAGGAACAAGCAATAGAATGAGAGGAAATGGCCTCAGGTTGCACCAGGGGAGGTTTAGATTGGATATTAGGAAAAATTTCTTCACTGAAAGGGTTGTCAATCATTGGAACAGGCTGCCCAGGGAAGTGGTTGAATCACCATCCCTGGAGGTATTTGGCAGATGCATAGATGTGGTGCTTAGGGACATGGTTTAGTGGTGGACTTGGCAGTGTTAGGGTAACAGTTGGACTTGATGATCTTAAAGGTCTTTTCCAATCTAAATGATTCTATGATTCTCAGCATATTCAAGATAAAGAACAGTAAACCAGTTACCAACTCTGCACAACAAATAATATTAAATTTCCTATGGGATAAAGCCTTCTCTGGCAGATTGTTCAGGAGGGGGAAAGAACCAAGCCTGTGATTTCCACTGACTTGTTTAGTGAGCTCTTGCACCATCTTCTTTCTGCTATTAGATTTTAAAATAAAGCTGAAATTGGGAAGCCTTTTTGTCTGTTCTAACATGTTAGGTATGTGATCCAGGACACTGGGTCTCCCCTGTCAGAGAAAGCTCTTCAGACTTCCTCTTGAAGAAGATTAGATGCCTTTGGAGGCATTCAGGTTCTAGAGATAATCGGAGGCAGGCAGTGGTATTAGGCAGAAAGGTCATCAGGTCATCAAAGACCTTCTCCTCCCCCTAGGGCTAATTTAGGTAGACAACATACCAAAAGTTTAGAAGGAGAAATCAGGCAGACTGAATCAGGGTGCAATCACAGGTCAAATTCAGGACAGGAGTTCCTGTGCAGAGGTAATTTTTCAAAACTCCAACTTTGACTTTGGGTCTAGAGAGACTCAGAGGTTAAACCATGCCTGTTACTCACATTGGCAAGTCAGTAAGACCAGCTTAGAGGCACGGCTGTGCAGCAAGCTGATTTCTGTTGATCTCCTTCTGAGGGACCTACCTGTCCCCGTAGGCTAGGCTGGGAGCCTGAGCTTCTCCTTCACAGCCATTAATACAACTAGCTTGCAAAGTAATCAAAAGATGATGTCCTGCATGTTGCAGTTGGTAAGTCTGCTTTCTGAATATACCCCTCAGTGTTTTTTTTTTTGTTCTGAAACTAACTTCCCTAATGTTTTGTTGTATTTGCTTCTGGTTTTAACAGTGCTTTCCATAGTTTTATCATTGGCCTTACAGACTCTTTGAAATTCCAACATTTCTGGGGGACAATAATAAAGAGTAATCCAATGAAGCATTCTCCCAAGTCATATTCTCAGGCAGGGAACATAATTTTGAGCTAGGTAGCTGCTCAAAGCCTGTAATAAAGACCTCAAAGGAGCAGAGGTGCATAACTGTGACAGGCAAGACAGTACTGTTTAATATTGCTCACACAATGAGACTCTCTAAGAAGGGATATTGTACTTTAAAGTGCACTAATCTGTGAATTATGGAGTGAATCACCAAAGTACATGTTTCACATTTCAGTCACTTGTCACACAATTTGTTTGTGTAACCCACTGGTCAGAAAATGTGTTATACAACACATCTGTGTCCAATACACAGAGGATATGTGTTTATGATAGCTTTCAACTGGAAATTCTGTCTCTTTTTGCACTAGCTGCTGAGATTCACACATTTACTCTGAACGTCATTGTTTCAAGCTCCACAGTGGAGCTGTTGGGCTTGCAAGTGTCCCTGCAGAAACACACCTAAGGCATCTTAATGGAAAGACTTAGGGTATAGTGAAGGTCTAGGGAAAAGGGAGACCAACATGTAGAAGTGCTGGTATGATACAAGCATGCACCCCACTACCATGCCTGCTCTTTCAGGCTTTTAAGATTTCCATCAGAAATGACTGTTTCAGGGATGAAAAGGTAGAAGAAAGTGTCCTTCATGGAGTTTCCCACCAGTTGTCAGGTTATGTCATAACTGCTAGAGCATTCTTCCTGATGTACTTATTTTCAGTAACTTTTACATGGGATAAAAGCCATAGGCAAATAATGTGCTGAGGTACACCACAGCTGTTCAACTCCAAAGGAAGATCAACAGACTCAGAAACAGTTTTAGTAGCATATACGCAGTCACTTTCTAACCCCAGTGAACTATCTCATGAAACGCTTGTCCTTGTGCAAAAATGGGGAAAATATCCACTAAATCGTATTAATGACAATTAAAACGGCATCTGAAAACAGCCAGAAAAGTTTGCCAGTTCAAAGCGGGGTAGAAACTCCTTCTGTGGGGTTTCACCTAAATTACTATCAGTAGCCTGCTCCAGTGCTTCACAGGGCTCTCACTGTGAGAAAAAACAGGAAAGAATATACTGCCAGCATTAAAAGGGTGTATATTCTAAAGCATTGTATATATATATACATATTAATTTCTTAATATGGTTGTACAAACACTTGTGATGCCACCATAATTGTGCATTTGCAGTGCAAGTCTCGTAACGCTGGGGTACATGTTGCTTATTATTGGTTGTTGAAAGTGTTTGTGAATACATAGAGGGATATGGGAATATCGCAGCAACATAAAGGTAACATGAAATACACATCTTTGCCTAAGTAAATGTTAGTATTCTCCTGCAGCCTCATCTGAGTTAATTCGAACTACCTTCACTGGAGCCGGAGTGAGCTTAGTCATTTTAGTCTAATGTACGTGATGCAAGACCATAAAAAATTGTCTTCTGCTGGCTAAACAGTGATAGTAGTAATCTCCACATGACAGACAGTGATAATTGCTCTTTTAAACCACCAACTATTCTGGCTAAACAGAAAAAGGAGAAAGTCTAGTCACAGCTTTACATTGGTAACATCCTCAGTATGGTGGCTTTCATCCTAGCACAGGCCACTTAAACGATTACTTCCTAAAAGCAGTGTATAAACATGTTTATGTCCCTATAATGGTGTCTGCATCAGGATGGATTTGCCATTTTAACTTTCAGCCGGTTGCAGGCAAAGTCTTGACATGGTGTATGTAATACAGCAGCTTTGACCTCCAAATCTGACATGTCTTCAAATTAGTGCTTTTAAAATGCAGTGAGTGGGTGTTTCTGCCTTTAAAACATTGTCCTTTAAAGTTCTCTTCACCGCACTTCAGGTAAGATGTCTTGCTATTTCAGTAGCAGGCTCAGCTGCATTGGTCTGCTCTTGCATGTAGTATGGGCAAATATACTGTGTTTTCTGATTCAGGTGCAGAATCACTGCAGTTCATCTCCAGTGTGGCCCCATTTAAAAAGTCCTTAAATAATCCATACTCCAAGCTCCACTCTAACAGTGCTAAAAACAGATGTTGGAAAACATCCTTCAGCAGCACTACTAACTAATTTGGAGGTTAATATTACAGCCTAGCCTGTCCAAGCACAGAGTCAAAAATAGCACCTAATAAATAACTTCTCTGCAAGTTTTAGCAGCTATGAAGCTGTTTTGCTTTTTCAGCCATTAAAAGCATAAGGGGCTCTAAAAGAAAAGCTAAAAATTGACATAACGTGTAAAACAAGGCCTCTTCCTTCATCACATGTCCTGTATTTGTCAGGCTTTTAAAGGAGATAATGAGTTTCAAGCCTTTCAGCAATCTGAGCTTGCAAAACATTCACTGTCAATACGAGATCTTTAAAAAGCCCACAGTCTCGTTGTCACTTCCTGACAGGCACTAAATTGAACTGAGATTCATGAGAAGTTGCACCGCAGCCATTTCGTAGGATATGTCCTAGATGAGCACGCACCGAGCTGCTTACGTATGGACGTGGGGGGGTGTGAACAATGGCTTGGCTTCCAGGACAGCTTAAGTGCTCCAATCTTTTTTGACACTTGTAGAGTTTTGATAATCACAACATTCCTGACAGTGGTTCCTGAACCCCTTCCAAACTTTAGCTTTGGCTAGCTTTAGCTTACTCCCTAGAGAAGGCAGAAGACTTTTTGCTCCTGTCCCATGCTAGCTTCCTAATTCCCCAATGAGAGAACAAGGGATTAAATTCATCACCTTTGTCAAATAGCCAGTTTTAACAGGAAACCATTATTGCCAGTGAATAATAAATGCTTCATGTTTCTCCACTGCTTTACTACCTCCCCATAAAGTCTCGTTGGGACAGTCAGTCTCCTTCTTTACTGATCTTTAAACCTAGCTTTGGCTGACAAAAAATTAACTTTGTCCCTCTCTTAAAAATGGCAAGATCAGCATCAGTAACTCCAGGGATGCATGAGGCATAAATCAGACACTATAAACTGGGTCTGTCATAAATTGGGGTTTTTTAAAACTATTAGATTTTGAAACCATAATATCAATGAACCCAGGTATGCATAGAATAGGTATTAAATAGGAAAAGATTTGTTGTCCCGGAAAGTTTAGGGGCTACAGCATTGTAAAGTCCAGTAATATGGTGCCTTAAAGATAGGTGCACATAGATACGACAAAATATCAGTATATTAGTTGAACGTTAGTTCAAGGAAGGGAGACGGAGGGGAGGAATAAGTAAAAGGAGGACCTACACGTGTTAGTTAAAGACTTCACACAGAAGGCAGCACATGACTAACACTTCCAACTGTTTAATCCTGCAGCCCCGTCAGTGCCTAGCTGGCACTCTTGGCGTGGTGTGGTACTCTCCTATCACTGTGTCTCTCTGGCATCAGTCTGCTACCCACCACTACTTGCTACGCCATCAGGGAAAACTTCTCCTGTAGAAATCTAGATAACCATACAACTATAAATAACTCTGCCAGCAACGCTTTGTAAAGTGGCTGTGACCATAGAGACCTTTCTGTGAGTTATCAAGTTGTCTAAAATCAAAGCTTGTAAATAAATATTATTTTAGTATTTGAGCAATTAGAAGCATATATTTCTACATATAAGGCAATAAAATGGGACAACATCTCTCTGTGGAAAACCCTGAAAGTTAACTACATTTCCTTCCTGTTTCTTTTTTCTCTCTGCTCTTGCTAAAGATTAATGCATCACAAAAGAAAACATTACTTTTCAGTTAACGCCATCACTACTGACCACAGGGTGTCACTGTTACATTAAAATCTATAATTTTCCAGGTCATATAGATAGAAAATTAATACATTCAGCCAAAAAAAAAAAAATCCTTTTCTCCTGAAACTTATTGAGATGTAAGCAATTTGTGGGCAGACATGCTGCATAAAATAGGTTAATACAGCATTCCTTTAACTTATTGCATACATCTTTTCATATTGCTACTGACACATTTATTATAAGCAAAGCTGGCAATGACATCTAGAGTTAAAGTTCCCTAACACTTTCCGTCATAAGGCCCTACTTTCAGTTGTTTATTACTTTGTCAGCCTTTAACTGCTGGAACTTATATTTTCCATGCCTCGTCTCTGCCTTGGGCTGGATTGTTTTGGAAAGTTTTAGTGAAAAATAGGGTTGGCCACTTCCGAGAACAAGTTTTGGGGAACAAAAACGCTTTGTTATGCTAATATTCAATAATTCTAACACAAGCTTCTTGGAGATATTCTTGTAGCTTTGCACTCTCAGATTTTGCACAGGAGGAATACTGATTTTAAGAGATCACAGGGTCTGGACTTAGTTCCGTCTTATTGCCAGGAACTGGTCAGCCTGATAGCTAAAATGCCCGAGGGTCAAGAGAGCAGCAGTTGACCACGCTCTTTCCCTTAACCTCATCAAAGAACTGTGAAGCAACTTCTCTGAAACTGAGTTGGAAAATCTGTGTCTCTGGCTGACAGTGCATCACCTGCACAGAAAGCCTCTCACCGGCAGGCTCGAGCAGCTGAGATCTGTGCTGTGGCACCAGTTCTTCAGAGAACCTTCATGGATGTTTAGGGGGAAATCAATGCTATTAAACATGAGAGACTGCTTTTGAGATTTTTAAAAGTTTAGAAAGTCCTAATCAAAATCCTAAGCCATAACAAAATGAACATTGGGAAGCAGATGTTTACAAATCACTGTTAGCATTGCCTATGCAGGCACATTTTGCTCCAAGACACCAGGGTTTGCTAATTGGGGGTTGTACGCAATTCGAGCTCCCCTACTAAGTATCACAAAACCTGCAGGGGGAGCAGGAGACACATTTCAAGGTCTTGTCAAAACCCATGCAGATGTGATGACCATCAGAGCACTGAGTGACTTTCCAGCCTCCCCTCCTTACCCTGCCAAGCAACCCAGGGCATTGCCAGACTTCCCGACTCAGCTGCTGCTGACCTGAAGTAGTTATTGCCCCAGATGCTCTTCAGCACAAGTTGATGCTCTCAAGTAAATGTCTGGTGGTTTAACAGTTTGTCTGCTTGCTACGTCTTGTGAAATAATCTGATCTAAAAATGTGGGCTATTCATTTTATAGATTTAAGTTTGGACACAGTCAGAAGACCAGCTAAACAGGTAGAGCAGAGAAGATAATAATCTTGGGATCTGGAGGGAAAGGGGGAACCAGAAAGGAAAAGCAAAGGGCAGCTTCAGGGAAGGCAGGGAGAGAACCATCCAGTCCAGAGATGGAAAAACTCTGCCAGATTGTCTGTGCCCTACATGCAGCCAGATGACAACCAGGTTTTTGTCACCTGCTACATGCTGCCAATGTAAATAAATAGAAATAAACTGAGGGATTTGAATGGACAGGGAAGACAAAAAAATTACTTAAGAAGGACATGGAGCTTTTGGAGCGAGTCCAAGGGAGGGCCACGCAGCTGATCAGAGGGCTGGAGCTCCTCTCCTGTGAGGACAGGCTGAGAGAGTTAAGGTTGCTCAGCCTGGAGAAGAGAAGGCTCTGGGGAGACCTTATAGCAGCCTTCCAGTACCTAAAGGGGGTCTACAGGAACTATGGGGAGGGACCCTTTATCAGGGAGTGTAGTGATAGGACAAGGGGTAATTACTTTAAACTAAAAGAGAGTAGACAGCTAGAAGGAAAAAATTCTTCACTGTGAAGGTGGTGAGGCACTGGAACAGGCTGCCCAGAGAAGTTGTGGATGCCCCATCCCTGGAAGTGTTCAAGGCCAGGCTGGATGGGGCTTTGGGCAACCTGATCTAGTGGAGGGTGTCCCTGCCCATGGCAGGGGCGTTGGAACTAGATGATCTTTGAGGTTCCTCCCAACACAAACCATTCAATGATTGTATGAACTTGATGGTAAAGTTACTGAAGGTTGCTCTGGGAGAGGAAAATTTTGCTGGGACTGGAGAAAGCATGTTTGGAACTGCTGAGAGTGAAGGTCCAATGAAGAAATAAAATCCACTCGCTTTGCAAGGGATGGCTCACAGAGGATAAGCAGAGTAGAGACGTACCCACTAAAATAAAATGGCTGAATTATCATTATGGCTGAATTATGGGACATCACCTGAGAATGGGTTGAAGGAAGGATGGAACCAGAGGCAAAAATCAATGTTTGAGATGCAGGCTGCAGAGAGTGCACTTCACTGTGAGTTACAATATTGAAAAAGGACAGAGTGCTACTATGGAGAATCAGGGAAAGGCAATGATCTCGTATTTGAAGTGCGCGTGGCAAATGTGGAACATCAATGAAAATGGCAAATGTGACTCAATCATCACAGTAATCACAGTATCTGAAAAGGCTACATTTTCCTACATTCAGGGAACATATAATTTATCATCTACCTTAGGTACCCGTTTTTATTGGTATCTATACCTTATAAAGAAACTGCAAATTCTTTCTATCTTGTTGTTCAGTCCTGGTTAGCTTCTGCCAACTCCCAACCCTTCTAGTTACTGGAAGACCAATATCTGTTGATTCACTCCACAGCTTAAGCTGGGTGGCCAAAACTGTTCCTGGAGGTCTAATTTCCCCCAATTTGTATAAACAGAACACTTTCAGCATGATGCACCAAGTGGCAGAGGACGTGAGCTTGTACTAATGTGAGCAAACAAAATAGGTGGGTGGCAGAAAACATCTATTTTTATAAAATAAACTTGTAGCAATGATGGCAATTATAAGAAACCTGGGAAAGACAGCAGAACTATTTTCATTCCACGGTAGTATTATGGTATGTCAGCATCAGGGTATCTAAAGGAATGAAATGTTAACAGCATTTAAAATCCCATCTGACTTCAATTCAGCCAGAGCCCTCACACAGCAGCACCTGACTCCCCTAGAGCCAGGAACATCACCCACCCACAAAAACCACTTTGTTTTGACTTTCATTCCCCATATTATCTCTGAAATCACACCCACCTGCCACTCAGCAAAAATGGGGACCTCCCACGCGTCCCCGGGGCTCATCTCCAGATGTGCTGTGGAGTTCTACAGAAGTATCAGCTCCTTGTCTGGGACTGATCACCCATACAACATGTGTGGTCTTCACGGTCTGAAAACCAACACTGGCTCCTTGGCGTGGAAGCTGGGGAAGCTCAATGGACCAACATGGGTGGAAGGGACCCCATCAGGAATTCTAATGCGTTATTTGGGTGTCTGAAAATGTTTGCTAAGGTCAGCCTCTTTGCTGTCTTCCTCTGTCTAGCTTTCTCCAAGGAACTATAAAGCAGACTAAAGGTGAGGCCCCAGTTTAAGTTGTTGGACACTAAGATTGATGCCTGTTAGTTCTAGTACAAGGGCATTTTCTTCCACAACTAATTCAGCTTCACCCATCTCAACTGCGTAACGGGCTTCCACATTTGGAGTGAAAAGACCTTTTCAGAGACTAGTGACTTTTAGTATTGTTCTAACTCACACCTTGACAACTAGACTTGTTTCTCCTGGATGTGATATTATACAAAGCAAGGAAGCAGTTGGTAAATATCCTTCAATCCAAGTCTCGTTCATCTCTGCCACATGCCAGAACGTCTGCTGAAGGTTTTGGCTACTATTCCAAACATGATGGCAGTAACAAAGCATTAAATGGTCTGTTGCACATCACAATTTAACATAGATGACTACTCCTAGCTCATGCTTCCAAGGCTTTTCCTCTGATGTCAGTACCTATGCTTTCCAGAAAGTTGCTCAGGTTACTGTTGTAACTATAACAACATCTTCCTTCCCATTTCACTTATTTAATACGAATCAAGCTAGAGTCAAACTTTTTTTTTTTCTCCCCTCTCAATAACCATCCCAGAAAGATTTAGCTGACTTAGAAATGGAGCAGATTCAGCAGTGGAGTTAACCCCCCACCCCCACACATTCAAACACAAATACATCTATTAGTCAAGCAGTGGTAGTAACCTACCTGGGGCTCAGGTTTTTTCTTCACTTTCCTTCTAAATAAATGTCCTAACTATTGGGTAATGTGGGACGCCCAGGCAGTGAACCACAAAACTCCTGCCTATGGCTTTTTTCTCATTTGAGATCCGAACTGCACTGTGCTTCACAAACATGTGGCAACACGTAAATGGAAGATCCTGCTGACGCTTAAGTTTTCAGCTACTTCAGAAATACCAGAATGGTGGTGGGTTCTGCGCACACCCCTGAGAAGTCTAGCCCCTCTCTAACTTCATCTTTGCCCTTCCACTTTTCAATCAGATTTTGCTGGACTTTCAATCTCCTTATGCAAGAGCAAGATATAAAGCCTTAGCAGCACAGTTCAACTTCTTAGAAGAGTCTGGCATTTTATACAGACCCAGATCTCTTGAAAATCCTCAACTGCACAAAAGTGGATTGGACTAATTCTTACTTTACTGAAATTATTATTCACTGGGAGCTTGCTTAAGCAAGGGCATGGATTTCAAGACTGTATCATTGTTGTTGTTGTTATTTCTTCTAACCTGCAGTTGGAGTTCACAGACCTTGATTCCTCTTGCAGATCTCAATAACAATCAATGAAATATCAGAATTCATTAGTAAGTCAGCAGAAAGAAAAGGACGTGATTTTATCACAGAACAAAAGTCTATCTTCATCTTTGTAACTGTTCTTAACAGTTTTCATCTTTTTGGAAAAAAAAAAAAAAAAGGCAACAGCTCTGTTAATTCCCAAGGCTACTTATTTTGCAAAAGAAGATACTTGAAGTTTTCTAAAGGAAGTCACATTTCCAACAGGGTACATGTGTTATAAGGATATAATTTGCTTCTTAAAACTGGGAAATCACTTTAACTTTCATATAAAAGTGTTATCTTTATGCATTGTTTTAGTTGTCCAGGTTAATTTAAAATGTACTATAAGGATGTGGAGAATTTTGAATTCTAGTTTAGTTTTTCCATCATCTATGGTATCTTTTCCATTTTATATTAATATACACAATATATGCTTCATACTTACAATACACTGTATATGCTCATAGCAGTTATTTTCTAATGTGAGAGATTCCTCTTCTTATTGCTGGAGATATATCTCACAACAGAAATGAAGAATTGTGCATCCTGTCTCAAGCTGAATAGATGTGTATTTATCTCCATCATTCACTATCCCTCCATATTAGATTTAAATTCTAGGCCAAAAATAATTTGTACAGTTACTGGTGTTAAATAAAACCCGCACTTTTTATTCAGACTTAACTAGTATTTTGAATCTCCTTTAATTCTAATTCTGTAATGCCCTGAGTGAATCAGTACTTTATTCTATTTTAGTACATAGGAACTTCAGAGATTCTGCTCCCCAATATTCATTGACAAAATATACTCAGCATAAAGAAAAGCAGATTGCCAAGACGTATGGTAACCTATCCTTAGAAAAAACCTTCTGGCATTTATTACATCTTCTGGATGACACAGGTGCATATCCATCTTATCCCATATTTGGAAAATAATACCTGCATTCTCCATTCAAATGCTTTAAACTTATTTACAGCTAGATCTGGAGACTTAATATTTATCATCACAAAGTATAAAGCCAAATGTCCTTTTTCTTCAGGAGCACCAAAGATTAACAGATTAGAATGTTTTCCACATGTCCATTTTACTGTCAAGAGAATATTAAAGAAGTTTTCCAGCTTCCGCAGCTCAGCCAGATGTCAATGGATCCCACAGTGAAGCAAAATTGGCAGAGTAGCCTTCTCATGACCCCAGCATTGTTTTATCAAGGATCAGTTTAAAAGTATAAAGGGCCATTTCTTGCTGAGATCTCTAATGTTTTTCAGCCCTTTTCCCCTGCAATTACACAAAAGTGCTGACTTTGTTGAACTACTGATACGCAGTAGTATTTCTTATGACTTCTCTCACACTGTGCTGTAATTGCTGTTTGTGTTGGCACAAGAAAAGTACCACGTCTTGTTTCCACTGTACATTTCCGGACTCTGGTTTCAGTAACATCAGTGTAGGATATTGTACTGGGCATATGTTTTGTTGTGTAAACATTAACTGGTAATTTACCCTGTCAGTCTCCACAGTATGGCCTCTAATTACCAGAGGTTGAGGGGCTTCAGATGGACATTTTATAAAATATTTACAGTAGTTAGACTGTAAATATTTTTCTTCACTGGTATCTGTGTTCTGAAAATCATTCCAAGGGAAAAAAATACAACAACATCAAAACCCATAAAAATACCCAACAACAAAAACAAATGTGTTCGTTCTTACACACCTCATTCTCTAGAGGAACTCAAGACCAGGTTCCCAATTAGTTAAGCAAAAGTTATGGCAATATTGTAGTAGACATTAGGGTATAATAAAGTATTAGATATTTCTGTTTTCTTTCAATTTGATTAGTCCCTTTTACATCTTTTGTAACAAAAAACAGTATATTATTTCTACTAGTACTTTTTTTTCTTAAAATTCATTCTCACTAAACAGCCCCTGAACTTGCAAACAGCTATGCACATGCTTAATTTGATTCAAGACTCAGACAAATGTATTTAACAAATGGGACCACTAAGGTCTTCTTGGAAAATACAGCATCTACTGCAAAGATTCAGAACCAAGGAGCAACCTCCCTTTAAGAGCTCTGGAATATATGTTTTAGTCATTCATCTATACAATTTCAAGGAAGTAGAACTTTCCATTTTGTGCTAAAATATAATGTCCTGAGTAGAATTCCAGGATGGGATTAAACAGTTAATAATTACAGTAATGTGAACAAAGAAGATGCAAAGAGGGCATCTTTTTTGACATCATAGGCACAGTGAATCTTTATTTCAAATAAAGTTTTCACCATGGTTTTCATCAAAATGCAGGAAACTAAAAAAAAAGTGTGACCGCTTCTCAGCTTCTACTATTCCTTTATAACTGGATCAATTTTGTAATATTCATCACATTACAATACCTTATTACATTACACTGCTTTCAAAGGAATCTTCCCTTCCAATACATTGGCTAATTAAGTGGTAGCATTAAGGTGAGGAGCCACAAAATGTAATCTGTCTTGCAAATTTTTTTCCCTTATTCTGAATAAAGTTCCTTTTTCAGAAAAGAAAATTGCAAATTGCTCATCCAATATATCTGCCAACAGTAAAGCCAGAACACTTCTTTTGTTTAAAAAGGCACTAAACTTAGCATCTTATCTTTTACTATAGATGCACATTATATTGCCTTGCTAAGTCTACTTTTATTCTGTTTCCTCAGTTTATTCTTTAGAAGAAAAGATACTACATCAAATTAAAAATTCTTATCTATTGTTGCAACTCAGTGCAAGCAAAATCTTACTGTTATGAACATAGATCAGAGAAAAATCTTTCTTTCTATAATTGTTTGCTTTATGCATTCACAAGGACTCTGTGTAAAGCAAATCACATCATTTGCCTCTGACAATCAGTCACCATACAGCACTTGCACTAAGCAAAAAAGGAGAAAAAAAATCAAATAAACAGGAAAATATGCAAGCTGGCAAAAATTATGCAGTCCATAAAACTATCATTCATTTATCTTTAAAAATGATCAAAAAGTTTTTATTTCTGAAAGCCTGGCTGTTTCAATTTGTACTGTAATATTTCAAAAGAAAAAAAAAAGATAAATGACAAATGATTTGACTCAGGAGACTGGTTCAGTGTTGCTTCTGCACAGCACAGAAAGAAAAGATGATTGTCATACTTTAAGTACTGCATCAGCTTTGGTTTCTGTCTTAACTGAAGAGTCATCTTTGACTTATTCCACTTACGCAAATGGTCACTTGTTCTCATCTGGCTACAGAGATCCACCCAACACTCGCATTTAGAATGAGTTCAGGAACTTCAGTCTGTCTGATCATAGTATCTCTGGATTTTCTGCAGTTTAATTTACCTTAGAAAACACCCTGAGAGCTTGTTTAAAGCCACCTGATGTATCTCAACAATAGGAACTAACTCTCCCTCCTTCATTGTTTGCTGGATGATAACAAAATTGGTTCCGAGGAGCCATAAATATGCAAGAATGGCCAGAGGTTTAGTTCCACCCCCTCAGCACAGCTGTCTGTAGAGCTGCCCAAAAAGGAAGGAAGCATTATCCCGTAAACACTGCACTTCCCTACTGGAGACACTGGGATTTGTGATTTCCCAGGACTGTCCCTGCCATTGCAAACTCCTCTGACCCTTGCTTGGGTCTGAAAGTCAGGTTCTGTGCAATACCCTCTTTTTCAGGCAGAAACTAGAATAGACACACTCACAAATAACGAAAGGTAATGAAAAGAAACAATCATTTCCAAGTGTGAAACACTGTAGTGATTCTTTCCTTATTTTACACTTGCTCTTAAACTTTAAGAAAAACTATTTCAGGGTAAAAAGGGAAGGGGAGTCATTTCCACCGAGTAGAAAAATACACATGTCTAAAAGCCATTTATCTTCTTCTAGCTGACGTCTACAGAGTCACAGCCTGATTAAAGTGCAATATGATTCTAGGAAGAATTTCTAAAAACAAGTCAAGCAACTCTTATAGAAATAATTTCTTTTCAAAATACCACGAAAATTGAACGAGGAATTAAATCCTGAATAAAAACCTGTTTTAAAAGGTTCTTAAAATAATTGTACCATCATGAAACTTTTGAATTTTTTTCTTTCACAATTGTTTTTAAAAATATGTTGAACTTCTGTATGTTATTTCTGTCACTGCATCACATACCTTTTTAGTGTGCAGCATGTAACCTCAAAACAAAGAGAAAGCAAAAAGAATAAGACTGTACCACAATCAGTCAAGAAGGAGACTAGCAGGAAACACAAACCTAGATACAGAACTACTGTCGTACTTTTAAGTTCTAGATTAGAAAGTATCTGAAGATATCCCAGAATCATCATCATAAGTACATCCTAATCACAGGAACGAATAGGTGGTCTAATGAACATAAACCTGGTATGAATCAAGTTCTCATTCCCCCAAGCCTTGAATCAAAGACGTGTAATGTGGGAAGTCCCACCTTAGCCGTAGAGATGTACAGAAGTTTAAGGAAGACCTGTACCAGCTCTGCAGTGAACCCCCCCAGGACACCAGCAGCGCGGAGCACACTCAGAGCTGACCAGAACCTCTGAAACCTCAGCTCTGAGACATCCTCGAATGGCTACGAGGAATGACAGCAAAAATCTCGCTTTTGTGCTGTTAATGCACAGCAACTTGTGCTCTTTTGTGGCTATATATACATGACCAGTAAACTAAATGGCATCAGGACTGCAACTGAATTTTCCACTATGTGTAACTCTTGCCACATTCCCCAGCACAGCTTTGGCCTGGGCCAGGTAGCGCTCGACTGAGCAATTTCTGGCACAGTCTGGGAACAAGCACCATTTAGGGATCATTCATAGTTGGCAATCTGGAAGTGCTGACCTTGTTTTGGAGGGTAAGAATTTGATTTTATGGATGCAAGCTTTTCATATCAAGGAGTGATATAGCAACTGCAGGAGTGCAAAGTCTATTCAGACATGCAGCCTTGTATCGAAAATTAATGTGACAGTTGATGAGATAGAAATTGATAAGAAGGGAGAATGGGATGGAGCAGTTCTGAGATGAGCCAGTTGTGTAGGATATGTATCTGTGGAAATCCCATTTCATTTGTTGTGAAAGTTGGAAGGTGTGTGAGAGACAAGCAAGACATCATAAAACTAAAAGGGACAGGTAACAGCTGTGGAGAACTAGCTTGTCTCTCTGTGAGAGTGCCCATGTGATGCTGCATGAGGCACAAAAAACAACTTTCAGACCAATGAAACCTCTTCATTTTCCTGTCACCTTGATAATCTAGACCCTGATTTTCAGGAATCAAAAGCTGTTGTAAAATAACAGTTATCAGTTCTATTTCTGATTGCTACGGGCAGTCATTTCATCAAACTTACAGCCAGCCATGTAGTCTCACGTAAAAAAAAAAAAAACCCCAAAATACTACCTTTTTTATGCGTGCAATCCAGTTGAGGCACAATAGAAATATGCATGAGGAATGCGACACCAGTGTGCCCTCACTGTATTTTTTATGCATGCTACAGACCAGTGACTTCAGTTTTCTAGTGCTATATTTTCACAACTCCTAAAAGTACTAAATATTTATTTTAAATTGGGCTTAGCATTTTGAAAACTATTTTATACTAATTTGTTCTATAAACACCTGAAAACCTTTTTTGAAAAGCCTTCTTACATTTCCAGCATTTGGAAGTAATTTGTTTCTAGTCCAAAAAAATGAATGTCTGTCTCTAACAGAAAGAGCTGGATTACTGCCCAGTCCACTTCAGAACTGGATGATGCTGACTCTTCGCCATTTAAATAGTCAAGTTAAACAAGACACAGTTGGGATGATAAAAGGAGGTCTGTAAAAAGACTATTGCTCTGGCCATGTGGACTTGCAACTATCAAACAATGACTAGGAAAATAGTGAAGGAGAGGAAAAAATTAACATAAGTGCCAGGGAAAATATTAGTATTAGATGAATGTAGGAGCATGGTATCTGTTCACATCATTCTCTCCTCTTGCCAGCGAGCTGCCAGCAGGATATTTACTCTGCTTAAGCACTGACAGAGGCAAAGAATGGCAAAAAGATATTACAAAGGAGAACAAAGGAGAGGGGAGGTAGATACTAACAGTCTGTATGGAGTATTATCCTCAAATGTGCGTATAATCTGCTGGTTTTGTATCTAAATTATATTCTATGCTATTTTGTGTGAGCCTTGTTTGCAAGCACAACTTTGCAAGTCTCTTGTTAGTTGGCAAAAGGTAAAATAAGACAGAATTGTCTTCTTGTATTCTATTAATATTAATTCCTTTCCCTGTTACAAACTATAGTTCCAGATATGGCAACTAAAGAATGATGCAGCAGAACAGAATCTGATGAAGACCAAAGAATCATTTAAAATTAATTCTCTGAATCTATTTACCTTTGCATGGGAAGAAGTGCATTCATAAGACGAGAAAGATGCACAGTAATGAAAGCAACATTAAAATGCCTTTTAGGCACTGGTCCACCAAATCAGCATGGCCTTAATGCTTCTAGTTTTAACAAATCAGAAAATTATCAATGAAGCTGAAATTGGAATGTACCACTGACACTGAAGAATGAAACATGCAAATGAACACCACTTACAGGATGGGAAACTCAGAAATGAAAGCATTTAAGATGTGATTAGAAAAGCTACAAGAAAACAGCATTCCAAGAAAAAAAGCAGAAGTATGCAAGGAGGATGCAAACACAGAAAAAGAGAAAAGAGCATAGAATATTTGGGCCAAATTCATTCTTTCTATAAATCCACAGCTTCAATGCTATTAGTACAGAAATTATCTTTGGCTTTAAGATAGAAAACTAAAACCACTTCAGATTTTATTTCTCTAGTTGCTGCAGTGATTTCTCCATTCATATTCCATTCAGACCTAGAGTGATAAATCTATATGAACTTACAGAGATATAAAGAGAAACGTGTAGATTTGCCTGAGATATTAAAGGTTCAGAAATGTTTTAAAAGACAGTTGAGGTTTGATTGTAAGCCAAAGGGAAGTTGTGTGTACTGGTCCAAGTCAACTCTAGTGGGGGAATTTGGAGGTGAGAATAATCTATAACTGATGAAGGATCTCTTGGTATCCTGAAACACGCTCAAACTTGAGGTTTGTTGGTTCAGTAACTAGGGTTGAAAGCTTCTGAAATTCAATCAGCATATTAGAGGCAACTAGAAAAATATAGATTTCTATTATTTGTTAATCATTTACAATATACTAAGTTTCACTTAAAATAAACAGCAAAAAACAGAACAACATATAGGCTACCTATTGGTATATGCATGTAAATACCTCTTTGCCTCAGGAACTCTGGCTGCTATTTCAGTATACAGTAACAAATACACGCCCTTTCCTATCCTAAAAAGTTGAAAAAATAAAAATCTTGAAACAAAGTCTCCTGTTTAAACCTTTTTTCCTATTAAAAGTATAAGAATTGTAACAACAGTAATGAGGAATTTATTTGTGAACTATCAGGCTATCAAGCTTTTCTGAAGCATAGGGAGAAAGGTCAAAAACTTTCAGCTCCTCAGAAATTGCATACTATGCACATCCTGCAAAAAGCAGCAGAAAGCAATAAAAATAGGGTTGCTACTTCTTTTGTACTGATCTGAGAAAAAAGCAGGAGTGGTACTGCCTGTTCATTTGCTTGCTTGCTTATTTTGCTGAAATTGTAGGCGACAATGTAAATCCAGTACCTATAAAATGGCCAAAAGAAAAAAAAAGAAAGAACAGAGAAAATATTGGAAAACATTTCTCAGATTTTCAGCATGAATGCCTATGTTTTCATTTTCTTCCCATATGTAGGTCTGATTTATTCATTTGTGCAGTATGTTTTTTCACTTACAAAAGTAACTAGCTGACTGCTCATAGTTGCAATATTATTTGATAAAACGCAAGTGGTTTTCTACTTTCCTAAAGCATGCACCCTCTTTTTAAGTTTTCCTCACAGAAACCTTGCAGTCTGGTACCTTTTCACAATTCACTTGCCATGTTCACCCCAACTTATCTCCTTTCAAATACACAGTCTTATTCACCTTTGTCTTGTTAGTTTTCAATCTTAAACAATTCTACACATTATCTTCTTTCCTACATACTCCTTCAGCTCAAACATCCTTTCCACATACTCCTTCAGTGCAAACATCTGGGGTTTTTAATTGCTAGTTTTACCAAAGCTCTGTGTTGTTTCTATGAGGAAAAGGAAATAAAAAGAAACAGAAACAAAAAAGCAAACTGATGTTTTCTAAGGAATTTTGTGTTATTTCTAACAGCTCTTTTAGTTTGCTGACAAATAATTCAATAATATTGTTTACACTTTCAAATCCAGAAAATACCTGGTAAGTTCCCAGGATAAATTAGTTCCTAGAGAAATCCAAAAGTAGAAAGCTCTAGGAAGATCCTTGTTTAAAAGGACAGGCATGTTGTAATAAATAATCTCTTGCTTTACCTAAAATTCTGTGTATTCCTATACTCTTCCTTTTCATCGCAAACACTTTCTTTTGCATGTTTTAGAATATTACACAGATTTACACTTACAAATTGTGCTAGCTATCCTGTTTCTCACAAAGGCAATCTAAAATTTGAAAAGTTTCACTTCTACAAGTTAGAACAATTGCCTTTAACATGAGCATTATGGTTTTGCAAATTATTCATTTAAGCAGGAAAACCTGGGACCCACAGGCCAATACTTCCACAACCCTGCTGAAGGGTGCTTTCCAGCTTGAAGAAATTCCGTTTCATAACTCCATTTGTTTCCTGCCATTTAGCCAACTTTCCACTTATTACATGCCTCCACGCCTTAATATTAACTTCCAGTGCAGAACACTGTAAATTGTTTTCTGAAAAATCAAAGCATACGATGGCCACTGTATATCCTTTGTCTTCTTTGGCAGTGACTGCCTCCAAGAATTCCAGCGAAATATTGAAGCATGACCAGCCCTTCCTGAATCCCGTACAGCTATTCTCAGTCAAGCTGTGTTTTCTAATGTTTCCCTATCTGAACCTTGAAGTTAGTTTCTGGAGATCTCTGTTGAGTCTTCTGCAGTTTCCTAGCATATCTTTATAAACAGCAGAGGAAAGTAAACTTGTGAGGTCTCTTAAAACCTTTCCAGTTCTAAGCATTTCTCAAAATAGGAATGCAAAAATATTATCATTTTTTGAAGATCCCAAACTATGTGCGTGCTTCATATGGCAAATCTTTCCTCTCCTCGCATTCTGCTACATAAATTCTTCAGAGTGCCAGGCTGTGCAGGGGAAAGGAAATGGAGCATTACAGAACTCAGATAATTTAATTGGGCATGTATGTATTTCGATCACATGCCCACTCACATACCTAAGCTTTTTTAATCTCAAAATTACTTTCTATACCAAACTTTAAATCTATTCAGTTTCTAAACTTCAATTGCAAAAAATAAATTTTAAATATAGACTTCATAAAAATAATTTTTACTTGTCCGATGCTCTTCCTCTGTAGATTTTTGTTTTAGTATTTCACAACTTAAAAGAGATACACCTTATTCCTGTTTTACAAATAAAAAATTGAAGAAAAGCAACGCGCACAGTGACATGTCAAATCAGGAAAAGACAAGTCGAGATGTTATGGTTCCTGCCTCCTGTACTTCATTAATTTCATATAATACCTCCCTATTGGCTTAAAAAAACCTGTCTGTAGTAGAGTGTTGAAATTTTAACTAAACTACCATGACTATTTTTGCTCTGTTAAAAATTAGTTTAGATGTAAATCATTTCATTGCCAGGCAGTGGGTACCCCAGCACACTGCTGATAATAAACCAAAATCCTAGTGGTATTTAATGTATTATTCAAGCAAGAAATTTGGCAGCCCACTACATACAATTTCATGTCCTCAATTACTATATAATTCCCTAAACCCAGTAGTTTTTGATTTGCATAGCAACAGAGAAATATGGGTAGACTGCCTTCCTCAGCTAGAAAGTTCATATTCACTGTTACATGAGAAATTCCTAGCTCAGGTCTAGCACAACGAGTACATGCAAAGCTTCACACTTTTACATGGTTGCTTATCTATATTCTCTACCTTAAAACTGAAGTGGCAATTTAGTCTGCTACACTATAGCTCTGAATGATTGTGCTTTGCAGGGAATGAAGAAGAGAGCATTTCTTACAAATAAAGAATGGTAAAGTGTCTTTTTTTCTTTCTTTCTTTCTTTCTTGATACCATTTGAATGTTCAATTTTAGGTTGCTAATCAGTTAGCCAGGAGTTGAGAGATGTAGATGTATAAGCAAATGTATAATCCCACCAATGGTCATTAGGAGGAAGTTGTTGAACTACCAATGAGTCAAGGGCAGATAAAGCCGGGAGACGGGACAGAAGATTTTAAATCTTTGTTCAAGGCCTGTGCATACACTTTGTTCTCTGGTTTACAGGGAGAAACTGAAGGAATTCAGATGTTGATTAAACCTAGGCTGTAGGCAGATAAAAAGCAGTCCTAAATTTTGATCCTCCAAAATGGTGACCATTTAGATCAGCACATAAATAAATGTGCATACCTGAATTAATGATGCTTTCAGTTAACCCTGCTTTTTTTGTTCTCTTTTGAAGTCTCTGTTTTGTTACTCAGCGTGCTGTGGATTTTTTGATTACTGTTTCATCCTTAGAAAATCAGGGAACCAAGAGTTTTTAGTTTTAATGTTTAATTTTTACATATATCATGTCCTCATTGCTCTCTTCTAATACAGCATTTTGCAACAAAGCTCATCTAGTTTTACAATCTCTTAATTTTGTGGCCATATCCAAGCAACCATCCAAAAGATCACAGCCCTGCTATGGTTTTGCATTAAAATTATGAAAAAGGGGGAATTTCAACATAAATCTGAGAGAAACCTGCTGGTTTTAACTTTGTATCTCTTTGGAAATGAACTCCAAAGAAGAAATTAGGGCATAAAGCTCACAAAAACTAAACCAAAGGAAAATGTGCTTATGAGTTTTTACAACATAATGTTTTGAAAAATTGTACTTCAAAAAATTATCCTGTTGCTTCTTTTTAAACCAAGAGATTATACTGTGACTGTATACATGTTTGTATGTATAACTCAGTAAAAAAGTAACAAATCACCAACAGAAACCCTAGAACAATTTATATGTGACTAGCATACACATGTATTTGCCTTCTTCCCATTCCACCTCCCACCACTGCTATCCATACCTTCATGCCATTTTACCATTATTCTCTTTTAGCACTTCTCTATTCTATTCAGCTACTCTAACCTGCACGGCTTCTAGCTGTACCTACTAGTCATACACTGGGATAAGCTAGCATGAGCCCTGCATCCCTGTAGACATCTACTAAAATAAGCTGGACAAATCAAAGGTGAAAGAACTGCCTGCAGGATACAAATGCTAAGTGAATTTTCTACGACAGAGATATTCTTACAGATTCTGTATTTATCTGGGAATTCATCATTATGGGTATATTCTTTTAGGTCACTTAGTCACAGAACTACAGGTCTAAAAAATTAAGAGGAAAATGGCAATGAAAGTAAGCTGGCACCTAAAAGAGATGTTTAAGATCTGTCAGACACAGACACCAATTCCTCAGGCTGATTGCTGGACTCTTTTTTTGACCCAACAGAGGTCCCAGTGCAGAACTGTTAGGGCTTTGTGTACACCCAGACACCAGGAAATGCCTTCTGGATTTAACTGAGTAGCAGTATCTTGCCTTTCTGCAAGACAAAGCCTCCAGCACATGAGACCCACTAACTCTCACAGCAGCTCTGTCTCCCAGGTCAGTACCCACTCCACTACCTGCTATTCAGGGACATCCTTAAAGCTCAAGATATTGGTTGTTAGTCCCTCCTCCAAAGACTTGACTGTCTCAAGGAGCAGCAAGGACAGACTGCTCCATAAAGGAAGGCAAGTGAGAAGCCAAGTCACAGCTAGGGAGGCAGCGGTGGCAACCTCACCAAAAAAGAGCCAGGAAGTCGAGTCAGAGATTCAAGGCCAGGATCAGGTCTGGAGACAGTAACCAGATCAGTCACAGATCATCCAGGTCTGAGGCTAAGCCAGTAAGTCAAGCCAGAGGGTGAGGATGATGGTGAGAATCAGGGAGGTACAAGACTGGGAGCAAGCGGAATTGCAACGCTGCTGCGGAGTAGCTCAGGTGAGGGCCAAGCAGAAGAGCTTCAGGTTTAAAGCCACCACCGAGTTAAGGAGGCAGAGCCCCCACCAAGGCTCCCTCGCAGCAAGCAACTCTGGGACAACAGATCTTAGCAGCAAGCTGGCCTCTAACCACCAGCTGAAAGGGTCTTGACAGCCTGTGACTACAGGCAAGCTCAACAGCCACAAATACAGCAAATCCTGTATTTGAAAAAAAAAAAAAAAAAAAGAACAAGCTAGGTACTTACATCTAGGAGCTGGTTTTGGGTGGAAAATTCATCTCACCTAAGGCTTCACGTGTAAGCTCACATGAATCATGGAGGAGGGAATTTTAAACACAGTCTTTTTTCTTTAACTTAGGCTCTACCATTTCAGGCTGTTGGCCATTGTGGACTCTATTCCTGTAACACAATGATCCTTGTGAATTAATAAACCACGAACTTCAGCATCTATGTTCAGATTCCTTTCCTGGTTCCGGCACTTAAAACTCAGCCAAGTCAACATTGAGTGCCTTTGTGTGAACCTAGTTCTTAGTGCATAAGTTAACAGGATCCACAAAAAAATGCAAGTTGGTTAGTCTCTCCAGCATGCACCAAAGGGGCTAGAATCTATTTAGTTAAGTGATGAAGGGAAGAGGTCAGCAGCCAGCCATTTCTATTTGGATTAAAAAAAAAAAAAAAGTTTATTTAATCTTTAAAATTCAAGGATCTTAAAGACATTAAATATTTTAGACTCTCTGTAAGGGGATATATTATAATGTTTGTAATGAAAACTTGTATTCACAAATTTGGATTTTGCAGTCTGAACTTTGGAAGTTTAATTAGAGGCTTACTAAATTTTGTTTCTGCTACTAAAGTGTGGATTTTATTTAAAAATTCCTGGTTTTTGGAAAAAGAAAGCACTAGTAAAAAGTCGCTTCATTTAGCAAATCATCAATTGTATTCATCTCATTGTGTCCAATAGGTGGAAATGATTACACAAGGTAGTAAAAATCCTTGCTCCTTGTAAGTAATTAGAGTTTATGCTTGTTTTCTCTAAGTTAGGATTTGATCCCAGTAGTGTAGGGATCAGTTTATATTAATGAATTACAATAGCGACTTGAATTTCATAAAGTTCTATGGGATTACCATGCGATTGTTTCATTCATTGAGGTATCACTGCCAGCCAAAACTCCTCTTTGCCTCTCAGCATATTCTTTCCCATGTTCGGATATGTGCTATGAAAACAGACAAAGCGAATTCTGGCAACTACACAAGCTATGCAAGAAAAGAGTTCTGTATCACTTCTATTAAAAAACTTCCCCTTTCTTACCCGTTCTGTACATGCTACTGGAGTCAATTCTCAAGGTAACTCAAATCTCCCCAGATCAATGGTGTACCTTATTGGGGCCTCTCCAGCACAGAAGTTTCCTGACCCATCTTTTTACCCTTCCTTGGAGGTCTGTAAGAATTTCCTACAAATGTTTTACTACTTCTTTTAGCTACATTTGGTGTTTGTCACATTAGCCAACCTACATATGTAATTTTAATCAAAATATCACAACCTCTGACTAGATTGCCCCATCACTTCCCACCTTCTGAATCTCTCTTTCTTTGGTAAATTGTATACTCTGGTATTTTTACATTAAACAATTTAACCAAGAGTCAGTCATGTTTCTACTTTAAATGTTTACTGTTTTGTTCTGAAGCATCACTTCATGTTCCTCACATTTTTACACAGACTGTCTTCATAAGAGAAAGTGAATTTCCTTTCTCTAAGCATTGCTTTCTATCCATATTATTCACTTCAACAACTTAAAAAATTACTTATCCTTTAAAAGCTGGCTAATCTCTCTCCCATCTTTCACTACCTATCCTTTTGCTAAAACAACACACATAAAACTGAATACTAAAATTACAAGACTACTTCCCTGCTAATTTCTTATACAGATACGGCCTGTCAGTTCTAGATGACTTTGGATCAGTCCCAAACAAAAGAAAATATTCTGGGTAGTATAATCCTGCATGGAACAATGTGATCTGTATAAAAAATCACTTACTGAATCACCAGCACCTCTTTCCACTCCTAGGAGATCTCCCATCGAAGCAATGCCTGAATTAGTGCAGAGTGATTTGTGGCTTTCCAGCTGTCGTTCATTAATTCTTAGGAAATACAATATACAATACAATAGTACTCAGCTTGAGGTTGTAGTCTGCAATTTCTTAGGAAGAGTGTAATTTGCCTGCTGAATGTTCTTTAAAATTGTTTTCAAACAAGAACTGTAGCCCATTATTTCTATAACCCCTCAAACACATTTCACTCCTGATGAAATATTCTATCAGTCGCACAGACCCATAAAGGAGGAAGGGTAAGGAATTGCATCTGTGGAGAGTCTGGTCTATGAAATGAATGGCTGAGTTGAAGACAAGGGGTTTTACTCCAGTACTTTGCCATTCACATATTTTTGGCAGAGAGGAAAGCACAGGCAAGCCTGACAGCAGGGGCTTGAAGTGACCTGGGCACTCTGATCCACTGGCTTTGGCACTTTACCATCTGGCTGACCTGTAAAAGTTATCCTGTTTTAGAAAGAGCATTGCTGAGCTATAATTCACCACTGGCTGCTTCGTTTCTTTGACCAGAGACAAGAGAGGATGTTGTGATGTGCGGGCCCCGTTTGAGGATCCGAGAGCCTGGGGACCTACCTCTGGAGCGAGCCAAGGAGCTGTTTGCACAAAGCCAGTCAGAGAGACTGTGTAATGCCTGCTTCATCAAGGACTTTTGGCAAAATCTATGACAAGTTCAGCTCAGCCAAAAACACCGCACCTTTAGACATCCACCGTAGCAGAACTTGAGCACATGGGGAAGTTTTCTGGTGGGTCTCAGGCACCCCCAGCTTCCCAGAAATCTGAGAAGGTTGCATAGGGGTTTTTTTTTAAGTCTATTGCTCTCTTGAATTTACATGTTAATTAGCCTGAACTGCACATTAGGTACCTAAGAGCTTTTTTCCCCTTTAACTCTTACACGCTTGGTTTAAGAAGTAAATAAAAAGATAGGAGCAGGAGGTAAACCTGAAACAAGAATCCCTGACAACAAATATTGGGGTTAACAAAGCATAGCCATCATTCAGTGTTTAGTAGGCACCATGACAGCAATTATTTTAAGGAAGGATTTGAAAAACAATGCTTCAAGTATTTTTATGGCGAACTCCTCCCATGCTCAAGGGTTTTCATGCTTTTAGCTATTACATCTGCAACTGAAGCTAACTGTGAAATTAGCAATTTATTTATCCCATGGTACATACACAGACATTTGCAACAGTAAAAGTGAGTAAAGGTCAACAGTGAACACTCTGAGTAAAAGTTAGAACCATTTTTACCAGATTTTATCATTCAGTATTTAATCAAATACCTGCAGAGATTCCCATATTGAAACATCAAACATATTCCCTGTCCCTTCTTGTTGCTCATATCACTAATAGTGTTAACACACTGCTGTTATTTCTAAACAACATAATACGAGCTTTGCCAAAATAACAAGTCAGGACAAAGGAAAGTTGACCTTAAAAATGGCTGCCTGAATTGCAAGGAAAAAGAAGATGCCATTAAGTATAAAATAGAACAATAAATGCCTACAATTTGTAAACAGCTTTTGATTCTGTAATATTTAGTAAAAATAGGTCTCCTTTGGAATGCATGTACACATTGAGATATTTTTCAAGATTTTATCTTTACAAAAACTGCGTTAGAACTTTTAGTCTGTTTCTTGTATTGTGTCCCATTCTTAAATATATATAAACACAAAGGGAAAAATCTCTCTTATGGAAATTAACTATTTCTGATTATTTTGCCACAGATTTGAAAGAAGATTAAATAGGATATAAAGTTGTTGCTAATCTTATTTGGAAGGTATAACTGATAAACAAAAAGGCATACTGAAGGCATGTTAACAGTGATAAAATTACCTAGACCACTCTGTGTACATAATTACCAATAACTTAGATTTCTACATCTGAAATCAAGATGTAATTATGCATTATTCTATTTTATATTTTGACACCTCTGTAAAATAGAAATTTCAGTTTAGCGAACAATGAACATACAGATGTTCCTAAGAAAAGCAGCATCTGAGACATCAGAAGAAAATTACATTTTATCTCCCTCATTCATCCAAAATCAATGGAATATAACAATCACCACTGTTTCTCAGCGATTTTGTAGGGAATTGAAGGTAATAAGTACATAAAAACTGACATTTTCTTGCAAAAGCAACAGCAGTAATACCTGTAGACAATATGATGCGTGAGCAATACTTTCTGAAAGTTTAGTGAGTGCCTCTTTCCTTTTCTAGTAATTTCTTTAAGGCTGGAATTTTTTAAAATTGTGCATTTGAATTAAACTAAGACTACTACTATCATATCTATAAAATGAGAACCTGAGTTACCTGTATAGCTGTGAGGATATTGGCTAACGCCTGGCCATACGTGTCATGACAGTGAACAGCAAGAGCACTCAGAGGAATTTCTTTCATAACAGCTTCCAACATTCTTTTCATACTTCCAGGAGTCCCCACACCAATTGTGTCCCCCAGAGAGATTTCATAACAGCCCATACTGTACAGCCGCTTAGATACCTGATTAGAAACAGAGAAACATGAAAAGGTCAAGATGAAAGAATACAAAATAGGGTCAAGAACATACATTAAAAAGGACACACTTCTGTAAAAGTTTCAGGTTTTGACCCACCAAGGTGGACCTATGTATCAGAAACCCCTATTAATTCTTGAAAATTGTTACCCAAGAAGAACGTCCCATAGATCCTCTTATTTTAAATTTATAGTTCTGCTTCTGTACATGGACTAACCAACCAAGCCAAATCCATCAAAAACTTACTTTTTGACTCTCCCACAGAATCCAAATAAGCAAGATTTTACACTATGAATTAAGTTTCTGTCAAGCCCTTTCCCAACATTTTCCTCTCTCTGGGGATTTCCCAGCTGTTTGGTTTTCTCCGTGTACTTTTCAGCTTACAAATTGTGCAGGGTAAAGACCTGCCTTTTTGTTTGCTTGTTACATGGAGCCAAGCACATGGCTGAACTAAGACAATAAATAATTAACAAGAAGCCTGATTTTGCTTTCTCTTGGCACTGAAAACATCAATGAAAACTGAAGTTTAAACTTGTTGCCGTTAATATTAATTTTGCTTGCTTTTCATGAAATCAAACATTAAAATACTAATAATGCAAAACTGTAACTTAATTAACATTCTAGTCTTTACGTTTTAAAATTTTTCTTAATACAAAACCCTATACAAATAGTTCTTACTTGTGTAAGTAGAGCCCTAAATGTTTCTGGAATTACGTCTTTGAGTTCTTTGTACAAGTAAGAGATTTGAGGTCTGGCTTCATAATGTTTGTATGGAGAGACACATACACTCAGAAGTACAAAATTATGCTTGCACCAAAAATATTGCTTTAGAAATTGAATGTAGGATCTTTCCATCTTGGTTTTGTTGAATTTGTTTGAAAAGGGTTTAACCTTATTTTCAGTTGCTGAGCACGTTTGTCCTCTTTGGCATTCCCCACTGTGTACCAGCAATCCCAAAAGGCCACTCCACGGGAACAGAATCCCAATCTGGAAATTAACTGTTTAGAAATGAAAAACTACAACCCTTTTCCAAGGCATCTTCAGTTGCATTGCACTCTGCTGTTAAAGCAATTCCAGGATTTATTCAGTGGGATTGCTGTGAATATGTCTGAGGAAGCTGACAAAGTGCTGCACCAGCAGTCTCGGAAGTGCTGGATTAATATTGCTGTTCACTTAATTCAAAGAACAGCTGAAAAAGAATTTCAAGTAGTCTGAATCGGTCTGCTTAAAGCTCAGAAGTGCTATGACTATTGCAACGGTAGTAAAACTCTGTGCTTTACAGTCAAAGAGACCCTGGTTCGTATCAACGTAAATTCAATATACGCTTGACAAAAGGGACATTCACCAGATTGCAAAAAAAGATTCTATCTTCCAGCATATTTTCATAACACCAACACAGGGCAGGTGTTTTAACTGGACTACTGTTATAAGAAGAAAAAAGATCGTCTGCAGTTAGTGGTAGATTACCTCTAGTTAACCCCCAAACTTCCGTTTTTGTTTAAGATCAGATTAAAAGAAGCAGACTGCATTTTTTTCTCATGTTCTTTTTCATTCATGATGTAAAGTTTCTCTAGATGAGCACTGTAGTGATAACAAAGAGACTAAACTGCTAGAAATCATGTTGCATTCACTTCTTTCTCATGCTCAGTTCTTAGGTGTCTCAGCTTCTGAAAGTAAAGTTATGAAAGATGAAAGAAGAGAGGGGGAAACTCTGCTAACAAGCTGAGCATCATCACTGACTTGTCATGATCTAACCTTAAATTGACTCTTAAAAAGAGATCTATATTTAATTTCCAGAAGAATGTGCATGCTTGGAAGCTGAATGGGAGTTTTTCATATTGGATTTTCTATCCTACCATAGTAGGAGTCAGCCCATTAGTTACAGTTTTGTAAGTTTTCAATGTGGATTTTTGGGAGGAGGGTGGGGGAGAAGAGAACACACTGTTTTGTCAATGTAAGCAGAATGTGATTATGAGCTTGCAGCTTTGTTGATTGAACAGGGTTGTGTTCTGCACCACTGAGCAGTTTTACTATGTATGAGTCTTGTGCTACTCCCCTTGGGAGCACGGCCCTGACACCAAGCATTGATCAAAATGGGAATTGGTGACCCAGCACTGCAACCCCTTAGGCATGTGAGCAATCCTACTGCTGGAAATAATATCTAAAACTATATTCTTAAACTGAATACAAAAGGTCATAACTGAGTTACAAATGATTTTAAGCAAATAACTTAAAAACGCACTGCAGTCCCTGTGCTGTAAGGGAAATTTTGTAATAATCCAACAGCATTCAAATAAGAATAGGCACGTTTTCTGTAGCCTGATCAGCCTGTATGCTGGATAATACTTACATGAATTCACTGCTCTAAGTTAAAAGGAAGCTAAGGAGAGAAAGAAGCAGGCAGAAAAATAAAAACAACCAATATAACTGGAAGACAATGGATAACACAATTGGCTTCAAGGATGTTACACGGTGCTTCCAACAACTTCCAAGCCTTATTTGCCTAAGGTTGAAATTCAGAAACCACAGGATAATAAATGGTTAAAATAGTGACTCCATTTCAAGAAAAAGCAGAGTGATAAAAAAGGACTATGCAGTTTATTTTAATAGATGAGAATTTTTTTTTTTTTTTAAATGAAGAACCATATGGATGTATGGGATAGATTCTAGAAGTCTGAAAGCATCTGAAGTTTGCATTCACTAGGCAACTATGTGTAAAACGCCAGAAATGCGTATAGTCTGGTTAATGAGCCACCTCTCCTAATTGGTTTTGTTTCAGTTAAAAAATCTTTTGCTTAAAAACAAACAAAAAATATTGGTTACTGTCATTGACTGCGGAAGAAACAGTCAAAACCTTTGAATCATAGCTGCTGATTGCAATGTGCAATCAAGGGAGTCACGCATTCCCATCCCGACAAAGATGATGACCAGAGCTCCCTTGAAAGGGTTTAACAATGCGGCCGGTAATTTTGATAATTCTGATTCAGCAAAGGATGAGTGCATGTGTTTATGTAAAATCCATTAACAGCTAATCAGATGCTTCTATATAAACATCAGTGCTTGCTGAATCAGGTCCTCAAGAACTTCAGCGAGGCAGCTTTTATTCTTAAACACATACACAATGGTGTACGGGTACACAAGAAGACACTTATTAGGATGAAGACAGAAAATAAAATATCTGTGTGAATAAAGGTTTGCAGGTTTGGAACATTAAATAGCACTCCCACTGGCAAACTGAAAAAGAGCTCTCCTGTGCAAGGAGAGTAGTTAAAGAACAAACAACACATGGAAAGAAGCCTGTTGGGGAACATGATATTGCAGTAAGCAATTTACCAACAGCACAGCTGAATCTGTCATCGCCGCTCTAACTAAAGCTGTGTCACTTCTTCCTTTCACTTCATACTAAACCCAGTTAATGTAGAAATATCGAGTACCTTCCAATTTAGCTATTTTTTTCAAAGACTGTGAGTATATGTGGCTGCTGTGGGAGAAGTATTATCACAAGTTCCATCTGGAATGTATACTAGAAGATGATGCAGGAGAACAGGACCTGAAAGCCACACAGGCAGAACACAATATATCAGACAAATGTTGACTAGCTGCTAATGCTACAAAGGGGAAAAAAAAAAAAAGTGGTTTGGGGATTCTGCTAGATCACCAAAAGTAGGTGATTAAGTGTAACAGAGAAGACAAGTCATTCTCCAGGAGGAAAGCCAGTGTGTTCTGCCTTGTGCCTCTTCAATTCTCTCCACCTTTTTCTCCACTGTCCATTTCAGTTTACGTGCCCTCTTTGTCTTCCTGCAAAATTTAACACTTGTGTTTCACTTGCCTCTTTCTTTGCTGGAAAAAAAGGCTGGACTAAGATATCATCTTTCATCTCTTTTATCTCATTTTTATTTTATTATGGGAAAAGGAGATGGGGAGGGAAGGTGCAGCTTATTCCACCATAGCAGCAGAGCAAGCAGTAGGAAATCATGTTGGGGATGAGTTTTGGTTCCTGTGTCAATCACATGACATTCACCAGAAGCACAATGTTGTAGCAGTGGCTCTACCAGCTGACAGCACAGTATGCTTATAGCAGCAGAAAATGGATGTTAAAGCAGACACCCTTTGCAAGAGATTGTGCTGGAAATCATCTTGTACAACACGGTCCGCTGACATATGTGCTTGAGTCTATTTGCTTAAGCACTTCCCTACCTTCTTGTTGGAGGAAATAGCACATAATATTTTTCCTCATGACTGATAACAATCAAAACGTACTATTTTCCTTAGATTTGACTGCATATGGTTGAGTGAGGTTATGCACCCAGTTTTAGTATTAGCTATGTTTCGTGTTTGCTTTCCTTAAACTTTATCCATTAAAGATCTTTTTAGGATTAAGTAAGGAACATTACTTAGAGACGTTTTAAAATGTATTTTTGATTCATTAAAAAGACAAGCCAGAAGTTCACTCTTACTTCTGCCACTTTAGCTGGTATGATGTTTCCTTCATATGGGCATCCCAATGCACATGACACATACCTACAATAAAAAGAACACACAAAGATACTTCTGTTTTATATATGTGTATCTGTATCCATCCATGTTACATTAAAAAAAAGAGGTTAAATACAATTTTGAATATTTAAGCCAGTCAATGTAGAATAAATATTTGAATGAAAAGTTAAAATTACATCAGATGAAAATAGCAGGTTTATCAATTTTCTTTTTAAATCACAGAATAGAGATTTATAACTTACTTTATGCTCAATGTATGTCACAAGTTGTAAAGGACTGGCAATGCAGCCAAGCTAATGCTGCTGCAGGAGACTTGAATTTTTCTTGGTATTTCCTTCTGAAGTTGTAAAAGCCAGCTCAAGTTTTGCCCTGCCTGGCCCACACCAAGTATTCAGAGGAAGACAGCATTTTCTTCCTTGTGCCACCTACCCGTATCATAGAGAGCAACACATGGACACAAGCAACTTCTAATAACCCCACGATCACATAAGTCATTAGAACTGTGGTGAATGAGGTAGCTTTCACCCTCTTATCTCTGTACTGGCATTTCTGTCCCAGTGCCCCAGAAGAATTATAGCTCCATTGTAAGCTGTAGTTTAGGTATGCCTTGGGACAAGAAAAGAAGAAACTGAGAAGCCAGACTGTGTCTCTCAGCAGCTATCGGCTTCACAAAGCACAAAAATTGAAAGCCACAACCAAGCCTCCATTGTTCAGTCTTAATGGCATGTTAGCGTAGAATTTGGTTTAAATTTCCTTTTTTTAATGACAATTAAGAGCCATGAAATTCCAATTAAACTTCTAATTGTTTATCTTAAATTGATTAGGAGTAGGATTAAACTAACCAGAAACAGCCATTCAAAATCAAAATAAGTGTGGCTGTAGAGGGATTTACAGATTCAGAGGCAGGCAGAGCCCCAGTCCCTGTGGGAGGTTGCTCAACTGCTTAATAGAAGAACAAGAGCCTTCATCGATCCCCCATCGTTCCCTTTCCCTCAACACTAAAGGATATAATGTAAAATTATACACTATATAATGCAAACAGGATTGAACAGATGCCAGTTTGTATGTAGTCAAGGTCCATAGGGTAAAGGATGTATTGTTTCTTTGCAGTTGAAGGAGAAACTGATTGATAAAATGTGAAATTAGGATGAGTTTCAGGCAAAAAAAATTGTGAAAGAAATGTCAACATTTTAATGTGTAGAATATATAATGTCCCCTACATGAAGGTACAGTGTTGGCACACTGGAAGTAGCAGTAAGAAAGAAGCAAACCTTGAACCTAAAAAGAATCTGATTAGCCCTGACAAAGAAATGGAAATGAATTTTGTTTCCATAAAAGTGGTTGGGTCCATTATATCCTGCTCATAATTTTAGTCCAGATCCCTACTAGGCATGATTTCAATTATCTGTATGTCATTATGAAAAGCAGGTTTTTGAAACTTGGCCATAGACTTCACTAAATATCACCCCCAATTTAGATGTCACTGTTTAAGTTTTGAAATTCTAAGTTTTCTTATCTACATTAAAGATAAAAAAAGTAGCTACTGTTAACAGTTAAACACTGACCTGCTTTTCAGCAACACATAATCCAAAAACAATTCAGGATAATTTCCTTAATTTTTTTACGTATACAGTTTTTCAAATGAAACCAAGCATGAAAAATTTCAGACCCAAAGGATTGCTTTTTACATAATACTACAGTGCCTAGAGCTAGTCAATACACAGACTTTTACTAAAATTATTTTGCAACATCAGCCACAGCACTTACTATGAAGGGAGCAAGAACAGTACCACATACAAAGTAAATGCAAAACATCCAGTACGTATGTGCACATGGTCCCTTTAATTACATATATCTTTACATGTTCCTAACGGCTACATATGTTAGATCAAGAAGACACGCATTTGGTAGTGATAATGTGGCATGAATGACATCTGGAATGGAGCAGGGCAAGCAAAAGTAAAAGCAAGCCAAAAGGTATCTAGAGAACAAGGGAATACTCCCTGTGGTTCACACCAGCAAGCAGAAACTCGCCTGAGCTCACATAATTCAGCTGGGCCTGCTGGGGTATGAAAGTATGTGGTGACCTGAGGAATCTGCCTACTACAATGTACAAATCTGTTTGAGATTATGAACTCTCTGCATGCTTACACCATTGTGACTAGACTGACATTTTAAACAAGGAATATATGATGGATGTAATCTATTTAGGCATCTGATATTCAATATTAAACTGGAGAAAATAGGGACTACTGAAAGAATTTGACAGGTAAAGAACTTCCTACCAGAGAGAGAACAAAGTCCTGTGGAGAATGAAAGATCTGTTTTTCAGTAGAGTTCATCAAGGATGAGCTTGGCAGAATTTTATCTAATATTTTCATTTAATGAATTGGCATAAAAAGTAGAGATGTGGTGATAACATTAAATTTCTTGGTATTGTCAATACAAAAAAAAAGCACTGGGATTCCATGGAGGAAGGACAGGAGCAATAGAAATAGGGCTCGGTGGCAATGACAAAGAAAGTGGAATGCTTAAAATGCGACTGTAAAACAGTAAAATGCACTCCAAATGTGTATCAGGACAAGCATTTTTAATAGAGGACATAGAACATGACTTCCATTTGACAAGGTTGTGCTATATTCTTGTTGGAAATAAGAGATACAATTTGAGTCATTTGTAGACCAAGTAATGCAAGCTGAACAGATGCAGGCAAGGGCTGACTGAGTACAGCTAGCATGGCTACAGAGAGCTTAGCATATGAAAGGAGAAAATACGCATTTCTATGTGAAAGAGGGAAGATAATCATGTGTCTGGCCTGAGCATTTACCAAGACATCTAAACTTAAGGCAGCGCCGGGTAGGATGCTTTGTCATTGCATTTGTGTGGTTCCAAATTAATAAGCTTAAGTGAGAGGAAATAGATTTCAATGGGAAGGGAGATCTTTTATCTACAGATACATTTGGCTGTTACATTTTCTTTTTTGTGTATGAAATAACCTGTAAGGCATTAAAAGCACAAGAGAATCCAGCTAAAGCAAGAAGGAGTTCTCCAAAATGGGAGAACACTTTGAAGAACATGCTGAAGAACTGCTTAGAAAGAAGAAAATTAACAAGACAGAGCCATGAAAAGCAACAAAAGACAAAAGTTTAAAGAAGAGTCTGGTCAACTGCAGCAAACACTACTGACAATTCAAGAAGAATGAGGATAGACTACTGTTTCAGAGATCTTGTCACCAGGGAGTTTGGTGAGAGCTGTTGCAGTTGCAAGCAAGGAACAGAAGCCAAAGTGTGCAAGTTGCAGGAGGCAATCACAGAAGAGGGTCTCCAGACAGTAATTATAAACAGCGCCTTCAATGAGCTTAGGAATGAAGAAGAGATAGGCGATGAGATATGATATGAAGAACCAAGTAGGGTCAAAGGTGCAATTTTTAAGAGGCAAATGCTTGCTTATATTGCAGTGGAAAAGAGCCAGAGGACAGTGAGAGGTTAAGAAAGAGAGTAAAGGAGGGGAGAAATAAGAGGAAGAACAGAACATAGGGTCACTGGGGCAAAGTGGAAGGGGCACAGATGGAGAGTAGACAAGAAACTCCTGCTGCTCTGACAGCGGAGGAGAAAGGATTAGGGGAGGGGAGGGAGAAGACAGTGACAGAAGGAAGAGCATACTGTATCTATTTTTTCTTAGGAGAAAAAGCAAGAGCCGATGTGAAGAAAAGCAGCAGAGGGAAAAAGAGAGAAGAGTTTGAGCAATGAGTTACAGAGGCAACTGGGATTTAATTTGGGAATTCAATTAAGTTGGAGAATACAGCTGTTTTCTAAAAAGATGGTAGGACTGAAGGAAGAAAAAGACTTTGCACTGAAAAAGACTGTCTTGGTCTCAGGGTATTCACCAGAGACACTCCACAGTATGAGAGCAGAAGCAAGTATCTGGGAGTTCACAAAGCAGACTCTGCAATGGAAGTGTTTAATTCTAAGTATGTGCTTAAATCTTTGCTGAATCAAGGCCAGACATTTTAGTAGCTTAACTACATCTTTAGCATGCAATCAAGAAAAGAGCCCATGCAACCAGAGGTGGAAAGAAGGACCTGCAGTAAGTGAACGTATCTATACAGCTGCTTTAGGAACACACAGGTAAACACTGTTTTGCTCACTCAGGTTCTTTGAAATCAGCATTCCTCCCTTTAATAAAAAGTGATAAAAAGAAGTTCTGTACTTGTTTCACCTGGCAGAGTTTACCCAGTCTCTTGCCTGTTCTACAGATGTCACTGCAGGTGAGTATCATTTGGTCTTCTAAATTGTTTTCTATGCATGTAAAAACAATTAAAAAATAAACCCCAACAACTTTACAGTGTCATATTTTGGACAAAAATGCTGAACATCCTCTGGGGATGGGGAGGGAGAAGGAAGAGGAAGAGAGTTCTCAATTCCTTCCAGTAAGCCAAAACCAAAGTGCAATGTTCCACAAATGGTATAGACAGTATAAGGTCCCCACGATCAAGGTCACTAGGAATGGTGATAATCACCACGCCAGCCCAATGACTGTGAAGCGCAGGATATAAAACCACAAACAGGGTAAATGAGCAAACTTATCATAACCAAAGTGTGTTAAAAGGAAAATGAATTCAAGCAGAAACTGAACTCCATGTTGTAATCAGCCCTTTGTCAGCTTGTTTCAGCAAGAGTTCCAGAGCCAGATCCACAGCTGCTACCACAGCTGGAAGCACGAAGCCTCCTGAGAAGCCAGTTGCAGACTCAGATGCTGCTGTTTCCTGTTTATTATTATAGTGTAAGTTCGCATATAATTTACCATGTTCACTGCAGATGTATTTATTTTTATTGGATGTTCGTGCTAAAATGTATATGCCTATCATTTGGTGAATTCATAATATTAAGGTTGATAGATTCTGTCTCTTTGCAAAGGAAGCCATTTGTTAAAAACAGGCAAGTTTTACTGTAAGGAGAGGGGAAATACAAAGAAGAGAAGAGGGAAAGGAGATTCTTCCAGAAACAGAATCTCCAAGCCAAGCCCAAAATGTGTAAATAAGGCCAGGAATCTTTTTCCACATTTGATTAAAAAAAAAAAAAAACAACCTCTCCATGTATTTAGTGGCCAGTTGTACGTAATTTGTATGCTATTAAAAGTGAATCCTCTAGTAATAATATTTGTTATTATTTTTAGAATCCCCAGAAAACACCGTTGAATTGTGAACTATACTCTAGAAAATAACTTCTTTTCTAAAAACAGAACAAAACTGTTACTATAATGAAGGGCCACTTAGCCACTTAATTTTAATAACTATAGTGAATTATCCATGGAGCAATCAGTAACATACTAGCACACACATTGTATTGTTACCTTCTCATTTCATACTAACATTTCAAGTCTGATTTTATGCTACCATTTAAGAAGAAACAGGGATCATTTTTGCTTCCCACGGTTATCCCTCTTTTTTTAAAAAAAAAAATAAAAGGCAGCTCTTCTGGCCTACTAGTAATATTTTCTATCTGCAGGCACACAAAAAATGGCTAAAAGTTGGTATAAAGTTATTCCTAAGGAAAATCTCTCCTCTCAGTGCAATCGTGCAGTATGATAGTCAGTACAATGGCTCCTATATCCTTTTTTTAACCTGTCCCCAGCACAGAGAAATGAACCAAGTCCCCACATCCCAGCAATCTCCAGCTTCGCAAACTCTTCCAGGGGGCTGTGACCAGCTGGCTTAATACTGTATAACCCTGTAGATTTGTTTACCATTCGCATAGTAAAATGTGTTGCTTCCAAGTCTATTAAATGTTCATCTACATGTTGTTGTTCCCATAATCTCAAATATAGGCTCACTTATAGTGACACAAAGGTGTTAAACTGGTTTTACTATCTAAAGAAGTGATAATGGTATAGTCACCCTATTATGAATATAACTGTGACTATGCTACCGTGGTCTTAAAATGGGGGTTTCAAGCCATTTGAAAAAATATGTGTACTCCAGTCCTAAGTAGTCCAGAATACGAGAAAATATGAATTCAAAGTTTCTGTCTGAGGCATACGCCGCTTTAAACTGTATTGATTTTTGCAAAACTGAACTGTTGGAGTTTCTCTCATGGTACTTCTAACTAGGTATATAAAATACAGTATTGTCAGGCTGTCCAAATATCTTGAATTAAGGTATTTAAGATGAACTGCAATAGAAGAAAAAAAGAGCACTATTGAACTGAATAATAAAGATCAGATTGTCTTGATAATCAGAAGTTTCACATAATCAGGATGTTTCTTTATAAACAAAACAGACTTCATTATTAGTTTCCAGAATTGTTATAAAGTATATTAAAATAAAACTGATGTGTTCTTCCACATGTATTTTTTCTAAATAAATCCAAATATCACTAACACAAGATAAAGATAACTAAAATAAATTCTTTCTCTTTAAATTTCCACTATTTTGTGTCTTACCTTGTGTATTAGCATCAAAGTAAAACAATAATTATTTCCTATAATCAACAAGGAATTATATATGTTGTAACCTGTAATCTTTATTATAACATAAAAGGTAATAATAATAATTAATAATACTAATTAATAATAGTAATAATGCATACAATCCTTTATTTGGTATATATTTGTCATAGCAAAAAATATTGATAGACTTCAATATGCTTCTATGTATTGTGAACTTCACCATACTGCTCATTCTTAAAAGACATCGGACTAATAAACAAAGGAATTACATACACCAGTTTAGAATTAATGTGTGATTACATATGCTTTAATTTATGAAGCAGCAACTTTGTAAGGAAATGCTTCTAGAGTTATTTTACAGCAAACATTTGCATCTGTTTTTCTAACATGGAACCTCTACAGATTTGCATACACATTCACATTTGCACATGCAAATAGTCCAAATGGCCTCAAAAGGGCTATTCACATGAACATTTTTCAGGACTAGGACATAAATACAGCTTTTAATTGCTGGTCATGGAGAAGTGGGTTTTAGTAGAGCAAAAAAAATTGCAACCTTTCAGCTCTAATATTCCCAGTTAATTTTTATTAGGACTAAGACAGTCCTATACAGAACTGAATGTTTCAGAGGGAGATTGTCTGACTTTATTTCACTGTCACAGGATACAAATTAGATAGTGAAGTACCATTTGTGGAAAAGGGGGAAACACAAGTCCTTCCTTACTGTTCTATTGTATTAATTGCAATTTATTTCTGTGTCTTTTTAAATTTGGAATACATGAACTTGGAGGAATGTAGCTTAATCAGAATTTACTTAACATTTTCTTCATATGTGCATTAAAAATGGGAGGAAAACAGAGAAATTGTCTGAGCAGCCAGGGATCAGGTTAAGAAAGCCAAAGCCCTGATAGAATTAAGTCTGGCCAGGGATGTCAAGGGCAACAAGAAAAGCTTCTATAGGTATGTCAGCGATAAAAGGAAGACGAGGGAAAATGCTCCTTCAGAAGGAAATGGGAGACCTGGTTACCCAGGATATGGAGAAGCCAGAGGTACTCAGACTTTTTTGCCTCAGTCTTCACCAGCAAGTGCTCTAGCTACACTGCCCAAGTCGCAGAAGGCAAAGGCAGGGACTGGGAGAATGAAGAACCGCCCACTGTAGGAGAAGATCACGTTCAAGACCATCTAAGGAACCTGAAGGTGCACAAGTCCATGGGACCTGATGAAATGCATCCATGGGTCCTGAGGAAAATGGTTTATGAAGTTCCTAAGCCACTACCCATCATATTTGAGAAGCTGTGGCAGTTTGGTGAAGTTCCTACTGACTGAAAAATGAGAAACATTATCCCCATTTTTAAAAAGGGAAAAAAGGAAGACCCAGGGAACTAAAGGCTGGTCAGTCTCACTTTTGTGCCTGGCAAGATCATGGAGCAGACCCTCCTGGAAACTATGCTCAGGCACATGGAAAATAAGGAGGTGATTGGTGACAGCCAACATGGCTTCACTAAGGGCAAATTGTGTGTGTCAAATTGTCTGTCAAAAAGTGTGACAGATTTGGGGGCCTTCTATGACGGGGTTACAGTGTTGGTGGATCAGGGAAGAGCAACTGACATCATCTACCTGGACTTGCACAAAGCATTTAACACTGTCCCGCATGACATTCTTGTCTCTAAATTGGAGAGACATGGACTTGACAGATGGACCACTCGGTGCATAATGAATTGGCTGGATAGTCACACTCAAAGAGTTGCAGTCAATGGCTTGATGTCCAAGTGGAGACCAGTGACCAGTGGCGTTCCTCAGGGGTTGCTATTCGGACCAGTGCTGTTTAACATCTTTGTCAGTGACATGGACAATGGGATCGAGCGCATCCTCAGCAAGTTAGCCAACAACACCAAGTTGTGTGGTGCGGTCGACACGCTGGAGGGAAGAGATGCCATCCAGAGGGACCTTGACAGGCTTAAGAGATAGGCCCATGTGAACTGCATGAAGTTCAACAAGGCCAAGTGCAAGGTCCTGCATATGGGTCGGCGCAATCCCAAGCACAACTATAGGCTGGGCAGGGAATGGATTGAGAGCAGCCCTGAGGAGAGGGACTTGGGGGTGTTGGTAGACAAAAAGCTCAACATGAGCCAGCAGTGTGCGCTTGCAGCCCAGAAAGCCAAACATATCCTGGGCTGCATCAAAAGAAGCGTGACCAGCAGGTCGAGGGAGGTGATTCTGCCCCTCTACTCCGCTCTCGTGAGATCCCACCTGGAGTACTACATCCAGGTCTGGGGGCCCCAACGTAAGAAGGACATGGAGCTATTGCTGTGAGTCCAGAGGAGGGCCACAAAGATGACTGGAGGGCTGGAGCACCTCTCCTATGAAGACAGGCTGAGATAGTTGAGGTTGCTCAGCCTGGAGAAGAGAAGGCTCTGGGGAGACCTTATAGCAGCCTTCCAGTACCTAAAGGGGGCCTACAGGAAAGCTGGAGAGGGACTGTTTACAAGGGCATGTAGTGATGGCACAACGGGTAATGGCTTTAAGCTAAAAGAGGGTAGATTCAGATAAGATATTAGGAAGAAATTCTTTATTGTGAGGGTGGTGAGGCACTGGAACAGGTTGCCCAGAGAGGTTGAGGATGCCCCCTCCCTGGAAGTGTTCAAGGCCAGGTCGCATGGGGCTTTGGGCAACCTGGTCTACTGGAGGGTGTCCCTGCCCATGGCAGGGGGGTTGGAACTTCATGATCTTTGAGGTCCCTTCCAACCAAAACCATTCTATGGTTCTATGATTCTATGATTCTACGAGTCTATGATTTAAATTAAAACACAGTCCAAGTGACTACTTGTAATTACCATTTGCCACAGTTTTTCATCAATCCTGGCTGTTAAGATTAATTTTTAATCACTGAAAAAGATGTGATATTTTTAATAGTACCTGAACTATGCACTAAAAGATGCAATTCTGAACCCAGCAGTATTTTGTGTCATTTCACATGCAAAATATGCATAGTAGTAATTAGCTGACCACACAGTTTATAACTGATTTGGCTCAGTGTCTTCACAGAATGTGTCCCAGATGTTACTGTAAAGTTTTTATGCATGTACAAAAAATAAAAATAAAAAAACCCCTTTATGACGCTAATAAATAGTGCAACTTCTAAGACCATACGCAAGATTTCAATTCTTCATAAACATTTGCACTAATTTAGTAAACATTTTGAAAACTGTGTGCTGTGCTACAGATTTTAAATGTGACAGCTGACAACATAAATTCTCTGGATGATGATCGAGTCAATGTTAGTGCAGCTGTAGCAACAGTAAGACATGCAAAAGCTTAAAGTTTAGTTTCAACTGTTTGAGTGCATTTTTCATAAGATTCAAGGATTGCCAATGATTTATGCTCACTACATAAATTCTAAATAGCCAGTAAAAATAGGAAATAAAATTTGAACCCCTTAAAATTATTTTTGGAAGTATTTTTCAACTGCACAAATAAGGAGTTAGGGCAAGGCACTAAATTATCCATTTCCTGCAAATAAATAACACTTTAGACAATAATAGTGCTTTAGAAAGGAAACAATCTCTGTATTGAAATTAATATAAATACAATTTATGCATATTAATATTTTTATTACCTAAGTAATTCAAGCAAAATATTTAGCCTACAAATTTTATATTAGAAGCCAAAATCTGTAGTCCTGGGAGCTTGCTTGAGCAAAGGCTGCAGGTTTTGGCCAAGGTTCTTTAAAAGTAGCCGATCTCTGAAAGGGTGATTAAAAACAAAACATTGATTCTCAGCACAGAGAGTACAAATCTTTGCATAGTCCACAGCTTCATTTTGTGTTACCTTGGAGCACAAAGGCTATTAATACATTTCTTATATCTACTGTAATGTACAGTAAGGTGCTACTCCTTAGCCTATGCACAGGTAGGATGGGATTCATCTGTTCTAACTTCTGGTATCAAAGATAATCATCTACAGCCTATGCCTTAGATAGGCCATCTATAGGATGCCTAACATAGGATAGGACCTAAGATCCTTTGCAGTCAAAAGGATGGATCATCCAGAGAGTGGTTCATCTTAACCTAAGGCCAGTACTTTAAAAAGCACATATGATAAATCATAGCCTGAAAGCTGCCTATGTCCTTCTAGTAACTACAAGCAGATTTAGGATGACAAGCTCAGACTTCTGTGCTCATACTCAGATTTGCTTCATGTTACAATAGTTGTAAACAATATACAATTATTCTCAGTAAATAGAAGCCACACAACAAAATAAAACCTGAAACTAACCTTCTCCTTGAAATTAAATAACAACCAGTCAAACCATGAGCACCAATTCTAAATACGGAATGTCAACTGACAAATTATGTAACATCCCATCCTTTTGTTTCCAAAATGCTGGGTTTGAGGTCATCCACCAGAAACTCCCAAATTTCAATTTCTGAAACTGTCAGTTTCTGCCCCTGCTTGACTTGTCTCTGTGATACTTACAGATCAGGATATAAAGCATAAAGAACATGGCATAAAGAACAACTTGCCACAAAGCCTTGACTGAGCATTTAGAGAATTTTGCATGGAACTGGGATACGAAAATGCCATTTACTTTACTTAGTAACTTCTTTAGTAGCAGCTAAATATGGGATCATAAATCAAGATCATAAATCACAGGCTTTGATAGCTAATTCTTTTTTTTATTATTTTATCTCCAGGAAAACATCACCTTGATTGCACTGAGTATTTCTATGAAATCTCTGTTTAAGTTTTACTTTCTGATTATCTCTTCCACACTTTGTTTCACCAAGGAAGAGAAGCTCTGTGGTTTATATCATTAAATACAATGTAAAACTCCACAAGTCTTCTAAATGTACTGCAATATTTGGAAACTAATGAACTAGTTCCACTCAAGTCCTAATGAATCCTCTGTAGTAGTGCAGGCTTTTGTTGGGTGTTACCAGAGAAAATTATGGTTTAGCCTTCTAGAATTAAGTTGGAAATGACAGTCTGCTTCCATAATCTTCCCCTTCACAGGCAGCTGAAATGTAATCAGATTTATTCACTTCCTGGATTTGGCATTCAAAACTGATGCTTCTTCTTTCTGGGTATTTTTTCATTTTTAAGTCCGTCTTCTAGAGCTTTGTTCAACTGCTAAGAGATCTCCATTTTTAAAAAGTCCTTCTGAATTCTGCATTTCTATGTTCATGTTCCTGCTACTATTTTTCTGGTCTTCAGAATTCTACTCAACAAAAGACTGTACACTGGAGCTTCAAAGAAAATACTGAGGTGGATGGACACTAAATAATCCTTTTTTATTATTATTATTATTATTTCTGAGCAATCATTCCATCTCAATGCTTCCTACAGATTCTTGTGACTCTGCAGCCCACAAAGAGTGCATCTGAATGAGTATGCACATGCAGGAACAAGACTCAATGTATCACAATGCTTAGCAATTACTCTCCTGAAAACATATTTGTCTAGACTCTGATCCATAGCAACATTTCATCTCTCATTAATTACTATTTTGCCTCCTCAATATCTCCCTGGAAGGGATTTTTTAAAAGTGCAAAGTCCAAATGGCTTGTGTTAACCCATTCTCTTTTATCTTCTTTATCTTGGCATGCTCAAAACTTTCTTTTTAATATTTTCATATCCTGAAATCCATGTTCAATGGATGGTTTAGATACTCAGTTAGGGGTTTTTTTGTTATAAAATATGGGTCCGTATTCTGCAATTTAGATTCTCAGCAGATTTTTAGCAGATTACCTACTTTATTATTGAGTTATATTAAATCCCACTAGACAAATACCAGACAGTCCTCTCCTAAAGTTTTTCATGTGTGACGTTAGTCCAGCATCTTATCTCCTGATGCCTTAACCTACAATTTTCACTGGATAAATTAGTTCCCAAGCTCTATCCTGTGATGAAGATAGCTGTAACATAAACAAAAATGTAGGTTTTCTTCAATATACTTATCCTCTCTAATTGGACTCTTTACTCTGTTATAATCACACAAATTGAATGATTCTGTCAATGGCTTCCTACTTCTCAGCCATTCACTCTTCTTAGACCTGTAAGCCTAAGGAAGAAAGCTACAGCTGGAGTGAACTTATTTTCATTCACTGTTGAAGCATTGTGTAACATACTACACCTGGCACAACAGACTCAATAAATTTGTCCTGCATGTACTATGTGAAGTTTGCCTAGGTTTGCCTACTGAAGTGAAATTACAGATCTTTGTACTGGCTGCACAAAGTAAGCACTTTTTAAACATAATCTGATAGTATTTTCTCAGAGTTCAATTATCTCATTTTTATTCAACTCTGTACTGTTGTTTTTTTCTGTTTGCTTCATTACCTGGTTCTTGATACTCCTCTCTTTCTACCTCCTTGCTTTGTTTTCTTTTTTTAATTCTTAATTATTATAATATTCTCTCTTTTTTTGTGCTCCGCTTCTGTTTGACCATTTTCTGCCTCCTACTTCTTCCTCTCTGTACGTGCCTTCCCATTCTGCTGCTTTCTCATTTTTTTCTGCTGCGTGCAGAAAAAAAACTTGCCACACAGTTCATCAGATAGTAGACAATAAACGTGTGGGAATGTTGTAGAATCCTGTCATGGGAACAGTCATTTCCATCCTGTCAGTGTATCAGCGCCAGAAGAACTGCTACTGGCATATTACAAATGCCTTAGACATACAATATGAGGGAAAAAAGCAGCAGGTTGCCTCTTTCTTAAACATGTGAAAACTAGTGCACAGAAGTTAACATCTTAAGCTCCAATACCAATCTAGAGTACACCACAGGGACTTCTTCATCACCTGCAGTTTACATCTTCTGGACTAGTTGCAAAGTCCATTTGTTCACACCCATAGCTATCCAAAAACATATACAATGCATAGGCTTTGAGGATTCCCTTGATGGTTGGTTGCCTCTATTGTGCCATTTGGTTGAATTTTGTTACTGAAATACAGGAATAAGAAATAGAAAATATTGCCTGACATGCCTAGACATCTGTGAAAACCAGAAAACAAAAGTTTAGTGTAAAAACGTTCACCAGAGCCTAAGGTCTGTTGCTATACACATGCTGTCTTTTCTGAATTGGCTGCCTATTCCCTTATACACACCTACCTGGGAACTAAAATTCAGGCATCCCTGAGCTTAACCCTCCTGGAGAACTTGATTGCTAGTTATGTTCCCAGGTTAGAATTCAGTTTCAAGAAAATCTGGCAAGCAGTGGTGGCAGAGACCTTTTAAACAACAGACCTCTTATAAGAGAAGTTGCTCAGGAAGGCAAACCCTGACTCTACCTGACAGATTAGCAGTTAGGTATTTAAACTCTGGCACAAGTTATTGTTTCCTAATACAGTGAAAGTCCTTACTTCTCTATTCAGTCATTTTCCATCTGAAACATATAACCAAGCTAGGGAAAAAGGACCCAAGCATTTATGAGCTATCTTTGGTTGGATGTGTGTGTGTTAAAATCCTTGGGTTGGACAAGATGACCTCCAGAGGTCCCTCTCAATCTAAACCATTCTGTTATTCTGTGATCCTCTGAGGCTAAAGTATAACTAGAAGTCACATATCCCTTTCTCCAGGGAAATGCTCAAACTACCACAATATTGTGCAAAGAGTGAGCAGCAGCATTACCTCATCACTAGTTCTGGAGGAAAGAGAGATCCCAGTATTTATTCCCAGGTTTTCAAGCACTTAGTCTCTGAGGGATCTACCTCTATCTATTTTGAAGTCCAGGTATTTTCTGAGCGTGATGTAGTTTGCATTACTAATAATCCTCAAGGAATCTCACTGTTGAGTTTCTCCTTGAATGTATGTAAGCTTTTTTGCATTCACAAGGACCTTCACAAATTATCTCAGATAAGTAGTTCTGTGTAATGCAAAAGAAAATGGAAATGAAAAAGAAAGACTGTTCAAGTGCAAGTACCAGTCAGGACTATTTCCAGTTTAAAAGAAGGTACTCTAGAAAAAGACAAATACTGGACAATTCCAGAGTTTCATGCACTAGAGATTCCAAACACTTCAACACGTGGAGTTTTCAGAATAACTTATATAGAGAATATTTTTTTCATAGGAGTAAATTTGTTTTATCACTTTTATACCTTGATTCTACAGCGTATTAAGTGATATATAATCAATACTATAATAAAAAAAAAGTATGCAGGGTATTTTTTAAGGTGCAGGCAACAGTGTTATGAGTTCTTGGCAGCACAAAATAAATGTTATTGTCATCTGTGATGATAGATAATAAAATGGGTATGTTTAAACACACAGCTTATTTTTTTCAATTTCCAGAGAAAACTAGTCACCATTAGTAGTTACAAAACACAGAGTAAAATTACTAAATACATCTTAAAAAAAAGAATCACAATAAAGGCTATTATTTCATCTAAAATGTAAAAAAATTGTAGTATACTTTTCTATTTGTACAAAAAAAACCCTGTAACAACAACTCCAATAACTCTGTATTACTTAAGAATCTTTATATTTACCCACGCACTGGAATATTCATATTCCTTGCAGATTTAGCAACTTCTTCAAATTTTTCTATGCTTTCTTCAATTGAACAATTAATATTCATTTTGCTAAAAGATTCAGATGCTGCACCAAATACTGAGACTTCTGTAGCCCCTGCTGCAATCTGAAAAATACATTTTAATAAAACAGAATAACAACACTACATTAAAAGATTAGATTAAGCATTTAATTCTGTATGACATTCTAAAATTTTAAAGTCCATTATAAGTATATCATCCATATCTAAAATACAAGTTTCATTCCATTTTTTTTTTAATCTATTGCATACAAACAGATTGAATCAACTTTTGAGTTCATTCACTATGGCATATTTCCTTCCTCTTCTTAGCAATTAGGTAAACATATTTCTGAAGTGATATATGATAAAGGTATTAAGATGTAGGAAATCACATGAACCAACTATGAAAATAATAACAATTGATACTTATATTAATTTTTCAGAAAAGGAAAAGATCATATAACAACTCTGAAATATCCTTCCTCTGCACAAAGCCTGTTCCTCATGAATGCCAGGAAGTAATTCTCATGCTTAGGAAAGCTCTGTGCCTATATTTGCCTAGAGCAGCAACAATAACCAGCAGGGATTTCCTTGTTAGATTGAACTCTAGGATCAAGGGCTCCATTGGTCTTGGTGTCATAGTTGATATGGATAATATGGAAAATGTGTACGTGAGAGTCCACTGAGAAAAAGTCTCAGAGCAAATACCAGTCTATAAAATGTGCAAATGTGGTGACTTCACTGAAGGGGCAAGTAGCCTGAGCTTCTACTCAGTACCTTAGTACTCAGTAAATCAATTAACGTGAGGCAAACTAGAATGCTAAAAGCCACGTGATAGGAGAAGAAAACATTTAAGCTTAGGAGAATAGCTAATTAATTAATTCTCACTCTCCAGTGAGAATAATACTCTTGCTCTATTAAAAAGAATGGAGTTTTTCCCCTTACTCTCTGCTTCTGCAGGATTATGTCTAAGCTTCAGCAACCCTTACAGGAACATATATGCTTTCAGATAGAGGGAAGAAAAAATAAATAGCAGCAAGAAAAAACTCATCAATAATCTACAACTATTTTTGCATTGTTTTCCTTTCATTATATCACTAAATATGGTATAGAGATATAGCAGATTTAATTCAACTCATACAAGCTACCATTGCAGACAAAGTTGTGGCACTATAAATCTGACTATTGATAGTTAACTCGCCTAAGTACAGGATTCTGTTTTAACAGAGATTTCATATGCAGTACGGAAACTGAATGATAGACTACACCACAAATGTCCATCAACCAGTATGCTTTCCAAATATGGCTTGTCCTATATCAAGACAAAAGCACAGAAGCATGAAAAATTTTCAGAAAACAAAAAAGTGTTTAAGATTTTACTATCTATGTTTTAAGACTGAAATGCTCCATTTTCGCAATTCCAAACACTTCTAGTCTATAATTTTGAATACTTATTTTCTATGAACTGAAACAATTTAAACTTTCAAACCCTACCAAAATGAAACATAGAATTTAAGATATCTAATACATTCCTATCCATTTTCATTTAAATGACTCTTTCTTCATTCTTATTCACTACTTTCCGATAAGAAGACACTCCAGAAACTTTTCTAGGCCAAACAAGTCAAAGAAGAAGGAACTGTCTTTCTCTTTATATACAAGCATCATTTATAGGAACTTAGAAAGATTATTTGATCAGTACTTCCATTAAAATATGAATATGTAGACCTTAACATCACTCTGTGAATTTGTCCATTTTTCGCCATTTAATTAATTAAAAAAACTATAGCTTAGTTCTAACAGGACAGGTTATAACCTGACATTAAATAGCTAGTTTATGGTACTGGACTGAAAGTGTCTGAAACCTGAAAGAGGTAATTGTGGACGTCTTCTACTAAGGTACTTACAGCAGAATGAAAACCTTGAAGATTAGGTGTGAGAACAGGATACTGAACTCCAGGATGCCGCTCAATGCCCCTCATTACTTCTTTGTGATCTGCCATCTAAAATACATATAAATAATTCATATTGATCAGCAGTTATTTTCTGATTTTATATAGATAAGCAGAAATTGGTTTAGACTGTGGTTTTGCCTTCATTAGGTATACAGTTCATACAAAAAGTGTAACAACAAAGGGTTTAAATTGATGTTGTACAAGCATACTTTTTTCTGGATTTCTTCACTTTTAAGTATTTGAGTTGCAAGCTTTCCAGTTCTATATGAATATAGAATTGGGACTAAGATTTCTACAATGTTTCTTTTTGTATCTGTAAAAACATAATTTGCATTATAAATTGATAGGCTTGTGATCATGCTGATCATCTTGAAATTTACCTCAATGGACTCAATAGGTGGAATTAACAGAATAACTGACATTTTAAAACCATACAAATCTTGAAAACTTCAGCATTCTGATAAATTCAACTTCACAATCTTAAACATAAGTGAACCTGAATTACTCAACACTGTAATCAGCATATTTGAAAAGACTAATGACAAGTCTGTCTTTAAAAATATAACAAAATCCAGTTCTCTGTGTAGTGTAACAGTTTTATATACTTAGAATTTTCTGTCAAAAGAAGAAAATACTTCTTTATTATAGCAAAGGTCAAAGACCATTACTTTATTCAAGCATATGTTTTCCTTGTCTCCCCTCACAAAAGAAACTCTTCCTTTTTAAGATATTCTTACACTTTTCTCACTGAAAACTAAATATACTCAATGTACTAACCAAAAAGATGAATCAAAGACTTATTCATGTAATAAACTGTGGATTATTTAGACAAGCAGATTTTCTTGAAAGAAGTGGAGGAAAAATGAGTTTATTTTTTAATGGGGTGATGCCTGAAAACAATACAGTTAATAAAACATATCCCTCATATTTCATGTCTTACAGATTTTAAAAAAGGAATAGTCTATTTTAAATGCTTTTTAAATCAGCTCTCATAAAAGCAAATCTTCCAAGCAAACAATATTAAATTGGATTTCTGATTATTTTGACACTGATGAAAAGTCATTTGAGGAGTACTGTATGAAAAGATATATATGTGAACTACAAAGCTTTCATTACTCGTTATTTTCAACGGGTATTTTATTGACAGCTTTGCAGTACCACAATTCTAAATATGTGACATTAAATTATATCAGATTATTAAGTGACAATACTACTGGCAACCTGGAATCTTCCTGTCACTGGTTTCCTACTACAAAAATGAATGGATTAAAAATATCAGAAAAATGCATGTATGCCTCCTCAAATGTAAGCCCCACTTGTATCTATAAGGAAGTGGATATATGGTATGAAAAGTGTCTTAAAGCCAGACACAACTCATTTCTCATCAGGAAACCAGTGATGGCACAAAGCAACTTTTTGTAATTGCTTCTACATAAACTAAATCAGTGTGACCACCTAACATATCTGATAACCTCACAAAAAGCAATTTGGTAATGCCTTAGTTTTTTAAGAACAACTTTTCATTCCTTAATTTAATATAAATAGTATCTACATTTCTCAGGACAAGGAATAATGTTTGAAACCAAATGATTAATTAAATGGCAAATGCTGGAACCAACTCCACACTTTAAAATTATAGCCTGACTTAAAATGTACTAGAAAACCAAAATAAAACTTTTTCAACCAGTATAAAGCTGCCAGATCCAAATAATATGTATTACATTTGTCCCACTACTATTTTTCCTGTAAGTAAAATCCCTTTTTAACACATATTGCATGTTATAAGATTTTAAGTTGTAATAAAATATTTCTTTTCCAAATTTCTTTAAAAATAAGCTTTCTAATGGTAGGTATTTATAATTTTTGGCTGTTTAGGTTATAGGTGTGGCATCCTGTTTTATATGGCACCTCGCTACTGTGGAACTTTTTCTTTTAGCTTTTTTCAGTAAAAAAAAGTCTGCCAAAAAAAACAGTGGATGGGAAACCATAAAAGAGCTTTAAAATACTAAAAAAAGAAATAAGTGAATGAGTGATCTAAACATAACCGTGAATTCTATTCCCATGACCTATGAAAAGAAAAAAGGAGCAAAGAAAAGACAAAGTCAAGACTGCACTCCCTATCAAAGCAACGCAATCTTACCTTTTAAATAAAAAACATTTTAAACACAAATTAAGCCATTAAAATAAAGTATTCAGATGTGAATTTAAGATAAGAAGGGATTGTTCATTTTTTCCAAAACTGACAAACCTTTGCTAAATTTGGTATTCCTAATGGCTCACGGGAAAAGGAAATAATTAAACAAGAAAGGAAGAAATCCACCTTTCCTTTAGACTTTTCTTTCTAATGTTTAAAAACCTTCATTATTCTCTGTTGCTGTAACTGCCAAAGTTTGATGACATGTGGAAAAATTTAACCTAGTTGCTTTTAATGGACTATCATTGCCCCAGCATTGACAACAGAAAAAATCTGGACTGTCGCTGTTCTCTTCCCCTTTTGTATTTTCCTTCCTTTAGATCCTTCCCTGGTGATCCTGAGAACAATGAAATAAAGGAGTCCCTCAGAGTGCTGCACAGTTCTCATGAATAAGAAAAAGTATGATTGTACTACGTTTTACTCAGAGGAAAGCCTGGAATACAGTCCAGGCCCAGGATGTATTCTCAGTTTAAAATGGACAAAATTTATATACGTTATGACAGAAGTTGTGCAACAAATGTTAAAAATTGATGGATTTTCTCAAATTAATTTCATGCTTTACTTTGTAAGTAATTTGTGTGGTCCCTACTAAACTTATAAGTACTCAAATGCTTCTGTGCAAACAAGTGTGTAACTTCTTGAAAATTACTTTAAATGATATAGACAAGTATTGACTTATTTTCTTACTTGCAGGGAATAATTAAGTTTGCACAAACAGGAGCTACATAGTATACTTCAGGACTAAGCCTGAATTTGCAGTGCTAAATCTCAAATGAAAACCTGGCGCTCCTAATGCCAATGTAGTTTTGCTGTTGCCTTCAGAAAGTCTAGGATTTCTGCTGAATTGTACCAAATGTAAAAATTAATTTTGGAAAAATAATGAGCAAATTATTACTATTAATCAAAACTCAGTATGGCTGCTGATAGAGTGCTAAATCTGCAAAATAACTAACGTGCCTAACTACTACTACATATATGAAAATCCCCAATTTAGATCTTCCAAACACACTTTCAAACGTGGAAAATGAAATTTCATTTAGGGAAAAAGAAAGAAAGGTATGCTACCTTTCTTTTTTACATCGATGACTTAGTTCTCAGAAGAGTAGGAAAGAGGTAGGAACAACATTAAATTATATGCATGATCCCAATTAGGATCATAGGATCATAGGATATCCTGAGTTGGAAGGGACCCATAAGGATCATCGAGTCCAACTCCTGGCTCCACACAGGACCAGCTGAATCGGAGCATGTGACTGAGAGCGTTATCCAGATGCTTCTTAAACTCAGTCAAGCTCGGTGCTGTGACCACTTCCCGGGGGAGCCTGTTCCAGTGCCCAACCACCCTCTCAGTGAAGAACCTTTTCCTAACATCCAACCTAAACCTCGCCTGTCATAGCTTCATTCTGTTCCCACGGGTTCTATCACTGGTCACCAGAGGGAGGAGATCAGCACCTGATGATCCATGATACTCATGGATACTCATGATACTCATGGAGTTCTTCAGTTACAACTGAATGCTTACATAAATGAAGAGCAAAATAAAATGCACAAGTACTTGATTTGCCTGTGTTCCATAGTACAACATTAACATTGATTGTAAAGAATTTTCTCTATATTATTAACTGCAAAAAGTCACCGCCCCTTTGTGAGCAAATTCAAAATCAGGATAGAACATCTCTCCTTAACTAGAATACTTTGACATATAAGCACACGTGTGTTTGTATGTGCGTGTGTGTTTATGCTAGTGTTTGGAAAAGGAGGACTGCGTGATGGATAGATACACAGAAATGTAGCACATGCAGCAGACGTTCAAAAATGGTGTTTGGCTTCAGGGAAGAGTCAAGTTTCCATGACAGTCCACACAACCCCCAGGCCTGGAGAGTCTGCTCCCTTGGTTTGGTGCTAGAGAGCACTCTTGAGAAATTTACCCAGTTGGCACAAGCCCTGTGCATCTAGGTGTTTCTGCCCTGATTCTAGGTCTCTGATTTGGTGTTGCTTCCACAAGAAGTCCCCTTCACCATGACTGTTCCCCAGAGATCAGCCCCACAGCTGTTCATCTGGATACGCAAGCTCAGTACTCTGAATCCCAACTGCTTCATATTCTCAAATCTTTATCATTACATCTACACTCAGCATCCTATATCCCAGTTGCCCTTTACTCATGATGTTGATCCATCATCCGCACACCTCTTACGTCCACTCAGCATCCTGTGACCAATTCTCTCACTCCCCATTTACTGCTGTCCCTTGCACAAACACACACACACAAATTCCTACCCTCCTGCTGCAAGGGGGAAATTGGTAATGACCTGCTAAAATATGTATGTTTGAAGAGCAATGACAATATTTAAGGTTTCTCACACCCTATGTAGTAATCATGGCAAATTGTACTCCTAGCATTTCTGTTGATCAGGGCCTGGAGTGCTCCTCTCCTATGAGTTTAGCTGCCTGCACTCAAGGTCAGCTCACTGATAAGAAGACAGTAACCTAAGAAGCATCACTCAGCCTTGGAGCTCATCAATAAAAGCTGGAAAGCAGATGAACAGAGGCACCCCCAAACAGCTCTGTTAATCACAGAATCAGAGAATGGTTTGGGTTGAAACGGATCTCAAAGATCATTTAGTTCCAACCCCCCTGCCATGGGCAGGGACACCCTCTACTAGACCAGGTTGCCCAAAGCCCCATCCAACCTGGCCTTGAACACTTCCATGGAGGGGGCATCCACAGCTTCTCTGGGCAGTCTGTTCCAGGCCCTCACCACCTTCACAGTGAAGAATTTTTTCCTTCCAGCTAATAAATCTACCCTCTTTTAGTTTAAAGTAATTACTCCTTGTCCTATCACCATACTCCCTGATAAAGAGTCCCTCTCCAGCATTCCTGTAGGCCCCCTTCAGGTTCTGGAAGGTTGCTATAAGGTCTCCCCAGAGCCTTCTCTTCTCCAGGCTGAGAGAAGAAGAGTTAACATGGCCCTTTCAGTCAACTTCACAGCAAAAGTTGCTTCACAGCAACTTTTACGCTGAGACACTCTCACGCTTCCTCCCAATCTGAGAAACAGTGCAGCTGCACAGCAGCAGCCAAGCCTCTGCTTGGCCATGTACCTTACTGACTGGATCCTGACTATGTCCTCCCAGACCTGACTTCCTGGCTTAATCTGGGACCTGCCGCATCACTGCAGACTCAGGTGAGTATGTGTACTCTTGGCTGCCCTGGTTACCCTCACCAGACTTGCTCTGCTCTCAGGGACTGTTGGACTGCCCTTTGGTCAACAAGGCTACAACCTCTGCTCTCCTTGTTATCGTGCTTGGCTTCCAGTTCCCCTTCCCTTCTGGAGCAACCTCCTCTTGCTGAATAAAAGCACAAAACTTGAAAACTGCGTAAATGGTGTCTGACAACAGCATCCGATTTTACAAATAAACATTATTTCTGTTCCATTTTCTTGTATAATTATACAGGCTATACTAATGGAAAACTCCACTGCATGGAATGGCATTTAAATTGATATAGTTCTGAATGGTGATGATCTTACATACCTGAGGCACCCATTTGGAGGAAACAAAACTGGTCACTTCTATTGCAGGCAGGCCTGTTTTGGAAAGCCGGTTGATTAACTCAATTTTGGTATCAGTTGGGACTATAACCTATGGACATGGAGACATACTACAGTAAAGCATTTCATTCAGTAAGAAACTTTTGTAAGTAAGTGAAATGTTCTCAGTACATAATCAATTTTATTTTTTTTTAATAATGAACTACACTCATGCATTATACCTTAACTATACTATTTCCTGACAGTAGGAAGCTACTGCATAAAGAAAGCACTAGGCAGTATACACGTTCCTACTCCTTTTTTCATCCACCACAAAAGAATGAGGAAGCACTTCTGTGTAACTGGTTGTAGATCTGGCCTCACTAATTGTTGGTAACCAAACACCAACCTAGCAAAGAAGCAACAAAGGAAATAGCAACACGGAACAGTCCAACCAGAGAAAAATGGGGGGGGGGGGGGAAGCTCCACAGCTGAGGCAGAGTAATTCCTTTCTGTTAATACTACTGACATCTTTGATATCAGTAACAATATATGTAAGCTTATCATCCTATTTGTGGAAACAGACAACTGTTTTGATACATGTACCTTATTTTACATAGTCTCTTTCAATCTTCCATGTTTCCCTACCACCCTTCAGGCAAACAATATTATCAAAAGAGTAATTTCTCTTTTTTTCCCATGCCTGTTCAGCAGGAAGTATGACAAAACCCGTAGTAGCACTTGTAGCACAAATGCATATTATGAAGGTAGCCAGTGTTTCACAGCATTTACCAATTATGTCATGACAGAATCTCATTGACTGACAAGACAAATTTCAGAAAAAGAAATGGTAGTTGAGTAACAGAAAGGCTAATAAACCAAGTCTAGAAAGAAATTATATGATGTAACATCTGGCTAAATAGTAACATACTTTTATTCTAATACACAAAACAGTTATTAATATGAAAAGAAATAAATATATTTATAGGACAAAATGGAAGAAACATAATTAGCAGGATGTATGTGTTTTACACAATGAAAATAACATTGCTATCCATGTCAAAACACACACACACACAAAAAAAGAGAAAAATTACCTTTTCATTTTGTAATCCATCCCTTGGCCCAACTTCTACAATCTTTATGTACTCGGGCAGTCCAGATGCTTGAGATTCCTGAAATAAAAATCAATACTGAAACACAAAACAATGAAGGTCACCAAGATCAAAGGTACAGCTTGTACTTGTCCTTTCATATGATTCTGGGTATAAAGTCATATTGTCAACATTAAGTTTGCTCACGGCCTTTAAAAATCTGTAAGAACATGTTCCACACCTTGAGTTAGGGAATAAAAGTTAAAAGCAGAAGTTATCCACGTGCATGTTCCACTGCTCCTCTGAGGACACAAATGTTTATTATAAAAATGTACATAAAATCATAAATGAACATTGTGTTTTACAGTGTGAGAAATATTCCCAATTCAAAAAGCTTCCCAAGGAACGATCCAGTCCTCCAAACTTCTAACTGAATGTTCTCAATTTAACTGAACAGTTACTTCTCTGTAAACGTTTGCAAGACTAGGCTATAAATCTGAAAAGAACAGAGCAGTCAAGAAATGTTGAAGAGATTATTAATGAAAGATGAAAGTAATTCCTCTGCCTGAAGATGAAGGTTTTAAAGAAGGATTTAAAGGAGAACAAGGAAGGCCCCTCGTAGACAAGAAGAAGAATTTTCCAGGTGTAAGATCAGCTCTGGAAAGGTAGGAGGCTGACGGTGACAAGGGGGGAAGGAAGGCAGCGGCAAGGTCAAAGGGCTAAGGAGAGCATGGGGAGTTGGAGGGGGAGGAAGGAGAAACGAGAGCAGAAAAGCAGGTGAAGGGAAATGAAACTTCCCTTTTTATTATTTAGCTGCTCTGTTATTGAATCAAGTTGACAGGTGTGGCAGTTAACCTGACCTGGGCCTTCAAGTCCTGAAAGAGTTCAGAGCAGCTGCTTAGACTGACCCCCAAAAGCTGTGCGTCTTTAAAAACACATCAAACAGCCAGCTTGGGGCACACCGCCTGCGCCCGGAGGAGTGGACAGGAGGGACTCAGGCAGCCTCACCGGGAGGTCTGGAGACACCCTGTTTTCTGTATTGCACTGAATACAGAATCCAACCCAGTGCCCCCCTTCCAGCGTTGAAAGCCCGTGCTGGGATTAGTGCAAGGTACCTGCGGGACGGCTGCTCCTGCTGCACCCACCATCTGCCCTGTGAGGGGAGTCAAACGCCGCTGGAAGGACCGCACTGTCAGCCCAGGGGACGGCTCCTGCCCACAGGAGTCACAGCTCGCCCAGGGACCACAAGTCACTTCTGCAGTGTGACAATACGGCCACTAACCTCACATCAGCCACAACCAGATGAAAAACCCATTTTTCATCCCTTCCTGGCTAGTATCATCAGAGTTGTTTCAACCAAACGGCCGCTAATTTCTCCTCATGGTAACGGAAAAATGAGTGCTCCAACAGCACCTTTGGTTTCTCCCCACATTCTCAGTGCCCGTGGATTAAAGTAAATTCTCTGCAGCAACAGCTGCAATGCTAGCCAAAATACAATAAACATATTTCAGAGCATTTACTGTGTATTTATCTGAGCCCAGTAAAAAGAATGGGAAACAGCTGTACAGTATCTATCTGATCACGTGGAACATCTGGTACGTTAAAACTCTGTCAGGCTGTGCTAAGCCCACACTCGCTGACAGTATAAACCTACTTAAATGTGAAGGTAAAACCTTCACATCTGTTCCATATTGTTTCTCTTTTTTTAAGTTATTTTCACAAATATGGCACCACTTCAGCACTACAGGCATAAATCTGGGTTATTTCATGATTATCAGATCCTTCTTGTTACAAGACAAACGCCGCAGCTGCGCTATGAGTGAAGCTGTGACTGGAGAAAAAAAAAAAAAAAGATCTAAAATAGATTATGTGAACCAAACCTTAATTTAGAGCATGAAAAATGTCCATAAAACTTCGGTGGCAAAAATGTTCAATTTCTAGGCCAAAGCCTGCAAATCCTATTCAGTTCCTACTGTGGTAAAACTTTTGCTGAAATCAAAGAGCCGTACCTGTCTTTACAGAACAGTTCACACAGCTAGAGCACGTGCAGTAGCCACTAACACAGCCGTTCAGGGAATGTCTGCAGCCCTTGGATTTTCATAAATTTGGAATGGACATTGCAAAAGGTGTTCAAGTGTTAATTTTTATTCTCCACCTGTGATATTACAGACAAATCTTTACATTCTTCAAGCTGATGAACTAACAGCTTTGAGTAAACATCCTGGTTCTTAGTCCAGAGAGTCTTGCTTTGCACTGAATTTCATCTAGTTTCATCTACAGTACATTCATTGCTCCTGTCTTCAGGGTCACTCAGTTCTTCCTGTGTGGTATTCAGTGTGGTATTGATAATGTCTCCTGTCTTTCTGCCATCAGTAGATCTTACCACCTTGATATTTCCTGGTGAAAACATCTGGACTAACTTGATTACCTTATTTTACCACAAACATATATTATCACAAAAAAATTGGGTTAGTGCTATAGAAGAAACACATCTTAAATAAAAAGACCTGAAGAACTCCACCAGCAATCTCTCTTTGGTCTAATAAATCTTTCAACATTATCTCTATTTTCTCCTCAGCCAGCTTCTTATTCATCTCTCAAATCCTGTTCTGATCATCCTTCTCCCCAACTTAACTAATAATTTCTCTCATGAAGCTCAGATAGCACACAAGTGAAAGGGAGGTGGAATACTTAGGTTCAGGCCCCTGTGTACTATTTATGCAATTTATGGTGCATAACAACTGGATAAAACTCAGAAACAAATCAGAGACTATATAAGTACATGTACCATCTTCTGCTGAGTCTAGCATTTTTCCATTCTGTGGCCCAAGTTGAATCACAGGAGGAAAGGAGTACCTCTTCGCCTTAATCTCACCTGTCCTACGAATGCTCAGTAACTAGCCGTTAGGACATTCTTCCAAGAAGTTGGAGACACGGATCATAGAATCATAGAATGGTTTGGGTTGGAAGGGACCTTAAAGATCATCTAGTTCCAACCCCCCTGCCATGGGCAGGGACACCCTCCACTACACCAGCTTGCCCAAAGCCCCATCCAACTTGGCCTTGAACACTTCCAGGGATGTGGCTGCCACAACGTACTTGCCAATGTTGTTGGGAAAACAGTTTTTATATTTTAAGAAAATCCAAAAAAGGTGAACCTTACATAAATACATGAGTACTTACATTAAACACTAACCAGGTCAGGTAAATAATTTTGTTTCAGAAAAAGTATTTACTAAATTGTATTGTATGAAGTATTTTCATGTAACGCAGTATAAAAAGTAGTTATGGTAGGTATTTAGAGGTGAGTGCTTATTGAATTATATAATGGCTGTTAAAAAGTAATGACTACCAAAGTACAATGCTTGAAATATCAAAAAGGAAAGAGTTGACATAAAAGACTAAAAGCCTGGAAAATTTGTTTTTTCCATGTATCAAGCCTTGCCAAGGGAGAACAAAAAGCATATAAAACCACAAAAAAACCTGTCTCCCTCAAAATAGAATGCAGCCAAAGAATCTTTTTTATAAAAAAATGAAAAAGGAAAACCATACCATTCAGCTTGAGACACTGAATGCCAGATTTCTGTATGGAAACATTTTTCCTGAGTTATAAATAGCTGAAAATTCAAGTTTATTATAGAAAATCCTAGTAACCCTTAATTAGAGCAGTATAATCTTCTTAATATACCCATAAATGTAATCCAATTAAATAAACACACTTTTTAAGCTCTGTCACTGTTTCAGAACCTCTAGTAAAGGTGCTGAGGTTCATTCAGCCTTCTGATTTTCAGCCCACGCAGCTCATTCATATGGACATTAATAGCACTGGCAAATATTACCCAGAGCTACTAAAAAACAACTGAAAGGACCCAAAAGTGAGGGGGAAGAATCTGGAGGTTCAGGTCTTTTCAATCTTTCTAACCAAGCAAAGATGAAGCTCTGCTTTCCTTTTCCACAAGGTGGTGTTCTGGCACAGAGGACAACTGAGCAAAGGTAGGTCCATCTTGCACAAGGAACAATTATTCAGGAGAGCAGTTTTAAACAAGGATCAGCAGAGAGGTGGCATCATAACTCCATACGTATATGTGCAGTGACATGGACAAATGCCCAAAGACTGGGAGAAGGCTCTGAGATAAAGAATACGATTGCTGGAAGGAGAACAAAGAAAATAGTGGTCAATCTTCTGAACACATAGCTATCTCTAAACTTTACAAGACATAGAGGAAATAAACAGGAAGAAACTAAAATCTTAGTACATAATCAAGGAATGATTGAAGTGGTATTGCAAAGACTTGTTTATATAGTTCACACTACTGGAAGGCAGATAAAAAAGATATTCATTCCCAAGTTAACTAGGGGGAAAATGGAGAAGATTCACCTGTGAGACGTAAATAATCTCCACAGATATTCACAAAACAGTGGGACACACCCACTGTGAATATCCCTTACCAAAGATAAACCAAGTATTCATCCTAGAACTTCTACCATATGCTGCTGACATGTCCACTGGGAGAACAGTAGCCAAGAACAGGCCATGACTAGCAAAAAACCTCATCAGCCCTTGAGAAGCTTTCATTAAGTAAATTTTTCTTACGATATCGTTGCATAGTCATGACCTGAATGATAACACAGAAATACCACAAACAAAGCAGTTGCAAGTGCTTTAGACAACAGGACTGGAATTCAAAATTCCATTGACATACTGGAGAAATAAATATGATGCATTTCAATACAAGAAATAAAAACCACAACAGTGGTTGTAAGTCTTAGGACTTACTGTATCTGACACTGACTGACTAATTAAAAGAATTTTTGCATGTTGTCCTTTACAAATTCTATCATGGTTATTTCTCCATTTTAATAATTTTGACCCCCAAAAAGAGATTTTTGTAAAATAGAAGACAGAGAGCACCTGGCTAAACAGTTCTATAGAAAAGGACTGGGATATTAAAATGAATAACAAACTGAATATGAGTAAATTAACATCATGCTCTCGAGAAAAAAAAAGAAAAAGAAGACAATTAAATGGCAACTCTAATCCTAGGCTATAAACAGGGATGTCGTAGATAAAACAGTAGCCTGCCACTTAATGCGTAGAAATACCATGTCTAGTTTTGGACTTCCTACTTCAAAAAAGAAGTAAATCAACTGGAGATCATCCATAAGAGGGCAAAATAAAAATGCAAGTAAATCATTACAGAATGGAATTAATTAAATGCAGAGTTAACTTATCTGGAATAAACCAAATAATCATTGAGGTCACAAGGGACTTCTGGAGATCATCTAGTTCAACCATCCCTCCTCAGAGCAGGGTCAACTAAAGCAGGTTGCCTGGAACCATGTTCAGTTGGGTCTTGAGTATCTCCAAAGATGGAGATTCCTGGGCAACCTGTTCCAGTGTTGATCACCTTCACAGTAAAAAAGACTTTTCTGATCTTTAAATGGAATTTATTATACTTCAGTCTGTGCCCATTGCCTCCTGTCCTGTCAGTGACTTTGTCTTCTTTATTCAGCCCACTAGGTATTTGTACATATTGATAAGATCCCCCTGAGCCTTCTTTTCTCCAGGCTAAACACTCTCGCCTCTCTCAGCCTCTCCTCATATGACAGATGCTCCAATCCATTAATCACCTTCATGGCCTTTAGCTGGATCTGGTCCAGTATGTCTACATCTCTCTTGTACTGGGGATTAAACCTACAGGTATTACTTTAGTCCAACTCTGCAAATTTAATTTGAATGTGCTTACAACTTTTATTAGAGAGCTTGTGTGAGTTCGTGAACGAGTAGTGATTTACATATATCGAGAGATTATCTGGACTGACTGAGAATTCACTGTAGGGATTTCTATTGTAAAGCAATAGTGCTAACATTTCTGCTGTCATTTCCATGAATTATTAAATTCTAATATAATCTGCTAGTACACTTATTAAATTGTTGCAGGACTGTTTACAATAAAATACAAGTCATTCATATGAAAACAGAAGAAATATGATTTTAAACACAGGAGAATTCAACTAAACATATAAGCATATAAATGCTTATGCTGCTGGAATGGCCAGTTGTTTGATCTAATCTTGTTTACAAAGAGGACTTTAATGGTAAAGATAAAGGTCAGAAAGTGCAAATAATATTAACAACTAATAAGAAAAAACTATAACTTTGATTTAGAAATTAGAAAATAATATTTCATAAAAAGAATTCTATCAAGTGAGCAGAATTCTGATGAACTGACAGTTCAAAAGGTAATAAATGACATTAATAGGGAATGCTCCAGAGATTGTACAAAAATGTTGCTGTGTTAAGAATAATATTCTTACCCAAAACTAGAAAATTCAAGTCATGCTTTTAACTACACTACTCAGGACATAAATTTCAAAAAGCAAAATACCATCTACATATTACTATTCCTTTCAGAAATCCTTTATGTCTTCCAAAGCTACAGAAGATGAGGTTTAAGAGTGGTATTCAGCTCAAGGTTACAAAACTTCAGCTCATTCCTGTCTAAACCTATGTACCTGGAGTCATTCTGGATGACTAAAGAGTTCTGACCTCCAAGTGCTGCGCAGGAAAGGCACGGGTACCTCTTCACCCATTTACTGTAGGTCTCATTTCAAATCTGTCAAGATGTCTATACCGTGCAGGGCATCTTAAATGGCACTAGAGAGATCTGTAAGGCAACTGAACTGAGCTTCTAAATGGTTCCCCCCCATGCAGGTGTCTAAAGGCATGCTAGATGTCCAAATTCCTACTGCAGCTGAAGGAGCTTTATTTAATATTGCTGATAGAAATAAAGAATAATTCAGGTCATTCTAAGGTTCACATCTAGTGGCTGGTGATCCCAATTGCCAGGTTTGTGTAACTGCTTGCGGACTGAATGCCACTCCAGAAGGAAACAGAACTCATATGGATTTTACAATGTGCAGGATATGCATACCCCAAAAGGTTGTCTCATATATCCTAGGTGTTTCACATGGCACTAGGTACCTATATTTAAGCAACTGAGTCCTGTTCTAGGTCTGCCATGGCTATCACAGGAATTTCAGCTGATGTAGACATCTACTTATGTCTTAAGTCAGATGTCTTAATCCCAAGCAGACATCTGCCTCAAACGAACTATATATCATCTAATGAGCTATCAAGAGAAAACTCTTTTGAGTTACTCCAAGAGTTCAGTAGGCGATGTATTCTTTTCATCATTTTAAATTGAGTTTTCAGCTGTCCTTGCTGACATGATTCCCAATGCATCCTGCTGCTGCATTTCATCTTTGTCTCTAAGTTCTTCCTCACTGAAAAACTGGAATACAGATAAATACAGAGGAGCGAGGAAGCAACATTACCCCTTGTAGCAGATCATTTCAATCCAAAATATACCCTCGGCAACTGATACCTTACACGTCAACAATTTTCCAGGTATATGAAATCCACATGTAGCACATGGCTATTTAAGCAGCATCAGCCCAATGAAGAGGAATCTAATTCCTGTTTCAGAGTATCTGTTTGGAGCAACTGGCATGATTTCTATTCTTCTGCCCAAGCTATGCATTAGAAGCAATTCAGATCAGCTGAATTCTTACCTCGTTTTCTTGTAACTTCTCTGTAAGCAGAGCATTCACATTAATCCAGACCTTGACCCATGGACTGACCTTCCACTTTGACCTTGGACCTCTCTCATCACTATGGACCTGCCTGATGGTCACTGGGCTGCATGGCAAACCTTGATTACTATCACTGGACCAAATCCTGACCCTGACTCACTGACCTGCACTCCCAGCTCTAACCTTGGACTTCCCTTATCACCACAAACTTGCCCCCAATGACCTGGACTCTTGCTCGAACCCCGTTACCACCTCAAGGCCTACCCTGCTCACCTCACTTAGCTACTGTGGGATTGGGCCAGGGCTGGTGACCTGCCAGCCCTGTTACCACCTTCAGCTGCCCTCCCTTAGGGAGCTGCTGGCCCTCACTGCTCCCTGACAATCAAACTGAGATAAATTTCTTATTCTAGAGTTCATTGCAATATCTGAATCTTGCTCCCTGACATCCAGTTCAGATATATACTCCTTGAGCATTTCTTTACCCCAAGTCATACATGCTGGGAGTAGAATGCAGCCTATTTCTCCCTTTCTTTGCCCCTTTCTATCAATTGTACCTAAAAAGAAAGCATAGTAGTTGTTAATGGCTAGCACTGTAAGTAGAAGCTTTGTTGATGGAGGCTAGTAATATTACATGCTCCAGATGAGAGCAGCAGCAGTCATAAACTACAGCTGAAAGTTAGTGTTTTGTGCATTAACTCTCTCTGATACTGCTGCACCATCTCCTTATCCAGTGGAGGCTACAGCTAACATATGCTATGAGAGTAACCCCAAAGGATAACGTCTTGTTTGAGTAACAAACAAGGGTTTGACACAGAAAAATACATCAAAATCCAACAGTAAAAGAGCTCTGTCTGATACACAAATACAACTCCGCTCATAAAAGAGAAAATTGAGGCAGGATACGCAGTTGTGCTAAATCACTTCCTGCTAAGAGAACCACCAGAAGGGCACTAAGGGTGCAAACCCATTTCACAGCACAGTATCTCCTAGGTCTTAGCAAAATGTAACAAGATGTAGCAAATCAAATAAGCAACTCTCTTCTATACAAAAAGACATTTCTTTCAGGCCAAATACAAAATAGCACATTTTCCAAAGAGCTACAGAGTTAATAAATCAATATAATCTCTGTTTGCACGAGTCTTTGCAGGAGAAGGAATTCCTCACTTCTCAGACTATTTCCCTTTATGCTAGATCAGAAGAGGTCAACTCTCACATACTTTGTGTGAAACACCTGCTGAATATTGTTTTCTATGATTTGGAGTTTACCTTTTCACTTACAGTGGATGTGCTTAGCTGCTCAGCAATGCAAACAAAACCCAGAGCTCCCTCCAACACATAATTTGCCTTATATAATCAATTCAAGTGAACTCGGCTTGAACTATGAATACACATACACTGAAACCCCAGCTCTTTCTGTTTTGTTTAATTGAAAGGTTAGTCATATATTTGAATACTGTTTGGAGGTGTCTACTTTCACTTTTATTTGAAAAGCATAAGAATAAGGTCTAATAATTCATTAATACATTTTTAAATACATGAAAGGATGAAAGGTATTTTCTGTTGTACTTTTCATATCACATCAAAGACTAAACTGATGTTCATTCTTAAGACTACTCCTCATTTTCCCCTTTCGCGAGGAAGTGCCGAGTTCAGAATAAACAGGCTTAAAGATTCCTCATTATTTTATCATGTCGTGGGTTTGGAATGCATTCTGAAACTACTGCTCCTCAAGCAAATTATATGGGTTACCATACTGATCTTGCAACAATATTATCCTGTATTTCTTTATGACCACCTCAGTTTCTTCACAAACTAGATTTTCGTCTTGATGTCTCCATTAAAGAGAACGCAGAATGTAACAATATTTCTTCCAAGACTGAAGAGCTACACTGAGGTACTACACTGGACACCGTGTTTTTCCAGTAGCAGTACATAAAACCATGAATTGCTAGCCTATATTCTTTAGCTTCAGCTCTGATTAAGTCCTTGCTTTGCAACTTTTCATGTATTGCTTTCAACCCCCAAAACTGTGCAAAGCACAGATACAGTGAAATGGTAGAACAGAAATTAACTGGTGGTTTTATCTCAGGTGCATAGTAATGGCTATGCTGGATAGAAGATTAATAAAAGCTGTATTTCCCACCTTACATAATGATAAAGAGCAAAATCTATTAAGACTACCCATTCAAAATATAAACATTCATGAAGAAACATACATAATATCATTATTACCTAAAATACAATTACTATTATTATTTCAAATATTAGAAATAAATATTTAGAGAAAAAATAGGCATATAAAAATCAAAATTCTAGATTATTAATTTACATATTTTATTGGGTTTTAATCTTATTGTTCTTCAAATATTTTGATATCTCAATTTAAACAAAGCCAGTGAAAGTATACTGGAAAATATATACAAAAATTATTATGATGTGAAGATAGTTACAGACCCCTAGAAGCCTTTCCCTTTAGTAAGCAAAAGTAAGAAATGTGAACACTTGAATTGCATGAAGTTACTCATTTTATATTGTGATTATCAAAATCATGTCAGTCCATGCTACATTCTAACTATACTGCCAAGGACAACAACCTATTACATGTCAGTAGAGAGTCACACAAACATTTCTGGTGGCCATGGCTTCAAATTTGCCAAATGTGAGCTCCAGTGGACCAGAAAACTCCACAGGCAGATGCAGGCTACCGAAACTACTGTTCTGACAGCCCTGCAAAAAGGAAATCTCAGGAACTGGGGACTGAATGTCTAACAGAAGAAGCAGCTAGCTCTAAGAGCAACTGCAAACCATGCCAACTCTCTGCCATGCAGTTGGATGCCCTGAAAAAAAGTAGTAGCATTACAGGGCAAATACTCGGATGAAATCAAGCCTGAAGACTGTTCGCAATCTTTGAAAACAAAGAAATCCCTTCTTTAATATTCATATCTGTATTTTACACAAAATCATTCACAATCTGACAGAAAAAAAAAAAAAAACCACACCAAATCTGTCAAATAAGAGTCTCCTGGATGAGTCTGCACTTCCTGAATTATCACTGACAACTCAACTTGCCATCTTCTCAAAAGCATTTGTTGCTGTTTTCAACGAACGTAGAGCACATGGAATCGCAGAGGTTTGAATACAAGCGTCAGTTACAGCTAACAGTTCACACAACCTAAAAGCAGACAGATGTGCTGTAGTGACAGATAATTTTGAGTAACTTGCAAAATAATGATGAAGGGAATGTGTTACTAGAGTCAGGTGGCAGCAGAGGCATAGACAACCACAGTTAGACTTGTGTTACAATGGAATCAATAACAAACGGTACTAGAGGCCTCTGTTGTTAGTAAGAGGCCAACACAGCCAGTCACTTTAGCAAAAATTAAAAATGTATTTTCAGGATATGGTGTATACATTACCTTTTTCTATTTCCCTAAATGCTTCCCTTGGCTAACAAGCAGCATTTCTCCATTAACCAAGTTGATCTGCAGCCAACTCACTTTCATCCATATCCCTATCTTGGTCAAAGTCTGGAAAAGCAATTATATGCTGCCATCTGGGCTGGATGAAAAGGATACAGCTAACTGAGATCAACAGCATACTGATGACACTGGAGCCAAAACCTCCCACACTTTCCTTTACTATTATTTATGGTAATAGTATTATGGCGTGTATGGTGTTTTACAGGCAAGGCTGAAGACAGAATTCTAGAAGGCAAAAAGAGTGGTGTTTTTCCACACACATCGAAAAAGCAGAGGCATGATCATCCTTACAAGACCAACATGTGAAAGTAATTTGCCCTTTATAATGCTTTGGGATATCAATGGGGGGGAAAAAAGGAAAACATTGACAAGCCAGCCCATCCACCCTATCAGATAAGTCTCTCTAAATACCTCATTGACAATAAAAGTGAGTTATGCATAGATCTTTAAGGACTCAACTAAAAAGTTGGAAGTAAATCAACTATTCTCAATTATTATTGTCATCAAAATCACCTTCTGTGTCCAAAGGCAGTGCCTAAAAGATCAAGGAAATCTTTAATTCAAGTACAGCTGGCCCACCACTATGTTTTCCATAGCTCTCTTTCCAAAAGACACTGATAAAAATGACAGTAGTTTAATGGTTATTTATTTAGCCACTGTTGGCAACTCATCCTTCAGGAGAATTTACAATTTATAAAGCTTTTTAGAAAAAAAACATCTGCAAAGTGTTACCATAATAATTTCCCGATAGTAGGAAGGAAATTATGGTATCTAGAACACTACACCAATCTTGATGTTATAAAAAGTGTTCCATTTTCACAATGGAATCAGTCAAATGTGAGCATATTTAAAGAATATAATTTTCTGCCCATTTAACTGATAATAATTAAAGCTAATGAATTTTTTCCTTATATGAAATTTAGGAAAAAGATATAGTGCCTTATTTTTAAAATAAACATTTAAAAAATTTTATCAGTTTTTATGAGCTTATTAAAAAGTACTCATATAATAATAATATGTCACAGCTTCTGCTGAACTGGTTAAATTTCCAATTTATTACATTAAATAGTAATGTAACAAGATTTTAACATGTTCTAATCATGCAAACCTGAAAACAGTGGAGTGGAACAAGCAGAAGAAAATGGACTGGTACTGGAGAAACTATGACAAAAAAAAAAAAAGAGATTATATTACTTCAGACTATTTGAGAAGATTAAGTGTTGTCATGACAAAATGAATCATGAGATTTCCTAATTTTTTATTGCTTCCACTTCTAGGCTTCACAAATTTAGGAAGATTTTTTTCAGCCTCCATATTCTGGATAGTAAGTTGTACAGCAGATGAGAAAGAAATGTGCGTCGTTGTAAAACTGGTAATAAGACCAGTGGGTCAGTGTTAACTAAGCACGAAATAAGCAAGATAAAAAAAAATCTAATGGTATTACCATTAGCTGTACTTTCATTTTACTGTGACACATAATCTTGATCAAAGGATTGTTCCAGACTCTGATGATAGATAAGACTACTTAGGGACTAAATGGCAATCCAGCCATACCACTCACTAAGCTCAAAACGTCCTGAAATGTTCCTAATAGCAGGATTCAATTGGACTTCAAGACACCTGAACTTAGGTATCTACATATTTATGTCTACAGGTGTGTTAGGCATCCCAGTACAGTCAATTTATATATTCACATATAATGTCTTAAGGTTCCCTAAGCACAGCATGTAGGACACAGGACCTGTGCCTTTTTTGACAGCTGGAAGTAAAGTAGGATACTACAGGGCATCTTAAATGGCATCGGCAATGAAACATGGCCAGCTGAATCAAGCCACTTCTCAGCACTGTCAGCAATGGCCAAGAGCACATGACACAGCTCAGCCAAGTAGTAAGGGCACCAGTCAGATGGCTAATTACGGGCACCTAGTACATTTGAGGTGCATCCCACCTGACTTCCAGCTATTGCCCCAGAGGGCACAGGTCTCCCATAAATCCTGTTTGCTATCTGCCAACCCTATAAGCCATGCCAGGTAACTTAGGGCATCTCACATGGCACCAGACAGCTGTGCTTAGGCAATTGAATAAAGTCCTGAGTATCAAAAAAACGGCAGGGAGACAAGAGACAATTCTCAATCACCAGTTGACTCCTCTCTGTATAGCCAACAGCCAGCTGGCTTAGTAGCTTAACTTTCCGTCGTCTTCATACCATTCAGGCAAAAGTGAGACACGGCAGTGGTAAGGAACTTGCCTATCCTCTCTCTTCTCTTTCCCCCATAAATTCTTCATGTAAGCTGTTTTGCTTTATATGAAGCCAACATATAGTTCAATTCAAATTATGTTTCCAGGCTTTTAAAAATTCAGCTGTGATCAGCTGTGGATTCTGTTAAATCTTTTTCCTAATCCCAGTATTCCACATGATATACCTTCATCACTAACCTTGCTCCCCCACTTCTCACATACTAACACCTATATTTAATCTCATCTTAACTACTTGCATTAAAAGTAAACCCTAAAGCCACATACAGTTCCCTTCCAGATGCTGCTGTTGAATTATTTCCCTATGGGTTTCACCTAACATTCCACCAATGTTCTCTGGCGCTTCACTCCACACATCTCCTGTATTCAAAGCCTTTAAACTTTTTTTCCAAGAAACTCATAAACTAACACCTTTATTCCCATATGAAACAGCTAACATCTGTGGACAAAAAAAACCAGCCAAACAAAGAAGAAATGTCTACCCAGTACAGTTTTCTACCACTGCATCTTTTAGCAGTTTTTTCATGGGTTTTTTTTTTGGTCACAAAAGCTGTTGAGAATCACACTCATAAGTATATTTAATCCAAATAACAAAATCAAATGTAATATAACAATTGAGTAGCTTTCATTCATTTACACCAAACCATAAAATAAATCTCTATTTAACAAGGAAATTATCTAAAATAATATGAGCTACAATAGCATTCTGCCAGTAAGTATAATTTCCTTCTTATCACCTGCAGCATCTTTTTCATCTTTTGCAACATTAGAATTTTGTCCCAAACTATGATCGAAATCTTTGCTATCAATTATTATGTCTAATCCAGTAGAAGTCTGAAAAGTCTGAAGCTGATTACTTCCAACTCTAATACCATAAGATTGAAAAGCAACCCTTAAAACTATCCCTGAAAGTATTTTCCTGAAATGTAAGTAAAGTACTTATCTGTTTTCTGATTCCTTTGGCATGATTGATTAAAAGACCAGATAGTCAGAAAAATAAAGTCTGTATCTGATTCATAACCTAATGTTTAATAAACACTTTAATTACAACTTATGTCACTATCAACATTTTGCAAAATAGAAAAAACTTTTATCTCCACTGCACTAAGTTTTTTTTGACATTTCTGCCCCAAAAGGGCTATACAAGTGTACACTAATACAGCAGTAATAAAATATTTCCCTTTTGCTGAAAAGCAAAAATGCAGAATTAGCTTTACTGGTATTCAGCACGGTATGAAAATCTGATTTTGATCATGGAGCTACAGGCCTCATATTACATGCTCTTATCTCAGAAATTCCAGATCAGCCAATAAAGCAACTTTTCTCAGAGTTTCAATATCCTGATGAGTTTTTCTGTGTGACAGAAGATGGATGGATTAGATAGTCAGAGAGAACCTCTCCCCTATAAATTTGTGCCTGATAGCTTTTTATTCCCATTCTTAAAATTAATATTTTTCTGTTCCAGTATTTTCTGAGGTTCAGTTAATTGATGAGCCTTACTGAGTGCATAGTACTTCATTACACTGTATGTCGAGGTCCACAGATGCATTATGATGTGCGTTGGCACACGTTGTAAGGTGGTACACATTCCCCAGAGAGTTCACAATACCACACACCATCTTTAATACACATTTCTCTTTCATACTTCATCTATCTTTTTAAATATACATTTGGGGGAAAAGAAGAATGCTAAAGAAAATATTTCACCTTTGTTAAATGAATGAGAGTGCTAAACAATAGAAGAGAATTCAACACAGCCTGAAGTATTCAATAACTGCTGAAGTCCCCCACAGTTGCTTTAAACATAACTCTTTCCACATTTGACACATCAAAGGATCTCAATAACCTTCAGTTCCCAAAATTTCAGAGAACTATCACCTTGGTTAAACGCCTCAAATATTTATGTTGCAAAAGAGCAGAGAGTGACAAGAACTCATTTCAGGTTTATCTCTGGACTGTACCTACACTGTACCAGTTTCTCACTGCGTGATATTCACATAGAAACTGAAATTCAAACACATTCTTTCATGAACAAGTGAATCTTCCAACCCAGATGCTGCAAGAATTGGAGTGACCTTTTACCTCTTAAACACCAAAAAAGGTCCTAGCATTAAAACTGAGAGAAAATAAGCGACTTCATAAACTTCATTCTAGGTACCCAGCATTCCATCTTCAAGCCAAATCTGAGTGAAAAAAAAACTAACTTGAGATCCAAGCCACTACAGAGACAACTGTTAGTACTATTTATTAGTCACCTCATCAGACAGGTCAAAGATAAAAAAATTTATTATTTAGGAGCAGTAAATATTTTGCTTTATGAAAACTTCTATGTCTGACCAACTGGCAAGTCTTTCAGTAGTCTTATAAGGCACTAGTGAGATTTCCTCACCAAACCAGAAGCTAGAAGATCCACAAATTGTAAATAAAATCCTTATTAAAAGCTGAAACAAAGATAATATTCCCATTTATTTCAGTAGGAGTTAAATTTGGATCTATTTGGTCTTAGACAAGTCACTTATCTTCACACTCAGCCAACGCAATGAGTAAATGAATTAAAAAAAAAGATGTCAAGATGTATGAATTTTAAAATGCTGATTTGACACATTGGGGTGTCTGAAATTAATCTTTTTCCTTGAGCTGGCAACAGAGGAAATGAACATCACTGTGCCCATATGTAGTCTTTGAAGGAGGTGGAGGTGGTACAAGTCGAAAACGGGATCTCACCAAAAAACAGATGTTGGGTCTGAGTAGAAATTTCCTGTGCATTTTTTTAATTCCCAAATTTGCAGAGCAAGATCTGTAAAATCCTTTACAACATTTCCAGGTGTATTATAAAGTTCTAAACCCACATGATAATCCTAATATAGCATAAATCTGTATCACCTAAAAAGCTCCTGTTATCTTTCCACTATTTACAATCAAATGGCACAAAAGAACTAAAAGTCAGTGACTCCATTTAGATCAAACTTACACTTTATTATCAGCCTCTTAACTTCTAACATGCTGTTTGGCACCTTTAACAAACCAACTACTTAGCCTTTTCAGACTTTCTTTCTCCAACATTTTTTCCACCAATGTTCTTGAGCTCTTATTCTGCAGCATAAAGAATACTTGAAAAAATTGGCATGAGTCTTCTGACTGGATCTTCTAAAGGGGAAACTCCTTTTGACTTCAAAGAAAATTTTGGAAAGAGCTCAGCATTGAACTCTGTCTACTCTGGTTAAATTCAGTGGGAGTGCGTTTTTGTGTTTTATTTACTACCTTCTGTGTCAGCATATATCAAAAGTCATTTATCATCTCCAAAGTCATCACAAGAAGATACAGCTTGCTGATATGAACTTAATAGTTTATAATTTAATTCTAAATTATAGTAATCCTTTCTACTTTATTCTTCTATTTATTTTACTATTAATAACTTCGTATGCTTTAAGAAAACATTATGAAAATAAATGTTGCTTGGAAATCCGCAACAAAACAAAAAAAGTACCTATCTTGGGATGTATTCATCGAGAAAAAGATCTATCAACCGAGTTCTGTATTAACAAGGACTCTACATGCAGAGGAATATGGGCTGGAAATCAGGAATTTCAAAATCTCTTAGTGATCAGTTATTTAGTCTTAAATTACATGAAAGATAATGTAAAATTTAAATACTTTGGAAGTTCAGGATGAAAACACAGAATGAGGTAACAATGGTGGGTAAAGGAGAGAGGGAAAAAAAAAGGATACAAGATCTTTGCCCCATGCAACCAATATACTTTCTCTATACTGATTTCATTAAGTATTTTTAAATAACGTCATCCTTTTTAAAAGTCAAGAAACAAGAATTCTGCAATATAAAGTTCAGGACATCTAGCTTCTTTTTTCTCTACTAAAAATAGACTTCACATGCAATTTTCAGCAGATCAAAAAAACCTGAATGTAGATTATGATGTATTTCTTGCATATTGTAATTGTCATAATAAACTAATAAATTTGCGATATTGTTGACAGCAAATTATTATAGTAGTTCTTAAACTAAATAAATTAAATTAAAAATGAAAATAACCTAAATAGTTATTTAAGGAGAACCTGCAAATGTGAATTTGTTCCTGGAATAGATAATTACATGGAGATAAAAAGAATATGAAATATAGTATGTCTCAAATCAGTTGCTCTGAGGTGTAGCTAAAAGATTAAAATAAAACAGACATGCCTTCTCCTCCCAGGTAGCATAATAACAGATGCCTCATTTTTATGCTGTAATTTGAAAGAAGAATCAACCATCAAATACAAGAAGTGGTTAAAACAAATATACATAATTGTCATATGGACTGTGGTTTTTGTTGTTATTCTTGAGTTACTTTAAAAATAAATGTGAGAGGTTTCTATCATATGTTTAAAGCATGATAGCATATTGCAAAATCTAAACTAGCAAATTAAAACTGCAAAAGACACTTGTGTGGATCTCTTGATCCAAGGGTGCCACGCAGGAGGAGATGAGGGAATCTTAGGCTGTGTGGTTTAGGTCTGGATATTTAGACATGTAACATATAAATTGTTGCAACCTAGGCACTGAAACAGAATTAGCTGTCTAACTTAGAGGACCCAAGCTTTTGTTTGTTATTATACATACTGAGCATGTAGAATTTGTGTTCCTTTCCAGTTATAAAACTGATAATAAAGTACGCTGTGCTTTCCAATGATAATATACTGAACAACTGTTAATATTCTGGGTATCACATCCCACATGACACCCTAAATCTGTGACAGAAATCCTACCAGACGACATAGCACACATTAGCATTATTTAGATAGATTTACACCTCCTCAAGTCACAGCCACATCCAGCAGCACAAGAGACTAGAGTTTTATTTTCGACTCATTTTTGCTTTCCTTGTGGTAGATATAGGCAGCCCTCACCATATCATATAACTCCTAATATACATTAAAACACAAAAGTCTAAGAGAAAGGTGCTTATTACTTATCTATATTTAGCCACTACCTTCTTGTAGAGTAGGATGCACTGATTTAAAGTGACAGAAGATGAATATTCACACTTAAGTCAATACTCTGACCTTAACCAACTCTATTTTTTTCCAAACTATTGTAAACCATGCAAAGTCATTAAAAACTGGATTTGGAATTGTCTCTATTTTACATCACTTAAATATCTAGTCCTCTGTTCCTTATTATATAAACTTTAAAATCTCTTAAGAATCTCATAATTTTCCCTGCTATGGAAACCACATCATATAATCCTTCTTCTAAACCTAAATCATATAGGTTATTCACCTTCATTATTTTGATTAGAAAGCTCTTAGAGAATGTCACCACTTGATACTTAGCTTTTACATTTCTACTCTGTATTTAATATATAGACAGATTATAAGTGTGCATTTGTGTGTGGCAACATATTCCTTTATTTTAAGCAGCTCTTTCCTCTTCTTCCCTCCCTGTCTGCCCATCCTCCAGATCTTAACAGTAGATATCAAACAAACCAAAGTCATTTTACATTTCATCTCCATCTTCCTGACCATTCCAGTGGTGCAAGACTTAACTTGTTCCAGCTGGAATTCAATTACTTGAACATGACTAACCAAAATTGAACAAGCCTCAGATACAGTCTTTTGCAATGGCACTACATTTCCCTGTTTGACTGAAAATACTTGATCTGATATATCCAAGGACTTAATTTGATTTTTTTAACAGCTGTACTATATTGGCAGCTCATAGTCCTCCCTCCTATGATTTGTAAGTATTCCAAGGTTCTTCTCTTCTTCAATCGCTTCTAACTGATAATGTCAAAGTTTCTAGTTTGGACTATTAGTCTCCAGGTACCTAATCATTCCGTATCCTTGAATTTCATCCCAGTCTTTTACACCACTTCTTTAGCCATCCAGCTCTTCCCTGCTGTGTCCTTAGCATATTCCTAATGCATTAAAACTCCATTTTAACCTACGTGAAAACAACATTAAGTCTGTAGGATGAGATCAACGTCAGTTGCTCTCAGACCATCTCTCCTTCCAGCCAGAAGGTTCCTACCAAGCTAGAGGACAACCATCAGCACTGGATGAACAGCCAGCCTTCCTTGCTGCTGCTCAGCCTGAGCTTTTTACAAAACAGAACAGAAAGTACATTACAAATTCCAGTCAAGTGCTATGAGTCACCATCAGTAGTAATCTCAATCACTGCGGAAATCTCCCCAATACTGCAACATCTACTGCCACCTCCTTTCTAGGTAGATCCCAGCACATTTTATAGTTCTAATATAAATCCATATCTTTAACAAATTCTCATGTAGCTATAGCTCCCATTTAGTTAAATTAATCAGACTTTTAATATTAAATTAACCAGATCTATTAATAAAAAAAAGTATACACTGGGGTAATGAAACAGAACTGGGATCCCCTTGTATGAAACATAAGACAGTATTTCTGAAGCAATCAAGATGAAGAAGTTAAGAAAAGGGAGTAAGATGAAGATACTGCAACAGGAATGTGGTGTCTCATTGACTAGTCAGGTATTCAATAGGGTTTTTTACATAATACAGACTAGTCTAAATAAGAGTGAAACTTATTTCACTCTTAAGTGAAATAAGTAATGATAATATTAGTAAATTCTACTAATACATTAGTAAATTCTACTAAAAGATAGTAGAAAATTTTATTTCCTATCTAGCCATTAGCCCAATTACCATCTGCTTTTCACCTCTCCTTTTCAATAACCTTGCTCCTTAAGCAACCCTATGTTTTAACGTCAAATACAGTTGTAAAAATACTACAAAATTGTTGGCTAAATGAAACAGGAAAATTAAGGGAAAACAAAGACTAAGACATCCCACTACTCACTCTAGGACCTATTATTTTGCCTCCAATACAGCCCCAAGTAGTAAACCTGGACCTTTAAAAATTAGTCAGCACAGTATATAACCAAATTTTTATATATTTTGGATTTTTTAGGCAAAATTGAATGATTTTATTTTATGAGAGTCCTGGTAGCAACACTCTAATAACACCTACATTTTACTTCATGTTTAAAGAAAAATCCTGAAAAACTCCTGAAAATATTTCAGTAAGAAAATCAACTCATCACCCATGAAAGCACTAAATTATTTCTGGGAAACTGTTCTTGCACCTTAAAGCCCCTCCCCTATTTAATTTCTTGGTACCCACATAAATGTGACTACAGTGGTGCCCCCATAACAGTCTTGCATACATTGGTCAAAACAAAAAAAACCACTTTTTACAACCATCACTTAAGCTAATATTTCTAGATCACATAAAAAGGAACACATTTTTTCTTGGAAAGGACTGGTAGAGAATGCACTCAAGCATAAGGAAAACCTTTAAGGGTTGTTTAGTATCCATGTGAGAAAAATGGAAATCTGAACAGATTCTTGTAAAGTAAAGAAAATTACTAAAATCACCTAATAGAAATCACAGAGTGAGGTAATGCAGAAGCAAATGTTAAAACGTTAACAGTGACCAGCTCCAGACTTAATTAGTGTCGATGGGCAGCTTACAATCACATCAATGTGCATAGGGAGTGTAAACTAATTCTCATGTTTGCTGTTTAATGAGGAAGACATTGTTCTGTATCCTTGGAGGAAGAAAAATGGTGTTTAAAATGAAAGAAGAGCACTGCAAAAATGAAGCAAAAGTTACAGGCATGCATTACAATAAAGAAACCTTTTTTTTTTTCTGATCTATGATTTTCTGGAAAGATGTTATTGCTTGTCTTTGACTTCAAACCCTCTCTGTTGCAAAAGCCCTTGAACCTTTCAGATGCTTTGTCTGATAGGGGGCAGAGACTGACGCAATCAAGTGGCATATCAAGCTATTTTGAAGGAATTTTTAAAAAACGTTCTCATCTTTTGAAATAAAATGATGCAGCAAAATGTAGCAAGGGCATATGAAGAGGATTATAGTGCTTTGCTTCCTGCCTAAGACATAAAAGTCCTTCCGTTCTATGTTATTTCATTTTACAGTAAGAAAGCATTTTTCTGCTTTTACAAAAACAATGGAAGGAATTATGTTTGATCTTTTCCCCCAAAATTCAATGCTGGATAGACACTATTCTCAGGGAATTGTGACAGCTGGAAGTTGTATGGAGCTTACCTATACAAAACTCTGTGCTCACAACAGTATTGCTTTGGGTATTCCATATACATAGCTTTTGAGATATCAGACCATCTGAAGCAAAATTACAATGCTGCCAGCTTTCATGGCACTCAGAACATTGTATTTTTCATGATCTCCCCACCACTGAAGTTACATTGCTACCTAATAATTAAATTTCACTTCCCGATGGTGGAGAAAAATGGAAGATGTACCCATGGCATATCTGAAAGGTGCAGAAAACAGAAGAAAGATGCAATGAACAAGAAGTGCATTTTTTATAAGACATGATATTTAAGCCAATGTTGTTCTAGGCTTGGCTCATGTTTTTTAATGTTTGAAGCACTGACTGATTACTGGAGTTAGACTCGGAATGAATGACAGTTCAGACACAGTACGTCCCAACAATAAGTGCATTGTTGTAGTAAAGGCAATCTCATGCTCAGAATTATTTCCTGCTTTGAGTACTTTATATTGACATCTTCCTCCAATGTCCTTCCAGATTTATCCAGCCTCTCCCCAAAAGCCACTGGTAGCTTCCCCTGTCCTTCATTTCTTTCCTTCCAAAGCCATGATTAGGACAGTCATGGCCTACAGTCTTCATCTGGCCGCCTGCCCACGTGCCTCCTCACCCAACTTTCTCTCCCAGTCCTCACTTTCTCCAGGCACTCCCTACACCTGGTCGTGGCTGACAGACAGGAGGGTGAGCAACCACCTTCGCTCATCCCTCCATGACAATCCCATGGGTACTCGGAGCACCCCAGGCCAAAAGGAGGGTACAGCTGACAGCTCTGCCTCCGCACCCTTACGGCTGTAGTGACTTCCCACCCAACAGCAGATGGGCCCACCATGTTCCAGTTTGAGAAATGCAAATTCCGGGGAGCAAGGCCAATACTGTGGCCTCGCAAAAATATGTGTCACCCTACAGTTTTATAACTTTTCACACAGGGGATTATAACAGGTGAGAGGGACACAGGTAAGTGGATTTCTTTAAGACTGCCTCATCCCTGTCCCTAGCGCCACTAGAGATGCCCAACTGTGTGTGCACTATCAGTCAGACGGTGTAAACCCAGCCGTCTTCTGAAATATTGACCAGGAACGGCCCAGCGCCGTGTGGGGATGAGAGAGGCCCCGACTCCTCCGTGCACGCCGTTACACCCGGCGCTGGCCGGCGGGAGGGCCACCGGGGAGGGCAGGGAGGGGGCCGAGGGCCGGGCTCAGGCGGGGGGCAGCAGGGACGCAGGGTACGTGTGAGGGGCGAGGCGGCGGCGGCGGCGAGGGGGCGGTGGCGAGAGGGCGGCGGCGGCCCCCTGCGCCCGGCGGGCCCCGGCTTCCCCCTGGCGGCAGCCGCGCCTCGCAGGGCCGGCACCATCCCATCCCTTCATCCCCGCCCGGCGATACCTGCCCGGGGTGCGGAACCGCAGGCGGCGGCGCAGCCGGCTCCCCGATCCACAGTTGCTCCTTGAGGAGGTGCTGGTAGCTGAGGCAGTGTTTCAGCGCCGACGGCACCGTGCCCATGGCGCGGCGGCAGGGCGCTCCCCCGGGCGCCCCGCAGCCAGCCGCAAGGCCGGCGCAGCGTCCCGGCCAGCGGGGGCCACGCCAGCCCCGCGCCCGCCGCAGCCACTGGCTGCAGCCCGGCCCCGAGCAGCGCCTGTGATTGGCGGAGCGCGGGAGCCCGCCGCGCCGGCATCCCCGCCGCGCCCCGCCCGCGGCTGCTGCGGCAACCGCCGCCTCAGCCCGCACACCCCACGGCCGCCGCCAAGCCCCGGCGGTGGGGGGCGGCCCGCCCGGAGACGGCCGCGGTACTGCCTCACCGCCCCCTCCTCACCTTCCCGGGCCTTGAGGGCGCTGGCTGCCCGCCTTTGGCGCGGGCTTGGCCGGCGCCACAGTAGCCTGCCACTGCGGGCCGGCGTGGGGGAGAAGCCCCTGAGGAGAGTCGGGAACCCGGCGGGCCCAGAGCTCGGGGGACGGGTGCAAGCATGAGGACAGACAGCCGACCAGCCCCGCGTCCCTCCTGACACTCCGCACGCCCGGGGGAAACGGGGCCCAGCCTGGGCTTTCAAGGCTCTTGGCAGAAGGCTTGAGGGGAAAGAGAGGAAGGGACGGGGCTCCTTGAGACCAAGCCCGCCTGCCCCGTTCGGGATCCTGGGGCTGCGCAAACGATGTGGAATAAAACGTGTCCTGCTCACTCGGCCGTTCAGGTGGCAGCAGGGCTTTGACAGGAAGCTTTACGCGCACACTTGCATTTATGCTTTTCATTTGGGTAGCAGAAACTTAGAACATAGCAAATGGAATACTTTTCGGGTTTTAACAGCTTGCTCAGAAGCAGCAGGTTATATTTTGTCATCTCCTTCAGCATTCAGTGTGTCAGCCAACTTTCCAAACTACGCTCAAGTGAAATACCGAATGCATTGGAAATTGTTTCTGGATCATTCCTTTTCCGGGGTATCGGGGATTTTTTGTTAAATTCACTAACCTTTCCCTCGGTCATTTTCTGCAAAAGTTTAGCAAGTTTATAGCCAAGTCTCTGTTTCAGTCGTTTGCTGATAGACACGATGCTCTCAAAGCACCGTCGTCGTCTTCTGCTGTTTTGCATTTCTAGCTTGCTGCTCTCTGCCTCCAAACCCCTCCCTGCTTCTGAGTGCCAGTGTAAACCAAGCCTGGATGCTATCTGTTGGCTGGGAAATTTTTGTCTGTCAATGATAATGACAGCTTTTCAGAAATAAAATATTTAACATAAGACTTTAAAACTTATTTTAAAGTATCGCTAGTGGGCATCTCTGCAATTTCAAATCTGGACACAGAAAAGTGCCAGGGGTTTCTTTACTGATTGTGATCTGAGGCGGTTAGCATGTTTTCTGCCTTCTTCCAGTAAAATATTTGTAAATTCAGAATTCTTATATTTTTGGAGTTCAAAATTCCACTGAAGTTTCCGTTCAATGCTGACTCTGGATACTTGCTTTGGTCTTGTTACCTGTAAAGCTAGGGATAAAATATACAAAGGCTGGCCATAAAGTCAAGCCTTACTCTTTTGTCTCCCAGTGAGAGACAGTTTATCTATGATTTGGTACGTGTGAAGAGAAAAGCACTTTATTGAGGTAAATAATTTCGTTTTGCACGTTTCTATACATATCATAGCAAGTTGGAAATAGGGTGAAAAATGCAATCACGAGGAGTATGTCTATCTGTAAAGTACAGCTCTCCTACTTACCTGACCTGTTCTCAGGTTACTCCGATACTGAAGTCAAACTTCATTTTCCATTTAATCATCTTTCTTACAAATACCTCTGAAATTAGGTTCATTGTAACACTCTGCAGGTAGCTTAGCCATCAAACTGCTATCTTCTCCACATTAAATTCCTTCTAATAGCATTGTTTCTTTGTCACTGTTGCTATAAACATAACTATAGAACATACTGCCAGAATTGAATGCCACTTCTGTACAGCTTAAAGCTTCAATGTGCTCTGCCAGCCAAGTCCACTGTGAACATTTTCTGACACAAACCTGCTTTAAGACTTAGAGAATATGGTGAAAAGGAGTATCTTTGCCTGAAATCCCAGTGCTGTTGGGCAGAGAAGGAAAATACAACAGTGATATAAAGTGATCCCAAATTAAGTGGGTTCTCATGCAACAGTTTCCCATTGTTTTTTTCTGCTGTACCTCTTATTCTCCCTGAAATCAGAATTTGTTTTTCACCCTTGCCAATTTAGCACTGAATTTTTCAGCCAGTGCTTCTAATTCCATGTAAGTTGTTTCAAAATCAAGAGATGTATAAGTAAAGTACATTCATCTGAAACTCTTGTGTTCCTTGGGAGAAGGACGTGATAATTTATCTATCGAAAAAGTACTGTGTGTTAAAAGCTTTAGAGCTAAACCAAATTGTTCTTCCTAAACAAGAGTCATGTGGAACAGCACGATGTGAAAGCAGCTCCAAGAAGAGCACATTTTAAGCAGGCATAATCACGCCGATACTGTTCTTTGCCTGCAGGGGCTACAAAACTTACTCCATCCCACTTTCTGAGTGAATATGAAGGTAGATAAGATGCAATATGCTGTTTAAGCTTGTTTACTTTCAGTGGTACTACCAGCGTATTTACTGATAGAAGCATTTGCAAAATCGTCTAAAGAATAATGGTGACTTCTGCCAGATCTTTCTGTAACAGCACATGGGCCTCTTGTGATCTGGACCTTTATATGCCCTGTGCTGTTCCTTATTTTAATTCTGCATAGTTTTTGTTCAAAAATGGCATTTTGGAACAACTTCGGTTTACTAGAACACATGGAAGGACTCAGATATGTTTAGTGCTACATCAGGATACTGAACAGAAATTGCACATGACTGGCTTTTGGCTTTCCATTTGTCTCTTAAAACTATTTATCATTCTGATACTCCTCTGAATCTATCATTGTCATTGGCTCACACTGTATTCTGGTCAAAGGTTTTAAAATGTTTATTAAAAGGAATGCTTTTCACTAAAATAAATAATCTCTCATAAAAGTCATGCCACCAAGCCTACTAGATGGGGAGAACAGGCAAATTTGTGTAACATGCAGAGAAAGCAGAGAAACTTCAGATATTACCATGAGAGATGTTTCTGCACTGCTTATTGTTCCCATGCAATTACACAGGTAGTTGGCAGGCAGATCATTAAGAGTGGAAACATCAAGCAGTTGGATTTCCTGCAGCGTGGCACAAAACCTTGGCCAAGAAAGGCACGGTAAAAATAGGTTGGTCGTTCACAAGCATCTAAAAGAAAATAAGAAAGTTGTTTAAGGAGTGATTTGATGACAGCAAGAAGGACAGAATCAGAAGCAGGGGAGCTATTCATACTGCTGATAATCGTAAGTGCCAAACTGGCAAGCAGCCAAGGTGCCTACTAGGCAGGGATCAAAGACACATATGGTGAGTCTCAAACAACAAATAAGCCATAGAATTCTGGCAAGCATTGCAGGAATAATATGCTCCAGCCCCGACAAAGAAGATGAGGGCTAAAGAAAAAACAATGGGGCTACCAATAGTGGATGATACCTCAGGGAAAGCAAAGCTTTCATCATTTCAGTTTTATTGGAAAAAAATGCAGATAACTTCTCACATATGGTAGGTCTGGTTGATCTAAATTGATGGGAAGTGTAACACAATGTTAAAAAAGATTCTTTACAGTTGTGGCAGTAAATCAGTGTTCCATTAGCAGCAGCATTATTCAGAGACGGCATTCTTCAGAGAGTTAGTAATAGATTTACGTTGCCAAAGTAAGACTACACCCCAGGTGATAGACACCTGGCATTTGAAACAGACACAATCAAGAAGAAAGTCCAAGTTATGTCTTGCCAGATGTTGGATCCTGTTCTTTTCTGTTCTTTCACTAATTCAATCAGATGGCAGGGGTTTTGCCAACTAGATCACAATGTAAAACACAAACAAAAAAAATTGAAACATTTTAATTTTATTCTCATACTACTAGACAGTATTAAATAGGAAAAGAAGGAAATTCGGGGAGCTTAGACCTGGTTTCATAATCACAACAGTTACACACCTATAGACAGTCATAAAAGAAAGGGATGTACCATAAGCTATGTTATTTTATATTTATAAATGGCACTGCCTTTTACACCGGTAAGAATGGTACTCTGCAGCCCTTTGGGTGGTCTCCAAAGTGCCAGCGCTATCATACCTACATATAATTGTTATCAGGCATATCAAAGACAGCAGATAATTGTAGCAGGAAGTACTTATTTATGGATAACATTTTCCATTTGAGATATTTCCATAACTGACAGAAATGCTGATGAACCAAATGTGTCCCTTGTCTGACTCCAAGTTCTGCAAGTTCTTCATCTCATTGACCTGACCTACCACTCGGCATTATCGGGAGAAATAAGGAGCCAATTCCTGAATGGATTTTCAAGGTGCTATTATAATATTTAAGAAAATATTTCCTTTCAAAAGCAAGTATTTTGCCTACCATTACACAGGCTGCATTTCCATCTCTGTTTTTCACATAAATGCAGTTAGTATCTCCCTCTCCTCTCCACCCAGTCTTTTCTGCCAATAAATACTGGTGTGATTTCTTATATGGATTATAAGGTGCAATATGCAGTAACCTCTGATTTCCTTTCTCCCTTTATGTTACTAAGAGCCAACAAAACAGTATTGATTGTCAGTGGGGCCAGTTTTCTTGCTCTTCCAGCAAGCAACCCCTTTACGTCACTTAGTACAAACAGAAACTATAAATTGTCCTTAGGATGTTTAATAAGGAGATGCTGGGACAACTTTTATGCAATATCCGTTTCTTCTCAAGTACAGAGCATTTATCAGAGTTTAGCCAAAACAGCATAAAATAACCACCTGACAAGTGTACCTGCACTGCTTTCTGGGGATAATGCTTTCCAAACAGGAAAAAAGATTTAAAGACCTGCACCTTTTCTGTGTTCTCTTAGGAAGCAAATCTTCTGATTTATTTTAAACGTGTATTTTAGGATCAAATGAACCGTATGCTAATGTATGCATTTGTCTCCCTGCTGACTATAGAGAGCCTAGGGTAACTACTCAGATGTAGAGAGCTGCATTAGCTACATTTACTCGAATGAGTCCCACGCCAGATAATGTTATTAAGTCCATTACATTGTCATTTCGTTCAGCTCTAAACCTGATTTCTACTTGTGCAGACAAGGAAAGTCTCCAACCAGGTATACCTAGCAAACTTGTTACTGGCTTCAGAGAAAAAGTCACCAAGGAAGCTAGAAGTGGACTGAAAGGGAAGGTACAAATTAATTGCAATCTACCAATATCAATATATAATCTCACTGCAGAAAATTTTTATCTGTTGAAGGTTGCATGGCAATAGTTGAGGCAGGCAAATAAAGAGATAACTAGATAGTGTGTCCTTCCAGCAGGCTCTCAGAGCTGGATGCAATTTCATCATTAAGGGGAGGGAAAAAGATGGAGTAGAACTGGAGTGTTTCTGGGAAGCTCAGAGAGTCCCAGAAAGTGTGCATTTAGGCAATGAAATCACAAGAAAAATTCAGATTGATTAGTTGCAAACTTGCTTGTTGGTGATTTTATTACAAACCCTAGGATTTAATATAGTAATGTCTAATACACTAATACCTAATATGCAATTTCTCTATTTCAAATTTTTCCAGCAAATGAAAATGAATTAGGCATTATCTAACAAAGCACAAATACATGTCTACGATATGAATCCAAAAGTTAGATTTCACTGTTCATTTTGGTTATATTCTTCTAATTACTAAGTTAGTGTACAAAAAATATTTTATGGGCATACCAGGAATAACTGAATATTTTTTTTTTTTTGGCATTTGCCATTTAACTTTCCTTTAAAAATGACTTGGGGTACTCAACTGCTATGTCCCTGGCATTAAATTGTTCCAGAGCAATAAATTTTTAAATTCTAGTATAGTGACCTGTCACCAGAATATTTCTGTTTCTTCTGTCACCAACATTACTCAACCCAGGACCAAAAATAAATGGTGCGGTATAAATTTGCCTAATTTGGCAACCAAACAGTAAAAAAGGCAGAGGTATTGCTGAACAGCAGTAAAAGCAAAGTTTATATTTGCACATAAAGGATATGCTTGCCAAGGTAGCCTGCTTGTGTTTAATACAGCAGTTTGATGTTTTTCAATTTACTTCATATCATTTTGCCTAAACAATACATAATTAAAATGCATATCCACAATAACTGAATACAGTTGTTAAATTATCAACATAGCAAAAACTTTTGGACAATATACTACTAAATAATGAAAAATAAATTGAAATAGTGTGTAATGTGGAATAAAAACAAATATCACATGCACCATAATACAAAGTAATCTGAGATCATCAAGTAAATGTGTGCATCATTTATTTCTTCCATCTCTGTTTATATTTAACTTCAGAGTCAGATTGCAGTTTTCAGCTGTGTCTTGTGATCTGAAATCCTCTTTGGTAGCATGCATAAGTTAGGACAAAGGATTGTGTTTTTTGGCTTCAATAGCAAAGACTGAACCAAGCAAATGAATACTGTAACTCTAGAGGAAAGGCTGACATAGGAAATACTGGAATGGTATTGACATTCAGAGATTCCCTCTTCAGCAAAATGGTAGCAACACCACAATAAAATAAAACACTTGGAAAAACTCTAGGTTTTTTACATCTTCTTTCTCTCTCTTCACCATTAATACAAGATGTAATCACATAAAAATGAATGTGCGCTACTTTATGTCACAGTTGCAATAATAAGCACTTTCTTGAGACCACAGCATCTCAAACAAAAATATATCTCTAAGCTTCATTTGAGGGGGAAAAAAACCAACAATACCTTTAAATTAAAATACTGATGCCATATTGTGAAGCAGAACACATTGTGGTTGTTACATTTAGGGACCTACAGTGTTGCCTAAGCAATATTCTGGGAAAGAAAACAATATTCTTCTTTTTCATAACAAGAATGTCATTTGCAGTATCAACCATTCCACGCTACCCTTAATAATTTCTTTCCCCAATTTAAAACACAATTCACCTCCAAAGCAGATGTCCCTATCTACCAGGAAAAGAAGGGGTTTGCTTAATGTAGTTTTTAATGTCTATGTGTCAGCTCATAGAATTATGTGACAACACAAGAATTAGCATTTCTCTTCAGAAAATTAACAATTGTCTCATCTTTCTGATTGCAAAGAATGGCTTTGAAATGTGACCGTGTGATCTTAGTACAACAGGGTCCTGGTTTTGGCTGGAATGGAGTCAATTTTTTTCATAACAGGTCTTATGGTGCTGTGGTTTGGACTTGTGATGAAAACAGCATTGATAACACACCCATGTTTTAGCTATCTTTGACCAGTGTTAAAGCCGCCTCTGTTTCTCACCATGTCTTCCCAGCGAGTAGGCTGGGGGTGATCAAGAAGTTGGGAGGGGACACAGCCAGGACAGCTGACCCCAACTGGCCAAAGGGATACTCCACACCATATGACATCATGCTCAGCAATAAAAGCTGGGGGAAAGAAGGAGGAAGTGGGGTGACATTCAGGGTTATGGTGTTTGTTTTTCCAAGTAACCGTTACACATGATGAAGCCCTGTTTTTCTGGAGATGACTGAACACCCTCCTGCCGATGGGAAGTAGTGAGGTAATTCCTTATTTTGCCTTGTTTGTGCACACAGCTTTGCTTTACCTAATTAACTGTCTTCATCTCAACCTCAGTTTTCACACTTTTACCCTTGTGATTCTCTCCCCCGTCCCTCTGGGAGGGAGTGAGCTGTGTGGGGCTGAGCTGCCTACCAGGGTTAACTCACAACAAACAGATACAACAGTCTATCTGCATCAGACTGCAGAGAATTAAAATAGGTATGGGCAGCATTAGTCAAACCTCCTACTTTAGGCATTTAAATTAGGCATTGCAGCATTTATGAGCCTTTAGAGAGATTTAGGCTGCCTAAGCTGCATTTTTCTGCAGAGTCAGTGGAGAGAGCTAGGTGTCCGCATCACCTTCAGGGAGTTATTTGGAGCAGCTTAGCTACAGACTTGCTTCTCCACTGTGATGAAGGAAGTTTAGGTGTCTCTTCCAGGCAGTGCAGTACGTCCACATGTTGAACAGGTAGCCCCTGAAGTTTGGCCAGGAGGAAACATCAAGCACAGAGGAATAGCCATGAAGTTTCTGGCTCAGAGTTTGTGAAGCCTTCAGAGTACTGAACCCACACTTCCCATTTCCTAGGAGAGAATCCTAAACGCCAAACCAAATGTTGACACTGGATCACTGTACGGCCAGGAATTTGAGTAATAAGGAATTAAAAACAATGCGTAGAGTATTTCTTTAAGTTCTATAGTAATACATTAGTGTTACAGTTGTGACTATTCTTTGACCTTTAAGCATTGCTGGTCCTAGTGCAGAGAGATGCTTAAAGATCTATAGTTTCCCTTGAGGACAACAGGTAAATAGACTTTTGGACTTAAAACTATTCTGTATTATTTTTGTAAAAAGTTTTTTTCCCTCTCCCGCACATACAGAACTTCCATTAAAATTTTTGAGGTGTTTCATACCATGTTAAGGAATATAATTTGACCCAATGCCTCAATTATTATAAATCAGGTTTGTAATTCAGAGCTCAAGGACAGAGCTCACAAAGAGGTGAGGTACCGTAGTGTTAATGGAAGTAGTTTGAGTTCTTATACTCCTCTTTCAGTGGGCCTTTTGAGGAACAGGAGAAAAGGGGGACAGGTCACCATGGGGCACCAGAAGACCCAGCACGGACAGGAGAGGCAGCGCCGGTGCATGACAGCCAGGAAGGGAAGCTTTAACTTTCTTTCACAATTGGTCCCAGAGAGACTTCGTCTCTTCCAGCCTCATTAACATCCATTTCCTGCTCCTTGCAGTACTGTTGTCACCACACATGTTCGTGAGACAATGAACTTGTGTTCTCATTGTAAACACAGTGGTGTTTACCCATGATACATCTGTGCCTGAAGTAATGACCACTATATTTAAGGTGCCAAAGCTTTTCCATTACAGAGGGATGTCCAACTGTTTCTAAAAGCACAGACATCTCCATGTCTTGCAGCAAGAATTTGGAGTTCAGCAGTAGGATAGCCTGGAGTCAGGAACATGCCCTCTGGTGTCCTGGTGAATATCAATCTAATTTCTAAAATGCTGAGCAATATAGTTTTCTAGCTATGTTTTGCTCCTTTATGTTTGCCAGGGGCTAACAGCTAAGCAGTTTAATATTCCAGTTGCTCTGAGCAGATTTTGCTCTTGCATGTTGCTCCAGCATGGGAAACAACACTGAACCTACATCTGGAGCCCACACAACTCAATTCCTGCCGCTGCTCCACAACAAACACTCGCAAAGAGCAAAACTTAGTGAGACACTAAAGAAGAGGTTTGGAATGAAAATAAAACTTCATCCTTCAGGGCTTCAGACAATCTCTAAGTATTAGGGCTTAGGATGAGACCTCCTTAATAGAGAAATAATCCAACATCTGCCTACTGTAAGGGCTTTTTGCACCTTTGTGTAAAACATCTGGTCCTGGCTACCATCACGGACAGGATGCTGCGCTTCATAAATTACACATCTGATTCATATGTTTTTTATAGTACGGATAGAAAGTTCACAGAATGCTAGTTCACAGAATACTGGTTCTAAAGGAATTTGGTTGTACCTACGGACTATTTTGTTTCTACTCAAACAATTATTTCCAGCAAGAGATCATTCTTCCTACACATATAAGATGCTAATTACGAACATACAAACATATAGCAATATTTGCATGCTTGTCTTGTGTTTGACTGTATCCAAATGTAAAATAAAACATGATTCCTATCCCAATTTATCAAAGCGATAAAAGAGAGCAGAAATGTCAGAATGAAAAGGTAATCAGAAAATAATCAACTTTTAAAAGCCTTTTATTGACAAAAATGATACAAAATAGCCATTCCTGCTTCTTTTAGACAGAAAGAGCTAGGAAAATGCTGTAGGCAGAGTATAGGATCTCTTGCTGTTCTGTGTTTATCTGTGTCGTGACTGGATTTCATGAATTAGCATATTAACTATGAAGAAGCAGATGCATTGCTGAAAACCTTTTAAGAAAACCAAGAAATAATCTTTGTTTGTCGTGGTTAGATATCAGAGCAAGTCATTGTAATGGCATTTAAACAGTGATACGGTACACAGGGAATGAGATGAGCCCTTCTTAAATGGAAGGGAGATCAAAGTCAGGCTGTAGGAGCAGAGGAATATGTGGGGTCTCCAAAGTTGGAGGTAAAATTCTAACCAGAAGGAACAAAATTTTAACACTGATGAAGGCTCCACCCAGAAAAGAGTTGCATGGAAAAGGCAAGAACAGTCGAAGTGTCTTTTCTGCTGGAAAATGTGAAACATTCAGCTAAATTAAGGAGCAGATTCACTGCATGATGAATAATTCACCACCCTTATTCATATTAATCCTCTAGTCTGCCCAGGCAGATTTGGGATCTTTCTGTAGAAGCATAAATGGTCCGTTAAGGGTGGTAATTATTGTATTATATGCAAAATGTAGTTTATCTGGAATGTACTTTTGTGAATTTATTGTGCAGCTGGTCTATATACAGACATGGAATACAAGAATTAATTAAAGCATTAAAGTAATATGAAATTTTTGCTGCCAATGGATCTTATCAGTCTTTATGAAGACACCAATGATTTGTGCTTTGAGAAGCACAAATCAAAGTGAGAGAGAATTAAGTCAACAGTCATTAAGATGCGCATTCAGGATTAGCTGGACATCATTAAAATAAGTGGCATATTATTCTACATATTATGTAAGCAATTCCAACAAAACAATGGAGGCTTAGAAAAGAAGGTGTTTGAGAGGTACCTTTATGACAAAAAAAAAAAAAATTCTTGCTTAAATAGATTGTGTAGCTAGTTTGAGAGAAAAAGGGGAGGGGCGTATAATTGAAAACATATTTCCTGAGGAATGATGTCTGAAAACAGTGATTCAGCTTTTAAAAACAAACTACAAATTATATTCCCATACCATTAAGAAAGCAAATGATTCCTTTGATTCTTAACACATGTCATCATGACAAATCAAAAAAGTATGACTTTTTAACCAAGGTTAAAATTGAGTATGTCACATTTTTCCCTCATAGCATAAAAACAAGGATGAATTTCACGGCAGGCGGAACATTTCAAACTGATAAAAATATTATTACTTCAGTATGCATTTAGGCAATTCTTAACTAGTAGGGATTATTATCTTTGCGTAAGGTATCATGGAAGCTAAGAGCTTAGAAGAATTCTAAGTTCTAGTGTCCATATGCATGAAAAGGTAGCTATAAAAGAGAGGTTAAAAATTATTACAAGTATTTACCCAGTTGACATTAGGTGGAATTAAACAGTTTTCCTTAGAAGCAGATTTTATTATTGGTCACTATCTGATTTATTATAATAATCGATGGATTGCAGATCCTGAGACAGGTTACTTAATACTTAAGACCTTAGACCCGATGTAGTTGTATCTTAATATGTACATAATGAGGTATGTTAATACATATCTGATGTAAACAAAACACACCGTGTGCACCAATATGCAGTGTTATGTTTTCAATATGAATATTAATCAGGTCATAATTTTAAAGGAAGACTTAATTGCTCACTTTTATAGTGCCATAACTAAGCCCTTCCATCTCTACCACTACAAAAGATAAGGCCGTATACAATAACTGAAAAGACAGTAAGCGTGACAACTCGAACACCACTTATTCAACTGTGATTTCACAATAGGTAGCATGTCACCAAGCAACAGCAAGATAGGGGCATGAGGGATTACGTCAGAAGACAATAAAGCTGATGGATATGTGGCTATGATGAAATCAACTTTCTCTTAAAAAGGCTGCCCAGCAGTAACTATATAATGAATATCTGAGCAGCAAGGGACAACTGACTTCATACAAGATATGACCCAAGGTTTTGATAGCACTTTGTCTTTTTTGCGGTGGGATGAGTAAGTAGAGCATCCTACTCCTGGTGTCACTCAGTACTCTGCAGAAGGAAGAGAACCGGCTAGCAGCTGGTCATTGGCCTGGCTCCCATTCTTAGCCATGACTGGTGCACCGGTCTGGACAGAGATTTACCGTCAAAGTCTGTTGTCCTGACTTGTGCTGCCAAAACACAATTGCAATGCAGAAGGAGTTGTCTTGGCCTCAGAAGCAGAACTAGAATTTGCCCCAAGGGAGAAAAAGCACTTTATTTTCCTCATACAATGAGAAATCCTGAAATCCCATGTAATGACAGAGTATTTGGCCTTTGTGCAGGTGCTGCATGTAGGGTCTGGAGGAAGACAAGTTGCCAGATGTTCATTTTTGCTCTTAACTTGGCCTGCCCCAATATGTCCTCACTGATATATTCATAATAGATGCAAAGTTCACCTTTCTCTGAAGCCCCCTACACTGTCAACCATACTTCCTCACTTTCCAGTGTCTTAAGAGCAGTCATAGCATTTAATACAGGAACTTCCTACATGAAACTTCTGCTGCTGCAAAAAGCTCAAATATATCTTACACTGATATCAGTAAAACGCTCCGTATCTACCCTGGGATTTCATACTGCTGCCTATGACGGCAGAGTTTGAATGCTCTCTACATAGAATCAGTAACAACAGCAATGTCCCTGCTTTGGAAAAAATAAACTCCCTTTGGACTAGAGTTTGATCTTGAGATGCAAGATTTTGGTAATTAATTTTTGTTTATAAGGATATATTCTCAAATACCAATACTAGAAGCACTGCTGTGGCTGTGACGGTCTAAGGATATGCACAAGAAGTTTGCAGGCAGATGCAATATCTTTAGTGGGATTAATCAGTATATTTGGAAAAAAAACAGATAATCCCTTGGGCACATTAATCCTTCCTAAGTGCATCAATCTTTTGCTACAGGGACAAGGAAGTTGACTAGTTGAGAGATTTGGTGTTTTTATGAGAGAAGGACAAGTCAGGGTTATGAATATCATTCTGCAGCAATAAGGCTTCTTCAAAGAAGGATTTTCTTAGTGGAATGAGAAGTTTAATGTTAGGAAAAAAAAAAAAGAAATCTGTTTTGTCTAGTCTTACCAGATTATCTGGTAAGACAAACACAAACCTTGGTTCCTCTGGAATATGATCCTGTAGATTTCCATGTGTTTCTGTTAATTTAATGCCTTGTATGTACTTTTACAGCTGGATTCATGAGCCGAAGCTGTTAAATTTAATTTCTAGCAAGCTAAATAGCTTATGGTCTAGTTTTATTATTCATATTTCTGAACCTTAAGCAATAAGACATTGCCTGTAGGGATGTGTTAAACCAACACATGACTAATCCGCCCCACGAGAGCATGAGTAAAGGAAGGGCCGTATATCCACAGCTGATCCCCAATGACTTTTTCTCATTATTCCTGCAGACAAAATAGTATCATTTTAAAATTAGTGCAAGAGAGAGAGAATAAAGCTTGGTGACTAACCTGATGAACTGTTTAAAAAATTCAATAAAGCAAAACAAGACTGAAAGATAAAGTGAGCTGGAAGGAGTCTTCCTGGTATCATTCTTCACCTTTGTCACACTCACCTGCTGTGAAAGGAGATAAAGGACATTTCCCACTGAGATGTAAACTTTTTAGACCCTGATCCACAAGTCACAGACTATGGAAACTGGTCTGAAGTGGACCTTGCTTTCCGACTGGAATCTATTTTAAATAATTCAGGAATTTTGCAGACACATACTGCTTTGCATACCTATATTAATCTAAATGATAAAGTATATTTTCTCAAATATAGCACCAATATTCCTTTAAAGCAAGCATTCTCTTTCATATTTAAACTCTACGTATTTCTCAGCAAAATACCACTTATGCATATTTTCCTTGTGAAAAATGACAGCCAAACTGCACTTTTGTTATTCGATGTATGATTTATGCTCCGAATTACAACTGCTTTCAATTTGATCCATTTTTTTTAGGCGAAAGCCTCCGTATGGATGAAACCTTCCTCACATCAGACGAGTACTTCAGAGACTCGCCGCACAAGTTTGACAGAGCTGAGCGCATTTGGCAGGCGTCGCTCCAGAGAGGCTCAGGCCTGTAATACCCTGGTGTGGCAGATCAGAAACAAAGTGCAATGGGAAAGCAATACCAAGGATGGTTGCTTAGCACATGTCTGCAATATATTTCTTTTTATCAAGGTGCAGCCAGTTGTGCAATATTGTAAACTGGCCTCTTACTGTGAAGCAAAAACGACAAACCTGGAAACAGCAAACCACCGTAACATGTGAACGTATAAAATTGATACCAAGTCTGAAAAGTGTATGTTTAATGTTAGCATAATGAAATGCAACTGTATGACCACGCTGCTTAAGGACTCTGTTTTGTGAGGTGCTGAGCACTCCTAACTTAAGACACATAATATTTTAAAATGAGGAGCTGTACAAGGCAAAAAGAAAGCCATTTCATTATGTCATCAGGTCTGATTACCCAAAGTAACAGTGCTTGAGTGAACACCCTGATCTCCTATATGTCAACTTTGTATGAAAGCTATTGGAACATAAAAGCCCCAAGTCCATAGGTCCCTCAATATCTGCGGTGTCTGAGCAGATTCAGTATTATTACCATTTTGTTCTATAGAACAATGCTATGTTACACTAAAAAGCATTGTCTACATTGTTTAACATAAGTTTAGAAATCTAAACAAACTTAGCAGTTCCTACATAGAAAGCATACCTAATGATCCCCATTGGATTTTATAAGCATATGAGTTGGAGGCTGATGTTTAATGCATATTAATAATGTATCTTAAATTGGAAGAAAAAGTTTCTTTTTCTGTATGTATGAAAATGTGCTAGATTAGGATTTCCAAGAATATGGTTTTTACTGAGAAAATTTGCATGTGCGCACGCACTCACACACATGTACACATGGTGAGGTGTACCTTTTATTATTAATACTGAGATATGAACTTGCACAGCATTCACATGTATTTCTACCAGAATTTAAATATTGACACATCTACATCTATTAAATCTAAATTACACACAGAGTACTTGTTTACTCATGAAAGCAGCACCAGACATAACCAGTGAACCATCCTTTATAAATATTTGCAAAGAACAGCTTCCCTTATGGCTTCTTCACAATTAGTTCATCTGGGCGGTGATTCAGGTTCATAAACAGGGATGCCTGACATCTTTAAGAACTGTAGTTAACAAGACGTTTGTATGAGGCTAACAGATACGAAATAAGAGATGATACATGTTTTGTATGGGATCGGCAGACATATAGACCGTGACCTGTGCCTTTCTAGAATGGCTGTGCATCTGCTGTAATTGCCTAACAAGTACTGGTGGTTTAAGGTTAACATAAAGATAAGCAGCTCCAGGCTTTCTGAATTTTAAGCTCTGTCCCATGCTCTGTCACAACAGCTTCTGGTTTTATTTTCTAATGAGCAAAACAGAAAGGAAAGAAAGAACATCCATATGTATCATGGCATCTTATTTATTCAGCTATATATTTTGCATAACGCAGCAATTTGAAACAGCTTTTCTGTCTTGATTTCATGTCTTCCATGTGGCAATGGGGAGTGTCGAAATCTATAAGCTCGTAACGATTCAATCTTTTCATTCTGAGAATCATTCCCCGTGTTTTTGTTTACCCAAAATTAATGATGTTGTTCTTTTGCAGTGATATATTCTGAGCCTGAAGACTCCCATATTGCTGCAGTGAGAACTGATTTTGTTGGCTCCCAGCAGCATCAAAAGAAACAAAATGAAGCTTCCCAAACATAAAAAGATAAATCAGAAAAATATTACAGCTATATTTTTATATTTTTTCCTCCACTGTTTATATTTTGAAGGGGTATTTTATTTTTATTATTTTCACAACAAAATACATCGAAATTACTGAATTTATTCATAACTTCAAAAGCCTGTATTTGAATTACAGCATATACACAGCAGCAGGCAGTTCAGAAAACTGGCCTTTTTAAATATTTCAGAATGGCTGGAAATATCATCTGCCAAAAGCACATGGAACACCTCTTAAACAGACGCAGAACAGTATGCTACAAAGGACACTGAATTCAAGTGCCCTTTAAAACAGTTATCCAGCTTTAAATACAAGCTGAAGTGAAAGCCAAAAGACATTCATGAGACTGAAACACAACAGCTTGGACTTCCTCAGACTGTGTGCTGAAGAAAAAGCTGGATTGTAAAAAGTCATGAGCTGAGCTTCCATTGACCTTTGCTCTGCCTTCTTAACTCTGAAGAGCGCAGTGCTTCAGGACTGTAGATAACCATAATCATGCTTCAAGAAGAGATATTCCAGATTTGGGATACCTGCTAATGTGCATATAAGAAGCAGGGGCGGGGGGGGGAAATCAAATCCTCAAAGGTAGCATATTTCTGCTGGGTAATTAACCACAGTAAAGTGGTTTAGGAATAACATTTATTTCTGATAATAGAATTTAAAATTCATTTTTAACTCGGTACTAGTTGCTTTATTCAGTGGGTGTTCTCCTGTGTTGGTTTCACTGAAAAATTACAGGAGGCTTAAAGATGGAAAACGATCCTCGGTTTGGCAGTCCAGGCTCTTTACTGCAGCTTGAGAGCAGAGTCTTGTTTTTCCAGAGCTCATTTTGGAAGGAAAAGGAATAGCATGCTCCATTTCTAACCCCTTCTCCTTTTCCTTCCTTCTTTCCCCTTTTCCAGTCAGCAGTTGTAAGAAACTGGGGTATGGCCTACCCAAGCTATACCCACTGTTGAATGATTTTATTTCCTACTGGCTCTCACAAGCAAGAGCAGAAACAAACCTGTCATGACGATCTCGAGTGAACTACCTAAGCAATGTCTTGAACTGTCTTCTGCCATAACTGAAGATTTGCAGAAAACCAAGAAAGAAGTATCAAATCCTACTTTTTCCTAGCTTTATTGTTGATACCACCTTACCAGTTGCAAGACGAAGCCTCGTATACGCATATAAATGTGTGTTGTCTATTTGAAAGAAAGACTTCAACTTGAATGCATCCAACTTGCTACTATTTTATTATTTTTTTTTAACACGTCTTTCACTGCTCAGGGAGTTAAGAGCTGGACCTAACTTCTTCCCGTAACAATCACTTTCCAGCTGTTGAGATTTGCACTGTGCTCACACCGGTGAATCCCTGCAAAGCACTAGTGAGATAGGTGTGGGAACAGGAGGCCACCTTTTCCGTCGAAGGAAGGCAGCAGTAAGGGGAGCTGGTAAAATTAAGTCAGGAGAGAAGAACTTTCTCGCCTTCAGCAAGTAAGAAATGCAAGTCAGAGAATAAGGGAACCGAATGTTTCTCATAAGGAGAGGGTCACAGAAGGCTTCAGTCTTTCCCAGTGGCACGAAGTGAAGGTTGGAGAGCAGGTCAGAGAGCTGGGAATGGGTGACTAGTATTTCAGAAGACCTGGGAAGGAGGAATACCACTGGAGTGATCGTGAGCCACAAATATGATCATTACATTTATTTTTCAAGGACACAGAAGAAATGTTGTGAGCTACTTCACAAAATACACTAAAGAGAAAATACAAGGAACAAGTTGTTACTGGGAGAGAGGGAGAGATGTTTTCTCTGCATGGGACAAGTGCCTAAGTAGGGTTCAGACCTATGAATTTGCATCCCTTTTGAGTAGCTCTGTTGAAATTAATGTCCCAGTGACCTCATTCCAGATCCAGGCAAGCCACAGACTTCAGTGGGTTTTCAGTTACCACCTGAGTGTGGGTTTGGGGGGGGAAGGGACTGTTGTCAAGGTTGGGACCAGTTCTTTATGTTTATTTTGTAAGCAGAAAGGTGCTGAGATGTTAAGATTTTGAATTGTGGAAAGATACAGATGCTCTTCCTCAGAAATAATCCATTCGTGATATGCATCTCATGTCAGAACATCAGTGAGTTTGATCCCCTACTAAGCAGGGGGAGAAGTTGTCAACACACATCAGTCAAGACTTACAAGTGTATTTTCTAGTTTTGCAAACATGGGAACTTACATGAAACTATCCTGACCTTTTTCTAGGGGTGGAGGAAGGTAACTAGAGGGGGGTTTGTGTGGTTTTTGTTTTGTTTTAAACCTGTTACAAAGAAGGCAGATTTTTAAAATGTTGATGGAATCCAGAGGGTTGACTATGTATTTTCTGTAAAATACTGTGAAGAGAAGATGGGGATATTCCCTTTTCTGTCCTTCCCCAGTGCTACACCTTCCTTAAATTATGTCGCTGTACTTGTGAAAGGCTTTCTTCAAGGTCAGAGAGGGAGGATCCCAAGCAACTATAGGTGAGGGGAAACTCAGTACTCAAAGGGAATGATAACAGTGTCTGCTTTTAACATTCCTCAGCATCCTTTCTTTCCTTGAACTGAGGCCCCCCAGTACTTAAAGCAAAGTTGTTCTCTTCCTGTAAGCTAAGTCTAAGTGTTTGATTGCTTCACCATACTGAAGGCAAAATACATACTTTGAAGAAAGCACAGTTCATATTTTAAGGTATTTCATCACTCAAGGCCACAGCTGTCCAATACCAAACAAGCAATCAAGAGCCTAAGGACTGTCAACAAAGGACAGTTCTTTACATCACAGAATCAGACACATTTGCACTCAATTAACACTTTGCTTAAAAATAGACAAAGATAAGCCCTAAAGAGTGTGGTGCCCCACAACCCCATCATTATATATACAATAGCAATCCATAGCGGTAGTTATCATCATGCCTTACCACTCCATTTGCTATAACAACAAAAATATCCACTATCAATTCCTTATCGTGTTTTGGATATATTTAGATATATTATCATAAAGCTGTCTCCCTGATATGGTCGAAGGGATGATAATCTAGTTTGGTTTAAAAGTGAAATTTATATAATCTTATTCTCTTTTACTTAAATTCCTTACTTAGTGCTGATTAAACATAGGCCCCTGTCATGTATGGGTGGCGAAGATGACTTTATGTCATTTTTAGTGTTCTCAAGGTTCAGCAGAAACTATTTTGACTGTGGTATAAGTTAGCTCTGCTTCAAAATTACCCAAATCTGTGCATAGACCCAAAGATACAGGGATCAGTGGAGAGCAGGAATGCTCTGGACTATCACCTCTTCAGGGAAAGCCCCCTTCTTTTTCATGGCCAAAAGTCAGTTGGTATACAGCTTTTCAGTCCTTTTCCATCACCATGACATGGGGATTCATGCGCGCAGGAGAATTTAAATCTGCATATATCAGCTAGTCCAACAGCTGTTTTGCAGCACCTGAGTAGTGCAAAGCAGAGAGAATTAGGCTGAGAAGAAAACTCATGTTATAGCAGGTCACAACTCAGTAAAGCATTCAGCCTCACCTCAAACATTTCCATCTGCAAAGCTGTATCTGGAGAAGGCGTACAGCATTTACAGAGCACTCAACAAAGGAGTAAACTCTTTGTCATTTTCCATACCAGCTTTCTAGTGAAGGAAAACACTTGTAGAACAACAGTAATAACTTTCCTTTTACAGAAGTATAGTTCACTAGAGATGGTTCCCACATGGAGAAGAAATACCTCAGATTTTTTTTTAGCATTTACTTGGCACTTGGGACCTATTTATTACTTCATATACTTGGATGTAATGGCAGTTAACACACAGTTATTATGGGGAAGTGATGTAGGATTCTAAAAGATACAAATTGCAGTACATATTAAACTTTAATTTGCTGCCAGTCTCAAGTCCTTCAGGTTTTTTAGGACTGCAGGGCCCCTCCAGAAGAGGCATGGTGGACATGAGCTATATCAGCTCTTAGTCAAACCCAGTGCTGCAAGCCAGCTCACTGAGAGAATAATATCAGTATGTTCCTTCTCTGTGCACTTCCCTGATGCTATGGAGAAGATGTGCATAAATAACTGCAGTTTTTGCAGAAGCCCAAGTGTGCAATACCTGGCTTCCATGGGCACCTTACTATTAGGTGGTTTACAACACTTGCATTTGTTGCAATAAGTTCTCAAAATCCTTATACTGTAGGAAAATATCAAAATTAATTATAAGATTCAGTGCGTGATTAAGACACCTGAATTTATGTGTTTACATGCAATTGTCTCCACGTGTGCCAGACACACAAGCTCCAGCAGCAGCCAGTGGAGAGTTAGCCAATGCAGTCCACAGAGCTGGAAAAGCCGTTCCCAGCTCCAGGCACAAAGTGAATTAAATCACTCTCTAGACTGTGCTGATTAGATAACTGCTGTCACAGGAGCTTAAACACCCTTATTGGGATACAGTTGCCCAAGCTTAACATGCCTACTTACAAAAACCCCGTGCCATTTGAGATGCCATCGTCCCCTAGCTGCCAGTCTGGAGGAGTACAGGTCTCCTGCAGATCCTGTGGCATCTGCCAAACATGCTGCAGATACCTCAGACACCCCAGAGCACCTTAAATTAAAATGCTGTCAGTGGGGGATTGTCTTCAGCTTCATCCCTTTTAAGGTTTCAGATGCTCAATTACGGATTGAAGAGATAATTCTGTCTGATGGTGTTTCACAATTTGGAAACCAGGGGCATTTTTTTTTCTTTCAAGAAAACCAAAACGACCAAGTACCTTCTGTTTAGCCAATAGTCCTGTGCTAGCAGTCCAGATCCTGCCTGAGCAGAGCTCAGCCCTTGTATTTAACTGCAGAAGCTCCCTTGCCATCACTATAGTTTTTCCTGGGGTAATACCGGTCAGCAGGCCATGGAGTTAGTGACTATCTTCATCACAGCCACTGACTCGAAAACATTTAACCGGGCAATGAAAAACTTTAATTAACCAGAAGAAACTGACAGCTCCTCTTCCCTGAACGCTCTCAAGCCTGGTAGTTTAGACCCTCTCAGCCAAATGGTGGAACTGAAACTACATTTCTCATCGGTGCTAGGTGCACTTTATCTTCTGGAATTCAAAATGAAATCTCTGCTCTCTCTAAGCATTAAGACTGAATCGCCTGTGGATATGCTGAGAAATAAAATTTGTGATACATGAGCAACTTTGAAATCATGAGCTTAAATACATAGGAATTTTGTAGAGTGCAGTTAGCCGAGTAAAGAGTTAGAAAGTCTGTGCTTTAAAGTTGGGCCTCTAAAGAGGCATTTAGGTATATAAATTCTGCTTTAATCTCAGTTATCCCAGCTCTTGCATAACTAAATAATTTGGCAAGAAGGTCATTGTCTGGTTATAGCAAAAAGTTGATTTAAAATGTTCAAAGTTTTAAAAATCTTTTAACATCAAGTTAGAACTGAATTATCGCACACATTATATATAAATCTGCTGTGCATTAATATTTTATTTTTCTATCTTGTACCTTAAATCATCATACTGCATAATGAAAAAGATACATCAAACACAAAAGCAAGCACATTTTTCAGCAGTCTACTAAAACTTAAAGTAACTGTTAGCTTTTGCTTCTAGAGCCTAAATAAATGAATGTATCTTTTATCACACTGTAACAGGATGAATTTTTATGTCTGCTAAATACATTATTTAATACTGAAGTATGAAGCTACAAGGAAATATCAGTGAGAGCTTGCTGGGGTGAAGTCGACTCATCACTGCAAAAATAAATATAGATTGCAAATACAAAGGAATCTGGAAAATAACTATGACTATTTTTAGATAATGGCATCCTTCCGCTCCTTGAGTGATGATATAATAACCTTCAAGTTGGAAGCATATAAGAAACTTTCACTGCGTCTTTTGCAGCAAGTATAATCTCAAGAGAGAACAATATATGGAAACACGGATCTGAATTTTTTCTTTTGTCTTTCAATATTACCTACTGGAAAATGCTATAATGATTTCTTTTTCCTTATGATTCCATTTTTCTTGTCTCTTACTTTAAAATATTTATAGTTTTTTAGAAAGATGACAGAAGTCAGGACTGCACTGGCAGTCTAATAGTTATAAAGCACATTTAACTCATAGTTGTATTTGTGTTCATCAATACATTTATGCTACTGAAGGGATTCTCTGTTCAGACAGTACACATATCAAGTAAATTATTTAAATTTTACATATTTACACTAGAAACATTCTGTGCTCAAGTGAAAAAACAAGGATACCACTTACAGTCTGAACTGTATTGTACTCAGAGTCAAATGATGAACATTATCTTTCAGAAAGACAGGGGGAAAAAAAAGGGCTGTTAGTGCCCTTAGGCAAGAATGGATTAATTTTTATCTTAATCCAGTTTATAGAAAAGCATTTCCTCCACTTTGATGTGGTATATGCTAAGTGAAAACATCATACTCTACCCATCAGAATCATGCGAGTGGTCATTCTTTCTTTTGCACTGATGTTACAAAAGGAGATAGCCTGCATGGCTGGAAGGTATCCATGATATTAAACAGTTCATGGGGCTGTGAAGTGCTGAGAGCAATCATGCAGAGCAACAGGCCACAGGAATGCAAATCATCCACAAAGCCAAAAGTGGAGCTAGCAGGTGGCCTCTCCTATTCATCTGATGTCAACACACTGTTCAGATCAAGCCCTTTTAACATCTGGGTAGGCCCACTATTGCTTTTAATTAAATATAATACAGCCATTCAATGTTCTCGCATACAAGAAAACCACACAGTAAAAAGCATATCTTCTGCACACTGAGGGTCACTATAGTTATATAAATAAATAGTACCGTTTAACTTAGATTGTAAGGTAGTTTAAATTTCATATACTTTCCACATACCATTCAGTGTTCTAGGGTTTGAGCTTCTGTGACATTTCAGTGACTGACCATATTTCCATGGAAAATGTTCTTGCTCCTTCAGAGGACTTAGAAGGGGAAAAAAGCCCTATAATTAACTTTTTCTACCTTTGAAACATTTCCACTGTAAAAGGTTTTGAACAGAAACATTTGTTCTCAAAATTAGTTTACAGAGAGAATTTAACTGTGTTAACGTATAAGCCATGGAAACTGTCATAATATCTAATTAAATTATTACTGACGTTCCAATCAGTAGCAAAAAAACATCTGTAGCTGTAATTCTACTACAGAGAAAGTATAATTAAATCTATTCAGTAATGGGTAACAAGCTATTGCAAAAGTATACTGCAATGTTTTAGAAAGCTGGAATGCTTCAAATATCTTTTTCAAGTATAATAAACCTTTTTTTAAGTGGGAACATGAATATATGCATTCTTCTGAAGACCCTTTATTAGGATTTAATTTCAATGCATTTATGATTACATTAGTTCTTCTGTTGGAAACAGACTGGAAAAAATAACCGCCATCATTCAGAGCCCAGGACAGAGAAGCACATAAGTGTGCTTTCAGTCTATCTCTATGGAGAGCCAACGGTAACAGCATGCTTCATTTTAATTTCAGAAGATAAGTAAAATAAAGCACACAGTGGAGTGTTTTCTTGAACGGAAACATTTTCCAGAATTGGAGCCAGAAACGTGTGACAATGCTGAAGTGCATTATTGTAAAATATTAGGAAAGTAGACAACTCGGGAGGAAAGTAATGGGATGTGAAGCATTTAAACTGAGGTCGCAAGGTCAACTGTTGGTAATGGACTGAGAGTTTTAATGTAAATGATGGCTGCTCGGTAGCTCGGTGTAAAGAGAGATAGATGTCCAGCCCCTAATGGGCAGATGTGATCATCCCAGAACTCCATCGCAGTTGCCTTTTTTTCTTCCTCCAGTCAGAAGAGACTGCATCCGACTGGAATCTCAGTCTACGACGCCCTTTCCCATCCGCACGGAGATACACGAGTAGGCCAATGTCTGGAAAGCAGCTTTGCCTAAATTTGTCTACGTTGCAATTATACGCATAACCTGGATATTTGCTCCCCCTCCCTCCTAATTTGAAATTATTACTGAAATGTGTAAGAGACAACAAAACCAGCAACACGTCAAACTTCCACTTCAGCCACTCCTAAATGTAAATGTCAAAGGTTGAATTATAAGCAGCAATATTGTTCTACTTCCCTGAACATGCCATCCATCCACAAATTCCGTTTCATTAATTCAGCTGCTCAATAGCATATATTACAAATAAACAATGTCTAGTTTTCATTCATTATTCTGATATAAAACCCCATATGTCTACTAACAGTCATACCATATACAAGAAAATGGTACCTCAATAGCACTTCCAGAGTGAACGTCAGGTTTCAGCTGCATAACTTTGGCTGATTTGCAGGGGGTTGTATGCCTAAAAGCCCTATTAAATGCTTTCAAAATTTATGGCTATGTAACTTTTCCCAGTGTTAAGTTAGCCTAACTGTAGGCAAAAATATGCGGTACAAATATGTGGCAGTCGTCGTGTAGATAAGAAGTTTATTGGCCTGCTAGAAGAAAGGAATTTTAGAGAGTGTTGCTCCTACTGAGGTCATTGGCAAAACTTGCATTGACTCCGCTTGCCGCAGAGCTGGGCCAGAGGGGGAAAGAGATTTTCTTTCTCTTTTACGTAAATTCTACTGTTGGTTTGGGTTGGCGGTGGTTGCCCGTGTTGAAGAGACGGGAGGAGGAGAGAAGCTGCAGCTTTACTGCTGGCAAGGGTCTTGCCATTTCTGAAAAGTTTCAGGATGGGAGGCATCACACTGAGTAGAGGTCTGCCTATTCAGCTGATGGCTATTGAAGAAGAAATTTACAATAATCATGCAAGTTAATCTATTCCGATCACCTGGCAGCTGTTATTAGGCAATAAGAGCCAGCAGATTTACAAACTGCATAGTTAAGAAACAACTGTAAGTGGATATGCAGGTCAGACACCTAGCACTGAAGCATTTCGATATTCTGTAAACAGAAAAAGGACACTATACCATTTAATTTTGGTAATTGTATAAAATCTCTAGAGTTGTCAATGCTGAAAACATCTGTTTCAGATATTATTAAATGTTTCTTTTTGGACATAGGGGAATTTATATACATGCTTCATAAGACATCTTATCAGGCGCCTGTCTTTTTAGCACTTTTTTTTGTACCTGAATATGCTTTCCATAGTTTACGATCTCTTTGGCAAAGAAGACAGAAACACCATCTGAAGTGATCAAATGGAAATAAGTGTCTCTACAAGTATCGCTTTCCAAAATTTTGAAATCTCAGAAAGAGGGTAGAAATTTCAAAAGTTCCAGATTTATTTTAGTTCTTGAACCAGTTTGGCAATTGAAAACCTATTCAGAATTTTTCTGTTATGTCTTGCAATGAGGCGTAGTGGTTTTGAAAATAAATCATTAGAATAATTTTCATACACTATAGGAATTCATTTTAAAACCCAACTAAAATACTTCTCCAACCAATCTATGTCTTAAAAGTCCTACAGTCACATTAAAATAATTGGTATTTTGGAAGCCATGTCCTGAGTGCAGATATTCCACCTCTGCTTTGTAATAAGGTTCAGCTCTTTTCTTGGAAAGATCGGTCTCTCTTAGGTACTTCAATAAATGTGTAGCGTTTCAGACTTATTTTATTGAAGCCTCTGCACCTTTCTTTTATTCATTTCATTGTGGAAGCAATTATGTTTTGGAGGTGTTATCTCTGTTAAATACTTCATGACCTATTGTACATCTGTCAAATCTATTTTTGCAAACATGATACTCTTTGGGGGAATTCTGAGGCACTCATACAGATTTCAGCTGGATTAAGTGCTGTAATGAAAATGCTGCCCAAGTGTATTTTATACTACAGTAAGTACTTATTTCAGAATTCAATTATACCTACAGGAATATATTCTGTGTCTGATTATCTGGGAATGCCAAAGATACACCGTGTTTTGGCAGAATGACTTCAACTCTGCTAACTAAGTTAATGCTTTTGAAGAGGAGATTGGGTGAAAAAGTTACATACAGTCTGAATTTCCTCCTCTGGTCTACCAAACAATGGCATTTACTTGACGGAAGTGAGAACAAGAAGGCTGCTCTCTTTGTTCCCTCTTCTTAGCTTTTCCACTGCAGTTACATGAGTGGAAATGGAGCTGTTAGACCTTCTTAAATCGCAGCTTAAGAAAAAAAGGAAAAAGAACATTGCGGTCTGGGCTAGTACAGTGCTTAGTAAGAGCTAGGCTAAGATCCTCCTGCAGTACAGACAAGAAAGAAGAAAAAAAAAAAAAAGAAAAAGAAAGAAAGTGTTAGGCAGAAGGATGGATTGCCTTACTATTTAATTTGGAATATATATGAGAAATAGCGATCTTAAATTCTTACTCTGTGTTTGATTAACACTGATTAGAAAAATAAATAACATTTCTGATTGGATTTCTTGCTATTTACACCATTCACTCCTAAGCAGAATTCATTGATAGTCTCCCCCACTTTTAGTTCCAGCAAGTTCTTTTGACATCGTCATGGTGTACAGTCAATAGCTGGTTTCAGTTTTACTGTTATTTTGTTTAGATTTTGGGTTTATGAGCCATTTAGGGCAGTTTCTATTGCTACTTATCTTTTTATTGTCTCTAAATGCTGAATGATTCTTAAATTATAATTTTGTGAAATATTTTTAATCAAAATAACACTACTTTTAGGATTAAATATATTGCTGTTGTGCACATAAAGAACATAAAATATACAAAATCCTTAGGACTGAGGATGTAATTACTGTTAAATATTATTATCACTTTATTTATAATTTTGCACCTTTTAATCCTTTAGTAGCTTTAGTATGTATTACTTACTGGCCCTTCCTTTTATCTTTATTAAAAGCAAATTAACACATTCCTTTCCCCAAATCTCCTATCTTTCTGACCTCTTGATACAGTGAAACGTTTTAAACTTTGAAAAGTTTTACAATGTGTTATATGACAGTTCCCACATAGAATTGCCCATGCCTTATCTTAAAAAGAGTTTAGAAAACTCTCTATACTTAGCAGATATCCAAAAAGAACTTACAGACATTCTTAGAAGAATAGATCTCTAGCAGATTCCTTCAGGCTGTGATTTTCAGTAACACAGAGCAAGGATTTTAGGGGGACTGTATGTATTTATTAGATCAATAGTGTTAGAAATAACACATGTTTTTAGGAACACAGGACTTGGCTGATCTGAAATGCAGACAGCAAACTTCAAGCTAAGTGCAGACTGATTATAACTCTTCTGAATTAATTATATTGCTCAGAGCATTTGAATAAAGGAGGGTGTCAGCAACAGGAAAACCGATTAAGTTCTTAGATTTTGAAGAGCCAAGAGACACATTTTAAGGAAGCATGTTCTCCAAAGGATTGTGGTTCAGAGACACATCTAAATTCATTCTTTTTCTTTTTTTTTTTTTCTTTCACATTTTCAGCTCTCATGCTTATACTGGAAACACCAATTTACAAGGTAATTATCAAAACCGGGACCCCTTGGGTTTAAACATTCTATTCTACGTACCATAGTCAACAACTTCTCTCCTAAGATTCCTTCAACACCTCCTTGCCCAAAGCAAGCCAATGGTTATGGCAGGCAGGTAGTTAAAGAAACATTTCTAATATATTCAGGATACCAAAATATCAGTTATAAGGGGAAAAAATTAGTTTGAGAAGCAGTATAGACAAGGCTAAATGCATAAAGAGATGACTCGAGCACCCAGCAATTTGCACAGTTCAAGCTCCAATATAGCATAATGTAAAAATATATAATATATAATAAGATATATGTATAATTTTGTCATATATACTATATAATAATATGATACTATGCAATATTATAATATAATATTATATAACAATATAACATACTTCACCTGCTCTGTAAGATGCATTCAGATGCTGAAACTACTGTCAACACCTAAAGCATCACATTTGCTCTTTGGATACAAATGGTTAGCCTGTTCTTCAGTAAGGAGTGACAGTAGTACTACCACCATTCACATAGTATTCTGCCACCGAGGGTATGTGGCCAAGGTCCCACCTTAACCTCAGGCGATTTGAATCTTCATCTTCTTCCAGAATATGAAACCATTTATTGACTGTACTGCTGAAGATGCACCACTGGGCTGTCAAGAACACAAATTGTGGAGCCTAAAGGAGTTCTAGTTCTTACGATAAGGGTGGTGAGGCACTGGAACAGGTTGCCCAGAGAAGCTGTGGATGCCCCCTCCCTGGAAGTGTTCAAGGCCAGGTTGGATGGGGCTTTGGGCAACGTGGTCTAGTGGAGGGTGTCCCTGCCAATGGCAGGGGGGGTTGGAACCAGATAGTCTTTGAAGGTCACTTCCAGCCCAAACCATTCTATGATTGTGAGAGTGCTTTGTACATAAGATCAAGAACATGCTTGCGGTTTTCTGTCTATATGCTTTACACTACATAGACAGAATAAAGAACATAATCTTGATAGCAAAGACTGAAATGGATAGTTTATTATTAGATTATGCTGATGGATTTGGCTAAAGAAATATTTCTTAAATCAGTGTTCTGATGCTAATTAGTTCTTCCATGTGACTATGCAGTGAATATATAACCATCACAATTTTCACTTCATGAAGAGCTGTGTTATACCACAGATTACAGGAATCGCTGAGTACACTCCAGTTAATGCTATTGACGTGACTAAAACCAGAAAATGTGAGATCATGTCAGACAAAGTTCTATTCATTTTCATATTATTAATACCTTTTGGTTTGTGACTGTCTATAGAAAACAGTTTTGTTGAATTAAAGTAGAGATTTGTATAAAAATAACTACATCAATTTGTAATACATTAAGATAAAAATATCTATAGTGTTCAGAAATGAATCTGGCAATAAAGTGCTATCCTTTGACTAAAGAATTCAGTGTTTGGCTTCAAGATCTTCTTAGCACTTCTGTCATCCAGGCTCCTATGAAGTCCTCAAAATATGCAGAATGATATATTATGTTGTGTTTAATCACTGAGTATGTGAATAGATGCAAGTTTTTTAGATGGGAAAAAGTGCTCTGAACTGTATTTTTATGGTCTACACTTCCTTACTCATGTCTAAGCAAACACAGACGAGCCCAACATCATATATTCTCTTAGTGAAAGAGTATTATAATCAAGCTGATATTCTTCTCATTTATATAAGCATGGGGTGTTTTTTTCCTGTTTTGGAATCTTCTTAACTAACATAACCCATCTGTAACAGCTGCTGTTGATAAAAGCTCTCTAAAAGCTGCTCTGCTTGAAAACATCATGCACTTTTTTTTTCCTTTCACAACACTAAAAATTATTAGAAATGATTGTTTTTTTGGTCTGATATGATTTCGTATTATGCAATTTTCTTCTTGTATGCAATTGCATCTCTTATAATTATTATTGAAGGAATTCGTAATTTATTGGATTATGATTCAACATAGTTACATGAAGAAAATGTCAAATAAAGTAGGAAAATACCAAAGTGATTAAGTTCATTATTCATGAATGGCAATTCTAGAAAGACGGAAGGAGCAAGCTGAGGATTTTTTTTAGCGATTGATTGGAAAATAATATTAAGTGAATAATAGAGAACTAATTAAAAAAAATCCAGTTCAAGAAAATTTTGTAAAGCAGACACAAAAGATTACATACTGGGAAACAGAGAATAACACACAACATGATTAAGACTTTTGTAAAAAAAAAATAAATCTGATTTTGTTTTAAACTGATGCAAACTATATAGTATTTTCTATATCTATGTTTTATAAAATTGCGGTTTTAAGATAAACACTAATAGGATGGAGATGGCTTTTATTCTGGAATTTCCAAAATTCTGAATATCTGACTATGCTATTGGATAACAGTTCTTTTATGTGTGAAGAAGATCTGGGTTTTTTCTTTCAAAGGAAATTTAAAAAAAAAAAAAAAAAAGAGAAAACAGAAAAGAAAAGAGAACAGAAACCTTATGTAACTGCCCTTTGATCTCCCAGTAAACCAGACAAAAATTCTTCCACTTGAACAAATGAAGTAACCTGATAACACACTTAGAGTGGTCCTCTTCTTTGTTCATTATCACTAGAAGGGGTAGGTCGAGTTAGCGTTTGCTGATAGCGGAGTGATAGCAGGGAGGAGTGTTGGGTTCTGGCTGGAGAACAGTAGCCTTTGGTAAGTAAGGACTTTTCTGCCTGCTGTGATGGACCCCTTCTGGTCCTTCTAAGGTGTCTTGCTTTTGGTCCCTTCACCAATCTGATTGAATATATGGTTACTGAACACCTGAGTTTAGCTACAAATACCCTCATTTTTTTCTTCCACGCAGAATCTTCGTCCTTGAGGCATTTGCATACTCCATCTGTCTGCTGTTCTGGTCAGAGAAGTAGCTGAGAAATATCAAAGAAATGGCTACTATGCCTGTGCAGATCAGGAAGCGTAGTGAATTCAGTACATCAGAGAAGCCAGCTCAGTACCTTTTTCATTAGATGCGCTTTTATATTTCACATGTTTTGGGCCCCAAGGCCAAGTGTTAAGTAGTATGGGTGAAGGCAAGTCACCCGGTCTCAGAGCTGGAGGATGGTCTCTGGCCCTTTTAGATCATTGAAAGGTGGCCACCATCATAATCTGCAATTACTGGGTATGTCTGGTGACTGCACGATGACTTGTAAGGTATGTCCTAAGGACTTGTAGGATAGGTGTCAGACACATGAGTTTTGACAGCAATACAGTCTGGAGCCCAGTCAATGGAGAGACACTAGAGAGCAACCTACAACCAGTTCATGTTCTTTTACGCGGCTGCAGCAACAGCAAACAGCATTGCAGGTTGCAATTTCTGAGGTGTTGGCTTAAATCTCAGCCAGTTTTGGACACATTATCACTGAAAGAGTATTCCCCTAGACTAGCAGCCACCAATACGCCAGCTGAGCTGGCAGTCATCCCTGCTACTGTGAAGGCAGGAGTTCTCACCAGAGAACTGTGTTTTTTAATGTGGGAAAAGAAATGTACTGCTTGTAAAGCAATGTATTGGTGTCCTTAACTTACAGGAAAGGGGCTGAAGGGGCTTTCCTGGTAACTTCAAATAAATAAGCACATGCCCTTTACAATCTTTTGAATCTGAGGTGGACTGTTGACTTGAACCATTTCAGATCGAATACTTAAATTTCAGCAACTGGAAATAAGATTTCATAGTGGAAAATGTCAGGCAACTTTAAATAAACAGAGCTGCCAGCTCTGCTTGTAATAAAAAATTGCATATACACATATGCACACGCATGCACTTCCTCAGAAACCTCATTTGTGTCCATGTGTCTACTCCTGGACAGACCCAGCAGTGCTGGCCAGACATAGACAGAGAAGAATAGACAGACACAAAAGCAAGCACGAACTCTCTGGAGTCAGCCAGAAAATGAGGATCCCACCACTGCTGACGTTGCTCATAGGTCATGGTCACGCAGCATGTGTATGATAAACTTGAGAGCTATTCGTAATTAGAGCAGCTTACAGGTCATACGTATGCAGACGTGACCAAAGGGCAACAGCACAGGCTGGACACCAGTTCTGCTGCTGACGATATGGCGGGTGGCACCCTTCCTTTCTCATCAACACTAAATCAGCTCTGATGCAGCTCTGATGAATGAATAGCTGCCAAACACAAAAAGATCCTCCCTAAGATAGAAGTCAAGAGAGGCAGAGTGTTTCATTGCACCCCTTGACATCATTCCCATTAGGGTAGCTGCCTTAAGGAGTGGATAGAAATGTGGACTGTACTTCTTGGAGGGTAGGTGGCGTATCGAATGCCTATAGCAGTATGTGGTTATTAATGAACCCTCTCAAAAAAAGAGGAAAACTGCTAAAGCTGCATGTTGAGGGAGTTTAGGGGAGTTCCCATAGACTGACAGCTTCAAAGAATGCTTTATAATAAACACAGGTCTCTAAGAAACAAACCAAAGAGTAATATATTGTTAAAATTAAAAACACATTATTAAAAGAAGGACTTTATGATAGTGTTTGGACTATTTTTCAGGTTTCTTGGCTGACGCTTTCCTCCCTGCTGTTCCAGACTTTCCCACAAGCATTGTCACAGCTATAGGCTTCAACAGCCCTTCATCTGCTCTTGAGGTTCTTACAACAATTTTCCCCATTAAAAACTGCACATAGAGGTCTTTACTAGTGCCAGTTTTGTTTTCTTTTAATATAAAAAAAAGTAAGTTAAACTGGGCAAACCTCTCTTGAAATGAGGAGTGACAGCAACAAATGCTACACAGAAAGAGAAAATACCAAAAATATTCTTCTATTTCTATTTTGCAGATTTTTGGGTTTTTTTCTGGCTTCCACTTATATTACTTATTCTGTTTCTCTTTTTACAGTGGTGGGCTTATCTTCCTGACCATGCTGGTTTTCAGTCCCACTACTGATAGCTACGTAGTGGATGTCTAGTATGGGAGAGGAAAAAAAAAAATAAAAAATTTGGACAATAGTCAGCTCCACAGCTCAGGAAACAATCATTCTCTTATTTGGGTAGTCTGGGCTTTCTGAGGAATGTGTAGGTTCTATACTCTGGAATCAATAATCTATTTACTAGTACTCACATCTGTCTAGATCATAGTTACTCTCCAAATAGCTAAGCAATAAATAGGGTGGAGATGTTGATTCGAACTTGTTCTTATAACTCATAAACTGTGTGGGAAATTGTTGTAATACCCTGGCACTTGGATAAATAGGTATAAAAGGAAAAGGATTGTCATGTTATAAATAATTAGGTCTGCTGCAATTGGTACTGCATTTTAATATCAGTGGGCAGTCGAAAAGAGGTATTTGCACATATTGTGCCCTAATTATAAAACAGGAATTTTTTTTTATTTCATTCTTTATCTTCTAAGATTGTGACACAGTTAACTCTTTGGTCCCTTTGTAAAATAAACTATAGAGAAGCATTGTCTACTAGTTTCCTGAAACCATTTAAAACAGCAGCAAACATCTAAACGATGCTTAGGACATGTTTCTCATAAGGGTAAGAGCTGTTGTCAGGTCATATCTTTCCAGAAAAGAATGAAGGTATTACATTCACAGAGGTCATGTCCAAACATTAAATTTAACCTTACATGCCTAAATGTATTAGCATTCTAATGTAATCAAAAGTCCTAGAAGAACATCTTAGGAACAGTTTATAGCAGTAAGAAGGTCTTTTTTCCTCCCAAAAAGTTCAGTTTCAGTCACCCTAAACCTATACGTAAGTTCTGCTGAATTCATACAATAGTTTCATTTGGTTTTCTTCAAGCTAAATTTTTCACAAAACTTCTGGTGTGAAGATCCTTCCTCTGCAGTTTTTATTCAGTACCTCGGGGGTTAAAGTACTAATCCACACACTAGCTAATGAATTCTCTGGGTTAAAGGATTTTAACACTTATCTTTAAGGAAAGGCTTGAAAGTTAGAAAGTCTTCTGGTGGCAAGTGGGCAGAGCCAGCTTCTTCTGTTGAAGTTGTACTATTTTATGTAAACGCATCCCCACTAGATCAGGGACCAAAACACGAGCGTCTACCAGTTGGGCAAGTAACTTTACTAGACCCAGTATTTATATTACTGAGCATCAGGAATGGAAATAGGCCCTGTCCCATTAATTACTGTGTTTGGATCCTTAGCCTCCTGCCTTCCCCAGACCAGTCCCAAGATTGGTATTGGTATTGTTCTGCAGAACTAGAACTTATTAGGTTGGGCTTGATAACTCATTTTCATTGTGCTCACACCTCATCTTCCAATTTGGAAACCACTAGTCTAAGGTTTAAAGCATTTATCTGGAGGAAGATGACCAAAACTTAAATTTCCCTGATTCAGAGCACTTATGGTGAAATATAGGCTAGTGTTGGAGGGTCAACCCTAGCTTGTTTTGAGGTATGTCTCTCCTGTCACTGATAGGAATACGGGAACATGTTCTTCACTGCTTATCACTGGAAAATTTTCCTGTTGATAACTTGTACCTTCCATACTGTGGTTTCAGCCTATCACTTCTTGACTGGTCCTTCACTGACCAAGAAATCAGATCTTTTTCTTCCTCTTTGTTTATTTCAAACCCTCCCACCAGATACACTTCTTTAAGCCTAAAACAATGTATTCATTCTTTCCAGATAAACCATGTCTTCAAGATCTCAGATTACTCCCTCTGCTGTCCTTTTTTATTTGAACAACATTTTTCCCCAAAGTGTGAGGCCCAAAACTGGGCACAGCAAGGCTTGATCAGAATAGAAGGATTATTTCATGTGCCTTGCAGTCTGTCAAACTCGTGTTAGAAAAGTCCTTTCTTGATACTTCAGAAACTCCTGAAAACTTCTTGCCTTATTGGGAATTGAGTCCAGTTTATAGAGGCCTCAGAGCCTTCTCCCCACTCCTGCCACAGCTCCCTGTAAACCATGAGGGAATTAATGATTAATTGAACCCAGATGCTTTGGCTTTTTCCTACATCTGACAATTCATTCTGTCACAACAACCATGGAATTAAAACTAAATAAAACAGTCATTAAGAAAACAGGTTATCCTATGGAATGGTCACTAAGAAGTAAGCAGTCCTTAGGTCAGTGACTAACCCAGTCAGCTTTTTAGACACACACACACACACACCCCCCATCTGAAACACAGCATCGAATTTCTTTATTAACTCAACATAATGTATCCAGGAAATCATCACCCAAAAATTTAGCGTGTGGGTAGCGGTCTGTACAAATAATTGCTTTTTCTATATGACCACAGAACCAGAATATACAATACAATTCTTATTTCTGCTCTCGCTAATCGAAGTAACATTAATCAATTATTTCTTATATATTTTAGGAGTTTAAACAGGAAATCACAAAGAGAGGCAGAGAGAATCGTCACAGTATATTCTACAGGAAAAGGCGGTAAACGTTCCAAGAAAGAAGCAGGTAGAGGGCTTGAGTAGGACATCTTTCAAGCAAATATCCAAACCACCACATTATGTCCTAACTACTGCCACTGACAGTGGCAAAACAGGGTTATGAAGGGCACCTTAGACTTGCTGTGAACCAAACCCTAGGATTTAAAGCATTTTGAAATTTCTCATTTTGAAAATTTGTCTTTATTTTTCACTTGGTGGGAACAGCTAAAGAACATACAAATCAAATTTGCAACTGTTTCTGAATCACCTCAACCTGCATTTTAGGAAAGGATAGGAAGGGGTAAAGATAGTTGTTATTGGGGAAAAAAAAAAAAGTCATCCAACTTCAGTAGTTAGACAATGTAAGCAGAGCACACATCTGAGTCTCTGTTCAAAGCAAAACACTGGAAAAAAGCCTGTAAATTTATCATGACAGTATAATAAAAATTTAGACAATATAAACCACTTAAAACTACTATAAATAGTAACTTTTACTTAAACTCACATGCAGATGAATTTTTCTTAGTATGGAGGGCAGGAGATTAAAGATGTTCTGCCAAAAAACAGGATTAAAAGATAGATGACAAATGTATATTTAGGGCTGGGAAAGATGAGGCATGGTAGTGATTATTTCAGAGCTCCACCAAGCACCTTTGTCCAATTAGCCAAATGCTTTCTTTTTCAGAACAGCTTGGAGGAGTCCAGAGCTGCTGGCTGGCCTATGGAGCAGACATAAGTACTGCTGCTGGAGAGTGTTAATCTTTATTGTATTTAAATTTGGTATTCTGTAGAGTGAGAGGCAAAAACTACTACTTCGTACAAAAAGCAGACTGCAGGTACAAGAGCTGCATAAGCACAAAGTGACTTTGCTTCATAAGAATTTTGAAAACGTGTCCTTTCATTTCACAATTTTTCCTTCTCTCACCTAGACCCCAAGCTTGAGATTCCTCATTCAGAAAAAAAGTTTAGGTCATCTCCCTGAGTGGTCCATTTCCCTGATTGCCTCAACAATCTCACCCTGGATGTCTATTTTTCTTGCATTTCCTACAACTTTGTACACAAGAGTTTAAATTAACTAAAATACTGTGGTTATTCTGCAGGGATCTTCGGAATAATTATTTTAGCAAATACCTTTTATAAAGCTGTGCATCTTCAAATCGAAAAGCTAAAAATTAGAGAGACTACTCCATCCGAAGGTCGCTGCTAACATCAGAAGGTCTGATAGGAAAGCTTTAAATCATTACTAAGGCTGAAAACCAATGATGATGATAATAATAAAAAATTAAATTTTCCCTCTCCTTCTCAGCATATGTGAGACAAACTATGCGATTAAAACATGGGTATGCCATTCTCTAACAGTGGTTATTTGTATATCCAAGAACGCTCAGATGGTTCCAAAGTCTTGTAGCTGTTTTTTTAATTACACCAACTTCAGAGTACAAAGCCCACCACAGGGGATGTGTCTTTAGTGCAAGAATAATTAACACAATGATGGCTGGACTGCTAGAACAGTTATTATCAACATAATGAGTCAGCCCAGCATTTGCCTTAACAAACAAAAGGGTTGGTTCAATACGGAATTATTAGGTAGGCCCTTTTATTTAACCTCTTTTCACTTAGTTAAATTTTTAAATTAAAGTCTTTTCAAATGCAGGAATAAGCTTTAGCTTTAAAAGTGCCAAAACAAAGATTTTCCACTTTTGGCTGAAACTATGCTCTAAATTCATTGACATTTGCTAGTTGTTTCAGTCCTCATGAAACTCCTGTTCTGGATGAGTTTACAATGTCAAAACGTTTCACCAGATGTACATAAACACAGTAATCAAGTCACCACTTTGTCTTCTTTTTGATAACCTAAGCAGATTGAGAGGTTTTAGATGTTTTTCTCCAGCTCTCAAATCATGTTGCAGCCTTTCCAATTTCTCGACATCCCATGCAAAATGCAAACACCAGAGATGTCTACAATGTCTTTTAGTATCCATCTCATGGGTGGATTCAGAAGAAAAAATCAGCTTCCTAGTTTGTCAGGAGAACAGAATAAGAAAAATATTTGAAGAGAAATAAAAAGGGAGAAAAGATACTATGATCACAGCGGAACTACTCTTCCTTTTAGGCTATGTATGATTATAGGTGGTAGGAAGACTATGGCTATGTCCATGGACAATGAAGCAGCTTTTCTGTGAACAAGTTCAGAGTGCCCTGCACATCTCATTGGAAGAAGTATGAAGGTTTGTAGAAGTTTAACCATTTTTACAGCACTGATTTCAGAAAGGTGGTGCCTCAGTTGCAGGGAGAAGCCGATACCGATTAAGGAAGAAGCAGTTTCTCCCAGGATGGTGATGGTGCACATCTTGGGTCTTACTGAGGAAGGAAGGGAAACATACAGAAATGTGAAGCTGCCCATTCTATTTGATCAAGCATATCTACTCCAATCTCTACATCCCCGTGGATTTGATTCAACACAAAGCATGTGCCGCCTTGAGGGCTCAGTGTGCGCTCAGTGGGATTACTTAATGGAAATGAAGGAGATGGCCAGGAAATCAGCACCATCTGAAGCTACTGGCAGAGGAAGGGGGAAGGGTTTAGTCTCCAGGCACACACTCTTGACAAGCCTGCCATCAATCCCATCTCCTGTGGCTCCTTCAGAGAACAGCTGTGTCGCAGGCATGAAAGCAAAAGCAGAGTCTACCAGGAGAAGCATTCCAGCATTAACTTCTCGACTTTGCTGTCCCTGTAACCCCGCTACACTGATTTTGCAGACAAACACCTTCCTCTGCCCTGGCCAGCTCAGTGGCTGGTTTTTGACCGGCTTTCCTTATTTCTACATCCCTTTCTTATCTTTTGCAGAACCCTCACTTGCTCCAAATGCCCAGAGCACCCCATGAAGCACACTGGAAAAATCCGTCTGCCTGGCATGCTCTGGCAGATGAAAAAAGGCCAGTAGAGAAGAAGAAACACAATACAAATATAAATACAAATACATGGTTTCTTTACTTCACTCTCTTGGATGTCGTATTAGGAATTGCATATATGTTAGAAGTGTGGTACTGAAATTATTAGACCATGGCCACACTACTGTGTCAAGTGCCAGTGTCAAAGCCACTGTGTTAAATCACACAAATTCGTGGTGCTCTGTTCACTGCAGCAGAGCATCTACACCAGAAATCTGCACGGGTGCACTTCCATTCCAGGAGGGGAAAAACATCTCTGGCAGGATGAAAAGGAGCAACTCAAAGAGCAGTGGCCACTAGAGTGGAAACCTAACCCTGTTAAAGTCCATTAGGCTTGTGGGGCCAGGATTTCACCCCAGCCTCTTTTTTCCTGCTTTAAGTGTGTGATTTGGCAGGGGAAAAGTTCAATTGAAGGCACACAGTTGGGCTATACATACAACAAAGAGGCAGGGAGGGGGGAAAAAAGCAACACAAAGGATTACTTTAAAGTTAGACCTCAGCTCCTTTAGCTTTACACAATGAAGGAAAGCACATAGGTTTCAACAGGATAAAAGCAGACTTTATTTTGTAAAGAGATCTCAGGATGAAACAAAGGACTGTAATTGTACCTCCTATCTGCAAATCTGAGGTGGTGAAGGAAAAGAAAGTGGGTGGATGGTTAACAAGAATAGCTTGAAACCATGCTTTGTTAACAGAGTAAAATTAGCTTGCTGAGAACCTTTATTTTCCACATAACTTTTAACAGGAGCATTATTTTACCTATCTCTACAGTAGAGAGCCCATTTACAAATTTGCAACAAGTGACCACTGAACTTGAGCTAATTTTTCTGTTTTCTGTTTCATCTGCTTAATACAATACATTTGAGTTGGGTTGCTAGCACATCTATAGCTAAAAGCCTGTCAGCATTTCTATTCTGCACACCTAGGGCACTTTCACACTGGCTTAATTTCACCCCTTAAAATAAGCCAAATCAAACCTGGAAAAGGTTTAGAGGTAAAAGTATAGTTTTTTTTTTTTTTTTTTTTAAAAAAATCATTCATGTAGCTCTGTCTGAAGCGCAGGATGAACTAACTAAAATTAAAACAGAGGGGTACTCAATTCACATGTTCTTTTTGTTCGCTCATTTTTGAAAATATGAAAAGCCATGGAGGGCTCAGACCAGAGGTCTGTCCAGCTCAGCACCTGCCTGCAGCAGGAGTTACAGCAGATGCTTAGGGAAAAGTGATACCCCTGCCCTCTCCTGCCATACCTCCCAGCTACTGCAATAGGATCGTCCCACATGTTCGTCATACAAATGAATTGAGATCTGTAATTTGGGCTTTTTTTTTTTTATAGTTATATTTTAGCAGATGTATACCGTACTTGGCATCATAAAATCTGCTTCTAAGTGCAGTTATATTATTAAGTGTCAGTTCATTCTGCATTTCTACTAACCATCTGTGGTGGGGCATGTGGGAACGCACTTTTACTCTTGAATGTTTGTGTTTGCCTGGTGCTTAACACCAAGGAACTGGTGAGGGCTGTCAGTGCTGCCATCCAAAACCAGAACTCACCAGCCTGTTTTAAAAATCTGGCAACTCCTTTCTTTCTCTTTTCTAACCTTTTCCATGATCTTGCAAATGCAAGATACAGACTGTCCCCATCATTCGTTTCAAAACCCGATCGGTTTTTGGCTGGAAGTGCCCTCTACAACTCCACTCTGAAATTCAGAAATAGAGATTTTCCACTCATTTTTTAGGGCTTTTTTACCTTGCGGAGTGAATTTCATTATGAGTTATGTCATGGCAGGTGTTCATCTCCCCTCACCTTCTTAATGCAGGAAGCATATGGGGCATTACCCACAATAATAACCCCACTGAATGTCTCTACCAGCAAAGATGACGGGAAAGCCAACTGGCCAGTCTGGAGTTCCCTTTCGTAAGGGAAATTCCAGGGGAGTTATGGGGCTTGTATAATAATAGCCTTATTCTAGAATATTTTCCTATATGAACTTCATGTTCAGGTTATGGGCTTGGGGAAACAGTTTATAAAGAAAGGAGGTAACGTTTCTGAATAACAACTGAAGAACACGTTGATTCAGATTTAATTTCAAATTGTCATGTTTGGGGGATTATAGATTCAGACTCCTGATCTTATCAGGCTATATTTTTCATGGATTTCATTATTTTTTAAGTATTTGAGTTCATTCAAATTTATTTAGCAGATCCATCTTTGGAGGAGGAAATCCCAACATTATTAAATTCAAGGACTCAAAGAAAGGAAGGTAGAAAAATTATGTATCACTTGGAAAAATCTGTTGATTAATACTGAAGGGCTCTCTAACCAATTTAAAATTAAGATTAATCTGATTCCATCTAATATATGGAAAATCATTCTAAAATTGCAACTTGAGAAACTATATTTTAGTCTTGAAAAGTTTGATTTCTGCTACACCAAAATGAATGTGTATTTGCACTTTGAATTATACACATATTTAACTCTTATGCTCTAAATAAACTCTTTTGAGAGTATTCCCTAAGTCTACAGTAATACTTTTTTAACATTATGTGTTAGCATTTTTTGCAATACAAGAGTCGCAATATACAAAATACAGTACAAACCAAATTAAACAATCACTTAGCTACAGAATAGATATATTTGAGAGGCTTCATTTATTCTTGGAATATTTCCAAAGGATTTTTTGCGCCTAATTTCCCTTTCTGTCTAGTTAGCACATCAGTCAGGCTTTCTTTTCTTCTATGGTTTTAGCCAAACTGTGCTGCCCAGTTCAGACTGTATGGTATTGTTTGTAATGTGCTCTCAGGCTGGGACACAGCAATCGGTTTCCCTGGTAGTGGGAAATACAGAATTTCCACACCTCGATGGACGTGCGATTCTAAAGCAAGTTTCTTGCTGGGCCAGATAATGCCACCACACTGCACAGCACGAGTTTAAGATTGGCCCAAATGCATAGATTTTGCAATGTTTCCATAAACTTTTATGGTAAAGCCTGTCTAGCTATTCCTCTACTCTCCCTCTAGCAAAGAGGTATTTACCAAGTGGTCACTGAGCTGACATGTGAAAAACAGAATGTGAAAACAACTCTTTGCGTTCTCTTTTCTCAAAAGTACAAAAAAAGGAGGAGGAAAAAAAAAGCATAAAAAGCAAATTATTAAATTGAAACTAAGTATTGATATCTACTCAAAGATGATATCTGTTAACACGGCTGAGGGTCGTACAGTCAGAGACTGGGAGTTGGGGTAGAAAAGGAAACTGTCTGACTCCCCGCTTGTACCACGACGGGGTGCGACGGGGAAGGCTGCACCACCAGACAACCCTCTTCAATGCCATTGAACTTATGGCCAATAAACTTGTGCAGAGGCTTACTCGCATAAGACTGCCTAAAAATCTTGCTAGTGCTAGATCCTGTGTTTTCAATTATGTATAAGTTTTCCCCCATTATACGTGCTCAGGTATTGTAAGAAAGATTTAAGTGCTATACTGGGGGAGGGCTGAAAATGCTTTTTTTCTTAAATCTTTGGAAAACTAACTTAAACCTGTGACCCAGACTGATCATTTGGAGACAGAATCCTTTAAAAATGCAAAATTAAAGAGCATTTGTAATATGGGGAGAAAGGAGTAAAAACTGAAACACAGGAACTCTACTTATGTTTCTATATAAGCCCCGCTCTGCTCAAGGATGCAGGCAAGCAGGGCTCTGCTCTGGAGCAGAGCTTCCTTCTTTTGCCTTTTCCCATTAGGAAGGGTTCCCAATGACAAGACTACAAGACCAGGACAGGAGAGGACTCCTGGTGTTATATTTTAGCGTAGCCACAAAGACTAAGTGGTATCTTGAAGCTACATCTTAAGTTTTTCTCAGATTTCAAATTACACTTCTACTAATGATTTAACTGCTGCTTCATTGTAATAGTTCAGTAATGCATGTCAAATATCTACAGGCCAGATGCAATAGAAATTTGCTTTATCTACTTGCTGTACCAAACAGCTATGGATGCAATAAAATAATAACATTATGAGGAACAGTAGATTTCAGAAAGCAGCGTCAGCAGTGCACTGTGACTATAAAGATTCCTCTTGACAGATTCTGCTCTCACACAGATCAATACCTCTGTATGACTTATTCTCACTGCACTGCAGTTTAAATTAAGATATTTTTGTCCCTTTGACTTTCCTGGATCTAATTGATGCACGGTGAAACAGGATATAAGTCCACCAAATTAATTCCACCATTTCTGACTTTCAGTGGTCTTATTCCAGGCACGCAGAACACACAAAATCAGATTATCACCAGCACCAAAGGCTCTGTGAGAGTCAGCAGTAAAACTCTGATTGTTCACTGAAACTGGAAGCTGAGATGATTTGCTAGCTAAACACCACAGAATTAAAACTAATGTTAGGACTCAAAAATGGTGAGGGATGTACATGACAATACAAACTCACTTTTGATATAAACTGCTGCAGAAGTTTTTGGTAAGGTCCAAAACGTACAAATTGTAAGCAGCTGTCAAATTGTTACACTGTCAGTCATCTAACGTGGTTGTTCTGATCACTGTTTCTCAGCCACTTACTGGTGAAATAAATATGTAGTACGTCAAAAGATTCTCCTGCAAGCCATCTATTAGAATAATAAGCTGGCTTATTTCCTGAAATGTGTGATGTTTTATGTCTCCTAGCATTCTCATCTGTATATTTAGGCTTTACTAGTCTAATTCTTGGAGGTTAGCAATATCCTGGTAGATGTCCAGCCTCCCTCGGATCCTGTCTCAATGAGCTCTTGCAGCAATGAGTTCCACCAGCTAACCATGACTGGTATGAAGAAACATTTCCATACGTCACTTTTACATCTGCTGCCAGGAAATCACTCCGTTTTTCCTCCTTTCTTTCAGCCAGTTGATCTTTCTACTGAACAAGGTGATCCACCCAAATCTAGCAGCTGCGACTTGCTGTGATTCACATGGTGAGGAATGTGGTGTTACATGGAATTTTCTACTGAGACCCATGGTTGATCTACAACGCACACAGTGGCTTTGCAGTCAGATTCTGCAGTAACCTGTAAAACTAGTTTATAGTTTGAAAGGGGATGAGTTAAGTGCCACTGAGGTATCTTTTAAGTGCCACAGGTATTTTTGAAGTAATTGTCTTTATTCCTTTGATGAACTTTGCCTGAAGGCTAATGACTGTGAACATTCCTGCGTAATAGGGAGTTTTTATTAACAGCTCTTCAGCGATTGTCTTTGCAAAGAAAAAAAATGTATGAGAGCTGCATGGCTTGGAGGAAACACAGGCTTTTTTTTTTTTTTTTTTTAGTGAACTGAATGTGATGATGCGGTGGCTGCGAAATTTTTCAGTTTAATAACACTGTGTTTAATATGCTTTCCCCAGTGACATTATGAAACCATGTGTCTGTGACACTAGGAAGTTACTAGGTTTGCAAGGAAAAAAATAAGGTTTTCGAAATCTGTTGGATGCTTATAATGCCTCTGTCTTTTCTTTCTTTTTTTTTTTAAAGATCAAATTGTCCTCTAAGGAGTTTATTCACGTTCTACAGATTTGCTGAAAGTTATTGTGAAATCTGGCTTAGTCAGTAGCGTGGACCATTTCAGTTGCTTTCCCCAGCTCTGGTCAACTAATGTTATTAGTCTTTATTAAGCAGTTAACAACATTGTGGACTTTTATGAGCTTCTACCACAAGATATATAACATAGGTAAAATCATAAAGAATAGATTCATCCTGGAAAACACGAGATACATGGCAAATGTCCATCTTGTACTCAAGAGGTTAACTGTACTTACATTTATTCAACATGCACTTGTATAAAAAGTGTCCATTATATGATCTTTTGAAAGCTAAAGATTAGATATTTTTTTCCAAAATGTTTTTTGAAGGTTTTGTCTTTTTGTCGTTATGGAACATTTGAAGGAGAGAAGTGTGGAGTTTCTTTTTTCTTTCCCTAGAAAAAAAATCTCTGTGGAATAGACATTGGTACAAAACAATTTTTCTTTAGTCTTATTCAGGGGAAATTTAAAAAAAAAATAGTGTTAACCAGGTAATAAGTGTAAAATGGAGCAAATACATTAAAAAATGCATTAGAACATTCTGAAATAAAAAAGACATTTTTTCATTCTGAACATTCCGAAATGAAAAAGAGAACAGGAAAGATTCGAGCTTCATTTTAAACTTTCTACACAGAAGTGTTACAGTTGCAGGCAATACAAGACATATTAGAGCGTTTTTAAAAATGAATCATGGATAGTTATGTAGACAAAACATTTTTCTATATCTACTAGTCAGTGGGAGTACAGATAACCCTTTCCCAATGTTTATTACCTTCATACTAGTTTTGGCATGGTATCACAACTGCTGTCAGCAAAGCCAGAAAGCACATAAAGCCATTTCCCTCCCAGTGACACTACAGCAGTTACTCCACCCGATATGACCCAGCTTTGCTCGATAGAAACCATCCCTGCATGCCCACAAACTACTGCTATTGATTTCACCATGTTCCCTTCTTAGCAACTTGACACTAAGGACAGCTGGCACCCAAATCTTTCAACACAGAAGCTCTTTATCGCCCAGGTAAATAAGGAAGCTACAGTTTCACTAGCTGAAGCTCCAGGCAGGTTAGTTTTTAATTATCTCAGTCCTGTAATGACTGGTAATCTCATCACTTTAAGCCTTACTGTACCTGCTGGTCTCTGCTTACTCTACCTGAAATAGAGCAATGGTGGAGTCTCCTCTTCCAAGCCATACTGCTGCTTACTTTACATTGTGGGACTGTTTATCAGGGAGTGTAGTGACAGGACAAGGGGTAATGGGTTTAAGCTGAAGGAGGGTCGATTTAGATTAGATGTTAGAAAGAAATTCTTTACTGTGAGGGTGGTGAGGCGCTGGAACAGGTTGCCCAGAGAGGCTGTGGATGTCCCCTCCCTGGAAGTGTTCAAGGCCAGGTCGGATGGGGCTTTGGGCAAGCTGGTGTAGTGGAGGGTGTCCCTGCCCATGGCAGGGGGGTTGGAACTAGATGATCTGTGAGGTCTCTTCCAAACCAAACCATTCTATGATTCTATGATTCTATGACCCATTGGTCTACACCACTCCACTGGTTTAACTACAGAGAAATGCTACATTTATCTACACTCTTGAAAGATGCTAAAATATATGTTATGTTAAGGGTTTACATATTAAACTAAGAATAACCCACAGGAAGACTTGGTACCCTGTCTTTCATTGGTTGGAGCTGATTTTCCCTCAATGAATTCAAAGTTCATTTGCTATTTTAAGGGAATCCAGTAAGATTTTTTTCTGTGGGAGGGCGGTACAGTGGGGAAACAGTGAGGTTTGGCTTGCAGCCGGAATTAGCTGGAGAATTTCTGGTTTTGGCTGCACTTGCTGTAATAGCAGATTAGTCTATGCAGAGAGATTTACTGGGGACTATACAAAATTAGAAAACCAAATCTGCTTATGGTGAAAACTTCTCTATCATGTCACAGCCTGCTTGGGAATTCTCTGTGCAATCCACCACTACCTGCTTTCCTCAGACATCTGATGCCTGGATCATAGCAAAGCCATCTGAGAAGAACATATATTTTGATCCCTTGGATGTGCTTTCTTGCATATATGGAAATGGAAACAAAGACAGACAAAGAAGGGAAAAAGTGTAGAACTTCATTCTCTTCATTGTTCCTCGGTAGCCTAGCAATTATTCAAGAGATAAATGCTTGAATTTTAATATATGTGGCAAAGTATGTTTCCATGAATATTTGTGAATGAGTTACAATTATGAAATCGGTTTGCTGCCTCTGCTTTTTTGGCCAAACCTCCTCCAAACAGCCTATTGTTTGTCATAGGAATCTGCGATGAGCATTTTATGCTTATTCAAAGCTCATTTATTTTGGTTTCACATCATTATAGCTCATTTTAGCTCATGGCATTTTTCCTTATTTAAAACAGTACAAATCTGAGCAGAATCTGATTTAGTAAAGGGAACTAAGAGCCTATGGATAGTGAAATCCATAGTTTTTGAACAGAAAACTTTTATGCACATGTCAATATTATCGAAAAATGTTTTGTGTCACAATACTTAGTGCATAAATCTTAGTTAAATCTTGGTTTGCTCTAAGGGATCCCAATGTTTTCATCCACATAATTTCTTCAGCTTTTTTCTCTTTGCTCACACAATTTGTGTATTTGTGTATTTGTGTTTTATACTGAGTAACTCTTAACAGAGAAAAACTATTTGCATATATAAGTCAAATTTAGGAACGAGAAACATGAGAAAGTTATTTCATGGATTTCTGGCCTGGTATCGGGAAACTGTGGAGAAGCAAACATTACATCTCATCTACTGACCATGAGGTCATGGTACACTCAGTTATGAAAAGTCATTTATAAACCACTACCTCTGTGGTTTTGAGGGAGTATTCTTAGTTTGCACCTTGAAAATCATAAACCCAAAGGACTCATTGTTATGGGAAGAAATCTGCAAGTTTTATTAGTCTAGGACTGAATGCTGTTGTTAAAAGCAGAGTTTTCATTATTAAAAAAAGAAAGAAAAAAAAAAAGAAAGAAAGAAAGAAAGAAAGAAAGAAAGAAAGAAAGAAAGAAAGAAAGAAAGAAAGAAAGAAAGAAAGAAAGAAAGAAAGAAAGAAAGAAAGAAAGAAAGAAAGAAAGAAAAGGCACGCTGGGACAGGAGGAACAAGTTATTTGCACTGTAGCAAGAAATCCTCAGATCAAGCAGCCTCTTTTCAAAGTGTGATTGTGGAATGTAACAGCTGCTCAAGATTCTGCTAACTTGTGGGAGATTCATGACCAGTAGATTAATTTGCTTTTCACCAATTATAATTTATCTTACATCAGGACTGTTTACATTTTCTCTGTCATCTACATGCATTAGCACCAGGTTAATGTGCAAACCATGTACTAAATTATGTCCTGTATAAATCTTTCCTGCTAAATACCACAGTCCTTGTCCTTACTTCCTGAGAATAACCTTTGATCTTCACATCAACAATAAAAATAATTACCATCTCTGCCCAAACCAGTCATTTCACTCCTAAATAGCTGCACAGCTGGAGACAGATGTGTGCTTCTCCCTGGGTAGACCCTACAGGGTCTTCCATGAGGCTTTATATCATACTTGTCATTCGTTTATCAGCGTCCAAATGTTGTACACTGGAAATGTGTGTAAAACATTCTCAGAATTTCAAACAATAACAAATCAGAATGGGAGAGGGGGAAGAAAAGGCTGCAGGAAAATATAGAAGTCTCCCAGCTGTGCAAACTTAAGTAGCTGTATTAGCAGAAAATGCACTCCAAAAGTTACATTATTGCCATCTTCAGCAAACGTTGATTCAAGGAATGTATTGTTAAGTTTCAAATCCAGTGCCAGGCTAATGAAAAAATGTTTAAAATCTTCCTTTAGCATCTACAAAGACATCCAGACTATGGTATTCTATTCAGAGGCATTATGCAATTTTTTTCAGAAACCTGGCATTTTCTGACTGTGATGTGGAACACAAAGGACTTCTAATCTTTCCCTTTTTCAGTTAAAGAAGATTTTTCTGGTAAGCAGATGTCTCAGTGTTTGATTCTGGTTTTCCCTTAATTTTACCTTCATGTCTCTTTTGGACATTGAGTGGTTTTGTTTCTAAATCATATGAAAGATTGCATCATTTCTGCTACATTAGAAAAAAGAATATCAAATAAGCAATATAATTAAGGGAAATGATGTATTTCAAATATTTTTTTATGATACAATAAAGAGAATTAATTTCAAGGAGAACAAAAATGGAAAAGATAGATTAAAGAAATATTTTTAACATTAACTTGTGAAATTCAATATCACAAGCTTATCGCAATCAATTATACGGCTACTGATAAACAGTTTATTAGACTTAAGCTTAATAAACAAAGCTGTATATCCTAGGAAGAATATAAAGACCTTCAAAGCCAATTTAATGAGCCAATTCATATTAAAGAAAAAATTAAAAAACCCTCTGAGATCAAACATAATATGAATTTGATCCAATATGACATGTGCAACTCAAAATGAAAAAGGAAAATGATGTTAAGCAGTCTGAATAACTGATCTTCTAAGTGGATTTTTTTTTCTCTTTTAATTCAGAAATCAGTAGGATTCAATCAGAAAATGTCATTCACCTCTAAACGAGGGAAGAGTTGCCTAATCTGGTTTATTTTTTCCCTCTCCTTTACAGCTATTGACTTTGTCATCAGTCTTCCCTGGTCTCTGCAGGAAGTGTGGACAGTCCTGGGTCATTGCTCCTTTGTTCACCACCAGAAACCTTTTCACCTGACAGTGGCACTTCTCCCAGCTCTCTTCATTTAAAACATCAGAGTGAAATCAAGTGGGACAACAATCTGGAGGGAAAAAAAATGAAATGGCCTATTGTCAAATGGCCATGTTCACTTGAGTTGTCTTTCTATACTCTGCCATTTGAGAAGTCTGGATGGATCAGTCTTCTTTGGCTGAAACAAAGATCCTATCCTTGCTGACTGCTCTTTTTCATCCTGGAGGTGAGTCTATCTCCTGTCAGTAGAAACTACGTCCATACTAATGAATAAAATGACCCAGGGCACATCTTATGGCTCCAAGGACAAATGGTTTGGCGTGGTGCATGTCCACAGAGTTAAGTCAACTCCAGTCCCCCTATGCAAGATGGGCTCACCCATGCTGCCTGTTGGGAACGGTCCCCTAGCCCGTATCATCTCTGAACTGAGCCTAGCTATAAGAGAGTGCTAACTAGCATGAGCCAAAACTATGTCCAGACAGAATATTAGCAATTATTAACCCGCAGTTTGGAGATGGACCACAGGATGGACACAGAAACAAGACAAACCCATGTCCTGTGCTTGTTTAAGTTAGAGTAGACATAGTTAGAGTGACTAAAATCGCCATCCTGCTTCATGAGATATATTTCAAATGTATAGATGAAGAAAATGGCCAAAGTTTTTGTGAGCATTTACATATCTGTTGTGCATGATCTTAAAAATTTTAAGTTATAGACAAATTTTCAAGCTCTGCAGTCACAAACCCAAAAAATCTTTCAGTCACATGAAACACACAATTTTAACTGGCAATCGTAGAACAGAACTAAAGCTAATAATGCAAGACAAGGAGACGAAGCTACTGTACTTTTAAGCTGTTTGCTGAAATGCAGTTGTATAAGCAATTCCTTTCTGTTCTGCAGTGAGATCCCCCAAAATAGTGAGCTGGGTCTGATGAAAATTAGATCAGCTACTATGTGAGGGTCTCACATTACATTCACCAGAGAAATTCAGTAAGCTTTCTTGGTCTACATCTCTTTAACATGTCTGTGAATGGGAGGCTTCACAGTGACCACAGGGTTCAGAGTCCAGATTACATATCCTGAAGCAACCGGGGAGTATCACATTCTGTATAAAACATTTTTTCAGCTAATACAGCAAGCAATGATACTTTCAAAAGCTTCTAAGAGACTTAAAGTGCAAGTCCCCTTTCCAGCCAGGACCCTGGTCTGTATAGGGTACAGTCATCGAAAAGCTGAGCGCCACGACCCCGAAGGTTTACATATCTCACTGTCCCCGAGAGTGCTCAGCAAGAGTGAAGTTGCCGTCTCTGGGGTCCAGAAGCTGAATGGAGAACTCACTAAGCTAATGAGCAGACGCTGCTAAAGCAGTTTTGGAAGATTTGCCAGAGAAGAAGGCCCCATGTAGCTGGATTTCATACCACAAATTCCTTTGTGAACTAATATTTTTGCAGTCTTGGGCACAAAATGCGGTATTGGTGGCAAAAGGTGATCATGTTAGCATTCCCTTTTACCGAAAAAGCCGAGTGTTGGAAACCAAGATGCGGTAACTTGGGGTCCAGAACAGCTTGAGGGGATTACAGCCCACATCTCCCTCGTGAGTTCTTCAGCCGTTAAGGTAATGACCCTCATAATCATAAGCATATTTTCTCTCCTACACAAAGATGTAAGTATGCTACTGAAAGAACAACAATTCTGTCAGACAATATTAAGGCCATTTTATCCCAAAATATCCTTCAGAACCGAAAGCCACCTTGTAATCCCCAGTTAAGGCCTATATGGCTGAGAATGACAGGTTGTATGCCATGTACCTGGGAAAGCAGAGAGGATGAGGAGGAGCTGCAGGAATAGTCCATGGGTGGAAGATGACAGTGGCTGCCCAGACTCCCATAGGATCGAGTAGGCTGGGCTGGATGCTCAGCTAGGTCCCAGGAAGATCTAGTAGTGTCTGCTTCAGTTCTTGAGTCAGCTGCTACCGCAGAGACAGCTCTGGATGTGCAGCAGCTCATGTGACACAGTCAGGTGATGTGGCCTCCAAACAAGCCCAACTTAAACTGCTCATGAGCAAACAGGGACAGGTGAAAAAATAAAAGTGCAAGTCTTCCACAGTTTAAGTGACTGGAAATTGAACCTTCACAACCACTGGGATGGAGAAAACATCTTCATTCCCATGTTTTTCATGTGGTCTGATCAGGCATGCTCAGATGTTGGGTTGCCACAGCAGTGTGAGCCAGCTGATGGTCCTGCCCACCCTTTGGTCCCACTCTTTCTACTACACTGACTTGAGCATTTGGCCAGCATCGGGTTAAGCCCAGTCAGCACGCTGAGAAAACAGCTGCCTTTTTTCACATCCATTTTCTGTTGGATTTGCGTGCTGAAGTGACTCAGCACAGAGAGGGCCAAACAAACTCTGAAAGGGAGAGGTCGGGACTCCGGCAAAGGGTGGGACTTTGGCACCCAATAGTTAAGTCAGGTTATTCTTGCACACCAGCCCGTTGAACCAGTCAAGGAAACAGGTAGGAATTGCCTGGGCTTTGCTGTAAGCGTAAGGTGTCTCACTACTAAGCAAGTGTAGCCAGTCCTAGAGCTCTCAAGGGAAGGTGCTTAAGCACTTTTAGGGAACTTCACTGCAAGAAATTAGACTTCAGGCAACTTGAGGATTCAATGATGCATAAGTTAACATTTTTCTGAATTTACATTTGGATGAAGATGTTTTTTGTAGTAGTTAAATAGCATTTGGTTTCCTAGATCAATTTGCGATTTCTGACTCCTGGTATCAAAGCCACTTTTGAAAATGTGGTGAAAGTCCCTAATTTGCCTAGGTATCGGAGAATTTTAGCCGTTACATTTCCAAACCATTCAAGGATAATTTTAAATGCTGTAATAACTTCTGTGTTTTACAAGTGACTCCTGACTCCAACTGCAGTATAGCACTAAGTACCATATTATGTCGTATTCAGCTAGAGCTTTCTTGGAAGACTTATTATCATTATGATTGTCGCAAGTTCTCTCAGAGTAGGCTTTTCTGATAACTATTACTGCGATGGTGCTAGAAGAAGTGGCTGAAAAAGATCTTTCCATGAATCATTTTTGAATTATATAAATTATAGTGGTCACTTTATTAACTTAGTCTCATACAATCTTGTTTCCTGCTTCTTAAGAAAGAAATTATAAAAAACCCAATCTGTAATGTCCTGTTCTCCATAAGGCACTTTCATTCGAATCTTGAGTAGATTTCTCTCACTTCCTGAGATCCTCCTTGGGCAAAGGCCCCAAGGACCATCCAGCAAAGCCAGCAGAGTCTGCTGTTCTCATATTTTTATCTGTTCTTCGGACCTTTATAAAGACATTTAAAATGCAAGTACAGCAGTCACAGCACAAATGTGGTAGCCAAAAGGACAACAGAGGATCATATCTTTATGCATTTTCATGCATTATAATTTATTATTAATCATGTCTTTCTGTGGGTGTCTGACCTCTGAGAAGTGAGAAAAATTCTAAATATCAGGTAAAAAAACATAAGAGGAGGGATTCTACCTTCTCAAAATCTATTTCAACACCAGTAAACCAGAAAAGTTCATGGGAGCCAAAGTGGGAAAAGAGTTTATACTGGGATTTTAATCAGATTTCCATCACCTAGTAAAAATGTTAACATATAACATATATAGCTTTTTATTAAACAACAAGAGTAAGGTAAGTTTAGAAATCATAGAAATTAAAGACTTTTCAATTGCCAGTACAACCCATGGAAATAAAATCTGGGCTTTTTGCATCTTTCTATTATTTGTCATTGGGATATACGCTGGCTGTTGGATAAATTCCAGATCCAGGTTTCTTTTCTGTGCGCACAGCACTGGCATAGTGTGCCGTGACATGGGAAAGCTTCATTTTTCACTGCTGCAGTGAGATGAGCCTGTCAAATCTCCAGGTGATATCAGTCAAATATAATAAAGCTGCTCCAAAACTCAACAGCTGCAGATCTAGCCCAAGGACTGAAGCTTTGAGTCTTAGGCACGGCATCTCAAAGCAAAGTGATACACAGTGGTAAAAAATACAATCCAAGCACTATTGTTCTCATGTAAACACACCGCTTCCTTTTGACATCGTGAATTGGAACTGATACATGTGGACCTAATGCCTGTGCTCAACAAACCCAAAATAAAAGCAAAACTTGTCTCCAGGAGGACAGGGGAGCCCTAAACCATGTGCTACTTCAGGGAGAAGTCTTGTTGTACCCTTGAACACCCTATGCTGCATACGCTGCCTGGGAGAAGCCGCAAACCAGCCAAGCACAGAATCATCATCCAGAGACACTTGGCTTTTTCCATCTGACTTTCACACATCTTCCAGGGAATTCAGAAGCTGAAAGCAAAATGTAGAGCTTGGGACCATGACGTTGTGTTCTGGCCTTTCCAGTGATATTATGAGTACATAAACCAATGCATTGCACTCAACAGCGCATAGATTGAAATAAAGTTTGAGAAAAAAAAGGCTAACATGCTTTTCAAAGGCCAATCTGTATCCCAACAGGAGACATTTTCTTTATTTATACATGCAAATAAAGCACAAGAACAATAAACATCACATTGAAAGACATGCAGGTATGCAAATAATGAGAACATATGCTAACAAACAGATATCTAAAACTATTTTACAACAATGTGAAGAGGAAAATGAAAGATGGCAGAGCAAATGGTGATTCTGGGAATGGTAAAATCAGTAAAAGGAGAATTATTGTGATTTAGAACTTTTACCAAACCTCTTAAAGTAACACAAATACAGAAATAGGTTTTCAGAAATATTCTGAGGTATTTTATGACACACTGATCTAAAAGAACAGATGGTACTGCAGCAAAATGGGCATCTGCTTTGCCACTCTGTGTATAATAAGATGTTGCAGTTCCTCAACTTTATCCTCTCTTGAACTTTGTACTGCCCAAACCCACCGGTTTTGCCTTACCTTTTCTGTCTACAAAGCTTAGCTTGAAGAACAATGTGAAGGAAATGGGAGGTGGATTTGTGGATCAGGTCACAGAGAACAGTGATTGGAAAAGATACAGAGTTATTAATATGAAAATCAGGCAGTCAAACAAGATTGCCTGCAAGGCTGGCATCATAACAGCTAGCATGAGGAGAGATGTGCTGAGAAAGATGATACTGGTCAGAAAAATAACTGTTCAAACAGGCCTTAGTATGGAAGGTGGTGATTTTTGATCAGTTCAACACGGAAATGACCTGATGTGTGCTAGTGCAGCAGACAGAGGTTGGAGACCTTGGTGGTGGTGGTGGTGGGGTGTGTTGCACTTGAGGTGTGTATATATCAAGGGGATAAGCGTGGCAGAATCCCTAATGTAGATATATTGAACATACAGCTCACCAGTGTAAACAGGGTTAGGTTAGAGGCTGGGAAGTTTAGAAGAAAATTCAGACAAAAACGTTTCTCAGGGCATCTATGTTCTTCCTTAAGGGCCTTTGGTCCCTCAGGATATTCTGAGTCTACCATTTGTTGTGCAGTAGATGAAACAAATATGTATAGCTAGAAATCAAAACAAGAACTAAACCCATCTGGGGATATCACCTCACCAGTATTATAATTGAATGCATAGTGTTCTTGCTCCAAGCTATTTTAAGATAGTTCTCCTCTTTCTCATGACCTTTGAGATGATGTCTATAGTTACATCTACCTTTTTTTTTGGTCTGAAAATAAATGGAGGAATGGTAGCAATGACTATACTGATCCAGAAAGTTCACCAAGATTTTGGAGACATGCTTCCAAAGTGAAAAATTGTTGATGGCAGTGAGTGTGCATAAACCCCAAACCCACTCAATAAATATCCTAATGGACTTATACAGTAAAGAATATTACTAAAACCACCTGTACTTCTCTCTGGCTTATTTACTCATAGATCAGTGTAATCAGGGAAATACAGATCAACACAACTGCAATATATGTTTTGGCATTTATTTCAGTCCTCTACTGCCCTGCACCTTGCATTAGCATGTACACCTCTGTAAAGAGTTCTGCAATGTAATGAATCATCCCAATATGTCACTAGTGAGAGAAAATTCCTCTCAGTTCCAGTGAGCCATCAGCTCTGCACGTTATGTTTCTTTTTTACAATATGTAGAAATTTCAGAGAACAAGAACATTAGTGTTTCAGACTGGAGAAAGTCATAGAAACACAGAATCATAGAATGGTTTGGGTTGGAAGGGACCTCAAAGATCATCTAGTTCCAAACCCCCTGCCATGGGCAGGGACACCCTCCACTAGACCACGTTGCCCAAAGCCCCATCCAACCCGGCCTTGAACACTTCCAGGGAAGGGACATCCACAACCTCTCTGGGCAACCTGTTCCAGCACCTCACCACCCTCACAGTAAACAATTTCTTTCTAACATCTAATCTAAATCGACCCTCCTTCAGCTGAAACCCATCACCCCTTGTCCTGTCACTACACTCCCTGATAAACAGTCCCTCTCCAGATTTCCTGTAGGCCCCCTTCAGGTACTGGTAAGCCACAGTTAGGTCTCCCCAGAGCCTTCTCTTCTCCAGGCTGAACAATCCCAACTCTCTCAGCCTGTCCTCATAGGAGAGGTGCTCCAGCCCTCTGATCAGCTTCATGGCCCTCCTCTGGACTCGCTCCAACAGCTCCATGTCTCTCTTGTACTGGGGCCCCCAGAGCCGGATGCAGTACTCCAGGTGGGGTCTTACAATCGCGGAGTAGAGGGGCAGGATCACCTCCCTCGATCTGCTGGTCACGCTTCTTTTGATGCAGCCAAGGACACGGTTGGCTTTCTGGGCTGCAGGCACACACTGCTGGCTCATGTTGAGCTTTTCATCCACCAACACCCCCAAGTCCTTCTCCTCAGGGCTCCTCTCAATCCATTCCTCGCCCAGCCTATAGTTGTGCTTGGGATTGTGTCGACCCACGTGCAGGACCTTGCACTTGGCCTCGTTGAACTTCATGTGGTTCGCACGGGCCCACCTCTCCAGCCTGTCAAGGTCCCTCTGGATGGCATCCCTTCCCTCCAGCGTGTCGACCACACCACACAGCTTGGTGTCATTGGCAAACTTGCTGAGGGTGCACTTGATCCCACTGTCCATGTCGCCGACAAAGATGTTGAACAGTGCCGGTCCCAGTACCGACCCCTAAGGAACGTCACTCATCACTGTTCCCCACTTGGACATTGAGCCATTGACCACAACTCTTTGAGTGAAACCATCCAGCCAATTCCTTATCCAACAAGTGGTCCATCCATCGAATCCATCTCTCTCCAATTTAGAGACAAGGATGTCGTGCGGGACAGTGTCAAATGCCTTGCACAAGCCCAGGTAGATGATGTCAGCTGCCCTTCCCTTATCCACCAATGCTGTAACCCCATCACAGAAGGCCACCAAATTTGTCAGGCATGATTTGCCCCTAGTGAAGCCATATTGGCTGTCACCAATCACCTCCTTATTTTCCATGTGCCTGAGCATGGTCTCCAGGAGGATCTGCTCCATGATCTTGCCAGGCACGGAGGTGAGACTGACCGGCCTGTAGTTCCCTGGGTCTTCCTTTTTACCCTTCTTAAAAATGGGGGTTATGTTCCCCCTCTTCCAGTCAGCGGGAACTTTGCCGGACTGCCAGGACTTCTCAAATATGATGGAGAGTGGCTTGGCCACTTCATCCACCAGTTCCCTCAAGACCTGTGGATGCATCTCATCAGGTCCCATGGACTTGTGCACCTTCAGGTTCCTTAGATATTCTCGAACCTGATCTTCTCCTACAGTGGGCGGTTCTGCATTCTCCCAGTCCCTGCCTTCTGTGACCTGGGCAGTGTGGCTCAAGCGTTCGCCAGTGAAGACTGAGGCAAAGTCACTGAGTACCTTGGCCTTCTCTGTATCCTGGGTAACCAGGTCACCCATTTCATTCCGGAGGGGACCCACACTTTCCCTCATCCTCCTTTTATCACTAGAATACCTATAGAAGCTTTTGTTGTTGTCCTTAATATCCCTGGCCAGAAAGTCACTTGAAAGGAACTAATCCGAGAAAAAATGGATAGCATGAGGAAATAATCTTCTTTGGTAATGACTAAAGGAGTTCTTTAGGATGGAACAAACTATTACCTTGAATTCAGATGAGCACATTAGAATACAAACTGGAAAAGAAGAGCCCAGATGGGTAACAGGTACAATTTTCTAATGAGAAAATATATCAGATGGCGTGCATATGCAAATAACATATATGCACTTACATGACCACTGATGTATCTGAGTGCCTCATTATTATTAAGGTATTTATCCTCTTAATTCTCCTGTGATATTGATAACTGCTGTTGTTACTGTATTAAAAATGAGAACTGAACACGGTAAACATATCTTTGAAAATTTTGGCCTATCACAAAAAGAAGTGTTTGGTAGACTAGAATTAGGAAACAAACCAACAACATTTAATGCCAAAAATAGCAGTTTCTGCTCTGCCCAACAGATTTGAATATAAAAATGCCTGACAAAACCTAATTCATTTCACTTGTCCTTTATAAATGCATGACAAATACACATAGATATGGAATATTTGTTTTCCAAAGTTTCATAGTGAATCAGTGACAGAAGCAGGGAAACAATCCAAAACTTCTGAGCCCTTTTTCTCTCGTACAAATGATGCACATGACTGATTTTATGCCCTTGAAACTGTACCTTAAGTTTTAATAATTTATATGAAATGAACTGGATATGTGACTTCAAACATCAATCCACAGCCTTTCTAAAATTAATTGACTAAATAGTTTTGATAGTAAGCTGTCAGTCACTACTGGTTGGTTTTTTTTTTTACTGTCCAGACAAAAATGGGAAGAAAGGATCCTTATGTACTAGAACATAGCTAAGACTTAAAGTAGGTATGATATGAAAATTATACAAATGAAGAGACTCCGTTAGGAAAATAGCTCCAACCATTTTTATTGATTTGAAGATTTACATCTTTGTGCATAACAAAGCAAAGGTTAAATAAGGTTAAAACTTTACTAGCTGGACTGTATTTATACTGCAGTAGACTCTTGAAAATATCTAGCACACAATCTTGACCTTGGAAGAGGTTGAGATGACAAGTGCTGTCAGTGGCTCTTACTCATACAAAACTTAGCCAGCATCAAAAATGTCAGTGGAACATTTTCTATTTTCATTTAATTCTCTCGGCGTTTTCATTGGAAATGTGTGTACATTTCAATATCAGGCTGCCAAAGTCAAGGAATTCTCAGCTCTGCACAGATGATTGTACTGCTCAGTATCTAGCATGGTTAACCACTTCACTGCATCTTTGAGCTACACATGAAGCAGGGAAGCAGTCACCTTTTCTCAAAAGTAGGTCCTTCAGAGATGCGATGAACCAAAGATGAATATACTCAGAAGTATTAGTCAGAAGATGGTGCTATTATAACAGAACTTCTAAGGCAGCTGGGGCTCTACATGAAACCAAAGCATATAAGTCAGGCTCAAGAGAAAAGAAGCCCCAAGTGTGAATTGAAAGTTGATTTCAATGTGAGTTGATGCTCAGCATCTCACTGGATACACCTTACAGAAATGTACTCACTGAAAGACCCTTGGCTTGCTTGCAATGTTCACAACAAAGGGGATATGCACAAACCCCCATACATTTAAGTTACCATTCACAAACTTGCGAACTCGCTTGGATTTTATCAGCTCATTTCAGACACCCTTGAATGATCAGCAACATTTTTATATATTGCTACACCATATAGTGTACTCCCATGTCAAGATACAGGTTCTGACTGAAATGCTGCTGGTATTGCAAACAACCTGGAAATACGTGGTAATACAATTGCTCTGCCTCTGGAGCAGGATTAGCTCAAGTATCTATCTAGAGCTCTGTACTGCATCACATAGGAGCAGCCTTAGAAAGATTTCCTTTTCTCTTTCTAAGGGAAAAAAGGAAGTTACCCAACTTTTCAAAAACAGAATACTAAATTCTCTGCAATGTAAAAAGGTTCAAGTGTGACTGTGAAGGAAAAAAGGCTGGTGTTGGTAGGAAAATGAGCAAACAAGAATATAATTACCAAAACATCTGGTTGCATGTAAATGAGTGCAGTAATTATCCACACAGCAAATGGGTGATTAGAAATGCATGAAATTAGAGTAGTCCATGGGAAAGTTAATTGCAGTAATTGATATGATGAGTGAGATGGATTCTGCAGGCTTTGGGCAATCGTGGAAACTAGATTATAGAGAAGAAGGCAGAACCATTAAGCAGAAAACACCACAGATTGGTTTTACTGTCTAACAGAGTTCTCTTCCTTCATAGAAAAGCCATAGTGTCATTTTTAATATCTGGAATATAAAGAAAGTACATTTACATAATGAAAATCCAGCTGGGGACAGGTGTCCTTTTCGTCATCCAGATATGTTAATGGCAGAGGTTACCATTCCTGGCTGTACTTCAGTACCCTTCTGAAGGACGTTACTGTATTGAATAAACTTCTAGTGGAGCAATCTGTTTTAAAAAAGTACAAAAATCCCACTTGTGAGCTCAAACAGCTTTATTAGCCTGACATTGCTTGAACGCTCAAGCAGACCGCTCTCCTGGAAGGCTGATGGGCCACAGTGCTTGGAGTCAGGGCAGTGCCTTGTAATTAACGACTGTAAGGAGAGGGATATAATAGCTGTGTATTACATTTAGTTACCTAATTTAAAAAAAAGTAAATACTTGCATGTCACCTGATTCCTGCCTTGACAATTATTATTTGGCTTATTTCTTACAGCTTTTTCAACAGCAGGGGTCAGTTAAGGGGAAAGATTCAGAGGAGTGACAGGAAAACATTGTAAGAAGCATTTTGCAACACTACTTAGTTTTTCTAGAGTAAATCCGGAGGAACACTACTGCTTCTACTGCAATGTGTATTTACATCATGGGAAAAACTAAGAGAATGGTAAAAGACTTAGAGACAGTCAGTGGAAATGGGGTGTAACATGATTGAAGAGAGGGGTCAAATTCTTTCCTGCCAAAAATGAGCAAACCTCTGTGAAAATGTCAGTGAAGCTTCACTCAGAAATGTCAGGATAATTTTAAGCCAGTGTGGGAATTTCACAGTGAATACTTTCCTGTCTTTAAAACAGAGCCATATCTTTAAGCAATTTTCTGAATAAATGCAGGCTTTTTCGGCAGGTTCTGCCGTGCACCATTCTGCGAGACACCTCTCCTGTTTGCCTGCCTTGGCTATGAAGATGCAGAGCTCCTGGAGAGCCCTCATGTCTGGACTGTGTCAGAAAAGGGAACCCTGCAGCTTCCAGGCTCTTTTCCACGAATGCAGGAACTCACAGTCCCCAGGGCTGCTGGCTCCTCGTCAGGGTACGTCGGCGCCCCGCGGCCGCACCCCCTGCCAGGATGCTGGGGCTTCTGCGAGGTACGGACACAGCTTGGGCTCCCCTACCCTGGTGGCTGCTTCCACAGCACTGGTTTGGGCTCTGCAGATCAGCAATAGTCTTTTTAAAGACTTTTTTAAAACTGTTTTCATTATCTTTTTTTCAAAACTTGTAATCGAAGTTTGGGAATTTTCTATGTTCAGTTCAATTCTGAAATGTTAAATTCTTTCCCCAGAATTTTAAGTCGTGACCTTCAGCCATTTTTTTCTTGTAGATGGGTGAGAGGAAAGAGTAAAAGTGTAAGTGCTTGGTTATAAGAGAAGAAATTTGAGAATTAAGCAGTTAATTGTATTCTGGCACGACTAGCATTCTCATTACCTCACTGTCCAATACAGATAAACAGAAAGAATCAGAAATATGTTTACAAGTATTTCAAGGGCACTGTTAATTTTGATAGATTTTGTATTTACACCAATGTATCCGAAAATAAAAATCTGACCCTTGGATATATGTCCTGAGGTAAGCAATGTAGGTCCTGCTAACTAGCAACTCTTTAATTTTGACTAAACTAATAAATTTCAAAACATGAAACGTAACCAGGCTCAGTAGTTTGCAAAAAATTGTTTCCTTATTGGGAATCCAAGTTTTTTTACTAGCTATATCTATTTCATTTTTAAAGAGAAAAACAATTATAATATTTTGTTCCTTGCTAAATGCACAAATAATTTTTATAGGAAGGTTTTGTGGAACTCTACACACTTATCTACATATCTTTATCCACAACAATTCATACCATGATAGCAAACCAAGAAAAAACCCCAAATGCGTGTGAAAAAGAAAACAAAAAAACAAGCAAAGATTCACATCCCAATTAAACAAGTAACTGACTTGGCATGTCTCGTCTTTGTTCCATCCCTGCAGCACAGTCTAGGAAAGAGCTTTCCCTGTGGGAGCTGTTAGTCTTGAATAATAAAACAGATAACATGCAGAGAAGGCTGAAAAGAGCTGTTTCAGAGGTTAAGGGAGAAACACTGATTTTGAAAAGGAATCCCAGTGGTGGATGTATAATTGGCCCAAATAAAAGGGAACACACTTTCTTGTGGCAAGTTAATATGAGACAGCTCAGCAACCAAGAAAATAATCAGGCATGAAAAGCTCTGTTTTCCAATTAGATCAGTTTAGGGAGTTTGATATATGTGCCGTGTTTCTCCACCATGTCTTGTCCAACTTTTGATCTTTGTGCAGTTGAGTAGCTCCAGGTTTGAGCCTGGATTTCTCCTTTGTGGAAGGACTTATGAGGGGCAGAGGTGCCAGAAAGAGCCCCCTCCAAGTTTTTCTCCTCACAATTTAATTAGAGAGCATTCTCATTTTTACAAATGTTTCTGCTCACAAGTCAGTTGGAGACCCAGAAGAGACCAGGACGAGTTATATATCCTGCTCCCACATCTCTGCTTCAATATTATTCTCTGAGAGAGCTGTTCCCTAGAAAAGATGTTGCTCTCATATCTCCAGCCAACATCTGCCCTGAGATCCTCTGCTACACAAATATTAACGCAGTCTCAGTCTTAACACATTGCTGAACTCCACACTGAGCAGGAGGAAAAATTAAGGAAGAAAAGGGAGGAATGCATCACTGCCTTCAACTCTACTGGTGCAGATTTACGACGCTGCTGCAAAGGTGCTCCAACATCTGCTACAGGGAGATCTTGGTTGGTTCCATAGAAGTAACTTTAAAATACAACCACTCCCACATAGGAAAGGTGTGGTCTGCACCCTGCACATGCTTTGATTTTATCAATCACTGCCCAGATTTCTGCAAACAATCAAACTTTTGCTAAATGCAAAGTACAGGTCCAGGTAACCCCTAAGATTGCCTATCATACATAAAGTTTTGAGCTGCAGGGACAGGAGCATCAAGTGTATGCGTCACTCCAGCAGTGTGTGACAGGGGTCAGAGCACTGGAACACTGGAGATCTGGTTGTCTCCCCTTTCCTGCCTCTCATCTGCTCTTCTCTTGAGCAAGTATCTCCACCTTTCTGTACCTGTAAAGTAGCAATACTAATAACACATACTTCTTTTATAAAACATTAACATCTGCTGAAGCCATGAAAATATCTTCATTCATATTAACAATAATAATAATTGATGGCGCCCATCTGGAAGCAAAAAAGTGCAGAAACAGAACAGAAAGTATTTAGCTGGAAATATAGCAGTCAGGAGAAGTGTCTGTGTCATGTGTTGTAAATATGGAAAACAGAATACAAAAGGCCCATTTAATTCACATGAGATTCCTGGTCCCTCATGTACCACGTTTGGTGCTGATTTATTTGAATTAAGATGGCAAGAAAACCTCCTCTCGCCGTTTTTTCTTGGATTTTTAGTTTAGTTTTCTTTTGTTTTTAATCAAGCTCTTGCTCAAGCCATGTGAGTAAGAATTCAGTAACACATTGTAAATCACAGTTTGCAAGTTCTGTGACTGCAGATGAGATAGTAAAAGATAATGCTGTATAATTCACATGTGGCTTGTTCGTCATTCAGGCACCACATGTCAGAATCTCCCTATGCACAGCTGAATGTGTGAGCAGAAGAGTTGGTAGATATTGCAAAGAACATAATTTTAAAGTCCTGATTATTAGAATCCTTTGGTTATTGCTGAAACAATTCAGAATCTTCTGAGTACAACCTAATCCCTCTTTTTAACCATCTTTGAGTCAAAGTCAATTTGCTATGAAACTGTTTCAAAAGAGGACAAAAAACCCCCAAACAACAAACAAAAAAACCAAAAAAAAAACCCCGGAACAAAAGAAATATGCAGTCAGCAATACAACCTTTTGCAAGTAAATGGTAGAGAAATTTATATTCCAAAATGGAAGTCTCTGACACCCCATCATGATAACAAAAGATTTCTCAAAACTCTGCATCCCAATTAAACATCCCAGTTAAACTTTTTCAACAATGTAACATTATTATAAAGGTGTCAGGGACTGTAATTTGCTACGGTTGTTCAGACAAGGTCTATAGCAGAGCCATCACCCTAGACCCACTCTGTAGTCTTTGGAGACAAATGGATGAATTGTAATCCAAAAGTGCAATTTCTTTACGTTGTCCCTAAAGAAAGTCTCGGTTCCTCATATGGCTCCATTTTTATTACCTACCCATTCGCTCCACACAAATGCATATTTACCTAAGAGCCTAACCAGGCTGCTGCAGAAGGAAGAGTCACGGGGTTGTAAAGGACGTGTCAGTCAGGACAGCCCTTCGGACAGACACACAGCAGAACAAGGAACGATCGTCCTTTATGTCTGAAGCCATCCACGCCAATGTCTGTCTGAGAGATCTCTAGCTGAGTTTTGTACTGATTGGATGTATTGCTACGTTGTCAGCTACCAGCCAGCTTTATCTTAATTTAATTTTTAGCTTGATCTCATATGGAAAAGAGGGCTAATGCAATCCAAACAAGCAGATTTTTTACTATCAGCAAGCGTCTCCCACCCCTGCTACCCAGTGCACTTAAAACCTTTGGCCAAAATCAGAAAAACTTGACCCTATAAATACTTTGTGGAAATGGGCATCCAGATGAAGGGGAGCTGCCCGTCAGATGGTCTAACTGAAGGAAGACTGTTCTGCGGGTTCACAGCTTAGCACATCAGAGACCTTACAAATGCTCCACACTTCAGAGTGTCAGAGCTCACCTCGTCTTGGACATCGAAATCACACTACGCGCTTTTAAAGGGAGGTGAAACCGCTGCTGGGACGCCGCTCGCCTCTCAGCTCTGACTTCCGCTGCGTGAATACTCCTAAGCCATAGAAGCGGTCACTAATAACATCCTGTAAACATTTCATTTTGGCCCAGAACGTGTAGCAATGGTGTTAACATTATGAATAAGTTAAAAACTAAGAAGCTCTGACCCACAATGCGACATTAACTCTGTACAGAGCTGCTCCTGTTTTTCTGGGGTTTAGCCCTTTAGACTCTTTCCAGTTCTTAAGGATGCAGAAAGCTTAAACAACTTTAAAAAGAACAAAGCTCTCGTGGCCTAAATGATAATGGAACGATCTTTATAACTACTAGCTATAGATATGGGTATATATTTAATATAATTTAATATAATTACATACACATTATATGCATTATATGTGTGTATATAATACACACATATAAAATAACAGGTATTTGAGAGGATCTAGGAAAAGAACAAGAAGTATTAGGTACTACTAGAGATGTTTACATGAAAACACACATATATACACTTACCCAGTGTGTGCAGAACGTGTGGTGCTACTGTTCTTCCTTTCAAACAGAGGGATGACCAGTTAGGGGTTTATGGAGATTTTAAAGAACTATTTCTACTTTCTAGTGTATTTTGCGTGGAGTATTAGCATTTGGAGGCATGATTTTTATTAATAGTGTGGATGGTTTACCAGCTGCAGCTTAAGAAGTAATAAAAGAAAAATTATTTTACAAAATATCTATATTAATAAATGAACTGCAACAAAATCAATCCATAACTATTAGAGATCTCTTGCATTTACCTTTAAAGCAATGTATGAGGCTGGTGTCATTTTGTCATGTGTCTCAGAAGCAAAATCGCAGCAGAAGAAAATAGTATTACAGGTTTATTATGTCTCAAAATATAGAAATATATTCCAACAGCATATTTTAAAGAATAATATAACAATAATCTTCCGTTTCTTATTCTCAAAATGGTACACCATTATTTTAAAATATATTACTTAATGTACCCAGAAATTTAATTTCCATCAATTTCCATTTAGAATAAATTGAGTTCAAAAAAGCATATCCACCTACCCCGATTCATACAGAAACCAGTAAATTTTTTGAAGACAACCCAGGAATTTAACTGTTCCAAAATGGTAATTCATTTTGCTATACACCCTTGTGCCTGAACTGCAACTAAACGTAGATATGTAGGCAATAAAATAGAGATGGAAGTATAAAATGGAACCGTTCTATTAAGGGGAAAGAGCTCCCAAGATTGAAATTAGAAGTGTTAATTTTTCCAAAAAACTGAGTGTATGCATAAAAAGGGTTTATGTATTACTCCAATAGCAAGATAAAATAAATTAGTTTCTGCGAAAAAAACAGCTGCACATTCACATGCATACACACAGTCACACACACACGCTGATTTTATCAGTCTGTAATAATCTGAGTTTTCTGAAATATGCTTTAAATAACCAGAGAGGTCAGAGTTTACATGAATAGACTGTCTAAGGAGAAACTGGTAAGTCCTATTCATTTTTTAACGACACTCTGAGAACTGTTTAAATGAAGCATTTTTAATCAAGGCAATTCATGATAAAAGCATATATTATAATTAGCCATGTAATAAAGAGAAAATAGAGTTTCTATTTTCTCATTTTCATAGCACTAAAACAAAGGGGTGTCCAAAGACATTAAATTCGAAATAAGCATGTGGATAGTGGTGGTGAGAATGATGATCTGTAATTAGTTGTGCAATTCACAACCACAGGATTTCATTTGAGGTCTAAAATTTAGGGAGATTAAAAATTATGTATATGGATTTAAGAATTTTCACAGTTACACTGATTGATGCTAAAAAAAAAAGGAAAGATATCCCGTCTTAAATCTCATGATTTAATGCAATTTCCACCTGATAGAAAAGAAGATGGGACTGAAAGTAGGCTGTAAATTACCCAACAGCTCCTTAGGAAAGGTGATTTTTATCTTTCCTTGAGAACAGCCACCATCAGGGACAAGATTTTCAATTAAACAGGTGACAACTGCTGCATCTCCTGTGCCTTCCCTCCCACGCTCAGAAAACACGTCCAGAAATGGGAGCTAAATGGAGCAAAGCCCTTCCACACCCTGTCTTCTGTGTATTTCGTGAATATAGGAACTTTCCTGTGGAATGGGAAGGCTCGTGTGTTTGGTTTTGGGTTTTCTTATTTATTTCACCTTATGTTGTTATTATAAAAATATTCGCCGGAGCAGTGTGATAGATAATAGACTGATGTGATTTGAGGTAAGAATGTTGTAGTTCAATTTTTAGAGTTAACTTGGAAAGTCATAGATAGAAGCGAGAGTCTGTCTCCACAGAATTCCCGAAGCTTTGAGCCTTTTGCGAACTGCAGCCCACAAGCCAAGAAATAACATACTCCTCCAGTTACACTCATCTTGTTAAACAAAATAGTTATAACAATTATGTGCAATCATGTAACTTCTATTTTCTATCTACTATTTATTTACTTAAACACTGTTCAACATTTCACTTTTTCTAATGGAGCAGAACTTCTAAAAGAAAAAATATGTTTAGCCAAGCAGTTTTGTTTAGTTTTTTTTTCTGTGCCTTTTTCTAAATAAATACCCCACCACAGTTTTCATTGGCACAATATGACCAAACGTATTTTAGTTCCTTTAACAATATGAAGCAGTTACAGAAGATCTGGAGTTTCTAGCTTTAAAAAAGTCTACACAAAGGCTTTACTTTAAAGTATTGAAATGGAATGAAACAGATTCCAGCATGGTCAATTGAAAAATTAGTTTGTGAAATTCTACTGCATAGTGAGGTGACCCATAAAATAAATGGTTTTGAAATTTTGCTCATACAAAAGAAACTATATACTTTTAAATAAATAAAAGCTACTATATACATTATACTGTACATTTAAATGAGAGATGACATGAAATGGAATAAATTTAGGACTGCCTTTTCATCAGCAAGGCTCATATCTTGACTTTATTACAATTCTGAATAAACCCCTCTGCTTTAGATTATTTTTCTTATTCTAGTGGCAGCCACATGAACGCACCACCATATTCCTGTATTTTTTTAAAATAACATTGGAACTGTCATCAAAGTAGAGCACGGAGATTGCATTCAGTTTTGTTGGTGCACAGCATGGCTTTGGTACATGATCAGGGAACATCAAATGAACCTGAAAGACAGATAAATACATAGCTCATATATCAAACAGAGAGGTACAAGGACAACAGCAGTGCAAAACATGTCTTTGCAATTCAGAGGGTGCTGTGGTCACACATTTTCCTCGGTTAGCAACTTTAAAGCACAGCTTACCTCCAGAACGTTGCTCTGATTTCAATTGCGTGGGCAGATTATACAATAATAGCAGATGCAGAGATAAATGAGGAGGAGTGGCCAAGACGGAAAGTTGGTTTTCAGAGGAAATTTAGAAAAGAGTTGGACTTAGGTGCCTGCTCAGGAAAGCACTTAAACATATTGTCAGTACCACCTCTGCTGAGGACAGTGCTTAACATGAAGCACGGGCTCAAGTCCCAGATCTCACCAGGACCCCAGCATGTGCTAAAATGCTTTCCTGTGTCAGGGTCTCAGCATGGAGGGAAGTCTGTTGCAGACAGCAAAGGCTCATACTGAAACTGTTTTCAGCCTACGAAATGGCAAGATGTGGGCTCTCAGACAGTGTGAGTGCATTTTAAGGTCTTATCTAGGTATCCGTGGAGCCGATTCTACTTCCACTGAAGTCAAAATCAATTCATAAGGTGGGTGCCAGCTGGACAGAAGGTTTGGGGAAAGGGCTGAGGCAGAGAAGGCTTTATGTACACTAGGCTGAAATATATCAATGAAAGGTTAAAGAGAAGGAAAAGACTTTTGAACAGCATCCCAGAACGAACAAGATCTGGTGGATATATCTGAAAATGGGGGAAATACAAGTTCTTTGTACTTGAAAGAAGGTTGGATGTAATATTCTACACATGCTGAAGACTTGGAAACTGGGGAGGCCAGAAAAGAGGGAGTTGTAATAGAGAGGGCAAGAGATTATTAAGGCATGGATGAAGACTTCAGCAGTAATAGGTTTCATTTGTATGTTAAGTCTTTGTAAATCTGTTAGAGCCATCTGTCTTGCAGTGATATAAGCCCAGAGCCTTTGCCAGACAACAGAGAACAGTCTATCAGGAAACGATTTTTACATAACTGTTACCATGAGAAGGTCTTTTGAAATGAGCAATAATAAATCCTGAAGTAGCAGTTTAGTAAGGGTTTAGACACACATTTAAAAACAGTTTAACAAATGAATAGCAAAGCACTGGAGAAAAGAATGATTGTGCCTCGTCTAGGCAGATGTTTGCCCTGCCATGACTCCTGGTCCCACCAGCCCCTGCCACCCCAGCTGGGAGCACCGTGGCCCTGCTAGCCCCACACCACAGTGATGCTCACAGCCTTTTCAAGCGTGAGCCTGGAAATCAGGGCGAGTCAACCTGCTGATCCACTGGCTCGCATGACCAGGATGTCAACGCTACTCCAACGCCTGTTCAGAGCGTGATGGGAAGTAAGAGAGGAGAAGAAAGCTTATCTAACTCATTAAATGCAGTCTATCTTTTATATATATATATATATATATATATATATATATAGGCATCTGTATCATCTGTCTGCCTAAGTTCAGTCTCAGAAAGAGAAGAGAAGAGAAGAGAAGAGAAGAGAAGAGAAGAGAAGAGAAGAGAAGAGAAGAGAAGAGAAGAGAAGAAGAGAAGAGGAGGTACTGGCCCAGCATTTCTCCTATTCTTGTTACAAAAGGCAAAGAAAAAAAAAAAAGAGTCAGTAAAGTTTGGAGGGGTACCAAGGAACAATCACTTCCCAACCCAAAGAGTGGGCTTTTTTAGAATGGTGTAATCAGTATGGCTGGGAGATGATTACATTTGGATTAGGGTGGGGTGTATGAATAATCGTTTCCTAAGCCATCCCCATGTGCACACCTTGTGTAAATCTGAATTTTGTATAATTTAAACCAGAAAGCATTCAACTACTGTTATCTCATCTAATTTATGTGCAGTTAAAATTTAATTAGCCTCATGATTTTTTGGCTGCACAACTGAATGCATGTACAGTACATGCAGAGGGAGACACACAATTCCAAAAAGGCCATTAAAAGGAGGGAAATTTTAAGTATTCAATTTTAAAAATAGGACAAACTACACAAATTTCTTAATCATGGGAAATTAACCATTTTTGGAAACGATAGATGCACAAGAGAAAGTAGCACTGGGCCACTTCTTATTTAACAGTCCATAATTGTAACCGGGAACTCTAACCTGGGGATCTCACTGATATTGGCAACTTTTCTGGACAATGTTTCCCTGATGCTAAACTATCACTTTGCTGACCTATTTCTTTTCAGCTCAGGACTGCATATATGCTGTTCTTCATCATCTCCTAGGCACATTGCTGTATTCCTTGCCAAGCAGCATTTGCTGTTCCCCTTCACCTGAACCCCTTACCACAATTCTTCTGCTTATTTCCAGCCTCTGAATTTTTCCCTTCTTTTTGTGAATCTTGCTGACTTGAATTCTGGTATAGAGGAATAATGTTGCATTGGTGGCTGGACTTGTAGAAGGTGCATAAATGAAAAGCTGAAAAGGTCTCGGCACATGCTGAGGTTTTAAAAATGTAGAAGTACTCGTGTACAAGTACTTAGCAATTTCACAAGCAGGATTTGTTTTCTATCAGAAAGAAACCAAACTTTGTTTGTTTGTTTGTGGGTGGGGGTTTTTTTGTTGGGTTTTGGGTTTTGGCTTTTTTTGTTTTCCCCACGAAGGTAATAGCTGCACTCATTTCTGAAGGGGAAAGGCTTTTTAGGCCCAGGATTTTTATGTTAAAATCAAAGAAAAAGTTAGCCATCCATGGACAGACTCATCAGCATAGTCTGGTGGTGAGGATGCTTTCCTATTATCAGTTTAAATCAGAGGGACCCTTAAAGCCAGGTTTCTCTAATTGCAGTCAAGTGCCTTGACCTTTCCAGAAACTAATTAGGGATGGCAACCCTTTTCTCTTCTGATTTCATACTCCCACTCCCTCCTCATGTATTATCTCTCATTCCTCTGCTTCTTAATCATTCTGCTAATACTGGTGCTGTTCAGAGCCAGTTCTTCAGCTGGCACAGGTGAAAAATCATGACCAGGCACCAGGCTCACAGTATTACATTTAGGCATAGTGTAAATGTCTTGATTTCTGTAGGTGCTGTGTTTTCCGAACCATAGCTGAATGCTGCTGGGGTAGAGGAGGCCTAGCCAGCTGCTTCAACTAAGATCATTTTTTTGGCTGCTCCAGTTGACGCACAGAACTAACATAAGAACAAACAGAGGCAGAAAGCTGGCTGCAAATCCCCTTTTACATGTACCAGGCAGAGCAACAGATCCAAACACCCTTATTTATAAATTGCATTTGTTAGCCAGGCATGACTGAACACAATTTCTTACATGCAAATGCATCTGCTTGCAAAGCTTCACAATAAATTACGGTTTAAGTATCTCTGCCAACAGTTGACAACAGAGGTCCACAGAGTGGCCAAGTGTCAACATTTCTGGAAGGTATAGCACGTAGATGTTAACACGGAGCTTCAGTAAGCTGCAAAAAACTCTTGGAAGTGGGACCAGGGGGCCCCTTTGGTTCCTCTCCACACAATTCTCCAGTAATATGACACAGTCTTCTCGTATGTGACTGCTTTTGAAATGGAAGGGAAACCTACTACATGGGCCACTCTGGACAGTTCATTCTCTCTCCAGCGTAATCATCAAAGCACGTATTTGAAATGGGTTATCATTTACACAGAAGTAATCAAAATCCAATAGTAGCAAACAGAGAGGAGGAGGCACCCCGTCCCAAGACACTCGCAACGGCAAAATAGGCAATTACAACATAGGCAGAGGCATACCAGAGTCTGAACGATGGCGTGGTTTGTTGCGTTCATGTGGGCATTGAGGGGGAAAGAACACTCTCCATCGCAGTAAAACGCAGCGTAGCCCTCCGGTGCAATAATCCAATCCTAAAACAAAAACAAATAAACCCACTGGTTTTTTTTTTTCTTCCTCACTCAGATAATTAAAACTATATCAAACTAACTAAGACTTGTCAAAGGACAGAATGAACCTCAGAATGTGGCATGTTAAATTACCTTTTTTGCCCCCCTCCCAAAAAAAAATATTTGTTTCATTCATGCAAAACTCAGATGAAAATTAAACTTAGAAATCTGTACTGAATATGAACTAATGAGGCTGTAATGGGAATTAAAGGTCCAAATATGTTTGTCAGAATACTTTTCTTCCCAGACTGAAAACCTTGAGCACTTCTTGGTGCAATAAATGTAATTAAAATGCATCCTCTTTCTTCAGCATACACAATACCATTAATTGTATTATTGCATGAGACTGAGGATTGTTGGAGATTACCCATTGGAATGTCACTGAATCATGCATTTTGAGTATTTCTAGCAACACAGCATGAGGAAAAGACCACAGGAGAGAAAATATTTTAAAATGTTAATGAAAGCTATGTGTTTAGTTTGCTGAATTCCTCCTTTGCCAGGCAAAGGTATGGAGGTGCTGTGGGAAGGGCGGAGAGGATCAAGTATCTACTTCTTGGGTTTTGTTTCTTTTTATCTCATTTCACCCTGAGTTTCACTGATCAAATATTGTACAGCGTAGCTTTGGCTTTCCAACTGAAACTTTGAATTAGTCAAGTATTTTTTTGGTGGGGAAGAAAAAAAATTCTTTTCTCTACGGCCACCTTGAATGGCTGATCTGAGAACCTTGCACATCTTAGGGCATATCAGAATTTACTGTTTCGAAAAATGAAAAAAAAAAATGGTGATACCTGGAAAAATCTGTGATCTACAGAGAGACAATGGCTTACTTGTTCAGTAGCCTGAGTTCGAGTCAATACCACAAGCTTGCTCTGTGGCCATGGACAGGGTGATTATGCTCTGCAGAGTTGGGAAAACAGTCTCTGCCTACTTCTTCAGGCTGCGGTGAGGATAAACATACTACAAAAAGTCAGGCAGAGTAATGAGGCTGTATGAGAATCCAAGCTAGATATGTAAAGGATGAGCTGTCACTAAAGAGGTAGCACAATTTCTCTCCTCATAGACTTTTCTGCTCACAGAGAATTGTTATAAATAATTCAGAGAACTGTGAAATGCACAGCCAGCCATCTCTGAGTTCTTACCTACATATGCAATATGTCTAGGTTATAGGGTGGATGGACTTCTTGTTCTTTCTTTATAGATATCTCCTTGCTTTCTCGAAAAAAACCCTAGACTGATCTCTTTTTTCATTTCTCATAGTGCCCTGCCTCTGTCTTTATGACCTTTCACTACAAGTACCTTCTGTTTTTGTTACTGTATGGCAGGATGAGTTTCTCCTAGAATTTATATAAACTTAGCTATGGTGTTATAAAGATCACTGAGCAGGGATGCAAGCTCTAGTTCCCTACAGACCCTACCTTAGTGAAATCTTTCTGACCTGCAGTAGACAGCACTGAACCAGGGAGAATTGAAATGCAGATTTCAAAAGTGGGGATTTTGGTTTCATTTACTGCAGATCTAGTCATATCTTGAATAATAGTTCAAACTTATCTTTATGTGAATGAATCCAGGTCTTAAAGCCATTAATGTCTGTAAAATCTTTGAGAGAGCAGCAGCCAAAAAAGGTAGAGCAATAGTGATAGGCATTCATTACAAAATGCATTTAAAGGATTTGTCTCTCATCAGTGAAATACCAATTCCTATGAGGAAAACAGACTGTAAATAATGAGGTACTGTAAAATAGATTGTCCCAATTAGAATTGATACGAAACAGCATTTATAACCATACCTGCCATCCTAAGTCTCGAAAACTCACATAAAGTTCATGTTTCTTACATGCTTGCTTTTGTTCACTTGTGTTATAATCTACAGGAAGAAAATAAAAATTGTTTAGAAACATTGCTATTTTTCAGCTCCTGACCGAACTGTACGAAGGAAAGGAACAAGCGTACTGTTATTTCTGTTCCTAGGGCTGTTATTTATATGCCTGGGGTTGGTCATAAAGGCAGTGTAAACTTGGAAATTCAGAATCAGCGGTGTCAGCCTGGTACAATTTGTGTACACAGCAGAAACGATGCATTCAGCGTTAGGCAAAACAGGTTTACAGGATGTCTGTTTGCTGGCCAGCTAACAGCTCTGATAATATGCACACAGGCAATCAAAGGAGGACAACTGAGACCCTCATCCAAGATACGGGGAAATCATCTGTATGCTGGCACAGGTTTAATTGCCAGGTAAAGACAGTAGCCCAATTCAAAAGATAAATTAACTGATAAAAATTGTCCTGAAACAACAGAATTTCCAAAAGTCTGTTATTTAAACATTAGCACATTTTGTAGTCCATAATTTTTTTTTACATTTTCTGGAAATATTCACCACTTGATGATCTTTAGTTGGTACTACTAATGTAAACAAGCACACTAATAGATGCTTTTTAAAGGCCTGAATGTTTCTGCACTGTCAGAGATGTGTCAGGGTAGAAGGACAGATGGAACCTTCCATACATGCTTCTCCAGGACAATCTTAATCCTGGAGAAAATGTAGTACTTGTTCCTTACTGCCCCTGGGTAACAGGAAAGGAAGGGAATAGGGCCATGCCTTCACTACATCAGTACCCCAGAGTTGGTTTTTAGTGCTATTCTAGTGATGCCATCAGTGAGGTATGTGATGGAGCAGGAAGGACAGGCTGTCTCCTCTGGTTCCGTTTGAAGAATGTTTAAAGTGGCTTTTTTGAACCCAAATAAATATTCTGGCAGGAAAAAAAAAAAAAAAAAAAAAAAGAGTTGGCTGAAATTCATAACAACAACAACAACAAACCCCAAACAAACAAGAAAGACACTGAAAAGAAACAAAATCTTCATTTTCAGGAATAGAATTTTTTTAGAAACAGTTTTTTAACATTAAAAGACTTGAGGCTGGGATGATTATGTCTCTGTTTAGAATTCCTGGAAAACTGAGAGAGAGGCCTTTTTCACATAAAATGAAAGGAAAGGAGTTTTACAGTCTGTGAGATAACCCCCTGTAATGCTTCACTATCCTTGCAGAAAACTCTTCCAAATAGCTGGCCTAAATGAGCTTTTCTGCAAATTTACCAACTGCTTCTTGTCAGCTGTCCTGATCTGTGCTGTCATTGCTTCTCTGGGTTCTCTTCAGTTTCTTTGTGTCATTCTGAAGATGTGACGGCCAAAACTGAACACAATGCCAAGTAAAGTAAAATAATTATTTCCTATGATTTCCAGATTATTTTCTAGCAGTATATCCCAGAAAAGGAGTTTTGCAGCAAAACCACACTGTCAAATAATCAACTTCCTTTTTTGATATACTCCTGCCTAGTCATTTTAGGATTATTTTGTATTTATGCAAATGAATGAGTAAAGAACAGGTTGGGGGTGAGGATGTTGATGAGAACTGCAGGATGATGAGGCTGCAGCAACCATGATATGGTGGAGTTAAAGGTTCTGAGACATGACAATGTGCAGCCCTGGACTTCAGGGGAACATATTTCAGCTTCTTCAGAGAACTTCTTCACATGATCTCATGGGAGACTGGCCTGGAGGGCAAAGGAGCCCAGGAGAGTTGGCTGATCTTCCAGGACAACCTCTGAGAGAAGCACAAGGTAAGTCCAGTGTCATGTGCAGGTCAAACAGGTGTGGCACGAAGCCACTGTGGCTAAATAGGAAACTCTTGACTGAGCTCAAATACAAATAGGAAGTAAAAGTAATGTGGAATTGGGATAAGCTAGGCAGAAATAGTATAGACACATTGGCTGAGCACACAGGGTTGAATGTTAAGAAAGCCAAAGCTTAGCTGGAGTTGAAATTTGTGAAGGACGTGAAGGTCCACAGGAAGGACTTCTATAGGTACATTCATAGCAAAAAGAAAAACTAAGAAAAATACAGATTCATTGTTCAGTAGGGCAGAGGACCTAGTGACAAGAACTCAGAACAGGTTAAGGTACTCAATGGCTTCTTTATCTTGTTCTTTACTAGCAAGATTTACCCTCAGGACTCCCAAGTTGCTAACTCTAGTGACTGAAGCTTTACTCACAGTAAAAGAAATAGAGTTAGGAACCACGTAAGCACACTGAAGATGCACGAGTCCATGTGAGCAGAAGGGATGAATTTCAAGGTGGGGAATGAGCTGACCAACATCACTGCAGTCACTCTCTGTCAGTTTTGAGTGTTCACAGTGACTGGAGAATATTTCTGATGATTCAAAAATGGAAAATGTCATACCCGTCTTCAAGAAGGCCAATCAGCTTAACCTCAGTTTTTGGGAAGTCTGTGAGCAAATCCTCCTTGAAGCTGTGTCCAAACACATGAAGAACAAGAAGGTGTTTGGGAAGAGTCAGCATGGATTTACTAAGCCGAAATGTGCCTAACCAATATGATTGTTTTCTGTGATGAGCTGACTAACTTTGGGGCCTATGAAGAGCATTGGGGTGTTCTTCACTTTGCTTTTAGGAAGGTTTCTGATACAGTCACCCATTGTTTTCCTATAGCCGAATTGGTCAGATCCGGTTTGGATAGGTAAGGAATATAATGGGTGGAAACTTGGCTGGGCTGCTGGGCTGAAAGGGTTGTGATCAGTGGTACGAAGTCCAGCTGGCAGCTGGTTGCTAGGGATTTCCCTAAAGGAGCAGTACTGGTGCCAATAGTAATTAATGTCTTTGTTAGTAACCTGGACAATAGCACAGAGTGCGCTCTCTGCAAGTTCACAGAGGATACCAGATCTGGGAGGAGTGATCAATCATCCAAATTACCAATAAAATGTTGTGCTGAATGAGATCCAGAAGAGAATCAGTGAGAGGTCATTCAAAATGCCCACACAAAATTTACTCTTATTGGTAACATGATCTTTGAATACGCTTTTTCTTTTTTTTTTAAACAGGCTATGTATGCACTTTCTGTTGAATATACCTGAGCCCCAATATATCTCCTGAAACTGTGTCAAAAGCTGTGCACAACTCAAGCTGTATCCATTTGCAGTGTTAAATAATGTGTTCAGGTACCACCAGGGATGTTAAGTTAGGCTTTCTAAGCTATAATACACCAAATCCTCATTCCTTTTTAAAGTTGAATGCTGCCTTCTTTCCTATGGTATTTTCGTAGCCCTTCATGGGCTGATTCTCAGTGACACTCACTAAAGGTTCTCCACAGGTAGTTAGTTACCTATTGCCATCTCAGATACCCTTAGCTGTCCCAGTGTAGGTATGGTTAAAATACATACCCACATCCTATGGGAGTCCTGTGCCTTTCTGGAGTAGCCACTGGAAGCAAGGCAGGATACCTTAGGACACCACGAGTTTTCAAAAATCTGTATGCCTTCAATGTAATCAAGAACTCTTAGTCATCCTTTGCACTGAGTTGTCTGTAATAATCTAGTATGTTCTTCACACAAATTAGAAGTAAGGTGAAGGTAGTGGAGAGTAAACTTTAACAAAAAAATTTGAACTCTGTTTCACTGATCGCTCTTTACAAGGATCTGTATACTGATTTTGACTAATATCAATGTTCATAGCAGGTAAATATTGAGCTTTGCTGTTTCAACTATTAATGGAAATTTAAAATTCCATCTTAAAGAATGCAAGTTACTTTGCAAAAAAAATGTGATTAAAAAATATGGGGAAGATATGCATATGAGAAAGTCAGGAAAGTCACAATCTGGTTTAAATAGCACCCAAGCAGGCAAACAAATGAAAGCTGAAGACTGTGCTTTTGACAGTTTTCTCTAAGTCATGACATTTTTGTATTTAACAATACGTACAGAAGTTTTAACACCAGAATGTAGTGGAAGTACCTACAGTTAAAGGAGAAAGGCTGAATGATGAATATGTAAGAAGTCATCACATAGATGTCTTCATTGTCTTGGTGCTCTAAATTATTTGACTATAAGTTAACCAGCAGTGGATGAACGGTCCCGTCAGAACACCTGATGTGATGGTCTGTGATTCATATGCAGACATGTATCTGCAAACCATCTAACCCACACATGTATGAAGAAAGTGAGATTCAGGCAAGTTCGTATTCCTTCCTTGAATTCTATCTTTCATATAGGACAAATGTTGTGTGTAATGTAACATTTCATATAAGTATCAAATGTGACATTTATAATAAGATCTGGTGCCAAGGATCCAATTTCACATACTGTAGCTTCAAGGCCCATATGCTTATCCTGTCAAGAATTAAAACTGTAGGCTATTGTGACTAAAAAATATTGTTCCTCAGTTATTCAGAAATGGCAGTTGTGGGCCAAACTCCTACATAGCAGAAAGAGCTGTGGAAGAAGGGCAAAAAAATATATTTATAAGAAATGTAATGTGGGGGTTTTTTTGGCAAGGGAAATAAAGACATATAGACATCTTTATATATACTATCACAAAGTACTGTTCCAGCCTGCCCATCTCTTGCTGCCTCCATCTCCAGTCGAGGTTGCTGTCCTGCCTTTGATGCAATCACACACGCAATTACTTCTTAACCTAATTTTGTTTTAACAGAATGGTTTTCTTGAACTGCAATCTTTTTTGACAGATATCTGGCATGGATGATACTATTTATAGTGATATACCTCTACACTTATGCAGACTAGGGACCTAAAGAGTTTAGGAGAAAATTTGTTTCATAATGCACATTTCACTAGACATGTCCTGATTTTTCTTGTTTTACAACAGTTCTGGAGCATGACTGGATGCACAAATGAGGTTGACCAGTGTTTGGAGACATACAGACAGCTCTTCCCGAGGTAATTCTCAAGCCGATGCAACTTGCTGGCATGTGTTAAGGTTGAGTTTTTCCCAGGTTAAACCAGCAGGGAGCTTGTGTTCGGCTTTCCTGCTATAATCAAGGAGGCTTAATAAATCCATTCAATTCTCATTTCCTCATGGGCTAGAAAGATGGAGTTCAATCTGAAAGTATTATATTTAGGCTTCTTGTGTGTACCATGTACTTTGATGATTTTCCACTCCCTCAAAATAATATAATGCTCAAAATTAGTAGCTATTTTCCAGGAAATATGAAAAAAAAATTTAATATTTTTTGTGCAGAGAGAATATTACTTAATATTACTTACCCTTGAGGTAAGATATATTTTGGAGTTAACACAGTTGCACAGATCATCTTTGACTGTATTTAAAAACAAACAAAATCCCCAAAACCCCACCCTCATGTTGTGTCATTAAGTCCAAAGCCCTTTTATGAAAACAGGGAAGTGCATCATATGATAACAGTAAAATAGAAGGAACAGTTTCTGCAGAAAAATTGCACATTTGGTCCCTCTACCGAGGTGAATGAATTTAGAGCAAGCATCAGCTAACAAGCTTAACTGATGTGCATTAGATATTAATAACTGCTCCCCTTCAATATTGATTAAAAAGAGGTTAGAAGTCAATTGTGCAGATGAGCTATTTGTGGTATAGCTATACAACATATCAGAAAACTTGACAATACTAAAAAAAAAACCTCCAAAACCCCCTAACAAAACACAGTTGTAAATAGAGATCCCTCGTGCCTTAACAAATGTCGGGGGCTTTTCAAAAGCTAGAGTCCTCAGAGGAAACATGTGCATCTCTCTAAGTCATCTACCTGAGAAATAACTATCCTACAGGTCCTCAGCGGAAACTAGAGAAATCGCACAGTATTTTTACCACCTATACATCATACGTAAATAAAATTGAACCCACTACTGAAGCAATAATTTTTTTTTTCCCCAGGATATGATTTAATACTCATTTTTAATCTTAAAGTGGGATTTTATTCCAGTATATCACCAGGTAAACTTTAAATAAGTTTAGAAAGATAAGTTATTAAGATAATTTCTATGACTTATTTAGCAACTCAGTAGCAGTTTGTGGTTGTTAGGGCAAAATTCATCCTTGTGCAGAAGTTCAGGGAAAGGCTTATGCATTACATTAGAGGAGTCTCTAGTCTGCCGCTTTTGAGGTTCTGAGATGGATATGAGTAATACCTAATGCTCATAATGGTTCTCCTCAAACAGATGTGTTCCACTTCAGGGCTGATTTTTTTCCACTAAATACTAATTTGCTTACTTGTAGACATCCACAGGGCTTAAGAGTAGCATTTACATTGAGGTTTTGATATGCTGGTACTAGAATTGCCATACTTTTAGAAAGATACATTTTCACACCCTGTATCTGAAAAGTAGGAATGTTTGTTCAAAAATGAGAATGTTTAGAAAGTGACTTTGTGCCTTCAGCTGAAGGAGCATTTCAGGAAAGAATTGGAGCAAAACTTACTCAGGCTCTAAGGGGACTAAGAATGTTTTCACGTGCATTATTGTCAGTACTTTTCAGGTAAATAAGGGATCTAATTCACTCCCGTTCAGGGATACACTCTATTTATGTCAATACATGTCAGCTGGTCTGAACTCATAAACAGTTTACACTTTCACAGATTGGTTAAGCTTCTTTATTTCCAGTATTCAGATTTTTGTGTTACATCTTGGCTTCTTCAGCTAAGAGGCAGTTAAACAAGAGTCCAAACACGGTCTTTTGCTGATGCTTCCTTGACAAGCAGTTGGGGTGCGACCCTCCTCTCTACTCTCTCTACCTTTTTGTCATGTGTAGCAAAGATCCCATCCAGTTGCCTACTACGTAGAACTAGTTTCAAGCTCAGGTGCAGCCTTTCCCAAACTCCTTGGGCATTTCACCATCCAGCAGCCCATGAAACATGTAAGTGACCTTACTCACAGAAGGTAGATCATGCTCTGGGCCAACATAGCAAAAGACCAAAGCTGAGGGATGGGGGGCAGGGGGCAGGTCAAATTAGAGCAGGAACACAGTTTCTGACAGTTCAGCCACTGAACAGAATCTTAAGCTGCTGTGACTCCACTGCATTTGAGCAGGTGCCCATAACTCCTTTAAAAAGACTAGTAAATCATAGCTTCACCTTACCCCCAACACTTGGCATCCTAGAAGACTCCTGATGACTACTGGATTTGTTGCGGTTCTGATTTTTCCTTTTATTGTTGGCCGCTCGGACAGAACGGAAAAGCACTTCACTTGCCTTGAAGAACGCAACCATGAATGGTTGCTTTGACTGAGGCCCATGTCTTCCAATCAGGCCAGCAGATTTGACATTGATACTTCGACCTATGAAGTAATGGAAATTGTAAGTTAAAAGGTGAAATTCTGCCCCTCCTGAAGCCACGGTGGGAGTTCAACTGCTGACTGAAGCATGGCAAGGATTTTGCCCATAATCCTGAATTTACGTGATTAAGAATCTTAACTGCATTTTGTGGAACGGAACTTAAAAGATAAAAAAATTCAACGATTTACAAAAGTTTCAACAGCTTTACAGTTAGTTTGTCATAGCATAAAATTGCAGTCTCTGTGTGCTATATATCTTATTCATTACTCAGGTATTTTAATTCAGTCTCATGTACACATGAATAGAACTGAAAAATAAATGACCCCCATTAAAGTCTATAGGCTATCGAAAGGATAATGTAATGCAGTCATCTAATTTTTGCATCACTTCAGTGTGAGATATGGAACCTTATATCCCCAAAGCAAATCGGTAGCAAAAAGAGAAGTGTAGATAATAAATATACTTCTGCTTTAAAAATAAATATCGTGCAGTGTTACTCAAACTGATGTTCATTCACTAGTAAAGGTAGGAAGGCATTCAGTCGTTCAGGAGAACAGAGTTTGAAATATGTACATTATTAACTTTGGTTCTGTTCCCAGGGGATGTGCATATTTCTTTAAAGTATTTGTTCAGTCAGGACTGTGTGGTAACCTCACTATATTATAGGATCTAAACCTCAGTAAAAGAAAAGAAAGCAAAACAAGTCACTGAAACTGCATCAGTGACATTTTAACAAATAAACCCTTGCTCTTAACAGAATTTATTTTGGCAGCGTAAACACTTTTGTGCATACGTGTATTATGCAGAGCCCTTCAACCGTCAGAAAATGAGACAGTGTCATGTGAAGCTGTGCAGCTGTGCTGGGTGGGGGACACAGAGGTCCTTTAAACGGGAAGGTGCGGGCACAGGCACTGCCTGCGCTGCGCGGCATCGGGGCGCCCGGGGATTCTGCTAAACCGACTGGAAAAAGTTTGCTACGCGGGCAGGGAAGGAGCATCTGCCTCACCAGCGTATCACGCCGTTAACTCAATCATCCTGAGCAAGAACTTGCAAATAAGCATAGGAGTAAACCTTATAGAAATAAGCATATAGGTTTCCTTTTCAAACACAAACTTACAGTGGCTGTACGCCAGAGTCTATATTTCTTAGAAAAACTCTATCACTGGCGTAAATGAAAGAGGCAGTTTGATTTGTGGTTAAAGTAGTTTCCATTCTACTTCCACTGTAACAAATGTATTAATTCAGCTCAGACTTCCTCCTTCTGGCAGCCCTTTTGCAGTAAAAAGAGAAATTAGAAGTTCCAGCCAAATACCATACCTTGAACTGACCCACTTCAATACATAAACACTTTTACAACATGTTTATTCAGGTGTAGCACTTTAAATTGGTTTAAGATGTTTCCAGTGACAGAAAGCCCAGCAAAGGCAGGAGAAGAACTGAGAAAGTTAGCAGTTATGGAGCAGAGTAATTGGCAACATATTCTGAACAATTTTGTTAATTACTTTTTTGACTGCGAGGGAAAACTATATTTGTTGAAGCTTCTGATTTAATTTTAAATGGATTTTTGGCCTTGTGTTTCTTTAATTCTTCTCTTCATGTGTTTGAATTGCTATTAAATAATTCAGTAACATTAATTTCTATATGTCCCAATCTGCTCTTGCGAGTCAGATATGAAAAACTGTACAGACTATTCTCTATTCATTGCAACATGGACAAACTAGCCTCTTACCACAAAGTTCCAAGTTTCCCCTCATTTCTAGAGGGAATATTTTTACTATTTTTCTTTATTTTTTGTTCCAATGACTTTCAGAATTTTAATTTTATCTGTAAAAGATTAATACCTTACTGGTGGACATTTTAAGAATACTATTAGATTTATATACTGAGGGCTGTAAAGATGTGTGGAGGTTTTCTGAATTTAAATCTAGGTTCTCTGAATTTACAATGGTGGATATTGTGTGCGAAGCAAAATACCCTTCAAACCAATGTGAACTCCCTTTAAAATAACTTTTAATATTATTAAGTTTCCTCTGGGTTTCCTTTAGACTTCAGCAATGAGATGGCTATTAAGATTCCACAAGTTAAGGCTTACTTGGTTATTCAAGGTATAGAGATATACTATAAAAAAATTAATCCTGTAACCCACAGCCTTTCTGCACACAGAAACAGCTTATGTGACTTTAGTCCTTTATTTGCTTGATCTTTTAAGCAGCCAAACTGAGTTTTTAGGACTTGTTTGTTCAGTTCATGAATGGTATATGCACTGAATCGGCTTCTAGTGCAGTCAACAGGAAAACTTTTATTGACTTCCGTAGGTTCATCACTAAACTTTTCTCTCTCAGTTTATCACATACCCTAGCATAACTGCAACTTTCAGAAGATGAAACAATCAAAATATACAATGCCCTTGAGACGCTATATTTCTTCCGAGGAGGATCTCTGAACTGTTTGGTTTGTACATTCAAACCACATATGTTGTCTCCATTTTAGGTTGCTTCTGTGCAAAAGAAAGTTTGCATTTACAGAACTTCTATTATCCTTTATTTAAAAAAAAAAAAAAAAAAGTGCGTGTGGGAGATTTCCTTTCGTCTAAGAACACAAAGCTTTGCCCCTTCCGGAACAGGAGATATTTCAAAGTATCCTGCCTCTGAAATGCATCGAGCTTTCTGCCACAGGAGTAGTTCCATCTGTGTGCTATGCTCTTGTTAGGTAGTCCTCGCCTTTGTCTGTAGTGCGGATTTCAGAACACAGGAGGAAAAATCTTACTCCAACCTGAATTGGCCTTTGTAGCAAGAATCATTTATGGGCTTCGTTTTTAGTAAGCGGTTTTAGTCTATCATCTCTTGTAAGCAATTAGAAAACTCTTGGCTCCGATGACAACTGAAAACCCAGGTGTCTCCAGCACGCAGTTGTTCCATACCGTGGTATTAGGGCAATATTTTCTAAAATCAGCTGAATGAGTCAGGCTGACCTGCTTAAGTACACCTTCCCTCAGAGCTTCACCCACGTGAAACTGGTAAAACCAAAACAGCAAGGTGTGTCTCCCTGCTTCTCTTGAGCGTCTCTGAACAAGAATCGAACATGGTCAAGCATTCTGAAAAATGGATTTGGTTTTACACATCCATCGTATCTTTAATTCTGAGGATTTCAAAGACTTCTTCAGACTTTAGAAGAAAAGAAGAAGAAACTGCAAAAAGCCAGCAGTCAGCTAGTGCCTGCTCCACTGAACCTAATCACTGCAATTGCCCCTACACCTAGAACAAACAAATAAGCGTAACAGATGGACTTACTCTGTGTGGGGACAGTCCAGAGCCTTTGTGTTCCTCACATTCTGGCATGCGCTTCTCAATCCTGCTATGATAATTTATTATCTCTTCTCCGTATTGACAGGTATATTTGGAGGCTAAGACTTATTTAAAGCATTATGTTCCAAATCTGCTGAACTCCTTAGTCCTTATTCATATGATTTTGAGTCTTTGGCAAGATGTATTTGTTTGACTTGGCATTTAAACTTATTTTTGGCTTTTATTCTATGTGATAGTAAAGTGCCCTTAGCAGTTTGCATAAAAGGTTGTATGGAAGTGCCGGTTTGACTGACTGAACTGAATTCATATTATTTGCCTTTTCACGTTCTGTCCCCTTACGATAAAGGAATCACTGCTGCAAAAATAACTGTGAAGTTCAGCTTATAAAAAGGTGCTACCTCGACAATCCTGATGATTTTGTTTCTTTTTTTTTTTTTTTTACGCACAGGATAGGAATAGCACTCAGGATCATAACTGCGGAGCTATTTGCTGTGTCACTACATCCATTTTTCTGCTGTGACAATTGTATCATACAATTCTTCTCACGAACTGATCAAGTTCCATCTTAAAAGCTCATTTCCCTCCCCCCTCCCCAGCTGCTCCACATGGAAATGCAAAAGCCCTTCAAGCTTTCAATAACAATCTGTCTCACAGTCCTGACCTGGAGACATCGCCTCGTTTGTCATGACATTCAGAAAGCTGACTTCTTCTGAGATCGCCAGTGTGGATGCCAACGACAGTGGTAAGATTTGTTACTTGGCTGCCTCTCCTCAGGCAGTATATATTTTATGTAAGGCATAGAGCAGACACTAATTTTGCAAGAGCTTTCAGCCATTATGCATCTTGGCCAGATTTACACTGGCAACGCAGGACAATGAGTGATTCCAAGATCCATTATTTTGTCCTGAGTCATCGAACTGCAGCAAACCACTCATTCTGTTATGAAAAACAAGCACTTATTTACTTTCAAAAGTGTTCAACTAGCCACAAAACACATTTCACAGATTAACCACTACTGCTAGGCCATAGTAGTTATTTTGCTAAAAATTTTATATATTCGTAGATAGAAATGAAAACTTTAGTGATGCTGAGAATTCATTTCTGGTTTGCTGAAAAAAAAATAATTTCCAATGCCACACCTATGGTTTCCTCCTCCTGGGGAGTGATATGTGAAATGAGGATTGGGAAAGGCCTTTTGGAGAAAGGCTCCAAAGTCCAATAACATCTAATATTTGAGCAAAAATTGTCCTGAGGCTCTGAGTCTGAAAGCTCGCAAAGCAGTTTTCAAAATTAGATAGAAACTTGTGTGGTTTCTCATGCCTGAACAGTGCTCTTGAGAGCAATGGGACTTCACAGAAACAAAATAATTGAGGTAGAGTTTGGCTACCAAAGCTTAAATGAAGGCTTATTAAAAAAAGGAGAAGAGAAAACCTAACAACACAAATGTGATGGCCCATATATGACATCCTCAACACTCCAAAGTATTTTATACCATTTCTATTGTGTCATCTACATAAACTGTTATGCAAACTTTTCCTTTGGTGGACACATTTATCTATATCAACATAAAATATGTTTTTGAAACAACAACAACAAGATATCTTCAGTTTTATTAACTCCTCTGCTCCCTGGAGGCTTTAAGGAATTCTGAAAAATGGGTGGTCTTGGATGGTCTGCTCTGCATTTCCTAGGCTTCCCAGCTTTAGTTGAAACTAAAGGTTCAGCTTCTGGTTTTAAAATCTTACATTTTGTTGGTTTTATTCAGTTCAGTTGAAGGAATTTTGCGTATCTTTTTGTGTTGATTTTGGTATTCATAATGCTCTTGAAGAAAGCACTTGGGAACACATTAGGAGCCATGGTATGCCGTATAATGTGGCAGTACCATGTATGCTTACACAAAAAATCAGATGTAATCATACACAAATACACTTGCTAAGTACTTTATTTATCCTTTCAATTTAATGTACTTAAACTGCAAATGGTGTGTGGGAGTCCTAGGGCTTTTCTGCACAGTTAAAAATGTGTTCAGGAAGACAATAAAACAAGGAGAGATTAGATTAATTGGTCATCCACCAAAGAATAAAATGGATAAAAGTCTTCTGAATGAAACAAAACACAAACGCCATTATCTCTAAAATACTGGTGCTGAGAAGCAGATGTATCCTTCATCTGTCTGGGGAGCAGAGCGGAGTGGGAGTAGCACAGCTTTACAGCCAGGACCAGTATGCACCAGTATGCAGCGGTGGCAGGAGAAGGGGCAGGAGCCCATCTCACCTTCCTGACCCTCCTGCTTAAAGTAAGTGTGCCCTTACTAACAAAGGGTGTGTTCACATCGCTTGCTACAAGCAGACACAAGAAAATGCTGACTGTATTTCTGACCCAGCTGGAAAGAGGGGTTACACCTATCTGCGTAAATTAAAGAGTGCCCAGGAGTGCTCCCAGGCGCTGGAGCTGGATCATCCGCTCTGCTCGGGGTGGGAGGGTGCTCCTGGTGCACTCACCTCCTGTGCCAGCCCCACCACAGGGTCCGCAGCACCCCAAGGCGGTGCCTCAGGGACCTCTCCCAAGGAGGCGGCTGCCATGGGGTCACCCTGTTTTGGAGACTGAGAGAGTCATCCCTCCAGCTCGTTTCACACCACGGTATTCCTGAGCATGTTTAATTTACTAGTGTAACTTTGGCCAAAGTCAGCTCTGAACCAGAACTCATGTAGCTGCACTTAGGCAGCGCTTGAGCCCAAGCTAATAAAACCTGCTGAGGGGCAGGATATATTAGCTCGGGTTCAGTGCTGTGCTAACATGGCTATATGGCTTCCAGATGGCTCAGAATTTAGGCAGGGCTATTGCCTGCCAAAGTCCATATATATATCAATATAAATATATATATCCTAAATTCCCCCACTGTAAGGACACTAATGAACGTGAACTCGCTCCTGATACTTTGCCTTGTAAATACCAGATCCACCAAGAGACTTAAATGTAACAACCCAGCAGCATCCTCCAGAGTACCTAATGGCTACTGTGGTCATGTAAATTAGGTGCCAAGGTTGACTGGGGGCAACCTTGGGACGAGATCGATAACATTTAGTGTTGTAAAGGTGAGGCAAAGGCTAATGTAAAGTATTCAGCTGACTACCCGAAGAAGCCAGAGTGCTGCCGCAGGTTGCTATGGGTTGAAAGCAAGGTAGCCACCCCCTGAGACATAGAGAATGTGGCCATGCTGCCTCTCTGAAGGCTTCGTAGGAGAAAGGGACCCTGAAAGGCCCAGGCTGAAAGAAGGAGAGGTTAAAAAAGAGAGATTGTGTCTCTTAATGCCTCCCCCATCATCGCTGGAGAAGGACATTACCAAACCTTTCTGCAGCACGTAGGAGCAGGAGCCAAACCCCCTTCCAGGGGACACATGTCGGAGTATACCCAAATACGTGCTGGAGAGAGAATTGGCCTTCCCTAGGCTTCACTTGGATCAAGGAACCTATTTCTTTCAAGTTTCCCTTTGCTCTGAGGAAAAAAAAAATACCTGAAGTAAGAGTCAGAGTTGGGGAGCTGAGGATTCTTGCTGCCTGCCCACCTCAAACGGCAAGAAAGCCCAAAGAAACCTTCCATAGGACTATGCAGTAACAGAAATCACCTTAATCAGCTTGGGCTTTTCAAAGTTACCACCAGTTTCTTCCCCTCTGATGTGCAGGCGGATGGAAAATAACCGAGAGCTGTAGTAGTCTAAGAAAAGGCACAGAACTACGTGGCTGTGGGGGCTACCCAGGATGTCGTATTGAGCGCTGTGTATTTGGAACCTGTTTTACTCTGTGCATCGTCAACAATCATCATTACATCTTATCTCCCTCTCCCATTTTCTGTAGACAATGCTAGGTTCTCTTCAGTAATGATATAAACAGCAAAAGGAATATTCTTGCAGCTATTTATACTCCCCCAGTAAAAGTGATGTTCAAACCGCTGCTAACTTCCAATTATAAAAATGTTAAATGTTAATATAAAGGTGCTGATTCACTGGAACATGTTTTAAGTCTTAGGAGACATATGGTATATATACAGGAAAAGCGTCACATGGAGCTTTTCGAATTGTTTCTGCATCTGCATTGATTTTATGCTGCAATTCATCTAACACCCGCACTTCCATCAGTGTGAAAATGATCACCTCTCATTTTAAACACCATGGAGAGTTTTGGTGTCAAAAGAAGGGAATCAGCCAAAAGGGGATGCTGCAGAATGTTGAGGAGACATTAAAAAAGAGAATAAAAAACCCCTGATCCTTAATTTACCACAGCCCGAGGGAAACAGTGCATTATATGTTGACAGCTTCCATATGTGTCATGCAAACCTTTATTCTTACTGTTCAAAATAAAACGTCCCATTAAGAGAAAAAGTCTACATTTCATGCTAAAATGAGGCGTATGATACCAAATACTGTCTTAAAGAAAAAAGAAAACACATTCCAATGTCATGTGGCTTTTTGTACTTTTTCAGCATTTTCAAAGGGGCAAAAATATGAATTACAACAACCAGACATTCTTCCAAAGTTGTTTTTATCACACTGTTATATTAAATAGTTACAATTTTTTTTTATTCCTCATGTAGACATTATTATTATTTATGCACCATCTTCAGGGATCACCAAAGAAATATATCTACACAAGTAATTGCCGAAAAAGTCACTGAAAGATAACTGCAAGATTAGTGTTAATGGTAATGATAACAATATAGTAGCACCCCAGAGTCTCAGTAATTATTGGCACCCCATTTTAAAGGCGCTGTATGAATAAATCTAAAAATTAGTACGATTTACAGACTTGATTATCCAGGGCCCCAGTGCAGCACCTGAATACCTCACACAGGGATCCTCTGGCTTAACAGAATCCCATTTAGTTTAACGGTCTGTTGCAATAGAAAGGTTAATGGATCAGGTCTTATCATAAATGTCTCTCCAGTTATGGGGTCAGGACTCCTCTACCTCCCATACACTCAACAGACAGCTGGAGGCACGAAGAAACGTGCTTCAGACCTGCACGGCCTGAAGTTCACTGGAGCCAAGGGAAGGTTCTTGAGTCGATCTGAACCAGTCTCGTAGAAAACTGGTTGGAGGGAAGGTGAGTGGGGTTCTCTGGGTTACAGACAGAGTCCACTACGTACTGAGTCATGTATAAAAATTCGTGTTCCATCTGTACACAAACATGTCATTCAACTGCTGGTGTTTCTAATAGCTTCCAGAAGTAACAGCAACCCAGTGAAAATAATCAAAGCCTTAAGAGCAAAATTGTAAGAGCACGAAGGGATGATTTTCCTTATGCTAAGCTGAAGTGGTATAGCACAGGTCTTCCCTCTAGTTTTGAAAACTTTAGTCCCTAGAAGGGCACTCCTCTTGTGAATAAACTGAAAAGGGAACAGAAAGTGAGGGAAGAGGGGAATCCCCTCCTCACTCAAGCAGCTGTGTTGAGAAATTCAAATAAGTGAGGTGCAGGAGGTAAAACTGCCTGTGGCTTTGGAATATAAAATAGAAAATTATCTATCACCTTTCTGATCTTGGGAGTAGGACAGGGGAAATATTTACATAAACCATTCATTTACAATTTCTTCAGTGTATTAACCTAAAGGTTTCCTTTTACCCATACAAACTTTCCCGTTGTTTACTGAACGGATATAATTTTGAGGCTAGAACCAACAAGTTGATGGTTCCAGGGTTTCTTAATGAATGCCTTTCATGGATATTTAATTTTCGAGAATTTCTGTATTTGAATCTCCTGGAAAAAAAACCTCAAGGATGGAGTTTATTCTGGAGCAGGAAAGCTGGCCAGAAGCCAGTCCACCTAATTTGGATGCCTAACGGAGGTGTCACCTCTCCAGCATTTGAAGGGCTTAAAAATGGCTTCACAAACCCAGGCTGCCTAACAGAGCCTCTCCCCGCACAGCCCGGGCTCGTGTGCCGTGCCTCTGAGGGCTGGCTGAACCCAGCGACAACGGGGTCTACTTTGCATTGCTGCCTCCTTTTCCCGCTGACTGTACTCAGACCCTATAGGCGATATTAGGTGAAATGGTCATCCGCTCTGGTTCAAGCCTGCCAACTCCCTTTTTAAGCATCGTGCCTAATGGCGGACAGTTTTTGCATAACTCTCCGGCAGCCGGAGCACTTGCCGAAAAAGTATGAGAGGCTTTGTTCGCAGCCCAGCTGAGCCTGAGGGAGAATTCAGATCAAAAACAATGAGAAAATGTAGCCAGAACAAAGAAAGAAGAAAAAAACATTAATCCTTACACCAGGGTTTCTTCTGCTACTCATTAACATTATGTCAGCTAAGGTTTAGATTAACTGGCATCATAGATCCCTTGACCTCTGACATAAAAAGCTTTTTGACAAGAAAGAGCTAAATCTGAAAGTTTGCTTGTAAAGTAGTATGGATTAAGTGAACCACCACAGAAAAAACAGTATATAAGTCTCTTTTTATTAGTTTCTAAAGAAGTCTAAGTAAAGACCATTTCTTCTAAAAATATTATTTTGCATTGAGATGCATTTTCACTTTTTAATGACGAGCATAACTGTGAATAATGTAGTAGCCTAGTAAATTTGTTCCAAAAAATTGACTTCAGTTTTGATAGTGTTCTTTCTAATTTTCAGCTAAGATTTTCAAGATTTTGCATTTTTAACCCATTTCAAGATTTAAAAAAATTTATTTTTTTTCATTTTAGAAAACCAATTCCCACATTACCCTATTAACCCATTTCAAGATTAAAAAAAATTGATATTTTTTTTTTATTTTAGAAAACCAATTCCCACATTACCCTGTTGTTAATCTTTCTCCAACATCAGTACCAGTGGCTGTGAGATACCTCCTGAACTGTCCTAAGGGGGATTTTTTATACATTTCTCCAGGCTTCAGCCCAGAAAGATCTTTAGAAACTTTCTAAAACAAAAATTCCCAGGGAAGAACATTAAATTGGAACTTCATTTTTGTACGTAGGAGCTTTTATCCCAAGCATCATCTAATTTAACTTGATTCAGTTAGCTTTATAATTGCCATGTTCTACAGAATTAAGAATAATAGAAAGCTTGCAGACGTCAGCTATGGCAGGATAAGACTTGTGTTCTTCGCTTATAAACTTTCAGTGAATTATCAACCAGTCAAATTAAAAAACACCCATCCAGAAAAGGTTCCCAGCAAGAGATGACAAGAGCATATACGGCGTTATGATCTACAATTATGATCTTACCGTCCCCGGTTTCAGCGCAGAGTTGCAAGCCCAGATTGTTCTGTGGATTAATCACCCAGTGATTGCTGGTCACAGTAATGTCAAACACAAACCAGCCCACATCAGAAGCTTGAGCCTTTCTGGTGTCCAACAGGAACAAGTCTGCATCCCTAAGTTAAAGAAAATAGAGAGTTAAGGCGTTCAAATATTAATTTTTGTCCTTAATTTCCTTGCTGACAATAACTTCCTGGAGTCCAAATGAATAATCCTTTCACGTATCTTCATCATGTCACAGTACGGCATGTGCTGTAGCTAACATGTAATTGTTAAGTATAATACAGGTATTTCCCCTGAGAGGCCTTTCTGCAATGAGTCTCAGCATGTGAAAACTACAGCTCTGGAAAATCTGAAAAATCCAGCTTCCTGATATAAATACACAGAATATATAATCGAGGCTGTGTGTAAAGGATTCCTCTTTCAGCACTAGCATGTCTCAGGAAGATTAACTTTTATAAACCATTCAGTGTAAAAGACAAAAAATGTCAAAATCGCATTCCGATTTAAACTAAAATTCAAAGGCATAGTGTTGCTAAAAAAAATCTGTTATTAATAACATATGACAGCAGCTGTATCATATGACAAAACATGAATAGATGACAGTTCAGACAGTACCATATTAGTACAGATGTTTAGCAAATAAGTCTCCATATCAAAGCAGAAATTATATATCTATTCAATAATGTAATTATTATATTTTAACCCTCAGTTCCCTGGTATATTCTCAAATTTGTTCGCATGAAATCTTCCAGTAATTCAGAAGGGCTGCTCAAGGGAGTTAGTATAATCATGTTTAGCATGGATCGTTTATTTGTTCTGTTTTCACATATCTCCTGACACAATTGGTTCCAGAACGACATCTGTATTACAAATAATTTACTACAATGACCACACTAAACCCAAGATATTTAACTCTCATCGGTTTCATTTTACATGCTTCTACAATGCAACATGCATTATTAAACACTGTTTTCACCATTTAGCCTTTTAAACCTAAATCTATAGTTATAGAAACCTATTTCTTTTCTGCCATAAGTAGTAATCAAAACAATAATATACAGGAAAAAATATTTTATTCTAAATTTTGACTGTCCGAGTCAACTAAAGACAGACTTGGCTTACACAGACCTTGGAATCATGTTATTACCTTACAGACAGCATGAATATATGCTTAAAGAGGTAAGAGAGACAGAAATAATAGGCTTTGTGTATAAAAAGTGGATTTAAAATTACGATGATCCTGTCACTGTATTCTTATGTTGCTTAATCACAATGACATTGTAAGAAATTACTGCCTTATCTAGACTAAACACTGTAAATGCATCTAGAAGGTCTGATACTGATAAAAACATCTCGTGTGGCTCTTGAAACTGTGGTTGTTCAGCGCTCAGGAAAATAAGACCAAATGAGCTATGACAAGCATATGTTTACTTACATGTGAGAAATATCTGCAGAATCAGGGTAAAGAGCTCAGAAATGATAAAGGAGGGGTTTTTTCTTAAAGAAAAAAGAAAATTGAAAGGACATTCTTTCAAGTCACCTTTTTTTTTTCTTCTCTTAAAGGGTAATCTTTTGCTGGGCTCTTATCACTTCCATGCTAGTAGAACTGTGCTAATGACCACACAAGGAGAAAACATACCTTCTCCCTCTGGAGCTAACAGGAAAACAGTCTTGCAATTCAAAAGAGCCTGACCTGCTACGCTAGCACTGAACAAATTAACAACGTACCACAAGCTCATAAATAGTACTCTCTGGAGTCTTAAATGCCAACTTTTTTCTCTAATAAGCAGTTTTATCAGAAGATGAAAGGTTTAATTCTGAATGTGACAGTCTTTAAGATGTTTATTTAGAAATATTTCTTGTATCATTCAGTAGATTTAATAGGAAACTAGAATTGTTTGGAATACCAAATATTACAATATCACAGTGCTATAATTTCGCATTTGTCATGTCTCCTCCTAGAATACATAATTGTTTTCCCATATGGATTCTTTCAGCTCCAAACTTTACTGGGACTGACAAGAAATGTTTTCAAAAGTGAGGATGCACAATATCTCATATGCCAAATCAGAATAGGGTGCTACAAATGGTACAGTCCAGAAATCCCTATAAAGGCCAAATTTTCCCTGTAGATCTCTCCTCAGTGTGACTTTATTATTTTGTACTGCAGCAGAAACTCACACCTAAGCATCTTTGGCATTGATATATCAGTCGTCTTGCCTGCCTTCCTACGAGCATAGTGATCTGGCTAAGGTAATAGACTCAAAGCAGCAGATTATTCTTACCCATTAACTCAGCAAATGAACCAAAAATTAGTTGTGGGTACCTAGAGAAAACTAAAACTGATTCTTGAGAACACATAGTAGAATAGAGAAAATGTCTATGAACCAATGCTAATGATTTAGCCCACATAACAGCAATTTACTACAGAAATTCAAAGTATTTGGGAAAAAAATCCAACTTTTTTCACAATTGATATAAACATAGGGTGAAAACCTGACCCCTGAGAAGGCAGTGAGAGCTTCGGGATCAGGATTCCCCCATTAGCTGGTGTCATTCACTCAAACCTCTCATCACATTTTATGACATTTTCAATTTTAAAATTCTCCTTTATTCTGTGAAAAGAAAAAAAACAATCACACTTAAAATGAAAAACAGCTGCAAATTTTGGCTCTAATTTTAAAAAATATTTCTCTTTAAAAAATAGCCCACAACACATAATAAAAAAGTAAGGCATTATGTCGTAAATAGCCTGAAATGCAACAGTGAACACATTCAGGCAGAATACAGCTGATTGGCTTTACCTTTATGGAGGCTGTTTAAGTTTAGTGATCTCAGTCTGGTCCCAAACGGCCAGTTGTCTACAGCAGAAATGCTACCACAGTCAAGAATTTCAGCAAAGAGGCTGCGGGCAGAATGTCTAAGAAGCTCCAGATCTCCTGGGTCGCTTAAGGAAGTAAAGGTGGAATAAACCATCTATATGTTCCTTGAAACCCAGCAAAGTTTTCGACCAGATCAAATCACAATTACTATGAAATAGGCCATCCCCATAACGCTGCTTCACCTCTCGCCTCATTCCAGAAAGCTGCTTTAGTATCTTAATGCCACTTGAGGATTCCCTAATGCAGGAAGAATCCTCGGGGTTTAGTTAAATTAGTGGCTAGCTGCCACCAGATCATGAACAAGGATTTGGCCTGTTGGACTACATTACTTTTGTCATGAGAAAAGATCCGGGTAGGAGTACATTGGCAGGGCTGCGTAGGAAAGTTTGCCTTGCCATGGGCTGTGCTTTACACGCTTACTTAGAACAAATAGAAAATTTCAATCCCAAAGACTGTCATTTCAGCAGACTCCGAGCAAATTCAATACACATACTTCAGCGGCCATGCTGCCACAGAGACAGAAAAATGTCCAAGACTACAATATAATCCTAAATTGCAACTCAGAAACCATAAACCCTGACCACTCCTTGCCTGAAAGCATAGCAGGACTGCGTTTGGGATTGCAGAGCCCTGTCAGACACCCACATTTCCTGTTCAAAGCAAAGAAGTGGAGGAACAGGGTCAAACCCAGCAGTTTTGCTGTGGTATGGCACTAGTAAGGAGTGTGGGACATATGATCACAGAATGGTTTGGGTTGGAAGGAACCTCAAAGACCGTCTAGTTCCAACCCCCCTGCCATGGGCAGGGACACCCTCCACTAGATTGCGTTGCCCAAAGCCCCATCCAACCTGGCCTCGAACACTTCCAGGCATCCACAGCTTTTCTGGGTAACCTGTTCCAGTGTCTCACCACCCTTACAGTTCTCTTGCCCTCACTTTCTGCAGTTGCAGCTTATGAAAATTTTGCACCTAAAATCTCTTGTACGTATGTAGGAGATACCTGAGGTGATAAAGTCAAGAATAACACTAATGATGTCTAGAACCCAAAATAAAACTGTGTCTTTATTGGCGGGGGGGGGGAATTCTCGTGAACTCTTCTGCCTGGAGGTATCAAGAAGCAGGTGGGAAGGTGGAAAAGGTTCCTTGTTTCTAATTTGAACAATAGAGAGCTAGCTTGTTGTCTTCTCCCATCCTGTCTCACTGAGGCATTTGCCTCTGTATACTCTATATATGAGTAGAGACTGGCAAAATCAACAACAGGAGGGAAACAATCTACATCTGAAGTTTCTGTAGTTACACTGGTGAAATCAAATGGGTGGTATATCGTTGCATGTCCCACTTCCCAGCATCATGTTTCCATTAGAGGACATTGGGCTTTTATGTTTATAAATGCAAATATGGAACATTTATAAATTGATGTTTATGTATTGAAAGAAATCAAGAGCATTCTTTAATGGTTTCACAGACACAGTTGTAATTTTAACAAGTCTGATAATATTAAAGTGTGATTTTGCTTTCTCTCGAATAGAAGAGAAACAACGTACTGGGAAAATATGGGGGTGGGGAGAAGAAAACATCAAATGGATTAGAAAAACTAACTTTTCCCATTAGTTCTTAAAATAAAATCTGTTGAGTTTGCAGGTGAAGAGCTTTCATCACCCTGGCCTTGACTTGTGCTCTTTAAAAAGGTATGTTTTGTTCCTTCCCATTTCATTCCTTCTTCCAAGAAGTTTCTTTTGGAACCTACGTCAAAAGAATTTTTGCAAGCTGAAGACAGAGGTAAAAAAAAATCCTGCACTGTTTTGTTCTTGCCCAAATTTACTCAGAAAGCAGAAAGTATTCTGGAAGGATGAGTGCTTTCCCTCCTGTTGGTTCTGCTCCATTCGATATAAAATAACTCCCTGTTTATAGTCATAAAGATTTTATAACTTGATGTTCAGAGATCTCACCTGGAAGGTACAAGCTCAAGCTTCTGTGGGCAGAAAAGAGATTTGAACTCTAGCCCAGCCTTTGAGCTAACTGGTGATGGGGCATTTTTTTCCTCCAGAATACTCTGCAAGTTTAGGCTGTCATTTTCTTCGTTTGTATTAAACATGCCCAGGATAGAAATGGTTGATCTGTTCCAAGATGAGCAAGAGTTTTTGTTTATCTCAAAACAAAACTATTTTTCCCCACTTTTCTGAGAAAAGTCATAAACTAATTTAATTTCTAAACCCAAATTTTGGGTTTATGTGGCTTTTTTCAGCTTGGAATTCCTACTAGTTTTTAATGGGAATTTTCAAGTATTTAATTACTCTGCCTGGTGAAATCTGGTCATTTACTCAGGTCTTGCAGAGTCTTGGAAATATGTCACACGCAGAGCTCTACAAACCTAGATTCAGAGATTTGCTTATGTGTAACACCATATTTGTTTTAATTTTCAGTTATGGTGAGCAGCATGTGTTAAGTGTGTATATGTCATCTTAAAGTTAATGCATGACTTTATCCTTTAATTACATTCTGCAGAACATTAAAACACATGCAAAAAAGCCATGTTCCTTTGAAAGTAAACACAGTTGAACAATCTATCTGCCTTTAAGGAGCTAAATGAATCTTGGCTGGTAGTAAGTACCTCAGTGTCAGCAAATGGTGCGTTTCCCAAATCCAAATGCTTAGACTGCGCATACGACTCCACCATTTGCTCACTGAGAACACGGACCCTCACCCCCTCTGTGCATGACTGGACACGTAACTCTCCATAAACTCATTGGACATCTCTGTGAGATTTGACATGTAACCCTCCATAAACTTGGAATAAATTGCATTGAAGATAAGTTTTATTCTTGCTCAGTATTTGTTGTCGTTGCCTAGGAATTGATATTGCACAAGCCACAGTGATAGCAACGATGCCTCGCCGAGGGTACGCTTATGATCAGCTATTGTCTCCCTACTTAAGACAGAAGCATGAGACGTTATTCGACATGTGATATGTTCGTGCCAACAGGGTACCTGTTTGGATACTCCTTGATGATCTGATATATGCTAATCTGTATGGTTTCGTTCTCAAAGCGGCTGTTGCTTCGATCTTTGTATATCCGGAATTCAGCTGCTGTCACTGCCTCTCCGTGCGGGATCTGAGTAAGGTCAAAGCGAAACTCTTTGTAGTGCCTTCGCTGGTGGGAGAAGTCCTTGTCCCTTTCAACTGTGAGAAAGAGAGTTGGATGCAAATTAAAGAGGTGAAACCAATGCCCATTTCCAATGATTAATGGAGCATTCCCTGTGCTTGGGAGTAAACAAACAGGACAATATAAAACTGTGCAAATAATAAAACCACAAGCCCAGACATACTTCCCAGTTAAAAGAAATTCCACCGGCCCAGTGTCTTCAGTTCAAAAGAAAAAAAACCACGGTGGCTTTTATACAAATTCCAGAAGCTGGAGTGGAAAGAATATCAAAAAGAGCTGAAAGAAGGCATGCTGTAAAGTAACTAGAAAAATGGACAAACTAAAAGCCGCGAAAGGATTTAGGACTTCACTTTAGTCCTAAGTGCAGCAGCAGTAATGTCAGAGCCATAGATGACTTTGGAAAACACTAATTGCCACTAATAACCCAGCAGATGAGAGGAATGCTGCTCATTTCCACTTAACGTAATAAATTCTGAAGTGGTGCTAAAGTGCGCTGTGACTACTATATATTTAAGAAGCAGTTACATCATATAAATTAACACATGTTGTACTCTAATGGCGTAAGTGTCATCTTGCCCGTGGTCAGAAGGAGCCATGAATCAGGGCCGAGTGGATCTGGCACCCCAGCAGCAAAGGGAGCACCGCTCTTGGCGTGAGAAGTCCCCTCAAACCTCCTGTGGGTGGGCAGGTGCAGCTCCCACTGCTTCTGGCACTGACACAATTTAAAATAAAAAAGTTAACCTCATCATTGCGTAATTCCGGATTGCACAGAACTTTAAGGGGGAATAAACAGAGGATTTTAGTTTATTTGAGTTTAGAATTGGTTTGGGGCTAGAATTCCACTGTCTGCTGCAGTTCTGACCCCGAGTTAGGAGCCACTTTGGCAACGGAATATGTGTTTTGATGTGGCAAGGAAACCTACAGGCCACAGTACTGGCCGATGACCACCTTACAGGATTGGTACTTCACATATTACGGATGTGGAAAGGAAAACGATCCATGGTTTCCACTGCCACAGAGTGCAACATATCACTGACCTGTGAAGAAGCTGTGCTCCATGAGAAGAGAGAACTTCTCACTTCTGGAGAGGTTCTACCTGCCTCGTGAGACAGGTGCTTTGTTTTACTGATGTAAAACACTCAGAGCTGAGATTTGGTTTGGAGAACCAGCTAAACATTTATGACTGCACCCAGCTTCTCTAAATGCTCCCTCCTATAATCCCTGCCCTTCTACTGCCTTTTAGTATTAACAGTCCTCACATCTGAAGGAGGAACAACGTCAGTTCTGAAAAAGCGCATATTTAGATTACTGTCATATGTATAAATAATAAATGTGCATGTTATTACAACATATGTGTATATTTACACTTATACACTCATGTATGTGTGTACGCCCAAGCAATTTTGTCTACATACACAATGTGTATGTGTTTCTATGTGTATAAATATATATATTTATATATAAACCTGCATATGTGTATTATTATAATGTATATGTGGTCTTACGAAATAGAAATGCACAAAAAGAAAAAAAAACACCACACATTTTGGGCTTGCCATGTAAGGGTACAGTTACAGACGTATTAAAGTGAGATCTATTGAGGGAAAAGTATTTACATTCTTTTCAGAGCAGTAGTTACTGTTTAAGTCACCTGTGGCCACGTAGCTAGTCCCTTACACTGCACTTCCCTTTCACCCTCTCAAAAATGTAAACCATCCTTGTTTTCATCAGCATATATTTTTTTAAATGTACAAATCTATGTTGCCTTAAGAACCACCAAAAATAAAATATATAGGCTAGAAGAACACTTCATCTTCAGTGAAAATGAACTTTCTCCTGGCCGACAAAAGGAAAATTGTCTGCTAACTGTGAGGTTTACTTGGCTCGAGCGCGTATTTAGCTTCGATGGGTTTGCCATCGTACACTATGTAAAAAAGTAAAGCAGAAAAGAGGCAGAAGCATGTAAACTGGCTGCTCTGTACCTGAAGATGAATGGGCTGCTACTGAAGAGAAACAGGATACAGGCTCTTTAGCAGCTCCACCGCTCGGCTCTAAACTGTGAGATATATACAGAGATCTGACTTGAGGTTTGGGATTTGTTAGCTTTGTTGGTCTTTTTTTTTTTTTTTAATGTCCATGTAAAGCCTTTCATTTCAGAGAGAACTTGGCAGAGATTAGCATATGCAAATGCACTGAACAGGGGAGGATTTTTTCTAGGGCAAAGAGTCTGCTGCAAGTTTCTAAGGTTATAACTGAACATTTTGAAGCTGACATGAAACAGATACGTCAATAACCTTCAAATGAGAAATATATTAAAGGCAGACTTAATGTAGCAACCCTTTCTGATATCTCTGGTTGGTATTTATTCAACAAGTATTTAGCAGCATGCGTGGGTAACTAGGCACTACTCACTATGAGTAAGCATTGCAGAATTAGACACTGAATAAAAGGTTTAAATGCCAGTACTCCTGGCCTGTCTCATTTTTATCTGGGTTTGAGGTTTCCTTTTGTCTAGTTTCTTACAAGTACCTTCTAATTAGTAACATGAGTTTGGAAACGGCAGTTCTCTCCCTGCATGTTACAGTTTGGACAGAAACCTCTACAATACCCGGCGATGCTATCGCCGGGGTTCTCTCAGGACCACTCACAACTGCTGAAAGAATACCGATAGCCACTTCCTGACGGGCCCAAAATTAATTATTACAGCTCACACAGATAGTACTTATCTGTGTTTCCATGTATACCCGAGGAAGAGACAGCGCTGCCATCTGCAAGGGACACAAGTTCAAAATTTCCCTGGGCTGAGACAGCATTTACGGGCAGGCCAGGGCTCGGGAGCAGCAGCAGCCTGCAGAAATGAAGGGTCGTAGCAAACAGGCACTGAACGCCGTGAAAAACCCTGAGTCCAGGGAGGTCCCACTCTCCGCAGTGAAGCCCGAATCTCAAACTGCAAACTTCTGTCAGCCAATATACAAAATATAAAAACAATTTTTACAAATTTAGACAAGTTAAGATCTTGCTTTATATAGTAGACTGTAAAAAAGCAGGGATGGTGATGTTGCAATAATGACTAATGGTTAGAATGATAGCCAAGTTATAAAAGCGAAATGTTATTTAATGATATTGAGTATTTTCATACTGAAAATAATACACAATTCTTGATCCCTTCTGCATCTGATAAATGCCTTGTCTGAGAAGACCGTGAACGCTCAGTAGGGTATCTCTCAGGTCCTTTGTCCCGCTGAAATGGGATGAAGTGCAGGGGGCACCATGTCTCAAATATTTTTATTTCACATGCGAGAGCTTTTCAACACCGGCAGCCCAAAAAACACAGGTTAAGATTTTTAAGTATTCAGTTCTTCCAGAGCGTTCTCATGTCATTCCAGCTCTGCTCAGTTCATCTGCCAAAATGCATCTCTGTGGAACCGATCACAGCATCTAAAAACCAGTTGACCAGAAAATCAGGAAGTCCTTTTTTAACCATCGGAGGAATAAAATTTTTCTAAGTAAAAATAACTAGAATATTAGGGTCAATGCTGATTATGACAAAATGCTTCATTTGCTCTCATTGATCAAGATTCTTAGCATCAACTTTTAAAAATGTTATTTTTATACCACCTGAAACTAATATATTCAGCACTGTGGTTACATCAGACAAATCATGGCTCAGGGGAATATCACAAACACCTGTGTGTAAGATGGGAAAGAATGATATTTTCCACCCATGTGGCAAACTGATGAAATATTCATACTGTATTAACACTAAGCCCAACTCTAAGCAGAATGAAGACAAATTTACACCAAAAAAATATTTTGGAAAAGGGGTCATCTTTTACACCAAGAGAAAATATCGTGCGCTAATTTTCATTACCAAAAGTATTTGTCTTCTGGAAAAAAATAAAAAGCATGTATATGGATGGACAGTATAATAAGCAATCGGTATTTTACCAATTCAGCTATAAATGTCTGATTAACTGTTGACTGAGCTTAAAAAACGTAAAAAGTGCTAGCAATGAGTTTAGGTCATAGTGCATGAGGGACTATTAGACGTGCTCTTTCATTAGTGATTAGCTCCCCACTGACATGTGCTTTGCTTTTCCTGAAGAGGTTGGTATGTGGTGACATGTAGGGAAAGTGAAAGCTCTTTGGCAACCCGGGGAACAAACCAAAGATATGTTGGAATAAGCTGATTTTACCATCCAAGATCCCAGGATCCCAACTGGATTTGCAAATAGTGAAGCCTCGCTAATCAACTTAATGTCACTGTTTAACTACTAAATACACATGCCAAAGGAAAACGGAGGGTCTTACAGACCAGGCGTAAGTATAAGGGGCCATTTAGACTAATCTCACTGAATTTCACTGTTTGACTCTGAATTCTTTGTATAAGCACTAAGTAAACCAGTCAGTTTTAATCACTTCAAGGTGATAAAGGTTACAGTAAGCCGATACACTACAAACGACACTCGTTTACATCTTGAATATAATGAAATGATAGTTTATCTACAGGGAACACTTGTGGTTATCTGACAAAAACAGGTCAAAGGTTTCGGGCGTTTTCTCCTGAAATTACTCAGTGCTGCCTCTAATGACTGATAATTGAAAGCAGAGGCTGGAAATATCAAATGTGGTAGGTGACAGATAAGCAACAGATTAATGCAAGTACTCTGTTACAGGACACTAAAAGGTCAGAGGCCCTAGGAATTAGCTATTGTGCTACTGTGAAAAGACAGACATCAAATAGCTGTTTACCTCATTCTTGCTCTTCTCTCCAACATTCAAATTCTAGACCCACATTCTCTCTTCCACAGTTAGGCTATTTAAAGTGACTCCCTTTTTACAAAATAAGGCAACAAACGTTTTGCAGGGCATGTGGATAGGAGAAAAGATGTGATCCTAGAGCAAAATGAAAGATTAAAAAGTAGACCAAAAACCCCCAGCTATGCTAGGTGTAAATATTTTAATGAAGTGCATCAGAGAGAAGTTAAGAAGCACATTCATCAGAACATCATTCTCAGCTGAGGAGACCAGATAACAGATTTTAAAAAATGCATTTTAAAGCTTTGTAACTTTATTCAGGCTTTTACCCTCTAGAAAATGAACAGTAATTTTAGAAACTTAAATTAAGCTTATCTTTCATCTTTTTACCCTGGAAGTCCTAAAAATGCAAAATCTTATTCAAAGTTTGTTGAAGTAAATGGCAGCCCTTTCATTCTGCCCATTGCCCTTTGAATGAGGACTACAGTCTTCTAAGAAAGGTTTTAAATCAAGTGGATTTTTAAAGTCCAAATGTGATGAAAAGTAGTCCCCCAAAGTGATTATTAAAAAAACAAACCAAAACAAAACCACAAACAAACAAAAGCAGGCAATGTAAATACTTGTCTAAGCACTACGGCTTTAATCGGTTTAATATGTTTTGTAGAATGGTAAGAATCCTGATCTGGGCTCAGGAAATCTATTTGGAGTTAGACATTGCAATTGATAGAAACGGTCACCTGTCCTGAAAGGATTGTTTCGGACACCAGAGATGGCTGCCTGATACAGTCCGTGGAGAGACACTTCTGTTTGTTAAGAGTCAACTGTCTTGCACCAACCAGTAAGAACAACAGAGGACTTTATCTACATTTCCCCTCTAGTCATCTGCAGCTCCAGAGAACAGGACTAAGAAACAGCCCTTGCTCAGTCAAAGGACACTTCAGTCCTCATCAGCTGCTCTCGATGGCCATATCCTAACTGCCAGGATGCTGAGTAGCCCGGCGGTGGGACATCCTGGGCCACTGCACAGAAGAAATGCAGGGGTTGGGGGTCAAAATGAGAAGTTTTTGTTCCCACAGCTGATTTTTTTATTTATTTGCTATTAGGTGTTTACTACATAATCATTCAGCTGAAAGTTTTAACTACAAAGCTCCAGAGTCAAACACCCACTTATAGAAACATAGAATCATAGAATGGTTTGGGTTGGAAGGGACCTCAGAGATCATCTAGTTCCAACCCCCCTGCCATGGGCAGGGACACCCTCCACTACACCACGTTGCCCAAAGCCCCATCCAACTTGGCCTTGAACACTTCCAGGGAGGGGGACTCCACAGCTTCTCTGGGTTGCTTGTTCTTTTAGTACCGAGTCTTCTGCATTTCTTTTTACCCTTTTTGGTCTGCAGAGGGAGGGCGGGCTAGTGCACCCATGTGTATTCTGTAGCCAGTAGTTAGGGAAAGTGGGTGATTTAGGCTTAATAACCCTTCATTTCCCTCCCCATCTCTCTCCCCTAGCCGAGGTGGGAAAATAACATTGCACAGGCTTCAGTCGTGTCTGTCCACATGTCTTGGGGATGTTCAAAATTGACCTTCTCAGCTGAGATCTTTTGGGAATTCGACTCTGGTCAAAATAGATCAGCCCATACTCAAAGCCCGAGGGCAGGCATATAAGGATCCCTTAAGTCAAAAATGTAGGCAGGGGCTGAAAATAGGTGTCCCCAAAATTACGTTCCACACATATTCTAGCTTAAACACGAAACTCATTTTCAGAATCTTAATCCAGATTCTGATCCCCTTCCAACTGAGGTGAAACTATTTCCGTAATCAGTGAGAATTTTGCTTAATTAGGGAGGGTAAGTCTCCAGAAACTATACTTTTTTCTTCCCTTGCAACAGTTCTGTTTCTTAAGAACTGCTTTATTGCAGCACTGTATATTTGAGTTACTCTGTATTTATTATTATTAGATTGGTCGTATTTAAAGTAATTATAGATTTACAGATGTGGTTTTGAAAGAATGATGTAAATTGCTTTTACATAAAATATACTTTCTTATTAAAACACAAAGCAGAAAGCTTGATAGGTCATGTTCTGAAGCAAGTTACACTGCTGTAAATTTAGAGTTATTTCACTAAATTCTTTATTTTCAGTCAGTTACTGACATCAATGAGCAACATTTGGCTATTTTGCTTAACTAAATTAGGGACAGTTTGAAATTGTTTGATGAAATACTGGGCAGTTAGTGGCAGTTTCAATAAATGAAAAATCATCTATTGTTTATTGAATCCAGACTTTTAATGGCAGAATATCCCTTCCATAATTGCACAGAATTACTGAACTGCATGAACTGCAAAGTAATTCAAGTCAAGATAAAGTCAATGAAAAAACCTTCAGTGACTGCAGCAGAATGTAGAGCAAGAATGAAAAAGAAAACTATAAATAAAAAAATAAAAATAATACATTGCCTGGACTTTTTTCAAGCAGATATTGGTTTTCTTTCTTAATCCCTCATAGAAGAAATTTATTTCAATATCCCATATTTTATACAAAAATAAGTTAGAATATTCATGTATTTTACCCAAGCATCTAGTATTACATCTTTTGAGAATGACCAGGAAAGCAATGTTCTATTATTTCTTTTCCATTATCTATCTATTACCAATTAAGAAAATACACATTTGAAAAAGTCGGAATTGTTTGCAACACTAAATTATTATTAAGTCAGACTTTGAAATTATATGATTTCTACTTTCTAATTCCTCAAAATGTACATGCAATACATTCAACTTTAGTAAGTGGTAGGCAACAACTAGGCAAATAATGGAAGTTACAAAAACATGGTGGAATATAAGTGAATATGTAAAAGGATTTTTTTTTTCATTAATTATTTTAAGAATTAGAGCTCAGGTAGTAATTAAAAGCTTTCAGCATTCACCCCGAGCAGGAAAGAATTCCCAGGAACTGTATAACAGTGCCTGCCAGCAACTTTTATAAGCACAGACCAAGAGAAATGTCTCGACCAAAGAGGCATAATTGTGCTTGGTTTTCTCACGCATAATGTGTGTCCCAGGTGTTCTGTACACCATGAGATTACCTATCATGCCTTCTTGTTGCTTCACACTAAAATATGGGATAAAGAAGATGTTTTCATGAAATTGCTGGTTTTCAATAGCAAATATTTTGTTGGAAAATTCATTGGTAAACATATGTTATTCACTCAATTTACTCTTCCCTGCATCTTCCAAGTCAAATGCATTCGCTCAACAAGTCAAAACAAGTGCTACACTGCAGCTGCTCCAATAATAATTAAATGCTGGAAGGCTTTCACTTGTTGATATAGAATAAGTGGAAAAGCAACACCTGCTTTTCTTATGCTGGTTTGATCCTGGCCAATGCAGGAGTAGGAAGGAGTCAGTAACCAGAATAAAGAGACCGAGGTTTGGAAGTGAACAGAATTATGAAAGAGTCTGAGTATTATCATGATACAAATATAAAAGGTAGCTGACAAAGTGATTCCTCAAAATCTATTTTTTCTTCTGGTTTCAACAGTATAATGCACTGTATCCTTCAGCCTCCCGAATGCAAAACTTTCACTCCAGTTGTTTAGCTGTAGCATGAAGCACAACAGAAGATACAGTGCACGTATGTGCTTTTTAATTCTACTAACGGTGGTAGAGTGAATATCACCTGAATCTTCTTCCATAAATTTTAAAGTTGAAAGTCCAACTGGTCACAGCTTCTAGATTTAATGGTAACAGGTCATATCTGGACCTATTTTGTGCTGTCAGTTAGTAATGCGTGCCAAAAGAGAGAAACATCACAACCAAGAGGCTGGGAGGAGGCAATAAAGAAAAAATCATGTGCAGTTTGCTATTTTGAATGCAGCAAGTATAGATCCTCTGATTTCTTCATTGTTGTAAGTCACACAGTATTACAAAGGCACTCCAATCACACATACCTATTTAAAAATGCGTATCCACTAGGGTTTTGGTTGTGTTCATTTTCATCAGTGATAAATAGTTACTTGAAATAATAGAACAGATCAGAGAAAAGATCGCTGTATTATGTAGTTCTGAGCTAATACATAGATAAATTAGCTAATCCTTACATTACCATGCCTGAGGTTGTTAATTTTGTCTGCATTTTCAGTGATGTCTATTTTGCCTGGGCTTTGGCAAAGCCAGTACATTTTGACACCATCTATCAAGAGACTTCCATTTTTTCTCATATTTGATTTTGGTTTTCTCTAATCACAGATTGTCACAAAGAAAACCAACAATTATTCCCAGGTTTCTGGCTGTGTGTGAAAGTCAGGATGTCAGATCAACACAACCTCAGGGTTAACAAATGACAGAAAAAAAGATTCCTCTTGGGTTCAGCTGCAACTGAATAGGAACAAAAGTTATACCTTTGGGATCCAATGGTCAGAAAAAAGGTGTAAGTTATAACTGTTTTGACACTGTAAAAGTATACAGATGGAACATAACTTCTGAGAAGGGTGAAGGGGCATATATCATCATAGGGCAACTGGCAGGGGAGTAAAAGCTAAACATTAAAGCCCATTCTATCTTCCCACATCTCCTGAGTTCCTGCTCATGTTAACCCTCTGCTCACTTCCACACAGAGGTGGCAAGTCACTCCACCATTCACCATTCACGTACATCGTCTAATAAACTCCATCCATTTCCCACTGTGCAATTTGTTGGAAAAGCTTCCATGGAAGTTGTGTCTGCGTGCCAAACTGTATATGACTGGATAGGCTCTATTTCCTGATTACCCTGAGCTCACAACTGAGTATTTTAATATTACCCGTACCCATTAACACTGACCAAACGTTCCATAAAAAACAGTCCAGCTGCAACAACGATGAGGAAGGAAACCCTCAAGAACATCTCATTTAGAGAGTAGAAAAATGCTTTATTACATATAATAAATTAAAAATTCTTTTTATATGCTATATAATATATCGGATATTACATACATTTGCAAAAAATAGCTGATCACAGGCCATGTGCTTAGCTGGTATCTCAGCGTGGCTCTAATGACTTCAGAGTTCCTCAGATTTATACTTTGTGTGCACAAGTGTATACTGGACTAATCGCTGTACTGAGTCATCACCTTAAAAATTAAAAATGTAAAGAGATTGGAATTTCATCTTATATAAATTGTTAGCTCTCATTTTGAAGGTTCGCCCTGTGCATGCTCGCTCTTGGCCATCACCAAGGACCCACCTAGGAGAGCCTAAGCAGTGGTGCTGAGAAACCAAGTTATGGGGCCAAAAGCACAGCAGGGACGGGCCCTCCCAGACATTACACCCCGGGGGCAAACAGGAGGAAGATGAGGAGGAAGAGTAGCCAGGAGACTGGGTAGCAGTGATGAGGAGTGGCACTTTCAGACAGCAGGTTTTAACAGCCAGTTTGGGAGCTGGCTGTGATTTTAACAGCTTGTTATACTGATTCAAACCGCACCCTCTCCTCTGCAGCTCTGGTAGTCTAATCTGATCATGATTTATTCCCGCAAAGAGAGATTATTTCACCCACATATAAACCCCCATACAGAATATGTGCCCTCAACAAGAAGGAAAAAACATCTGGACTTTTTTTTTTTTTCCCTGAAGGAAACTGAAATCTTACCAAAGTTAATGAACATTTCAATCCTCTTTCAGGGCAGAAACTCACTGACTGTTAGCGAATTAAAAGATCTCTGGGTTGGCCATCCAGCATGACACCTGCACTGCCAGAGAAAAGGAAAAGCAGTCTTCACAAAAAAATATTTGTGCCATGAAAGAGCTCAGATTAGCTCCAGGTAACATGACAATAGGTGGTGATCCTTCACAGTAGGTTACTTTGGACAGAATTAGGGAGAGAGACACAGGAGTCTCAAAAGGACATAAAAAGCAAGAAAATAATTTCCAAAGTAGAAAGAAAAAGCCTAACACTTTGAGCACACAGAACTGTTCATCCAACAATTGTCTGAGCAAGATCATCACTCCACTCCAGAAAAAAAAGTAGGAATGACTGATGTCAATACATAAGGCAGGAGTAAGATCCTCCTTCTCTGTAACCACTCTGTCACAGAGTCACAGAATGGCTGAGGTTGGAAGGGACCTCAGGAGGTCATCTGCTCCAATGCCCCTGTTCAAGCAGGGCCACGTAGGGCTGGTTGCCCAGAACCATGGACATAGTTGTATTATTCCTGCGTTTTCACTGTCGTTCCACATGGGGCTGCATTGCTCATACTCCTTGCCAAGTTACTTACAGACACAATACCCAGGCCGATTGTGGAGGTATATCTATAGGTGTAACACATCTCTGGAACAGCAAAGATGATCTCCTGAAGCTCATATTATATAATACTGGCTTCTCTCCACTCCTAATAGTAGAGTGTCTCAGTAGTAGTAGTAGTAGTAGTGTCTCAGTAGTAGTAGTAGTGTCTCGGACAAAATTTGTGTGTCTTTCTGAGCAGAGAGTAAGAGTGAGCTGGGATTGGGTACCTGACCACTAAAATAGTGCTTTCATGTCAAATGCAATCTTTTTGATACAACACCATTGAGAATATTTGGCATGCATTTTACAGCATCCGATCAGCCTTTGCCTTTGCAGACATTTGTGCTAAACCTTTGTTTCTACTAGGGCTAGAAGTGACTACTGTCCTGAACTTTGGTGATAGGCCTGGTTTTCTTTTTCAAGTAATTGAGAACCATCTGTTGCCCATCCCCAAAACTGGAAGCATCACAGTCTTTTCTTTTGGGGGCTTGCTTTCATTTGTGTTTTGATGAGAGCACACTCCTCGACTGAGGACAAGATGGAGCAGAATGGTTTAATGGAGTCCACAGTAAATCTCATTGACCCAAAGTGATATACGGTTAATAAAAGAAGATTCATTCCTGTACAGCAGCAGATGGCAATGTAAACACAGGATGAACAGGTCATAACTTATCTGGGAGCTGTGCCCATGTAGCCAAGTTTTCAGTTCACGCGTGTGCCTGTTTCATTGATTCAACTCTTGTGACGCGCCCCTTTTACATTAGGTCTCTCCTGTACACACACACATGCTAGTAAGCACATCCTTTGTATTTTTCCATTTCTAAGGAGTACATACAAATATGTAGAAAGTAAACCACAACTGCTGGGAAACTGAAATGGAGCAATATATTGTTAATCTTAATGATATTACTCCCTCCATTCTGATCCAGTGAATTGTAACATGAACTCAATCTACTTGGTATTCACTCTATAGCAGAAACTGTCTCTGGATTTTCCATTTTTTTATATATATATGTAAGTATATAAATTTTATAAAATGTTATTATTTACAATATATTTAGTTAAGTTAAAATTTATACATATATATATAAAAATTCATCTCCTTGTAAATGTGATCTCATTATGATATACATCATCAGTAAACATGATTATTAATGCAATAGTTTCAGAAGTCATGAAAAAATATTACTTTTTGAAAACACATGTTGTTAAAATAGATACTCATCTCAATAGCTATAAGATGACATTAATAAAGGAGCACACCAAGGAATCAAATATAAGAAAGAATTTCATTCTGAAATGATACCTGATTTAAAACTACTTTGATAAACAATACTATATTGTGTCACATTACACATACCTCTCAGAACTCTGAAAAATAAACCCCCTCTCCCTGAAAGTCATCATATTTAATTGTATGATTTCAGTTATACCCACTATTGCTTGACACGGAAGAGAACTTAAACATCATGATCTTTTAAATACCTTACTATGATATTCAGCAAATTCTGTGTTTCATTTTTAACCCTATAAGCTTGTAAGTTAAATCAACTTATAAAAACCATTTAACTATGTAAATACCATTGTGTGTAGCTGAACTGTAGGTTGAGCCTTTGCTACCTGAAAGACTTGGTACAGATTTTTAGCTTTCACAGCAATACTGTTCACTTCATGGTGGTAATCATGGGCAGTACTGTGTCAGCCTAGAATCTCACAGCATAGCACCAAGTAATTTGTCTTTTTTATCTAGAATATGACTCATGCTGGATGCCAAACCATTTACAATAATGCCATAATTATGTCTAAGTCTAATTATCAGTGTTTTAATAAAATAAAATTGAAGCTGTATTCTTTCACCTTGTGAAAAGCAGTATGGTCAACCCCAGGTGTTTCAAAAGCCATTAGCTATATGAAAAGCATTATAAAATAAGAAATGTTTGAAGTTGCTTTCTGAGCCTTTAGAGAGCCTATTTTCAAGAACTGTGTCTGTTTCTGGATGTTGATTTGTTTTCATTTTTGTTTTTCTGCAACCACAGATAATTGCTGCTCTTTAATGAAACCTTAGATGTGTCCATAAATCACCCACACACAGAAAATCTCATAGCAAATACCATACAACTCCCAAAAGCTCATGGGAACTGGCAATTCTAGGGAAGCATAAGGAACTCTGAAGTTTTGGAAAACCACAGAGACATCACTTGTGGCAACAGAGGCTTGTCTCTCTTGTGTCATCATATGTGAACTTCAGCCCTTGCAGTAGTGTTGATAGGCCTCTCACTCCTTCCTTCATCTCTTTGCAGCAAGCTCCAAGCTGAGAATCAGAGAGGAGAAGCCTTTCTCAGAACAAAGAAAATCGTGTGATTTTATTCTCAGAAGTACCAAGGATCCTAAATGGAAAAGGAATGGTTTAAGGATCCAATTTTGCAATCAACTGGACAAGGCACAGCTCTTATTGACTATGAGATTACTCAGCACCTCATACCACTGAATTCTGCTGCCGTTTCAGTCCTCGGCTCTTTGGAGCTGATCCATAAACTCTTCTCCTTATTTCAAAATGTTACAACAGGATGTAATTAAGTACAATTAACAAGGAGGTCAAATGGTCATCTGATAAACACCGGCCCAAACAGGCAGCTTGAAAGGTCAGGGCTGCTAAAGCCACATAGTATTGATGGGAAAGAATATTATGATTTAAGGGGGAAAAAATCCCAATGACTAAAACTGAAGAGATTTACATGCTTTCTATCTGACATACGCAATGCCATACACACAGACTGATACGCATGCACACATGCCTCAGGGAGGCACAAGCCTATATTCTGAGAACAAGAGATAAACTAATCATAAGTTGTCTCTCCATTGCATCAGATCTCAAATCTCAGTTTTGGTGCTTCAATTCCAGTGTTTCTTTTTATTTTTCATTATTTTGTAAACCTGTCTGTTTTAAGAGTAAATAGACCTGTTGCCCTTACAGAAGGGCCTTTTTTTAGCCCTTTCTAAAATAACGCTTGAGACCACCATGAGGAAACGCAAGGTGTTGCAAGGCTCTTAGGAGCGAGGTATTTTATAGAGCGCATGGCCAGAGTAAAAAGAGGCTTCTCAAGAAAAAAGCTATTCCAGTACTCCGCAAGGTCAAAGAACGGGAGTGCACAGAAGTGAAAATGAACACAGAAGTATTTACCCATCCTTATTTTATGGATTGGAAAACAGAGGCACACTGTTTTCATTCTCTAACTGAGGTTCTTCAGGTTTTTCCTATTTGGCTGCTCAGACGTTTCACTCTCTGACTTTCAGGTTTAGGCTAGGCTGGGGCCAGGGCAGACTCGCTGCACAACATTTGCACACGTTTCGTGTGTGAGGCAGCAAGATAACCTGGTCAGGAGTAGCAGATTAACCCTCGGGATCACTAGCATGTTATGACTTGTAGTTATTGACAGATACCCCACCTGAGGTAACCTTGGGAACGACCTTCCCAAAGCTATGTTTCTGCTGGATCTCAGCCATCATAAATCACCACAAAGACTACAGCTGTCATGGAGTCGTATGCTGGACTTGCTCTTGCTCCCATGGCTTTATCATGCACACTACTGTTCACCCACTCGTTTGATTTCCCAGCTAATGTTTTTGCAAACCATACCACGGCTCCAGGCCAGGTGCCACCAGGTGCCATCTGCCCGCTGCTCCAAAATCAGACTCACCAATCATTCAACGTCCCTGCTCTTTCCTCTTCTGTAGTCTAGGTTTGCCAGGACAGAATTTAACACCTCTACCTCCAAAACTGATGCTATCCATATCATAGAAGTCCAACACAGTACCTTTTTGAAATTATTTTGCAGTACCTTATAGTTGAATACCCCACCTATATTTCCCCCTCACTTTTCAAAAAGGGATGTTTTAAAATACTATGCCTAGACAAATTGTTATTAATTTATAATAATTACTCTGGATTATGGGTACAGCTTTTCCAGATAATATAAATATAGTTTCATTAATTTCACTACAGTCAAATACATGAGAATTAGAACAACAATAATTTCACTTGATAGACACAGTCTACAAAGGGATAAAATCGCAGAATCATTGAGGTTGGCAAAGACCCTTAGGTTCTCATGGGGTATGGATGGGTAATATTGCTAAGTCAGATAAACCTAACAGAAATTTCAGCTATTCAAATTCCTACCTCCTCCTGATTCTCCTCCAAAAAGAGAGTTGGGTGGAATTTTGCTTCTGCAAAGCCACTGGTTGTCAGCTATGGATATAGATCAAGTACCATCACTAGTTGTCCTGATTAGTTTTGTAGGCTCTGACTCATTAGTAATTGTTGTCTCAGTTTGCCCTGAATGACAGTAGGAAAAAAAGTAAAGCCACATTATGGCAAGGTACCACACGTGTCATTGAGTTGTATAATAGCGGTCGATAAAGCCAAGTTCTCAATCTACTGCACCACAGCAGTTGCTCAAACAGAGTTTGGAACTAAACATTTAGATTCACCTTTTGGAGCATCTCTCAGTAATAGTGGGAAGTTTCTGAGAGGAGAGGTGAGCCGTAGAACCTCTCCTTTTCTACTTGTTTTACAGTCATTTTTTGTATAGAAACAAATTCATAATTCAGTGCAAAACACAAACCAGCTCCTGCTTGGCGTACCCCACCCACAAACTTAAATAATGTAGTTGTCAGGGTTGACAAGTTCTGCCTGCTGTAGCATTTCTGTGTTTTATAGGAAATTTTAACCAGGGGTGTTATTTTAAGAGATGAGCAAATGGGGAAACCCCATGGCCTAGCCAATAAAATACGAACTTTAGGTGCAATGGAGCACTCATAAATATAACTCAGAACAAGGGGATTCATTGTTTCTCCCGACCCCTTTTAGCTGCTCCTCTGATCTCAACCTCTCTGTGTGCGTCATGGCAGCCCTCATCCTTTAACCTGCGGTTTTTAAAAGCTAGCTTCTATGTTATTTATGGCTGCAAATGTTAGTAGCCCGTCTGTGTACTCCCTGCACACACATACTGAAGGGTGGGGGGAGCTGCATTTTATTTTGCAAGGATGAAAAATTTTGCCCGGGGAGCCAAGTGGCTGGTGAGGTTGAGGTAGTCACTCTGCCACGAGGGACTGAGAAGGAAACTGCTCCCTTCACCTGCAAGGCTCACTAGAATAAACTTATACCTGGATAAATTTTATCTTTCATTTGCACGTTATCTATGTTTATCATGTTCTCCCTCCTTTTCTCTCAGGCTTGCCCTTTCTCTGTCTGTATTCGCCTTCTTCTCCCTACCATGATGATCTGTCCTCCACTTTTGTAACTCTACTGGCGTGGGAAACGCTTTCAGTGCTGCAACATCACACTTCACGAGAGGCACGGAGGAGCAGGACTAACTCTGCCAGTAATACCAGTTCCTGCAGAGGCTGTTTCTCTGTTGCGAACCTTTCCCATGCCCAGCAGGTCTGTGTCCAGCCCCACACGTTGGCCGCTGCCTACTGAGAAGAAGAAGGCTGTCCTCCCTGTAAGGCTTGGTCCGTGATTTGCCATTTTTCTCTCACGCCTGCTCTCATTCCTTCCCTCTCCATCTCCCGTGCTGTCGCCTAGTCTCACCGCTTCTCGGCCTTTAATCCCTTCTGCAGCCAAATGCCACTGACATAAAATTAAAGTTCAGTGACCCTGCCTAGACAGCGGGGGTTAGAGACAAGGGAAAGGACAAGGAGGAGAGGATGGGGAAAAGTGTGGGAAATAATTATAAAGTCTGGTAGCAGCCAGAGCTCTCCTGAAGCCCTGGGGAGCCTTTCTTTAGCTGGAGGCTGCAATTGGCACTTCATAAACTGTTCATTCTCAGCTATGTGGAAACACCAGACGACACCTAGAATGATCAGACTGTAATCAATCAGCTTTCTGCAAAACTCTATTAGTTTGTGGGCCTATGAAAGCAAGCCGAAAGGAACCACCGTGGCTAAAAAGAGGAGAAAAAGGAACTGCCCGTGTCATAATTACCTCCATAACTCAGGCAGTAAGTAGGCAGGTAGCCATGGTAAAATTCTTTGCATAATTCAACATTCACAGAAAATAATAACAGGAGCAATAAGGGTGGGAGGTCACGTATGTGCCAAAGTTGTCCTGTTATCTAAGCAAACAACCCTGGGTTTAGGAAGAGAACCAAGAGGCTCTCTGTCCAGCCCATGGCAGGCGGATTCCTCCTCCAATACCCTCCGCACGGAGGCATCTCCACAAGCCTCCCTCTTTCTCTTTCATGGCTAGCCAGAGTCACTCCGAGATTGTGTTTTCCTGGGAAAATATGTACTGTACAATACATACAATCCCCACAACCCCACCCAAAGTCTGTGTTTAGTCTGGAAAGGAGCACTTTCTAAAGAAGAAGCGGAACTGGGTCAGCCGTTCTTCCCAATGGGAAAAATATTAGTAATAATATATATTTTTATATATATCTATACATATATATAGCTTTTCAACATGCACGTCTAACCATCTGCTAAATCAGTTTCTCTTCAGTTATCTGCAATTTCTTTCAAATCTGTCGGCAAGGAAAGTCAGACAGTTTTATACCCCAGTTAATGGAGAGCTTGACATTTTTTTGGCTGGGTAGATACAATAATTTACTTGGATTTAAAGTGTTAACTTTGGCAAAAAAATTAATTGACAGTTATAAAAACATTATTTTGTTAGATGATATTTATAGATCACACACAAACCTATTTTGAGGTAGAGCTATATAGTTCATAAGATTCGTGTAACATGAGAGATTTCAAAGGAAATATAAAATATTTCAATATAAAACAACAATTGTAGTATAATTCCAAAAAGGAATATGGAGAATATTTCTTGCTCAAAATCAAAAACAATTCTTAACAACCTGCTCTGTCATTGCACAAAAACTGGTTAAAACTGCTTAATGAATTGTAAGGATTGGGAGAGGATTTTAAGGGAATGTCATCCTGTGGGTAAAATCCTTTTACTCTAGAAATAAAGAAACCTATTTTGCAAAAAGCTGTCTTAATATTTAATTTGATAATAGAAAATTATTTCATCATTAATAGTTATTTCTAATGCCTGATTGCGTACCTCGGTCACAACAAATTAGTTCAACTCACTGATTGGGGGATGAAAATTTTGTTAAGTAAAAAAAACTTAGGATTTCAAGACGGCAGTGAGGTTTACTTTGGGTGATTATGTGAGACCCGCTTGATCTAGTTTGCTTTAAATTTTATGTAAAAGAGTGAAAAATGCTGTTTTACTGACTTTGGATTCCCATTCAAAAAAACTTCACAAATGTTTTCTCTTTTTTGATCCAATATTGATCCAATTCCACAATTAAAGACATGGGCTCTATTTGTTATTTAACAAGTTTTATCTCTGTAATAGCATCCCTCTTTTCAAGGCAAGATAATAGCACTATTTCTGTCACTTCAGTTAAGGCCGTGTCAATATTTTCATTAGAAGCCTGCATTTTACGGACTAAAACTGTACCACAGCCAAGGAAATTCACGTAAGGTTAAAATTAAGACAGCAACATCTGAAATCCAGTGGAAAAGAAAGAAAGAAAGAAAGAAAGAAAGAAAGAAAGAAAGAAAGAAAGAAAGAAAGAAAGAAAGAAAGAAAGAAAGAAGAGAGAAAGTGCTCATTCCTAAGATTTGAGAAGTTAATGATCCTGAGGCCTTTTTGTGTGTATCCTTCAAACCCAGCTCCCCATCCACAGCTCCTGGCATCTTATAGCTTAGCACTCCATATCCCTCGCTGATGATATGTTAGCTGTGAGTGGAGGGTTGTAGAAACTGAATTAGTTTAATTTAAGAAACTAGCTACTATATGCACTCAAGGTCTGACTGCAGTTAGGAATCCTTTCTTTTTCTTGTGTAACAAAAATATATTTGTACAGGTATTCGGTGCGGATTGATGTACTGTAGGTTTCTCAAAGTAGTTGTATGAAAAAAGTTGTTCTCTGCCGTGTTAGCATTCTCTGATGAACACAATGGGCTGTAAATCTCATGAATTTATGTATTTGCTTAGTGCTTCAGGTTTTAAAGAATATAATCTTCAAGACAGTGCACAATCTTGGGGTAGAGAAGCTGGAGAAATATGAACAGTATTCTGTGCCTCAAACAGGCAAAACTTCCTCTGATTCCGGTGTCTGATCTAAGAACAGATCACAGCACGTGTGATTTGAAGATTATAGTAGTTAAGATTGTGGAATCACGTTGTGAGTGAAGAAGAAAAGGTGTCTTTCTGGGGTGTGTCAGCTACTTTACTTCAAAAATCTCCATAATATGGTAACTTTCTTTAAATTAGCATGTGTAGGTCAGGGTCACAAATTTTACGGTGATCTTCACATTTGAGTTTTTGAAATTCAGTTTTTATGCTAAGAAAGAAAACACAACAGAAAGCCACAAAGGTTGTATATATTTATCACCTATCTTATAGAGAGTTCATATCAATTCATAAGAAAATATGAAGAAAGAAAACAGAGTTGCTTAGCAAATGCAGCAATCTGTTTGGAGAAAAATTTACAGATGTTGTAAACAAATGAAAATACAGATCATTTGAATTGCATGAGAAGGAACACTTAAGTACAGTGGATTCAGTGATCACTTTGATGCTAACGGAAAATCCAGTCCTTGAAATGTTTAAATGTAGTTTATAAAAGTGCTGCTGTTTCTCCAAGCCTCAGTCATGTACATATTTTTTTATTCAACCCCCCTCTTTTGGTGAGAGGTGAAGAGTAGGAACACTAACATTTATCTTAACAAAGTCCTTCCCTAACTAAATTTTGAGTGAGCAGAAAAGTGAGTAGGACTACATGAGTATTATTTGTCTGTTCTCTGAGGAACAGGGTATCCTATATATGTCATTTTAGGAGACTGGCCAAAAAGAAGATGCCAGAACTCTCAACAGTCAGGGCTTTGCAACAGTATAATAAAATAGAGTAGGATAAAAAAACACCCAGTGAGGAGAACAAAGTCCTGAACTTGTAGGTGATATAATCAGATCTTTGAAAACCCCGATGTACTTAGTGGAGGATTTATTCTTTGACTGCTGGACCAACCCCAGTTAACTCTTGTGTTACAATCACCGATAGTTATGGAGAGCTGCCAACGCGCACAGTCTTATACAACATACAGCACAAGGCATAGTGTCTGTCTTGTCGTATCTTTCAAGAAAGAAAGAGATGGAAATTCTGGTACAAATTCCAGTATAAAGAGCAGGTGTTTACAATTTTAACTTCAGGAGAAGTAAATGGAGTCTTGTTTTCCTCCCTGGTTGCTTGACAGAATTATAATTGCAGTTCCCTTGATGATTATTTTTTTAAATTTGTTTTTGCAAGTGAGGTATTTGCAACTCTGACAGGTTGTTTTTTGTCAAAATTAGCATATAAGTTTCAATTTTTATTCTTCAGTATAAACTTATTTGTCCTTGTCTATTTTTTTACTTTACTTTTTAATCTTATTCAGCCTTTTCAATCTTATGCTTAATAATTCCTAGCAAACATCTCAGCTACATATTTCTTGTTCTAATATATATATCTTAAATTATTATAACTGACTACAACTATATAGAAAAGTTTCAATTTAAAATATCATTATGATTAATAAAGCTTTATAATTACACCTTATGTAATTAATGGTGTGCAAGTATGAACATGGTGAATACTATTTCCAGAGCTGATTAATCTGATGCAAGTTGACTGAGGCTTCAAATCTAAAACCAGTTGAGTTATTACTGTGCTGCATCAGCATTTATTGATTTTAAGGTACAGTGTTAGCATTCACTTATCACTGCATATTTTTCCCCCTTGCACATTAAAAGAGCTTGCCCTCATCTGTCACGATCTTATACTGCATAAATCATATAAAATGGTTACCTGTTTCCATGATTTATTTCATTTTTATGTTAATTATACTGAAACATAGGATTGTTTAATAAAAATGTTGAAGCTAATCTATATCAGTCATCAATATTTCTTACATATGTTACATGGTGGAATGTGTGATAAACCAGAATATCCAACATGTATGGAAGGGCATTTGAAGTGAATTAGGACTTAGCCTCACTTAGAGCTGAGACACATTTTAATTTTACAGAGACCAAACATAACCTGGTACTTACACGGTAATTTTTTATAAGTTAATGGTGTCTATTAATCATAATCACTAGAAAAATAAAGCATCTCACCCCCGGTTTCCACAGCCTAGAAATGTAAGGTGAAAGATATGCTTTAACTTCTCACAATTACTGTCTTAAGGCAACCCTGGCTTCCCCAAAAAATGAGACAAATATTAGAAACTTCCCAGTCAAGGTAAGACACTCAGTGTAAACTTGTGTTCTTCCAGAGAGGGTTTTTGTCTGGGGAAGCGCAGCAGGATCAGGCTAGGACATATCTGACACTGTGCCTTCAAAAGACTTGTGCTCATGCACTGCAAGAAGTCCTCTTGAAATCAAAGATGTTTCGTGAAACCAAAGGCTAGGTCCCGTGTAAATAGTCCTCAGAGCCGTTTATGAAATGGTCTGCGGCATATTTACGGAGGGCATTTCTCAGCTCACATGAGGAAAATTTTTGCAGGATCAGGGCCGTGACTAATCCTTAGGAGATCAGAGCATTTCCTATTTTCCTTTATAACATTGCCATTTTAAATTCAGCTGGCTCCAGATACTCTGGGTAAATCGAGGCATACAATGATAACTAAAACGTAATACATGGATAATATGTCACTCTTTCTTAAGGATGAGGAACATATTTTCACGAAACAGAGATTGCATTTTTTTTCTAGTCTGCTATTTCAGGAGCAAGAGCACCAAGCAAATGCATTTAGAGTCGTGGACATGTTACTGTTAAGGAAAAAGATCTCAGAATTGAACACCTCCTGATCTGCCAAATAATTAATGAAAAGTAATTTTATTATTATGACAACTAAACTCTAGGGTGTCATCTTCCTAGAAATTCAAGTTGTTGAGGATTTTAGTGTTTGGAAACATTTTTAATCCTGCAGCAAGGATTAACGAGCTGGTAGACATAAAAGGTACAGAATGTGTGTGATAATCTGAAGGTAGTTCAGAACATGTGCCGTTGTTTAAAGTTTCCACTGAAAGTATTAGCCGGGAAAGCAAGACTCCATCAGATTTTGTACCAGCTTATTGAGAAACTTCAAGTTTTTAATTAAATCTCTTGCCATTCAGATCAAATGAGAAGGGATTTTTTTTTAGCTAGCTTTATGAGTTCTGCAGCATTTAAAATACTTATAAAAATAGTAAATACATTTCACGAATTATTTGCAGCTTTCTTAATGAGATTTAAGTTGCCTTCTATTAAAGAAATCTGTAACTGCTTTTTCACCCACAGCATAACTGGTAAGCATGTTTATTATACTCAGAAGCCAAAATAATTTAGTTTTATCAGGTTTTGTGTCTGAACTGATATAATTTTCAAAAGCATTCTTTGCTTGCATGTTTCTGGTGTTTAATACTCTACTTGTTATTTAATTTATTTATGACACAGAAAATAAGAACCATTGCTGACTCTGAGCACCGTGGCAGTGTAATAAAACACAGTCTGTGGTTATTAAATAGAAATAACAAAGAAACAGCAACAGATTATTTAAAATCCAGTCATCCAGCTGAAAAGATAATAAAACTCTGACTTTTATCAGCAGAAAAAAAAACCCTAAGATTTTTTTTTCCCCAGAAATGGCTTAACTTTTCCCTTTTCATAACATTCTAGGCTTTAAACTATTAACAACTGATGTTTGTTCATGTCTGAGCTTTAAGGAAAACAGTGAGGGAAATAACCGAGCAGTAGGCATAAGTGTTTGATTTTTTGAGATTTAAAAAAAAAAAGGGTTAGTTGGCCTGAGGCTAGAATTTTCATTACATCAATGAAAGAAAGAAAACAGAAGCCAGCAGAGGGGAGTTATAGAAATTGACTTCATATAAACAGTGAGAAAAATCTTTTTCCATGGCCACCTACAACGTAGCTACTTTACCATCAGCACAACTTTTTTTACCAGTGGCACAGCAGCCTGGGCCCAATCCTGCCGGTTTAGAACAGGTTCCCGTCCGGCCAAGAGGTTTGTCCCTTGCAAGATCAGGTTAACAGTTTGTCAGAGAGAGCAGAAACAAAAAAAATTTTTTCCACGTACCTAAATTGACAAAGCTCATGACCATGTCAGCATCATTCAGAAAGTTGGTGTCGTGCAGGCTGGCTAAGGGAGGATTCTGTGTGGTCAGGGGGGTCATGCGAGATAATTGTATTCTCCGTGAATATCCATTTGGAGAGGCAGGGTATCCTTTCCGTATCCCTCTGCTCTCCCCTGCCATTGATCCCTTTAGTGAATACTCCAGCTCCTCAGTATCCTCTTCATTTGTCATGGCATTATACAGGTCCAGCATGAAGAGGGGTGCAGAAGAAGCCTGCTTTCCTGGTGAAAATGGTCTGGGTCTGTGAGGTAAACCCAGGATAGAGAGAATCTCTCTCTGAATCTCCCTTCTCTCATGGTTCCGCAGCCTCCTGTAAATAAAACTCGAATGGACATGATTGTCTCCTAAACCTCCCTGTGCGTGACCCACCAGAACCCAGAAATTCCAGAGCAAGCCCACGAAAGCTTTGAGCGCAGTTAGGTTCATCTTTGGAAAGAAAAAGAACAAGGAAAAAAAAAATTTAAAAAAAAAAATCTTTTCTCCTACTTGTTCTGAGTTCCTATGAGGTCTGCTTTCCCAGTGGCTGAAAAACAAAATTTACCTATTCTTCATGTCAATGTCATCTCTAAACGTAACATCTTTGATGATTTGTCTCCCCCCACCCTGTTTAAATATTATGGAATGTGTCAGGTTGCAGTTATTTCTAAGAAAGCTGAAATTCAGACTTCCAATTTTCCACTGTTGTTATCGTTTTTTCTGCATTTATGGAGCAGAAGACCAGTATTTTGTCAGCTGACCTAGGCATTCCTATATAAACCTTAGATAACCAGGTCTTTGGTGGGGAGCTGTATTAGCAAGAGCTGTTCTTCTGACACATTGTAGTTCCCAGAGTTATCTTCCCTCGTTATTCTGAGTTCTTCGTACACCTTGCGCTCTTCCCAAGATAAAATCCTGAGTCACAGATTTGTCTTGATCTGTACCTTGGTGGTGTAACACATATTTGTCCAGCAGCCTGGTGATAACTTTAACATCTTTTGAATCGCTTGAGTGTAAAGTAATTCTAAAGCATGTACTAATCAAATTAATGTGTTGCCATGAATTTACTCAAAAAAAAAAAAAAAAAAACCTTCTGTAAATCCATTCAACCCTTTTCAGCTTCTGAACTGTTATTTCCAACTCTAGCAGGCACAAATATAACAGTTCTCTTCAAGAGAGATCTAAAGACTAATGTAAGCACAACCCTGCTGGGAAAGAAGAGGCTTCTCATTGTAATTTGAAACGGGTATAGCAAAAAAGTCCTTAACCCTTCTCTTGCCAAACAGAGCTTTAAACCTCTTCCCCCCCTCAATTTACAGTAATATCCCTAATTTTGGCTATCTGCTGGTTTTTTTTTCCTAGCAGCTTGCAGAATCAATTTTAACTTTAACAATTTTAGGATATATAGCTAGCTAAAGGCACGGCGTAACGTGGAAGCTCTTGCGAGTCTCCTTATGAGTCTCTAGTTAGTAAACTTGAATAGGAAACTCTCATAACAGACTAAAATAGCATCTCATTAATTCAAGAAATGTTTATATTTTAGGTAAGTTTAGCAAACAAAGGTGACCTTTTTAATAAACTCTGTAGGAAATTTTGTCGGTTAGGCTTGATTCGCTCTTTTCTAAAAATGTCGGGAATGCAATCTGAATGAAAACAAATTTATTCAGCAAGCGAGATTTCAAGTTGTGCATAGCCAATGGTGTAATTATGGTTATAGTCACAACTTTCATAAACTTCAATTTGCAATGATAATTTATTCAAAGTACATTTTGACTCATAAATCTCTATATTATATTTCCCAGTAAATATCCAAAGCTAAGATTTAATCCCACAGCCTATTATTAACTGGAGAAAGAAACAGCTTAACTCAAGAAATAAGAAACATTAAATAGATTTTAAAGCTGCTGCCCATGAAATTAAGGTTCAGCTTAGAATTTTATGACAGCCAGCAACCGGTGTTTTCCTCTCACTAAAACAAAATCACATGCTAAATTTCATATTGCTCAGATTATTGGTGGTTGTTTTCCCCTCCTGTGCTTTTCCTTCAGTCTTGAGGAGACATTCCTTTGATGAAGGGGAGAAAAAAAAAGGACAAAAAAGGTTAATACATGACATTGAGGAAAAAACCCAGGTATATAAAACGCATCCTGTCGGGTTTTCCCTTACATGACTAGCACCTACTCAGCAAATCACACAGTTCTTGAGTAAACTTGGGAGTGTGACAGCAAGTATAGTCACACCCTAAGAAGCCAGGAACAATTTATCTAGTATATTAAGCACAAACGAGCTTTTCTCATATATTGTGAGTCCTAGCCTGTATTTACAGTCTAGTCCAGCTATTATTAAAATATAGCTGATTGTCTCTCATAAATCAGCACACATAATAGAGAATGCTTCTCCCAAGGAAGGCTATATCTCATGCTGGACCTGCTGAATTAACACTAAAATTAATTATGAAGGCATTTAGCAAAAGTCCTGTTCTCAGCATAAAAGCAATATGCTTGCTTTCCTCATTGAGGTTTTTCCCTCAAAATCCATTTCTTATAAGAAAAGTATTATTTCCTGGTTTTGTTTTGCTTTCACTTGTCCTGCTCAGACAGTTGCAATGATACATGAGACTACCACACATATGTCTTTTTTTAATTTGGCCATCGCATATCCTGCAACAAGGTTTATTTCTCTTTTCCAGTAATATATTTCCTTTTTTCCCCTAAGCATTCATAAAAGCCAGTGGATTGATTGCTCAGAGGATTTAAGTCCTCAGCCCATCAGTACGTCCAGCAATAGAAACTTCCTATATTATCCCACTAGAGTGTCTGGAGTCTTTTCCCACTTAAAAAGCCAAAAATGCCCTCAAGTTTGAGGATGCTTTTATGTTGTAAACAGTTTCCCAGACAGAAATTGAGTAAGAAAACATATAAACTAGTAATCATATTTTTGCCGAAAACAGCTCCTGTTATTTTCAGACAGCCACAACCAAACATGTGACCTAAATACAAAGGATTTATTTTACATTAACCTACCCTACACTGAAGCACCAAAAGTCCTTGACTAGAACATGAAAATAAAAATAGTTTTTATTAATATAAACACAATGTCCTTTTGTAATAAACCTGTGTCCCATAAACAATCATTTTTAACATGGATATCATAAGTGGGAGATATAGTCAGCTCTAAAAATGAAAACCTTTGCTACACAAGTGAAAAGGATCTGCAATAGCTGATAGGTCCCATTTCGTATTTCCAATATCAATCAATTTACTTCTAAGGAAAAAATACCACATACAATTTCAGCATGCCAACTTATTTTATTTGAGAATATATAAAACTAGATGGGCACAGAAATATGGATGTAGTTTAGGTTGGGGTTCAGTTTCAAAGTCACCTTAAATCTAGGTTTCAAATTTTACAACAAAAAATAATTCTGAGATGTTTGTATAATATTGAAATTCAAAACAAATGCCATGTTCGCAGCATTTTTAGATGCACTCAGATCTAAATAACAGTTGATGTCAGTGTAAAGCATTGACCCAAAATCAAAACCAGGGATTTGAACATGATGCCCCAGAGATTCTAGTTTTACCCTGCATCTAAAACTGAAATTCTGAAATATAAAACCTTCACACAGACAGACCTTTCTTCCCCAGATGCTCAACCTGGAAGCAACATAAGAAATCACCTGACCAGCCCTTATCCAGTCCTTTAAAAAAAAAGAGAAAACTAAAATGACTCCAGAAGTGAGCTCCCATTAGGGATAGATGTCTGGCAGAGGAGCACGTAAGACGCGGAGCACTGGAGAGCCGGAGCCTCAGAGGCAGGAGAGCAGCAGAGCACCGTGGAGGCAACCCTGGCAGCGCAAGGTAGGAAGCAGTTGCATGAATTTCTTAAACAATGTGGCATATATGTACAGGATGAGTGAATTCAGAGCTTGTTACATTTGTACTAACGTAAACAATGTTAGAGCAAATATCGTAAGGGAAGTAAGGAAACCTGGGAATCCAGCTCTCACCAATCTCGGATTCCAATGGGTCACAGCACTGCAAAGGTGAAAAAATGTAGACCCAACAGGTCACTGCAACCATTGGGGGTGCAATTGTGTTCAATGACCACTACTCAAAAATACATAAAATTAGTGGATGGCTACTGAATGCAGAATCCCTCTGGGTTCTCAATATCACATCAACCGAGACTGATTTCCCCCAGCAATGGTTCTCCATAACTGTCTGGCAAAACAGACTGAAACGCAGACCTTCTCCAAGATATTTCCAGTCTAAATCTGAAACATGCGCATGCACGCTGAATGATTCTGCTGGCTCCTTCCCTCTTAATGACCAGCTAAATTTGCCATTCAGATCAATATTATGCATAAACAGATGATCCGGCATTAAAAATGTGTAAATGTGTAAAAAAATGTTATCTCTCTGCCAGGCTATGGCTGCAAAAGGTATATGGAGAAAGACTTTTATGAAAAGGTTTCATGAAAGCAGGAAAATCATTAGAGGTTAAAATTACAGATTCCTCAGCAAAAAGAAAACGAGTCTTCTGGACTCTTCCCAGGACAGAAATGTTACACAGGCACCATAGTTAGGCATACCTGATATACTACCTGTATCTAAGTTGGATTTACGATGGCATGGACTGCATGAGGTGTACATATGAGCCTTTGCACGTAGGTATGCATATGTTCCAAATATCCAATCAACAAAACATGTACAACATCTTTCACTTAGGGTTCATTTCATTTCATTTCATTTCATTTTATTGAGTTGGATGTTGTATGAAAGTTGGATTCTTACCCTGCAAGCATATAAAAGAAACACAAACATATTTTTCTGTACTGATGAAAGATACATCTCCTAATGCAAAGGGAATTCCATTTGTAACGGACACTGTGAAAATCTGTAGAATTAGCTGCAGAAATTGGCAGTTGAGACATAAATTGAATATGATATTTGTAAATGTTGCATATGTATATAAACCCCTTTTATTCCGGATAATCTCACAGCATTTGTTAATTAATCGACAGGAACCATTTCAGATGCAGAAACACTGCCATTTTTGGAACAGAAAATTTGTTCAATGTTATTACTTTATTTAACTTCATATCAGGACAGAAAGATAGCTGTCCTGAACCACAAAGATAGCTGTGCTCCACAACCACAGGGGAATTTTACAATAATCACTGGGGTTTTACCCAACCTCTGTACACTTTACACGTGTTCCTGGGGATCATTAAGCATTATATAAAGAAAGTACTTCTATTTTATGCTGCAGGCAGAGGAATGCATTGCAAAAGCGCTCAATACTTAGATTATAGTGCAATTTATTCAGTTACCAATCAGTTTCCTGTAGCAAAAGAGTTTTTTGTCCAGGATTTCAAAAGCTCAGGCAAAATCACAAATCAGCCTAGGAGGTAAGTCATCAAGCATTTTATAGATGGCATTTAATAGAACACTTTGTTTAAAATTTACAGAAAGACCTCTGGCTTTAAGTATAATCATCTGTGAAGTTTGTTCTATTCATAGTACATGCACACTGTTGTAAAACTATCAGCACAGAATAGTCTGTAGCATTAAAAATATACTCTTCTTTAACATTAAGAAAATGGAGAAAAATCATTTTGTAATCTGCCTGAAGACTTTTTTTTTTTAACTTACTGTGTTCAAGGACTGAAAAAAAAAAAAAGGAAAACTTGTTTCACACATACTCTTCAGAATACGTGAACCACAAAATATACAATTAATAATATGATCCAACATCAGAGTGCTGTCATTTGCATAATTTACAAACCCAAAGAGCTCCCAGAAATCCCCTTTGGTTTACAATAAGCCTCTAATTAGTTGTTAAAAAAAAAAAAAAGGAAAAAAAAAAGCAACTGCACTGAGGCAAATACAAAACACTTGGACAAGAGCAACATTTGTGAGTAGCAAAGCATAACAATTTTAAAGAAGATTATTCTTGGCTCAGCTTGTAGAAGGATTTTATTGTGCCCCAGCTGCAGACTGGTACCTGCTAGTCTCATTGCTCTCTGGCTGCAGCGCGGCCATAAGCATTTTGTGGTGTTCCCGGGCTGGCCCCAGCGCTTTTTCAGGGAACCTCTTCTGCCTCTTGCTGGCTGCCTTTCTGTTTTCAACTACAAATACGTACAGAAATTCATCCCTAAACGGATGCCTTCCAGGTAGCTGCATTGCACTATTGTTCATGTTGTGAAATATTCTACCTATCTAAATATAGGATTTATTTCTTCCCTTGAGCATTTTGCTACTAAGTTCTATAGACGTGGCTTTAGCACCTCTACTGGCAACTGAATGATGCAGCAGTCTCTCAATCTGTAAATTAGTTTTGGGGGTTTTATACCTTTTTCCTGTGCTTTGTTTTATACACACTCTCTCTCTCTTTCCTATACATCCTCCCATTACGTCTCTCTACGTTTGGTCTACCATTTGGATGTGCTGTCTCTGGTCCCACATGGCCTTTATTTTTCAGCTTTTTAAACTTTTTTCCCACCACCATCTCCATTTTCATGTTTCTTCTTTCCCTCCCCACATATCTGTAGACAGATGTTATTTTCTTCTTTTAAAACGACTTCCTTTGTTTAGCAATGTTTCCCATTTTGTAAGAGATCAGCTGGCCTCTCCGGCAGTAAAAGAGGAGCTGCTGCTCCAGTACTTTCAATTAAGTGAGCACTACCAGGAATCACGCAGTCCTTGAGAGAGCAGTCATCTCTTGCTGATGGAGGAGGATTGCGAAAGAAAAAGATGTGCAGGGGACCATGTAAGACTATGCGCATCCTAAAATCTTCGGTGTGTGCTGATGGATCTTTCTACATGGACTTTTTCAGGCGTGTTGATCCATCAGGGAGGCAGCCCAGAGCCAGCTGAGGAACTGGCAGCAACCCAGCTACAAAATGCTGTAAGGTCTTCACCACAATGGCTTTTTCGGGAAAACAGACAGTATCAGAGTCAGCTAAGAAGCAGCAGTACGATACCAGGGATTTTGTGAAATGTTCAGTAATATTAGCAAATTATGTTCTGCTGGCACTGTTTCCATACTAGCTCAGGTCAGAAAGGCCATTATTTGTATCTTGTGTGTTTGTACTAAACCATCATCACAAGAACCCAAAAGAAGGTAGCAACCAAGCTGCACTGAGACAGGCAAGTGTGTGAACACGTCACGGAAACCATTTAAATTCGCCAGGGTTGGGTCTATTCAATTAGCCAACATGCGGTAACAGTGTGGTGGCAATGGCCGTAACACAAGTCAAGAAAAAGTCTTCAGAATAAATATTGGTTTCCTGAATTTCTCTCATTAGACCATACTCCCTTCTAGCACATAATGCCTTTATCTTGCAAAATGATTACAATTGGCTACAGCTGATGAAATTTATTTAATCAACAACGAATAATTGTTGCCAAAATTTACTACAACAGTCTGTTCAAGCCAGAGTTTGCTAAGCTGGCAAAGCAAAGGAGTAAATTGAAAAGCTAATTTATGCTGTCGACCCAGAAAATCCATTTGTTTTTCTCAGACCTTCGTTACAGTGGAAACACTTAAACCTGTACATCGAAGTGGAAAGATCACTTTAGCTGCTAAACTTTCCTTTATGTAGCCAGAGGTCTGACAAAAGGATCTGCATAATCCATGTCCCTCATAAACCAGGCTTAGGCATGGGGAGCACGATTTACATCGCAACCTCTGCATCTGAAACTGCACTGTAATCTAAACATGGCAGAGACACACAGGCAGTCCTTCATTTCTGCTTCTTTAGCTTTACTACCTTGTAGCCATGTCAATTATAAGACAGTTACTGATGCAGAACTGCAGAGCAGTCTTTTCCTTTGGAAAGTGGATTCACAATGATATTTTCATAGGTTTTACTATTTGTTGTTCTTTATTACTCATCAAAAAATGTATCTGCTTTTCTAGAAACTCAGCATTGGATCGTAAAAATAAACCGGATTTTGTTCATTCATAGCTTAGATTAGAGTGGTACATGGTGAACTTCTTTAGTTTACTCAGTCGTTATATCAACAGTGCTGAACAGTGCTGGAAAATGGGAAACATAACCCCCATTTTTATAAAGGGAAAAAAGGAAGACCTGGGGAACTACAGGCTGGTCAGTCTCACCTCTGTGCCTGGCAAGATCATGGAGCAGAACCTCATGAAGTTCAACACGGCCAAGTGCAAGGCCCCACACATGGGTCGGGGCAATCCCAAGCACAACTACAGGTTGGGCAAGGAATGGATTGAGAGCAGCCCTGAGGAGAAGGACTTGGGGGTGTTGGTTAATGAAAAGCTCAACATGAGCCGGCAGTGTGCGCTTGCAGCCCAGAAAGCCAACCGTGTCCTGGGCTGCATCAAAAGAAGCGTGACCAGCAGGTCGAGGGAGGTCATTCTACCCCTCCACTCTGCTCTCGTGAGACCCCACCTGGAGTACTGCATCCAGCTCTGGGGGCCCCAGTACGAGAGAGAGACATGGAGCTGTTGGAGCGAGTCCAGAGGAGGGCCATGAAGCTGATCAGAGGGCTGGAGCACCTCTCCTATGAGGACAGGCTGAGAGAGTTGGGATTGTTCAGCCTGGAGAAGAGAAGGCCCCGGGGAGACATAGCAGCCTTCCAGTACCTAAAGGGGGCCTACAGGAAAGCTGGAGAGGGACTGTTTACAAGGGCATGTAGCCATAGAACAAGGGGTAATGGCTTTAAACTGAAAGAGGGTCTATTTAGATTAGATATTAGGAAGAAATTCTTTACTGTGAGGGTGGTGAGGCACTGGAACAGGTTGCCCAGAGAGGTTGTGGAGGCCCCCTCCCTGGAAGTGTTCAAGGCCAGGTTGGATGGGGCTTTGGGCAGCGTGGTCTAGTGGAGGGTGTCCCTGCCCATGACAGAGGGGTTGGAACCAGATGGTCTTTGAGGTCCCTTCCAACCCAAACCATTCTATGCTTCATGAGGTATAGCTTACTTCCACATAGCCTAAGCATACAGGTGTACCTTTTCATGGTGATTTTTCAGAGTAGATGCCTGATATTTTCTGTTCTCATTTTCTCCTCCCTTTGGTGATAAAATGTGCACTGGGACAAAGTAATGAGAATTTTCTATGACATTCAGATAGATGTTTTCCTTATCCTCCTTTGAGCCTTGCTAGAAGAATCAGATGCAATGGGCTGCTGGGAAAGCTTCAGGCTCAGCCTTGTTGTTCACCTTTTAGATGCTGTTGCCTCTGGCTCTGGCCACATGTTCCTCTGGCATGAGAAAGGGGCTGCAAAGCTGAGGTCAGTCTCATGGAAGAAACATTTTGCAATGATTTATTCTGAAGCCCAAGGTTAACAAATTTCTATTTGTTCTCATTTCTTCATTATAATTCAAAGTTAATCAATCTTCACTATTTCTGTAAAGAATTGTGAAGGTTGTTTTCCTGTATTTACAGACCTTCAAAGAACTAAAATCCTCTGCTTTCAAGCAATGAAGGATCCTCTTGATGCAGATGAAAAAAGAAAATATATTACAAGATGGCCAGAAAGCTTCAAAACCATAAGAATTCTGGCTTGTTTAGTGCTCTCCTAAAAAACATAAAGATGACCAAACAGATTATTTGTATTAAAAAAAAAAAAAAAGAAATGAAACTTTTCAGTCTAAGAATTTCTTTGCCAAGTTCAATCTAAAATTATTTTTTATGGCTACATTATAAATTGCTTAAAAATGGGGTTTATAATGGAAATGGTGACAGACTTAACTATGGCGGCACAAGCAGGCGCCAGCATAATTACAGTCTTCTCAAGACACAACTTATTACAAGCTACGCAGCAGAGCCAGTATTTTGTATTTTAATTAAGAAACCTGGATTTTGTTTGTAATAATTGACTGTTATGCCGCCCCTCTTGCCAGGACACCCTTGTAAAAGAGACTCTTGCCTCTAGTAGTCTTTCTTGGTTAAATATTTTAAATAAATTTTATATTGTTGACTGGAAGATTGCATGCATTTTATAGGTCATTATTAACTGTCTTTTGGTGACTTCAGTTGTTCTATATTTTTTAATGGAGATTTTTGTTCCTCTCATCTGTGACCAGAAAAGGTTTACAGTTTAGGTCTCTCAGAAGTATAATACCATAACATCTGTGTTATCTGCCTTAATCTGTACCACGCAGGCCTTCCATAAGAAAGCATGTTCTTTAACCATGCTCTCCTAATGCCCTAGGCAGGTTCTGCAGACCGTTATCCTGTGACACCAAAACACTTAGACCTTCTCTACACAGCCCTGACAAGGACATCACCACAGCTCCCGCCCTGTGGCATCTCTGCTGAGACCTTACAGAAAATTTCAGTTCCTGGACACCGAGCCGTATTTACTACTTGCCTACAAGCTCCTTTTGTTGTATGCTGCTGGGGTAAAAACCACGGCACGCAGTGGCCCAAGAAAAATCAGCTGTTTGCAGGCAGTGAGGGCGAGGACCGGGCAATGCCGCATGGGATGCTGCCACCTCCCGGCACCGCCGCTGCCAGACGTTCTCCCCTCGCCTTTTTCCTCCACAACATTTGCTGCTACAAACATCCTCCGTCAGTTTTCGGCCTTTACCTTTGTTTTTTGAGTTCTTTTCAGTTGTTCTTCATGACGCTGGAGTGTGTGTCCTTCCACAGCCAACAGTGACAAACAGCATCAACTCTTTACAAGTATGGTCCGCAAGCATTGCTATATAATTTTGACAGGAAAACAGTGGTGGTAATTAGGTAGTCAGAGAAGGACCTTGATATGCACAAAATTAAGTAGGTCAGAGCAGCTCATGTGCAGTTTAACATGCTGTAATAGTAGTACCACACAGGCACATACACAAATGAGATTGATAGAAGCGTTTAACATTTTTAACTGAAAAGCAAAATATGAATTGAAGCAGTGCAGGACTAAAATAATATGTTTCTCAAATTAATTTTTTTTTTCTTTACCTGACTGCCACTGGGTACAGCAGAGACTTGGCTAAAAGCATTGCTTGCAGTCCCTTTATTTCTCTCTGTTTCGCCTCACAACGATGCTGTTCTAACAAACATTATTCGGTCATTTTCCCCCGGGACTATTTACCAACTAGAGAGATTATCAAAGTTAATTATGTCACTTCCTTTCTTTTCTCCAACACACTCCCAGGCTAAGAAAAGAGATAAAGGAGTCAGCCTTACCAGCAGATCTCTCCCCGCTTCCTCCGACAGAAGTTTGCCTCCTGCCAAGGGGACCTGCAATGAGTCTTTTGCTGCCTTTGGCTCTTCCGAGTGGAGCACAGGGAAAAGAGCATAGGAGATAATCTACCACTACAGGGTCTGGAAAAAAAAATAGCAAGAAAATAATGGTATTGTGTTGTGATTTTCTTTTGGGTCCTGAAACAGCTATCGGTATTACATTACCGAAGAGTTATAATTTTGGCCAAACAGCTGAATGAAAATGAAAATACAGTATTTGTTTTTATTTTGTGTCCTTGGAGAACAAATGTAAAGTGAAGAGAAATTTAAGGGAAAAATACACAGCAAGAAAATTGATAGAAAATGCACAGAAATTATATCACAGGCCTTTCTCAAATATCTATATTTGAGGTTTTAAATATCTCAAATATCACTCTTCACCAGCTATTTATTAAGTGGCATTGATTTCTACTGTGTGAGGAAAACAGGCTGGAAAATATGCTTCAGTGATAATGTCCAGGCAGAAAAACTGGTGAACAAGCAATAATCTGTGTGATGACTGGAAAGGCTGGAGTCTGAGCCTAGGATGCCCACGTCTAGCCAAGGTCCAGCGAGGTCCCTAGGAACCTCAGAAAATTCAGTTGATGCAGTGGTGGATCATTTTCTGGATGCTGACTTCCACTCTGCTTTTAATCATGAGAAAGGGAAGCTTTTAAGATGAGAATTCAAGCAAGTTCGAATCAGTTGATGCCATGCAAGGGAAGGAGCACCCTCAGCCGGGTTGTCCAAGGGAAGAGGCACCCAGCGCTGCCCAAGCAGGGTTGTGGATGCGAGAGCAAGGAAGCAGGGTGGAATGGAACCATGGGGATTTAGAAAAGCCAGTAGATTTGAGGACTGATAATGAAGAATTATTGCAGTAAGTGCTACTGTAGGTCCAGTTCCATAATTTTTTCTCTGTTTGGCTATATGCTAAAACACCTCTTTATCTGATCCTCCAAATATAGCTCAAGCAATATTTCATCACGCAGGAAATGAGAGGGACCAACAAACAGACTGTGTGTGACAACGAAAAAGAAAAACACCAGTCCTATCATCTGACTCCTTTATCCAAACTGACTGGTCTGATTGCCTTGACATCATGTTTATCAGTTCCACATGTTTTGGGGGGCTTGGGGCCTTTTTCTAATTCCCAGAAAAGGATGCCTACAAAGGTGAAAGCAGAAACCAGTAGAGTCCATCTCCTAGGAGTATGTATTTGACTGCAGCATTTTGTTATTTTGTGCTATAGAAGGGAAATTAATAAGACCTTTTAAAAACAGCAAAAAATGTGAAAAGGAAGATGTATTTCAGAAACAAAAAAGATAATGTGGCAGAAAAAGGAAATAAAAGAGGATAATTCTGTCTTCTACGGTCAAGAGGAGGACAACTACAGACAGAGAAGACCTTGAAAACCAAAAGCTTTTCCTCTTGAAGTGTCTCGTAACGTGAACTTGTTATTGTCAAGATTTAGGCTATTCAAGAAGAAAAGAGAGATAACCAAAAATACTATGGAGAGTGATTGCTAGAAACCAGAATTAGGTATCAGTCTCACAAGAATGATATGCAAATAGGAAATTAATGAAACTAAATCTCTGCAACTAGATATCAATAGCAGAAAAAATACAATACGTAGAATAAAAGATTAAGTGTTTCTATTGGAAATAAAATACTAGTTTCACAGTATTAGTCAAAACAGAACTTCCTATACAAAATGTACAAGAGCTAAGAGCTAAAGCTTCATTTTGTTTACCTGAAGCAAAACTTTTCTGTCTCATGTCATTGTGTAAATAAAAGGGTCATTAAATCTGAGAGCTCAACAGGAGCTGAGCAACAGGATTATGTGGTATCATTAGCTATTGTCAATCTGTGTGCAGGTTCTGCAGTCATCCTCCATTTGTTCCCCAAATGAAGTACAGAGCATGACTATTTCTCAGCTGGAATTGTTCTGGTGACTTCTGTCATAACACTGGAATGATAGAAAATGTTGGCCAAATCATGCAGGCTTTAGTCAGGCAGTGCACCTAATTAAGTCAGTGGGAGATTTTCCCTTCATGCAAGCTGTAGAATCTTTATTCACTCACAGATCATGATTCCTATCTTCCCTCCCCCCCCCACAGTACTGGAAGATGGTTTGAACACTGTCTGGCTGTTTAATGCGATAACAATCCAGTCCACGATGTACCATCCTGTGTAGGGATGGAGTCAGATTTAAAGGTGTGCGTTACAGCGCGTGAGCAAACTCACTCTAGCTGGCAGTAAAATGTACTCTGGCCCTGTTCCAGCAGAGCACTTAATCATATGCTTATCAGTTAAAAGGATGACTCAAATACTTCAAATTATGAACACGCTTTTATGCCTTGTTGCATCACACCCACAATGTTTGCACCATTAGCCCGGATTAATATTAACCAGAGGCTGAAAGAGATGAAATGGGAGAGAGAGGTTTAGAGCGAACTGACATTCCAAGCACTGCAACACACAACTGTGATATTTTGATCCTGCTAATACTTTTCAAATGGTTTGTACAACCACCCGCTTAACAGATGAGATCTCTAATTAGAAACTTAAGTCTCTGATCTTTAGGAGTATTAATTTTTTAAAAAATAACCTTGTTTTTAAGTCAGCCCAAACCACCCCACTTGCATTTAAATTGTGCCATCAGTATTTCAGCTTCCTGAGCTGCATGCTCACCATGTCCTAGGGTCTTTCCTTTTTCTAAAACTATTTCTCTTACTTGCTGTGGATGACACAGTATCCAAAAACTCAGAACCATGTTGATGATGACCGAGTGAGGTTACCCACAGTGCTCCAACCAGGCTCCAGTCTGGCACAGCTGCTTTTTCGCAGCCACACAAACCTTTTGCCTTCTGAACCACCGGCATGCCCTACTTTTCCACATCGACCTGCTTCTAATGAAATAATACAAGAAGCCCGAGAAAGATTTCTATGATAAAATAGTAATGAAATGAGTGCTTTGGGTGGATGATATATAATAAGTTGACTTTTAGTTACTGTGTTGTTTGATAAAAGGTAATAAAAGGGATGTACCAAACCAGATAACTTCAGGCATTGGCTCAAAAGACAGTGGCTACAGACAGTTCTAGTTGCACAAATCCATACACAAACAAGACATAATGATCAATACTTGGAAAATTACTTCAAATGGGAGAGAATCAGAAGTCTGATAACAGCAAAAGTAAGAGACCAAAAAAGAGGAGGGACTCCAAGGGCACCTAAATGAGAAGATGATATTGTACAGGAAGTTTTTCATTGTAACTCGAGAAAATACAGGGAAAGTCCGACTGTGTAAATAATTACTCGGTGTGAGTTTCTCAGGAAAAAGAAAATCACAGTTGATATTTTAGCCCCAAGCTCTGCAATTACTATCACTCTATAAATATCTTTAGATTACAAACCGATATTTTTTTGCATACCCTTGAAAAAAAAATTTAGCAATAACCTATAAAAGCAAATCCACACCATCACTTTTAATGGTAGCATGAGGCAGATACTAATGAGAGTGTGTTCACTCCCATGCTCACTAGACATATTTATCAAAAGAATGAAGAGTAAAAGCAAAGATATCCACACACAATCTTAATTAACCCAATAAATGAGAAGTGAAAAAGTAGCAGCTGGCTTTTACATGACATTTATACTTGTGAATGAAATTTGCACAGACACCATCATTTACATTTCTTATTTCACCTCCCATTTACAGCAATGTGAAACACCTGCCATTTTATTTAGAATATTACTAGCTTAATAAAACAATCTACAAATATTGTCCATTACTTACATCTCCTCTTATTTCCCATGGAGGTGGCTTAAACAACTGGAAACTGACCTCTGTTATTTTTTATCTTAACTTCACTGTTAGAGTGCTCAATCTGGTTTGACAGAAACAACCCAGGTCCCCGTTGGTGACTATTCAGGAACTTCGTAGGACAGGCAGCAATGCCCACTGCTTGGTCACTTGCGGGAAATGTGATTCTTGCCATTGGGCCACGATCTCTCTGGAGGTGGCCTAGGGTCATATCCATCCTGCCTAATGGCAAGCACTGCATGAGGCTCCAAATTATGATCGTCATAAAGCTAAGGCCCTTCATAGTCAAAAGACAGAAATGGGTCTAGCCAGGATACATTTCATGCATCAGGCGTCCTCACCTTTCTGAGCTCTGTAATTCTCCTAAAAGGACAGCACTGCTCCCCAAACACTCTCCAGCTTTTTCTGTTTAACAGGAGGTAGGTGTGTGAATGACTATATAAAATCAGTTGTGCGTGGATTTCTATCATGTGATTCTTCCATAAATACAGAGAAAAGGGAACTAATGAAATATACCATGTCAACAATCTGCAGTAGCAGAAAGCATCCATCCATCCATCCATCTATCTATCTATCTATCTATCTATCTATCTATCTTTAGCCAATATATCTAGAGGTCATTTTCAGCACACGTGTGCCATTCATTGTTCACAGTACAAGTATTAATGCATGGCTCTTAGTTAAAATAACTGTGGTACACTTACAAACTGGATATGTCTAGAACACGGTATAATACTGAAAATTAACAATATCTCTCATAAAAGTCATTGATATTTTGATTAAATTAATTGAAGAAATTATTTACTAAATATCTCAGTGAATTATTAACCCAAATACATCAAATATCTAAAATGTATAAATAATGAATTTTAAATCTGTCAGAGTATGGGTTAAATATATGAAAAATATTATTCAGCCCCACTAATAAATTTTCTTAAACAATTTTAATCCTGCTTGCTGGTTTATGCTAGAATAATATATGTCAAGCACTGGGGTTTCTCTTAGAGCTTGGTTTTGTATAATAACAGAACTCACCTTTTTGGAGAAACACAGATTTACTATCAAGGAGACAGCTATATGACAATCTTGATAGAGAAGCTGGTCATACTGTGGGCAAATTTAATAAAGAAATAAATCAAACATTAAAATAATTCTCTGAGGAAACTTACTTCATTTGAGGGGAGAAATAAAGGTTCACCAGTAACCATAGTGAGTTCATATTATTGCCATTGTTTTTATAAGTTGTTGCCATGACTTTTTTGACTTTTGGGCTAGATTGGACTTAAAACACAACAGATGGCTACAATTATGTGTCTGTAACTTTTTTTTTTTTTTAGAATAACTAAACAGAGCATAATAAAATAAACAGGCTTATATTCCAAAGAGACTCTCAAAGTTTAAGAGAGCTATAGATGGTTATTAAAAAAACCCCAAAACCCCAAAACTCTCTAGACTCTCTATACAATAGGAATAAAGCATAAATGAGAAATTAGTTTCACAAATGTGCTGTTTTCAGTAAGCACATAATTCATTCCTATAATCTAATTTCTCCAATTAGCAATTTCAGGAGCACTGAATAAAATGAAATCGCATTATAATTTTGAGATTATTTGGGGTCCAAGGGTGCATTCCTTTCAACGGCACAGCTTCCACTGGATTTTGTCTTAACAAGAGGTGCTAGCTTGGGCTCTTTGTAGGGTAGTTTTTAAATAAGTACAGCTTAATTGTAATATTTATTATCTAGAATGAGTGTTGAAGAAGACTTTGGATCAACTGCTTTTTAGAAAAAGAAATTTATTTAATTACCTCATGGTACTTCAATTTGTATATCAGTGGACTTAGTAAAGGGCAAAAAGAGACTTTAATATGGAGAAGGAAAAAGGCATAGAAAGGACGACAGTACTGACCAAACACCCCCCCACTAAATCAACAACACAGTGTGAGGTGAGCATCCTTGTGTCTTTAAGGCTGTGTTATGTAACTAGATTACTTTAACACAAGGTGGTTTGAAGAGCGTAAATGGCTTCAACTATATCTGAGTATGTCTGACATAGAATATCAGCTTAACCTTTGAACTTTCTAGCATTTTTTTTTTTTGCTATTTTATTTTTAAACAAAGTAGTTAATTTATTTCTTCTCTAGAACTTTTCAAGCTATTAAGGCAATTATAATCATACGTTTTAGACACGTGTAGGTTACTGAAGACTTCAGGTATTATTAACAATGTCTTGGTCATGCACTGCCTGGGTAGGTCAGCAAGGAAACATGGCACGGGAATGAGCCTTTCTGCTCCTGTCACACCCCAGGCTGCTAAGTCCAACCCGTACAGCACAATCCCACAGTTCAGTTGCCCATCTATGACTGAGGCAGAAAATGGAGGGTTTTTTTCAGAAATCACTGTCATCTCTTCAGTGACTACATGACCATACCTGCAAGATTGACATGTCAAGCTGTTTTGCAACCTAAAGTCAACAGCTTTGCCCTCATTAACAACATAGTCTAGCTGAACTTCATGACCTGTGGATCCTGTAGACAAATGCAGAGTAGCAGAGACTTGGACAGATCAGTCCGCAGCACATGTAATCTACTACTGCTATGAAAAGCAGCCATAACTTGCCTGAGAAGAGTCCTGTGGGAGTCTGGATCACTAATGGTGCAATGTCTTCATTTCTGCATATTTGTGGAACTCTATTCTCATCCCTGAGCACATTTAGCACATTTCCAAAACCATCCAATAAGCTTCGAATGGACCACACTGGAGAGGTTTTGACATAATGGTGGCAGCACACTGAAGGATCAAGACAGTTTATAGTAAAATGCCTCCTTTACCTCAGAAGATAAAAAAGCAGTTGCTTGATTTTGGTCCTGTTGACTCAACAGTTCTGATGATTGATCTTCTCATTTTTTGTTTCTCCTCCCTGCTGTACACAGCTTCCATGGGACACTTTTTGCTTTGAAAAGTGAAATTTTACACTACTTATCAAAAGCAAAGAGAATTTTTAAAGTAAGAAATCATCTAAGCTGTGAAAGCAAAGGTGACAAGCATGAGAAACTTAGACAGCATAATAAAAACATGATAAATCACAAGACACAAGCAAGATGTCTAGTTCTGCAAAGCCCTCCAGCATATGCAAACCTTTAAACATGTGCTGAAATTCACTGAGGCCAATTCCTCTTAAGTACTTTATTGTATCCAGGATAAGTTGTAGAATACAGTAAGTAACAAAAAAGGCCAACAGACATGTCATATTTTTCAAGATTTATTTCTACACATTTACTAAAACTCTGCATACAAAACAAGGTAATTTTGCCTTCATAGTGTCCACAACTTTTAGTCTATTATGATATCAAGCTCACATTTGCTGTAGCACTCTAATTTTAGTCAGAGTAAAATTCTTGGTAAATCTAAACATAGGCAATTTATTCAGTCTGGCTATATAGATATATATTCAAAAATGCCAAGGAAAATTGGAAAAACAAATTTTCTGTACCACTAACACTTGTTTCAGAAGTGTCATGGAAAACTACAAAGGGTGAGAGGAAACAGTACTGTTTAAGGCCAGCTAGACCAAGATGGACACTGATTAAGCTTAATCATGTGAGCATGGTTCATAGAAAAGGCTTTGTTGAAGGATATTCATATACACTGTACAGATACATTTTCTGTATTTGGTATTCCTTGAATTATGAAGTATAGCTTTTGCTTAGTTTGGTTCATTTTCAGTTTAATACTGATTTCTAATGTATGGAACATGTTTTGTTCCTTTCTTCAACAGTTCCTTTAAAGTCATCTCTTCATTTTGACTCTGGCTAGTTAAATGTTTCCTAAGAATCTTTATACGCGGTTGAGGACTACATGAAAAAACACCAAGGACGCCACATGAAAAGGAAAACTCTACTCCAGTTCCTTCAAACCAAATTCCATCAGCTTCTGTTGAAATCATGAACTCACCACTTTCTTTACGAGAGTAAAGCTGACACTCATGAATCCAAACACTCTCCAGAAGTTTCATTTTATAAGATCTGATGAAGGATGAAACAGTGAGGTCTTAGATTTGTTTAATAGGTGAAGAGATATGACCACACCAAAGTGTAAATGGGAATTGCTAGGTTGGTGTGAAGAGTTTGAGTTCAGTCTTGCAGCACTATTTATATGAGACTTCTCTCTCCTACAAGAAAACTTATGGGGGAGTTTTCTACAACTTGCTCAAACACTTCATGGAAAGGAGATTAGTTTGGCTTTAATTTAACCAACTAAATTGAGTGTTATTACTGGAAACAGCTCTAAGCTTTTCAATTCCCCTAATGAGGTCCAAACTTCTATGGATGCTATCACCTGAGACTACTGTAATATTTTATTTGGATTTAAATCTTTAACTTGGCAGCACTGCTGCGTCTCCGTGGACACCTCTCATTTTAGTTTTATATTCTCCCAGGTGGTTGATTACTTATCCCCGTAACAGGATTCCTTTTCATATCGAGGAAGCTCTGACCTCCATTCCAGCACCGTACTGAAATTTTAGCAGACATGGCATGTTGTTTTTGTTTGTTTTGTTTTGCTATCAAGACCAAACAATCTATTATATCGGATTTATTTGACAGATTTTTTCAAGGTACCTTAATTTGCTGAGCTTCTTTGATTCTTAATGTCATTTGGAACTAATCTCTTCTGCTAACATGAAAGCAAACTAAGAGCCAACATTTTTTATGGGAGACAGGAAACGTATATTTAAAGGAGTGCTGTGTTATCTTTTACAGCAACAACAAAGGGAATATAGACCCAAATATACCCCCAAATGACATATAGTTGATTTTTTAACTGGTTTCAAGTGTAAGTCTTCTTGGAATATTTATATGGTATCAGTGAGAGCATTAAAACCTGCTTAGAACCACAACCACAAAGCAACATTACCGGCTACCCTAACCTGCCCAGAACTCTAGCGGGTCTCAGATCAGTTGGAATTGTCATCAGAAGAAGCTGTTTCACAGAATGAACTTCCCTTTGTTTAACACTTTCCCTCTGTTTCATGTTTAGCAATAGAAAAGTCTACCTGTCACTTGCTAGGTGAGAAGGCAAGACCAAGCTCACTTAACTAATATAGTTAACAGACAGCGTATTGCTTCAACAAAAGAAGAGAGCCATCAGTTAAAACAAGGAAAGCAAGTTTGACAATGTTTATATTTTCTGCGTAATAAAAGGATGAAGAAATGAGAGCATCAAAAAAACTCAAACAACCAAAACCCAAACCCAAACTCAAAATAAAGGGCAACTTCTAATAAATTACAAAATAATTTGCTTGTATCAGCACATCATTTCAGCAGTTTAAAGTAATACAATGGGCTTCCTCAAACGACACAACAGAGGGAAGGGTGTCCTTTGGAAAAACATGTGTTTTGTTCCTCCTCATGCAAGGTAAGAATTCAGAAGTTTTGGGGTAGTGTTGGGGTAGTTGGGGTAGTTTTCTCAGGCTTGATTCTGCAGGAGACAATTCTTGCAAGAACACATTCTCCTTCCTAAGGCTCAGGACAAGCTGGAGAGAAAACAGCTTAGTTAAATTCCAGCAGCATATCATTGTCCTGTCTTTTGGTAATTGTTTCCTTTCATCCAAATGAATCTTTAACCCTTTATCTTAACAGAATAAAAGAGACTTCTTCCATTCTTAAACATTTGTGGTAGTTTAGGAGTTCTTAAGAAACAGCAAATTCTTATTCAAGGCAGACCAGCATACTCCAAGCAAATTGCCTTTTTCAGGAACTGGGGGACAGGATTGTCGCTGAGCTGCAGGAGCTACTCTGGGGACTGTGCCTGATGCCAAAAGTACAGAGGTGCCTTCGGGTACTCTTAGGAAGTCTTCTTTGTCAAGTAAAACAAGGTACCTGAAACCAGCTTACGCTGAGAATACACACCCTCTTTATGCTCAGCCAGCCCAGTTTCCTTCTCCAGAACTGCATATCTGATTCTCTCACTGGAGTTGTCAGATCAGATTAATCCAGATTAAAAATATATAAATATCTGAGCTAGGTTACCCCACCCACTGGCAGCAGAGTTTAAAGGAGATAATGGGTATTGTGCCTAAGAAAGCCTATACAGGGAGCAGCACGCAGTGGCTGACACAGACGCAGACATATGGAATGGGGAGTGATGAATCCAGCCTGCTCCCTTCCCGTCTCTGGTGCAGACCCGTGGACTGGCGTATGCTCAGTCGCCTGTCAAACGCTACACGGACCAACCTGACACACGCGGGAGCAGTGACGGAGGGCAGCGTTCTCATTCAGGCTGTGGGGATGCTGCGTGCCCTCTCTGGCAGACCTGCAACGTGTAAGTACGCTCTTTGGAGACAGTCACCGCAAAAATCAAGGGAGATTATACCACATATGTGCGAGGAGCAGTTTTGCAAAGCCCCATAACAGATTTTCCCATGAGTAGCAAAGGTCATATTCTGACTCTAAATTGTCTCTTCTTACCTGTTACTCCTCAGTGTAATTTCAAATCCTAACTTCAGTGCACCAGACAGCAAGAGTCATTCAAAGAAAAGATCCCAGATTTTTTTTTTTTAAAGGAATAAATAACTCATTTTCCCAGGCTTTCTTAGAAATGGCTGAAACTTCTCAGCCAAAAATTTCCATAAAGTTCAGCCTGAGGCACAGCCAGGATATAAAATACTACCCTGAAGAAGCGTTCAGTTCAGAAAATCATAAGGGCTTGAAAAATGGGGGTTAGAACTGGCAATATTAAAAGTATGGGTGATTGTACTAGTCTCAATAATATACAATCTACGGAATATCTAGGAAATATTTTAAGTCACAAGGACAAGTTAACTAAGTATCAGCTAATTAAAGCAAACTAACTGAGGTCTAAGTGTTTTTCTATTTGGAAACTTTCTACTGATGCTCAGCAGTTCATCTGTTTATGCGAATATAAAACGATAGGGTAAGTTTTGCTGGACTTAAGCACCCTCAACCTGAGAGGTGGCTGGGTTTTTCAGTGTTTCCAGCCTGAAGATGTTATTGAAGCCAAACTTTTAAGGAAAAACATTCACAGTAAACAAGGGCATTAGCAACTGCAATGTTGCTGATGGTCAGAGAAGCACTTAGGGAAAAATAAGTCAAAGCATAGATACATATTTACATACACGTGTGTATGCTAGAAAGAGGGGGATTTCTATGTATATGTGCAGTGCATACTTGCTGCATTATTCAGTGAAGATTCCAGCTGCTGGAACTACAAATGTTCTAGGAAGAGCTGGCAAAACAAGGATTACTGCTTTGTTACAGTGTTGTACCAAAACCACATTAAATTGAACATCTCTGAAAATGTTAGTGAAAACTGTTACTGGGTAAAAAAGCTTTCCATACAGCAAGTCAATATGCTACCTAATATAAAGAACTTAAAATACATATATTATATATACAGTCTTAGAACTTAATATACATTATAATGGAAACATAATGATAGTATTTGCATCAGTTTCATTGCACCTTTGCAGCTTCTTTTGGATAAGTAGATTTTTCTATGTATTTATTTCATACAGAAATTTCTATAGCCCATGTATGATTTCAAAGCCACGTAAGTACAAGAGAATTTTGTAATCAAATCTTTGTGATTTAATTTTAACGTTTATTTGCAGAGAGAGTGGGCCTATACACTCAAAGGAATCTGGATAATGTATGACTAGATATACTTTTAATAAGTGAAATCTCTGCAGTTGTGGGCAAAACCCCGTATTTAAATCCAGTAATTGTAATTTTTGTATAAATCACTGAATATTCTGGTCCAAAGTATCTTCTGCCATCTAGTGGGCACGATGTCTCACAGGCTGTTCTTCCACGCTGCTCCGAGAAGCAGAAGATAAAAAATACCTTCCTGATTGGAAACGCAATTGTAATTGTTATGCAATTAGCAACAAAACAGGTTCACTTCTGAAATCTTCTCTAATATAACTAGTTCTCTAGAAAATTTTTCATTAATACTAGATTCTATGAAGACTTTAAACACTGGATGTGTTTAATACCGTAACTTTATCTCTTGAAGTACTTCAGTATATACTTAAAGTTCAGCATATCTGTATACACCAAAGACCAAAGGCCATAATATCAGGCAATGTGAAAGAGGAATCCAAAGTAATAGTTTCAGTTTCAAGGAAAAGCCTGAGATGGTTTGCTGTCAAAATGCAAAGGACTAAAACCAGTGTACCTTTATACTGGATAAAACCTCTTCCAATTGATGGCACAGTGCTTTCACTTGTAGATTATTACATTCAGGATGCCCAATTTAAAAAACATTTACTCTAGTATATAACGAGATGAGAATCTTACAACGTTTAGTCCAAATAAAACCAGAAGACATCATAAAAGTACCATAGCTGATCATTAGTTTTCCTCTTAGCTGGGCCTCGAAGGAATTTAATAGCTCAAATAAGCACATCACAACTGTCAGTGCTAAGATGCAATATTATTGTATTAACAGATACAGTCCCAATCTGGACCTTGGAGTATACCTTGGAAAGCTATGTTGGGCACTTTTGTTGGAAGAAAGTGACAGGAATCCAAGAGAGCTCCTGCAACATTCCTTGATGTTCCCACAGTCAAGCAATAAATGAAATCACAGCCTAAATCCACAAACACTGTGCACAGAGACGGGCCAATGCTAGATTCAGAAGCCCTGAATTCAGGAGTGAGGTCATTCTGATCCACATTCCAATATGAAAAAATCACAGTTCAGGCCTATCCAAATTGGACATTTTATCCTCATTATGCCACTGAGTAGGCAGGCGTTATTCCTCTGAAATCCCTCACTGACATCAGAACTGGGCCAAATTCTGGCCACAAGGACTTGCCTTCAGGATCAAGGTGTAAGAGACCCTGCTGTCACAGTAATGGCCATTACAAAAAAGTTTTGTGTGGTGAGTTGGCTCTGGCCGTCAGCTAAGCTCCCACACAGTTGCTCGCTCATTCCCCCCACCAGTGGGGCCAGGGAGAAAATAGAACAAACAGGAGGGAGAGAGCTCACGGGTTGAGATGAAGACAGGGAGACCAATTACCAAGCACTGTCATGGGCAAACCAGACTCAACCTGGGGAACTTTACTTAATTTATTGTCAATTAAAATAAACATTTAATTACTGATCCAGGTATTGGGGAATAAAAAAGACAAACATCAAAGCACTTAGGGAAAAAAAGCACCCTTTCTCAGGCTCAACTTCACTTCAGGCACCTCTCCTCCCCCACTGATCTCCACTTCACTTCTTCCCTCCAGGACTTCTCCTTCCTCCTTTTTCTTCCCACTCAGTTCCTTTGGTGAGATGAAGGGTGGCACAGGGAATGGGGATCCTGGGGAACCATAGTGGTTCCTCTACACCGCTTCTCCCTTCTCTCGCTTTTCCTGTGCTCCAGCATGTGTCCTCCATGGGCTGCCATGCCTCTGAGGGTGGTGCCTGCTCTGCCATGGAGCACCTCCTACTTCTCCGAGCTTGCTGTTCCCTCTGTTGTTCCTTCCTCAGTTCCTCCTCCTCTCTCCCCCTCTCTGCCTTCCCCTCTGTCTCCCCCCAGTATTTTTGCCCTTTCTTAAATATCTTTTCCCTGAGGCACCCCCACCTTGGCCACGGGGCTTGGCTGCGGTGGGTGGGTCGGAGCCGGCCGGAACCAGCTGTGTCCGGCACGGGGCAGCCCCGGCCTCTCCTCACAGGGGCCGCCCTGCAGCCCCTGCTGCCAGCGCCTGGGCACCCACACACAGTATAGCTTGGGGTCTAGGTGAGCTGATTAATATTAACCTAGGGTTTAATGAGTTTTGTTTATAATATTGAAAGTAGCAGTAAAGGAAATCATGCATCCTACATGGGAAGATTATTTATTACAGTAAAAATACAATTAATGCTAGACTATGTGCTTGTTGCATTATTTGTTTTCCCTTCACAGGGTCCCTAGTAACTAAAAGCATCAGGGAAATATTTATTTACTGTTCCTGTCTGGCTCAAATCCACCTTTTTTCAAATGACACAATGGTCTAAGCATTTACACTAAATCCAGCAAACAAATGTAGAAACAACAACAAAATCAAATATGCTCACTGAACTAATTTCTGCTGGGTGATAAAATATCTCTGTCTTGGGTATGAAAGCAGTATCCAGCCCTCTCCTCTGTGGCCATCTTCCGAACTCTCTCCGATCCTGAAACAGAGAGAAGAAAAGCACCTGAAACTCCTGTTTCTGAACTTTTGTCTTTATGTCCCTGTACATGCCACAGCTGTTCCTTCAAGGAGAAATCCTGTTTTAGGTGGTCAGGTAGGGCTGGCGGCAAGCAGATTCACTGGAGGCACACCAGAAAATGGTTGGACTTGATGATCTAATGGTTGGACTTAATGACCTTAAAGGTCTTTTCCAACCTAAATGAGTCTATGATTCTAAGATGACTTTGGTTAGCATTGAAAGCTAGCAGTTAATGTTCAGATGACGATTAACCAACTGCCCTGTATGCCAGATGGAAAGAAGAGATGAAACAAAAAATTCTATATTCACATCTGAGCTTCTCAGCATACATTTCTTCTAACAGAAAATGAGCAGGAGAGAAAGGAAGAGAGAGCCACAATCACATCAGCTTAGGTCTCAAAACTGCCATCCTCTCGAGTCACACAGGGAGGTACACTTTCCACTAAGGAGCTTCTCAAGCAATTTACAGTTACTGTCATTTACAGATGTAACATTATAGAAAACACCCAATTTGTTAGTGGAACTCAAACCTACCGGCTTGTTCAGAGCATACTTGCAGCCAAAGGTCAGCACAGAAATATTTGGGAGATTCATCTGGCATGTGAATACCTGCTACAGCTGGTACAGCTCATGCTTGATTTAGAGCAGAGACTCAACTGCCGCTCTTCCGCATCCACAGTGAGTCTTTACTACTATTTGCTATTTTTCACTGCCTGAAAAAACTAGACATTAGCTACCTAAGCAGCTGGCCTGAATTAGGATTTTAACTCCAGAAGAAGAAATATAGATGAGGAGAGATCTAGATCTGGCACAAGCACAGCAGATTAGGAACAGCAGTGCAATATTAAAGTTCTTCAAAAGTATAGACCAAGATGAATTTACAGCTAACTCTACTAGCAAAACACAAAAGGGAATCCAAGTTTAGCATTAAGCCTGTGGGAAAATTACTATTATTTTCTTTTTAATGTCATCAGACTCATTAAGACTTTTATTTGATTGAAAATCCAAACACAAATGAACTGAACTACCTTGCCATTCAAGGCTGATTACAAATCTTTGACAGAGAAACACAAATAGCCACTATTCACAGATAACATAATGAAGCAAGTAGATTAAAATTTTTTCCCCCTGAAAACGATGTAGGAATAAAATAAATAATAATAATAATAATAATAATAATAATAATAATAATAAACAAAGACTGAAAGGAGTAAAAAACAACTAGTTTATTCCAAGATCTGGAAGGTTTTTTCAATTTATGCAACAAGATTCTGGATGGACATGTCATTTCATTTTTCTATGCGTCTGAGACCATTGTTAAATGTAGGTGTTGCAACCATGTCTGATATGTTGCAAAGCTTCTTAAGATAAGAATTGTAGGTTTTAATGTATTAAAATTGACCAACAAGAAAAGGGTGGTAATGGAAATCAAGACTTCAAGGCTTCCAGCCTTAGCCTCTGTCCCAGACAAAAAGGCAGTTCACTGAGAAAACAAAATCCCTTGATTAACTCGCTATGATTGCATGAGTATATTGGAAAAACACAGATTGCTGTCTTATTTAAAAATTATAATGTGATCATAGAATTAGAGATAATGCTGCAAATTATCCTGATGAGGAAGCAGAAATAAGGTCTCCACTTGATCTTAAACCTGACATTTTTTTCTTGGTTCTTTTGCCTAATCAGACAGCTTTAGCTTTTTCTTACTTACATTTATAATTAAACATCTCTCTAATTTGTAGCATGGGTTTTTTCCTTATTTTCCTGACTCACCATCTATCAGGTGCAAAGCATAGTTTAATAGGGATAAGATAAAGTTGTCATAGTGAGATGGGGATCTAGGGAGCCTTCCTTCTTTCATGAGGAGGTGCAAGCATTCACTGTCTTCCCACACTTGTGCAACCATATCTTTATATCCTCATACACAGCAGGGACTAGCTTCCCTTGAAGTATTAATTATCCCAAAACAGAATGTAGAAAAAAATCAAAGCAACTCTAGCTTTCTGCAGCATGTGCCAAAATATTTCTCTGTGTTGAAAATTACTGTCTTTTTAAGGGTCAGCTTTCCACTGCGAGTTACAGCAAGTAACTTCAGGATGAAAAATGGGAAGAGTTTTAATATGCAATTCACTGGAAGTTTACTTTAGACAATAATTTTTTGTAAAGGGACTGCAATAACTATTTTGTAGGGTTTTATTTGTGCAGTGCTTCCTCTAGCATACATGTAATAAATAGTAATAACCACTATAAGCAATAGCATAGACTGACCTTTAAGCTCCACAAGAGTCATACTGAACAAGACCTGGTCATAACTGCATTTTTAATTAGATGCTCTTTTTAATTACCATTTAATCAAACAAATGTCTTTTATAATACTGCCCACATCCTCTTAAGCAATCAGTACATTTTTTTTATATACAACCTTACCAAAAAGGTCACAACAAAAGTAAGCCATTAAGTTATCACAGATAAGCCTGGAAGTAATTATGTAAAGCCAAACAAATCCTGACAGATGAATTAAACAAATCAAAGTTCATTGTTAGAAGGACTAGAGCCTGACCCAGTAACCTCGTGTGTTTGTTCCTTAGATTCCATGAGAAGAGAAAAAGAGGTCCTCAGAAACCCAAGATAAGAAAGATTAGTACTAAACATGTTTATTAGCATGGCAGTCCTTCATGACCAAGGAGAGTTGGACCCCATTGTACTAGATATTGTAGAGGAGCAGAGCAGCAAGTATACTGCCACTGTCAGAAAGTCTCTCTACTAGTGTACCTAAAATTTAGCCAAACTAGAAATCATCTGTTAAAAAAGGGCAACTTTTTAAAGTTTCATTAGAATAATTTAAAAATTCTTTACACAGAAATTCAGAACCAGTCCCCAGATTAAGCTTGAAATAGGGACTGCTCCATTGCTCATCCGACTGCGTGTAATTGGGGGTGGGGTGTAGTCTGGGTTGCAGGGGGTGATGTGGTTTTTTGTTTGCTTTTAAGACACTTTAGATTTTTATTTACACTTCAGAAAAATGTATGCATTTAAGCAAGTCAACTTTTTTTTTCCCCCCTCCAGATTGTCTGTATCTCTAGCAGGAGAAACATTGTGTGATGCCTACCATGTGACAAATGTAATATTTGATGAGTCAGTTTTACTAGCTTTAATAATACCATAATTGCCCTTGATTAACCCTTACAGAAGAGCTGAAGATGTATTCTAAAGAGCTAATACAAACTCAGAGTTGCTTTTGAGACCAAATTAAAGTAACTATCCAAAATCTGCTGTTAATCACACTTTTTTTTGGACATGTATATGATTTAATCAAACTAGATATTAGGAATCAAACCTTTACTTAATTTAAACCAGTGAAATATCCCCTAAAATGTTTCTGGGATGAAGATCTGCTCCTCTGTTTCTAAACTTCCCATTGCACAAGGTACAACCAGTAAGAATACTACACCTCAGTGTACTGCCTGTCATTAATATAAGCACAATTTATTTTTGTAAGATTATGTTCAGTTTCCTTTCTTAGCTTAGAGATAAAACAAGAGAGATATTTCAGTCACACAGGGAACCAATAGTCCCTAAATGTTCTATAACAATTTAAATGTATTATTTCCATTGCATGAACTCACAAATGTTCAGAAAACCTTTACCACACACTTGCATTCCACACAGTTCATTCCAGGAAGATAGTTTCAAATGATGGAAGATTTTCTGCTCAAGGACATTAGTTTTTAAATAGTAAAGACAAAGAAATTCAAAATTTTGTACACCAGATGGCAATGTATTCTTAAAAATGGCTGAACAAACTGGTTCATAGAGATCATTAGATCATTGCTGTTTATTTCCGAGTGCTGTACTGATTAACCTGTCACTGGAAATGAGACCAATCCAGAAGACATTGCTCCAACTGCTCTGATGAGCAGATCTGACTCTGCACCTGAAACTCTGAGCAGAGACCTTCTTTTCAACAGGGGAGATTTTCAACTGCCTTTTTTAAAGGGCAATTTTTAGTGTTATATACTCCAATTGCTCAAGTTGAGATTTCAGATTTATATGAGCAGTTGTATTGTACGCACCTTTTTATTTGATAATTTCTAACATAGTCTAAAGAAAAAGGATGCTTAGAGCAAAATGCTGTAGTAGAACAGCATTAGTGTTCAGCTGCAAGTCAGCAAGTCTACAGGGGTTCATCTGTCAACATTCAACCTTCTACTAAACCTCGTCATCTCTAAAAAGTTGTCAAAGAAAGATGCCTAGCAACATTCAACAGAAGAAAAGGTCAAAGCATATGTGAAACCCTAAAAATCTTCTTCTATGTAAAAAAAAAAGAAAAAAAATCTTGAATGCATTTCTTAGATTTTTCTTCTCAGCAGTAACACAGTTAACAGCTAAACCACACTGACACAAACTTTGCATCGTGATTGTGTGTATTACAATCCTAGAAATAGAGGCTTAAACCTAAAAATCATATGAGTATTTAGTATACCACCATAATAATTAAAACTGTTTCTCATAGAAATTCCTTTCTTCATCTCCATGCAGTGAATTGTTTTTAGCCTTGATCTTCCAGTGGGGAAGAAAACTGAAATGAGTCTTGAAACACAGTAAGGAGAACACCACCATTCCCCATGGAGAGAAATCCAAACAAATGTTTGTTCCAGCAACTGAAGTTTCACCATCTCAGACACAAACATTCCCTTGCAGTTCATGTGATCTTTGTCTCCCAGTAGCAGAGCCGTCGTGTGTCATCAGATATTGTGTGGATCCAAGCTTTCTTCCAGGGTCTTGATCTGATCTCAGGTTTCTACAGTGATGGCTGGGCAACTTCCTGATCATCTCTTCCAAAGGCCCCATTTTAGTCACCCAGCTGGAAGCCAGTATTAATCCTGCTTATCACAACAGCTCTGTTTCAGTGCAATTGCAGGTTCCTGTCTTTCACCTTTTATCAGCTCCACCCACCATAGCCCTGCTTGCCACAGATTTGCAACCTGTCCCATATCAGGGTCTCATTCCATGAGACAACAGAATTCCTGCTTTTTCCTTAGGGGATCACTGCTCAGAGCGTCTTGTGTCCCAGGTGTTATCCTGAGTCATAGCACATCCCACGCTTTCATAGAAGAACTGCAGGTCTCATTTTCTTCCTAATTTATACCACAGCAAGTACAAGGTTTACTGCTACTTCTGCTTCCTGAGGGATGCATTGCTTTCTGGTTATTTCAGGTCCACCTAAAAATACACCTTTTCTACAAAGAAAGCCTTTGCAGGGCACTATGTCCAAAAATTCTTCATCCACTTAAGAATGCAATGGAAAATTGTAGGCCACATTTATTTGTCTTAAATTTTGAAACCAAAATCATGGGTGTGTGCTTGAAGTTAGGAGTAGAGCATCTCTCTGTACTCTATGGAACAAGATAAGGCAGGCCCTCTGAGGCTTTCTAAAGATTTTAGGTGACATGAATTTCCTTCTGAAACTGCTTTACTAGTAATCAGTGTCTCTCTTATATCTAAGAGTGTATACTCACCTCTTTTGCAAAACCCCTGAGAAATAGGTATAACCAGAAAGTAAATGTTCATGGCTATAGAGGAAAAAAAAAAATCATAGAATCCTAGAATGGTTTGGGTTGGAAGGGACCTTAAAGATCATCCAGTTCCAACCCCCTGCCATGGGCAGGGACACCCTCCACTAGACCAGGTTGCCCAAAACCCCGTCCAACCTGGCCTTGAACACTTCCAGGGAGGGGGCATCCACAACTTCCTGGGCAACCTGTTCTAGTGCCTCACCACCCTCACAGTAAAGAATTTTTTCTTAATATCTCATCTAAATCTACCCTCGTTCAGGTTAAAACAGGTAGTTAAATCCACTACAAAGAACTGTGAACCTTTCACTCACTTGGAAGATCATACAATGAACACCCACCCACCTCCCCGCGCCAAAAAAAAGTTCAGAAAATTAAAATCTCACCAGCAACTGAAGTGCTCACCTATTTACAGTTAGTTTGAAAGTGTTTAAATATATAAAAGACAAGCTATATGAGTAACTTCTAGTTTTGATTCAGTGGCTGACCTCATTCCCACAGCAGTACATACAGAGATGTGTACACCACCTGTTTTGGGTAACTAACTCCCGGTTTTGCTGCGGGGTTTTGTTCTCCAGGTTTCCCACACTGTTTATGAGCTATCTTGCTCCTGACATGCCTTTAGTGCTGACCAACCAAACCCCCTTGCTCCTCAGGAGCCTTTTGGCAGAGTACAAGTCAGTTTAGGGATGCTGTAATAGATTGCATGGGTAGGAAGTCAGCAGTTCTTTCTCTCTCTGCATGAAATAGTTCGAGGTCATGTGAAACTGCAGCAAATAAAATAATAGTAAAAAATCTGCTAAGAATGACAAGGTATCTTTCAAAATAGATCAGGTACCCTTCAAATGTAATAATTTTGAGACTAATCTAAGTCAGGATTGATTATGTCTTTAAACGCATCTTCAGAACTAGTCCATTCCAGGAATAAGATATCAGGAACTATTGTTAAGGTCATGATGTACCTCTCTCAAGTCATGGCACATTTATAGGAGCCCCAGGTTGCAAAAAACATCTATTAATAGAAATTGAAAAAACAAGGTACACACAGTGAGCATTGTGTGCAAATTCAATGCAATTCCACTGATTGTGAAGGACATACAAAGAGTCCAGGTCAAAGAAATAAAAGCTGTGACTATTTTTAAGCCAGATTTATCTCCTTTGTCCTTATATACTTGTAGCAGTTTAAAAATAAAATTTGACCATTTACATAAAAGAGCCAGAGTCCAAAACAACGATATTTTCCTCTCATTTTGCAACATTTCTGACCTGATAACTTTTTTCATCTAGCCTTAACAATCATAGCCAACACTGTAGGTATATTGGTATATTGAGATAAAAATATTGTATAACACACAGTATATTTTGATTATGCCGACCTTTGCTGCTATAGGTAAGACATTCCTGAATCTTAACCTAACTCACTCAAGTACTCATTACAGTCCAACCATAAAAAGAGGGAGATTAACTTAAATGGCAGAACCTGGCTGTGAACCTGCCTAAAAATGTTGGCAGCTGATTCATACTGCCATCGCTGCTGTGGCTAAGGCTGTTACTGGTACCCAAGCCATTTAGTCTAAGCAAGCTCAGCCACGCCTGCACAGGTAGGGTCACATTTAATTGCATGTGGATTTTTAATAGTTTGACCATCCATTTGAAAAGTACTGGGGAATAACTGAAGAAATTGCTGAATAAAATTCAGAAAGCTAAGGTTGACAGGTTTATACTTGCTATAGCATTTCTCCTTTTTGAATTTCACTCTTTATTCTCAGGCCTCCTCCATTTAGCTCTTCTCAGTGAGTAGGCTTTGCCAAAAATAGCAAAATACTCTTGCAAATAAACTTGTCGGCTCCCATTTTTAAAGTGGGTCATGGCTCAGGTAACCTCCATTTGTGAATAACTAATGCAGAGCATCATAAAGTAACTTGATTTTCAGAAATTTTGTGCAGTTACCCACTCCTCCCACTGCAAGTCAATCCTCTTAAGAATCTGAAATTGGTTATGAAAGGTTATTAGTCACTCTTGAGAATATGGGCCTTTTGTACCTGGTCCTCCTAAATGGAGACTCTGTAGAAGAGGTAGAACCTGTCCATATCTTCATTTTATAGCAGGTGGTAATTAGATAATTAGTTTGTACCAAAGTGGTGAGACACTGGAACAGGTTGCCCAGAGAGGCTGTGGAGGCCCCATTCCTGGAAGCGTTCAAGGCCAGGTTGGATGGGGCTTTGGGCAACCTGGTCTAGTGGAGGGTGTTCCTGTCCGTAGCAGGGGGGTTGGAACTAGACGATCTTTGAGGTCCCTTCCAACCCAAACCATTCTATGATTCTGTGTTTCTATGAAATCAGCATCATCTCCAATTTACCTCAGCTTATGCTGATCAGATACAGTCTGCAAAAAGAGAAAACCTTGCACTATTAAAATATGTGATTTTAATATGAGAGTGGAATCGTTTACCATGAGGTAAATTAATAGACCTATGTGTGCAGTGCCGATTCAGGAAAATGGTACTCAGGAATTTCCATTTCAATCAAACAATGTAAGGTTTCCTAACAAAACAAGGTTTTCTTTATTTCATACATCAGATATTCAAGAAAGACAATGTGATATATTTAACCCTAAAAAAGCGTGGTACTTTTCCAGTAAATATTAGGAAATTATTTGAGGACTGTACTGTACCACACTGTGAGTTGTAGTTCATCTATCCCGATTCCTCTGACCACTGTGTTTTAAAGAAGATGTGTTAAGCACAGTTCTAGAGCCCCTGGTGCAAGCCAGACTGTAAACAACTGACTTTATTGCTGAATGTTTTACCGACAAGAAAATTGCTAGTCTCCTCTGAAGCAAAGGAAGAAAACATTTCGCTGGAAATTCTTTTGCATGTGAAATTTAAGTTAAATGGTACTGACAAGTTATTGCACTCTGACCTCCTAAGTTTGCATAAATTGTGGCAGTAGGTTCAAGTGTTTGAAAAACATCTAGAATGAAGTGAAATTCCTCATTAACTGAATCCCACAGTCCTTATGAATGCTGTAATTTCCCTCCCTTTCGTTTCTACACTATTCTGAATTCCCTTAGCACCTGCAAAAGAGTTCACAACACTTCCCTGAAGTGAGACCTTCAGGGAGGAAATTCACATCACCAAACTTCAAGTAAATAGCTTTGTTTTCCTAACATCTGTATACAGCTAATGGAGAGAAACAGGCACCTCCAAAGGTGCCTATTCTGAATAGGAACAATGGATTATCTCTCTTTGGCATAGGAATCAAATTTAATTTAAGCTTCTCCTTGAATACCTTCCTTTCCTTTATGTTTTCCTGTGCATGGGAAAACAGAGAGAATGCCCTCTAACTTAGGTATTTGAGTTAGATACCTACAATTTGACAACACAGAATGACCCATATGTTCTGCCCTCCACAAAGATATTCTAGTAATATAGACTATCTGTTGCACTTTGATGGTCTTAGCTCAAGACATCTCCATTGGTTTGTGACAGAATTGTCATGACCGTGTAACATAACAGTTCATTTTCTTTTACAAGTAAAATAAGGCATTTCTTTGGTCATCTTTTGTCTTTATGGATTGTTAAATAAGTGTTCAATTTAATGAAAAGGGAAAGAGGAGATCACGTTATAATGCAGTCTATAATGCCCTATGACAATTTCATTCTAGTCTTCAAAACCCAAGTGAAAAGAGGGACCTTCCTCTACTTCTATGATAACATTATTTCTTGAATCCTCCTCTTAAAAACCTGCAGGATTGCTCTGCAAATGTGAGCTCAAACAAGAAACAACTTGATATAATTCAAAATTAACTCACTGTTGTACAGAAAAAAACCACAAAACAACAACAAAACCCCCCCAAAACCCCCAAAACCAAACCTAAGCCCTCTATTTGTCCTAATCTTCTTTTGGGACATTGCTGACATGAATAAGAGAATCTAACTGATCAAAATCTTTCCTACCATTCAGGTGCTGATTTCTTTATTAATATTGTGTTACAGTTCCCTATATCCTTATTTTGCTGCATAAGTAAAAAGCCTAAGTTCTAAGCAATCAGCAATTCCAATTAAATCAGCATATCTAGGAAAAATTTTATTACCAAATAAAACATTTTTAGTAATAAAAATATTGATCCTCATGCTTAGGGGCGTGGTTTGATAACAACAGCCTGCAACGCAGCTGCTAGTTCTGAGCTCTTGGCCAGAAAAAAAATGACCCTGGAGTCTGTGACACATTAAGTATATCATGCGGGTCAGACAACAATGTTTCTATGTTGCAAACACAAGTGTTTAGTGCATAATATATTAACTGTACATTGTTAAACACAGAGCAATGGAAACTTGCATCTAACCATGTTTGGTAAATTAGAGTTTATATTTCAGCTCATTTACAAAGTAAGGGAAGAGGAAGAGCCTACAATAAACACTTGTCCATTTTGTTAAACATCATCAATAAATGACCCAGCAGTGCAGTTCCTATTTAAGGGTGTAATGTTCTTACATATAGTCTCATGACAGAACAAAGTCAAATAAACTTGGGGCCACTACACGCTTCTCTTGTCTCCTGTCGCTCTTCTCACTGATGTCCACATATAACCACATTGGCTTACTGCTGGGAGCACCTATTGTCCAGGGTGTGATTGCTTCCCAGCACAGTAAAGAAATCAGTGTTATCACTCAGCAGAGAACGCACTTTGCCCATAACAAGTATTTAAGAACCAACAAAAGGAAGTACTTTTTCATACAACACGTAATTACATTTTGGAACTCATTGCCACAGGATGTTGCTAAGGCCAAAAGCATAAATGGAGTTAAAGAAGAGACTAGACAAATTCATGGAGAAAGGGTCCACCAGTGGCTATTAAAATATGATGATCCAGATGCTGCTTCTAGCTCAGGAAATCCCTGAGCCATTGATTGCCAAAAGCTGAGGAGAGACGAAAGGACACATAACAGCAAGATAAGACTCAGCACTGGTGTGTTATTCTTCTGTCTGCTTATGAAAAAAAAAAAAAGTCATATATATATATGTATAAAAGACATATATAATGTCAGTCCTACGCACAACCTTTTGATCTTAAGGTAACCAAAAGTTAACCAATTTTGGCAAAGAGCTCATGAAGTTGGTAGAAATAGGTAGATCAACAGAAGACAGATTTTTTTAATGCCTTAAAGCTGCAGCATTAGCTCAGCTTTTATTAAATATCTACCCAAGACACAAATATATGGGAGATCCAACTGCATTGAAACTGTTCACAGAGCTATGTGCTATTATAATTTATAAATATTGCATAACCTATTAAAATACTTGCAACTGAATGAAAGCTGTAGTAAAGCATATAATGAATACTTAACACTCAACACAGATTTAAGGTCATATAAAAAACCTAAATAATCCAAACCCCAGAGTCAATCCAGCTGCTGAAATGCAATCAATATATGCCATGAAATAAAACAAGGAGAAAAACCACCCTTAAAACCAATAAGAAACAAAGTTGTTTACATTTGATAGTCAAAATGTACATTTTGTATTACTATGCATTTCCAGTCTCATGCCATAAAGTCACATCTGCACCAAATGTTCTACCCCCTCTCTTTGAACTCCTTTGAAATGTTTCCTTGGTCTTTTTAAAGGAGTGTAAAAATGGACTCAGACAACTAATTCAAGATCTGTTTTGTTTCTTGCCAAGATTTCCTTCCAGATTATTAAGAGGGCCTCAAAATTTAGCTAAACAAAATAATAGTGTTGGAAAAAAATTAGTGATTCATTTGAAAAAAACATGCTTCTTGGCAAAAAGGAAAGGAAACTAATAGGAGACAAAGGCAATAACTGAAGTACTTCCTTATAGAAATAAGCATGCATAAATGTCAACACTGATTCCTTATAGTCAGCACACATGGTATGAAACTGTATTAACTCTTTGTGTGTTGTACAATATATATGGCAGACCGCTACAGACAAAACCAGTCAAAGCTGGTTCATGACTTAACCTTTTATCCAGCAAAACGTCTTCATGGCATTCCTGAGAGAGCTAGAGTGTCTATAAAAGATAGAAATAAAAATCTGTCTTGTTAGAAGGTATTGTCCATTGGGAAAACTCTAAACCTGAACACAAAGCATCAGTATAGAAAGACTACAATGCTTGGCGGGGAAACAGACATGCCTATGGGACTGCTTTTTGGACTGATCCTGACTTCAGTATATTTATTTCTGAATCTGAGAATTTCTAGCCAGCAATAGTCCAAAACCACAATTTCATCTTTTAGTATTACATCAGAAGTGTTTTATATACCGCCCAACTTACAGTATGTTATAAATGGAAATAAATCAATGAGAAAGCCCTGAGGACCAAACTTATTACAGGCTCAATCCTAAAGCTTTTGCTTGTAGTCTCACTGAGTTCAATAAGACAGTTCATATGTTTAAGTGCAAAGGCTCAGAACACCCTGGGGAAAATGAAGTGTGGATAATTGTTTCTAACATATCATTTACATGTTGTGTGTTATTCCCAGCTGGCCACAGGGAAGTCTGGACAGAGAGGCGAGGAGTCTGGATGCTAACCTGGCATTCAAGGAATACAGGATGCTAAGACTTGCTTGAGATAGTAAATTTTAATTTTTTTTTTTTTACAAACTAATGAAAATTACATCTGCAATTGTCTATGTCAGACAATCAATTTGTCAGTAGAAAGGAAATTCTTTTAGTGGAAATGTAGTACTGAAACTATTTTAGAAAAATAGCTATTCCAGTGCCTGGAGGGGTCAGTGAGTGTATCACTGACTGTATCATGCGGTCTCATACCAGTACCAGCTCCCTCGCGCTTCCACGCTGCAGAGCTCACATCCCCACCTGACTCAGTTAGAAGGAAATATTTGATTAAACCTCAAGTCCATTCACTCCTTCATATTCATCAGTGGCAATACTTAGGGGAAACCACACATACGTCACTAAGATGAGTATCTGCTGAGATACTCCTGTATTATTTTACATTGATTTCAAAAAAACTTCTACTTAAAGTAAAAGCCCATCAATTTCCAGTCCTCCAGCAATCATATAATTGCCTGATGTAAGCCCACTGGAGTCTATTGGAGTCTTTCCAACTGCTTTAATATGTCTGGGGATCAAATATATCAACTGAACTGACTAGGCAGTAATGCTAGGGCAGATCGCCTAGGGCTCCAGATGAGTTTCCCATCAGTTTCCCACAGCTCTTCTCCCCAAACGGCTCTCTGATTAGGAAATAGCAACAGCTATACTCCGATGACTTTGGATAAGACAATAAGACTTGCAACTACTGTGCGTACACTGTGAGTTGAAGGCTTCCTCTTGATAAGTGTTTGAAGGATAGCAGTTTAATTATTTTCCAGGGGCTCATGTTAAGAGTATAGGTGAATACATGGGAATAAAAAATATAAATCAAAAAGTAAACCTGTTTTACATGATTCTGTTTCTCAAATAAGACATCTCCCTAAAATTAAGGAAAGCATTCTCATTCTTTTCACTAATACAACTGGTTCAATTCACTTGTCCTCACATAGGCATCTAGGACCATTTGGGATATGCAGAAGGTATTGTGTGGTCTTGGAAGCAGAGGACTATTCTTCCTTTTGGAATAAATAATACATTAAAGATAATCAAATTCTGAATTACAAAGAACAAATGTTGGAGTAAAGTTTAAGTAAGTAACATTATCATAAGTAGGTAATCTCATCATAAGTACGATTAATTTAATACTGACATCCCTGAGATACATGCTGGAGAAAAAGTGAAGTACCGGTCACCTGTACTTTCCAGCATGTTAGTGCTGAACCTGAAAGGTAATGTCAGCAGAGGTGATTTTTGTAAACTATGTTCTAGAGAACAGAAAATTTCTCTCATTGCTGGGCTTACCTGGCCAAGTATTAAATTTTACCCAAGTAGTCTCTGTGTTCACATAAAATAGTAGATCAGATAACACTGTCAACAATTACAATATGCTTTAATTGCAGCCTCAAGAAATCTTCGGTTAATTACTGAGGGCCCAGCTGAGGCAAAGTCATTTAATGTACAATTTGGGCATGAATATGTGAATAACAAGGTATAGTTCTCTCCACTAATAGGGAAAAAATATAAATTATGAAATTTTTCAGCCTGATGGGACTCCATACAATTATTCAAGCCTATATGTACCCCTATATGCATCTGTAAGCCTCTTTCAAAATTTGTCCCAATAAGATTAAATTCCATTGAATTTTAGGCTTCTAAAAGGTTATGTCCCTTTTGTAAGGAAATGGTTATTTTAAAATATTGTAATAGTTCATTTCAACTGTGCTTGCATTCATTTTGTTTTCAGTTTGCATCCCAAAGATTGACTTTAAATAAACATTATAGAATATTAGAATCATAGAATCATAGAATGGTTTGGGTTGGAAGGGACCTCAAAGATCATCTAGTTCCAACCCCCCTGCTGCAGGCAGGGACACCCTCCACTAGACCACGTTGCCCAAAGCCCCATCCAACCTGGCCTTAAACACTTCCAGGGAGGGGGCATCCACAACCTCTCTGGGCAACCTGTTCCAGTACCTCACCACTCTAACAGTAAAGAATTTCTTTCTAACATCTAATCTAAATCGACCCTCCTTCAGCTGAAACCCATTACCCCTTGTCCTGTCACTACACTCCCTGATAAACAGTCCCTCACCATCTTTCTTGTAGGCCCCTTCAGGTACTAGAAGGCCACAATTAGTTCTCCCCAGAGCCTTCTCTTCTCCAGGCTGAATAACCCCAACTCTCTCAGCCTGTCCTCATAGGAGAGGTGCTCCAGCCCTCCGATCAGCTTCGTGGCCCTCCTCTGGACTCGCTCCAACAGCTCCATGTCTCTCCTGTACTGGGGCCCCCAGAGCTGGACGCAGTACTCCAAGTGGGAGTCTCACAAGAGCAGAGTAGAGGGGTAGAATGACCTCCCTCGACCTGCTGGTCACGCCTCTTTTGATGCAGCCCAGGACACGGTTGGCTTTCTGGGCTGCAGGCACACACTGCCGGCTCATGTTGAGCTTTTCATCAAGTCCTTCTCCTCAGGGCTGCTTTCAATCCATTCCTCGCCCAGCCTATAGTCGTGCTTGGGATTGCACTGACCCACATGCAGGACCTTGCACTTGGCCTCGTTGAACTTCATGCAGTTCGCATGGGTTCACCTCTCCAGCCTGTCAAGGTCCCTCTGGATGGCATCCCTTCCCTCCAGAGTGTTGATCACACCACACAGCTTGGTGTCGTCAGCAAACTTGCTGAGGGTGCACTCGATCCCATTGTCCATGTTGCCGACAAAGATGTTGAACATTGCTAGTCCTAGTACCGACTCCTGAGGAGCACCACTTTTCACCGTTCTCCACTTGGACATTGAGACATTGACCACAACTCTTTGAGTGAAACCATCCAGCCAATTCCTTATCCACCGCGTGGTCCATCCATTGAATCCATGTCTCTCCAATTTAGAGACAAGGATGTCGTGCAGGACAGTGTCAAATGCCTTGCACAAGTCCAGGTAGATGATGTCAGCTGCCCTTCCCTTATCCACAGACACTGTAACCCCATCATAAAAGGCCACCAAGTTTGTCAGGCACGATTTGCCCTTAGTGAAGCCGTGTTAGCTGTCACCAGTCACCTCCTTATCTTCCATGTGCCTGAGCATGGTCTCCAGGAGGGTCTGCTCCATAATCTTGCCAGGCATGGAGGTGAGACTGACTGGCCTGTAGTTCCCTGGGTCTTCCTTTTTACCCTTCTTAAAAATGGGGGTTATGTTTCCCCATTTCCAGTTGATGGGAACTTTGCCGGACTGCCAGGACTTCTCAAATATGATGGAGAGTGGCCTGGCCACTTCATCCACCAGTTCCCTCAAGACCCGCGGATGCATGTAATCAGGTCCCATGGACTCGTGCACCTTCAGGTTCCTTAGATATTCTCGAACCTGATCTTCTCCTCCAGTGGGTGGTTCTGCAGTCTCCCAGTCCCTGCCTTCTGTGACCTGGGCAGTGTGGCTCAAGCATTCGCCAGTGAAGACTGAGGCAAAGAAGTCGTTGAGTGCCTCAGCCTTCTCCATATCCTGGGTAACCAGGCCACCCATTTCATTCCGGAGGGGACCCACATTTTCCCTCATCCTCCTTTTATCACTGACATACCTATAGAAGCTTTTCTTCTTGTCCTTGACATCCCTGGCCAGACTAACTTCTATCAGGGCTTTGGCTTTCCTGACCTGCTCCCTGGCTGCTCGGCCAGTTTCTCTGTATTCTTCCCAGGTTACCTGCCCTTGCTTCTACCCTCTGTAGACTTCCTTTTTTTGTTTGACTTTGCCCAGGAGCTCCTTGTTCATCCACAGGGGCCTCTTGGTGGTTTTGCTTGACTTCTTCTTTGTTGGGATGCATCGCTCCTGAGCTTGGAGGAGGTGACCCTTGAATATTAGCCAGCTGTCTTGGGCCCCTCTTCCTTCCAGGGTTTTGTCCCATGGTATTCTACCAAGCAGGTCTCTGAAGAGGCCAAAGTCTGCTCTCCTGAAGTCCAGGGTATTGAGCTTGCTGCACGCCCTCCTCGCTGCCCTGAGGATCCTGAATTCTACCATTTCGTGGTCACTGCAGCCAAGGCTGCCCTTGAGCTTGACATCCCCTACCAGGCCCTCCTTATTGGTGAGAATAAGATCCAGCATGGCACTCTCTTCGTGGGCTCCTCTATCACTTGGAGGAGAAAGTTGTCATCAACACATTCCAGGAACTTCCTGGATTGCTTGCACTCAGCTGCGTTGTCCCTCCAGCAGATATCAGGGTGGTTGAAGTCCCCCATAAGGACAAGGGCTTGTGAGCGTGAGGCTGCTCCTATCTGACTATAGAGGGCTTCATCTGCTCGGTCCCCCTGGTCAGGTGGCCTGTAGCAGACCCCCACTATGATGTCCCCTGCCCCAGCCCTCCCTTTAATCCTGACCCATAGGCTCTTGGTGGGCTCCTCATCCATCCCCAGGTGGAGCTCCATGCACTCCAGCTGGTCATTGACATAGAGGGCGATGCCACTTCCTCACCTGCCCTGCCTGTCCTTCCTAAAGAGCCTGTACCCCTCCATCCCAACACTCCAGTCATAGGAGCTGTCCCACCACGTCTCTGTAATGCCAATAAGGTCATAGTCTTGCAGGCGCACACACGTCTCCAGCTCCTTTTGTTTATTCCCCATGCTCCGTGCGTTCGCATAGAGGCATTTCAGTTGTGATTGAAATATTGATTGAAAGCATTTATTAATTACAATCCCAAAGCCTTGAAACCTAACTATACAAGATATTTTCAAAGAAACGGGCTTATCATCTCAATTTAAACTGAAGCAGCTGTTAGTATCACACACTGTAATTCTTGCAAAAGTGACTGATCAACATTGATTTTACAAAATTACTAAATAAATATTCCATCTAAATCTGAGAAAACAATTTTTTCACAGGCAACTTACAAAGCAAACTGAGAGATAAAGTCTGCATTAAAAAAAAATTCTTGAGAAATTTCCATTGTCTTGAGTCTGTTTCTGAATTAAACTGTGCTAAGTCAAAGAAGCCTGATCTTGCAAACTGACTTAGCCTGGCAGACAAGAATTAAATTATCACGTCTATACCTATACTACCTTCATGATCCTTTATGCATCCTTCGGACCAGCTACTGCCTTCCCCTACACTAGTAGCACCCTCTAGTATGTACCGGCCCCAGCTCCACAGGTCCATGTACCTGCTCACATCCAAGCCTCTCCATCTCACACTAGGCACATCATGGACTCTTACACAGACTACGTTTTAGACTTCTGGCGTCTATTATTTCAAGAACTGTTTGCAGGCTGCGTTGAAAACCTCCGGTGAGAAGTCACCCAGCAACATACCCATAGGTGACAATATTGTTGGAATTCTGCAATTGCACACCCTCCCTCCGATGTAGGCCTTCAGTCAAACTGTCTTTGGCCAGTCTATGTAACCTCTCTCTGAGCAAGAAACATTTTAACATGTAAGAGGCAAACAGTTCCAAATGTTGTGTGTGAGAGAACTACATGTTCCACTCCAAAATAGATCTCAGATGTTTTCTGCCATGTGTGCTACATTATTTCTAGATAATGTAGGAGGATCATGGAGAGATTCATACTGACAGGGTAGGTATACAATACATATGTTTGCCCCTATAGGGACAGAACAATTTAAGATCACAGTGTGATCCTATTAGAGCATTATCTCACTTTTCCAGAAAACTATTATATTGTAATGATCCCTGAACCTTGTTAATTTTATAATGTAGAATGGAAGAAAATTAGTCATCTTGCTTTTTGGTTCACAGAATTAGGCAAAACCAGCTAGAACTTTTAGTTAAGCTAAGCTTTTTTTTTTTTTTCCTTTTTTTCCCCATAGGCATATGCATTCATCAGCTTTAGATTCCAATAGCATAGATCTATTCAAATAGGATATAAAACTAGAAATAAAACTCATACAAACCCATGAAATTCTGGCTGAATCAAAGTAAGTTTTATATAAATATTGTCCCGAACTATAAATTATTCTAAGGTTTGAACGAAGTCCAGTTTCCAGGGTACTTAAAACTTGGCCCCAGCTGGATGGAACATGACCAAGAATCACCAAAATATTGGCAAAACCTAGGGAACCTGGCCTGAGAGTATAACAAAAGCCAAAGCCCAGAGAGGTTCACACTGACAAGCTGTCAGTGCCTTTCAATGTCACCGAGACAGAGACTGCCCTCACACACACTTACTTTTTTTAACAGATTGTAACCTGTGTACACCTGAAAAACATTAATGGAAAAGGATCGCTGGATGTTACCGTAAAATATAATGTTTAATCAAAGCAGGGTAAAAGCATTCATATGATAAAAATAGTGTTTGTTGCGCTTATGATTATTTGGGTTACGAATGAAAGTGCCATGTTTGGAAACACAAGAAAACGCAGCACATCTGGGATCTGAGTTACTTCTCTGTGCACGGCACTTTTAATAGACATTCTAGTTCCTTCGGTTCCCACAACTCTTCTGCACACGCCTCTGACTGACAGCGATGCCCAAAGCAGCTGCCTGCTGCAAACCAGGTGACTTGGCTGTCTTTACTGTGTGACACAAAGCAGCTGGACAGAGAAACCTCATTTTCTGTAGGCGTGAATTCTGTTCGTCAGGTACTCGCATTACTAACCTATTAATATCTAAGCAGGTCACAAAGACATAGTGTAGCTTTAGTAGTGACGGGGTCAGACGATGTCTAGAATATCTAGCAATTAAATGATACTTTTTAATTCTTATATTAGAAAAAAACCCATAGATAAATAGCCCAATTTTAGACTGAAGAGAGGAATGTAAAGGTGACAGAGTAATTCCAGAGTGGAAATTTAACCAGAATCTCTGAAGTGAAAGTCATGCACTAGTCATGGAAATTGCCTGGTTAGGGATATGTCGAGAAACGTATACCTATAAGCAGAGACTCACTTTAAAATAGCCCAGTAGTCAGAAGGACTGGCTGGCCGGAAGTCCCACTAATTTGTAAAAGGGATGGAGTCACAGTCATTTTAGTGTGAGTTATTATCGTAAAGAGCATCATCACCTTCACCATTCCATCATTACGTATCCTTGCACATCTTTGAACAAAGATATGAAGTCATTTTAATGGAAGAAGAGATGACATAGTCTCTTCAGTTTGGAGCGATAACAAAAGGGAGATGTACTAGAGGTCTATGAAAACATGAAATATGTGGAGAAATTGAATAGAGAAGCACTATTCACTGTTTTTCTTAGTATGATAATCAAGAAGTACCCAATTTATTTACCAGACAGAAAGTTTAAAACAAACAAAGGAAGTAATTTTTCACACATAATTAAATATCATGCAAAATTAAATTGTGGATCTCATTATCACAGGATGTTGTGGAGGTGAAAAGTCCAAAATGTTCCAACAGGCATTAAAAAATTCTCCCAGAGAATAGATTCATCGGAGGCTATGTAGCATGATAATCCAGATGAGACCCACAGTTCAGGAAATGCTTACAACCGCTGACTGTCATAAACAAATAACCCGTTCCAGGGAAGTGAGCAGGTTAAGCATACTCTGTTTCTATCAAATTTATATTAAATGTCTGCTACTGGTCATTGCAAGGCACAAAATAACAGGCATGATGGATAGATGATCTGATTCAATATGGCATTACTTATGTTCTTTTCTAGTTGTTATTTATACAAATGAAAAGTAAATACTGAGTGATCGCCATTTTGACTTGGTAGAATCTTAAAAGTAAATTGAATTGGATAAAAGACACTACAAGGTGCACAGTAATGATCAGATGCTCCCTGGAACACCATGACTAGAAGAGCAAAGAGTTCCAGTTTTCCTCTACGTTACAGTTTTCCTGTTGATTAAGAATTCAAGAGGAAAAAGCTATGTTCCTTTTATGCTCCTCGAAAGCAGCATGTTTTGACTGACCTATGTATTTCTCTGCCTAATTCCACTTAATCAGCTTCTAAAAGTATTGTATGTATTTTTCACTGTAGTAGTAAGGACTTGACAAGTTATCTATATCATTATGGATTGCATCATCCAAATAATCTTCTTTAAAAGCAAATTTTCCTCAAAGATCCCAATGGCATTAATGAAATACTGATGCTTGTTGGAGAGCACCAAAATATCAAAGAAACAGACTTTGCTGCATATTGCCATTATTGCAGGGAGTCTTTCAACTGCAAAGAGTGTATGTATCATTACACGTGTAAAAAAGACAGTGTACATGAACTCAGAGCACATCACGTTAAAATATGGCCCGAGGCTATAATAATGTGTCTTAGTGAGGAAATTTCCAGTTCTCCTTACCATGTTTACAGAAAGAAGTGCTATGATTTAACATTAGGCAGAAAAGTAAGTTTCCATAGGCAATGACCATAGCAACAAGTAACAAGATGCATTTTGGTAGCCAACACATGTGGTAGTTCTATTAGCTCGGAGTTTTCAAGTAAGAATCCCCAAAGATCAGCTGCACACGGGAGCTGCTTAATTTTGTGTCAGCTACATGTACTTTTTTCCAACTCAGCAAACTGTGCAAGTAATTTGGCTAGAAATTAGATGGTTCCTGGCAATTTTAAGTGCTTGGAAGAACATATGCTAAGTAACTTTCTAGTTTGTTTTGCCCTCAATGTATTTGAAGAATTAAAGAAAAAGAAAAAAAAAAAAAGAGGAAAAGTAGCAAAGATTAGAATACATTACAATAAAATAATCTTCAGTGCAATAGCTAATAATCAATTCTTATGAGTAAGGTTATTTACAAGTTTTGAGGACTTGGATAACTATAATGGTGTTCTGAGATCACCTTTTGATTTCGATAGACTTATGACATTGTCTTGTTCCTTCATGGTTAATTTGGAATATTCTATGTCTGAACTACACTACGATGTAAATTCTTGCAAATTAGGTAGGATTCACTTTGGTTAATAATTAGTGGTATTGAAAGAAAACCAAAGCTTTTTTTCTGCCGTGTCACCAGCAAATAGTTTTACTATTAGGATACTAGCTATTGCTTTGGACAACAGTAGCTCTTAGTTTCAGAAGCAGATCTGAGTATCCACTATATTTTCATTTGATGTCCTGATCTGACAACAGCAAAGCAAAAGGGAACTAACTGTACAGAACTCAATGCAACCAAAAGCATAACTGGTTCAACCAGCAGCAAACATCAGCACGCTCCAAATGAGTTTGTAGAAGCTCACAAAATACAGATGTTTGCAGCAGATCACATACCCCAAGGCTGTTTTGATGCACATTTTGTACAGCGATGTGTGGTGTGTATGGAACCCTTCTAGTTTATTTATTACTTGCCCAGGGCTAGGCTCAGTTGAGCCCTTCCTATTTTTCTCTTCTCTCCCCTCCCTTAAGAATACCACAGCTAGAAAATTAGATTTGTGTGAAGGAACTGTGCCCTTCAACAATGCAAAAGGTCAATAAAGGGGAGCTTTCCCAATCTATCATCTCCATTACTTCTGCCTGGTGATGAGTGGTTTTATAGCAACAACTCAGTTTTTCTGTTCCCACCCTTGTCTGTTGCTCCTGGGCATCTTCTCTGCTTTGGTTTCTGGTCCTTTTTACATCATGCCTTTAACATATCCAGTATTGCAGCCTCTTCATCAAATGACAGAAATCTATAAAACATCTATAAAAATATACATTTTGGGTACAGAATATTAATAGAAAATAGTAGCTTCTGCCATCACATGAAATAGGAACCATTGTCCATAACTAAAGGACCGTAGTAAAACCACTGATCTTATGAATCAGCAACTTGATCTAAGTTCAAAGATGGAGTTAACTTCAAAGTTGGCCGTTCTTTGAGCAGAGACCAGATGACTTCCAGAGGTCCTTTCTAATCAAAATTATTCTATGTTTCTCTGTCCTGCAAAGAGATCCTGGCTGCTAACATTCACTAAAACTCCCAAAGGAGAGATTCATTTATAATAACCACTTATTTGTTTGCATTTCCATAATCACTATCTTGTAGGAACATACTCTAGGCTCCAATGAGCATTTCCCTCTCCGTAACCACTTAAAGCAAACCATGGGAAAAAGGAAAGTGAAGAGGTAGCCGCAGAGCAGTTTCCTGTCAGAGTTACAGAACAGGAAAACGAAGATCACAATAATCTGCAAGGACAAAAATAATGCACCCTCAACATTTCATTGCAGGCATCTCCTTGGCCAATCTTCCACTGCTTCTGTGAAAGCTATGTGTAAACAGGGATTGCAATAAATATGAGCATGTACTGACCAGGATTTTCTAAAGACTGGGTCTTACATCCACTGAAAGTCAGGAAGGAAAAGAAAACTAAAAAGTCCATTACAAGAGCTGCTGTTAGTAGACCCTCTCAAGAACAGCAGGAAAGCCTGAGAAGGAAGTAGGCAGGCTGAAACATGAGAAATATATATTTGCATGAAGCAGAAGAAGATCTGGAAATGTGAAGGCTCTAGGTTATCTAGGGAATCTGAAGCAGCTCCACCAGGAGAGAAGGAATGTGGCTGCTCCTCAGGCAGGAAATGCTGCTTGCGTAGCTGCAGCAGCCCAGGCCAATAACCGATTTTTATCTTGGTGATCAGCAAGGTATCTAACCTACTGATTTTAAAAAAAAGAATGCCCTAAGGACTCTGCTGCTTCTTTGTAGCGGGGCTTATACATTTCAAAGAGCAGTGCTTCTGGGACTCAGTGCTGAGGAAGCTGAAAGAATGGATCTGCAGGCTTGTGAAGTATCAGAAAGTGCCACTGCAAAGGGCCCCAAATCCACCACAGAAAAGCTGTCAGGGCTCATCTGAATCACAGTCTACTTCACCACGTTGCTCACCCACACAGGCACTGATGGTTCCTCTGTGACTAGAAGTGAGCGGATCGGAAATTGCTAGAGCCAGAGGCTCAAATTATATGCTCCTCAACTCTTTCATATGTATGGAAAAGCTAGACAATGACTGACCTCTTTTGGATAATATGATGTTTACACATGCTTTCAGGGATAGAAGGACAAAATAAAATCCATTAGCAGGGGGAACAGAAAATACACCCTGTTTATGTGCCTACCTATTCTGGTAGCACTTTGGCTTTCTTCTCATGCTGCAAAGAGACTGCTGCATAGAGACGGTGTGACACCCAAAAAGAGAAGAAAGAAACTTTATGGATACTGAATAATTTGGATTATCTAAAACTCTTGAAGGAAGTTCAGTCATTGAAGATTATTGATTAAGGTGGCATGAGAATCAGAAAAAAAAAGAAGTCACTTGTCGAGTTGCTGAATACCTTACGTGGCTTCATCCTAAAGCAAAGAGTGCTAGCAAAATCTGGAAGCCTTCAAATCATCAAAATTATGACCTGATTAGAATAACAGGGATTTATTGGATATAACTTTCACAAAGATTTCACTTGTTCAGAACTAAAATAAAGTAGGAAGATGATTTAGGTGTTACCTGGAAATCATGGCTATATATATTCATGTAGGAATTAAGGTAGAGGAAGATAGCAACCGCAGCAACCACAGTCCTGGTAAGGACGACAGTGGTTGTCCATAGATACCTAAACAGTAACAAGTGGAGGAAAGATTTTTGTGGGGGCAACCAAAGCACAAAAGCTGGTACTAATGGGAGCTCTGAAATAGAAAGGGGAAATTAACACTTCTATACGAGTATACTAAAGACTTTTTAACTTTCCCAGGCAAATGAGTTAGTGACTTCCCCAGACAGCAAGGTCAACCGGTATGGAGTTGGCTATGTCTAATCTGATGAACTCTCTTGGTGTCCAAAACATGGTGCCTACATGTGCACAGCTTAGTGAGAAGGCCTCTGGAGAGTTTTCACGTCTGAACTGTACCTGGCAATCATTTAGGAGAACATCAGTCATCATGCCAGGGAGTTTTCCAGCAATTCACTGACACAAAAACATTCGCTGGCAGTGCTTCGCTTTCTAGTACGGATTCAGCCAGAAAGAAGGATTTATCTTGCCTGTTTTTAATATACCTCCAATGTAGATGCTACTCCCAACATAGTAATTCTTAGTATTCTGTAAACGAAAACAGGCACTTTTAGAAAGGATTTAATCTAGCCTAATTTGGATGTTTACTTTTAAATTAGAAAAAATCACAGCCTCTTTCTCACTCCTGACTATGGATTACAAATTTAGATACAAACATCTGCAATCTACATATGGCATCTTTATATCTACATATGGTCAGATAAATTTCACACATAGGAGAAATGATCAAAGTGTAATGAGCAATTCTTGGATACAAAAAAGAATGACTGTTCTCTTAGATTAGATTCCTAAAAGAGGCAAAAATGAGTCAAGGATGAGAAACTAGAAAGCAATGCTTGTTAGGGTGACCATGAAGTTACCAAATCATCAATCATTGTATTGATTTCTGACGATTCCTGCAATTTAGCAATGCCATTTTGGATTGCAGTCAGGTTTTCTCTAACCTCTCCCAGCTGGCTGTCTTCTGCAAACATCTTGTTTTTCTCTAGTGCCAAGTACAGGTCACACATGAAAATTTAGAAGGGCACCAGCCCCGGGGAGGGGCTGGCTTCACCTCACTGATATGCCACCTGAAGAGCCAGCTACCAGAAACGCTTTTTAAACTCTAGGTCTCCATAGAGTTTTGTATCCACCTCAGAGTCAACCATACTTCTGAATTTGTTCATGACATCCCAGGTGGGGCAGACCAAAAGCCTACATAAGACAAGTTGTATCATAAATGCTGTTTCCCTTTGTCCATTAGACTACTTGCTCTGTCAAGGAAGGATATTAAATTTGTTTGAGAAGACATTTTACTGACAAGCAATGATTTGCATTTTGATCAATGTACTATTTTCTCAGCAAACAGGCCCCACTCAAAACTACTTTTCCTTCTCTGTTAAATGTAATTTCTTTGCCTTTTGCCAGTTCTCAAGGATTCCCTAGCTCTCCATGACATCCCCAAGAAAAGCACATTGATTCAGAAAATGCTTCATCTTATTCCCTAAGTAAACTCTATAGTCCCGTGTCATGCTATATTAATTTATCTAAATATTCACTAACTGACCTTTCTCCTTTCGTGTCCCGTATTCTTATTAACATTAATGATAATAAGAATTGCAAGAAAACATTTAGTTTTAGCCAAACATTTTATTAGCCTAAGTTTTCTTTTTTTCTCTCTCAATAATTTTAAGTGTATTTGAATCTTCACCTTTCTGGTTTTACACCTACACACTTACGCCTCACACTTATGCCCCTTTTCAAAGCATAGAAAGGTGCTTATTCCTGCTTTCAGTGGGATTTCTTCAATTTTCTAGTCGTTGAAGAAGACTTTATATTTCTTGTATCTTACTATATTTCCCTTTTTCCTCTGCATCAGAATATTATTAGGCATATCTTCAAAGCACAGAGAAAACTTCTTATAGTTAGAGATAAAATTGACATGCCTTAAATATATCATTTAAGGTGTTTTATGCTGCACATTGAAATACAGAAGAAATATGAAGGGTTTATTGTTTAAAGATGTTCTCTGAGACAGTCACAATGCATTTGACTTGGATGATAACTTTTATACTTTATAGTACATGTCGACTGTGTAACACAGAAGTTTCAAAGTACTCCATGGAGAAAATCTTGTTTACTATTTTCATGCTTTCAACAAGTTTACAAAACTTTTTGGAGGAAATGAAGAAAATATCAAATTTCAAGCAAAACAAGATATACTATGTGAGTGCCAAAATCTGGGCAGAAAATCCATAAAAAGTAACTATGGATTTTCCCAAGTAATTAATAGGACAAAAATCAAAACGCAGCTACAGAAAAAAAGTAAGAAGAACAGCGTATATTCAGTATCCTTGTAGAATGGAAAAATCGCTCTCCCCTTCTCCCAGATCTCCCTCTACTTTAACTTTATCGAGAACAACAATTAAACAGGAGGACTTCTTAAAAAAAAAAAAAAAAGGCTAAAAAGGTTTGCAGGTATGATGGAGAGATTTTAAACAGCAAGTTAGGATCTCAGGAAAGGAAAGAAAAAATAAGTATAGATAAATAGCAGAAAAGAAAAAAAAATCAAAATATTTAAAGTAAGAAAAGAGTTTAAATAGCTAAATCAACATCCAGCCAGAGGGAAAAAAATTAGAATTGTAAATGTAAAACCAGAACAAGACAACCAAAAATCATCAATGAGAATGCAGATAAGGATGATTATTGGAATGTAGTATGCCTGATTTTCAAAACTTCTCAGCAAAATCCCTTGCTAAGCTGAAGAAACTAAGAGCAAAAGTCTTCTAGGAGATTAATAATTGGTTAAAATACAGAAAGCTAGGCAGAAATAAATAAATACACTGAGATGGGAGGACTCTGCTCTCAGGTCTTTTTTGCTGCTCTATATTTTCAGAAGTTGCATGGAAAAATGGAATAAATAACGAGTTCACAAATGTTGCCAAGTTCACAGATGACACAGATGTACTCAGGATCATCAAATCTAAAACTGGCTGCAGAGAGCAATAAAAAGCTTTCACTAGAAAGAGCTACCACACAATTAAATTGCCTGAAGATGAAAGCCATCATACAGTAAGTGAAAAACTATGTATGTATGGGAAAAAAATTGCTAACCACAGATACAGAAAGGTGTGCCTGAATTTCTTATTACTTCTCAAAGACCTGAGAGTTATTTTGAATATATTTTTGAAAATATTAACTCAAAGCTCAGCCACAGTGAAAAGTCAAATATGATTTGGAATTACTAAAAGAAGAAAACAGTAAACACAATACAAAAACCATAAAATACTGCATCATGCCATGACATCATGCCTTTCAGGTTATCATAAAACTAGGAAAAGCTCAGGGAAGGAGGCAATGAGGATGATATGGAAAGACTCCTGTAGAAAAGACCGTGAAGTAGAGTAGGACCTGAAAAAGAGATATTTGAGGAAGGATGTGGTAGTGATCTATAAAATCATGAAGAGTACGGAAAAGTTGAGCAGTTTAACTCACAGATGTTAGAAAAGATAAGTCCAGTGAGTAATCCATATCCGGTTTGGAGAAAATTTGGAATCAGGATGAGGGAATGAAACAGCTGAGTGAGAAATCGGACACAAATAAAACTCTCTTTGCAGTTTCTATCACAAAAATGATGTGTTTCATTGTCATACATCTCTCATTTTGCCAAAAAAAAGAGAAGAAAATAAAAGGGGGAGAAGAAAATAGCAACCCTCTCCAACTACTAAACCCAACTGTTTTTCATTTCATGCAGATTCTGTCTCATAATTAAGTATTTATCTATGTAATTTCTTAGCTAGTTTTTCTGTGCTATGTTATTTAACAAAAGTTTTGGCTGAAGCAGAGAATAAGGCTTTGGGCCTTCTGACTGCCTTTTTTACTATCTCCCATTTGTATACACATATGCATTTTATTTGTCTGATTGTAATAGACTTATCTGCCCTGCTGGCCTCCCCGCCTCCCTCCTCCCCTCCTTTTCTTTCATATCTTTTTATCTCCAAAAGCTTTGTTTGATTTTTCGGGAATGAAAAAACACACCAGGTTGTGAACCAAAGGAAATAAAACAACTCAATAGTCTTTCAGGATGAAATCGTAGTTTGGAGAAATTTTGTAGGAGGACAATTATAAACCTCAGGGTGGAGGGTTTTGTCTTTTATATAGCAATTTAACTCATTTGGGCCCAGGACCAGGACGGGAACTGGCCAAACCCACAAAACAACTAATTGAATGCCTCAGTCGAAACCCACGATCCTGACATCCCCCTTCCCCAGCCAGCCACTGCCCGATGCAGAGAGCAGCCCAGCCTCAGCGCTGCCGCACCTTCTCCTTTGAAGTTACCCAAGCATTTAGACAGCAGTGATACTGCTTCTTAAAAGCAGATGTGAAGTTGATCTGGTGCCCAAATTCAAGCCCTATCTTCACTGTCCATGCATGGGCATACCAAGAAGAAGTTTTTGGCACAAAACAACCTTGCTGGCCCCACGGCCAGGTCTGTGCCTGGCCCAGCTACCTCCAAACATCTCAGGTGCCCCTGGGGGGGTACCATGCTCTCAGAGCTCCCCACTCTGCCACAGGAGGGGGGCAGACACTCCCCCTCATGATTACATGTGCTGTCAGTTCAAATTCTAGCTGTCGGGGAGGGGGAATGAAGGTAGCAGGCTCACCTGAAGGTCTCTGCAGACATCCTGCCCTGACCCTCAGTCCACGATCCCCACTGCAGCCAGGTCTGCTCCTCACAATCTCCTTCCAAGTGCAGCAGCCCATCTGCAAGAGGTCTGCACCAGCATCTATTGCAGCCCAGGTGCATCTAGGTGCCAGGGGAAACACCTAGGAAGGAGGTTCAACCCTCTTGGCTTGAAGACACTCGAGTTCCCAGCCAGAACACCAGCTTAAAGACTATCCCAGAGTGCTGTCACCTTTCAAAACCTGTTTCTGTAGGCAACGAGCACTCATTCTCTAGGAGCAGGAGTAGGATTTCCACTTTCCCACACATGACTTCTGGGTAGGTGCCCCGTAGCCTGGGCTGTAAAATAATTCTCTCCCTCCTGCTCCTTCTTGCAGCCCAATCGAACGCTTCAGTGTTGAGCAGGAATCAAATGCTCTCACCTATATTTTGGATGAGTGCTTTCAAAACTAGACCACTTTATAGGAAATGGAAATTACAATCATATTGGTATGTATCAGGAGAAAATCTTCATGTGCCTAAATTCAGATGTGGCTCACAGAATGGATGCTTTGCTCCCCTTCTCAGCACTGAGAGAGGTGCCTCCAGGGCAGAATCCAAGGCTGTTCCCTTGCTAAACCTTTCCCTCTCAGCTTACCCTCAACAGCTATTTACTAATTCAGGAAATCCAGGTACCTCACCCAGGGCTCTGAAGCCAGCTCTGGAGGCCACCCACTATACTGGATCTGGCTCAATTCCCTTCCACCCCTTAAGCCCCTCCATGTCAGCACCCTGAGCAGTTATACGCACTCTCAGAGTGGCGTGGTGAGAGAGTCCACAGAATTTGCACTTCTTGGATGAGATGCTTTCCTGAGTGCTCACTGTCACTATGAGGTGACTTCCAAGCCTTGTCTTCAGGCAGTCTGGAAGAATTCTCTCTTCCAAATTAAAGCCAACCCCTGCTTTCTTTTAGTTATAGCACGTGATTCATTAATTAGGGGCTGAGGCTTATACATTTACTCATAGCATCAGAAGATTCATTCTTATTCCAAAGAATTAGGAAATACTTTGTTATAGATTGTATCCTCCCCTAATTTGAAGAAAAATCAGTTAGAAAGCCAGCATAATAGCTTCGTATAGAAAGGCAAGTACCCCTTCAGACCTTGAATTTACCCTTTCCTTTCTGGACAGCCACTTGTTCTAATGAGGAACCGGGGAACTACACCTGCAGTATTCCTCAAGCTGTAACTCTGGGAACACTTGAAGCGCTGCTGTTTCTGAATAGCTGTTAGCACGTGCTTTTCCCTCGCCAAATTCTGGGTTATTTTTTAATATGAAAGAATACACTCAGTCCTGAAGAACATGGGAGGGTAAGTTGGTAGTGTCTTTTAGCCAACGTGACTTCACATACGTTGATTTAGATGCCGTCTTGTGTTAAATGAGCTTTCAAATGATATTGCAGTAAGAACTTGCTCATGCATATTAGCACTTTTTAGAGCTGAATGAACATTGCTGAACTGCTCAGGAATGTTTGCACTTTAAATTAATGAGCTGCATCTGTTTTCTCTTCTGAATGAAATGAACACTTGGACAAAGCACAAACACAAGATACTGGCTTTGACTTCTGTGCAGGACTGAGCTTCAATCATCTTAAACAGTTTGAGAAGTGAATTTCATGGCAAAGTACATAAGTCACTGAATATTCACAAAAAGGTGAACTTTTAATCGAGTTGAAGTGAGCTATTCAACCTTGACCACAGTAAAGAGGAGACAGAGATGAGGTTCACCTCATCAAATAGCATTTGCAGGCAATGTGTACAAATTTTGAAACAGAGTATCATGCTTTAGATCATAAAGGAATTTCCCCCACAATCAGTTAGGTCGTGACCACTGCTGGGAGAAGGGGAAAGAACTCGCCTCTCTCTATTGCATGGAAAATTGCTCACCAGAAAACTGTTCCTAGCTTTATCTAGGAATGTCATCAAACAACTTTGCAGCTCCTTCAGAGATCAAAATCACTAATGACCCTTTTGCTTATCCATCCCTTTTTTTTTGCTGTGACTATTGACCTGTAACATTAAGCCTAAGGCAGAATGAGAAAGTAAAAAAGATGGCATTAAAATATTGTACTAATAGCTGCATTGGGATGTTATCCTTTGTTTTAGGAATGCTGTAGCAAAGCAAATTCAATCTTTTAGTTTCAAGTAAATCGTCAAAGGCAGATGTCAGCAATTTATAAACAAAATTCTTCACAAACCCCAAAAACAGTGCTTCCAGGCAGACAAAGTACTTCCAACCTGCTGTTTCTAACCTTTTTTTCCTAGTTGTATCATATAGAGTGTTAGTTTTCTTTAAAAATTAGTATGTAAATATGGTAATAAGTAAAAGGTGGAGTCGTTCCTAAAATTGTTTCTTCTACATTCTTCAATTTCAATACTTGTTTCAGAAACCTTGTCTGGAGCCTACTGAAGTCTGATTAATTTGTAGCTGTTTTCTTCACCACTGAAATCCTGTTACTGAGCACCATGTGATTTGGTTCACTGGAAATATGACAGAGACTGCTCTTTCCTCAGAAAAGTTTGAATAACTTTGTCCTAGTTGTTGTTGCAAAGCAAAATTTTGGAAAAAAAAAAAAAAACAAAACAGAAAAAGAAAAAAACAACAGTAAAAGTTTACATTAACAGTTAACATATGAGTATATGAGATCAGCTCCTCATATTCTAGGTCACAATTATTATCTCTGTAAAAGCTGGAAGCATTTGGAAATGTTTCTTTCAGTTCCAGAATTATCTATTTTTCTGTTACTGATGGGAGTAATCAGATTTGTATTACCCAGAAGTTCAGGAGTTTAGGTTTGGTTTTTGTTTTGTTTGCGGTTTTTTTTCCTGTGGCTTTTTCTTTTTTTTTTTTTCCTTTAGAAAAGGCACTTAGCTGCACTGTCTACACTGATATTTTGAAAAAATATATCTTTTCATGCAAAATGTGATGTCTCAGCTCCATTTGTAATTAAACATTTTCACATAAAGAAAGGCCTATACACGGGTAGAATATAATTTGTTAGCGAAGACGACATGATAATTTTATCCCAGCACAGAAGTCTGTAAGTTTGACAAAGCCATTACTAAACACTGCTTCCTATGTACAGCTCTTGGCAATATTTATTCCACTATTTAGAAGGCTACAAATAAGTAAAGCACTTACACATGCTTCATTTGAAGCCAACAAGTACTTCCAGGTCTAATAGCCCCAAGCAGTTTACTCATCTACTTGCATGTACACATGCGGTTCACCAATTCAGTGATCCAATGGATGAGCAATAATGAAAATAAGGAAAGAAAGTAATTTCTGAGGGCCAACTTCTCTAACAGCTCATTGACAGAAGACCTCGTTCCAGCCTCCCACACAAGACACACACTGGCCAAGATTCAGGTATCTGCAAGCCAACCATATATCACATATATATAGACATTGTATGTGGGCAAGTGCATTGAGCCTCAAATGGGTCATGGACTATATGGCTTTCTGAATCTAAATGGATGTGAAAGACCTCCTGGAGGCCAGGCTGGTGCACTCCACATACACAAGAATCCCAAAACACGAGTTAAGACTGACAGAGAAAAGAGATTAACTGACCCCACTTGTAATGCAGATGTGAAAGCAGAGAAATCCTTCATTTAACTCTGAATTTTTCCCACAGTTTTAAGGCAAGTGACTCCAGAAAGACAGGGAAGAAGTGGAGAAAATATCCCCTTGCTAATATACGTACAAGGAAAATGAGTAGATGAGGTTGTCTGAAATCAACGTGCCAAAGTGCACAAGCATGTGTCTGTCTTTTGATGATCCAGCATGGCAAACGAGATTGCTGACCATCAGGGATATGCTGGAATACCTCCCATAACCATAAAAGAATTCCCATTAGTATATGTGCTATAAAAATGAATTTCCATTTGTCAACACCTAGTGCCCAGGGCACTCAGGGCACTTTAACAGATGACAATTGTTTTAAACATTTGTTTTAAGCATTTAGATGGAGAAACATTTTGTTATGTATATATAAAGTTCTCCAGAATCCAAATATTTTTACTGGAAATAGAAATTTCATTTCTTCCAAACACAGTATTCCTTTACTTGTCATATGGGCACAACAGATGAAGTAAATATGAGAAATTGCTGTAACACTGAGAAAAGGTTTTTCTCCATTTTGAAGAGTTTGGAACTGATGTTAAGATTTTCCCGCTTGACTTCCTTGAAGTCAATGGTACGTAATACCATTAATGCATACATTGCGTAATCTTGCAAGGAATAAATGTTCATATCATCTTCATTGATGTGTTACAGAGCACTCTCCAGACATAATGAGAGTTTTCTCCTTCCCAGGCAGTTCAGTATTAGAATTAACTACTGAGCTTGACTTACAGAGTTCTCTAACCTGGGATCTCCACTCAGCTTATCTATCATTCCCATGGTAATGACCTCTCTTTTTGAGGAGCTTGATATAGTGACTTTTTAATTTGAAGATGAGAAAAGGAACAACCCACTGTCTCTCAGATGATCCACATTATATGAAAGGTATCCGCATTAGCAGAAATGACAGCATTGTAGGGCTACATTCCCAAGATTTGTTTAAAAGCAGTAGAACTTAAGCATAGAATTGCGTGGGAAATGTTTTTAATTTCACAGAGATACAATCTTTCAAAAATAAATTGTTTTCTTTTCAGGTTGAAGTTAAGAATTTACAAATTGAAAGCACCAGCCTTTGCCTACCGCAGCCTCATCAGTACTCCAGGAACTGGAGGAACTGGCAAAGAGAAGCAGAGAAGACCTTGCATTAGTTGAATATCATCAACAATTTCAACAACCCACATGAGAATTCAGTTCCAACACAGCTGGGAGTTACTGGCACGCATGCACGCACGCTCGCGTGCACGCGCTCTCTCTCTCTCTCACACACACACCCCCCCACACACACACCACCACTCTTCACCCAACTGGTGAAGACCTTCCTATTCAGCTTCCATTTTGACAAGAGATCTTATTTGAACAAACAGAGAAAGCTTTCATTTGAAAATATTTACCTACCTCTGCTCAGTTTACTTTGATACAATTCAGTTAACAAATATTAGTAGAAGAAATTCTACACATATGAAACAATGTACAAGTTCTGGAGAAAGTCAGTAGACGTATTTGTATACACAACCAGAGGACTTACTCAAAGAGCTACAAGGAATTCGTAGGACCATGACATATGCTCCTGGGTTTGTTCCAGGCATTTGTGGATGCACAGGCAGAGTTTATCACAAGAAGAGTTATATATGAGGAGCTGGCAGCTGCCACAGGCTCTTCTCCCTAACAGAAGCAAAGCCATTGTCATTCTCCACTTGCTTTCCATTGCAGGTCACCTGTGGTCAGATTATACCCATCTGCTTGTACAGTAGCATTGTCCTTTCATATAAGTATTTCTTTTTCCTCCGTATTGTTTACTCCATCATATTTACAGAGGGCAACTACAGCCCTTTGCATAGTCTGTTTTGTTACACTAGATAGGCAAGCCAACGTCTTTAGATTTGAAGGGATAAAGAGACTATTGGACATCTAATACATTGCAATCCATTAAATTGCACCTGGTTATATCTCTAGCCAACTCTAACTTGTTTAATAAAAGCAACACTCAGCCTCAAATTTTAAGCAGTAAAGGAAGGGATACACAGTAAGGGTTTTGAGCCTGACATTTGCTGTGTGCACAATGTAGGAAACCAAGTTCAAACAGGCAAGTTTATTCCAGAGAGTAACTATTTTTACTATCAGATTCCTCCAGCTCTAGTAACAGCTTCAAGGTAGAGAAAAGCAGTGATCCCAGACAGGTGAAGATTTCCCCTGTCGATATCTCAGAGCTCCTTCCCACCACGCAGCTAAAGATCCCCTACAGCATTGGACATGTGAGTCCTTCTGTAGCGGATCTGTTCAGCATCTGCCACCCCTTCCAAGCATTCCCGTCCCTCTCACACAACTCAGCAACCAGATGAGTCACAGGGAGAACGATCACGTAGTTGTAACAGTATATGCACGCAGCTCTCAACAGCCAGGCTACAGCCTGTGCATCTTCCAGTAACTCACTTTATAACTCAAGACCCAAGGAAATACTTGGCTTTTGCACCTCCTATGTACAGGAGCATTGCAAGCACACCAGGAGAGACTGAAGTAAAAGACAGACATGCATAAAGACACACACAGACAGTACAGTGTGACAGGCTGAGAGAGTTAGGATTGTTCAGCCTGGAGAAAAGGTGGCTCCGGGGAGATCTAATTGTGGCCTTCCAGTACCTGAAGGGGCCTACAGGAAAGCTGGTCAGGGACTGTTTATCAGGGAGTGTAGTGACAGGACAAGGGGTAATGGGTTTCAGCTGAAGGAGGGTCGATTTAGATTAGATGTTAGGAAGAAATTCTTTACTGTGAGGGTGATGAGGCACTGGAACAGGTTGCCCAGAGAGGTTGTGGACGCCCCCTCCCTGGAAGTGTTTAAGACCAGGTTGGATGGGGCTTTGGACAACGTGGTCTAGTGGAGGGTGTCCCTGCCTGCAGCAGGGGGGTTGGAACTAGGTGATCTTTAAGGTCCCTTCCAACCCAAACCATTCTATGAATCTGTGATTCTATGATACAGCTTAAAGAAAGCAGAAATGTAATAGGAAAGAAGGAAAGAAGGAAAGAAGGAAAGAAACTGAGATTTAAAAAAAAGCCATTTGCAGACAGAGGAAAGAGCCTGAACAAATGAAGCATGTATCACATGAAAAAAATGAAAGAATACATTGCAGGGATCCTGTGAATGGACAAGTTACACATGTGCCAGAGTAGTTTGGCCATGGGCGTGACCTGGGGGAGGAGAGCAGAAGGAAAGAGAGAGAAAGACAATAAAAATCATGAAACTTCTATGGATTGCACTGTGCAGATGACGACCATCTGGCCTTCAAATCGTAAAAAGCAAAAAAAATCCCAACCCAAAATGCAAACTGCATCTCCATTTTCTTAGACTTCACACTGTAACAGTATTAACTGTATAAAATTTATAAGTTCACTGGAATTTGCCTCTCTCATTTTAACATTGTCCCTACTGCCTTCTACTCTGCTTAAAAGGCAAGAGTTAATCTCTGAAAGAGATGATCTAGGTAGCAGTTTTCTTCTCTAACATCAATACTTCTTCTCTAATCGTATTCCTATGTCACTGTACTACATAGGCATATGTAACTAGGAGACAAGAAGGCTTCAGTTATTTTTTCTCCAGCTGACTCTGGTCAGCAGAACATACATTTCTACACCAGGTATTTTGTTCCTGGCTAGATGGCTGCACAGCACTCCCACAGATATAGAGCCTATACTGTTCCAGCTACATATATATATATATATATATAAAAATATACTCATACAAAGTCCACAAGCAGAAAAATAGCCACCACTTATTAACCGTTATCCATTTTTTCAATTGGTCTATAAGGTCAACTAGTTTGCTAACAAGTCAGGTTAAAACTAACCCTTCCACCAAGAGAATACTTGTTGAAGGCAAATCTGTCAGAAGCCAAATATGCATCAAAATTCCCCACATGTAGTCTTGTCACAGAGCCATTCTTTGTTGTCAAAAACTTTTAACATCCCAAAACATTTAGTTCTGACACCTATTTTCCAGTTTACTGCTTTCTCCCTTTTCCCACCATAGCTGGGAACTTGGTTCAGCTGCATGACATTTAGCAGCAACCCCTGTCAGCCTGCTGGGAATTAATCTCTCGTGATTCCTACCACTTGCAGGCTCAATGAGGGCTCCAGCTCGCAGCAGACAGGAGCTGGAGTCTCCGCCGTAGGAGTCACCAGAACGTTCATAGCCATAATACAAGCTCCCTTATCAAGCATAGCTCCAAGTTACTTCTTGTCAGCTGATCACCAAGTATACATTAAGTATTGGCTTACTCACTCATCATCCAGTTTTTAATAAAAGATGTTACAGTGCTCAGTCCTATGCTATCAACTTCTCAACCAGTAGAACTTATCATAATGATTCCCTAGTGAGTTACTATCAAAGTATTATTCTAAGGTTTCTCAAGCTTTTGCCAGTATGCGTGTAATGCAAATGCATCCTTAAGGCAATGATGTAATTGTGAGGAAATAAGATATTAATCTACTTCTATGTCAAGTTTTATAAAATTTACGTTCTCATGGGATATTAAATTAGAATGGAGGAATGAAGTGAATGACCTTTTCCTTCTCCTTCATTTGCTATCCAAGCTACTGTACTGCTTAAGCCATTTTTTTCTTCACGGTCTCTCTTGTCTACATTAAAGGTAGCATTCACTCCCACTTCAGTAAGACCTTCACATACCTTGAAGAATCATGCCCCAGTTAGAAGAGAGCTTTTTTTTTTTCCCCTTCATCTCTGAGGTACCATTATATTTTTCAACAGTTCAAGAAAGTTATTTCTTTGAAACACAGTTTCTAGACATTATCACCTTTTTTAGCATGATATTTAATATGTGATTTCAATGTGTCACAGAGATACCATGAATTTTTTTCATGCTTTACAAAAGGAAAAACTGAAAACAACAAATGGAACACTCTGTGGAATTTACGAGGTTCCAACATAAGATACTTTTTGCAGGCAATATGGACATATGATGCCATAACAGTCACATGGCTAGATCTTCTGATGAATTCTCACATACCTTTTCCTTAAGTGGAAGAATACTATGTACTTTTATCAGTGACAAAAAGAAACTCGTCAAAAGGTGTCAGAAAATCAATACAGAGCACTTAAATAGTTCTTTAAGCCTATGGCAGACAACCAAGGAGCCTCCAACCCGCCAATATACCTTCTGGAGAGCTAGCTGAGTGGCCAGACACCACTCCTGGAAAAACATCTTCTAATGCTTGCATCTTTTGCCAAGAAAGGAAAAATATCACAGAATAATACAATATACTGGAACATCACCAGCATATTTCTTTGTTACCAAAAAGCACTTTATGCAAATATAGTAAATACTGGGAGGGGGAAGATACTTGTAAAGAAAAACTCAGGAATCGCATAGTAATGATTTCCCCATTGTAAAAATGGACTTAGATTCTCCAGGATACATAGATGATGTCCTCTACGAGAAAATCATGCTTATCAACAGAAGAAAATAACCCACAAATATTTTTTACATTAATTCAAGATTTAAACATTTCAGCAGCAGCCCAGAAGGCAATACTTCTTAAAATGGTTTACTGTCTCTGCTGAATATGAATTAATAAGATGTATTTTGATTTATCATCTATGTTTTCCCCCTACAGGAAAATATTATAGTCTCTTTTTACAGGGGTTTGATTCAATCTGCGTGAACTATAATGACAGATCCTGACAGTGTTCACTGCCAGGCCAGTCAGATGCAGTGACAGGAAATTTCATTTTAATACACCTTCAGTTTTCTAAGAAATGAGATTCTCTAGTTCTGAAAGATGCACAGCTAACAATTCTCAGCTCCTCCTCTAAGAGGCCAACAAACCTTGACATACACTGGCTACACCTGAAGCTGAGAATGACACCTTGGCTCTGAAACAGCAGCAGAACTGTGATAGTTCCGTTCTTACAAGAAGACTAGATTTTATTTTTTTACATTTTTAATTGGAAGACTATGATATCTTTCAGTTAAACAAATGAAGAACTGAGAACTATACGTACACATATATATACACACCATATACACATATATATATATTCACCAAATAAATCTGCACATGTGGAAACCATCTGTAACATCTGGTCTTTTACTAAATTATATGTATGTATATACAGACACATCACTCCATATGTATTTATTCCAAACCTCCCTACGAAGATCATGATTCTCAGAGGTGCAAATTGCTGAGCTCCATACACCACTAAGTTTTCATTAAGAAATTCAGTTCCCACAGTAACACTTTGCAATTCTGCATCTTTATGTCCAAGTACACGCCTCAGTATCTAAGAGGCAATAGCAATCAATGACCATAGTAAAGTGGTAAATTTAAAATCTATTTTACATGCACAGAGACATTATGAGTTGAAGCTGTATTAGAAGTTTAGTGTAGTGAATTGAAGTTCCTCTACTGACACCAACAGGCACTAGACCAACCAGGGAGTGTATTTTTTAACTCAAGGTCACACAGTAAGATGCTGCTAAAAAAAAGTCCAGAAATTCTCTTTTGCATCTTATCCTCTGCTTAAAAATTAGCCCAAGATCCAATTTTATAGACTGTCATCAGGAGAGTAAGTAAATGTCAGTTAATAGAATGTCTCATAACTGTTTCCAGACAATATCTGGTAGTTAGATGGTGACATGTTTCACAGTGTATTTTTTATTCACAGCTACTGATTGCAGATCAACACCCACAAGAACCTCATATAGTTTGCATGAATAGTAAGAGTCTTTCTGCTGTGGATCATTAATCTTGTAATACTCTATACCATTTGTTTTATACCATTTTGCTTTAAAGCTCTAACAAAGACATGCACAAGCTGAGGTTGTACACCTCTTTAGGTAGCACTGAACAGAAATACTCATGCTAGGCCAGACTGAGCTACCTTAGATACCAGAAGGAGTAGAGGAACAGTAGAAGTCTCTCTTTTATCAGCATAGACAAAAAAAAATATTAAGATACAGGTTTCCAATTAAGGGAACCATAAAATTAGTAAGAAAATAAGGTAGATGAGGGGTACTCAAAGGGAAATATTGCCCTAGGTAAAAAGTGGGTTGCTTTGTGAATTAGTTTTTGGATCGACGGTACTGTTTTCTGCAGTGACTTTGACACAAAATGTAGGAGTATGCTAACAAAGACTGGATCAAAAGAAAGGAGGATCAGAACACGTGAGGCATTAGTCTGGAATCAGAACAGTACACAAGCTCTGAAATGCAGTGCTACAAACTGCAAGCTCATACGCTTAAGAATTAATAAGCATAGCTTCTTTAAGTTGAGGTCCCCTTCAGCCTGAATTACCCTATCCTACAGGAGCTCATCAGCTACAAAAAATAGAAGAGGGAATAGATCTGAATAATACTAGTTCCTCAGAGAAGACTTAAATGACTCTTGTATAACTTACCCAAGAATTAAGAAAATGAGAAGCTGAACAGATCTACATGCTTTAAGTATCAACATCACTGAAGTATGATTGAGGTTCCTTACCTGGAATTATGGACATATTTCTAGAATGACTCATTCCCCCTCAAAAAAGTGAAGCAGAGAATTACAAGGATGAACAGGGAGTGGAGAGCCTTTCATACAGGTGGAAGCTAAAAGGTTTGCTTGTCTAAACTAGCAGACGAAAGGCTGTCACGGAACACTGTTTTTCCTAAAAGATGCCAAAAGAAAAGGAGTAACTCAAGCCAAAGACAACGTTAGCATAAGAATAAAGCCATATAAGATGGCTGTTAATAGATGCAGACTGGAAATTACATATAGATCCTCAGTCAGAATAATTGAGAAACAACCCTGCAACAGGACTAATGGGGTGACAAAACAACTGCTACTTTTAAAATTGAAGCTTGATATATATGTGAATTTGATCAAATGAAATCATAACCTAAGCTATGAAAAAATCAGACTGGCTGTTTCCTATCAGATGCACTACATTAAAATTCTTCTTCCTCTTGAAAAAACTGAACTCTTTGGATAAAGAAGGAAATGTTTTGCCTAAATGAATGGAAAAAAAGTGAAATATTCAAACATTTCCAACTTTTCTACCGAGTGTCTGATGTGGAAGAATGTGTGTGTGTTATTTTAAATTATAACAAATACTGGGATTTTCTACAAGTAAGGAATTCTGGTTTTCTGTTTGTATTCGCTGCAGTCAGAGGTCCTTCTGACTTGCTCTTTGTTGTTGTTTTTGCTTCCTCCCAGGCTCGCCAGTCGCATCATCATACATTTTATTGGAAAAGGTGTCTTAAACATAGATCTAAATTAGCATGCAGCGTGGACAGCTCAGAAAGTTTCTACAAACATGATGGGATCTTGATTCCTTCCTGACCTAGCCATATGTTTCACTTCCAGCTCTCAAAAAATAAACAGCATGAGACTGAACGCAACAAAATAGGGGTTTCTAGATTCTTCCACAAATTCAATCAATGCTTGTTCACATGAGCAAAGTTGTACAGCGTGTACCGAGGAAGACTTGTCTGGGGAGAAAACTTCATGCACAGCTTCATTTCTAAGGTCCATGTCAGTATCTTCCAAGAATCATCTTGGAGGTCTTTAGACTAGGTTTTATGAGATGCTAATGATTGCACTCTGTTATAACCAAGGCTGTGGTTTGGCTAAGCTACTCACTGCAAAGCACCCCCCTGCCGTGGGCCCGCAGCTCTGGGTGGGCAGCAGCCATTGGGCACAGTGCAGCTCTGTGGCAGCCCAGCAGAAAGGTGCTGCTCCTGGGGATGGTGCTTTCTCCAGAGGAAATGGAAGGACACGGGAGGGCAAAAGGCACAGCTGCAAGGTGGAACTATCCCTCCATGTATTACAGGCATCACTCTTTTCTGTGACACAGGACACAGGCAACTCTTGCAATCGCTCATCAAACTACCACCAGTTCTTTACAAAATTTTATTTTACCTTGAATGTCAAGCATATTACCAATCTCTGATAGCAGGACAACAGAAAAACAACACATTAGAAAAAAGCCACTTAAAAAGCGTTGGTTAAGTTCAATGCAAGACTGCCTTAATTTAAGAAACAGATTTTAAATTCTCCTGGGAACTGTGCCTTTGCTCTTTATGTAAAAGCAAGCAATACACCTCATTAGCAAAGCATACAATGAAAATTACACATAGCTTGCTTAAAATGAAAAAAGAAATGGCATAACAAACATTGCAGCTAGTCAGCCAGCAGTTAGACCTTTCTCCTTGTAAACCTGCTTCTTCAATTTGGCAACTGCAGTCCTTGGGGAGAAACAGCAAAGGGTATATAACTTAATTACGCAGAACCATTCCATTGGGGTTGTGCAAACATTTTTTAATTTTTATTTCTGCCAAATTGTAGCTATAAGCCAGCTCTACCAGTTTTTTGTTCTTTTTCATTTTTTAATGCTATTTTCATATAAACTGAATCACCCACAAGGAACCTTTTGACCTTTCATAGCTGAAAGTACCATCTTCAATAAAACCTTGGCCCTTCTTGAACCAGTAGTTTTACCCTTGCATTTCACCTTGGTTTTAAGCAAAGAGTTGCATGGCAAAATAGGTGATATTACTTCCATAATAAGTCCAGATATTTCTCTTAATTTATAAAAATCTGATATATGCCTTTGCTCACAGAACACTTGGAGCTATGACATATGAAATGTACACAAGCCAATGAGATTCACACACATATGAAGTCAAATCCAGACACATTCTTTCAAAATCAAATACTGTATATGTCGGCTGCATGTGAAAAATTTCACAGTAATTTATACCTGACAAATACCATTTAAGGCCTAATCCCACTCCCAGTGGCGTCTCCAGCAATTTTGCAAAGGACTTCAGTGGTAACAGGAGTATGACAGGACACTTAAATACTAAACACCAAATATTATGGTTAATTTTATTCCTATTAAAACTGATGATGTCTTTAAAAACACTTGAGATTCAATTGATGCAAGGTATTAAAAAAGTATTGGAGTTTCTTGTCTAAAGGAACTTATAACCTTTGGGATCATTATTTGTAACATTTATAATGTCAGAGGTACTTTTGTTCCTGCTTATGGGATTATTGCTGGTCACCTTCCTGAGACTTGAAAGACCATAAAAGACAAGCACCATACCTATTCCTCTAAATTATTGTATAACAAATTAATAATTTGGTCCCTTTCTAAATGGATCTCTCCCCACAATTACACTAAAACATAGTGATGGGTCACAAATTCCAGGGGGTCCAACCGGTCCTGGCATTCCCGGACTGCCACGATCTCCATCTTTACCGGGCTGCCCACGCTCTCCAGGACGTCCTTCCTTACTCATACCCGGGGGACCTTCAGGACCTTAATGAGACACATGCAATATACAAATACATTACAGAGGATCTATATTAAAATGAAAACAAGAGCCAGTACGGACCTACAAACCCCCTGCTCTTTGGTGAAGTATGCAGATAAAGAAAACTTCATTTTCTGAAAAAGGCAGTTCTTGTCACAAAATTCATATATGTTTTATATAACCAACATGATACCTTATGAAGATTTTTTTTAAAAGCACATGAAAAACACTTTAAAAAATAGCTTTTCAAAGGAAATATAAAAATCTACTTTAGTATACTGTTATACTTTATATTATAATGTGGAACCACCATGGCATGAATCAGAGTCCTCTGATTTCTACTTGTTTCTCTGGCTTTGGATCAGGCCCTAATATCTCTTCTAAATGCTCCGCTTTGCATTTTGCATGAATACACTGCTGTTAAGAAGAACATTTTCCTTCACTAAGCAATGCCTACAAGTCACGTGATTATATCAGGGCTCAGTTTTCAGATAATGGCTGACTTTAAGAGCCATCTATCGAGAAACAGCAAATGTCAGGTACCAATCTCTACAAGACCTGTCTTGTATTAAATAATGTGCTATATGACAATTTAAAGGGCATGCAAGAGACAGGCATTAGCCATAAAACATATATGGTAATTAAGATGTGTAAATAACTAAGTTTTTCAAAATTATATCAACATTTTTTCTAAACGACATTTTTTGGGGGAAATTATTAGCATGTACCAAAACTGCACAGCTGAACCATCCCTCACCTGGAGGCCCTGGAGGGCCTTGGATGCCAGGAACCCCAATTCCTTGATTGCCTTTTGCACCATTTTTCCCTGGAAGTCCTGTGAATTAGCAAACACATGTATATCTTTGGCCACTGAGAATATATTCATCCAATGAATTAGGAAGTCAGCATCTGATAATACTTACTGAATGAAAAATGTAATAGTTCAAAAGCAGATAATGGGATGTAAAATAAGCATTTCCTTTTAACCTGCATAGTGTGACTGGGTTGTTAATTATCCTCATTTCTACTGAATTAAGAACTGATGTAGCATCTGTTAAGCAGACAGCTAGCATAAGTTGAGGTAATAGATGATGGGCAATTAAGAAATTTGCTGTCATTGCCTTTCCATTGACAAAGTTTTTGAGAAATTGTATGAAAGAAGTGTAAGGTATTCACCACAGTCCCTGTGGAATGCAGAACATATGGACAATCTTTCACAATGTATGACATAATTAAATCTCCACCAAAGAAATACTGAGAAGGGCAAAATATGTGCTCTCTTACACTAGTACAAGCCAATAAATTAAATTTCTTCATAGAAACAGGTATCTAATTTTCTAGCTCTTATGGAATAGACAGAACTGTGTCAGCTCCAGAGGAAAACTGCACATTCTCCTATTGGAGATGAAATTATAAAAGCATTACAGACAAATCATCATTACACTCAAAATGAGTTTGACGTTCTAGGTCACAGTTAGTAAGCCACAAAGAAAGTTAATATGTACTAACCATTTGCCTGCCTACCCTTGGCACGTTACTAGTTAGCTGTATTTCATACAGCTTTCCTGATTATTTGGTGCTATAGGAAACACAGTTGCTGCTGGCACCAGTTATCAAATTACAGACTTCACTCAGTTTCTCGGTCCAGTTCCAGACTATATATGCATAGTCTGCAAACGCACCACAGAAATCAGTTGGAATGCTTGGACGGGTGAGTTATCTGAAAGCGTAAAGCTTAGCTTGCCTGAAAAGAAACCAGAATGTTTAAGAAAAACATAAAGAAACGTGTAAAAATCCTTATGAGATAAAAAGAAAAAAAGGAGAAAGCCCCAGGAAATCAGAGGGAGTATAAAGGTGTTGCATGCCAAAAAAAATCAGCCTACAGGATAGCAGACAGTAAATAGCCAGTGAATACCATTTCTTTAAAATAGGAGAAACAAAGAAGTTTGGAAGAAAATAAACCAGAAAACATGGAAATGCATTGAAATCCACGTCTAAGCATATTTGATCTAAAAAAAATCTAAATGCTGTTAAAAACATTTACATGAGACTAAGAACTCTCTAAAAAGATCAAATCAAAGTTTCACAATAGTAAAACTGAACACTACCTATCTTGTTGCGTTCTTGTATTTTCTCTTCTTCTGACATGTGCTCTTTGTAAGCAGTGAAACTTTTACATTGCACCGTGTCCTCAACTACACTTCGTGATGCAAACCCAGCTATTCCCTTACTCCACCCTGCACTAATCCCCTTCAAAACTGGATGCAGAAAACAAAGTCATCAAGTTCATTAGCACCATGATGCATGCACACAGTACCTCTTGTCCCACGAGCCCCAGGACGACCCGGGATGCCTGTCAGCCCTGGAATGCCATCATTTCCCGGTAAACCAGGAAACCCTCTTGGGCCTTCAGGGCCTCTTGGACCTGGTGGTCCTGGAAGTCCGGGGGAAGCGCTTTGGGACTGACAGTGGTTACAGTTTTGTAGCCTTCCACTCTGGAGGATGGCAGGCAACTGGGCTAGGAGAATTCAAACAAAAGATTGCTTAGAGTGTTGTAACAATAAAATATAAAAATATTGCCCCTTAGCCACTAAAACAGTTCCCTCTCTTCAGAGAATATGATACCTTTAGGAAACAAGATGGTAAAGTATGGAACCTATAGGAAAACAAGTGATAAAGCAGCAATATCAATCTCACTATCTAGAAAGCTTCTTTATAATTATCAGGAAACTGCTTTAGCACGTTAAAAAAGGAAAGAACAGTAAAGAGGCTTTCAAACTTACTTCTCAGTACATCTGAACACACCTGTCGAATAAATTCTTCTGAAAATTCTCGTGCCTGAATTGAACGGAGAATGGTTAAAAAAACAGAGCATGCATTTGTTTGGGGTTTTTAAGGTATACAAAATTATGACTTTGAGGTCCTATACATACAGGTTTTCCGTCTGATCCAGGTGTTCCTGGAGGTCCTCTGTCTCCTGGCTGACCTCTGAGACCAGGAGGTCCAACCAAACCCTGGATACCGGATTCTCCTTTTTGCCCATTGATGCCTCGAATGCCTGGATCTCCTTTCTCACCTTTCTGGAATGAAAACCGACGAAAAGCCAATCATATCTTCCCAGACCATTTGGAAGCTAGGTAGCACCAAGCAAAGATATTCTGAGAAAATCTTTATTGATGATCTTCATAAAATGAATATAATTGTCACTGAAAATTAACTTGATACTGATGAAATCTATTTCACTAAAATGTACTGAAGTTTTCAGATTCTTTAGTAACTTTCAGATACAATTATTTACCAAATATGACTAAAAATAAATTACCATTATATTTTTTTAAGGACCCATTTTACATATTAATATAAAACAAAATAGTCTTCCTTATTAACATATGGAAAGAAAGGCTTTATTTACTTTTTCATGAGAATTAGAGAATTTGTTACAGTACATTAAAATCCTTAGAAGGCTGGAAAAATTAGAAATAAAATTCTGGCATCACTGAAGTTCTTGGCAAACTTACTATAATAATCAAGACTTTTACCCTATGTCTGTAGCGTAGAAGACAAAGGAAAAAATAGTTTGATTTCAGTTAGGGGGTTTTGGGGTTTTTTTTTTCTGACTTCATTTATTCTCCATGTGATTGATAACAACCATAGTTCATTTGCTTCACTGGAAAAGGTTAAAATAATGCTGGAAAATATTTTTATATATCTTCATCAAAGCAATGGTTCTTCTATGTATGGAATTACCTACTGCAATAGTTCATGTGGAACTCTTTCCCTATGCTGGAGCCAACAAAACATCAGTACAATGTAATTTGGTGCATGCCCAAGATTAAAGTCAGTATACTATGTTTTCTCCCTGATGAGTTTTTTTCCTACCATTTTTGCACAGCTTCTACATAATGTTATCAGTTGCTTCAAAATTTTCTTTCGCCCTTTCCAACTGTTTTAGATGGAATTATGGAAACAAGGCAGCAGGATTACTATGTATGACAAAACTGACTGGAGCAAATAATGCAAGTTAGGCATACAGTCTTCATAGACTTACACTGAATTTTAAAATATGGTATTTACATTACTTTGTATCATTCTGTATAGTACTTATCAAAATTCTTTACATCAGAAAAATCCAAAGCTTTCTGGCTTGGTCTGAATGAGTAACAATGCCCTGAGTTCTCTACATGAATTATTACAGGATAGCGAGCTTCATAATCCAGTATCGGATTACTCAGTTGTATGGAGAGAGCTAGCCGCCAAAATAAGGCAGGTAGTTTTTCCTCTTAAAAAAAGCAGAGAAATGAGAAAAAATGTGACAGATGTCAGTCAAGTGCCTAAGAGTACTCCTGGAAAGATGGTCCAGCAGTAAGATGCCATGCATGAATTGAACAGCAGTCCATACCCTCTTCCCACTACAAAAGTTATACAGTAATTGAGCACTGACTTTTTCCAAGATTGTAATTGTATTTTATTTTCTTGATACTGTCAACTTGAGTGTTGTAGTCATAGAGAACTGACGCTCTTAGTTACACCATGTAGATTTGTACTTATTCGTGTCTAATACATAATTACAAATTTATTTATTTTTTCCATTTATCAGAGTCAGCAAGGCTCAGAGATAAACATATGGAGCGTATGTAGCTGCCTGTGGCTATACAAGGAGCTATATGTGCTGGGATCTGAAAATCATTCTGTTCTTGTAGCTAAAAGTTATTTGTTTTAATTTTAATTACTTTTACACCTATGGACCATTTTTACATAAAAGGCATCTGACTTGCAAGTTGATTTATTTAGAATAAATGTTAAAGGGTCTAGAAAGCATTAAGAACCAGTGAAATATTGGGAAAATGGCATCTATTGTAGAAAAACATTACAGGCAAGAAGCCAGTATAAAAACACCAGGATGAAACGTTGGAAGGATCAGCACAACTGCTTGCAGAACTTGCCAAAAAGCAAATGAAACTGCTGAGGGAACATTTTCTACAGTATATCTTGGTCTTGTAATGCTCAGCCACATCCCATGTGTGGCCTTGTTTGTTGACCTTTACTATTGGCAAAGAAAATTAAAAAAAGGAAAAGAAAACTTTTTACTTTTTATTGAGGAGTCAGAGTCTAACAAAAGACAACATATTTTATAAAAATAAACTATTTTTATAGGTCTGACAAATAAAGACAATGACATCATTGTGTCTTAGCACAGAGTAAGAATATTATTAAAAAGATTTTTCAGAATAAAGATGTTATTACCATGATTTACAATATTTAAAGAGGCTAGTTCAATGGTATACAAGGAATCTTTTACTAATTTTGGCAATGATTTAGCAAAACACCTATAAGCCATACTGTAATTTTAAGTATTTCATAGAACCACAGCAGCATATAGGGCAATTTATATGTTTAAATGCATAAAGTTATTTAATTATGAGAATTGAGATTCGAATGAATATGTCCAGTTATTGCTATGCAACAACGCTTTAATGAAAAAGGGTTGAACGAAGAAACCTCTAAATAAAATTGAAGAATTATATTAATGAGACAATGTGTACCCTGATTTCCCTAAATATTGGAATAAATAAAAAATAACTAACAAAGTTAATATTTTAAATACTAATTTTTAAACAACATGCAACACAAAGATTAAAAGGTTTGGTCATAAATATATCTACATTAGCCAAACACAAGAAAAAGAAAAGAAAAGATGGAACTTTAAAAAAAATCCTGGAGAACTACAAATGCAGTTTCTGACAGACCAAGAGCAGTCCAAGCAGGCTTCCCCTTATGCCCCTCAAGTTTCAGCCTGAGTTGAATTATTCCTGTATAAACTTAGTAGTAGAGAGAAAGAATTCTGCCCTGCATTTTCTGAGTCAGTCTCTCAAAGGCTATATTCCCTCTCATTAGCTTTGAAAGGCACATAAAGAAATCTCACTGGTGAAGGTTAAAACACACAAGACAAATAGTTCAGCTGTGGAAGTCTTTACCAGAGACTTTTATGGAAGCTGAAAGTATAGTACATCAGCACAGTTCAAAAGGAATAAGGCAAATTCAAAACTGACATTAAATGCAATGGTCCTGATCTCTAGCTTAAATGCCCCTAATTTGTTGCCTGCCAAAAAGAATGAAGGTATACAAGAAGATGGATCTTCTTTGTGTATGCTGGTCCTTATTTTTGTAGCCTGCCCTGCTATTATTTGCTGCTGCTGAACAATATGGGTCGTTTTGATCAAGTTATCCTGTATTCTTTTATGAATATATTTTTATTTTTCAATGAACTTTGAATCTCTACATCTTTTTTCTTTATTTGCTGTCTTCGACCAGCTCTTTCTCATTTATTTTGTTGTTTGTTTCTTTAATTCTCTTAAAGTATATACTTGGCTATACATATACACACACACACACACACACACTTGGCTTTAATTATTTTTTTTAATCATTCATTTAATGAAATATATATTTCACTATGTCTCTTTTTAACTAATACTTCTTCCCTTCTCTGATATTTCTCAATTCATTTCTGTTCTGTTGCTTATAGAGATGTGAATACGGAAATAAGACTGTAAACACACATTTTACAGATCACATAATTTGCAGAAACAAATGGAATAATTTTGTAGTACTATAGTTGTCATTACAAAATACTTACCTCTCCTCGTTCTCCACTCAATCCTTCTACTCCCTTTAGGAATTAATATTAAAAAAAAAAAAAGTTAAAAAAGCAAGGTGACCCAAATTACTTGGAATAAAAAAATAATATTTTTTGTCCTTTGTTTCCAATAATTAATCACAAATATCAATTTTTAAAGATTCTGTGATTGGTATTTGTACGAAAAAACCAAACTGCATATAAGGATGAAAAATTTGTATCATGGTGAATTAATGCTTTAGTAATACCTTTAATATTGTATGATAAAAGGATAAGTTGGGAATATATCATACATATAAAAAAATAGACATAATATAGACATATAGACAAAACCTTATTCACTCTACAAAAGAAATAAATTTTTTGTTCTAGCAAAAGGAAACCCCTGATTCTGCTGGTTTAATACTGTCTTACTAGACGAAAATCTAGTTCAGAGCCTTTGAAATACAAACACAGTCCGTAAGCCAGATTTTACATGTTGGCAAATGATTTTGCTGTCATTACTGCCAAATGGTTCAATGCTCTTATTGATCATTAAGTTCCATGGCAAGATGGCAGTTCAGCGCAGGCTTTTTCACTTTTCTGACATACTCTTATGGACAAGCAAATCTGTATTATATCTTTGAGAAGTCCTGGAGGCTTGAGAAACCTTGGAAGGACCTAGCGCTGTCTACCAGAAGTATCTGAATGACTGATGTTTTGGTTGCTGACCAAACTAGATAAGCATGGGAAACAATTTTAGACCGAGCCTGTATTATTTTTTCAGCTTTCTCAAAAAAAAAAAAAAAAAAAAAAAGCAAGCAACAGCAATTCAGTTGCATCATTCTATCTGGAAAAAAAAATGTTTTCTTTCGCTATCACTTTGGTTTACCTTATGATTAAAATATTAAATATATAAAAGAATTATCCATTATTTGCAAAAGGAAAAAACCAAAAAGTTTAATTTGTAAAATACTAGAGTAGGACATTACATTTCATTAATACCAATGACGGGCATTTTAGTTTAAACTATTTCTTTTCAAAAATGTCTGCTCAGCCTTACTACCAGACTCCTGACAACCTACATACCCCTGAGAGTGATAAAACTAGGCTAACATACAATCTAGATCTCCTGCCCATGCTCCAATGGAATCAACTCCTGGCTAGACAGGCAGCTGTATTGATGTCGTAATTCTGAAAAAAGCAACTGTGACTTCCTTCCAAGTCTAGTTTCAGATATGTACCTCTAACAAATACTTCTCTGTTTAGACACGACATAGATTATGCAGTTAACAAGTATTTATAAATACTAACAGTTATTTTCTGTGGTATAACAAGATAGCCAACTATGACACAATCAGGATACATTGGCCCACAGTTAAAGAGAAACAACTGGATCTCTCTGATTTGCAGCTGAAACAGGAAACATCTGTAATTTATGAGCACAGAAGATGTTAATAACGACTCCCAGTATAGTCTAGGAGGTAATGAATTACATGAAAGTGTAGCATGGTACATGCAAAATCTTAACATCTCAAGCATCACTCTTCCAACCTTTACACAAAAGCCACTTTGTGCTGTTATCTGCATTTTGTATTACTTCTAATTGTTTCATGAAAAATTTTCATAATTAAGGATTTAATAAAATAATCCAGAAGAATGTACTTCCGGATTGTTTCTCAAGATACAGTATTCCGGAATCACAGAAACATGTAGGTAGGAAGGGACCTCCATGGGTTCAACTTCCTTTTCAGAACAGATCCAGCTAGAGCAGGCTGCTCAACACCCTGTCCAGGCAGGTTTTGCCACAATCTCTGTGAGCAGCTTTCTCCAGTGTTTGACTACTCTCAAAGCAAAATGCTTTTCCCGTATATCAAGTTGGGATTTCCTGTGTTCCAGCTCGTGCCCATTTTCTCTCATCCTTCCACTGTGCACAGCCGAGAAAAGTGTGGCTCCATCTTCTCTATGTGTGTTGTATTTGCTATTTTAAAAATAGTAAGGTTGTTTAAGAGGTCATTTATATAACTATGTAATCATGCTATACATAAATATATTTCACCTGATGCAAAGAACTATCCATGTTGATGGAAGTAATCGTAAGAAACAAATATGAATCATGGCTCTCTTGAACTAGGTTCGCTATTTTAACAGTACCTGTAAGCCTGGATTTCCTTGTCTTCCTTTTTCTCCTTTCAGCCCCTTCAGAAAAGAAGCACATTTTCCTAAAATATACATTTATCTGGGAGACGTAATTAAACTACCAAAAATAACACAAAGAGGTAAAACCTAAAATCTCATCCTAAACCAGGCCCAATCAATCTGAAAAGTTACTCTTCAAGAGTTCAGAGTAGAAACCGTGCAGAAGGATTCAGTTTCTACTCTGAACACAGAGGAGCCAAGTTAGGATTTGAGCAGTGACATGGTATTCTTTTTCTTGTAGATATTTCCATGACATTTGGATAACAAGGAGGAAAATCCCACTTGTTACAACATAGTAGGTAGGCAGAGGCCAGGTGGCATTTATTTGACTGTGAGCACTTGCCACAGTGCCGGGGGCAGCCAGCGACGGAACCCATCCGGGGACAGTGCTGGGTCATGTCCCAGCCCCCTGAGGCAGCAGCACAACCCACACCCCTGAGCCCCCACCATTGCTAGGACCACACAGCTCTGGACCAAATGTCAATAGCCTGCTCAGCCCCCGAAATGCAGCTGGAAATTCATACTGGGCATACTGGGCAGTTTTCCTTGAAGAAGAGTTAGAGCTCACTGCTGCTGTTCTTCAAGCAAACCTTCTATGGATCTTAATCTCAAAAATAAAGCTCCTGAATTAACACCTAAGACTTGTATTAATAGTTGCCAGATGATATCATCAGAAACAAAGTTGATATACCTGGATACCACTTTCACCTTGGTTTCCTTTGTCCCCCTGTAAAATATTAGAAGAAAAGTCTCCATTATAACATGATTCATCTCGAAGACATGTAGTCTGTGTTTTCATTTAACACAGTAAATACAAAAGAAGCATCTAATAGCTTTTATTTCTACTGAATGAAAACAAATCACTTTATCCCCATGTACAAAAACACTGAGAAAAGCACAGAAAGTTATACTAAGAAGGGAATCTGTCAAAGAACAAACTATAAAAAAGTGAATACTCATATACCAAATTAAAATTAAAAAATACAACATAATGAGGTGGCAAATCCAGCAGGATTTTATCCACTCTGTATGGGAGTGGAGAGGATGTAGGCAGGGAGGGGGCTAGTATTTCTGATGGGTTAAATTTCATATGAATGCTAACCACTAAGCATGCTTGCCTTCACCCACAGAGAACAGAGTATAAATAATTTTTGTAAGATTTACTACAAACCCATTGAATGTTGAAGTCATACATGACACACCAAAGAAAAAAGTATTTTTTTGAATCAGAAAAAATATTTATGTTTAAATTTAATCAGAACTGTGTAAGGACTAACTGCGACTTCCACCCACTCCTTTTGACTTTCACGGAAATGTTTATATTAAATAAACATTAGTGGGGCGACTGGCAATCAGATGGTGCAAATGGTACTTAAAAGGCAGATATCTAGGTTTATGAAGTTGTTTGAACACCATCTTATTGACACTAGAAAGAAACAGGCAGCTCTTGAAAACCATTCATGCCAATTAACGAGGTATAAAATGTGTACTCCCAGAATGTGCCTATCTCTCTTCATAGACTGAAAAGGAAACTTAAAAGTTATGGGAGATGGCTCCTGCCCTAACTCTGACCTCTTAAATCAGTGTGACTCTGTTTAAATAGACATGAATCAAAATGTTGGGCCAAGAACATAGCAACTCATGAAACAAAAGACAGATCTGTGGGGGGGCGTGCAAAACTGCATTTAATAAAGAACAGAATCAGGATGGAGTTTTTCGGATCTGTTTTGCCAGTTTTCTTTTAAGTGCCAAACATGTGTGTGTTTGGTTGTCTTTTGAAAAAAGAGAATGTTTAGTTAAATGCTAAACAGTAGTAAAGAGGAGATTTTGTCATGGCAAATATTTTCCTGATCGAAAATCCCAGAATGTAAGAGGGTATTTATGCCAGCTGTATTTGGTTGTATTGTACTTGAATGTAAAATATTTGGTTTGGTTTCAAGTTTTAAATTAAGCTATAGCTGAAAGGGTTCACTTTTGCTGTCAGATGCCCAAACTGCACTTTTTTTCCTGAATAATTCAAGAGTTTGTCGTACTTATGACTTGTAAGTCCAGTTAACCAGCAATATATATTCTGACTTGCATCTTCATATAAAATTAATAATGACTTTTGCAAAAGCTTCTTCAGTTTAAAATTTAAAGAGGTTCCATAAATTTTAACAAAATGTCCCTTCTTAAAACCAGTATTACTGTCTTGGTACATGTACCTTACATGATCCTCAGATATTGAAACTGAATATATGATAATAAACTAATTAAACTATTGTTATGACACTGACTCAACTCAGGTCACTCTTTCATTGGGCTTCAGTACATTTTGAAAGACTTAAGCCAGGAAATCTTTGTCCTTATGTACTCTGGAAATCATTATTTTGAAACTGGTCAGAAGACTAATTTTTCTACATCTTGCCTTGGAAAATGGAACTCAGGTTCCATCATCTCATTTAGGTGAGATAACCTCATCTAAATTTGGATCATTCTCTAGCCTCCATTGACCAGAGACTTGCTTCAGTTGTCTAAACATAGAGATTTAAGATGCTTTAGGCAACTCAAGACATCCCCGTATGTGTCCACTGACATCTGAAATACTCCAGCATACCTAAGACATCCATCCATGGCTGGCATACATGACAGTGGACATACAGGAAACCCGAGCCCTTCTGGAGCAGAAGCTGAAGTCTAGTGGAATACTTCTGCATGGGATTTTCATAAAACTTTAAATGTAACACCACCCTTCTAACTTACTGCTTCATTACCTTTTAACCTTTCTTTCCATAGTGAAGTACCTGATTCAACTCTATTTCTGTAAAGCCTTTATATGAAGGGCTTCATCCTTCAAAAGGTGGTCCTCTACACTGCTAGTAATACTACAAAGATGCATTATTATTTTTTACTAACTGCTTATTTCTATCTGACACCTTCCCTGAGCTTCCTTTGCTTTTTCCTACTTATTCTGAAAGCTGTAATTTGAATATATAATGGAGGAATCTTTGCCCTAGTTGAGACTCCAGTATTTTCCAGGAAACACTGCTAGATTTCCAACACAAGTGTCAGATATATTACCTAAAGATACTTAATTTATTTTTATAGAATTTTTTTCCTATATATATAAATATAGCTTCCAGTCAAACAAAAAGTTCAGCCATAGTGGCTGAGACAAAACTGAGAGCTTTCAACTACACAGGAGATTTTTAGTAGAATGTTGTCATCTTATAGAAGAAAATCTCCAGAAAAGCACTTAATGTAATGTTAATTACAGCTTTAAGTTATGCAAAAAGCTGTGTGCTTGAATTTCAAAACATACCAAAGAACAATATTGCCTATAATCTTTGTCGCCCAGAGAAGCTGTGGATGTCCTCTCCCTGGAAGTGTTTAAGGCCCGGTTGGATGGGGCTTTGGGCAACCTGGTCTACTGGAGGGTGTCCCTACCCATGGCAGGGGGGGTTGGAACTAGATGATCTTTAAGATACCTTCCAACCCAAACCATTCTATGATTCTATGATTTTCAACCTGGGACTCCTTAAAGACATGTGACTGTCAGAAAATCCTACACACCTACATTTTAAAAATAAGAATGACTATCCAGATAAGTAAAACATCAATACTAGATTTTACAATGTGTTCACAAAGCAATCCTTCAGCAATGAAGAATTTCAGCACAACCACGTCTATAGCAGTGTTTGATAGATGTAAGGCTGCACCAAGAGATGGTGAGATCCTTGAAGGCATGATCTTTATGAGAACTCCATATGCAAGAGTACACATAGGTTCGTCTGAAAAGAAGAAATAATTTTCAACACGTACAGTAGAAGTAGGATCCAAATAACCGAACTTTTGCCATCTAAAATTTCAACATTTAATTTAGCTAACTGTCTAGGCTTCAGCTACAGTCAAAGGCAGGCATAGAGATGTGAATTAATGACTCCTCAAGGAGCTCAGACTCTCTCAACTGAAAATGGAGAGAACACAGACAGCTTGGTTAGATCAGATAACTTACTGGCTAAGGCTAACTGAGCTGAATCTGTCCCAGCTGCCTAGGGTTAATTGCTCCAGTTCTTACAGTAGCTCCACAAAAGACTTTATGGATGTAGCACTTGCTATAAGATATAATATTAAGTAAATATAGAATCATGGATCATACCATTATGTACTACAATTCATAATGGATATTTCATTAATACCTATATCGTAGCATTTTACATTAAGTTTCTCCATTTTGGCCATTCTCTTCTCCCTACGAAAATGTCGTGGGTTTACCCCAGCCGGCAGCCGAGCACCACGCAGCTGCTCGCTCACTCCCCCTCATCGGGATGGGGGAGAGAATTGGAAAAGTGAAAGTGAGAAAACTCGTGGGTTGAGATAAAGACAGTTTAACAGGTAAAGCAAAAGCCGCGCGCACAAGCAAAGCAAAGCAAGGAATTCATTCACCACTTCCCATGGGCTGGCAGGTGTTCAGCCATCTCCAGGAAAGCAGGGCTCTGTCACACGTAACGGTTACTTGGGAAGACAAATGCCATCACTCCAAACGCCACCGCCCCCCCGCCCTTCCCCCAAGCTCCTTATAAACTGAGCATGACGTCATATGGTATGGAATATCCTTTTGGTCAGTTTGGGTCACCTGTCCTGTCTGTGTCTCCTCCCAACTTCTTGTGCACCCCCAGCCATCCCGCTGGCAGGGCAGTGCAAGAAGCAGAAAAGGCCTTGGCCCCGTGTAAACCCTGCTCAACAACAGGTCCATAGAACAAAAACATCTCTATATTATCAATGCTGTCTCCAGCACAAATCCAAAACATATCCCCACACTAGCTACTGTGAAGAAAATCAACCCTCTCAGCTGAAACCAGGACAGAAAAACAATTATTTTTTAAAAGAATGGGTCTTCCAAAATATACCAACTATTCTCTAATAATAATGATGTATTTAGAAAGAAGATTTCCTTTAATAATGATTACTTACATTACTTCCAATAAAAGATGCAATTAATATAAAACTGCAAAAAATACTTACCTTTATACCCTGGGTACCAGGAATGCCTGGGTAGCCTGGTTCACCTGGAGCACCCGGTACTCCTACTTCTCCCTGAGTAATACAATAGCTCTGTGTCAGTGATGTTCTGTGTGTAAAAACATATATTGCATGTTTTCTCAAGGTCAGATGATATGGTTTGGCTATGATATTTTGAAATTTTATAACTGAGGATGATTGAAATGTCGGGAGAATTTGTGAAAGTATGTTGAATACAGAGAAGCCACAAAAGGGACTCCTAATTCTTAACTTCAGTTTTCTAGTATCTGTCCTTTTTAATTGCCTTTTAATACAGTTGATGTTCATTTTTCAAAATTACACAAATAAAACTGTCTGAAGTAATGGCAATGTGTTCAGGTTTGAACTTCATGAACAGCTGACTTACATTGCCTAAAAGCTAGTATAAAATTAGTAAGAATAAGCCATCAAATGGATTCTGATGCAATTTTATGTTAACTACTGCTTCATTTTGAAACAAAGTGCCTTGTAGCTAATCATGGAAAACCATGGAAAATGAGTAAATCATGGAAAAGTAAATAAATCTCTTCTTTAACTAGAATACTTCCAGATTCATATTTACCTTGGCTCCTGATGATCCTGGTTTCCCCTGTATTCCAGGTTCGCCTTTATCACCCTATATAAGAATAAAAGAGTGTGGCTGATACATCAGTATGTTTGTCACATGTAATATGACTAGCAAACATAAACAGATGCTGCTGGGAAATTGCCTTAAAAATAGGCACGGGTAGTGACTGAAAGGCTAAAGTTCTGCTCCCTTACAGGACACCTGAATTTTCAACTTTCTCTCAGGAGAGATGAGTTACTGATGACAAAACATGATCTGCCAGTCTCTGCTCACCTGTCCCTTCCCCACCTGCCTAATTTCCCTTGCCCAGTCATACCATGTTTGTGTGTACACAAACCAAAATATTTATCTTTTGTTTTTTATTGTAGCCTATGGAATTAGACATATATGCAGCATGAGAATTTTCATTAAAATCTAAGAATTATTCATTACTTCATGATGCTCTTCTGTACGAATAAGCTTATTAAGCATGATTCTGTAAGAATTGCCTTATATTCTGAATGAGAGAGAAATAAACAAAACAAAAGCATTTTTCACAAAAGAAAATAAAGCTAATGAATTTTTAGTTACTTCATAGGTATTCGATCTTCTTGACCATAGCAAACATTGACCATTTTAAAAAATGTTACCTTCAGTATAAAATTTAAAATAAATACATATGTACTTTTGGATATAAAATAATGTATGAGTGGAAATGGAGTTAAATGTAAATACAAAGTTTGGAAAATGGATTCCGTATTCCTAAATATCCTCTAGGACACACAATTCAGTGCTTACTGGCCAAAACTCATCTTGGATTAAATTAAAAGGTTACACTAACAGATCTGGATTTATAGTATCTATTTTAGTTCCTGAGAGCATGGGTCAAATTAATTCTTGCTGTAGCTGCAGTGCAATCAATAAAGTTACATCTGAAATAAATTTGGCTCCTTGGATGGAAAAAGCAGCACGTAACACTATTTAACACAATTAGAATATAAATAACTGTAACATGGGTAGAAAGTTCTGATGTATACTGAGAATTATCTGGCTCTCAGCATTGCAGAACATTTTCCAGGACTGCAAAGCTGAAACAGTCTCATGACCATTTCTGCAATTGTTCCAAACCTCCTGGGATGACAGGCACCATTTACTGAGCTTTATTAAGCTCTCTTGAGATTGAAGCTCTCTTAAGACTGATATTACCTATAAGGCAGTATAGGGAAAATCATACAGCAACTCACCAATATTTAATATACAAAAAAATTAGCTGCAAAATCCTGGTGTTTTGTCATCTATAAAGCAGTCATTTATTAAAGTCACAAGCAAATTAACACAAACACTTACCTTAGGCCCAGGAGCTCCAGGTAGACCAAATGAGCCTTCTGGTCCCATCAAACCCTATTTATTTGTGAAAAAGGCAGAGACATTTCTGTACTAAGCTAGAGGAATAATGGTTTCAGTATAGTGTATTAGTATTATTAGTAGCATTATTACATTTCTATAGTGAAATAAATAGGAGAGGAAATATGTCTTGATCATATTACTATACAGGCTGTAGCTCTGATACAGCATGGTGGATTATTTTAAACCTTCTATGGCCTAAGGAAGGGCTACTGTGCAATGGGAAAAAACAAGCAGGAACAAAGCACAGCACTGTCATGAAATACTCCTGAGAGAAAAAATTCTGCAACTCAAAACCCCCGTCTGCATGATATAATCTTTAACATATCTTTAATATGTCCTTAGCTATAATTGGAAGTGACACAAGAGTTTCTTAGTTTCTATTTAGGGTTCTCAAAACCAGCAAAAGTATATGAGGCGTTTCATAATTCTGTCCCTTCTTTCTGACTGTGTGTCCCTCAAGGGTTGCCATGCCTTCCTTTTGCAAACTTTGTGGAGATTTATCAGGAGCAGTTAACTTTGGGGTCACACCTTTGCATCTTCTGCAGAATCTTCCGGACTGAACTGTTCATTCAAGAACCCAATATCTTCTGTCGTTTCAGATCACAACACTTCAGCACAAAGCCAGAGCATTGCCAAAACAGTCCCTTGGACTCCTCTCATGGAAACATGTTGATAAAGGCATGTTTAGTTATCTTTGTTCCATACATAAAATAGGAGCTAAAGGATGAGGCTTCGGGCAAAGTGGTCTAGTTGAGGGTGTCCCTGCCCATGGCAGGGGGGTTGGAACTAGTTGATCTTTAAGGTCCCATCCAACCCAAACCATTCTATGACTCTATGGTTCTATGATGTTAAACCATCAAATGGCTGGCTTGCTTAATTTCTGTTTAAAGCTACTCTCAAGTACACATTAGAAAAGAAGTCTTTTTTTAAAATCATACTTTCCAGGAAGGAATTCCCATTTATAGTATTTTCCACATCTAGTGTTAATACATGTCTTTGTCACCACTTCATCTCAGTTCTCTTTGACTCTAGAACTGCATGCGTCAATAAAAGCAATATATTATTATTGTTTTATTTGGACTTGCATATATACTCTGAAATATGATCTGCTATATCAGTGTACTTAAGACACAGCATACAATGAAAGCATAATAATACAGAAAGTCAAACAATTAAATAACGCCTGGAAATCTAACTTGCCAGAGATTAAGTTTTATCAATGATTCTAACTGATAGTATTTTCAAAACCTACTCTCATTATTGTTATTTAATTTTTGCTTTCATATAGATAAAAACAACCACCTTCCATTTAGTACTAAATGTTAGGAACTATTCAGTTCCATGACATTATCTCAGACATCCTTCAAAAGTTACATGAGATCAAAAATAAATGCATGTCTGCAGTAATATGTTATACGGATTGTAACTCAGTTTTGAAAAAAAAAATATTAACTTTCTTTGCTAAAACTAAAAGGATGGCTTTATTTATGCAAATACAAGAGAAAATTCAGAATGTTTGGAACAAGAAGTAATTCTTTGTAGCAAGGATTTTCAGCATTTCATAATTTTTCTGGTATTTCACCTGTGCTTTACTGTTAATTGAGGCAGCACAGATTAACTCAGGTTTCTTTCCTGCTATGTTGTAAGAAAGTACTGGTCACCAAAACTTTCCATCAATAAACAGTAACTTGCTCTTTAGGCCACAGACACAGGTCTGCAAATACAAATAAATGGTATTAATCACAGGACTAAAACTTGAGTGACTTTGCTGCCAATTTTCCTCAGACTTTTCCTGTTCAGTCAATTGCACATGAAAATTCTTCTATTAATCTTCAATTTCTCTAAAATAATAATAACATACATCAAATAATTTGTAATACTTTCCTGAACTTTGAAGATTAGATCTGTTTGTTCTTACTTACATAGAAAATCAGCCATTTTATCAAAGATGATGCAGTTAATCTAGTGTAATCTATTATCTGGTAAATAAAAGTTTACTATCCCCTATGCCATTTCTTTCATAGTTTTGGAATAGAAATTACCAATTCCTCTCCAGCTGGAGTGAAGCTTCTGAGGTCTGCTTCCACTCATAACCTAAGAGACACTGTATTCCCATTAATTATTTGCTTATGGCCTATGTTAAGCGCCAGCTTTATTACAGCAAGCGTAAGAAAATATTAATGTGGTTTTGGAACCTAACCTTGATTGTATTAAGACTGTCTCAATTCACTTGCACATCAGGCCTGCTTCTTCATTTTTTCTCTTCTGATTTACATAGCAAAATAAGGTTTTATTAATTTTCATTTCACTGTAAGGCTTAATTCAATTTGGCTGTTTTAAATCAAATTTCATGTTATCTATTGACCTCCTCACTTCTGAAATACAGCTCTCTTCATTGCATGATCTTTTTTGCATTCCTTGAAGGCTACCTTCCTTTTCCAAAAAACATTGTGAAATTATTATTGTCTTCTCCTCAGATTCCTGTTCTGTGCTAATTACTAGCACATTAATCAGTAGAGAAAAGCAAGCGTGGGTTTGGGGAGGGATAGTGGGAAGGGATGAGAAATGCGACGGGGATTTCTGGCTCCATTGCCACCTCAGTGCAGCCCTGTGTTTCAATTCATGTAACAAGCTGAAAGGCCTACCAACTCCACATTAGATCACTTCTAGTTTATGCCCACACCAGTCCTTGGATTACAGAAGTGGTAAATGTACATCACAAATGTCCCTCATTCATTTTATCTTATACAAAGTGGAAATACTATGGGTACAGAGTACCTTTTTTTTTTTTTTTAATCAGATACGTGTATATATCCACATTGACCAGCATACATATACTAGAGAAGGGAAATCAGAAAATACGTTTACTATAACTAAAGGTCAGGCATAAATCTGTGGAAAAGGGAGAAATAAAACCCAGTTGTCTCAGGCTTTCTTTCTTGCACTTTCATTACTAGTCCATATTTAATGTATTTTATTTAAAAAATTACAGGAAGAAGACTACATGAAGTCAGTACACTGCAAGAAGAAAACTTTCAGATGCAATACAGGAAAAGCTTGAGAACATCATCTGAAAACTATGGCATGTAAAATTAAAAGAGAAGAGCATGTCTTGAACAAAAATAAAGAACAATTCAAGGACATAAAATGTAGCATTACTCCCCCATTTTTCAGAGCTGACAATATATGTGGCAGATGAATTAATAAATTACTGATGTTGGCAATGTAATAGGGAGAGTTATTACTGAAGAACTTGTTACTGAAGAATTTTCCCAAGGTATTAACCGACCATCCACAAGCTTTCCATCTGTTTTTTCTGGAATAAACATATTCAGTGTGACTAATACAAGGAAAATCCCACTATCTTTTCTGGTTGAAATTCCCTAATGCCGTATAACATATTCAAATATTCCATGCATCAATTTTCTACTTATTTTATCAGGTGACAAAAGATACATTAAATGAGTTGACAGGAAACACGAATGAATTATTTTCAAGTGTATCAAGAACCAGATGTTATTTATCTAAATAAAGTTTGAAGAAAACATGGTAGGTGAGTTACTTGAATAAATACCTACACTTTGGAATCCCACAAAGCTTTATTAGAGCTGATGATACAGCATTCCCTCCAGCATTTTGTTCAACTTTGCTCAGAAAGAAATGGAGAAAAAATTTCCAGAAATTGGCAATAAAAATTATTAGAGACACAGGTGAGAGACCAAATGTGCATGTGTTAACTAGGGGGCATCTCAATTTCCAGTTCAGGCAATGTTTCATCCAAATTTGATCTAAACAACTGCAATAGTTGGTTGTCAAGGAAATTTATTCTTGCCAGAGAAGATCTTTGGGTGGCTGAAAAAGTCCTTTAAGTTCATGAAAAGAAAATTAACCAGTGTACTCATTTTATACAAAAGGGCTTCTGACAGCTGTAATGTAGTGGTCATGCCTGTAGTAGAGTCAGGAAAGGAAGAGCTGCTGGGTGGATGCAGGGTAGCTGTACATTGTGCAGGAAATTCTGAATGTATTGGATGACAAAGTAACCCAGAATTTGTAAAACCCAAAACTGGTTTCAATCTTTCTCTCCAACTAGGACTGCATTGGTTTTGTTTGATTATATATTATATTAAGGAACTGTGAGCATGGAAAAACAGAAGTGACCTCTTCGATACGTTTATGGACATTGATATGCCTATATATAATCTTTGTTATCTGGAAACCAGAGTCAAGTTTTTTAAACCTAGCATTATTCAGAGAGCAAGTTCAGGGCTCCCTCCTTTGCTTGTGGTTATCTTCAGAGATATAGGAGAAAGCACGAACCACACCCTTAGTTCTTCTAAATTTTAGCTGATGAAAAACAATAAAACAAAGTGAAAATTTGAGAAAAGAAATAGGAAAGAAGATGAGATCTGTGGACTGTGCAACTTTGAAAAATCTATTTACAGTTTAATAACCTCCTCAGCTTCTTCAAGTGATAATCCACATATCCATTTGGATTCCACGTGACTCGGCAGCACTCAGCACAATTACAGCATGCTAAAGTAAAGATTTAAGAGTCCTTTGTGGAATCAATGATCTCAGCATCATTCTGACAAATGCACAATTGAAACCAAAAGATCACCTCAAAAATGGTGAGGTTTACTTGTAATGGGATAGACGTACATTACTGGATAGACACACAGCAAGCTTTGACCTACAGGGGGTGTGATCATTCCTCCCTTTGGAGGTCTCAACAACCTGACTGATTACAAATGAAGTCTAGCACCTGATTTAAGAGCAATTCAGATGCAAGAAAGTTGGGAGGGGTCTGAAAATATATTGTCTCTGAAAAGTAAAATTAGACTGCTATTCAGCCTTAAGCATCTGAAATTCATCCGCCTTCTGATTGGGGAGAAAAGGCAACCTTCACAGAAAAATAGAGAAGTCTTCCCACAATGACCATAACATGCTATTAAATCAAAGACTGGCTCACCAAATAATCAATCAAACAATCCCATATAAAATCACAAAATCCCAATAAATTTGTGACAGAAAAAAATATAGACATGCTTTCAGGGAGAGGGCAGTGGGAGTTACAGATACTGAAAGGACTTTAACTGAACTGATGCGCATAATCAAAACTTCAACACTAAGATATAATTGAAAAATAGCAAGGATAGAGAGGACTCAGATTTAGATAGGTCTTAGGCCAAGTACATGCTCCATTTAGCCAGGTAGGCATATATTGCTCTTATTACCAGGAGTAATTGGAGAAGAACAGGCACTTTGTAGAAATAAAGAACCATTCAGCATCCACATGTGTTGTAACTGAGGCATACTGTCTTCTCTAAATCCTTTATTGTCAGGTCTGCTGGGTGTCAGAAGAGTATGGGACTCCTTATCACCAAGCTCAGAAAATTCACAAACCAAAACTGTCTCAGATGGCCAAATGTAGGCAAAATCTGGTAAACTACATCTGACTTTGTCTTTTGGTGATCCTTAGACAGCCATGGAAAAGGCATAAAGCATTATCTCCCTCTGTGACTTCAACTCCGAAAGTGTAGAACTCTAAAGGAAAGCAGCCTGTATTTCCAGTTAAAAGCAAAGAGACAAAATTCTGGAAACCCCTATTCATTAAAATGACATCAAGAACAAATTTCTCACTCCTGATTCAGTATTCTAAAGTGAATGAGAATGTCTGACATCATGTTGAAGACTCATATGTAACTCAAATATCTGACAAAACAATTGCAATGTCTTCCCAGAAAAGAAGAAAACCCCTTACATTACTTTGCTTGGGGATGGAGACTCATGTTTTCAGTCACTATTGGCTTATAGTAAGTCCTTAACCTGGGCTCCCCTTAAAGAAGCTTCTGCCGAAGCTCTGAATTCCAATATGTCAAGGTGTATTTTCTTTTTCTCTAGAGAAAAGAGACTCCTGGTTTTGGATAACCTTTCTGTCTTAGGAGGGAAAAATGCACCAGTAACAATCTGGACAGAGAAGTGCCATACTCTGTGGAACATTCCAGCACTAGTTTAAAAACGACCCTTAGGCTAGTACTTACCTTCATACTCAGATGGTTAATTTGGCATGCAGCAACACATAGTTAGGCAAGACTGCACACACCAAGCTGGTCAGACATACATGTTGCTAACCTCCATCCAAACAGGGATGCTCTTTAGAATGAGGAATGATACAGCGGGATGTAAACCCCAAACAATTTTGATATCAGGTCTGCCCTTATATAATCTAGAAGACAGTAACCTTAACTAGCATTTTAGAGAGATTCAGCAAGAAAGACAGAGTATCAAAAGGTGCACACTGAGATCCCTGGCATTCGCTTTCTTCAGGGTTCCTGTTGCCCACCAACATGAGGCACAAGCTACCACAATAACCTGGGTAAACACCAGTGGAGTCACTGAGAGCAGAAAATACAAGTCCCTGAAGAGATTATTCCTGTCCTGCAATGAAAGGTAGAAACTGACAGTAAGATGGCCTTAGCAGTGTGACAGTAGGCATCCTGATGACTGAGGAATGAACATCAAGCCCCCTTTAGAGAGCCACTGACTATCCTGTATTTGACCTTCCAGTCTTCTGGAATGGATGAAATCCAGCCTGGTAGCTGGATATCAAGAGGAAGTTCACTACTGATGAAGCATTTTCATAGGGAAAGACCTTAAAAAGGGATGGGGTAGATAAATTGAGCAGACAAGTTATGAAACTCTTAACAATCGCCAAAATCCAAGAACCTATAGCAATGTTCTCTCACCTGTTGCCAAAGTATCAGGAGGCTTAACATAACAGCAAGGGAAGCAGAGAGAAGAGTTCACAGCTTTCACCCACAATTTCCACACTTTAAATATGCCGCTGGGCTAAAAATTGGCATTTGCCATAGCCTTGCCTTTTGCTGCTGATAGAAGGAATATTGCAACTTCTGACCATAACTTCCCTATTTAGGAATAAAATGGTCAGTACCATTTCTACCTACAATGCAGGCATCACTATCTAAGCTTCTCAGTCTCTTCCTTCGTTTCATTAATATCTACTTATGTCTAATAATTTTTCTGAAGGTCTATCAAGCGCATTTCCATCTTGCTGTTATTCAGATCCCTCAGCTTTGTCCAGATAATTTCATTTATTATTTCCTTTTACCTTTCCCTTTCAGACAGAACTAATTAGCAAGAGAATTATTGCTCTGAGATTGATTTTTGCAACAAGTGTTTACATGTTCGTCTCTTACTTATCAAAGGATTTATAAGAATCTGATACTTTCTCTTGGTTCGGATATTAGAAATCTGATCGCTATTGTTATAAAAATAAAAATCACAGACGGAGTTGGGCTTGGTAATTATTTATCTTTGAATGCATTTTCCAAGCTAAAGAAATTAAGCAGTATCTTACAGTTTCCCATATAATCATATTTATCCCAGTAATAACACTACAGAAATGCTGAAATTTCCCAAATAAATATTTTCAATGAAATGCTTTCTTGGCTTCCCAAGAAACTTAAGTTTCTTCTGTTTGGACTGGGCATGGACAAGCCCATTACATGCACAACATATAGTGAATCTCAAGATGAGGCAACAAGGCAAGAAAAAAGTAAGTGACCCATTGTCACACATTAAAACATTTGCATATGCCGCTCAGCCACAAATCCAGAAGTGTTATCTGATTTTTATCCGTGACAAGAGTTACTAATTCTGTGGCCTGAATACAACTGCATAAAATCTCTTATACTACCATATGGCTATATACACTAAGAATAAACTACAAATTTCTTAGAAGGTTAAAACTTTTTAGTCATTTAGTGCTCTGTTGTCCATAGAGATAATAGCATCAGTCTTAATTCTCTACTTAATTCTCTACAGTATTTACTTCATTCTAGCAGTAATAGTCTATAATGATGTGCTTGAGGTCGAATATAGGGTGACATAGCTTAACTAAATAAAAAGTCACAGTAAACAGCTTATATAAATTATAAAGAACATGGAAATCACCCTACTCAGACAGTAACAAAGATGTTGTAAGGTGGACTGTCCAAAAAGAGTGAATTATTCTCTGTTTCCTTCATTCCAAAATAAAAATCTCTCTTTAAGCAGTCTGAGAATTCAGTGATCTCAGCTATTCTCACAGTCTCTGTCAAAAGAGCACTATCACAAAAGCATCCTGAAATTCATCTTCAGAAATCCACTGCAAACTAGGACAATATTTAAGTTGGTCTTAACTTTCAAAATAAATTTACTTGAGTACTTTCAAAGTTAATTTAAAGTTAATTAATTCAGAGAGTAAATTCAGACTAATGTGTTTGCTGGATTTGTTTATCAACTGCAGTCAGGAAATCATCAATTTTAAAAGAAAAGTGGGTATATAATATCTTGGGGGGAATTCAGAGATTAGACTTAGTCTGATTGTATTTTCCAACCTGAAAATGCTAGGTTGCTGCTGTATTTGCCGTTGCTTCTTTGCTTATTACAAGTAGAGAATGACCGCATCATTTGTTCATAACAACACTATTTTGCAAACTTACAGTTTCCCCTGGTGACCCTTTTGCTCCTGGTTGACCCGGTGGTCCAATTTCACCCTATATTTTTTACATAAAGAGAAGAATCCTGTGATATAACATAGGTGAAGTTAACAAATTTGCTAAATATTCTTTAATTATGCAGATTTATTTAGTTAGGATTTTTTTTCAAAGTATTATAAAATTAACTTTGCTACTTTTAAATTATTCATTCCTTCTGGAATAGTTGAAATAAAACCTAATGAGAGATTTTCAAACATGCCACAAAGAATTTGGAGCATGTGTGCATTCATTCACAGCATGATTTGATGTTCTGAATCCCCACTATGAAAACTCTACTCTAAGCACAGACTGAACACTTAGTTTGGAATGGGAATATATATATGCACAGGTTTTAACTGTATTTTGAACTGTTCATAATACCTTTTGTCCTTTTGCTCCTTGATTTCCAGGGATTCCAGGAATTCCCTGAGGAGGAAAAAGAAAATCTTTTAAATATATGGAATAGTTTCTCCAGAAAATGATATATAACCCCCCAGTTCATGTCCTCATAAATTTAACATTTGCCATATCATTGGGGTTCAAAATATGGGCAGGAAATAGAAAATTAAAAAACCACATAAGAGAAGAGAGCTTCAGCTGGAAAGATGCAAACTATTTAATCTGGGGATACAGTGAGACACTCATGTTCAGTTGCTCTCCAGTGCTTTCCTGCCAGGAGTCCACGTCTGCTGCTGGGCAGGCTCACATGCTCCTGGTTGCCCACCAAGAGCTGCAATGCTTTACTGAAAACCCTGACTGATGCAGGGAAAGAAACCACTTTTCATTATCCATAAGATTTCCTGCATAAGATAGAGTGAAAGTCCTCGCCAATGGGACCTTGAGTATGACAAATCCTATTTTTCTATCTAAAATGCAGTGATTGTAACAGAACACAAGAGATAGCTATAATTATATTTGATGTATGCTAGCTTCCACCTCCACTAATACTTGTCTCTGTCATTTCCTCAGCATCGTTGCTCATTTAGCTCTACCGTATATCTCAGTTTTCTTACGGTGATCATTTAATCGAATGTAATTCCATTTTAAAACAAAACTCCATATATACTTATAACTGTAGTCTACATTCAGTTAATCTATTTTTTCTCTCAAGTAAAACTGCTCGAATTTATTGGTCAGACACTGTTCTTACTTGTATCATCATTAATCTGCAGCAAGAATTTGGCTTACAGACTTTACATTTTAATCTAATATTGAAATTAATATGCTACACTGAAAACAAGAGGACTGTTCTAGACACCACCAAACCAAATGCATTCTGTGGGAAAAAAATTAACACGAATGTAACAACCAGGAATAACCTGATAGTTTCCATATGGATTACATCTGTGCAACACTGGCTTGGAAAATATAGTTCCATTGTTTTGCAGTTTACACCCAGCTTCTAGTTAATAATGACCCCATCAAGCAGAAAGAGTTCATTGGTCAATGGCACATGAGTTAACAATGACGTCCTGAGCTTTTTACAGGTCATCAAAATTCCAATGTACCTATCATTAAAAGAAGAGATCAAAGAATATAATAAAAAGAACTGGAAAACAATGCCTTATTCTGAGACTTCTACTCACACTGTGTAACATAACTCTTCTTGCTAAACTTTTGTGCAAAAGCATCTTATATCTTTTGCACAAATAAAAAGATGGGAAATAGGGCGTATTTATCACCACGTTTAGGAACTTCCAGACCTGTCCATGAGTTCTCAGTATAATTATTTAACAGTTAATTTCTGTAGCTGTAAAATACAAAACTAAATTATAAATATCTGTATCTGTAATACAAAACAGAAATTGCTGATACAAGACATTTAACTTTGCCACTGATATAAAAGAAGAATAAAACTCAAACAGCAATCGTAAAACTAAGTCATAGTCCTTTTTTTTTTTCCCCCTTTTTTTTCTCCTTCTGATTGACTCTGCACTACTGAAGTACATGGAACTTTTAGGCTCTTATTGCAGTGGGAGCTGCTCCAGACCCTTAAAACCCTTTTATGGCTCACTGACATTGTCAGCTAAGAATGAATCTATCACTTATGCTAATGTGAGTGATTCCCAGAATACATGGGGTGGAGATTTTCAGTTGTTCTCCACACGTCAGTTGGCACAAAAGGAGAAGAATGAAGTGGCTAATTTGATCATAAAGAATGAGGTTTTCCTATGAGAGTTATTTTTCTGTACAGCTTCCACGGTTCAGTAATTACAAAGACTAATTTCTGTAGGATCAGCACCACGATGCCTAAAAAATTAAATTTGGTTTCCTTCTCATTATCTAGTCCCAATCACTTCCTTTTACATGGATAATCTCTGGTTATGTCAATTAGAATTATTTGCACTTTCCCAGAAGACAAGGTTAAAAAGTAGTTTAGATATCCTGAGATTCTTGCCTATACTTCTAGATCAAAAGCCAGACCAAGCTTTGGTAGTGTGTCTTGTTCCTAAACAGAGGTTTCACAAGCAGTACAAATCATGCTCAGAATCTGAGCATATTTTTGTCCACCACGAGGAATAAGGCACTTTTAAAAGGAAGTTATGTTTAATAGGATGACATAACACTAACTAAACTATCAAAGAAACCTTACTCTAATTATAAAAAAAGTATTCTTACTTTAAAGCATGAAGCGAGGCAACTAGTTTTACTCCATTTTTAAGATAAAAATGTAATTTTTGTGAAGAGTATATTGTAACTAAATTTATCACAAACGCCTGTGTTTAATCAAAACTTAATATGAAACAGATTCATCATGCAATTTTTCTGCCACTAAGGGAAACACAATGTTTGGAACTACTACAAATGGGAAAACTGCCACCCACTGGGAGTAACAGATTCAATGCTATGGAATAATTCATGATTCACTGGCCTACGGAAAAAAATTGCCTTTGGGGATGTCCTTTGCAAAGCTATCAAGCAACATTTTGTTCATATGAAATAAGGAAAAGGGTTTGTAATTCTAGATTTTCTTTTGTCTTTCCAGAAAACTTATTTTAAATGGTTTGTATTTATCATATATGCAGGTATAATACCAATAAAACATGGCATTACATTTCTAGCCAGAACAACTAAAAATCAAAGCATCTACTGTGCTTTAGTGACTTTACATGAGTAAAGTTTTTTTAGTGTCTTTACATGAGTTGGACCATCTTATGCTTCCGAATCAATCTGGTCCCCTTCTTCTTTAACATCAAATTTTATGTAAGGTTTATTCAGTGTTTCTTCATATTTAAAAATGCAGTTTATTGCAAGCCTTACTACTGCCTTAGTTCTTTCAACATCATCAATCTGACTTTCTTAATTACCTTCATTTTATTCAAATGCCTTCCTCCTTTCTCTGAAATTTTCCCCTAAATGGGAAGTCTTTGCTTACCCCATAAAAGCCTGTAATAATATTCATTATTTTAGCCTTAATCAGCAAGTGCTATAATCACATGAAATTTAAGGCCAGCAAGCTGGCTTTATAAATCTAATTTCTTGGTTTAAAAATGTGTCTATTCTAAAGATTCTCAACTGCAAGTTTTATCACACGCTGCTGAGTTCGTGCCTAAAAAGTAATGTGATCGTGTATCAGTCTGGCAGCTAACAAGATTTTTTATTTATTGAGACAGTGCTGTCTTTACCCTTTATTCAGCCTTCTTTGCCTGTTCAATCATTTATCTTCCCCCCTGTGTTACCTATGTGTACCTAGAAGCCTGTCAGCTTTCTAAGCTCTTGTTACAGACCTGGGGAGGCTTTGCAGGGTACCTCCAGGACACCTGAATGCCATGTAAGTAACTGAAAGCGTCTCTGGTGTCACTGAAAGTGCTGTGGGATAGCTGATCTACCCTTTGAAAAAGATGTCAGTCTGCTCTAAGAATTGTGTCATACATGCCAGATGTTGCATTGCCCTCATAAATCTCAAATGGCTCTCGGTGCCAATGCCTAGGCGACCAAATCTCACACACCTTGATGTCTCATTCTCTGGAGCAAAAAGTATCTCCTTTTTTTTCTTTTCTTTGCTTGTTCCTATATGCCTGGCGTGATAGGTCTCTATAGGCTCAGATAGCAAAAGCTTCTGCAAAGTCTTCACATTGGCTAGGAATCACAGGACATATAAGTGAAAACTAGGATATTCAAAGGTAAAAGGAGCTATGGGTATGCTTTATGTGCAATAAATAGCAGTGCTTAGCTATGGGTATCAGCTTCACCACAGAATGAAGCTCATCTGGGTATGCAACTACATCCCCTGATGCAGTCCTCCTCAGCTGCAGCGCCCACAGCTGGGACTTCAGAACACCCAAACCCATGAAATTGTTCCTATTGTGATGACAACCTTCAATGATGACACTTATACAATTCCATATAAATATTCTATTTTATCCCAGTTTTAGCAATTTAAATAAATCTTCCATTCCTTGATAATACCTGGCAGATACAATGGATTTAACTGTAAAAGGAACATGGTTTCACAATCCCTGGAAAATGTTTCTTGTAGCTTTCATTAATCATGAAGTGTCTATTTTTGTTTTGGATTATATTAAACAGCTGGATTTTTTTCCATGCAGCCCCACAAAAAATCCATTAAGTAAATTGCCTGAGGCCTTATATACAGATCAACTAGGTGTAAGCATTTTTACTTAAGCCACAAGCTACATTTCTCAAAATATTTTTCCCACTTTTTCTAGCTAGTATTATGGATTATTTTTAACCCTCTCATGCTTAATTTTATGCTTGTGAACAGAGGAGAAACCACACATAAAAACTTTTTCCAGAACAAAACAAAAACTATTTTACTCCTAAAATGAATATTTATTAGCCTATTCTGTTCATTTGCTGCTACTGTCTTTAATATTCCCCATCTCTTCAGTGCCTGGTAGGACTTCATTCTTCAGTACTAGCTGATAGCCCTAGTATGGAAAGTAGGGGTTTCTAGACCACAGATAACATATCCATTATCAGCAAATTCTGTCTCTGGAAGATGCAAAATTATAGAATATTTCCAAAAGCTTCTCTGTTACGAGCAAACTGTTTTGCAGTCAATTCCCCAAGAAGATGGACAGAACATTAGTATAATTATTTTATTATTATCTTATTTTCTTAGCATAGGTATACAAAACTGTACTCTTTCAACATAACGCTTTAAACAAGCTCCTCACTGAATGCAGTACATCTGGACTTATTTTGTAATGTGTCAAACATTTGATAAATACTGTCTAAGACAAATATCTATGGAACAGTTTTTCAAACTATCCATTTTTCTTTCAACATCAAGACAAAAATATCTGAAATAATATCATTTTTCTCTATTAAAAATGATCATGATGTTAAAAGTTATCATAAAAATACTTCCTGTTTAAACAGTGAGACCTTCTGAAAAAAATGAAAAAGTAGTAAAATGTAAGGTAAGCATAGACCCTTTATTTCAGAGGTCATTATGTGGGGGGGGGAAAATCTACCAGCTTGTCTACTACTATTGTTGACTATTGGTAAATATTACGGTTTATTTTATGGTTTAAGCTACTATCTGCTTTCATACTTTATTTTTTATGAGGATGGTCAGTGAGGTTATTTTGCTGTGACTCTACCTTGTTTAAATTATATTAATTAAAAAAAAAAATTGATCCATTGAGTAACATTTAGAAACTTTTGTTAAAAGATGGTCACATTCCAGGCTGTTGCCCATTTATACAACAAAAATTCAAACTGTAACCCTAATGATCATTCATAATTCAGGCAGTGACACAACCCTCACCAATGAATCCCAGCAAGGCACTGAGAAACTGCAGTCAGAGTTTCAGTCTTAAATGGTCCATCATAGGCTTTTTAAGAAGATTGCCAGAATGGTACTAATTTTGACCTTACTCTTTCTTCAACAGGGTAACTGTTAATCAGAGTCAGCTGAAGGATCAGGTTTTAAACAGATAAAAGTCATGACTACTGATAAAAAGATGCTTTTTTTCTAGTGTATATGAGTTCTTTGAATTATATTTCAATCAAATAGTTCCTTCCATTCTGAAAAATCTGCAATTCTGATTCTGGGAAGACACTAAAGAACATTACATGAATTATAGCAACAGAACAAGATTCACAAAAGATATCTATCTACCCAGACGTTCCCAAGATCCCTTTAAACACCTGAAAAATATGACTGTTTATGTATTACTGATCCTTACTTGAAAAAGCATACTTGATGATACATGAGAGATTTACTAGAGGTATGTAAAAAAGTACAAGTCAAGCCATAATTTGGATAAAAGTACAACAGTCCAGATACTTTTTAGAAGATTACAGAAAATCCTTGATAATTCCTAATAGAATGAAAGACACAAACCCAATTTGGATAATGGATAAAACTTTCTACTGGGGAAAATAGCAAAATACATGTAAAAGAAATTCAATCAAGTTGCATCTGCTACTACTGAGTATTTGGAATTCATGACACAGAAAAATGGGCTAAATACAAAGAAGCATTCCCACAGACATAATGAACATCCACCGGACTAGCATAGCAGCCTTAAATTAAACGCAGGAAAGGAAAACGCATTACCAAGATTTTTGTAGTTATAAGACCAGAGTTTGCAAACACTTTTTTTGGCAAGTCAGCTATTAAAAATAAAACACACATATGTTAAATGTGGAACACAGTGACCCCTGTTGCATTGCCAACAACACAGACCTTGGAAAACTGCAATTTGAAAGCTGGAAATACTAATAGAAAATGAAAACTGTGTGTATCTGTCACAGGCTGAAACTAGCATCACTGTTTCTTGTAAATACCCTTCAAAATAATATGAGTATCAGACTTGTCAAATCTTTGTGGATCCAGACGAAACCCAAGTGCCCAGCCCTGCAGGTGACACCACGATGTCCTCCCTTCTGCCTGCTGTGCCAGGCACCAGCCTTATGCACTATGCAAAGCAACATCCAATCCAGTCTGTCTAAAAAGTTTACACTGACTTCTAACAGCTCACAAACTGACCCATGTTTGACACTCACATGTAAGCACACTGATATTCAAGCAGTTACATGCCATCAAAATGTTTGAAAATTTCTCCAGTACTTAAATTCTGGAGAAAAGCTCATGGTGGGTCACACAGTTTGAGCACCTTGCACACATAAGAGAGGGCAGGCTGAGGACGGCAGAGCCTCCTTGAAGGGCACTGACTACTGCTCTGCTCCTTGCACCCAACACGCCCGGCTGTCTGACACCACAAGAATCACAGCTCTGTTCATGCAGGTCACACTGATGCAGAAGAATGCAATGTTCAGCCATCCCCCTTTCCTGTAGCAAGGAGCCACTCAGTTAAATTAGGAGTGAGTAGCTTTAACAACAAATCATGCATTTTCTCCATACGGTGTGTGCTGTGAAACTTGTCACAGGATGTAGCAAATGAAAACAGTAAAACTGTGTTCCAGAAAGGACTGTAAAATTACTAGAAAATTGGTCCATTGCTGGCTATGAAGTTGGATGGGCCAGCATGCATTTTTGGCTAAGGAAGTCCCAAAAGATTTGACAGACAGAATCTGGCAGTAAATAACAGGCAAAAAAAAATTCATTTTCTACATACTCCTATTCATTGTCAGAGAAAACGTTCTGTGATAATTCCTTTGGTCTGAGTCTGCTTGGCAGTTCTTATCTGTTTAAGAAATAGCTAAGAAAAGTTGGTGCAGAGACCGGGATCAAACCCTTCCAGAGCACAAAGTAGGAAAATCACACCTTGGCTCATGTAGCGATCGCTGACACTAAATTTAATTTCTAAAACTAGTTACTAAAGCAAAAATTAATTTGCACAATAAGAGCCAAAGGTTGTTTCTGAAATGGTTTAATATTTCTGTAGTACATTTCTTCGTTCTTGGTCTTAGTGGATCTTACAACCTTGATTTTGCTGGTCCTGTAGTAATTTATTCCATAGTGGTCCAATATGAGTAAAATGTGTCAAATTCTTAAAGTCAATTTTTTTTAAGCTTGACTCAAGAACAGGATCCCATAAGCACTGTGTTCCTTGTGCTTCATTAGCTCAAAGTACTATTTGATTTGTGATGTGTAATCTTTATAGAACAATGGCTAAGCACAAATATCCAATATTTTTAAATTATCTGTCTGAAAAAACCCCAAATGCTGGTCATAACATACATAATAATGAAGAATTCCAATAAAACAACATGTGGAACAAATGAAAAATTACGTATTTTTATCATGATTTTTTTTTTCCAGTTTGGGAAGGAGAGGTCTTATACCATCACGATATTTTAATCTTAGCAGAAAAATTAATTAAACCTTACAAATGGATTGAAATTCACTCTGATTAAAGACTGTTTCGTTTTTGTTTCATTATGGATGGGAAGCTAGCCTGTATTCAGACAAGACTTTTCATAGCTTCAATTCACTGTAATTTTAATATATAAAATACAAAAACACTAACCGCACCAAATTTCCCCGAATTTGCTAGCCCCGTATCTACTTGAATGCCTGAGATTTGAGTATCAACAACTCAATTTCAGGCTTAAAGCTCTTTGTGGACAAGGACTGTCTTCATTTCTTCCTGAATAGAGGTGAACCAACTGATCTCAGTTACAAAACTATCTTTATCACCTTCTTTATAGCAAGAATATCGAGTATAGGCAATACTAATATGGTTTCTCTGATGAAAGGATTTTTAAGGCTCACAAATACTGCAGATCTCTCTTATTTAACTTCGCTATATCTTTTCCTATTTCTATGTTATAAGGTATGTGACAATCTATCTTGAAGAATTGGCATGACCCTAACTGAGCATACTGCACAAGAATAATGCAATGCTATTGATCATGAAGAACACATGGAAGAAGCATAACAAGAAACTGGTTACTCTGACACCCAGCTACCACTTGAACACAAAAATAACAAAGAAGCCCTGCTTTAAGTTGTTTGCTTGTTTTTCTCTTCCACATTTTCTGGAAGGGTTCAATTCAATTAACTTTAACTAATCTAAAGATCTAAACTGTCTAAGCCAGTTAAAAGAAATAGAAAACTTCAGAAGAAAATGACCCCTTCTATTTGAGACAAGTATTTCATGATAGGATGAATAATCCTATGCAGATACTAGTTTCATATCAGAGAAGAATCATAACACAGAGAAGGACTAAACACTAAGTAGACTAAGTCTACTTGACCATATGAGGTAAAATGAAAACTGTTCTGGATAATTATCAGAGTATAGACTGTAGACTAGATGCCCAGATGCAGGACTTAGAGCCCTGAAGGACTTACAGCCAGATTGCTTCATATCACCACCCTGACCGCAGTCTCAAGGAGGCTGTACCTCAGACCTTCTGAGGACATAGGTACAGCAAATCTTTTCTCTGTTTTGTCCCATATGTTGAAGAATGATGACTAGCAAGAAAACTGGCTACTGTGCTGCTACTACCCTGTTGAAGTTGGATCAGAAGAAGGAAAGTCAAACATCCTTTTGGTAATCCTCTTTCTACTTGTGGTTAAGTAACTCACCATAAACATGTTGCAAAGCACAGAACAGAACAGCAATGTGTAAATGAAATCAACTGAAATAATAAATATTTATGGCTGCTACATTCTAACTGAGTGTCTTCTTCGTTCATAGCCTACTGCCTACATTTGGTTTCTAAGTATAGCAATCAGCTAAGGGAAGTTTCTGTTTGGTCTCCAGAGTCACTGGAAACTCCAGCAGATATTTACCTAGACTGTAAATCAAAAAGCTAATTCCTAGTGTTCATAGTGTGTTAGGAAAGGAAGACAGAAATATTTAGGGGATGTGCTAAAGGCATTCAGACGTCTCTTCTTTTGATTATTATCTAGCATGAACATTACCAGAGACACAACTCATACCAAGAAGAGGGCGCTTTCCCTAGAAACCTGAAACACCACGTCCCTGGGCTCTATACAGCAACATTTGAGTACATTTAGGAATTCAAATCACACTTCATATTACTGTTGTATCAAAATGAAATGATACAAACCAGTGAGAATCGATAATGTGTGTGCCTAAAAATGAAATATGAAATTGCACACACAAACAGAAATTGCATTGTAAAGCACTACCTTCTACAACATTGCCCATGACTACATGGAATTACCAATGTACAATTTGAAAAGCTTGGTCTGAATTTTGTATTTAGACACATAAATGGGGGAAAAAAATAACCTACACACACTCTGCTTTTATTCACCATAGATGATAATCTTAGAGCTAAAACTTTATTGTCTGACAAATATTTAAAATTTAAAACATTTTCATTTTGCAGCATATGTTAAAACAATGTCAAAAAATCCAGATCCATCTTGATTTTCCGTATCTTGCTTCTGAGACCTAACAAAATGAAAGACCACAGTGAGCACAGTGTTTAGTGACTTGCCACTTAGGACAGGCACATATTAATTACATATTCATGCATTTCTCAGTCTAACATACGTGACACTTTCTGTGTGATTGAACAGAGCTGCTGAGCAATAATCTTGAACACAGCTGCTCTGAATTACAGAGGAAAGAAATGCAAAAATGGCATTCTTATTTATAATCCGGTGAACTAAATTAATATGTTCTATGCCTTGTATTTTTGCATAAAATCTACTGTCTAAATGACCATATATTGTTACTAAACTATTTTTAATTCTATTAGTATAGATACTAGAAACTGAGGTATTTCATATCCTACTTCTGTAATATGTGGGAGAGTGGAAACTTACCATAGACAAATACACAAATAATAAAGCTGGCATTGCTGCAAAATATTTAAACACAAAGAGAAAAAAATATCTTGCATATTGCTTACTTGTAACTCCTCTGCCACAATCCCCGAATGGGATGTTTACTCCACTTTTTTTTTTCATTTTTTGCTCTTTCGTCCCAATAAACTGCAAAAATATTACTTCAATAATTTCAAGTACTTTGTCATATATTTTGGTCAAAAGGTGATGCATATATGACTAAATCAGGCCAAAATCATGTGATTGTACTGCTACCCAATAAGCACTGTTGGATACTTTGGCTGTCACTAGTTTGTTCAAATTCATAAGTATTTCACTACGCATATATTTATTTTTCTGACCCTAGGCATACTGTTTCTGTTGAGGAATATACAAAATCCATTTTGCTAAAGATGCAATTTTGAATATGTTATCTATATTACTGAAGGATTGACAGTGTCTTGAATTGTTCTTTGAAAACTGTGGGAGTTAAGAAGAAAACTGTAAGGCAAGAATAATGGAGAGATGTTGCTGTTTCAAGATTAATCAGCACATGTGAAACATTGTTTACAGGAAGGATAAACACCAACTTTCCTGGCATTAAAATGGTAGACGTCAGCCCAATACACAACATATACTAGCCCAAACATTCTCTTCAAGCATCTCCTGCTTCAAAAAAGTGTTTCTTGGATGTAAGAAATTAGCACACAAGTTCAGGAATGCTCTAAGTACTATTATTGACATCAGGATCCAAAAGAATGCAAATGAGTCCTTTTTTAAATACCAGATGTCAAAGGAAGTGAATGTTAATCACTTAAGGCATACCTATTTTACATCAGTTCTACTGTATAACTTTCAACATCTTTAGTGGTTATTCTCTTCTTAGTGAGGTGAAGTAACCCACTATACCTGGAAAGTATTAGATCAGATCAAATTAGATTAAACACTTAAGCAAACACATAATGTAGTAAACTTACAGGGAAAGTAAAGAATGATTAAAGAACTTCTAAACTTTCTAACTCAGATCAGCTACCCAGACAGAGCCAAACTGGATTCTCTCTCTTTCTCTCTCTCTGTCACACACACTTTATCAAGTCCAGTAATTTTTCAGAATGTCTTTTTTTCAGTCCAAGCAGTAGTATATTAGCTAATATACTTGAAATGTATCTGTACATCATTTGTTCAAAATAACATAAAACAACTCATTGGAAATTATTTTGAATAATCATCTGTTATAGTAAACTGACTTTTTCCCACCTAAAAATACACTAAAAATCAAATTGTATAACTAAAATGTTCAAATATTGATAAACCATCTCTACAGGAAGGCTCACTGCAATATTATTCACCTCGCGTACTATGTTCAGTTTTGGGCCCCTCACTACTAGAAAGACATTGAGGTGCTGGAGCACGTCCAGAGAAGGACAACGAAGCTGGTGAAGGGTCTAGAGCACAAGTCTTATGAGGAGCAGCTGAAGGAACTGGGGTTGTTTAGCCTGGAGAAAAGGAGGCTGAGGCTGATGGGAGACCTTATTGCTCTCCACAACTACCTGAAAGGAGGTTGTAGCCAGGTGGGTATTGGTCTCTTCTCCCAAGGAACAAGTGATAGGATGAGAGTAAATGGCCTCAGGTTGCACCAGGGGAGGTTTAGATTGGATATTAGGAAAGATTTCTTCATCACAAGGGTTGTCAAGCACAGGAACAGGCTGCCCAGGGAAGTGGTTGAGTCACCATCCCTGGAGGTATTTAAAAGACATGTAGATGTGGTGCTTAGGGACATGGTTTAGTGCTGGATTTGGCAGTGCTAGGTTAACGGTTGGACTTGATGATCTTAAAGGTCTTTTCGCACCAAAACAGTTCTATGATTAATACTAAGAAAATCTAGTTTCTGGTACTCAGAAAGAAGGTAGTGATGTTTTTAAGCATGTGCATATTGCAGTCTCTGCAACTGACGTGAAGGTCTCCGGTCTCCTAAATGCACAAGCATTTAAATGGGCAAATATTTACATGTATTTTTGAGTAATATTACCACATGAGGGGATATCTGATGTGTACTGTATATATCCATACTGCCAAGTTGACTCACTCTTAGTTTCATACCAGATCTCTAGAATCCATCTTAGCCAAGCTGAGAACATAACAGCTGAAGGCTGAAGCTGCAGTATGAAGTATGATCATTCCCTCAGTGGGAAAAACCACAGGTGGAACAATGTGTGTCACAGCTCTTACTCTACAGACAGTATAAACGTACGCCTAAGCACTTCATCTGAGAATTAAAGCTCACTTTCTAGTACAGATAACTAATAAGTATAATATCAAGTTTAAAGTTTCTACACAAAAATTTCCAATAAATACCCAAAATTATTTTAATGCATAGAAGAAATTACTCTCTTCAGAAGAGTTTTCTGCATAAACAGGACTAGTACATTGGAATCAGTCCTAGAATACAAATAAATAAGCACTACCACTACTTTTGTGCTTTAAAGATAGTTACTGCACTCTTTAACATAACCGCACCTTAAAGTGTTTGCTGCAGGACAATTCTTTCAGAATCATACTGTTTTAACAGATTTTTTAATTTATACACGATTAAAAAATTATGAAGAGACATTTTAACAAACGACAAGCATCTGTTTATTGTAATACAACTCTTCCAGTCTCCAGGGAGATTTTAAATTGGTACAACATATTGGTCAGAGATATTTCTGTCACTGTGTTTACAAACCAGCTGCAATGGAGGAGTAATGCTGGTATGTAACGTCTATCAGCACATGAATTAGTTAGAAAAGTGTCGGCATAGCCATAAAAAGGTCACTATAGCATACAACCATAAAACAGATTACTCCCGAGTACTGTTTATAACTATTTATAGCACATGCTATTCATGTCCATAATAGGATTAAAACTACAGCTCCTTTTGTATTTCCTTACATCTTTTAAGAAATTGCCTTTGTTAACATTGCATCTATAAAATAGTCTTAAAGAAATGGCAGCAAGGTATGGCACCTTTTCTCCACTTAATATTCCAAAGTTATCAAATTTGAAATGATACTAACCAAAAAAAAATAAAATCTAAACATAGTACTTTCCTAAGTCTCTGTAGACAAAATAAAAATAAAAAAGATACTATATAATTATAGAAAATTAATATAATTAATGTAATTACATAGTGTGTGAAGACAGAAACTTTAAAATTAGAAATCATGAGGAACAGGCAGAAAGTGAGAATTAGATAGGACAGAACTGTTAGTTTTACAACTTAGAAAAGCAGGCATTATTTTCCAAGTTGCATTAGGTCAGTGGGTCCAAGTTTATTACAGCATTTATTGTGGCCTCAGTCCAGACTGAATTCAATGGGAATCTTTCCATTGACTTCGATATGCTTTGAATCAACAAATATGCTGTCATGTCTTATATCATCTTTGTCAACTGGGAATAATAGAATAGTTCAGACTAGTCTGCCTGAAGTTCAAGAAGTCTTTAACTACCTGTTTCTTTACAGCACCATTCTCATATTTATCTTCTTAATTGCAATTAACTCTGCCAAATATGTAGTACAGACTGAATTTAATTAAAATAACTTGTCAGTCAGAATGAAGAAGATAACCTAGGTTGTAAATAAAGTCTGTTAAAAATATATACACCTAAAGTGTACCTAAAAAGTTATAATTGACAGGAAAACTTGCATTCAGTCTAATAAATGTGGTGGAGCTTACAGCAAGCACTGTGTAATTAAAGAATGACTATTGAAAATATTGTGCTGTCAAAGCTGTCATCTCCCCCTTCCTCAAGTGGGAACAAGACTAACAACATCTGTTATAGTAGCTCCAGCAATCAGAAAGCCATCAGCAAGACTCTGCCCTGTTTACTCCAACAATTCAAAAATTAGAAGAAGAAATACAGAATCACTAAAAAGCTAATTCCATTAACCAAACCTACCTGTAAAGAAATAATGATGTATGGCATACGCCTACCGAAGTCTTACTGCATCAGCTGTTTATGTAGAAAAAACCACCCCACTTAAATAACCATTTCACTTTACACATAAATGTATTTACAGGTCAATGTCAGAATTTGCAACAAAGAAATTAGGTATTATTTCGAGACCCGCAAGACATCATTTGCTGAGCAAATAGTAGTCCTTACTTCCCTTATGACTGTAACTCTGACACTTTTGAAAAGCAGACCATCAGTGTTCAGAGTTCCGCTGCTACTATCGAGGCAACTCAGACTAATAAAAAAGCATGAATGTTAGATTTGAAGCTAAGAATTTTGATAGACTCACACCAACAAGTTTGCTGAGTCTCCTGATCACTTTTCTCTTAAAGACTGACAGGAAATAATTTCTTCTAAACATATTACTTATAAAGAGAGTGCTATTTTATAGCACTGCCTACTTTAAGGCAATATAAAACTTGAATGAGTATTTAGTACTCTATGAAACATTTTCACAAGTATTAAATCCACACAACACATGATCTTTTGAGCACTGGAAATACAACAGGATTTTTATGCTTTAATCTACTGAGAGATTAAAAATAGAAGTACAACAATAATTAGACTAGGCACATTAAAAATAAACTAAGTAACACTTTCAGAAAGAAAGATTTTTTTCACAAGGCCTATTGCAAATATATACTATAGAGTTTTTAGGTTTGTTTCTAATTGAAGTATTTCATAACTCAGTATATAAATGCAGATATAAAATATAAATGTTGAGTAAACAACATCTTATTAACTAAAACTGGTACAAACCAACATAACATGAACATAAAGTGCATCAAGCAAAGCATATCGTTGTGATCACTGAAAAACGCATTTGTGCGTCCATATGGTGTAGTATTGCACTTCCACTGATCTCAGCCAGTGGTCATCATCTGTTTCAGTCAACATTAATACACTGTGCTGCTCCTTCTATTTGTGAAACAGGAAGACAGGACTGACAAAGTATTCACACATGATGCTGCGTTCTCAAATATTGTTACCAGAAACAAGTCTGCAAATACAGTTGATAAATATGACAACTAAAAGTACAAAATTTGAGCTTTTTTTTTAATTAAGTTGGATAGTACGTTTCCTCCTAATCAGACTAGCATAGCTCTTCTACTCTACTGTCTATTGCAAAGGTTTTGACTGTGAATTTTAAATTTCCTTCCATGAATAGTTTGAAACAATTACCAAGTTTTGCATTGTTCACAGTCCCACCTTATTCCACAGGTATATGGTCTCATATGGTCTACCTAACTTAACCAAGTTAAATGTACAGAAATCATGTTAAAATTACTTTCTGATTCTGTTGTAGACTTGAAGGGGGACTTGAACACCTTAAAATTTGCACATCTCATCTAACTATATTGGATAATCTTATAAAAGATGTTCCTTTTTACACACCATTGATTCATTTCACATTTTTCACTCAAATAGTTTCCTATGCAAGAAAGACAAGAGAGGCAACACTGAACACAAGACTATTTAACAAGCCATCTTGCCTCATGGTGTTGCACCATAAGGTTTCCACTAAAGCCAATTTGTTCGTAGGGAAGAGATCTAGAAAACTGTATAATAAGGGAGTGGGGGAATATTACATGGCACACAGAAGAAAAAAACACCAAAAAAAATTTTGTTCTGCATACCACCATATAACTAAGGCAGGAATTTTCTTCCTTTAGGTGCTGTTTCTATTAATCTCAGCATGGCTATAGATGCAGTAGAATTACATTAACTTTAGGTTTGCTTTCCAAATATACAAGCTACCTGGCTATACCAGTTTCTATGTTGTATTTTAAAGATTTCTGCTTTATGAAGAAAAATACAACAACTTCTGTTGGAGATTTCTATATCCTCAGTTTATCTTGAACACGTTTCAAAAAAGAATTTTGCTACTATAACGTAGCATAACATATACATTTTTCAGAGAATGCATTGATCTAGATCTGACATTCCTAATGCCATTATAAGAGATCAGTTGACAAACTGGGAATATTGTGCCAGTAACGGTGGCAGTCAGGTCAGAAGCTGAAAGCCATGTTATGCTGCTATCGCTGGCACAAATGAGGCCACATCTGAGGTCTTGTGATGTGACCTAAATATCAAGAGCAAACTCTACCATTTTAAGTGTTTGCAGCTGTATTTCTGAAAAATATGATTTCTGGAGAGTAAACATGAGCAGTTGCAAATGTTCAGACATATTACTTGTGGCAGGACAGCATATGCTAGGCCTAGAAGAGTGCTATAAATGTCCTGCCAGCTTCACCCACAAGAACTCACTTCAGAGTTCCCATCTGCATGACTGTAAACACAAGGAGAGGTCTAACACAGCTTCCACTGAAACCAAACTCTGACAAAACTCTACCTATGTTAAAAAGGACGACCAGACTGAAATTAAGCTCAAATAAATCTTGATTTATTCTATCCTTTAGACAGTTGGCCCCTCAAAAAAACGTATATATCAAAACAGCCTGTCATCAGTAAGATACATGACTAGTCATTAAACTACTCAAGTGACAGCATGACTGCACTTGGAGCATGGCCTATTTTTGTCATCAGTAAAATGAGCTTGATTACTAGCTTTACTAAATGCTATCTAAATTATTCTGTCCGCACTGTCAAATGTTTTTCTTACACAGAGTTGGTAGGATTGGGATGGCCTGGCTAACTTAAGTTCCAAATAGTACTATTGAAGGAAAACAACCACATCACTTGGAATTATTTACTTAGCTTTACAACCTACTTTTTCCTGTTCATAAATTTGAGGATTAATAAGAGTAATAATATACCAGAAAGTAAGTTGTCTGGAAAATAACCACATTTCAGAAGCTGAAGGCAAAGGGAATGCAGTTCAACTATGCTCTCCATCCTAGACAGTTGTCTCTTAGGTTTTGTCTCAAGATGCATTCATTTCACAACAATGCTCTTTTTATTTGCTAAAGCAAGAGGGATCATAAGATGGCTATTTTTAAAAAGATCAGCTTAAAAAATTAGGCCATGTCTAACACTAATGTGGCTGAATGGAAGAAATAAAGATTGTTTGCGGGTATGTTTGTGTGGGTGGGGTATCCATGCAACCTGCTGAGTTGTCCCAGGGCCGCAGTTGCATCTGGCTGGTTAATGATATGGAGTCATACAGCTTCAACAGCATCATCCAAGGCTTGTCTTGAGCTTAGGCAGCCTATTTGGCTATCACAGGGAGGGCACAGTAGAGTTCAGTCCCTCTATCCCACATCAGTTCCCTAACTACTAGGGTATCACACCAGAGAAGATCACACTGAATTGCACAGAAGAGAAGAGAGGAGGTGCTTACATGTTATACATCAAATACATGTTGGAGGAACAACAGAAACAACAGAAGCAATAAGTCGCACAAGACACCCCTCTCAGCCCCACAATCCAGCTCACTTTCCATCTGATGAAGGCCAACTTCATCTATAAGTCTTCTTCTATGTTATTTTACTGTGATTTTAAAATACTTCGTAGTGATTTTAATGTCTTAAATCTGCCAGCAGGAAGAAAGTCTCTTGGGAATGATTGCCCAGTGTTTTGCAGTCTACTGACAGTGTTTTTATGAGGTTTTGGTGAATATATAAAAAAATCTAAATGAAAGAGCTTGAGAATTTTTCAGCTGGGAGTGTTATTTCCACCTCCTCACTATCAAAACTCTCTACCAGATTTCAGTACCATATAATACATGTCGCATCTCGGTCTTACATTCAACACCACAAAATTTTCTAAACATCTAAAGCTATATCTCCTTATCCTATAATTCAAAATGTAATTCAGAATGTAATTCATCTGGAAGGCAGTGTTTCACAAACTGAGTTCCATTTACTGCTCTTGGCCTACAGAAGAATTACTGATGGTTTAAGACAGCTGGCGCTCTCTTGGCACTCAAAGCCTTCAGCTCTTTCTACAGGTATCTTGGCTCCTCTGCTTTACGCAAAGTCTGGTGGCCTTAAAGAGCCAAACAAGGAAACAAGGAGGACAAAGCCTAGCTATCACATAAAAAGAGGAGGAAAAAAGAGCTGCCCTGAGGAGCTGCCCAAACACCAGCAGAGGAACAATGTCTTTGGAAGCAAGCAGAAAAAAATATGCAGAAGCATGTTCTCCAGCTAAGCAAGAAGAACAGAGACACAGATAACATAGACAGTGTAACAAGATGCAAGGAAGTAAAAGACCAATAAAACTGGACAAAGGAGACAAAGTGGTAGACAGTGAAAAAACAAACTTAAAAAGTGCAATTAACGAGTATATGAAAGAACATACACCATATTGCAGAAATGAAAGTTAAAAACACCCAGAATCTTTCCTCGTGTAACTATCAATATCTAACTATACCATCCTATCAATAAGAAACAAGTCAATAATGAGACAATTTTATAACATGTATACAAATTGGCATATAACAGCAATATTGTTAAGAATCTTTTAATGCATCTTTGACTTTAAAGCCTTACTTCATTTACTAAATCCAAATTTAAAGATAAACACCAGAAAATAAAAAAGCGCTTTTACAAAAATGGATGTATCAGCCAATTAAAATGAAGTATAGCATCCTTCAACTCAAAAAAAAAAAAAAAGCAAAACAAGTAAATCAGTATATAAGCATATGTCATCAATTTAATCACTTACAGGCTCTCCCCGATGCCCTTCTAGGCCTGGAGATCCAGGCTGTCCGACTTCTCCCTTTAAAACAGAAAAGACTGTTAAACAGAATATTAAAAAAAGACCTTCCTTTGCATAATAAAAATAATAGTAAATTATTATTTTTAAGATAAGTAAAATGTAAAACCAATACACATGATCGAGGCTTCATCAAACAAATATCTCTTAAAAACCGTTTCAAACACACTGAGTGTTGTCAATCTGATATTACCTCACGCTGCATACAGCAGACAGCTGTCAAACAGTTTGCAAAAAGAGGTGACAGAGACAATTGTCTTTTGAATCAGAACAGCAATTACTGGTTGAAGAAGTGCATAAAAAAAGTAATAAATTGCTATTGTCTAATTGTTAGTACAACTAATAGTGTGAAAACTATTTTAAAACACTCCAGCAGTACCAGATATGATCAAATCTTTATGTCCTTACTCAAAATATGTATGATACCAAAAACATTCTGAAAATTTGAAGAATAATTTCATAAATAAAAGCACATAAAACAAATGCAAAGATCAATTAATATGTATATAAAATAATCTGGTAATAATTAACTTAAAATTACAAAAACTGTATTTGAAGTAACAATGGGTAGCATCTGGGTTTCAAGCCACACTTTTTTTCCACATTCTTTCCCAGAATGAATATTGTAAGAAAACAGGAAAGCTCCAGCAGAAATTTCCTTCAAAGACAGCCTGTTTGTTACTGCTCTGAATTTGATTACAGACCCAGAATGAAGCAATGTTTTATAGCAAGCAGATGTTGAAGTCAAGCTGACAAAATGTTTGAATGAAGAATATGGCTTGTGTTAACCATTATATTCTAAAATGAATAAAAACTAATGAGTATGTCATATTTTTGTACTACAATAATTAAGAAAATAGTCAAGAAAATGCCTTTCAGTTTAAATGTACACACATCCACAGAACTAATATATTGAATTATTTGTATATTGTGTACAAGCATAAAACCAGATCAAAATACTCTCCAAATTCATGCTTTATCAACATAATACTTCACTCTAAAGGACCACCAGTGACAGTTAAAATTCTATGTTAAAGAACTGCAACTATTACCAGTCCACGTTATCAAATACCAGAGAGGAAAAATCTAATATCCAATTATTTTTTCTACTTTCTATAGTACCAGAGAAGGAAAGTCTCCACCAACTTAGCAGAGGGGGGTGTGTGTATCTATATCATCTAATTGTCTTTGCCTGACATTTGCAAGTGTCAGAGAAACATGCTTTTGTAGATATATATTAATAATGACAATTTGTAGGCACGTATCAATGGGATTTGAAGATTAAAATTAAATGAATGTAGGAGTATTTAAAACTAAACCAAGTAACAAATAAAGAAAAAGTCCTTCAGTATCATAGAAATAATCTGCTGTTGGTTGCTTAAGTTAACCACAAAAATAAGTAATAAGAATTTTTTTTTTCATAATTAAGATTTACAACTTCTTTTACTAATCTATTTTAGCAGTATAAACTTAAGGGCAGTAAAAAAAAGCAGTACACCAACTTGACATAAAATAAAGTTATTCCACTACCTTTTAACACAGTCTCATTAGGCCTTCCAAAGAGAGCAAGCAAAATAGGAAACACTGAGTTTACCTACCATAAAAGTTAAATTTTATACGTACTTTTTAAAGGCTGTTATTTTAGATGTGTTCTAATAAATTTTTGAATTGCAGGATGCTTAGTTACACATTTAAGTTGGGCAATTTTTAGAATAACAGTGCTGTAGTGTTGTATGTAAGTGATAACTCCCCCCTTTAACTTCACATTAAGATGTTGACATGTGTTTTTCTACTTGAAGTTGTCTAGAGATACACTGGGGATCTAAGATCCCATTACAGTGAACAGGGGCTTGATTCAGTTACCTAATCAAAAATGCCTGGTGCTATTCAAGGTGCTCTAGGGCAGCCTAGGCTTCCACAATGGGCTGGCAGGTACCACCTACGGGAGACCTGTGTCCTTCTGAATTGGCACTTACAGGTCACCTGGGATACCCAAAACCAGCAAATAGGACTGCAAACCTATGAGTGATCTCACAAAAGTTATAGCAGTTAACAGTCAGCAGCTGAATGACTTTAGAGGCTCCATTTATTATATTTACTAGGAGCTTGATTCAGTTGTCAACACATAGACACGCAGAGCCATTTCCGCTGCAAACAAGGGTGAAAAATTTTTCAGTCGAGGATGGAACAAGTTGCCCAGTTGTGCAGTCTCCATGCTTGGAGGTCAAGACCCAGCTGAGCAATCTGGTATGGATTCAGTGCTGTCCCACTTGTGAGCAGGAGGCTGGTCCAGGAGAAGCCCCAAATAAAGTCCCCTCCAGCCTGAGAGAGCCTGGGATCCTACTGGATCGACCTTGTTGGCAGCTGCTGCCTGGAACTGTTTAGGTCTCTCATAGGTCGTGTGTCATATCTCCCTGCTGCAGCAGATGTCACAGATATGCCATGGTATCCCCAACTACTCTAGACAAGCATGGTCACAAAATGGAATAAAGACCCAGAATTCCAGCTACAGTAATCAGGATTTAGACAAATGCACTTAAAAGCACATTTGCATTTTTAGACACTGAAGGAACATTAATCTTGAGCAGCCCTAGATCACTTCATTGTTATTATTAAGAAAAATATTATAGAAACAAAGCTGCTGTTAAAAAGCTTTTTTAGATCAATTCAACTGACCATTTACATAGCATATTAAAATTTTTTCTTTTCCTATGAACTTAAAACTGATGCCGCTAAAGTCCATCTTTTCACAAATTAGAACAGTGCAAACAACAACTGGGTAAACAAAATGTCCAGTGAGCTCACAGACTGCAATACATAATAGAAATATCAGATCCTGTAGTCTTTTTTACTGTAGGCACCTAGTCCACTTGAAAAACTGTTCTAAATTAAATATAAAGGGCACTGCACAGCAAAGAGAATATGAACATAAACATGAATCCAGTACTGAAGGTATTTTCCACTAACTTTCATCCAGCTCCCTTCAAAAGCAATAATAGTGATCAGATTACTTCCTTCTTAACTGTACTCAACAGGTATGTTCTGTAGCGTATGCATGTATATAAATTTCATTAACAGATTCACAGAGTTAGAGAAACACAAACAGGACAAGGGAGACAAAGTATAAACAATCTCTGATGATCACTAAGACACTCTTAATAAGAGCTTTGCCCCTGCTCACAGATGAACCGAAATCAATGCAGTCTGTCCATTGACTGCTGTAAACTTTGGCATTTCCCAGTAACACACATCATTTTAACTTCCAGTAGTTCTCCACAGAATAAACTGGGTATATTTAGACCAATAGCAACGCTATTAAAGACTTTGGCAAGATATGAATATACATTTGCACATACCTTGAAACCAGGACTTCCTGGTAATCCATCTTTCCCACTTCTGCCAGGGTCTCCCTGTGGCAACGGTTAAACAGTCATCAGTAGGTGAATTAACAAGCAAAAGTTAAAGGCAAATTGTCTTCATAAAACTTACGGATCGCCCAGGCATTCCTGGAAACCCCGTATCACCTTTCTCTCCTTTTGAACCCTGAGAAATACAGCAAACAAGAAGTAAGTAGTGCTCAATGTTTATGCTGCAAATTCGGTACAAATAACCTATGATTAATGTATGTTATTTCTTATTTTGAAAATGTATGGAAGATCTGTTTCTTTCTTAACACAGGCAGTGGTCAATTAATAACTACCCCTTGTTACAGAAATGTAAATATACTCTAAAATACAGAAATGTGAACACAGACTCTCTTTCAAATTGCTTAAAACTCTAGACCAATAAATACATGAAAAAACATAAGGACAGGTGAAAATGTAACTGTTAACATTGCATGAACAAAATATGTGCTCTGAAATATAAATATTTACATGCAAGCACATCCTGCTTTATATAAATTACAGATTAAAACAACATCTCTTTTCTAGGCCACTACCAGTCTCACTCCATTCGTGTGCTCGTCTCCTCACACCCCTTACTCGTCCCTCTCTCCATTTTGGTTATATCGTTCACATACATTTCTATGTATTAAAAAGCACAGACTTCTTTGCAATTTAATTACTGCATACACCCCATATTAAAGGCATAGACATATTTGCAAAAAATATATTTATAAGCATTTTGTGTTACGTCAAAATGAATTACATCGATCCATTAACAGAAGGATGAACAGAGTTCTCAAAATATCCAAATAAGCAGAGCATGAGTTTAATATTACTAGACGTAAGTATATCCAGTAACTGCAGTGGAATTTTTTCTAAGTCAGGACTGCAGAAATAAATTCTCTGTGCACACATCTATTATAAAAATATAAATTATATTGTATTGGGGGCAGGTGCCCAGGCGCTGGCAGCAGGGACTGCAGGGCAGCCCCTGTGAGGAGAGGCCGGGGCTGCCCCGTGCCGGACACAGCCGGTTCCAGCCGGCTTCGACCCACCCACCGCAGGGCACAGCTGAGCCCCATAGCCAAGGTGGGGGAGTCTCTGGGAAAAGGTATTTTAAAAAGTGCAAAAACATAACACAGGCAAAGTAAAGAGTGAGGGGAAAAGTGAAACAACTCTGCAGACACCGAGGTCAGTGAAGAAGAAGGAGGGGAGGAGGTGCTCCAGGCACCAGAGCAGAGATTCCCCTGCAGCCTGGGGAGAGGACCATGGTGGAGCTGTGGCAGCCAAGCTGCAGCCCATGAAGACCCCATGCAGAGGCAGGTTTATCCTGAAGGACTTCAGCCCATGGGAAGGACCCACGCTGGAGCAGGGAAGAAGTGTGAAGAGAACAGAGAGGAGCCTTTATAGACTGATCACCCCACCCTGCTCCCCATTCCCCATCCACAAAGGAGTCAAGTTGAGCCTGGGAAAAAGCAAGGTAGGGGGAAGGTGTTTTAGTTTTTGTTTCTCACTATCCAAATCTATTTTAGTTGGCAAAAAATTAGATTAATTTTCCCCAAGTCTGCTCATGACAGTAACTAGTAGCTGATTTCCCTGTCCTTATCTGGACCCACAAGCTTTTTCCCTCTTATTTTCTCCCCCTGTACTGTTGAGGAGGGGGAACGAGAGAGTGGCTGGGGGGGCATCATGCAGGCAGCCAAGGTCAGCCCATCACAGATACCAACAACATTTTGCTTAATTTTATCATTATAAATTTGCTTGCCTTTTTTCCATATATTCCTGGCACTCCTTGATCTCCTTTAGGACCCCTTTCTCCCTAGACAAAATATGTGTGAATAAGTTAATTTTTAAAATAGAAATAGTTATATACAGATACATATACAGAGTATACATGTATAGCAGCCATAAAATAAAGCAGACAAAGAGCTCAATCTGATATAAAAAAATATACTCAAGACAGTAAATGCAAATCTTCAATTTTCCAAGGCCTCCTAGGGGAAAAGCCCAGAATGTCCAACGCTGCTGGTGAGACAATCCACAGCTCACAGGCTTAATGTGTCTATTTTCAATGGAAGGCACTTGGAATTTCTGGTCACTTCAATATAGATAAGAACCTAAGTGAAAATTCAGCTCTTTGAAAAGCGCTGCACTCTTTTGAAGACCTTATTTGAAAGTTTAAAACACAAATTTGGTAAAACTAAGAAGTAAGTTCAGTTGACTACTAACACAAAAGAGCAAAAGATATGGTTGATGATGTTTTGGGAAACATACTCGTGAAATAAACTCACTGGGTTAGTCCAGAATTATCCTTCAAAAGGCTGTCACTCAAATTGAATGACTTCAGAAAATTATTTTTTTAAATCAAAGTTCAAAGTAATTAACATAGAATCCCGCGGAACAGAACAAAAATGAAAAAACAGGTTGTTTCCATTGCTTGATATGTATGTAATGAAGTCCCATGGCATGTATTTCCCTTCAATTTCAGCATCATATCCATTAATTTTATGTAGTTCATCAAATGACTGACATAATATTGTATATAAACTTAGTTTTCCTTTTAATTAAACTATAGACCAAGCTGAAACACATGAATATTGTAAGAAGAAATATTTAATTTCAACCTTTGGTGCTGGCATCCCATGTAATCCAGGAAAACCAGGTAGTCCGCGGTCACCCTAGAAGAGCAAACATATTTTAAATCCTTTTATCTAAAATAGTAGTAATATACTATAATACAATTCATATTATCAATGATTAACAAATAGTGGAAAGACATATATCACCATATCAACTACATAACATTGGTATGCTGACTGATGACAGTTTGTTAATCTTTAAAAAAGATATATAAAAGAAAAAATTAAACAATCACTAAATTTTTTAGAATAAATTTTACTGTAATCTCTCAACAAGGCTTATGGAGGTTCAAAAGTAGCAATTTAGCTTTGACAAGAGGAAAAAAGCTTTGAAAAGAGCTTGGAAAAATCTCTGTAGGAGCTGTGATAATTCTACCATCCATTTCTAATTCCTGAAGAATAAGGAAATTCCCTACATTTGGGATGGCTTCCCTCCTACCTCTTACTGAAAATATCAAAGATCTACTGACCTCATCAAATTTCTCACCAGCTTACTGTGGATGAGTACACTATTAAAAAAATAAGGTATTAAATACTTTCTCTAAAAAAATAAACAAAATGAAGACAAAATACGCTGATAAAACAACTTTGGCAATTTGACAAATGAGTTCTCATTTCAGTGGAAGAAAGATTCCACTTTGGTAAATGCAGTTGGCAAATGAAAACACAAGCCAAAACATAGATTCTTTTTATTGTCCTCACAGGTGTCAAATAATCAGGACTTGCAAAATTATGCTATCGGTACTGAAGATATTTATCTGACAATATGTCTGCAAGCTCCCTTGAGCAATTACAACAAAAAGCTAAACTATAACTCGGCACTACCTGACTTGAAACAATAAAAACAAGCTTAGTTGCCTGTTTTAGTGGACAGGATCTACTTCACTCAGGACAAGAGGCCAATTGACAAAACATTTTTGGACAATCACAATGTTTTTCCTTTGTTAATATCTAACTTTATATTGAGCAATATATTTCAATTTGTTTAATGTATTTCGATCATAAAGGAGGAATAATAAATTCTGCTCAGGAAGTTATTTTATATATCTCAAGTTCTAAGACAAAGGGTAAAAGAAAACATGTCTCAGTGGTATTTTTCAAACCCACTCATGTATAAGCAGATTTGGAGAGCTCTGTCACATATTCACAGATGACAGGAACACGACCACAGGAATGACAGCTTGTCTGTTAATGTTATCAAAATATCTCTTGACAAATATATATTGAAAACAGGCAATGGAATGGAGTTCAAAAAATGAGCAAACCTTATAAAATAAACACTTATGCATCCATTGCTTCTTAATGAAAAAGAATGTAGCCTCAGTTTCTGCTCAGAAGTGGTAATTCAATTATTGGATAAAATAAAACACTTGGCAATGGAAACAGTTTTAAATTAGTTGCTACAGAAACTTTACAAGTAACGGGATGAAATTAAGAGATGAAAATTTGGACTGAATCATCAGGAAAAAAATTCTAATGGCAAGACCTATTTTACAACGGAAGAAGTTTTCTAAAACAGTGGTGGAAGCCCGATTTCTTGGCATATTTTAAACAAGGCTGGACTGAGCATTAGGAAATATTCTATCTGTCACAACCCTGCACTGCCAGGAGAATAGAGCTTTTCATCGTCAGTATCTTACTTTCATCACGTGGCCCAATACTGACTGATCAATTAGATTAACATCTAAGATCAATGAGATTAAGATGCCTAAAGCACAGAACACATAAGCACATTTTTCAGCTCTAATCATACATTTGAGAATTCTGCTGAACAGTGATGAATTTAAGGATCTGCTTTTAATATTGGGAACTTGAGAAGAAGGAATTTCTACAGTAAAATCCATTTGGAAAACAAGTGTTTGTTTTACAAAAAAGGCTTTGAAGTTTTAATAAACCAAAAACAAAATATGTTTTTATCACAATGAACTTAGAACTTTTCTAAACACTGGGCAAAAGTGTGAGAGAAAGGTGGACACAGATATTTACATAGCAATAAGACTTGCCAATAGCCAATGCCTAGTTTATTCACTGTGTATACAGGAGATCCAGATTCAAGTTTATTCCGATTAACAGAAGGGAGTTATATATAAGCTTCCACATCTGTCTGCAGCTCCAAGCTACTGGCTACACCTCAGGTGGAATTTTTCCACAAAAAGCTTTGGTTTCAATTAGTCAGTGTTTTCTGATAAAAAGTGCCATCCAAAAATTCCTACCTAGCTCATCTGGATGCTCACTTATAGAGAAAAAGGGTGAAAAGAGATAGAATGAAACCATTCTGACAGATGTCTGTATCGTGTTTCCAGGTACCCATATTTAGATGTGCTTTCTAAATATAAATTATTCAGTGCAATAAAGGTGTTACTGTTAGTGCGAAAGCCTATATACACTTTATTAAATTAAGCAGACCAGACTCAGAATTGAAGTAACATTCTAAATAAAGGATTTTTATTCCTTCTTTATTACCTTTTTAGCAAACAATTCTCACAGAAGCCTTATGTGAAAATATTGATAATTGTACAACCAAAAATGATAAATGGTAAGAGTAAAATCTTTTTTTTATTACTGGACGTTTTTTGTTTGGGTTTTTTTTTTACCTTAGCCCCATCCTTCCCTGGCTCTCCCTTGATACCTGGTAAGCCACGTGGTCCCTACGAGAGAAAAAATGAAAACCAGCTCAAGTACTAATACAATTTTATACAGAACAAGACACAGAAATGTACTACAACATGACCCAGGGACTGATGTGTCAGCTGGATTATCAGAACATTTTGGTAACTGGATACAAAAGCATGTATGGATATGGCACACTATCATAACCCATGACTGGGGAACACCAAAACAATTCTTTGCTCTAACCAAGCACCACCCCAGGAAAAAAAGACATCACACAGCCTGTACTAGTTCAGAGATGTCCCCTTCCTTTCAAATGTCCATCAGACAGCCTTCACATATGCTATGTTGAAGGCTCACTTTTGGCCCCTGCATGCTCTCAGATATTTAATTCAACAAATTAGTAAGTCCTCAGCTATCCAGCCAGACTGGATCATGCCACAAGTAAAATACAGCACTGGTTTCCAGTAACTGTCCCAGTAAGGGTTACTAAATTAATACAATGAAGAAAGAAAGAGAATTCTCCTCCATCAGTCTGGGCTTTGTCTGAAACCTTCTTTTGGACATGTAACTTGTGGGCAATCAATCACCATGTCAAGGCTTCAGATCACTGTTACCGGTTCATAGAAAAATGGAAAGAACTACTGTTTGGCTTCTGGATGAGGATGAAAATGTCTAAGCACCAGCTAAGTCCTGCTCCTACAGGCCTTACCTAGCAACGATTAGATTTGCGGTCTAATTGTCAGCCTACCTACAAACCCCAAAGCCATGTGAGTTCCAAGGATGGCCCCTGACTTCATGCCATCCCTTGAGCCCTTTTCATTCCCCACACCTCAACTCTCAATGACAAACAATGGATATTGGGAGAAAGTTGGTGGGATTTGTCTCAGATTTTCAAATTCTAGGAATGAAACTGAAACTTACTTGAACCCCTGGAGTTCCAGGGATACCTGGAGTTCCTGCTGATCCCTGATATCCCTAAGGAAAAGAAAACAGGATTTGTGACTTTTCATGAGTTATATTTACAAATTTCCAAACACCTATTTAAGGAAAAAAAAATCCTCCTGGTTACTAGAGAATTGTCACAACCCTGCCATTTTAGGTCACAGATTTCAGTAACTGCTATCACAGCCATACATTTGAGATTTAGATTTCGGCTTTCATCTCTGCATCTGAAGTTTCCAGTCTCCAGACTTTATACTAAAATCCATTATTTTAGAATTTTTACATGAGAATGTAACATATTGGTGTATTCCCCATTAGGAAAAAAAAAAAAGTAGACACTTTTTTTTTCCTCTCTCGCTCAAGAAAAATAGCTGAAAAATGCTAGGACTCTTAAAGGCTTATTTCCAGTTACAGGAATAAGCTTTAACAAATAAGGCATGTTCTAATACATTATGCAGCTAGTTTTATAATATCTCTAAAAAATAAAAATTCCGTTCTCAATACTAAGCACTTAGCTATGAACTTGAAGGTATATAACAGGCTATGCAAGTAAAAAAAAATAATTTGAATGACTGGGACTAAGAAAAGAAATACTAAATAATTCATGAGTTGAAGACAATTTCAGGAATGCTTTACTAGAAATCAACATTGGCAGAACAAGAGAACCTTTACAGAACCCAAAATACACGCCTGAGGTGTTTTGGTAGATTAGATTGAATGAGTACAGCAAAGATAGCCAGTTTTTATACAAAATTAACAACTGCTTTAGAAGAACCCTTTAGCAGAGGCATGTAACCAAAGAATAGGAATTTCACCTAGCTCCGTTAGAAACATGTCATTCCAATGGACAAAATGAGCTACAAAAAGGGGGGTGGGGTGTTGAGAAACATACAAAACAAGAAGACAAATTGTTCTATAAAACTCTGAGGCTATTTGGCTCAGATATTTCAATAGGCAGCCCAAACTAAATTTGATAAATCCCATAAAATGGACTATCCAATTTCAAACACCCAGAATTTGATCTTGATTTGAACTGAAAGAACTAATAATCCTATTTCTAAATGAGTTTCAGTCTTAAAACTTAGCACAAAATTTAATGGGAGGATTTCCACACCAATAAAAAGGAGCTAGTAGAACCTTTTCAATACAAGAAAGGCAATGTGTATGTCTGATTTCTTTTTAAAATCAGTCAGAGCTTCCTGGGAATAATAAACAGAGCTAAAATTATTTGCTGGGTTAGATACAAGAGAGTACTTGCTGTGCCCTCTTCCCAAAAGACATTTGAGCAGATGCCTGACGAGCCAGCTGGTAATGTTTAGTATAGAAGTAAACAGAATTCTAGGCCTCTGTCATACATGGATCCTTTATCAAGCATTTCACTTTTAGTGCTCAAGGCAGTTCTAGCAAAATCAGCTTTAACTGTAAATGGTGTAGCATTCCCAGATTGCTTATAAGCCTCCCGGGTAGCTGAAACAATTCACCAAGCCAAAAAAATGCCTTTAAAAGTTTATCCTTTTATTTCATCTCCAAAAAAAGCAAAAAGTTTGTATGACTTCCTGTAGGATATAATTCTATATAAATAAAATTTTATTTCACATTTTAGATCTCTGAAATGCAATTTCCCTTCCTTCTCCTTCTAACTGAGTAGGGGAAGAAGTAGAGGAGGACAATTTCCTAGTTGAACTGAATTTCAAAATTCACGAGATGAATGTGTGATGGCAGAAGAGTTTTCAGCTTACAAAACTGCATATTTAGCTCAGAGCTAGATCTTGTAATGTGATTTCAAAGCAAATCAAACACATTGTCAGTGTGTTGGTTTAATAGAAAGCTGGAACAGAGAAGATTCAGAAGGAAAGTCACAGAAAGTCACAAAAATAAGAATCACTGCCTGGTACAAATAACATAGCAATTGTTTGGACAAGTTAAAAACACCTTCTGTAAATTACGAAAACCGGCTTTCATAAAAACTGAGCATGTCTTTGTATCACTACTCCTTTTGTAGTAGGGATCAATAATCTATATGCTAATGCCTACAATTTTTTAGCACTAAAGGCAGCTCAAGTCCTCTTTCCCTAACCTTAAAGCCCTCAGTAGGACTATGTATGTGACATACATACATACATATGCTCCAAGAACAGCTGTGCCATAGCTGAGATGGGACAGAAGTGAAAATTCCCTTTTCAATTGACACAGACAAGTTCAGGACTAAAGGTTCACTTTCAAATAAGGTGAAAGCACTGAATTTGCCGTCAAAAAGAATTATTTTTATTTGGACTTGGTCTTCTCTCATGAACTTTTCAGAAGACACACAAATGTATACAAAAAGTATTATAGCTAACCTTGAATTTGATACTCCATTTTGAATCCAGTTGCCTAAACATAGGCAACTCCTGGCTTTTGAGATTCCCTAGACACCCACCCAATGTTAGAAGATAGTGGCACAAAATATTTGGGAGGCTTTCATCCTTTTGAAGCAGTAGCGTGGGCGAGACAAAATACCTTACAGCATAAGAATCCCACACCTCTTGGGATATATTAGTTAAGTATCTGTTGAATAATATGGGAATGTAGACACCCAGTATCTCTGTACACATGTAAACACTAAATGTAGGTGTCGTAAACTGAATCCCACCTATAATGTTTCATCAATGTTGTCAATCAGCACTACTCCATAGCACGCTCTCATTCATTATTTTATATCAGTGCAACTGAAAGCAGGATTATACAAAATCTGCCTCTCAGTTTGTTGTGGGTGGCAATAATACCGATAAATTTCTAGTGCTTGAAAAATCTGTAAAGGCAAAGTGATAAACAGCAAGGTACTGAGATGCTTAGTTTTGTACCAGATGGCTGGGTACTTAAAAAAATTACAGATAGAATGTAACTTTGGAATTTAAAGAAAATGGCAATAATTTACAAATAATTCTATGGGAAAAAGTTGAACAGACTTCTTAGGCCAAAGAACTTACATAAAGGACACAGACAAATTAGCAATACTGTCATCGTCAGTGAATTAAGAGCCTTGCTGGCAAATGAGAGTTAGTTTACCTGCAAAGGAAAAAATTGAGCAAGAAGGACATATGACAAGTATTAATTCCAAAGAACTTTTAGGTGCAATAGCAGAATAAACCTCAGAAGTATATCTGCAATGCAGTTGCATGCCTAAAGGACAAAAGTTCAGACAGCATTCATAGGTGTAGTACATCAGACATAATATAAAATAAAAGATGTAAAGATAAGGCAATGACAACTGCACTGCACACTTCCTTACTGAAAATCTCTTGGAGTCACTGAACAACATAAATGACAAAGGCATGACAACAGGACTAGTTGGGAAAGACAAGAGAAAAGTAAACAAGCTCAGTTTGGCTAGGAAGTAACCAAGGATCAACAGTAATGGTCTAAAGATATTTAAGGACTGTAAACACTAAGTAAACAGAACTATTTAGGGCGATGTAACTAAGCATAATGGAATTCAACTGCAAAAGAAAAATTTAACTTGGTGTTAGGAAAACCTCCTGAACAGAGAGGTCTGTGGACCTCTTATGGAAGTCTCTTGCAGAAAATCTTTAGTACGTTTAAAGCACAATTATCTAAAGCATTAGAAGTTTGCAAACCCTTTACATAAAATACATTACATATTGAAGGACAAAAATTCTTACAGCTATTCAGACACGCACCCATGCCTACGCTCAAATTTGCAGTCACACAATGACCTTCTCCCTCACTGGCAGTAACAGGAATGTTAGAAAGTACTTGATGTATTTGAATGAAGTGGTTTAGCTTTTCTCTGAGAATTTGTTTATCATCTAATGATTTTGCCTCAGGTCCATCCTCCTCCTTTTCTTGAGCTTTTTTCCCACCCCCAAACAACCTTCTCTAACACCTCCCTATGCCTGTACTCATCTGCCTACTGCTTGTCTTTTTCCTGCCCCTTTGGACAGGTGGATTGGTCAGGTGGTCCTGTCCAGCAGGTCTGTTGGGACCCTGTGCCTTACTCCTTTCTCTGGGACTTCTTTAAGCAGTGGTAACACAGGAGCTCAGAAAAAGTGTCATCTCCTCTCTCCTCCCTCTGTTAAACAGCACAGCCCCATAGAGGGACTTTCTTGTGGCATCTGCTTCTGCAGGCTACCAGAACTGTCTCTGCGGTGAAGCCCCTCCGTCTACACATACCAAAACATGAAAATGAAGAGCAGATCCAGCATTAGATCACAAAGGTAACTAAATGCAGCTGTACCTCAAAATTTATATTGGAGGATATACACTCCTGATCAAAGATTTGTAGTCACATGAACATTATTATGGAAAAAGTATAGAAAAGAGTTTTCATTGCCTTGTCTGTTGCCTTTTTTGCTTTGTTTTGGCCTGCTTAATTCTTTCTCCAGTTGATTACACTTCCTTCCATTGGCTACTCTGTCATCTGCCAAGGCTTTCACAGCTCAGACCTGCTAGCAGTATATTCTACCTGAGCATGATATTCTGGGCTCCACTACCACAGAGGAAAAAAAAATAAAAATAAATCTATCAAGATTATTAAATAAAAGGTCATAAATCCAGCTTAAAAAGTTCCCGAGCTTCAGACTTCTGGGACATGGGATGATATACCAGGGAAGTATAACTTCCTGCTTGCTGGTTAGATGCCCTTATCATCCACCCTTGGCCACTGCTGAAGATAGTCCAAAATGTACAGCTGTATGCAACACAAATCAACATCAGGCATTGCCCTGATTTCAACGTAGTAGGTCTCAGTGAAGCCATTACATGACTGTATTAGTCAGAATGTAGCAAACTTATGTCCTCTAAGAATAACAAGGTCACGGTGTTACTGAGGAATACGTATTTTTCTGGAATTCAGAGCAGCATTTTACAGATGAATTATCAACTATGTCTGTGAAAGTTTCATGAGAAAAGTAGCTGCAGAGTTTATATCAACTTAAATCCCCAGACAAACCATCCAATAGCACAGGTAATCCTATGTATACATGAAACTATTACCCATTTTTATTCCAAAAGTACTGTTGAAATAGCTGGCCATTGCCGTTTTACTAAGTTCATCATAAAAGATTCGGCCTTCAGTTGGTCACTAAATATTATTAAACTCTATGTAGTACAGCTGTGATAATGTTCAACAGTTTTTTGAAAAGAAATATTGGAATGATCAGAAATTACTTATTGTGTGAGGCTTTTGATACCTTATGAACTCTGTATCTGGGTATATCAGTAAAGTCAGTCTCACCAGATTACTTTTAAACTGCTTATTGCTTGTGGACACTGCAAAGACAAGGTAAATGGTTCCAAGCTTTCAGGAATGAAACTAGATGGAATTCTGGAAAATTGTCCAGATTTGCCAGCCGCATGGTTCAAAGTTCAAAATTGACAAATAAGTGTATTTTTTCATTTCTTTCAGCAGACCGATAACCTCTATTAACCACAAGTGATCACTGCATAGACTCTGTTCATTTATTTTTTTCCCCTTGAGTTTTTCCCTAGTACCTATGAAGTATCCTTGGGAATAAAAAATGGCTTTGTGACTGTGCAGTCAGGGCCAGCAACAACTCCAGCTGCTTCTTTCTGATGAATAGTGCCCATTAAAATGAGTTCCAGTTGAGATTCAAATACTATTTTTACCCTTGTGCTTATTTACCAGTGCTATTTCTCGTGACAAGACAATTTAATCAGGTCCCAAATAACATTTCTGATTGATTGAAAAAAAATGTATTTTCATTCCTTATTATGCTTCTCACTTTTGTACTTCTCTCCAGTTACTTCAATTGATCTTTTCTGTATGTATCGGAGTGTGGAAAATAAACAGAAGTGGTAATTAAAGGGAAAAAACAGAACCTATAAACAAAACTATTTAAAAAAACAATTAAAGAATGATTGAAAATTAGTCATGTTTATGTTCACTTCCCCAAATAGTACAGCAAACAGTTCTACTGGTTAACACCAGGTGAATAATTATTTTTTGGTAATATTGAAGATATTTGTGGGAATTGTTCTGAATTTTTCTGGACTAAAACTAACTGTAAGTATTACAACAAACTAACCAGCCCACAAACCATAAACTAAATTTTCTTTGATGCTTTACTTTAAAAAATCAGTTACATATAGTAATATAAACACATGCCTAAAACCCTTCTGAGAGGAAGAAACATTTTGTTGCCCAGTTATACTGTTCCAAGAAAATGAATACCAGATAGGCAAACTGGAATAACTTTAGAGAAGAACATAAAAATGTGTTCGGGAACAGAAAAGACTGACTTTCCAGGAAAAGCTTTTCATGCAAAAGCCATTTGATTAAACAACACTGACTACACAACTACCTGTAAGCCTATTGTGCTGTCTGAATTAAGACCTTGCTTTTCAGAGTTCCCCAGGGCATACAACTAAAAAGATTCATATGAGCAAAGTTATCTCAAACATGGAAAATCACTGACAGCACAGAAAATGTGCAAGTCGTATTAGCAAATAAATAAGTAAAACAGAAAGAAAAAGACTGCGAGAGGAATCTGTTTTCCTGAATAGAGCATCTAAAGGGTCTCCCATCGTTCATGACTTAAAGCTAGCCTGGAAAGCACTCAAGAATCTACTGTAAGGAACAATAATGTACTGGCCAGAGCTGCAGATGATCTAATAGGTTTGCAATTATGTCCTTACAAAGAACAAGTGCAAAAAGCTACAGCTGATTTTTTTTTTTTTTTTAAAAAGGATTTAGTAGAATTTAACTGTAAGCACTTCAAATAACATATGAACTTCAATTCAGCAAAATGGTAAGATTTGTCCTTTAGTGGGGCTTTTTGATTCTCTTCTAAATGTCTGAGATACTTTTGTTAATCTTTTTTATGTTCAGAAAATGCTTATCTATGCACATTATGACTCACAGGAAAAAAAACATAACTGCCAGATTACAAAGTTACAGAAAGACTACAGTATCAATTTATTTCTCCTTCATGATTCACACTGTTACATATTTCATTGCTTATGGGAAGATACATAGCATTGAAGTGGAAACCTGTTAATAAAAGTATGAAAAAGTCGTAACATTGTTTCTAAAACAATACTGTTGCAGCTGACTGGACAATTCAGAAATAAAGTCTTAATCTATTTTTTGAAAGAAAGAATGGAAACTAACAGTTCTCTACCAATATCCAGTCCATTCTGGCTTCACTAAAGCTTACACAATATCACTTGATTTTTCAAAATATCAGAGTTAGCTAGATTAAAGACAGTTCTGCTCTGCTTATCCATACTGCAAGTCTACTTCTAGCAATCAGCATGGTCAAACTGATGGACACCTCCCATGCAACACCCAGTTGAGACAGTTTGTATACCTGTATAGAAGAACAGGACTGCTCTTCAGAAGCTTAAGCACCATCAATAATCAACTGAAAAGTTGTTCTGATTAGATCACACTTCCCCAACTCAGATTCCACCCATTCCTATTTTAAAACCTGTATTTTCAAGATTGTCTGGAACGAAAATGTAGTATTTTATAGCACTGACAATTTCAATCCAGATTGTTTTCTCTATTTCTAGTTCCAAAAAACTTTGAAGAGAATACGTATCAAAAGCTGTTTAAGACAAAAGAAAAAGTATAAAAATCTTTTATCACAGGAAAAATGAAGATCTTTTTGCTTGTGGGACTACGGAAAAATGCATGTAGTCAGTGCTCTCCTGGGCCATTGGGGCCAGGTTTCAGTATACCAAGTCCCATATTTTAAAACAGGAATTTTCAATTTTTACAAACAATTGCATTTCTTGTTTTCAGTGCCTATTTTTTCCAATCAAATGAACTCTGCTTCCAGAAGGAATCACCACAGTTGAATGAACCAGCTGCTATCCCTAAGAAAAGGCCAACACACAACTAAGCAACAGAATAGGAGAAATGTGAACATTTTATAATGTGTACCATGGAGCTTTCTCTTTGTGACTGGTAGTATTTATTACCCTTACAGTATGCTTCCAAGTAAGAATCAATCTCACTGTTTCCATCTTTAGCTGACATAGAAATGAAATGTATTACTAGTATTAAAAATTCTTAACAAAAAATAGAACATTAAGTGTTTTTATGAAGTCATCAAAGTTGGTGGGTAGTGCCTCTTTAGTAAGAATAACATGCTAGAGGTACTAAAATTGATAAGCAAGGGCAGATTTGGGAAGGACTTGTGATTAGTTACAATATTCTCATTCATCTTTCCACAGGACAGAAAAATTACTAAATGAGTGAAGTTCAAAAGTCCAATCCAGACCCTTGTTGCCCTTCTCTGAAGTCTCTCTTGTTTGTGAAGCGTGGACCAAAATGGCCCAAAATAACTTCATATCTCTTCCAAGTTTCAACCAAACCCATAGACTATTAGTTCCCCAGTTCATAATCCAATATTTCTTTCATAAATTATTTTGTCTTCTTTGCACTAATCCACTTATATTTTCTAATGTTTTGGTACATCTTCTTATATTTTTATTCTCAATAGTATTTGGGACTCCTCCCTAATTGTATTTTCTGTGGATTTCAAGACATGATGCTTACCTTCTCTTCTACTTCACCACGGAGATTTCAAAATAACACTACAACCTAAGGACTCAACCATAAAATTTAGTCCTCACAATAAGAATGAAAAGCTACAATGAATTAACAGTTTCTAGTATGTGCATGCACTTTTCTTTTCCTGCTTTTGGTATCCAAGCAGAGAAATTATCCTCTTTTCAGAAGCAAATTAATGCTCCCAACTGTATTTTTCTTTTTTTTTTTTTTTTAAATATAAATAAAATAGTTTCTAATGAATAGTAAGCAACATCAGAGGCCACATTCTTAGAAAAGAAACATGGATGGTCAAGTCTCCCAGCTTTTGGCCTACCTTAACACACCAGAGGCAAATGTGCACCACCACTTTGGTGATATGGGGACTGCAGGCTATTAACAAAACCTTCATCAACAGAGAAGCTTGTCTGTCAGTATCTTAGAGGCCTCCAATTATGCTCAGAGATCGAATATATTTTTTAATGAAGCTTTAGGCTATTTTTGTATATTAATTTGCTTTTATTACAATTTTATTACAACAAAATGTGTTAACCATGAAGACCAGACGAGCCATTGCCAAATCTGTCAGTTTAGGGATGTATGTTATTCACCTACTTTCTTCCATACTTCACCATACATACTAATGGAATGCCAGCTTAAAAAGTAAAATCTAGGGTAAGAGAAAAATACATGTATTTTTATGATGTGTGTTTTAACACATAATTTTTAGAACTGCAAAATATCTATATTTTTAACACTGTATATGTATATCTACATATTTTGATGGACTACTTGAGGCAACTAAAAAGAAATTAAATGAACCAAGCTTAAACACAAGAAGCAAATCTCTAAACCAAAACAGACAGGATTTTAGCTGCCCTAAAGTGCTAACACAAAAATTCTTAAGCAGTAAAGATTAAAGGTCAGAAGGCGATAACTGCAGCAAACTGATGCAAAGACCAACAGGAGCACTCGTGGCCTGGTCTCTGCTTTACAACAGTGCCTAACTTACACTATCATATTTATAATATTTTAGCTTGAAACAAAAATACTATGATTAGCATATCCATAGAACTGTTACATTCAGATAGTGCTTAAGTGACATTCACATTTTCAAAGAATGGAGACACAATCACCTAAATTTGGAAATCTGATATCAGTGGTATATGTTTTTTCTCCTGTTAGTTTTGCATTTACAATATATGACTAAGTTTTTAGTACTCACAGGCTTACCATCTGGACCAGGCTGACCAGGATAACCATGATTCCCAGGCTGCCCAGGGTCACCCTATGGAGAAGCAATAGATAGACACACAAAAGATATAAAAGAGCATTTTAAAATTAGCACAGAGCAACCTTAATCCTAACACACTCCCCAGAACAGTGGCTGCAAGCCCGGATACCTGCTATTGAGGAATATTTCCTACAGCAAAAAGGAACCGATCTTGTAACCCCCTCCCTAGGAAAATTCTCCCTAACTTCTTGTGCAGGACTTGGAGATGTGAGCTCATGCTCAGTTACAGCACAAGTTTGGCCCATCATCTCAAATGTTTTCAAGATTTTTAACTTCTTAATATACAGAAATAAAACCACTTCTCATCAAATAGACAAAAAAATCATTATTAAAACCTTGCTAATCTCGTAGTTCTACTGAGAAGAAAACTCTCACCTGCTTTGGCTGAGTCTAGTTCTTAAAGCAAAAGCACTGGAAAGGCAGGAGCCAGTATAAAAGCCTCCTAAATACTAAACTCCTCTCCACACACTTATTGCTGTCTAAAAAAGATATTCTTTTAGATTTCTTCTTATAAGGCCTTTGCAATTATTTTGATAACCTCTGTTATGACCATTGTAAAGGAAAAGAAAAGTTGGTTCCCCGGGCTTCATGTTTATGGTAAGAAAGCAGGAATTTAACTTCCTACACAATATATCCTCCTAGTGTATTCAAGTTCTCTGTTTTATTAATGGACTTGATTTGAGCCCAGTAAAATCCAATAAGGCTTGATCTATAAAAACATTTTACTTCTACGGGAGTGTGAAGCAGGTACTGCTTTCTTCAGCCTGAACTACCAACAGACCTATGGGTGAGTTACAACTGCAGAATTGTTATAAGCAGGGAGGACGTTAGGAGGGGAATAGGAAACTAGCTTTCAATGTGACTGTGAAAAAACATCTTTTCACATATAAATAACATAAATGTAATGCTGAACTAAGTGGGAAAGGATATAGAATAATATCTCTTTGGAAAAGCATAAGTTATAATTTGCTAAATTAATAACTTATCCAGAATTAATATTGTCCAAATTAAGAAGTCCAGGTTTGAGATTTGAGCAAAACAAATTTGCTTTCAAATATACTATATAAAGTATGAAATTTTATGCCTTTAACTTGAAAAGGTTAAAATACCAGTTACTTGTATTTTTAAATTGTTTTAATTTAATTGATCCCATTGTACTCCATTAATATCACAAACACACAAATTAAGTTAAAGTCTATGGAGTTCCAAAGCTTAGTATTCAAAAGTTAAGAAATACTGTAACTAAGATATCCTATACAATCTTAAATTGGCTTCCTTTTCACTCTTTCTGCAGTCTTTTGTGTTAGGGACCATCTTGTCACCTGTATTATTCAGTTATCCCCAAACAAATATTATACTGCAATGCAATTGAAAAATCATACATGAAGAAGGGATCTAAATAAAATTGTATAGGTCACCCTAATTCTGACATTTCATATACCTTCATACTTGACGGGATATGGCTTTCAACTTTTTTTAAATGATAAAAGTAATATTTTATATTATAAAAATACTTTCTTCTCACTCTCTTTTTTCTCTTATATGCTAAAGAGAAAGAAAAAAGTAAAAGATCACAAAAAATCTATTACGTGAAATAATAATGATCTCCATCTTCTGGACTCCAATTCCCTAAATAGTAGCCATTACCATTGTAGCAAGGTCTTTGACTTGAGGTAGCTGCAGCAGACTGTTAACCCCTTACATAAGGAGAGTAAGGGGTTTTTAATCATCTGCTTATTGAGACACAAGTGGTTTGGGGTTTTTTTGGCTACCCTTGTAAGGCAGGCTAGTAATTCTGGAAGCAGTGCTTAGCACAGTTATTGGGAACGGTACTACGGCAAAATACTAGGGATTTGAGTTTGCCCTGTTAAACGTTTCAGACTCAAGTCTGGTTCTCCCTTTAATCCTTCACCAACACTGAAGGGAGGTCATCAGAACAGCTAACGTGGAACTCTCCAAGTAAGCATCTAGTCCATTCTTAAACAAAGAAGAAAAAACCTTCTCCATTAAAGGAATTTTATTAGCAAACCATTTCATTCTCAAACAATTAACAGTGCAAGATTGTTACCGCTCAAACGGCAATAAAAAACCACTTTCCAAACAGAAATGCAGTTTAGAAAGGCAACATTGGTTTATTCAGCGCTGGGGTGCATGGGGGATCTCTCCTCCTAACATGCCCCCCTAGCCTACAAACATACACATATTTATATTCTCCAAACACACATAGTTAAAATTACATCACATAGTTACATAGTTACTTCATTATGATTGGCGTAAAACTTTCTCGCTTTGCTTTTAAAGCTATAGACTTAAAGAAATTCAGACAGCATGCCCAGTGAGAGGTGGTCGTACCTTGGAGGCGGGTAGCTTTTAGAATGGCAGTGTGTTTTGGTATTATAATTAGATTATAATGAACAAAGTTCACTCATAGGACATGATTTTGACAGAAAATGAAATATTACTTGGTTCATGTACCAACTACACAATTTATCAGCTCCATGGTACCATCAAGCTCTCAGGTTCTCATTCTTAAAATGTTTTTATTAGTTACCTATTAGGTTGGGGCTGTACAGGGTCCATAGCAGCAAGACTGGTTACTAACAACACAATCATTCGACCATTACCTTACTATTGCTAATAATCTCATCACCTTGTTTACAGAGACTATACACAACCTATCCCGTCACCATAATTAAAAAAAGTTAAACACATCAGTTACAAGATCATTTGCTAAAGAGTATCAAGGAAACACAATTTTACATCCATGAGCATTTTCCTTAAAAAAAGAAAAAAGATATATTTGTGTTATTAGGAATTATGGCACCAAAATTTGGCCTTGAGGATCATAATCACTGTATTCATGCATTTAACTAGGAGAACTTGTCCCCTACTTTTTTAATCTGCCTGATTATGACTGACTAACATAAGACTTAAAAAAAAAAAAAGAAGTCAGGTACACTCAATAAGACAGACTGGAACTTACTTTCGGGCCTGGAGGTCCTTGTTTTCCTGGTGGGCATATGCAGGGGGCAGGCGTTGAGCCTACATCACTAGGGCCATTCATACACTACCAAGAGTGAAACCAACCATCAATACACATGCCAAAAGCATTTAACAAATGTTATCATAGCATTATACGAAGCAGATTTTCCTTAGGTTGCATAGGTCCTGGGTTTCATTCCTCTGGAACTCAGCTGGAACTTCTGCTTACCTAAATATTGCCCTCCAACTACTTTGCATGCATGAATTCATCATTTTACCCAGAAAAAAAATAAATAAAAAATTAAGTACCGATACTGGGCTGATATCTGAAACTCTGTTCACTTTTCCGCAAATATTTTGTTATATACTTTGATAATTTTCAATCTGGCAACATGCAAAACTCTTCTCCTAAACTAAGTGATATTCATCATTTAAAGTGTGATCAATTAGCAAAATATAACTATTTAATTAAACTTTGTAAAAAGAATCTAAAAATATTACATATGGCATAATGACCACAACCGATGGGTACATATCACATGTAGCAAGCCTGAAAAGAACGTAAAGCCGAAGTCTCCTACTTCCTAGGCAGGTGTCCCTACTATGAAGGTACTTGAGGAAAGGTGGGGTATGGCTGCTACCACCAACTCCTACCAGTCACCAGTCCTGGCCCCCAGCATGCCTGTCCTCCAAAGACCATTAGGTGACCCCCTCCAAACTATACTTCCTATACAAGCAGCAGTAAACACAAAACCTGGGCAGACCACATCACTCTCTAGAGATTTTAATTTTTTTTTTTTAGGTGTCTAATTCTCACCATTAAGGTCACATGAAACCTCAGTGTTGTACCAAGGTAGGGAAGGGGAGAGCTACTGCCATTTGCCCAAGGTCAGGCAACCAAAATTTAAGTGCATCTGTACTAAATCTATATGCTGAAGTTAGATTTTGCAATTTTGCATTTATTAGCTGTCGTGGTTCAGCCCCAGCCCCAGCTGAGCACCACACTGCCGCTCGCTCAGCCCTCTCCCAGCGGGATGGGGAGAAGAACAGAAAAAACAACGGCAAGGCCTCAAGGGTTGGGGTAAAGACAGGTTACTGGGACGGCACGGGAGAGGGAAACAATCAACAACAGTACTGATAACAGATATTCACAATGGGTGATAACAGAGAACAATTTACCGATCCAACGACCGACCAGGTGCTGAGCCCACACACAGCCTGTCCCGGCGCCACACCGAACCCACCCCTGCCCGACCAGCCCCCTGTTATGGCGAGCATGACATCACATGCTATGGAATAGCCCCCAGCCAGCTTGGCTCACCTGTCCTGGCTCCTGGTGAGAATTAACTCTATCCTAGCCAGAACCAGGACATTATCTAAAACACTTTCTATAACATTTTAGTTATACTTTCTAAAATAATGCAGACTTTTTACAATGTTGTCAGAATGGAATTCTTTCTCAGGGTCAAATGATAGATCAAAATACAAATCCACATTTCCTTTGCAATGGTACCAAGTGGAGTTACGAGGATGGTTAGGGAAGCTATCATATTAAGTCTTCAGACAAGCTCCCCTTCAGGGAGCTCCCAGGAGCATAACGCAGGTAACAGCCACCTGACCGTGCATATCCCCATTCACCTTGCAACAGTATCCAGCCCTGCAAATAAGAGCAATTGAATTGAACCAGGGGAAAAAATCAGGCCATTTAGTCTAATAAACGTGAGTTTCTTCGGAAAACTGATTTTTGTCTGTTGACTGGAGTTCAATTAATGGAAATTCAGCACTTTTAAGCTTAGCAAACCTCTGTCCACTTTTCAAAACAAAGTGTATATTCCCTAGAACAATAAGAAGTTTATTTAAAGTCAAATACTACCTTAAACTGAGATTGACCCGTTTAGGATTGAGCCTACCTCTCCGTTCTGAAAAAAGAAGAAACACAGTTTAAGAATACAGCAATATTTTTAATAAGCAAAATCTATTCATTTGTAAACACTACCAAAACCAATCATAAATTTAGGGCTGTAACTGTCAAGGAATTATAATGCAAAATTTTAGACTTTCTCAGACTTATGTGCAGCTGCTATCAATGCATATGAATTTTTAGTTCATTTTGTTTAAGGGTCTTTCAACAGGAGCTACCAGTAGTAATTTTTAAAAGGCAATGACAAAACCAGAATTAATACTGAACCATGAAATATTTACACACTAAATGTTTAGATTTGGGTCAAACCTTTTGCCAGGAGTAACTTCTTGTCAAAAAAATCCCCTGCTTACTCATTCATGTCAGAGCATGTACCAAAATATTTCTAAAATCTCTGATCTCTGCCTGAATCCAGCATCTGGGAAAACATACAGCAGCACAGAGGCAAGGCTGGCTTTTTCTCGCTTTCCTTTGTGACTGCATTAGACTCTGCTATCAATTGAATTGAGTTTTCCAGTATCTGCAACACCACAGAACAATCCATCCCCAAATATTTCAGCATAACAACAATGAAATTGTCTGCCTTAATGGTTTAGTAGTCATCATTAGCTGCACCGTGTACAGGAGTTTTCTAATGCACAGAGTCACCACAGACTTCATACACAATCTGTGGAGAGAGACAGCTTCCTCTGTATTCATCTTGGGCAACCTCTAGAGAAGGTCATATTCCTCCACAGATCATAGAGGGAGCTTAAAATGACTATGCAGCTAGGTGTCTCTGGGAAAAGGGATGAATTCAGGCTGTAATTAATACATACAGCCCCTTAGTTCAGGAGCTCTGACACAACCACACTCTGACAGAATACAACCACAAACCACATATTTCTCCTTGGAGACCATCCAACCTTTTTATTTTCTGAAGGAGTCCAGAATTTCATGGGTAAAGTCCTAATTTAATTTACAACAGCAAGTGAAACTAAACTGGCAAAAGGCAACCTTTTGTGTGGACTTCTTGCCAAATCGCAGAGAATGCAAGATATGTTGGACGTTTTAGTGTTTACTTTCTTTATGCAAAAATTTTTTTCATTTGTTTACTCTTCATATCCCACTTCTATTTTGTAAAGCGCAAAAATATATGTGGTGCAGTTAAATAGCCAAATACTAAATTTACTTCAGAATTTAAAACTAACTTTACAAGAGTGTTCCTGAACCCATTAGTTCTTGACACACACAGTCAGATTTCAGAACAGCTAATAATCCAGCCAACTAATCGTTGCTTAAATGAAAGCTGTGAGTTTTGAAAAAGCCCTAATAAGGGTGCTGATTGTGATAGACACACTGCCCCCAAATAAACAGAAGAAAAACAGACTAGCTGGGGGTCTGTGCAAGTCTGACCAAAAAAGGGAAATATCTGGATGTTGAAGATATACAGGTTCTATTGTTGAACTGGCAAAATAGTCCTAATATTAAACCAAATCACAACGTGAAGAATGCAGGTTTCCATAGTGAGACACTGGTGTCTGATTATCTTTAGCTCGGTTTGGTTTAGACACCAAAGAAAGGAGGACATTTTGAAGGAAACTGTACGTATAGATGCTTTTGAAAATCTGGCTCCAACTGTGTGTCATGAATGCTTTCCAAATCTGTTTGCATGTGGTTTACATTTCATTGCATAATTAACTGTAAGTAAGAGGGTAAAGGGAGGGTCAAAGGATCCCCATAAGCTTCCTAATTGGGTGCATGAATCATAATATTCTGAACAAGATTTTATTTTTCTCTTATCCATAATACACTTCACGAAATCTTGGCAACATTTCACTTAGTGGGATATTTAACACAGACATCAACAAAGATACTTCGGATAGGAAAAGCTGATTTAAAAATATAGGTTTGTTGGTTATGTACAAAAATTTCAGACATTAAATGACAAGTAGCAAGAAGTATATCAGATAAGTTGAAAAGTAGTATTTGAAGTATTTTACACTGCTGTAACCTAGTAGTTTTATTAATTTATAATGTTTAAAATCTTAAATTGTAACAGAAGAGATACTTCTATACCACTATCAAATATCTAAACTAAAAAACCCCCACTTTTAAAATATGTTCGTGCAAAGATAAGGCTGAAAACAGACAAGTTCTGCGTCACTTGATATTGCACAGGTAACAAGCATTTGTTTGCACCAGCTGAATCAATGTAGTATTACTTATTTTAAGAATTCACTGAGTCAGCTTTAAACAGGGATTTGTAAAAACTGCCAAGTAGTTCTCAAAAGTTCATCTATCATACTCACAAATCCTGGGATCTCACAGGCTGTTTCTCGATTATTTTGCTCTGGGTCACAGTAGATTCGAAGTTTTTGTATATCAAACTATAATTCAAAACATAAAAGACTTTTTTTAGACAAAGTGTTGATATTCTGACATTAAGTTAGTTTAAACTATACTCTTCTTAAATTATATCATCCACAAGTTTAAAAAAATGAACAAAATATTAAAAGCAAGAGAAACTGGAAGCTCTGTGTGTCCACTGCAGTTGAAAATCAATTAAAGATGTAAACATTTTTAGTCAGGCTACTCACGATTAATACATGCAGCCAATTAGGCATTCTGGAACAGAATTATTTAAAGAAAAATAATCAATCCAAGATTTTGTTTTCTAAAATAATAGAAATCATAGTCTCTAATCCTGGGCAATAAATCTAAACACGCACAGCACGAATTGCACTGGCTGCCAATATCATAGGGAAACAAGTTACAACAGCACAAGCAAAACCAATCTTTTCCTTTTTACCTTAACAGTCCTAGGAAGATGTTTCTACACTGACCTGCCTCTACTAGATGTAAGATTACAAAGTTTTGGTGAAGCATCAGAAGGCATCCCTGACACTTGGAAGAATTTGGTTTAGAGTTTAGCTGTATAACATAAAACTTTAAAAAGCAGCCAATAAAAACACTGGCACCAGGTAAGCAGAAGCAGAAGTGCCATTCTGTTCTGTCGCTGTACTCCAGAAAAATAAAACCGATGAAGTCAGTTTTTCTAACATAAGGTACCACGACAGCAAAAAGAAAAAAGCCCTTTCACTTATCTGGAATGACAGGCTATAAATTGGACTAGCAGAGGAATAAGGCACAGAAAATGGAGTCTCGTAATACCATGCCTAGTGTTTTCAAATTTTCAGTGTCTCCAATTCACAACACTTGAGCATGTACACAAGCTTATCATCGCTATACTGGAAAGCATTTCAGCCAGTAAGACCCTAATTAAATTGAAAACACTGGCAAAATATCACTAGAAAACATCTGAATCTGAGCACAGAAAGAGAATGAAAATTCACCAAAGAATCTCTGAAGATTCTTATATCATACTTTGTAACCAACTCCAACTGATTCTTTCTTAAAGGATTTCAAAATACCTTTTCACTGAAAGGCTGTATGCAGATTCATTAAAATATTTCTCTATAATCATAGTTTAAATAGAAATATCTTTGTTCGACTGTTAATGCTTTGCAGAATGCATCACAATCTAAGAAACCGGAGAAAAGGAAATGCCTTTTTTAGATTATAGAAATCATCTGGAAATATAAAATTGCAACCTGAGGCAGATTTTCTACTTTTCTTCTAGTCCACTATCAGAAGAGGATCTTATACAATGTGACATTCCTAAAATGTTTTCATTTTTATTTTAGATAACAGGTCTTGCTACTAACACTCTTTAACTCAGAAACTGTTGTACTAGGAATCTACAGGAGTGCCGTTTCTGCAGTGACTGAAGAGAAAAACCAAGACACAACAACAACAAACAAACAACCCGAGAATCCTAGAATGCACAAAACTATAAAAATGGGATAATCCTGCACCGACAGAGAAAACACATGAGACCGATTACAATTCTGAAATCTCTACTATCCTTGCAGTAAGTGCCTGAAGTCCTATCAGAAAGCTCTGACAAATATTCAGTAGTTTTCGCAAAGGGGTACTTTTGTATACGGACAATGTTACTACCAGAAATGCTGAGTCACACACGCAGTGCGTCATCCAAGTTTCCATGTACACTTTTAGGATATGATAATAATAGAACTGAAGCCTGGCTACAAATACACAAAATTCAGAAGTAACTGAGTAAAGACATCTGAAGAGGGTTAATGAAGATGATGCAAAACAGATTAATATATTTTAATAGGTGCAGTAAGGATCATGAGACTACAACAAAAATGTAATTTTCAAAATAACTAAAAATAATATCTACTCATGTAATTCAGTATTTCTTAGTATTGTTTCCATTACTCTCACTCTAATTAGTGATGTGATTCCTACATTGCTATAACTATAAGGAAACAATATTTAGGCAACATCTGGAACACTGTCAACATACTAGTCTTCACCGCTGGTTGACACAGCCTTTACCTTTACAGCCTTAAGTTTTAACCAGCTTTTTGGTGTCTGCGTATAGCTGAAGGCAAAAGGGCTTTAATGTTCCTCAGAACAGAGGATAATCTCAGTATAGGGTTTTCAGGGGTTTTCTTCCAGCCCAGCAGTTGCCAGAGTGCCAGTCTGAGTACCAAATATTTGCAGTATGACAGAAACAGAGTTGATACGCTTTGTACTTTCTTGACAGCTAGTGATGGAAAAGAAACTTCCTCAAAATTTTGTTCTCTCCCGCTTGTGACAGCATAACCCATACACTGATGGAAGGAAATTATATGTAAGTGTCAAGCCCAGAGGAAATCCCCTGCTTTGACACACTGTTTCCCAAATTCAGGTGACCACACTGCATCAAATTTGTGTTTCGGCAAAAATGAATGCCCCTTGAAGTCAGTGAGACCAATTAAGCATGCACCATGCAGGATGTATCAGTTGTGTTGAGTCCTCCATCCTCCTGACTGTTTATGTTCCCTCTTAACTGTTAAAATTTTGTATATTAAATTTCAGCCTAGTGTAAGTTAGAAGAGTAAGTTCAAGAAAACAGAAGGCGCCAATGCAATGTTAAACTACAGTAGAATTTCTGAATTATTGTGGTTTTAGCACATGCTTACCTGTACAGTTTCCTCCTTTCCAGAATACTTTCCTATTTGGGTTAGGCCACTGATGTAAATACCTAAAACAGGATGTAATGGCTTCGTTTCAATTGCTTGGTCATCTATATACAAAGTTACAAAGTCTTCTGTTACTAAGAGACGAATTTGATGCCAGCCTTCATCAAACAATGTCTAAGAAAAGTGAAGAAAACAGAATTGTTTATAACAAAACGTCTTCAATTTAAATACAATAAAACTGCATTTCAGCACTTAAACTACTGTTAATGGTTGTGATGATCAATGTTCCAGGTTGTGTCATGCAAAAAATTGTAAACTGTATAGGCAAAAATTATTTGCCAAGTAATGTTATAATTGAGAAGATGATATTTGGTAATAATTAATCCCTATTTCAGAATTATTTTATAACTCACATAGATTTTTTCAGTCTGTGATCTTGAACATGCTCAAACCTGTATTTGTTAAAAACATGAAGCTAGAGGCCTTTTTTTCAGGAGTGGTATGTCTCATTCACTTCAGATCTTAAATCATGGTGAAAACAAATTGGTACTTGAAAGTCTTTCTACTTAATTTCTTATGAAAAAAGTCATAAAGATGACATGATACTGGCAGGAAGAATCACAGTATTGCAATGACTAACCCAAATATTACATTCATCATCTCACAAAACCTCAGGTTTCTAAAGCTTAACATTTAAACAAATAGCATAGTTCTACAAGTAATAGAAAATGAGAGATACCTTTAAGGAAGTATTTATCTCACCTACCTTAGAAAGGAAATTCAACATGGGAAGATATGCCTTATTCCTGAGCCTATCCATTAACTTCAAAAAAACAGTCTAGCTCTTTAGCCTAACATAGACTAGATACTTATGTTTTATACAGCTAAATTTAATAGAGATTAATCCCACGCTAAATTGGTATACCTAAGAGTAAACTGAAAGATACATCTTTCCGTATGTTACATATCTTTGTTACCTTTTGCAGACATAAACAGAAATTAAGCTTACCTCACTTGATAGTATACACCCTTAGATAGCACCTCTGTTTCTACTTTATTTTCATTTGTAGATTGTTTTATTTACAATGGCTCTCAATACAAGATAAAATAAACAACAGATCAGAATATTTAACATTTCCATTTTCCTGAGCAAAAGTGATAAATTATCATAAAGATTTATTAAATAAAAAGGTTCATTAAAAGCATAGTGACATTTATAGTGTGTTTAGAGACATACAGCTCTAAAAAGGGCATAAAATTATTGCTCTCCGTAATAGCAATAAAAGCAAACAAAAAAAAAAAAAAGCAAAAGTCTTCTTTTCATGATGAAGTTCATGGATACCTGGGACTGCAGAAATAAGAATGATTTGTCACTGTAGCTGCCAGAAACAATTAAATACAAATTTTCAGATTGACTTGAAACTGAATTTTCTAACGATTTCCTTGTAAATGAAGTTTAACACATTTAAAAAAAATATTTCACATACAAATAAGTATAAAAAGGCAATTTGGAAAGAAAAAGTACAATACCCCATCCAATAACAGAAGAATAAAATACCTCTCCCTAGCTAAAGCTTAGTAGTTAAGACCTTCTCTTGGATAGCAGTTCTTCCTTCTCTGAGGATTTATATTTCAAATTCCTTCAGCCTGATTTGGAGTAAGGATTCGAATGCAGGCCACCGCTTCCCAGAAAAGTTGAACCCCCTTGGCCATGAAGCACTCCAGCAGTAAATCTTTCCCACTCTTTGCTGAAGCATCACTTAATAATACTCCCTGTGGCAGGAATGGGAATCGCTGGGCGGCACATTCCTATACTGCTACAAGTGCAAGAGCAGAGACATTCAATCTCCTTCTCTCTGTCTCACCTGCATCTGAGATAATATTTCTTACAAGAGTTGAATACTTCACTGGAAATTACTGAAGAAAGATTAAAAGACAACCCTCAGATTACACTAGAAAACAATAAAATTGGTTGCACAAAGAGGGGAATCCCTTCAGTGAGAAAAATAAGTAGCTGAAAAGAATTTTTATTCAACAGGGAACTAGACAAATCCAGACTGAACTCTCATTTTGTAAGCTGCTTTTTACCTTTCTGGAGAAGAAAGTCACTTCTGTCATTATGTATTTTCAAGGAATTCAGACACTTAACAAAAACTCTCTCTAAAAATTGTCATTCACGTTTTCTAGTCTACATATCAAATGCAGAAAATACTTTCCAGCATATGTTAAGCAAAGAGCTGTGTGACAAAAAGTCTCTGTGACCTTCACAGTTACCTGCTGGAAACTGCTGAGTAGAAAGAACCTGCAAAGCATTTAGTGATGATCACTGTGGACACTCTGGAAACGTGGGTAAAGTACCCCCCCATCTATTTTTAAATGCCTAAGCAGTCAAAAATAAGACCACACATTTAAAAACAAATAAAAAACCCCATAAAAGGGCAAAGGAATAATGTGTGCTTAAATGAGTATTCCAATATGATGATGACTTACTCCTTACCTTTACACGAGGTGCAGCAAAAGTAATAACTTGTGTACCATTTATTAAACTTGTCGTAGTGAATGATAATGTTTTCTCTTCTCCATTAATAGTGACTGCTATCTGTGGTCTCTTATCCAGACTTAGAATTCTCCACAAATCCCACGTCTTTTTTACTTTAAATCTTTGAGTGGAAACAAACACATAGGATGGAGGCAGACCTTCTGGAAACACATTCCTAAATAAGGAGGAAGGAGGGGAAGAAAAGACAGTAGTTGAATGTTTGTATAAATCTTAAAATAAGTCTCTCTCACTTTAAGCAAACAAGACAAAATAATCTTACTAAACTTAGAAGTGTATTTATAAATTGAAATACCTTGTCAGTTCTGACAGGTCAACACGTGAGGTTACTTCATAAGCTTTTGCATTAGTGGTTGGTATTTGAATTCTCTTTTTAACCTTTTTCTTCACACCTAATCCTACAAGAATGTCAAATCCTTTTTCATCTCGAGCTGCCACTGGAATTCTTGTCGGACAAACAGATTCTGCAAAGTAATAAATACAAGTATAGTTCAAAATATGACATAAAACTTTCCAAAAGTAACCTCCCACTTGCCTAAATTTTTGTAGTTGCCTTTCAAGAAATAAAAGAGCATTGAGAACTGCCAGTTAAGTATAACCTGAGAGAAGTGACACGCAGAATCCTCAGAGACATGAAGCGAGAATACTGAGATGTCATATTTTACTTCAGTTACATTCACATACTATTCTGAATTGTCACTAATTGTAGTTACAAGGTATTACAGTATCTAATAAAATCAATTTTAATTTCTAAAATTGTATGGTTTCCAAATGCTACAAAATTATAAATGTTAATTTCCACGATGCACTAACAATTTGGATTAATCCAGCATCCCTCCCAAATATAAACTCAGGTTGAAAATGGACAAAGGTAGTATTATCTACAATTATTTTTTTCATCTTCTTTTGCTCAAAATGGACTCTGATCTATTTAGTTTGTTACACTGAAATCTGCTTGAAGCTATTCTCACTGGACAAATATTGTGTGGTTTATCTTCTGTGGTAACTAAAGTTAGCTGAATGTTATCTCTGATTCTCTTTACACAAAAACAATACTAGGCAGTGGACCTAAGTTGTCTCAAAAAAAAAAAAAGTGAGATAGCAGAGTGAAATTTAATGCTAAAGCCAACATTGTATCAGAGTAATAAAGCAAATGACTTTCTGTTTTATTAAAATTATGCTAAAGTATTTACAATAAATACATTTTCATAATTCATTTCCCATTGTTCCTTCAGAAAAGCATCAGTTCGTAGAAAGGGAAGAGGTTAGGAATACATTCCAAAGAAGGGGGGTGAAGAGTTCTCTCATCTCCATCTGGACCAGCCATGGACTGAAAAACTCATGTTTCAGTGCCAGGGAATTATCAACTCAAAGCTCTAAACTGGCTTCTCTTTATAATATGAGCAACGCTGCACAGCTGCTCTTTCTAACCAACCCAAGGGCAGTCAGAAGCTACCCCATTCTGGTGAGGGAGGCAGGATATATAAACTCTTAAGAAAATTCAGCTAAGTGTCTGCACAAACTATCTATGGTTGGACAGGACAATCCATCTGAACGGGACATGCCACAGGTACTTGGGGCAGCAGCAAGAAGCCATGCACATTCCCCTTAGTTTTCTTTCCCTCCCCACAGCAAAATGTCACCTGAATCCCAAATTAAAAAGATATTAAAAGTAATCTGTCTCATTCTACAAGAAAAAATTGCAAGAACTCTCCGCCTACATTTTGTAAACTAAAATGTCTACCTTCTGAATGCTTCCAAAAAAAAATGAAATACAAAGTCCAGCACAACTTTCCTTCTCACTCTTCAAAACACAGATGCAGGATTTAAGTCAACATACTTATGGTATTAGGTAAGAGTAATAACATTGTATTTTTTCCACGTTTCTTCACTGTGCATTGTTATGGAAACATTTTCTAAACTCATTTATTTCAAAGCTGAATAATGATCACATTGCCATTAATACCGATTACAATCTTATACACTGACAAGAAAATGAATGCAAGAACCTCTTATCAGTTACGCTATTAGAAATCTGGTGTAAGATCAAAAAATAAATAGAGAAATAGGTTCACTTTCTGTGTGAGGGCCATTATTCTGGATCAGTAACTATTCCAAACCAATACAGTACAAATTAAGCATGTGTAAAATTATACATTAAGAAAATATTCTTTATTTCCAATGGCACATTGAAGAATTACATAAAAACATTCCCAGTAAGGTAGATATTTTTTAGGTCTTCTGGATTATCTTCTGCCAGGACTATTTTGATAACTAACTGAGCCATTACACTGGATGCAGAAGTCAGTGGCAAAATTAAGAACTATCTTCCATAGGAAACAGGGTTGTGTTTCCAGGCCATAGTACCAGTCGCAGCAACTCTCTAGCCTATACTGAAATCTTGTTCCCTTTTAGTGTTTTTATATAGTTTTCAGATGCTTTACTTTTCCTACCTGAAGCATGAAATTACTTTTTGATGTTAAATCCCATTATCTAGCACAAAGGAACTTTCCTCAGCATCCTCCAGACATACTTCTGAAGTCTGCATTGAGTATTGTTTTTAAATGCATTCCTAACCCACAATCTTTTCTATATTTTTGCTAGAGAACATTAATAGCATAGGACTATTCGACTTCCAGAATAAATATTAAATATTCCTTAAATATTTGGGGACTCTTTTAGCCACGTTGTCCTTTCTGGAAGACAGGTTCAGCAGGTTTTTTCAACCTGCCATACTCTAAAACAAGCACTAGAGTTCCCAAAAGGAACAGGAGACCCTCCATCTGCAAGGCCATTCGTAATAGCGCTAATTGCTACATGAACCACCAAACCTCAGCCTGCTTTTTCCAGAAAGTAAATACTGCCCCTATGCTCTTATATCTATGTTCACGTAATAACGAAGTTAAAAACACCAGAAAGTAGACTAGCATTTTTTTAGACATTCACAGACAATCAAGAGAGCATTGCCAACTTTTCAGGCAGTTTCATGTGGTTGATCACAGCCAAATCATTGCTGCTTTGCCCTCATAGAACTTCCTCTCCCAGAGTCAAAGTGAATCTTAACAACATGAATAAAATAATCCACCACTCAGATATAAAATTTCCAATTTACTAGTCTTTCACTTCACCTGCTAAAGACATTGCAGTTAGAAATGAAGCTGCCAGCTGGCTCCGATTGCTCTTTGAGAGAGGCATCTCAATGCTAACACGAGAGAAGAGTGCAACGTAAGAGGGTGGAAGCAAAGGGTCACTTAAAGTATAACAGTAAGTACTCTTTTGCATACATAGTCAACACTCGGAGATTACTGCTGTAAGAGTCATGTCAAATATCGCAGCTGAATTTTAAAGGATACTAGCTAACTTAATTCTGAAAGCAGAAAATCCGTCTTGATGAAATATAATGTCACTTCTTCTAAACTTTATTTAAAGAAAATATTGTGTTTATTTTGGGGAATCTCTCCCTGCGTGAAGTTTTATTAAAGAATTTAGCTGCACTTAGCTGACTTAATTTTTGGACTGACCACCTTACTACATCAGCCGCCAGGAATTATTATGATTTTCATAAGTGTATCAAGAAATAAATACTATTATCCTCAACATAAGTATCACCATATTTTTTCAATAAAGTCTGTACTGGAAGTGAGAGCAAACAAAAACTATTTTTCATTCTTACTAAGTGCAGAAATATGGTACAACTGAAATATGACTTGCATAATTTCTTGGTAATAAAGCATGTATAAAAAAGCACTGATAAATATTTGCTGTATAATAGAGTCCTTCTGAGTGATATATTTTAGAAGCAATTTGCTATCTTTTTTATATATATGGGAAAGCCATTGCTTTATAAAGTTATCAGAAAACTCAGTGCAGTAATGCTGCTATCATTCTAAAGCTAAAAAGTCATTTTACAATGTTGGTCTTGGCTAAATCTTCTATAAAATCCTTCTAAAAAGATCATAACAGCTTGTTACAATTCCAGACACTTTTGCCAAGAGTCTTTCTTCTGGGTTTTTCAACACATACTAGCGGAAGAACTCCTGTTTGTAATGATAGTCTATCCTCCCAACTGTCAAGAAGAAATGCTAGACTGTGGACAAGCATCAGCCGCACCTAGGAAGAGGATATAGCAAGCCCTATATTCTCAGCACTGTGAGAGTTGCTCAACTATTGTAGGGTTTCTAAGCTTTACCAATGCAAAAAAATTGGAGCTTAGGGCAAAATGCTACGTACCGAAATTAACCACACACTGTTTTAAAACACCATATCTTTCCCAAATATACCTCTTTGTTTAATGGAGAAAATAATATTTTGGCAATGATTTCCACAAACAAGATGAAAGTGAAAGATCGTCATAGTAAAGATTATGAGGTGCCTTAGGTTGTTACATCAATCATGCATTCTGCTTGTGAAATAAAGAAATATGGGTACAGAACTACATTATTTTATAAACAATTACTTACCTTCACAGAGTTTCTGCTTTATAACTTCTTTAATTCTTGATATTGCAATATAATCTTCAACATAAAACACATAAGTTGATGAAGGCTTGTTGGCAATAGCTTTAAGTTCCTCCTCCTCAATTTCTGAGCCAACACCAATAGCAAACAAAGTGATTTTATTTTTCCTTGCTTCTGCTGCTACATCTTTGACTTCATCTTGGGACTTTCCATCAGTGAGAACAACTGCTATTTTTGTTAAAAATCTTGAAGATTTTGCAAAAAGATGGTCAAAGGCAAACTGAATAGCTCTTCCTGTTCTTGTGTTTCCTCCCAGGTAATGTATGGACTCCATTTCCCTGATGAGATTCTCTGTGGATTCATGAGTTCCGAGGGGAATTTCAAGTACAGGGTAATCACTGTACTGGACAACTCCAACTTGAATAAACTTTGGCCCTATGTCAAAATTTCTTGTAATATTGACAAGCCAGCTTTTGATTATTTCAAAGTTTTCTGGGCCAACACTGTAAGAGCCGTCTAAGATAAAAACTAAATCCGCCGGAGCAGTTCTGCAACCTAAAAAAAAAAAAAACCACAAAAATAAAACAAGTATTTTAATGAACTCTTCCACTTTTTTTTTCCAGAGGAAATATTTTTCATATCAATTACTGTTTGTATTAGACTCTACATTGACAAATACATTCCATTTTTTAAAAAAACAGCTGAATTTATCAGAGAAAACAAGATTGTTTCCGTAAGCCACACAGATCCAACTTGGTATCTGAAAACCATACCATTTTCTGGTTTTTACATTATCACCAGAAAAAACTATGAAAAAAACTGGAATTCAGTGCCTTAGCTGGCAATTGCATTTCATGCAATCAGCAGAGGAATACATTTTGGTTTTTTCCATATCTCTTTGTCTGCAGAGATGATAAACATAAAACCTCATTTTTGTTAGCAAACCAAGCACACTGCAGAGGAAGGTTATAGTCTGAATATTCCAGAATTCAGCAGTAATATCCAATCCTTTTACAAATACATTTTAATTTACTTCTGACACTGCGACATGGCACTTAACAGAACTAATTATTATCAAATCCTGTGTCTGGTAGCATATTCTCATTTTAGTAGAAGAAAAATGCTCCGTGAATGAGCTCAACCTCCAGAATATAAGATTGTGTAAGCATTTACCAAATATAATGTAACTGCATGAAGACTTAGGCATGGATTCAGCTCTCCTAGCTGTAGTCACTTATAAATGGAGCTTTTAGACTAAATTTCCATCTACAGGCCATGGACTGACACCAGCATTTCAATAGGACAGTCCTATTCATCTTATATGCACATCCTCAGATGAAGTGAATAACTTTCTAGAGGAGAGAATCACCTTCCATTGACTGTGAAAGGAGCTTAGATAACTGACACATGAGGTGTCAAGGAGATGGCCAAAACCAGGAGAGATTATTTGGCACATGGTCATGGGGGTTGCTGTGTATTACAGTGCTTTCTGGTTTGTGAAAGGCTGCAGCTCCACCACAGGAAAGAGAGCTTTGCCTTGTCCTGACATCTGCCTACAGACACTTCTGGTCACTCAAGATTCCACCTTCCCTGAAAGCAAGTGACCACAGTCTGCTGGAGAGATGCTTTTGCAATGTAGGTGGTGGTGAAGAGAAAAGACATTGGGAGAAGGAGCGAGGAGCGATCACTCTGTGGTCCAGGGATATGAATCACAGAGTAATTTCCATTGGAAGGGACTGTGGATGTCTTTGGACACTGCTGAAAGCAGGCCCAGCTCAGAGCAGGTAGACATTAAAAAAAAAAAAAAAAAAAGTCTTTCTAGAGACCAAAATGAATTTTATGGAGTTTATTGTAAAACAGTGAAAATTGCTGGATTGAGAGCAAAACTGGAGAAAGAAGACCTACCCTGAAAGTATCATTGTGGTGAGAGGAAAGTTTTCCACGCTCTTTTTATTCAGCCTCTTTGTCTTTCAAAAAGCTACCTTGCTTTAATTTTTTCTTTTCTGTAAACTAGATTTAGAGTATAAAACCTGGTTTGGTGGGGTTTGAGATGCTAATTTTGAAGAATAGGCAAGAAGGTCTGACCCAGAGCTGGGGTTATCTCAGCTTCCTCTCACAGAACCTTTAATTTTCTTATTTAGTTTCTCATATAACATTAAGCTATTCAAAACACGACTTCTGAAGAAATTAAAATATAAATACTCAAGACACAAGTTTAAATCGAGACTGGAGCTTTACAGCTCCATTTGCCCTTGGGCATTTACAAGACACTAAAAGAAATAAAAATATTCCCTTCCTAAAGGAGAAATAAGATATTTAAGTTACTTGTCATATATTATAGGATTTTCACCAGGCAAACTATACTGGAAAAAAATCACCATCAACAGAAGTGTATATGTGGACCTGAAAACAGTTACTATAAATTCAAGGTATGCTTTGAAGTTGCCCTTATCTGAAATATAAAAATGAAGACTTACTTGCTCTCGTTTCCCCATCTTCAGCTGAGATGTAATCATGAAGTAGCAGAATTAATAGCATCTGGAAAAAAGTTACGATCTGTGCCATGTGTATGGTATTTTCAAAGTCTTGAGATTAAACTAGATGGGGAAGAAATTAAAAGAAAATACAGTGTTGTTATATTACAAAACAAATCCAAACTTCTGTGTTTTAAAACTTGTGCACAAGGAAGAACTTTGAATCGAATCCACAAGTCCAGATGTAAGGCCAGCCTGCAGTGTACCACAGACCCAAAAAGTGCCAGTCAGGCCTGTAAGCCCAAAACTGAGAGTCTAAATTCAACAACGCTCACCAGCCTTTCTGTGGAAGCTCATTTTGCACCAAGGCACATTTATATACTTCTCCTGCTAGGTACCGACGTGAGTAGGTTATATTCCCAGTCACACATGTCCCACTGCCATCCCACTCTGCAGCCATTATCCAAAGACTGGACAGCTACTGCTCCAAAATTTGTCAAGTGTTTATGTGTCAGGTGCTGGTGGGGAGACGTTACTCCAGTCTCAACCCACAGACCTGGCTACTTTAGGGAGTCTGGGACACTTCCCACTCCTCTACCCCACGGCTGAGACTGCCACCAGCAGTCAGGGTCTCAACCAGCCCCAGGTCTCCCCCAGCAGAGCCAAGTCCCGCAGACAGTGTACCCTAACATCCAAATCAACTTTTGATTTTTTTGTCTCCTTTGTTATCATGGTCTCTGAATTATATCCCCAAAAGGGTCCTGAAGCAAACATGCAATTTTGGTCTCATGTTCCTGTCATAAATATTACTTGAGAAATTTATTAAATTAAGTCATATTTATTACTTATGTTTATTAAAAAAAAGAATAATGGGAAAAGATACATTTTTGGAGTATTGTATTAGAGATTAATTCACTTTAAGGCTCTGGAGGAAAAAAAAGGTATACTGAATCTCTTTTGTATTCTGTCTTCTCATCATCCAATGCAAAATGCAATTTTTCTAACTACATTTTATCCTCCACTACAAAACATGAACACCCTAACAGAAAAAGGGAGGATTAACTGCTGGTCTGAGTAAGTGCATTCACCAGTGATTAAGAACTGGCACAGGTTGCCCAGAAAGGCTGTGGACTCTCCATCCTTGGAGATACTCAAAAGCCTTCTGGACATGGTCCTGGGCATTCAGGTCTAGGGTTTGGACCAGATGACCTCCAGAGGTCCCTTTCAACCTTAACCATTCTGTGACCCTTTGATTTCTACTAAACTATGTGAAGTGGTACTTGTTCCTGTAAGTGGAGATTTGGTGAATCGAATGTCATGAACATAACAGAGGGCAGAATTTTACGATAACTTATATCTGTCTTGGCATAGCTTAACAAAACTTTTTTCCCCATTGAGTTATTTGATTTGTATTCAGAACAACATTGTCTTTGTGCTACTCAGTAATTGGCCAACCAACCCACTGCTTTTAAATTTTCCCATATTTATGGGAAAATCTCTAAACCATGAAAACCATGAAAAAAAAAAAAGCTAAATTTAGGACAAATTTACAGTAGCAGTTCAGGGCCAATTCATTGCACTACCCTTCAGTGTCACTAATTTAAGTATTTTACATCTAGCCAGAAGATTAAATATTCCTCTTCTCTCTACGAGCTTTGCTTTGTCAGTCATGTTAGTCTTTATCTATTACATGCTAGTTTATCACTAACATTCTTCCTGCTTTTTTCAGTCCATTTCCTCGCATTGAAATGCCTTCCTTGAATAAGGCCAAGACTCCTCCCCTTTTCATATCTTTTTCTGCTACTCATAAACATTACTTATGCCCACACCAAAATGATCTACACACTCACCTAAAAGGTCAAATATAAATGAAAATATTTGTTACACAACAAAATTAAAAGTCAATACATTGCGGGAGGGGGGGTGAAAGTTGTGTGTATTTGTCCTTTTTATATTGCTAATCTTTAATTTTGAACTCTTCAGGGTAGAAAAGGTGTCCACCACATTACCAGTAATAAGGTACTTGCAGATGTTCTGAAACTTCCGTAGTGCTGGAAAATGCTATTCTCCAAAACCACACCAAAACACATTTCAGCATGCCTATTGAAAGTCCCCTTTAGGAGAAGCAACAGGTAAATTGAAATAAGTAACCATTTTCCAAGACTAGTCAAGGGAGTAAACTGAAGAGAATGCCATTTAATCATTATAACATACTGAGCTGCCATCAAGCAGCCAGTAAGCTGTTTTCTGCAACAAAATTCTACAGCAATTAAATGTAGACCTTTCTCTCTAAAGATGTATATACCTGACATGATGTTTTTAGGAAAATGATATGGGAAAAAGGGATTACAGAGTTGTGGGGGCAAGACAATAACAAGGAGAGAGGCAGCAACTTCAATGTCACGTTCATTTCTGTTAGATTCATGATCTGTATTTGCCAAATAGAAGATGAGCCACAAAATCAGTTCATTACTCTGGCTTTTCAGTCAGCTGCTTTGCTTTTTCCATTGCTTAAAAAGCACTCATTCCATTAAGACCAAAAAAAAAAAAAAAAAAAAATTACCTCCACAAACAACCTCAAGAAATGCACAAAAGTAAATTTCCAGGAAATGCTAGTCCTACTTAATATAATCCCCCAAAGTTAATAATAAAAACCATAATTATTATGTTATTAAATATCACCTTCAGATTACAGATAATTGCAAGGTAACTCCATATTTTGTTATTCATATTACCTTGAGTCAGAATGGGTGAGAAGCACTTTGGGGTCTACGGGATAGGACATAAGATGCACTGTTCCAATGATGCTACACAAATACTGGGTTATCAACCTCATTTAAATAGATTAAGTGGCAGTTTCTTGTCCCAGCTATTTGAAAAAGGATCTGTTTAAACTATGAAATTAAGCGTATGAGTTATAGACATGTAATAATGAGAAAATCTTACCATAGGAGAAGTGGACAATTTACATTGATTATTTCAGACTTGATGGTTTGTAAGATTCATCATTTTAAATTCACTTTCAGCCTTTTCTGTGCAAGTGTTTACTGAAGGGTAAAACACATCCATCACAAGGCCAAATTGAGTAATACCAAAGAAGAACATATGAAATTAAATCTATAGGCAATTTGAATAGCAGGTAACCAGAGAAGGACAACTGCATTCTTTGAGAATACCAGAAAAATGTCAGCCTATAACTGAAGAAAAAAGACAGACTACTGTGCAGAGAGCTGATATATATCAAAAAAGCACAATGCTGACCCCAACAAACTATAAAATCCTACAGATTCCTCCCACCAACAACCCAAAATGAAAAAGGTCCAAAAAATTGATAAGGAATAGTTGTGAAAAAGACGACTGAGGAAAATATCACAACAGTACATTTACTAATTTTTGGTATTTGTCATCTCTGTGGTCGTGTAAATGGTTATTTATGTAAAATCCATAGAATTTATGTAAAAGGAAGATAAAAACCAAGGAACTTAGACACTTCACTGCATCAGTCTTCACTAAAGAGAGTACAAGGACTGCCACCATTAATATTGCACTTTTTTTGAAAATAAAACAGCACGCTAAATCTACAAAATTATTTTAACAACACACTCCCTGCAGCACAAAACTTGTATGTGCAGGCACCTCAGGTCAGGCGGGGACACGGGGATCCTGCTCGCTGGCGCAGCTCTCCTTTCACCAACGCCTGCAGAAGCCATTAATGCCTGCCTTAAACTGCACCAACTCCTTTCATCCTTCCCCAAACATTTACCCACTGGTACCTTCAGGGTACCTTCAGGGATGAAACCCCCAGATCAGCAGGAACGAGAGATGCTACAGGGAAGAGGAAGATGCTCAGAGCTGGCTGGGTGGGAAGGAGAGAGTAGGGGGCTGCAAGGTGCTCCACAGAAACACTAATATTTTGCTGTGGAAGAGGTACACGTGAAAGCAGCGTTTACTGGCTGTCCTGGAGTACAGAGAGTGTCAGGGAACCTGGTTTAGGAGCAGAGGGGAAAGGTCATGTCAAAATCACCGCAAATAGGAGTGAGGGGTGTTAGAGGGGAAATAGAAGGAAAGGAAAATTCATGGGGATATATGATTTTTTCAGTTCTGTATTCTCCTATCATTCATTTGCATTCATCTCATTCATGTATATATATTAAACAACACACAAAAATTAATGGCACATCCCTCGTACGACCCCGCTGGTCAGCTCTCATTGAGTTGTCTTAAAAATCTGCAAAACAGGAGTCCTGAAAGAAAAAAGGTCGAACAAGAAAGAAGAAACATTTGCAAGTTCCTCCTGGCCCCAGCCCCACCTACCCAAACAGAGAACTGCTGTCTGCTGTGCAGCCCTGGCCTCATACGAGGGGCATATCCAAACTCGCTCTTGGTCCACCGGTAAAAGCAATAATACTGGGAATATCCTCACAAGCTATCAGGCATCAGTGTGGGGGAGCACAGGAGAGACTTACAGGACAGGAATCATTTATGTCTCACTTCTCATGGTGAAGAATTTCCATTCTTCACTACTGAATGCTACAGCAGCCTTCAGTCTATGTCTCTAATCTTGAAAGACATTAAAGTATTGAAACTATCATCACATCAGAGCAAGATTTCTTCTGGTGAAAACCATGCTCCAACTTGTATTTCTTAAAAAGAATCAGTAAAATAACTGGCAAAACAAGCTTATCTGATTTGCAGAATCAAATTGTATTCCCTCAACTGACCAATTTTTCCATCTATTTGTCAAAGTCCTTCTGTATTTAATTTACAACAAAGTCTGAAAAGCATGGGATACTGAACTTGAGAACTTCATTGTAAGTATAAAGCCAAATAACTATTTAGTAGTCCAAAATGGACTTATTAATAGAAACCAAAATTAAAAGGATAAACCCAAGACTTAAGCAACCAGCCAATGAGGATTCCAGGAATTATCCAGTATTCAATTTATTTGAAAGAAAATAATATAGCACTGCACTTTTAACAGACAAAAGAGATGCCAAACCAACAACTCCAGAGACCAACCTTCTGTGTCTTGTTGACACAGTAATTATAGCACAGGCAACAGAATTGTACTGGAAATGACTTACAGAAAATACTTGCCCAAGTGCCTTACTGCTACCATGGACAGGCCACCATTAATATCAGCCCAGGACCTCTCCACTGACATTGCCAAAAGCCAAAATTCATCACTGCTGATCATGTCCTTTCCATCTCCAGCTTTTTTAAGAGAAAGAGAGAAAGACGTCTCCATGGTGGTCCATGAAAGTGCTCCCTGCTTCTCTGCCCTTGAGAGCTCTGCTGGCTGCTACGAGAAGTCAGGGTCCTCGTGCCAAACATCTGCTGCTGGAGCTGTAGGAGCTGGGTCAGATTATGCGGGGAAGTGCTAAGGGATGATAAATCTGTCCCGGCACTGCACAGGCAGAGGGACACAGGATTCACGCTTGGTCCTTGTTTTCTCTGCATCTGCAAACAGTAGCCAGGACTCAATGATCCTTAAGGGTCCCTTCCACACTGAGATATTCTATGATTCTATGATATTATGCTAAGCAATGTGAAAAGGAAAAAAAACCCCACAAAAACACAAAAACCCCACAAAACAGAAAATGTCTTAAATAAGACTTTTAGTCTCTGTCTTTTTCCAAATTATCTGTTGTGATTAGTTTGTGGTTTTACCAAACTTAACCAGGAAAACACATTTATGAAACTGCTTTCCCACCTCTCATTTATGCCAAAACACTTTTAGTGTATGGAAGCTCATGTAAGAGAAATCCATACAGGGTTACTAAATAAATACACAGACATTGCATCCAGCTCAAGTAAAGGTTTGCAGACTGAGAGTATTAGTGGAGAAATAGCATATGTGTTACTCTATTTTTCAAGGCATCCCCCATGGTTATTTCATTTTTCCACCTTATATGGGACAGTGCACTGCACCCAGAGGCTTTGTCATTCTGGTGATGCACAGGGTGGCAGGAGCAAGCCTCTGGCGATCTCCCAACTCCACAAAACTGTTTAAATTAAAGCCCAAGGACCTATCAGACATTCACGGAGACAGGATACTGCGTTGGGCGGACCTTTAGTGTGACTCATTATGGCCCTTCTTCTGTTCTTCACTGTATGCTTTTTATCTTGTTTTTTTTAATGCCACTTTGATAGCAGAAGGGATGTTTGGAGTCAGTAGAAACAGTCCCCTGGGGTAAAATGGTCTGTCTTGCACAGAGGGATCCCAAAGAGCTTATGTAAAGGCCTCTGCTCTCAGCCCCTGAAATAAGGGGTTGTAGAGTACACCAAATATATTTTAGTAGTTTTGAGGCTTGCATCAAGACTCAGGCAAGTTTCGGTGCATCTCAAAGTAAATGAAAAGTAAAACCATAGCAGTGCTACTAAGCACACAGGCCCTTGAACCGTGACCCATAGAGCAGTAGTGTAAGACCCTGTTCTCCACCAAAGCAGAGTTAGCCGAGTATTATTTCTACCTTCACCAAAGGCAGGAGAGAAAGAAGGTACAATAAAGCTTCGCTGCATCAGCCCATGTGAGTGCATGGTCAGAGACAGGTAAATTACAACTTCCCCAATGCACATTCAGGTTTTGTCACATATAGGAGGAAAACCCCTATATGAAGTTTGAAAATTGGTGACATACTGACTTGCCTACTTGCTATGTCATTTTAGGCAGCTGTAACCAATTAGACGGTTCCTGCAATGTATTTCTTGCTTTTTTCTGGGTGCTGCAATTTTGCTGTGCAGCAGCATTTGCACAAACAGGGCCACTGAACGCCTCCAACTGGCAAGTAAATTGAGGTACAGCCATTGCTGAAACCAATAGCCTCTATTCGATTTTTGAATGAATTCAAGGCTGGCAGCGTGTTAGAGATGGCAAAGGCGTACAACTCCCAGAACTGCTTTGCTACGCAAAAGTGCACAGAGGCTCAAACCACAGCATCTCCTGTATGCATGCACAGCCGAAGAATTTCACATCCCAATTAAGTTTTCAGTAGGAAATTTAGGTGTCTAAGCAGGTTTGGCAGCATTTCCACTTTGCATTTAAGATGCCTAAAAGCAGCACCTTCTGCATGTCAAAAGGCAGTTTACTGACGCAGTCTTTCCATATCCAGCATTCCAGCGCCCAGATAAGTATATCATTTTACTCTTCCCAGGAATACTCTCTGAAGAAACTTTCCATTTAGAGCAATTTGGAATCTTCCTGAATCAAAAATACGTGCTCTTCAGTGCAGTTTTGTCACTGTTCAAACTGGGGAATGGAGAGAAAGAGAGAGAGAAATCCTTTCTCTGAAAACCCTGGCTTCTCTGCTGCATGAAGATTTCTTGCTGAAGAACTACACTGAAGAAATATAGCGAAAGGAGGAGTTCCTTCCTTCACTTCTTCCCATAGCTAGTTACTGTCTAAGGAGGAGGCCAGGAAGGGTATGATTTTAACCTTTTCCAGCACCGACAAAATTGAACCAGACTAAAGGTTATATACATTATCTTGGCTTCCAAGTACAAATTAACACTTCTCTCATATTACATCACTGTATAAACATCTCTTAATTCAACTGGAGATCATTAGGTTTGGCCTACAAAGGATCAAATATTAAAACGTTACAGCAATCATGATCGAAAGGGCATACAGGAGATTCTTTGCATTTCCAAAACTTACGCAATACTACAGAAACTGTACAGCAAGAGAAAAGCAACCTGGAAAATCCTGATTTATATGCATTAAATAATGTGGAAAAGTAATGCAATATTGCATCATCTTCTTTTTATAGTTGTTCTCTGCTTTCAAAATTAATGTGTTTTACAAATAAAATGTTAGGGCAATTTACATTTAACTATTTATTCCTCACTCTACCATATACTACCAGTCCTAAGCATTCAAAAAGTCTATGAGGTTACTCCAAGCCAGTTACTCTTAACAAGTAATACATCTGAATCTGTATTTATTTCCACTTTGATTTCGGTCCCATTCTGCATTCATGTTTTCCACATATTGTTCCTCTTCATTTATTTTTCTTGGTGGGCATAACTGATGAGGCTATTATACTCGCAAACATTTGAAAGAATAGCAGCATTTCCTGGGAAGGGTGAGGCTGTGAAGACATCATTAATTTAGGCTTGGTTTACACATATGCATATGTATATAAATGCAAGACCGTGTATAAATAGAAAAAAAGTCTCCTGCAGTGACAAATACATTTGTATTCCCGATATGATTTCTTTCTATTTCTATGTTGGAATGAACTATTTTGGCACAATCACCAGTATAATTACATTTATACCAGGAGTGTTCTACAACATTAAATATATGATTATAGAGTAGTTCAGATGAGGTTTTATTAAGAGGTGTCAAGAAAGAAAATGTGTTTAAGTTATGCATATTCTGAGTTTTCTTTAATTTTTTTTAATAGTAATTGTAAAATGGTTCCATTCCAGCTAAGCAATATCTGAACTTAGTCTATATAAGAATACATGGCTATACAAAGTACACAGTTTGTTTGAGATATACTTTATTTCCTCACCCTTTTATTTCTTAGCCCCCCCCCCTGACTCCCACCACCTTTGCTGTCTTTCTTTCTACAACAGTGGCAAGGGTAAGGGGTACAGCTGTGTTTCCCCTCCCTGTAGAAGTCTAAAAGCCTACCTGGTAGACAGGCTACAGAACAGAGATCTCCAGACAGAGCTGGAGAAACCCAGGAGAGAAGTGAGGAGACCTATTGCAGCTGAGTAAGTGAGTCTATCAAGTCCACAGCTGCAGCAATGGGAGCTGCGCGGTGCTGACGGCAAAGCGACTTGGGTTAGCTGAAGGTGACTGTCCAAGCGCCTGCAGAAAGTGAATGAATATCGGAGACCTCGGAGAAGCAGGAGCATCACATCTTGCCTGCAATTTTCAGAAATCGATCTCACCTGTCTCTGCAGATCCACCTGTGGTCCCTCAAGTATGCACTAGCGCAGTCTGCTCCTGCTGCTCAAACATTATTTTGGATTTCTCCCCCAAAGCTCAGGAAAGGCACTAACAACTACTTCGAGTTTATGGTTGATATTTCATTCGTTTGTGCCATAGCCACAATTTAAGCCTCTCGTTAAAAATGGTTAACTTAACAGTCCAAAGAGCATTGCCCAAGCTACTGACAAAGCAAACCACTCCAATCTGCACTCCAAAAGACATTTTAGGTATAGGTAAGAAAAAAATCCCTATGGACTGGTAGTTTAAATGAAACTATTCTGCAACACGATTACAATTTCCACTATTAGGGGTATTCACTATAAACAAACCCACAGGAATTAGTACTGCATGGTAACATTACACTCCATGTTTATAGCTTTGATATATATACTGCATAAAGTATTATGCCGATTATATAAAGGAGCACAGCGGATTAAAGAAATTATCATATTTTCACCAGATTTCAGGAAAAAGGCTTTGTGTCAACTGTATAAAGGCTTTATATCAACTCTGATGCTGTACATCGAAGACCAAAGTAACTACTTGATATATATTATAACCCCAGCAAGAAGATACATATTTATTAAAGCAAAGAATCCTCTTAAGTGGGATGGGCTGACTGTTTAATTTTCATATGATTCATTAAAGCACAGCAAACCCACAGACTCCTCCAGTCTACAGCAGAGAAAGTTTGTATTCATGCTCCAACATCTGAAGTCACAGAAGTCTTGTATTTTTAAATCCAATTTATTCTGGCACTTTGGAGTTCGTTGGATTTATTCCCACTCCCAGAGGATGCTGTGCCAGGTGCCAGCAGCTAGTTATTATGGGTTAAAAAAAATAAAAAAAAAAAGAGGCTTACCAGCTTACCACAGCATTTGAGCTGCTGGACTGATATACAACTGATTGGAAAACAATATAGGATGGGCAACTTATGTAAGCAACCACAGTTGGCAGCTCAGTGCTCTGGCTGCAACAAATGAATTTGAGGTCTCCCTGGAAACCATGATTTCATCCCGTCTGTGAAAAGCCTGTGCTGTTATTTCTCTCTTTATCAAGCAACTTGAGATTCCACAGAATTATCCCTCCTTGGACGGACCCAAGGAAAACAAAATAGCTAATCAATAGGATAAAATCTGACACTCAGATTGTACAGTTGAAATTAACCCAGCATACGATAACAGGATTCTGCATAAGAAATGTTAAACCTACTGCTGCAAGAAAACCAAAAGTTTGAATTTTGAATGTGCACATGTATATGTATCTATGTTACCAAACAGGGAAAGAGAAAACAATTTAATACAAATGACTACCTGGAGCAATAGTTTGGGAGACCATTTCATCTGAGGTAAGGAATGTAGAGATCAATTGGGCCAGTGACAATTGTTGGTAAACTGAAGGAAAACAGTCATTGGGGCACATAATGCAATAACTGGAAATGATATATAATCATTATATATAATTACATATAATTATATATAATTTAGCAATGAAACCACTATAGAAATTGGCTCAAGTCTGAGAGAAAGGTCCAACAATCTCTATCAACGAATGTTGACACAAAGAGGCATAAAGGCGACATAAAACCTGAACCAATCCAAGTAAGATCTAATGCAATTTAAAGACTACATAAGGATCATGCCTAGTTGACAAGAGAGACACAGAATTGCTCAAAGTTCTCAGAAAAGCAAGTCAGCCAAGGATTCAGAAACATTGTCAGTGCTACCAAATTCAGCTAGGTCCTGATAGGTCAGATACACGTTGCTGCCAATAGCTCCTCACCCACTTCTTTCTTTTCCCCCTAACATTTATTTTCTTTCCATCTTTTCATTTTTTTCCTCCACTTTTAGAAAAGGGAGGGTAGGGCTGGCTTAGCTGTTATTTGCAATGTGATGATCGCAACATTCACTGTGAAAACAAGAGAAGCAGTAAGAAATACACAACAGGTGATGTAAAATAAGTTTGCTATGTGAAGGAAAGAATAAGGGTATGTTTGCCTCCTGCAAGTAAGGGCCAGCATCAGAAACAGAAGTTATATTTTCTGTCTTCCTATATTTTTCTTCTATTTGTTTGTCTTGTTTATCCCTCAAACAGGTTTGGATTCCAGCATCAAGCACAACGGATCAAGCCCATTAGTGTTATTCATTGTCTTTTTCCACAAATTATACTTGATGTTACTCCCAGCGTGAATTTAAGTACTGTCAAATGCTGGAAGGGATAAGAAAGATGACACGGACTCCTACTTTAGCTGAAGGTTTCAAAACTTTATTTGAAAGCTTAATCCTTTCCAATTCTTTAACTGTCCTCCCTCTTTTTCCCTCATTTCCCAAAACATTCAATAAAAGGCAAAATAGATTCATCCTTTTTTTTCCCTTTTTTTAATAGCAATTCATAGCCATGGGAAAAGCTGGTTAAAGTCTCTGTTCAAGCTTCAAAACTTGATTTTATTGTTTTATGTTACAGAATGAATGGATTTTATTCCATTTAACTTACTACAACAGCCGTTGTAGTAGACTACGTATAAAGGTATCATGAAGTAGACTGGCCTTTAAAACGTTTGATTATATGTTAGCATTTTGACAATGATGTATAAACTCACTGACATCAATCCAAGACGAGTCATATGAGCTAAACAGACAAAAAAGAATTTTAGGTTTTCCAGTTCGATGTTTTTCAAATGACAGAGTTTTTTTACTTAGTCTTGTTTTTACTGAAAATATTGAGAAGCCATTCAAAGGAGGCTGTGATTGCTGAAGGAATGGAAACAGTAGAAATTCTAGAGGAATTTAGGACCTGAACTACTGAAAACTTTGAAAGAACTCCAGCTGCCTTCAGTGGAGCTAAATCAGACCCTTAATATTTTAAACAGTTTTTTGAGGGAAGAAAACAGGAATTTAGCACATTCATGCTCAAACATAAACATTTACTGTTTCAAGTATATCCAAAATTTGGTACTTGGAGAAACACTCACAGTTCCAGGTATGGTATGATCCCAAGCAAAAATTAAAACCATGCAAAATTTACACGCTTAGCTGCTTTTCACCTGCAAGAAGACTAAAGATACTCCAGCAAGTATTCAAGCTCACTTTCTTCACAATGTGATGACTCTTACAGCCTGTTATATGAAGACAATTATTTTTATTACATTCATAAAGTATAAAACTCCTTCCTTGTCCCCAACTTATATTTTTCCTTCAGTGCACCAAGCAACTAAGGACACAGTAGCTGCAGAGCTGAGTAACTAATGAACGGACAAGTCACACCAAGAAGGTTTTGCAAAGGTGCAGGGTGGGGATAAGGCCAGGACCGTCCCGCACTACACAACCCGTGTCTCTGGGTATTCCCTCCCCAGAAAATTCCTGTGTATTTCTCCCTGATTTCAACTTTGCTTCACACAGGTAAATAGCATTAAGAAAAAATAGGAAGTAAGCCAGCAGATACCATACAAACCTCACCCTGGATGTTGTAAATCACTTCCTGACATAGGAAAACCACCAGTATTTCCCAGTCCCCCAGATGGGTGTCTGAACAAGGAGCTGGTTTAAGTTGTACATGAAAGCACATACGTTTAGAAGAGAAATGCCATTTCAACATCCATACAGTTAAGTGAAAATTCATCTGCTTTGCCAAAGCCATCATACGTGATCTTGGGAAGAGAGAGGATCATCCAGGATATTCTTGTCATCTAGTTTGACCCCTGTATGCATAAACCATAGATTGTTAACAAGAATCTGGATTAAATTGCATTTTTAAGAAAAATATCTAATCTTGTTTTAATGACTGGAGCACATCCCTCCTCTCCCCACTCCCCTCAATCTTTTCCACTGTTTAATCAGTTCCACTTTTAAGAAACTGTGTCTTACTTCGAAGATGAATTTGTCTGAATTTCCAGCCACCGGTTCTGCCTATGACTTTCTCAGCAAAACTGAAAGGTCCTCCTGACTCCTTTCTATCTATATGTATCCACACTCCAAGTCATCACTCAGTCCTGTCCTTCATATACTAAACCACTTGACCCTCATAAGATTCATGTAGCTATACTTGTTTTCCAGATCCCTTCTCTTTTTTGTTACTTTCCTTTGAACTCTATTTTTGACATAATGTTTTTGAGGCGTGGACATAAAACAGGACACAGTATTTTAGCATGCTTGTTATTGTAAGATCCCAGATTAATTCCGTTTCTACGCAAAAGCTTTGTACTTCACACATCCAAACATACTGGTCTACTTTGTCCCAGCCCTGGAGCAACAGCACATAGTGAGGTGATTATCTACTGAGTAGTGACACCAAAAACCCCAACATCTCTGAAGTAACCTACAAAGAATAAACTGGTGACAATGGTTATTCAGGATGATCTCAGAAGCACTGCTGTTTGTAGGTATCCCTCAGTGTCTGCTAATGAACCTGTTTCTAATTATTTAAAGAATGGCCTTTGCTGAAGCAGTTTAGCTCCTGGGGGTGAAGATCATGTGCAGCATCAGCTACAAGTCATTAAGAGAGAACAGAGAGGCAAGTCAGATGTCTGGGAGGACTCTGCAGGGCTCCTGGGGCATAGGGAGTGAGGATGGGGAAGCTGTCTGCAGTCCTGGCCAATATTGTTCTGGGGCTGTGGAAGTCTAAGTGCGAGACAGGAATAAAATCGGGGTCTCTTCCTCTCTCCCTCATCCCCAACCTCCCTACCTAAATGCAGAGAAAGCTGCGGGGAGATCTCAGTGTGGTCTGCAACTGCCTAGAGGGAAGGTGTAGAGGAGATGGAGGCAGACTCTCCCCACAGCCGTACAGTGGAAGGATGAGGTGAAATGGGCACACATGGGAAGAGAGGAAAGGCCAGCTCAATGCAAGGGAAACATGTTCTACCAGGAAGATGGCCAGACACTAAAAGAGGTGGCAAAATCTCCATCTTTGCCGTTTTTCAAAGCTGGACTGAACAAGACTCTAGCCAGCCTACGCTAACTGGGTCTGCTTTGAGCAGAGGCTGGACCAGATGATCCCAGCATGTCCCTTCCAACCTCCATGTTTCTGTATCTCCGCAGGTCCTTTCCAGTACCCCTCCTTCTCACTCTTCAGAGTACAATTTCCAGGGCGCTTGTCTTTGAGGTGCACGGCCCCCGTCCCTCAGGCACATCACCCTTCTCCAAGCTGTTTGCTTTTCTGAGCTATTCTGTTGCAGAGCAGGGCCTATGAAGGTAAGAGGAGAGTGTGATGAAGAGCAAACAGGAGGAAGAGGTGGGACGGGGTGAGGAAAGCAGGCCCAGACAGCCCTGCCTTCCTGCTGTCCCAGAGGGCAGAATGGGGCTTCAGGGGCAGCCACGCCACCCCTCATATCTTGACCACTCCTCGTCGCAACAAGACCAGCAGACAGCTGAGTAACCAGGAGTAAAAGTTCAGGTGTTCAGAGTACACCCCACACGTTGGGTATTCAGAGTAGACCCACAGCTACTCCATATCTCCCCCATCACATGCACAGAATACACAGCCAGATTCCTGCACGGGAGATGTCTACCAAACAACTTCCAGTTTGAAGTCAGCAATGACAAAATAGTATTTTTTTATTAAGGCCACAAGGAGTTCATAGAATCATAGAATCATAGAATGGTTTGGGTTGGAAGGGACCTCAAAGATCATCTAGTTCCAAACCCCCCTGCCACAGGCAGGGACACCCGCCACTAGACCACGTTGCCCAAAGCCCCATCCAACCTGGCCTTGAACACTTCCAGGGAGGGGGTCATCCACAACTTCTCTGGGCAACCTGTTCCAGCGCCTCACCACCCTCACAGTAAAGAATTTCTTCCTAACATCTAATCTAAATTGACCCTCCTTCAGCTTAAACCCATTACCCCTTGTCCTGTCACTACACTCCCTGATAAACAGTCCCTCACCAGCTTTCCTGTAGGCCCCTTCAGGTACTGCGAGACTGCTGTAAAGTCTCCCCAGAGCCTTCTCTTCTCCAGGCTGAATAACCCCAACTCTCTCAGCCTGTCCTCATAGGAGAGGTGCTCCACCCCTCTGATCACCTTCGTGGCCTTGCTCCTCTGGACTCGCTCCAACAGCTCCATGCCTCTTTTGTACTGGGGCCCCCAGAGCTTCATCTCCTGAAGGAATTCATCTTGTGGTCAGAGGCAACAAGAGCCTTTGTAGCAGACATCCACCAGCTCTTCAGCTTTCAGCTTTTAAAGTGGCCTTTTATTGCCTGTGATTTTCTAACATGTAGCAGTGCCTTTCCTGCTTTCATGAGTAACTCCAGCTCTTCTCTTCTGTGTTCATATTGACATATTAAAGTGTTCCCTACATGTCTTTGTGTGCTTGAATTTTCACATGTGACGCTTCATAGTTGGATACGTGGCTCCATATCTGTATCATAACTGTCTAGCTATCACATTCTTGGTTTATGATAAGCCACACCCTTGGTGATGCTGGGGAGTGATTCTCCCACTACTAACCTAGCAGAACCGTACGTGCCATCTCATCTCTCCCTGTGAAAAAGTCCCTGAAGCCTGTAATACTACTATAACCATTTACCTCCAATATCTTTGCTTTTGCTTTTCTCTCACTCCAGACAATCTGTGCTATTGGCCACTTATTTAATCTTCAGACATTCACTAATGAGGATTTAATAACACAAGAGGAGTACAACTCCAAATCTCCAGCATACCATTAGAAGAACTACCCTCAAGCCTGAGAGGTGTTTGTTTTTACAATTACAACAGTCAGGGCCATGCAGGTTTGTTATGCACTTGGAAATTCTCAGAAATCTCTGTGTTCAAAATGCAGAAAATTATTCCTCAGCCGTCCCAGACAATTCCCCGCAAGCTGGCACTGCAAGGACGGACTGGGGGTGCAGGGCAGCATCCTGTTCCATCTTGCCAGGTTACAGCACATGGGAAGAAGGCAAATTCTTTCCTCCCACTCTACGTCTATGAAGAAATCTTCAAGGTATGGGTCAGAGAGTCATCTGGGCCCTTGGATGAGATTAGCTACGATACTCAGCAGTGATCCCAAACAGTCATAAGCACTCATCACCCACACACCGCTTAGGTTTCCACCAGGGAACCAGAAGAAATAAGGCACTCTTTTCCCTCTTTTGAGCAATAATTAAATATTATTTAGCATAAAGAGCATCCTACCTCAGGCTACTCTGACAGATTAGATCTTTTACAGTATTATAGCCAACACAGTCAATAGCTGAAGATTTTCCCATGCTGCCTCCTTCGTGCCATTCCACTTGCAGCTTTTCTGCTCAAGAGAACAAACAGTTCTGCCCTTTCTTTCTTTTTGACATTAAGGGGCCTAGAATTTGTTAATAAATCAGGCATATCACATTTCTGATTCAGCCAGCTTGACTTAAATTAGCAACAGGTGAAATAAATGGCCATTAGAGGTTAGAGCACTTTAGGCAACATTTTTTCTTTCAAAAGCACAGAGGAATTTTTCCAAAGTAGTTCCCATCTCTCAAAACACACAAAACATGTAACATTTTCCATAGAGTCCATTAAGAAATGTCTACTGTCACCAACGTAGGTTGCAAAAGACAACATAAAACAACATGTCACACTTGCTAGGAGTTATGACAAGTTGCTTACAGTGTATATTAATGCTATCGGATAGCAGAGGTCATGCTTTCTTACATAAACAGGTGTATAACTTACCTTTCAGAGAACTCCCACAAATTAAAAAGGCAGATTTTTATATTGTCATAAATTCTAATACATGGCTTTCAAAAACAGTGAAAAGAATACAATATGTTATTATCCGTGCCAGAAATTTGACATTTCTAAAGATGCCAGATGCATTTTCAGACATATTCCAGAGTTATTCAAGTTGAGAAGGGCTTTTTTTTTTAAATGTCAAACTGGTGCTCTTAGAAAAATGGGCAGATTAAGGGTTTTGTTTGTTTGTTTGCTTCTTTTAAAAAGCTGAATTTATATACAAGAGAGAATTCTAATATATTCTGTGTTCCAAAGAACACAAAATCTTGAGCATCACTTACAGTGTTTCAGAGCAAAAACTTACAGTGTTTCCAAGGTTTACTCTGGCACTTGAAGCTAAGGATTATACAGCTGGACAAAAGCACCACGCATGCAGTCCTAGTGACTTCACGTAAAGAAGGCTTGTGGAGATAAATTCATCTGTTAAATGTCAGTTCCAATTTGTATTTCTTAGAGTAAATTAAAAGCCACAGTTTAAAAGCATTACTAGCACTGATTCTTCAGACCATGGGATTCCGCAGCGTTCCTTTGGGGAGTGATCCTTTTAAATTATATCCAATCCTTAGCCTTCTGCAAGCACTTCTAAGATTTTGATCATTTATCACCAGAACACTAAAGATGCTGGAGGTAATAATAGCAGGGTTTTTTACATTTTTTTGCTCCTGTTATTTTTAAATACTTGGTGCAAAGTAATTAGTTACAAAACGAAGTGCTGCAAGTGCCTGTCATGGTACAAACCAAAACCTCCAGGTTCATCAGAGTTCAGTGCTTGCATTTATGCTATGGAGCACCAAGATAAAATCATTTGGTTTATATTCACTGTCCATGATGCACAAGATTCATGTTCATTTCTATAGTGTTATTAGAAAATACCTTTTAGCTTTTAAATTGTGGGATTCATAAACTCTCAAAAATATAGTAAACCAGCAGCATGAACAACCATTAAATAAACACAGAACAAGAAAAAAAAAGTTCTATACCCAACTTATCCAACATATAGCAATAAATTATTTATGTTAGACAGCATACACAAAAAGAGATCAAAATGGATCAGATGAAGAGTTTCTAAACATATTCCCTTTTATGTGATGTTCCCTGTCTACGAAGTTCACTTCATAGACAAAGTTCTAGTAGACTTAAGTAACACAAATTAAAAAAGGCAGGTTCAAAAATGCATTAAAGCTTTATTTCTGTATTCCAATCCTCTATCAAGCTAAGAGTAAGAACTGAGGGCCCCAGTACAAGAAAGACATGGAGCCGTTGGAGCGAGTCCAGAGGAGGACCACAAAGATGATCAGAGGGCTGGAGCAGCTCTCCTATGAGGACAGGCTGAGAGAGTTGGGGTTGTTCAGCCTGGAGAAGAGAAGGCTCCAGGGAGATCTCATAGCAGCCTTCCAGTACCTGAAGGGGCCTACAGGAAAGCTGGTCAGGGACTGTTTATCAGGGAGTGTAGTGACAGGACAAGGGGTAATGGGTTTAAGCTGAAGGAGGGTCAATTTAGATTAGATGTTAGGAAGAAATTCTTCACTGTGAGGGTGGTGAGGTACTAGAACAGGTTGCCCAGAGAGGTTGTGGATGTCCCCTCCCTGGAAGTGTTCAAGGCCAGGTTGGATGAGGCTTTGGGCAACGTGGTCTAGTGGCGGGTGTCCCTGCCTGTGGCAGGGGGGTTGGAACTAGATGGTATTTAAGGTCCCTCCCAACACAAACCATTCTATGATTCTAACATGGTACAACTAATAGGTGTTAAAACGTCTGTACCAGAAGGCACCATCCTTGTGGTGAGGGGTATTCTGGAGTCAGGCACAGCCTCTGCTGGGCAAGTCTTCTCCGCCAGTGCCTCAGAGCATCACTGTGTGAGTGTCAGAGAGACACTTCTTCAGTTCTGCTCAGAGACATCTTGAATCAGAAAATCCTAAAGAAGCTATTGAGTGTGCTATTGCTTGAGGCAGTATGAACAATGCATTTGTGTGCTTTACTTTTATGGCTTTGTTTCTAATACAGAAACACACACACACAATGTCTGCCATTATCCTCGACTGAATAAATCAGACTTTTCACATAGCTTTCCTCTTCATTTAATAAGAAGCATAATCTCTACCATAGTTGACACATACACATCTCACTTTGGTACAGCGTAAACAACAAACGCTTCCGGAGTGATGCGGCTTTCTTTCAGAGGCCTAACATCCAAAACAAATCAGAGATCTCCAGTGTTGGTGCACGTCAATTATGCCACAAGGATCACTTTAGAAACTGAAAATGCTGATACCTATTGTTATGACTCTCTGCAGTGCTGGCAAAAAACAGCGTGAAACACACAATACCACCCATAGTTACACCATACCGCATACTTCTCCTCTCCCATTCCACCTCTATCCAGAAACTCACTATTTGAACATTTACCAGAAATGTGAAGGTAAATGGTTCAAACTGCTTCAGAGTGAGGAAGGAACTAAGCCCTGGTCTTCCCTTCTGACTAATACTCTACCCACATGATATAAAGAGTAAAAAATATTGCTTTTCACGAACCTTTTTCCAAAAACATGTCTTAAAAATTCCTGCTGGATTGGGATCCACAGATGAGACAGAGGAATTCCTACCCTGTAAACCTTTCTAGGAATTGGGCTTGTGCTAGGTACCTACTGTGCCACACAGTTCTAGGCATGCCTTGCATCAGACGTGTAGGCGTGTAGGAATTTTTATTGACAGAAACGCAGGCATGATGACTTCAGTTACCCCTGCGGTTGAGTAGAAGCAAGAGTCTCTACGGCATTTAAATGTTGGACATAGGCCCCTAGAGTAGACGTTACATACCAAAGTCCTTAGGCCTTTGAGTAATGTTATACTCAAGACTCATTTCTGTAACTGAGGGCAGTCTTTTCTAACTAAGCCAGAACATACTAGTAATGCCCAACACAGATGCTCTGCAGTAGATTCTGTGCTTCGAAACAGAGACACAAATTCTAACTTAGGTGCTGTTTGCTGAAGGTGTATTCCCAGAAATCCTGATTTCACTGGTCTCTCCTTAGGTTCATTCTTCCAATTTTTCTGTGTTCCCATGTGTCCCATGGAAACCTGAAAATCAAGTTTCTTTACTGTGACTTGGCAAATATCACTCATTTAGAATCACAGAACCGTTTTGGTTGGAAAAGACCTTTAAGATCATCAAGTCCAACTGTTAACCTAACACTGCCAAGTCCAACCAATAAACCATGTCCCTAAGCACCACATCTACACGTCTTTTAAATCCCTCCAGGGATGGTGACTCAACCACTTCCCTGGGCAGCCTGTTCCAATGCTTGACAACCCTTGCGATGAAGAAATATTTCCTAATATCCAATCTAAACCTCCCCTGGCACAACCTGAGGCCATTTCCTCTTGTCCTATCACTTGTTACTTGGGAGAAGAGACCAACACCCACCTGGCTACCACCTCCTTTCAGGTAGTTGTAGAGAGTGATAAGGTCTCCCCTCAGCCTCCTTTTCTCCAGGCTAAACAACCCCAGTTCCTTCAGCTGCTCCTCATAAGACTTGTGCTCTAGACCCTTCACCAGCTTTGTTGCTCTTCTTCGGACATGCTCCAGCACCTCAATGTCTTTCTTGTAGTGAGGGGCCCAAAACTGAACACAGTACTCAAGGTGCGACCTCACCAGTGCCGAGTAATTGGGGACGATCACTTCCCTAGTCCTGCTGGCCACGCTATTTACCTTCAACTGCATCACTATGCTCCTCACTATCTGCCCACAAGTAAGACCAGTTTTTAGAAATTCATAACCACTCACCCAAAGCACTCCACTAGTTTCAGTTCTATACAGATTTTGATGGTCCATTCATTAATGCTTCATTCATTAGCACAATCCAATAGTAATATTACCTGATCTGCACCAAAGAAAATTTTGTATATAAAATTAATAAATTTTTTATAAAGTATATTATAGTCCACATTCTATGCTGAAGTATAAAAAAATACATAAAGTATAAAATAAAACTGTAAAATAAATATAGCATTTACCCACAAGTTGTAAAACTAGCACCTGTGGGTTTAGACAAAACCAATGATTGTACAGACAGAGTGTGACTACTTCAACTTAATATGACTGGGTGGACTGCTGTTTCCACTGCGGGGGGGAAACAAAAACAACAAAAAAAAAACCCAACCAAAATGAATTAATGACAATCTCCATGGCACATAAAATCTGCACCTGGACTATAATTTGTTGCATTCAGGCCCAAATAAACACAGCATTGTCTGTAGGACTGGGTCTCCAAATGAAACAAGTGAGGAAGTCATCAAAATAAATAAACGAACACATTACATTGTATAACTTGAAACTTTAATAACTGGCTATTCTATTTCCAGTTACAGAATGATATGCCACGGTCTCATCTCCACCTAACATTGCTTTTGATGTAAAAGAAACAACCATAGTTCAAGAAGTGTTCTTTAAAATTCTATTGCTCCAATTTTGATACTATATTTACAAAATACAAAACTACTGAAATATTGAATATTATGAGAAAATTAACTTAATATGCTTAGGCACATTTTATAGAAGCTACATTTGCCAGTGCAACAATGGTGGTATTTGGAGGTACTTTAAGATCACAATAGTTATATAAGTGGGCTGTGAATTCTAGATACTCCACACAATAAGCTAATTAATTTCATTAATTTAATTATTTACCACTTCAGAATGACTTGGTATAAAAGTGTCATCTCCTTCAAAAAGAGATTGACCCACTGTTTGACTAAAATGGATTTTTTTGCTTCTAAGCCTTATTCCAAGATGTGTGATTATATTCTCTGTTCTTACATGGGCTGTATAATTCATCAGGGTTCACAATCAATTTGCAAGGAACAGAATTTAGCTACAATTTAGCCATAATAACCGGCAATTACGTCATAATCCATAAGCATTGCTTAATATTTTAAATCTTTAAAATCAAGTGCTGTTATGTATGTTTTGGAATGAACTTGTTAAAGATGAACTCTATATCTAGACACATGGTTGTTGGTTCTCAGATAGTATCAAAGGTGAAAAAAAGCACATACACAAACACAGAAAGTCAATTCCCTTTCAGCCATATTATAAAATATGCTTCCACGACAATGAAAATAGATTTAAAATATCAACCAATGAAAATGTATAAGTAAACAAGACTAGAAAATAACCATTTCACAGAAAAGGCAGCAAAATGTCTATGTCAAAATGACAGTAGGTTATTTCCTAATAATTATCATTATAATTATGAATATTTTCCATTTTATCAAAATATTCTCTACTTCTTCACCTATTCATTTTCAGGAGAAAAAGGCTGTCTCCTATTTATTCAAACAAGAAATCAGGTTAATGATTTAATGCGATCATATATTTACTTCAGGTGTCAATCATCCACACTTGAGTTCTATTTTGGTGTTACTGTAGTGGAGTGGTCAGGATGAAATCACCATACAACAGAACTTTCACATCACATTTGATTTCTGAGCAAGATTTCATTGCCTGCAGTTGCCCAACTTTCCAAAGACATCCTGTAAATATTTCTGCAGGAGCAGAAGATATACATTACCAAAGCTCTATTTAAAACCCAGACAGATTAAACCAGGAAACAAATTGAAAACTGCATGTGGTCAAATGTTGAGGAGCAGAGAGAATTGGGTCTTCTCCAAAGCACCAAAACTTGTGCAAGGGAAATGCTCTGTACTGGACAGCTCCAGGAGGGTTTTGTTGAATGCCTTCTTCTTGCTACTACTGGCAGGTACCATCAAAGCATCAACTACTCATTACCTATAGTGATTACTTAGCATAAGTAGGTATATCTATGCATATGCAAAGAAGAAATTCTCCTTTGCTAGAAACACCTCTTCTGAGGGCAGATACCTTATTTAAATCCAGATCGGAAAAGAAAATAAGAGATAAAACAAATAGAATGCCTTTACTCTTTAGGAAATAAAAATATAGCTTTATTCTTGGTACTGCTTGGCTTCCTCAAAGACAACTATGTGCTTCTGAAAATTAGGTGCAGCTGTCCTCTCTTTTGAGCTCCTTAATGAAATCCTCTGCATCCTGGCTTCCCTCTCCTTTTTGGCAAAAGTTGTCAATGTGCATTTCAGCTGAGTCATGAGCACACCATGACCATGTGGGCCTCTTTGCACAGCAAATGGACTTAATCACAGGGGCATACAATTACATTCCTTTCTCCTCATTGCAAATTCATCAGGGAATAACAAACATAAAACTCCATTGTCTAGGACCTTAAAAAAAAAATCACTGTTATTCAGCAAGTGTTCCTGCCCTTCCCCACTCCTCATTCTTTTCCATGGTAGTAAAAAAGCAAAAACTCCTTTATCACTTTCTCTTCTATTATACTGCAAGAGTATATTTTTCACAGTTTTGTATATTGCCAGCATTTATATACATTTTATCATAAGTGATTTCTCATGATTTGTGCAATTCCTCACAGGATTTGAAGGATTCTCAATTTTACTTTTCACGGATAGGAATAATCTCCTCCAAGTCTCTTAATTGCCATTTTTTCCTCATTCTTCTTTTTCGCTCAACTTCCAGCCAGGGCTATTCAAAAAGCCATTTAATTTATCCGGTTGGTTTGCTTAGGGTTGCCATTTGATCCTTGCTTTCTCTGCAAATGACAGAGTTTCAGCCGGTGAGAGTTTCGGTTTCCTGAAATTAGGCGGTTTGTCTCTGAAAATGCCTCTTGACATATTAACACCTTTTATTGTTGCATTTCCACCTAAAGTTTCCTTTGTTTTAAGTTGCTATGAAGTGAAGGCCTCCACTCTTTACACAGCTCCCATGTTCTTGGCTGTACTTTTCCACATTGTTCTATCTCATGAGTTGACGGTGAATCTCACGGTGTATCTCAACAGTTCTCTCACTTCCACCCACCCAGTTCTGCTCCCTCCTAATGGAAACCTTTTAAATGCAGGAAGTAGGCAGATACCATTCCACTTGGGAAGGAACTGTGTGCCCTTCTTTCCCAAGATACTGACATTCAGTTCGGCTTATATTCTGCCAGGAGTGATCTCCTTTATATTTCAATCCTGTGCTATCAAGGCCAAGAGTTTAAGAGGTGGAGACTCCCGTGTCCACCTCCCATAAGCTATCAATCCTCCGATTAAATGGAAGTCCAGCATTACATAACTTTGCCCTGGGTTTTTGACTTGGGCATAAAGTCTAATCTGAGAGAGCCACTTCCCAGAGAGTGTTTTTATCTTTTGAAACATTTCCCACAGCTGAGAAAGGAATGAATCCACAACCCTAACAGTCCAGCAATGGTCCACTCCTGCTTCTTCCAACTTCAATTCATATTCTGCGTAATTTACCCATCCTTTAAGTTATTGCACAGACGTGCCTGCCTCCTCTTCTCCACATAGGACAGTGCAGCTACACTTCCAGTGCTTATTTTCTCCTCTGTCTTATTTAATTGGGAATATTATTCTATTTTCTCTACTTGCAATGAGGAAAGGGGAAATAGTAGGAAACCAGGGTCAGATCCCAAGTGCAAGTAAGTAGGAACATGCTGATCTGGTCAGAGAGAGCTGCAATTAAAGGAAGAGATATTTATTTAAACAGCCTTGCTTAGCTCTCTGCTAATGGGCCAGAGGTCCAAGAAAGCCACCCAAGAGATACCAGCTGGTTAAAAGACTAAGAAAAAGAAATTATTTCATTTAGGGACACGGAAGGCAGTAGGTACCTTTCTAATTGCACCTATAATTTGAACCTTTTAAGATCCTGATATCAGGAAAGGAAGTAACATACCAGTTGGTACATCTCCCCTCAAATGTACACATTACACTGACAGTCTAGAAAGCTCATCTTGGGATCTTGTGGTCCCTCCCTGGCAGCTCCCCTGCTAGTTTGGCAGAAGTTCACACAGTTTTGCGCACTTAAGTGAAGCAAGGGTAATACCACAAGATTCTAAACTGAGCTCAATCATCTGGTATTTTAATAAACTGTACTGTTGATACAACTATGTAATATTATCTTGACCTCTCCACATAAGATACTGCAAGCTGTTGTGGAATTAGGGAACTAATACTCATTGGCGGGGGGGAGAATTGCAATTACCTCCTGAGACCAAAAGAAGCACAAGGTACTCTTGACAACAAAGACTTCCCAAGTGTCTGTTAAAGGCTGAGCCTACACATACTCCTGCTGTTACACCAACTGCAGCACCCTTCTCTTACGTGTCTTCGAATCACCTTAATTGGGCTCACTTTTACATGCTGCAACAGTTTTGTCTAAAAGAAAACTTTTGGAAATCATTAACTCTACTTAATGAAGAAAGTACAGATTGTTATAAAATATTTTGGAAAATACAAGCTGGCATGCTTTAAAAATTGTTGGCTTAATCTCAAAGTAGAGCTCAGGGGCTGGTTTTTTTTCCACTTTCTGTTGATGTAGGATATAAATGAGTTCAGGCAAGTTAGAACATGTTTTATCATCACCATGGCTCTGAAGATTTACACAAAAGAAAGAGGAAAAGAATTGACAGTTTGGATAATGCAAATCAACATTGTACATTTGATAAGTTGGACAAAAAATACAGAGCTTTGGGTATAGTACATGATCTTTAAAATATATAAAAATGTTCTAAGCTAAGCAAAATTCAGTGTTAATGTACACTCCAACCACAGAAGTTGGGACACTCTTCATTCCAACAACTCAATTTCTCCCTTTCAAAGACATCTTGGATAAAGACGCTTTTCTAGTATGTTCCACAGATAATTTTTTTTTTAAAATCCTACAAGTTTTGTCACGCCAGCAAATATACAGCATGCTACAGCCACTTCAGCTGTGGATATGCTGTGTCCAGACAGACACATTTAGAGCTCTACCAGAGAACCTTAATTTCCCAATTAAAACATACAAAACCCCAATGATCACTTCTTTGTTCAGGGTCTTTTACACCCACACATGGACCTGCACACTTGTAAACAAGTAGTCTACTTCTACCAGCAGATTTTACCTAAGCCAAAGAAGATGGGGATGGCAAAGCTACATCCCACACCACTGATTGGCACCTCCTGTTTACACAGTGCTTCCGCCACCACCTCTAAGGACAGAGATGAGTGTACGTGAGGCAGCAGCAGGACCTGCCAGCACTTGCTCTTCAAGGTCACTGAAGTGCTGTCTTCACCTCTGCACAGTCCCCTTATCTCTCTTCATACCTCCCTTTAACAGCTTCCCAACAGCCAGAAGAAGTGACACTGAGAGCCCAGCCCTTTTCCCAAAGCCTGGGAAGGAGAGGAACATTTGCAGGGGCCAGTGGAGAGGAAAAGGAAAACTGTTAGCTTGAGAAAAAAATGGATGGCTGCAGAGGTGACAGGAGGCACCCACAACATGCGACAGTGGAGAACAATGAGGTGAGCTGGTCTGGATGAAAAGTGTGAAGCAATAAGACAGATTCTGCTCCCACAAAGCTCCCCCAAACCCTCCCTGTCCTAAAAATGCCCTGAGCCCTCCTCATACCTCTGTCCCCATGTCAGTTCCCAGAAGAGCCCTGGTCCTGGTCCCACAGCCAAAGGCAGGTGGTCCCTACAGCCACTCCTCAACCCCTCCTGCCCCAGAAGAGCTGCGACTGATCCCAGCCTCTCCTTGTCTTCCCCCCGCGATCCCAGAACCCGCTCATTTTGCCACATCAGTATTTATTTCTCTCTACAGGGCTAAGAAGCCTCCAGCTTCTCTTTGTTATTAGTTCAGTGTCTCATGCCTCAAACCAGAGCTTCAGACCAAGCTACTGGAACTAATCATAGGAGAGAGAAAAATCTTGGAATATAAAAGTCTGAATTATGAAGAGGTCTTAAAGTGCTAATATACAAGGTGGAAATTTAGATGGCCTATGTGCTAATGCAGTACTCTCTACAGGCTTACTTCGCACTGAGAGAGAATTCAAGGAAAAATGTAAATCTCTCACTGGCATGAATGATAGTTTTATTTTTCACCACATCAAGTTCAAACAAACTTCCCTGCAATTTTTGCATGTTATATATATAGAGAATGTGTTTCATTCCAGTGCCTGTGTGTTTTACTTAGAGCAGCTATTAACTTCTCAATATTTAAATCCTGTTTTATTACAACATAAAACACACTGATAAAAAGATCAATTACTCAATCCAAAATTCAAACGATATAAATCACGCAAAATTCCAAAAGGTTGACATGTATTTACTTTGTACTCTTATTTCCATTCATAATATTATTCAGTACGATCAACACTGCTCATCTCCCTGGTTTCTATCTGCTGTTAATCACGAATAGTGTGCCTGACACCTACCCTGGAAGGCTGAATCAGTCAGCGCTGCTTTAAAACAATGTCTGTGTAGATTAATGGCAACTTAGAGAAGTTTCTTTTGTAAGTCTCATAGTACCCCAGTACCATAGAAACTAGGGAGAGAAAAAAGCCTCTCAAGTCATTTTGTCTGTGCCCCCCACAGGTCCAAGTTTTCTTCTACCATACACTCCTTTTTTCCACGGCCAGTCCAGTTCTAAGTGAAACAAAACAGAAGCCTTGCAGGGCTCAGCCTATTTCCCCATTCATGGGCAAAAGCAGGGAAGAAATGCCAAGCCTTGATTTTTTTTTATTTATTTATTTAACAAAGCAACATGCAGTGCCACGGCGTAGCAACCTCCTCAACAATTTTCTGCTCACCCCTAAATTTTACTCCTGGCCAGTAGAGTTGGCTACTCAGAAGCAGACCCTGGCTGACGAAGCCAGCTCCAATGCAGTGCGCTGTGTGCGGTCAGCACTGGTGCTCAAGGAGGTGCACTGGATTCTCCAGGCAAAAGATGCACGGGGGGACATCAAACCCTACGCTCCAGCACAGGACGTGCCGCAGAGGGACGGGGTGCTGAACCACACACATCTCTCTCATGAAAAACTCTTCTAGAGACCTTGCTGGCCCTGCCCTGCCGCCCCCTCCATGGGGAGCCCTTGCCGCTGTGCCCTGACAAAATGCATCCTTTCAGGTGATTCAGAGAAACTCTGACAGCTTACAGGGCGACAAACTGGTATCAGAAAAACTCAATGCAAGGCAATGCATTTTATAAGGCGCATTTTGGTCTCTTCAAGCCACTCTCATCTGCCGCGCTGCCGCAGCCGCAATGGGAAGCGAGGGAAGCAGCTGAGGAGGAAGCAGCAGAAGATATTGCATGAACACCGCATCTTCAGCGGGGTTACTCGGCTCAGCTCTGGTCACACCAGCTCAAAGAAGAGAAAAAAGGCAGAAACAAGGGCATCATAATAATACAGACAACTAAGAACATTAAAAAGGCCTGTCTTATAAAGAGACACTGGAAAGACTGAATCAGCTTTATTCAATGCCTCTCTAAAGCAGTAAGCGCAGAACACAGGGACACGAAACAATAACGAATAACCTAGAAAGAGAAGTTAGGCCTTGTATCACATCATAGGGACGTTCAAAAAACTTAAGTGATCCTTTTTCAGACTGTGAAGCTAATTTCACAAGCAGTCGCTGGAAGCAAAGAATGTCATAGAATTTTTAAAATAATTAATATGTAAATTGATAACAACAACACAAAGAATAACACAATAAAAGAATAAAACTTGAGCAAAGTGGCAAAAACCTCTAGGTAATGGAGGCAAGGGAAGAGAAACACCAAGTCGCATTCCAGCCAGCTATTTCTGTAATTAGTTGGGCTAATAATTGGACTAGGCAAAAAACTTGTTTAATGCAGTAGGACCAACTACACTTATCAAAGTGTGTTTAAGAACTGAATTATAATCCAAGTAATTTCAGGGATGACTATCATAGCCAAGACAGAGATAAATTAAACTGAAGCAGTTTTGCCTCATGGACTGCCTGAGACTCACCTGTATTACTGAGGACCTGAAGGGAGCAACGGGATGCAGTTTACAGAACTGTACTCTGAAACTAAGCCCAAATCTCCTAGCATTTACCAATAAACCAGTTTACTGGTTGTGATGGTGCCAAACCAAGACATGATGTTCTTCAGCAGATCATCCGCTACTGCTCTTAGATTTCAACTGTTGGAGCAGTTGGAGCAGATGGAAGAAGAATCACAAAATCTAGCATAAATGTTAGGCATGTGAGTGAAATATTATAGATGGATTACTAAGCCGTGTTTACCTTACAAAGCTGCTTCTTTGATATGCATGATTGTCGCCGAGAGTGTGAGTTCACAGGCTGCCCTACTGGTAGCCTCTGCCACCGCTGGAGCCTGTAAGGGACCTGAAGAGGTCATGTAGTGTGTCTCACAAGAAGAAGGCACCATCACTCTTGCCTTAAGCATTTCTGGTAAATGCTTGTTAGATCTGACCTTAAAGAGCACTAGTGAAAGAGATTCCACACCCTACCTGGACAGTCCAATGCTCAATTACCTGTACAGTTCAGCAGGACTTTCCCTACCATTTAACCTAATCTCTCCTGCTGCAGTTCAGCATGCTGGTTCTTGTTACATCTCCACGGGATGTGGAGAACAGTTTGTTTCCCGCCACTCTGGGTAAGCAACCACTTACACAGTTGAAGATCGTTATCGCATCTCTCAACAGTCTTTGCTTCCCTAGACTATAACATTCCAGTTCTTTCACTATTTTCTTATAGGTTGTTTTCTAGATCTCTGATCACCTTTGCTACTCATCTCCTGCCGAACTGGTAAGACTCTGCTGGAACAGTGGTATTCAAAATCCCAGACAGTACTGATACCAGACACAGACCCCAAAGTCACAACTACCAAGGGATGCCATCACACATTTGCAACGCTCCTGTTACGCATCCCAGAATGAAATTTGTCTTGATTTTGCACATCTTTAACACTCTGTATCCTATCAAAGTCTTCATGCTGAAAACTAAATTTCCTAAGGAAAATACTTAGCACGGTTCTTCAATTAAATATCTTGTGCCCACTCTTTAGTTCAGTATTATATATTTGAATAAATATTTGAGAGATATATAATGACCGTCCCTACAATCAGTAAGGTTTGGGGAAAACTTCCAAGTGAGTTTACTAAGTCTAATAAACCCGGAAGGCTTTCTCGGGTGCCTGAAAGCTGGAAGGCTTCCAGAATCAACCAGTGAGCTGTTTTTCCAGCCTGTGAAATCCCTGAATCCGAGATCAGATCCTTTCAGCACATCTAAGCATTACACAACTGCACAGGAGTAATCAGAAGTGGCCTACAGAGCAGATTTTTTTCTTTCCAGGTACAGAAACAAGTATAATTGCAGTTAATACGAACCCTTCAACTTTACTTAGTATTGTAAAGTCTGAACTCCCATGCCACAAACTATCAAAGAAGTTAATCCACAAAGTCAGTAACTCGTTTGACCCGTGGTGTGAGAATAAAGCAGATTTCTGCATGGCACAGAGGACATAGCGTGATATAAATGATTTCATCTCGTGCCAAAAAACTAAGTGAGGATTTCAGGCTCGTACAATCTGCCTGCACGCACTGCAACCGCATCGCAAAACCCCCACATCAGCGACGCGGCCCGTTAAAAAGGAGGCACAAACGTCCGTATCTCAGACCCGCGGCTTTCTGGCGCCCACCGTCCCCACACCCGGGCTCCCGCGGAGACAGCCCGGCTGCGGGGCGAGGGCCGAGCCCGCCCCGATGGCTGCACCTGCCGGGGGGTGTGTGGGGGGGTGTGTGGGGGTGTGTGTGTGTCCCCGAGCCGCCTCCGGCTGCCCCCCCAGCCGCACACACACCGCCCCCGCCCCGAGCGAGGGGAGCCCCGCAGGGGCGAAGCGCCCCCGGGCAGTCCGCCCCTCCGCCCCGCTGCCCCCGGGGAGCCCCCGCTGACCTGCCGGCGGCCGCACGCCCTCCCTCCGCCAGCCGCGCTGCCCCACCTGCCGCAGGGCTCTGCTCGCTGCGGCGCGGCTCTGCCCCACGCCCACTCGGCGGCGGCGGCCCCGGCCCCGCGCCGGCAGCAGGAGCCCGCCCCGCCGGCAGCACCGCCTCCCGCCCGCCTCCCCGCGGCGCCGGCCCCGCGTCCTGGCACGGCCCTGGCCTGGCCGCTGACCAGCGCAGGACCCGAGCCCGAGCCCGCAGCTTTGCTGGTCCCCTTCTGCACCTCCTATGCACCACTGCCCCCCAAAATGCGTGGCCCCCCGCCATCTCACCCGGTCCTCGGTAAAGGGTTGGACAGGCTTTCCCTGGTCTGGAAGAGCATCTTGACCCCCGGCTGCATCTGGGATTAGCAAGTTGTTTGATACAAGAGAGGCAGACCAGTGGTTTGAAGTAACTTGGTGATGATGCACCTTTCACTTCAGAAGTACCTGGTTTGGGGAGCTACTGCAAGATTAGATACTATTTGGCCACACACCTCAGCCCTTCTGTCGCACATGTGGTTTCACACTTTCTGAAGTGAAGCTGTCCCACAGACCTCTGGTAATCACCACACCACCCTTTGATCATCCGTGGTACCACCACCCATACCAGAGCTCAGGTGCAGACACCCTTTTTCTGACCATGCAAAACTATTGGCCCTTCTTGTTACCCAAATGCCTCGCTCCACCTTTAGACGACGCACTCTGCAAGGTATTGTGGCAGAGGAATAGATCTATTCCTGCAGCTGCAAAGGCAATGCACAGATGGGCACCTTGAATAAATTCCTGTCCAGCTTCCGGCACTTCTTTTTCCAGGTGAAGGCACAGGATGACTTTTGTGAGCCCTGGCCTCAGCGACAGCTGTGTCTAGCAGACAGGCTGCTGGGAACACTTTACCTTTGGGAATGTGGTGGGTTGACCCTGGCTGGAGGCCAGGTGCCCACCAAAGCCACTCTGTCACTGCCCTCCTCAGCTGGGCAGGGGTGAGAAAATATAACGAAAGGCTCATGGGTCGAGATAAGGACAGGGAGAGATCAATCACCGATTACCGTCACAGGCAAAACAGACTCGACTCCGGGAAATTAATTTAATTTATTACCAATCAAATCAGCATCAAGTAATAAGAAATAAAACTAAATCTTAAAATACCTTCCCCCCACCCCTCCCTTCTTCCCAGGCTCAACTTCACTCCCAATTTCTCTCCCTTCTCCCCCTGGAATGGGGGTTGTGGTCAGTTCATCACATGTTGTCTCTGCCACTCCTTCCTCCTCAGGGGGAGGACTCCTCACACTCTTTCCTTGCTCCAGCGTGGGGTTCCTCTCCCAGGAGACAGTCCTCCAACTTCTCCAACGCGAGTCCTTCCCACAGGCTGCAGTTCTTCATGAACTGCTCCAGCATGGGTCCCTTCCACAGGGTCACAAGTCCTGCCAGCAAACCTGCTCCAGCGTGGGCTTCCCACAGGGTCACAGCCTCCTTTGGGCATCCACCTACTCCAGCGTGGGGTCCTCCATTGGTGCAGGTGGCTATCTGCTCCACCATGAACCTCCATGGGCTGCAGGGGGACAGCCTGCCTCACCATGGTCTTCTCCCCAGGCTGCAGGGGAATCTCATCCCTGGTGCCTGGAGCACCTCCTCCCCCTCCTTCTGCACTGACCTTGGTGTCTGCAGAGTTGTTCCTCTCACATCTTCTCACTATTCTCTGGCTGCAATTGCTCCTGGTGTTTGTTTCTCCCACCGCCCCTTGCTTCTTAATTCTGTTATCCCATAGGCACTACCACCATCACTGATGGGCTCAGCCTTGGCCAGTGGCAGGTCTGTCTTGGAGTCACCTGGCATGGGCTCTATCGGACATGGGGGAAGCTTCTAGCAGCTTCTCATGGAAGCCACTGCAGTAGCCTCCCCTCCATTACCAAAACCTTGCCATGCAAATTCAATACAAGGACTTGGATGACCAGCCAGTGAGTGCATGACTTTCATATGGGTAGAGGTGTTACCAAAACCAGGAGCTGGTGTCCTTCACTGCCTTTACACCAACTTCAAGAACCCACAGACTCAAGAGAGGTGTGGCAAGCCTAGCAGAGGCAACACAGTATTTAAGATCTCTGGGGCCATTCCCTAATTGCTCTTTATTCACAGGTTGTACCTAGGTGATGTTCCTCATGTCTCCTCTCTACATGTCCGTGAAGGTCCTGGAGGAACCTCAGAGCTGTGCCACATGAGCCCTGTCCTCCTGTGAAGGAATGCATATGGAGAAAAACATTAATTAAATAGCATGGAAGTGGCAGCTTCCATCAGACTGGATACCTGGCTAACAGGGGTCTGAGGCTGGCAGGTAGGAAGGGGAATGCAGCTTCACTAGTTCTCTGTGAATAAGATACTTGTTCTCCCAAGCGTAACAGATACCGACATTAGAAAGCAGTACAGGTATGGATGCCAGTGATCCCAAACAGAGGCTTCTTCCTTTCGTACTCAAGGTCCTCACCCCCCTCTGCCACTGCCATTTTGAGGATCTGTGGCCAGCTTGTCTTCCTGATGCTAAATCTGCTTTTCCAAGACATCGTGGGCTGTGCGTACTGTGCGCACAGCAGTAGCCATGACCAGTTTCACCTATTTTGTAGTCAGGGTACACGTTACTAAGAGACCTCAGCTTCTCTCTTCCCACAGATCTTTCAGGCTTTCCTTATACTGATGCCTGTGTACAAGCTTGTGTTTGCATAGTTCATTCAGCCAGGAGACAAATCTGGGCTCAAACATAACCTCGATATGCTTCAACATGTAGTCTCTTTTGAGGATCACTGAAGAGCAGCAGATTTTTGTGAATGAACAAGGCATTAAGTGTCCGTGCTGCCCGCTCATACACAGAGACGAAGCTTAGACAAACATCTCCACACTTCATAGAAAGAGCTATCACCTTCCAGTTAAGTGCAAAAAAGAAAGAAATTAAAAAAAAAATCAACCCTGCTGTTGTCTGGCTATCCAAACACAGCAAAGGATCAAAAGATGCTTTTCATTCTAAATCGTATCCCAGAAAGGCACTATTTGGGAACGTCTGAAAGGAACATCTCTGACAGTGATTTCTTGCTTCCCATCCTTGCTCTGACCATGTTCGGAAAACTGAGCAGCTCAGCAATGAAGCAATGTATATCTCAGCTTGCGATGATGCAGTTTGATTGCTGTCAGTGAATTCATTCATATATATATGTGTATATACATACTTACCTAAAGACATGCGCATAGTGTATTTTGTGTATATTTTTTTCCTATGTAAAAGATGACCCTCTAGGAGATGTTTAAGGGATTCTGTGTATGAACTGTCATAGACTAGACAATACCTATTTTAGCTAAAAAAGTTCAAGAAAAAAAATTCGTAATGTTTAACTATACCATGGACGGAGAACATAATAGTAAATGCCAACTCTAAGAGGGCTTAAATCTAACAGAATCAGTATTTTTCAATATGTAGCACCTCTGGGCCATTGTTCATATGAAGAGAATATTTCTCTTAACAGCATGAACAATTTCCTACCATTCAAGGCCAATGTATTGTGACCCTTTAAACAGGAATCTTTTGCAAGTTTTGAGGATGCTCTGTTTAACAACTCTGCTCCCTGGGAATCAATTTGGAAACATTATAATGCTGTATGCATAAACTTTGCCTTTAACAGAGTCTACAATGAAGTCTGAAAAATTAGAGTAATAAAGCAGCAGTCTCAATCACAATTAGCTATCGTATGACTTAAATCCATCAGTGATCACCCAGGCTTCACTAATGATTTCTTTGTTTAACACATGCAAAAATTAAGTCTTGTTAGCCCTGAGGCTAGAAGAAATTATGCATGAATGTGGATGTGAACGTAGCCCCCAGTAGATCATTGTTTTGCCATTAAGATGTTTATTCATCAATTAAGATGCTCCTACCATTAAATTATGAGCATGGTGAATTTTTGGCTGATTATTTATCAATAATATTTTATATTATTTCTTAGATGTTGATTATGAAGAGGAAAGAATTCTTATGTAAAGCATAAAAAAAGGTATGGTGCCCTGTGAGGCAATATGAAAGACAAATTAAATTAAAATCCAGACTGAAACCTAAGCATGAATTGTGTCCAAATTAGTCATTTTGAGGCCTCTGTTACATTCCTGTCTTGCTTCAGGCAATCAGAATTGTGTCATCCTCCTCCCACACCGTGAAAGCTCTTGGTGTCTGTCTTTGTCTCAGGATTCTGTGGTTTCAGATGAAGTTTCTTCAAACAAGATATATTAACCAAGTTTGTGTGGACAGAAAACTTGTAGAAACTCTCAGGAGTTATGCTGAGCTAAATCCATATTACCTAAATATATTGAAGATTCAAGCTTTACTGACTGGGATTAAGTACCTTTCAAGCCCTATTCTTCTATGTCAATTTTCCTCCTCCTGAAACAGGAATCACAGTCTGCAGCCCTTATTCTTCCTTGCTCAAGAAAAATTTTAATTTTGCAATTTTTTCCGCAGTGAAGTTTTAAAGGACAGAATAAACAGGAAGATATCTTTGCCGTCTAAACTGAAGAGAAATGCTTGGAAAAGATAAAAGGTACATTAATAAATAGTTCTTTATGACATAGGTCTGCTTTTGTAACGACTTGCGTAGTAGTAGCTTTACTCTAAAGAATGACATGGTGTGCATATTGGTGTGCGTATTAGGGTTTGCAGGGCATAGTCCTGAGGAAGTGAATCATGGAGGTAGCGTGACTCATCACTGTAGAAATCATGTGAAGGTCAATTCTCCAAAGACCCATTTCACCAGCCACAAATTTCCCTTCTCTTTCCCCCGCAGCGGCAACACAGGGCCCTCTCCCATGCCCTTTGGTGTGGGACAAACGGAGCGGATGAAGTGGTGGGGCATGGAAGAGTGGTCATGAAACAGCGTCTTTTAAATTCATAAACTGTTCTGCATAATCTTTAAAAAATACATATATTTAGATTATTTCCAATGTAATACAGTGTTCAGGTCATGTAATTTGAGAGATTTACACCAACTTCTGTATTTGTTACTAGTGATCACATGCAAAATAGTGACATTTCAATGTATTGTAAAAGGCCAGGCTGATATTACTTATACATTCAAGCTTAAGAATATTTTCTGCTAGCATCAGACATAATTTCTAGTTTTCAGGTATGGCTGGCCTGAAGTTTCACTGAAATACTGTGCCTATGATTTCTTTACTTTTAGCCATACCTACAATCATCCAATAAATAATAGGATGCCAGCCAGGAACCAGTAAGCTCGGAGATAAGTGCTGATGCTGAACCAGCTCAGTTTACACCTGTGTATGATAGCTAATTTTCATGGGACCAATCCTGCTCCTGGTAAATAGCAATACTTCTTTTCACCTCAGCAGATACCTAATAAATGAAGTGTACTGTGCCTGTGAGTGGCAATATTTAATAAGAGTTTAGGCTATGTTTAGGACACCAAAATCACAACTCAGACCCTAATGAGGGTGCATTCTAAGACAACTTTAAGCTGTATATGAAATCCTAATAAATACAGGAGCTGTAGTAATCACACCACTTAGAATTTATGCTCTAGAAAACTAGCAATGCAAGACTTATGCTTGATTCAGCTGTCAGCAACCACATCATATTCTTAAACCATCTCTGCAAGATCAGGTTGTTTTCTAAGGGACGGAAGTTTGACAACTTTATTTCATACCAGCATTTTTGTATTTTACATCGCTTCTCCAACAAATATACTTTGGTTTACTATATTGGCATAGCCCAGATTCTGAAATGAATTCTGCATTATCATGATGAGAGCAGGGTTTGGGGCTGGGAAAAGAGAAACCAGAGCTAATGCATGAGAAATAAACAACTGGAAAATAGTAGCTGGAGCCCAGGATTTGCCAAACAGAAGTTTCCATAATCCCTGTCATTTAAGTAATTGCTTAAAAAAGCTTGATGTTTGGAAAGTTGTATTTCCATAGTTAAAGTGATAGCTCTTCATAGTTTGAAGATGATAATGTAAGCACTCTGGGCAATAGATACAAACACCTAAGTTTGGTGTCCACTGTAGGAGCCGGGTCTTTTTGCATAAACACTGAAGAGAGAGAGAGACTTCTCCAAGACGCAGGTAAGAACATTTAGACTAGGACTTTATCCTTCATTGATAATACAAATCTGGAATGAAGTTACATAGTGTGAATAGTCCTCATGGATGAAATAGATCTTTCAAAAATGGGGTAGTACATTTGATTTTCAGTAACTGTAGTCATTAACACAGATGACGAAAGTATTTAAAAGGCACAGAAACTTTTGAACCTGGGAAAAAATTAACTCCTTAGACTTGCAAGATTTTACAGAAATCTTACAGATTTCTATTCACACAAAAAAGTTAGTAAGAGCTAGGCTCCACTCTTTTCATTGCGTAGAGTTATATTAATTCAGTAGGCTCATCTACACCTTTAGACCTTTTCAGAGTACCACACTCAGCACAACTCAGCATACAGAATCTGGTCCCACATATATTGTTTTCATATAGTCAGGTTGTACAGAAAGTTGTCCCAGATAAAATCACTCTCATTTGCCATGAGAAATAAAGAAGAACAAAAGTAGGATTTATCACGGATAGAAGGCTGCATGTAGCAGACTCTAGTGCATGGGGTGGGGAACTTCCAGAGCCAACAGCTGTCCTGTCACTCAGGCATCTTGTAAACCGCACCATGAGCTATTTTCTTCTCTTGTGAGTTAATATAATCCATATTGATCAGCTGAAACTCAGAGCTGAATTTAGATGTGTTGTAGGCAAAAATTGTTTCCAATATATTTGCACTGGCTAACACCCAAGATTTTTTCTGTGATGTGATCATTAACTTACAGCAACTCGATAACATGCAGATCCCAAAATCTGATTTAGACCTTATAAATTATATAAGAATCATTCTAGGAAGCACCTCCATGGAGGAGTACTTCATTTAGCAGTGGTTTCACTGTTGTTGCTCTGGATACAGGGGGAGCAAGAAAAAAGGTAAGTTCTGCCTCAAAATGCTGCCCTGCCATTCACAACAGTTATGGTTGGTGACTTCTGCACAAGAAAGAAACCAACAGGTAAGTCATGTAAGCCTAGGATTTGTGATCTAGCACATTCAAGAAGACCTAAAGCAATAAGCGGCATTCAGAAAGTACTGTATATAAGGAGTGTGTTTAAATATTAGTCCTTTTGAATCTTAATTTATAGACGATTCTCAATATGGAAAGGCTGTAAGTTTAAGAATTGCCTAGCTTGCCATCATTACTGCAAGCAGAAGACAGGATGCACAGGAAGGCAGCTGGCTGACTGGGCAACTCCCGTAACAGTCTGCTCAAGAGATGGACTGAAACCTGAGTGAAAAGTCTTTTTGTAAATGGCTCCTGGTGAAGAAAGAGAACATAGTGCATAAGTCAATGATCATGAGTTGCAAGCAATGAGCAGAAATTGTCATGGAAACTTCATGGAAGCTTTTTTTTTTTTTTCCAGAGGCAAAACATGAGTAATTTTCAATGTAATTGGAAAATACTGAAGGACTTCAAGGAGCAGAAATCTCGCAAAATGTCAGTGGCCAGCTGAATGAGAAAATTTGTTTCTTAGCTGACTCCAAGCCACATGGTATTTACAGGTGCAGTAGACTTTAAAGGCACCAGATGGTGGAACGGCGTCTGCTGAGGACTGCCACTTTACAGGAGAAGAAAATCTGGTGTTACTGGAGGTCTGGCAGCAGTTTTTAGAAGGACCTATGCAACCCCAGACCTTCTGGGTTTCCTATAGCACTTCACAGACATCCATGGCTTCAAAGTGGCAGAGCTGTTGGACTGTTTGCTGACCTCCACAGAGGAAGCAGTGCTCAGGTGGTTGGACTGAAGAAATTGTGCTTAATACTAAACCTCTGCCACTGCAGACAAGAAAAGTACAGCTCACTTTGTGTGCTTTCTTCTGCAGTAAATTGTGTTGTGCTGTTATAGTATTAACATTACTAATGAAGGTGTTTCTGGGTAATATTTGGGTGCTCAGTGTCAGTAGGAAGAAGTGTGACCTCCTGAAGCAATGGCCTTGCATGCAGGGTGACAAGGAGGACACCCTCTCATTGCTCTCATTCTGAGCAAGGGCTTATAAAAGAGTTAGAAAGATAATAAATAATCATGCAAGTACATCTGTAAGGTTGAGAACCACTCTTTGAAACAGGGACTGCTGTTCTGCAGAACTTTGATTCAAGCTAGATGAAGGATTTTGCTCTGAGGCAAAGGAATGACTAGGAGGAAGTGCAGCTAAAGAAAAAGCTAGTGATGGGGAGAGCGTACAATGGGGTTGGTGGTTCAGAGCTTCTTAGAAAGACAGAACTCAAAAGTGGTGGAGCAACACAAGAATCAAAAAAAATCTAGGAATAGACCCAACAGAAATGTCCATAGAAAGCAGTGAAAGGAAGTAAATAGAGCAATTATTTTGTACCTTGTGTTCTCCAAGTATAATGAAGAGCTGGGCACATATGATGAGGAGCAGCAGTGAAGCATAATTCATGGAATATTGCTGGGATGCAGCAGCCTTGCTCCCATTGGATTTTCTAGCATATCACGTAGTAGATAGAAATTAAATTTCATGCTAGAGGATGGCTTGAAGCAACAATCACCATGTTCCTCCACACTTGTATCAAACATCTGATAGAGACATGAAGGGACATAAAGAGATTTCTGTTTACAAAAGTCTTCATTCACAGAAAGGCCAAGAACATCCACCGTATTATACAAGAGATACTTTGGAAAACAGGTAAGGAGCAGCATATATTCACAGTTTTAATTCATCCAATACGTGGATATCCTTCTAGTTGAACTATCATTCAGAGATGGAGGATGGGGGGATAAAAACAGCTGTTATGATAACCTATGGATTGCTTCAGTGGTGCAGAATTCCTTTTAGACTCTTGAATGCACCAGGGACGGTTCAGATGTTTGTGAAGAGTATAACTCAAGTTCTGAGGATCAAAAAACATCCTCACATTCTAAAATGACTTCATTTGTTCCCATAAAATATGGGTGGAACATCTGGTAGAAGTGGAAAGTACTCCAAAACTTTTTAAGAGCCAGGATTTAAATTTGTAAGAAATAATGCTCATTTGCAAAGGATCACACAATTTTCCTGGGAAAAAAAGTCAGTGATGGTGGGCTGGAGTCTTGTGTCCAAAAACATGCAGAGTAAAATAATGGAAAGTTCCTACATATGTGAGGAAGGCACAATGACTTCTACAGCAGCTTTCTACAAAATTTTTACGGAGCAGAAAATACAAGCTACTCTTCTGGACTGAGAAATAGTCAAAAGATTAATCCTGAAGGAGAGAGGGACTCTCTGTGCCTGAATCATCCCAACTACTTGCCATAGACCTGTAGTAAGACAAAGATTTTTGTTAAGTTTGCACTTTGAAAAAAATAAAAAAAAGGTCAAGTTCAACAGGCACAGAACAAAAATTGTCAAAGGGCAAAAATTAGAGAACCACAAAAGTTCATTTATTTGACTATATGGAAATCTTCCATTTTTGTCATAAATTTACCTACTGGATACAGAAGTCACAGGTACATAGACCACAGACTCCAAAGAGACTCCAAGGATGTTTGTGAATTCACAAGCTGCCTAAACATGCATTCAAATAACACCACAATACTGGAAAGTCAAAAGTGATTATTTATTTAGATTCAGCTACAGACCTAGTGAGAGTAACTTCATCCCTAATTTGGGATGACTTCTAAGAATGACAGTTACTTTGTAAAGTGGCTTTTCAGCAGCACTGGAGAAGGCTTTCAGCTGACCACGTCAGATGTGCTACCTGAGCAGTTCTACTCTGTCTCCTCTAAAGAAAAATCCACAAAGCAAATGGAAACATTCAAAGAATTTCAAGCTAGACCACATCAGACTCAGTCCAACTACAGGCTAAACCTATAATCAGATGCTGAACCTGACTGAGCAGATGACCATGGCTGTATATGCCAGATGGCAGACTATGTAGATTCTTAAGGGTTTCACAAAAATAAATCAGTTTGAAAAATAAGTTTCTGCTAATTATTCAAATAGTTAGTGAAAGTTAATTAAAAAGTCATCCATTACTGTTAATTCCTAAAAAATGATAGCTTAAGGCAAGCTGAGAGCATGGAAGTCAATGAATCATGAACAACGGAGGAAAAAAAAAGAAAAAAAAGAGGAGGCTGTCAGGACTCCCAAGAAATCACAGTCCCTGTCCTAAATAATTTTCACAAGGTGTTTGTCTAATTTACTCTTAAAGATGTCCACCAATAAAGAAATAAATTTGCTATGTGCCTTTGCAAATATCAAGTAAAAAATCCTGGTCTGCATTTTAAGAACAACATTTTTCATGTTAATTAAGAATTAATAACATTTAAGTTCTTATAATAACTTATGTGCCACTGTCATTAAAGATACAGAAGCCAAAGTGAGTAAAGACAAAGTCAGACATTGAAAAATACTGACCTGTGCTATAGCCTGGTCAATACTAGAAATTTATTCTTGATGTAGAGAAATAATTAATATTGGATGAAATTTGGCCCTGTTGAAAATCAGAACTGCCATAGGTTTCCTTAGGGCTAGGCTTTCAAGAAGGGGAATGTATCTCCCGGTTGATGACTTGATTTAAACAAAGGGTCATCTTTCACTTTCTTTCCTCCCTCTCCATCATTTTTTGGCATGGTTGGGTTTTTTTGGTTTGGGTTTGTTTTTTTTTTCCCCAGGAGGACCCTCTTCTATCTGTGTGTGTTATTTTTCTGCTTTTGCTTTTATTCTGTTTTTTCAAATATCTGTAAGTTGTAAGCGAGTGAGAAAATAATGTTAAGCAGCATTACATTGCTACCTAAGTAAACTGCCTAGTTCGTGTTCTAGGCTTCCATATAAAAGTTTTATAATTACTAAAGTATAATAGAATTTTCTGAAAAGTACTCCCATCATATGGTACAAGCCATCAGATTAAGATATTATATAAATATTATGTATTTAGTTTCTACTGAAAATTCATATCTATCCATAATTTTATATCAAATAAAGTACAACTCATGATTTCCAGTACAATAGAAAATAGTGCTGCATTGTTTTCCAGGCTTTTTATTCTTATTCCATTATTCTAATACTACATATTTAAGCACCCAGTTTTTATTAGGGTCCTCTTGCCAGCTCCAAGAAACAGCCACTGTAAGTTAATTTTATACTGAATACTTCTATTCCTAACAATTTGTTAACCATTCACTTAATTTAGTGAACATAAAGGCAGCTGTCAAAGTGCAATGAATGGGGGAATAACTATAATAACAAAAATTAGATTGCGGACATTTTTGTCAAAGGATGTTATAAATTTAAGTCAATCAGAAATGCTCAAGGCGAGTCTAAGATTCAATGGATATTTTTAACACAGATACCTGGAACAACTCCATGATATCAGACTTGTGGCATCTCCAGAAATGGCAATTTTTCCGTCTCAGCCTGCCTAACGCAGCAAATTCCCACTAAGTAAATGGATTATTACCCCTTCTCTTTCAAGAGCTAAAATGTGAACATAGAGCCAGAAAAACATGGAAAGCATGGGAGGGAGGGAGGAAAAAAAAATCAGGAAAGAATACACAAAATTGAATTGCATTTGAGGAAATACAGACTCCTGAAATTACATGCTGACTCAGTGCCGCAAGGCTTGCCTGGCTCCCCAATGGCTCACTGCAACGTCGCAATGATTTTCTGATTCCTTTTCAAGTCTGCTGGACCCTGGGTATTCCAGAGAACAGGCATGAATTTTCTTTCCAGTTCTGTAGTTTCAAGTGCTACTGCTCAAAGTATAATCAAGTCCATCCTGTTATTACACAAGGTTCAGCAATAAACTGGTGCAATAAAATTGTGACTCTAGCATAAAATCTGATCCCAGTGTCTTTGGGAACTTGATTTCTGGAAACTTAGGAAGTAAAGCAACAATAATACTTTCCTTCAAGATCAACAGATATTAATAATCTTGTCATCACGACTGGTAACTGCCCTTTGGCATATGAGAAAAATACGACATATTATGTTTTGTGTGACACTGAGCTGTTTTTCCGTGGTAGTACACGCATCAAGGTAAACTGGTATCAACTAATTAAAGTGATGGTAGTTGAGAAGTCAAAGCTCAGTTGAAGAAACTTCAAAAAAATGTGCTAAGATGAACCTTAGAGAAGAAAAGAAGTGCGAATCAACTTCTTTCTGAAAGGGTGTAAATTTGCATCGCAACACACTGAGTTCTGCCGTAACCCAAGGAAAGGGAAGGGATGGTTTTGCATAGGAGCTGAGGAGGGGAAAAGCCACAAAAAAACCCCCAAACAGCAAGCACCAAAATTCTGCTATGAATGAGCCAAATGAAGGTGACTGCCATCGCAACCTCTCAGCAGCCCCAAAGGGATGGAGGGCAGACAAGGTACTGAGGTGGGACTGCAGGGTGAGTCATCCCAGGGTTCATTTACGGAAAGGTCAGTGGGGAACGGGACAGGGACCAACCAGCATTACTCAATTGCTCTGTGAGTTAACATTTCCCACACCCCGGCTTGTTTCTCCGATTCCAGCATGTCCTTCCACTCAATATTTTTTATTTGGAAAATTTGGACTGTTTCCTTGGAAAATGTATATGCTCAAGTTACTAGAAGCAGTTTTGTAAACCACTGCACATCCAAAGCCCATGTCAGCACCATACAATGTCATTAAGACCAAAACTTCTCCTGGGCTAATAGCATTAGACCATGAGTAGTCTGTACAGTTTCTGTATAAATTAATTACTTTTCAGTTTGGCTAAACTTTGTTTTAATTTTCTGCTGTTTCTTTAATAGTGAAGGAAACAAAAAGAAAAATAACACAGAGGATAGTAATTATGTGTGTTCCACGAATAAAAAGTATTTCCATCCCAATAACTGAGTGTAATGTGTCTTAAATTCTAATTTTCCTTACTACAGAAAGCTAGAGTGAAAAAACTCATATTTTACCATGTGATTTTTAAATACAGTAGGGCTCTCCGAGAATCCCCAGCTATATGTTTAGAATATTTAAAAAAAAAAAAAATCCAAACCACAATACCAGGGCTCTCTTCTTGTATATTTAACATCATCAAGGGTTTTTTCTTTATTTTTAAGTCTGTTAAGTTGGCAAGCTCCTTTTACTTCAAGCAATTTTTGTGATGAGCATTTTACACATCATGAAAATTAAATATAGACAAGATGTGTTTGGAGTTAATTTTTTGAGCTGCTTTAATAATATTTCAATTTCCATTCAGATTTTAAAACTAGGCATTTTCTAAGTGATAAATACGGTGACCTGATAAAGGAACCTAGCATTGATGCATAGGCATAAAATATTAAAGTTGTATCTAAAACTATTCAGTAGATCTAGTAAGATATGTGTGAATATTTATTTCTTTTGAACAGTGCTTTGGTCTCACCATGCCACAACTCCCAGCATGCAGACTGGCTGGGAGAAGCTACTCCTTCCAGTAAACTTGGACCTGATTAACGTGCAAGTCTTCAGCAAGTGTGCCCAGCAATCTACCTTTCTTATTTTATATCTGGCATAAAAATTGGAAGACATCGTTCTTTTCCCCACTGCTCTCCTCTGTTTGTACCAGGATTGTTACTATTCAGTAAAAAAAAAAAAATTCAACATAACACACTATTTGCACATATCACATCTGTTTGCAGAGCGCTTACTTTTATTTACCAACTTCTACTGATCTTCAAATATGGATACAGGTGTGTATAGAACTTGTATAGCATACAGAATTTTGTGTATTCCACCATGCATGTTCAGTGGCATCGTATCTTCAGATTTTAACTCAAAGATTAGATTAAATATAGCTATAAGCAGTTTTGTCTAAAAATCTATACCATGCAAGTCAGAAAAAACACATCAACTTTCACAGTATTGTGTACATCTATCAGTGGTGTTCAAAGTGGAATAATACTGCCATAATTAGTTAAAAAAACGGAGTAAGAGTCATGCCAGAGCGAGATTCAACAGTTTTGCTTCTTTCATCCAATTCATTGCAGAGATTTCAAAGTGTGCTGTCAAATAGCTTGGGCCTGATATAGCTGACCTCATTTTAGTTATTATGACTTGGCATTCATTGTCCTCTAAAGAAAGAATGCTAGAAATACACTATTGGGAACTACCCTTGTAAATTAAAAGCATTCCAGATCAATCACCCTACACACAGTTAGACCTAATCCTCCAGATGCTGAGCTCAACCCGCTCCACCACATGCTCTGCCCGCCTGCTGGGCGGTACGTCTTTCAAAGCACCGCAGTCCTCACAGCCTCTGAATAATAAAACACATAATAAAGACGTTCTTGGACATTGAGTTTAATAGGACAAAAATATTCATGGGGACTAACCGTACTGGATACTGCATCTTTCCCCTGCCCACTGGCAGTGGAAGAAGCCAGGAGAACCAGAAAGAGCAGAGAAGGGGAAGAGAGGGAGTTTGGGCTGTTTGGAGGGCAGAGGAACAGGTGGATGTAAAGGGCAAACTTTGGCAACAAGGCCAAATCCACCGTAAAAAAATCCTAAGCAGTGACAACACTAGTTATATTTCTTTCTCATACATACTGTAGAGAAGGTATTTAAACAAACAAACAGGAAGTGAACTGAAGTAGTATATTCTTTTAAACCCTCAGGATCTCTTGGGTCAGTTTTAGGATTTGGGGGCTTTACAGTGGACATCATTTGTTTCAAATTATTTTCCAAAGAGGAATGATGTTCAGTTGTCACAACAGGATGCGCACACACATGGGGAATTGTACTGGATCACAATCTTAACTTAGGCTGATCTGCTTCTGATGGAATTACACACACAAAAGGAATATATAGACTGTGATTTAAATGGATTTTTAGCAGGAAAAATTTCAAGAAGAAAACTTACATCTTGGATCTTGGTTGATTTCAAGGCCAGTTGAAGGTTATAATCCATAACCTCTGGCCCCTTTACCTCCATTTTCACTGTGCTCAACTAAAATTTGTGGGTTACTCATCATACTGAGAGCTTTTAATCACTATTAAAATTATCAGCTCCCCCTCAGTCTCTTAACTAGTCACGCACTATTTTACAACTGGTTCGACTTCTTCCTTAAGCTGGCAAATCTGCCTTGAGTTACAAACCCAGGCACAACAAAGGGAGAGCTACTCGCAAGAGAGACCAACTCAAGGTCCTGGGGATCACCCGGGAACACCTACCTTGGGAAGAGATCTTGATATCCTCAACACTGACAATTTGTTTTAGCTGTGGCAACACTGGAGTAGGAGAAGGTTTAAGACACATCCTCATGTCATTTTTCCAAAGGAGCAAGTTCCTCATAAAGGAGGGAATGGGAGAATAGCAGCTGGGGCAGAGGACACAGCAAAGCCTCCAGCTCCAGCAGCAGTGTTCTCCACTGAAAGGGGTGGGAAGAAAAGGATGAGGTCGCAGGGCAGCCCAGGCTGTCTTCCCCTCTGAAAATAATCTCTTGTAGTTGGTAAGGAAGGAAAAAAAAAAAAATAAAGGAAGGGCATGTAGAAGTTTATTTCTGCTTACACACAGAAAGGTAAAAAGAGTAAAAAAAGCCTTTCCAATTTATTATCTCACGAAATATGTTATTTTCAAATACATCCAGCTCAGGTAGAAGATTCATACAGTGCTGTTACAAAATACTTCACATAGTGGCTACATTTATACATCCCTCTTATGTTCTTTATGTTTGAGTAAGATTTTTCTGATCTACTTCTGCCACCCAGTGGATAGCTCATATGAAAACTCCCCTCTGGGTTTATTTTAAAAGATGTCCTAGAAAACATGTCCTCGCCTGTGTGATTCCAAGCAGGTAGGTAACACCAGGGTCTCAGTGAGCAGCCACTAAGCGTGAGCTTCCTAGGGTGAGTACCAGATTGAAGGTCTGATACTCAGGCAGAACAGGGAGAATGGGTTGTATAAAGTTAAGTACTTTGGAAGAGAAATTTCAGGTGTTTGGTGTGGTTTTTAATAGCAGTGTAGTGGCTTCCCCCCACACTACGGTCCTTTTATTGCTCAGTTTCACATCTGTGAAGGAGAGATTAAAGTATTCCTTTGCCATACAATGTAATGTCAGATAAAACTAACTCATCTTTGTGAAACAGAGAAGACACTGCAGCAACAGCTGCCTGATAAAAGTCCTTCTGAAGCTAAATGATTTTTTTTCTAACAGCAGCTCAGATATCATCAGATAAGAACAACTACAGCTACATACTGAAGTCAACAAAAGATCTAAAAGCTGTTTCTAAGGCAGCATTATCTATTCTGTGCTTTGAGCAATTAACTGAAGTGAAGCAGTATTATAATAAATGCAATCAGGCTTGAACTGGGCTTTTCCTAACATTGGAAAATTTTACTTTCCAGCATGGAAAATATTCTTATGAAGGACATTTTGCATTAAAATAGAAATTAAATTAATCTTTCATCTAAAATGCTTCTTAAAACTTATTAAAACTCGTATAAATCATTGGAACAGTCCTCGCTGTTACTTTATTGTCCACCAGAAATAGCAGACGTAAAAAGGGAAAGTATTACAAAAGACTCTGAACAAGGTCAGGCTCTGAAATCATCACCTAGCTCAGCAAATCTTTATGTGTGACTAGCCATAGCAGCTGTTGTGTGAACAATTTAGTGTTTACAGGACTTGGACTAACAAGCAAGCTTATTACAAGTCTCTCATATATTCACCCATTACACGTTCAGACAGAGGCCAGTCTATGGGCTGAACTTTTCTTCACTAAGATGGGAAAATGGAGACATGAAGACTACTATTAAACTAAAATATAAATGCATATTGTTCTCACTCCCATTCCTCCAAATGAATAATGGAGGACAGCCCTTTTAGGAGAAATCATTGATAAAGCTCTGATCACATCATATATCCTTCATTTTGTTCATATATATTCCTACAAAAGCTGAATCACTTGATGCAGCTTTATTTTCACTAGCTGTTTATCATCAGTCAGCTGAACAGGTTGTGATAGTTTTGCATAAGACCATGGTTATACTGCACACCTTCAAGGTGTGGGCTATATCCATGTTAACAAATAATTTTTCGTCTTATTTTCTGCAGCCAACCATCACATCAGTCAATTTGACTCATTTGTAACTTTTGTCTCCAAAGTGGAAGGGACTGCTCCTGCAGCCATCGCTGAGGTAAGGTTAAGATAATGAAACGCATTATTCCTGGAATAAACGGCATTCAGTCCTGGGCAGTACTAGCACACATGCAGTGGTTCAGAGCAGACTACACTTTTATTAGTTGCTTCTCTGACTTCTGCTTGACCCAGAAATAAAAATATCCAAAACAGATAAGATAACTTTGGAAAAACACTGAACTAGCCTCACGTGTCTTGTTAAAGCAGTTTTAAACCCCCTGTGCTCGCCAACGGCCCATCCTCTCCTGTACCTTCCTGAACCGGCTGATCCTTCCTGCCCGTTTGCTCCTCATGCTCATAACTCATTCTCATGTCACTTACAGACGTGTGTCTCCAGTTTGCCTTGCATCCCCAAGGGGAATGTTTGGCAATGTTGTTGTTCCCAGCTTCCTATCGCCTTGATAGTCTCACTGCAGTGAGGGATGCTAATAGCACCAGAACAGAGGGGTGTCTGCTCGAGGCCTAAAAGGATTAAATCCCTATTTCCCTTTGTCCAGTAGCTTCAAGTTTATGGTTCATCAGGGAAAACCTTAACTCAAGCTGGAAGACAGATCTAAAAAACTGCAGTATATCTCAGCTATCATTTCCACAGCAACAGGTCTGGCAGCCAAAACAGTGAATGAAGTAGCCTCTCAGCTGTATGAACTTAACCCCTCCCGAACCCCATGGTCCTGTTTCTCCAGATCTCATACACCCGGGTTACATTAACAAGCATGAACCGTGCCTTGTTCTGCTCTTATGTAGCAGGAGATGTTGGGGAGAGTGGAGGAAGTTTGGTGCACCTTGCAACCAGGGAATGACGTTTTCTTTTGTGTTTGCTGTTTCGTTTGTTCCACGCCAGGATCACGGCAATCAGGCTGTGAACGTTTTCAAAGACCAACAGGAAGAGTCGGAAATTGATAATTCAAATACGAACAAACTCCAACTGTGGAGTATGAAGTGGAGCCAGAGATAGGTTGGTCCTTCTGGAGATATAAGAAAATTACATTGAATATGTACATATTCTCCTGTATGTAAGTACTTTCCTTACAATTGTAACAGCAAATAAAAAGATTATTGTATAGAAGAGCTGGGGGAAAGCAACCATGCTGCATTTTTATATTCTATCTCCTGTGAAGATCCATAAGAATGTATCATATAAACTTCATCTTATAGATAAGGAAAGGGAGGCCAAGCATTGGTAATAATTTACCTAAAGCTGTAATTTGCTGGATTATATCTGGTGCATGATAATCAGGAACGTTAACAGATTTTCTGCTTTCCACCCCCATGTTCTAGACTATAAAGCTTGCCCAAAATACCTCCCTCCCTGCCCCAATACGTACTTTGGTCCTCTCCCAGCTACCCACCCCCAGGGGGGGCTGCTGGGCTCAGGGTCCTGTGAACAGCTTTGCAGACGTGACTTGCAGAGGAGCTAGTGGCTCACAGCTGCTGTGGAGACCTCACAAATGAACAGAGCTGAAAGCGCTAACCCGCTTTCTTTGAGGATGCAAGGGTACAAAAACTTCATTCCATAAGCAGTGTAATTAACTGTTCATATATGCGTACTCATTTAAAATGCTCCAATCCAGTGCACAAGCTGTTTATTTTGCTGTTACTGGAATACATCACAGAGAAAATATATTCTTATAGGAAATATATGATCCAGCAGACAAATACAACCAGCCTTGTGAGATGACATCACTGTAAATGTTAGGGTATGCCTGTTGCAGACCTCTCTCCTGGAGTACTCTCTGGGCCATGCATAGAGCATGGCAAGCAGCGTATAAGCGATATAGTCCCATAAAAATAAACACTACAAGCAAGAAAGAAGATCTCTGTCCTAGGGTTTCATGAAGTAAATAGTGCAAAAGGTCACCCAAATAGTCAATTTTGACATTGATTCCTCTCCAGTATCCTGGAAAAGAAATACAAAGGACAATGTGGGAAGCTAAGAACAAAGAATGCCAAGGTAAATACGCTTAGCATGGTCTCTTCACATATATTATTCATCTTTCCTGCAAAAAAAAGGGGGAGAGGAGACAAAAATGCAAAATTTGACCAAAAAATGCATGAGAAAAATAGGGCCATGTTTGAAGTAGAACTGTGAAAACTCTGGTTTCACTGTAAGCTGAATATATCTCGTGGCTTTGGCAATAGACCATCATACAAGATTTTTCTCAGTAAATGCATGTATACTGAGAATCCATATATATAGTCATTATATTTACATCTATCATCTTAAACATCATTTTGCAAAGCAAACAAAATTTCTTGTTGTACAAGTCTGTTTATTCCCTCAACCATCAAAATTTCAAGAACAAAACTTACCTCTTGGGCCTTGGTTGCCTTCAAAGCCAACTAGTCCAAAACCTCTGGCCCCTTTATCTCCAGTTTTACCACGCTCACCTAAAATTTAATGACTACAATAATTTTAATGTTTACATTCAAGTGGAAAACAGTTCATTGTTGATACACTTTGAAACTGAAATTCACTGAGCAAAAGACAATATTAAAAAAAAAAATCTTTTAAAGATATTACACATTTCAGTCTCTGTTTTCCAGGATCAAGAAAATGACCATGAAATCCTTCTGCCCCATACTCCCCATCAATTTCTTTCAACCCAGGTTTGCCCTGTAAAATTCTTAATGTTGCCGCAAATCCATGATTTCAGTTTATATTAATTCTCCCTCGTTTAATTCCAATCTGTAACATCTAACAAAATAAACTATGGACAACAGTGGAAATGAGTCCAAATTTTCAGTGTAGAAAGCAAGCCAGTGATCTGATTCTAAATAGAGATACAGCTTGTCTTTATTTATGAAGTAGACTCTTTGAAAATGCTCTTTTCTTTATACAGAAGGCATAGCAAAAAAAAAAAAAAAAAAAATGAAGAACAACCTCAGAGACCTGTAGAACTTCATGGGGGAGCTTCCTGGTGTGGTTAGTTTACCTGTGAGAGCCAATGATGCTTATGATAGATAATGATCATGTAAGAATAAGGGTCAAAGTATCTACAGATGCCTGCTTTCTTAGGAGTAGTGCTTCGACTGTGACAGCTGAGAGCTGGTGGCATGGACCTGACCATGGTTTATTCTGTTGTGGACAAGGAGAAGTCCCACAGTCCCACAGGCAGCAGTGCTCTGCACTGCCTTCCAGCACAATTCTGTATTAGCATTATTTCTAACCCTTTTATATCTGGGCAGAGATGATGTGAAGACGTTTGGGAGAGGAATGATAGTTCTGCTCACATGTCAAATTTGAAAAGTGAGGCTTGGAAGGGGTGGGGATACAAGGAGAGACATCTCCCTGGCGGGGAATAAAGCAGAGAGCCCACAGCAGGTGGAGAGGGGACACCAAAACCAGCTCAGGAAAAACAGAGGGATTAAGAAGGTAAAGACTGTTTAGAACAAAGAAATACCATAAAATAAAGTAACTCAAAGTTTGTTTAAAAGGACAAAACCAATAAAATCCAACAAAAAATAACAAAACTCCAGACATTTAACTGCATGGCGAGAAAACGGAGATAACATTGTGTACTTTCAGTTTGGCACTGTGGTCTACACAGACTGAAAAGTGTGTTAGGGGGAGGTGGAGCAAGGAAGGAAGACGAGTTAAAAGCAGATGGGTACTTTCAGTCTTATTAAATTACCTGTAATACAGTTAAGTTATCAACATGTTATGTCTCTATAGGTGGTAACCTAAAATTTGCAAGGTTAAACAAGGTTATTTTTACCTGTTTTCCAAACCTGGCATGCAATGTCTTACCATTTTGTTCCACTCTCAAAAGAGTATTTTTGTCTATCTTTGGAAAGCATCACTAAAAAAAAAACCTCATTACCATAGTATTTAACTCTAGATTTGGAATATAAATCTTGTTTAGAATTCATGATACTGTATGCAGTGGTCAGCAACACAGTAACAAAGATATATGAAGAACATATAGGAACATATATGAAGGAAAAAGAAATAGCCCAGATATTTTTGCTGATAACTTTTTAAACCCTCCCTCTTCTTTTAAATCATGCAAGAAGGTTTTGGCTGCAGCACAGTAATGAATATAACTACTCCAGTAACAGATTTGCTGTGGAATTCTTTGCTGTATGTACTAGAAAATACTAATCAATGGTATATAATGAAATTATGATCCCTTAAATGTCCCTCAAGAAAGGAAAAAGTAAATTATGGTCCCTCAAGACCTTTTAGACCCGTGGGAGATGAATACTCTGGTTATGAGTCACAATGTGGTTTCAGAGTTGTTGAAAACATGGATACATATAAAGTTTTAAAACTGTAGCATATCATTCGGAGGTAGCTTTTTAGAAAAAGTTTATTAGATTATTGCTCAGCTTGTAATAGCATTAAAATGTATTTATCTAATCTTTTACCATAACTTCACTGCCTGTTTCTCAGGCTAAAGTTAACATAGTAATGATCTCAAGTACTTGCTTTGGGCATTTTATTTTGTTTTGCAGGCTTCTAATTTCTTCCATAGCTATTCTGTATTTGTTTTCCCTGCAGGAAAACAAACTCCCCTGGTTCCTATTGAAGGAAATGGAAAACTCACTTTGGATTTAGTTCAGTGAGAACAAAATCAAGTATAATATTACGCCAAAGAAAGTCTTTTGTGTTCCTTATACTTCAAGTTCCATGTCACTCGGTGCTTCAGCTACATTTAGATTTGTGAAATGGGCCTATTTTTCTCTCCCACTGCACTTACCTCTTGCCCAGGGTATCCAGGAATATCCCTAGGTCCTGGAGAACTGGTCAGAACGTTTCTGTAGAGGGAGCAGCTGCTGGCACATTTCTTCCTCATGCTGTCTGCAAAAGTTGAAGTTTGCTCTAAGGATATTCTTTCACACACTTTTAATTACATGAGTTTCTGGAAAAGGTAGTCCCTGTAGTTAAAGAGCTTTAGAAACATTAGGAAAATAGAGTAGAAACAGTTCTGTCAGAAAATCCCACCAAAATGCCTCCTAAATTTCCTGTAATTATCTGGTTAACAATGTTTGGCTGTACTGCCCTCTTCTAGTATCCAGCTAAGGCTAAAATGATGTTTATAGTCCAAATATTCAAGTGTGGTTATTTTTAAACACGGCTTTTACAAAAATAAGAAAAAATTTTACAAGAAAGTGTCTGCGATCTTATCGGTTTGGATTAATTTCCTTGTTAAATTCATATTCAGTGAGACAGAAATCTTCCCTAATGCATTTTCACTGGCCTGAGGAATAACTTTTCACTGGGTTTGTACCCATTCTGATCCATCTGATGTGTTCATTATAATGATTTCCTGCTGTGTCAGATCAATTCCACGTATCTTCTCCTCTCCCTAACTATTTCTCCCTTTTATGATATTTTAGCTCAAAAAGGACAGCAGTCCCACAAGTGGTCCTGTGGATGGGACTGCTGGCTCCGGGAGCATCTTTCTCCCGGGGGAGGGGGACTTGGCATCCAATCTTCCCTGTTCTGCTTCGTCCGTGGCATCTTCAAGCTTGTGCAGTCTTTTGTCTGCTTTCCTAAACAAATAACTCACTTTTAGAGCACTTTGTAAATTATGGCTTGCCATAACACCATTGGAACAGTTATTTAGCTCTTCCTGGCTTTATGCAATTGTTTTTGCAAGGAGTTCAGGTCAGATAAATGCAACAGGAGTAGGGAGAAAGGAACACACAGATCAAAAACATTTCTTTACTTACACTTCCTTCAACATCTTTTTCTCCCTTTAAAATAAAATATAGAATGTTGATAGTCCACCTAATTTTAAACCCCAATTACTTCCCACTGGTATACATACCAGCTTACAGTATGTGTAATTAATATTATACAGCTTATTGACAGGCTTGAGAGGTGGGCCCATGCAAACCTCATAAAGTTCAACAAGGCCAAGTGCAAGGTCCTGCACATGGGTTGGGGCAATCCCAAGCACAGCTACAGGTTGGGTGGAGAATAGATGGAGAGCAGCCCTGAGGAGAAGGACTTGGGGGTGTTGATTGATCAGAAGCTCAACATAAGCCGGCAGCGTGTGCTTGCAGCCCAGAAAGCCAACTGTGTCATGGGCTGCATCAAAAGAGGTGTGACCAGCAGGTTGAGGGAGGTGATCCTGCCCCTCTACTCCGCTCTCATGAGACCCCACCTGGAGTACTGCATCCAGCTCTGGGGACCCCAGTACAAGAAAGACATGGAGCTGTTGGAGTGAGTCCAGAGGAGGGCCACAAAGATGCTCAGAGGGCTGGAGCACCTCTCCTATGAGGACAGGCTGAGAGAGTTGGGGTTGTTCAGCCTGGAGAAGAGAAGGCTCCAGGGAGACCTTATAGCAGCTTTCCAGTACCTAAAGGGGGCCTACAGGAAAGCTGGAGAGGGACTGTTTACAAGGGCATGTAGCCATAGGAGAAGGGGTAATGGGTTTAAACTAAAAGAGAGTAGATTTAGATCAGCTATTAGGAAGAAATTCTTTACTGTGAGGGTGGTGAGGCACTGGAACAGGTTGCCCAGAGAAGCTGTGGGTGTCCCCTCCCTGGTAGTGTTCAAGGCCAGGTTGGATGGGGCTTTGGACAACGTGGTCTAGTGGAGGGTGTCCCTGCCCATGGCAGGGGGGTTGGAACTAGATGGTCTTTGAGGTCTTTTCCAACCCAGACTGTTCTATGGCTCTATGATCTTCACTGAGATCCAAGCAACCTACAAATTATCCATCATGATGACGAAGGTAGTGGAGGATCACTGATCTGATTTTATTCAGAACTCTTGGCTATACAAGATGAAACATACAATAAATGTATGTGGTTAACAAAAAAAACACCAAACACAGGAGAAGCAAGTGTGAAAAGCTAGTAAAAATTATAAACACGAAAACAGTTAAAACAGTATTTTGAGTTTAATTTCATTACAAGCATGCATAGCAAACTATCTTTTCATCTCTTTTAGGATATATACCTAGAAACCAAACTCTCCCTAAAGCTAGAAGAAAATTTCTTGCATAGAAAACATTTACAAGTCTCCATAAATGCTCCTCTAATTTTTTTTTTAGATCATGATTATTTCAATCATTTCCACTTCAAATGATGCATGCTTCTTTGTGATATTTATTATGATAATGATCCTGATGGCTTTTATTCACTAAGATTTTTGAAAACAATAAATGTTTCTTAACAGCTTAATAAAGAAAGTATCTAGCTCTTAATTGGCAGGTTTAATTTGTAAATGTCATAGCATTTTAACATGTATTATGTTTATATATTGTCAAAGATGTGATCATGGACCACACCAGATACTTACCCAGCTAGAGAAGCTAGTTGTAAAGGTACGTCTTGTAGATGCCCACGTACCCAAGAGTCGGGCCACAGAGGAACATCAGAACAACCAGCAGGTGGATCAGGCTGCCAAGATTGAAGTGGCTCAGGTGGATTTGGACTGGCAGCGTAAGGGTGAATTGTTCATAGCTCGGTGGGCCCATGACACCTCAGGCCATCAAGGAAGAGATGCGACATATAGATGGGCCCGTGATCGAGGGGTGGACTTGAGCATGGACGCCATCTCACAGGTCATCCATCAATGTGAAACGTGCGCCGCCATCAAGCAAGCCAAGCGGGTAAAGCCTCTGTGGTACGGAGGCCGATGGTTGAAATATAAATATGGGGAAGCATGGCAAATCGACTACATCACGCTCCCACAAACCCGCCAAGGCAAGCGTTATGTTCTTACAATGGTGGAAGCAACCACTGGATGGCTAGAAACATATCCTGTGCCCCATGCCACTGCCCGGAACACCATCCTGGGTCTTGAAAAGCAAGTCCTGTGGCGACATGGCACCCCAGAGAGAATCAAGTCAGACAATGGGACTCATTTTCGGAACAACCTCATAGACACCTGGGCCAAAGAGCATGGTATTGAGTGGGTGTATCACATCCCCTACCATGCACCAGCCTCTGGGAAAATTGAAAGGTGAAAAACTACCCTGAGAGCAATGGCTGGTGGGACCCTCAAACACTGGGACACGCATTTAGCAAAGGCCACCTGGTTAGTTAACACAAGGTGAATCAAGCCAGTTTGCAGAGGTGAAAGCCATCCAGCTGGCTTTAGATATTGCTGAAAGAGAAAAGTGGCCAACACTGTACCTCTATACTGACTCATGGATGGTGGCCAATGCCCTGTGGGGGTGGTTACAGCAGTGGAAGCGAAACACCTGGCAACGCAGAGGCAAACCCATCTGGGCTGCCCCACTATGGCAAGATATTGCTGCCCGGCTAGCTCAGTTGGTAGAGCATGAGACTCTTAATCTCAGTGTCGTGGGTTCAAGCCCCACATTGGGCGCCAAAAGGGACTGTGGTGGGTTGAGCCTGGCTGGGGGCCAGGTGCCCACCAGAGCCGCTCTCTCACTCCCCTCATTCACTAGACAGGGGAGAAAAGGCATAACGAAATGCTTGTGGGTCGAGATAAGGACAGGGAGAGATCACTCACTAATTATCGTCATGAGCAAAACAGACTGATCTTAGAGAGGGAATTCATCTAATTTATTACTAGGCAAAACAGAGTAGAGGAATGAGAAATAAAATCAACTCTTAAAACACCTCCCCCCACCCCTCCCATCTTCCCGGGCTCAACTTCACTCCCGGCTTCAACCTTCCCCCCCTCAGCGGCACAGGGGGACGGGGAGTGGGGGTTACGGTCAGTTCATCTCACGGTGTTTCTGCCGCTTCTTCATCTTCAGGGGGAGGACTCCTCTCATCATTCCCCTGCTCCAGCATGGAGTACCTCTCACGGGGTGCAGACCTTCAGGAGCAAACTACTCCAGCGTGGGGTCCCCCACGAGGTCACAAGTCCTGCCAGCAAACCTGCCCTGGCGTGGGCTCCCCACTGCACGGGTCCACCGGTCCGGCCAGGAACTTGCTGTAGCGTGGGCTTCCCACGGGCCGCAGCCTCCTTCAGGTGCCTCCACCTGCTCCAGCGTGGGGTCCTCCACGGGCTGCAGGTGGAATCGCTACACCCCCTCATCCTTCCTCCATGGGCTGCAGGGGAACAGCCTGCTTCACCATGGCCTTCACCACGGGCTGCAGGGGGATCTCCGCTCCGGCGCCTGGAGCTCCTCCTCCCCCTCCATCTGCACTGACCTTGGTGTCTGCAGAGTTTCTTACATCTTCTCACTCCTCTCTCCGGCTGCAAAAGCTCTCTCTCTCTAAGTGTTTTTCTACTTCTTAAATATGTTATCACAGAGGCGCTGATTGGCTTGGCCTTGGCCAGCGGCGGGCCCGTCTTGGAGCCGGCTGGCATTGGCTCTGTCAGACACAGGGGGAGCTTCTAGCAGCTTCTCACAGAAGCCACCCCTGTAGCCCCCCCGCTACCAAAACCCTGCCACGCAAATCCAACACATATATTTATTCCCATTATTTGATATATCTTCTTACATTGAATATATTTATTCCTATTATACACACAAGAAAACCAAATCACAAAATGTATCATGACTTACCCAACTCTATTCTTAATACATAGTTGAGTGGCAGAGACGATGAATTCTTGAGTTCTGGTCCATAATTGTTAGGCTATGGCATCAGTTCAATGGGTATTTTCAAAGAACAGATGCCGAGGACGGGTATTAGAGGACTACAAATTGAATTAAACAGACTGTTAAATATTCAGGATTATACTATTCAAAACCAAGAGGTATCATTCAGCCTTAGGCAAAAGATTTACACCCTAAATCAGGGTGTTACAGGTGTGTCTACATCACCAATTCAAGGAAAATAATCCTCTCCACAACTCTTTTGACCCCAGTTTTCATCTTATACTTTGAGCCTTTCCTTAGTGCACTGACAATACCAAAAGCCCACTGCCTACACATGTGTCCATACTGACAGGCACTGGCACAGGTGGCCAGGGCAGACAGCATGTTACTCATCCCATTACGAGGTCTTCTGTAGGGGAAAAAAAAAAAAAACCCCACAACAAAACCCAAACAAAAAAAACCACACCACCACCACAACACAGACGTTTTGAATGTGCAAAGAACTGAAGCCCTCTGAACCTCAGTTTCACTTCTCATTGTCATAAAGCAAATAATAAAAGAAGTTTTCCACTGATTTACAGCCAGGTACTGCTTGATTCCTACACGTATCTGTCCAGCAGTGAGAGTAGCCAGAAAGTTTCCCCTGGACTGATCCATAAAACAGCCAGGAACAAATCACAGCCCTGGTGTGTTTGTACCATTTCTGTTCCACAGAAGCATTTAACACCCTAACAGAGGTCAGAATGACTAATGGCGGGTGCAGGAGCTCTGTAGGAACTCAGACCCAGCCAGCAGCACTGACCTGCTCTTTGCCAGACACCATTAAGATCAGTGGCAGTGAGCACACCCAGCTTTTCCATGCTTCAGGGAGCACTGCCTGTGTAGCAGAACATATACCAGAGCACTTGCAATGTGGTACAACTTGTTCATCAACAGCACCAAGTAATGACAGCAGCACTGAAAGATTTCTCCCTAAGAAGGGAGAATTAAAGAAGAAAAAAAACCCACTTCAATATTGTCATCTTTATTTTATGGGTGGTTTTTTTCCTACAGCCACACACATTTACACTTAGAAATTGGACATGTTTCCAACTAGCTGCTAATTTGTTTTCCATATCTGTTTACCTCTGAAATACATTTCCTTTCCACTTTAGCCCTAATTGCCCTGTGCTGACTGTACTGTAATAAAAAAATCAAAGAAGTGTCTAATCCTCAATTTAAAGCAAAGACTTATGAGAAACTGTCTCTCTCAGTGCATTCTGCCCACAGCATTCTGTGTAACCCTGCAGAAAGCAGGAAATGAAAATTACAGTAGTTATATTTCTTAGCTGCTTGATGGCTATCCTTGTTAAGCTAAATCCCAAGTCTCACATTCATTCATATTGATTGCAAAAACTGACTGACTTGATTGCATGTAATTAGTAACAATTTAAACTCACAACTGCCCCAGGGAGACTTGTAAGTCCTGGACTTCCAGGAATTGCTGCCGTTCCTTTTGGACCAGCTGCTCCCTGTTCAGGGTCATATTTGTCTCACTTGTGTCACCACCGGCTACCAAAGGAGGAAAACAAGAAAGTTCCACTTAAGCACCTTTTGTTGTGTATTTGTTTCAGTGGCTTTGGTGGTCCACCTCACAGTGCCAACAGCATGCAAACAACAGTTAGCATTTGCTTCTCTACATTCATCTCTCCATTTCTGCTAGAGCACATTCAGCTCTAAGAAGAGCCGTCCCCAAGAGCTCTTTCAGAAGCCGGTGGCCACCTCCCCACCTAAAGTATGCTATTAGCCAGGTGCACAAAGATCCCAGCCAGACAACTAGTTATTCTTTATCTGTTAACATATATACACGTATGCTAAGATCCACTGAAAATTCAAATCTAGGTTAAAAGAAAAAGCATGAACCAATGCATGCCTTCTGTGAAAATAAACCAGACTATTTGAGAAGGGACAATCCCAAACAGATCACAGAAGGAAACACCTCCAAGTTATGTCTGTCGCTTTTGTCATGTTTAAAAACCATACAGAAATGTGACCATCTGTTCGAGAAAAATGAGCAACAGACAGATGACAAGTGAAAATTAGTCCTTCCTCAGGCTGCCACAGGAGCTGAATCTATCCAGAGCATTTGCAGATCTGCAGCCCTCTGCCAGGAGCAACAAGCAAGGGCTCCCCAGTGCAACGCAGAGAGGCAAATTTCAGCTTTTAAAGACCAGGGTAAAAGTAACCAGAACTTACTCGCTAATAAGAAGGATGTAGAGCTTGTTTATGATCCTGTTTATGATCTTGAAAAGCCAGGTGGAAGTAAAGATGCAGTTACTCCTGGAAGCCAACTTTGTGCCAGATTTGCACAAAGTGATAAAAAATGTGTATGCCCTACAGAGTTAGCTAGCAAACAAGGCCAATCAGCCTTGGTCTTTGGTTGCTAAGCTGCAGACAGAATTTGGTGGGCCTGGGTTGTTTATCCGTTTGTATAGAATACAAAAAATTTAAATCAAAATTAAGAATTCAAATTTTTATTCTAAAAACTATCCTTAAGGGAGCAGCACTCAGAAAAGATGCAGCAACGGTAAGCAGGTGAGGGACCATGCGATACATTACCTAATCTTAACGGCTAAATTATTTACTTTAGGAACTAGTAACAGAAGGTTTTGAACAGTGAGCAATTCCTAACTCTGTAAAATTCATGAAATACATACAGATTTGGAAAGCAGAGGGTGGGAATATGCTGCAATATCAAAAGGAAGCATCGTGATCATCCATTGGGACTTTCTGCCACTGGCTACTCAAGTTTCTGCAACAAGTTCTGACCAGCTTCCTACACCTGATTTGGTAAACACAGTCAGTGTAATTTAAAAAACTTTTAACAGTGAAGGAAGGACTACCACATACCTTTTGAACCTTTTTCTTAACAGCAAATATAACTAATAGTTGGGAAAATGGAACAAAGTAATGCTAATCTGTGCTTTAATCACCACTAATGTAAGTACTTCTTAACATGGCAAACCACCAGCCCCATTCAAACCTTCACCAGACATCACACGTTCATCAACTACAGTAATTAAAATTGTAATTAGAGACTCAGCATGTGAGACTAACAGAAGTAGAAAACGGTCAGCATGTTCTGCATGCTGACACTCTAGGAGCAGTGTCTCAGAGATCATAAGGGCTCAGGCCCTGGTCTTTAACTCCCCACCCCACCAAGAGCATCATAGCCCATTGCAATGGAAACCCACACAGATATAGTGACTTTGTAGGAGTTTTAACTGGGTTGCAGGTGTCAAAAAGTCCCATAAAAATGTTTTTTAAGTCTTTTAATTCTGATTACACTAAATGTGCTGTTAAAAAAGGAGGGTATGTCTGGATGAACTTGGGTATTATTGGCTCCAATTAGGAGTTATTCTTTGTGTATGGATTTAACGATACCTACATTACATATTAAAATACTTAGAGTATTGCCGGAAGGATGTCATCAAATTTTAGTATACATTATTGCTTTGTAGTGGACATTACACATTTTGCTATAAAGTTTTACACTTTACAGCTTGGAATCCCCAAGCTCTCATAAACTCAATTTCTCCTTGATCTCCCTAACAGATTGAATAATAGCTATCAATATTAGACACAGATGTGTTACCTTTCCCCAAGAATCTACACCAGTAATGTAGCACACTGCTGTAGAGACTTCAATGCAATCAATTCACATATCTTTACTTCCTATAGCGCTTTATGTATGCTTCTCTGGAGTTTTCAAATTCACACACGCAAAATGCAGCCATGGTTGGAGTGAACCAGCAACATGCCACAGCCATTTTGGGGAAGGAATAAAAAATGCTTTTATATCTAAAGACAGAGGAAGTTTTAGTGTCTTTTTCCAGGACAGAAAAGCAGGAGATAATTCAAAAACCATGAGTAACCAGAAAGAGGTTTCTAAAAGTCATCAGGAAAAGGGCATCACTGGAGAGGTCTCATCCTATAAAATCCTTCAGCAACATCAATTCAGTATTAACTCAGCAAGAAGAGAGCTGTCTTTCAAGTCATTGGTATCACCAGTTGCATACCAAGGCTTTTCCTACCATAGGACTAGTTGCTTCAAATTTATTTCTCAGTTTTTAAACCATAATTAGTGATCCCTGCAGTGGCAGGGACACTTGCTGCAAAACAAATGAAGGGTGTTTTATTATGTTTTGTGACCTCCGATCCTTACATATCCCCACCGTAATAAACTCCTCAGCCCTTACTTTCCTTCCATATCTTCTACCGACATTCACGCGGTTCAGCACGTGGGGAAAAGCGGCACCAGCTGCAGCTGCTCCAGACCTCTGATGGGGCGCAGTGGGCATTTGCTGCCTGAGCAGCCTGCCGCTGCTGGGAAGAAGACAGGCTGAGTTCTGTTCGTCCCGCCCAGAACGGGGAGCACTAACCCCAGTCCTTCTCGGTATTTCGTCATCCCATTTCACAAAACTTGTAAGACCTTGTTCACTCTGAGATGAGTCACGTTTTGTTGAAATTAGCCAATGGGACGTGGGAAGATGACAGTAAGAGTGACGTAAAAGCACCCTGAGGCAGAACACGTTGCAGTTGTACCCTGCTGCGCAGCGCAGTCCTGGAGGACATGGAGGTATGTACTAAGAGAAGACGCTGCTGTTACTAACCCCCGGGTGATTCCCACAACAGCCTTTATCCGAGATAACACTCAGGGCTGAGAAACTAGCATTTCTAGTGCAGGCTACAGCTAAGCATCGTCACATCGCCTCACAAAATGTAACAGCCCAGATGAGGTCACATAAGGGGGCAGAGCCTACCTTGACAGCAATGATTAAAACATCTCAGCTTCCTCCACGTACTTTAGGTTTGGCTGCTAGGATGACAGCTCACTCAGAGTGACACCAGAGAGCTTCAGCTTGGGAAGTTCGGGGTTTTTTCCCCAGAGAATCGTTAAGTGTATGTTGCTGTCTTAACGAATGGTTAAAATCTCAACTCCCACAGCAGCAGTGCTCAGCAGGCCGTGGCCCTTGCTTCCTCCCTGCCGAGAGGAGCCAAACAAATCCTACACAAGGCCAAGTTTCTCGAGCCCAGGTGCTTTTCCACAGCCGGAGGGGAGAGGTGTGGGAAGCTCTTTGTAGTTTGTCACGGGATCACAGTGTGCAGGCAATCTAAAAATTGTGCTGCCCACCAGGTTTTTCACTCTTAAAGGGAGCAGCAAAACCGCACTGTCACTGGAGGCCAGCAGAGATGGAGGAAAGCACCTGAGCCCTGGCATTGCTGCTCTGCTTCCCACCCTACTCACTTCAAAGCTGGCCTGGTAACAGAAGGATGATACCTTGTTTTAATATCAAAACCAAAGTATATGTCTACTATATTTATAACTCTGACAAACTGTCCTTTTTGACCTTGGTAGCTGTATTAGAAGAAAAGCAGGGTATCAAGGGGAATCAGCAGCACTTCTACGTGGACACAAAAAGCTCCTCATGGACAGCAAGTTGTGTTTAAAGGTTACCTGGTGGCCTGGTGCTCCACGTCCTTGCAGTCTGCTGCTGGCACGCTGTCACAACAGGTTTCCAGCGTCACCAAGTTCAGCGCTTCCTCCATGCTGGCAACAAAGACGCGTTATTTATTTTCTGAGCCCTGATTTCCATCCAAAGGCAAATTTGCTGGCAAATGAGTTTCAGTGTCTCTGCAGGCAGGGGAGGGACAAGCGGCGGGGAGCTGGCAGGATCTTTTTCTTCTCCTGCATCTGGGAAGAAGATTTCCAGGATGAAGCCTGGGGCAGGCAGGGAGGAGGCAGAGGGAGGTGGAGAGAAAAGCAGCCCCGAGCTGTGCCAAGTGCAGGCAGCCAGCTGGGATTTCAACAAGCAGCTCTCGGGAATGGGACTCAGTCCTGGCTTTGGTTTTGATTTCGCTGTGTGAGGGACTGCAAAGCTGCTTCTTCTCAGAGTGCTTTAGAAAGGCTGTAAAGTCCTATGGCGGAGCTGCCTCTTGGCAGACGCTGTGAGTGCAATCACATAAATGTTATGGGGCTCCTGTAATTTCCACATCAAGCAGGACCTCCTCGGTTACCGCTGGCTGGGCACCCCATGCACCCCTCAGGAGGTGACCTACACAGCACCAGGCTGGCTCGTGGGCACAGCAGCTCTGATCCATTCCCTGCTAACAATCCCTTTCTGAACCCCCTCCACAGGCAGCACACACTATGAACATCAGCCTCTTCGTTTTGACAAAAAACATCTTAGTTTCCAAATGCTCTCGCTTCATATGTCGAGTGAGTGGAGCCTAAGGCTTGCTCTTTCTGTCTAAAATATCATTTCAGCTGTGCTTCGATAAAGAAGCTGCGTGTTCTTAGACAATACAGAGAATTAGGGGGAACTGGCAAGCTAATATTAAGTAATCATCAGCGAAAGCAATCATGAGAGGAAGCCACAGTGCCGGGAAGAGAGCACAGACTGACTGTATCGGGAAGCTCTCGGCAGTCTTCCAAGCAGGCTTTATCTGCATTACAGTGTATTTCAAGTTGCTTTAAAACTGAGAGACACATAAAAGAATCGCTTTTAACTATGCATAGTATGACACCAATTAGTAAACAAATACACGAGTCAAGCGAACCCACAGAACAAACCCCTAACCCTGTTCTGCTCCTGGACACGGCTCGTCACCATGCAAGCACGGCAGCCACCATGTCCGTCAGCCTAGGGACGGCTGTTTCCTCACTGTCTCAGCCACCGCCCCGCTGGTTTCCCTCATCCCTCCATTTTATCCGGAAGAGTAGGTCCCATACACACACACAAGATTTCAGGTCCTGTGGAGAAGCTGCAGAGTGTTCTAATCAAATACTGACTAGGAGACAATTACATCTCTGCTGATTTCAATTTTTTTTCACTGATAAATTAATTTTCTTTTGCAATTGAAATTCTTAGGTCAAATACTCGCTGTCTGCAGCTTTATCAGGAATAACACTCTTTGTATTGAAAGTGTACCACCTAATTTTTATCTAACTGGTTTCTCTCCCTCTTAATTCATTCCATTTAGGATCTACAAAAAATATTAAAATTAATACAGCAAACTCTTTCACAAATGCTAGGCTTGGTTAGTAACCACAAGGCTGCATTTACATACAGCAAGGATGCCACCACTACACAGAATTGTGTGGCCTGTCAATGTAAATCTCCCTCCCTTTCGAGCCCTATGGGCACCACTAGAGGGAAGTGTTGGTTAAATAATAATGTTCCGTTCCATTGGCGACAAAAATATGGACTCATAAATAGCTCTTAAGAGACGTAACTACAGAATAAGAAAGAAGAAAAACAAGTTTGCCACAATTAAAAGCTCTCTTCTTCTACCTCTAAAAATCACAGGTTTTTTTCTGATTTCTGTAATAGCAATAAATAAAGGGGGAGAGGGGGAAGAATCTGCCTGAAGAGTGTTAAAAGTTCTCAGTAAAAGGGAAAAGCATAAATGTAAAGACTGCTTTTGGCAGACTTAAAAACTAAAAGAAAAAAATACTGACTGTAATCAAAAAGAAGGCATGCCTTAAGAGATTACACAAGGAGCGGATCACATCAGGGATGACAGAAAAATGTGCTTGTAAAAACCTTATTTAGTTAAAAAAAAGGTGGATAAACTCTCAGAAAAATAACCCGCAAGTCAGTCCCACCAACGAGGCTCACTGGGCAAGCCAGCTAGTATCACACACCGTCGGGTACCCAGAGGAAGCAAAGACTGACGACCTGGCTGAGCCACTCACCAAACCAGAAGACTCATCAGCTGATGGTTTCAGTGGTGAAAGATGTTCATTTCTGCAAGTGTTTCTCTCCTCACTTATTGGGATAGAACAGACCTTCTAAGAATCAAGCAATAATTTTGCATTATTTTCTTTCTTGCTCAGCACTATCTTGTGCCAAGAACCATCAAAAGCTTTCATTGCATTCTTGACTGTCCTGAGCATGAGCGTTTAATCTGGTGTGGTACAGAAGAGACCCAGAGATTGCCCATCTGTCAGTACACGAATGCCAACATGGTCTTCTCTGTCAGAAGTGCTGACTTGCCATAAATCCCACCCAAGCCGTCGACTGCCTTTCACAACCTCAAAGGCTGCAATGATAGAGTACTCGGGTGGGAAGCTATTTGGGTAAGCCACACTGTAAGAAAAATACACGTAAGGCCTGTTAGAGTCTGCCTGCTGACAAATACAGGAAAGATCCATTCAATAAATCACATTTCTAATGGTTTTCACATAGCTATTTTAATGTCCCTGTAATGCAGCAGAGATATCCACATCAAGTGATGGTGAGGAATACATCTTAAGATCAGTATTTAAAGGATTTGGCTGCATGAGGCTTCCTTACACTAATTAACCACGTGTCTGGGGACTTCAAAGCAGAAAAGGTCACTATCTGTATTTTTATCTCAGGCAAACTTCTGCCGAATTCAACAGGGCCACTCTTCCTGTGGGTCTGTGCAGCTTTCAGCACTGCTACACCAGCTGTGCAGCGGAGCAGGCTGAGACTACTAAGAGCACGTTGTCCGTTTACCTCATCCTTTGAGGTGGGTTGCCTTCCAGCACACCCAAAGGGAGTGATCTTGAGTTGGTTTTATGTGTATTGATTGCAATTAACACAATGATTTTTTTTGGTTAATAGTGTTTCATCTCAAAGAAAAAACCCCAAACCCAAGAAAACCAACACCGAAAGAACCCACAGCTTAATTTATTGCTTACCTAGAGCTTTTCCCATGCTGCATGATAAGATTTCTGTGGTGGGTTACAGTTCATGAGCTGGATTCTTCAGCTATGCTTACCTCACTTGCTTCAGACAATCTGAATCCCTGAAAAAGCTCCAACATTGCAATTTGGAAATATTTTTCTTACTTTCATTTGTTTGACATGGATCTCCACAAATTAGCAGTTGGTAGAATTTTCTGCCCATCTCACTTCAGTGGCTGGGTTGCTCTTTGGAGGTAGTTGCTTATCTGGAAACACTGGCCTTGTGAATGCTGCCAATGGAAAATGTGTTTGTTGTGGTTATTTCTAGACCTATATTTTTAAATTGTCAGGTTTGGCAACTCAAAGCAATGAAGATACTGCCCTTCTTTCAAAGAAGGTCTGTATGCCAAAGGCATGCACGGCCCTGGTGCTGGCAGTTCCCAAAGGGGTGTTGGCTGTCCCGGAGGAAGTCAAAGAAAAAATTATGGACCTGCTTCCTCATCATCTACTAAAACTGGAAGCTTATGATGGTTTGGACTGGAGAACACACAATCCCAGCTCCCCACAACTTCTGAATCTGCACCTAAATTGATCACTTGATTTCTCCTTTAAGAAAGCTCAATGTGATTTTTATTAATTTCCTTGTTTTGGCTACCTGGTGCATTCTACAGTAAATGCACTTTCAAACCGAAAGACTAGTTGGAATGTATGAGACATTTCCTTCCCCAGCTCTAACAATGACTTCTTGCCCTGGGAAAAAAAATACCTACTCTTCACAATTGCTTATTTCATAGGTAATTAGAAATAAAAAGGGAGTGTTTTGTCAGGAAATGTGTTTCTTATCCAGCTGCATGAAACACAATTGCATCCACTTGCTTAATTTACATGCAGGCTTCAGTTTTGGAAGCTTAGCTGCAGTGGCTCACTGCTGGTAGCTTGCAGACTACGGACTGCGAGAGCACTGAATCGGCTGTAGAAACCTTGAAGTCAATCACAGTGCTCCATATGAGTGTTTCCATACTGATATCCATGTTATACCAACTAAAGGAGATTTACAGTTTCAGAATACATTGAAAGACCTACTCATAGATGTAAAAACAAATTTGGTGGGTTACTTTATAAAATAGCATAATCTTTGGATGCAGAGCACATTTTTTCTGTTCATTTTGACAAGACAGAGAACCATTTTAAGCTTAATGTTAAATCACATCCCAAATGAAGGTGCAGTTCAGGGAGACATGTTCTGACAAGAGAGATTATTATTAATTCCATGAGTTGTAAGGTCATTTCTCTCAAAAAAAACCCAAACCCAAACCCAACCAACGTGTTGTTCTTTAATACTGTTAACAGAATTTGTTGGACTATTTCCATTTTAAAACATCATGAATAAATTATGAATAAAAAGCATGGTTACTTCTCTTTTTTCTTCATCATATCATGTTTGTGTAACAAAGAAAAGTATTTTCAACCAACTCCAAATTAGAATTTATCAGCTATGAGGAGAAAAGGGTAAGAGAGAGCACTTTTCTGTTTACATACCTGTAGCATTGATTAAATATAGGCACAATAAAGTACTGAAGAGTATCACCAGAAGAACTGAAACAACCTGAAATCATATCGTATGCATTGTATGATACATTATGCATGTATCTATGAATGAAACATTTAATAGTTAATTCTGATCACTACCAATTATAGTCCACTACTAACAATCTCTTAATCATTAGGTTTGCAGTGGTTTTTATATAAAAAAATACATGTATGAACATAAAAAAAATTAGTTTATAACCTTATCGGTATTCTTATTTAATGTGCTCTGAATCTCTCTCTAAAGATGCTCTGCCTCTACACTGAAGAAAAAATGTGTAAGTGCTAGGAATGCAAATATCTCTTCACTATATAAATTCATGGCCTAGAAATATACACCGCAATCCTTTTGAAAATTAGATTGAAGAATCATCCACAACAAGAAAGCAGCAAGTAGCATCTTCTATAGCTATATTATTAGTAGAGCAACTCCTCACATTTGTTGGAAAAATAATAGAATTTCAACTAATGTGTATTAACATTCCAGATGTAGCACACAGAAGTAGCACAAATTAACCCTCTTTTGCTGAGAAGTTAAATATTGAATGTGCCACTTATAGTTTACTGTGAAAATCTGGTCTAAGAATTCAGCTTTCTGCTTTTCTGACTAGATGATTAATGTGGCTTTTTTTTTCCTGCATGGTTTTGATTTTTTCTTTCCTGTTTCCTGAATTTAATTAGCCAGACATGGATTGTATTTTCTACGTGGAAAGGTATGATATTAAACAGATTTACTTCTTATCATTCTCACCATAAGATCCAGCTCTAAAGCTACTGATGCCAGGAGGAGTTTTGCTCTTAACTTCATTTTAAAAAGATAAGGCTCAAAATTACTCATGGCAAAACAAATCTCAATTAGTTCAATTAGTTCAACCTGCAAAGCAAATTTCTGCTTCCTTTAGGACTGCAGGGAGGTAGGGAACAGACCCCTGGTGAGAACATGTAAAGGTCAACAAGTTTCCCACTGATCAACCATTCCTATTCCCTCTAGTTGTTGTCACCGTGAACGATCATCTGCAACTATCCCTCCACAGACTCACAGTGTTAAGTTTGCAGTGATGAGATCCTCAGCACAGAGGGCTAATGTATGTATGTACCTACAAAATGTTTGTGTGTGTACATATCTCCTGGAGAGAAAAAGAATGACTGATCACTGAGTTCCAGGAATACCCTCCAAAGCCTCCCTGGAGATGACACAGAGCCAGATCCTTCTCGTGATGCTGAGGCTTTTTAGAGTGTTTCCAGCCAGGTAAATCAAACACTGCATTTCAGCCCAGCCGTACCCTGCTCAGCATCAAGCCTGCGATTGATGGGTTTTTCAGCAGCCAACCTGCATTATCATCTTCCCCATCAGCCCGTCTCTGGCCATAAACAGAAAAAAGGCAAGGGAGTAAGCTTATCAAAAAAGGACAACAGCATTAATATCCTATTAGTATGTTGCAGCAACAATAACAATACGCATTTGGAGCACAGTGATCTAAATACTGATATTCAAATAAACAAACACATAGAAATCACTTTCTAAAATAAAGATGAAAGGACTTCTCAAATGCCATCTTTCAAAACCTTGCTTAAAATGTTCTATTAGTATACCCAGTTACTTTTATATCTCTGTATATTTAATATAGGGAAATGTTTATTATGTCACTTCATAGCTGTTAAAAAGCCATCTTTGTTAAATTATGTGTACATTTACCTTAAAAGACAGCCTGCACATTTCATACTTGATAACTTGGGGAAAAAAATGCTTTTAACATTCCTATAATAAAGCATTAAAAAAATTCTTCTATGAACTGCAGTTTAATCAGTTGATACTTTTTGTATTCCAATTATTCTGAATAAAATCACAGGTCGTTATAAAGAAAAGGGAGAGAAACAAATGTAAAAATTCCAACAGAGTTAACCATTTGCTGTGCTTTCACAGTAGCCAGGAAGAACAGCCATCTGGGATGGACACCCTACAATGGGTAAATCTTTTGCAATACAGGAAAGCAACTTTACAAATACAAGCAAGAAAAAGTAGATCTCTGACAGGCAAGAGGCAAAGCTGCTGTGGGAAGTGAAAAAGTCTAAGAGCACACGTGGCACACACAGGCAAGGAGAAGGACATATGTAAAAGCTACGGATGAAGAGAGATGCACAAGGACACCTTCCACCAAATGCCTTTTTCAGACCCTCATTACCTTTGGGCACCTTTTTCCTTCCCATTGCAGCGTCTACAAACTCTGCTTCCTTGCAGTAGGCTGGGATTACTAGGTCTTTTCTTCTCTTGGAAGGTCCCTTGCCAAATGGAGTTGGCTGGAAAGTCTCACCATGGCTGAAAGATATTTCTGGATTTCTCTTCTCCCATCTGCCCAAGAAGTTTCAAATATGTGACACCTTACTGGCAGGGCAGTGTAAATCAGCTTTAATTAACAGGTAAGCTCTGCTCAACCATCCTTGAGGTTCCAGATTTCTCAATTACCGAGCCTTCCTCATAAGATTTTCAGCACATCACTTACAGTCCAGCAGTAACAGATATCTGTTGAACTAAAATCTAACAAAACTTTTCTAGCTGCTACTCATACCTACTATGGAAATTTTGGCTGCCTGTTCATTACAGAACACAAGAGTTAATAAAAATCTTAATTCACTACAGTAAAAGAGATTATTGCTGATAACTAGAAGTCATTAGGAAACACTTCTTAATTCTTCTCCTTATTTGAGGCAATTCTATTCCTACATGTAAGACTCTGCTGGACCCTGTGAGACATTGTGTAGTCTTGGTAGATCCCAACAAAGAGGAAGTCAAGCAAAAATGCCAGGAGGCCTGCAGGAATGAACAACAAGCTCCTGGACAAATTCAAACACAAAAAAGAAGCCTATAGAGGGTGGAAGCAAGGGCAAGTAGCCTGGGAGAAATAGAGAAATTGTCTGAGCAGCCAGGGATCAGGTTAGGAAAGCTAAAGAGGATAGATTTAGATTAGATATTAGGAAGTAATTCTTTACTGTGAGGGTGGAGAGGCACTGGAACAGGTGGCCCACAGAAATTGTGGATGCCCCTTCCCTGGAAGTGTTCAAGTTGAGCAACCTGGTCTATTGGAAGGTGTCCCTGCCCGTGGCAGGCGGTTGGAACTAGAATGGTCTTCAAGGTCCCTTCCAACCCAAACCATTCTATGATCCTATGAGAGAGAAGAGATCCAAGAGAAATAGATCAGCTGTGGATAGAATAGATTTTTGGAGGTTTTCTCCAAATGATGCTGCTTGACTCCTAAAGATACCATAGGGAAAAAGAAACGATGAATGTTATAGCTGAGCAGTCCATCAGTAATGACTTATTTATTTCTCCCTCTCACACCACCTTAAGGAGATCCCAGGGTGATGTTCTCCTTAGGCTACCCTGGGGCATCAGGACAGAGGAATGGGAGTCTCCGTGGCTGACACTGGAATGAACTCAAAATAAGGCATTTGTGTTCCAGGGAATACATGTGGTAGCAATTACTGTCATCTTACATCAAGACAAAATGCTGAAAAATTCCTTTTAATCCATACTTTTTCTACCTGGTAGACCAGATACTTCAGTGCGTGACATCCAAGCCTGTTCTTTCTGTGATAGCTGCTTGCTCCTCCCATAAGAAGCAATAGTATTTGACCGTATAATTCATAAGAAGCTCCCCACTCTCATCCAGAGCAGAAATTTCCCTCCTACCCTAAGCGAATCTAGTGTTAATGGACTTCTGTTGTATACCACCTACATCAAAACATAATATCATGAGAGGAAACAGAGTTGTTATGTTTTGAAAAATTGCTGCCACATTGAGACTCCTGATTTACAAGCTTTAGTGGAGTGCTTGCCTGCATATTGTAACCTTGGCATTTGCACAACCACAATGTAACTTTCATTAATTTCTTGACTTAAAACACTACAACAATCTTTTTTTCCAGAGCAGTGTATTCATCCACAGGTTTGAGGACAACAAAGGATTTCATCTCCTGTCACTCTTTAATGACAAAATAGAGATCTCTTCTATTCCTCTTCAAATTATCAGAAAAAATTTCAGCTTCAGTCTGCATGTCTAAGCTTGCTTCAGTTTTCATGAAACATTTATTGCAGGAGTGAGTAGCACGTATTTTCAGTACATTTCGTGGCATCTCAGGGAGAACTCCTTAAAAATATTTAGCAATAGTGAAAGATAGCATTTGGAGAAGTAGTGAGGTAAACCTTGAATTAAGAGAGTAGAGGCATGCCTATCAACTGGGATAAAATAAATCCAGCATGGTAGCCATTAAGTACCCTTCAAACTAAGACTTCAACTGAAACCTGTTCTGTAGTAACTCTTCTAGCTCTAATACCTAGACAGCAACTGCAAATTACATGAACATTTGAAAAAAACATGGGCCGTCCACACACAGATAGCTACCACCAAGTTTCGGACTTTAATTATCATATGGTTCATTTTTATTGTCTGATAAGAATCACACCTAGTTGTTTGGACTGAAAACAAACAGATTAACGTTTCTCATTCTTGCTACCATTTCCTCTGTTTCATACTAAAATGTCAGAACAGAAGCACTGGTGAAAATATTCATAGCCAAACCCAACTACTGTCCCTTGCAGCAGTGGTTCAACTGTATCTGTGCTCTGCATTAAAAGGATGGAAAGCTAATGAGTTCCTAAGGAAATCCTCTGCACCATCATGAAACAACTTTATGGTCCTCAAAAGTCTCCCTTACACAGGAAAATTCCCAGCTGTAGGTACACAGTGAATATCTCTTCCAGCCGTCCTAGCAACCCTCACAAATTCTGATCCCAGTGTCCATGCTAGTCTGCTACTTCTGTTTCTTTGCAAATACCCATCCCTTCGACAGCTGTCCTTTCTCCACTTTCACATGAAAGTTTTCCCCTTCAGCCCCAGTGACTGCCTCAGTCTCCTATTTTGATAAAGTGGTTCTTCAAGGATATCCTCTCAAACATTATTCAAACTAGAAAACATTTTAATAGTAAATGTTTCTAGATAAAATACTGATACTAGTCCTCTGCCACAGACTACAACTGGTACAAAGTTGCTAATGAATAAATGGCAAGGTCAACATGTCGTCATTGGTATGAAACACAAAAATCATATAAAATAACTAAGCACCAAGTCCACCCACAAGCATAGATTCTTGCAGATTCCTCATATTCATAGATCAAAATATTACAGGAATAGAGAAAGGAGAACATATTTCCAGGTACCTATTTATAAAACCCCACTTGTATGTTGCTCTTCTGTGTGTGGCAGAAAGAGTAAATCCCTCCATAGCCTGAACACGTAACAACTCCACGTCCACACCTTCCCAGGTAGCAGATGGGTCACTGATCTACCAGGCAGTAGGTTTACGTTTTGCAGTTTAAAAGCAAAACCATCTAATTTTCACTTCAAGTAGAACACAGAGCCTCAAATCCATCTGAAGTGAAGAGTCTCGGTGGCACATTGTTAGCTGGGGATTTTCTCTTGCTGCTCCAGTGGAGGGCAGCAAAATATTTCCTAAAGATACTCCTCATTTAATGGCTTCATCACTCAGTCGTCTCAACAAATGGCTTCATAAAAACCGTGGAAGAGTTCAGTACTTCTTTGTTTGGCTTACGAGACTTTATGTATTTGTTTATTTTAGTTAGAAGTAAGTTTTTAGAATATTTGAGGCTATTTTTCACATCAGAGATCGTGCCTTAAAACACTGCTTCCTGTGTAAATAATTGTGTGGTGCTCCCATTCTTTCCTGAGCTAATGACATCTGTATCAGGAGGAGGAGGGTACTAAAGCTCTGCCTCGAAGCCAGCTAGTCCATTCTCTGGAAAGCTTGCGTAAATTTACCAGTGGTTTAAATCCAACTGCATATCTCCAGCACAGCTGTATTGGCATGCCGATCATCTTGCATCATTCATTTGCTATGAGCACATGTTATCTCAGCTTTTAGTTTAATATAAAGGGGAGTCAGCAGTACTAGTGGAATAGTTTGCAGACTGTGTCCTAAGCTGGAAGCCAAATTAAAAAAAAAAAAAAAAAAAAAAAGGAAATATTTTAATGCATCTGTTAATGGATTTTGTACAAATCTCTTTAGTAGAATCTGAATATCAAATATATTAATTTTACATTGATTTTTCATGAAAAGCTACTGATAATAACCTTCTACATAGGGACAGACTGACTGCAGAAAGACTGCTGAGAATAGCATGCAGGATATCTAAAAGTCCGCAATCAAAATCACAGGAGTTGTAAAAGGTCTTTAACTAAGGAGTGCACATGTGGTTTATAGCCTGTAAAAACCTCACTCTCTTCATCAAATGTTTGGGGCATCTTCCTGGAAATGAGCTTTCCTACTGATTTTTACAATGACAACAAGGCAGAAGGCAGAACAAAGAGGCACCACAGAATTGTCTGGAGTCAGGAAGGGAGCAGAGGCTGCTGTGTTATACCTGCGGCATCTGCTCACACTTTACACCGAGCTGGTGATACCTGTGCCTCAGAGCGGCTGCGGCACCGGCAGGAGAGGGGAGCAGATGACAGGGGTGACAACTGTTGTGCTTCTGGTGCTGGCTTTAAGTAGCTGGTTCAGGAGCTCAGGCTGAAGTATTGAAGAGTACACACTGGGAATGATACACACATTATGGTCAGAAATTTGAATCATGCACATGATTTTTCCTGGCAAATACTGGCAAAATCCAGTGGTTTAAATTGTAACTGAAGCATAGAGCTATTAGGTAGCTGGATACAGTTATGTATCTACAAGTGCTTAGATAATGTAGTGAGTGCGCTGGAGAACCCTTCCTACCCCACAAAATGGGTTGTTGGGAAAACCCAAATTATTCCCAGTTATACCCCTGGAAATTCAGGACAGAGTAGCCTATGCAAATCCAGCAATTCTCAGAAACAGAAAAGATTTTACTGTGTGTCTCACAAAGACATTGGCAGCTGCTGGTACTGTAAATACTCAACTGCAAACAGTGAAAGCAAAGTCATGCAACAGAACTGATGAACTGCGAAGAGCAAGGACTCCAGCTGGGGGATGCAGCAAGCTACTGGGGCTTTCCTGTAGGATTGCCATACAGCCAACTCCAGAGTATTTGCAGCTGATTCTTTAGAGAAGGTAAAATTCTGGATAGCTCAGTGAAAATTGCAAAGAGACAGGAGATCTCTCAGTGAGAGCTGGGATTTCAACCAGGAAAGGGGAAAGCACGCACTTGGAGGGGAGCAGGGCAGGCAGAATTTTATGCAACATTATTCCTAAATTAATAAACTCCTAAAGCTGGATATTTCAACACAAATTACTAACTTCCTCTTGGAGCTGTATGAACTACCTGTAAGAAATACTTACCTATATAGGATGTTATGGTATGTAACACATCTTGACAATGCACAAAGTACCTGTACATACATAGAAGTTCTGTTTTATGCTCACAGTTGGCTCTGGCAAATTATTTTCACTGACACATGATGTAGTAAAAGTAATTACAGAAACCACAGTGCTCATAGAGCAAGTGCCAGCACCGGAATGGAAATGTCGCAAAAGAAAACCCCTCTGCTTTACCGTATGCAAGGATTGACTGAATAATTGTCCCAGACTGTGCAAGGTTTAGCAGGTCATGAGGGCCTGCTGAAGAGCAAGAAGGCAATCGGTGCAAGTTTCATTCAATGCAGTTGTTCTCAACTGGAAAACATCCATATTATTTCTAAAGCATATGGAGCTGTCTTAAGTGGTTGTTTACATTGGTATTAATTGCTGCGGAGCCTGATCAGATGGAGAAGTTGAAAGGAACAAAGCCGGAAAAGTGAAACAATAGCAAAGAGAAGGAGTGGCCCAGTGCACACAATAACCAGGTTCACAGCTGCTAAAAAATGTCTCACGGACCCTGCTCCTTGGGACTGAGCTGTCTCGCCAAGGCTGTCCGAGACACCCATGCAAACACTTGAGCTGGTCTTTCCTTTCCAGGTTTGCTGGCTTCCCGTCGGACCTGGAAGAAACGCCCTGTCCTACTCACAGTGTATTCCCTCCGGCTTTTGCTGCAAGGCTCCTCTTCGCTTCCACCACCCCATGTCTGCCTGCTTACCTCTGGTTCTTTTGTAGCACCGAGCGCCACTGAAGGGTCAGCGGCTCCCTCTCACCCTTGGCAAAGCACAAACCATTTATACCACCAGGATGAGAGCCAACACAAAGTTTCTTCACAGCTGGAAGCCTGGCTATTGCATATTGTGGTGTCCCTTGTCTTGGCTATTGCCTGGCCTGGTTCCCTAATATCTTCCCTGCCTTAAACCCCTAGATTACCTCCACCTTATACCAAAATATGGGCAAATGAGGTAATGCCTTTTACTCTTCTCCCAGCTTCTTTCCCCCATCTCTGCAACCAACTCATTGCTTTCCTCTTATATGTCTGATTTGCAGTCCAATATTTTTGCCAGGGCAGCATGCAGCTCACTTGGAGCAACAGTTCTGACCTGGGATCTAGCAAATTGACCATGTATGTGATTTAAAGCTCACCTGGGAGCACACAGCAAGTCTGGTAGGCCCAGAACACATAAAGCAGAGTGTAAATGCATTAGCTATTTTATATGATCACCTGACATTACAGACTCACCTATATTTTTTGTTGGAGCGAGTCCAGAGGGCAGCCACGAAGATGCTCAGAGGGCTGGAGCACCTCTCCTATGAGGACAGCCTGAGAGAGGTGGGGTTGTTCAGCCTGGAGAAGAGAAGGCTCCAGGGAGACCTTATAGCAGCCTTCCAGTATCTAAAGGGCACCTACGAGAAATCTGTAGTGATAGGACAAGGAGTAATGGCTTCAAACAGAAATAGGGTAAGTATATATACACACATGCTCTTTTCCTGCAGTGAGAAACTAAGCCAAATAGAAAAAAAATACACTAGGTACAACTATGTCTTAATAAACATCTCACGGAGAGCCCAGAGACAAGTAGTAAATAAGGCAAAAATCTTGCAAGGGAGTGAGCGATGGCTGGGAGGGAGGCACCTTGCAGCTGGGACAAATAACGCAAGTATGCGCAGGAAACCAAGAAGCCAGAGTCCCCGCAGAATGGCAGCGGAGAAACAGGACACAATGCCAGCTCCACAGGGGGCTCGTGTGCTAAACGATGGCCCGGGTCTCCAGGAGGGAGGGAGATAGAGATGCCTATCTAACTGCCTTTGTGTGGGCTGGAAGTCTGAACTGCAGAATGGCTCCTTTGTCTCGGCGCCTTGCTGGGGCTAAAAGCCATGAGGCATGCGGCCAGATGGCCAGGGCGGGCTCGGAGGACCAGGAGGGAGGAAAAGAAGGAAAGCTTCATTCCTTACATTTGTACTGATCCCTGAGACTTAGAGAACAAAACTCCAGGGAGCACACACAAATTCAGGGGGTGATTTAGAGACTGAGGGTCTCAGACAGCTAGAAGGCACTTGCGAGGAAGGAGGGGAGCTGTGGATGCTCCTACCTTATGTGACACGTACTCTTAGCTGCTTAGACCTGCTTTAGGAGACGTGTGTGATTTTAAAGTGCAGCTGGTGAATGGGATCTCCATTCGCTTACCGTGCTATGGGCATGCCAGGAACTAATCTAGTTTTAAAAGAAAGCCCCATAACCTTATGGTCCCCTGAAAGCACTCACTCAGGGAGCTTCCCAAAATAGAAACTGCGTAGTGGGTGCCAGAGGCAGTGAGGCAGCGTAACTAAGAAAATGGATGAAAAACAAGTGCTGAGCAACAGAGTGGTATTTTTGTATTAACCCTGCCAAATGGATTATTTATACCCTAATCTGCTGTTGGTATGACTGGGCTTTTTGAAGGAAAGTTGCAGCCAGCTTCTCCTGGTTATTTAATGAGGCAGATAAGCTCACACCTTAAAGCAGTTCCACCAACCTCTGGCTGCCATCCTGTGCATATGGATTTCAGGATAATTCTTAAGGAATGCAGAAAGTGGCAGTTTACAAGGAGGTATTCTGGGGGCAATGGGACATCAGGACTGCCCAGACTGTAAACAGACCTTAAGTAGCAAAACTGAATCAAGCACTGAAATTGTGTAGCTTCAAGAGAAACATCCATGGCATGAAATGCTGATTAGAGGACCTGGAGCCTGGAAAGGTGTGGAGACGGGCCAAGTGGTCTTTGCTGCCCAAGGGATGTCGATGAAAGCTGAAAGGCAAATACACATAAGCAGGACAGGGTGCTCCAGTTCATGGGAACCAGGTGCCCTGGCACGATCACACAGAAGCACTTAAAGAACAGAAGAAAAGAGATAGAAGCTGGACTCCAGAAACCACCTGGAAAGCTTCAAGGCAAGGGCATTTCTATCTTGAACAGCAGCATCTGACCAGCAGCACCCACAGAGCTGACACATTCCTGTGGCCCAAGGCCTGCCTTCAGGTGCCTCCTTTTGCAAAGCCCTAGAGCCCCTCTTCAGCATTACCAAAACCCAGGTGTTGCTCCCTGAGTGACTGAAACCACCTACGTGGGACAAGCAACAGCTTCTGCCTTTTCCTCATTATCTCTGTTCATGTCATGGTGGAAGAACAATCATCCTCAAGTGTCCATAAGACACGATGCAGCTCACAGCTCATCACTGAACTAAACCCTTCCGGTCAAACTTTGGATATTTATATACATAGCATGTATGTATACACTTTTATTTTACAGAATTCTAGTAATGGGCTCCTACCATCTCCCACTTCTCCTTTGAAGAACCTCCAGTGCTTGACTACCATTACTATTAGAACAGTTTATTTTTCCTTAAAGTTTAACAGACATCTCCCTTACTGCTGTTTAAGACCATTGCTTCTTGCACTTTCCCCACTGGAACAAATAATTTATTCCCTTCCTCCTTGGAGCATCCTTTAAAATATTTTAACAAACACTGTTATCATGCCTCCCCTCAGTCTTCTTTTCTCTAGACTAAACAACCCCAGTGCCTTCCACTCATAGGGCATGATTTTTTTTAAACCTCTGTCATTCTTTTTGTTTGCTTCTGGACTCTATCCAACTGGTCCACATCTTTCTTGAAAGCACAGTGTCCACAGAGTCACATATGAAACTTCACCAGTATGTTAAATACTAGAATAGTTACTTCGGAGATCTCATTATACAGTACTCTTGACGTTACATCTCAGTGCTGGACTTGTAGTTCTTAACATCGTCTTTTTTTTCTTTCCTTCGGGCTTTCACCAGGGAAAAATGCAACTTGGGATGTTACCAAGACAGTTGGAGAGTGTAGCATGGACTCCCAAGGCAGGAATATGATGGCTCTGTGAAGGAAATGAGGCCAGATGCCAGGGCAGACTTGAGAGAAGAGGTGTTAGCTCTTACTAGCTGATACAGATTTGATAGTGAATTTAAGGTGACTGACAGTAATGTGCATAATGCTCTGGCCCAACTATTTCAATACATCATGAGTGGCAAATGAGAGTATTTCTGTTGTCATTACAGAAATGTTGTGGGTTTGGGGTTTTTCTAAAACTCAAATTACTTCTTCACCACTAATTTATTTCTTGATCCATTGTTAAAAATTATACCAATAGAAAAACTAAGGAGGAAGAAGTACAAATAAAATTAATTATAAACACAAAAGTGTACACTGGGACAGATGTCTTAAGTTTTCTAATTTTGTGAGGAAAAACTTAAGATTATGAAATAACTGTTACCATAGCTATCACAGAGAGGAAAACAGTATAATGCATGGTTTAGCATTGAAGTTTATTTATTTATTTGCTCTGCCTAATTATCTAGTGGACTCTGAGGCAGGATCTACAAAAAGTAGTCACTGACTGACACTTTAGTTACCTTTCTTCAATACTGAGATCTGCAAAAATTCATCCACAACTTGCAGATCTTCTATTTCTTCCAAATTTAGCATCTAATTGCACTTTTTAAGTTTGGCTTATGTTTGCCTACCAAGCTTTTTCTCAGGGCAGTATCTGACTTGTACAATCTGACATCATCATCACCCCAGGACTACGTGTTTGTCTCAACCAGCCCAGCTCTATAACAAAAGCTTTTAAGGTTTTTCCCTTTCTTGGTTTTTCTTCTCCTGACCCATTTCCAAAATTTACTTCTTTCTGGGGATGTAAGACAGTGCAAAATCTGCATAGCAATACCTAATAACCAACCTGCTCTTCCTCACAATACGTAGGCCATTAAAGATATTACCTGCTACTAATTCTGCAACACTCAGAAAATTACCTCCATTTCATGTCCCAAAGTACCTTCATTTGCCGTTATGAAAAGGCAGATCTCTCACTTCCACCTGTCAGCCAAATTTTTGGAGACTTTGCACCAAAACTGTAAGTCCTCCATTTTCTCATTCACCATGTGTCTCTGTTGTTCTCAGTTCCTTCAGTATCTGTAGTTCTTTCTTTCTTGTCTTGTCCCCATTTATGGTCTTTCTGGTCTTGGTCACATTTCTAAGTGGAGATTAATGAGGAGCCTGAGTCAGTGTTTAGAATTAGCAAACAGGTGGGTTAACGAACACTGAGGAAAGATCCTTGTGGGAGGGAGAAGCATGTACCTGCATTAGTCACACCGTTAATATCAACACTGTTTAACAACTGCTTTGTACCAGACTACTTCAGGAGCGGGATAGATTTCTGCTTTTAAATGGTTGCATACCTTCACACTATAGATTTAGAAACTGGCTCAGTTACAAGCTATACAATCTTTTCTTCTAATATTAGCTGTTTCTTCCACGTTCTAGAGAAACAATGTGAAGTTCACGCAAAACATGAGAAGATCATCCAAAATCAGAATCTGCAGGGAGCACTGCAGTGGAGAACCCACCCAGATCTTGCACCTAATTCAAGAGACTTGCAATCACCCAGAGGTTGACACAAGGAGTAGTGTTTTAAATTCTCAGCTGAACCTAACAGAATCTAGTGAGCAACAAAATTAACAAAAGAGAACAAAACTGAGCAAGCAAAGGAAAAAAAAATAAAGAAAATATTTTTCCTTCAAATTTAATTTGGGGTGCTTACCACAGAGACAGGCAGGTATCTATGTTGAACAGGCTGAAGATTAAACTTCCTGTAGTCAGTATGCAGCATCAAGTCTCCTCTGAGATTTTATATAATTAAAATAAATCTCATCCAAGGAAATGAGGGACTGCTCAGAAGACTGAAAAGCCCAGATAGCGTATGTCTGGGTAGAAAGAAGTGGGAAAAGGAATGTGTTGCGTAGAGACCGAAATGGCTTGTGGAGCTGGCAGGACTCAGAACAGCCAGCACTGTGCTGGAGCTGACTCCTACAGCAGCAAATACACGCGTGTGGCCCGCTCAAGTCTGGCAGTGACCCCAGGCTAATACACCCAGAGTGCTAAAAGTGTGTTACTGGAGCAACCCCTGGCTCTGCAGGCAGCCGCCGAGGTATGGGCGGGGTGATCGGCGTTGCCTGCAGAGGAGAGGGTTTGGTGCACGCCTCAGCGGGCTTTCAGCCATTCTCCCAAGGTATGGGAAGCAGTACCTGGGAAGCTCTGGCCCGCAGCCCACTTAGGGGTTATTGTGTGTGGGCACAGCACATAGATAGCTGATCTACTTCTGAGCCAAAAGAGGTCCTGAAAGCTGCTGGTGGTGCCACCATACCTGTGCTAACAAACTCCTTCAAAGGCAGTAAGTGTATCAATAGCAAAATTGAAACCACCCATGAACACAGAACTGCCTAGGTAACCAAGGATGCCAACAGCACCATAGGATGCACAGCCAGACCATTCCCCAGCCTGTAATTTAACATTTCTACCCAGCTCCTAGACAGTAGGGCAGCCAGCATAAGCGCTGCTTCCCAGGACCATTCAGTGGTGTAGCACTCAATCCTGTGGTAGCATAGAGCAGCATTGCACTCAACCCTGTCATCCAAATTCTTCGTTGTTCTTGGAAAACACACCAGCATACCATGGCAGCAGCTGGTCTAATTGCTTCCTTTCATTACCATCTATGGATGCTTCTGTCAAGCTAACCTCCTTTACTGACTGGGCTTCTTTACAGCTCTTGACCTTCAGCCTCGTGAGAGGGTTTGAGACATGAGATACATTGTCCACTTCCCCCACAGTCTATTTTTTAACCACTCTCTGCCCTTCATGGTCATTCACAGCAGTTACTCTTTTCCACAACTCACCCTGCTGCACAGCCTAAATTGCAGTTTTTCTGAAGAACAGTACAGACAGGGTGTTTTCTGCTTCAAATAGGCTAGTAGCCATAATTTTTTTTTTTTTTAAGCTTTCCAGGTATTTTTTTGCTTGACAGCCTAGTTTCTTGTTACTTACTTTTAAATTCCTACAAGGAAGAATTCTTCTTTGATGTGAGGTAGATATGGCAGAGAAATTTCCAAAGTCCTATGAGCATTCCATCTCCTTGCTCATTCCCAGTAATCTGCATCATTTTTATCAGCATCTAAATAATGTTTAGCAGAATATCTGTGACACCTGAGTAGAAAAATCATTCCCCATGCGCTGTCATCAGCAACAGCAGCAGAATTACTGCAGAAACAGCACGGTATCAGGTCATTTACTGACAGAGCAGAATTAAACAGGTTCTGTTTTTCTAGACTTTGTAGTGGCCAATAATTAATAATCAGCCATTGAAATTTGTGTAGTACAAACTTTATTTTGCTTGAGCTATATTTTTTTTTAACCCCAAGAGTAGACTTGTTTCAGATCCTCAGTTCAACACCACCATGCTCTGATTCCAGCAGAGGGGATATAGGTCCCATCAGCCAGTGGTGGTGACCCTTCACCATCACAAGACTGTTTTCTTGGCACAGAGTCCCTTGGCAATTTTATCTCAGTCCTTTGGATGCCAAGAAAAAAGCAGGAGCCTGTCAAAGATGCAGATTTCTCAGGTTTGTCTGCATGACTATGAATTTGTGCTTAGAAGATGCTCCTTGACAGAAAGGTTGGATTGCCTACGAGCTGCAACAGCCACACAGACAAGCCAACACTGCTGGAAACTTCATGGAACAACTACAGCCTACCCAGGCAGGACAGAATTACCTTTAGCATCATTGAATAGAGACAAAATAAGCAACAGAAGATAACCACAACTATTTTGGACTGCTTGAGGACTACCTAGAGGACTTGCATCTGCACTTTGCACCTGAAAGCTCTAGCAATTAATTTTTGTAATGCTGGAGCTTTTTCCGCTTAGACAGGAACCACACCAGAACAAGGCAAGTTGATACAGAGAGAAGGCATGAACTTAAAAAAATGGATATGAGAAAAAATAAAGGAATTAAATCTACATTTATGAAGAAAAGTCCCAATCAGAAATACAGTGTATTACTGATCCCATAAAACTCTCCATCTTCACATTCTTCACATATGTAGCTAGACAGCAGGTTGCAAACACAGGGAGAATTCCTGTTGTGGGGCAAACTAGAAAAGTGAACTGAATATTAGAAGTTGAATTTGAATCAAAAACCAATAACCCCCAAAAGCAAAAACATAAGTTTCCTTCAGACAAGTATTTCCATTGCTTAGCTTCTGGAAAATTGCTCTATAATTAGAAAAAGAACGAACTTGGTTTTTACTATTTATGTAGTAATACATTTATTTTTTTTTCTGATAAGAACATTTGAGAGACCTAAAAAGTTTTTGTCTTTATTTATAGATTTGCAGAGTAAAGTAGCCTGAGCAAGAAAAAAGTATTATAAAACTAGGGCATTTTAAAACACTAAAATTATGCACAAAGCTGCAAAGTCAGTCCTTCTTGCAGCATTTACACTCCAGCCGACAGCTTGAGGTGAGACACGAATTGAGAGATGCATGCAGAGGACTCTAAAGGCACAATGCAAACTATTCTTGAGGGTGAAAAAATTGAAACAGCTAATTTGCAATAAACTTCAGTTTGAAATAATTTGTATTACTAGTAGTACCCAGAGAATTTCTTACACTGTCTGTTGTATAATGTACTTAATAGTCTACATAGTGCAAGTTTAAGGTCATATATGTACCATGCAGTAGATTGCTATAATGACACTGTCAAGGGTGACTCTCAGCAAGATGGTCTGGGTATAAACATCATTAGCCAAAGCATCTGCTGTTGGCCGGTGTCAGAGACAGGATATGAAAACAGAGAAGCTTTTGATTTTATATTGTAAGGCCAACAGGCTGCACAGAGATAGATTAGTTTGGGTCTCAGCAGCAGCTTAGTGCTGCCAGCTCGACTCAATTAATCTTCCTTTTGGGCTGTAGAAGCTGGCCAGGCACAGCCAGAGCCACGGCGCTGCTCTGCTGGGGCATCTCCCTGGAGTTTAGATCTCGCTGACTTTAGAGCAAATAGGCTGGGTGGAAAGGACCAGCCTGCGGAGGCCTATAAAGGTGGCTGCTGCTTTCTCTTGTGTGAGTGTTGTTAGAGACCGCCTTGTAGGGAGGCCACCTTCAGCAAGTGAGCTTACTCGCGGGGTGACTGCGCTGAGGGCACTGTAAGGAAAGAGATGGGGGATGAGCAAGAGAAAGTATCAGCGGGTCTCCAAGGACTTTTGTCTACTTTAAATACATGAAAATCAGGTGAAACTCTTACCATGAGATAAAGGCTCTTTAAAACATTACAGGAGGTTTAAATCAGTGGGTACCAGGAACGTGAGTAGCACTTACCGTCAGAAAAACGAGACAACGTCCGAAAGACGGGAGCACTACTGAAGGACCCTGTCTGTGATGGCTGTGCACAAGTGGATGCTGTGCCACATGAGGACAGGAGCGCTCATCCCAGTGCAGCAGGGCAGAGCCAAGAGCTCCGGGATGAGACTGAATATAGGGGCAGGGGGAAATCAGACTGAAGAGACCGAGTCACAAATATAAACCACATGTGGCCCCCAGCTGAGAAGGGCATGCACACAGCCGGCGCTGCTGGAGGAGCACGGGGCACCTCATACGGGACAAGGGAAACCATGTCAATGAGCAGCAGGAGCCATTACACGTGCGGACAGGCACTGCCTCGTGGCAGGTTTTCAGGAGAAATCAGCATACGGAGATGGAAGAAAACCACTGCAATTCTCCACATGGAATATAAATAAGGCTGTGCAAGTTAGCTATAGCTCGTTCATGTGAAACGTGCTGGGATCTTCTGAAGGAAAATTAATAAATACCTAAATCCCTTCACCCAAGAACCATCTTAGGCTGGTGCCTAGCAGAGTCCCCAGCACTGCATGCTGAGCATCGTGGTTGCAGCTGCACACTGACCAGAACTGGGACTGTTCCCCAGCACTCGGGCCAGCTGCCATGGAGCAACTTGCATCCCTACCATTAAATCCGCTCTCCAAAATAGGGGGGCTGCATCCAAAACAGATATTAGCACAGGATGATGACTACTCCCAACTCCCCACCTGTGCCCAGGAATTGCTTACAAGTGTGAAAGTTGGTTCAGGCCAAAACCATGCCAGAGAGCTCTCCAATGCTGCGGGTGGGACTGGGTACCGGTGCTCAGGCACTGCATAATTCACTGTCATATACACAGCTAGTGACTCTGAGCAGAAGTCTAATTCTTGCCAGGCACTGCAGACACTGCAGTTCACCTGTATGCTAAGCTATATGCAAAGACCATATAAATGTGTCTTGGGAGCTGCTGTGTAGGGACTAAAACTGTTCCTTGGTAGTAACAACTGACTCCAGCTACTGTGTAAAACAGTGACAGTAGCAGAAAAGCGTGGAGTGGCAAATTCAGGGGGTTGTGGGGTTTTGGGGGGGCTTTGGGGGGTTTTGGTTGGTTGGTTGGTTGGTTGGGGTTTTTTAAGAGGTCTGTGTCACTTGAAGAATATAAATTTGACTTCTGGACTTCAGAAATTGGTAGAAACTGTAGCAAGAAATAGAAGCAACCAACACTGCCCAGGACAATAGCCTGTGGAGGGATGTCCTAGAAAAGAGGGCAGTTATGTCTTGGCAAACTACCAGAGTTACTGCAAAGGTGATATACCTGAAGTAGTTTTCTTGGATTTCCAAGAAGCTTTGAACAAAGTCCTTCCCAAAGACCCCTAACAAACTAAGGCTGATGTTAAGGAAAAAGGGACATCCTTTATAAAATAATGTTTTTAAGAATGGGAGGAAAAAAGTTAGAAATAAAAAACAGCTTTCATAGTGGAGGTTTTGTTCCTGTAGGGAACTGTGCCTTTCAATGTACTCCTAAATGGTGTAGAAAAAAGAGAGCCCTTACCACAAACAAAAGCAGAGCTGTGAGGGTATCGCATAACTCAGTGATGGGGCAGTATGATGAAAGATGAGGTTCAACGCTGAACAGCCAGAGGATGTCCAGGGAACAGTATTCCACGAGGCAAAAAGCTTACAATCAGCAAGTAATGTTAAGCAGTATGATGAGGCTAGTAAAAGACCTGCATAAATTCTTTTCTTATTTCTACTGTTCATGAGGGTACTGCAGAAGGCGGCAACAGCAGCAGAGCAGATCATAGCCATGCTCTCAAAGCAACAACACTTTTCTGGGTAACTCTAAGTATACAGCTGGAAAAAATAAACCAGTTATAACTCTGGCAACATATCTAATTTTATTTTTAGACTGTTGTCAAAATACAATGCTTAAAAACATCAGTGGTAATGGAAATTTCTTTATGAGACCTACCTCTGCCCTTATTCATTTGCTATGTCAGTGGCTAGAATGAAATCATTTTTCATTATTTTATTCTATTAAATTGTCCTAGGATTGTGTGATTTTAATCTCTACTCTTCTCTGGTAACATCTACAACACATCATATGGTCTTATCTCCTTATCTCCCATTATTCTTTTGATCCTACATTTCCAAACATCAGTTTCGTTTCCCCAGTCTCTGTTGCCTGCAGTGGCCAACGTTACTGTTCCTTCTGTAACATCTCGACAAGAAGGGAAGGATTTCATATTCACAGAAACACAGCTTCCTAATGGAAAATGTTTTTCCCAGCCATGCTTAGGTAACCAAGGTGCAACACCCTGTCAGGTAAAATATGTTCTCTTCCATTTTAAATGATCTTCAGGCTAAGTGGGTTCTGCAGATACACAAAAGTGCTAAATGAAGTATCCGAACACAGAACTTCAGTTTCTCTATCTATTAATTCTGAACTCTGTTGAAATTCCGAACTTCATTGCCAGAAATAGCAGTTGCTCACATTATAATGGCAGAATCAGAGCAGCCCCGTTCTTGGATCATTTGCAGCTGGATCCCCTTGTTTTCAGAAACAGCTGGATCCTTCTACCCCTTGAGCTTTGCAGGCTTAAACTACATCTAAGAAACATGCTTAATATAAAGACTGCAGAACCTGGCAGAGATGTAAAATGCCACCTGCAGCATTTACCCAATTTATATGCTTTAATCTGATATTATTCAATGCAAGGAGAGATGCGTTAGTTATTCAAGATTCATTCTGGTATCAGAAAGCATAGGATTGTACCCAAGTCACACTAGAGTGGAAAAGCGAACATTTTCCATTAGCAAATGTGAAAACAAGTGCATCTTTTGTTTTCTGTTGGAACGGCATCCAGACTGGGCTAGTTTATGTTACATTCCTGGAGGGAGCACCCTGTTGCAGCATGTCATATATCAGATCTAGGCATGAACGCCTGAAAACTAACACTTGCCACAGGTGTTATAAATTCTTTGTTTTCTGTGTTCCACGGGATTTTTTTTTTTTTTCAAGTTTGCAGATAAATATTATCTGACAATGCCTGAAATCTAAAATCCTCTGCTCGCAGAGGAAGGACACCAAGGGTGGCTACATAAGCCTCAGCAACGTCAAGACCTCCTTCCCTCCAGAGCTGAGTGCCGTGCCCAGCTGGCTCCTGTCCTGGCAGCTGACCAGGCTGCCGAGCAGCACTAATTGGTATTTTGGGTTTTGTCCTGCAAGAACTCAGCACTAAAACCATTCAGCGCAGAAGCACTGCCCCAGTAACCACCCTATCTAGTCTGCATTGAAACCAGTCCACACGACCTGAGGGACACTTTAATCAGGATTCACTTCCTGAGCTATCCGGTTCAGTCTTCAGCGTCCCAAGGAAAACAGTCAGAGGGAGAGCGATCCTGCAAGCTGGGGAAAAGAACTGTGTTCCCCCAGTCTGCCCCTCCAGAAGAACTGATCTAGGATTACAAAATGCCTCTGCATGTAGCAGCAAGACATGAGATGTGTGTCATGCACAAGAAAAATCATCATCAAAATTTGACATGACAGATAAACAGAGGAGGCATTAACAATAGCCAGTTTTTTCATAGCCAGCTTAGATCCCTTGGATAAGAGCAGGCACACGATTAACCAAAAATTCTAGCCAATAGCTGATGTTATTTCAGCATTTTTCAAATGCTTCAACTAGAACCTTGTCAAAATAAACGGTGGATTTGTGCTGTATGTGCTTATATGGCAAGGTTGATCCATGCTGATACTATTACAGCGTTGTAAAGCATAAAATCTAGTTAATGGTTTCTGCCAAACCATGAATCAGTTGCAAAATAATGACCTGAAGTATGTTCTTTTTTCCATTCTCTAATATTTCTTCACAGCACAACCCAAACAATTGCTCATAATTAAACTGATTGGAGGAGCAGACACTGGCAGGAAATACACTGCTGGCACTGGTCCGATAGCACTTCATTGTCCTGAATTTAGAACAATTACATCAGTTCCTTTCATTTTGCAGAAGACGAGGAGGGGACCTGCTATTTTATCTTTTGCTCTCTATGAGCAAAATCAATGTTTATCAAATCTCCTGAAGCAGATTCATATATTTTTAATGAACAGTGTAAATGCATCCTTGGGTACCTTTGCCCATCCTGTTTCACCTTCTTTCTGGATGCTTTGTATTATTAGTCATGAGCCAGCAGATTTTTTTCTAGGAAAGCACGAGTAAATCAGCTTTTAATAATGGAAGGACAGAAAATTAAACATACTGTACTGCAAGCAAGCAAAGGTACAGAGTGAAACTGGAGTCCACATTTAAAACTACATGACTTGTGACTTCTTCCACATCTATGGAGCAAGAGTCATGCATACGTTATTTATAATATAACATTATAATGTACGTTATTTATAATATAACATCCCACAGCACTGTGGGGAAGCTAAAGCCAAATTTTGCTCTTGAGCAGATGTGTCCAGTTCAAACAAAATTTGAACAGAGACCAAAGAGTATGCTGCTACCTATAGAGACAAATAGTCAAAAGAACACTGCATAAACATGAAACTGTCTCTGCCATTTCACAGCAGTTTTGTGCCCCAGACTAGTCTTGAGTACCTACAGCTCACAGCTCTGTACATCTGTATGTAGATAGTAGCCACATTTAGGAGGTCCTATAGCTGAATGAGTGATCTATATTGTATGGAGCTTCTTTTTCAGATCCCGTGGCTACCTTGATAGAGCAGATGAGGATTCATCTTCATTCAGCAGTGCCTGGTCTACCTGAAGAGGACTGGGTGGCCCAGCAGTGGTTTCTTGCTCCCAGCAGAACATTTGCAACTTTGGGCTTGTACAGGGGCCAGTCACAATCTGGCAGTCAGTTAGTTACTCATGCATTCAATTAAAGTGCTTTTTCTCTCACACATGCCCAGAGATGTAGCACTTCCCATGAGTGGCTGTGAATAGATCTTTGAAGAGGTTCTCACAGAATGAATGTACCTCTGTTTCCCCAAAGTGCTGAACAGAGGGCAAACTTGGTTCAGAAATATAATCTATATTAGTATATTTATAACAAGGAAGATCTCTGCATTCATATCTCATTTGTTACCCATGCAGACTTTGAAACAAAATCCAGAGGGGTTTTGGGAGGATGGGGGAAGAAAAAAAAAAAATAAAAAGAAATACTTGTGAATAGAGCTCTGTGTAAGGAATGAGGAAGATACAGCTTGCAGCTTGCCTTCAGCAAATAACTTTGTTTCTTTGCCCTTCTCTTTCATGGTCCTAAGTCTTGTCTAACTGTATTGACGTCTCCTTGGGAGCCATAGCTGTGGCTGATGCCACTAGATTCAGTAGTACTATAAATCTCAAATACCATTAAGAATGATTTTGTATGTTCTAAAGATGAGTGTTTAAGTCACAGAATCAGAGAATTGTTGAGGTTGGAAGGGACTTCTGGAGATCATCTCAGAGGATGGCCAGCTAGAGCATGCCACTCAGGACTATGTCCAGTCAGGTTTTCAATGTCTCCAGTGATGGGAGGTCCACAGCTTGTCTAGGCAACCTGTTCCAGCTTTCATTCACCTTCACAGCAAAAAATCTCTTCTAAGTATTCTTTCTGTATTTCAACTTGTGCCCATTGCCTTTTGTCCTTTGACAGGACAAAAGAGAAGAGTCTACCTCCATCTTTACCTCCATCTCTCCTCCAATCAGATAACCAGCTCCCTCTCTCTCAGTCTCTTTTTACGTGAAATGCTCCAGGCCGTTCATCATTGTGGCTCTTTGCTGGGCTCCCTCCAGCATGTCCATGTCTTGTACTGGGGAGCCCAGAACTGGACACAGCACCCCAGATGTGGCCTCACCAGGGCTGAGGAGAGCAGAAGGATCCCCTCCCTCAACCTGCTGGCAATGCTTTTGCCAATGCTGCCCAGAATGCTGTTGGCCACCTTTGCCACATGGGCATGCTGCTGGCTCATGATCAACTTGGTGTACACCACAACCCCCAGAGTCTTTTCTGCAAAGCTGCTTCCCAGCCTGTCCTTCTGCTTGGGGTTATTCCTCCCCAGGTGCAGGACTTTGTACTTCCCTTTGGTGAACATCGTGAGGTTCCTGCCTGGCACTTCTCCAGCCTGTTGAGAACCCTCTGAATGGCAGCACAACCCTCTGGTGCATCAGCCACTCCTCCCAGTTTTGTATCATCTACAGAGCAAGTTCCAGACTCAAATAAACATGATGCAGATTATAATAGGAAGAGAATTACATTTCAACCTATCTTCCTAGGAGGTTTTGGTTGCATGGTTTGCACAGTCCCAAAGCTGCTGAGGCCACTTAGACTCCAAGATCACCGTCAGCTCACCCGTCAGAGGAACGGTGGGGCCACTGGGCAGAAAGGCCATTTGTCTTGTTCGTGCTGCATCGTGCAATTCTGCCATGAGAATAAATCAATTACATGGGAAAATGAAGGAGAAATAACAGCTGCTTATTACCGAAGTGCAGCAGCTCTGAGATGCAAGTAAAAAGTCAGCGTTTTTTATTGGATTTTTTCCATTTTGTGAACAATCTCCTTTTGCACTTTATCTTTCTGTATAAGAAGGAGGGTGCCTACTTTCTATTTATAACTTTGCTGGGAAAGATTCAATGTTTTGATTTTATTAGAACACTATTAAAACAGAAACATTCCAGAGCCCCAAACTGAAAGATAAATTCATATTCATGTTTGTGTTTCCTAGCAGAAACACTCGATGGGCACAGTGTAGTGTAACTGCTTGACTTGTACATTTGTACCTAGCACATCCAATGCCTTCTCTACCAGATAATCCTCTATGAGTAAACACTGACATTTAACTATTTTTAAAATTAATTATAACTTAAATTTCCAGATAACCCAGAATGTCTTTTCAGACAAGGAGGATTAAATTTAGGTTCTGAACAGACATAATTAAATAGCGATGTGCTTGAACGAGAGGGACATTCTTTTCAGGTTGAGGACTTGATGAAGATTAGTGTGTGCCAAACCAGTTTCCTGATTTGCCAGCAAATTTCCTGAATATTCCCAGCCTAATTGCTTAATCTGCTTCTCCATTTCCTATCTGCACAGGCGGCATATTCCTGCTTCCCTTCTTTCTGCTCTTTAGCTATCTTAGCTGTAAAATGGTAGGACCAGAGCAGCACTCTGCGGAGGTGACAGATATTAGAATAAGGGACAAGCAGTGCCGCAGTAATTACGAGTTTGTATTTAGGACACTTCAAAGACTAAACTCTTCTATCTCGTAGACAGTTTTAGTACACGCTGCCTTTAGAAACAAGATGCGTTTGAGCATTTGCTCTTTGGGCCATATTGTTCAGAGCAATTCTAACTAAGAGGTGTTTTTCTGCCCTCCCATCTCGTCTGCTTTTATATTTTAAGCATCTCTTTGGAGCAAAACTTAGATAACGTGTTATCACTAACATAAGAGAAAGTTTGAAGTACACAGAATACTTATCCCGTTCAACCACCTATTGGCCTCAGAAGAAAAGAAAAAAGTGTTTCAGTACATTTTGAATTCCATTCTCCAGGTGAACTTTGTTTGTGATATGCTAGGAAGAGATATGTATGAACAGGAAAAAAACACCCCAAGGCAAACCATTGAAGATTAAAGCACTCGCATATATTGACTTTCACATTCTCACATTGCACTTTATTTCTTGGTTCCATTCACCACAGGGAACAGAAGTACCAAATAGTCATTGTAATTTTTCCACCCAGGACCCTGAAATCCAAGAACAAGAAAATCAACCCCCTATGAGCAAGAAATGCCATCTCTATTTTGCCACCGCTGCTAGTCATCGCTGTTGATACAGCCCTCAGCTGGTGAGAGAGGAAAAGTGCTGGCAGAGCGCCGTAACCACTTCACCAGACCAGACAACAAAGAGTTAGAGATTGGAGAGGAGAGTCACCCTCAGAAGTGCTGAAAACAGAATGTGTTTTGTTATATTAATGTTTATTGGAAGCATAGCATCACCAAAGCATTTCTGAGGCAAACCAAGACTAGCCAGGAAACTATCACATATGGTATTTTTCATATTTCCAGTAATTTGACTTTTTTTTTTTTTTTTAACTACAGAATGATCACCAACACAAGTGCTTTATACTGGTGTCTTACAGAGCCGTGTCAAGAAATACCAGCTCAAGAAATGCCCCAAAATCATCCAGCCTGAAACACTAGCTTGCTGCTTTACACCAATTTGCAATGTCCCTCTGAGTAAAGTCTCTCCCGATGTTGTATCTGCTTGAAGAAGCACCGTTCATGTCCTGCTTTACTGCCAGAACAGAGCCCTGCCAAAGAATAGCTCTTGCAAGATATGACATTAAATCTGAGACTCCTTTTCTTTTGGACGGTCTCCCCTCCTGAAAGACTAACTGAAGAAAAACCTTGACAGAAAACACAACTAAACATTGACTTAAAAAATTATAAATGGAACTTGATTTTTAGCCATCTCTCTCTCCAGGCTTGATGAAGTCAATCCCATACTCACCCCCACCCACCCCAATGCTCAGAGCCAGGAAAACAGCTTTGTGCTACAGGACTTGCTGTTCACGCTTTAATCGGCAAGTTATTTCTAGTTGAATTGCACACTTATTTCAGACTTTAATTAGGAACTATGCTTTAATTTGCTTTTTCTTTGTCATCCATCACAATGGCATTTTATCACTGTGGTATAGCATCCTCGGATAGGACAGGAACTAGGACAAAACCTTTCATCTACAGGCACATGGGTTTCAGCCTTATTTCTGCTGTTCTAAGAGGTATGAATAAATTATGCTATAATTTTCTCTGACATGCGTTGTTAACTAGATCTCTCCAGCGATAGACACAGCTGGTGCTCCAGTCTGAGACTACACATGTGAGTTTACACAGAACAACTCACAGCAAAAATGTTTCCTTACAAGTTTTTTATCACAACAACAAAATGTCTTCTCCTCTTGGATTTTAATTCAACTGATTTTATCTTCAACTCTACCTTCCAAACCACATATACATACTTGCATTGGACTGCAAATGACCTCAGTCTGGTAAGCTCACACACAGACATTTAATCGCAAAAAGCCACCACCAGCCCCCCAAAACAGAACTCTACAAATCATCACTTAATGTTAACGCAGCTGCCTAAAATATTGCCCATCCAACAGGTGCTTCTACGTATTTTCAGTACTTTAACAATCATACTCTACATAATTATTGGACAATTATGTATTTCTTCAGAGTTTTTTGGGGGTTTTTAATGGTCGAATGACATCAGTGTGCCTGAACTCAAACTCCCTCAACATCATTTGAGTACTCAGTTGAAAATGTTTGCTTTTATTTATGTACAGTTGGAGACCACATCTTATACCCTAGAGTTTAATAACACTGCATTCAGGGCCAGAGTCTGACTACTAATATATAAAGACATAATATGAAAAGACATTCCTGTATACAGCAGGCCATATATCTAAGAGAAGGAAAAGGTTCCTTAATCTCTGCCATTTTGATGGAAAAACTCTATGCCAGCTGATAATCCCCTTTTTTAGTTTGCATTACTATCTAGGAAATTCCTGACTAATTGTCTACTTCATCTAGTGAAACACTAAACATAAACCAGAGAAAAAGTTAATAAAACAAAGGAATGGCTCTGCATTATCTACCTGTCTTTTCTGCCAAAACTAATTTAACCCAAATCATGGTTTAATAAAAACCACAGGAGATCGTTCTGCCCCTTCCAACACAATGGCATTTTCTACAAAAAGAGAAATTTTTATCTTTGAAAAAAGTTTTTAGAGGCATTAATTCTAAATTTCAGCCATATTCTAAGAGAAAAGGAAAAACTTACTGCCTTCCATTAGGAGGAGAAATTAATACATCTTCAACAGTCCTTCAAACACAAAAATCATGGAGCTTTGTGAATAAAGAAACGTGACCAAACTGGAAATCTCTGCCACACACAAAGTCCTGCCCTTGAGGGAAGGTGAGAAAAGAACGAAGCATATCTTCCAGGTCTGAGTCCCACTACTCAGTTACTCCTACGAGGTATGCTTATGCTGCAGCAAGTAGCATAAATCCTGGTCTGCTTCCATGGACCAGCAGGACACACAAGGTGATGGCATGGTCCCACTTTCACCTCCCGTGCAAGTACTTGGAGCTACGGATCAATACAGAGTCACATGCACGCACCTTCAGAAAATAGATGAAGTTTCCCAAATTCCCACCTGCCACACTCTCAGAAAGCCCCTGCAGAGGACACGAAGAGGGGATGCTCAGATTCCTGCCAAAGAGGAAACGCAAGAGCAGCTAGCAGGCGGTGCTGTTATTGATAACTATTCCTAAGTAAAGAGCTATTCAGCTGCAGACTTTGGAAATTACTGGGGTAATTCTTGCTTTATACATCGCCATCGCTTTGTGACACAGCCGCTAACCCAAGGAAGCAGTCAGCCCTGAGCATGATGAAGCCACCTGGCATTAGACAGAGGACAGGTACAACATGTGCAGAACCTTCTCAGCACCAGCACGGTCTGGCCAGGGGAAATAAGACCTCTCGCCCCTGGGGCTGAGCATGCCCAGCTATCGCAGAAGTCTTGTTCTCCTGAAAATGGGCCACCAAGCCGCTGCCTGCCACCCACCCCAGCTGCCAGCTCTGCCCATAGACAGACCACTGCCGCATTTCGTTCCCCGCTGCCGCTGAGGGCAGAGATCCCCCCTACGCTGACCTCGAGGCATTGCTCCTGCAGTGGGGAGAGAGGTTGGTGGCCATAGCCTAACGCCCTTGTAGCCGCTGTAGCCTAACAGAGGATTTGGGCTAGTACTGACCGAAGTTGTTTTATTGGATGAGATCACGGCAACATTTTTGGAGAGTCATACACACATCACTGGAAACAGAGTGGGAGCTCAGAGGAGCAGCTCTCTCAACTGGAAAGCTTTAAAGCTACCAAATACTAAGTGTTCATTCGGGGGGTGAACTTTCCATCAGTAATTAAGGAAAGCTTTTCCATTAGAGAGAGCTACATTAAAATTCTTTTGCATCATTAAGAACAAAACCCTCCTTAAAAGTTTGGAAAGATTTAATAAGTCCTATAAGCTGGTAGGAAAAAGAAAAGGGAAAAAAAAAGACCCTTGAATTGTGTGGGGGTAACAGATTATTAAAGATTATTTCTTCATTATTTCATCTCCCAGGTAAAGGCAGAGTGTCCATAAATAAGAAATCACATGGAGAAGTCTGTGCTGGCTAAGTGACCACATCAGCAGACTTACGAAGCCTTTCCAGCATCTCAAAAAGGCTGTGGTCAGGCTAACGCTCTTCACGAGCATCGTCAGAAATAATGAGCCATCACCTCCCGACAGGCCGTTTCTCTCCAGCGCTGCCAGGCCTCCGGGGCGAGGAGGCAGCTGTGCCTGCGCAGGGACCGTCACCGGGAGGTTCAGCCCAAGTTCAGGAGCTGCGGCTCGCACGCCCTCCTCGCCATCTGGCCGCGGACAGCATCGCTTCGCGTTTTGTTACAGAGCCACGCACACGGGCTGGAACGTTCTCTTTGCTCATTTTAATAGGAAACGCTGCAGAGCTGCTGTACAGTTCAGAACAACCACACCGAGTATTTGCAAATATACTCTGCGAGGAAAAAACAATCACAATGCATGGAAACAGCATTCACTGCTCGCGTTTCACCTTCCTGTACGAAAAAGGCTTTAGGCTTGCCTAATTTATTTGTGGTTTGTCTACTGCATCTCATTGTATTTTTACAGAACAACTTAAATTTGCTTTAAAATAGATGTCTATGTTTTGCCTTTGAGTTCCACTATAATAAACTGTGTTCTGGATTAATTTCTGACTGAATGGAAAGCTATTCAAAGAAATAGTTTTCAGTAAATACTCATCGCACCCAGAATACTTCATTATTTTTACTGTTATTCATTCCAGAAAGAGCTTTTATGCATGGCCACACTCGATTGTGCTTATTTGGAATGCAAATCGAGAAAAAACCCCAAAGCAACCAAACAAAAAGTAATGAATAGCTCATATCTTTGGGAAAGCCCCTTTCTGCTATCTTCCTCTGATCCATAGGACACTTGAAAGGAAGAGACGCAGTTCTATGTGGTATCCTTTTCAATGACTTAAGTTTTTAAATGGTTTGGGCCTTGAGGAGGTGTGTTGCCTGCCAGAGCGTCCCATGAAAGATGCGTTCATTTACACTGACGCCAGTGGATCCCAGTAGGATGAACGACTGGAGAACCCAAAGGAAATGGGATTTGCAGATGCCTTGCAGAGGTATACGTGACTAAGCAACACAGAGAGAAAAACACTTGCTTGTACCTGAGTTTGCTGCTGAAGGATCCCAGGAATGCTCAAAAGCCCCAAAGGTCTTTGAGAGCAATAACGTGACTGGATTGTCCACCCATCTTACATGGTTTGCATTTCCTGAACGTGACTAGAAATGGTACCAAATTATATGATGGTCCATGCTTTGCATAGCTCTAAAATGCATTTAGTGCACCAAAAGGGTGTGTAAGTGATAAAAGCCAGCAGCACGTCCAAATTATTTGTAAAAATCCCATCCCATGTTACCCTTAGCTAGAAATGAACTCATTAATTTGGGATGGGATTTGCTCTACTTAAATTAGCCATCTAAAGGTTAGTTGGCTAGGGCTGAGCTAGTCACTGCGGATCCTCGGCGTCAGCAGAAAGCAATGCACACCTCCCAGGAGGCGCGATGAATCACAGAAACCCAGTGATGCTTTTTTCCAGAGCGTCCTTCCAACAACGTGCACTTCAGGAACTTCAGAGCCAGCGTTTGCAGCTTTGTGTTAAAACCTGTCAAGGGCTCCACTGCAGACCTCTCTCTTCTCTTAAAACTGACCACTTTCTCCTACACTCTCTTTCCTAGCTTTCAGCGTGCTATTTACCCTCATGAAGATCTTTCTTCTGATCCCACAAGTGCTTACTTCTCTGAGAACTTGTGGCATTTTCTTTGCAAAGCCATGTGGTCTATCTCAACCTTTGTCCACACTAACTGATCCTTTCAAGGGCTTCCAGGCAGCTTGTAAGGCATGCGTGACTTCCCTCCAGAAGCTAAGCCAACTCTTCCATAGTATATTTATTCAAATTTCCACTAATATTTCATTTATTATTGCATCTATACTTTTTGTTCAAGTCCAAACCGATCAGAAGTTTCCCAGAGCTTACCAGTACCTTTTAAGAACAAGCCTGCATTATATGTTAAGACACTTCTCATGCTCACATGAGATGACAGAACTCCAGGTAGCAGCTCAGCTACGTCACTCTTCAGTTCCTGTAGCAGCCTTTGGTGAACGCTACCTACTCCTGATTACCTTGTTTTGTCAATTTGGTCTATAAAGCTTCAAATCAGTGTTGCCAGAAGCAAAGCTACACCCCCCTTCCGGTCAGCAGATGTGCAGTTGCTCAATATTTGCAGTATTTACAAACCTATTTTTTTAATCTTCATTTTGAACTGACTTGTTTCCTGTCTTATACTTTGATCGCAGGCTTTTAAATATAGAGATATTTCTTTATCATATGAACTTATTGCCTTTAAAAATAGCCTGGACAGTGCAAACTCTTCCATAGGTCCCCATTATTCTGGCAATAAAAGAGAACTTGGAAGAACTATGATCAAGTCCCAAAAAGGGGGGGGGGGGGGGGGAAGAAAAAAAAAAAAGAGCAGTGCTAGATACTTTCTAAGTGTTGGAAAGACCGTCTTGACCCCCACAAAAAGCTCTAAGTCAGCTTTTCCTGTCAAGACAGAGCTATCATCACTCTGGCTGCCTCCTCCCAGAGGAACAAAAAACATTGCAGATGTTGACAGGGCCCAATTTATGGTTTGGGGTTCTTACTGATATTCAATCATCCAAGCGTTAAGAACACATCTATTAGATTTCTCATACGTACTCATCCAGAGCTAAGTTACGCAATTCACCTTCGTGACTCTTTCCTTCAACCTTCAGATACAGAAACACAGTTTGAGCACCCAGAGCTCCAGAGCTGCAATTCAGACTATTTGAACAATTTCAGTTCAGAAAAACTACTTAATTATGAAATAACAGCCCCCAAGACTCTTTTAGCTTCGGGTCAGATACCACTTCATCTGCAACAGCTGAACTCTGAACAAGTCTTAACAGAAAGATTTCAATCTGCAATAAAAAATACCTCAAAAATACCAGTCACCAAGCATTTTCATGCAAGTTATGTGAAATTTAAGCTGCTGCCTCATCCATTATTTCTGAAGAGGTCCCTCTTCTTCTGCATAGTTCCCCTTTCTAACAAATACAACTTCTTTGTTCTACAGAAATGAGTAACCTACCTGCATTTAACCTGACAACACTATTGGGGGAAAAAACCCCAAAACCGCCAAGCCAGCCATCTCTCCCACCTCCATGTCTGCAAACAGGTTATTCAAATTTTCATTAGGAAAGCACCTTTTCTTTGTTCTACAAAATTCCACTCACCTTATATGAGGATATAAACCTCCTAACATCACCACTCCCTACTGTAGCCCAGAGTTAGAGCAAACATCTAGCTAAGTACCACCAGCCCAGGATGAGCTGAGGTGCTCCCGTACAGCCTGAGAACTGGAAACACCTGGAAGCTGTTAGGGCAGCTGTGCCGAGACACAGCAAACCAGGTAATGTTTATGTTCCACCCCTGCGGCTATTTACAAAACCCTACAGCAAGTTCTCAGCAACGCGTCCTCTTGCCACGCTGTGATTGATGTGTGTAAGCACTACGGCCCCTCTCTCGTACGCAAGCTGTGGGTGTAGATAGTCTCGCCGGTCCTATGGCAGAGATCAGCAGAGGCAGCTACAGGTTCAAACGTTGCTGCTGACTGTAGCATGGTGTAAATGCTTGCACTGGAGTTTATTTTTATGAAATGCATTCATTTTTAATTTAAGATTGCATATAACCTCATCCCCACGCTTCTGTGAAGGGATGTGCCGCAGGCAAAGCCTGAATTACTGTCACCTATTATATTAGCATGTAATTAAGAGGCTCACAAAATACCTGAAGTGAAGCTGAGGATGGCTGCCTAGGCCACAAGGCATCACTAGCTGTTCTAACGGTGCATTTTTTCACCTAGGTTTCACCTGCAGACTTCACAAAATTCTGCGGGCACTTTCCCACTTTGAAGGCAGCAAAACAGAAATGCAGAAAGTTGAAAATGACCGAAAACGTAAAGGAGCCTAGAACTGAGCCAGCTTTTCCAAGTACTAAATATACATTATTCCCTAAACAATACTCACAGCCATGGGCTTTCCAACCCTTCCCCTTCCCCATCACCTCTGCTCCTTCACTGCACAGGAGAATCCCAGAATATGCCGGTGTAAGAGTCTTGGCCACACTAAAAGGTTGACTCGACTCGTGGTCATCCATCAGGCTGGGTGAATTTAGGATCAACGTCTGTTATTAGGAGGAGGATAATAAAAGGGAGAAAACCCTTCTCTGATGATGAGGTTATGTAAAGGCTCACGCAACTCAACGAGGTGGGCAACTGGTTATAGGGCTGATCCCTCCTTTCTCATTTATGCTGGTACCAAAGAAGAAATATTTTTGATTTACAGAAGGCTGGAAATTGAATACGACTTCTTTCTTTGCAAAAATAGTTCAGTAAAACTGAGCTACTTGTCACTTACTGGTAAGTCCATAATATGCCTTTTTCATCAAACCCTGCAGATTCATCCTCAGGCCGGAGAAGTGCCGAGGATCCAATGTTTATTTTCAGACTTTTGTCAGTATGATTTTTGTAACCCGGGGAACAGAATTTTGGAACATGTCTTAGTTTTGGGAATTCCTAGGATCAATCTAAAGCAGTTAAATCATTTTTGGAAGACGGTTATTAAGGTATAGCATCTTGAGAGAGATTTGGGCTTTTTTTTTTTTAACAGAATTCCTAGTCCCATCTAATTTATTACTTGGGTTTCCAATATTGGATGATTCTCTCAAGCCCATAAATGAACTTCCCCACGCTGCCAGTCCCAGCCTCCCCCGTTTGCAGTACCCAACAAGCCACAGAAAGCCACCTAGTCCTTGGGTGCTTTTAGCTGACGTTGGGTTTCTCCGAAGCTGGTGATAGCTCTAATATGTAAAGTTACAATGTAGCAAAAGGACAATTCCATAGAGTTGGATGATTAATAAAGTATTATGAATACGTTTAAAGGTAAGACCACGATATACGCACAAGGTGCTTCAGGTACATGCCAACACTACTTCATGCTCGGCCCGTTTGGGGTACAAGGAACTGAACTACGCACCTATTGCACGGGAGCAATTCCAGTTTGCCATCCCCACCCCTTCTCCATCCATCCTGTGGTTACACAACACACAAAGAATGTTACACAGGGCATGACCTCCTCCTACAGCCAAGTTACCTGTGCCAGCGCCTAAATTCTACCCTGTTCCCTTCTCCTGCTGACAAGCAGAGATGCTTCAGTGACTGCTCTAAATGTTGACTACTTCTCTTTACCCAAGGGCGTTGTGGGGTTCCAAAAAGCACTGAAGTCATCCTGATGTGACAAACAGCAGCAACAGGAGAGGTGAAGCACAGAAAGATAAAGCACCGCAGCAGAGACTGGTGCTTTAGTACCCAGTAAACACGTGTGCCGATTCCCACACCGGCTGCAGTAGGACTGGTTAGTGTCCGCTTTCCACAAACGCTCGTACGACTCTGTGTTGGAGGAAATCCTGATACAAGTGGATTGTTATTTTGTTTTTCTGTTTCTTACAAACTGTGTGAGTCAAGTTGTGAGTCTGCAGGAAGCTCTTGTGACAACTCAGGAAAACATCATCTTAGCAATACTGGCAGTAAGTGCCAGCAAGAGAACACAGATACTGCCACTACCTGCATGTAATCACCTGAGCTTCTGCTTCATTTTCTGCATGCAAAGGGACCAGCCATAAACCAGTCTTCTCCTAAAATTCCTCTACTAAAGGTACAGCATTTTCTGGTATACAAATTAGACTATTTGGTCTGCCACATTGACCAAATTCTACCTGAGTCTTTCTGCTATTATCAAAGAGCATTTTGAATTTCTAGGGATTCTGCCACTACTTACTACAGCACCTATGCAGCCATTCCACAGCACTCCCATGTGGAGCTGCATCCTTCTTCCTCTGAAAACAAACTATTATTAATCCTTTAGAATAATCCACGAAAGGCAAAAATATTTCACTGACAAAAAAGAGCAACTGAATTACTCTTTCTGCCTATCATACATGGTATGTGAATGTCACAATTTAATATGGAGAAAATAATTGTTGACGCAATAATTACATAGAATTTCATAAATGATATGATATGTGCAATTTAGTGTTTTATTAAACAAATACAGTAGCTAACCAAAATCTGATTGCTGATAATGAAATTACATTTCAGCCTATGTCACTATGGTAATTATTGGTCATCTGAAACAATATATGCCCTAGAACATAACGTAGAAAATTCTCTTCCTGCGAAATAAGAAATACAATAGAAATAAAGTTAAGGGACATGTTTATTTCTGAGCTTTCTGCAAGCAAAATTGCTTTGATACAAAATGAGTTCAATGATACAGTGCTACCATCCACTCAAGCAAAAGAAAACCTCACATTTACATGAATGCACTTTATATTGATATTCTTACAGAATAATAGTTCAGATATCCAGAATGTGTCTGGCCTCATTGTAAGCAATGGCACAGAGATGCTGCAAGGTATCAGAGTATCATATTACTGGCGAGTGCTTAATTAACTCTGTGAGTTCTCTGAGAAATGCTGTATAAATAAGGGTACTGTGAATGTGGGTTTGTATTCCTTAGTAGTTTTGACATACATCCTTTAGTGTTTGTTTAGTTAGCTCAAAATGTGTAATTGTGTCTTTTGGCTTTTTAGTATTCTCTTTTTCTTTTTTAAAGAAAAATCATGAGGTATCCTTTACTGTTAACTAATGACATAGTGATAGGCCTATTTTATTCAGGTTGCAGAGACTTACTGTACATTCAGTACACTGTACATTCGGCAATTATTTTTAGTGTACTTTCTACACATTACTGTGTACAACTGTTAGTTTACATTAAAACTCTTCCCCCTTCTCACAGGATATGGCATAAACAAAAACAAATCTGACAAAAATTATACACATAAAATAAGAAGACAAATACACAAATAAGGCCATCTGCAGAATTAAAAATCCACCTCTTGCGATATTTCACAATAATTTCTACATAATATTTTACATCTTACGAACTTAAATACTTAATGCAAAAGTAAAAGAACTTTACGGAACCCATCATATTATCTCTTCAAGGACTTGTCCAATTTGCTGGCTAGCGGCCTTCTCTGGGGAGTTGGAATTTTAGAAGGCTTGGCTGATCCTGGCCGAGTACCTGCTCGGGGTGTTGGTCTGCTTGTAGCAGGAACAGTCTCTGACATATCCGAGCATACAGACTGGATTTCCGAAATGTCAAAGTCAGATGCGTCACTGCCTCGGCGGCTACTTGACCTGCTGCCAGCCTTGCTTCCTGCTCGGCTTCCAGGTCTGCTTGGAGTTCTTCTGGTTTCTAGAAAGAGAAAAGATATCCATCAGTATTAGAGGTAACGATGGAAAAGGAGTGCAGGTCTTTCCTAGGCCTTCAGAAACCCCCAAAATTCCCCATTGCGCAAACTAAACTTTAGACCTCTGGCAGGCAAGCTAGACAACGATCAAATTTCATCTTGATATTGAATAAGAGCATAAAACACCACCGTATCTCCCACTAAAGAGAAGGAAATGTGAGATCAAATGCTGAGACATAGTTAATTTGTCACTAGCACATCTCATTAAAAATGTATAATCCTGGCAGCTTGACTTGCTAAACATGCATTGTATATTCACTCAACAGCCAGATTCTTGCTTTCCCCTGCCATTTTCTCAGCTACAAATTGAAAGAATTCAGCATCTGGCCTCTCTGTGCATTCATGACTTCCCAATATATGTACCTTGGAGAGGCAGATGAATATCCCAATTTTTAAATGTGTACCCCTCTTTTTTTTAAGAAATCAAAACGACACAGTTGAAAGCTGCAAGTAAACAAGGGCAGAGTACACATTCTCCCAAACAAAGCACTGAGTAAATGAGCTCTCAGCAAGCCTGCTAAAGCAAAAGCCTGCCCAGACAGTGTGCCATGAAGAAAAAACCACAATAAAGATTCTTTAAACAGAAAACCATTAATGTGGGGTTTCATAATTTCCCAATTACATATTGAATCATAGAATGGTTTGGGTTGGAAGGGACCTCAAAGATCATCTAGTTCCAACCCCCCTGCCATGGGCAGGGACACCCTCCACTAGACCAGGTTGCCCAAAGCCTCATCCAACCTGGTCTTAAACACTTCCAGGGATGGGGGAATCTTGTTGATCTTGACAAATCTGGTTCCCTGTATGTGTGAAGAACACCAAGTTGGAACTGAAATCTCAGGTGGCTCATTTTTCAAATCACCTGTAACTTAACTCTCTTTGAACAGGATTTTCCAGCACTGCTCAGTATGCTCTGCACAGCTTAAGGTGTGAAGGAAAGCTAGTAGAGCTATCTTCTGTTCTAACCATCCAGCCCTCTCCCTTGCATAGAGCTGCTCTGAGGATCCTGGAAAAGCACAGCTTCACTGCTTTCTATTTTCATATACTGTTTTAATAATCTCTATGGGATATTCCATCAATAAGGTCATCTACAGCTGCTCCCTGCAGTTGTTCTTTCAAAAGAAATGGACAAGTCATGATTAAGTGACCCCTTCGCTCCATCACAGTGGAGCTTGACTACTGTGAAGAACTGGACCCTTGCTTTTTAACTAAATGCTTCTTCCCTAGTTCCTTAGGCTGATACATTGAGATACCATTGACAAGAAGGTTGCCGTCATGAATTTGTACATCCAGAGCTGAACGGGCAACATGAATGTGGAGACAGTAGGACTGTCACTCCTTCCCGCTCTTCTGACAGCTCCCTCACACCCTAAAGTGACCTGAAGAATTCAGCTCTGAAGTCAAGATACTCACCTGCAAACTGAGCTCTAACTCTGGTAGCTGCTGTTGACAGGATGCCACTGTCTTCTCCAGAGTGGAAACCCTTCCCTGATAGATATCCTGGCAGTCTGAGTTTACTTCCTTGAATTGGTGTTCCCTACGTGAAGAAAAAAAAAGTAATGTTTTTTTCAATTGTCGCTACTGAAGATAAGGGCAGGTATTAGGTAGTACATAGCTTAGAATATGATCATCATAACAGTCACTGTGAATCTGAGATACTGGTTTGAGTCACCATGGACATTTTTCATGATGTAAAGTTTTGAACATTCCTTTAGCAGTTAGTATTTGAAGTAGTCCTTAACATTTTTGCATTATTTGTGTGTATTTCAATGCATATAAAGAAAGAAAAATGCTACCTTCTTATAATTAGTCAAGCACATAAGATTAGTTGATGGTACATGACTGAAATAAACAGAAACAAGTAGTTGAGGTTTTATGTCTGCACAGCTTCCACCATTCTGACTGTGGTTATAGGTGGTGAATACATCGGTTTAAATTTCATAAATATTTTGATGGTAAAACAAACCTACAAAATTTCAAAACCTTTTGCTAGGAAAAAAAGCAGGAAAAAAAAGACATAGGACTAACTAAAGAAGTTCTTGTTATCAATATATTGTCTGAAATGTCTCCACTCCATAGTCTTACCCTGCCTGCTTTCTCATTTCTGAAATAAAATGAGCCTTGATTTACAATCTCCCCCAAATGGGAAGATTTCTTTGAAAGCCACAAAAATTAAATCCTCGAATCTCAAATTTTTTCCAATTTTCTGTGCCTTTGATCCCCATACAGTGGTGGGGTAGAATCAGGTACTGAGAACCAGGATCCAGAGGAGCGTGTTGGGAGCTGCCTAGAACTAAGCACGGAGCAGAGGCCTGGCAGCTGCCAGCTTGGACTACTACTGGCTCATCCAAAAAAAAGAGCATCGAGATGCTACAGAGCAAATAATCTGCTGGCTCTGACAGGGATGGTCACAATGTTAAACTCTCTTTAAAGCCAAGTACAAGTGCTTAACCTCCCATCAGCCACACGTTGGATATCTCTGCTACACAAAGACTGCTTGGGAGGATAAGGAGAATGCCCCCATTACCCCTGCTGAAGCTGCTGCACTTTGGGCGAGGCATTGGGATAGAAGAAAGAGACCAAGCTCGTTCTTCAGTTTAACCTTAAACCCAAACGCAGCCTAAATATAAAACACACAACCGCTCTTGGGCAGAAAATGCTGCAGAATGCCCTAGAAATTCACTACAACCTACCCCACCCCAATCGTTCCATTTATAATCTTAAATCATGGTGGCTTACACAAAAGAAACTCACTGAAACTACTGGCAGGTGTAACAATATGGTGTCCCCGTTTGAAATCAATGCCAATTGCTTTCACCTCACTGTAATTCAATAAAAACAATACCTTTCCATGTCTATAAACCCTTTAAAGTACCATCAATTAATCTTACATTTCAGTTACCAGCTAAGAGATGAAAGAAAATATATTAGAAACTGACAATTGACTCCACTCTGTGCTGCTGTTAATCATTCTACGCAACAGCCCTGTGTGAAGTGCTGTACGCATACACACGCCCGCAGTGTGCACAAGTATCGCACCCCCTCACACAGAAGGAGAGAGTGAAAAGGTCGTTATGCATCTTTGAGCAAAGCCACGGTGAGGTCATGTGAACTTAGCACAGGAAGGTGTCACATGAACAGCAACAGGTGTCACAGCGCAGATATGTGAAAAGCAGATACAACAGACATGATGGTGGCACAAGCTTCCCCTCACCGAGCCCTCCATCTAACCCAGGGCAAGAGTAACTCCTACAAGTGGCCAGTCAGTTTGCAGCCTGATCCAGCTGCAATCTTTTCACTGACTGCAATGACATCACAGAAGACACTTTGGCTCTGAGCCCATTCAAATTTTGGTCATACAGCTCGATGGCCAGCAAAATCCTAATCGCTCTACTAGCAGTTTCTGTGTAAGTCATGGGCTGGAAATAAGACCAAAGCTTGTTTCCTGTTAAGTCATCAAATAGCTATCTTATTTGAGCAACGATTGGTCACTACCCCCCTAACCAAAACTTTCAGTTGTTGGAGAGATTTCTGTATCAGAGTCAGTCTTTTGTGCCATCTTCTTCACAGTGACCGGATATTTATTTAGTGGTTTTGCTCTGGAGATCACAATTAATCTCATTCCCTCAGTTCATTAATATTACAGTACACTATTAAATCAAAGTAAACAATTTTAGGAAAGAAACCTGCAAAGTATATAGACTGCTGCATTTTTTTTTAAAAAAAAAAAAAAGTACTTTTCCACATTTGCTCATACAGTTCATTGCATACTGCTATGATTTATTAACCTAAATTCATTGAGGCTGAGTTTTCCTAGAAGTCAAAAACCATAACACGCAGAAGATAAAAAAAACCCCAACCCCAAAAAACCAAAACAGACTTGGAAAAAAAAAAAGGAAAGAAATAATTTGACAAAGGTCTAAAATAAAGACAATGCATTAATATGCAAAGGATGTTGCAGCTCTGAAGCACTGAAACTCTAGTGGCTGTTAGTGAAGTGACAGCTTTAGTGAAGGAAAGTCATTAGACTAGAATCTCTGTCCTTACTGTACCTCTGCAGATGACCCTTGATAGTCTGAGGATTCTGGTGGCTTAGAAGGAGTTGACGTTTTGCTGTTTGTCAACCATGGTTTACCATAGTTGCGAGTTAAATGATGGGGTGTCTGTATGAAACAATGGCAAATCAAAATATGAAGGACAGTAGATGGAAAACAATGTCATGGAGAAGGATACCCAGGTTTTCACAGAGAGATCAAATCTCCTAGTAGAAATAAAAACTAAGCAGAAAGAGTTGGTGACAAATGTTCTGAAACAAAGAGATGGCAGAGCTTATTTTTTAAACAAGATGGAGCTGTTCATTGCTGTTTCAGATCTTATTCCCAAATTGCCAGTTAGCCTGTGCCGCACCTTAAACGTAAAGAATTCTTCTATTCCCGTGTTGCAAACAAACAGTAGAGGAAATACACTGAAAAGACTTCTCAGATCCTCCCCAGATTATGAAATAAAATTGAGATACTCCTTCCCTATCAGCTAGGGAAGGCACCAATATTGTTGGAGCAAGGAAAAAAGAAAAATCTATACCCCATTTGTTAACCAGTGCAGTTTTGTTTCTCCTTACCTTTGGTGTACTCGTAGCAACTGCTTGCGGGGCAGCTGCCTGGCCGGCTTGACTTGACAGAGAAGTAGATCTGTTGGGAGAAGCACCCCTCGAAGAGGGTCGTGATCTACGGCCCCTTGGTCGGAAAGCTGCCATGCTCTGACTAGCACCATCTGCCAAAATGAACTTTTCACGCAGCTCCACATTTGTCCTCCCTTTAGCTGCAGCAAAGAAAGGTGCTCATTTAGTCAGATATAAAAATTGTCACAAGGCTGTTTATTGTCATTTTTGCCATGCCAACTCCAACACATTTTAACAATAAATAAAATGCATTACTACGTAATGCATTTATTTTGGACACAGAAGAGTTATGTGCAGAACTTGCTTATTCTAATACTTTATGCCAGCAGGAATGAACCACTGTCAAAGGAAGTCAGCGTGATAATGGAATGCTCAACGTGCTAAATCATTGTTAATCAATCAACTATTAATACATAGACACAACCTGATGAGCAGTTTTGCTAACTCTACAGCTACTCATAATAAATAATACTTGCTTGGATGTTCCAGAAGAAATTGCTAAGTACAAATTACAGGAAAGCAGCAAATATATTTATTCAAAACGATGAAGTTATGTAGTTTGGCAACATGCAATGATGAACATAAAATCCAAACTATGATGAGGTAATGGGTGGCTAAGCACTCACACACACATACAAACACACATACGAGAGAATGTTCTGCAAGAAGAGATGCAAGACATGTTAGCATTTAACCGTGTCAGTGTGAATGACAATTGTTTTTGAAACACTCTTAAAGCATGTCAAAAAAAATTAGCTTGCAAAGCACCAGCCCATGTAGGAACACATTAAGCTAAACGTGATGGGTGTAGCATATTGTTAAAAGTATATATTTTAAGAAAGTGGGAAGGAAATGAAGAGAGAGGAGAAGAGGAGGAGGAGACAAAGAGAGGGGTTTGCCAACCTATAGTAGGCTGAGTGGTAATTGAAGAGTTTGATTCCGAACGTAACATTTTACTCCCGTGATGATGAACTAGAAAAAATGACACAGGACATGGGTCACATTAAAGAAAATCGTTAGCAGGAGAAGAAATCAAGTACAGCAGCTGCATATGCAAGAGACTCAGAGCACCAGGCCAAAAGACAGGACTCAGAGCAAAAGCTGTCTCTAAGTGCTCTGAGGTGAGTTCTCAAAGGTCTCCTAGGCAAAAAGGAAATAGTGCTTGGATAGACTCAGCTGCAGTCCCAAGTATACTTGTGCAATGGTATTTATCTGCTGACATAAAGAGGTAATAAAAGCTAAAATTATTTTATATAACTAGGTCCACTACTTGTTTATGAAAACAATTCTATGAAGTGTGATTTATCTGAATACACGAGAAGCCCTTGGTGGAAATGCAGATTTACGAGGTGAAGTGCTTAAGAAGTCTGAACCGACACCACTGACGTCAATGACTACTTTGCACCACTGACTTCAACAAGACTAGGATTAGGTACCAATGCACAACGTCCAGTGTCTGGATGATTTTATAGAGATTGACTGGCATTCCTTTAGACCCACTGTGTTGACTTACTCATCTGCTCATATATTTCCCATGAAAAAGGGGTAAAATACTATAGAAAATACTATAGATATACCTAGAATACAAGGTTTATTAAAGAGGGGATACAGTTCCAAAGCACTCTTAATCTGAGGACAGTAATAAGGAATTCCAATAAATTAGACAGTAAGTATTGTGTATCTCAGTGTCAACCCAAGTAGGAATTGCAACAGTCTACCTGTCGGTAGGCCTAAGGAAAATGTTCAGGGTACATCAAAGCTAATCAAGTTAACCCCTCAATGAAGTCAGGTATTTTGAGGCACATTTCATTTTCCACTACTGTGCACTTTTGAGGAATAGGAGTAGAAAGCTCCTATTGGAGCTCACATCTAAGTGACGATGGCTCTGCAGGCATAAATGACTTTCTTATAGTAGCAGGTGCAGAATCAGGTGCTAAATTTCAGTTAGACCTGTAATCCAACACCAATAAATATAACATTATTGTCTCATTTCTTTAGTAAACAATATATACAACATGTTGGTAAGCAAAAGGACTATTTTTAATATTGCTGAAAAACTCACAGATGTCATCGCAAGGTTATGACAGCTCTTTTATGACACTGTGTTAATAATTTTTATGGGTACATTTTAAGCCTGTAGACCAAGGTTTCTAGGCCTTAGTGGCATGCTGTCAGCCCTCATGGGGTTTTGTGGTAGCTTCTTTTTGGATTTAACATCCTTGACTTAGCATGACAATTGCTACAAATGCAAACTCTTCACCCTCTCAAGGTCTGTATCAGACTGCTTAGAAACCTTGGTCCCAAAGTAGGAGCTGTGTGAGATAGGTGACATTGGAGTAAGGTCTACAGGACAGTTGATGTCTCTGTCTTGGTTGGCTCACTTGCCTCTCCTGAACTCCTCTGTGCTGTTCTTGCACTATTACAATATTGATTATGATTCTATAGAACTCCCAAGAGGTAAAAATGCAGTAAACTTAGCGCTGCTAGTTAATAGGATAGAATTACCTGGTTACAGAACGTCAGCTCATTCTGAACACAGCCATTATTATACCTTCTGCAGTTTTACTACTCTGGCTATTATTTGACTCCCTTCACAAATGGCTTCTTTCCTATCTCCAACTGTTCCTTCAAGAACAGTGCCAGACAGAGCCTACTTTCCCACTACACAAGTAGGCTTTCCAGCAAACTAAGATGTCATTACGTTGCTGTGTACTGATAAAACAATGGATTTGGTACAATGCCCTGGAGGGCATGGTGACAGAGCGCTCCCTGCTTGCCCAGAGCACGAAGTCCTCCTGACCAGAGCATTTTCCGTTTGCTTTGTACAAGGCTCAGGGTTCTGCAAAGTGGTTCTGGGGAAGATGCCAATGAAAAGACAGGGCTATAAAGGCAAAGCCTGAAAGCCTGGGCACAGCCCTTGGCCAGAGAATTTTTTTTGTATCGTTGTTGTTGTTACTCTCCGATTCAATTGCCTTATTTTGATTTATTGCCTTAAAACTTCTCTCTTGCCGAGAAGGTTTTATTGGACATTTTTGTGTGCTATTTCTGCCAAGTCATACAAGTGGCTTACACATCATAAACTCTATCTGGTTAAGTTCCTTAGTTACACCACTCTAAGGCTGGAGGAACTGCACAGAAGACACCACAGTTATTCTACACATACATCAGTGCAAGTGAAGAGGATCTTAACCACGAGATTTAAAGTTTACAAAAACAGATCATTACGTGACATTTAGTGAGATGATGTTTACAGAACTGGCATTTTATACAATTCAATCTCCATCTTGAAACAATAAACGGTGAGGGTATCCAAATAATTATCTGCATGTCCATTTTAACAGTAGTGTTTGTTACATACCCCTGCAAGGATCATTTTTCACTAAGAACTCATCAAGTGCCATCCAGCCACCTCCAACACGAACCATGACTGTACTTCTTAGGATACGAACAAGGCGCAGTTGTTGAGAGTCACCAAACTGCAATAAAAAAAAAAAAAAATCAAACAACAGTAGTCTCAGGCTCTCAGTCATTCAGATGCAGTTCAATGCTGATAGGTTAAATATCAGACATTTTAAGAGTTTATTTTGATATTTAATTATTAGTAAATGCTAAAAAAATCAGATTTATTTATGCAGATTATTAAAGCTGTTAAGATTTCAAATCAGATGCCGCTGCATTAATCCAAAGGAGATGGCAGGATGGTAAGAAAGGATCTCAGGTTTAATTTTATGCTTGATTCTCAAATGTCTGAGCTCATAAAGGAAGCAAAATTAGTAACACATTATATAATTGGTTACGATCTGCATTTGTGCGAATTAATGAAGACCTATTTGCATTATTTCACTATTAAAATCTTAAGCAAACTCTTCTGCAACAGTCTAGATTTTAATGATGTCAGCTGAAAGGAAGGCAGCATTGCTTTAAATCATCAGTATGTGGGCTGGAAATTCAATGCATTACGAGTGTCGCGCAGTTCTATCAATTGATTCACTTATAGGGATATTTTCAGGTACAGCGTTGACACTGCTGACCTATAGCGAGGTGCATGTGGGGAAGAGAACAGTAAAGAAGCAGTGAATGATTGATAGCTATCATTATTGTCCTTTGTTATAAACTGTTTGTCACTCCTCTGTCTACACATCGAGGTTCTTCACAATTCAGAGATACACAAAAACCTGTTTCATACTAATTCTTATACTAGCCCATTCTTCCTTTGGGCTGATGGCCAGGCCTAATGTATATTTTGCCCTTGAAACCTGTATAAAAAAAAAATCTGTAGACAGTATCTCCGTTCAAATCTGGATCGAAGAAAACATGACCAAAACGTTGACCCCACAATCTCATGAAAACTAACCAGAAGAATTCAGTACTTTTTAGACAATGCCACTAAAATATTTATTTGGATATCAGATCACCAGGCCAAGTGTAGTGCTCTCACACGCAAACATGCAGAGCACTTGCTGAAACCAACGGGACTCAAATACACCTTTGGGACAATCTCTGACCCTTGGAGAAGGCTGGCCATAGTTCAACTGTACCTACTTGCTCCAGTGAGGGGACTGAAATGCTTTAAATGCAAACCACACAAACGTGCTCCCTACTTGTTATATGACTTTAGTAGTTTGGTACTACGTAAGCTGAGAAGAGAGAATAAGTTTAAAGGAATATTACTTTTAGGAACCAAACAAAAGCAAAGCTTGCTGCTTAATTCAATAATAATTTTTTTATTATAAATAAGAACATTGACATGAGCATTATTTGTAAGGGCTTTTTAATAATACATTCAGTATGTGCTGAACAAAGAACTGTTTTACATATGTAGATCGAAGTTAAAAAAAAAATGGCATCCAAATTGATGCCGTTTATTTTCATTGGCTTATTTCTACAGAGAATTTTTTCTAGAGATTCTAAAGATACTATCTCTTTTCTTTATTTTTTCCCCATCCCAGCTTAATTCTTCAGTTATACTCCATCAGGTAACTATACCAAGGGTCAGATACAGTATCCTTTGGAAACTGCCCACCTAGGCTGTGGTTAATGCAGACAGTGGGGCTCCTGGAAAATAACACAGGTATCTAGCAAGGCATTTTTCCTAATGGTAACTCAGTCCATTTCCCTCTTAAAACAGCCTGGATACCAGCTCTCCTTGAACAGTATTTACTGTTGTTTCAAATAATCAGAGGTAAAAACACTGCAATAAAAATGTAAAGGAAGTCTAGTTTAAGCTACAAAAAGGGCTGTTCTTGACAACAGCCATATAACATCACTGTCACTAGAGAAGCCTCAGCCAACTTGATGTAGGTGATTTTCACTGTGACACTGTTCTGCAACAGCAAGAGTTAGATGCTCTCAAAAAATGCTGTATTATTCCCAGATCTGAAAGTACAGATGGCAGATAAGAGGATTAACATAATTTCAAATAGTCTTTTCAAACAGAGGCTTGTTCTATATGTGGAAAACATTTTAAATTATTGCTTAGATATATTGTTTGAGGTTTGTGGTAAGATTATCCACTACTCTTTATGCTTTCTTCTAGACTTCAACAGGCTTTGCCAATAAATAAGAATGCAACTAAATTTTCATCTCTAGATTTAAAATGGCTAATGCTGTTAACATCAGCATTTCCAGAATGGGTTATACATATTATTGCCTTTATAAGAGTGTGAATAAGATACTAATGGTATCCGGTATCCAGTTTGTGTAAAGTATTTCCATTCTTATCAGGCAAGCATGATTTAACAATTTAAGAAGCTGTGTGTCAGTCTGTACCAGAGGAGTAAGTGAGCACTGGTTAGCATATCCTCCCTGGACCACTGTACAGTGCCACTGCGGTATGACTCACTAATCACCCAACTGACAAAAAATATTCTTAAACACAGCTCCAGTACATTACAGACCTGCAATAGCTCTTTGAAAATACTTTGGGAGAGGGAATAGTCTAAACTGGAACAGTAAGTTTAATTTGCCTATTTCCCAAATAATCTATTTAATGATTCACTGTGTTAGTATATAAAATACCATCAGGTAGGTTCTTAATCAGTCTGCTTGACTGCACAGGGATTTTTATTTTTTTTCTGAAAATGAAATTATTTTTTGCCTAATTTACAGTAAATAAGTGATATGACACTGGGATCTGTATTTACTGTGATTAGCCTTTAATCTGACAGCCTAAAAAATGCAACATAGAATTCTGAGGCATTTTGCTATGAAACTGAAAAACTGATAAAATAACAGTAATTCTAAAATTGCAGTTTAAACGCTCAAGATTTTTTACTATGGAAATTGCTGCTGACCATTATCTGGTTCCTTTAAAAGTAATCTCCTTAATGAGGAAAATGGCCAAAGAAAGCAGGTGAGAGACTGAAGAGGAAGGATACTGAGACAAGGAATGCTCCGTAGCATTTAAAGAAATACCACAGCTGACCAGCAATGAATTAGCTGAAGATGAAAGGATGGTGAGAAAACTGACCATTGCAAGCTTAAATCACTATGCATTAGAACAAAATAGAAAAAAAAATAGAAAAAAAAGAAACTTCATAACACATTCCACTGGTTTATACCTGATTTCCCAGGAAGAACTGATAAGAAATGAAAAATGGAAGAAAGACACGATTAGTTTACAGGAAATTCTTTATATGACTCTAGAACACATGCAAACTAACACATTAGACATTCTAAATAAAGAATCTACTTCAGAGACGAGCAGGTAGCTAGACATCTGGAGACTGAATACTGGAAAACATTCAAGGCCTTTGTTTCCTTCCCATTGCTGTTTCTGCGGTCTTTCAAAATAATCTACATGTATTTAGCCAAATACTGCATATTTCATCTGAAATTGTTCTGGTTATTGAATCTAGGGGTAGTAGACCTTTCTCTACAATGTGCTATTTATTTTTCTGTGATCTAAAATCGTTCTGCAGATATCTAACACATTTCTTGTACTTCTTCAGAAGGAACAGTGTGCTTCAATAAATGATGAGGGAGAATAAAAGTGATTGAATACACTTTGGTAAAAGATTTTTGAAGTACAACACAATACCACAGGAAAATATCACTGCTTTTATGAAACTAAGAGAAAATCAGGTACAGTTTAAACACATTGGGTATCCAGGCAAAAAGATTAGCTTTTAAGGAACTGTTGTATGTACGTATACATGTGTGTATGTATGTATGCATGCAGTTAGCTTTTAAAAATTCCCATACATTGGAAAGTTTCAGTAGTTTCAGCGAAAATAAATACAAGCAGCAGCATTTTCCCATATTTTTAGCCTATGTTCTAACCAGAAAAAACCCATAAAATTTAGACAAGCTTAAAGTAGGAAAACATATAATTGTCATATAAAATTCCTGTAAGTTAATACTCCTTGAATAACCATATCATATGAAGAATCTTTAAGCTGGAAGAACTAAGAAGGTCCTTAGAAGACTTACCCTGTACTTGTTATCGCCAATCTGTTCCACTTGAAACCGTTTTGCACATTTACATTTAGCTACCTGCCTTGTAACCTGCAAAAAACCACAACTGGAAGATTACTTGACTGCTAATATGACATTTCTAAATATTTGTGTAACTAGTAAACTTCAAATTATACAGGAGTGAAAATAAAATGAATTATTAAAGAACATGAGCCCAGCAGAACAGAGTGCAATCTAAGAAAGCAGAGAATGTACCTCATCTTCAATTTTGTCGGCATCTGTGAGAGGCTTGTATGCATCCTTGTTTGGATGAAGAGCTGCTACAAATTCATAATAGTCAATATATCCATCACCATCTCTATCAAAAATGTCTGCAACAGCACTCATTTCAAGTCGGCTCGTTGGGAATTCTGTAAGACAAAGACAACAACAAAAGCTAAGTTTTTTGGCTTTTAAATACCGTAACAATGAAAGCCTTTATCATAAATATTAAAAGATTTTTAGCACCTAGGTGACAGACAATGCTTATCCACAAAACAAGGACATTCGAAAGAGGGAAGGAATCTTTCTGAAAAAACAATCTGAATCTCCAATGTTACCTAGATATTGGATTAAAATTAATATCATAGCGTGGCTTGAAGTGAGACACAGATTAAACTAAGATATATGGGATTTTTTTAACATTTTGACCTTCACAGTGCATAAAATACCACAGATTAACAAGATAAATTGTTAGCGAGGAAAGGTCAAGTGAGAATTTCACTGCTAATTAAATTTGGAATGCAAGGCCCTCCCACTGTAGAAACATGTACGGTGTTTCGTGAAATCCTTCTTTAGATCGAGTTCACAGGAGCAGGGTATTAACCCACACAGAGATTCTCTACAGAGCAGTCAAAGAAAATTTCAAGCTAGTGAACAGGGATTAAATAATGAGTATTTAGCAGTTTTAGCAGGTTGATACCAACTGAGTTAAATGAGTAAGCTGTTTAAACTCTTGGTGGTATCAGGGTTTTTTCATCAACTTCCATCAATTCATGCAAAACAGCAATGTGCACATATAGTGACTATATTACTGCATTTCCTAAAGCAGGGAGAAAAAAATATATGTGCACTACAATATTCTCCTACAGAATAACTTTAACATGAGATGCTAAAAGCAGCTCAATTCTGAATCTTCACTGCTCAAAGCAGAAGTCTCTATGATCTGAAGATAAAGGATTATTCTAAGTAGTACACCCTTATCTGTTATGAATCTGTTGCTAAAGGGAAACGTGATCGCACACAGACATGATGTGAAAGGCTTATGTTACCAGGAATTGTGTGTACCTAAGGAATGCCAATCCATCAGGAAAGCTAGGAAAAGGCCCTTCCTAGTCTGATTGATGTTTTGATCCTTATTATACAGGTGTATGAACATGGACATGGTTCATGGAAACACTGGTTTCAGAAATTACAGGTTTCCTTCTACAACTGAAATTATTCCATGGAAGTTCTTTAATAAAAATCATATGAACTGATTTTGAAAAGTGTCTATAGGTTTTATAAAGTACATTTTACTATTCTGACTAACCAATGAAAAGTAATTGTTGAAGTGGCTAGTGTACTGTAGGAATGACAATCTGGGTCCAGTAAACCAATAATATAAATGTGACATTTGTTATCTGATTCCAAATGTAAAAGAACTAGAAAGCTTCTAGAATCTAGAAATATTTTCAAGTAAAATAATTACAGTTTAAATGAATCATAATTAGTGACTTCAAAAGGGAAATCTGTGACCTTCTAACACAATAAACTGTATAGAGTACACTATACAGACAATAAGACTTCATAAGCTGTTTCTTCCAAGTTCAACATTACGTTAGTTTTAAAACTTACTTGAAGAAAGAATTCCATCAATAAATTCCTGCCTTGTTATCTTTCCATCCTGATCTTTATCAATTCTCCTAAAGAAGTCCATCACACGAGACTTCTTATGGTTCATCCATCGCATGTATTTTTTCCTCCAAATATCAAAATCAAAGTTGGCAAATTCTCTCAGCTTAATAAAAAAAGAGAAAGAACTTTTCTCAGTTGAAATCAATTAATCTAGAAAATTAATGATACACAGCATCAGCGTTCTTTTGAATAATTGGTTGTTTAAGGATCCACATAAACATTTTAAACAACTCTTCTCACATTTAAAATGAGAGTGATGGTTTTTAAAGCATGTTAAACCACGGGTATCACAGTGTTTTCAGTACCATACAATACAATAAAACAAATATTTGTTTACACTATTTACAAGTATTGACAATTTAATCCCGGGCAAACAACATTATGCAAAAAGTATGTGTATTCTGTACAGTCCTTTTCTGACCTCTTCAAGTCTGTCCAAAGCATCATTAAGTTTTCTTCTTCTCTCCAAGGCCAGAAGCCAGACTTGCTGCCATTTACTGACTAAAAGGTTTACCCGTGGATTCTTGGTTTCGATTTGCGCCTGGGCTGCTGACGGATATAAGCCTGGTGTGGGGGAACGCTTTCCTGTTAAAATATGATAAAATGTGTAAGTCTCACTCAGTTCAAACAAAACAAACATTCACATGAAGGGTACTTGACCTTCCTAAAACTACTCCTTCCTTCCCAAATAATGAGCCCATACCCCAGTATGATTGCATCTTATGGGATTTATTTTTATTTTTTTTTCCATTGCTGGGGAAGTACCACATGGTGGTTAAAAGTATCTTTGTCTAGCCAGCAGCAGCTAGTAGTGGCTGCACTAGTGAGGCTGCAAAGATTAAATATCTCAGAGCTGCAAAGTAAACAACTTGATTTTAGAAGCAGGTTCCATGTATGGGCAAGCATAAAATATAATGTGTAAGTATATCTAAAAAATACAAAAAGCGATTTCCTCACTTGATGCTTCACTTTCCATTCAACTTCACTGAACACACTTTCTAATGGGATCCATATAATTTCATAAACAGTAAGAGCAAAATTTTGTCTCTACATCTTTATGTAAAAGAAGTTGCTTGCACTTTCAGATAATGGTGGATTTGCAAAGACTCAGCATGTGCATACTCTCAGAAGTTTAATAGCACATGAAAGGCTGCACGCTTTAAAAATAAGTATTCAAGATTTATAGGACAAAATTTAAAAATACTTGTCTGCTATGAGAAATTTCCTCACAATGAAAAATGTGAAATAATTAGAAAAATCAGCCAAGAGACTTTCACCCTGTTTCACTAGAAGCTAATCAAACCTATTAGATTATTAGTAATCTTTTATCTTTATAGATAGAGCAACGGTGTGTGTGACCTGCCCCAAAATACTTCATTACTTACTTCCTGCTCTCCCCTTATCAAGGACAGGAATATGAGATTGTACTGGAGTGGGTTCAAGTGCCTTTCTTTTATAGGTCTTTGTAACTTTATCCACATCAGGTTGTTTTCTGGTCATTTCCTCCATGAATGTCTGCAATCAGATAGAGGTGGTTTTAATTAACAATACACAAAAGTGACCACAGGAATGAAAAACACATACAATAGCAAAACACCAAAGTTAGAAGAATGGCACAGAAAGAAGTTAGAAGAATGGCACTCTTATAATGCCAGCCTCACAAAAAAGACACAGATAAAGGTTTTGTAGGTAAGAAAAACAGCCTGGCTGCTAAAGGAAGGCAAAATCTAAAAAACAGTCTATCGAACTCCTTTATTAACTGTGTATGGTGAGGAGATGTACAACAGAATTTTGACTCCGAATACTCAGTGTTCCTTGCTGTCAAGACTGCAGTTCATAGAAGCTAGACAGCTCTGGTGTGTAAGGTGGGGTAAGCTTATGAGCATTTGCTGCACCAGCAGCTCCCTCTGGCACTTCATAAACGTATTTTTGAAATCCAATCAGCAAAGCCACACTGCAACACTAGTTCTAAAGCAGCAGCACTATCATATATTTCATGTGGGTTTTAATTATTATTATCCCTGTTCCTACAGGGAGTTGTAGGTTTGCTTTTAGAACAATGTGGCACTGAATTTTTATTTGGTTGTTTTTTTACCTCCGTGTTGAATACACTATGAGCACATCATACACATACAAAACACACAACTGAGTATCTGAAAAGGGATTTGATTATTAGGAGAGAAAATAGCTGAGGAGATTCACACTCGATTACGAAACCTAGCACCATTTGTGGAATGAGCAGGACACATGTCACTTAACATGCCTTACCTGATGTTCGGCTATAAGTGCCTTCACCTCCTCAATCTCCTGGGGGATAACCTCTTTATCTTTTTCAGTAAGTGTAGTCTCTGCCCACTGCAACCAGGACAGCAAGGCTTCCAGCAATTCCTGGTTAGCAATAAGTCCAGCCAGAGCTCCTGCCAGTCTCTGTTGATGTTGTTTAGCCCATGCTAAGACCTTGATAAAAGAACCAATGCATGAGTATGTGCACATCTGAAATTCTTTAAAATGTATTTAAAATTGCTCTGCTAACTGTAAACCCAGAGCTTCCTCCCAGGCCTATTATCAAAGATGCTAGCTGATCACTGAAGGTGTTAGGTAACTAGAATTCCCAGTTCAACACTGCATTTTTTTGCACAGATATTCAGGATTACGTGCTGTTAAATGCAGTAAATAGCACATTCAGGCAACATACTAAGAACTTTATCAAACAATATGTGTAAGTTAGTGAATCACACAGGACTTAGTGTCCATCTTCCTTCTGGGTATTCCTGAAGCCACACTTTGTTAACACCAGTATTTTGTTTTTCTTTAAACTTAATATACACAGAAAATACCTCCTTAGCAGCTGAGAGAGCTCTGAGACCTATTTGTAGCCACTTACATCATTTGGAAATCTATGAGATTAGGAATATGTTGGACTGAAATCCTCCCTAATGCAGTTAGAAAGCACTTCAAGTTTGCCCTGTATTTTCTTTCCTTTGTAACTTTTGACTTTCTCCCTAGAAACTATTGGCTTTCTTCACATGGGAAGTGTCAGGCAGTATTTCCTTTAATACATACAAACAAAGAAGCTTGACCATCTGCTTTAGTTCTTAAAGCCCTATAAGTTTTAAAATAAAACCTAGGGAAGCATGGTATTCACATCCATCACTGCGGGTATTTTAAATGTTTAGTTCTCAACAGCTGGATCGTTTCCTCCCAGTGTAACTACCATATTAGTTGTCAGCTATGTTCCAATCAAAGATGGACTGTTGCAATGAAGATGGCTTGACATATACTGACCTCTTCAAACCTAGCTCTGATAATTGTTATCCAGTGCTTAATGGTGGTGATGGAGTCCGGGTGGCAGATAGCTAGGATAGCCTCTCCCATACCTGTTGCTTTATTCAGTTCTGCCTTTTTCTCTTCCAGTTTCTTCATAAATTCCTAAACCAGAGGGAACAGTAACAATTTCAATTACATGTTGACAAAATTTGCAAGAGAAATCTGAGTGCATAGTTTGGAAGGTCATAAGCCTCTTGATTACTCAGATTCAACTTGCTAGAGGCAAGTTTAATTTGTCTGAGGAAAGTTAAAAATGTTTAAAGCGCCTACTCCACATAAAGCACTAAATGAAGCTCTAAAATCTGTACCCCAGCTTGCCACTCCTTAAAAGCCCATCATACTGTAAATACTTGAAAGACACATATCCTTATTAAAAAAAGAAGGAAAATCACAGCATTTTAGAAGTGCTGTAAATCAACTATATGATGGTTAGAATCATTATTGGCAACATTTCAGATGACTTGGTTTGTCTGTCAGTTACAGTAATTCTTCATAATAAACTATCAAGCTCCTTGCAAAGGCTGGAAATGTCCAACTATAATTACATGCTCAGACAAGATGATAAAGGACTTCAGGAGCAGCTATACTAAACTAACACAAATGTGAAAACTCAGCAGCTGAGGGGGAGAGACACAGCAAGAACAGGGACAGAGACTGCTAATTAACCAGCTGTTTTCAGAGGCACTGCCATGTGGGAAAAATCTTGTAAAAGCAAAAGGATGTTTACAGCTTTAGACATCCAAGCTCGTAGCCATTGACATTCCTAGGGAGTCTGGCAAAGGAGAGGCTGGCAAAACCAGAATTGGGTGCAACGGAGAAACAACAACAAATCCTTTTCTATAGTGGGTTGGTTTTTTTCCCATCCTTTCTATAGTTTGCATTTCTTTTTTAAAAAATAATTACTACAACAATGGTTTTACTATTCTGCCTATTTTGTTATGTCTAAATGTTGGGTAAGTCTATGTGTCTTTGTGAGCACCCTTAACTGGAACTGCCAACATCTCTCAGTGCCTCATGGCATTTTTTATTATATTTTAACATGTTTAATTGAGCTACAAAATGGAAGCATGTCTCTAAGTTTAACTCTTCCTCTCTCTATTCACAAAGGGCTATTGTGGATTCCTGAAATTAAAGATCAGCCAAGTCAGATCCTAGAAAATTCAAAATCACCTAAACATTGTAAAAACAAATTCTACAACTCATAATGACATTATCCCGTGCCATTACAAAATAAATATGAAGCTATTATGAAATAAAAGTGTAAAAGAAATAATCTCTTCTACCTTGTTCTAAAAGCCTGGAATAGGCAGGCTGAATATTTAAAGAGATTTTAACTGATTTTGACTTAAGCTTAAATTAATGCCAGAATTTAAGACTCAATCCCAATAGCAATTCTCTCATAAAACCGCATGAGTTCTTACAATATTTCAGTTCAGAATGGTTTTGGAAAAGTTGAGGTGGGTTGTAGTGAGAGATTTCCAAAGAAAGAGAGGGCCAGGTGATAACAGGCAACAACAGCAGTTCTCCCTGCACAACTGTACTAGAATATCTCAAAATCTAAATCTATGACACACTACTGTCCTGGTTTCACCTGGGATAGAGTTAATTCTAGTAGCTAGTGTGGGGCAATGTTTTGGATTTGTGCTGAAAACAGCGTTGATAACACAGCGATGTTTTAGCTATTGCTGAGCAGTGCTTACACAGAGCCAAGGCCTTTTCTGCTTCTCACACCACCCCACCAGTGAGTAGGCTGGGGGTGCACGAGGAGTTGGGAGGGGACACAGCTGGGACAGCTGACCCCAACTGACCAAAAGGAAATTCCATACCATATGACATCATGCTCAGCATATAAACCTGGGGGAAGAAGGAGGAAGGGGCGACGTTCAGAGTGATGGTGTTTGTCTTCCCAAGTCACCGTTACACATGATGGAGCCCTGCTTTGCTAGGGATGGCTGAACACCTGCCTGCCCATGCGAAGTGGTGAATGAATTCCTTGTTTTGCTTTGCTTGTGTGCACGGCTTTTGCTTTACCTCTTAAACTGTCTTTATCTCAACCCATGAGTCTTCTCACTTTTACTCTTTTGATTCGCTCCCCCATGCCGCTGCGGGGTGGGGTGGGGGAGTGAGTAAGCAGCTGCGTGGTGCTCAGTTGTTGGCTGGGGTTAAACCACGACAACTACACATAGTGAATTAAGCTTTCCCTCAGTAAAGGATACTAATTGTACTGAACTCTGTAGCGGTCCAGTGATACAGACACATTCACAAGAGAGGAGATGGGATGCTTCTCATTAACTAATGCAGCATTAACCTACTATGCCTCTCAGTCCCTAGAGAGGATGGCGAGTGACAGAAACCTCCCTGCCTGAGACAGAAGCATTCATTAAATCATGTGCAATATTCAAGAAAAGAAAATCAGTAGTGGGCATAAAGATGGACCAATTGAATAAAATATTGTCCCAAAGAAATCTTTCAATGTGTAGCTGGATACAAATGCATTAAAACTATTGTACAAAAATCACAGTGATAAAAGGAAGATATGTTTCATATTTATGTAAATAATGTCAGTCACACTTTTTAATATTAATATTGCAACATTATAATACAGACACAGTGTTTAAAACTAATATCATATATTACATTTTCCCTATTCTTTTTCTTCTTGAAAGCTAATGTTACAAATTTAAGAGGAGAGATCATTCATTCGAGAAAGATTTTGCCGTATGTGCATATTGAGTGGTAAAGCAGCAGAGCCACCATCTTTCTTAGCTTGACAATTTCTGTATTTCTATTATTTGGCCTTTAAGAAGAAAATGTGGTTGGGAGAATGTCATCTAAAGTCTCCTTAAAAAAATTAAGTACTGTATGGCCACACCTAACACAGAGGTTGGTTGTGTTCTGTTAGTGATTATTATCCCCAGCTGGACAGGTTCTCTCAGAGACGAACTTTGCTTTGGTTTGAGGTTCCAAGTTACACTTCAGCTTTGGCAGCACAGTTTTGAACTCTTGTACAGAAGTATTTTGTTAATCAATCTACACTGCAGAGGGAGAAATTTAATTTTTTTTTTTTCCCTAATGACTTCAGTGGACCCAAGATTTCATTCAGATAGTTCTTTCCTCTGTATTCAGAAGATCAGAAAATTAAATAAAAGGCAACTGATGAAGCACATGTGGAGGAAAGGCAGCTAGAAGGCAAATTTCATTGCATTGGAGGCAGCAGGATGCTACTGCCAACATTAGTCAGCATATGCTGATGCATACATACATTTGCCAGCTAAAGAATAGCACCCAGTTTCCAGGGCCCTAAATTAAATCTGAAAAGTTCTTCAAAACATTGCAGTCTGAATACCTTGAAAACTCCTTAGTTAAGAACCACAGTCAGTCATACCCTGCACGCACTCCTCTGCGTAGTAATATTCCCAAACTCAATTTAAACAGGATGCTTTTCCACTCCCCATTTCATAAGTTTCATTATAACTTTCTCCAGAGCAATGATGAACAAATCCATTACTCTTATAATTTGTTCTATAACATTGTGGGCACTACATTCTTGGTACTATTACTACTGCACTTACAAGAAGTTTTGCAAGGGCTTAAATGTGCATGTTTGTTGCCTCCTGTTCGGAGAGTGAAACTATGACCTCCATGCTCCTTACTTAGCCATTTTCCCATTTTGTTACTTTAAAGTTAGTTTGATGGCCTATAATCTAGTATCTGCAGTACCTATGGCACTGCAGTATTTCAGTACCTAATGCATGTGAAGTATGACAGCACGCTGTTTCACTGTGACAGAAGGTTAATGGATGAGGACATCATTCTGCTGACATTTAGAAATGACCTTGAAAGAAAAGTATATGCTGTTCTGCTCAATGGTGCTAAGAGGAGAGATATACTTTTGCTACTGTAGCAGTCTGTGTTATAATTGTCAGGCAGCATATATTCCACAGAGAGGTTTGGATCTGTCTCTAAATGTTTACAGCAACTTTCTAAAGGCCCAGTATTTTCTTAGTAAGCCAAGATGACTCAAACAACAGCCCAGCACCAGTATGGGAACCAAACTGCCAGCTCCATTAAATTTCTAACTTCTCTATAGAAACAGTTGCAATAACAAACACTGGACGCTGGATATGACTATATGGGATAGACCTTGCCTCCTTTCCTTTATTCTACCCTCTAACAGACCTATTGGAATGAAGAGGACCCTCTACATTTTCTTGCTTACCCTGTGCTGGTCTATCAGTGTACGCAAGGCCTCTTCATCATCTGGAAGGACCCCGTGGAAACGAAGAGCCTGCTCCGCCTCTGCTAGCCACTCCAAAAGGACATGGACAACAGAGTGGAATTCTTCTGCCTGTTAAAACACAAGAAGTCACGATCACTCATGAGGGGATCTGACAGACACACTGCAGTTTACTGAGCCCACATTTGGAGTCATTAATCATGCAGCAGTACTGGCACATTAACTTTCCATTAAAAAGTCAATGATATACAGTACTGCATTTTCATAACTGTAAAAATATCTCATGCTTCCCAAAAAAATTATAGGAAGCCTAAAAGCCTGTTCATGCTTTTAGCCATCTGATTTATAGTGTATTTGCAGCTCAGTTGAGAATATCATGCGTTTACGCTGACAAATTGCAAAGGAGGTGCTTTCATGGACCAGCTGGAGAGACTGAGAACTATATTTTCCGCATACCCTAAATCACCAGTGAAGCAGAATTAATTGACAGCCCATTGGTGACTGACCCTTTTATGTCTGGAGAAAAAAAGAAAGTTCCACCTTTGGGCACAGCCATATTCAGACACAATTAGTGTCTGAGGTAGCTCAGGATTGTGCCTGCTGAGAGACTGGAGAGCTGGACAAACACAGTACCCTGGGAAAAGCAGGGCAGGAATTTTGCACACAGTGGATACATCACTGTTGAAGGAGCCCCATCCTAGCATCAACCCAAGCTAGTATACCTTCACAGAGCTGTACATCCATATTATCTCAGGTTTGAAAACAATACAGATGGACCCATTTGTTTGGGATCGGTACCAGCCAATAGACTGTTCTAGGTACTGAGTGCACTCAGCACAAATTTTTTCTGCAATGTAATTCACCGTGCACTGTAATTATGCCATTGTAAACATGTTTTCAGTACACAAATTTACTTCTTTCCAATAAGGCACAAAGGGCATAAATATGACCGCAAACTCCAGCTTCCTGTGAAGGGGGCATAGTTCTTAATCACCCTTCACGCTTGACTGTAACTGCAGTGATTTCCTTAGATGGTAAGGTCTTTGAAACATTTGCTTTGCATTTGTGGTATAGACTAATAATAACAGCAATAATAAATGCTAAGAGGCATTATTTATGTGCTGTGGTAGATGGAGACAAGGTAAGCAATGCGTGAGCAAGAAAATGAGCATTTTTGAATGAAATGAAATTAAATGAAATTTAATGACATGAAGTGAAAAAGAAATTAAATTTTTGGCAACTAGACTGTAAGATATTTTCTCTGCTTCTCATAAAGTACACGTAGCATCATGAGTACTCATCTACCTGCCGAAGAGCCTGTTCCAGTCGTGTTTGCTTGGATACTGACAGGGCACAAACTGTCTCCCAGCGAGTGCTTAGTTCCTGCATTTGGACTTTGACCCAGGAAGAGTCATCACGACTGCCTTCTATCAGCTCTCTGGCAGAGCGCTTCAGAGCCTGGACGCTGCTCGTTCTTTTTCCCAGCTCCTTCTGGAAAACCTAGGCACCACCAAATACATTTGATATGTTTAATTCATTAAGGCCTAATTATGTAAAAAGAAACAAAAAACCTACTGATTATAAGAAGAAATCAAAATACGGATTCAACTCAATCAAGAATAACTCCATCAAAGTGACTCAAAACACACAAATTCTGCTGATTAGATTCCATATAAAGATATTTACACTATATCCTATCCTAATAAAACTGAAATATGGTAGGAAAATGGCAGGCAGATCCTGAGAACCCATCCTGATGCAATGCATGGGAAATCTAGCCTCCTTACCACGCTGGCTTTCCACTCTTTATCAAAGCAATTGATCTGACACACTTGATTAATGTGCAAGATTGCCGCAGCAGGAAAGGATCAGATAAAATGCTAACAATCAAGGAGAAGGTTTAAAATCATAAAAACAGAACTAAAACCCCATCTGGGGGTCTGACTATAAGGCTGTAGATCTCACCACATATTCACATATTTATGTGAGAGTATGATCACATTTGCAGACGGAACAAGCTCCAGTTATATAAAAGAAACTCTTGAAAGAAGACAGGACAATTACAGTATATCGTGCCACTGACTATGACTCAGTTGAGATATACTATGGAACTTCAGAAGCAATTCCAGCATATTTCAGGCTAATTTTTATAGACAGCCCATGTTTCCAAATACTTTTTTTTCACGAGGGAAAAAAATCTCCTCCTCACTGACCAGTCTTCGGATACTGGAAGTCACTGGTAGATGAACCGCATGAAGTTCAACAAGGCCAAGTGCAAGGTCCTGCACATGGGTTGGGGCAACCCCAAGCACGACTATAGGCTGGGCAAGGAATGGATTGAAAGCAGCCCTGAGGAGAAGGACTTGGGGGTGTTGATTGATCAGAAGCTCAACATAAGCCGGCAGTGTGCGCTTGCAGCCCAGAAAGCCAACCGTGTCCTGGGCTGCATCAAGAGAGGTGTGACCAGCAGGTTGAGGGAGGTGATCCTGCCCCTCTAGTCCACTCTTGTAAGACCCCACCTGGAGTACTGCGTCCAGCTCTGGGGGCCCCAGTACAAGAGAGGCATGGAGCTGTTGGAGCGAGTCCAGAGGAGGGCCACAAAGCTGGTCAGAGGGCTGGAGCACCTCTCCTATGAGGACAGGCTGAGAGAGTTGGGATTGTTCAGCCTGGAGAAAAGGCAGCTCCGGGGAGATCTAATTGTGGCTTACCAGTACCTGAAGGGGGCCTACAGGAAATCTGGAGAGGGACTGTTTATCAGGGAGTGTAGTGACAGGACAAGGGGTAATGGCTTTAAGCTGAAGGAGGGTTGACTTAGATTAGATATTAGGAAGAAATTCTTTACTGTGAGGGTGGTGAGGTACTGGAACAGGTTGCCCGGAGAGGTTGCGTATGCCCCGTCCCTGGCAGTGTTCAAGGCCAGGCTGGATGGGGCTTTGGGCAATGTGGTGTAGTGGAGGGTGTCCCTGCCCATGGCAGGGGGGTTGGAACTAGATGATCTTTGAGGTCCCTTCCAACCCTAACCATTCTATGAACAGAGGGACCTTCACCTCATAATCCTCCCAGGCTCCAGAACTCTGACTGTGCAATACCAGTAACTTCAACAGCCATTTCTTCTGACATACTGAACAGCAAACCTGGGATTCAGAGGCACAGTCCTACATCTCCTACTTGTTCCCACCTCCAGAAACACTCAGTTACAAAATACTGCAGCTTGCCAATGTAGGCTTCCTGCACCATAGTCTAGTTGCATAATCCCGTGCATAACTTCAGCGTTGCAACTGCTTTTTACACAGCAGCCCTGCAGGTTTGAAAGGCTGCTGTAGTCATCATGAGCGTACTGGACATTTGGTTAGCAGATGTACTAAATAAAAAGCCCTATCTCCCCCAAAGATTTCCAGTAAAATAATTTTTGTCACCTCTTGCCCACACACACATATTCATAAATGCACACTTGTGATTTTTGACATGATATTCATAAATACAAAGGATAGCAACACTAAACGGAATATCTCAATGCTAACTGGTGTCAATGAGTCACTAACAGTTGCTTCCTTCCATGCATGTTTTATAGCATTTTCCGTTGTTGATGACATGTTTGTGTTATAAAACTATTCCGTGTTTCTAAAAATTACAGATTAGCCAAATAAAAATAGCATGAAGATGCTACACTTATCAGCAGTCTAGTAATTAAAAAAGAATAGTTTTGGAATTACCTTGTGATTGTCAATCAGGTTCATCACTAAATCAATGTCTCCATGTACTGGCTGATCTTCTGCTAGCTGAGGTTCAATTTTGTATAACCAATCAATGAGAGCCTGCAGAGCATCAGTAAATTGTCCTGAAAATAACAGGGCTTCCTCCAGTTTATTTTGTCTGGGGGGAAAAAAAGAAAAAAAGAACACACACAAAATAATCATTCATACACTTGAAAAAAAAATTTTCAGTATAAAATAGTAACAACTAAGAGCTTTAAATGAGTGTTTTCAAAATAGTGGGATCCACCCCCCTTTCCATACCATCAGGAAAGTATGCATTTCTAGTATGTTACTGCTTTGGCACTCTTAATTATCAAACAAGCTAGCCACTCTGGTTTTACTTTTACACAACAGAAGCCAAAACAGTTCTCTTAAGCCTTTTTCTTATCTGCTGAAAAATTAAAATTGGTTTTCATCTACCTTTCCACTGATTTTCCACAAATTGTATCCCACTTATCCCTTAGTTCACTCAGCATATCATCAAGTTTCAAGTTGTCATCAGCCAAGGTGGTTTTCTCTTTCAAGGAGCGTCCAGTCCTGTTTGTGGTATCATACACAGAATGTTTGGCACCAAGAGATTTCTGAAATTCCTATATATATGGAAGAAAAAGAAAATACCCATATAGCATTAATTGCTTCCAGGCCACAGGTAATTAATCTTTGACATATTATTTGCAATGGAAATTGTAAATGTTGCTGCAGGCAAATTTTAAACTTACTGCAAAATTTCTAGCCTGTTAGTGCCACAGTGCACCTGAGATTGCACGGGGCTTGACACCAGCAGAGTCCCTGCCTTTTGTCCCTCTCTGGAAACGTAGCTTTATGCCTATTGGAACAACTTCTGGAAAATCCCTCCTTCAGTGAGAGCACGACTTGTGTCTTACTATAATACTCCTAAATTTCAGCAAGGGGCTGCCTGGTAGTCAGAAGAATGTGAAAGAACTGCTAGTTTGGGAGCCATGAACTGAGCAGTCTTCACACCACGTTTTCACATACTAAGATTTCAAGTCAGTCTAGAGTATCCCAAGGGCTACAGAGGTTATTCCAGTTTAGCTCAGCATGGTCAAGCTGGGAAACCTCCCACCACAAGCATTTAACCCTCCTAGGATTGAAGCATACTATAATTGGGAAGAATTGCATGCCAAAAGTATACAGATCCAGGCACAAGCAGCAGCCAGGTGACATCCCGATATCTCATTTTGGGCTGGAAGCCATGACCACAAACATGTTTCTGTGACCCAGGGACTTTAGAAGATGACAGTGACACAGCAGTTGCATCTGCCTCCCAGCTCTGACAGCTCCTTCTGCCCAGAGCCTCTGGAAGCTTTTCACAGGCACCAAGACACACACAGAAACACAACTCATCTGATACCACAGAGGAGTTAACCAACTGACAGAGTATATAATTAAAGAAACACTACCAAAAGACAAAACCAGTGCTACACAGCAGCTTTTAAATGGTAGCCATGTTTAGAAGTGTTTTATTTCACACCTTCATGAACTGCTAGCTTTAGTTTAAAAAGCTAACTTTTCAGTTTAAAAAAAAAATAATGAGTTTGCTTTAGGAAACATATATGCAGAATCAAATATTTTTTTGTCACCAAAAAACACTAGGCCACAAGAGTGTTTGCTGAAAGAGATTTTCATCTGGTTCTCAGAGCAACATTCAGTATCATCACATCCAGCAAGGAAACGATTACCACCTACAACTTATAGTGATTCCTCAGGGCGTGTAAAGACTGCACGGATTCTTCATGGTCACTGCCAGCACACATGCGTGCCTGCTCACCTCCAGCTGGCAAGCTGTTCCTAGCTGGCCTGCACCAATCTATGCCACAGCAGCTTACAACTCTTCCACCAACCTCCCCAAGTGTCGACATAGTCATCTGCTCTTTTTAGGTGTGACTGTCCATCAGGGAAAGCTCAGGTGGAAGGGAGGTGTCTGAAGTAGAACGTAGGCATTGGGTTATATACACCATGTGGACAGTATGACAACTAGGGTGATTAAAGGTTCCTTTTAAAAACTTTCTTGGTATTTTGCACTGTACTGCCCTTACTTTAGTGTTATTTCAGGATCCAGAGGGAACTGACAATCAAAATTTATCAGGAAAACAAGAAAAGCAGCATTTGTTTTCTAATTCAGTATTTCCTTACTGTTCTTTCATTTTGCTCATATAAAACAAAGAAACACACTTTAAGAATACAAACATCATTGTCAAGCTAGAACTACAATAAAAATAAAAATAATTTTCAAAATGAAAATAACTAGGTTTTTTTAATAAAAGTTCCTTCAATACAAACAGTATGTCTGTGCTCCTTGTATTTGATGGGGTTTATTAACTGCTTCACACTACATGCACGGTGTTACTTGCTTTGCATGAGGAAACACAATGAAATTGCTGCAGGAAAAAGATCACACAAGAGAAACAGATTTAAAGGTGAATGAAAGGTTGCAGTCAATTCATTCTTTGAGACTAGACACACTACACTGTGTACTTTCATTTGATTTCACAGAGGTGTAATTGAGAGTAGACTTTGGTTTAAGCTGTCAGGAGCAGACAGGTAAGATGAACAAAATTTCAGTAATTAACTATCTACCTTCCTTCTAAGGAAGATGGAAACATACAGATAAAATTAGCCAGGTTCATGTAAATGTAAGGAACATTCAGCATTAGCATAGGAATGGACTGGGTGACCTAGTAAGGGTTTTTCCATTCCTGACTTCTAAAAATGAGAAAAAAATGCTGATAAACAGACCATGAATAACCCCCAAAAGTCCCTGGCAACACACTAGATATCAGTGAGAGAGAAAACATACTATCTTGGCTTTTCTCTTTAAGGCTTTTTTTTTTTTGGCAGTAACAATTGGCAAAGAGCAAGTCCAAATTATTGCTTACAGCACACAGAGAGCACACACTCAGTTCAGATAGCAAAATCGTTAACTAAATGGAGCAAGGAAACCTTCAAGGCTGGACAGAAAAGACAAAGACAGACACGGGGGGTATATGTGGGAGTGGAAGGAAAAGACTCAAAATACAAGGAAGGACATTGCAGTGTTGGGAGGTTTGACAGCTCATTAAAAAACAATTGAGTTGATTTCTTGGGGGGTGGTTTGAAGTTTAAAGTCACAAAGTTCGCAGAACTCCCTCTCTCACACACATTCATCTTTTTCCTCCAAATTGCCAGTTTCAATCCTGATGTCCCCGTGCCACATTCCATCCCATTCCTTAATGAGAAATGAGATTCAAGAACTCAAGTATCTATTCTCTGCAGGCATTTTATATGAAAAGAAGCTGGAGAAAAGATATTGAGAGAAGTGATGAGTCTGCCAATCCATGTGAGGAAGCTTGGGCTCATAAAACGAACTGCTGTAGGTATAAAGAACAAGTGGGATTATCACGTTTAGTATTTCAGAAGAGAGGAGGAGAATAAAGGTAGAGAGTCAAATCTCAGAACCTGAAAGGACCTCCAAGCAAAGTCACAATGTGTTGACTGTACTTGTGAGGAGTTCGAACTTTATATAAAGAAAAGAGAGGAATGGAAGGATTAAAAGATTGATAGAGTCAGAGAAGACGAGAAAGACTATCTTAACAGCAAGATTTTTTTCCCCCGAATTCCCATCACTGACTTCAAACTCTGGCAAGAGCAGCAATCCCAGAACAAACTGAAATTGCAGAGTTAGCGTAACAGAATGTTAATGTAGGTTTTATCTAAAAGTTTTAACAGCAAACATAGGTAAAACTATTTTTGCTGGACCAACAGCCAACTTTCTTATATTAGAAGAAAATATTTGCCTGGTTGATAAACAATACTTAAATCATCATGTAAATGGAGAGATGATAAAAATATAAAGGAGACTAGTGCAGCAACCAATCATTAATATACATGGGAAAACCTGTCAGAGGTAAAAACAATCACCAGAAGCTATACTGAGAGGGAAAAATTAGATATGCAAACCCTTGGGGATATTGCGCAGAATGAAAAAATAGGAGTAAATGGAGAACAGTAAGACTGACATGAAAAGAAGAAGTAAATATATGCCAAAACATAGAAAAATGAATGATCTTTCAACACTCTGTCTCTGATGAAACTGCTCCAAGAAAAATCTTGAGACGCAGACTGATCTCTGAAGATTCTACCAGTAACCCACTTGATCTTCAGTAATATATTATTCTAGGCTCTTTAGAAAAATAAAAATTAAGTAAAGACTTCTTCCATCCATCCTTTTGCTCTGTGTCTGATGGAACTACAGAGCTTTTACATTATCACAATTTGTTTGAAAAGCCAGGTCAATCAGGGAGATTTTTACGTTTTCACCTACACTAGCTGGGTTTGTGGAAAGCTGGTCCTGGAATTTTGAATCTCATGAACAGAAACAATTTTTGCTACTAATGGTGTCACTGTACTTTCTAGAGGATTTAATTAATATTTCCACTTGATGTAAAAAGCAACTGCCAGTCAAAATAAAGGATTATTTTTCAGTTTTGAGGTGGTCCTGTACTATTAAAAGCAAAACCCCAACCCAAATAACTGGATGGTAAAACTGTGATTTAAAGATTGAAAAAAGTCTGTAATAAAACCTCTTCAGAGATTCCTATTCTCAGATAGTATTACTTCATTGTTTAGAGTTTCCATGGTGCTGTATTATTATGTCTTTCCTCTTCATAACCATTCCCCCACAGATCAGGTACTGTGAAGTTATCTTCACTCCCCACCTGTAACACACCACGATTTAATTTGATGCTAATAAGCACTCCATTGCAGTCAGGCCACGAATCTACTTCCTTTGCTGATTGAACAGTACAAGGCTGAGAGGCTTACCTACAACTCACCGGGCACTTTGCATTTCATCACTTGTGACTCACCTTATGCTGTGCAAGCTGCATCTTTATTTTGTCAGGGTCATTTGCAATTTCAAGATCTGAGTCCAAAGATTTCTCTGACTCTTCTAGCCATTCCATAAGTTTGTGCCAGGCTTCATGGAACTGCAGGAAAGTGAGATTTGCATGGATTTTAAAATTCACTGGTTCACAGAATAACTAGAAAACATTAAACCCCAACCAATTCTCTACAAGCCAAGCAAGTGCTCTGCCGCCTTTGGAAAGATTTGGTGTGCTTTTTCTCCCTGGTCTCTCAAACAGGGACTAGCCCAACCACGTCCCCACTGGACTTAACCTCCCTTCTCCCAGGTGAATTAGCAACCTCTTATGTACCTGATCTGCACATACAGTAAGCATCTTTCAGAGACATACTGGCAACTTCTGTTGATGAGCTGGTCTTTTAGATTCCTACATTCTTAGTAATGAATATTAAATACAGCAAGAATGGGGCTTAGCTATTGCCTATATGGGACAACAGCAGTAAATCACTGGAAAAACTCTGGATGACTGCCCCGAGATTTTCCTTGGGACGCTCATAAATGCTCTCATTATATCAAATGCTATCTTGACGGGCAAGGAACAGATCCTTGATCTTCCTTCCTGTCTCAACAAAGAGAGTGCTTCAGGGAAGGAAGCAGGGTAAGACCAAAGATTCATCGAGCTTTCACAAAGCAGCATCCCTTTGGGATTCAATCTTTCTAAGCTGATTGTTTCTCTCTCTGCATCTCTCTTGAAAATTCTTCTTGCCTGGGCTGCCTACACATGAAAGCACAATGAACCAGTTCAGAAATGTCTCAGGGCTCCCAGACCCTGTTGTTCAGGGCTGTGGATCAGGCCTTGATACCAGTACCCTTCAGTACTCCTTCCCTGCTCTGCACAGATAGTTGCCGTCGTAAATTAATAACTTATTGTATTCAGCTCTATAAAAGGATATAGAGATGAAATCTATCTCATTGCAGAACTGCTGTGTGTGTGAATGCACAAGAGAAACTGCTGGAAAATAAATAACATTTGATTGGCTTATGGGCTAAATTTATTGCTCAGAGAAGTTCTTACTCTGAGCTGAGTGGCAGAAGCAGTGAACATGGGAATGTGGTTTGGCTGTGAACATGACCAAATCTTGAATGGTCATGTTCACTTGAATAAAAAGCAGCTAGAACTTCCTACTGACGTTTGAACAGATTACGTTCCTCCCACACATTTTGCATCTTATCATTTATGTTCCCCAGTGAGGGAAACATGAATCTAAGGAAGAAAACATGAATGCTCCCTGCTGAGGAAAACTGTGTAAAAAACCACTCCAGGTTTTTAAGGAAATAAACAGAGATGTCTTACCACACAGAAGATATTGGTCTAGTAACTAGCATAAGAGATTGAGGAAGCGATGAGTATTAATCAGGGCACAACGTAAACACAAGAAGAAAACACTAAGGAATACTCCCACAGACTAGTGAAAGGGGTTCATCACATTCTTTAAATATAAGGGGTTGATTGTGAAACTTCTTTTTGAGGACAGATGGCACTAATATACATCTGGAAGCCATACTGTAACTTTCTTCTTTCAGACTATCCTGTACTGCAGACAGAAGTCACTGCTCAGGTCGAAAATGACGCTTTCACCTCCCAAATGAAGTGCTCTATGATTGAATCACAGAAATTGCCCCACTAACTCAACAGTGTCTGTTACACTAAAGCCAGATTTACTTGAAAGTGCTTTAAAGCACCATATTCTTCAAGAGTCTGGATGTAATTACAGCTAAGTTCAAAGAGTTGTACAACAGCTGTTGTCCGATTACCTGTTTGGCTCTTTTCCTTGCATCATCCAACGCTCTTCCCCTTTCAACTAAGCGTTGAACTACTTTTTCCCATCGACTCTGTACACTAATCAGCAGATTCTTAATAAGGACAACATCCTGTTTCTGGCTGAAATATTTCAAATGGGTTCCAGTTTTGTCCAGCTCTATGATCTGATCTCGATGAGAATTCACTTCTGTGGCAAAAACCTTGGAAAAAAGGGAGAAAATTACTCTGAATACTATGTTGCTCAAGCACTGTGTAAACACTGAAAAAAACCCAGTCTGATAAAGAATGATGTAGCGAGAAAGACTATAAAACACGATTTTAAAACAAATTAAATGTTTCTCTGAGTGCCAGCGTTACAGGGTTCATTTGGACATTGTTAAAGTATCTCTACAGAGTGGGAGAAAAACATTACACATCTGTTTCTTTACATACCTTGTGTTCATCAATTTGAAACAAGACAGTGTCCAAGATAAGACTTGGCCGAGAAGCTGCAGTTAGAGTTTGCTCAGCCTGAGTAAGCCAATTGATGAAATCTTGAAGTGAGTTGTGGAACTCCATTGCTAAATTGAGGGCTTCTTCCAGTTTGGTCTGTAAAGATACGTCATACATTAATAGCAGTTGATATTGTGCAGGGGCTTCAGCCAAGTAAACCATTTTAGTTCAGCATTTTGGAGTAAACCATTTCAGTTTAGCATTTAGAAGCATTTTTCCAACTCAAAGTTTCTGAGTTTTAAAATAACAGCCTACATTTGAGCATATTAAAAAAGATGGATAGAAGAGTAACAGTATGATAGATGAGTAGAAAGTACAGCACCTAGTACTAGATAAAATTTTCCACATTAGAACATTGCATCTTAGAATACTTTGGGTTGGAAGGGACCTTAAGGATCACCTAGTTCCATCTGCTACTAGCAGTTCTACTACTTAATCCCAGTGGGACATGGATATTTCCATTTGAATACAAAACCAGTAGAATCTCAGAAATCTAAAGTGGCAGGGCATTTGGAAGAGCCTCAAAGAGGTCATCTAATTTATTCTCTTGCACTAAACAAAGCACAAGTTCTCCTGGACCACTTCTTTTTAATAAAGCCCAATTGCCATTTTGGTTGCCTGAACTGAGACTAATTTTGGATACAGAAGTTTTGTTCGTCATGAGACAGAAGTCAGAGATTTTCCAACTATCGCACTGCTGGCCTAGCTGAGCACTCCAACCTTACAGCTTTCTGCAAGAAGGTGCGCATGTTGGGTATTCGTTTGACTGATTACATTATACAGTTAACTTAAGAGGCACCAGCATTCTTTCTTTAAAATATAACTAAGTTGTGAGTTAAATTATTTGTGCTTTATACATATCAGAGAGTTCCTCTGTTTATAATTATTGATATTCTTCATTGTTCAATTGAGGTAGAACAAATGGACTATACTTCGTGAAGGAATGAAAGCAAAATGAAATTAATAATAAGAAAACTTATGTTGCATATCAGTGAAATCATTGATCTATGTTAGAACAGAAGGTAGTCACTTGAAGTAAGTGGCAGAAGGCCAAGCATTTGGGAATTTTAAGAAAAAAATGGATAAAAGCTAGGAAAATTAATGCAGTGATTCTGCACTGAGAAGGAGATAAAAATTATTTGATCATTCAAGTTACTCACTCTCTCATGTCTACAATTACTGTAATAAAAACCAGAAGAGCCCTCACCCCACCAAATGAGCATTATCAGTATAAGTTAATGTATTTCTGTGGAACAGACTTGTGCCATTCTCACTCATCCTCCCCCCAATTATGGATAAACAACTACCTGAATCCCATTTTTTTGAAGTACTTTCTAAACATACCAATGACTTCTGCATAACTGTCTCTACAATTGATTTTAAATCTAAAAGATCAAGTAAGTATGCATGCATAGAACACCAAACGTTAACATCCTTAAATACATGATTTACACTTCTATTTTTATGTAAAAATACATACTTTTCTTTCACTGAGCTTTGTTTGTACTGATTCCCATTTTTCTTTTAAGTTATTTATGTCCTGCTCAACGTTTGTTTCAGCAGACTCTGGGCATCTTGCAAGCATCTGCTGGCCTTTCTGCATTAGACACTTATATGTCTCCTCTTTGGCTTCAAAGGCAGCACAAAGTTCCTAAATAAAGAAAGCACCAAAAAATAAGTCAGGTAGAAATTCAATGCTCTTTACAAATGCTAGTATAATATTTAGTCCTCGCCCAACATTTAGCAGGTATGATTAAGACTAATAAAGGAAACATATGTAATTAATAAAAAGCCAAATGAGCAAAGAAAGGGCCCAATTCTTCAGGAAATGAGAACTTGCATTGCCTGTCAGATGTTTTCCCTGAGATCCAAAGCTTGGCAAAGAAAGTACTATGCACTTATTGCACAAGGTTTGCTACAACTTGGTTAGTTTGAAGTCCATCTGTAGCTGAAACACAAAAAGTGTCAGCATTATACAGCGTGCTGAAAGCCCAGACCTATCCAATACACCTTCAAAAGTGGGTGGGACAACTTGGGAGGGCTGCTTTATTGTACATCTTCTCTTTGGTTTTGTCTGTGTCTTCCTTCACTCGCTAGGCAAGAGCACTGAAGACATTTTACACATACAAAGAAAGCTGAAAGAATAATGGTAACAACCGTTGTACCTGCTAACTATTCTACTAACTATTCTTTTTTAACCATGTTAAATATGAGGTTGCTAGAGACTGGGAGCTCCCATGCATCCCTCTGACTCAAAAGGGCATGTTCAATATTTGTAATGGACCGTCCGAAATGTACCAACAAAGTTGCTGCGGACTCCCAAACAAGGAACATCTTCCAGGAGACGAGCAGGAAGTGGCTTGCAAATAGGAGGAAAAGAACTTTTTCCTTTGATTCCCAGGACAAGAGCCCAAACACAACATTTTCTTTGGGTTAAGAGATACTGTACACAGGGTTGTACCTGCTCACAGAGGAGGGCAAAGCAGGAAGCAGGTTCAAAGACGAGCTAAGATTTTAACGTGACAGAAGGCTTCCTTGCTTTCTTTCCGAGGACGATGAAAAGTGGTGTCACCTAGTCTGCTTCCTCGCATGCTCCCACCCTCCCTACAATATTTTTGGTTTCCATAACTCCCCAGAGCACCTTATTTTACTGCAGCACAAGAACCCCTCAGAAGAAAACATAGGAAGCGCAGCACAGGTGAGATGCGGCACAGCAGGAATGGCCCCAAGCACCGGGGCTGGGCTTAGTCTAAGAGGGGCTCATCACACTGGTTACTTCTACAGTACAGTCACACTCATAAGAGGGTAGGAGCAATTAAAATTATTTTAAATGAGGAACTGAGAAAAATGATTGTTTTAAGAAAAGGAGAGGGATGTTCTGAGCAGCACTGGGACAGCCAAAGAGGCCTCTTTTTAAGACCCTTTCCTGCTGATGTCCTGTAATGTCTCTTCCTATCTTTTGTTTTCCTGGAGCTGCCTTAGCTGGAAACGCTGCCCAATCTCAACTCCATTTGTGAGCTGATTATGGTTGAGGGCTCTTTTATTCCTATCTGTAGAAACAGACCTTATACTAAAGAAGATGGTTCACAACATTATTTCCAATGAGAAACAAATCAAAATATAGTGCAAAACTTTCTTCTTCAGTTACACATCACACATTAACATGGTTTGTATCACTTAGGGGCAAGTGAATTTGGAACTTATAATAAATATCACTCAACATGACAAGTGGCCTCAACATTTCAGCTGCCAAAAACACCCCCAAAATCCAAACAAAACCCCAGAGAACCAACACATATCTACACAGATGCACTGACGTTTAACTAAACTGAAATCAAGACCTACCTTTTAAGGGTTATATACATTAAAGGATAACAAGTCAATGCCTGCAGTGTTATATGATGGCCCACAACATAGTAACAATCTGTTAAAACGTACCTACCTGTAGAGTTAGGAAGTGATTGTACATATAGAGTACGTATTAGTGGGGACATATTCACACTTGTTCCAACTATACTACTACATTCAGGTTAAAGATTTTTTAACTAATCAAGCTGTGAGTGCAATAAATATAGAAAATTTGCATAGTAAAAGAATGTACCAAAGAAAACTCTGAAATTTTCCAGGGAAACTTTTTTGGTCTTGATCTGACTTCAGGTCCAGGATGAAAAATGGAAAGAGCTCCACTGACTCTCATGGAATTACGATTATGATCCACCCTCACAGGAAAAAAACCAACCAACCAACGGTGGGTTTTTTGCCTTTTTTTTAATTTAAGACAAAAAAGAGAAGGATTGGGAGGTTCAAAACCACAAGGTTATTTCTGTGGTTTGTCCTAGTTTCCTGTCATAACTGATTTTAAAACTGTAAATTATTTTCCTTCTAAAAACCAGTTATTGGTGAATTTCGGAGGAAAGAAAGAAAAAAAATAAGTGCCCCTCATTGGTGGGCAGTGACCTTTATCATCATTCCAAAACAAAATCTGATTTTTAAAGCTATGACAATGCAGTGTTCTACTGGAAACTGTGTCAGGCATATTCGAGTTCAAGGACAGTTCAGTAAATATCACTGTTACATCTGAGCCAGGAGGTCAGGAGTTTAATTCACTGGGTTTGGTTTTATATCCTGGCCTAACAGCACAGCATGATTTTACATAAATGGAGCATTAAGAACCACCTTCCTTTGAGGTAAGAGATCAAGTTTAAGTGTCCTTTTTTAGGCTCTATGGTTCTATAGGGGTGGAGAAATCCGTATGTTTCTTAAAGAGAAAGGAAGGGAAGTAAGGGAATAATTGAGGCATCCTGATCAGCTTGCCATTTCTAACTAAAGCAGTCTTTCTACATGAGCCAGTAGTCCTTATTACATCTGTGCTAATGATGAGTTTAATGTCAGGTTTAGACAGACACAGGGTAAAGGATCGAGTCTCTTAATTGAAGGTCCAATGAAAGTGGATCACTTTCTGATTCATCTTTGTATCTTAGAAAAAGCCTAACTGCAGTTATGGGGACAGAAGGGAAAAGAAGAATAGGAATCACTGAAAAATCTGCAAACACTTTCTGGTTTTCTTTCTGAGAATGAGGATGCAAAAGTTCTTTTATTTCTGTCTCAACACTATTAATGGTTCAGCTTTGGGCATCTCCCAAGTGACTACTCTTCCTACACTGAAAATAACAGTGTTGTTTTGAAAGCTATTAAATTTTTTTAAGATACTGCACAGACATTGTGATATATAGAACATGCTCTGTATTTACCATAAACACTCTTGAAAGATAGTTAGTCCTGAAATGCAATTTGCAAAGCATTCTAATACTGATACTTACCATATGGGTATTAAGCTGCTCTCTTGCTGTTTCTGGTAAGCCTCCAACAGGTTTTGATGCCAACAGCTGACGTTCAGTGTCTGTCAGCCATTGCTGCATATCTTCAACTTCACCATGGAAACCTTGGGCCTAAATTATACCATATCATTTTAGAGCTTACTTAAATATTCTCCATTCTAATATAAGCTCAGATGCAGAAGTATACTGGTAACAGATTTAATCAGATATTTGCAATAATCAAAGGAAATGAAAGGAAAAAACAAAGGAAAAAAACAAACCAAACTTTAAACTAGCTCAATCCAATCTAAATGATAAAAACAAAACCCATGGAAATCTTGAAAGCAGGCTAAATGAGCAACTGTGAGATCAATATTTTCCCTGAATAATATACCCATACAGACATTTCACCATTTTAAAATATATAGGCCAAAAGCTGAAGTCTTGATTCAGCACTATAAAAGACAGTGGCCAGCTGTGGAAGATACAGCTGGGCTCAAACCTTCTCCAAATTCAGGAGTGTCTGCATTATGGTTTTGATTTGGGCTAACTTCTAATACATGTATCTATGTATTTCATGTAAAAAGACACTTTTTCTGAGTTATCTCTTTATTTGATCATTTCCTGTTCACCTGGATCAAGGCACTGTCCAGCTGCTGTTTCCTTTGTTCTGTTTTTTCCAATACGTTTTGCCAACGCTGATTCAGAAGTTCCAACTTGCTCCGTAAATTACTTGCTTCTTCAACAGCGCTTGATTCAATCAGGTCATTTCCTGCTTTCTTAACTGCTTCCACTGTAGACTGATGAGCTAAAACATCGTTCTGTAGCACCTACAATTGTAATACAGTATGTATGACTGGCCATGTTGATAAGTTATTGAATGAAGGCAATTACAGTGACTGAGCTAGTTCTAATCCAGTGACAAGGCAATAGTTTAACATCAGCACAGGTATTAGAAATTAAAGCTAATAACTAAGGTTTCTTCAATCAAAAGCAGTAACAGACCATTCTGCCAAAATGCTACATTTTATTTTTATGTCTTGGAAAAAAGAATGTATTCCTTCTGAATACATACATTTCTTCCTGAAATTATGAAATGTTTCTGGTACTGACAGTGAAGATTTATTTCTTCACTTTCCTTAATTTACTACATACTTTTCTTTAATAGGATTTTTCTTTTTTTTTGAGGGTAAGTCGTGAAAACAGTGTTATATATAGTAGTGCCAATTGCTTGCAGAGCAGTAGTCTAAGAAGAAAGGAGAGATCAGAACAAGAATACTACGTGCCTGCTGTGCCATGCAACAACCTGACTGCTGCAACATCTCTTCATGCATTTCAGATCTACAACTCATTTCACGTTATGTCGGGCTGCCAGGACACTTCATCTGTGCTAAAAGCTAGGGAACGATTGTGATACTAACACCACAAGACCTCCTCCATCTGGTTGAAAACCTGTTATCACCAACCACAGTAAAGCCACAAAATGTGAAAAGTACATTTGGGAAAAGGATGCTGTTTTCAGAAAGATTGAAAAAAAATAAACATAAAGATTAGAAAAAGAGACTATACAGAATGGTTGGGAAGGGAATGGTAAACCCCATCTAAGAAATTCAAGTTGTTTATGACTGCTGTCTTCCATGGGGTCTGGTTCAAACTCACCTCCCTCAAAATGCTAGTATATGGAAAAAATATAAAGCTAAATACAAAGGAGCTTTTAAATAAACTACACAAGGCACTTGATGAAACTGCAAATCACAAGTAGCCCTTGTATACAAAATGTGCATCATGTTTGCTTTCATTCTTCTAAGCTAAGCACTGGAAGATATTCGTTATTTTATTTTCCTAACAGGGTGAAAAAAAGGGATATTCACAGAAGCAGATGCATCTTATCCCTTCCTTCCTGCTGAGGCTCACCAAGAACAAGGTCTATTCTTTCCAAAAAGTTATTCAAGAGATGGATGTTTTTCCAGGCTACCACAGGATGCACTACTGTGTGAACTTTCTAACCTAGAAACTCTGGTTTACGAAAAGGAAGTAGATTCGTTCATGTGTTTGCTGAACTTCTTCAGCACTGAAGGTAAAGTCATAAACGATGTCTGGATGCTTCTTCAGTAGTAAAACACTGCTGTTCGATAAGAATTTAAGAGGTTCATGGAGTGGAAGCTGAATTTGTAGGTTGTTTTTTTTTAAAGGGCCTGTTTCTAAAAGTAGCCACACAGGGCATGTAGATATTTTACTCTGCTCAAGCTCCAACTGACCACACAAAAAGCTTCAGAAGCTGCATTACCACAAACAATGAAAATGCCTTAATTATCTCTGTACTGTCAATTTCAATCAATTCTCTCTAAATCCAAAACGGACTCTGAACACTTTTCACATCATATGCAGGCCAAAAATTAAATGGCAGATTTAAAGGAAAGGAGAAGATTTAGGAAATTGGTTTGAAATCTTCAGGACTAGAAAGAACACATCATCGTGAACAGCACCAAGTCACACAAAGAGGTAGAGAAGATCTCTTGCTCCTAGGAGATACTCTTCAAAATAAAGGCACAATGGAAGCATTCTTCCATGGGCTCCAAGGTCACAATAATCAGTAAAAATACTAAAAAAAAAAAAAATTTTAAAAATTAATCCTACATTGTATGTAACAAAAAGATGGGAGCATGGATACCCCTAAAGTTTGCTGAGACTTTGAGAGAAGCACTCTTTGTGTTAGTTGGACCCAACTGAGATACAATTTTGCAGAATTCAAAACAAGAAATCACTATTTCCTGAGAAGGAAGAAGGAAGAATGACAGATGTGGAATGGTTATGTGCATTTTGTGAGACCTGGCCTAAACAGCAGTAATCAAGGAGATTATTGCCTCAGGGACAGTAGCAGGTTCAGTAATTTTTGAGTTCCCTGGGTCAAATTAAGGTGAATAAAGGTGAGGACTAGGGTGAGCTGCTCTCTTTGGCCAAAACCTATGCCACTTGCACGGCATATGCAAGGAAGGAAGGAATATGAAGGAGTAAGAGGAAAGATATTAGTTATTCAAAACCTGCATTTCAGCTACAATCTGCATCTTGAAAATCTCTATAGAGAATTATTTATCAAGTGCTAAGTTTTACTACAAGACTCATGACTAAGAAACATCAAAAGAACATTTCAGTTAATATTCATTATAATTACATACATGATGTTTGGCAAGTTCAATTTCAATAGCCTTGGGGTCTCCACCCACAGGTTTCTGTTCATTCAGCAAGTCTTCTGTATGCGTCAGCCATGTCAGTAACTCATCCAGGGCGTGCTGGAACTGCCCCAAGGCTAACAAGGCACCTTCCAGCTTGTGCTATAGTAAAAATAAAATTAACGATAAAATGGTTTCACAATGCTATTGAATTGGCTTATATTACCATTAGTCACCATAATCCAGAGCAGAGTCCATGTATATGACAGCGTAAAAACCAGGGAGAAACAGTTATCCAACACAAGTAACTGCTTTATAGTTAAGAGCCGAGTTAGCAATTCCCCTATAAAGCCTTACATTCCAGGCTTAAAGTCCTGACCTTTGAAGACCCCATGTAACTAGAGCAGACTTAAGTTTGAAAGTTCTCTCATTAGAGATATGACAATAGTTTTTCATCACTTAAAACATAATTTCAATATAAATGCAATTTGGTGCATCATCTTTTTAAAACCTTTCCTTTGTCGCGAAAATTTTTTTTTTTTAAAATAGCAGCTAATACTACTTTTGTACATATAAACATGTATTCACCTGCTACTTAAGATGTTATCAAACAACCAAAATGAAATAATAATGATTTGACATGGTGCTGCTGACAGAGGATATGACAAAAAATACTGCAAAGGGTTTGAAAAGCATAAAACCAACTCAATAAATTGTAAATATCAAATTCTATTATGTATAGTTTTGTAATTTCCAAACCAAAAGGAATAAATGTGTAAATTGATACCAACTTTATACATAATAAAAAGCTTCTCTCAAAAATCTAAGTCATGAGTAAAGCCCCCACCTTCAAGTTAATTTACCTGTCTATTTATGATTTTTTCTTCTAGGCTGTCCCACAATAGTTTGAGCTCCGAGAGAGGGTCCTGAACAGTGTGCTTGTCGCTCTCCTCTGTTACCTTCTTCAGCAACAGTTCTGCCTGATGGTTCAGTCTTTCCATTTCTATCTGCTGCTGGTAAGCTTCTGTCTTAAATTGCTACGGTAAATAGAAAAAGAATACAAATAAACATATTACAAGTAATGATCTTCGTGAATATAGCATATCTGCAATATTAATGCATCACTGTCAACTGTCATAAATTTGGGGGTTTGTTTTCCAGGGTCAAAATGCTTGTAAGACACTGATAATCCAGACAGTCCCAGCTAACTGAAAATATACATCATCTTACTATTCTAGCAGATATTGCTAGCTGTGACCCGAGTATGATAAAGATGCCCAATAGGAAGTGATCTCCAGTGATCTCCCTGGTCTGTGAAAAAGGCAGAACCTATTTTGAGTAACTTCTAGCTCCTGTGGTTGTGATAATACAATACTTCAAACTTCAAATAGAATTAATCTTCAAAAGTGCTGAAAGCAAAATTTCTTTAGTAGAACCATCCTCTCTTGTACACGCAACTTGGGCAGGGGTCTGAATACAACTTGCATATGTGGGTTCTTCTGAACTAGACAAGATTAGGGTTCATTTGAAGTTACATCATAAAATAGATGAACAACCTGCCCACAGACAAAAAATGTACAAGTGAGCAACAAAACCAAGGACATTCTCAGATCATTATACATCCCTGTTTTTTATATATAGCCTAACAGTCTACCAACTTGGGAGCATACTCAGTCACAGATCCATACAGACAGGTTTCTAAGTTAGCCTGAAACTTTGATTTTCAACTTACTCATGTATTGGGAATGTTGTGATCTGTGTGAGCATTTAAGATAAAGCCTATAATGGCAGAAGTGAAGCTTTGGAGGCATTCTCTCAGAGCCTCAAGGAAGCTGTTCATGGTAGAAACCAGAAACATAAAAGTCATAGCAAAAGAACCCTGTACATAATAACCTTATAGCCTTTGAAAGAGAAGGAATCTTGTAACAAGCATCTCTGGACTATCAGAACATATTCGCAAAATAAAATGTGGTCTCTCCAAAATTTGGAATACATTTTAAAATTAAAAGTTTGCAATGAAATGTTATCTGCAATTTTCATACAGATTCTTTTTTACTAGAAATTGAAAATGAAAATTGCTTTTGACTCTTGAAAAACACAGAAAATACTAAAAAACACAGAAAAATGCAGACAGATGAAAAAAAATAAATGAAATAAATTGTTAGTTCATACCTTAAGTTCCTCGGTTTGCTGTTTCACTGTTTCCAGATCTGTTCCAACTGGGGACATAGATGCTAACTTGCTACCAGCAATGTCTACCCAGTCAAATATTGCCTGAAAATCACAGCATGAAATTGAAGCGTGAGCAGAGAAATAGTGTCATAACTGAAAGTTGTATTAAGTAAAATATCAGAATTCCTTTTTGTTCTCTCCAGAGAACAATACTGCTGTGTTCTTCTTTGAAAGAAAATAGCTTTCTTCAGTGAAACCTAGGTTTCTTTGCAATACAAGGGATCAAAAATTAACTAAAGTATTCCACCTTACAAGAATGTACATGCTGCAAGACTGAACTTATTAGCAGTAATATTCTGCCAGTACTATTCATGCTGAATAGTACTCTACTTCTTGAGTAAAATCAGCAATTTTTATGAATACCCTAAAAGGTAAATACAAGGCAAACTCTGTTCTACAGTCCTTTGGAGCAAAGGTGAAGACTGTAGCTGAATGAGAACACACTTTAAATGATGATTACAAACTTCCTTTGAAGGATAATGTTACCTGTGTAAGGAACATGACCCATTCAGCACATATTAGACAGTGAAGGGCTGTAACCAAGCTTGACTGAATCTCCGTAGGATAATGCAGTTATCACTTTAAAAAAACAGAACTCGTCTCCCCAGTTCCGAGGCTTTGTGGGTACTTTTGCTCCTGATGCAATGCAGAACAACCTCAAGAATACTCCACTTACAGATTAAGAACAGCTATATCAAGCTGGGTAATTGTATAGGGGGAAAAATCACCTCTGCTTGGCCCTTTTCCTCCTGCCCATTATGTGCGATTCATTACGGAGAAAGGCTTAGGACGGCTTGTCAGAGCTGCATACTGCTTCACAACTCCTTGAGAAAAGGAGACCTACCCACAAGAAGCTCAACAGCATGAGACAGCTGCAGCTAACAATCTGCTGACAATAACTTTTCATATTGTCTCCTGAAATGAGCATAAAGAGGCATTTAAATATGGTTCCTTCACAAACTACCAAACTTGCAGGATGTCCAACGTGCAGCCACAGGAAATACAAAGCACTTAAACCAATGGTAATGTTCCTAACGTAACCAAACAAGTCAACCTCTGCACAGTATGAACATAAGAGAATTTGGAGAAAAATACATAGAGAGGGTGCACTGGAAAACAAGCATGTTGCATTATTAGGGAGTGTTCTGCTGCTTGATCTGCACTGAACACACAAGCAACTACCCTTAGTGTCATGAACCAAGACAGACAATAATTCCACTGAGCAAAAAAATAATTTTGCAAAATCTGACCATGTTTGGAATCTTTTCAAGTGTTTCAGTCTTCTAGCCATTCACTGACAAAAGATGAGGCATGCCACTAAGCCAAAATGTGCAAAGAATATGCAAAAAAACCCCCATAAAACCTACCCTTGAAAAAAAACCAGCACATATAGAGAAAAGATATCTTTAAAAAAAATGCTGGAAAATTTACCTACAGATTTTAAAAGTGAATCATCTTTTAAAGTATTGTGATTGGATTGGAAACAATATGTTAATGATATTTTTACATTAATAATATTTTTTGCTTAAAATATTCAAACTTAAATATTTGACTTATAGAAAAGGTAGAATAAAATTGAAGTTCTTTCACTGTCCTCCACTCAAAGAAAACAGCTGCAAGTGAGTACATGGACCTGTATTCTGCTCCTTTCAAATCATGTAAATGTGTCACAACTCCAACTCGCCTATCATGAAGTACTGACTATTACAAGAAAAGGTGAGCAGGATTACTGTGAGTTTGTGCAGTATCAAAAACCTCTGATCTCATCAATAAACAAGGGGACGTTAATTTCAAATCTAAGCATAGTGCAATATATGAAGAACTACATGAAGAAAACAACCCAAAGAGATTTATTCAGTAATGCAAAAAAACCCCAAACTCTAAACCCAACCAACCCTGAGAAAAAATATCTGAAGAAAATAGTCGTTATAATCAGAACGATACAATCACACCGTGTTTTTTACTATAACTCCATTAAATCCTATTGACTCAAGATTGGGTTAGCTATATCACACCTTCTTACCTGCAGTCCATCTTGGTATTGAACAGCTGCCTGCATAGCTTCAACAAGCTTATCCACTCGTTCTTTCCATGTTTTGTTTAAGGCATCCCAGGCAGAATTCAGCTGCAAGTAAGTGTAATTTACTCGAAAGAATTTTACTGCTGTATAATGTGCATTCACTGGTTATTCACCAATCAATAACATCAATAAACTAAGCATGAATAGTTCATATTCATTCCATATTAACACTCTCATTCTCCCTATCACTGCATAGTTAGTTTCCTTCAGAATACAGTAGAGGTTCTGGATTACAAAAGCTGTAACCTTCAAAACTGATTATTGAATATTTTTGTTTTATTAACATAGGGATTATAGTTAGTATGGGAAATACTATTAGGAAATCATTTGGAGTGGCATCATTATAAAAAGGTAGCTTAAAAGAAATGTACATTGCTGAACATTAGAGAAATTTTAAGTACTCTGTAGTCATCCAAACAGGATTGTCTCAGTTAAGATGTCTCACTTGGCATAAACCAGATATATCTGAAATTTGTTCTAGCATTACTTTTGCAAAAAGTAGCTGTCTGTTGTATTAATCAGTGAGTATTTTTACAAAAAAACCCTTTCTGTCTTTTACAAAAAATTTAAGCCATAAACCAAGAAAATAAAATTGGCTGTATGTTCTAATCTAATGTGAGTCAAGATTAATTTCACTGAAAAGCAAATCTTACTTTAACACAAAGGCTTCAGGGATATTTCACTTTTGCCACAGAATTTTTATTTTCAAAATTTGCTGGGGGTGGAGGAGATATACCAATTTCAGCTGAACAAGCATCTAACATAACAGATTTAAGCACCTGCGTTTCCCATACCTCATCTATACTTTTGTTGACAATAGGTTTGTCAGGCTCTCCACAAGCAGCTCTAAGTTCAGAGCCAAGGCTCACAACTGTTTCTAGTTCTTCTTGTAGTCCATCAATTTCTTCTTTAGCAGCCTATAAAGAGAAAAAAAAATCCAACACTGCTAATACTAAATTTAATAATCTATGTACAGCTTGTTTTCAAGACAGAACATGGTAGGATTTGACCTTTGTTTTCTTTAAAGTCACTTGGACTTACAATTGGATGCTTAAAATATAAGCATCCCTTTGCACTGAAATCAACTGACATCAGTCTAAATTGTAACAATGGCGTATGATGTCATTTTGTATGAGATGGAAAAAATAAACAGGAAGTTTTAAATTAGATTTCTTTAATCAGAGTGTTTTCTTTTTCAGAGGTTATCATTGAACCTTCAAATCTTTAACTATCAGCATAAATAATTACAGGCTTAGAGCATAACAGATACAGCATAATACATCCGTACACCTTTCATTTAGATGTTACATATTACTCAGAGAATCTAAAGTATGTATAACTTAAAAGTCTCAGTGACATGCTTATTATATACATGTTTATAAACAGATATGTAAATATAATGACAGGCACATGTTGCATGCTCATTGCAATTAAACACTGATACATGTTATTTACCATAGACTCTTGAGATCTCATTATAGCAAAATTCTATATAATTATCCCTCTTGGTCTCTAAAAAAAATAAAATATTCTCCTCTGGTATTTCATAGTAAATCTCTCTTTTCTCTGCATACTGTAAATAAAATTCTTTATATCAACAAAATATGTTCTACTGACCTCAGCAGCTTCTTGCTGTTGCTTGACTACAGATGGGTCAACTCCAGGTCCCTCCAGTTCTCGAATGAAGTCTTGAGTATCTTTAATAGTAGCTACAAGAGCCATATGATCGCACCAAAACTTTTCAGCTAGTTCCATTACATCCAATAATTTGGCCTCCCTTTCCTCAGTCAAGGTCTGGATGTCTTCCCAAATGAGGACCATTTGGTCCAGTTTATCTTGAACAGCTAAACAACAAAGGAACTAGATTACTACCTTGGCAAACAATTCTTGGCCATAAATCTCTCTACAGTTCTACAGCAGAAACATATGTGTACATTTTAAAATTTAGACTCTAAAATTGTTTCTTTACAGGACTCCTTATAACGTTAAGTGGAAACAACCAACGTGGCCTTTAAAAATAATACAAAGGTCATATCCACAATGAATTATTTTAAACGAATGCTTTGCTTTTATAAGCAGCTTCTCCAGGAGAGCAATCTTCAGATTAGTGGTCATCAGAAATGAAGATTTTTATATGCTGCAGCTTGCTGCATTTCCACTACATGAAGCGTTTCTCAGTCTACTACCTTTAGCAGATATATCCTTATCAGCTCCTTCTGAGCGAGCAATCATTTCCTCCCCTCTCTGTTTAAGTGTCTCATACACCGGCTGAAGTTTTTCCAGTTCCACTGACACATTCTTATTTTCACTGATTTGCTCTTTAATCTTCTCAACCTCTGCTGAAATCGAAGGTGGCTGCCTCAGACGTTCAACTATGCGTTTCAGACTCTCAAGAGTTGGATCTATTTTGTCATGAAACTGGGAGAGTGGTAAAGGACAGAAAGTGGCAGAGAAATTAGAAAAAAACAACTGAAAAATGGCATCTGAAATTCTCCTGAAAAAAGGTACTTTAAAATTAACATATTTAACATCTTCATCCAACATATATATGTGCAACTTGCAATACCCTCCTTCATGGTTCTTCCCCACTTTTAACATCTAAATTACAAAAACAACCTTGCAAAATTGTACTTCTTCTCAGATTTAAGAATTTTACTATGAAGTCTGGGTTCAGTCCTGAGACACTCCATCTGAAGATATTATACATATAGCAGAATCTACTTAAATTTAGTCCTGCATAATTCATACAGTAGTTTGTACCTGATTTTGGAGAGCCATAGCTTTCCGATTTCATAATTTTAGAAAGGTATTTACCTTAATATTAAATACATACATTTTCATATCATACTGGCATATAACCACTGATCAGGATTTGATATGTAAGGTCATTCAAAAAGACATTTGTTAGTGCCCAGGTGATGCTTGTTAGTGCAGTAAAGGTACATTACTTTCTGCAAATAAAAGCACGTAACAGTGAGTATTATGTTCACTCATGTTTGACTGAGCCCGGTAGGGGCCCAGAAACTCAATTACAGCTATGTTAACATGGTTCATCCTTTGATACAGGTGCAAAGTTAGCCTTAACTATATGCTTTTGAATCCATAGAGATTCCTAAAAATATCTCACCAATATACCTCTTTCAAATTACAGAAATTAATAAATTGTGGGTGCATTTAATGATCCTCCAGGATCTACAAAAAGCACTCTTGACTACACTTGGAAAAGGTGCTAGAAAGAGCACAGCAAAACAAGATTACCTTGTGTGAACAAATAGCTACATCCTTTCCATTCAAAGGAATATAGGCAATACAAGTGTAATTACTTTTTCCCACCATACAACCCACTTCAAATCAGACTCTGTGACTAATGTTATGGACTCAGTGTTTTTGTTAGAAGTGTGAATATCATACAAGCCAGCAAAATGTGTTCAGAAAGATAAGTAGCAAGACTGTGGCAACGAATCCTTACAAAAGTGATTAAAACCTGAAATTAAATTGGCAATATTCACGTTTAATTTTAGGACATATATATTATATTTTAAAATTGTCAGTGCATTCAGTGGGCCTCCTTGTACTCGTATTTCAATGAATGAGACAAGGTGTTTTAGAACTTAAAAGGAAGAAAATGGAAGTCATTACAACCTCTCATTCTGGCTCCATAGATTATGTCCTGGCTTTGATACATAACGCTACTTATTATAATTTAGAAGCTGCAGAGTTAAATAATTATTCTTCCAGGACTGTCTAGACAAACATTGACATAGTCATCATAGTACAGAGCCCTGATAATATATATTTACGTATCTTAATAAAAAAAGGAGATTATATAAAATTACATTCTGGGCGTTACAATGTTTTGCTTTGCCATCTGCATATACATTTATGTATATAAAATGAACCTTAAAGTATTGCATAAATAATTAAGTATTTTCTCAACATCTGATTATATTCTAGCTGTTACCAAAGAATGCATTTTTATTCTTGCTTTCTGTACTTAGCCAGTACAACATGTTAATGTCTATCACATACAAAGCAGGGACTCGAATGCTAAGTAAACATCTTGATTTCCAAATGAGCAGCTCCAAACAGGCGAAGGACTCAGCATTTATGATAAAAAAAGCCCCACTGGATCTAGGTCATCTTTCAGAGGCGTGAATAAGAAAGGTGTTTAGAATGACTTTAAGTACAATATAACGTCTATAACTAGCTCAAAAGCAGGATGATGTCTGATGTCACTTTTTTCCTTAGCTTCTTAAACGCAGTCTGCAGGGGCTAGGAATATGACATTAAGTACAATGACCTATATCAAAAATTATTTAGAATGTAGACTTAATGAGAACTTTAAGGTGCATTTCTTTATTTAACATTTTAGACCTGAGCAGAATATAGCACTTAATTCCCAGCCAACAGAGAAAAAGGGGAATTTCCTATACAAATAGCAGTATAGAACAAAGTATTTTTATTCAGGTTTTTGTATGGGTTCATGCACACAGTTTTACTGACTTCTTTTCTGAATTTGGGGTTGAGTAAAAGACTTTTAGCTTGGGTTTAATGACAATTAACCCGATATTTAAAAGTCTCTAGAACACGATACCTAACAAGACTCTATTGAGGTTCACTGCATAGGCTGATGAACCTAATATACGCAGCTTTTACGGACTTGATCTGAACTTTATGCTTATGATGACAACTTGTGAGGTCTAACTTTGCTTGCTAAGTTCTTGTGGGTCTGCAACAAAAACCAAATGCTATTACCACTGCCAAACTACCCTCTAGTTGCATTCGTAACGCACTGTAACTAAAGCTGCCAAGTTCAAGATACAACTATACTCAAGTTAACTCATCAGCAGTGACATCCACATACAAACAAAGCATCAGCTAGTAACAGACCAGCGAAACAAATCAGAATAAAGTGAAAATAAAATCCCACATTTTTAGACCAAATGTTCCTTTTTTTAACTTCAAAATTAAGAAGCAGTAACATTTTTCAACTGCAGCAGTCATAATACTGACCAATATATGGCGTTATAACCCCTTGATAAAAAGAAAAATCAATGCCATAAGCAGCGATATGAACATTCACAGGCCATTAGATTGAAAAATACAGCTAAAACAGCAGTTTAGTCTTGATATATACATTTAAAATGACAATGTCTGTGTATCTTTCCATTTGAATGAATCCAATTATACTTTAAACTTAAACTGATACCTGGGTACACTGAGAAATGGCTTCATCCAGTGCCAGTGCTCGCTTTTTGACATCTTCCTTAATTTTACTATAAAGGGTGTCAGCTGCCACATATTTCTCTTGGATAGAAAAACCTTCTCCTGGGCTCAGCTCCAGCAACTGAGGCCCAGTTTTGTTCATCTTATCTATATGAGGCTTGTGTTCAGCGATCAGCTCACGCAGTTGCTATAACAAATGAAACAACTTATCAGTTTCTTAGGCTTGCACCACCACATTACAGCTGTCTACACTTTTAACACATCCAGCTGGCAAGAAATTCCAAACAAATACCCTTCGTCCTAATGTAAAGCACAAATAACATCAAAGTTAGCGACTGCTCTGCCAGTGATGGCTCCCATTCCAACACAGAGCTATCCAGGCATGAAACATCACAATTAGAGATGCACTGGAAAGGTCCGTGCAATACTCTTGTAGGACATATGATTACAGGTAAAATATAAGATACTAACAATGCCTATTATGCTGGCAACAGACACTCCCCATCATATTTAGTACCTATAATGACAGAAACGGCAACCATATTCCAGACATGTGCATAACACCACCACGTATATACTTTTCATGTTGGTATTTGTCACTTGGAGCAAAGCCTTCCATTGAAGAACATCACAGAGAGAGGTACTGGCATTGCAAGGACATAAATTCAAATTATCCTTCATTTAAGAGGAGGAAACTAGCACAAGGAAAGGTCAAAGAAATCAGTGAAAAGGACAAAAGGACAAGGAAGACTATCAGCAGAGATCTATCAACCTAGTTTAGTAATCTCCCCCTCTGGCCACAAGACCCCTCTCTGTCCTCACACAGTGCTATTACTTAACTGACACGAAATTTAACAAATAATTAATAAGTAAATTTAATCTGATCTCGGCTGTCTACTCCCTCTCATCATCCACCTTCAAAGTAAGTCAAAACTGTGCAGAAGACCGTGCAGAGGCTTGTGGAAGTGAAAGGTCACAAGATGTCCTCCAACTTGCCTAAGGATTTTGGTTTTGTTTCCTTGCACCCATAGATCTGACAAAAGAGAAAGGTTTTTTTGTGGGAGTGGCCTGATCCTTCCCTCCGGTTTTATTTATTTTCTCAGCTCATTCCTCCCTTTTCAGAAAAATCCCCCTGTCTTGTCAGGCACTGTCCCCCCTTGATGCTGTGAACTCCACGTGTTTCTATCCTATAGCCCCTGTGCAGGAACATGAGAGGCAGATGCTCTGTTCCTCCCAGCTCAGAGTTTGTTTAAATTAATGAAGACACAGAAAAGGGCCTATATCACTCTTAGTGTAAATAAATCCTCTTCTATTCAACTAAGGGCCTTCCCTTAAAAAGAAATCCTGATACTGGCTTGCTTACTTGTTCTTCCCCAGAAGAGGAGGGGTTGAAAAGATTGAAAAGACAGCGACCATGATTCTCCACAGTCCCCTGATGACAAAACAGCAATAAAAATACAACCCCCCCTGATTCTAGCTACTTACCAAGAATGTAACTCTATTTGTACACCTTGCAACAAGAAAAATGATGTTGATTAGCAGAAAAGAGGAAAAGGTGAAACTAAGAACAGTTTGAAAGTTTTTACAAAGTAATTTTGTGTGTTTTATTTTTGCGCACAAATATATGATTTGACACAAGGCCACAAGAGTGCACATTTCTGGGTCAAAACCTTATGCTAATGTTCTGCCCACAGCTCAGTTCAAACCGAATTGATTGCATGTTACTCACGCAGAATCATGAATTCCATGACTTGGAACAAAGATAGTCATCAGTAAATACATCAGAATAGAAATGTAAGTGAATATAGAAAACTTTTCAATTCACAATCAGAACTTTTTTTTTTAATAGAACAATAAATGATCTAGCCTTCTCCATGATCTACTACTGGGTAAACAAACAATTCCAGTAAATAAGTATTTCAGATCAGATTATGTGTTAAAATTGCCTGACATTAATCTTCTACTTAACAAACAAATCTCAGCTAATGGCATAGCCCAGGGAAAATGCAAAAATAGAAGCTCATCTGCAGGGCCTCTCATGCAAGCAGAATGATTAAAGTAGATGAGGAACAATCCTGTAAGTAAAGCAAGCATGATTTGGTTCGTGGTGACTAATCAAAATAGTTTGTAAAGCTCATGTTATACAGCTAGTCTTAATAGAGCCTGTTTGTTCATTATGGGCATAATAGGACAACAAATGAGTGAACCCAGTGTTTACCAGTACATAAGAGTGGCACATCTTCATTAACTGGTCTCAGAGTAAACAAGACTTTGAAGTCAGGGCTCATCCTATCTAAGCCAAGTCACTTCACTGAAGGCAGTTAAAATGAAAAAACCTAGTTACTCTATGCTCAGACAGGTATCTCCAGTAGCCATACGGGCTTTGCATGCACCAAAACATGCAGGTTTTTAACCTCGGTAGGACACATCTGATTCCATGTAGCCATATATGAAATGTACTAATTTTTACCCCAGATGATTACTCCTCCATGTAAGAAAGCCCATATGGTGGCCAGCCTACAAAACTGCTGCCTCTATTTTGTAATGTTATGGTAAACAATTATTTAATTATTACATAATAAACATACTTGACATGAGAAATGATTATGGGATTGGCTGAACCCAAGCAATCAATTCTTTGCCCTCTAATTGTCCATCCTCCTGGCTCAGCTAAGTTTAGTTCCAACAATATCAACAAAACAAAAGCCAAATTTTTTACATGTACATAAGATCAACATATGTGCGTATTTGTATACAGACAGTACACAAAGGCAGCATTTCACTTTCAGCATGCTGACAGCAGGTACTCCAGTTCTTCAGATAGTCATGTTTTATCTTCTTTTGTTTCTTGCTATAACATCCCACATCCGTTCTGTTTAGGGGTTTGGTTCGTTCTAATACTGACTAACTTTCGTGTGCTCAGTTCTCTCACGACAATGGCATTTTTTCCCCTTTAGCCCTCTCTTATGCCTATACATTGTTTGTTGCCTTCCCCAGAGAATATTGTTTGCACGCGCACTTTGGGAAACAGTAGAGGCATGACTGAAAATGTATTTCTTTTGTATTATTATTTTAAATAATTCTTTTTTCAAAAGAAGTATAACAGTCTGGGTTTTCAGCATTTAGCAGAGTACTTCACAGTTCTAACCAGAATACTACTTGGCTTTTGACACTTTTGTTTTTCAAAACTGGCAAAACGCTTACCCTATGCTCTTCTTGTTGTTGCTTTAAAGTTTCATATTCAAGGGCTGGCGCAGGAAGCTGAGAGATGATTGTTTCTGTTTCAGTTAACCATGGCCAAAGCTCTTCATATGTCTCCCAGAACTGGTTAACCAGCGACTGAGCCCGTTCCAGCTGGAGATTTCTCTCAGAGTTCATTTGACAGACGGCATCATATTTCTGTAAGAGGCTTTCAATTTTTTTCTGTAAAATAATATTAACAAAAAATAGCAATGTATGTTTTTCCACATGTCTATTACCTTCTTTTCTAAACAGTCTTTGATAATTACAGTGCCAAACCACAGTGAACCAAGTTTTAGTTTTGATAATGTTTCTACAGTATCACTGTTTAAGGTGGACAGAATCAATACTGCGGGAGATTGAAAGTACTCTGCCAAATCCCAAAGTAATTAGAACATATTTAATGATATTGATATTTACAAATAACACTTTATTCATAGGGCTTCTAGTCAAGTTGCAAATTATTTGATTGCAGATCTTAGCCCCACTTCCTTACTGAAGATGCTTATCTTCAGTGACACTTGGCAGAAACTTAAGTTTTCCACAGCATTTCTGAATCAAAGCATCGTGAACAATACACAAATATCTGTGGGTTTTTTCTTTACGTCTGGCAAAAGAGTAGGGTATACTGTTGTGCTTGTAGCTTACAAACTTGCAACACAAACCACAAAACATTATTTTCCAGGTTAGCATACATTAATTAATGCGGATGTGTTACCATTAATAATATGATAGAACTACAAGGTTTAAACATTACATATCTACTGTATTTGAGCATGTGATAAAAAAAGAAAGTATCAACTAGCTATACATTTTTTCCTGTGGAAGACTGCCCATGTTATCATTTTTATGAAATATTATATGTGACCGTGCACATAAATGCTAGCCTTGGAAAAACTAGACATATAAGCAAGCCATTGAACATGAAGTAAAGAATCTTTTTTGGCAGAACAAGCTATCCTTTCATTTGTTATGTCTTGCATGTAAATTAAGTATAGAGATGCTATCCAAAGGACAAAACATAGCCTAACCCACAGATATACAGTATTTTTGACAAATATTTAATAGAGACTCACATAAAACTGCTCTCCCTTATGACTACAGTTTCATAGACAGAACATCTCATCTATTTTAAATTCACTTAAGAGCAAATCAAATTTATTCAGCTATCCTGTAGCAGGGCACAATTAGCAAAGTATTGCTGTTCAAGGAGGGTGGTCATTGGAAGGACTAAATTTATGCAACACATCCAGCCTCACCATAATTTAGCAAAAATCCCAACCCTGCAACTAACACAGTCTTAAATGCCAACACAAAAAAATATCTCTGCATATATATATAGCCTCAACATCAGGCTCTGTGTGTGTGTAATAAACAAAGGCAGAAGAATGCTTTCATGGGCTGTGTCAGTCAACAGGATGGAATAATCTTAGGAAGTAAGGCCTACACTGAAGTCAGCTGAAATGAAAGTAAAGATTCACGCTGAGGTGCACGGCCACTGAATCTGGCACAGAAATACGCATGCCCAGAGCATCACTGACCCCAGAGAACTGGGGAAGATAAACAGCCAGATTCCACACACACCACCCTAGATGACTAATACCTATCCACTCAATCGTCCATTGGCTAAAATACTATTTACCATGGATGAAGATGATAAATGGGACTCCAAATTAGTGTCAGGCAACGAAGCAAGTACACAGTGTTTGCTCTTTGAACATCCTGAAGGAAGTAGAGTTATATACAACAGCATTTCTTCTAGCATTACAATCCTCAGACTAGAACCGGCTGTAATTAATGCTTTTTCATTAGTATTTAAGAAAAGACACTATAGGAATCCTTCTACTTACATATTGTCTGCATATCTACTGCTGTAGCTGCAATTTAAGGAACTTTACCTTCATGGTCTGTTTCTCTTCTTCGGTGCACGTGTTCATAATCTTATCCCCAGATTTAACAAGTTCATCTATATTATCTTTGTGTCTCAAAATGTCCATGGTAAAAGCCTTGAAACACAACAAAATTGGTCAGCAAAAGAAAAAACAAAAACAGAGTACGTGGAGCAAAAACTATTTTTGAAGTGCATTATGATGGACTGAAAATTAAATTATGCCAGTACATTTTCTAGATGGAGAGTGTGCAGGCCAATAATTAACATGACAGTTGGAAATGCATTTCTTTTACCTTTTGAACTTGTAGCTGAGCCGTGGTCTGGTCTTGCTCAAGCCTAATATCACCCAGAGACATCAGTTTATTTTCTGTTTCTGCAATCCAGGCAAATTCAGCATCAGCTGCTTGATCAAACTAAACGAGGGAGACATGAATTAGTTCAGTGGTTCTATAGACATGAAATTAGAATGACTGTTTCAAAAATTTTAAAGATGATCAAAAAGCATACTTTTGAATTCTTAGAAAGATAGCAACTCTCTTTCTGCATCACATTTTTATATAAATTAAATCCAAACTCCAAAATTATTCTGAGGGATTACAAGTGTCTTGATTCATAAGTGTGACAAAGCAACAGAAGCAAATACATTTTTACAAAGCCTACAGCTCTCTAACAGACATAAGCAAATTATAATTTCAGAATTTTAACTAGACTGTTTATTTTCATTTTATTCTACATTCACATGTCTTTTCCATCTCTATGTTTATTATTACTGCTAGTGTTGCAATTATCCTAAGAAATAGTTGTTTGATGTTATACTTCTAATCTTAAGAGCTGCTTTGGTATAAAACGATACAGGCAAAACAGTCACAATTCTACTAAGTCAGTGGAAAAACCTCACTGAATTCAGAAAAGATAGGATTTCGTCCAAAACTAGACCTAGGATTAAATATGAACATTCTTTGGGGCATCTGGGTGCAGCCAGTCCTTTTCCTAAATGATTAACTTTTGACTACCATTAGTCAACATTTGAAAGGTTCAGAAATTACCTCAAAGCATTAAAGTAATGAGAGGATTTAAGGATCTGTTTCTTACTAATTTGTGAAGGAGAGCATGAGATCCTGAAAAGAAGTATATGGGGGATGTAATTCTTCTGAAAAGTGAGACCAAATATTAAAAAAATCATACATTCTCTCTTCAAGTTTAGAGGCATGTATCTTAGCACACACATGCTGCAGCACGCAACGGGGGCGGCTTTGAGATTAAGCCATAGAGAAATATTACATGGGATGATGAGATGCACGAAACACTCATTACTGAAACTACTAAGAACTAATTTATGCATTTACATATTTTAAACTGACCCCCACTGCAATTAGCTGAACATTAATATGATTCTGAGTTACTGTGAAAGTCTATCAAGACTTTTTTTGTCATATACCTGCTACTCGCGTTGTTCATACCCACACTTTTCTCAGAAGTCACTTCCTGACCACACTCGTCTCTTAAATCTGCTGGTCTGTGCCTTTGTGGCTGTCGACCATGACAGCCCTGCTCCTGTAACCTAGCTGGAGTTCACTTTAGCCACTAAATCAGTCTTGTCTTAGTGGTTAATCATGAGTCACACAAAAACAAAAGCAGCAGTTCTGAGATTTCATTCTTTATGAGTCAATCTTTTTCAGCCTTTATAATCCATTTGCTACATGAAAGAGAGCAAACATTCTTTTTCACTGTATGTCATTTCTCGTTTAAAGTAACACAAAGTAAGTTTTGTCCTAAATATCGTGACTTCCTAATAGAAAGGTATGTTCTGAAACAATTAGTACTGTCAACATTAGCACGAAGCACAGCAGCAGTAGTTAAATCCTGGCTTTAGAAACTGCAGTTCACAACCAGGCTCTTCAGAAACCCATCTATCTATGATCAAAATGAAGAAGTTGATTTCAAATGTGTTAGATGTACAAATTAACTCCAATGTGACTTCCTGATACCAAATATCCACAAGTAATATTGAACAAGTATTTAATGGAAAATAAACAAAATCAAGGCATGGCAGTGAAACTTCTAGGTTACATAGCATCGAGGAAGGACAGGGCTCTAAACTCCATCTGCCGAGGTCATAGGCTTTCCAATTTGTGATATCCAAATATAACATTAGAGAATAAAAAACACAAAATTGGTACTCTCTGCATCCAAAATTTGAAGTGTTTTCTTCCCATTATGCATGACAGTTATTTATGAGCCCTGAACTTCACTTGAGTCACTATAAAATCATCTATTCATCCCCACCCAGTTTAACCAAGCATAATTCATTGTGGTACTTTTTCTTCTAACCAGCAATGATTGACTTCTGAATATGACAGCATTGTGATTTGCTCCGTGAATGCTTTCTAAAGCACTCTCTATGGCTGCTTTAGAGTGAAGAACAAGTAAGCCAAAAGTAGAATATGACCTTCTGTTTCCATGTAGCACTCCTTCACTAGGGTAAAACACTGACCAATGCTTTCGGTATTGAGAAATGAAGATTAAAACACATAGCTACATTTATCTCTAGGGGCATTTTGCCCAGGTAGTTAAAAAACAGGACACTGCATTAGTGTATTAAGCCTTCCAGCTCCCATTCACAACATAGAACAATATGCTTAGCTGTTCATACAGCTTACTGCATTTTTCACCTTGGTCCAGTAACATCTAGCACAAACCCCAGACTACTCCAATTGAACCCTCATCTTCTTGGTGGCTTTGTCCTCCACCCAAAACTTTTTAATAGTACAGGAACTTCAACAAGTTGCCATAGGGTAAAGCCTACAGAGCACTAACTTCTCCAAAGATTTTTTTTATTTTGCATGGTCTTTCTCTGAACTAAATGGAAAGTAGCTTCACGGGAAGCGTGTTAAGCCACTTGATGTTTATCATAGGATATAGTGTATAGGAGTATATTGTGGTGATGTGATTTGGGCTGAAGCGGAGGTTAAGGGTATGCAGGATGTGCAATGTGCCCTCACAACATTAGTTAGTGCAGCAGCAGCTCTGGACCTTTTATGCCTGGACCTGAATCTGCTGAACCTGTGTTCAACATACTCACAGAATTCAGAAAAGTTGAAGGAGAGCCAACACATACTCTCCTATCTCAGCTTATCACTCACTACAAAAATCACCCTTAATTTGGTTAATGAGACAAGATAATATTCATAGCAAACCCCTTAAAAGAAACATTAAGTTATTTTTAACCTCAGTTACAAGGGGATTCGAATTATTGCCAGTCTCTTTTAGTCAGCTTTCAGCAAACTGAAAATATCACACATGCTTTCTCTTACAACTGTTTATGGGAACTATTAGCACAAACAGAAATCTTCACCAGTATTTTTATGCAGACACTGTAAAATTGTGTTTCCATGATGCATTTATATGCAAGCTTAAATATGGGACTATTTAGTGATGAAATTAGAGTGCCAGTTCTCAAAGTGTACCCATATAAATACCTCTATGCCTGTACAGAAACCTCCACATACTAAATAACTCAATTTTTGAGCCCCAAGAAAAGCATTGTGGATACAAATAAAAGCAATTGCTATTTAAATCCTCCACTACAGCTTGAACAAGATGATCCAGCTTTTAATTGTGGAAAGTACAGAGGAGCTAGACAGTCAGCTGATGCTAAAAGGTGTGGCAACCCTAGTTATTTCAGTGTTGCATCTAGTAAAATTGGCTGGGCATCTGGACCATATTTTACTCAACACAACACGATCTACAGAAGACATGGGCTGTTCAGTTCTTACTTAAGCAAACTCCCACTAAAGGAGCCACAGGATAGTTACAGCAATTTTAGCTACAAAACTGATGTTTGTGTCAACAAGAAGGCAGACAACTACAACAGTGTACAGATTAGCTGAGTTCTGGTACTCCTATCTTAACAGTGGAGTCCCATTTCATTCAAACAGGCTTTTTGCTGCTCAAGCACAATAAACTTTTGGCAACATTATTAAAGGACACCTTTTGTTCAGGTACACATGGTCAGAGACTGTTATTGCCCAAAGAACAGTTTTCAGTACCTGCTGGGATCTCAGCATGGCAGCATCAATCTCATCCACCTTCTGAGAGATCGTGTCACTCACTAATCTGTAACGTTCGTTGTCCTCTGTTATCATCTTGTCGAGCCCCTCTCTGGCTCTCCATGGCACCAGCTCCAGGAAGGCACTGCCAACTTCATTCAGAGTGTCCAGTAAGCCTTTGTTGTTCTTTGCTTCTTTTTTCAACTCCTGAAAAAGGCGATTTAAAGTAAACATGCCAGCATATGAGCTGAACGCATAGAGCTTGCACACGGTTTTTTGTTCTTTCAACTACTCCATGAGTCTGGAACTGAAACGTTTTCCTGGCAAACCAAAGGGATAAATTAGCGCACCTATTTTCAGCTCAGTTGTATTAGCTTTTTGATACTGTAAGCCATGTGACAGAAAAATGGGTGATTCTTGAAGAGAATTTTCTACAGAATAAATCTTAAATATATTTCTGCAGTCAGTATGATAGCTTTAAAGTCTTTGTAATTTTGTAAGAGTTGTTACTACTTAATAAAGCAATGAAAGCAAATAAAACTAACAGATATTCTTTGCAACCTGCAACTTCACCAGCAAGTGAAATCAGGCGTGCAATAAAGCAAACCACAATGAATTCAAGTGATTTCTTAAATGAGCAATGACTGGATTGAATTCCAATCAAATCATCACACGGTGCTTCAGGAATGAGTTTTCACCTGTACAGAAACCCCCAATGCTGTTTCAATTCTTTTTATACATATAAGAAATTTAATGGAAAAAAATTTTTTAAGCTTCCTCCAACATGGTCCTCACCATCCAGTTTATACTACAATTTTTCTTTCAAAATAAATATTGTTAAACAAGATTAGCAATATATATATAAAATGCTAACTCTTTTTATACTTCATAGGATTTTATCCAGGTCACAACTAAAGAACCAAGATAACTTTGTTTGACAACTTAAGACTTTTCCCAGGATTAGGTAGCAGCTTGAATAAAAAGGAAATATTGTGCTTCTCTTGTGCTAAAAATAAACCTCAGCCCAATTTTGTAAGTGATTATAACAGATGACTCTGGAAAGTGAATTCAATTCTTAACTACTGTTACATTTAGTCAAATGATCTGAGGCCAAAGTTAGTTATTCACAAAACAACTTCATGCCAAATGTAAGTTAACACAAAACCTATCTGAATCATACAGCAATAAATTATTCACAGGTTCTAAAACATACTTTTTGTCTTTCTTGTACTTGGCTTAATTCTTCACCCTTTGGTATCTGAGTTTCATATGAGAGTAACTCCACCTCCACGTCATCAAGCCATTTGCAGAGTTCCTCGTGAGTTGAGTGCAGTTGACCTGCAAGCTGCAGAGCCTGCTCTAAGGTCTTGGATACATCAGAACTCAGTTTTGTAATGTCTTTGTATCTTGCTTTAATGCCTTCCAGTTTATCTTGAATTATTACAACTTCATCACCTAAAATATCAGAGGGATATTATTTCCTGTGATCACAAATACTTAAAAGTAAAAAACCCCCTCCAAATCCCAAACCCCACCTATTGTAGAAATCTCAGTATTTAATTTATCAAATAACCCAAACAAGATGACAAGGTCAATCCTCAACTGTTGTAAATTATCCTACTGTCACTAAAGTCCAAAGAGCTACAAAGTTTACCTCAGCTCATGATCTGTCCTTCTGTCTTTTTTCTGTTTTACTAAACTATTAGAAAGTAAGGACTTAGTTCCAATATTTAACACAAATGTTCTTTAAAAAAAAAATCCACCCTTAAATTCACAAAGATTATAAAAGGGTTATTGAAAATGTGAAGGAAAACAATCAACAAAATATAAACAGATTTTCAATTACGGTAATACTTGACATCACTGTATACCCTCATTACTATCTACTTGAAACATAATTCAAAAGGCTAAAACAAAAACAACGTACTGAAATTTATCAGTGTATACTCAGATTGCATTATAGACTATGTATAATGCCTAAGTTTGGAACAGAAAAGGATACCCACCCGCCCCCAACCATATGTGTGTCTTAAAGAGTTCAAAAAACTTTAGAAGTACTGGAAAATCTGGACAGATGTTGATTTACAGAACAGACACATTGTGTACAACTGGAATGCAATGTTTCCCACAGTATTAGCTCCAATGGACAAAGCCTTCCTCTTGCAGTAAAAGGTAGTCTAATATCTCGTTCATCTGTGGATGCCTGCAGGGAATTGACTGCGTCCACTGCCAAACAGCCCTCCATTATGAGTAATGTCCATAACTTGCTATTAGGAATGGAATGTAGGTTCACTAAAGTAATTTTCCACTAAAAATAATAAAGGATTCAAGGACCAAATTCTCTACAGGCAAAAAAGGACTTTTGCTCATTTACATTAATAGTAAATTTGGCCCAAAACCATAACCTACCGTGACCTCAAACCTTTATTAAAATAAACAATTATGACTGCTTTAACCAGCAAATATGGACTAATATTTACAAGTTCCACTTTGATTTTCTCATAAGCACTTACAATTACAACAAAAAAAGCCTGATGAATCATGGTTTTATATAAGCTCTCACCTGTTGTTTGCTTGAGCAGCTCTAAGCCATTTTGTATAGCCAAATCAACATTTTGTTTTCTAAGAATAATCTCTTCCTGAAGATCCTAAGAGAAAAGGCCATTTGTGTCAGCACAGACATAAAAAAATATATTATTTTTATTCGGAAGAAGCATATCGTCATTTTAAACAAAATAATATCTTAATGAAAAATAAATGAAGTATGGAAATATAAATCAAATTTAAAAATTAGTTAAATAATAAATGAACAGAAATCAAAATACCAGTAGTGCAGAGTGCTGTTTCTCAAGCAATTCTGTGCTGCAATCTTGGACTGACAGTTTGCTCAGTTTATCATGGATTTCATTCAGCCAGTTCATCAATTCAACTTCGTCCTCCCCAAAAATCTGAGCATTGCTGTAAGCTTGCTGGAGAAGTTCAGACCTGCTGTTGCTCTTCTCTTGAATCTCAATGTATCGGGCCTGAGAAGAATCTAGCTTTTCCTGCACCATATCTTTATCTTCCCTGGAGATCATAGTCTTTAGAGACTGACCAGTGCTAATGGCCTGATGTAAACTCTTATTGTGAGCTAGGACATCATCTTCTAGGGCCTATATTTTTTTTAAGTAATGAAGAATAATGGAAAAGAAAATCAGAAAATCATAAAAGAAACATAAGTGGAACTCAATAAAAACTGAACGTAAAAGGATATATTGCCAACATAAATACATAAAACTTAAATTACAGAAAAAAAATTCAGTATGGTAAAACATAGGTACACCACAACAGCTTTGCCAGTTGTGTTGTACTTTACAGAAGTGTCCAAAAAGAATGAGACACAATCAAGTGTGTGGTTTGTATCTTACTTTATGCTGAGAAATTTGCTGCTGCAGTTTGGAGGCCTGCGTTCCAATGGGTTCTGCATTTGCAAGCCTCTTCTCTGTGGCGGTCAGCCACTCCACCAGTGGCTCCAGAGCTTCATGGAACTGCTGTGCTACCACCGAGATGCCTTCCAGCTGACGGTTCCTATCAACATGCCAAGAGAAAGGTTATTTTTTGTGATGAAGTAAGTGTGAAATAGTGTTGTTTTTTTTTTAAAAAAGCCCCTTGAATCCTTTGCAAAAAAAAAAAAAAAAAGGGAAATAATTCTGTCTTATTGTAGGAACCAGTCACCAAATGAAACAGAATATACCCATGATACTCTATGAAAACCAAAGTAAAGTAAAAATCAAATAAAATTTAAAAAAAAACCCTCTGAAGCTGTTTGAAATTCTTCTAGCTAATATGCAAGTTTTGCAAATAAAAAGAATATCTCTTTATTCATATACTTGTTGCTAAAAATGATCTAGCACTCAATTCAGCAAAACATTGTTTTATATCCAATTAGAATAGTTCTCAAGTTTCTAGCTGTCTTTAAGCATCAAGTTACATTCCCTTGACTATCATACATGTTTTAAAGTTAGGGAAAGGCTTTACTGAACCAGAACATATTGTCATGCTTCCTCAGCATTGTAAAATATCTTTAAACATTTGTTCAATGATGTGAACAGAACTATTTGGCTCTACTTTTGCATCTCTTGTTCTGGATAAAAGCTCTCACTGAAGTTAGTGAGATGACATTAACAAAGCACAGAGACCTGACCTCCAAAATATAAAAGCGCTATCTAAAAACATTTCTGTTTCAGATTATTACATTTCAGAGAAGGCTCCTGATTACAGGAAGAGTCTCCTCTACAACCACTGCTGAATAAATTTCATTCAAGCAGACTTTTAAGAGAGATTTGCCCTACATGAAAAGCATCGCAATATTGTTTTTCAAATGGGGATTTCAATCCAGAAAAAAGTTATGTTTATACATGCTTTCCAAGGCTTGTAAACAAGGTAGACTTAACAAACTTAGCCACAGAACACTCACTGAAGTACTCTAGACAGTTTTCAAAATTATTCTCAAATCTCTTCATTTCTAGAGACTGGCCAAAGAAAAAATGGAGACAAGCTTGCAGCTAATAGATGACTTGGAAAAAGTTGCAATTTTATTTTTAATTAAGTATCACCAGACTGGGAGGATAATATTAAATTAAACATGACATTAACGTTTACCCCAGCTAATGAGTCAGATTCCTTCAATTAAAAAAAAAAAAAAAGAAGGAAGTAATGGTCTATTAGTGGTTAACTCTACTAATTAAATAATCTTATTATTACTATGAGGTAACAAAAGAGGTTCAGAGTAAAGGAAGTAAATAAAGGCTACCAGAAGGAGTAGGAGACAACAGAGGTGAGTTCAATGCCATTCTAAGCACCCAAATCCCAACACATCCATTTGTTCTTCATTGTAAAGCTTCACTGTCCACTTAAAATCCTTTTCTTCACCTTTCCAAGTCCTTTCTTGTTCTCAATTATATGTCTTTTTCAGACCACCTCTTATGCACACTCTTCTCTCTACTCTGAACGTTTTTTTCACATCCCCACCCAGAAAACTTGTTCAGCAACCCTTTCAACCAAGATTTCTTCAAAGCCACTTTACAGTTCATAACTTTTCAGGTATTTTATACATTAAAAACAATTCATAAATCTGTGTGTGTATACACAGATACTGTGTGTACATTTTTTGTTGTTGGGGTTTTTTTGTTGATTTTTAATTGGAACTCAAATTGGACTGCAATGTCTTTAAAAGTATCTTCTGTGTTGCTAGAATATACCTACATACTTTGATGGTCCTTTTTCTTCTTGAGAGTAAAGGAGCTCAGCACCTTGCCTAAGTGCATCAGCAACTGACAGTATGAGGATCGCTAAGTTGTAGAAAGTAATTATATGGATGACACCAAACAGAAAAAGAGAAGAAGAACTGAATCCCCCCCGCTTTGTAGCAGCACGTCAGGGTTTTGAAGTTGCAACGGAACATCATTATTATTATTTAAGTGTAAAATTTGCAATTGATCCTATGCAAAACAGGTTCTTGCATCAAGAAACTTGCATTCTCATGAGCTAATAGAGATAAAATATTCAGAAGATACATACCTTCAGAGGACCTATTATATCGACACAATGTAATGTAATAACAAGAATGATAGCACTTACAAGATTTCACACTCTAGAGTTCCACATGCTGCTTCTAATCATCTATCACATGCTATGTCTGCATTTTTCAAATCTATGAAAGAATTTCAAGTACCTTGCTTCAGCTTTACTGAGCAATGCATCCCATCGACTATCCAGGAAACTCAACTGTTTCAAGATTTTCACTCTATCAGCAGGTTCTGCTGACTCTGCAATTTTCTCCCCTTCACGCTTGATTACCTCAACGGTAGGCTTGCGGTCATCCAGCAACCTCTGGAGAAGCTACAAAGAAAGCAATCAGGCATCAGGCTATTAAGAAACATTGTAATAACACAAGTGTAAAAACAGAAGGAGCGAGACTTCTTGAAAACATGTTAAAGCAAAAAAAAAAAAAAAAAGAAAAAGTAATGCCTATATTGTGCTGAAAGTGTGAATAATGCTAATCAAAGAGAGACACATACACTAAACCCATCCCCCTCAACACATGCTCATTTTAGTTTCTCAGTTGTTTTGCTATGAACAGCAGAGTTTCACCAAGCCCAAACAACCTCTTTGGTTTCCATGGGGTAAAGACGTGTGGCAGCCCGAAGAGTGAACATACAGAGCGAGTTCTATTTAATACCACAGAGGGAAACAAGCTATTTAGACTATCTGATACATTTTATAGGAACATTTCTGAGAAAGCTGCATGCCCTTCTACATTTGGCAACATGAAGATAATTCTAATATATAGAGAGATAGGAAAATAGATATGAAATATATCTATAGATATAAAATAGATATATATAGGTATAATCGACTCATCATTTGTTTGAGATACAACTGACTTCACTGATCTAGTCCAGTAAATTAACTGCTTCCTCTGTGAAGAATAAAATACACCTCTGTCTAAAATCCTCCCTTCCTCCATTCTCTTGTTGCCTTTGGTAACATTAACATTTTGCCTCTGTAGATATCCCAACATGACAACCTGTATCGACCATAACTTTACATTAAATCTCTGGGTGGCAGTGGGCAACACAGTCCAACTGCACAGACTGTATGTTTCATGATCTATATTACGGTTCTTTTTTCTATAACTGTTATGAAAATTTGCAAAACTTGACAACACTGATAGCGCTTCTACATTAGCACAGGCCATTTCCCAACAGCATTCCAACTAATTACCAACAACGATCAGATCACAATCAGGATTAAGAGCCAAGTATTTAAGTTCATAATCTGCAACATTACCTTGGGATTATTACAATGAAAATTTACTGGTTTTAATTTCCTACTTTCCAAATGGCCAAACACTGGATTTTATGTTTCCTCTTTTTCCAATGGACCTTTAACAATCCTTTCCAGATAGTGTTAATAATTCTAAGCAGAGCTCAGATTGCACAGTGTCACTCTTTGTCTTATGTCCCAGAAGATGAGCACTTCTCCCCACCCTGGACAGATTCCTAAGTATCGAACAGATGGCCGCTTTAAACACCTCAGCACACTTCAGTGTAATATAATACACTTGAACAGATTTTATGCTTTGCCAAAGACTAGAAATTTATTCTCATTGATACAGTGGAAGGAGAGAGATTCTGAAGGCATTTCACTTACTTTCTGTTCTTGTATTTGGGCCTTCACAACTTTGAATTCAGCAGATGGTGGTTTCTGATTAGCTACAAGGTCTTCTGTATCAATGAGCCAGCTAAGCAGAGATTCAAGGGCATCCTGAAATCTCCCACAGTGAAGAAGAGCTTCCTGCAATTGTGCAGCACGCTGGGCAACCTGAAAAACAGAGGATCACACCATACTCACCTTTTCTTTTTATTTCTGTGAAACAAGTAGCCAAAATCTGTAGAACATCTGGCAACATCACAAACAAATACTCTCATTTTCATAGCTATTCATAACAGCACTATGGCACAATCTAGCATTAATTTCTTGGGGCTACAGACATTCAATGAAAAGAAGTTGACTCCCAGTAAATCAGACTGCTCTAGTAGTTCCTTACAAGATATACTCCTGTTTTATATAGCTATGGTATTATCAAATACACTGACAGGATGTTTGTGTTTCAGATGGTCTTTATTTTCCTTATAGAAAGACCGAGCCAGGAACTCTTAATAAGGGGCAATAATTCCTTCAAAGGGAAGAAGAAATAGAAAAGGAGAGAGCAAACAGATGAACTACAGGTGTCTGTGGTTCTGCTGCATTACTCCTCCTGGAAGACACAGCGGAGAAAAATCAGTGCGATTTCTACTTCCCACCCTTTTCATTTTCCAATAGCAGCTACTGCTGGAAGCGGTCTCTTAAAAAGCACACAGAAACATCTACAGCCAGATTTCCAAAGCAGTGGTACCTTTCCATGTCTCAAGCAATACAATCCTTAAGGTGCTACAAAGGAAATGTGCCACCAGTCACACAAAGCTGGGCTGTATCACTGCTCTGTGTTCTGCATGGGTACAACAGTGTACATGAATGAATACAACACTGTGAAAAATCATACGAACAAAGACTGAAAAACAACTACTTGAAAGTGGGTGGCTACAAATGACATAGCTACCTTTCCCATGAATGTGTCACAACTCCAACCTCTTTGATTGGGTTACCGAACTTCCTAAGCAGGAAGGAACACATAGTCCTAGAGGAGTCTCTCCTGAATAAAAATCCAGGACAGACATACAGAAAGTTTGACAAAACCTTATAAATTATAGTAATACAAGTGATATAATTCATATTCTTAGTGAGTATTCAATTTCCTCTATTTTGAAAGACGTCAGCAAGCAAATAATCAGAAAACAGAACACTACAAAAGCACAATAGTATACAAAATAACCTTCTTATTAAGAGTCTTCCATCGGGTGTTGACATCTTCAAGGTCATGTTCAAGATTTTCTGTGTTTGTACTTTTAGCAGCGCTTTGAATAAGGCCTTGACCCAACCAATTTACCTCCTGTTGTTTTACTTGCAGGGGTTCAATTTCTTCTTTCTGGAATACCTGCAGTTGAAATCCAAGACACACATGAAACATCGTATCTTGTGACATAAAATGCATCTGGTGTTTATATCACAGTATGCAACACCAAAAAAAATTGTTGAAAATTGGTGTCTCAAAGAAAGGAAACCATTCCTCATCAGCACCTGATGTACATTTCCATGAGTAGTTTTAGACAGGAAGGAAAGGGAGAGAGAAGGGGGGAAAGATTATTTTTTTTGGGGGGGAGGGGTGGTGGTGGGGGGTGGTGGTGGGACAGGACTGGGGACGGGACCCGAACTTCTAATAGAGGGAAAAATTCAAGACCAGAGAAACTCACCTGTTTAATTATCTGTCTATAAAATCTAGCAAAAAATGGCACAGAAGGATTGTTAAATTATCCTCAAATAAACAAACACACACCAAGAGAGACAATCAGGCTTTTTTTTTTAAATTAGGACAAAAGCAAAAGTTTGAAGTTGAAGCAGCAGTGAAAAAAGGGAGATTTTAAGGTAGTTTTTAGGAGAATATAATGGTAACAAGCGAGGAGGAGGCACTACAGATGCTGCTGAAACAGTATCCCAGCGGCCGCCCAGGAGAATGGGTTTTCATTCAGAGGGATATTCTTGCAAATTGCCAGGGCTTTGACCGTACCCAAACAGCAGTTTGAGCAGTTTTCTGTTTGCTTTCTTTTACTCTTTCAGGTATTTAAGCTTTTCAGAGCCAGATTACTACCATTAGCAACAGCAATGTAAATCTCCATTTGTATTCAACTGCATTAGGCTGCACTGACACCAGTGTCAATGAGATCAGAAAATGGCCTGAAGCCCCTGAATTAATTACACAGGCTAGTGAAAAATAACCAATGAATAAACAATGCTAAAGAATGCTCAACTTTTGACCCTAAATCCTTCTATTTCTATAGCAGCATTCAGTAACAGTTTTGGTGTACACTTAGTGCATTCAAAGCAACCTTTCTCAGCATCCTGAAAAGCAGGGATCACTCTGAACATACCAGTGACTCTCCTCTTTTGCATCAAACACTGTGTGGCAAGTAACTGCTTTTAAAGCAGCAGGCCTCAGGTGGCTGAGCACGCTTCCACCAGCTTGACAAATCAATCCAGAAGCTAGAGCAACTACACTACACACGAGGGGTAAAATAAATTAAGCACCCCTAAGAATTTTGTTCCTACGGACACAAAAAAAACCCCAATCCTGAAAACTGTAAGACTGTGGTTACATGAAAACTTAAGAGAGTGCAAGCAGCTGGCTGCTGCCAGAAAAAGGAAAACGCTTGTGTTTTTCTTGACTGTAGGGTGGGGAGGAGGTAGAATAATATTTCCACACAGAATCTGTAACTAATTCTTCCTTTATGTGCCATAAAGCCTCATCTTTTAAGAGCAACGTCCTACCACAGAGAGGACTGATCTCCATAAGCTGTCCTTTAAAAACGCATGCATTCTTTGCAGAGGGAAGCTTAAAATAAATTACAATTATTGCTGAGGCCAAAGTTTACCAGAACAACTTAGCAACAAAGCCCGAAGTATCTCAGATTTCAACCAGAGTGGGAAGAAAAAAATTACAGACCCGACAAACACCCTTTCCTTATTACAAAGCTTCACTTCTTACTCTCTTACCTCATCCACCACTCACAAAGCGCTGCAAGATCCTGCGCTTGTAAAATACTACCGTAACGTCAGATCTGCTTTCTGGCACGCAAACGCAAAAGGCAGCTTTCAGAAGAGGCGGTGAGCCTTTAATCTGCCTGCTTTGGAAACCACAAGGATCTGATACTGTTGCTTATATCTTGATGAGTAAGGCTGCTCGGGCTGTAGCTGCCCTTGCATGGCATTGCCCGTAAGCACACTCTGTGCAAACGCTGAGCACCGACGTGGGTGCACAGAGGAGGAGGCACTCCGCATCGGGAGTAACGGGCACCAGCTGGGCAATGAAGAACCCTGCCCCACAAGGCTGTGAGTGATCATCCCACTCAGAATTTGTCCCCAATTCCTTTTCTATACTGACCATCTCACCTATTCTGGACATCGCGTGTGTGCTATGCAAATGACACTGATTACTGCATCTGCTGAATTAATAAAAATATGACGTTTTTGCGATGACAACAAAGCTTAAAGAAAGCTTTAAACAAATACCTTTAAGGCTGCATTACAACTATTTCACAAATTATGGACTTTTTTTTTTTTTTTAAATTACCTTGTTAGACAATAGGCCATTGCAGACTGTATCCAAGGTTTCTTGGATGCCAGTAGTCCAGATATTGCCTTTACTTCTCCCTGGGATAGCTTCTGGACAGTTTACAGTACTATCTAGTTCAAGCTGTTGAACAGAAAATGCCATTTCATTTGAGCCTGTATGCATTATACTGGATTCCTCCGTATCAGATAAAATCTCGTATTTTGCTAAATCCAAGTCACTAGTATTTACAGCAACGTTTGCATAATAAACATCTACACGATGATGTGCATCATCCACATAATCCTCCTCTACTGTTGTGACTCGTGTTTTAATTTTTTCATGAACTTCATATGCATTTTCCACTTCATTTTTGTTGAGGCAAATACTTCTTCCATCACCTTGAAGAGGATCTTCATGTGACAGAGTTTTCTCTTTGAAACCTTGTAAGTGAGAATATTTCCCCTCCATCTCTTCCTGATCACTCTCACAAGGCTGTGCATTGCTTTGTTTTACTTTTCCAGAGGGTAAAATGTCATGCAAAGCCAATCTGCAGCTTTCTTTGACAGGGACACTACTGCTTGCAAGCAGTGGTGGTTGCTGTTCTCTGCAAATTGCTGGGAAATATGGTCTGAACTGACCTACTGCATGGATATCTTCTGCAGAAGATAAACTTTGTATTTGAGCTTGGTCCTCTGCTAACAGTGTATCTTGTTTTTCTTCCCTTTCTGTTGGAGGGCTGCATAAACCAGAATCATCCTCTTCTGAGGTAAGAGAATTTGTACCCCATTTGCATTTGCCCGATCTAGCTGTATCTGACATATCAGCAGTTTCATTAAAGGAGCATTCACTTTTATTTGTGTAATCAGAAAAGTTGGGCGGAACAAACATTCTCCACGATCGCCTATGCTCCTTCTTTTCTGTGTGAGACTTTGCTTTGGGTAATCCAGCTGTCCGAATTATATCACTGTTCAGTTTGAGAGCATCAAAGATCATTTTTTCGTCTAACTTGTTAGCTTCGCGGCTTCGGAGCTCAAAAACACTGGAAGAAGTAAGGGCACCATTGGAGCACAAAGTGCCCATGTCCAGTGTTCTGTGACTGTAGGGTAAGGTCCGGTCAGTGAAATGCCTCGAGGAGAGGCTGCCCTTGGAGCCCGAATCAATCTGTTCATTCAGCCGCACAGTGTCATAGATGGACCTCTGGGGAACGTAGCAGTCCTCAATATTTAGATCTTCATCTTCTTCCCCTTTGCCAACACATGGAGGATTTTGACGTAGACAATCTGGCCTGCTAAGTGGCTTCCCCATCCTGAAAATATTCGTACAAGTACACCACTATACCTCTGTTTTCATGGATACAGGGGAAACATCTAAAAAACTCTAGCACTCCGAAGAATTATAGTAAACTTGTCCTTAGCATAAGATGCATAGATACAAAATATACATCATAACTTATGAGGTGGTTGAGGTCATTCATAATCAGTGCATCAGTTTAAATGCAACTTTACCTGGATGTGAGGTTTTTCCCCGCCCCCTCTAAAATATAAAGTGCTTCAGTAAGAAACTAACAGAAATCTTCCAATGTCACAGAAAAAAAAAAGTATACCAAAAACCAGCAGTGGCTCAAATATTTCAAACACTCCATGGAAGGCTTCATTAATTTTTCCAGGTCAGAATCTGTATCTGAAATCTCCCGATTAAGCCTTCCAAATGAACAAGCATTACAGAAGGCAGCACGTTATCTTCTGTGGGTGACGGCTTAACTGTAATCCATTTAACCGGTTTGCAGAGTCCCATCTCCTTTATAAATAAAACATGGCGTGGCAGCTCAAAAAGACAGAATCCACAGTGGCTGTGTATGGTTCAGACCAAGGCACAGAGAAAATCTTGGGGGGGGGGGGGAGAAATAAGTTAACTCCAGAACAGTAAGAATAATAAAACAGCCCTTTACTTTTTTTGGCAGTAGCTATAAATAACCTTGATCCGAAAGGCAGCTTATCCTCCTCTTGTACCAGGCTCGTCCGTGGTGCCTCCTCAAGTCCCACAGGAAAACATCACTTTCTAGCAGCCAAGCCTTCGAGCAGACAGTGGGAAAACAAAACGTTTTCAGGCCGGTTCTCCCAAGACCATCCTGGAGAGCTGTTTAAGGCAACTGCAGAGCAGAGCAAGCGTGGCGTGTCCCCCACGAAGGCACGGCAGGTTTACATTCGACAGGTCCCGACTACAAGCCGCAGCTAGCGGGCTGCCCTCGCTCCTTCCTCCTTTTTTCTGAAGCGCAGCTGCGAAGAACGAGGCGAGGAAGGGAAACCCCCCTCGGCGAGCGCCGGCGCGTACCGCCCGCCGAAGCCGTCCAGCTCTCCCCGCTCTCCCGCGGGCCGGCGGCGCCCTCCCAGCGCCGAGCTGTACGAAACGCCCCGTTTCGCTCTTCAGGCAACATCTGCTACCGGCCCACCCGCTCCCGGAGCGCCGCTCTGGGGGCTCCCCCCTCCTCCCCGCTGCCTCCTTATCTCCTCAGCCCCCCGCTCCTTCACTGCTCGCTCATCGTTCTGCCGGTGCAGTGCGGCGGGCTGGGTCGTGGCAGCGGGGGGCAGGCGGCGGGAAGCCTCGCCGCCCGCCTGGCGGTGACATCACGCACGCCTCAGCCCCCTCGTTAGCGCTGGAGGAGCCGGCTGAGTGAGGCAGGAGCGCGGCGGCACGCTGCTCCGGGAGCCCGGATCGCCCCGACCGAGAAGGCAGCAGGGCGCGGCTCGGTGAGGTGAGCCGACACCGCTCCAGCCGGCTCGCCTTCCTCAGAGAAATTCTGGTTACGGTACGCGCTGCTTTCAACCACCCCATCTGATAAACGCGTCGTTTAAATGGACGCTTCCACACGACAAATGAAATTGAAGGCTTATCCGTGTATTATTTAAAAAAATCCCCCAAACTCGCCCTTAGTGGTGTTGGAATAGTTACATTTTACTCAATTTGACACGCAAAGAGAGACATTCAGTCCAGTTTTGATTCTCTTCAGTCTCGGTTCCTGGCTCTGAGGCAACAGCTTAGGGTGGCATCATCTGACAGGACAACCACTGTCCAAGGAATGCAGCAGCGCCAAGCCACCCCGCTCCCACCGAAAGAAACATTACAATGGTGGAAAAAAGCATCTATATTTGGAAGCTTTTTTAATGGGACTTTGAGCAGCACAAAAGCAGCCAGATGGGACAAAGATTCAGGTGTTCGACATTTACATCTTTTAAATACTGTTCAACACTTTGCACCTACACTTCTAGCTTATCATCATGTAGGTGAAAGGCTGGGAGACTCGCAAGTAACTCACTAACAGTGCAAGAGAAACTGCCCTGACCAACCTGCTGCGGCACCAGTAGAAACCATACCCCTAATGACAGCTTGTGTGACAGCAGCCATCAGTCACAGGGACAATTCAGACCAGTTTAAGGACAGCATATGGCACTTTGTGCTAAAACTTAACACAGGGCATTAACTACAGTCAGCTGGAGCTTTCTGAGTTAAGCAGCGAGCAGGATACACTATATTCAGGAAATACAAACACACCACACTTCTTGTTTATTCATTTACTTGATATACAGGCAGTTACGTATCAAAATATTAAAGTCATGTGAGACAAATTCTCTCCTCCTCCTCTCCGGTGAGCAGCCATAACATATTAAAAATCTGCCAAACAGATACTCAGCTCTGGATTCTCTAACTGAGACTATATACTATAATAGTAAAGATGAGAAAAGCATTTTTTGAAGTCATGGTTATTCTCAGCCAAAACACCCCCAAACAGATCCTTACTGAATTCAAAGAGTGCTGCACCATTTTACAGGGGAAGTATATAACTGAAATTGGTCTGTATTTGTTCAACAGCAAAAAGATTTTATTAACATTTTAAAAATATTTTACCATTTTCACTGTATCTACTGAAGACTCATATGACACATCAGTCACTTGCAAATGCAATACTTAAAAACAAAAAGTTGAAGCAGTTGCTTATTTTACCTTTGCTCTTGAACACAGATCCTAACTGTAGTAAATCCCAAGGAAGGTTATAGTATCTTGTTCCAGGGTTTGTAAACCAGTGCATGGGAAATGCAACACTTTTAGTTTCTTACTGAGCATCAAGAGAAACCTCTGATTATTCTTTCAACATTATCTGTCTTCAAAGTGAAAATCAGAGGATAGACACCCTCTACACAACTAAGATAAGCCAATTAACATCTTAGTTCAAGCTCATTGGCAGGAATACTCAGGCTAGCTAAAATTCCCATAAAGCCCAATTAGAAGGCAACCTGTAACGACTACATCTACTTTTGTTCCAAAAATAAAAGCAAAAATCAAATGAACCAGATACTGATGAAAGCTGTAACAGTGCCACATCAGTTTTACTAAGAAGAATGCCTCTTAATGGCAGTACAAAGAATTGTGCAAAGGGTTCAAGAAGCAAAATAGTTCAGCTTCTGGGTTTTTTCTTTCTCTGTTTCAGAGAGAAACTAGCTGCAAATACTGCTCCTACTGCAAACATCCTAGCACTGCGTGGCTACCCAAACTCAGGGCGTTCTGTTTAGCCCATTTGCATAATTCTTTTGTGTTTTGCTGTTGAAGAAAGACGGCAGACTTGATGTACCTCAACAGACCTAATTTACTGAAATTTCCTTTCAGTTATCAATCTATGCATTGTGTACAGACTTTGGGGAAAAAGATGTCTAACCAAGGTGGGTTAATTAGTAATTAATTTTGTATGTTTTATATTAATTGAGACAAATTCTTCATTTGATTATACTCTTCCTGGAGTACTTTGTGAAGTAAGAGTCATGGTTCTACTTTCAAATGAACTCCACCGAAGATTTTCACGTACAGAAAGCAAATTTTATATCTGCTTTTTAAATAAACATAGTTTAACACTGACAATAAGTGCTTTCAATTTAACACTCTATACTAACTGGAATAAGTAGATTACGAAGAAGGAATATGAATAAACCAAGTATGTATATATATTTATACATTTTTTTATATATATAATACAACTCAAAGCCTGTTTATTTTTTTTAAAATAACTATGCATTTTAATGTCATGCCAAGAAGATGCACAAAGCTCTAACTCTTTGTACATAAAAATTGGTCAAACCACAAAAACCACCTCTGGCCCATTACACGAGATCCTTCCCTGAAGAGAGCAAAGATTTCATGTGAATACATCTATCTACCAAAGAACAACTCTTTTGCTTTACTCTTGGGGAACAAAAGTTGATTGTACTTGACCACAGAGGCTAAAGACATAATAAGGAGCTAGACTGTGGTTTTGTGGCCACAGCCACATTTTCAGGTTGTGTGTGTTTGCTTACGTGCACAAACATGTGAGCAAATACACCATGAGTGAAGCAGGATTTGTGGGAGCAGGTCTCCCTACAGTTTGCTGCCTCAGGTAAAATTGCTCTCTAGAAGAGTAAAGAGTATGAAGAGGCACATTACCTACTGTAATTTTGCTGTGCTCCAGTAGCACTCACGCCGAGTATTAGGAGAGTAATTGTTGATCCTGATCCTCCTGCTATCAGCACCCCTTTGCTACCTACCACCCTCACCTAGTCAAATTTCCCATTCTCGTCTTCCTATTTCCTTTCTTCAAAGGCTCCCCACTTTGCTGCTTTATTCCTGCATTTACTCTTCACTTGTTTAAACAACCCCTTCACCCTTTCATCGTTTTCCACCTCCTGTTTAATGGTATTGTGTTTTCACTCATAAGCAAAAGCATGGCCTAAAAATAGTTGCTTTGAGCAAAACACATTTCTCAGCTTATAAGTATCTAATATAAATATGATCCTGGAGTAGAGTTCTGATATAAACATGCTGCTATTGCTGTTCTCCTTTACGCCCCTCCAGGTTTTTTGGTCTTTTTACCATCCAAGCTCTTTGGTTGCAAGAACAGTGTCTCCCCACAGGTCTGCACAGACAGAGAAGGCTCTCTCTCCTGAATTGTACAATTGCTGTGTCCTGTCCAGTGCCCTAACAAAGTACAACACTGAGACAACACACAGGGAACTGAATTCTTCTACTGCCTGCTCATCAGGCTGCTTCCCCCTAAAAGCATTGTTCTTTGTAGCCAAAAATAGATGTAGAGATATATAGTAACAAACACCTAAAGCTGCACCTAATGTTTGAAAACACAAGGAACGTGGTAAAATCAGAGATCACAAATTGGCTACAACTGAAATCCTGTACAGTCAGTGTAAGCAAGAGCAATCACAGCAGGAACTTTTGCTATTTTCCGATATCCAAAATGTTTTACTAACCATATACAAAGGAAAGCCATTTGTTTCTCTTTTAAATTGAGATAGACTTGCTAGGACAGACTGGCATACAATTTTAATCCTCCCAGTCTCATGGAATCTCCTCATAATGTAACTATTTGTTCAAGATTTTTGTCTCTATTTATGCATTCTGAAAGATCACCAAAACTCACAGTAACTTGCATCCAAAATTCCCAGATTAGTTTTCAGGTTTAGTTTTCCTTTAGTTTAAACAAGCGAAACGCACCCTCTGTTGGGCCAAGCCTGTAATGACTTTTCCCAAGGTCATCTTTTTAATAGCATGGTTTATCAAATCCTGTTATGAAGGTTTGTTTTCATGATTAACTGCGAACTAATGTACAAGTCATACAAATGTCTGAAGCAGTATTAGACTGAAATGAAACCAAAGCAGCTCAGAATATTCAGTGCTACTATACAGCCATTAGGAGATTTATGATCTTTTTCAAACACTGCTTACATCTGTAGGATTTATAAATCTTTCCAGCAAGCATTGGAAATTCATTTATTGTAACCTAAAACAAGCAAATATCTGTGCTTCATTTCAGCACCAAAGCACAATTTACACCCACTATCACTGCAATGCAGTGTTTTGAGCTGGACAAGGATTGCTAACTGGCATGTTAACAAAGCTATGCACAGAAGCTCCAAAGTGCATTTTGGATAAGGACGCTATGATAAACACCCGATATAAAAGTGGGGTTATTTTACCTAATTTCTTTTTACTAGGATGTTTCTAGGTAAGGGTAGGATTCAGTGAGGTAAAACTGTCCAGTGCATCAGAACAGAAAATGGCAAAAGGTAAGGTCTTAAACCTACATATGCTGATGCCTACACCCCTGTGAAAAAACCTAAACTACTCAGAGGAGCAAAGTGAGTATGGGCTGGTATGTGACCACTGGAGTTTAAAACTCACACCACAGTGAAGAAGAAAGTTTGTTTAATACAGGGACATCAGAGTAGAGGCAATACACAGTTCTCAAAAGCAGAAGAGGTAGATAGATTGCCTAAGGAAACAAGATAGTGAAGAGAGGTGAGGAGGGAACTGGGGTGCAGGAACTGTGAGCTGGGATGCAAAGCTATCAATGTCTGCCAAGCCATAGCAAAGGAAAGCTTCTCTGGAGCACGAGAAGCTATCCTATTTAAAACACATAAAAAGCATACAAGTAGAACCGACTGCTGTGAAACAAGACTTCTCCAAGGTCTGCACTTAACCAATCCCTTTCACAATGATACTTAATAAAACTGCATTGTGGTAAAACACTTTATAGTAGTAAGAAAGAAATCTTCCTACCTTGAATGTATTCAGCTGCTGATTAATAGCCTCTGTTTCCATTCCAACAGGACCTTGTGACTCTTCATGTTCTTCAGCTCTCCCAAGCAGACTGGAAAATTCTTTTAGCTTACTGTAAAACTCCTCAACACGGCTAATAGTACTTTCCACTTGATCTTCCCTGGCTTTTGCTCTGTCTAGTAGCTTGTTGCACTGTTTATTTAAAGCTTCCAAGTCTCTTTTTATACCAACAAGATCAGGAGAAGCTTCTGCTTCTGTGGCTAGCATCATTTTACAGTTTTTATTAGCATTTTCATTATTTATTATAAGATCCTCCAGCTTTTTCAGGAAACGTTTTATGTCCTCTCTCTGTGATTGCAGCACCTTGAGATCTCTCCCCACAGGAGCCATGCTATCAAGTTCATCATCAAATTCCGCAAACTGAGAGAACATCTCTCGGATGCTGTTTTGGAAATGGCCGATTCCCTGAAGTTTTGTCTCTAAGAAGGAGCACCTATCTTCAACCTGCCGGTTCACTGCAGTGTATTCTTGCTCCAAAGATTCGGCTTGGAGCAAAAGGTCAGAAACACCCGCTGAATCAGAAGCTTCTACTACCAGGTCTTGGGCAACCTTTTTCGCTAAATCAACATGAGGCTTTAAAGCCTGCAAGGCTTTCTGCTGGGCCTGCATCATCGTCAGGTGTTTGTTACTGAATGACTGAGGTCCAAGTGAGTCGTGAGCTTCCAGATGCTCTTTGGCAATTTTAAGCTGTTTTTCAGTTTCCCTGGATGATTCTTGAAATTCTTTCAGCCTTTGTGCCATATTTTCCAAGCACTCTCTCTTCTTATGTAATTGTTCTGTGACCACATTCACTTTCTGATTCAGCACCTTAGTTTCTTTCTGAATAATTTCTTTATCTGTTTGACTTGCGCTGAGCAAACTTTCAGCAGTATTATTTAAGAGCTCCACCATCCCATGGTGTTTATCCAGGTCCTTCTGCCAGGCCCTCACCTGAACAATAGAATTCTCTATTTCAACAGGGTTTATGCCAACTTTTAATTCACTCAGGTTGCTTTGGCATTTTTCTATCCACGGCTGCAGATTTTCTACATGCTGCTTGTATTTGACAGCTTTCTCCAGACAATCTGTTAATTTATCTTGCCTTTCTTTTACCTGCTTATTCATTTCATCCCAGTTACTTCTGAGTGTGGCGATTTGGGATTGTAATGCTGCTTTGTCAGCTCCTTGAGTCTTCTGTAAGATACTTTCTCCTTCTGCAACAATCCTTTCGTATGAACTAACCTGATCGGTCATGGTCTTCTTAAAATCTTTCTGTTCTTCAATTAGTGATTGCAAGGCATCAAGTCTGGCTGACACTGGACGAGCCTGGTTCAGCTCTTCTTTCTTTTTGCCTAGCCAGGCCTGAAAGTCCTTAGACATTTGCTGGAACTGATGAGAAGCAGCATATGCTGACTGAAGCTGCTGAACATGGTTATCTACAAAAGAGAAGACAGCACAGGGGTTCATTATCAGAACCTGTTAGCATTCAAGTGAAGAAATAAGAATATTGATTCTTTTATGAGTCACCATTAAAGCTGGTCCTTAGTATGTGGTGTTCAACTGGAAGACAACCAAGTCACCAGTGTTTCTCACAAGGGACAGACTTGTGTCTGTACTACAGCAGAGCAGTGAAGGCATTTGGACAGGACTCAAATGAGGTGAGCCAATCTGTGTCTGCATGAATCCCACTCAGGCAGATTTCGGGGGTAAAAAACGCAGTCGTGTTTCATGGAATTATGAAGCGTAAGCACAGGGAGTATTAAGTAATCTAGCCTAGCAGTGTCAAAGTCATGGCCTGCTGGCAATATGTGTTCTTGGGGAGATACTTTCAAGTTCCTCGTGACCAGAGGAAATTAAAAAGCTAAAACTGAGGCTCTTAGGGAGAACTGCAGTGTATTACTTGCTCAATTCTGTTGTTCACAGGGTAAGGGAAAGCTGCAGACTACTGTCCCTCTTCTGCCACAAGCAGTATTATACAATTACCACAGCCATTAACTTGTGCTTGCCTAAAAATGACAATTTTGGCTTACACTCTGCACCTATGCCGTTATGTAGCTCAATGAACAGCATCCTCTTCTGGTATTCTAATTGAGTGAAGATGCACCTGAAGGAAGTGATGAGAAAAGCAGCCCTGCTATTGTGCTTCAGATTTTCTCCCAAACTCTTCGCTAGAGATCCTAAGTATTGTTTTTACCTTTCCAAGGTATGGGGACTCTTCTAAATTCTAACGTACAAATGCTTGGGGGTTGCACTGGATAGAGAGGTGGCCTAAGGCTTAGCTCACTCAACACCTCTATAAAGACAAATGAGACTATATGCTTTACTTTATGACTTGGTTACTATTTTTCTTTAAATAAATATGTGTTGGGTTTGCATGGCAAGGTTTTGGTAGCGGGGCAGGGGGGCTACAGGGGTGGCTTCTGTGAGAAGCTGCTAGAAGCTTCCCCTGTGTCTGATAGAGCCAATGCCAGCCGGCTCCAAGACGGACCCGCCGCTGGCCAAGGCCAAGCCAATCAGCGCCTCTGTGATAACATATTTAAGAAGGGAAAAAAACAAGTTAGAGAGAGCTTTTGCAGCTGGAGAGAGGAGTGAGAAGATGTAAGAAACTCTGCAGACACCAAGGTCAGTGCAGAAGGAGGGGGAGGAGGTGCTCCAGGTGCCAGAGCAGAGATCCCCCTGCAGCCCGTGGTGAAGACCATGGTGAAGCAGGCTGTCCCCCTGCAGCCCATGGAGGAAGGATGAGGGGGTGTAGCGATTCCACCTGCAGCCCGTGGAGGACCCCACGCCGGAGCAGGTGGAGGCACCTGAAGGAGGCTGCGGCCTGTGGGAAGCCCACGCTACAGCAAGTTCCTGGCCGGACCGGTGGACCCGTGCAGTGGGGAGCCCACGCCAGGGCAGGTTTGCTGGCAGGACTTGTGACCCCGTGGGGGACCCACACTGGAGCAGTTTGCTCCTGAAGGTCTGCACCCCATGAGAGGGACTCCATGCTGGAGCAGGGGAACGATGAGAGGAGTCCTCCCCCTGAGGATGAAGAAGCAGCAGAAACACCGTGAGATGAACTGACCGTAACCCCCATTCCCCGTCCCCCTGTGCCGCTGAGGGGGGAAGGTTGAAGCCGGAAGTGAAGTCGAGCCCGGGAAGATGGGAGGGGTGGGGGAAGGTGTTTTAAGAGTTGATTTTATTTCTCATTCCTCTACTCTGTTTTGCCTAGTAATAAATTAGATGAATCTCCTCTCTAAGTTCGGTCTGTTTTGCTCATGACGATAATTAGTGAGTGATCTCTCCCTGTCCTTATCTCGACCTACAAGCATTTTGTTATACCTTTTCTCCCTTGTCTAGTGAATGAGGGGAGTGAGAGAGCAGCTCTGGTGGGCACCTGGCCTCCAGCCAGGGTCAACCCACCAAAAAATACTAACCTGATTTTTGCTCAATATCCTTAAACGATTTTAAGATGCCATCTAACTGTCTCATAAGTTCTGCTTTCAGATACTCTTCTCCAACCAGTGTCGACAGCTCTTCACAAAGAGCTTGAGCTGCATTTATGTTCTTCATTTCCTGTTCTATTTCCTCCTTCATTTCTCTAGCAATTTCCAGTTGTTGTTTCACAGCATCAGGTTGTGTACTCACAACCAGGCTGCTGCTTAGTTTGCTATCCAAGGCATTTAGCTTATCAGACAGACTTCTGAGTAGACTTTGATACTCTGTGCTTTTCACAATGGCTTGCTCAATTCGGTCACATCTGTTCCTCAGCTGGCCAGTTAGACTGTCCCATTTTTGTGCCACAGCTGCCAGTTGCTCTTTTACAGTTTCATGGGAGGGTGGATGTTCACCAGGTCTCTTCAGAATCCCTTCACCAGCCATAGTTAACTGCTCATATTGTGGCTTTCTGGTGTCAAACTCTTTGAGCAGAATCTGGGAATAAAGAAAATTTTAAAATGCATTTACCTCATGAAAAAAAGAAGCAAAGTGCTTCTGACAAAACTCAAGTAGAATTTGTTGTAGCTAAGCTCTCTTATTGAATAATCAATCTCTGTGTTTAAAAGTCAGTGAAATAATTGCGTCTCCTCCACATAAACTGTGTTGTTTCCAAGCGTTTACATCAAAGAACCAGAAAAAATGAGGTTGATTTACACATCATCTAATAGAAATTCAGTCAGCAAATACAAGTAAACAATGAATTCTGTTAATACTACAGTAATTAAGGAACCGTACCAAGTAAAATAATCGCTGTTTCATTTCAAGCAGTGTCTTCCTTCCTAGACAGTTTTGATATTTGTCTTAAGGTAGAACTTCAAAGAAGGTGTATTCTGACATAATATTGCAATGTATCATTATAGCACAGAGAATATTTGGATAATTCACAAAATGACTGAACATGTACTGTAAGACCTGTAAACTTTACATCACTGGTTCCCCATATTTTAGGTTTTTTTACAGTAAGTCATAGTGCTTGCAGAAGAAGGGACAAATATCATGATTTTACTTCACAGAACATTGCAAACCCTTTCTTTTTAAGTCAATTAAGTTTAACTTTTAAGGACTGTTAAGTGATACATGATAGTCTTATGCCAGCTGTCTAGATTTCTGAAGCACTTACAAACCAGTATGAACTCATTTTCACATAGTATTAGAACATAGTTTCAAACACTTCATTTTGATCAATATTGATATGCCAGCTTTAATAATATTTTTGCAAAATAAAAATGTTATTTCTCATCACAGTTTAAAATAACTGGCAGCAACAGAAATGTTTGAAATGAAAATTTCTAGTTTCTGCAACTTTGTCTGATTTAACGTTTCTTCTGTCTGCAGTTTGCTGTATTTCTGTAAGTATACTACTCTACTTTTTCATTATACTTTTTCTTTTGTCTTTCACACTCTTGCCTCCATATCTATTCACAGTACTGCATTTCACTTACCTTCCTGTTTTTATAGCTACTAGCACGGTCAAGTGAATAAAATCTCAAAAAGCTAGTTCTACAGCATAGGCTGTATAGGAGGACTAACCATAAAATGTTACATATATACTCAAATTAATAAAATTTCAAAGGAACATTTTCATTCGACTACAGAGAAACCACAGTATGGTGAAAACACAAAAATGTATCAGAGGATCAGTATCTCCTCAATATTTTTTTCCTTTAGCTGTTCTGATCTCTCTTTGCTCTTATGATAATTTTTTTTTGTAATTACTGTAGTCAAGTATGACGCTGATATTTGCTGACAAACAAACGTAATAGCTCATACCAACTGTGCTGTACTCTATCTAAATGCAAAATAGTACTTCGCTAATAGCAAAAAAAAAAAAAGTTAAATCAATAATGCATGTTGGCATGACTCACCTGAACCTGTTGCTTTTGTGTATTCAGCATATTAGGATCAATTGATAGCGGTCCCAGCACACTGACCATTAGCTCCTTTTCTACAAGCCAGTGCTTTAGCTGAGCTTCTGCTGTCTGGAACTGGGTCAGGTAATTTGAAGACTCCTCCAGTTTTTGTTGTCTCTCAGATGTAACTTGATTGAGCTCTTTCCATTTGGAATCTAACAATGATAACGTTAACACATTGCATGCATGTCCTAGCAGATGGGTTGTCAGACAGCAGACTATATATGAAACATAAACAGAGCTCTCTAATAAGGCTTCTTGCTGATTAACTCCAGATGCCTTATTGCAGTGACTCGGCAAATACATCTTTTCACAGTCAGATCCATATACACTTGGATGACGGTCTGCAGTTTAGCACAGCCACGTGCGGAATTTTGAGAGCAATGAATATACAACGGGTAATAAAACTGGATTAGAATATTACTAAGTGAAACGCCACCAAATTCAGGCTTTGGTCTCAAATGACATAAAAGCCAAAGGGCTGTACTCAGTTATAACTTAGGTGCCTGATTTAGACAGACAAATCTTCTTGCTCATTCTATAAAAAGAAACAGATTCCTTTCCAAGGGTGAGCAGAAGCCCTAATTTAGGCTTCTACTCTGAACAGCCCTCTGAAGGAGCTCAATCCTTTCAAATGTCTGTATTAGGAGCCTGTGGAGATTAAGTGCCTCATTTAAACATCTCGACCAGGTACCTAATGACAGGCAGTGAGAATACTTCTGTACATGGGTATTTCAAAAGTGGTGTGTGAGCTTAGGTTCGCACCTGGGCCAATCTATGGTCTCTTCCACTTGTAGCAAGTGGCTTCCAGAGCAGCCATTGAATCTTGCAGTTTTGTAACTTCCCCCTTCCCTCTGTGATACTGTCAGTGCTTGCTCACTCAGCTCTGATATTTTTCTAACTCTCCTTGTCCCTGAATTTCATCTATGTTTTTTCAATTTCTTTTACCACTTCACTGTCTTTGACCTCTGCTTGTTCTGTATTAATTCCCTTGCAACACTACTCAAGTTCTCCTGGAGACCTTACCTGCTACTTAAACTTTTCAGAGTTTCACTTACAAGCAGAACAGAGCGGAAAAAAAAATCTCAGCTTTAAAATTATTATTGGTATAGCTACAGAAATGCCTATCAGTATGACACAAGATTGACTTATGATTTATTTAAAATATGACAAACCTAAGAAGAATTTTTAAAAGCTCATGAAAATTATGCATTGCAGTATCTCAAAATCTATTGTCCAAACATGGTCATTTCCATTTTTTTTGGCAAAATTTATGGAGTCACTTTTAGAAAGTGGCAAAAAGCCACCAAAACCACAAAATGACAAAAGCACTAGTGCTTGGGAAAAAAGCATGCAGAAAAGCATTACCAACAATTCAAACTGTTCTTTCCATGAAATTACAATTAACTTAATTTGTTATATTTTGTAAGAAGAACAGCAGCATATTTATCTGGAGCAATAACTGACCAGTCAAGTTTTAGCCATACACTGTTTGAAAAAGATAAAGCCCTCTCAAACAGAGTCTGGTTGTAACCTCTCCCAATTCCACTGATACAAATTCAAAGCCCATGGACATCAGTGGAATTACTCCAGATCTACACTCTTGTAAAGGGACTTACTTCCACAGAATGTAAGGGGTAGGAGGGAGCAAGATATTAAAAATACTAGTGATTGCTAATACATTAAAAAAAGCTCATAATAAAACAACTTCTAAATCAGTCTGAGCTATAATGCAGCTGTACTGAAGTACCTATTTTATCCAACGTTTGTCTCCACTTGGGTGCCTCAGGAGAGTTGGGGTTCTTCTCCAACAGCTCTGTCACTTTGTCCTTTAGTTCTTGCACTTTATTCGCACTTTGCTTTAATTCAGTTTCAAAAAGCTGGAAATTCAAGTGATTAAATAAATAAATATGAGACTAAAGAAGAACAGTAAAGTGTAAAGTTTGAAGTCCATAATACTGAGATGCCAAGCATAAAGATAAACAACAAATATCTAGCACTTATACACTACTTTTCTGCTATGAATCTCAAAACACTTCATAATGGCATTTGTTGCTGGTCAATTTTTTCGAGGAGATAACCTGACATTTAAACTATATTAATAATAATTATTGTTTAATTTGAACAAGTGACAGAACTAGAAGAATCCAGATAAATAAATCCACTAGGTGCCATCATATTCACATCCACTTGGAAGCCATTCTTGTACAGAAGGCAAACTAACGCACAATACAGTTTGCAGCAGAAATAACCCAGGTAGCACCAACAGAGAAGAGTGCGGTGTAGCCTCATTTATCTCTATCACAGTCCTGCTACCACAGACAGACTGCTTCTTGTAGATCATCTAGAACTGTAGTTTAAAGAGCACCATAGCTTAAAGTGTAGGCCTAGCAGGAGACTGAGATGCCCCAGAAATTCCTAATTCATTCTTACAGACAGAACTGAACAGTCCTTATGCCTGGAAAAAGGCTCTTACATGAATATTCTTAAGTAACAAAGCCTGCCCTGTGGAGCTGCCTTTTAATTATCCAAACCCCACTAAAATAAACACTGAACAAACCTGTGCTTGATTTAGAACTTTTAGTAAAAGGTCCAACTGCATCAGGATGACTCTTGCCTGAGGACTCGCTCAGTTTTCCACCTAGCTGTGAATACTCTTCTATTACTACATTGGGGGTAAGATGGTCATGTTAGCTTTGCACATTCTCTGTTAAAAAATAAGGAGCTAGTTTTCTTCTACATGTGGTCTGAGTTTTAGGACTGAATGTTATCTGAGTCTAAGGAAAGTTAGTAGCTGTTCAGGTTAATTTTTAAGGGTGACCTGCTAAATATAAAAGTACCACCTCAGTTGAATCAAAGTCTGTCCTTGTTTATCCACAATCACAGGCAACGAAAGAATTTTCCCTACCCATTACACTACCCTTTATAGATGAACCTTTACATGTGTAAATATTGTCCTTCATTGCTAGAGAAGCATACATCTCCAATGCTGAAACAGGACAGAAGCTTACTGCTGATTCAGTGGTTTTCTGGTATCAATGTAAAAGCGGGGAGGAGACTGTTGTGCAGCTATATAACTTAACAGGCATGACATGGCTGCTGAAGAGAAACACTGCCTTGGAACAGGCATAAGCCCCTGCAGCTGCAGAAACGGGGAGGTCTGTGGAGTGTCAGTGAACCAGCAGCTGCAGAAACAGCTTTTGGATAGATACAGACCTTCAGATCTTACAAGCAATCCAGTATGGCATAATCAATACAGCCTCACCTAAACTGGCCACAAAAATAATTATTTTCTGACCTGCACAACTCCTCTCTGATGCAGTGCTCCTTGTACTCCACTGACACAGTGTGCCAGATCTGCTCTAAGCCTGACTGGCATGCTTACTAGGATCATTTAAATAGTCTCTGCAATATTAAGCTAGGCTGAGATATCGGTTGTTCAAAAAGAATTTGCCCAGTAACTGCAAGAAAGAGTATTTTTTGAAGGCATAAAGTACCTTATGTTGCTCAACTTGGGTTTTAACTGCTTCACTATCAGTTGGAGCAGCTTCCCAGTCTGATGCAGTTTTGTCCATTTTTTGCAACCACTGCATCACTGAGGTTGACTCTTCCTGAATATTCTGCATTTCTGAAAGCATACTTTCTAGTTCTGAAATCTTTTCCTTCAATAAAACTCCCAAATCTTCGTAACTGTGATTCACGTCAGACATGGCTTGTTGAACAGTTGTCAGTTCTGTAAAAGGAGAGATGCACAAAGACTATGTTAGAAGTTACAAGTCCTTCAAACAATACTTACACTTCAAGATCTTCTAAACAGTACCCTGAGTTACAACAGCTAGTAGTCCCCCAAATAAGATGCTACTGAACGTGTTAAGTGTTATTTCCAGTTCACTCTAAATGTGGTAACACTACATCTGAATGGCCTAGTGTAAATTCCTATTTACAAGAGCTTCTCATTTCACAGAAATTATTACTTTCATACACATGGGTACACAAATACCTCATAATCTTTCTACCCAGTGTTATTTTAATATTTTAAGCAACAATTCCATGACAAAAAGTTGAACATACTGGACTACAGTGCAGTTACTTATATGGCAGCCTAACATTACTGCAATAATATTTTGCTCACATTCATGTACCATTATAAATGTGTTTTATCGCTGAGAGAGTGCAGCAGGCAGACTGTAGTTTAGGAGAACAGACGCTGCAGACTTGGGACGTGGTAAGCGGCTATCCATAAGCACATATAAAGTGCCTATGTAAGTTCCTTTGTTTCTGTAAAGGGCTTGGTCACATACAGTGATACAAATACGTGTAAAGTGTCTTTGTATATGTATGCTTGTGTATGTGCATGTTGTAAATGCTGCTGAGTTTCAAGCCACATACACACGTTAGAATTTTCTCAAAAGCCATGCGTTATATTAGAATAGGTATCCATGTATACGTTTATAGAAGTACTTACTGATTCAGAAAACACAGCTAGATTTGATCTGTCTTCAAAGAAAATACTGAAGGTAGGTATTTTTAAAATTAATTTTAGTATCATGTCCTAGTCAATATAGTTTCCTTACGTGATGGTGATGTGAAATTTCAGTCTAGTAGTGACTGCTACAAGCAGATTTACATACAGCATTTTAAAAATACTTACATATTTAACAGCAATTGGCAAGTGCGTTTCTTTATCACATCCTGAAATTTTTACTGACCTTTATTTTTCAGGAAATCCTGAGTTCCTGGAGCTCCTCCTTCACCATTTAACATTGTGCCACCTGTGGATCAAGAGAGACCACATCCTATGCTTATCTGGGCCTTTTCCCACTAAAACCTCAACACTGCATTTCCTCTTCAAAATAGCACGATACATAGCTCTCATTATAACTTTAAGAAGTATCTGAATGCTAACATTGTAATAGCAAATATTCTATTTAAACTGGTTTATATATTTTAAGGTTGTTTTACATTTTAAGCTGCTCCAGCCAACTAGTACCATAAGTGGTACCACAAGTGGTACCACATATACACGGCATGTGCATAGCAGGTGGGTGTGCACATGGATGCACAAATAAGTATGCACGTATGCATGATGTATAAGCAGTTCTACCACTCACAATACTATGCTAAATAAACAACTATAGTGGACAAAGGTCTATGCCCTAGCTGTGAGACCTACTCACATCCATATGGCTAACGCCACTTCCTTCCTCTCCCCAAAATTTCAAAGCCTCTGGAACCAGGGCTACATGGGCTTTGTAAAATGCCGTCAGACCACGGAGCTGGGGCATGCGGTCAAGCCACAGAGAACTGCAAGGAGAATCACTTCCCGCTCTCCTGCACATATGTATTCCCAGATGAGCAATTAACAGAGAAAGATTAACGGTTGCCTTGGAAAAGGCTATGCATCCATCCCACAGTACCAGCTGGACAGGGAGGACCACATTAGTGGCAGCTGGAGGATGGCAAGAGAAAATAAACCAGATAAGAGAAGTCACAGGCCCCAGCCAGAACCTTGTAAATCTTCATGGTCTATTAGCAGGACTCCAATATTTATAACTGTGATTAAGTGATACACAGTACAGCTCTTGTCTAGGAGTTGAATACTCTAGTCTGGAGGATTACAGAGGCTCTTATATGCTACTTATTTATTTTTCTATTTGGTTGCATAGGAGTAGAGAAAGGGGCAAAGAACGGAGCCCAAATATCCCATATAAGCTTCCAAAATGCTCTTTGAAAGATTTTTATTTCAAATTCAAACAAGAATGAAACCAGAGGCAGCTACTACAAAGAGAAGTGAAAAAGAAAGTGCTCTGCTCTTGCCAAACAGGTATCCTCTTGGCAGTCCCCTTCCTCCCTTTGCAGATGACCAATGAAGGCCAACACACTTGAACTGACTAGGTCTGGAAATAAATTCAAGAACTGACTGCAAATGTGCTTATGGCCATTAAAACACCCTCGGTACCATGTGCCTTGAACTATGGTTTGAATATTACTTAGCAGAATCACTGGTTTCTGTAAAAGAAATTAACATTTAAATACTAGAGTACAGAAAATCACGGAAATAGATTTGCTGTCTTTAAAATCAGACTACCAGTAAAAAGGATTTAGCTGAAGCTCCAGACTGGGAACATGTTTTGGCCCAGGGAAGTCATGCTGGGTGATGGAGCCGATTCCCTCCCGAGCTGTTGTTTCAACTAAAATATTGACTAGCACTAATTTTGCTATCATATTGGCGTGAGAAGGTTTGCCTAGGCTCACTTTTTAGATAAGCAATGTTCTTATCAACCTTCTAACAAAAACTCTATGATTCTGCAAACCTTTATGTGTTTGTTTGGCATCACACAGAACAGCCTTGTGGAAAGCGGTCTCTCTGTGGCAGCAAAGGTGTGCAGGTACATCCGTGTTTGCAAAAGCAGGATTTGTATTTGTCCTACTTGCAGACTTGGTGGATGTGTGAAGCACTGAACACTGATCAGAGTCAGTCAGTTTGTACTCATCAGAACTTTTCTGGCATGAGGTGAAGGCAACTGTGATATTGTTCATTATCTGGGAATTACATACTGAAGTAACAGCTTTAAGACCTGTTAATCATTTACATCAAAGTGCTTTTACGCTACTTTGGCAGTGTAAAGCAATCAGAATGCGTACTGAATTACTACAGCAGTTAGACAGTTTAAATGATAGTCACAGCAAACAATGGTTAGAACAGATATGGCGAAGAGACTTCTCATAAGCCATAATATTCAGAAAGCTAATAAAAAGGTGAAATATCTGAAATTTTGTCTTAAAGGTTTTAAAAACTCCTGAAATGTTAGGCTTACCTGATTATACAAATGCATACCTGATTTTGTAACTGCTCTCAGTTTGGCAGGAGAAGTCACAGCAGTAATTAGATTACACAGCAATGTTCCGCTGTTATTCATTTTCTGCAGCTCAGGTGCTTTTAATGTCCATTCATCTTTTAAATTCTGGTTAACAAAAAAAGTAATTTGTTCATTACAAAACTATTTTCAGACTTGAAAGATTTAGTTTAGAGAAAGGAATAACCTTGCTACTTGGGAATCCCCTTCAGTATATCCAAACATACAAAGGAAATGGCAATGTAAATGTAGACTGCAAGCTCCCTAGTCCCAATTACTGTGACTGCTTACCCCTTAAGTCTGGACTTTTATGTTATCAATAGATGCCCTACTTCTTCCAGCTGTATGTCCCTTCTCATCTACGGTGTCTTACCAATGTATCTTCCAAAGGCTTCTTTAATTCCTCTGTATTCAGAGAGGGTCGCGATGCTGGAATTCGTTCTGTCGTCTCTTTTATCCATTTCTTTAATGATTCTACAAGGAGCTCAAAAGTATCCATTTGTTTCTGACAAGATGATACATCCTCTTCTCTAGACAATTAAAGACAACAAAATAAATTGAGCACTGAATCTCAGTACTCCTTCTGATAATTAAACCAACAAATATTATCAATCTGACATTGCTATTCCTAAATTCAAAGAGTCACGAAAACTAATTTTATGGATATGAGCAGAATGTGGAAAACCTAGTCTTGCTGTACAGGTAACTTATATGGAAGCTCTAATAATGCCTCCAGTTTTCCTTTGCAGCCTGATTCCCAACGGTACTCTAAAGCGATTTGCAAGAGCAGCAATTTATATTCTATTGGAGGAGGAGAGAAGGAGGGTTTTCTTAGAACTGACAGGATCCTGTAAATGTCACAAAATCTGAGAAGAGGTACTTGTCTTTACAACCAACATTAGAGCTCTTGAACCAGACGGACTAGCTACAAAGGCATTTCCAACTAGAATCTCATTTTGTTTTTTTAATAAAAACCCCTCTCTACTCTAGTTAACTGCAATCCCTTGAGATTCCATGCACAAGGACAGCAGGCATCACAACATTCACACTGTATTATTAGCCAACACAGAAACATTTTAATTATTTGACTTACTTTTCCTTTACAGTCTCCTCTACCTCTCTGAATTTCTTTGACAGAGCATTTACTTTTTCTAATACCAATGCTTTATCTCCAGGAAGAGCATGGGATGAAAGTTCTTCAAGAAGCTGCTGCAAAACCTCCAGATCCTTCTTATGTTGTGCCAATTCTACACTAGCTTCCTGCAAAACAGGATTACATTCTTCATGTTAGACTTTACAATCACTTGTTCAAAATTAAATTCTTGGTTTTAGCTAACCAACCAAAGCTGGGAAACAAGCATGCCTTATTTATTGTTCAATCACTGAGAAAAGTTAGACTAGAAATGCCCAATATACACAAATGGAATGGTACAGTACCTGCATATATTGAGACACTTCACTAACATCCTTTCTTGGTGCCTCTGTCTCACTGAGCGCCTGGTTTTTCTCATCTAGAAATGACTGAAGTTTTTCTGACAGACCTTCAAATAACTCCACTTTAGTCTTCAACTCCTCCATTTTCATAAGCTTCTCTTTATGCTTGTTACTTGCTTCAGAAAACCGTCCTGCAAGTTCACTCATTTTAGCTTGCAGCGTGGATGCAGTGGATGGATCTGCTGTTTCCGTGAACTTCTTCACTTTTTCATTCATAGTGTTTATACTGCTTTGGCGACCCGCAATGTCTTGTTCTAGCATCTGAAACAAGCAAGAACTACTTTGTATTGCTTATAACTAAATTTTAAGAAGTGAAACTAGTCCACCATGTGAAGCTACCAATCAGTACAGCTAGACCATCAGTGCAGATCTATCAATTTCAGCTACAAAAATCCTTATGTGCAGTTTCACTTCATGCAACAGTCCTCTTCATTAAATATTTTGAAGCCATTAAAGGTGCCAAACTAAGAGTTTAATTCTTTCTTGAAATCTGAATTATAAACCAAATGTTTCTTCTTTCAGAGAAAGCTACTTACAATGCTTTTACTAATAATATCCTGAATAGCAGCAGAATTCAAAGGCACTTGATCTTGTTCTTCAAGGCTCTTTTCAACTCCTTCCATCCAATCCAGCATTTCATCCAAACCATCCTGCACGCTTAGGGATCGTGTCAGAGTTATTTGGAGCTTCTCATTCCTTTCATTCACAGACTTGGATAAATTATCATACCTCTCCACAATATCATCTGATAAAGACAAAATATATTTCAATCTTTTCCCTTAGCCAAAATAAGCTTTTAACTCATTTTACCATTTCTCACCAGGTAAGTGTGAGTGAAAAATTGCCTACAGCAGAACGAAGCAAAACCATCAGCTTTTTTCAGTAAAAACACACAAGCAAAGATCAAAATCTTCAAATAGAGCCCAGAAGCCCATAGGACAAGGGAAATGAAAGAGCAGCTTCCAGCTGTACTCCCCAGCTTCTAGAAGCTGGTTCCCATGCAGCTCTAGCTTATGACAGCTGTTGACTGTTCCCAAGAGATAAAATAGCAGAGTATTAAGACAGCTCTTCTATAATTATGTATCTTATGTTACTGTTAGAGCTGAAAGGTTCTTCCAGGTGGTTCTTCATTAGACATTCAACACTTTTGGGATAAGCCTCGGAAATTTACAAGTTCCATGTACCTCCCATGGACGTTCATCACCAACTCTAAAGAGGCAAGCCCACAGTTGTTTTATTTTGTTGCTCTGAAAATTACTAGTGGGATTTCAGCAAGAGATAGTTGTGCGATACACATAGAGAGTCTTCAAACTTCGGACAGTGGTGAATGTCATGCTGTGCTACTTCTCACAACTGATAGGAAGGAGTATTGGGTGTAGGTGGTAAGGTTTTGGTAGTGGCAAGGTTCTTGGCCTCTCTGAGGAGAGGCCGGGGCTGCCCCAAGGAAGACACAGCCGGTTCCAGCCGGCTCCAACTGACCCACCACAGGGCACAGCCGAGCCCTGCAGCCAAGCTGGTGGTGCCTCCGGGAAAATGTATTTAAGAAAGGGGAAAATGTTGCCTGGGACCGAGAAGTGAGGAAAAAGAAAGTGTGAAAAACAGCCCTGCAGACATCAAGGTCAGACAAGAAAGAGGGGGGAGAGGTGCTTCAGGCACTGGAGCACAGCTTTCCCTCATGCCCATGGAGCAGATAACCACCCTGCAGCACATGGAGGACCCCGTCCTAGAGGAGGCGGATATTTCCTGAAGGAAGTGCAGCCTGTAGAGAGCCACAGTGGAGCAAGATTATCCTGAAAGATTTCAGCCAAAGGAGAGGACACAGGGGAGCTGGAGCAGGGGAAAAGTGTGAGGAGGAAGTAGTGGCAGAGAAGGGGCTGTTATGGACTGACCACAACCACCCAGTCCCCATCCACCCTGCGCTGTTTGGCAGGGAGGAGGTGTGCATAGTTGGGAAGGAAGGAGTGATAGTGAACCTGGAAAAAAGAGTGGGGTGGGAGGAAGGTGTTGCTTTGTCTTTGTTACTCACTATCAAAATCTATTTTATTTGGCAATAAATGAAATTTAATTTTCCCCAAGTCAAGTCTGTTTTGCCCATGAGAGTAATTGGTAAGTGATCTCCCTGTCTTTATCTCGATCCATGGGCTTTTCCATCTTATTTTCTAACCCCATCCTGTTGGGCCAGGGGAGTGAGAGAGCAGCTGGGTGGGCATCTGGCAGCCAGCCAAGATCAACTCATCACAGACAGCTTCTTGAAGGCAGAAGGAAATATTTCCTTGGCTAAGCAAACTTCAAATCATTGTTTGGAAACATGCTCCTTCCCATTGGAGAATTTATGATCCTCAGCAAATCACTAACTCTGTTCAACATGCCCATCTGTAACATGGAAATTAAACATAATCCCTATTTCTGGGAAAAAAAAAAAAGGTAAAAAATAAAATGACAGCTTTTAAGTGAAAAGCATATGCATCAATGTAGGAGACAGACCAACAATGAAGTTACTGTGTCGTAATAGCTTATGACTCAACAAAACATGGACTTGAACAGTGACACAAAATGTGGAAACTCCGTATTTTGTTTCTTCCGGTACCTGCATGCAGATGCAAGTGATAAAAAGAGGTATTAAGAAAAAGAAACATTTTACCCAGTGTTTTCTGAATCTCATCTTTGTCTGGTGTCAATTCTCCCCTTGTATCCAATAACACTTCAGCAGCTTTTTTCAGTTTTTCTACAGCAATTTGGTGGTTAGACACTTGTCCCTGAAGAACCTGTAAAATTCCACAATTATCAGTTTTGCTTTTCAGTACAGCTAACAGTTATACACGCAAAGCTTGAGATATGCCATACAATCTAAACTTAGTGCTGGGAATAAACTAACTCAGTATGTGACCTCTCCTTAAGGAAAATCTTCACCAGTGGCTATGACTGCTGTTGATCTTCTGGCCCTTGTTTATTCACCATCTTTTTTATCTTGTTTTACAATACTTCTCTGACTCAACTGATTTCTTGCATGTAACTTCAAAATGTGTCTTTTGATTAATTGTTTTTAAAGACCACTTGTACAGACTCATATACTATCCAAAAGAAGGATAAACATATTTTTCAACTCAGCATCAGAGAACAATTCAGGTGGAAAAAACATACAGCCAGCAGCAGTAGTTACACATTCACCACCAATTGTATTGATAAAGGATCAGGCTGATACCATAGCATAAACAGGAATAGCTTGAAACAAGATGTTATCGCCTTCACAGTTTAGAAACCTCGTGGAGCCAGCATCATTGAATTTAGCCTAGGTCTGTCCATCTAACCAAGGAACATAGGTTTAGAGAGTAGCCCAGCCATGACTCACACCAGAGTCAACAGAGAAAGACAGGAAGGCTGAATCAACTTCTGAAACTGGCTTTCATAAAGCCTTTTTTACATAAAAGTACTTTAGGGTGAACAGTCTTTACGTTATTTCAGGCCTCTGTGCTAATGTATATGATGTATCTTTGTTTTGATTCACTTGAAATTTATACAAGTCCAAAATAAAGGGACTTCTCATTTATTTTTTGATACACGCTAACTCAATGAACGTATGACTCAAAAGGTAATCCTCCTGTCTGCCCTGCCAGGACAAAGAAGTCATGTCAGTGCATTCAGCACTGGTATCCAGAGTCCGGAGCAGAACAGTATGCCAGAACATAGCATGTTTTGCTGACCCACTTGACACAACAAATCTCAGATAGACCTGAAGAGGAATTTTGCTTACACTAGAGAAATATACTCTACTTCTAGAGGGAAAAAAAAAGTAAAAAAGAAGATGTACCAGAAAACCTCGTATATTGACAGAAAGCAAGCAAGCTGATGCCAGAGGCACTGAATAATATTCTGAAGAACAGTTAATCCCCATAAAAAGATTAGGCCTCACCATGCTGCCAAGGTCTGTGTCTAGCTGGATTATCAGCTGCATGTGTTGGCTACAAGGGACAGCTTTAACTTGCAACACCTGACTTCTTCAGAAATACTCTTTGTTTTGCTTTCATTAATTGGCTTTCTTTCTTCAGCCTCCTGTTTTTTCTCTTCCTTTGAATCTTTTGACATGTTGTACCCTCTCCCTTCTTCCCAGCTCATACTCATTGAGTGCTCTTTTGTGTGGCAAGTAATCCATGTAGGCGTTTCATAAAAGAGCCCCAGTACTCTCTCCTTTTGTATTACTTGCATGAAAATTGGCATTATGCAGGATATAATTTGTTTTGGCATAAGGAACAAAAAGTTTAAATGAAGCTTCAAATTGTAATTGGTGTTATTCCTACTTTTCTAGTGCTTGGAAGCACAAATGTACCTACATTGTTCCACTGTTAGGAGTTCAAAATTTACACTTTTAATTTTGTCGTCTTAGAACATTGCTGTGATTTGTCTCCTCTGATGCGTCACACCCCAAAGTGTTGGGCAATTCCAGAGGTAGATTTGAAAGATACCATGGGGTAAATGTAACTACTGCTCAGGCTGATGTAAGGGAAATGGTTAAAGCACGTACTTTCCAAGAGCCATTGACTATCACTTGTCAATAGCAAAAATATCAGACTGCATGGATATTCCACACAGCACAGACAAAACAGTGAGGAAATGCCTGAACAACAGCCTTGCTCACTGAAAAATAAATAATCTTACATTTTAATTATAGTATAGATGATTGAATGTGTTTATGAAAATATAGGAGCCAACAGACTGTATAAAATTTTGTGTAAGTCACCTTATACTTGGGTTCCTACAGCCGTCTGTAAACCTGCATTTTATACAACTAACAGGAGTTTTATCTTCACAAGCTCCATCACTAACCCATCTTGCCTCTGCTAGGATTTACATAAAGTTGTGAGTTACCCCCTCAGTGAGGAAAAAACAAAACAAACCAAAACAAAATCCTACAACAAAAAACCCAACCAAAATACCATTTTTCTGTGCAGGGCGAAATATGTTACATTTGCTCTCTGCAGGGTATATAGTACCTGATACAACTGGAGCAGGCAAACAGGCTACTCACATCACATTGCTGATCCAGTATGAACCCTTTCATAATGCAGTAATGCACAAATGTGAACAGAAAAAAACAAAAGTTGCAGACCACAAACATCAAATGGTCTTCTCCATCAGGAACTCAGACCCAAGCCTTACTCTGAGAGCAAACTGTAATCACTAAATCTTTTCTTAGTTCAAAAACTTTCCTGATTTTACCCTATCATTTGCTAAGTGATATGAAATACATCTTGCTTTCACCACTGCTAACGGTATCTTGGTCCCCATTTTTTTCCCCCCCGAACACTCTCGACAGCTGAATTTGAGAACTATAAAAGTTGCGTGCCCACATGCAAGGCAAGAATTCGGCCTGCAGCCACTTGGATTATATAAGATTATCCTGTTCTTCATATACAAAGCAGTTCCTTTTAGGACAAAAGTACTTCTGCTGCTTAAAGCTTTTCACCTTGGTTTCTTCTAGTTGTCTTTGGAGATTTTTGGGATCCACTGCAATTGGCTCTGATAGTTGTTTGTTCACAGCTATTTCAGAGGCCTGGAGACCTGACAAAAGTCCAGATGAGGCATCTTCATAATGCTGGTATTTATCCACCAGGTCTTTAAGGTTATTTCCAAGGATGCTACACTAAAACAGTAGAAAACAAACAAGCAAATACCCAGACATTAAACTCTGTGCTGCATTTCATACCAATTTCAAGGTCATATTTTCCTTTCTGAAAGACTGCATGATTTTTTTCTTGTCATCGTTCTACTCTAATTGATTTCTGAACTAAGGCATGACAAACGGACAGGCTACGCAGGTCTTCCCAGTTTGTGCTCCTCAAGCGTGATTTAGGATCAATTCACCAATGCAGGTGGGAAACTGGAATCTAACCCACTGTACTAAAATAGGAAAAGCTTTAGGAAGATTTTTTGATCCACCAATGTCGAGATTCTTTATTAGCACTCTGACACCAAAAACGTAGCCAGTGGAAACTAGAAATTTTTTTAACAAACAGAAGATATGTATATGTTAATTAAAATACAGACAGGAGAGTATTGCTTTCATAAATGCTTTATCGAATTCACAACGATATGGCTTGGTACGGCACATATGCTTTGTTTTGGTCACTTAAGAACATCATCTGACCAAGATCCTATTAGTCCTATATATTAGCATGCCCCAAGATGCATACAGTGATTTGTCACGTAAAAAGGTGAGTGGAACCCTTTCAGTCTTTTTGGAGATGGTTTCACATACAAAATCTGATTATATCAAGTCATAATATTTCTAAACAGTTACTTTAAATATTTATATTCTGAATCTTCCATACACTGTATTTTAATATTCACATTTGGTACCCGGTCTCCATCTGGTGGCCAAATACAGAATGCACTCATTTACATAAACAATTTACAAAAAACTAAGATTCCTTCAACATATAAGCCTATAAACTTATATGTGTGTGTGCAAATATATATATATCATAAAAACAAAAGCAATATAAATATTTATTAAAAGCAAGAAGCTTTTACAAAAGGCAAAAAGGTTACTAGAAACCCATGTACAACTTGGAAGATCCCACTTACAAATGGTGGAAGAACTCACTTGTTAAATGTCTTTCAAGTTCTTAACAAGACCCAATTTAATGAGAAAAGTCTAACTTCCGTTGGTTTTGCTCTGCATATTTATGGTCAAATATTAATTTTAAATAAATATTGTGTCTGTGCTTACTGTATATATGGAAAGGATAAAATTTGGCAAATTGACTAATCTGAGACCAGAAATCAAGCTGCTAGCACAGGATTTTTATGTGCATAAAAGTAAGCTCTCTAAAAATTTTGCAATGAAATCTTCCCATTAACAGTCTAACTAATCCAGTAAAGCAACTGTTTCACTGTTCATACAAACTACATAGGAAAATCAAAATTAGCTTCTGCAATTGGAAAGCCTTCCTCACAAATTGTTCAACAGAGTTTACATTGTTTTTGTCATCAAGTGATCAAACCCATGAATTTACAGAATTTATGTTTCTGAGCAAGAAAACCTTGAAGTCGTGAAAATTCTCAAAGATGGCAACTGCTGCAGACCAACACTGTATCAGTGAAAACTGAAGCTCTACTAAGGAGTCTGAACCTATGATCTTGGAAAATTATGAAATGGCATAGTCAAAGCATACAGACAGTAACTGTCTCTTAAATGGTTCTATTAATAATTATCTCAAAAGTTTACAATTTCAGAATACTATCAATATTGAACGACACTTTGTCGGTTTTTTTGAAAGCTGGAGAGTCGGCATGTGAGACCAGTTGGTGAGGTTTGTCTCGTCATACCAGACAGATTCCATACGTGAACCTGGCACACAGAGCTGGATTATCTTCCCTCTCTAAGGTACGTGGAGGATTTTGCACTGCTCGTTTCCCCTTAGTTAGAGACTGATCTCAGATTGTTAAGGATAAAATGTTTATTTGGCAGAGTAGTGCAAAAGAATCGCTACACTCAAATCAGTACGTTCTTGCATGGCTAGTGCTGACAACAAAGGTCACATTGGGACAAACTATTTCAGGATACAAATCAAACTGAAATTTTGAATGTTAATTTTGGCACAGTCTCTCTCTTTCTATACTCATTGTACGAGTAGGAAGCCAAGTAAATAAGCAACGAATATAAAAAAAATGTTATCCATCTAAAAGTATTACAATTTCTTTCCATCCCAAAATGTTAGTCAGGCATTCTGTACTGTCATAAACCCAAAAAGCCTCTTTAAAGATGGAAAGAACAATGAGGAAATCTGGTCTAACTTCTCCCTTATAACACAAGGTAGAAAATTTCATGCATTCAGACCTTAAATAGTCTGGCACTTGAGGAAAGCAGATCTTCTAGAAAAGCATCTTATTCTGCTATCTAACTTTAAGAAACAAAGAATTTACAACTTCCTACAGTATTTGTTTCATCAGCTAACCCATTTTTATACAAACTGCCAAATCAATTATAGTTGTCTTTCCTACTCAGTATAAATAAAACTTACCTTAGTATAGACAGATTTGAAACGGTCTGAAGCACTATCCAATTTATTTTGCACTTCAGTATATGTAGCCGAAGTATCGATACCATCTTTGTCAACCTTCACACCATCTCTTTTACTACATGACCTTGCAGCATCTAAAACTCTTTGTCCAGAAATCGTAATATACCGTAAGTCACCTTTGTGAGATATAACATCTTCTGAAAAACTCTTCTGCCTTTTCAGTTTGACCATAATACCACTGAAGTCAGAAGCACCTGCCTCCAAATTGTCAAGTTCTTGTTCTGCCTGCTGCAGCCAAGTTTCAAATTCACTATAGTCTGCATCAAATTTCTCAAGTTCTTCTCTTAAAGAATGAGTCAACTTCATTTTCCGTTCCGATTCAGCTAAAGCAGTCTCATACTGAGCCTTCAGATCTTTCATGTTCCTTTGCATCTTGTCTTTTTCTTCAGGGGAAAGGTAGTGCCCTTGTTTCTCAAGCAGTGCCTGAGCAGACTGAGTTGCTATTATGACAGCCTGCTGCTGTGAAATAATTTTCTCATGTTGAGCCTGCAAGAAAAAAATAAAATAAATTATGAGCAGCACCTTCTCAGATGGTTCCATTAGACGATCACTGTCTTGAAATCTCTGCTGAATTCTGTTTAGAAACAATGAGTAAAACAAAGTCCATCAAAATGATAAAAAGCTTTTCTAATTTTCATAATTTTTATTAAAAACCATTTCATGAGTAATTTAAGGGAGAGTGTGACTGCTGGTCATATTTCTGTGCAGTTTCAAAATTTTACAAAACATCCAATGGTAATTTTAGCCAGATATACATGCCATGGCCAAATGGGAGTCTTCATATATCACTGGAACTCAGAAATACTAGGAGATATATATAATCACATGAACACTTCCACTGTACTTCTAAAAGACAACTCTGTATAGTAAAACTAGACATTATAAATCTCTTTCATTTTTTCCTAACAAAAATTATTTGCTTATTAATTAACATTTAAGGTAGCGTGCTTAGTGTAGTCAAAATTTTCTTAATACCCTGTCTCAAAATAAGATTTATCAAATAAAGCATTCAAAGGTAGGTAACTTTCCAAATCAAAACTGTTCCATTTTCTGTTACATACATTGTAGACAATTTAGACAAACAGACCAAAAGGAGTGAAAGCATCAAACATTAAAAAGAAGACAGATTCTTTCTTCTTAGATTGAGTGAACAAACATTATTATTCTCCAATATTTTAATTTCATGTTTCAACTTCAAGAGCAGTGATTCTTATCCAATATATTTGGTCATAAAACAGGTCCTTTCAACATTAAAAAGAGACACATTCTATGCATGTAAATTGTTTCAATCTCATTAAAAAAATAGTAAGCCATAGGAACTAGAACTGTATGCCAATTAAAAAACATATTTCAAATATATGCTTTCAAAAAATCTCCATTCTTGAAGGTCCTCTATTCCCATGTGAAAGAGCTATGTAAAATAGACTGGTATGCTTTTCTTCTATGAGTACAGTGGGCATTAGATGCAGAAAAGAACTGTCAAAAAAGTGGAAGTAAAAACATCATGTACACAAACCCAAAATATTTTATTTTCTTAGGTGTTTGGGTTTTTCTAATAAGAAAGGAAATCCAAAATAGTATCAGCTATCAGCATAATCATTTTCATTAACATGTCCATCAAAACACACCTAAAAGTTCTTGGTTGCTCAACTGTAAGTCAACAAAAGTCATAAAACCGAGCTCTTATTGTTTTAAATGCTTCCAATTATCTTCCCTGGAAAATCTTTTTGTAAAATACTGTGCTGTAGTTTTGTGTAATTCATCCCTCTGAAGCCTTTAAGTAGTGCTTTGCCCATGTGTTAAAGTTACAGGGAATAAAGATTATCTTTTCAGCAAACTATTATTTGCAGATATTGGGAATCAGTGTTCAGAGGGAATTGCAGGGGGTTGAATCATTTGGCTGTTACAAGGATTTTTTGAAGAATTCACATAAAGGGTATGAATTTATGTTGCTGCTTTTTGCATTTTATTTACCTGCATTATCTTCTCACTATAAAATTTAAGAATAATAGACTCACCATCAGGATTCTCAACATTTACCTTGCAGAATATGTCCTTTTTCTTATTTTGCAGGAAACAATCATAGTAACAGTGAAAAAGTGACAAATTGGCAATACATTCTAACTACTGAAATTCCTACCACTGTGTATCACTAACTTCCTAGTGCCTGTTGTCTATGCCAGAAAGGATGAGATTGAATTCACTTATGTTCAATGAGGATTGACATGCTTAGCACCTGAATATTGAATAAACCCAGTAACAGTACCTTGACTTTCTGATACTGCTGGTTCAGATTATCTTCTGTGCTTTTTACTAGTCCATCCACCCCAGTTTCAATGTCTGGCTGAATTTCCAGCAGATTACCATTGACATCATCCTCTTCTCCTTCCAAAGCCTTCACATCTCCCTCCTCAAAGTGTGTTCCGTTCTGTTCTATTGCCTGCTTAAATTTCCGTCCATGTTCCGCTTCTTTATCCACATTTGATAACCAATCCAAGAGATTTTCTATCGTATTTTTACTTTCTTCCAGCTGTTCTATGGCTGCAACCTACATTGAAATTTTACAGTTTCAGTTTAGAAATCTTCTTTAGGCTCTACAAAATATCATATGCAAACAGACCATTTAAAATACATTGACATTAAACAAAATTTTTGATTGACATATATGTTGCTGGTTATTTTATAAAGAAAATAAACCAGCAAACAGTTTATTAGTCACCCAAATGAAATACGATTTTAATCTCTCCATGGAATATCAATAATAAGTTGCAAGACTAATCCCGTAAGACATGTAGTAAGGTTGTATAAAGGTATGAAATGGTTGCCTAAAAACCTTTTCTGTTTCCTGCTTAATTGCTGTTGTCATAGCTTTATCCAGTTCTTTTTTGGACTCTTCTGCCTTCTGGCTAAGGAGCAAACACTTTGTCTTAGCTTCATTCAGTTTCTGTTCAAGAATAGTCTTGTCTTCTTGTGACAACTTTTCTCCATTCTCTTTCAAAAAGGTTTCAGTATTTTTCACAATCTCTGCCAATGTCTGGGCACTCATTCTCATGTCTTTTTGTATCTCCTTTTGAGAAAAAAGAAAGCAAATAGAAGTAAATTATTCACCAGATCTGTTCAATTAACTTTACTGGAACTATCTCTGTTCTAGGGGCAAGCACCACACTGGTCCTTTCTAACTTGGGAGAGTACATGATACATTACTAAATTGCAGAAAGGATTATTAAAAAAATAAATTCAATCCAACATCTGACAACGTTGCTGCAGCTTGATCTGGTTTTTTAGGGTTTTTTTAAATTGCAAGTCTGTTGGCTTCTACCCCTATCCAGACTGAGACCACTTTTTCCCTTTGTTTAGCAGCTCAAATATTGTATTTCCATGTACACAGAAGAAAATATTTTTTTTTTCTTTTTTTTTAGATATCAAGAGGTAAGAGTATATCTGCTCCACTTTAGTTAGTAAGGTGAGTCTTCTGACAAATCCTGTTCCATTATTATCCTAACAAAAAGCTGCGGAAAATAAGGGGACTGAATACATTCAGAAACTTGTAGTCATCTTTCCCACGTGGAATTTTTCCCATATTTCTTGGTTTTGTTCAGGCCAGAAAGGCCATAAGAATATTATTCTTTAATTGTAATCAATCATAGAATTTCAATCTCCAAAGAATGTTTAAGTCAATTAAATTTCATAGAGGACAGATGTTTAGTTTTCATTTATCCAAAGCAGTTTGCCTAGTCCTATGATAGACTCAGATAAAAAAATCTGCCTCTCAGTTATCTGAGGGGAGCTTTAATGATAACTAATTATGCTGTTGAATACATTCACCCAGTTACTGAAATAATGATTTTATTTTTTCTTTATACACAGTGTAACAGTCTTGAAGCTGGAAGACAAAACACTTGATTCACATTCTAGACTACAGATTTTGCAACAATTATAGAATATAGTTTGGCAGCTAAAACTGTAGCTCATTTTAACACTTCAGCAAATATGTTAGAAAGATTCTCCTGGGAATACTATATTAAGACAAGATTCTCCTTCTCTGACAAAGATCTCTTTCAAATAGCTCACTGAGAATGAAAGCTCTGATTTGATCTATTAAAGACCTTTTTTAAGCCCCTGTCGCCCTCCTGACACATGCTTCTATGATGGTGTCTACAAGAAATCAGTCAGCAAATAACAAGGCAGTCACAAACAGCTGATGGAAAAAAAATGGAGCACATGCTGTGTCAGTTCTTTACTCCCACAGGTACCCCATTTAAGGCATAAATTCTTAAGACAGGTAAGTGATATTAAGAAGTACCGCAGGAGTGTCTGTATCTTTCCACTGACTATAAGGAGAACTTGGACAAACTAGATGTGTTATTTTGAAGATAAGTAAAGCAAGGCAAGATGAATAAGGAAATTTCTGCCTTTATAGATTACTAAACCTGATCTGGAACTCTACAATATAGTAAACTACTACTAGGAGAAGGAAGAAGAAGAGTACCAAGTCCTTCAGTCCTTTAACTATCTTAAACTCAATTAGTATCAGTCAGGACAGAGTAAAAGCTTGTAGATGACAGGATACAGTTGAAAAGCAAGGTCTCAATAGGAAAGCAAGCAAGCCAAAAGGGCTCTGTTACATGAGGACACCAAGGAGATTGCAAGTAACACCAGAAAAAACAGAATTCAAACCAAAACAAGAGTAAGGCAATGGAAAGCCTCAGGCAAGAGAGTCTTGCAGCAAAATTCTTCAAAATACTGTGAACAGGAATAAGCACCCCCTGATACCAGTTAAAAAGCTAGTGAAATTATTTTAGCATAATCAACAAGCGTGATTTTATCACATCTGACAATATAGAACAAATTTCACGCCTGCTCCAAGGGTGCTTCTTGAAACGTCTCATGCATACTCCCTATTCTAGTGCCTCCTAGTTTGAAAGTGTCTTTCCTCCCACTGGCACATACTGGAGTGTATTCATGGGCAGCAGTTTAAATGCACACCATTAAGCTTTTACTTTTGGTAGGTCAAACAAATCTATATTACTCTCCTCTCACATGACAGTCTTGTTAAGCCTAGTCACTCTCCTGTGCACTCAGTCATCTTTAACTTAGCTGACTAGAATTGTGCATACCTCCTGTTTGGTCTGGTATTGTTCTAGCTCAGCCTTGCTGTCTCCAATAACAAGAGACTCTTGCTGTCCGATGAGTCGATTTTCAGTCTGCGTAAGCAAATCACAGATTTCCTGCAGTTTCTCTTTGCATTCCTGCTGCCGTTCAGCCACATCCTATATTAGAGCCAAATACAATCGAACAATGAAACAAAAACATCCTCACTTCAGGAACTAACAGACACTCTAATAGGAATTACCTTTGAACATCAATATTGCAAAGCAATCATTTTAGAAGTATGCTGTAAACATGATAGCAGTGGTACAAAGAGCAAGATGAACATACAGAAGTTATGGATAAACCTCAAATATGTTGTAAGTAAAAGAGGCCATGTTTTGATGGAATTGCCCAGTAGAAGTCTGGCCATGCACATATGTGAAAGATGAAATCTCCAAATGACAGGAGTGAAAATCCAGTCTCTTAACCGCTGGAAACCTGTGATAAACACTGTTAATTCTGAAAAAAGGATATCAAAACAGAGGTTAGTTGTGATTGTGAGTTAGCTCTTGTTGGTATGCATAATATGTTACCTGAATAGAAAATGTTGACTTTTTAAGCAGTAGAAAAGAACAAAACATGCAAGTTGTTACTAAGTCATAGAAAAGTTATCTGTGTCTTTCCTTTACTCAATTTTATGTTTCCTTCACAAAGCATGGTGGAAACAAATGTTCTTAAGATGGCAAAACAATACAAAGTCTTCAGAATGCCAAAACACCTTTCATTATGCATAAGCTGGGGGTTGAGATGGTGATTCTGAGTCTTAACAGTGCTTCTATGAGAGAAGAGGAGATGCAGTTACACTGCAGCATCTTATCAGCCTCCTTTGACTCTACAAAGGCTGCTTGTGCTTGCCAACTGCAGCCATGCCAGCTGAAGAAGTAAGTGTCCCAACTTCACTGATAGCTTTCCCTGTGCCCACGCCTAGATTTGCAAGTATCTTAGCTGATTTACTCATATGTTTGTCCCTCTAACCTGTCTCAGTCAAAACAAGCCATGCTAGCAAGGATTCAAACAAATCTGGTTCTTTGTCTGTAAGGACCTAGAAAGAAAATAATCACATTAGCAGACGACCTGGCAAATCAGAGGAAAAGAAGGTCTTCAGCAGGACAGAAATGATGAGCAATGGTGCGATAGTAAATTCATTGATCAATACAGCTGCAGGCAGAAGAGTTTGCTCGTTTATTTAATTACTGACATAGCTGCTAAGGAAAGAAAACCTCAAGTAAATTTCTCTCATTGCTAGAAAGAGCAGACCTGGTCACCTCAGGCTGTACAGATCCTAACGCCCAAAACTGTATCTGTCCATAATCTAATATCCTGTTTCTGTGACTGTACCAAGGAAAGACAGAAATGAAAATTCACCAAACTTGATCAATAGCATCTTTGTAGAACTACGAATGTATCTGCAGTAAAACCTGAGAAGATAGGAATACACTTAATACTGCATGCTGGTATTAAAATTCCTCATCCATAGACAAAAACACTCAGCACACATTTACACAGCAAGGCAAACCTTCTGATCACCCAGCTCTTGCGCTGCCTGTAACTGAGTCTCTAAACTTTCCACTTGAGATGTTATTGCTTCCTGTACTTCCTGAAAAGATTTCTGTGTGGTATTTAAGAGCCTCAGCAGCTGTTTGCTCTGATTAGGAGAAAGGTCTTGGGCATGTTCGGAAATGAAGAACTGAACATCTAATGCAGTGGACTCCAGTTGCATTTTTTTACAGCCAAGTTCTGCAGCACTGTTCTGTAAATGAAGAGAAGGAAATGACTAGCAACAAAGACAAATTCAGTACAAATAAAACACAAGTATCTCCACTCTTTGCTCTTAGCTCCTGTTCCGAAATGCTTTTGGGAGACAGTTTAGCCACAGTAAAGCAAAACTCTGTGTCAGAATCATTCTGACACATTCAGATATGGCATCTGAATTTGTGCATGGTTTGCCTCTGGGACAGTCCATGTCCAAGTAATAAATAAGATGACCTTGAACATGGATGTCTGAAAACTGGCTGACCTTCAACTCTGGAAGATTTATGGCAGGTTAGATTTAACATTTCTAGGTTCTAGGTCTGAAGACCCAGAAATGTTAAAATACTTACTTGAAAGCATTCCTGTTCTTAACTCCACAGCGAGAAGCCCCACTTCCAGCAGTGTGGCAAATTCTGCCTGTAATTATGCACTGTGCAGCCCCTATGACGTTACCATGCACACTGGAACTCTATTAAAGCACAGTAAAATAATGTCATTTTTATTGTTCATACATACTGAAGTGTATGAACTTTACTAAAAATTTGATCTGATTTGTTTTCCATGACTCGTTTCATGGAGTGTGTAATGAAGAGGTTTTTATCTTTCCCCCTTGTGTGTTCTCATATATAATTGCTTTGGAAGGTAATTAAACTTCAGTAAAGATTATGGTCCTTATGCATAAAGATCTAATTTTAATCACTGAAATATCTGTATTATAAATTAGATTTCCAAAAATGTAGGCAGAACCAATAGCTTCCTCAGTAAGCCAAACTCTGTCAAATTTTTTTTCCAAGAGAAAAAGCAAATCAACAATATTTTATTACTGGATTATCAAGTAGCCGTTGTCTGAAGTAATTAGTTCTAGCCATCTGTTAAACCGATAGAAGTTAATGAGCAGGTATACAAAACCGAGCTAATAATTCACAATAAGTAGCAACATTGGTCAGAAGCACCAACACCTGCCATAAAGGATACTTACTTTAAATAGCTGTAAACTTTTCTTCATCTCTTCTATATCATTAGTGTTCACGGTGAAGTCGTTCATGATTTCACTGTTTTCTGTGATCCAGTCTGAAAATCTCTGCAGTTTGCTTAAAAGTTGCTGGTGTAATACCGCAAGCTTAGACTAGAAAGGGAAGTTGTATATTTATTTATGCCCCTGGAGTCTAGTCACATTTTCTATCATATTTAATAGAATAATACATGTATTTTTACATTAAGATAAAACAAAATAAAGCAAAACCAAATTCGTTCTTTTTAGCCAAATTACCTCGAAGAAAACCAAGCTAAAAACATACACTGATAAATACATACCATTTCCGAGTCAAGAGCACAGACTATTTGTTTTGCTCGTTTTGAAGATGTATCACAGACCACCAAAAACGCTTCCTGCAAATAGTCATAGCTTATCTTTAGCTCTTTAAGCTTCTCTTCAGGAATATCCCTGTTACAAAACTTTAAAAACTCTTCTGTCAACTTCATGTCCTTTTTTAGGATAATTGCAAAGGTAGTCAGTCCTGATTCAAATGACTATAAAGAGAATATATATAAAATGCATGAAGTTACTAAGCAAGAAAGACATTTAAATCTGAATTAATTATATTTGAAATCTCTCTTTATCTAAGGGCTTCTCCTAGCACCCATCACTAAGTACAAGCATAAAGAACACTTTCCTTACCTCTAGTTGTTCCAGTTGATCTTTTAGTATTTCCAGGTTGTTACTAATAGGCTGCTGGTTTTCTAGGTGGCTTTTCATATCTCGAAGCACTGCCAAATGTCCTCGCATTTTCTCTGTTAACTTTAAACACGTCTGTATTCCATCAACCTGAAAATGAGTTTTAACAATAAGAAGAGGTTTTCCAATCTGACAGACTTGAAAATAAGCAATAAAAGTCCTTAGTTTAATTACTTTTGATTATATTTCAATTTATTTTAAATCTATATTAAATATAATTTAATTTTTCAACCATTTTTCCTGTTTAATTATTCTCTCCAGCACTTGGAAGGATTCATGCAATTCCTTTAACACAGGACATGTAGCACATACCAGCTGTTGTTACTTACCATGCTAGTGGGGGTGTCTTCTAGGACTGCTTCTTTTGTTTTGAAAACAGGCTCAGTAAAGCCTTTGGACAGGCCGTCTGTCTTCCCATGCTCCTGGTCACTTCTCCAAGCAACGGCTGTGTCATCTGTCAATGTTTTCTCTTTAGCAATTTCTGATCCAAACTCCGATTGTTCTGTTGAGAAAAGAGTACAAAGCCCATCTACTTTGCCTCTACCCTCACGTTCTGTGGTGATACTAGCAACCTGTGAGCTCGTAAGCAAACCACTTATCAACTCCTCTAAGCTGCTTGTACTTTGATCTCCAGGTGAGACTTGAAAAATCTCCAGAAGTTCAGAAGCAGTAAGTTTTGGGAAAGGAGCTTTCACATCTGTTTCACTCTTCCTTTCATCTGGATCAGCCATCTTTTGCTTGCATGACTCCTGCTTCAGAATATCACGAAGAAGATCAGGACTTCTGCAATCAGGCCAATGCAACGGAAGAGCATCACCATCCTTTGGCTCTGTACACGGCGGGGTAAACATTAATGCGGTTCCAACAGCATTGCTTATTTGCTTGCGATTTGATCCATTAGACGTGTCACTCCCAAGCTGGGTGCTTCTAACCATTGTAAATAAATTTTGCATTAAAATTTTGGTATCGGAGTAACTTAGGGGTTCACCCTCCTGCTTGCAGTAAACATGTCCCATTTTCAATTTCCTTCGAAATATATTTTTTAAGTCTTCCATTACTGTGTCAGACATTTCTGGTGATTGTAAAATACCTTCCTTTACCTGAAAATCTTTGCAGGGTCCTGTTTCCTTTTGTAATGACTCCATGGACACTAGCTTTTTGAAACCATTTCCAAGGGAAGAAGTCTCACTGGCCATGAAATTTTCTCCCTTTGTATTTTTCAGTGTCTCATGTTCTTTCTCGGCACCATAATTCAAGCCAGCCCCTATGCTGCTCAGAATTGCAGAAGAAACATCAGTGGTGTCAGTATGACTCCCAGAAGGTAGCACTTCATTCCCATCCCCTGATTCTTTGGCATGCTCAATACTTCCTAAAGCATCTGCTTTTATTGGGGAAAACTCACTGTCATTGCTGCTCTTGTTTTCTGAAAAGTCTTTAAGAACGTTGTTGGTATTTTGACAGATAACTCTCTCTGTTTCTTTAATTATGCTAATTTCCTTTGGTTCCACTGTATCAGTTGGAGGAAAAGAACAACTGTTAAATTCACTTGAAGGCATTTCTTCTGTATTTAGCAGAAAATCTTTTTCATTTTGCATACCCTTTTTCCCTCTTTCCCTGTCCTCAAAGCAACAGGATTCAGTTTTATCCAATTCTGAATGGCCACCTTCTTTTATGTCTGTTGTATATTGTTTTAAAGAAGCAGAAATGTTAAAATCTCTCTTAAATTCATCTGATTTCGCACCACCTCCAATGTTAAGCAAAGCTTGATCAACATTTACTTGTTCTTTACTTGAAACAGGAGTTTCTCTATCAGCTTTATTTCCTGATGCATCAAATATTTCCCCAAGGCTTTCCATTTGAATGGGACTTCTACTTAGCCCCATAATACTACATTCCTCCATAATATTTACTCTGTTTTTATTTTCTGTAAGAATTTCAAAACCTCTTATCTCACCATGCTTTCTACTGGTGATCGGATGTACTTTGTCACTAAATGAACTATCACCATCGCTCACATAAGGCATATCCACAAGGAATTTATTGTCCATTTGGGAAGAACTTTCCTTTAGTTGTTCCATACCAGCTGTATCATTTAATACTTTTTCCTTTACAAATACTGCTTCTCTCTGTCCATGATTTGAATGTAACATTGGCATGGTACTATTATTTTTATTTATGATATGAATAAAGCATTCTGAGAGAAGCAAATTTGTCTGAGTGCTTTCATCATCGTCAGTAGCTTGCTTTGTAATTGGGAAGGCTGTTACACCAACGTCAGATGTCACAATATCATCAAGAAGCTGAGAATTTCGAACCTTAAGCTGTGTTTTGTTATCTTCTTCACTCTTACAGGAGGTCCATTTAGTGTCAAAGGTATTTTCAGACTGAATAGGCTCAGTAGTATCTTGTGAAATGTGTTTACTTTTGACACAAGCCCCATATTCATCTTCTGTTTCCTGCTGTCTGTCTTCTTCACTTGTACATGTAAGACTAGCACATCTTTCCTCAGAAACATCTGATGCAGATTCACATTTTCCTGAGGATAGTTTTCCATTTTCATGGCTAGACTGGAAGTGCAAAGTATACCCTCTCTTCTGGCCTAAAGAATAGCAACAGTCATCAATATTCTGATTATTTTCATCACTATTTTCTCTGTCTCCTAAGGAAATTAAGAGCTGGTCACCTTTGTTTATACATTGACGGTGTGAGCAAAAAATATCCATTTCTTCATCACTGCTAGAATCAGTGTCAGAATCATCATAACTATCATAATCCTCCTCATAATCTTCCTCCTCCTGTGTTCCTTCAGATTCATCCTCATAGGAGTCACTTTCCGCTTTCATTTCATCTTCCTCTCTTCTCTCTTGTACTTCTGCTTCATACATCTTCTGTAAAGAACTATGCCCTCCCTCCTTTCTTCCTTCACTCTCCAGAGTAACTGTTAATTTTTGCTCCTTCTCTCCAAAGCTCCCTGTTCTTTCCCCTTCCTCCTCAGGTATTCTTGCCATAGTTTTGGCACTTGCAGAAGCTGTATTTATGCTGTCAGGCAGACCTGCCAGATTAACACCAACACTCTCTCCAACACTAGTTGCAAGTTCTTGAAAAGAGCTGGTTTCTTCTCTCAGGGTTATTATACCACCTCTGTCCTCTAGAAAACCTAATGGAACTGATGTTCCAGACAATTTCGGCTCTGGTGTATCATCATCCCCCACCTGCAAGGTATCAAAACCATCATCACCTTGAGGAGTTTCATAGGAATCATCATCATCAATTTGTGGAGTACCATAGACATCACTGTCATCATCATCAACCTGAGGTGTTTCATAGGCATCATCGTCGTCGTCGTCATCATCATCAAACTGAGAGCTGTCATCTTCAGAGGCTACCTCACCACATTCATGCTGCAAGCAGTTACTTTCAAACTGTGGGATGCCATCACTCCCTTCTACTGATGAGTCAGAGCTACTGTCACACAGCAGTAACTTGTCAAATGTAAGATTGCTTTCTTCTACTGTTAGCCTTTGTGCTGCGCTGTTAGTGTCCCCCACAGGCGGTCCATCATGTATAACAGGATCGCCACCCAATGAAGGCCTGCAATGCATGTCTCCACTGTCTTCTAGACACAGCTTACTCCACATATCAGCACAATCCTCCAAGGATAGCCTGCGATGCATATAAAGATAGTCCTCTAGGGATGGCCCATTATGTGCATCAGTGCAGTCCTGTAGAGGTTGGTCGCTATATCCATTATCCTCAAACTGTAGTGTGTCACCACGTTGACTAACCAATTCTTCTGGAAGTCTATATTCAGTATCTGCACTGATGGATGAATCAAGACTTCTCTGAAAATCATCTTTCTTGCCGCTATCCAGTACCATTCTGCTATTGTCGGCTTGGAATATGTGAGGCCCATATTTTGTGCACCTTTCCAGCTCTCTCCAGGTTTCATTATCTGAGAAATCATTCACACTCAAGGAATTTTGTAAGGTTTTATCATTCCTGTTTTCATTACCCAGGCTATCTGCCATATAAATCTCCTCTTTCTCTGTTTCTGAAATACGATTTGGATTTGAGTCATTTGGAATACATCCTTCAATGTTTCCTGAATTTGCCTTCTGATCGTTGTGCTTACACAATTCTGTCCACTCAGAAACCACCAGAAGACCTCCGAGTGAATTTCTGTTCATGGAATTTTGAGTGCTACTTACTACGTTTCTAAGTTCTGTAGGGTTAGTTGATGTTGTCTCCTGTGTATATTCTGATTGCTCAGTACGACCAGTATTGCAAACATCTGGTCTACACACATGGAGATCTTCTCCCTGTGAATATGTATAATTCCCAAAATCTTCAAACTGATTTAATTTCCTGTTATTAGAAGTATTCTCAGCACCTGAAAGATCACCCTGAACACTGCCTGTGACATTATTAAAGTGGACACTGCCAGCTGACTTTAGGTTAATTCCTTTCGGGCTTGCGTATTTCTTATTAAAGTCCATTTCTGACACATCAGCATTGTACGCAGCACCACCACCTTCCAGCAACATGTTGATGGCTTCTTGCAACTGTCCATCATATAATAAAAGTCTTCCTCCACTGTTTGCATCCATATAACTATTTATCATCAGATAAGATATGAATAATTTCTTAGCTTGATCTAAATTATGACATACAGGGTCTTCTGTGCCAGCACCTTCATGTTGCTCCTCACAGTCACGAAATACAGATGGCAGGAATTCATACGTCGATAACCATTTTGCAGCATTTTTACAAGGGGACTCTAATTCTTCTACATTGGGCATTTTATCTGGTAAAGTCACATTGGTCAAAATAGATACAGTATTGATGTCTATTAACCCTGATTGTGCAGCCTTATCTAGACTGACTATTTCACAAGTTTCTGGAATGTAAAGCGCAGCTATTTTCTGTCTATCATTTAGTATTTTGAATGCCAGCTCATTTGTTATCATCTCTTGGTGCAAAGACGTTGATATGGGAAATATTTCACCAGTGTGAGGCCAAATTAGTCCAACAAAGCCTCTCTGTGCTTCTAATACCAGCAGTGCACTGGTAGATGATATTAAGTTGCATTGTACAGCTTCATCAACAGTCAAGCGTTGTCCTGAATTTGGGCAAAGGATTCCACCAGTCTGAACCTGATGTGTGAGGATCCCACAAGCAGTGTCCTGATCTATCATCCCTTGTCTCACGGCCTCTTCCACAGTCAATCGCTTCCCTGAGTCAGGGTCAATTATACCTCCAGACATTAACTGAGCACCAAGCAGCCTGAACATTGTTTCCCGATCAACGAGTCCTTCATGGGCTGCCCTCAAAATAGTTATCTTCCTTCCACATTTGAACATGATTCTACCTTTTTCTTGTGGTTTCACAGGTAGGAGTCTTAAACCTTTTTCTTCATGTATTACGCTCCTATGAATCATCTGTTCAAGGGAAATCTTCTCAGCACAGTTGGGGTCTATGAGATCTTTACATGTGTCTTGTCTTTCCAGAAGCTTTGCATATAATGTTGGAGAAATCAGGTTTCTCTGAAAAGCATTCTGCAAAGTCAGGTTTTCTCCAGTAGATGGCAAAATCAAGTACCCACTTGAAAGCTGATTCTCAAGAATTTTAATAGCCAAAGGTTCTGAAATTAGACCTTGTTCTAAAGCTGATACAACTGGAAGATTTGATAATGATGACTCTGAAATAAGCTTCTTTGCATTACTTAATTCCTGCAACTGCAACAGAGTCTGCTCATCAATTAAGGCATGAGCTTTAGCTTCTTCCAAATCATAACATACTCCTAATTCTGGAGAAATTATTCCAGAAAGGATCAGCTGATTCTCAAGCAATCTAATTCCAGTGTCATAGTCAATAAAACCTTTTAAAATAGACTGAAAGACTGAAAGGACTTCTCCAGTCGTTTGGTCAATGGCACCAGCAATGACTTTATTCACCTAGAAAGGAGTATAAAAGAAAAGCTATCACTATTTTCAGACTGTGTGTTTTAAATTTTCTTTTGATTTTGAATGCATGATAAGCATAAAAACATGTACTTACCAGGCCTGGAGGAATGCTGTGAATGTTAGCAGCTCAAATGCGCAAGTGATCTATGTCAGTCATTCAACAGCACACGATGTGATAAAAGATTTAAAATCAACATGCATCTGTCAATTGAAAACCTATGCTTTGCATACATAATAGGGTTAGTGAAAGACAATAGAAGAAATGATTGCAGAGTGAGCAAATAGAACATATACCTGAAAGGCAAATTTTCATGCTCGAAATGTCTGTGAAAGGTTAGAATATTCGGAAACAGTATGTGATTCAAAACCACCATGCTATTCATGTTTACAGCATACAGCACTTCTGTATATACACTCAATATGGAATCAGATACTCCAGCACCAAATATTGCACTTAGTTTGCATGGAAAGCATGAAGTCAGTTTGGCAACATTATCTGAACTAATTATACAGACACTGCCTCTTATGTGTATATGAGAACACTGATTTGCAACATAATTTTTGAGAATTCCATATTTAAGATCCATTAACAAATGTACTTGTAATGTCTCAGAGCTAATCACGTTATGTGCTCCCATTTTCATATCCAGACAAATTTTAAGCAAAATTGAAAGCAGATCTCTTCTAGGACATTTCTGAGTGATATATGGGAGAGATTAACATGTTATTTTATGGTGTCATTTTTGCAGCAGAAACACAGACTTATCTAGCAGTCAAAGAATGGCTTTTAAGAGAAGAGTTAAGAGATGAATGATTTGTTTATCTTTCTTCATGCAAGGCACACATTATTAAGACTCTTCACAAAAAAATCTGATGAGCAGAATGTTCATATGCACAGGTAAGGTCACACACAGAATCCCATAGCAAATACACAAAACCTTCGGTCAATTAAATCTCAAGTTCCTTTACACACTGTTAATTGCAGCTTCTTCTTTTACTGATCATGTGCGGTTCCAAAACCATGCAGTAAATCTCAAAAGAGACTGAAATGTAAGTTTCGATCTTGTTACCTTTTCTTCCATCTTTTCATCACCCAGATACTGTGCTTCCTGCAGCTGTTTCAAAGCTTCATTGGATAACAAGCTGTAGCTCTCCTGGAGGGACCTGATTTGCTTTTCCATTTCATTTCTCTCTTCGTCTGTCATTCTATTAAGAAAAAAAAAGAAAGATGGAGGAAGGAGATCTCTGAGTAATTTGTAGCCTGCAGGGAGTGATTTGCTTACCTTTACTTAAAAAAAAAAAAGGGGGTGGGGAGGGGTGGGAAATTGGTAAAAGTAGTCTGAAAAAAATAGAGCCTAATTATGAGGATGTTTGAGAAAGCTACAATCTGCTTGTAGTAATTCAGGAAAAGAAGCTACGTTTATCTAGAATTTGTTTTGAATTACCGCTGAAGCATTTAACACTTGCACGTGCCTTTGTCTACTGATTACCAGTCAAGACTGGTAACATAGCTAGCAATGAGTCATGAGATATCTCAGCAATTTAATATCTTAAACAGTCTGGTTTCAGACACAGATGAAACAAACTTGTCACATACAGTGCAAGTACTAATTTACTACTAATTTGTTAATTATTTTGACTTTGAATGATAATTACTATCTGATGTTTTTCAAGCTGACCAGAGGTATATAAACCTAGCCAAATTGTTGAAATAAACAAAACTGAATCAAGATTCCCCAAATGGGAAGATGAAATTGTAAAATTAAAGAAAAAACCTGACATTCGTAGGTGAAATGTAATTTGAACTATGAGGATGTAATTTCTTTTTAAGCAAACATTACATACCGATTCAATTAATTTAAATTATTTGGAAAATAAAAAATGGCATACTTGTCACCGTGCTTAGCTAAAAATGACTGAATAGTCTGCAGAGCTTCAGCTATTTGCTCTTTCTTGGTTGACATTTCATCCAGGGAAACCTGAAAAATGAACAACCTGTGTTCAAGACTTCACTATGCACATACATAAAAGAAAAACAAACAACATAGTATTTCTATGTGGGACTATACTCAATAGTGTAAGAACTTGGTTTTTTTCTTCTTTAAATACCATCTATTCTTACAGCAATATCATTTACTATCGAATTGTATCATTCACATACGGATAAATCGTGTTCTACACCTTTTGCTTAAATATGCGGTTTGTATTAGAAAACTATTGGGTGAGACAAAGATAATTCATTTTAAAATGTTATTTGTTTGCCAATTAACCAATCATTTAAACCCACTTATTATAGTTGGCACAGTTTGAAGCAGCTTTATAAAGATATCTGCACAATGTTCACCTTCAAGAAGTTGCTCACCAAGACGAGAGAGAGAATCTTTTTAAAAAAAACATACCAGAAGGCCACAGACCTTCATGAAATTCAATGATGGAGACAAATGCAGCATCAGACACTTGGAAAAAATGAATTGTGTATTAATATTCTCCCTGCTATCACTTCCGTGTCATCCCCACTAAAGCACGTGCTCTGGCAGAGGAACTTGCGAGTATTCAATATTTTAACTTTTCTGAGAAACTGCCTGCAGTCTCTTCAGAGAAAAGCATGCATTTTGGATAAATAAAGGGAAAGTATCAAAGGGGAATCTGGGACTTCATTAGCAAGCCCGATGCACGTTCAGTGTCGGTGCTAAGAGAACTGTAGCAAGGTGCTTGGGCCCTACATTCACCTGGATCTGGACACAACCAATTCTGTCCCTGTGTGCATCACGTCAAAGAGCACGAACGCTGTCTTGAACACAATCTCCCTTTGCAATCACCGCCAACAAGCCACAATCCCACCACTTGTGCTGCCTGGACAGAAACCAAGTGAGCAACCAGTGTATGCACTACACAAGACAGCAATGTGGGCAGGTTGAGGTAAGCAGGTTGGATCACGAGCTCCACTTTGCTCATGGAACTGGCATCGCTGCAGCTGCTGTGTGTGCCCCATCACTACTGGCACCAGCTTCTCCACCCGCTCTGTGGCCATACCCCACAGCAACCCTAAACCTCTCTGTGAAATGTATTTCAGCTAAAGTTAGCTATCAAATCCCTAGTCTACATGTTTCTACAAAACTTGTCAAGGCACCTGTGCTAGTCAGTGGAGACATAAAACCAGGCACCTCTGGAGGGTGCCGCTACCTTGCCGGGACGTTTCACAAGGGAAGGAAACACCCTCAGCAAAAACCCAGCTCCCACAGGCCGGAGGAAGCCAAGGCAGCTAACTCACAGGTTACTCGCTGAGGGCTCAGGCTGGATGGGGAAGATGCCACCCATAGTTGCTGCAGTAAGCTGAGATGCTTTAACGAGGTAAGCACTGGCCCAATGCTGACAAAGGCTTGCACTGTTGTCATTAACGAGGACAGAAAAAGACCAGTGTTGAATGATTTTGCAAATCCTGATCCTAACTATTAGTGATTTATTAATTGATATGCTCAAATCAATACAAACTTACTTCCTCCTATAGGCACAGGGACAAACTCAGTACCAGAACTAGCACAGCCCCTCTGTGAACAAGCCATGCACTGGGACCGGTGGCCATCAGGACTGCCAGCCTGCCTGACAGCAAGCTTGATTTACACACACGCTGCTCCAGTGGCTGTAACCAGCTCCAGCATGCGTGGCCAAAATAAAACCACAGGAATAGGTTGCCAGGAGAGCCAAAATCATGTTTGCATGACCATACATCCAGTCCTGTATCGAGCAATGTGGTAAAGACATCGCTCTGTCCCTCTGCTGCTCCGTGTGCAGGCAGACCTTCACCCAGTAAAATCTTTGTAGGTATCACTAAGCTATTTTGTGGGACAAGCCTAGCAGGGGAGCTGTTAGAAATGATAAGAAACTTCACAGGTGGAGATTTACGGTCAGAGTTACAACTCTACGCAACGACAATGTGCCTGTTAAATACTCAAGCAGCCTGTGGACTAATATGATAATAAAGAGGTCTCAGTCAACACCTGCTGTATTCCCTCAGAATAAATTTAAAAGCAAATAAAAAGAAACCTGGCCCTCAGGCCCCTCCTGCCAGCCTTCTCCTTCCTGGTGCCAAGGTAGAAGTTACCAGACTCACTCACGGAACTATTATTTCAGGACAAGGGGCCAGACCTACAAAATGCCGTCCTGCCGGGGTGCACTGTCCCTCTACAAAGGCTGAGTTACGGTGTGCAGGGTCTAGTTTCTCTAAACTGACATTTTGCAGTGTGAGAATACATCACATGCCAGACCTGTAAAAAGCAGCTTGCACCTCCTCCTGAGTAACGTTTGTGGCCCTAAACATTGATGTTCATTTACCCAACCCTCCACTCACAACCAAACGTGACATTACATCTTTAGCAAAATGTGGATGGTGATTTGGAGAAAAAAAGTATTTATGGAATACTTTGTCATTTTAATCAACACAGAAAACTAAAAAGAGGGAGTGGTATTTTACCAGAAGACATCTGTGTACCTGCTGCTTAGGCAAATCTGTCTTTTCAGCCTTTTCTCCTTCTTCTTTGCTGAGTGTCTTGCTGAGGTTTGATACCCATTTCAGTAAATCCCCAGCTTTCTCAACATGTTCCTTCTTTTCTTCTTCCATTGATTTCTGATGAGCACCGCGAATTGTAAAAGACACATAAATGTAAATTGTTGGAACATTTAACATTAACATCCACATAAACACAATTCTACCACAATGGCAATAGTATCACATAAACATAAAGTGATTTCTTTTTATTTATCACCACATGCATTACTATGACACTTTGATGCAAGAACAAAAATGCCACATAATTATAGACATTAACAAAAGAATTCCTCAAATGATTTGTAATTATGATTACGGTGCTTATTCATACACATGTACATTCATTATAAAATGATTGATATTAAGAAAAAGCATAGCTTCCCAGCCATTACTCAGCAGATAAAATCTAAACAACATTTGCAGATGAAGTATCTTTGAATTGCTGCCTTTGCATTACCCTCAGGGTGTGGATATGTACAGCCAGCATAGGATATTAGTATTTTGCCATCTATGCACATGGCTTACTAAATTACAATTAGGAAGAATACACTGCTTTTATGTCTACAGAAACAAGAACAATGGAAGTAAAATACTGAGACATTTAATCTTTTTCTCCACAGGAAAATATATTTCTTTTTATAGTAGTACAACCTGTCAGTAGTTTGTGATTTATCAATACTTAGAAAACATGCTTAAGCTCTTCCACGTATCACAAGTAAAAATTAAAACATTTTATTTCAATGGATTTTTTTTAGTTTGACATGTAATTGTAATTCATTTGCCTATTAGAGCATGAAAATAATTCTAAAAAAATAAAAGTTACCTGAAGTGAGAGAAAAAATTAGGATATGTAACTTTATGATGTGAGTAGCCCATTAAAATTAATGAAATATCAGTGTGAGAAAAATTACATATGCATACACGTGTACTGGACTGCAGATTTAACCCTTGTATCCTTTATTGCCACTTTTGTAAAATAAATGATATCTGCAAACAGATATATAATATTAAATGAAGTATCAGGTCACATGAAATACTGCACTGTCTTCAGTTGCAAAATGGGCAATCCCTTTCCATTTTTATATAAGAATCTGATTCTTGTCTCACCTAAATCTACCCATTTTGCACTAACGTTATCTTCACCAACCTCAGCATAACTTCTCATTTACACTACCTACATGTAAATAATGTCAGACAAGGCCTTCGGGTAAAGACTGATCACATAGTCTGCATTTTGAAATTATGAATCTGCCTAAGTTTATCTATATATTTCAACTTTGTAACACGTAATATCTAATTCCAGTTTTAGCAGTTCATACTAATTAGTGATTTGTACTAATTAGTTTTACAGCAACTCATGATTATGTTAGAAAACACCATTTATGATTTTCCATAAAGGCCATCACAGATCTTTACCTTGACTTGAATGGGTTTTAAAGCAGGCTCCCAAATGAGTACTAACATCTTTGTTCCATTATGAATTATAGTAAAGACTGGAAATTCCCGTTTTCATGGGCTGAGCTGCTTCTAACAATCGCAGCCCAGTGTGGCAATCAAAAACAGCTCTCTCTAAAGCTTCTTTGTAGGTTAACTTCTTCTTCGTTTTGGGGCATGTTAAAACTTTAACATACAATTGTTCATCTTTTATCTTTGTAGCTGTGACAGCGTCAATAATACCATTCTTAATTGCATCTTCCATTGTTAATCTGGAATGAGACTTCGGATCTATTAACCCACCAGTCAAGTACTGATACTCCAGGCAGCGCATGCCCATTTCTTTGTCAATGGCATTTAAATGCATAGCTTCAACAGCTGACATAACTGTCTTCCTTACGGGGTGAATGATCCCAGTAAAGATCAGTTCGCACTGCTGGATTTGCTTGGCACAACCATCATCGATTAACTCCCTTTGCAAAGCTTCTGAAACACTGTACTTTTTCCCAGTAAATGGATCGATTATGCCTCCTGTACTAACCTGAGCTTCAAGACATCGGAGGGCAGTAACTCTATCTACCAAGTTTTTGCGTGAGGCTTTTAAGACTGGAATTCTTTCATTGGTTTCAGAAAGCCAGAACCCTGCAACAGGACTGTTTAAATCTTTATTTGGTTGTGAACTGCTAACTAAAATATCACCAAACTCATTAGCTGTGATTAAACCATCCTTATAGTTACTGACTAATGCTCTGCCAATTCTACCCTGATTTAAGGTCTCCTCGATATTGAACTGTACGCCAGTTTTAAGATCTGTAAGTAAAAGAAAAGAATTCCCATCAGAGTCAAAACATGTAGACTCTTTCCAATCGAATTCCTGTTTTGAAAGCTCAAGATATGTCGCTTTATCAACACAATTTTTTTGGTAAGCCTCATATGAAGTCATTTCAGCTCCTGTTTCGACATCTACTACAGAAATTTTATGACTTTTCTCTGCTGATGGGCTGCTTATTTTCCTTTCACCAACTGGAAGCACCAAGCATTTACTGCTTACATTGAACAAACACATTTTCAGCAAATCACAGTAGTACATAGCTTTCCTGTTATTTGGATTGTGAAAACATTTTGCATTACTAGAAGGTTCATGTAAAAATTTTAAAATTGTGTTATTAAGCAAGCCAAGCTGCATGGCGGTTTCTGGAGGTACACGAACACTTCTTACGGGATCGATGACCCCCCCACTTGCAATTTGAGCCTCAAGGATATTTTTACCTTTTTGTCTTTCTAAGAGTCGAGCTTCCATAGCCTGATACACAGAGATCACTTTCCCAGAACAGCAATAGCCCAAAACAGCTTTCTCTGCCTCAAGCAGTCTACTCTTGAATTCAGTATCTGCAAGCCCTCTAACCACCGAATCATCGACAGAGAATTTCTGACCTGTTGTGGGATCAATGATGAAACCAGTAGCTGCTTGGGCCTCTAAAAATGCTAATGCCAATGCTTTTCCTATGATTCTTCTCTTTGCTGCTAAAGCAAAAGAGAGTATCTCTTTGCTGGATTCAAGGTACAGCCCAGCTATAGCTGTAGGTTTAGTTAAAAATTTTTCAAGACTTTTCTGAATCTCATCAATAGTTTTCTGCCCTGAATGGAGCTGCTCAACTGTGAGCCTGTCTAAAAGTTTAACTTCGGTCAACTGTCTGGCAGTTACATCATGTCGGAGGCCTTGAAATTTAATATCATCATATTCCTCTGTAAAATATTCCAACTGAGTAGCATCATCAACAGTTTTCAAAATCTCTTCCCCTAAGAAAGAGCTCATCTTTGCAAAGTCTTCTTTCCTAAACCCTTCGGATGTTTTGTATCCCTCAAACATTCTCTCTTCATTACCAAAAGTCTTGTCATTTTCTTGGTTTAATGTTGTGACTTCAACATGCATGTCATACTGCTTGTTCTTCACTATCTGTAAACAGGAATTTTTTTGACACAGTGAGAAATACATCTGCAGAACTATGCTGTACATAACTCACTGCTAAATCCACCACCAGAGAAACAAAAGGGAGAACTTGAATGTAAGCCAGAAAGGAGAACTGCTACTAGCACTGGAGAGCAGAGAAATATAGATAGCTAGAGTTCTAAAGCGCATTTGCCATTTCTACTTATTCAATAACAGGAATATGACTAGACTAAGCAACAATAACTGTTGTTTGTTACTACAGGAATTTAGTGCCGTTAATCAAAGTTTATTTTGACCAATCATGATACAATGGTGTATGCGAATTCCTTTTCCAACACAAACTTTTAAAATAATGTGTTTCTTAGATATTAACACACTGCTACAAAGGTCTAATGAAAAGCTTTTTCTGTCATGTAAGAATGAAGGGGTTCCCTTCACCAAGGTAAGAACTTAAGAAACATTAGAGAGAATACAGAAAAGTATAACTAAAAACAAACAAATGAACAAATAGAATAGTAAAAACCAGCACTAGGAAGGCAAACCCTTACAAAACGTAGTGTGTACCTCCAAGGGATGCAGTTTTACCACTCCTAATTCATGTTTTGTGTCTTCTCCATGTCTAATAGTTTGTCTGGAACTGTGTAGGTTCCTGTTTCTCAGTTTGTCCCTTTCTGATGTTCCAGAGATTTGGCCTGCTTTATCAAAAGTTATCTGGAACTGCGTACTTGTTTCAGAAACAAACTCTGTAAAAGATTGTGCGCTTGAATCTTCTAGTGATTGGTTTATTCTTGACATCTGGAACTGCACCTCTCTTGGTATCGTATCATCAGCACTCACGTGTAATGTATTTCCTTCTGTTTGATCAGATGTAAAACCTGATCTCTCCTGTTTCTGCCTCAGCAAAGGTGAGCTAGATTTTGCATGTGGAGGAAGCTGTTCACGTTCTCTAGTGGTGGTGTCACTCAGGTAATTGAAATCATTTCCTCTTCTCTCACAGCTCAATTTAAATCCAGAATCTTGGAGATTATTATTTTGCTGAACTTCGTTCTGAAACAAAAGAAACCTGTGTTCATTCTCTCTGACCTGCAAATCCATTTTCTGCTTCATGCTCTCAACCATGCGCTTCTGCACTTCCAATTCTTGCTCAAGTTTCCTGCACTTCTGGTGATAGTCCATTTCTGCCTGCTTCCCTTGCTGTAGTTGTTCGTGACATTTTTTAAGCCTTTCCTGCAGATCTTCCATTTGTATCTTGTACAACATGATACTTTCCTCAGCCATATGCTTTTCCTGCTGAAGAGCAACACATTCTAGTTTTATGCCAGAAATGTCCTTTTCTGTGATGCTATGGGATTCCAGTAATTTTTCAACTTTTTTCCGAAATTCTTCTGCAGAGTGTTTAAACTTTATGGATTCTTCCTGAAACAGAATCATCTTCTTGCGTGCCATTTGTTCATCCAGAGTCTTCTGATGGAGTTCATCCTGTAATTTTTTTAATTTACTACTTAGCTCTTGTATGTGAGCTTGTTGTAGTTGTATCTTCTGCTCACTCACTCTCTTTTCCATAGTTAGAGCATTCATTTGGGCACTTAGATTTTTAACCTCCCGATCAATGGTTAGGGAGGAAGCACTTTGTTTATCACATTTTTGTTTATATTCACTGGCTAAGTCTTTTGTTTTTGCTAGTTCAACTTCTAGGCTTTTGATTTTACATATGAATTCTTGCTCAATTATTGTTTGCTTGTGCAATTGTTCATTTGTTGTACGCAGTTGCTCTTTGAAACCATCTGCTAGAGCTTTTAATGCATCATTTTTCCTCTGAATACTTTGGTTTTCCAAAGTCATCTTCTCTGATTCAGACTCAGTTTGCTTCATCAGTAGTTTTGTTTCAGCATTCCATTTATTAAGGTCCTCTATCTTTTGTCTCAATGTTTCTGACACCTGATTACTTTTGGATAATTCATTCTTCAGCACCTGAATTTCCTGCTGGTTTTCTTTCTCTACTTTTGTTTTTTGAAGCAACTGTTCTTGAATTTTATTATATTGGTCTTGAAGATTATTTGCTTCTCCTTTGCATGACCGTGTTCTGTGTTCAGCCGCCAGCTTCTCTTTCTGAAGAGAATCAATTTGTGAATTTAAGTGTTTGATAGTGATTTCAGTTTTTGTGTGCAATCTAGTTAATTCCTCTACTTCTCTTTTTAGCTGTGTCTTTTCTTGCTCAACAGATTTCAGCTCCTCCTGATAGTTCATCTTAATTTTCTTAAGATCTATAGCTTCTTGCATCACCTCTTCAGCTTTACCTGTGGTTCTATGTAGCTGCCTGTCCAGTTCTTTCAACTGTTGCAAATATCCCTGCTCTACTTGGTCTTTTTCCTCCAACTTAATTTTTAAGCATTTAAGTTCACTGTTGACTTTATCTAGTTTTTCTTTTAATAAACGAGACTTTTCTTCTGTTGATGATTTCTGAAGCTCAATTTCATTCAGTTCATATTTCAGGTCTTTAATAGTTCTATCAGCTTTTTTGTTAGCAAGGGTCAGCTCATCTATCTTCTGTTTAAGCTCTTCTACTTTTTTGGTTTCTTGTTTCTTCCGGAAACTTGTAATTTCAGAATCAGTCCTGCAGTGGCTGCCCTGCCCAGCCATGGAAGTCAGCAGAGAAGTTTCTCTAGTTATAGAGTACCTGCCTTCAACAACCTTCCTTCTGGCTTCAGTTTTCTCTCTTTCTTGCAGCTTTATTTCTGACAGGTTCCCTTTAAATTCAAGATCTTGTTCCATTTGCTTTATCAGTTTCATAAGTTTCTCCTCTCCTTCTGTTTTTTTCTTCAGCTCCTGCATTAAGGTTTTTTTTTGTTGCTCTAAATCATGGAGATTAGTATCTTTTCTTCTTAGATGCTCTTCAAGGTTTCTTCTAGTAAAAGTGCTTTCTTCTATTTGATTTCGAAAAGCACGGAGGTTTTCTTCCAGTATAGTTCTTTGAGTCTCTGCCTGAAAAATGAGCTGCCTTACACTCTCCAACTCCTGCTCTGCATCTGCTTTCTCTTTCTCAATGCTCTCTAGATCTATACGACACTGCTTTGCCTCTTGCTCAGCCTTCGTCTTCTGAAGACAGATCTCTTCCATGTCCTTTTGCTGCTTCTTTCGCTCTTTTTCTGCAGCTTCCCTCACTTTAGGGAGCTCCTGTTCCACTTGGACTTTTTGTTTCTTCATATCCTCCAACATCTCCTCAAGTGTTTTTACCTTTCCCATGAGTTTTCTGTTCTCATCAATTGTACTATTTTGCTGTGCCATTAGATCTGAATATGCCTCACGTACTGATGCTTCCTTAGCCTTTAAAACCTGTGAAAGAATGAGATAAGTCAGAATGTACTTTTTGTAGTACAGCATATGAAACATGTTAGGCTCTTTGAAAAGCAGAATGGAAAATACTTACTCATATCTACACGGTATGTCCAGAAAGTAGGACGAGCAGTTCCCACCACCATCACCTTCTCTTGAAGGCTTCAGGAAGTTACCATTAGCCAAATATGAAACCCTTCATAAAGATATCCACAAAGTAAAGAAGTCCTGAAGCCTCTCACTTCAGTCAGATGCCTCTTAGCGGTAAGCAGCGTCAAACAGCTCGCATATGCTTTTTCTCCAAACAAACAGGTAGAGCAAACAGTGAGCCAAACATTACGTGCAAGAATTCCCAAGGAGAAAGTGGCCTACCATTTCTGGATCAGTTCAGTAGGAATTGGAAGAAGCATTTTAAGCTTGCAAGCAAAAATAACACAAGAGAAGTTTGGAAATCCCCTCCAAGAAAAGAAATGGTATCTAGAGCTAGAGCCAAGATGCACCAACTCCAGAAAGAGAAGTATCAAAACCCCAGTACATCTGTGCTCCACAGCGTGCTCCACAGTCCCAGTGCCGCCACTGGCTCAGCTGGAGGACTGGTAAGAGCATGGCTGCTCTGCAATGTAGACACAGTTAGAAATATAAACATTGTAATTAAGAAAATCCTAGCGAAAACGTGTTGGTTAATAGTGTCCGTACGTTGGCAGATCAAGGGAAACTCTTAAAGCAAGATGTGTATTCACCAGTAATAATATGGTTGAAACCATACATACCTTGTCTTCATTACCACTATTATGGTGTTAGTTACCAAATGTGAGCTAACATGAGGTAAGAACACACCTATATTCCTATGATCATACAAACATGGCATGAAGGGTAATTATAGCAACATTTTCAAATAAACAAAATGTTGGGTTAGTTCAAATTTACCAGATTTACTTGATTTTTCATATGATATATGAAACTTATTTCCTAAAAGGCTAATGCAAAGGCAGTTTCTTCAGTTCCTCTCTATTTCCCTGTGTCACAATTTTGAACAGATCCCAATGGATACAAAACATTGTTTATGTCTATGCTCCCACAGACACAAAATCTAATGTGTTATCCTTGAAAAAGAAGAACTAAAAATACAGATACAGTCACAAACTATATGTTGTTAGCTTCCACTATTTCTAATCAACATGGCTGAGCATCAGCTGGGAGGAGAAAAGGATGGTAATTAAGTAGTAATAAAAAATAAACATAAAAATAAATTTATAAGAACTTAAAAAATATAAGCATCTCAAAATGCACCATAATTAATATATCATTAGCATATTCATAATTTAAATTATCTTCAATCAACTTTAAATCACTTGACCTTGACGTATTTTGAGATTCAAATGTTGATTTGGATTGGTTTAGAATCATTCTTAAATTAACTGTTTCATTTGCATTGCATAAAACCTCTGGTACCTTAATAATAGTTGTGCTCCTTTTCTCTTCATTATCATTGCATCTTTTTTTTTGCTTTTCTTTTTTTTCAAGTGAGGTTTTTTTCCCCGCTTTTTCACAGAATGTTTGCTGGAGTTCAGTGTTTTTTCCAAGTACCTTTGTCCTGTGGCCCTTATTTCTACTGTCCATTTCTGCAACTAGCAATAAATCTTTACATGTCTGACCCTGTTCTAACTTACCCTCTCCACTTCGCTGCTTCGTGCTTATATTTATGTTGTCCAAACAATAAAATTTACCCTGGGATATCTTCTTCTCACTTACTTTCTCATCACGACTCAAAAGCTTTTTTGCTAATCCATGTTCTGATAATGGAAAATAATCCTCTCCTCCAGAAATAATTTCTGAGAAGGCTATATTTGCAATTAAATCACCAGCATTTCCTAACAATTCTGTACCTGAACTTGGATCATTCTGCACTGGTGATACTTCCAAATCTAATGGATAAGATTCAGAGACTTTTGCTGCATACTGATTCTCTGAAATATTTCCTGAAGAAGCAGTCAACATTTCTTGCATTGTACTCTTGGCCTCATTTGGATTTAAATTTGATTTTTCTAGGATTTTGTTTCCTGCTATGAAGTAACTTTTATCCAGAGATGCTCTGTGCAGTTCATTTGCATCCCTTTCACCACTACCGGAAACGGCTGGATTGCTCACAGATTGCAAGTTTAATTTTGTTTTTTCACTTCCACTGTGCACCGCCAGCTCTCTGGAAGCGGATGCAACTTTCTCTAAAGGTATTGCATCTCTTACAGCTGAAAGAGAGTCACGTTTTTCACCACACGATTGAAACTCTCTGTCTTCAGTGTTTAAAGTATTATGACTATTATTTTCCATAAAGCAATGTTCTTTATGCTGACATTCAAAATGGATTCTTGGTGAAAAATGTTGCTGCTTGTATGGGCTGATATCCAGGGCATGCTTTCCAGTTTTTGGAGTAACATCATCTTTCTTTGTTGTTAGCTGAATATTAGTTTCTGATTGCATCTCATGTTCTTCCTGTGTTGAAACATCACTCCCTGCCTTTCTTGAGAATTTTTTTCTTGTGGTTTTGTGTATCATTTCCACTTCAGGCAACTTCTCTGATACTCCCACTGTTTTCTGTCTCTCGCCATTAACAATCTTCTCATTTAACGTTTCACCAGGATCATCATTCACACTCACACAGATCTCAGCTGAAACAAAACAATCTTTTCTACCATTTTCTTCTTCTTTACTTTGATTACCAAACTCCATTAAATTCTCTTGCTCTGTATGTAGCTTATTTCCTCTGTTGTCACTAATGCTACTTTCTTGACCACTGAAATTTAAAAATTGCTTTAATGTTCTATCAGTTTTGATTTTACCATATCTGTCTACATCTAAATTTCTTCTATTATTTTCCAATTTATTTTCTGTGTGTTTAGGTTTACTGGAAGAGTTATCATTTTGCAAATATTCCACATACATCATGCTTTCATTAGGTGTGTTTTCTTCTCTCAATTCAACAGCTTCATTACATCTCGAATGTTGAAAAACTTCAGCTGACTTCACAGGTTGTTGGAGTTCACGCTCTTCTGGAAAGCTCTGAGCACGACAGTATATGGATTAAATTGAGATATCATGGAAAGCATCTTATTTTTTCCTTATTCTGTCCATTCTTAATGCCATTACTGAGAGTTAGGAAGAAAGACTGGCATGGAAGAAAATCTTGGAACAATCACAGACTTCAGAGGTCTGACCCCAGAAGAAAAATATTATTATTCCTTCTTTGAAAAGGATTATTCATTTTCTGATTTCCTACCCTGATTACGAAGGAAAACGCCATCAAATCACTTTGAGACTGGAAACCGACTTAGGTTTAGAAGACTGCCAGAAGGTGGAGCAGGATGGAAGATGGGGGGGTGTTTGATTTCCAGAAAAGCACTCCTGGAGATTCAGAGCAGACTGAAACTCAAAAGAGTTTAGAAGATTCCATTTGCTCTTGAGGAACGTGAAGCCTGACAGCATTCACAGGTTTCTTGATCCTTGTTTCAATTCCTGTTGTTTCACTTTTTATCCTTGATACCATTAGCATTATTAGTCATACTAAAACCTCAGTTATAATGGCTACTTATCAACAAACATTATATATTTCCATTAATATGCTCCACCACTTCATGACGCACCAAGATACATGCTGTTAGTGTTACAGTTTGCCCAGAGGTATTCAATAGCAAGAAAAGCTAATAAAGACAAAGCCAGCACCAGAATTACAAACAAAAACCTCTGTTTTTTTTCTGCAATAACCACATTACAATTTATACCCTTATGAGAGTATTCTCCAATTTTATGTAATTTGTATAGGACTACATTTAATATGGGCATTATTTTAGAGGTATGCACTGTATTATACTAAAACACTGTAGTCCTTAAAGAATGATTATATGATGTCTTTCAGAGAGAAACATTTCAAAAGAAAGTAAAGAATTTATAAGTGTTTTTTTCTCAATTATTTGGAAGGTTGATTCTGCAGCAAGCATGTACTTTGAGTAATTTGTCTGCTCAATTTCAGTAACCTATTCTTGCTAACAAGATTCAACACTAAGCATAAATAAAATGCTGTTTGACCACAAGGAATCGATGCAGTAGAAACGCAGAAGGAAAAAAAATCTAAACATGTCAAAGAAACTTCAGAAATTAATTAAGAGGGCATCGCATCTCCCTGTTTAAAGAACTCCTCTATATGTTGTTAAGTGGACCAGAATGTATACTATGGAATATTACGACCTACACAGGATATCAGTGGTGCATTCACGCCCTTATCTTAATGTCTGTATTTATCCAAAAGATCAAGCCCTAAAATATTAAAGTATTAAAAAGTACTGTATGTAACTACATCTCCATCAGAATTTAGTGATTCATGTGATCCTTCTAGATGAAAGGAGTGGTAAAATGTATGGATGGTATCGGATTTTGCTTATCTGAATGATAATAGTGTAATTTAACACTCCTACATTCCTGTATAGAGTGCGGTACACAAGGAATTTTAGTCTTTCATATCTGCTGCTAACTTTGTGAATAATTCCAACAGGTATATTGCTCTTTGTTTGCCTAGCTGTTCTTTTTGCTTGGTTAGGTGCCAGGTGATGACCTACCTCTTCCTCTTCCAGTCTTTTCAAAGAGTCACCTGCAAACTTAATGTACTGGGTCATCAAGGTTACTAAGGCAGTATAACGAGTCCGTAAATCCATGAACTGCAGAGAAACAAGGGGCAGGGGGGAGATAGAGGGAAACACTCCATTAACCTTCAAAGAAGTGATAAAAATGACTCTAGAACCTATGCCAATTTTGATTCCAAAATCATGATTGTGGAATCCAAAGTTCTAATTTTGATTCCAAAGCTGAATGAGATCAACAGGCTGCACTTGCGCAAATAAATCCTGAGGATCTAGGAGGAGATCCATAAGGAAGAGGAACAGAAGACAATGTTTTGACTTCACAGTCACTTCATTATTCCCCCCTGTAAGAACAGGTTATAAGAGGGACAAGCAGAGCTGGTCACTATTCCTCTCTCTAACGGTTAGCAGGGAGACAGATTGATCTTTCCCACCCAAATGAGGCTGATTTGCCTTGGAATCTGTCAAAGTGTCCAGATCTGGTAAGTTTTACCATAGCAAAAATGAAAGCTCCCCCTGTTTACTGTGATCACGATCCATCCCAGAGGTAGTTCTAAATAGTTTTACTGAGGTACGTTTCTCATATAGCTTTTTATAATTTGTGATACTTTTGTTTATCGACAGCAATATACTGTCTCATTATCTAAATAGTGCATAATGACCAACAGAATTATTTATCACATGATATATATACACACACATCTATATAATCTTGCTTGGGTTACTCTATTTAATCATTAATAAATCCTACATCCCATTCTTGTGTTCACTGTTTTAAGCAAAGACTAAAAGCACCCCACGTTTTCCTGTCATAAGATATCCATTTACCTCTTGAATAATGAAGTCTGATGAGCTCTGCATTCTTCGGCGTTTCACTGGAGATTTTTGTTGGGAGTCAACCATAGCTCTGTAGGTCATAGTCTGCAACTCATAGTCCTGTAAAAGAGAAAATACACAAAATGATTGGCATTCCACATGATACTGACACTAAAAAAAAAAAAAGGATTCTAAGTATAATGTTATTTATTACCTTCACAGCAGCTGAGTATTGTTCTGAATACTTCTGGCATTCCTCTATTTTGCTTTGTTTCATTTCAATCTCAGAAACCAGCATCTGTAAAATAGTAATCTACATCTTCATCTTAAAAAGTTATTTGTATTACTATTATTATGAGCATTTCTACCTTATCTAACATCATGAATTTACATACTATGCTCATTTCCATGTATGTACAAGTAATTGTATGCTCAAGCCTATGTCCTGGGCTTTGTCAGGCTTACAGTACAGAAGTAGTGAAAAAACCCTGCCAAGTTTAATAGCTGGTGAGTGAATTTAAAATGAAATCAGGAACATACTATTTCGTGCATATAATTTGTTATTCTGTCTCTTATTTAACCCATATTTCCTTCTTGCAGGAGACAGTTGTTGAGTTTATTTCTGCTTCCATGAAACTATTTCTACATCCATAAATATCAAGAGCAGTATTGAATAAAAAAATGATGTAATAAGGCAAGTCCAGAATTTCTGGCACTCTCTAAGGTTTTGCTCTTCTTGCAGTTTTGAGGACCAAATCAATCTGGTCTATAAAATGGCAGTAAGTCAGTAAGTGATATATTCATGGTGTTACCTGCATTATATATAAACATAAACCCATAAAAGCCGGTGATGACTTGGAATTTTAGAGTAAGGGACGAGGGATAGAAGCACCTCATATGAAGAAATAAGACTGACATCCACTTGGTTAAACTGACATTTTAATTCTTCGGTAATTACAGCAGTGCTTTCCTACAAAGAGATCGCTTTCATACCTTGTGTTGGTTCAGCTGTTTAGCCAATGCTTTGCTATTTTCAGGATGGATTTCTTGAATCTTCCGTTGAGTATCTTCCACTTGTTGAATCCAAGTGTCCAAAGAATTGTAAGTATCTTTGTAATACTTCAGAGATTTATTAATACCTTCTAAGTCACGCAACCTGATTTTATTTTACAAGATAAGCCAAAAGGGAGATGATGAATATTAAAGATAAAAAGTACAACACTAAGCCAAATACAGCTTTAAAGGCTTTGGATGCATTAGCTCTGCTATAACTCACGCTATAAACATACTAAAAAAACACTAACTAAAGATTAAATGAACTTCTCAAACACCAGGATTCCCAGCTTGATGAAGCCTTCTCATTTGTCATAAACGACACCCAGCACAGATCCTAATACAGAACAAACTCTGCATATATCCCTTATTAGCGAGCTGAACTGCTTGAACCTCCATGAGCACAGGAAACCCCAAGCAAGAGGGAGGGCTCTGCAACAGCAATTAATTCTGTCATAAGAAGTGAGAGTATTTCGAATGTGACCTATGTGAATCAGGAAGGAGTGGGCTGTGCTGAAGTTGTGGTTCCTATAATCTCTATGCCTCTCACAAAACAACAGGAGTTACACAAAATCTAAAGCCTTTAAATATTCTAATGTGTGAAAGCAATTGATCCTGTAAGTCCATTTTTAAATCATGTTTTTGACCTGAAAAGAGAGCACTGTGTATTTCTTGAAAGTGGTTTCCATACTGATGAGAATACTGACAGTTTTTCTTTTATGATCCTTATACTGTTACTTCAAAGTACCACTACAAAACACTGCAGCATAAACATACTTATTAAACAACTTTTTATAGATTGACTTGGAATGAATACTTTGAATCACTCTAGTGGTGTTCTCAAGATGTCAAAAGGAGACTGAAAAAGAGCAAGCAAAGGAAACCGTATTGCTCAGGTTTCAAATTTAAGCATGTTTTAAAGCTAATAACCATGAAAAAGAGAAAGAATCGTGATAATTGCAGCGAATATTTGTACATACTTTTTGTATAATGATCATCAGTGTCAAGCTGTTAGGAAGCAGCAGAGCAAACATTTGCAGAAAGCAGCTTGTTTACAGCTCCATGCTGCAACTACCACAATCTGTCCTATTTACACTAGAAGCCACTAAGTATTAACAGCCATTTTCCAACATATTCTATTCAGGCTACAGTCCTGTGAGGACAGCATGTGGTTCATGTTTGCCCTCTGAGGAAATAAGGACACTTCAGTACCTCATAAAACTACTGATTTATCATTTAAATTACATCATACTATTAAGTGATGAAAAATCTGAGGTGGATTTAAAGCTAGCCATTCGGCAGTCAGCCTTAAATGAGTCAGCTTTTGCCCATCTTCCTTTTAACTTCCAGCAACATTAAATAGAGACTACTAGATTAGTTAATTACAAGTGAATAACTTCAGTATTGGACCTGAATGGATATTCACCCTTAGAAAAGGGGGACAAAAATGCGAAAGGTTGTTGTGTGAACTTTTACATCAACAGCACTATCATCGATGCTCTTGTTCAGGTTATCTATAATGACAAACTAATGTAAATTTTAAAAGCAATAAATTCAGGCTGTATAGTACAGACTTCCTTAACTTGCCCATACTTTTTCCTTCAGTCTCTACAGTTTGGTTTCCTGTATGTAAAGGAATGTAAATGTTATGTATGGACATCTCCTTCAGAATTACGGGTGGGTGTGTTCTGCTGTATCTGCACATCTGTGTAGGCATGTGTATTTGAGCAACATTCTCCGACATCATCATGACAGTAACGCTGAAGGGCTGAATTTACAGCAACATCTCAACTGGATATTGAGGCTGCATGAAAACAGTTGCACACCAAAAGAAAATACTGTCACTTCACCAAAAGTTATGGCGGCATAATTATCACAGAAGTCAATGGAAGCTAAAGACTTCCAGACTTAGCACTTGAGTCATTAGAAGTAAGTTAACATAAATCCAATCATAACTGATGAATCAGCTCATCAGTGTAGCCTGTCAGACCTAATTATGTGGAGAAACAGATGGAATTTCCATAGGGCAGCAAGCCATTTCTGCAGGCTTTTTTTTTTTTTTTTGAAAGAAAAAAGACAATTTATCTCTACTGTGTCCCAGTAAGTTATGAGTAAATAAAATTTCTGTATCTTGTTAATCTTTTGGTGCTCAATAGTCACAGACATTTCCTGTGGAAAGGTAAGACAATGCTGTCAACAGCACAGAAAAGGTAAGAATCCTTGATCTTAGCACGTTTCACAAACAGTTCAGTAAACTATTCTGACCTATTTTAACATTCATTTCCGATTATTTTTCCTCAGAAACAACAAAACCAGCATAAAACATGAACAAATTATAATAAAAAATTATACAAACCTATTTTCAATTTGTGAATGAATGTTTTGCCACCTCTCAGCTAACTGATCAACTTTTTCTTTATGCCAGTCAAAGTCAAGATCACGTTCCTTGTGCATTTTAAACATCTGATCACTGATCATCTTTGCCTTCTGCAGTTCATCCTCTAAGGCATGGAACACTTGTCTTTTCTCATCTACTTCAGATCTCCATTGCTAGTATGTGATAAATGATAAGTTGTAAATTACTTCTAAATTATGACATTATTTTATAAATGAGTATTTTGCATGAGTAAAATGTATAAATGAATAAACGAAAAATATTTAAATTAGTATGTTACTTGTGGTTGCTTAAACACTGGAATGACAGCAGAATGGGTCTGAAGCTACTAATTAGCTGTGAACTGCAAAATAATTCCAAGTGACAGCATCCCCCCCACAACACATCAAAACACAGCAAATTAACACACTTATCTTACAAACTACGGCTTTCAGAAAAATCATTAGGTAGATGCCAATCATTCTATCTAACAAAAAAGCACTACTCATCATTTGCAATATTAAAAAGAGGTACATACAGCACACAAAAAATGCTGAACTTCAATCTTACCCTTTCTCAAAGACACCTGCCAAACCTCCTAGGAAACCCTGAGTGGTATACCATAGCAGTAGCAGGAATGTTACTGTGGCCACATTTATATAACAGCATATTTATGTTACTGTAAGCATATGTTACCTTTTGAAGACCAAAAAAAGTAAGTCTTACTGCAGCACTAACAAGTGCGACTCTTGGAAGTTCAGATACTTCAAGGCATTTCCCAACAGCAGGAATGTGCATACAAACTATCCAATTCCTAATGCTCCAAAGCTGCCATTTTTTTCTGAGATGTCAATCCTAATACAGACTTTCCTCCAAATATACAAGCTAACTTTTGATACACTATACAGTACAGCGTAACCAAAACAGGTGTTGTAAGACAGATCATTTTCCTATTATTTTTTGATTTGCCCATGAAAAGGCACCAGCCAACTCTTACCTTTAATGTACCCATCAGATTTTCAATATTGTTTTTGTCAGCTGTTACTGCCTCTTCTTCACACAACTTTGTTTCATAGAGTTTTACTAATGATTCTGCTCCTTGGGTGTTCTTCAGCACCAAATTTACAGTTTTTAATCTGAAAAACAGTAATCTCCTGTTAACTGAACCATCAATAACAATATTTAACACATTAATGTTTTTCAGCCTTTTCATGTCACAGAGTACCCCTTTATACAATGTTAAAATGTTAACTCCCTTTTCCTCGATCAGTATTATTCATACTAATATCTTTAATTTTTTTTTTAAGAGAAAACTATAAACTAAAACATGTGTGATGGGAGATGGCCTATTACGTACTTATCTATATAAATGGAAGACATGGAATAAACTTGGTTCATGTTCTGAATAACAACATTGAGCTCAGAGCGTAGAGTAGGGACTGAAGGTGAACCAGCAGCTTGACTGAAAAACTCTTCACATTTATCTGTGATGACTCCCAAGTCATCCTTCAGTCGATCCAGTTCTTTCTTCAGTTTCTGTAAAATAAAAGGTGATTGACAGTGCTTTTATCCTATGTCAACCTGATGTATACACCACATATCATTATCAGTACAGGGGTGCTCTCCTTTGCTTGTTTCACGTGGACACCATCAAAAATTTTTAAAAAGGAACATATGCACAAGAGGGAAACTAACAGAGTTGCCCTTTATTGGCATCTTTTTTTCTCACAAACACAAACTTAATCTTTGACTCGTCTTTTCAAGGTGCACCACAAACCCTCCTGGCTACACTCAAAATATCTGGATCTATATGTTTTAAAATAAAACTCTTTTCCTAGGTAAAACAGCCTTTCTCAAAGGCTCACCTCTTGCTCTGAAATCCTAAACACACTTTCATGTAGATCATCCCTTTCCATTGGGGTTCGGATCTGCCGTATTAACCGCTCCTCACAACTCTCCAGCCGTAGTCTGATATTTCTGACTTCAGAGATGTACAGATTGTAAATAGATTCTTCCTGCTCCTCTGTTGAAAGAAACAAAGCACATGTTGGCAAACAAAGCCATCATGTCATTTTCACCATGTCTTCTCATGAAACACTTTTTATAAAGTCACTATTCCACAGGTCTTTTCATGACTGGCTGAAATCTCATCAGTTTCTACCGCAATTTTGGCTATAAGGCAAATTTTAGGAATGCTTAAATTTTAGCTATTGTTAGCTCACCTCCTCACACATGAAAAATTAGCATGTCTTTGACCATTCATCCAGGCACAGGCATCATCCCTGTGCAGACACCACTAAACTCAGTGACCGATTCTTTCAGATGATATCAGGCACAATACTACAGTAAATCATGCTAATGCAGTAATCAGCTTTGCCCTACTGTATTTATTTAAGTCATTAGTTGACAGTAAATCAGAACAGATATTTTTAGCTTTCTGTTCTTATTGTATTTAAGAATAAAGACAGCTGTAACTACAGGCTTTCTGTGGAGCTAGTAAAATATCTAGGACACTTTTCTTGCCTTAACAGTGTGAAAAAAGTTCTGTTATGAACTCAACGAAGTAATCAAGTTGCATTTCCAGCATTCAAAAACAAGGAAGGCGTGACTAAACAGTGAGCTATAACACTCAGAATAAATTCTAGGGTGTAAAATTTTTTGTAGCCCTCTTTATATAAAGTAACACATCAATATTTTTACATAGCTTAATATATACGAAGTTAAAAAAACTTAGAGATTCTGTACAATGCAATTGTGCACATTGTTAAAATGATGCCTATGTGTTCAGAAGAACTGGGGCATTAACAATATCAATATGATAAAATGGGGAATTCACTACAGCTTGTATGCAGAGAGAAAAGTTTTATCAAGAACTACAATCTCTCACATGAGGACATCTTTCTACAGTTCTCAGCAAAGTTTTACCTCTTTCTGCAGATTTCAGAAGCTCTTGATAGTATTGCTTGCAAACATTAACTTCCCTTTCCAGCTGTGCTGTATCGGAGCTTGTAAAGATTTTGGACTCCTGGCTATCTTCCACAAAATCATCAAAGCGGGACTGCAAATTGCTCAGAACCTGCTGATGTTCACCTGGCAGCATCGTCTTTATCTGCAACAGATTATAAACCCAAGGCACAGTCAGCAATGATGCATCACTCACACTGCTCCCTGTAGTGCTTTTTATCAAAAAGCAATACTGGCCGATTACTGAGATGGTAAAGTCAAAGAATCAAGGATCTGAAAGCCTGCTGTTCCCAAGCTGGAATCCACTTGACAGGTGATAGTTTCCACTCACTATAAAATCCTTTTCCATCTTTAAAGCCAGTAATGGGCTGTGTTAAGCCAACCCTACATCGGACACCATTTCTCCATCTTATGCCATATAGCAACAAATGAGCAGCCAGCAAGAGTCATACAAGTAGGGACACTTCAAGAATTATCTCAGATTCCTTCTTTCCAACAGCAGCAGTGGGAAATTATGTACTTTTAGGTATTATTGCAACAGTTTGCAGACAGATATACACCAATGTTGTATAATAAACTATTATACGAAATAGTGTTATGCCATACATCTAACATGGTGTATTTCAGTGATCTCACACACTGTTTTAGCCAGAAAGAATAGTATTTTGATCTATATCACTATTTCATTTCTGACAAATTGATCCTAACTAGCTATTTAACATCTCAAGTTACAGACACATATAAGAATGAAAAAAATGCATTACGGAGGAATGAGTGTTCAGCTGCCTTCAGCTTGAAAGACTAAAAGTCACTTTAGTTGTTCCATTGTTAGTAAGAAGTTGCAGCACGAGGAAATAATGGGGGTTTCATGAACATTAATCTTAGCCTAACGAAGCTAATCTCCCAGATATCTTCAACATACATGCTGGAAGGTAGACTCTTGCAGAACAAAATCCAGATTTAGTCACTGTTCATTGCTTTCGAGATCCCGTCCCTCCCTGACAACAGGAAACTAGAGAGATTAGCACAATAAGGCTGCAGGAAGTTTTCATGATACTACCTCTCTGCTCCTTCCCCAAATGTATCTGTGTAAAGGCTGTTCAGATCAAGGCAGAACGTTGCACAGTGGTAACCAGCATGGTCGCTGCCAGCTATTCCCACAAGGAAGATGAGGATTGCCGCAAACTGTTGATTATACAATATTTCTGGGAAGTGTACCCTACAACTTCCTAGCAAATGGCTAAGAGGCCCTTCCCTAGACATAGCACTTACCGAGGCAACGTTGCCAGCTCGAACAGCTTCGATTTCATTTGTCAGGTAATGCCAGGACACCACACTCTTCATGTTTACATGTGACTCATGCCAAAGGGCAAGAACATTCTGAAATTGCTGTTCAATCCTGAAATATAAAGACACTCCAAATTTACATCAGAGCAACACATGAAAAGGGGAAAAAAAAGCTCTTATGTTAACCCAAGCTTCAAATAAATGAATTTTAAAGGAAAATGGGTGGTTTTGTTTTGTCCCTACCTGTTGGCTGTATCTATTGCTTCTTTGTTTGGTGGAGGAACTGTAAAGCATACAGATGGAACCATGGCCTCATTACCACTTGGGCTAATGACTTTCCATTTAGCACGATGGGAGTTGTTTGCTAATACACACTCATCATCTTTGTAAATAGTTATCTAGTATTAACAGAAAAGCAGAATAATTTAATGAGCTGAGCATTGCAAAATAATTTTACAAAGCACTTCTGCAAATGGTGTCAACGAATAAGCGACAGAACAACAAAAACAATGTTCAACACATGGATTTGCTCTTGTTTACTAGGGTGGAAGAAATTTAGAGCCCAGCGTTCTCCAGGAACATAGTAATTAATGAAACTTTAGCTGAATTCTCACGTCTGTAATTCATTTGAGGAAATTCAAGTTTCTAACCTCAATTTGTCTATAGTCACAGATGGCTTTAATTGGGATGGATGTTTTGAGTATACAGTCAGGGTTCCTTGGCTTCAGCTGAATTATTGCCTTTGCTCTCCCCACAAGGCCTGCTACTGTGCTCTTATACTGCAAGAGTTGTTCTTTTTCTTCCTAAAACAGTTCAGAAAAAGAATACGTCATAAGAGATGGCCAGAAGACAGTGCTGCTTCTTTGATCCTGTTAAGCTTTTCTTTTCCTGACTTCTTTTACTGTGTTTCTTAACAGTAACACACTTTACAAGAACAAAGTATCTTTCTGAAGCCCCTGGTTTCCCACAACATCTGGTATTGTAAAGATAAAGAAATAAATAAAGCTGCATTTTAAAGTTATGAAAAACAGTCATTATACATGGATAGATGTGATTATTTAATTATAAGTTCTAATAAATAAATCTTTTTTTTTTTCCTTCACTTTACAGGAATAATTTTAACAGACACATTTTATATCCAACTATAATCTACACATTTCTTGTTTAACTGTAACTCAGGTTAATAGGATCCTTGAATTCTTACCATAGACTCCTGGACAAGGTCTTCCAGCCTATGAAGGCTGCTTGATCTATCACAACTGTATTTTCGGTATATGGTGTCTTTCAAATTCTTTAAATATTCCATGGCTTCTTTGGCATCACTGAAAAACTAGGATGAGATCAATATCTGGGTTATTTTTAAACAACCTAAAAAGTATACAAAGAGCTACACTATGAAGTTTTCTTTAAGTGCTGTCTTTTTAAAAAATAATTTTTCTAGTAGCTTGAAGTGACCACTGCACCACACAATGCTATTCATGATCTCATGTCTAAATGTAGTCTTCAAGAAGGCACATGTTGTAACACCAGTTATTCTCAGACTATCTACATGCAAAATTAATTCAGCAGTTATTGAACCTGAGTTAATTACTGTTCCTGCAATGGAAAAATTTTCTGCAGTGATTCTTGCTTCCTTTGGAATGACAATTACTTTCATACATAAAGAGCAGACAAAGCCCACAAACTGTAGTAAACTAGCTGCACACTGGAGTAAACACTTTGTGCAGGAGGGGAAGTGAGCTGCCACACCTGGCAGGTCTGCGTGGGCATCTGCACCCCCAAACTAGGGTCCTGGTTAAGCATGACTGGGAAGGGAAATGTCCTGTGATAATCCTCACCCTATTCTGTCCCTGAAACCTCATTTCTGAAATCCAGAATTCCCATTTCTTCCCTCTCCCACTAGGAGCCCAAATTCTTCTCCAGTGTCCATTTCCTAACTTTGGGCTCTCACCCTTCTCAGCCCAAAGGCATCTCATCCCAACATCACCCCCTTCCTCTTCAACCACCCAACCCAGAAGACACTAAGGATTCAAGTTTATAATTTAAATATAAAAAAGAGCCAATATTAAAAAAAAAAACAACGAAAAAACCACCACAACAAAAACCCAAAAAGCCTTTTCAATTTTTGATCCTTGTGCATGTAATTGAGTACTGCATCATTTGCTGAGTACGTAAATAGGTAATAACCAGAAAAGTGTTTCATTGGATGTGTCTGCTGTCACGGTGTTCTCTGCTCTGTTTATTATTAATGTTGTACGTTCCATTTCTATTTCGCTAGTCCTGGAACAACCACCTAGACTATGCTCTCTCTTGGCCATCACTAACCACCCTCCACTCTACATCATTCACAGAAGCTGTATTGATGGCAGTTGTGCATGACAGGGAAAAAACACAGCTTCGTTCTTAGCATCTCTACTTGCAGCTGTGGCAACTCTGAAAAAATGTCAGGCCAGATTTTCATCTGCTGTGAACTGATATAACTGTAGTGAAGACAATACAGGTGTGGTAACACTGTGGGAGGATGGCTCATCATCTAATGATTGCATATGACAAATGTTAATTCTACAACTACTGTGAGTGAACAACTAGCACTTTCGGTGGAACTTTTTGACTATGGACAAAACTTACAACATTTCACATCTTTATTGATTTACTCTCTTACCTCAAAATACGCAGCATTTTCTCTCAAATGTTGTTCAACACAGTGACAGAGCTGAAGAATCCAGCTCCATTGTGTCTGCATTGCAGCTCTATAGGCCTTTAAGGGAAAGAGATGTATTTTACAAAAGGAAATTAAAATTAAAATGTGCGTAACTCTACAGAATTTAGGAAACACAAAAGTAATGTATCAAACACAAGCATCTAAACCTGACCTCCTCACCCAGGAAAAACAAGCTGCAGCAAAGAAAATTCCAATTGGACATGAGAAAAACCTGTCACTACAGCACAGTCAAACACAAGAAAACTTTCCCAGAGGGGCTGTGAAATCGCCATCCTCAGGCACATTCAGAATTCAACCAAAGCAAGCCCTGACACTGTTTTAGGCAGGGGCTGGACTACATCTCCTGAGGTTCCTCCAGCCTAAGCTCATCTACAATTCTGTGTCACTATTTACTCAATGAAAATAGCTGGATTCTTGCCTGGATACAAACTGGATATTAAAGTAACACTGAATACACAATAAAAATAATTAATCAGGACTCGCTGAAATGTCTAATTTTGTGTAACAGTTGCACAGGAATTTAAAGACCATAACCCTACTCGAATGACACCTCCTATACTGTTTGCAGGGTGCTGCCACTAGAGATGCACTGCAGGAGTGTTCACCAGCAGAGGGTACTCTTGACTTTGTGAAATCAGCCAAAAGTCACAATTTTTCAATTCCATATGATTCTCAGGGAATTCAAAAGAGTTTTTCGATTGGCTTCAATGAATTTCAAACTGATGCATTAATGCATAGATTCTTCTCTAGAAAAGGCATGAGTTTCTTTTTAAGTGTCCCAATACAGCATTATTACAGACATCATAACCTGTACAGTCATCTTCACTGAGATTGTCTGGTTTCATAATAATGTAGCTTTAATATATTCTTTAGTATATAACACTGATAAGAACGCATTAGAACAGCACATACTTTTAAAGAATAGAATTCCCCACATTACATAAAAACTCATTTATTATTCAAAGTAAATGCCTTGAGAAGGAAGGAAGGGAGGAGTTTTCTTCGTGTTTCCAATTTACGCAGATATAAACTCCCTGAGCTAAGAACCATAAAAATCCATCCTGACTGTTTTTTCATTCCTATATAATAAAGCAGCTTTTTATTGTTTCCATTTTTACCACCCACTGTCAGTATTTACTCTTTTCTTGAAGATCTACAGGGAAAAGCATTTTACATTCTCCTTTGGAAACTTGTTATGACCCTACAACAGCTACAATAAATTTTCTGTAAACCATTTACCTGTAATATAAAGCTCAATTCAAGCCTGAAGTAAATCACATCATCTGGTCAGATTTTTAACATCCAAACAAGTTTCATAATTCACTGACAAAGAAGTTATTAAACCAACCCTAAACCATAAAAGGAACCTGTGCATATAAAAAGTGACTAGAAAAGCTCTACTGAAATGTCTTTCAATCCAACAGAAGAGAAATCACATCAGGACTGTTCGGTGCCCTCAATTTGCCAACACAATTTGTATCAGTAACTCCAGAAGCTGCGTGCATGACCAGAAATATCTGCACAGACCAACTCCAGAAATTTTGATTTTAGCCTTTAGGGGGATTTTATCTAAGCAATCCAAGATGTAACCTTAACTTTACAGCAGTGTTCTTACTTTTTGGAAATTGGAAGACAGTTTCTCACAACAGAGATGTTGAAGAGGAAAAAAAAAAAAAAAGGCCCCATTATTCAGAGTCTTGTTGTTTAATTTCCTATGCGTTAGCACTTCCCTTCTTTTCCCCCCAAATCTAAGGTCTATTAAACCACAAAACTATTTTCTTGTTTGAGTGCTGTTTTTACTAACTTACCTCAATGGTTAGCCTGGCTGGGTGATTTTCAAGAAGCAACTGCTCAGCTATTTCTTGTACTGATTTAATAACAACTTCTTTTTGATCAAGTTCTCTCATTAATTCCTTTTTTCCAGATACAAAAGAGATAGAAATGTTTTAGAAATCTCTTAAATTCTTAAAGATGATTTAATTATTCCCTCTGGATTATACTAGCAATACGTACTGCATGGTATTCCTTTTTTCTTGTTATATTGGGGTTTCTTTCACTCCAGTCATATGCAACCTCTTCCTCTTCTTTTTCGTTCAGCCATATCAGCTCTCTAGTAGCACGAGACACAAAATTGTGAAGAGTATCTAGATGCCTTTCCTGATTTCTTGATGTGTTCTTTAGTTAAAGAAAAAAAAATTTACAAAAATCAGAACTTAAAGCTCATCCTTTATCAAAGATGATATATGCTGAGAACCTGAACATTGAAGAGACATGACAAACTTACCAAGAGTTTTGAATACTGACTCTCCAGTTTGTGCAATTTTTCTGCATAACTGAGTTTAAGAGGGGCAGTCATTTGCATCTGTATTTGGTATATGAGGTCAAAAGACAACAAAAAGGTTAGACACTTTAAACCATTAGATCTGATTTCATGATATGTCATCTAGAGATCAGAAGTAAAAGTAAGAAAGACTGTGAAACCCAAACATGTTCTAAAATTCAAGATCAGTTTATGGGTCACCCAGTAAGAAAGTAACCAAAGAAATAAAGAATATGGTGCCATACCTCACTCATTTTAGCTTCTTTAAGGCTGGATTCAAATTCCTCAATAGCTTTGTGAACATTTTTGTGATTTTCTAAATGGCTTTCAACACTTGGTAAATCTGAACCCCATTCTGCTCTATCAAGTTGCACCTTACAAACAAGAAGGAAAAATTAGCCATGCGCTACAAGGAGTAAACGTAGTAATTAGGAGTAGACTGTTTCCGTAAAGATTGCTACCTGCATTTCTTCCACCCAGCTCAATAGGTCCTGGACAAATTTCATGTTCACCTCTTCTTCTGTTAAATTCTGATCCACAAAAGCTGATTTCATAAGAGGTTTTCTGATTTGCATCAGTTTGAGTGTTTGCAGAGTCCCACTGTCTACTCCTGTTACGTAGCTTTGAATTAACCGTGGTGGGATGCCTGGTGTGTAAGCGGGAGTGGTGGTTGGTGTCAGTCTGGAAGTAAGACCTGATGAAAGGCCAGATGTCAAGCTGGAAGAAGTCAAAGTAGGTGTTAAACCATGGGTCATTGCAGCATTTAATTCCGGGGTTAGGTTTGTTGTAAATCCTGAGTTTAAGCTTTCGGTTATTCCTGATATCATCAGCTTTGTCTGCTCTGTTGTCAGTGCGTGCCCCTTGTTGTACACAGAAGAACATTCAGTCCGTATGGCCATCAGTTCATCGCGAAGTTTTGCAACTCTATTAAAGCAAAAGAAAATAAATTTTAAAATAATTCATTTCAAGGAATGCTTATGATTAAGGTTTAACATGCTAAACTGAATAGCAATATGAATTTACATGATCTCTCACACTTTAGTTGTACTTAAGTATTTATAAATAAGCATTTCTATCAGAAAGTATAGGGTATGTCAGCTTATACTTCTATAAATACAGATAATAGATGCAGAAATCAGGCAATGACTAGAAAATCAGCATGGTATGGGCACTAGCATGCACCATACACAATTCCGGGGAACAATCAGCAAAGCAGAAATCTTACAAGATACTACATGTTGCAGTAGATCAAACGCAGTTCACTGCCAAGGAACTGTTATGTGGTTGATCTCACCCAGTCCAGGACGAATTCTGAAAAACTTTGGAGCCACTTCTTCATAAAATTGAATTATGCTGTTTAAACGCATCTTTCTGCCAAGACTGTACACACAGCCACATATAAGCTAATGTTACTCCACTTATTACCTGTTAAGACATCTACAGCTATTGCCAGAAATGTCGCCTCCATTTCTAAAATCAAAGTCAGTGAATTCTACAGGCATTTTAGGTGCCATAAAACAAGCTAACACCTTTACACTCAGATATCTAGTATACATTAAACATTTAAGTCATGTTCTGGTGAATGACTTCATTTCCATAAACGAGTATAAACAACTCCTCTTGTCTTCAGCAGGGTCCGTGGGCAATGCACCCACCAGAATACCCGATAATCTTTATTTCATTGCGCAATGACAGACTGAGAAGTTTATCCATAGACAAAGATTTGAAAATGGTGTCCATAAAGGGTATCCATATTTGAGACATTTATTTATTCTTATAAATACCTTTGCACAAGCTGGTCTGCCTGATAGTATTTTCCATCAATAAGAATTTGGGCATCAATCACTTGCTGGCGGAGAAGATTCTCAGATTCAAGAAGATACCCAGCTATCTCTGCTTCATGTTGGAACTGAAGCCCTGACTCTAACCGCTTGGTGTCCTGAATAAATAAGAGAAAGCCATTAAGCCCTGCGGCTAAAACCAAGAGAAATGAGCTGTAAGAAATCCTTTTTTTTGTTTTGTTAAAAACTTATGATCTTGAAACAATTACGAACAACAATTTTATCTAACAACCAAAAAAATCTAACAGAACTCACTCTAGGCATTTTTTTATTTTTTTCTTGGAGAAATACTAAATTAAAAATGACAGCACAACGAAAATAAAAGTAGCAGCTATTACGTATGCACTCAAAAATCCTAAAGTTTTGGGGGTTGGGGTTTTTTTGTTGTTGTTTTTTTTTTTTAAGTAGCCATTCCACTGCAGTAAGTTCATGAACACAGGCAAGTAAAATCACCAACTGACTTACAGACTGCAGAGCATTCCGGGCAAGTATTAGTTTGTCCTCACAGCTCCGGCTGTCCCGCTGAATTCTGTTTGCAATCTGCTGCAGCATTTCCAACCTAGGTGATGCCAGAGCATTTCAGAAAAATAAATAAATATTAATATTATTTATATTTAGTATACATGATGTATGACTTTAAAAGCAAACAAACAAACAAATAAACAAACAGCGTCTAACAAATACATATGCCAAGTTACCTGTTTCCTTCTAAGGTGCCATTACCAAAGCTTATACAAGATTTAATCAGTGTGGGACCACACTTAACAGAAAGGAAATTCTCGTTAGAATCCACGCTGGTTCGAGTACTAGTACTGTTGCTAAACACAGAATCACTGCTATGATAGCTATAACTACTGCTATTCATTTTTACATCCAGAGCACAGTCCTTCTGGCTGTTTACATTTGCTGAAAAATGAAAAGAGAAAACTCCTGCAAAATGAACAGCTTCTAGGGATGAAATTTCAGTACTGGCTTTTGAAACGCCTAGCACTCCTCCTTTAAATAGGTTTCAGTACGCATATTCAAAACCCAGCAATTAATATTCTGCCAGCTCTTCAAAGGGTTTTACCTGGGGCTATGTACGCTACCTTGCTTTTGGCTTGCCTACCTTGCATTAAAGCTTTGCAAGTACAGACTAGGCAGCAACATTAGGGCGTCTCTAGGAAACAGACGCGCCAAATATTTCATTTAAGTGTCACTAAATGTCTGTAAGCCAAATAAGAAGTTAAAGAAGTCTTTGCAGTGTTTCTCAGACTCTTTAGTGAAAAGTTTCAAAAACGAGTGAAGTGAGAACTCCACGCTCCACAGTATGGTACAAAACACCTCCAGGCTGGCCTGCCTCTTTTTCCTTCCAATGGAACCACACAATAAAACTGGGGGAATATCTTGGTTAATCAGCTCATAATAATATAATCGGAGACACCTGTGCACCATCCAACCCAGCATGCTTACTCCACTGTCCAAGTATGCATGTTTACTAACTGCCCTGTCCCACTAACCTGTCCTCCTGCAAATTTCCCTTCAACTTCTTCCACGCTCAGAGCTAATTGCTTCTTGCTGTTTTGACCACAAAACAAGTAAGAAAAATCTGATCACTACCCTTAAGTTTACATTTTAACTCAGAATTTGGGTAAGAGGTGATTTTTTCAGTATTTCAGGACCTCCTGAAAACCACACCCTCACCGTAAGAGGACTGTGTTTACGCAGAAGAGCACAGCAGAGGCACAGACCCACCCGGCGGTAATCCCATACTCTGCTAGTCTTGCAAACTAGAGCTCGGTTTGGCACTCTGCTCACTGACATCCCATTCGTTTTGATCCCATACACAATCTGGCCACACATTGCCTATCTGTATTGATATTTTCAGATGCATTCACCAGACTTGCAGGCAAGGTTTTAGTTCCTGCCAAATTTCAATATTGGCTGAGGTCACATCTTTGCCACAACCAAATCCCACCTCAGGAGCTGTATCAACACCGCGTATTAGTGAGATGCACTAGTAACCAATACAACAAACATGGATGAAGTTCTCGTGTCCAGATCAACCGATTAACTTGATTACTAAGCCAGAATCACTTAATTAACTTTTCCCTCTCCTTTTGCATTGACCACCATGCATAGTGACCATCACCATATGATCTGTCACTCGAAGTGTGTTTACCAATCCTGAAATATGGGATGGAGTTTTTGTTTATGTTTGTTCACCTGTGCTCAGTCCATCTGAATAAAAAAGAAATAAACCTATGTCATGTATACACAATCTCAACAAAGATAATCCAGCTTTCTGCAAGTATGAATAGAATTTCTTTTGGCGAAGGCAGGCACTAAACTTTGATTTTTGCAAGTCAAGACAGATTAGCCTACAAGATCCAGCAGGCTGTATTTCTTCAGCTGCTTTCCAGTGTTCTGCTCTGTGTGGTGGGGACAACTTTGTATTCCTCTACGGGCACTTCTTTTGCAGCAGAATGCTGTGAATCAACACCTCCCACTGAATCTGACATTTCAGTCATGCTCTTGCTTTTGTAAGCATGATACATATTTAATCAGCTCTGACTGTCTTTGGGACCTTCTCTTGCTAAAATTTGTCTTTCTGAGGACTTCCTAGACAATGGTCTGGATTCTTCACAATTTCAGGTACCTAAACCAGAGAGAATGATCACCGTATTGTCACCAGAAAGTCAGTGCCAGGACTCTCTAGAAAGTGATTCAGGTCTTCTGGATGCTTAAAGTTAAGCAGAATGAATCCAGGCCCAGGTGTCTATACCTATCTGCAGGTAGAAGCCCAAAGACTCATTTAACTTAAGAGTTAAATAAAACGATTTAAATTAACGAATGGATAACATCTGCGTCTGCCACACAACTCAAAAGAGGTACCATTAAAAAGCAGAAATGCTCAAAGACTGCATCAAGATTTTAAACGTGCTCAGTATGCTATTAGTGATGTACAAAACAGCGTCACATATTCTACTACCATGGAAGGCTGCTATGTGCTTTGCACATCTAAACACTCTGTGGTCCCTTGAGTACAACCAACTTTTAAGCAACCTCAGAACAGGATGTTAGCCCACAACACTGTGCACCAAGTGAAATGTATATTTCATGTAAAGGATGAGGAAGTTGCTTATATGAAATAGAGTCCAAATGAGACAGCAAAGTGATGTGAACCTGGCTCTGACAAATTTGTACAAAGAAAATGGTTATAATTGTGTTTAAGTGCTTTGATGACCTGAAGCACAGATACTATTCATTATGACCTTATGAGACCATTCCATCTGGACCTGCTTCTGTGAAGCAGATGAAGACTTCAGGCCTGAACAAAGGCAGAATTACTTGATCTAGAAAAACAACGTGGATGTTATCATGGCAAAAGACATTTACAATTTTCAACATGGGTTAAAACAACAGAAAATATATTAACTAAGCCTGTCAGTTGTTCACTGCCGTACCTCTCCACTTCAGGCCGAAGGGTCTTTTCTCTTTCCAACATGGCAATAATAAGCTTTCCCCATTCTTTTTCTATATCATTTGGATGGTAGCCTTGAGGAAGTTTGATGCGTCCAAATTCTATCCAGACCTTAAAAATTCATACATATTTGTTATTTTAAGCCACAGAAAGGGAACTCCTGTACATATCAACGCATGTTAAAACTTACCTCTAGCAGTTTATATAGACGTTTAATTTTTGATTTATCTGTCTCCTTTGGTGGAATTTCTGTTTCTTTAAACTGCAAATATTGATTATAAAGTGCCTACAGAAAGACAAAAATCATCAACTTTTTTACTTACAATGCATATAACCTTACTCTCCAAACCCTCTTCTAATATTCTTTGTAGGCTTTTGTTCTTACATTGCACTACTGCAGTTCTATGAAAAACGATCAGTGACAAGCTAAAGATTAGGTTTATATTGTTCATATGTTAGAAATGTACTTTTTATACTTTGAAAAGATTAAGGAGTAGTACTGTTCTACAGAGGATTTGATTGTATAAATCAAAGCACTTCATTTGTTCAAGCATGTTTTGAGTCAGTAAGATAAAGTGTCATTCCAACAAGAGAGTTTAAGACGCCACACCTCACCTTCAATTCCACAGGATTGTTGGGAAATGTTCTGTCGGACATTATTGTGACATGGTGTCTAATCCACTGCATGAGGTAGTTCACCATATTCTGATATTCAACCCATTTGACTTCAACATCCTACCAAAGGACAACCCATATTAAGGATCAGAAGAAAATAATTTGAGAGCTCATTTTTGTTTTATCTTTGAAGTCTGAGGTCTTCACACACATAGAAAAGAGATTTCTAAACCCTGCAATTCTGAAACAATATTTACTTGCTCATTACAGCTCACTTAAAAGCTTCCAAATATATGATTTCACTCTTCAGTTTTGGTCCCCAAAAATTCCACTGAAAACACAAAATTTTCTAGTTCAATAAACTTCAAATTGATAAGAATCAGAGAGGCGCAATTTATAGGTCCATGACTGAATAGTAAGAACTTTGACTCTATCTTTCTCCAACTTCACGTATATTGGTTTTAGTTAAGCTCTTTGCACGAATATTTTCATGTTCAGAACATGAAATAACTGCTAAGCCTCTAAAATCTCAACCTAGACAATCATGTCAAAGAAAAGTGTGACAGCAGTCCTACGGGAGATCCATCTAATGTTCTGGAACTGAAATCCATAAACATATTAGTGAAGCTCACACACTGCACAAGTATTTTTCTCCCACTTACATTTGCACTGATGCCTTCACCACCTTCTGGTACTTTGGGAAATGCATCATAAAGTGATGACACATAAGTTATTACTGATTTCTCATCGGGTGAGGAAACATCAACATCTAAAAGAGCAAGACAGAACAACGCTTTATCACATAGTTGTAAGAATGCCCACAAATATGCTACAACCTGCAGGCAGTTTGGGTATTATTTTAATGTTAGGGTTTTAGCAACAATGCCCTTTGCAGCTATCTTACCTTCAGGATCCAGAAGCCTGGCAACACCAAGTTTTTCTGCTACAAAAAAAGCATGTTCTAAATTTGCAAGGTTGCTTTGAACAGCAACGGTATTCATGTCTATCAGGTCCGGCCTGTCAAATAAAAACAGTAACAGTTGATTACACCTCTTTACCAGTTTTAAATCACTGCTGTACTAGTAAATCAAACCAAGAGCACAGATGGATACCACAACAGAGTTTTCATTAAAATCATGTGTACAAGCTGAGGACAGTGCTAAGTTATAAGCACAAGCAGCAGGCAACAACAACACTGTCAGTTCTTCTTCATCTACAAGCTAAAGTTTCTAGCCACCCTGTATATACATTTTTCTTTTCTTGTGCATATTTATTCATGTGCATTGCCATTGCATTATTGTGCCCTGTCCTTTCCACTGCCCTTAAGGAGGTTAAACTCATTTTTCTCTTTGGACTCATTTACATGAGGAAGTTCATTTCTACTGCCTTCACAAGATTTTAGTCATTTTGCATCAAGGTCATCAGCACATGTCAGAACCCATACAAAAACAAGTTAACTCACAACGTCATCACTTTAACCTGGAAGAAAAGTATTCTTACTGGGCTTCAAAGAAGTCTTGTTCAAACTGCATTGAAGTCCTGCTCTCAGATACACATTGCCGCCAGTTTTCTTGTAGAACCCTCAACCCCATGCACTTACGCCTTCACACCTACATCCTGCTAAACACTGCCAGTCACAACATTCTTGTTTTAATGGAGTATTCCTCTTAAGCCAATCTTACCTATAAACATTTTTAAGGCCCAAACATCACTACTTTAATGTTTTAAATTAATGTAAAACTTCAAAATTAATATTGTCTTTTAGGTTTGCTATGTGGTGCCTGGCTTTTAGATCTTGCAATTCTCAGGGCAGACACTGTTACTGTCTGCCTCTTGCACCACCGGGAATCCTCTTAGTCATAACAACTAAAGGAAGAATGGATTTCAAAGATGCTGAGCAAAAACACATCCCACTGAAGCCAACTAGAGTCACAAGGGTCTGAAACCTTTGCTACTGAAATCCTATGCTACTGAAAACCAGACCCGCACTGGAAAAAACCCTAAAACAAAAACCCAAAAGGAAAAATACGACATATAAGCTTTATGAACAATTCAGTCCTTAAATTTTCTCATTTTTGTTTCTAGAGAAACTATTTTCTTAGTTTTACACCTAGCAGGTTTTAAATAATTTCAAGAGAGAGAGAGAGAAATAAAACTGATAAATATCACATTGTTCAAACGAATGATAACATCTGATTTGGCAACACCCCAAATTCCCTTGATCGCAAAATGGTATTAACTTTGGGAAACTCAATAGCAGCTTGTCTTTGAATAACCTACAAGAGCACTGCACATAAAAATGTATTTCTTTTCAGCCATTTAGAATCACTCTTTTCTTTGTGCTCTTTAGAAGACATGTCTACAAGACAGATAATAAAACTGTACCTACTATTTCTTGAAAGAACATGTAATTAATCATAAAACTTAAGCGGTGTAAAAAGAAACACAATCCTCCTAAAACAGCGGGACTTTCCACTTCCAATATGCTTAGTGGGAGCATGATCAAGTTCATCCCATTCTTCTCTGAATTTCAGTGCAACGACAACAATGCAACGAAACCAGTATCACGCGTTGCTCTTAGCAGCACAGAAAATCCATGAAAAATAAAAGACAATACTAGAAAAGGAAACAGAGCACTCCAGTCTCCTATTTCAGCCACAATAATGGAGATGGTATGAATAATAAAGATTGCTTTCACAGCACAGTTTTGATGAGAGAAGTGGGTTTCTGTAAGTGCACCCTGTTCTTTGGTTTGTCTTTTTTTTATCTGCCTTCTTTACACTTGATAAAAAACGCCCAAGAATCACTTACGCTGCCTGTTCAATTGCCAACTCTCAGAACAAGAAAGGACAAGTTATTGTAAAAGCCTTGACTATTACCAGAAAACGATTTGCAAGCTGCAGAGCCACCAACACGATAATCTCCTTAGAATAAAGCTTTCATTTAGATGAAGAGGAGGTAAGGTTTTTCTTGCAGTGATACAGGTACAAATCAATAAAAACAACTGTTGTTGTATAATACATCATTTTGCATTGCTGCTGTGGCTTTACCACCCAGCTGAAGAAGAGCCCACTCTGTGAGATGTCTCCTCCACTTTTAAATATATTTTCCTATCCCTGTAACTCCTACCAGCATATGGTTATTCCAGTTCCCCTTTAAGAGCAAGGGAAGTTTGCAATGAATACTGCTGTTTTCAGTTAATTATACACTTAACACTTAGCATACTGACCTAGATTAATTGTTCTATATTTATCTAAAGTCTTGATCTACCAGAAAATACTACGGAAGACAGCATTTGTCTCTGTCTTGACAGTGCTTGTCTTTGGTTTTCTGAAGCAGACAGAAGGATCAACAGCTGATGGAGAACAAGCCCGCTGATGGCTTATAAAAAGGAAAAGACAGGTATGATGAATGCAAAAGCACCTGGTACTGGCCATGGGAAGTACACATTGATGGAGGCTTGAGGCCTCCACCCTCCACAGGTCACCCTTTCCTCTTCCCAAATAACAGAGGGATACGTTGCAAAGCCACAGAAAAAGCAGCTTACCTCCAACAGCTCAGTAAAAAACTTTTTTTTAACCGCAGAAAAACTCATCCAAAAAACACAGCTCACGAAATCACTAATTGCCACATTGTTCCTTTAGTTTAAGAGTGTTTTCTCATGATTTTAAATAAAAATAAAAGTAGCTTTTATCTGCCATAAGCTTGCAGAGATACCTGCCCATTAACTGGGTACAGGGGAATTTGCATTGGAGCACGCACACGCGGATTTCAGTGCTGTAACCACTGATCACCATCCTTACCCAACGACTTCAGTGCTGTGACCACTATCCTTCTCTGAAGAATCAAGGGAATTCAGCGTCACGACACACAGGTTGTACACAGTGAGTGTCGTGGGGCTGTATTATAAAGGGTCACAAATATTTTCCAATATCTTTTGTATTTTATTTCTCCTTTGAATTCTGAAATACTACTAACTGCTTAAATTGCAGTTGTAATGAGTATCCTTCTAATACATATTGATTTAACTGTCTTAACTGAAGTAAATGCTAGATTTAAAAGCATCATCCATCATGGTAAACATTTTCATTTTTAAGGTTAAAGAGAAAATATATGAATTTTGTAGAAGCTATTTGTCATGTACTGTAAATATATTTTATATCAATTTGCATAGCACTATTAAGTGGTTTTATACATAGTCAAGAACAAATTAAATTAAATGTACTTTAAGTAAAACACTATGACTCTACCTTCTGTCATAATATTGTGAGTCACCTTATGGCACATTTTTCAGCGGGCTGAGCCCTTGCCATCAAAACACACACATAAACATCCCAAACACCAGCTGAGCGGGAACATTCCATGCGAAGGAGATACTTCTGCTGCAGCCACACCTAAGTCAAGGGGTTTGGCTTCTATATCGTCAGTCATTAATCATTTCATTTATAAAAAGACTGGTGCCTGCCATTTGAGATCTTAGTGTAGGTGTTAGAAATTAGACACAATTTGTACCAGAAGTGAGGGGGGAAAAACGGTGTGACTGATACCTTTAGGAAGCTGACAAAATTATAATCAATTCAAGGAAACAAATACCTGGCACCACCAAGAGAAAAAGTAGACAATATCTGCAGAACAGCATAAAGAAATGAAGGGGTTTATAATGCAAGTTACATGGGTCAAATGCAAGCTTTCTACTCTGCAAGGACTCCTTGAAATCAGAGTTGTGCATAACAAATAAAGTTAGGCACATGTACATTTTCCCATAGCCAGAACCTAATACCTAGTAAAACAGTTCAAGTTCCAAACTAGCAGCTACAATATTTGCCCGTTAAAACAAAAGGTTAGACTTGAAGGGAATTTGATATTTCAAAGTGGAAAAAGATATTTAACTGAACTTTTATTTTGCCAGCCAATGATCAAGAAACCACATCCTTCTCTTCAGTGTTCCCCAATGACAGTTACCCAAGTTACAATCATGTTTAATTTTATTAAAACATATATACATCAGAGTAATATTCCACATGAAAATACTGTTAACGAGTTCAGGATGCTGACAAGCCTGAAGTTATTTATGTGAACCATCTAAGCTGTTTGATCTGCACAACTCTGTTGCAATCAAAACTCTGGACACTGCCTGATATTAAAAGGGTATTTCTTTCTTGGCTTATATTGAGCAGAAATATTAATACAGTGAGTTTCAAGCAGAAATCTCAGATAAAACATGACTGAAGATGCAGAGTGAAGCGTACAAGTCACTATAGTCCAGTACAGCTTTTCCACTGCTGTAATTAGAAAATGCCTATAAAAATTAAACAAATTCTTTGCTTCATTGTTCACAGACAATTGAAAAGGACGGGTGCCAGAAAGACTCATGCATGCATTTTTCAGGGATGGGAGAACTACTGAAACAAATTAAAGACCATGCCAGAATACAAAGTCATAAAATAAATTTAAAAAAAAGACAAGAATAGAGAGCGTTCTCAAACGGATAGGATTTGACATATTTCAAAAGGGAGCACAAGAAATATATTATCAACTACTTGAAAGATTTTGGTTAATAGCAGCTAGGAAAAGTCCCATGTAAAACAGAAATTTTAGCTCTATCCCTTCTAACAAATATCTCCTGTTACTTTCCTAGGAATTCTACAAATGAGACAATGAAGCAAAATCTATTTATTGTTCAACCTACTATACAGTAACACCTAGCATTTAACCTAACCCTTAACAGAGTTTCAAAAGCGCTAAAAAAATATTTACACCAGCTTATATGCAGAGTCAATGTTTGGGAACTTATTAAAGAATTCGTCTCCACATCAGGTACAAATCTAAGTCATTTTCAAAAGAGCTTGCCAAAGAAATTGCTTCAGAAAGACTGAGGCATCAACACCATGGGAATGACTCCTGGACTCCAGCTAACACATACTGTCCTCGGGGGCATTTCTATTGATGCTCAGCGCTTGCAGAAGCAGTGCTCTGTACGTTGTCATGACCATGAGATCTATAGTGTTGGAGGTATCCTTTGCTAATGCATATGCCTACCACAGTTATTTCCCTGATCTTTTTGCCATCATCACATGGGAGCTTCAATATAAGGGATGCCATGTCTTAGGGAAAAAAAGGCCATATAGGACTAGCTGGGTTCAGCAACCCAGTTTCATGGAGCACAGTAATTTAGATTACTCATTACAGAGGAGGAAGAGAAAAGAGAGCTTCTGCTCAAAAATGGCAAGCAGATATGACTTTGAGGCACTGAGGAGGAACAGATCTCCTCCATCATCAGAATCAAAGACCACAAAACGGACACACAGCACAAGGGTCTGTTGCAGGTTCCTTGGTGTCAAAAACCCCATGCTGAGTAGAGGAGGAACAATGTTGACTCCTGAGTCAACGCTATCTTCCACTATATGCTAGGCTACCCCCCCTTTCAGCAGCTCTGGATTCCTTACAAAATTGTGGATTTGTCTCAGAAGGATCTATGGACAACAATCACACATGAGGAGGTTTTCTATCTTCATTGAGTTTCTTGCTCTATGCTGGGAAAGAACCCTTCAGTCTCAGAGCTCAGTACAGAACTGTGAGCACTAATTTCCATGCCAACATCTGCAACTGGCAAAAGTAAGTTTTGAACCAGATGTCCAGATGTCTGAACCAGGTCACCTTGCTTGTCTGAAGCTCCTTGGCACTGGTCCTTAAGCTGACATGTCTGTGAGATGGATAGTTTTGTACACTACTCACAAACATTTGAGTAGAAAACACAGAAAATTAAACATGAAAGATACATCATGGACGTGTGATGGAGTAGCGAAACTGGCTGCAGCTTCCTTCAGAGGAAATAGTCAAAGGACAGGCAAGACTTTTAATCTATTGTTACAACACTATTGAGTGCAGTTGCCCAGAAAAGGAGGTTTGCACGGAATAATGTGCAGCCAGGTCTGATCACCAGTAATCAGCCTCGAGCATTCACAGGATTAAGTAACGCAGACTGTAGCTTTAATGAAGAATGGTTTTGGTTCTTTTTAACAGATTCACCCGGACATGACAAGAAAGAACAGAGAAAAATTTGAGAGCCTCCAGCTTTTATACGTCCCCAAGATCACGAGGTCTCTGTATGAGGATGAGAAAAGTAACAAGGGGTGACATTCAGCTCCAGATCCAAACACCTAAATTTAGGTGTCTACATGCAAGTGTCTATATGTATTTCATTCTAGTTGGTGGAAATCTGGCCAACGCATCCAGTGCAACCTATCCAGCAAGCTATCCAGAATCTAAGAATTACTTCAGAGCGAGCCAAATCCACTGACCGTACCGAGAAAAAGTTTAGATAACTGCAAAGCTGTCATGACATGCTGCCTCACTGAACACGCATGTTTTGAGATTGACGCTCACAGAAAAATAAAGCAGTACTGTACATTTTAAATGCAGAATTGCTTAACTGGCTCTTACAGACTTGATAACAATGATTACTGCAGATTTGCTTAGGACTTCTTGAAGACTTTCTCATTCAATTAATATGAAACAAATTCAAAAAGGCTACCAAAATTTTACCACCGTAATTAAGGAGATGCATTGTATGTCATGTCTAAGTAGCTCATCATTCAGCACTTGACTGGAAGTTTAAAGGTGAAAGCAAGTGAAAAGTACTCCCTTAAATTCTTCTATCTTGGCAAAATTATACGGATTATTTAAAGTAAATTATATAAATATTTGACTACTTTTCAGAAATATCTTTAGGGTAGGGAATATAGAAAATATGTCATGTAATCTCAAATGTGAGACTAAAATGACTGTTCAACCGTAGACTTTACAATAACAATCATGACATGATGACACAAAAATTACCCCAATGCATCAAACCACTGGGTGAAGCTGAGCAGTGTCATTACTGAAGTTAGGCAACACTTCAAAATTCAGGGAAAATGCAAACAATTTTCTAATTGAAAACTGTCATTATAGAAAAGTGCGATAAGCTGTGATAAACCAAAAAGCACGCTGCTGCCTACAGGTCTGCATATTGTTTGTTCGAGTATGTGGCAAACTCTTTTCTCAAGCTCCACAGGTCCCCTGCCCCAATGACACACTGTGCTATTGTATTTCACATGATCATTATGAGTTGTACACTCTTTTTGGTTTTGTTTTCTCTTGCGTTGGTATGACAGGAATGCCTGTACTATTCATGATTTTATGTGCCTCTATAGATTTCATTCAATGCCTCCCTAAAGATGAACAATCATGCCTTTTTATTCCCTCAAGAGCTGAAATGTTCTTATGCGATCTGGACTCTTCAGCCCTCTGTCGTAGATCTTTTCATAATTTTTCATACAAATTTTCAGATACAATGAACAATTCTGAAAAAAACATTGCAAGGGATGGTGAGCTGGAAATATTGTAACACAGGCACACTATTCACAGATAGATTTCTTGTCTATTCTTCAGACCTCCCAACACATTGTATCAAGACTTCCAATAGAAAAAGAATGAATGTTTCAGCTGCACTAAAAATAAGGGCACCTGAGGGCTGGTTTTCCCTAACTTATTAATTTAACCCCTAACAATATATACAGCTAATTCAGATAATTCCTTCCATCATGCACGTCCTTGATTTAACAAGCACCAAGTTTAATAAACCAACTGAAACCTCCTGTCCCACCTTTGTTAGCACAGCAAAACTTTACCTGCAATTTGCCATACCAATTGATTTAGATAAAGACACAACCGAGGCATTGTAACATCAAAGACCTATTAGTGAAACATGGAGTTCAGCTTTAGCCATGCCTAACAAACCCTGTGTTTGGTTGTGTTGGGTTTGCGTGGCAAGGTTTTGGTAGCAGGGGGGGCTACAGGGGTGGCTTCTGTGAGAAGCTGCTAGAAGCTCCCCCTGTGTCTGACAGAGCCAATGCCAGTCGGCTCTAAGACGGGCCCGCCGCTGGCCAAGGCCAAGCCAATCAGCGCCTCTGTGATAACATATTTAAGAAGTAGAAAAACACTTAGAGAGAGAGAGAGAGAGCTTTTACAGCCGGAGAGAGAGGAGTGAGAAGATGTAAGAAACTCTGCAGACACCAAGGTCAGTGCAGATGGAGGGGGAGGAGGAGCTCCAGGCGCCGGAGCAGAGATCCCCTGCAGCCCGTGGTGAAGACCATGGTGAAGCAGGCTGTCCCCCTGCAGCCCATGGAGGAAGGATGAGGGGGTGTAGCGATTCCACCTGCAGCCCGTGGAGGACCCCACGCCGGAGCAGGTGGAGGCACCTGAAGGAGGCTGCGGCCCGTGGGAAGCCCACGCTGGAGCAAGTTCCTGGCCGGACCGGTGGACCCATGAAGAGGGGAGCCCACGACAGGGCAGGTTTGCTGGCAGGACTTGTGGCCCTGTGGGGGACCCCACGCTGGAGCAGTTTGCTCCTGAAGGTCTGCACCCCGTGAGAGGGACTCCATGCTGGAGCAGGGGAATGATGAGAGGAGTCCTCCCCCTGAGGATGAAGAAGCGGCAGAAACACCGTGAGATGAACGGACCGTAACCCCCATTCCCCGTTCCCCTTGTGCTGCTGAGGGGGGGAAGGTTGAAGCCGGGAGTGAAGTTGAGCCCGGGAAGATGGGAGGGGTGGGGGGAAGTGTTTTAAGAGTTGATTTTATTTTCTCATTCCTCTACTCTGTTTTGCCTAGTAATAAATCAGATGAATTCCCTCTCTAAGTTTGGTCTGTTTTGCTCGAGACAACAATTAGTGAGTGATCTGTCCCTGTCCTTATCTTGACCCACAAGCGTTTCGTTATGCCTTTTCTCCCCTGTTTAGTGAATAAGGGGAGTGAGAGAGCGGCTCTGGTGGGCACCTGGCCCCCAGCCAGGGTCAACCCACCACACCTAATCACAACTTGGCAGTAAGTTTGCAATGTAGATTTCAAGCTTGCTACACACATGAATGAAACTAGAAAGGATGTCAGTCAGTCCTTTCACTAGCTTCAAAACCAGATTTTACAGTCTCTTTGTAATTCGAGATGTTTTTGTCATTACAAAAACATTAATGATACAGTAACTTTGCCAGTTTTTTGCCCATGATAAAATTTAAATAGGAGAAAGGCTCATAACTGTTAACCTCAACCCACACTGTGAGGTCTACAGAAATAACCATGAATTATGGTTCCTTGGAATGTCTGAATACCAAAAAGACAATGAAGAAACCCAACCAAATGATTTTTCTGTCCTGTTTGCTGAGAAAACTCCTTCTGGGCCCCAGCAGTGACTGGGTGACACACTAGCTTTCCAGTGGGATTAACACAGTTACCAACAAGGAAGAAGGGTGAGGTACCACAATGAGTTCAAAACCAAGATTTCTCCCTGTGCCATCCTGCCTTGGAGGCAACCGTTCCTCTATCTGCCACAAATTTGTCGAAGGCACTGCCAGAACTCTCCCTGACCGATTTGTCATGGGCATATATGCCACCACTGCTCAGACGCTCTTTTGAATAAAGGCTTCTGACACCCTTAGGTGTCCTGGTCTTTTCTAATCAAAGAGTAAGAGACATGTGAAAACTGAATAAAAAAATAGCCTTTCAATCCAAAGCTTTATTTTTCAGTTTATTCCCATTTGGCTAGAACAAGAGAAAAGCTTTGATTTCATCCCAGTTTTATTTTTCTTCTCAGTTATTGCAAAAATAAAACTGTCATCTGTCATTCAGCTGCTACTTAGCAATAGGATCCAGTACAACATACGCAGGGATCATTTTAAGTCCAGATCTGAAATTAATCAACACAACTGCCTGGAAGTCTTCCATCTAATACCCACTAATGCTAACCACCACCACAACAGAAGATGTTAAAATTGCAGGCCTGCTTCCAGTACTATTTTAATACAGCCTTTACCAATAGCCATCAGATTTTTTTCTGAGTGCATTCAATTAAACTGTAGGTGAGGTTACTTGTGATTTCTAAACCCATTAGCTATATGCATATGCTTACTCAGGCAAGTAACATTAAAAGCATGTCTGCTTGTCAATATTTTTAATCATCTTAAACACTGTTTATCTTTTCCCAAATCGCCAATTCTTAATGCCAAGTTTGTTTCTTCAACATAGCAAAAACTGTTGAAAACAGTAACAACCACATTTCTGACCAATGAGGTGGGTGGGAAGTAGGGGGCAACACAACCAAACTCACATTTTTTGTTAAAGCTGGGTAACAATAAATTACGAGTTACAAAACGGCAAGCCAAAACTAGCAGACCCACCTAATCTCTTTATTTAAAACATATCCCCTAGCATTTTTAAGGCTTGACACTGTGTAATATTTAGTTTCTTTCTCATTCATTCCCCAAGGGTGTTCAACATGTTACTGCACACTGAGGCACTGCCATCCCTCCCCTTAAGGAATGTATTCGTGTCAGTACCTGATCAGCTGCAACATGTTTTAACATCAGAGGGATGTCACATGCACTGCAGGCCAGGAGCTTAGTGTTCAACTAACTATACGTACATGGCAAATCGTCCTGGGTGAAGTTGAAACAGCTTATTCTAAATCAGAACAGTTATTTAGAAGGCAGGAGCACAGCTTGCTCCCTGCTACACCACACTCCAAAAAACACCTGCTTCATAATTCTGAAAGCATACGGACTTATTACAGTAATATTTTTTTAAAAAAGTGCTGTGGCACTGGCAAATTTGTGTCTCTCACTTTTATCTAGCATTTATGGAGCTGTCACACTGCTCCTTCCTTTGGGGTCACACTCTCTGCTGCAGCTTCTATTCCTCTTCCTCCCACATGACACACCCAGTGTACCTACACTCTTTCTGTGCTGCCTCTGTTCCTCTTTTGTTTGGGAATAATAGCCATTTTTTCCTTGCTCTCTAAACTGTATACAACTTAAAAGTATAGGTATCGTTAAGGTCTTGCACAAAGTTTACCAGTACCAAAGGCTCCTTTGGATCAGATGCCCACATTTCGTTAGCAATACAGTAAAAACCTTTTTTTTTTTTTTTTCAAACTTGCGCTCAAAATGCACCCCTTTGAAATCTATCACCACTTTCCCTCTCTGCAGCATTTCTAATACTTAGCGTTCTTGTTAGGTGGTGCCAAAATTTGTAGACAATTGTCCGCATGTGGTCTCAGCAAGTCTTGGTATGGCAGTACATGAAATCACCTCGCTTGTTTTCTTGCCTCAAACCCTTCGTGTGTGCTACAGTCCTGCTTGCCTGTCAGACTGCTGCCTGTCCTAAACACAGTTTATCCACTTTTTTCCCTAACCAGTGTCTTTCCATTCTGTATGGTAGCTGAAATTCACCTAAAAGTCCAGACATAACTGGACATGTCTATGCTGAAAGCGTACAGAAGCTCAGATGAAGGGCCCATGACTCTAACTGCTAGTCCTTCCCACAGCATGACCGTGGCCATCACCACCTAAACCCTCCTGGGCAATACCTGGGCCCAGTTCAAGAGGCAGCACCGACCCAGGACTGCTCTCAAGAGGTTGCAGCCGGGCTGGGGGTGGAGGGGGGAGCTCAGCCATGCAGACCCCAGCCCTGCTGTACCGCGTAGCCATAGGCCAGGGAGCAGGGGCTGGGCCCGCTTCCTTTACTAAAACAGACCTAAGATCTGAGACTAGAACTTTAGAAACATGGCTTTATCTGGGAACCAAGCTTGCAGTGCTTCCTGAGTAGATGCTATTTTTCATCACACAGGCACCACTGGGGCTACTCGTTAAATGCTATTATCTACTCACACAAGAACATACTGCTCTTGGTGGAATTCCTTTTGTAAATGCTAAAAGCAAAATTACCTCTTCATTATAAAAAATGCAAGATTACAAAAATAAAATGTACACAAAAATTTTTACAAAAAAATGTGCACATCTGACATTAATCTGCTTTTCCTATCCTACATACTTTGTTTCTTTTCCTTAGAAAGATGAGCTGGTCTGTAACCACACCCGTGTTTTCTGAGTATCAGCAGCCACTGTCCTTAACAAAGTGTCTATAGGTACTATTAACCTGTAAACCTTGCAGCTGTTATTTCTGCTATTTCTTAAATTCCATTTTCAGACACATTTTAACTGAAATTGCCTGCAGTCCTTATGCACCAAATGCTCAGGGCAGTCTGAGGTCAAAAAAAGCAGTTTGTTAGTTTTGGTATAAATTTTCATTTGAATTTGCTTTGCTTTAAAATAATTGTATCTGCAGAGTGTAATGTAGATCTGCAATTTAGATTATTAGCTCCAATCTGGCATGCAACTCCTAATGAAAGAAGAGTAGCCTTCATTCTCTATAGACACCAACTGTTTCCATGTATTTTAACAACGGGATACAGTTCTAAAAACGTAAGTATTTCTTCTTCCTGGGCAAAAGGCACGTACATAAGAAAATGAAAACACAAATCAAGAGCATTTACCTAAAACACAGCTTAGTGACTAGAAACACATGAGGTGATGGAGCTGCAAGATGAAGACCCCCATGCGTAGACAGCAGTATCTCTGGGAAAATCTGGGCATTACATGCTGATTAAAGTCAGCCTCCAACTTTGAAGTCTGGCTTGCAGGTTTTTGCTACGTATGATACGATGGTATGAAAGAAACATCACGTACTTTTTAAACTGCCCGAAGTCAGATTTCTTCCAACACAACATACTAAATCAAATAACACGTCTTGAACAAAAAATTAAGCTATAAAAGACCAATTACATCTAGATGAGACATACAGAATATTCTTGAATCTCCTGGGCATATCTGTAGCTTTCACTAATGGACCTGATCACACATTCAGAGAAACGTGTGGAGGTTCAAAAAATGGTCTGAAAGATGATATATTTAAATAAAATCGTACAATTAACAAACATGGTAATGTTCAGTATTAAAACTGCCTTTTTAATCTCATTGTTTTATTTCATCTTTCTATGTAAGAACAAATATTCACACAGAGTAATGACATGAAAAGCAAAGTCCAGGGCCTGCAATGGAGCCCCCTGAGGCCATTCTTGAGGCAGGTGTGGAGCCCCATTCATTTGCCAGGGATTTAACCACGTGCAGGATGTTTTAAAATGGAAGCTTTACAAACTCTTCAGTTCAGCTGACTAATCTTCAATCTTACCCTATGAACACAGACCGCTGGAACCTGCTGAAAACATAAGCAACCTTCTCACATGAAAAAAAATTACATTTGCCTAAATCTGGAGGAAGAAAAAAATCAAATTGTGTATGGAGCCAAGTAGCTCCAATATAGTAATTTTTTCCTCTCGTTTCTGTCATTCATAAAATTAATTTAAATAACACTGCAAAATCACTGGAAACTCATTCATACTCTTAACAGAGCTAAGAGAGAAAGTGACTGAAGGCCCTTACAGAAAGCTCTGACAATCTAACCCTTGTTGCTTGTGAGGAAAACCAAATGAATCCCCTGCATTTGCTCAGGAGAGCAGGTGACTGACTCGAGCGCGTGTGATGCTGCCCGCATCCCCAGGCTTAGCACTGGAAGCGGAGCGTTGCCAGCACGGCTGTGGTGCACATGGGGCTGGGAGACGGGGAGGAACCTGGCTCACCCAGCTGTCACGACCTGGCCTGCTGATCTCCGCCGAGATGCTGCAGCGGTACAACAATTAGTCATGCTAGGGAAACGTCAGCCCTATCCTGCTTCTCCCGTGCACCCTGGGTGGGAAGCAGGGAGGCATAGCAAATCCACGCACTATTCCTGCAGTTCTGCATCATAAATCTTAGCTGGCTTGCACCAAAAGGTGCTAGGATCCTCTGCCAGGACAGAAAAAAAAATTGAGACCACTACTGGCAGCCCAGATGAAACAATCCTCACCTGCTGCTAAGAGCAGGCAGGCTGTCAGCCCCGCCGAGGGGAGAGGCTCCCTGCCCGCTGGCGGCTGATTCACAGCCCAGCTCCTCGCCCAGCCCTCCACAGCTTCAGCAATTTCCTCACGTATTGAAGCTGGTGTGTATTTGTGGTTTAAAAAAATCACTTATGCCTGGAAACGAAGTAATTATAAACTGCCACTCTAGTCCCCCGTCATCTAGAATTAGACAGTGGCATCTTCCTATCTCCCTGAACAGATCATGCTGGACCTGTATGACTTGTGTCCTTGATCATGTACCCAGAAAAGGCCTCTCAGCCACAATGTCAGGGCTGTGAGTATGGGGTTTGCCTGTCTGTGCTCAGGTTCAGCTGATGGCTGAGAGCTCATGGAGACAGCGTGGCTCCCGTCCCCTGGGAGCTGCTGGTGCTTTCGCCTCTGGCCCCCAGCCCAGCTATGGCCCCTGCAGTGGTGCAGCCCACCTACGGGCCTGCATCCCAAGCCTAGCCTCAGCCCATCCCCACAGAGGTGCCCGGTGCCCCCAGCTGCCCAGCTCCTGGCTGGGATGGTGGGATGGGCCCTGGCTGCCTGGCCCTGCCCTGCTGCCCCTCCATTGGGAGCCCTCGCCGCTGTGCCCTGACATGGGCAGGCATGTGCCCTCCATCCAACATACAGCTTACTGTCACTCAGCACAACTGCAACTCTAGATACCAGTAACTTGCCTGGGTATTTCTGAGCTTTCTGGTTATTACTGTCATAGCACTAAATGTCATCCCCTTAAAATTAGGTCTGGACGCATTTAAATCCCTTCCAGGGCTGGCAGTCGTGTCCCTGCTGAAGAGCCCCATCCCCTCTCACAGAGAGTGGATACTCCTCCTGGCCCAGGGTACATGGTGGTTCTGTAAGGAGAGGTATCTCCAGCGAGCTCAGCATACCTGGCACAGGAGGGGCTGCCACGCTGCACTGCAACTGACAGGCATGCACCCATGGGGGTGCTCTGTGATGGCAGCATCACAGTCCCACCCCACCACCCAAGCAGGCATGCCTGGTCACCCACCCTGATGGAGCACACCAGCCAGAGGCATCTGCGAGACCCTCAGATGTCCAGCCTAGCTCCTGAGACCACCTGTGTCTGCAAACTGGGAGCTACTAAAACAGACAAACAGAGCATATGGAGAATCACTGCCAGAAATGCATGCATTTTGTTAGCATTTAACCTACTTACTGCTCAGAACACAAACCAAGCTTTAAAAGAGCTCTCTGGAGTAAAACACTGTAGTTAAAAATATCAGACAACTGTTTGGGAAGACCATTCCTATCTTGTGAGCAATAGCTGGAAATTATGATCTCTGTTTGAATGGTATAAAACAGGAAAGGAAAGAAACACAGAAGCTCACTGAAATCAGTGGAAGAATCTCATTGATTTCATCAGCAAGACGGAGTCCAAGAATCTGTAACCTCTCACAGCAAAAAGACATCAGATACGGACAGTAAACATTCCTTAGAATGACACGGGATCCTTAGGTGGAAAAGAGATGCTTATGGAAGAGGATAAGCGAAATGAAAACTGGCACAGAAGCACACAAAATGGGGACTCTGCACCTCAGCCACTGAATCATCTGTTTTGGGCAACACATTTGTGTCAAAGGCACCTGTGCTTCCCCGCTGAAACGCTGTGAACAAAACTCATGGAGCGCTGTCAGAAACCCTGCTCCAGCAAAGCAACTGCAGGTACCCAGTCATGTCCCAAGGCATTAACATTTGCACAGCCAGAGGGCAGAATTCAAGTTTTTCATTATTTATTAACTGATTTGTACCACAACTACTAGTTGCTGAGCTGTGAAGGCTACACTGCTCTATGTAAGTGGTATAAGGCTCTGAAGAAGTTCTGGGAAATATTTTCCATTATTCCATCTCATTAAGTTCCTTCCTTTTTTCCCTCCCCTCTCTCTATATCTTTCAAATTGTTTATTTTTTCAAATACTTGCCTGTGCTGTGTTCACTCTTTAGGCTGCTCTGTCCTGAAGTAAAACAGCCTAGTCTTTTGCCAGCTATTTCCCTTTGTCTTGCCAATGTTACTAAAAGAAGACTTTCTTGCTGGCATGCACCTCCTCCCTGACTGCCTACCCAGAACAGAAGCGTTAGTCAGAAAAAGACCTCATTGATTCACACACGGCTTCATTTTACCGTGAAGCTATGCACTGCCACAACTAAGTTCCTCGGACTCAGAGCACTGTATGTTATGCTTATGGCCTCTCTACACAGTGTGTGAGGAAAAGGCTGCATCTGCTTGGCCTTGTCTCCCACTTTAGTGTCCTAGTCCCCGTACCGCAAGCATGTTCTTTTTGTGGTGAACCCAATGGTCCCACAAGAGAAAATCCAAGAACAGAATAATTTGCTCCAGCGTCTGTTCCTTGGAGCTGCACTGAGACATACCAAATTTGGATCTCTCTACATGGGACGCTCCTTCGGTATTCTACCAAGGAAATCATGTACCCTCAGACTTCCTTATGATATGCCCCAGGGTATACAGCACAAACTCTTTACACATGCTACAATAAAACCCAGAAGTTACAAGCCTTGCACAGCGAGGGACAAGTCAGTATACGCTAATTAGCCCAGTGGCCAGAATACTCTCCCATGTGGTACTCTAAGACACAAACCTCCTTATTCAATTCAGGAACAAAAAAATGTACAAAAACAGAGAGATGTCTCCAACCAAGACAACATTGAGCATAGCAATGATCTTAAATCTCATTCCTCTGCCAAGTTTTGATGCCAAAGTTGGCTTTATCAAGAGAGACCTGTTTTTACTTAGAATCCAGAATTAGAAATCCTCTCTTGTCAGTAGACTTCTTCAACTGTATTGTAAGTTAATGCAGTGCATCCTTTAGCTTCTAGCCACAGCCACCAGTGGTTCCACAAATGCCTGTTTATGAGACTGTAGTCACAAAAGCATAGAAAGGGGAAGAAAGTAGCACAATTTCCTTCTCAGACTGAGAACATTCAAGCCAACTGGTCCCATTTTTCATGAGAATACCCTGCTGTTTTACAGGAAACACATCTCAGAGTAAATCTGGGCTCCAAGCAGAAACACCAAAGAAGCCCTAGACTCCGAGGGCATGGTAAAGTCATAGAGGGAAGAATATGGGGATCTTGGGCATATCTCAGGTCCTGCAGTAGTTGATGGATTTAATCAGCAGTTTTGGAGTTTGGTGATCAGTTCTGACGCCACCCTGCCTATGCTTAAATGTCAGAATGACAAAAAGGGGACTGTGGAGAGGACTGAACCCCAGGACATTCTTCTCAGCAGCTTGGAGGTGCTCCATGGCAGATGCGCAGGATTTGTGGAGATGCTACTCTGAGGAAGGAGGGACACACAACAGCTAATGAGGCATCCTTTGGCTGCAAAGAGCAGGGAATTGCCCAGGAAGAGTCAGTGTCATCTCCACAGCTGCAGTGCTATTACAGGCATAAACCACAGAGCCTCTCCCTCTGTACACTAAAATGTTGTAATTAGTATTTCAAAGAGAACAAATGGAGTACTTACCTGTATTTATGAATGATGGCATTAAATAATCTTCCATCACGCCAGCAGGTAGTAAAATTTTCACAGCGGATTCCAGCATAACCCTCGGTTGTCTGCTGCGACCACAGGAGCAGTCTCTCTTTAGCAGACATGTCCTCTGACTCTCCAGTAACATGGATATCAGATATCTAAAACATAGTTAATATAGATATTACAATTACATCTAACACACAATAATGTTTAAAATATTGCTGAAAATTACTGAAGAATTTTCTGTCTGGTATCTGCATACATGAATATGTTGATTATGCATGTACTGTATTAATATTTTTTCATATCATATCCTTATGCACCCTTAGCATCTTCAATATGAAATACAAAATTCATTGTTTCACAATTTTCTTCAGTTTGCTAGTTCTCAGCTTCTTAATGTCTGGGGGCAATATAATTATTACATAATGAAAAATACTTAAATATGTCTGATTTATGTTGATAACATGAATACTAATATCTTTTATGTATTATGCCTATTATATATAAATGTTATACAATTACATATAAAATACAACATATTTTATACGTATATATTCACACCTGTGTAATACCCATATTTATATTATACATCCTTTACTTAGCTACAATGTTCCTCTCTTAAAACAGGTTAAGTTATAATACATGTTGTTATGGAATTCACTAACAAAACAGTAATTTTTGGTGAAAACTGACATTAATGGTGTTAGGACAAAATCTTCTGAGAAGCATTTTAGGAATGACTGAAAGGTTGACGGATTATACATGAAAATTTTGCCTGATACAGAAGGTTTGGTTTTGTATTACCTAAGCATTATCAACTTCATGTCAGACAAAGCAGGAAAGGATTGGGAAGTTTACATACAAACACAACTTTCTAGTACCTTAAATTCTCCCCTAATAAAATTCAGTCAGCTTGCTTAGAAAACTATTACTGTATGAATATGAAGCAGACATTTCCCTAATGTGCATGTGTATTGCTTGCACGTTACATGATAGAAACTGTATTCAGTGTATAGCTGAAATGCAAGACAGAACAAAAAGACAACATGCCTTCATAAATAAAGTGGTATCACAGGTTGTCTTTCTTCTAAGTGGCCACCTTTCACCACTTACTCAAACAACAGTAGATAATATGTTATTATGGAGAACACCAAGAATGCATGTACCATGACGCACTGTAGAAGAACCCAAGTACCGTAGCTCAGACATTACAAACAGCAGGCTGAGGGGCTTGGGCAGAGGCAAGCTTGTGGGTGGATGCTAAGCACCCCCATGAGCCCACCTGGAAAAGCGTTGCACCGCACAAGCCTACACGCAGCACTGTGGGGAGGGTCTCCTGCGGCTCTGGAGCCAGCCTGAGGCTAGAGCTCAGGGGAGGTTTGCCCACAGGCAACTTTGGGGGCGAGGTAGGAGGCTCAATTTTGCTGCAAAGAGGCTTAACTTGATCTGTGCCAATTCCAGCAATCCGTTCTAGTGTAAACCGGGAAGCTATGTTCATGAGCTCAGATGGGATGGTCATAGCGATGCCTCCTGGCCTTGAAATCTCTGCATGCAAAGATATCTTCTGCCTGAGCTCTTCCTGGGGGAATTCAGACAGGCTAGACCGGAAATTACGGGGTTTTCTCATGGTAGAGCCACACAAAACACAATGCCAGGAATAAAGAGATGTAGCTTTCCTACTGATGCTGCGATCTTAATGTCTAGAGGAGGTGGTGGGAAGAACTAGGAAGCAGGGGACTAAAGGAAGAGCCTTGGAGATGTCAGGGCAACGTAGCTGCCGCAGTGCCTGCTGCAATTTCTGCTTAACCACCTTTCACACTTTCAGGGGATGAAAGCATTTACAGCTATGCAGTAAATTGTAAGTAAATTTTAAGCAGGGAACAAATTAATTTACATTATTTTCTACCCAAGTATCCACAAAATCACAAGTTGTGAAAGCAGTTCTTCAGGTACTTATCACAGGCCGTCATATCTGCTGGCTCTAGATAATGGAAAACTACAGGCACTGACACTAGAAAGCAAAGTAGTTTTAACTATTCAACTAGCCCATAAATACCTCCAAAGATCTGACAGCAGGTTTTTTTGTCTCCTATTGTCTCCAGTTTCAGTATTGCACATTTTTAAGAAAAATCAAAGAGGAAAAAAAATACCTTCTTTTATTTCAAACACTGAAGAGAAACAAATGCAGCTGTGATTGTTTATAAATTTCTAGGTACCAAAATCCTGCACAGAGTATTTACTACATGAAATCACATAGAATACAGACAGTATGAGTTGTCTATGTGAAAACAACAGGGAATTCAATGTGGCAAAAGACCAACTTAGAATCACTCTGAAAATTTCCTTGCAAAAATCTAGGGAACTCAGAATCTGTAGTGTAAGATCTCCTTTCTGTGAGTTACCTTTATTCTTTGGTATTTCAAAGCAAGAAAGCAAACTAAATATTTTTTCAGTAGCTTTAGCTTCTATTCATCATAGAACAACCAGGCCACAATATAAATGAAGTCAACCATTTACCACTTATCCGGACAACGCTTCTGAAAGAGATGATGTCATCTGAAAGTGTCAGATGTCTAGCAAAAAAACCCCCAAAACACCAACCTGTATTTTTTTCCCCATCATTTTCAGAAAGTGCTCTGTGTGTAATCCATAAGTATAATATTTTTTAATATATTCTAGCATAAGCAAGCTAACAATGTAATTTAATGTGGGCCATCCCTTACTGCTAAGTTCAAACCTTTAGCCTCCTTCACGGTTAATTGACCGGCGATGGCTATGTACATTTCAGACCGCAGAGAGTGCAAACGCAGCGTATTTGAGCTCACATTAGATTCCTCTGGCAACAAGCGATTTCAGACATCATGGCAACTTGTGAAGGTCGTACTTGTATCTGTTGTTACATGCAAACAACATCTGTAGCTATGGACACAAACTCAAGGAGAATATTTCTTATGCTGAAAGTGACCGCTTAGGCAAGCTTGCAATCCAAATTTTGGATGGCTAAAAAATGAATTTAGCTTATTATGCTTAGATCAACAGGATTTCGATCCAAAATCTGCCAAGCACCATTCGGCACCCTAGTTGGCCATTTGAAGGAAAAAGAATAGACTGGACTGGGTTTAAAAACTGAAATTGCCTTTCACTCACGGAGGTAGCCCGTTTCAGTCCAGGATAAGGAACACTAACATTAGCCTGAGACCTGAAACAGCCTGAGCCCTTCTGTTCTCTAAATAAAGTATTTCAGATTCCAAGGCTAAGATTTCAGACTTTTTCATAAACACTGAATTCATATTTAAAAAGTGTAAAAATACATGGAGGGAAATGGTGAGTCAGAGCGCTATATTTTATTATGCCTACAAATATGAGCTTTCCTTTGCAAGATGTCCTATTAACTTGAAACTACTTAACAAGTAAAATACTACCCCCACAAATAAGGTGTCAGAAAGAGAGACAGAGCACATTTTTCCTTTGATAACCCCATAAGGACAGCATAGATACTCATCTACCAACTATGCATTATCATCAATATTTGTAACATCATTTGCCACAGGAAAGAAAAAGAAAGACTACTAAATTAGGAATACTAGAACAGAAAATAAGCTAAGGGGCAATCAAATCTTTCACTGTTCAAATTTTGTCCTTCAAAGCAGTTTGTGTGAAACTTTCATTCTTATATCCCACAAGCCTTGAGCATGGAACAAATTACTGAGTTTGCATGAATTTGAACAGTTGTTTGCTAGAGATCCAGTTCTCCAAATTATCTCAAAGACCATGAATTACAAGTTATGAAAGAAAAAGAGACAGAGGTAATTCTCTGCATAGCCCTGGTATCTCAGAATCAAAGCTTTAATTGGCACTAAATACTCTTTTGCTTGTTTCCAACTGGGAGAACTAGTTCTCCTCTGGTACTGTAAGTGTTTTTTCTCTGCCTGTAACTTTCCTCTGCATCACACAGTATACAAAAAACATATGCCAAAAAGCCTCAAGCTCTTTGCTTGCACTGATTTCAGGGACACAGTTTTGAGTCCAAAGAGCAGAGCAGATCAGAGAAAACCCTCCAAAAGAGATCAACGGCGGTGCTGGATTTCTGCAGCTCTTTTTTTACAGTGCAAACAGAAGAGCAAGACTGATATAGGTAGTAAGGAGTCTTCCCTCCGATTCCATCTTATCCCAAATGTTTTGAAGCAAGTCTAAACTTGACATAATGTACTTAACTGCACAAAAGTATATAATGAGCTAGAGATATATGATGTATAATGAAATGTATTCTGCTATCAGCTAGCCCTAAGCCAGAAAAGTCTGAAGAACACAAAGAAATACGAGAAAAAAGAATACATGAATATGGAGAGATTTTGAAATGCTGTTTTCCACCTAAGCTAAGAAGTTAGTTATGTGTTGTTGTGTTTGAAAAGGACTGCTGACAGCACGTTGAGGGAAGTATAGTTATACGAATGGAATTTGAACTTGCACGTGATCACAAGAAGTCATCTCCCCTGATGTTAGAGTTGGACTTTGTGAGTTTCCATTTGGCCGTAAATTCAAATGCTCCTATTCAGCTCTCGCAAGGCTCTGCGGAGCTGCGAGTCCAGCTTTGGACAACACCCTTCAAAAATATTGGATCAGTAGAAGGAGATCGAAAGAGAAAAACAAGAATGACAAAGATCTAAAAAATATATGGGCTATTAGGAAAGAGTGAAAAATTGGGTTTATTTATTCTAAAGTAGGGAAAACTGAGGAGAGATGTGACAACAGTCTTCAAATATGTAAAATGCTGCTGCAAAAAGGTAATAAATCAACTCTTCTGGGAATAGGAAAAGAACTAACGAGTTTAAAATGAGCGTATGTGTTTTCAGCTAAAAACACTTTTTAATACAAAAGACAGATAAGCACTAAAGCAATGACTCAGGAAGCACGTGACACTACCAGTAAGGCAGACACGGAAAAAGAAGTATCAGTCAAGAATGGTTTTCATTGTTATCTTGCCTTCAGGTACAGAGATGACCTAGATGACCTGTCCAGAACCCTTCCTGTCCCAGTTCTGTAGTACCATCAATGATTATAGATCTCCTTCCATTACCAGCATTTAAGGCGGACTGCGCCTGCTCCTTGTGAGTATTACAAGGAAGCGAACAGTACTATGCCAATAAAGCAAAACCCCTGACTTTTGCACCTTTGCCCTGCCAATCACATTCCAGAAGACCAACTGGCATCTCTTCCTTCCTTAACTGTACTACATGAATAGATAACACAAGATTATATGATGGTGGACATGGTTGGAATCTTACAATATACAATTGAAATGATAAACAGATGACTACTTAGCCAGAAGTATTCTACTGAATATACTGATTACAAATAATCTACATTTTTTTATTTATAAGCAGGTGCACTGCCTTCAACCTGACTCAAATACATCATGGGTTTCTTTCTTGCAGATTATTATTAGTACTGTAGATGAGATGAAATGTGCTGTATCGGACACTATGTAGATGCATGGCAAAAAAACAGCTGCGGAACTTGCAGCCAAGACAATGGTTGAGTACTGGAAGTAGATGAGTGATTCTGTTTATAAATTAGACACGTTTTTTCTAGAAAACTTTTACATCCATAAACCAGAACTGAAACTACCACAAATTAGACTGGAAGAATAATGATAATGACTGAAAACGTGATACACATAAATCACTGGTTTTGACACAAGCTGACAGCCATCAAAACCTGGAGGTAACATCACCTGGTAGTTATCTTTTGCTGATACTGAATGAAAACCATGGCTTGTTTCAACACAGGAGACATCAAATATCACAGTGGCAGCATCCCCTGGAGAGAAGACAAAACTACAACCTTGATTTTCTACTCTACCTGCACTGCGCTAAAACATCACTGAGAAGGGGTCTGGCTACAGGAAGCCTCTTTCAGTCTTGACTCACAATGTCCTGACCTTAATGCCAACTGCCATCTGCTTTAGGACAGCCCTGAGTTAGAACAGTATCAGAGCATATCTTGCTCGAGGAAATCACCTTCCTGTATTAGGAACAAGGGCTGTAGAAATTAGGCTCCAGCAGAGAGTAAAAAAGACCCACAACTTCTATCTCAAAGCTATTAGTGAGCAGCCAGGAACGAAGCTTTAGAACACCTCGGTTACCTGAATTTTGCAAATAGGAAAACAGAGGTAATGAGGTAGCACGTATTTGAACACAAATTATACTTGTTTTACATGCATAATTGTTTTACATGCATAGGAAGATGTGCCACAGAAAGAAATTCAAAGGTTATTTTCCAGTAGTGGCGACTATGCTGTTTCAAAGGATCAAATGTCGTATGTCTGTTACAGCACAAATTAACCAGCTCTACCAATGAGTTTCCTCTGGTGTCTGTCTCCCAGTTTGAAAAGCCAACACACTTTCAAGGATCAGCCACATCTGAGCCACTGTGTAAGCTGAGAGTACATTACAGCATGGATAAGTTGACAAGGTGAGTGGAAGCTACTGATCTCTGTAATTATGGCAAAGAAAATGGTAAAAACTGAGATTGGTAACGGCAAACCTTGTGTATTAGCTCAGGCTGATAACAGGAACTTTGTGGATTTGTATAAATAATAGCTTTACTGTTTTATACTGAAATAAAAAACATTCCAATACTTGTTTAGTTCTCAAATGCAATCAAAAGGAAATTGGTCCTGACTTTGTAAAACAGGCTAGAGTCTGAAATCAAGTCTTCTTCCTGGATTTATTTTTAGGTCACAGCTAGGCACTCTTAAAATTATGTATACTCAGAATCTCGGGTGGAGAAAGGGAACTGAACTGAAAACCAGACATTTCAGCAACTCAGGCATTTAGCCTGATCTGTCAGTAGATTTCATATTCCTATCATCATGCAGTGTTTCATCGATAACACCAGCCCAAGTCTCAGTATTGACATCGGTGCCTAGCAAAAGCCTCATTTTTCCCCCTTACCCCTGTGGCAATAAGGGGTATACGCCTGGTTGGAGTAATAACTGCAGCAATATTAGAAGTTGTATTACTCTGATTATACAGGAAAAAGCGTCTACGCTTGGCTGAACGGACAAGGCCTCATACTCTTTTGCTCAGTAATGACGTTTCGTTCAAATCAAAGAACATCCCTAAGCTGTTTGTGAATTCCAGTTAAGATTAAGAGGGCAAAGATCTCTCTGCGTATTAGGAAGCTATTTGTATTAGTGTGTACTGTGTGTTGTAATTGGGTGTGTTATCTGTACTTAAAAACTAAGCTCGGAAGAAGTATAATTTGATTCCTGTTACAAAAGTAAGCTATATAAACAACAGAAGTGTAGTTACTCTTTGCTGGAAAGAGTACCTTTTGCATACATCCGTTCCCTCTGTTCACTCAGCTCAAAGCTCAGATGTTGCTGCTGAGCCAGGGAAATCAGTTTGGACCAGATCCTGGTGTCGGCATTTGATCCACGCCTACAGATTTCAGTTGTGCTGAAGATAAGTGGGGCAGAACTAGTAATATGGATTGAATTGGTAAGCATGAATAACAACAGACAAAAGCTTGCTTTCCTTCAGACACTCTGCAACTAAGTTTGTACTTTGGTTTCTTTTATTGTAAAAGGAAAATAATCCTACCCTCACAAGAAGATAGAATTTCAATAATTAATATTGATAGGTCAGGTAGACAGTTTGGGAGGAAAGATCTTTTAAAGGAAGTGTAGAGCATTATTAACATGATTTATGTTCACTTTTTCTATTTCAAACTGCCTACATATTTCTACCATTATTCAGTTCCTATTGGCCATAACTGAAAAGAATTAGAAATATTCCTTTCCTTGATACAAGACCCAAAGGAATTGCAAGACTGTCAAGAGTTGGTAAGAAAATTTACTGCAGATAGTGAATGCAAACTTAAACAACTCTCTAAAATACACTCCACCTTCTAGAACCATTTTAACATGAAAATCTTTTTTCCTAAATTAGGAAACAAATCAAACCACAGACAGCAAAACAGCACAAGGATACATCAACACTCCAGATGTATAGAGGTATGAAAAAGATGAAGCAATATGTTCCGTCCTACGACTACCTCTAGTATCATAGCATGTGTAAAAAAAATAAAAGGCTTATATACAGCAAAGAGAAGATATTTTTGTAACAGTAAAAATACTGTTACAATACTTATTCTGAGTGAACTTTGAAAGATAATATACTGTGCCAAAATATTTACCTTGCCCTTGTTTGGTGGAATGCTAAATAACACCTTTTCTTTTGGCAATTGGGAAAGCACAGCATCGGAAGAATAAAACCTCTTTTGTTCAAGCAGCAGATCACTTTTGCTTTCAGAAAGAAAGTGATGCAACTTTTCAGATTTATTGCTTTCTGGGACATCTTCAACAATTCTGCAAGAAGTTATGTTTACCCCAGTTTCTTCCTGTTGTCTGCCTAAAACGTGGATAGCAGAATCCAAGCTGGCTGCTTTTCCATAACAAAGACCACTAGATTTCTTCAGGAATGCTAATTCTCTCCTGTTGCTATCCTCTGAGTATTTCTTCTTCGATGTACAGCATTTCTCTGAACTCCTCTTGTCTTGTTCCTTTAACCACGTCCCTGTTTCACCAGACTTGGTGAGCCTCTGATTATCACCATGAAAAGTGTCCCCACAAAGAGAATCACTCTTTGTTTCACCCGGTAGAACTTTTGCTTTAACAAGATCAGCCGAAAGGTCTGTACTCACGGGCAGAGCATTTCCAGCCACTGTCACTCTCCGGGGGAAGGAATCAGCCAATCCCACACTCTTGGGACAATTCTCGGCATTTTCTGAAATCCCCACTTCATACTGGCTTTTTTCTTCATTTTCTTTAACCTGTGCTGAATCTGGTCCCTCCTCAGTTGATTTCTTTCTCGTTTTTCTTCTGAAATATTTTCTTCCAGGGGAATGTTTAGCTGGACTTAAGGGAGCTTTGGCAGGATCTAAGCACTGCTCTTCCTTTTCAGCCCTCACACATCCACAGACATTCCCCATTTGGCTTTTGGTAACTCACGGTCGCACAGTCTCATTCATTCCAGTATATTTACACACACTTAAATCCTCCTCAGAAAGTTAAGAGCCGCCGTTCGCACCGTAATTTCTTCCAGACTTCACGTCCATCCTCCTCAGTACGTAGCCATTTTGCTTATGAGAAATGCACACGCAATAAACGTTGTGGCATGGTGCCCAGGCAGGGCCTGTGTCTGATTAGACGCTGTGGCTTATTTCTGGCCACCAATCCTCTTAAATAAACATCACTGCTTCAGCATTGGGCTGTAATGCTGATGGCCTTTCACAGAGATGACATAGCATTTATGAGCAATAGAAAATTCTCGCATGCATTTTAACTTCCCGTTTCATTTAGTAACTCGAGCAAGATAAAGTAGAAAAATATGCAGCAACCTTTGAAACTATTAGCTACACTCCAAATCCAAAAGCAAGCAGCGCAGCAAATAGCAGGGATTTAGTTAGCAGATTTGGTTTGCACTTCGTATGTTTTTATTACAAAACCAGTGATCCACAGAAGGAAAGATTAAAGGGAAGGATCAGAGATTGCTCTGACAGCTTGTCGGGGGTCAAATTTTTATTTGTATGTGGAGCTAATGTGATTTTTCACTAATTTGTCAGCTATAAATAACCTGCTGCTTCACTACTATCATACAAGCCGAACAGCTTGCTCAGGGCAGTGGTGCTGTGGACTGAGGGCCAGAACTTTGCAGCAGATTTAAATCTTCTGACAGATAAAGGTGAAACAAATCTTAAGAGCCAGTTTGTCTAGAAAACTGTTCACAAAGTTACTGTTTATAAAAATGGAGCTTTATCCTCCTCCCGCGCTCCTGTTCTGTAGGCATCTCTGAATACGACAGCCAAGAAGCATCTAACTACATATGAAAACCAGACAGAAAAGTAAACTATTAAAATGCAAGCAAGTCTAATTAATCACCAACATACTTGCTTTGAAAAATATATGTGTTTTAAAGCTTCAGCTTCGTTTTTGTTACCAATATACAAAACCTACTAGAAAAACATCAGCAAAGGTAGATGTGTATGATTTCTCATGCTGAGAAAGAACTACTGAGTGACGTGCATTATCAGGTGTTATCACTAAGTTTCCCTTGTTTATTTGAAAAGGAATTACAATAATGAAACCCAAAGACTTTAACCGCAGGGGCCAGTTCCACTGAAGTATTCTATGATGTTTTACTGACGGGATCTAGAATGAATAATACAGCAAAGTAGTAGGATCAGCCTCCAAAGAATTTCCAAGAATAGATGCTCGTTGCTGACCACTTACAGGGCACTGGGGTAAAATTTGACAGTAATGCTTAGAAAATGTTGTACCATAATACGAAGGGACTAGAAGGCTGTTACAGAATACCCTGTACCACTGACAGACAGGCAACTACATACATGCACAATGCTAACAGGTTTTTTTTTCAAAGCAGACTTTTATGCCATAAGGACACTCTCTTTCACGGCCTCGATTTGTATTGGCATTTGTTGTATGCTCAACACAGAGGTGTGGGTCTGACATTTGCTGCCTTGACTCACAGTTTAAAAAAAAAAACAAAAAAAACCAAAAAAAACAAAAACAAACTGTGTTTTTTTACTCAGCTTAGAAAAGTGACTTTCAGTCAAGGCCCAGAGGACTCATTGATTTAAAACATACATCCACATGGGTCTGAGTTGCGTCCTGACTTGCCACCCTCTCCTTAATAGAAAAGCACATTAAAAAAATTAAAATATAGCCTTTGTAAATGACATTGCTGTGTTTGTACAAACAAATGGCCTTTACACCTCTCTTTCTCCTCTCCTTAAAATAGAAGATTCAGGACTTTGCAGTGCAACAGACTGAGATTGATTTCATTTCACACAGATATAGCTTCTGATTTAATAATGACATATCTAATAATAATAATAATGTAAGGTAAAATACATTCTAGTATAATAATATTGAAATATTACATTAGGTGCTCTTAAAAAAAAAACTTAAGAGTATCCTCATAGAGCAGAAATTACGTAAAAGGTTAAAGAGTGTCCAGCATTTGAAAGAAAATTGCAAATTTTCATGCTGTATTAACTGTCTAATCAGAACCCCATGAAAGTAAATATAGCATAACACAAGTACACTGCCAATGTTGTCCTTCATCCACAAATTTCAGAGTTAAGAATTTGCTTTAAAATATTGCAAATTTAAATTTTCCAATGCAAGTGTATATTTAAATTAAGACACGCAGGCACTGAGGCTTCTAAATAATAACTATATTAGACTATCTGAGTTTTAATGGAGCAATTTAGTATATACCTTTTTAAAACTGTTTACATGTTTAACCATTAGCATAATACCATGTTCTTCCAAAGAGAAAACATCCCTTAAGCATTCTCTGTTATTTCAAAACTCCTGTTAGAATTGGTGTCACTCTGACTGTCATAAAAATGTCAAATCAAATCTAATTTGAGATAGGTCAGAATAAACACATACTGTTATTTTACAGCTGACAATCTGTGTTTTGTAATGTGATAAGTAATTTAGGAAGTCTCTGATTTTGCACATCCTCTTTCATATATAACTTAAATGTCGATTTATGTTTTTTCTTAAGAGTAGGTAATTCACTTTTTCAGAAAATCAGGTTCTTCTGAAGAGGAATTAAAAAATTCAGGCAGCAAAAATACAAGAATCAGTTCTGAAACATTAGTTAAAAGCTCAGTGCTCCAAACAATCCTGGCTTACTGCTGCATATTCCAGGTCAATTTAGTTGAATGCACCTGGTATACCTGCAGCTAACTCCTAGCATTTAACCATTTCTAAATATTAGGTAGGAATAAATGCATTCCAAGTATTTCTCAACAGATTATTAGTAGCATTTGTGCCTATCTTCCTAGAAATAGGTAAGAAATATGTATTTTTGATACTTAATAACCAATTTAACAGTACTTACCAGCTGTTCCTGAGAAGGCTATCACCTCTCTATTAACAACTCTTTCTACTGTTCCTTGTTTTTCCATGAACCAAAAACAAACTTCATAGTCACTTTAACTTTATAAGTCACCTATGCTCTTGAACCACAGAAGATCAAGTACAAAAGAACTGACAAATTGCATTTATATCAATTGTTGAGGTTTTTACATTAAAAAAACTATGGAAAATAATATTCCATGTTAAGGGAAGATGATAAAAGTGCAAGTAACTAAACCCCTGCTCTAGCAGAGGGGTTGGACTAGATGATCTCTAGAGGTCCCTTCCAACCCCTACCAATCTGTGAATCTGTAAAGACAAAATGATCACTTTCAGCTAACTGAAATTCTATAAAGTCATAACCTTGGTCTCAGCAAGGAAAGAGAGAGAGATAACAGGATTAGACTGGATATTCAGAAAAAAAAATTGAAATTTCTTCTAAAACCTGTCTGCTAGAGCAAAGAAATATGATATTCTACAGCATGAAAAGAAACTACCGCTGAAGCCTACAAGAACCACCACAATATAGCAAAGACCTGACCACACCAGGGGCTTTCTCTCAGACATCTGACTAGACCCGAACGGAAGCTCAGCACTGGCCAATGCCAAAGATCCGGATGATCAAAGCTGTTAAAAATACTATAATGGAATACTATAATGAAAAACTCTAAGATACAAATTTATACCTATCAATGCCAGAAAGTTTTAAGGAGAGATTAGTGAAAGACTTTTTCTGGCACATAAACCCTTAAGAAGTATAACATGAATAAAGGATTAGACCAACACTTGTCTGCAATTTGATCTGTCTCAGAGGCTGCTTAATCACAAACAAGAGGTTAACATTAAGACTTGGCAAACAAAAGATTAGCATCAAGGCATGAAATAGCTCATGCAGATTTGTATGGGTTTGCATTTAACCCTAGATTTCTGTAACTTGTCAAGTACGTCTGTGACAGTGAAATGCATTATGTTCTTAACGCAGGACAGGTGCATTACACGTTATAGAGGCAATGTTGTTGAATATCTGCGTACCTGTTAGTCTGCAAAATGCTGAGACCGTTCATCCTGTGTACACTGCTAATTTGCACTTTGTCATTGGTTTCATATATTTACTAAATGTTGTAAAGGAAAGGTTATTCTGCTTTGCCAATCAAACTGCACCTGGTACCTTTCTTTTATCCTAGAATAACGTGATCAAAAACCTACTAGGAATGCAGTTCAGGTAGTTTTGGATCTAAGATCCCTTCACCCCTCTTTTTTTTCTTTTTTTTTGTTCATGCAACACAGCAAAAGCAATGGAGCATTTAACATAAAAGGGACATGTCATTTCATGGCACTAAAACAGTATACCAGATAATCTGCAAACATTTTGTTGCACAGCCAAAGGGTCACATGCAGAATGAATGACGCAGAGATAAACCGAAGAGAAAATTAAAATTAAAGCAGCACAAAAGAGAGAGAACAAGGCAAAAAAACCCCCCCAAAAAACCAAAAAAGGCTTCCCAGTGCAAACAGAATGTTATATTCAGAGCTGTTGGAGCTGTACTGGCAACCGCTGCTCAAAATCTGAGAGAGCACCGCTCAGCTTTCAGGTACCACTGAGGTACCAAAAGTCACAACCCTGAACAGGAGAGGTTTTATATCCAGTGAGATGGCTTACAAAAGGAGGAATTTGTTCCTTGGTGGTGGTTTTATGTGATTAAGGATGAAGAGAAACAAACGGATGAGCTAACTGCTTGTAAATCTTATCCTGCTACAGATATCCCACTATTTGTAGAGATCAAGTCTAAATATGACTCTGCAATGAGCCATAATGCCTCTTGTTTTTGCTGTGATTCAGGCGAGTCCCAGAAATGCCAAGAACTCCATGCTCATTTTCTTACCTGAGAGTTAGCAATTATTTTTTTAAATGCTGAAGAATTCCAGAAAAGCTAACTAGGAGTTCAGCTGAAGAGTAAAATACAGGAAGAGTATACCCCACCAAATGCTGAATGACAGGTCTGCTGCAATGGCCAATGACCGGGAACCGCAACTCCCAGGTGGAATACAGTTTATCCTACAACTACTTACAGGCAGAGATTAGACAAATGGCCGCATAGCTCCATCTTTAAATCTTTGAGAAGATCAGACCTTTAACTGTTCTAGCCATGTGAAAGCAGATGCAGATTAAACTTCAATCCTTTGGCTCCAAGAGCCACGGCTTGGGCAAGACCCAGAGGCAAGCTTCAGAGCCAGCTGCCATCAGCCCGCTGCTCCCAGCAGAAATAGGTGCAAGGATGGCAAGAGAAGGCCAGACCCAGCTCTCTGAGCTCCAGGAAAGATGCGAGGGAAGCAGGCAGCATGTCTCGTGTGTGGTGACACCTATCACGGATTTAAGAGCAGAGCGGCTGAGGCACAGGAAGGTGCACAGGCCCCAGAACGTCCCATTATCCCTCTGCCTTCTGCACGTCATTTACTGCAATGGGCCACGCTGTATGAAGGACAGAGCCTCCACGACCAACGCAAGAGCGCTTCAAAATTACCAGCTGCATTGCAGGTTCTGAACACCCAACGGAAGTAAGGGGTATCAGGAACTCGAGAAATGGCTGGGTAGCTGTCCTTTATCTCAGCCAAGTCAGCAACAAACAAATCCACCCTTCTTACCTTTTTTTGCCCAAGGCAGGTAGAAGTTTAACTGCTGATCTGCTGCCCCAAATGAACAGTCTATAGATCGCTTCGGGGCAGACTGATAAAGAATGAATTTTGCTTGAAGACTCCTGGGGAGTCAACACCAACAAAAAAAAATTATTTGCTAGCTGACAAAAGAAATGTGAAGAGGCAACACGTGCTTTAAGGAGGCCTGAGAGAAAGTACCCATCTGGCCAGAGAGGGCTGGACCGTACTGAATCATCTGGACAAATAAGTTACCAACCAAAGCCTGGAAAAGCAGCATCCTGCAAAGCAGCCTGACAGCAGGAAGCTGGGGAGGGTGGAAGGAAAAGTGTTTCATGGCAGTTCCTGAGCTGCAAAATGATGATGAAACTGAAATAGAAGTAGTTTATTGAGTCATGACTTAGAAGCTCCAGAAATTTTTTTAAGGTTTGAGTTCACAAAGGCCTAATTTTGGATGCCTGACAGTTTAAAGTTTCAGGTTTTGCTTTGTTTTGGCATGTTTTTTCAACCAACTGCAAATTATTCTAAATATTTAACATTTGTTAAATTAAAAAATGTTTGCAGTGGTTTGAAAAGAAATTATGACCAATTTTCACAGAAATTATCTTACTAAAATTGTGGTTACTTACTGAGGCCAAATTCTGCTTTCATTTGTAATTGCTCATCTCCAATGTCATCAACGAAAAGGTACTGGATGTTGAAGGAGGAGTCCATTCAAGTACTAATTTGGATATTTAGATATATAGCCTCTAATTATACAAAATACTGTAATCTGATTTAGCATGTTCTGCAGGTGTCAGGAAAATAACTTACAGTAGTTATTGCATTATGAAATTGAATTTTAAAAAAGCCACATATTAAAAGCATGTGAAATGCGTGCCTAAATCCTAATAACATACATGTCTCGGGCATTTTCAGTACCCACAGGACAAATTATTTTTTAACACACTCAACTCAATAAACCACCAAATTTCCCATTCCATCTTTTCTCATATATGTAATTATTTGGGACACAGAAGAATGTACAACTTCTGGACTTGTACTGCTGCAAAAGTCAGTGGAATAACTCAAAACAACATTTATATTTATCTAATTATGGGTACCAAGTCACAAAGCCATAACCATCTCTAGGCATAATTTAGATGCAAAAGAAATGTAATCCTTAAATGCATATCATCTTTTATTTTTGTTCATCATGTCTTTCCCCTAAATCATTCCTAAATTCATTCCAGTACCCAGAAGGATTTTCTATTTTGAGAAAATATTATCCTCCAGATAAATGCCATGACTCAGAGAAACAAGAAGCCACAAACAACAGCCAAAAAAAATCCCTGGCATCTTGACTACCTCCCAGGTTGCAGTGTTACTAGAACACACATAAATGATGGAGCAGGGGCAGTAACATCACACAGTCAACAGCTCCTTATACTCACTGAGAAATGAAGTACTTCTGCAAATGCTGGGAAAATTTAAGACACCCAAAGGAGGTGTCTACATATTTGTGTTTACATGCTGACTAGGTCTTGAAGAGACCATTTTATCCAGTGGAGGCAGGATTTAGTTTCCTAAACATGGGCTTCTAGAGCTCTTTGACACATCCTGCCGCACCCTAACTGGCCTCCAACTGCAGGTTTAGAAGAGCATGGGGGTCTCATAGATCTGGTGTCTCATCAGAGAACTCCTCATGCATGCCCTGGATACTCTAGCACACCTTAGATGTCACTCAAATGCCACCTATCTTTAGGAAACTGAACCAAAAGCCCTGGAAATCTAGTTAGTACAATCAGCGGATCTTGAACAGCAATGTTTCACACCCTGAAGCAGGGACATAAGAAGAAAGTCAACTGACCATCTAGAACATTTGAGACAATTAAAACTATCTGATATCTCTACATGGTGATAGCAGATACACCACAGGACCTAAGGAAACTTGCTTCCCACTGCATGTGCTACTGGATATGCAGTGCCTGATCACACTAAGCACCTATGCTGAACAACTTAATAGCTCAGTAGGTGCTTTAGGCAGTGGGTGATCAGTAGGTGATCTGAATTGCTCCACCAACCTCACCCACTATACTGACTGGCCCTCAAGGCTTCAAAGCTGTTGCTAAACATGTAACCTCACCCACTATACTGACTGGCCCTCAAGGCTTCAAAGCTGTTGCTAAACATGTAACCTCACCCACTATACTGACTGGCCCTCAAGGCTTCAAAGCTGTTGCTAAACATGTTTACCACCATTTAAGATGCAGTTTATCCTGCCTGATCTGTCTCTTCCCAGACAATAGTGGGTTTCCCGTAAGACCTACATCATGTTTCACATACTCACGTGGCTGTCCCATAAATCTCCAACAACACAGATGTTTATGATTAGTCAAATGGAGTGATCCTCTAGTAGCTGGCTAGTTGACTCACTCTCTGGGCTATACCAGCTGTATAGACTAAACCTCTATCACTCAGATTATCAGATTACAGGGACAATTTAGACACTTAATGCATATGAACACAGCTCCCCATAAGCTGGGAGCGTCTTAACTTCAAACTGAATCTCACTGCAACTTTCCCAGTATCTATAGGATTACTCCATACATGAACACAGTTATTATCATGAAGCTTCATCCCTTTGTGAAGACTGCTGTTAGACTTCTCTGTTCAGATTTTTCCCCTCGTTCAAAAATCTAAGCGAAGACAAGAAAATATGAAGTGTAAATACGCACATTCTTCTGATTTCCTTATACATTTGGAACCTACATTGGCCATATACAGGTGTCAATGACACCACACTGCCATATACTTCAAAAGAAGCGGCATACAGGCAAATGCCAGGCTAGCACAGATTAGCACAGAGGGTGTCTCTTACATAACCTTACAAATCCCTTCTGCATTCAGTGTCAGTACTGCAGCCATTAACAGCAAAAAGAAAATATTTTTTAAAAAATCCTGTTCTTCAGTTATTTCATATTTACTAATGAGGCTTAGTATTTACTCCAAGAATCACTACTCATTCTTAAAATTATTTTAACACCAATTTTTTAAGATACTATTTTGAAAAAATAAAAGCTCACCAAAAGACCAAACTGGACCCTGAGGTGTATCAAACACAGCATGACCAGCTGGTCAAAAGAGGGGATTATCCCCCTGTATTCAGTCTTGGTGTAGCCTCACCTCGAGCACTGTGTGCAGTTCTGGGCCCCACAATTTAAGAAGGATGCGAAGGTCCTTGAATGCATCCAGAGGAGGGCAGCGAAGCTGATAAAAGGGCTGGAAGGCATGTCCTATGAAGAGTGGCTGAGGACTTTGGGTTTGTCTAGTTTGGAGAAAAGGAGGCTGAGGGGCGACCTCATTGCTCTCTACAGCTTCATGAGAGGGGAAGCGGAGAGGGAGCTGCTGAGCTCTTCTCCCTGGGATCCAGCGACAGGACACGTGGGAATGGTTCAAAGCTGCCCCAGGGGAGGGTTAGACTGGACATGAGGAAGCATTTCTTTACCGAGAGGGTGGTCAGACACTGCAACAGGTTTTCTAGAGAGGTGGTCGATGCCTCGAGCCTGTCAGTGTTTAAGTGGCATTTGGACAATGTCCTACACAACATGCTTTAACCTTTGGTCAGCCCTGAAGTGGCCAGGCAATTGGACTAGATAATTATTGTAGGTCCCTTCCAACTGAAATATTCTGTTCTGACAGATGTGCAAGATCTGAATTGTACTGGTACACATTTAGTTGGTAGTTACTGGGGGTCAGGACAGAGTGAAGTGAAGTGTTTCAGCTACCATTTAAACACTTTTACGATATTTCATATGGGGCTGGCGACCTTACAGGGGAAAATCCTTGTCACACCAGCTCACCTAAATTAGTTAATTTTATATAAATGTTTTTCCTTCTCATCATTTTTTGCAGCTATAACTAGTAACACTAACTTTCATCACTTTTAATAAGCACTCAAAATTGTGCCAGTTGTCCTGCTTCAGCTAGTGAGAAAAACTAACAATTTCCCCCTGCAAAAACCTATTCATTGGGTTCAGAAAGATAAAACATACATCAAATAAAGGCTTAACTTCTGCTAACAGCTTCTATTAATAAGTTGTTAATAATCTTTATTTCTTAAAACAGACTAACATTCAATCATTGCCTAATTCTTGCTTAAATATATTTAAGCCCAGCCTTCTGTCTGCATATAACCACGTGGGAGCAAAGACTGATGCACGACAGAGGGGAGCTGAGGGAGCTTCAGGTCCTCGCTAGTGGTGACCAGTCAGTGGTTTCTCCTTTACCCTGTGCGCTGGCCTGGGCTAAGCTGCGCACCCTGTTTAGCCCAGGGCCACATTGGGCTTATTCATGTCTTCTGTGCCTCATTAGGATTTGCAGAAAGGCAAATTAGATCCTAAAAGCCTTTTTGTTTGTTTAAGAAAATCTTTTTCCAGTCATAAATCCAGTGCAGGATATTCCTAAGTGAACCAGGCTTTTTCTGTAAGATCATGTAATATTCTGATCATTTAAATTGCCAGCACAGCAGGGAGTTTATTGCTAACAATGCTGCAGTCACTAAATGGGAATTATCTGTCATCTGAATTACATCATCTACAGGCAGGGCCATTGTGAAAGCCTCATTTTGAGGAGCAATTTAACACCACACACTGTAAGGCGGCATTATACTGTACACAATCCCACCAGTGTACAACAACCAGAGTGCCACCTAGTGTGACCCGCGTTACCATCGCTGGGGCTAGAAACAAACACTGAAGTGTTAGGGACTGCTCCAAAAGGCCAAGAGTCGTGCTTGCTAAAATACTCATACTGGCCGAGAAACTCAGATCCAGAATGAAAAAATTATTTATTTTTTTTAATATATTTTAATATTCAACAAAAGAAGTCTGTAGAGTAAAACAAGACTGGTTTGCCCAAGCATTGGAAGAAACACACTGACCACCGTCTTTAACAATGTTCAAAACCCAAGCTATCATTTCCTCTCACTCCACAGGCAGAAAATTAGAAGTGAACAAACTACACCTTCAGTCTACATCAGCAGGTAAGATACATCATCAAAACCATATATGCATTAAAGACGACACATAATCTATATTTTTGCACAGCCTATATGGACTCCTAAGTTGCCACATTCATCATGAGTTCAAGACTTGACTGAGTTCAAGAAGCGTCTGGATAATGCTCTCAGTCAGGTTCACCTGGTCCTGTGTGGAGCCAGGAGTTGGACTCCATGATCCTTATGGGTCCCTTCCAACTCAGGATATCCTATGATCATAACTGTACACAAGAATCTGACCAAAACATACTGTCAAGCTTACCTGAAAGTGCAAAATTATGGTCCATATCAACCCCAAAGTCAATTTGGGATTCCCATCTGTTATGTCATCATTTCTAATGTTAACCAGTTTCACCTGTCATTGTGGAAAGAAAATACAGACAAAATTTAAACAAATATGCCACAAATACATGCTGCACTGCACAGGCGCAACTATAAAGGATGCATTACTTATTTCCCAAGCCTACTCTGTTGGGTTTTTTTAATTCTCAAAAGCAGAAAGGAATTACATTCTGGCTGTAAGCAGCCCGCCAGGAATTGCCCTTTCCCACCCACGCTGAGCTGAGAAGATTCCTCAGCTGTCACTACGCCAGCAGATCTGCTCCCGGTGCCAAACACCCTTCACCTCAGTCCATGTCAGAGGGGGAAGGTATGATTGAGGGGTAAATGACAACGAGAATACGATAATCTGTAACTGGTGTATCAGTCTCAGGGCAGTGCCGAGACCCGGGAAGCTATCGCTGCCTTTCCTTTCCCCTCTCCACTCTCCTGCATCAAAGCAGGAATTCAGCAGCAGAACTGGCCTGCTAAAACACAACCATCTGGCTTGATAAAACCAGGAATTTAGTATCACATTTAAATAACCAATGGCTTAAAAATGACAACAATTATTATTACTTCCGCTCTATCCATTCACAGTGCTATAAACATGAAATGGTTAATAGGATTACAAAAGGTTGACATTTTTGCCACTCCAATAAAGTCACATCCAGGGCGAGTTCAATAATTCTATTTTCTTTGTCATATTTTATTATTACATTTAATTTCTCTGTATGTATTATGTATCCATATAGTCCAGCCGTTAAAGATGACTCAGCTAAAAGGCATTTTATGCTTATGCTAGCAAAGTTATATGCACATGCCTTTTAACATATACCTTGTTATCAACACTGAGCAAGCAAAGGCATGTCCTTCTCTATCTGCAGACATTATCTTAACTATTAGGGAAAAAGAAAAAAACAAACAAACCACAAAATGCTCTCTTGGGAAGAGAGAGTGTATTCCACAGTTCAAAAAAAGAAATTAAAATCAATCCAAATGTTTTCCTCCCACTGCATTATAAAAACTGCGTAAGATAGTCAAATATGCCTTTTCTTTTTTTGTTTGTTTTTTCCCAAGTCAGGCTTCAAAATTATCAATATATAGGATCTGTCTGCCTTACAATCACAGTAAAGCATTGTATTTGGAGGTTATACAGGCAACCTGAGCAAGTTACCTCCTAAATACAGTTTAGAAACACCTAAGGGGGGCTGAAACTTTAACCAAATGCAAGTTCTTACTGGCAACTTGCCCAGATGACCAAAACCCTACAAGCACTTTGTACAGTAGAGCACAGCCCTCTTCATAGAACTGTGAGGCTAAAGAGAGCACAAAAACCCTCAGATCACCATTGATAGCTGCATGATGGAGACCTGCGGTTCCCAATGACACCTGCAGATTCATAAACATGAGGGTGACCTGATCCTCTATCCCCCGTTTTAATACACACCATCTGTGGTGCATAAATAAGGCATGGTGCAGCACAAGTTCAGAGGTCTCACTGCATAAAAATGCTGTTGTGACTGTCATTTCAAGTAGCCATTCATTTACTTCGTAGTGTATTTGTTCAACAGCTTGCTTAGGTTAACAGGAAAAGTTTGCTTTGAGCTCAGCGAAGCAGGATTGACTTCTCAGTGCACACACAGCACTCTGTGACCCGAAAGATAGTTCACAGTTTCACTCAAAATACGAAAAGACATCTGTTTTTATAACCAAATTCACTATCTGTCTATGGTTTGCTAACTCATATTTTTTCAAACCTTTTAAATAGCAAATAAAAACAAAAATTCAGAAAGCAGATTTCCAGTGTCAATTCATTTCGATGGATGGACAGGGAGATACTGTTTTTCCTTCCACCTATGTTTTGGACATTTTTTAATATTGCTGTTTTGCAAAAGGAGAAAGCAAGAATCCTGTAAGAGTTTAAAAGAAATTTAAAAGTGGAAAGCAACTCACAGCAGTGGAAAACCACCCAGCAGTGTGGGTTTCAAGTGCTTGGCTTAAAGGAGATACAGGTGAAACTAAGCCTCCATCTTCCACAGCCCAGCTGACTCTGCTGCCTTTCTAGGGCACCAGTTTTGCTTTCATCAGGATCAAGGCTTGAGAAAGTTTTCCCAAAACAAATATAATCAAAACAAGGAACAATACAATGTTCTAATTTCTTTGAATATGCATTTTGCACTACAAATTAGATTATGAACAAAACTGCAAACCAGCTAGTGTCTGGGCAGCATGAAAGGCAGTTAAATCTACTATAAGCAACTCCTGAGGACCTTACCCATAATTTTCTCCTCTTTAACATCATATATCACATGGAGTGTGTTGATGTTATTGCTCAGAGAAGGGAGGTGTAAAGCTACCTTTGCCACATCTCTGTTAACCATCTCAAGCACAAGATCAAACCGAACCTACACTAGCAGCTGTTATACAACATGCATAAAAGACCAAGCAGGACATGTTTTTTATTGAATAGCTACAGGTGACAAAATTTTCATTAGCATTATTAAAATTTTTACCATACCTGGCGTTTTTTCAAATAGTCAAGTGCAATTTGGACGTTCTGGAGTCTGTGAAAACGCATCCGACCTTTTTCTCGGGGCTAAAATCGGAAAACAATAGCTGTGAGATCTTCACATCAGACAAAAGAACCAACAGTCCAATTTAAAACATACCATGTAAAACAGTTGAAGCACTACAGTTTTAATGGAGCCAATACTTTTGGTGGAAAAATGTGCTTTAACAATTTTTTTTTAAACTGTAGTTGACATTTTTTAGCACAATGGATGTCAACAGAGATCAGTGGTCCCAAACTGCAACTTTGATCCATGCAGGCTGATAGCTGTTTCCCTGTAAAGTACCATTAAGGCCAAGAGGGCTAAAAAAGGCCCCACGTGAATCCACCTACAGAAACTAAACTGCAATATATTATTATAAAAGATTTACGGTATATTACGCAAATCAAAATAAAAGTAATGTCATGGACCTTTATGTTGCTCTGGTAAATTCTGTGATGGAAAAGCTTACCTCTGTATGCAACTTTATGATTTAATGTTGTTTATTTATGGTATGACTGCATAATCATTATGATATCGATACATATTTCTTTAAAGCATCTAATAAAGATAATACATTCCTCCAAACAGAATAATACAACTTATACAGTCCTTGAGTGTGTTTAAACTCTTGAATGGGGCAGAACATTATAAAGTGTGAAAAAACCTAAGAAGTCACTCTTCTCAAAGCAAAGTCAAAACTAGCAAGAAGAAACTGTAAAATAAGCATGAGTGGTGTGTTAATGGAAAAATGGCAAAACTGCATGCAGTTAGTGTAAAATCACCAAGAAGAAGAATCACACAGAAAAAGCATACTTTACTTAGCTGTCAGATCAGCAATGGGAAAGCAGTTAAATTTATATCATCACCACCACCACATCCAAATCCTTCTATTCTTCTTCCTTAGTTCAGATTTTTCACAAACTTTCACAGCAATAAACTGAAGCAGACTATAATTGCTAGGGATCAGCCATGAATATGAGTATTTCCTCAGACAATCACCACGAAACACACAGAGAAGCCTCAACTGCCTTTCCCCCCACCCCGTGGAGTACCAGATGCTTGCCAAAAGGAAACATGGGGAAATGGAGTTGAATAAGAAGCATAAACTAAAACACAAAGAATTTTAATTTCCATTACAGAACCTTCGATTTAGCCCCTTTTTTTTCACACTGACAGCCCAGGATCAAGCCCTGCAGCCCTTGCTACCGAGTAGCTTCCCCAGATGGAACGAAGGACTGCAGATCTGGAACTTGGTTTTCCACAACAAAGGGGGCGTAACAAATCCCAAACTATATAGTTAGGTATAGCATCTCAGAGGGGAAATATTTTTTAACAGACAGCTAAAATGCAGCATTTTGAGTTATGTTATGCCCCAGAAAAAAAAAAGCACACAAATTCTGCTGAAATGACAACTGCAGCGCAACACACAGGGAGCCAGGGTGGCCCTTGGGCCCTGTGACAGCACATTGCTTTAGCAAACGCTAATAACGTGAGGTCTACAAAGGCATGATACAGCTCACTTGGACTAACAAGCACTCAGCATTTTACACCTTATAAGTAGATATTTCCCTTCTGGATGGTTAAAATACAGTGGAACAATAATTCAGCATTTGTTGTGAGAAAGATAAACCCTGCAAACAATCTGTATACTTAGTAGCCACTACACGGAGCTGTCACTTAACTTCTACTTTGCCTCTCTGCTTTGATAAAAATTACTATTATATTTGATAAATTCTAACAAATAGATCTGCATATCCGAATGACCTCATTTCAAAATATTATCCAATATTATGTCAAATACACCTTGGGTCCAGTAGACTGGTGCTTCTAATTAAGACAAATCAATTGTTGGCCATTGACTTCACAAAGGAGAGCCTTCAAGTCTTCATCTAACTTACTTATATATGGACAATACTGTTTGCAAGTAAAAACAAAAATTTTGGTTTAATGGAATTATGGTATTTCCCTATTTATTATTTTAAAAGATCATTTTGTAACATCTCAATAATGTTTTCCAGTGCACATTTGCGCCAGGGTTTTGTACAGTGTAATGAAAGAAAACAAACAGAAATCTTGAACATTTGTATTTTGGCTGTTTGCAAAAAAGCTGAATAAAAATTTGTCTTTTCCATACCTCCATCATAAACATACATATCCTGGTTTACCAACGCCAGTTCTTTTGTCCTTTCTACAGCACACTACTGCAGCACACCAAACTAAGAATTTACATGAGCAGACACCACACTTCAAACACTACGTTAGTACAGTTACGGGGGTCGGCACCTACCCCCTTATCCTCATCCTCCACATCCTCATGCTGTTCATTTGCGCATGCTTCTGTTGAACTCACCAACCGTAAGGTCTTCAAAAAATCTCGCTCTCTTGGCTAATGAATATAACAGACAGGAGACAGGACAGCAAAAACACAAGACAGACCACAAATGAAAAGAAGAGCATGAAAAGAAGAACATAATGAAGAGAACAAATACCAAGCAAAGGAAGTAATGCTCACAAAGAAAGGAAATGACACCTGAGGAGTGTGTTATACAATTTCAGGGACATTTTATCCTTGCTATTTGTAAGTTACTCCCTTTAATGCGAAGGGATATTAAGCATCCAATACTTGTTAAATGAAAAATTGTAAACAAAAGGGAAGAACAGAAAGAATAGCGCATTATTAAGAAAGGAAGTCTCGCTGACCACATGGAATAAAGAGAACAGACTGCATTCCCCCACAGAATTCATAGTGGAGTATTTTACCAACAGAAATACAACTTGTGTCTTTGGTATCAAGTCACAGATTATGGAAAGTATCAAAGAAATCTCCAGCAGTCGATATGCAAAGAGTTAACAAACAGAGCAAACGTGTACGAAACAAACCGGAACCACTGCATTCTGATCTAAAACCTTACCAAGGTGTCTCCAGAAAGGACTTCTAAAAGTGAGATCAAGTTATGTCCATCTCTTAGGTCTTCATATAGGTCATTCACATGCTTTCGAACCTGCACAGATAAACACAAAAATTAAGTATAAGATCCCCATTTATACCCGAGAATTCACACTCGTATTAGTGCATATCTTTTAATATATACCAATAAACCTCAGATATACCTCAGCACGATTTTCAAATATATTCACTTTCATGACAAATTTACAAACCCAAATTAATTGTAACAGACAAAATTCACTTCTATATCTGCACTCACACAATTCCATTACATTTTATTTCATTTTACTGAAAAGGAAAAGAAAAACAGTATGAAGTTATGGGGTAATGAACGCATACAGCAATGACAAAAATCAGTATCTGATGATTTAAACAGCACCAGATATCCACCTATTTTGACCTAAATAATGACGACTAACAGACAACACTAGCTATATCAAATGAATTGTAAAAAAAATACAGAGCTAAATCCTGTCTTGACATGCGTATATCCTCAGCGTCTCAGTTCACTCGTGTCAGGCCAAAAGTCAACACACTTTCTGGCCTTCAACTTATTACTAACCAAAGCATACTACTATCCACGTTTAACAACATGTTTTGTCACCTCAGATCTCCCAGTACTTAGTGAGTTTTCCCAACAGCTCACATCCACCTTGTCCACCCTACCAAAGAAATATGCCATTGGGTTGATCTAGTGAAGCCAAGGACAGGCACAGCCCTTCCTACCAGCCATGCCGGTGGCAGAGGTTCCAGCTCAGTAACATTCTAGCAGCGGCAGGTACCAACCCAGCCAACCCACTCCTCTGGTGCCCCCAAAGAGATGGTCAGCCTTTGCCAGCTGACCTCATTCAACTAAATTGAGTTCTGCCCCTCTACTCTGCTCTTGAGAGACCCCACCCCAGAGTACTGCGTCCAACTCTGGGGGCACCAGTACAGGAGAGACATGGAGCTGTTGGAACGAGTCCAGAGGAGGGCCACAAAGATGATCAGAGGGCTGGAGCACCTCTCCTATGAGGACAGGCTGAGAGAGTTGCGATTGTTCAGCCTGGGGAAGAGAAGGCTCTGGGGCAACCTTCCAGTACCTAAAGGGGGCCTACAAGAAAGCTGCAGAGGGACTGTTAACAAGGGCAGGTAGTCATAGGACAAGGGGTAATGGCCTTAAGCTGAAGGAGGGTAGATTTCAATTAGATATTAGGAAGAAATTCTTCACTGTAAGGGTGGTGAGGCCCTGGAACAGGTTGCCCAGAGAGGTTGTGGATGCCCCCTCCCTGGCAGTGTTCAAGGCCAGGCTGGATGGGGCTTTGGGCAACCTGGTCTAGTGGAGGGTGTCCCTGCCCATGGCAGGGGCATTGGAACTAGATATCTTTAAGGTCTCCTCCAACCCAAACCACTCTATGGTTCTATGCTTCTATGAGAAGGGCTGATAACCAGCAGATCCTGGGAGGCCAACCATGAGTGAGGGAGCAGATGTAATGAGGAGACAGACAGCTGTCTGTCCTAACTTTTCTGACAGGCACAGCAAAGCTGGGAGATGTCTCCATCCACAGGCCAACTTCTTGCTTCTTAGCGTTAGCTTACTTAGCTCAAATACAACTTTATCTGAAATTTCTTTAACAATTTCAGCCAGTTGCTTTTTAAACATGAAACAAAGGGCCTCATTCCTCAGAAGCAGAAATTTTTGACGTTGCCAGCCAGGGCAGAGAGCTTTCCGGCTAATGTCAGTTCCCTGGCATTCCCATTGAGGTGCCAAATCAGAAACTCCCTAAGCTTCCAGAGGATAAAATATGACATCAGAAAGTTCTTCTGAAGTTACTACCTCTACTAGAGACAAACTGTACTTCCAATATGAGATCTACGGGACACTCCCCTGACTGCCAACATCTCTGCGCGTCTGACAAAGGCAGCAGGAATCAACCTAGATCTTCGACTTTATGTGAGAGGTCTGTTTATCTGACTTTCGGGGGAATTTCTAGATCCATCTTGTTGAATAAATATCTACCTCCATATTGATGATTAGCTTCATAAATGCTTTTAGTTCAGGTTTTCTTACTTCAACTTTTAAGCATGACATTACCCTGTTTTTACAAAGACCATCATCTTAATTGGAAATAATATCAGAGCCTATTTATGCTCGTGCTGAACACTAGCCAGAACAAGTCATCTAGAAGACTCTTCCATAAGGAATTACAACTGGTATTTTCCAAAACGTTTATAGACTCTACATACGCAGTCGTGTTACGTACATACCAGAACTCTTACATTTACACGTAGCTTATACACATATGCAAAATAATGTCATTTTAATTCTAGTTGTGATTTTTTAAAAAATCCTGTAAGTAATAATTTAAAAAAATTCCAGGAGAAATATTCTTTGGTAATACTGAAGTACTGTTAAGCTGAACAAAGAAAGAGAAGAGATGCACTCCCATTACATCTGTGGTGAAAAAAAGAAAAGGGAAACCTCAAAGATATCATTAAAGCCCCTGATATTTGATTTGATTATGCTAAATACTTAAAAGATGAAAAGCACAAGGGTCTTTAATTTTTAACTGAAACCAACTGTGACTTTATATTTTTCTGTTCAAAGAACTATGCTGAACTGAGTGCTAAACTCTTCCTGACAAAAGCAGGCAAGTTTTCTTTACAATAAAAGCCTGTGAGATTGTTCCTTGCTCCTCCCTGCCCGTCCAGCCAGGACATGCCACTCTCCACTGCCCTTAGGAGAACAGAATCCCAAGCCAGAGCAGCTCCACAGGGCAGGCTAGTGACCAGAGGCATGGGAGGACATCAGGTTAAGGTCAGAGGAAGGAGGTATACATCTAAGACACTGCACCCGCGCAGCTGGAGAGCTACCTGTGAAGCAACCAGTCAATGCCCACGCTCTTTTCAACACAGAACTCATGGGAGTTGCCCAACGTGCAGGTATCTGAATTGTGGGATGAGAAAATACTACCATTTCTAGTCTGCCTGCTTTTATTTTCCATTAGACACAGGATAATTTTGTTATCCTGCTGCTCTGTTTCTCACAACACACATTTGTTGACCTTCTGTTTGTTTCTTGTACTCCAAGGTTTCCAAAGCGTTATGGGGACAACCATCTTCCCCAACTTATCTCTCTAGAAATCACAGATGCTGCAGAGATGAACTCATACCGTGTATGAAAAAAGTGGCACAGAGCTGGCAAAACAGGAAAACCAGCAGTACGCCTTAGACGTCTGCCTTAGTTCTGCCATTGGCTGACAAATACTGTGAGGATTAATTATTTAGGACATACTACGTCGGTATGTTGGTACAGGACAATATAATAAGGAATTTCTTCCAATACTCTGAGCAGCAGATGTGCACCTAAAAAGATGTATTTGGGCAAACGATGTGCAGCAAGCACATTTACTCAAAGCAGAAGATCACTTCTTTTAAAAGGAGCATACGAGATTCTACACTGCCATTTGAGAAAAAGCTTGTGAAATTATCGCTGTCACTTGGGCAAGTCTTGTCTCTTGACATATATAATGAATTCTTAGATCTTTAAACTCACAAGAGTTTTGGTGCCACATTCAGCCTCCTTTGGAATGCGTAGTACCACAAGTACTATAGACACAGATGGGGGACCCTGGATGGATCTGTGGGATCTGCTGAGACCCACAGCAGTTCATAACAGTTCTTGTTGCTTTTCAATAAAATAGCAGACTTGTCAGCCCTACATTTTGCAAGGTCCACGTGCAAAGTAGGTTACACGCTGCCTTGGGCAACTTTTTGCAATATACCCACGTGAGTGTGGCAGATTTGATAATTTGGGCATGAGAAGAGATTCTTTAAGGAAGACGTGGGAGATACTGAGTGGCTGAGGGGCATCTGACAAAACTTAAACAAGAGAAGCAAAATGGCTTCATCAAGTTAAAAGGAGACAGGGAGAATTTAAGGCCCTGTTCCAGAAGTGATTCATCTTCTGATCTTCATCTTCTGGCATGTATACTATGATGTTTGTGGTAAGGAAAGCTCCATTCCCCTTGATATGAGCATGAGATATTTTCATATCACATCTTCCCAGTAAGCTCAAACTTTACAGTCTAGTGCCTTGGGGGAACCTGCACTACCACTACTAAAAAACAGCTTTTAAAACCAGAGCAGTCACAGAGCTGCACTCTTGCCCCCCAGACCCCCGCACATTAGGCACTTGACAAATGAAGACCACGAAGGTGGCTGTCACCGCCGAAAGCCAGCAATCTAATACCCTGCGTAACTCGCATAGCTTTAGCATACTGTTGAGCTGACACATCTGGTTGTCCTTACAATCAAGTTGCTATCGGTTCCAACCTCATGTACCATTCTGCTTCTGCAGTGAAAGACCCTGACCCGCCGGGCTTGGCTTCCTCCTCTGTGGGCTGGCGTCACAGTAAATCTGTCACCAATGCCCTCAGCCTGCCTGGTTCTCGTTTCCACCGACAGAGAACAAACGTGTGATTCAGCTGCCTTGGCACACACCTATAGGACTGGTTTATGTTTATGCTTAAGGGGCATGCTGCTTGGCCTCCACCCGCTTCTCCAGAATGACTAGGGTTTGCCCAAGCCCTGCTGGCCAGTCCCCCAGTGATGTCTGTCCCAAATACCCTTACGCATCTCCAATGGTCCTAGATGTCCATACTTAGGGAACTGAACCTGCACCCAATGATATCTATTTTTGCTATGGGTCACAGCAAAGAAGAAGCCATCTTCCATGGCAAGCCTGTTTTTTACAACTTTTCTTGATATTATTAGTTGCGTTGTGCTGATACTGAAAAAAAATCTACAGTTTTACACAATAAAACCACAGACTGCTTATGCTTGTGTGGGTAGAAGGGGAAGGACTGTCCCTTCTGCTTCTGCAAGTGAAACCAGCTTGGTCTTGAAAAGGATGGACAGAAGATGCACAGGCTAGAGGACAGTAGGAAGGTTGCTCTAACACTGCCACACCTCTACTTTTTAGTCAGGCCTGTTGCAATAGGATGAGGGATTATGGTTTTAAACTGAAAGACAGTAGATTTAGACTACAGAAGGAAGAAATTTTTTACAATGACGGTGCTGGGGCACTGGAACAGGTTGCCCAGAGAGGTGGTAGATGCCTCATCCCTGGAAACATTCAAGGACAGGCTGGCTGGGGCTCGAGCAACTCGATTGAGTGGAAGATGTCCCCGCTCACTGCAGGGGGGTTGGACTAGGTGACCTTTAAAGGTCCCTTCCAACCCAAACCATTCTATGATTCTAAGATGATTCTATAAAGACACACAAGAATCACACCCTTTTTCTTATTCAGAAGTAAATGTGGCAGGAAAATCGAGTTATGGCCCTTTCTGTGTATACAGTGGGTGCACATCCACCATACAATTAGAGAGACCTCACAGACATTCGTGTTATGGTACGGCCTGCTCCAGACCAGCACCTAAAACACAAGGGAACATGTTCTCGACTGAAAGAGCATAGGAAGGAGCAGAAACAAACACTAATATGCCACATAATCTGGAGTCAAAGCAAAAGAGGCAGGAGAGAGCGTATAATCAGATCAGGCAGGAATAACTAGAAGTAACTCCCATGTACCAGAGGCCACCAGGAACTCCCTGAGGGAGCTGAGACAACTGTGGTGGCCCTGTCAGGCTGCAGGGCTTGGAAACAAGGCAGAGTTCTGTGCTCACACCCTTGCAAAATTATCTGTCTTTTTCAGGGTAAAGAAAGCAGACTACTGTAATTGAGTATCTTTCTTAATATCGGGATTCTCCTTATCTATGTTATAATTAAGCTGAACTGACTGTTAGGAGAACATGCCAAACCAGACCTTTTCTTACGGTTTCCAGAACAGCCAAAAACTAGAATCAAATTTGAATCACATTTACTTTGAAAAACTGAAGTTCAGCTGACAAGCTTTTATAAAATCAGTGTCATCCCCAGGCATTATCAAGAATTATAATATTGCAGATGCAACAGAGGCTTCTCAGACCACATAGCCTGGCAAAGTCTTTTCAAGTACCGTTTCTTTGCTTCTGGAAGCAAAGTTAATTAAATGCCCGACACAGACATAAAGCATTACCACTCTTCCAAAGGAAAATGGGATAAGGCTCAAAAGTTAGAACTGTAATGGGTGTGTTTGGGAAAAAAGGGTCAGGCCTTAATTACCACTGAGGTCACTGATAAGTCCAAACGACAGCTGGCACTAGGCCACCGCGATTTGCACAATAAACTTTGAATTTATTCTTTAAGAATCTGATTCAGTGCCACGGAAAAAAGATCCCTTAAGACTCCCATTCACTCCAGCTACAGTAAAATGCTTTTGTCCTAGAATAGACGCAGATAGTTAAGAGCTCCTGTAATTACACTATTCCACAGAAAATGTCATCAGCATTCAGACTGCTGAAAAACTCCTGTGGCCACTGTATGAGAACCTGACATCCTGAGGAGTTTCCCTTGTGTCTCAGCTTCCTAAAAATGTTTTTAAAAGACAAATTGTATCAAAAACTCTAGTCATAAGGAAGTAGATTTCTGTAAGTTTTGAAAATTTGTATGCTTTAGTCCTTTCACCTTTGAAAATTAAGGAATTGCACTGGCAGGTCTAACTGCACGATAACAAACCTATGCCATGAGTAAAGAATGAAGAATAAAAAAAAAAATCTCATATGTAAAGTTTTATTTATGTAAAAAAATAAAGGTTTACTAACCAACACACGCAGCATGTTTTATGACACATTCTAAAATTCTGAACACGTTGTAACAAGATCCTTGCTTAAATGCAGCACATAATTGTCAAAATATCAGATTTGTCAAAGTACTCCCACGTGACTGATTTGCCAAACAAGGCTGCTTCCTCAAACATCTTCAAGACTACTTATTTTGCTCTGCAGACCTTTTCGCTTGCCCCATGTAAAGCACTCAATACGCAGCAGGGCCATTCCACCTCGGGTAACTGCCGTCCCAATGGGTGCTGAGCTGCGGTCCGTGGCCAACGTGATGTCATGCCAGGAGATCAGGGAGCCGAAGCATTACATGCAGACTGACATTCTCCCCCTGAGTCTCTCATGCTTTCTAATCACCTTACTTTAAACCCAAAATTTATTTCTGGAGGGAAAACAAACTGCAAATACACACCCTGGTCACGATCTTTTTCTCCTGGATCCTATAATAAACCGCACCCGTCCTCTTAAAAACAAACAGCCACACAAGTCCTGGCAGAATTTAATTGCTGGCTAACCCTGCGGCAGTGACCTCCCTGGGGGCAGAGCCCTCCCTGGCGTACGGGCGCAGAGCACAGGCAGTGGGGCGCTGGGCTGCAGACGGTGCTGTTCCCCCGGCCCCGCGCAGGACCACATGCTTGGGGGCTGGACGCCCATCGCCCAGGACACCAATGGCACGGGCCCGCAGCCAGGGCTGGCAGCCAGATGGCACAAAGGGAAAAACTTGTGCTCGGCCTCTTTGGTGCACCTGTACACTTGCAAGCCAAGTCTGGGAAATCTAGTTTTAGGTCCAGTGGTCCAAAACTCACTTTCACTCTTTTCTTTTGCTCACCAGTCTGATAATCCCCTCCACGGGAAACATTTCTAATAGTTCACTTAAAATAAATAGTTCTTTATTTCACACTCAGGAATAATTTTCTAGCTGCTTGATTTGTTCCCAGATATTATTTCTCCTAAACAGCAGACACAGCTAATGATACTCCATTTCATAAAATTCCTTTATGATTTCAAATACTTTTACTAAGTCACATTTAAACAAGTCTCCTGCACGAAGCGAGTTCAACACCCTGATCTGTCTCTCTAACAAATATTTTCTAATTGAAGATTCATCCTTGACTGCATCCTTGGATTCATTCTTCACTTTCTCATCTGACCAATGCTCTACACTACATTAGCATGAGAACTTTGCGCTTTGAACACGCTTTGTGTGTTCCACCCCTCTAAAGCCCTATCCTTGTATATAAAAAGCTTAGATCAGTCACTTTTTTGGTTTGGGGTTTTTTTTTTTGCATTAACCTTCACATTTCTTCCAGACAATTGATCATCCGATTAATCCATTGCTTTTCCATCCTCTATTCTGCATTTTCACTCTAGCCTTCAATTATTTCACATCTGGATAATTCTTAATAACCATAAAAAAGATACTTGTATGGCTTTAAGGTAAATATACTATTACTCAATTTAAAAACCAAACAAATCCAACAAACCAAACAAAAAAATCTCAGACCATTGCTAAATCTTGTCCTTACATTTTTCTTTGCATCTTCCAAAATTTGGTTTCACGAAATGCATTCCAATATTCTCCTAATCTCCAAATCAGCAGTCTGCAAGTATGCAAGCAGGTGCATTAATCATGCCTATCTATCAAACAGTAGGACATAACCATGCACATCCATGAGTCCTTTTGTGAATGTCAGCAGTTGTGTGATATTTGAAACACAAGTATTATACAGAACAACTTTAACCAAATGTCCTAAGTGTCAAAAATCCTCCTTTCTACCTTTTCCTGCGGAAAAATAAATCTTGTCTCCATTCCAGCTCACACATCTCAAATCTTTTTGAAGAATGGGCTGAAATGTTCTCTCCAACTAACACTGGTCCAGCCGCTCAGAATACCTCCATGGGTCCAATTCCCCTTATTCATCACCCTCATCACAGCACTACCCTCACTGTTTTTAACACTTGCACAGTCTTGGGCAGCTGCTTGTAACTCTGCACATTGGGATCAGCAAATCCATCTGAACGGAGCCCATGTGGCATAGATTCACAAGTTCAGCAGAAATGGACATCTACTAACATAAAATGGACATCTACACCATTATTGCTACAATTTAAAATCCTAAAACATTAAAGTTGCAGAGATGTCCAGCCAACTTTAGTATCTACTTCACCTTCATTCCACGGCAGCTCTCAGTGAGCACAAGGGACAGATGTGACATATGTCATGCAAGGTCCCGTGCAACTCCACGCACGCTCCCAGCCCACTGACGCTTCTTGCACCAGTTGTGATCTTAATGCACAGCATGTCCATATCTCTTCCCTCTTCTGCACCTCAGTAACCCTTTAAGATTTTTCCTCAAGGCAGTACTCTTTGTTCAGATGCTTTTGTGTACAAGATTATATAAAGAGTCTGAGAATTGATGCACATTGAAGTCACTAATTCAATGAAAATACAAGCTTTGGTAAACAACTTGGAGCGATCAGCTCTAAGACTCAGAAGCTGAATATTACTTTGCCAGAGAAGGGCTGGGCCTTACTAGGCTGTTGCAGAATAATACAACTGTAAGGCTAAAAAACACTGAACAGATCACCTCACCTGAGCCAGCGCAGTGGAGCAGACTGAGTTTGGCTAGAACACACCAGAGATGCTTCTCTAGTTTATTCTTGAAAGTTCAAATGAAGGAAATATGATATGCGTTACATACACTTCAGTGTTTTACTATGCTTACTTGCTTTTCGGAGAGGGGGATTTTTTCTTGCTAATCTTCAAACTAAATGTTCTTCTGTAAACTAAGCTGATTTTTTTTTTTGTCCCTCCCCTTAGAGCCTCAGAAAACACTTTTTCACCAGCATCTGCATAACCACTTTTTACACACTGACGACACGTTATCACGTCTCCCTTCAGTCTTCTCTGTTTCAGACTAAACAAACTCAATTTATCACAATCTGTCCTTGATCTTCCAAGAAAACTTCTTATCTTCGTACTGCTTTATTACAGACAGCTGCAAACCTCTTGTCGCAATGATCAGGAGTTGCGCAGCCAGGAGGAAATTTCACGACCACGTGCCCACAAGCACGCTCATGTGTCTACAAAAAGGCGGAATTACAAGCTGTCTCCTTGTCTCCTAAGCACCATGCTGACCGATGGGCAGGGTGCAGAGCTCTTCTGTAGTTCCTGGAGCTCCCTGGGCATAAGCCAACGCAGCCCAGTGCAGATGATGGAACCTGTAAGATTCGTGGCAGGGCAAGGGTGACACTTGCTGCTGACAACATGACAAAAGGCCTGAGTCAGAGAAAAGTGCAGCCGCAGTGTTAGAGAAACAGGGGTATCACTGCAAGGATGAAGTGACAGAGCTTGAATCCTCACTTGAGGATGCGGCACGGCAAGGGCAGCAGGCGCTTGGATGCCATCTCTGGGTGGAAGGGAGATGGGTCCTTGCTCATGGTTGCAGCCTCCCACAGCCAGACGCTGCTGCTGCTGCAGCAACAACCGATGGCAGCCATGACAGCAGCAACAACCGATGGCACTGGCTCTTCGGCTCTTCCTAGTGCCGGTTGTACCTGCAGTTACAGCTGTTACTGATGGCAATGTCCAAGCAAACTGTATCTGGGATCCTTTTGTTCAAATTTTGTGACAGTAATCTGCATGTCAGAAAATGTAGATACACCATGTACACCGCTTCTCTTTTGTCCACCTGCTTTTGAAGACCAGTTGTTCCACATCTTCCCAGGGAGAGAAATTAGCCTGTGAGGTCTGTAACTTCCCATCCTTTTCTTCTGCTTGGGAGAGTGGTATTATGCTTACTATAGCTGCAGACACCTAGGAGTCCCCAGTCCTCTCTGAATTCTTAAACAGAATGATAAAATGCCATCTATCACTTCAATTAGTTCCTAGCTATTGGGTGAATAAAGCTGTGCAACCAGAAAGCACATAACTTACCTAAATATTCTTCAATCTGCTCTTTCCTTACCTGAATTTCACCCTCATCTTATTAAAACGTGTTTTGTCAAGTCAGTCTTGTATAGACTGAAGAGGCCAGAGTAATTCAGACTTTTCTACACCATTCAATACTAGTTCTCTTTTTTCTTCCTTGGTAATACATCCATATTTCTCCCTCCTTCTTCATAATCTGACATAATTACAGAACCTTTCTCCTGTGAACTTTCATGTCACACTGCAACTCCTCCTGGACCTTCTACTTGTCTGATTTTACCCCACCACGCTTTACAACTAATTTATACAAATCTTTAGTCCTGCTGCCCTTATTTCCACTTCTTGTATGACTCCTTTGTATTTCACACATCTCTTACAAGTAGCAGTATATTCTATACGATGCCTCCTATCTGTCCTGCCTGCCTGCAGCCTGCTTTTGTGCCTCCAACACGAATGCCTTCAATGACTGCCAGATCTCCCACGTTCCTCCCTCTCCTGGATTACTTCCCCAGGAGACCCTACCTATTGCTTTCCCCAGATCTGCTGCTTAGAAGTTCATTGTCCTCTTTTTTACTTCTCACTTCTCTCTTTGCCTTGAAAGGTGAGCCTGGGTTTTTGCAATCTCTTGCTGTTAAGCTACCTTCACTTTTTAAATTTTGAAGCGGTCCCTCCCAATCAGTCCAGACCTAACTAGTGACTTTCCAAACCTGACAGGCTGAAGGTCTCTCTGGCCGGCACTTCTCTCACAAGACACACGTCCTTGCTGGAGGCAGCCACCCCAACTCCTGCAGCAGGCAGGAAAAACAACAGCAAGTGTCCCCTGACCTGGTTTGCACACCTGCTTGGGGATGAGCTGAGCTGTGCCACAGAAATGCCTCTCTCTTGCAGAGGCTACTGAGGGCACCTTTGTAGGTGTTCAAATGCAGACCTCCGCATCTGCTCCTCCTGTCAGCTACGAGATAAATGATTTTCCCCACTGCTACACAGTCCTGTCCTTCCAACTCTAGCTAGTGACCAAAAATCTACCATCGACTTCCTCGTTCCAGTTCAACGCCTCGAATCGACAGCAACCATGGTCACCTTTTGTCCTGTTTTGTCTCTGGCCAGTTATACCGTGCACCCAGTTTTCTTCACCCTTCATGCTTCCAACTTGTCCTCGCCTTTCCAGACCTGTACTACGTGCTGCCAAATACAACTTATCAGGGATGGATTGTTTAAAATATGCAAATGTAAACTTGGCCAATAAATCTGGCTTTCACAGCTTGAAACTACAGGGATGCACTAACTCCAACCAAAGGCAATACACTCCACACCTGCCTAAATTAGGTAAAATATAAGGTTGGCAGATATAATGTTATTCTGATGACAGTCAAGGTACTCTAGGTAGGGGAGGATTTTAAACATTCCCTGTTCAAAGCACCATAAATGCCTTTAACAGATAACACATGCTTCTTTAAGGGAAAAAAATATTTATTCTGATGCCCTCTTAGGTCCTCATGCAGTCACACATCTACATTACCTCAGGGTAAGCCTAGCCTTCCAAATTACAGGCAATATTGCTGGAGAACTAACTATTTAGGTAATGTTTATGACTGAATGTTTGAAGTTGCTCACTGGAGTCCGTGTACTGGGACAAATACTACTCCCACTGGAGCCAATGGCACAGTTACACTGGCCCCATGGGAGCAAGATCAAGCCATAGTATTTCTAAAGTAATATATAAATGATTATTAAATACGGATACATCAAAAGTATATAGATAAAAAATAATTCCATGCATAATTTAGCAATTAATTAAAAAGCCAACACTTAATTGCAAATGGTGGAATTTTATCTCTGGCGATCTCAAAGGAATAAATAATATTAAATAAAATCTATGCTGAGAGCTAATTGCAAACAATGAACCCACAAAAAGAGAATTAATTAATATATTAATACATTAGTCTATCATAGGAAACACATTGATTCCAGTGGTTCTATTTGACCACGCAGTTATCTCATGGTAGACTTCATTCTCTCTTTCATATATAAGCACTTATATAAAACAATTTTTTTAAAAAGCCACAATAAAAGGGACCATAAAAGCATACAGTATGCTCCACTGGTTCAATAGTGCTGCATACCGTAAAAATATCAATGTGCTCAAGCAATCATATATTTCATGCATATTTAATTTACTGTTTTCAATTATTCTCTTTCCTGCTCCCAATTAGTCATGAAGTCTGAATGCATTAAAGAGGATCAAATAAACTTGAAATCTGTGGCACAGTTTTTATGGACTTGGATTTTTATTTATTTGCTTGCAGAGAGATTTTTGCGATGCAGTTTATTATTAGCCTTTAAAACTTTGTACAATTTCCTCCTCTTTTTCAGCTTTAACTTCTGGCATTCTGTCACTACTTTTCCTCACCGTCTCTCAGTTACCTCCCTCCCTTGTCTAAACTTTGATTAAACACCAAAAAAGTCCTGAGTTTGTTTGCTGATCTGCTTTGCAAACAGCTATAGATTATACTAAGCAGATGAAAGATGCTCTGCAGTTTACCTCCAAGTGGAAGATTTTTGAAAAATTTGTATGCAATGCAGTGTGAATAAACTGTATTGTGCAAAATCTGGGGATAACAGCAAAATCAAATACTACTTTACACCATTAACTGATGATCTTCTTCAAGAGTTATTTATTTTTCAGAAAGAGCATGTCTCAAAAAAAGAAAAGCACCTCAAGACCTTTTAGAATCTTCCTGAATACACAACAGCAAAAATTTTTAGGAGAAAAACTGAAATATTCTTCTGTCCACCAAGCAGACAACAGGCCTTGCTGAACAATAGAAAAAACAAAATAAAGGAGGAAATGCTGCTACTTCAGCTCCACTCAATGCCTAAAGCAAGCTGCATGCCGTGCTGGAAGTGGGATTTTACAGGATTTGCTCCCAACACAGTTTGCAGCAGCTGTCAGAAATAACTAGGACGAATACATAGAAGACTCATTTAGATGCACTAGCACAGCAAGCAATCTTTGTCTTATTTTCCTTAACACAGGGAAAAAAACCAAAACATACTTTTTCCAAGTTAAATTGAGACTTTTTTTTTTTTAAAAAAAGTCACTACCATTAGACTAGCACCAGATGCCTCATCTCTTAAAATAAATATAAACATAGAGCTAAAAAGCATTCATTTCTAAAAGAGGAGGAGGTGGGGAATTTTAAATACCAGATTAACTGCATGGCTAAAGAGAAGATACTGCAGAGTAGTGCTATCTAAAATGCTAACCACTAGCATCAGTGAAGTGCCAACTTTCAGCAAGGGAATGACAGCGCTGTATCAGGAACAGTCTCTCTGCCATTAAGGGCATACCTGAACATTTCACGAAGCAATCGATCTAAGTGGCCATTTGCAAACCCTGTGCAGCGCGAAGGACGCACAGGAATCAATAACTTCAGGTTTCTACTCTGAATTATTCATTCAGTCTTTGCACAACAAAAAGCTGCTCACTCTCTCTAATGCATTATCACTGCAACACAGTACATGATTTTCAACAGGGAGCTTTCAAACAATAGTTTTAAAAGCATTTTAGTCCTGCTACTTATAAAAGCCTTCTCGTTCATAAGACCTTTAAAAGTGACTCTTGGAGCAACTAATGGCTGTGCAGGGATGCTGCCCATTGCTCCCATCACCTGCATGTTTCTCCCAAGGTCCGGTCAGCCGAAGGTCCCAAGCTGCGAGGGGCAGGGGGTGGTGGGGCTCACTGCCGGAGCCATGGCCAGGACAGCCCTCCCTCCCCAAGGCGGTGCTCAGGCACCCCAGGGTCCCCTATTACTGCTAGAAGGTCAGTTAAGAGGCTCTCTACAACCTTTTCTTCCATGAAAAAGAAGAAACATTTTCCCTTGGAGGGGAGAAACCTGGGTGTTCACCATATTTTCCCCTCAGAGCACTGATTTAGCCAGTCTATGGTTGCCTTGCCTTTAGTCGTGTTTTCTGTACATCATAATTTCTGACAAAGAAACTTCAAGTATTTCAAAATATCCCATTTAATCTGTCAAGACTAAGATCTGGCACTAGAAAAATATTTTTAAATTGGTTTGAGAAAGGAACTGAACAACAAAGAAGAATCTGTCTGGGTTTACTCCTTTTTCATCATCAACTTTTTTTATTTTCTTTTATCTCATCCTGTCCCTGTATTTCACACTTCTCTCGTTCCCTCTTTAGGTTTGGGGTTTGGTATTCAAAGAAGTGTCAGGAAGAATTTCTGGGCTTTCATGGAAGTTGCATTTTTCTTTGGGTGCTTTAGGACCATGTGAACGCTACACTAGAACGAAACCCCTTTCTTCCACAAATGTACCTGTTCTTGTTACATCAAAGGGTACTTACTGCTGGAGCAAGTACTGGAATTTAATAATCTATTTTGACAGCGGCAAAGTGAAAGACTTGCTGGAAGCAGCAGCAGGTTTAGAGAAATGAAGAGCAGAGATCTCTACCCCACTGCCGCACGACACAGGCATGAGAGTTTCTCCCTGGAAGCTCATACCACAGCAGCAGGCGAGTCTGAAGTCCAGAATCTCACCTCTCCAGCCCGTATGTCAACAAGAAGTAAAAGATAACATTTAAACCAGAGCCCCACCATCAGACATTAAACAGCAGCCTTAGCAAGTGCAATGCTCTAATCAGCCCTTGGAAAATCTATTATCAATTCAAAAGGAAAACTTCAGCATTTAAAAAATGCAGTGACAGTCCACTTGATCTTAAACTGTGGAATTCAAAGATAACTTGAGCAGCTGAATTTTGCAAATACACATTATGTACCTGTCTCTAAAACTACGTATCTCAAGATCATTTGCAGGAAATATTTCTGCAATGACTATGTTTCTGGTTTAGCAAAGTACACGAGTACATGCTTAACTAGTCAGCTGAAATGACAAGGGACTAATCTTAAACACTGAATCTTATATACTACGCATTTATATGCTTTAAATCTAATGCAACTAAAGATGTGCAACGGAGTCCAGAAAGGTAAATATTTCCCAGCCATCTTGATGTTTGTGGTTACTCAGTGAATCCTATAAATACAGAATTTAATTAGAAGAATGATAGTAAGCTTCCATGCCATCCCCTAACAAATGATGGTAACCTGTAAAAGCATTGTGCTGCTGACCTAGAAAAAACTCTTTTGAATATACTCCTAGAAAGGGATAAGAGTCCAGTACTTTCCCAAGGACTGCAGAAGAATAGGAGATTAATTAAAATGAGCAAGAAAAGAACTAAACAAGCAGGGAAAAAAATAAAGAGAGACATCAGGAGAAAAGAAAAACAGATAAAAGAAAGCCAAAAAAGAAACAAGGGACAGAGAAAAGAAACACGGGAAAGAGAACGTTAAGAAAATAAGTAGGATGGAAAAAAAGACAAAAGAAAAATGCATTCTATCCCTGGGCCCACAGCGGGGTCCTGTCCACATGCACGGTCTGGTGCTTTCCACGATCCCTCATAATTTCCATGATCACCTTCATCCTTTCCACTTGTTGAACCCTACGCAGTGACAAAGCGCACTAGCCTCCTTTTTCAGTCAGTGGAGCAAAAGCACTTCTAGGATGCAATTCATCTCCCCCTAAGTAAGCAGATGTCCGAGACATCTAGAAGGACCTGTTCTCTCTGCTACCTACAAAAGAAAGTAGCTCAAATAAAGCTATTGAGATGCCTGAAATAAGCTGATTTTTTGTCTGCAACAAGCAGTGAGTGAGCAAGTATGAGTTGCATGTCTTTTGTGTTAAATCCAAGGTAATAAAGCTGAAAACTAGGACTCAAATTCAGCTTAATGCGTAGACCAGGACAGGTCTGGAGACTCTACTAGAAATGCACTCATTTACTGTGATACTTTTTCTGCATTCCCTCCATTATGTACTCTTTTCTAGATATGCCCTTGCGTCTTAAGGGAGAGCATTTGAAGGTTGATTTTCATTTCCATGCAAGTCACTGTCCTAGAAATGATGCTATAAGAACTGAAATTTGACAACTCTATCACCAATTGCTGTCAAACTGAGTATTTCCAAAAGATAAAGTTGAGTTGCTACATAAATTCCAAGTTAACGGAAGAGCCATAGTCAAACTATATTTGTGTAAGCTAACAATCCTTTACTTGAATTCTAAAACAGGCAATCTGAGATGAAAATCAAGGCCAGCAGTAGAGATACACACACATATAGATATATATCTATCTTCATATATCTTTACAACCACTCATACTGAAAATTGTTTGAAGATGAAGGCCTACAGCCACTGACCTTGGCAAGCACGTCAAAGGATTTAACATGAACTCTTTACCCCGATTTCCTTACAGGTTTAGAGTCTAAATCTTTTTTAAGCTACTCCCACGAGATTGACAGTATGGCAACAATGACTGTGCATGTTTTAAAACTGTGTAAAATAACGGTGTACAGAAATTTCATTTTCAATACAGAGGGAGCTGTGTAAAAACAGGCATCATTTTAAACTTATGTTAAAGGATTGCTCTCCAAAAAGCTTCAGACAGGTTTTTCTGCTTCCCACAGAAAATTAAAACTACATCTTTAAAATGCATCTTTAAGAGGGAAAAAGATTAGTAACTTCCACAAACATGGTAATAATTACCTTTAATTAGAAGGAGAAATGCCTGATGGTTAATTTGGAGATTGCATTTTGCTGCTAGAGTACCAGCAATCTTCCTGTATGTTTTTTTCTTTAAATCTAATTTGTCTGAAGTACTGGACAATGGATACATTTCTGATCTTGTAAATATGAGGTGAAATCCAGAAAGGGAAGGCTGCAGGTCTGCAGCCTCTTGTCTTTTCTCATTAGTAAGTAGAAGGCTTCTGCAAGGACAAAAGGGCCACTCAGGTATTTCAGGATTACTGTGAGGAGGTGTCTACATAGAAGGGGTCCTTGGAGCAGCTGTTTCTACACAGCGTGATTCCTTTGGGTCTAGCAAAACCACAAAGAAAAACCTATTAGTATGAGCAGTATTAAAAGCCATTCTGCGACTCCAGACGCTCCCTGCCCACAGAAAGGTTGCGCATGGGTGCTGCTGCACAGGGGCTGATGTCAGGACCGCTCCTGATGGCTCAGTCATGGTGGGAAGGATCGAAAGACCACTCTGGAAAAGATTTCTCTTGCTGAAGACAAAATTGGGACCACTTTCACATCTAGGCCTTGCTAGATCCCCAAGCCATGCCACTTCCCAAGAGCTACCTTAGTTCAAATTTTTAAAAGATGTGAAACCAGAATTCCGCATCTTCTAAAGGTTCAAGGAGACAAAAAAAGAAATATTGATTGTAAACACCCTTGAAGAAATTCTGTTCTGCTTCAGTGTCCAATATTTCTCAAATACCCACAAATACAGCCACAAGAGTAAGTTGCCCCCTAAAAAAAAAAAAGATTGCAAGCAAATCTTTCCAACAGTGTCTGAACATTATACTCGTTAATTAAATCTCAACTCTGAGAACTTGCAGAGACATTTTTATTTAATGTGACTTCTACATGATTTCAGCCTCTGAATTAAAAAAAAAAAAATCAAAGCAGGCTATGTTAAGTAATTATACAATCTGTTTCTCCAGAGAAATGTCTGGGCTAGACAGTTGGCACTGAAACAGAAGATTAAATTTAGAACTGAAGGGCCATGCAGTGAAGGTGAACTCGTGGCTTTTAGTTCTCTGTTGACTAAAAGCTGTACATGTTGTTAAAATGATGTGCTCTGTCCCTGAGGCAAAGTTCACTGCTGTTCAAAAGAAAGATATTGAAAAGTGACTTCTGTCCCTAGAAAGCCTCTATTTCTAATCCATGAGCAGCATACTGATGCCATGGGATGATCTAGAGCTATCCTTCTCAAGGTCATTTCCCTGTCCTCAACATGGTTCTCTAAAAAAAAAAAAAATAATAATAATAATAAAAAATATTTTCTTTCCTTTGTCTTAGCTGTGGTGCTACAGCCATCATGACAGCCAGAAAAATGTCAAGCTTTGTATAAAGCAATCATGTCCCTTAAACTTTGACTCATTTTAATTTTAAATGCAAGTATTCAAATAGATCACCTTGGGATATCAGAAAGCAGCATTTCAACTCCCCTGCATCCTCAAATCAAACATTTAGTAAAACATTTACTACACTGCAGTAGTAATCAGTCACACAGACATCACAGAAATATCAACTGACCTTCATGAGATGCTGATTTATCCATTTTGTGAAGGTCTTCTTTTGTACTTTGTCCCGCTCATCTGGAGGTAAAAAGGAAAGAGAAAAGGGTTTTCAACAGCTCTACAAATGATATAGAAGATTTTTTTTTGTTATGGACAGCTTTATAAAATTAGCATTCTAATAATGTTTTAAAAGAGAATAGCCTGTAAAAGCTCTGAAATGTCTAATTAAAATAACAGCACGCAAATGTTTCTGCAGTACATCACAGCATGTCACGGAAAGTTTCTTGAGCAGAAGCTCCAGGTAAGTCCGTCCAGAACGACAGCCCTGCTGGTACAATAGCAGCACTACTAACAAAAATATAACTTCCTAGGAAAAGTCGACCATTCCCTAAAATGTACTAAAAAGATCAAGGCAAACTTTAAGAGCTATAAATACTACTTGTAGCCTGTAAAACCTAATTAATTATTAAAGTATTTACCAATAGAAAATTTCTTACTATAAGAAAGCCGGCTTTTTTAATCACGATGCTTTTTGACTAGAATATCACCCTTGTTTCAACACACAAAGATGAACCACATCTTCAGCCAGAGAAAGGACTCTTTTTCTTTTAACCCTCCATAATATGGACAGGGATGTTCACTAACCCAGATATGGGACCCAGCCGCTGCCAACAGTTCACCCCTCGGCGTGGGAGTTAGCATCAATGATTGCCCACAAAATATTGAGAAGAAACAATAAAAGCAATAGGCTCGGGGTAAGAAAGCATGCCACTTATGGACTGGAAATATATGGATGGGAAATATATACACGTATTCTACAGAGCCATGTCAGAGAAACACTAATCGCCACTCCAGTGCAAGAGTTAAGCTGTCTCCACAAACCTATGTATGGTCAGTAGCCAGTACAACTGCTACAGAGCCCATTCGCAGCCCCAGAGCTCCCGGGCGCAGGAGCTGTAGTGCATTAGAACTGGGACCAACTGTGCAAGCCTAAAATAGTGAGATCCCTTAAGACCCAATACAACGAAACTGCGGCTGTTTCATTGATTTGGGCTATTTGTAGTGTGGCCGAGAATGAGCAATGAGCTCAGGTAGCAAAACAACACCCCGTCTGCAGCTACTGCCATCACTAGAAGACTGAATCAGAAGCAGTATTTTACATAAAAATACTGCTTTCAGATTGGTCAAAGGTAACATAAGTAATAAAATAAAAAAACAAAATTCACGGAAGGTCCATGTTCATGGACTTTAAAGTCTCTGGTGTGATACTGAGGTCTTTCAAAACAGCATGAGATCATACTAAAGTCTGTCCTGGGCCAAACTGTGCACCATATGCTGTTCCCAACAGCAGGGAGAAATGAGTATTCGGGAACAAATACAAAAACAAGACGAGCAAAAGCTTGTGAAGACTTTGTATACTCCTCCCTCATGTGACTCACAGACTTTCCACATGCTTATACATATCTTTGCATTTAAGAGTCATAGATGCTTTTTTCTGTTATTTTTTTCAATCCTTTTTTAACACACCTATAACTTCTGCAGCCACAGTTGACTGTGGCAACGAGTTCTTCACATAGTATGTGTAGTGTATGCGTACATTTGGCTCTGTACAGAATAGCTGCTGTTCCCTAAACGCCTTTTCCACGCCACTCAAGATCTTCCAAGCTTCTGGCATACGCTTTTTCACTGCTTCGCAGTTCCACACTCTCTTATTCTAGATGAGGACCCAAAAAAGAGGAGTAAGAGACAAACTAAAGAGCAAAGCAGCACTATTGGAGAAAAAGAACTGGCAGATTAAGAAAAGCTTTTTCCATATATACATTTCCCTATAGCCTTCATCTAGTAAAACAGCATTTCTGACCTCAGTTATTTATCCTAATAAGGTAGAAGTTCTCGTTTGGTAGATGTAGAGAATAGAAAATCTCAGAAATAAAAGAAACCCAGAAATAGTTTCACTTGTAACTGTTCCATTATAGGTTACTGTTTTAAAAGGAACACAAGTTTTCTCAACTGCACAATTTAATATTCCAGCCCAAAAGTGTACAATGTGCCTTTTTTCCTACCATACCTCAGCTAGTTTTGACTAACTACCACAAAAGTTTACACTTTGGGAAATGTTACTGTGACAACAGTAAAAAAAAAAAAGTTTTTTAAAAAAAATCCACTTCCTTGTATCTTGTTAGAACATGCAGTGACTATTAATTTCAACTCTATTTCCAATTAAAATGCCAACTTAAGTAAAAGAAGTGATGCTTACTATCTGTACACATGCACTCAGAGAAGAACTCTGTACCTTACACAAATGTGTAAGAAGGAGGAAAGCTGTCACCCATTGTGTTGTGAAAAAAACAGGATTAAAGAAAAAAAAAAAAAAACAACCACCGCCCCCCCCAAAAACCCCAACCAAACCCAGGAAAAAAACCAAACCAAACACCACCCTTGTGATTTTTAATCAAAAAGCCAAAAGCCTCCAGAAAAGCAAATGCATGCTAGTAGGAAAACACAGTGCAACAGCTCGAGCTCGGAGCAGAACATACAAAATCAGCGCCCCAAACGAAGTAGAAAAGCAGCAGCTTACTACAAAAGAAACACCCAGGTAAGGAAGGAAACCCAGTGAAAGCCTCTGGAGAGAAGTTTCCCGGAGGCAGAGCCCCGCTCTCTCCCGAAGGCAGCCCTGCCACCCTGCCAGCCCAGCAGCGCGCGTTACTGACCCATGCAGCACATCACTTCCACCAGCTTTGCGCTCCAGTCCTTTTCACCTTCAGCAAACTCTCTCATTCTTCCCTTCAAAACTTGAGAGTTTCTTTTCTTTACAGGGAAAGGAGAGCCAAGGAGTGACCAGGGCTTCTCCTAGCTGACAGAAGGTAGCAACTCCCCTTTTTGGAGGAAAAAAAAACCCACAACCCCCCCCCCCACACACAAAAAAAAAAAAACCCCAAACCAAAACAAAACCAAAACAAAACCAGGAGCAAACAGCCCATCTGCTGTCACAGCAAGCAAAACTGCCAGCCCTCTGGATTTAACTCACAATAAGAACTAAACTAAGCATCTGTGTTTGTTTGGTTTCAACTTTTAGGTGCATTAATATGCATCTGAGTCCAAATGTTGAGCTTTGCAAATCAGAAGTCTATTTTTTTTTCCCTATACCAGCAGTGAGTAGCAAGGAAAGAACAGCACCACGAAAGGAGCAGCAGCAAGTGCTCCTTAAGCCAAGGTAATTTAACAATACAGGCGAGGCAGGAACTGCAGAAAGAAAACACACCTTCCTAGATCATCTGATCTGTAGATCATCACGATAAACCCTCAATGGTTAATTAATCAACTTGAGTTTCTCTGCTTTTACCTGTTTATTGCAGGCACATATATTGCAGACATTATTCTAATGTATCAGACATACAAACTGAAAGCTGCTTCTGCTTTATATGCCTGGAAAGTACCGCAACAAAATGTCTCCTGTCTTAATAGATTGGCACCTACTTTATGAACTACAACACAGCAGCAAGGTACCATGCATCTAGAGAGGCTCCAGATTAGAAAATCTGGACTTAAAATCTGTTGCCACAAGTAAGGTATCTCACTGTCATTCCTCAATCCGAAGGACAAATTCGGGGGCCAGATCCTTCTAACACCGATGCCCCCTTCCACAAATCCCTATGGCTTGCACGGATCGCAGCGTCTGTGAATTAGAATGGCTTCTCTGTAAAACAGGTTTATTAGCAGGATTACACCAAAGATGACACGTGGCACTGACCCCCTTGAATGCTCTCCTGGGGAGAAGCTGCTGAGTGGTCCTCTGCCTGGACCTGAAACCATCTCTGAGCAATTGCACCAGATGCCACCAGCCTGAAGGAGCAGAATAGTGCCCTTATCTCCACACTGACGTGAGGAAAAGCAAGAAGAGTGCCAAGAGTACAAAACCCTTCAGTTTTCTAGGCAAGCTGCAAATTGCTGTTTTTTTCTTCATTCTAATAGTGAAAATATCAAAGTTTGCATTTCCTCCACCTAGTGACAGACTTGCAAAAAAATCTCCATTTCTCAGGCAGCCTTATGCATTGCTAAGTTATATTTGCTTCTCTGATGACATTTATTTGCCTACATGAATAGTTTGATAGGCAACAGGTTTTTCTACATTCATCCAGGTATTTAACAAAAGTCCTGATAGGCATTATGCCTTACTCATGTATAAATGCACTTATTTTTCTGCACATATTGTTGCTATTTACAATAACTATTTATATTAAACTCAAAAAGCTGTGTTAAAAGAACAGTATTAAGGTTGCAAAGTGAAGCACTCAAGTGGAGTTAAAACAGGAATTAAAACTGGCTATGAACCCTTAACACAACTTTCTTGTGAGTATACATTACGATATTTAATGAAATGGTCTTTTATTATTTTTAGAGACTACTGTCTACTGCACAGAAGGGATGTTACGCATTTAAGGAATAGTTATTCAGTAGTGTATTTCATGTTGTTGTTGAATACAGGGCACCAAAATCATTCATCATTTTTCAAGCTCTGAAGACAAAATTCATTTCACAATAGGTTTTCCTCTGGTATTCCTAATGTTCTTTCTGCAAACTAGACCCTGGTATCTCAAATGCTGCACTCAGAAAATAGAGCGGAATTAACATATGATCTCTTGGGAAAACATCTGGGTTATGACATTCACTCAGAATCACAAAAGCTATATAAAAAAACAGAGGACAAATCCAATTCTCCAGCATGGTCAGTGCTTAAACACCTTATCTAGGAGGCCTCGCTCTCTGCTCCTGCAAACTCAACCTTAACTTCTCACAGGCCTTCCGTGTCTGTACTAATTATTCATTCTCACTCGTTAAGAACCAGGGGACATCTAACAAACCTATCACAATCTGAAGCAGTCTCTAGGAAGGTAAAATCTCAGGTCAAACAAATCTAGTTTGGAACATTAAAACTACAGGTTTTTCCATAGGGAAGGGTTGAATAACCTTACTAACAGGTAATCTACCATCTTTCGTATCATTAGTAGGTACTGTTAATTATACCTGGGTTAAAAGTATCTGTAGGCCTTGTATATCAATTTTGAGTATCTGAAACAGTGATTCAGTGAAAACTACCTCTGTTACAAAGAACTGGGATTATCCTCGATCCTGTGTAGTATCCTAAATTAGATAAACTTAGAAATGAATAAAATAAGACTCTATTTATTATACAGTAACATGTATGAATACAGACCTATGCTATGAACTGTGTACTATTGTGTCAAATTTTCATTAAGACACACAGCACACAAAATCATACATACTTTGGCAATGACGTCCGATAATAAAAAAATATATATCCTTCCTGCTATAAAAATATCAAGGCTGAATAGCATCCATGTTTCTAACAAGATGATAGCTATGGTAAGGGCATGTAGGAATGCTTAAAAATACCTGAAAAAATAAACTTAGGAGCCTCATATGGAGATTTCTGCATATTCAACACCACTACAATAGTCAAGATAAAAACTGAGTCTGCAAGTGTTACAGTTTTAGGACTTGCTTTTGTGGTCGTATTTACTGTATGAGAAGAACTACAGGAAAACAGGGAACTCACAAGTTATTTTCAACAGTTTCTAACTTTACCAAAAAAGGGGGAAAAAAACAACCCAAACCCAACAAAACTACCACCAAACCCAGACTTCTATAAAATATTTAACAATTTAGTCACCCAGAACTAGAATGGCAATATACATTTAGTGTTTGTCATGAAAGATTAGATTCTCTGCTAAAAGTTTTGTTATCTTCACTCCCGAAAGTGCTGGGTAAATATGAGTTTTCTCAGAGTCAGCTCACCTGACAACCAGCTTTTTCTTAGGTATTTGCTTCCTTTAACAGAGCACAGATAGTGCCTTCTGTTTTATATTTCAAAAGAATACTTCATGTATTTGAATATATAATGGCGCTCTTCTTAAATCAGCTGTTCTTGAAGAGCAGGAGACATTTGTCAAGCTTAAAAGCAACATTTTCTGTTTTACCACCTCTGCCATTTTTTTAATTTGATCAGCTACCCCTTGGATTTACGATATTGGAACTCATAACTTTTCTTGTTTATGTCCCTGTTGGTGCTCACATATCAGGACAGCTTGGGGAACAGCGCTAGCAGTTTGCAGGAGCTTGCCTTGGAGACAGCATCACGTTACTACTTTTTTCAGAAGGACTGAACGAAAGCCTTGTCAACCAAATACAAAATAAGAGGATAACTGGAGACTGACTGGTAAGGTACAGAGTTTAGACGATATAGAGGAAGAAAGACAGGAAGGGTACGGAGCAAGGGAGAGACATGGTCCACATGTGAGAAGAATTAAAAATACAGGTATAGTTTAGGAGTCTAGATAGTGAAATATGGATAAGAGAATTCAGGATAGACATAATGATGGGGTTTCACCCTGTTGGAAGAACTGTCAAAAAAAATCAAGAGGCAGCAGGATAGACAAGGATTCTTATACAAAGGATATATCCTACGATTTAAGAAATACAAGCAAAAATGAATGCTGTTAGGCACTCGTCAAGTAAGGCACAAACTCTTGAAATGCACTGCCTAATTGAGGCTCGCTTCCCAAACAATGAAAACCTAAAACCTTCTTTTAAAGTCTTATTTCATTCAGGTAAAATTCCTTCATTTCTCTTTCCCACTTACAGCTTATTGCCATTGCTTCCTTCTTCGTGACTAGCTTCAATCCCAACTCACCTGGCTCACGGATGTGAAGTTTCAACTACCACTGACGTGTCCCAAGCACAAAGGGGCATGAATGATATACCATTGCACATATACAAATGCAGCTTTTCAGAGAGAAAGGTAAGTGCTTCTTTCTCACTACGTTACTCCCAAATGTCTGAAATCTGGAACTGACGCAGTGCAGCAGAGGAAGTCAGCTTATGCAAGAAAAATATCCATCAGCAACTAGAAAAATCTAAGGGAAAGTGCTTACACCCAAAATATTTATTATTTATTGTTTAAACCCTATAAGTAAAGCTTGTATTATGTGGTGTTCCCATCACTGCTCACACTAGTTTAACCAGAAACTACCCAAGGATGGCAAAAGTACCACTAGATCCTTCTTCTACTTCTACCAAGGCATTCAAAACCAGCTGCTGCCAGAGAAGGACACTGGTGAGGCGAAACTCGGAGCTTCCCTGTGTCTCACAATCAACTGCTACCCTCATAAATATTTGGCAATCAGCATCATCTGAGCTGTATTTTCCTAGAAAATGTATCCCACTCAATTATTGCCGCCTCTGACAAGGTCTGCATTCATACAGCAAGGTTACTTCAGATGAGTACCTCCTCTTCTGCATACTCCTAATGAGGCAAGCCATCAGCTCTTAACACAGCTTCATTTTATACCTCATGTCAGGTCATATATACACATAGTTATGGAAGCAATTCAAATTTACTGCTATCCTGAGCTTTGCATTGCTAATTTAAATAGCAATGAAATATGCACCTCAGTTGAGGTCTTCTCTTTATTTTTATGGTTGCTCCAATTATTCTGTGAAGAATGTAAGTCTCTCTACACTTCAGTTCCCTCCGAAAAAAACAACTCAAATTTCTTACACACTGGGGTGAAAGGTCCCATATTCAGTTGGTTTGATAACAGGGATAAATCACGATAGAAGTTTTGCCCATTTATCCTAAAATCTGATGCCTCTTCATGCTCTACTTCTATTAAACTGTGGACTACATGCAACAAGAGCTGAGGATGAACTAGAAATTACATGTTGCTCCTGGAGTTACAGTCAAATAAGACCAAACTCAGACCTCACTGAAGTTAACAGCTAACCTTTACTAAGTAAAGCCCCCACTGGCTTCTACGTGATTAGGGTTCAGCCTTCACAACATAAAAACAATCAATATTTAGGATCTCTGATATATTTTTCTAAGTATTTTTATTTTCCTGTCTTTCACAAAATAGTATTGCAAATTTTACTTGCCAAATCATTTCTATGTGTATGCATTTAGCTGTAAAAATGCAAATGTTTTCTGCAAAAATGTTCTTCAAAGAAATGAGCAATATAATTTGTAGGCAGAATGTGAACTAAATTTGATGACAGACATAAATGCACCAAAGACTAGGAAGTGCTCAATTTTATACAACTTGCAGGGAAAAAACATACTAAAAATGACAAAGATTGAAAATAAACTGGGTAACTTCAGCATTTTATTTTTCATAACATTCAGTCATCCCTTCAGTGGGCCTTCCCAACGAAGTTGACTGCAACAGCTGCAAACAGAATCCAAAGATATTGCCCTTTCATCTGTGTTTTACTTTAATACATGTTTGTTCACCCAGTGACCCACTTCAGTAGCTTCCCAGCCTTGCAAGTAAAGCAATGAAACAACACTGCAGATTAATTCATGGAGAGAAGACTTAAAATATTACAGAAGTTTAAACGTTGTGATCTGGAATGACACTTATCTTTGAAACTCTGCAATTCTTCATACGTAATACCAGGATATTCTGTTTGATTAATATGTCTGTTTATTAAACTGGATAGAACAGACTACAAAATCTGAAATGAACTGCTTTGATATGTTAGCAGTATACTTGCAATGAAATGCAAAGGCTTGCAAAATAAAAAAAAAGAAGTCTTTAGTCACACATAAACCATTTTATTTGCTCTGTCATCAGCTCTTGTAAAAGGCTTTGCAAAATACAGCACACTCTCTGGAAGATATGTTGCTACCCTGCTGTAAAATGAAATGCAACATTTAGACTCATATCCCCAAAACAATTTGTTAACTGCTTAGATGGGCTTATCAGGACTCAAATATATAGTCAACAATAAAATAGTAACATGAGCTGCACCATCCTCTCCAGCTGTATGCAGCCTAGTTGTTCATATGTTGGTTCTTAAACAAAAGACCCAATTCTATGTGCAAACAAATAAAAGCAGTTTTCCTGAGTCTATGCAAGATAAAGATCTAGCAGAACTCCATCAATCAACCAGGAGGAGACGACTTCTCTGGAGCTGGGGGAGCTCAAGCTGCCTGCGTGGCTTGGGTGCTCTTGCCTCCTGGCCCCAAGGAAGTCCTCACGCTCTTGCTGACTAACTCTGGAAACTCTTTAACAAGCCTCTTTGGCTAATTGTAGTAAAACAGCTGTACCTGGCAGCATGAATTCGCACTCCGGTCTTATGAAGACCTAGCCTGCTGTGGCTAAACTCTTCCCAGTTTCCCAACGAGCCGCTTCCCAGGTATATCAGATCATGCATGACAGCGTGAATGTCAGACATGCCTGACTGTAACACCAACAGTCATAATCCAGACTGATATAGACTGATCTCAAGAGATACTTGCTGAAACAGAAGGACAGAAGGCACAGCACAGAACAGTGTTCTCTGTTACCACCATAGTTTGCTAGAAACAAAATAAGACTTCTTGATATTTTTGGAGGTCAGAGTTTAATTCTAATTGTAGATGAAGGAGCAATCATAAAACTCCCACTGATTCTGACCGAGCTATGACCACCTCAAAAATCAAACTAAAGACCGCATGCGGACAAAACCACACAAAACCCCTAAGCCATCAGTGACTGGCTCACCATTTAGGCTTGTGATATTCTGTAATGCACTGCGCCTCAACCCTACAAATGCAGGTTAATATGAAAACACAATAGGCAGTAAATAAATGCTTTCTACCCTGAAAATAATAAAAAATTTGCTAATTGCACACCCATCTGGCTCAAAAAGAAACTGCACTCATCAAATTCTCACTTGGACCTTTTTTCTGCCTCTACTTTCCATCTATGTTTGAAGCAGGATGAAGAATTCAGCTGGCCTACACCTGAAACACACGGGGATAACCCAGCTGCCTAAAATCTCTGCAGGTTTGCCCAGGTTTACCATCCTACACAGAAGATGCTACATATATCTTCAACTACTGGAACAAGAGCTGTATTTCTGATATGATTTGCAGGAATGTAAATTAATGATACCCACACCTGTATGGAAGAAATATTGCTATTTGTGTGTGCACATACACCAAACTCAAGAGGAACCCAAAGGAATCACTCTGTATTCATAGGATCTCAGTCAGCCAGCACTTTGTAACGTTGCTGTAGTAAGCAGCTAACTCACACCTGATCAAAAATGACACATGCAATAAGCTCAAAAAGCATTTTTCTAGTGTCTTCCAGTCCTAGCAGTGAGTGCTCCAAAAAGTTTAGAAACACAAATCAAACAAAGGTACCAGCCCCTGAAAGTTTACAGCTGAAGTATAAAACAAGGAATCAACCACTGATACAAACAGAGGAGAAATACAATGAAATAATAAAATAACAGCATTTACCTATAAGCCTGTTCCAGTTAAGGGGGGGGAGGAGGGGGAAGTGATATAGCATTAAATTTTCTTATTTAGACTTCTTTTTTTAAAAATAAAACAAAACAAAAAACCCACAACAAAAAACCAGCAACTAATTAACCAATTCAGGTTAACTAAAGTCACGTAGAAAATATGTCCTATGCAGCACTATAGATCTCCACATCTGGCTCTTTTCTGACCAAAAAATCACTCCTAGGTAAGTACTGCACTAGTACAATATCCTGTGAACAAAATTCCTGAAGCTCAGTGACCTCATCATGCATTTCCTTTTGTGCAGCCCTCTCCCTCAAGCCCTATAACAGGGGAGATGCTTAACACTACTACAAAGAGCCCAACAAAGCAGAATGCCACAGATGACAGTGAGCATCACTGAAAAAATCAGGTTTCATTATTATTTGATTTCTGGCTTTTATATGAGAGAGAGGACGCATGTGAAAATGTCACATCCAGCTATCAAGACGCAAAAAACCTGCACATAGTCCAAAAAAGTATCTCAGCAGACATCACACTGCTGCAGGGCATATCACACCACCTCGACTTGTGGCTGTATCACCTTTTTACATCATCACCTCAACCAGAATTTAAACTTTTTTTTTTTTTTTTTTTTTAGTGGGACATCAGCAAGTTCTGATACAAATTAAAAATGGGTTTCTACAGTGCAAGATTACAGCTTAGATATTTTTAAAAGCTGAAGCAAATTTGAACAGAAATCCCATACTGGAAAGATGTGCCTCACCAAACAGGCAAAAGGCTTATGAGCCTAAAATCTCCTTCTTCAATCTGGTGCAAACTCATGTCACAGCAATAGGCAGCACTGCACTAAGAAAACTGCAGTCCTTTTCCCCAAGCCCCCAGAAGTTAGTGGAGATTTACACTGACTCTGTGTATTGCTGTCCTCTGATCGAGTCCTCCTTCACTTTTTACATTCTTCCTTGGAGAAAAAGCAGAGGCATACATTGCAAGAAATGCATAGACAGGCCCTGAGAGAAGACCCAGAACAGGGTTCCCTTTGCAAACTGTTCAGCCAGCCTGTGAAGTCCTGCGCCTGCAGTGACCGTGCTAATTCCAGACTGCCACAGAAGATGAAGAACTGGAGAGAGAGCAGCAATGTTTCCACGTGACACACGTAGCCTCTGAACAGCACGGTTCACATCGCCATTTCCTCAGAACAAGCTAAGACTATGAAACTTTAATGCAGTGTACAAAGTACATGAATATATTCACAAGCAGAGTCAAGATAGCTTGAAAATTAGGGACAGAGATCTGTGATGCTGAGTTTGGCTAAATCAGTAGGTCTTGCTCTCCCTCTCATCTTCACACACACTAAAACACTTACATTAAAGAAGATTAATGCAGTTTACCTGTGATGTCTAGATAACTGGAACAAGACTAAGAATCACTGGACATTAAAAAAAAAAAAAAAAAACCTCTCACCAGCTGATGTTTACACCACGGACGTATATGATACTGCTCCTCATTCATCTCCATTAGCACACTCACCCCTTGTTCTCCTTTCAGTTTCACAAACAACAGAAGATTCTCCCCCCCAACAAAGAAACATAAGAATAACTACTAGGATGTTTTCCGTGGCACGGGAAGACAAAGAACGCACATACTCTGAAACCACTATCAGACTTTCAGAGATTTAATGCCAGCTCACATAAAAAAAGTTATTAAAATATTAAAAGTATTCCAGTGAATTTAGTAGTACTGCATTTAAATTATTCCGGCCAACTTAATTTGAAGACTTGGCCTAAAGAACACACTTTATTTTTAAAACACGCCTACAATAATTTGGAAAGTTCGTTGACCACTTTCTTTGATTACCACACAAACCTGGAGTCAGAGTTGAAGTGTTTTAAATACATTTTGTGTTTCACCAGGAGGATCTATAGCCTCAATCCACTTCACAAAGATTTATTAACAAAGCAATTTTTTCATTCATGTAAAGAGAAACCAGTTGATTGAACTGTCATGCTGAGATGTGCAAAATGATGTTGAGAAGGCAAAAAGGAAAATTATTTACTGCAAGAATGAGATCTGACTGCTTTTCAAATATAGCATTGCTATACAGAACGTACAGCTGTACAAACATCTGGAAAAGCAGTGGAAAGCAACTGGAAACTGCATGAGTGTTTAACAGCATGCTATGGGCAGGCAGGTGGCCCCAATCATCAAATTATCTTTCTCATCTTAAATTCTTATTCTAGATTTCAGAGAGTGTAAAGCATGCAAACTTCCTGAGCATTTCACCAGCTTTTTCATGTCCCCATTTAACTCAGACTTACCATACATAGTCAGTCTATATCAAAATGTATCCCTGCCTTTAACTTTCACAGAAAGCTGTGAAAGCTTTTTATGACCTTTGGTATGATCACAAAATTCCTGCTCTTTATCAAACAAACATTCTACCTATGCTAATAAAGGAGGTAAACCACATAATTTCTCTATGTGGCTACGCTGGTGCTATTAGGTTAAATATAAGAGCTGTGAACTCAGGATACAGAGAAAGGAATAACAGTGCTAATTTAGTCACATAAAAATTATCCTGAAGTAATGATCACTCTTTCTTAAAGTGAATTTCCACATGTAAACAACCAATTAAAACAATATATTTTATTCAATAATCTGCTTCCTTCCCATATTCATGGCAGCATGGATTGATTAAGAAAATACAGTATCATTTGAATCACCCATGATAACGATGCAAAAATGATTTATCAAGTCCTGAGATAGTACTAAAGCTTATTGAACAGCGGGGCCAGTGGGGCTTGGGGGTGATGTCAGGGCAGGTACCTGTTTCTTCATCAAACTTACTAACAACCTAAATGCCCCTTCCCATCTGATCTCACTGCAGCGCCAAAGTCAGCTGGTTTACTCTGCGGTGCAGGCACCACGGCAGTGCTGGAGGAGCTGGGACACCTTCGCTCTCCTGATCCGCCAGGGTTTGGCACCTCTAAACTCACCCCACACAGGCTCTGTCCTCCTTTACCTGTACTCAAAGGTCCATGGACCTCTGATGGCTCCATGTGCATAGCAGCTGCCCCATAGATAAGAGAAGTGTCACCACGGAAGGAGATTTTAAGGTTTCAAGGAGAAGAAAAGGTCACTTCTGAGAAGTCATTGCACATGAAGAGCAGCTGATAAAGAGCAAATCAAGAACAGGGTAAAGGAGTTTTGAAAATGGCACTGTCAGAAGAACAGGAAAATTAAAGGAATGAGGAATGATAGGGCAGAGAGGGCTGTGAGTGGTACTGAAGATAACAACAAGAACCTTGTACATTTTATAATGGAAGAAGAGGATTCCAGGACAGGAAGATGATGATTTTAGTGAAAACGTATGTTGAAATCACAGGGTAAGCTTGCACCTGGAGTAGGATAACGATGGATCCTATGGCAGTCAGTACACAACTCAGACCTCTCCACAGGACAGCTTAATGCTGCACGCGCAGAAAGGCAAGGTTTCAGGAAAACTTTGTAGTTTGAAACTACAGATTAAGAGCCCAAGAGAGGAGTCACATGTTTCAGCCTTAGCAACTGGTAAGTGCTCCCAACAGTGACAAAAAATAGCATAAATAGTGATTGAACTTGAGAAATTTTGTGTATCAATATGACAGGGAATTTAATTTTGGCCATATTTCACCCAAGGGGAGGCAAGGCAAACAGGAGATACAAATGAGATGGAACATAACATAGCTGAATCTGCTTCACTACAGCGACAGATGAAGTCATGAGGATGGATCGGACTGCCTAGAAATACCAAACGGGAGATAAGGCCAACAAGGGGCCACCGCAATCTCAAAGGAGTAAGGAAAAGAACGATGAGGAGGACTCCCTTCAAGGAAAAAACACTGGAACAACCAGAGAGAGATAAAAAGCAGGGGATGAAGGGGGGTGTAGTTAATAGCTTCAGAGTAGTCACGGAGGTCAAACAAGGTGAGAAGGACTTAAAAAAGGAAAGTGAATACAAAGTCCTGAACATGCCAAAACATTCCACCAGGGCATTAAACAAAACAGTCACATGCAAAATCACAGCTAAATCCTGGATCTTCTATGCGTATTATTTAAATATAATATTTTAAATACAGTACTTAATTCTTTAAACAAAAAGCTAATGAGCAGGAGCACATAGAGTAATTGTTCTTACTTTCTTGCATTTAAAGATGGAAGGATTGCAAGCTCTAAAAATGATAGCCAAACTAGGTACGTCACGAACAGAAAGTTGACCCATGTTCCAGAGCAGAAAGTTACAGGCGAAACATCTGCTAAAAGCAATGCTCTGCTTCACCAAAGCTCCTCAACTGGAACAATTTCTACTGCCGGTGCAGCGATGAAGTCGAGGTGGCCCTTCCTTAGAACAAGCAACACTTGCGTCACGGTTCAGACTACAGCTGGATACCGGTGAATGTCCCTGGTGTCACCCCAACTGACACTTTCGTACTGGTGCTTCTCACCTTCCCTCCATAAAGAACTGTTGCTCAATAACACTGCTCACAACAAACCCTGCTGTAAGGGTCAAAGCACTATCTGGAAAACACTTGGGTTCTTCAAACGAAGGCAAGGGCTTCTAAGTGAGACAGAAAAGCACAGCAGCTTCCCTGCCCAGGCAGTCTAACCCTACTTTTAAAAACCGCACAAAGCTAATAAAAATGTACTTCCATGGTCAGTGAAACCAAGGACAGCTGATTTCCTGCAAATTGATTGACTTTGGTCTGACAAAGTGCAAGACTCACTTGATGCTTCTCCTGCAGGCAGGGCAGTGAGAAGGGATGAAGACTCTTCCTTGCTGCCTCCTCTCCCTCCCATGGCCTCACCTGTGGGTTCTCTGGTGTCTTATAAATGGAGCCAGATGAACTCTCTAACACTTAGATCCAAGTGCTGCTACTCAGATTAAATGCAAACAATTAAAAAAGGGTTGATGTGAGCCTAAGGAAGTGTATGTATTCATGAAAGCTTTTTGGATAATTAAAAAAAACTGTGGAGCTCCCCACCAAAAAATCCAGCTACCACAGGAACGCTGGTGTGTCAGAGCTCTAAAGATTTGGATCAAGCATCTACACCTACTTTGCGCATGTTCTATTTTACTGTGCCTTTCTGTCTACATAATTTTAAGACATTTCTCCTTACAGCTATTCTATTACCTATGCTTTTTACAGCATAAACACTTTTTGAGCTGTCATGAACAAGATCTTTTCCACAAGTCCAGAAATAAACACAGCAGCATCCCCCAGCAACTGAGCAACAATGTAGTCTCTGTTACAAAGTCTGTTGAGAAAAATAAAATAAAAAAACTAACACAACCCCCCCCCCAACAGCACATGCATAAGTCTCAGCCCCATTAGTGACAAAACTCATCTTCACTTCAGAGAGTTCACAATTTAAGTAATTCTTTGCAAAGATGAAGTTATTAAAATAGTAGCCACATTTCTGCTGTAACTGAAAGAGAAAGGTGGGGAGCTCTGTAACCTGAGTTAACCTATCACTAAAAAAAAGCATAAAATACATTTAAAATAATGTTTCTGTATGAATAACAACTGCAGAGCTTTGCTGTTTTTCTGAAAGATCCAGAGAGTTTTGAACCGAGAGTGTAAGTGAAAAGTGATTAGCAAAATGTACATTTGTATACTTAGCGATACCATTTTACATGCGGCCACAACCTTCCTGCCAACCTAAATGGTCTCCTCGTGTGTGACTGTCTGCAAATAGCAAGTGCCAGGCTGATACTCTGCACTCCAAAATTTAGTAAGGGAATTCTGATTCTTGTTTGAAGCACTGTACCTTATGGCAATAAATGAAGTAACATATCTAAAACCTTCTTCAAAATTACATTAATATCCTTGGTCGTAATTGATCCCAAATTCCAGTAGGCAAAGTAAAAAACCCAAGATTTTTCCCTCCTAAGACTATTCCTTAATACCTCTGCTGCAGACAATTTTAAAAATGAGAACGATAGGAGCATGATCCATCTCACCTAACCGCAGAAGTCTACAGTGCAGATACATCCATCTGAAGGAGTCACAAGAGGATTTCTTTAAAGCAATGGAGAAAAATGAGCTCAAGCAGTCGAGAAAAAAGAGTTCTTTTGGGACTGTTTTCTCAGCTAACCACAAAAAAAGACCTAAACAGCTAGCTCATGTTAAAATATCCCTATTTGTTCTCATGAACCCAACAACAAACCCAAAGGATACTCCAACTATTGAACTGGAACTTAGCGTGGGAAAAAAAACCCACTTAAATCGCTTAAATTTACAAACTTTTGGGTTTGTAATTTGTACAATTAACATTTTTAATCCATTTCATATCCTTTGTTACTGTTAGTCTTAGATTACTAAACCATTTGAACATTTCCAGTAAAAGACAAAGCCAAAAATCAATCCAATTTGGTTTCCAGACACGATGTGTACAGATACTACATTTTTTCAACCGCAGAGAAGTTTCAATTATCTGAAATGGCATCTGGGCATCCATGACACCAGAGTTTTAAGGGGCTTCCAGCATCCTTCAAACTAGAGAACTGGAAGTATACGATTTGTGTCTCTTGTCATACACCATGCTTTTACTCTGCAAATTCCAGCACAAACTGTACTGATACACTAGCTAACGCAAGCTTGCTTTCCAAAATCACTGTACCAAAGAACCCCAAAAGGTACTTCTTTTGGATTTAGCTACCTAGCCAGAAGTGTAAAGGTACTCAGATTTCATACCAAGAACACCACCAAATGAGTGCACTTGTACCGTACCTCTCTTCTGGAAGCGACTGTACTCATATATGAGCTCCACCTCCTCTTGCTCGGAAATAATTAAGCCTTTTGAGCCTTTCATCCCCAAAGGCTTCAAAAGATTTCTGCAGCCAAATTTTCAGTTACAATCTTATTCCTGTGTTTTAAAAGCCATACACTATATTCTCAACTCAGCAAAATATAAATTGTTCACTGAAACCTTGATGGCAAATTTCTGTTCTCACAGGACTAAAAATATGGTAGAACATCGAGAATCATGGTTTTCTCTTGGAACTCTGAAGTATATAATAATAATGTACTTCAAGCTTACAGACAAAAATGACTTGGTAGAGAGAGAGCACGCAACACACAACTAGAACACAAATATTTCAGAAAACTACAAGTCCTGGGAAGAACACTAGACAAGAATATAGACTGATCTGTAACTTGATTACAAAACTCACCACTAAGCCACTGTGATGACTTTATTCCATGTTTGCCTGGCTCCCTCTACATCTTTCAAGATCTATACCCAACAGGAGATCTGTGCTATAACAGGAGATGAAATACAACCTTAAGAAGTTTGACATACTCTGAGACAGAGAGCAGAAGCGCAACAGAGACTGGATGGCAGTAAGGGGACAGGCTGAGTGACAGGCCACCTGCCTGTCCCAGGCAGAGGGATTGATTTCCACCACCACCGCTGCCAGACCAAAACTTGCCCCTCCATCCAAGTTAGGATGTATTTTTAGTCTTTGCAAATATTAGCGGACTATAAATGGATTTTGTTCTAATAGCTTTTAGTATTATTGCAATATAGAATTAACAACACTTTTATACACAGAGATTTAACATCCTAAAAGCAAAGATCCTATGCTAACTAAGAACAAACCTGAAACCTCATGAACCTTGGCTAGCCCATGACCTGAAGAACTTGCACACTGACATGCACCAGCCAAGTGCCAGGTCAAGGAGGGTCCCTGGCGCACGAGGTGGCGTGACAGAACTCATGGAAAGAAACCAGATGACAGGAACGACCACGGAGGAGGAAAGAGGTTCCCAGAAGAACCCACGGCAAGAATTGTGCTAAAGGAAACTTGACCCACGCATTCAGCTACGGAGCTGCTTTCCCTTCTCACCTATACTGTTGTTACTCAAATGGGAAGGAAAGACAGCCAGAAAACAGTCAGATGGACAAAGTCACCCACCACAGTAGAGCCAGACCCACCTCCCTGAAACCAGGAGCAAACTTCAGTGAAGGTTAACAGCATGAGGACTGGGTTGAGCAGGTCTGGTTTAGCTTTGCTCTCTGATATGTCACTGTGGTATTTAGGGACAAATCCAAGTCTTCTCTTACATATGCAGCGACACACATAAGAAACACCACAACTGAACAGAGCTTGTTAGGCCAAAATGACTGTTTTCCAGCTTGCAGACATGGCCAGAGCCACTCTGGCTGGAGGAGGCACAGAAGAACGTAAAGGAAGGTTGGGTTAATGCAGCCAGTCACACAGGCCAACCCTGAGCACCAAGCTCCCTACCTGAACTGTTGTACCACCCAAACTACCTTACTAAAAGCAAGCTCAGGTGCCACCAAAGAGAGTCCCTACAAGTCTCCTGGTCCTTCAAAGGGAGGAGCTCTTTTTTTTTTTAAACTCAGAGCCCAAAGCTTGGCTTGTAAGCCTCAAATAGTTACTGCCTGGGATAAAAAGATCAAATGAATTACTGTCTGAAATTACTGTAATGAAATAAGATACAGTCTGCCCAGTCACAAGATGCTGACAAGATGTGAACTACTTGATTTTACAGTACTACAGTAGCAGTGCAACTACTACCTGAGGCGCCGAGAAGTTTACTTTCAATTGAGTGGGATTTTGTTAACAACTGGCTTGTTCCACACATCAGATTTGTTCTACACTCGCTGCAGCAAATTCAACCTCCTGAAATTTGTATTCTTTCATGTAAGGTACAGTTACAGAGAAATAACAGACCTGATTAAGTGATCCCCTAGAAAGTTAGCAAGATTTTCTGCTAATAAAAATGAAAGTATGAATGAAACTCATCTTTGGCAAAGATGCTCCATGAATCACATACAGACATGGTCCAGCAAGGCCCCAACACAGATCTTCTGGAACTGTCGCTGTGCCAGAATGCGACTATGTTATTTCTTCCACCTAGATTACCATGAGGAGTACCAATTTCTGTGAGTCTCATGGAAGAATCCTAGATCCACAGTTACACAGACCATAAACCTGAAACAAGGAGTAATTGGGACAGATGCTGGAGCAGTGGTCTATGGCTGACAAACCAGTGAGCAGGACAAGATCTTTCTATCAAAAAGTCCAGGACGCTTGTGCTAGAAGAGATTTCTGAAACAGTACATTTTTATGCCTAAAAAAGTAAAGATTACTGAGTATTACCAATCAAAAGGTAAAGAATGAAAAAGCTTTGTAACAGGCAGGCCTAGCACCACTGTCTTTGCAGCAGCAAACATTTTATAGGCTAACGGCTTACTGAGGTTGTACATCATCACAAAAAAAAAACCCCAAAAATACAATATTTAGTAACATTACAAAGCTTAAATGCAGGATCACAGACCTACCAGTCTACTAGGTAGATCAGTACTTTCTTGGACCAGTTACGCAGTGCTGAGGATTGCCTCCAAAATCCCTGAGGACACATGACACTGCCACTGAGGAAGAGGAAGCTTATTCAGGAAACTCTGTATTTTGCAAAGCCTTATTTAGAATGGCAGTCACAGCAGAAGTTCTGGCTTCTATGAAAATATGATTATTTACGAAGGAACAATTTTCTTAAGATTGGCTCTGACAATGTTCCTAGGGAGTGAAAAAAAGTAAACCCAAATCTGTCTTTAATTCTTTGGTTCAGTCTGTCCAGTGAAGACCTGGAGCAAATCAACAGGACTCTGGATATGTTTACAAGCACAAGTCTCTCCATGAGTTTCAAGGATATGCCTTTTTTTTTTTTTTTTAAACCACACAGCCTACAGCAGAGACATTCCTTGTTTTCAGGGACACCTAGGCACTGAAGGTGTGATGGATCTTGTCTCCCCAAATCCTATCCCGAACAGCTGCACAAAGCCTACTGCCTAATAAAGGGCAAGAATGTCACCCTACATTAACAGCTCCAGTTACAACACAACAATAGCGATTGTTAAAATATTCGACTCTAGGCAGCTTGCTGGGTTACAGATATATAACCTAGGTTCCCAGATTTATGGAAAATTAAGTGGAAAACTCAACTGTAGGGGAAAAAAAAAAGAGAATCATTTGGGGAAACAATACATTCATGTTTGCAATGTTAAAAATAACACAGATGAATCATGGTTACCAACAGTAAATAGAAGCTAATGCCCTGTTCAAAGTGGCTAGCTTAGACTTCTTCAGAAAGAAAAATTATAAATATACAAACACATCCACATTCAAAATAAATCCCCTTAAAAAAAAATATATGAAACTTGAGTCAGAAATAGAGTGATGATAAATGCAAAGCAGTAACACACCCATTGGTCCTTAGCTGTCCATATTTAGGAAACTACCAGTACAACACAGTACTATGAGCCAGTGGCCACATTAAATGTTCTTACAGTATTTTGTGAATACACTGGAAAATCTCTAACTTGCATTGAACACAGCTAAATAAATAGGTAGTTAAAACTAAGTATTTTTATATAAAGCAGAATAGCAACAAAGACACCAAAGCTATTCCCACACGTCCCTGCAGAGAGCACGTCTCCTGTTCATGCCCACAGGTGTTGGATAAGCAGTTTGTTACTGTACCCTGATGGTGAACTTGGCTGCGTCTGCCCCGTTACTTGACTGGGGCCTGTGTTCGCACTACAGCATGAACTGCATTTCACTTTTCTGTCTTCACACAGCTAAGTGGGGCAAGGGAAAGTTAGGAGACTAAAGACAGGAGAAAGATAATAACATTTTATTGTATTTGTTATTTTTTTTATACTGTGGTAGTCACTGATTGTCTTTCATTGTGCTAAGTAGTCAAAAAACACAGGAACAGACAGCTATTGCAAACACCTTTTTTTCTTTTTTTATCTTTAGACAAGACTTATGCAAGAACCACTTTAGATGAAAGCCCCCCCCCAAAGAACAGGTTAAAGGAAGGAAAATAATCTTGCAGCTCCGTTTGTACTTCTTGTACTATCCAGTCCATCAGCAATGAATACAGAAAGCACAGCAAGATGAAGCAACACAGTGTCTGCCCAAGAGCTTATATATATATTTTAATAACATTATATATATCATTTTCTTTACATATATTTAATAATTACACATAATTATTACATATATATTAAGTCTATATTTTATAAAATAAAATTCCAGGTTGTTATGTGATGGAATAAAAGGAGAGAAATATAATTACAGAATGAAATAGCAACACCCCTTCTCCAGAAATTATTCCCAGAGAACTTCTCCCTCCAATATGAATTTTAGCATAGGATTTTATCATCCTAGTAACTAGGGGTTTGGGAAGGACCTGAGACGGAAAGCTGCAGCTCAGCCATACACCATCCTCATCCATTCAGAAGGGACCTACAAGGTCCATGCTGCCTAGGAGCCAGGTACAATTCCTCTGAACTAGCTCCCGGCACAAGTGTTGATTTCTGTAATATTACTCTGAGTTTTTCTGCAACATTTTTAAATTTACAATTTCACAAATGCTACCTTTTTTTTTTTTTTAGTGATATGCTGAATTGTCACAGCTACAGAATAAATTGAAAAGAAGGAGCACCTATTCCTGAAACAATCAAGAAACAAGACAAATTTAAAAAAAATTAAACTATTCTCACTTAACTGGATGAACACCATCACCTTATGTTATTCCAGTTTAAACTGAATCGACAAACTAGATTACAGTGGATTAAGACCAATGGAAATAAACCATTCTTCTGGAGGCAGCCCCTCCGCTCAAGGAATTCTGGAACTGCATGCATAGACAAGCCCTTTAAATCCCGCAGTTAAATTTTAATGAGTGCTATTAACACCTAGTTAGTCTGTTTTAAAGGCCCACTCGTGTACTCTTTTGGCCAGATCTGACCTTAAAGATTTGCTGAAATTCTTATCTTGGATTTGCAACTTTAATACTACCAATTCCTATCCCAAGTCAGAGTGCTTGACCTGTAATTGTATAGTCTTTTAGCAAGGACTTTTAACTTAAAACTGAGAAAAAATATTAAATTATTCTGATAAGAGACTGGGACCCACTCTTTCTACCACTTGCCTGATGAAGCAAATTATGACAATAAAAAGGCCTTTATCTTCTACTCAGAACAGCCACAAAAGGAGGATGACACACGCCATCTGCAGTTTCAATTTATTTTTGGACAGAAAAATTGTAGCAGACCAAGTATTCTTGGGCTTGGCTTCCAGGGTGTATTCTCCAAAGCCCTTTTTCCACCTATTACTGCAGCTCTTCTCAATTCTCCTCTGCAATTACCTGCCTTTTGTGGCTCTCCTTCCTTTCCCCCCCGCCATCTCCTCCTTCTATCCTTGGTCTCCTGCTCCCCTCCACCCCACTTGCCCCTTTCCATTTTTTAGCCAATTGCTATGACTTCTTTGTGTTTCCTTTCTTTTGATGCCCCCATTCCTACGCTCTCATCTTCCTCCTGTTCCTGTATTACACTCTCCATGCACTGCACTGCTCATCCTCTCCTGTTCCAAACAGGATGTGTCTCTTTTCCTCTGCGTTACGTGAAAGTCAGCAGAAGGAAAGGATACACAAGAGACCACCTTGCTAACGTAACATAATTGAGATGCTCAGCATCTCAACATCACAGCTCCACCCATAAAATACCTTTAACCACAAGTCCTAGAGGTGTGTGTGAGAATAGCCTTGCTCTGCGAAAGCCAACAGAGAAGACAGACATCGCCTCCTCGCCCCAAGTTTAATACCCATAAAGAAATTGTTAACTGTCTCAGAGTAATCCTTTAATTAATTTTTGATTAGTTGCAGCACAAAGTTCTTTTTTTTTTTCTCCTCATTTTGAGAGCCAGTGTTCTCCCATTTTTTATAAACTGTTTACATGTTTGTGGTAAGGTAACTTCTTCCCTTAATTTTAGTTCATTGCAACAGAACATCACCTGGCTGTACACATGCTGTTATTAAAGACTACAGCAGCAGTGTTTAATACTGGTGAACAAACTGATTTGTTTATATTCCTTGTCACAAAAGCTTAGCTAGCTTAACTTACGATCAATCAAGTCACTCAAACTCTCCAAACCCAGCTCTCCTTGCAGAACTGGGTAACACCATTTTCTTTGCCTTTTTCAACAGCTTTCATTCTGGGAGTGCATCTGTAAACACAAGGTACTGTTCTCTTGCACTCTTCTAGACATGAAAATAGCCTTCGTTAAGCCATCGCTCCCTCTGGTTCTCACCATCAAGAGAATCAGCGCTGTACTGATACACGGCAGCAGCCTGTCACCTCCCATCTCCAGTGCAAGGCAGAAGAGAGTAAAAAGGAACAGCCCTGCTTGGGGTCCGGGACTGATGGGGGGAACAAACCACACAAGACAGAATGAAAGGCTCAAGTGGCCTTGTCTCACTGCAGATGGAAGGAAGATCACGCCTGGCAGAAGAAATTAAAACAAATGGAAACCTGTTCTGAAGTAGTTCAAGGAGAAATGACCTTATCTTGGTGCCAGGAAGGGGCATGAGAAAGGACAGGGGCCATTTGAACGATCACATCCATCTCAAGCAAAACAAAGAGGGAATCGAAGTGACTGCTGTAGCATTTCTGCACTTGTCTTTGGCTGTCCAACAACGCTGCAGCTGAACTGTTTGCCAAAGAGAAGAAATTTGGAGGAGAAGGTCCTGTGGGGTGTTAGGTTTTTTTCTTCAACTCTTTTCGTGTCAGGGCACAGCTGGAGCCAACAGCGACCTTGGTGCTGGGAGCAGCAGGGGCTCCCCATGGAGGGGCGGCAGGGCAGGGCCAGGCAGCCACGGCCAGTCCCACTGCCCCGGCCAGGAGCAGGGCAGCAGGGGGCACCGGGGCAGCCCCAGCCCCAGGCACCTCCATAGCGATGGAGCCAGGCCAAGGCTGGGCAGGGCAGCGGGGAGCTGGAGACCGGCCCTGCCCCGGTGTTGCTGGGGCAGGGCTGATGGCTCCAGGGGATGGGCTGGGACAGCCCGGGCTGGCGGTGCCCTCAGGGCCCGGGTGTTGGTGAGGTCCCGGCCAGATGGACCCCAGCAAGCTGCAGGTGAAAGGCAGGCTGAACCACGTACATCCACCATTTCATCTAACAGTTGCAGCATACCTAAGTACGCTGCTCCACATGAAACAATACAGGAAAACAGTATAATTAATAGAGAGAGAATAAGATAAAACCATAAGCAGCTGTTTAGCAAAATGAATAACTACACAGGCAGCTGATGTGAAATGAGCTTCAGCTATGCTAACTGGAAGTGGTACATCTGGGAGCTGCAGAGAGACAGCGGCAGAGCTCAGCATGGGCTTTCCACGCACGGGAAAGCCAGACCAAGCCCTGCTGCAACGCAGCCAGCAGACACAACTAGGGTACACAGACCCTTCCTGCACCGCAGTAACCACCAATGCAAAATAATCAGGATTTGTACTGGCAAGGAATCTACACCACCATCTCTACCATAATCCAGGGCTTCCCTGAATCTCAGCCTCCAAAGTAAGATTTAATTTCATCTCCTTATAAAATATACTGAGACTGATATTTTAGTAAGTGCAGGAAGGGTAGAATAATCTATCACTGTTAATTTTAAGATACCACTGGAATATCAGCTGAGTGCTTTCAAAAGTGTACTCTAAGAGTTAAGCCACATATGCTAACTCTCCCATTCATGATAATCCAGTGAGCAAGGATAAAGGATTCACCTGCATTCTCATAGAGACAATCAGACAGTTGTTTTGCTAGGATTTAGGGAATCATGGCACTCAGGAAAACAGCATATACTCCTCAATTTGGAAATCATTACAAATTACCATAGAGGTCACTTTTCCTTAAAACTATGTACTGTTGATGTGTTAGTAATTATTTTCTATTCTTCTTAAGCAAACCACGTGGTGTTCAACCAGGAGGGAGGAGGGAAGTATGACAACTACAGGAATTGCAAGTATTAAACAAGCAAAATAACTAGGATGAAACATTTATTCAAGTAGAACATACATGTGAAATAATTCACTGTTTCGTAACCAATAATCTATAACAAATCTGTATTCTAGCAAATATACTCACAGGTTTACATCATTTTTACAGAAGAGATACACCTTTTTTAATTTTTTTTCTCTTCTTTTATCCCTTTTCATGCTTATGGCCTATCTAAAAGTCAACTGTGTTTTTGACTTTGTTTTCCCCAGTGGAACAATCCAGCCCTGAGGAAAATACAGTTACTTAAATAACATAAAACTAGTTTTCAGGTTCTGTATGCATGTTAACAAGCAGCAGAAAATGGAGAAATAAAAGAAAGTGGGGATAAAGGGAAGTCAAACTGTGCATGTTCGGTAAAACAAAGCACTGCCTTTATGAACAATGTGATGTGTGGCACTGTGAACCCTTGGGTTCAATTTCTTCCCCCAGAAATGCACGATGACCTTTCCATGTTGCCTAGCAGGAAGACTGAAACTTCCTCAGCTGACTTTCAACCAGGCACAGAAGAATCTGAACGTATGTCTTGCCACTGGAGCCCCGCCAGGGAGAGGAGAAGTACCCACATTGTACAAAGATTGCCTTCTGACGCTCATAAAGGCTGCAGAAAAAAAAAACTTTCCAGAAGAGCCGCAATGAGGATTAATGTTCTCCCCATCCAGATAATTTTATTACATTTTCTAAGGCTTTCTGCTAGAGTTAGACATGAGTGGTATTGAAAACTGACATAAACGAGCAATAAAAAGACAAGAATGCTATCTAAAAAAGCATGCCCACATTTTTCCTGTAGTTGACTGAAAGACTTTTGTTCACATTTTAGAAATAAAAAACAGATATAAAAAAAGTCACATAGCATGAATGAAAAAAAAATCAAGACAAAGAATTAACATTTTCAAAGATATAAAGACTAAAGAAAAATATATAAATAATATAAAACTCTTCCCTTATGTGTGTAATCTTCTAGTCAACCAACCTTTTAATTTGGTGGTATCAGGCTGAACTTGGAACAGGCACATACCATAACAAAATAGGCAGAATTACAACCTATAGTGCACACCAGAATGATGTGGAGGAAGATTTTGTGGGTTTTTTTGGTTTGTGTTTGTTTAAGTTGTCTTATCTTGTGATTGTTATTTAATTTTAACTCTCCATTAAATATTCTGAATGACTATGAAAAATGTCAAAAATAATCTTTTGAGTTATACTGAAAAGTTAATTTAACAACAATTGGAAAACAAAACCTACCAAGTGATTTTTAATTTTTTTTGCATATTCACATTAAACAGCTTTGAAAGCACAAAAATCACTCCTTATTTGAGTTTCACATTGATTTCCATGTTACAAAGCTGTTGTCTGTGGCTTCTGAGCTTCATGGTTATTAAATACAGAACACAGGATTCCCCAGGTCTCAGAAACAGTGTAGGTGGTGTACGAATACTGGAAGATTTTGCCCCATGAGCTAGGTCATTTTCACCAGCAATATAATCTCTTGTAAGAGACATTTTAAACTTATAAATGAAACACATAATGACATTCCACACAATGTGTATATGAATTTGTGTATTAATGCAAGCTATTTCTCTTCTGGAAAGATTAGTCCCTGTGATAAACAATATCTATCAACAGAGCTTACAGAAAACAGATCATTTTGATGTCAAAATGTACAGAAATGGTAAAGTTACAGAGTTAAAATTTTACAATGGATTATGTACTTTTGTTTCCATTCAAGAAAGATGCTTTGGTTCAAAAACTGGATTTTCTTAAGTGTGATTTACACGAGCAGCCTGCCAAATCTTCCTAGTTCTCTTTTTAAATTGCCTCTTTATCCCATCACTCCATGCATTCCCATGCACTTTGCTTCCTTCATACAGGACACAGATGCATCCTCACCTCCCACCTATCCAAGTGGTACTGTAATGTAAACATTTAAATAATAACGATGGGTGTGCCTTGCATCTACACAGCTCCTTTGGCAAAGTTAAATCACCACTGAAATTGAGGAACTGGCATCATTACTCAACAGAAGTAAAACAACAACAAACCAGGCCAAAAATGATGAAAAGAAATGGACTGTCATGTTCCAGGCACAACTAAGTTTTTCCCCATGCACTCACATAAAGAGATTCATACTTTTTTTAAACTATTTTCTCCTTTGATAAGGTCAGCACCTGCATCAGCACAGGCCCTTAGTCTCCACATCATACATTCAGTGCTGTGTAAGGAACATACTACACAGTTGGCTGTGTTCTTCCTCTTCTGTCGCAGGGCCCAGTAATAATTTCATACAATACATTTATCACATAGACTAAGATAAAGCCATGCTGTTGCTACTACTTTTGAACCGCTCTTCCCTAACTTGTTTAGCACTAAATGATTTGCCCAGCACAAAGGAAAGATCTTTCTGGGTCATCACACTTGAGGCATCACTTGGGGGAATGGTCTGAGATACCTAGAGGACCCGAATGTATATATCCTTGTAAAACATGGAGAGATTTAAAAGCCCAACAGAAGTTTTTTCTGGGTGGCAGCTGTCAATTCAGCCAACTGAGATTTAACAATGAATGTTACTTCAGAGCAGCTTTAGAGCTGACTTTAGCCACAGCCTATTGAGCTGGTCAGAAAGAACTTAGGTGTCTGACAGCGTCCTCTGCTATTCTAGCAAGTAAACCATAAGACTTCTCCTTTTCAAGTGAAAAAATACCCATGATTTTTACTTTCATTTGAGAGTTTCATCTCAATCTCCTTCCAATCACCTATTGGAGGTCCTTTTCATGCTTTTAATTTAATGTCCTTTTACATCAAATGCTTAAAAATAAAGGCGCTGAGTCTATCCCACAGTGCAGGCTATAAAATCTCGCACATCCCCTGCTATTCAAAGTGTCTGCATAGTAAAATCCTCACTTCCTCATATAATTAAATTAATTAATAATAGCGTTTTTTAAAAAAATTAACTGTTTCTCTAATCTTTTCCAACACTGCCAGTTCTAGTTATTTGTTACAAAAGGCAAATACAATCATTTTGGTTCTAAAGTTATTGAAACAGTATCTGGCACTGCAAGGAACCTTTGGTTTTACCTGTCACCATCAATAAACAAGCACTCTGCCAAGCCATCCCTGTTCACCCAGCCTCAACCATAAATTGTTGTCTTATGCAAATACCCCACAGATAGCTGGGCAATCCCTCTTTTTGCTATTTAACCTGAACCTACCAGCAGCAGCTGCACTTGGGGGATTATTTTTTCCCCAGTAACTCTTTTTAAGCCATTCCAACTCTCTGATCTGGAGAGAATCTAGCTTTTGAATTTCAAAATCTTTCTGTTTTTAATTTCTACCTATTCCCAACACTAAAAAACAAAGAATGGTTTAAAATTCATAAAGGTGGTTTGTTTTCTAGGGGTTTTTTGTTTGGTTTGGTTGTAACAGCTTCTCTTCCATTGCTTTCAGCTTTTGAGTCTTTAGGGTTCATATTACCAAAACTTTCTGTTATCATCCAAGCCAAAATCTTACTGTTTGTAAGATAAACTGGGATTCTTATGAAATCAGATAAAACTAGAAACACAAGCTTTTGTAAGAACAGCCAGTGTTGGAAGGCACAAAATAAGATGGCACTTTATTTTATTTTAGAGGAAGACATACTGAGAAAAAGCCAGAGAATTCTGATCCCAAAGGATGAAACAAGAAGTGTCACTTATTTGCATGACAAATACAACAGAAAGGTAAGATATTCATGACTCAATTCTATGCTAGAGTTCATCACTTTTACACTGGAATAAGTCCTTAAACTTCAGTGACATGATAGTTACCCAAACATGCTGCACCACTGTGAACATAAGCATTTAGTAACTTGACTAAATACTGACCAATTCAGATCATCTCAGTTAATACTAATATGAACAATATGATCTTCTTAAAACCTTACAGTCTGAACAAAAGATCCTACAACCCAAGAGAAATACTTCCATTAACCTCAGTGAGATCAAGACCGGGACTTTACTGTACTATTTACAAAACTACTACTGCGTGGGAGCTGACTGAGATTCAGCAGAGGAAAGTACCACCATCCTTGTAACAACAGCTGTGCAACCACCAAGACCGAACTGCCTAGAGGCAAAACCCCACTCCCATGGCCATGCTATGATGAGCATCCTAAAATGCTTTGGCATTTTCAAAAGGGCCACCAAACCCAGAGATATAGGCCTGATGAAATAGAGGGAGTGACCAAGAGGGGTAACATGAGAGTCCAAATTCCCAGCATCTGACTTCAGTTGCATAAAACTCCTGGGAAACCAGAAAGGTTTAGCTATGGCTTTCAGTTATAGCCACAGGAAAAGGCAGATTGCAACAAGCAGTAATGCTTCAGAACAAGAGTCATATAAAGTGAAAAATAATAGCATCAATTTTTAGCGGTGCCCTTTTGAAGTAGCTAAGAAATGGAGTGATGACTAAGACAATAAAAACCAGTGACAAGTATAAATCCACCATGGATTTCAATACTATATTTAAATTATATTTTTATGTCAGCAGAATACTACGGATGATAATGAAAATCGTTTGTATTGAAGAAAAGAGAAGAAGTTGTATATCTCCGATAGTGAAAGTTAGAGACTTAAGTTAGAAACTTGAGAGTTTCGAGTCCTTCAGCTCCCATTTGTGTTACATACACATTTGGTATCTCAGGAGACAAATGGCAAGGAGGCAGTCAAAATGCTTTCTGACAAAGAGTTTTCCCTACACAGGTATAAGTCTCCAGCAGCACCCATAGGAGCTTTGCACTTCAAAAACAGACACCTAGCACAGAGGCATCTCCCATCATGAGTATTTTTAAGGAGCTCCTCTCCTTCCTTCTATTACATGTTTTGTGAAATTTATTTTTTTTTAACACTGTGTGATTCCAAAATTTCCATAAAAGCAAACCATTACCTTTGTGTACCATTAAAACTGGTGTCTGAATAATCAACTATACAGTTTTCATAGACATTTATCACAACGAAACAGCAGCGGTGAAAATAAGAACAATCTACATTACCACTGTTTTTTTGGGGGGCAAATGCTCTCATTACAGGAAAAGAGGATTCAGGATTATGTAGGGAACCACCGTGACCCCCTGATACTAAGTTGGTGAGCTCTATCTTACATCCAAGTTTAAAGACAGCTAATTATAATAAAGACAGGGGAGAAGAAGCTTTGGAATCCAGTGCTTAATTGTTGCTCAATTGCTACCAAAAAAAAAAGAAAAAAAAAAAAGCCCGTTAGGCAAAATGGAGACATCAGTTAGGTGCACAGCAGACATCAGCAAGAGGATGTAAGGTACTGAGTTGCCCATCCTCTGAAGTGAAGCATACAAGCCTTCTATAACCTAAAACACCATAAATAAGCAACATAATTATATAGTCACCTACTTCAGATCCACTGCTAGTTCACACGAGTCTACCTTTTTGGATTAGCAAGTAGAGAGCAGGCAACATCTGGTGTGACTAATACTGACTAACATCACACTATCACAGAAGTTGTACCCATACATTTTTGCACATCAGCAGTTAATAGATATATAGAGTTAAACGTAGAGAAGTCATGCTTGGAATCTGCTACAGCAGCCAAGAAGGAAACAGGATTTGCAAGCAATCTTAGAAGATTTAATCTTCAATATTTTCAAGCCTCTCATTTGATTATCTAAAATGTGGGTGCCAAAGCAAGCAAGATTGATTCAGCAGTTTGATAAAAAAGGGCCAAATAGCTACACTTCAATGTATATTTGTGTGTCAATGTAATGCTTAAATCTTAGAAAAGGAGCCCTAAAATACTTTTGGGGGGGGGGGGGGGGGGGGGGGGAAGAAAACTCAGTACAACTGAATAAATTCACCTTCTCTTTTACCATTCTCAACACTGTTTATCTATTAAACATTTGAACTGACCAAACATTGATTAACAATAAATTCTTCCTAAAGTTTTACTATGAGGGCAACTGCCAGTATACAGTGTGATTTTGGTAGGGAATGACTTTGTGAAGGAGATAAATAACATTACTTAAATTTACTTTTTAAAAAATCCCTAAGCCCTCTAATAACCATTAACTATTACCATCTAATAACCTATTATTCCACACACTCTCATTTTCTAGAAACGAGATCCAAAAACACTGCTCAACACCTTTAATGTAGAAAGCTGGGAGGTAGGGTTAATATTATTAGACTCTTCTAAGTTTTAATCCAGCGGAAACCTGGCATTGATCTGATGCAGTTCAGGATGATGGAAGGGATACAGAAATAGCCAGAGAATGAGATTAATTCCATGTTCAGGAACCTGATCTGAGCCTCTTGAGCCATATGTGAGGTAGCAATGCCAGAATGCAATATGTGTTCCCACCAGGAAAATGGATTCAGCATATAAATAAATCAGAAAGAAGTTAAAATAGCCAACTTCAACTTCTCTCTTCCAGGGATGAGAAGCTGGAAAGTGCTAAGGGATTTTGTCTCATTACCTAACTCCTTTAAGAGGCATCCCACTAAAGAGCTTCCAGAACCAGAATTGGCATTGGGAAGCACAGTTTTTACAGGAATCACATTGCTAGCAGCAGAAATCCTACAGCTGTGCAGTATGAACAACAGGAATATGTTTTCCCAGGCTAGCCAGCTTCCTGATTCATATTCCCTCAAACTTCACCCTCAGACCTCGAAGAGCACTCTTCCAAAAAGCAGGACAGGTGAAAGTGGAGACAACATCTGAAATTTTAAGCTTCTTCTCTTTTGTTTTTACTAGTATTCAAATTCTAATCAAATGTCTATTAGTATTCCAATTCAAAGCACCTAAACAATCACCTTGGGAAAGGATGCAATTGTAAGCAATTTAATACTTCTACTCCTTCTCATCAAGCAGCAGCGTATCCCAAAGAGCATCTGTAACAGCTTCAAACAGTCTGCCGATGAAACTATGTTTCTAAGGCTAAAATAAAAACACTAACAGGATAAAAACACAGGCCTCCATGATCATCACCAATGAAGACTTATGTTATGAAACGCATGACTTTGGGAAAACAATAGAAAATTAAAGGTTTACCATTTAGCATAAAGATGTGATTCTAATTCTAAACTTATCTTCAATACAAGATTCCTCCTGACAAAAAGTGATGTGAAAAAATCACTGGAAGGTCAACTGATTCCAGATCTGCCAAAGAGGAAGCCAGCTCCACCATCCTACAACACAAAGCCCTGCCAGCAACCACCAGACATTTACAGTCAAGAACCCTTACCACAACGTGGCCAGCTGAACATAACTGTCATGCTGGATCATGCAGAACAGGTAGCTGCTCAAGTAGATATAATCTAAACCACTTCAGGATTTCTGAACTCTGAAACATACCTGGAAGAGAACATCAAGTCTACCCAACCTTTGCAGAATTAGTACAATGTTCTCCAAATAGCCAAGTTGACTGCTTAGCTATCCTAAGTAGAGAATTAAGTATTTCTCAAGCTGGAAAGAGACAGAACGGCTGGCAAAAGACCATTTCTTCACCATACCTGCACCACAAGCTAAAACAAACAAAACCTCTATATCCATAAATCCTTTCCCCTCTTTGAGGGACCAGATGGTTTTTTATCAATTATATTTGTATAGTCAGAAAAAAAAATTACATCACCTGTTAAAAATATAGCCAATTAAAAAAGCACCTCTGATGACAACTAATACTCATGGCTCAGTACTACCTTAGCAGATGGCTGGTACTGTTTATTCAGAACTGTGCAAGCATGTTTAGTATGTGCAGTTAAGTGTAGTTAACACACAGTCAAGCTCTAAGTATGTCAAAGTGCCACAACACTTTTCTCCTATTTAGTGCACTTCAACACTGGCTACAGTGCATTACTATTTAGCTTAATAGTAAAACAACCATCTTCATGGTAGGGTGCTTTTTTTCCCCACTTAATTTCCTGTTTAGAATGACTTACAGGAGTAACTTACCTCCTCCAGCTAATTTGGTCTCCCTGATGTTGTGTTCCTTCAAATAAACTGCAAAAATCTGACTGAAATAACGGAGTTACTTCACCAGTCATAAGATCACACTGTTCTTGCCCTACAGCAGTAGATACTAGACACTGCAAAAAGATTTAAAAACTTAGTAACACTATGAGATTAACAAGACTAATTTATAAGACTAAAATGAAAAAAAAACCCAGAACAAGCTTGTTTTGAACTTTTTGAAAGTAGTATTCTGCAATTCAGTTTGAGTGGTTGCCACAAAACCTAAGAAAACCTCTTTGCAAGGTGTTCATCCACAGTCCAACAGAAGCAAGGAGCCAAGGTTCATCTGGGACACGTTGGTACAAAGGAAATGGAAAGCAATAATTAAAAAAAAAGAAAAGATTGAACTATAAAAAGACAAAATCCACTTTAAGCCTATGTAATCACCAGACTTAGAACAAAAAAGGATGACTATCACCGATGGCTTTCTGTGTCAATCTTATTTATTGTGCCTTGGCCCAGGATGTAAATCAGCTGCAGAGGCAGGAACATTCCAGTCTCCAGACTGATGGTAATGGGCTGCAAACGATTTCCCAGATGCAACAAGATAGATTTTTGTATCACATCTAGTCATACAGAGTGCTTTTTCCAAAGGTATGAGATAGGTCAGTTCTCCTTGCCAGGAAGTTCTGTCTGGCAGTCTCCGGCTTTTCCAGCTCTCCTTTAGCCAACACTAAGGCCAAAATAAATTTGTCATCTTTACCTGCCAGCTTCTGCCTTCCAATTTTCCCAGATTTTTCATTAGCATATTGAAAATTCATTACTGCAGACAGCAGAATGGGAAATTAGAACACCAGTGTCCTCTTTACCCGACAATGCTTAGTGTCAATGTGCAACGGCAGGAGGTATAGTGAACTTTGCCATTCTGCACCGCCACAATGGCATGCTGTCTAACATTTAACTGGTCCAAAGTTACTTTCTCAACCAAAAGCTATAGAAAATGTACATAAACAAAATAAACCATTTTTCCCCTACCTGGGAAGCATAGGGAACTGTTTAGAAAAACTTAAAAGAATTTTTTTCATGGACATGAATCAATTTGGAAATGTTTTGATTCAATATTACTTAAACATTAAAGCATGTTTCTATGAACAAAACAAAGAACCTTTTCGTCACTGAGGATGAAAGAGAAAAGAGTCATGGATGGGAAACAAACATCTCGCACAGCAAAAGCTGGTTTACTCCAATGCTGTCAAACCGATTACAAGGAGGGGAGAGCTGTGATCTCATCCTCAAATCCAGTGCAAACAAACTAGTTAATCACAGCCAGCATCTATCTTTAGTCTAACCCATATTGGGCAAGGGGACTATCATGGTTACAAGAGGTAAAGATGTTTATTCCAGGAGGAAAGAAAGCACTGGGGGAGGCCTGCAAGCCCTGATGTCTTGTCTGGACAATACCACTATTTCCCTTCAAGAGCTTTTGACTCATTTTTTCCAGTTTTGAAAAGTTCATTGTTTCGTCAATTGTTACTGTTCTCAAAGTATGACTACTTTTCAAACTCCAGACTACCCAACACCATTAAAATAGTATTACTTCCAAACCATTTAAAAAAGTAAAAAAAGACCACAGCTTCTTGTAAATAGTCTTAGCACAATTAAGAAGTATCATCCAGGATTATCACAACCAGATGAAATACAGACTAAATAGGTCAGTGTAGTGTAGGCACTCTCTCTGCCTTACTGTACTCCTTATTTTTCACTATGAGGTTATCTTTTAAAAATAGCCAACAGAAATACTGTTTCAAAGTCTTCCCATTTGTTTTTCACTAGGAAAAAATAAAGTCAAATTTTACTCTTTGGTGCCAGATATCTGGGAAACCACTAGGAAAAAACCTCAATCAATAAAGTTTTGAACAATTCACCTTTTATAATGAAATCCAGGTATTTACAAGGTTGAATTTCAGCTTCACAGGAGAAAAATCACAATTTATCTTTTCAGCAGGGATTATGGCTCAGTAATTGTTTTTCCCCAGTACAAAGCAATTACACTGTAACACAATTACTACAAAGACATGCAGGAGGTGCGTTACTTAGCAGGCCTCAGGAAACTCACTACTAGAGAATGACAGTCCTAAAGTTTGAACTGGAGATGACACATTCTTGTTTCACCAAGAAGGTTTCTTGCCTTTTTTTCTTTTAATATCTATATATATATCTCCTTTCTTCTCAGCTTGAGAAATTTAAGGATTTTTTTTTTCTGAGGAAAATTTGTTTCAGAAAAATTAGATACAACTCTGGAGTGATATGACTAAGCTATTACTCTCCCACGAAACACAAGTGAAAATATTTAAGAAAACAATAATGAGCACACATTGTCCAGAGTCTTGGGCTACAGATGGAAGAGGATTTTAGCCACTGATTTATGCATCTGAAACATGTTGCCATGGGATCCCATTAGAAGATTTTGTTAGCAAAGAACATTAAAGGTCCTGGTAATTTTTTGCTCTGACAGTTAATGAATGTTTATTATCAGAAGTTAATTTAGCAAGCCTCTTAACTTGCTGAATCACATCTAAGGTTGGTCAACTGTTGCTCCTCAGTCCAGCAATCTCCAACTGGATCCTCATATTCCCCGGGCTGCAGATGCTCCAGGAAATTAATCTGCAACATCACTTAACTTTTCACTAGCATTTTATTTGTGCCTATTAGGTTTACCTGAGTTAATTTTACATCTCAGATAAGTTTAAATGGAAACAACACATACTATGAAAGTGGATTTAAAAAAATAAATCATATTGTAAACATTTAAGTGCAAAAATTGGAAACCCTGTTATAATAGAGATATCTAAGATAAGAAAGCACAATTCTAGATTGTAATTAGCAAGAAGCACTGCCAGTGTTTTGGAGAAGTTGGAACTTCCCTCAGCATTGAGCCACCCATCCTAAGGAATTTAGGAAAACAATTCTTGTCTACTTGCCCTGTCCAATACCAAGCCTCCACTCAAACCATGTCAACATTTTTATATTTGGATAGTAAAATGCATAAATTCATGTCACCTACCAGACAAAAGTCACTAGGTTTCCTTATTTCCTTCTGGTAACCCATTCCAGACAGCCTGAACTTGCACACCTCTTCATTCCCATGAAAGGACCAGAACAGTACTTGCCTGTATTGATATATTCTGGAAGTCACTCAGAAGGAAAGTGAACACAAATCTCAAAAGAACATTCACTCCATTTTTCCTCAGTATTTGTCACAGAGCTTGAGGAAAATTCAAGAAACATGAGAAGTATAATGGTTAACGAAACTGATACTGTTACTAGTAGTCTAACAGAAGGAGACTTCAGTGAGGCATGCTAGTGACTCACAAGTTTATTTTACTATTTATATTAGTTGTGTTTTCTTCTGCTTCAACAAAATCACCTATTTTAAAGTTTTATAATACTGAAATTCTCATGAGATTTAATTCTACATCCTCCAGGAGCACAGGTCTCTCTGTGAAGGGGCACAAACTCTCCATCACAAGCAAAAAAAAAAAAAAAAAATCTAGAAGCTCTTAGTGGTACTGTAAATGTGCAAGTGGAAATCTCAAAACATACAACTCCTTCCTTTGGAAACAGATTTTTCCCAAATTGCAAGAAAATTTCTGGTTGTTAAAATTTTTTCTGAGTTTGGCTATTGAATAACTTTTGCTTGCTTCAAGATGGAAAAATCTAGTGTTTTTGAAGGCCAACCAATGTAAGAGTGTTCTTCATAAAGCACATCTCTTCTACTGCTGAGGCACAAACAACAGTAAAAATGAAAATACTATGTGCAGCTCCAATCTGGCTCAAGTTCTTTTTGTCTCCATCTTACATTTTTCAGAGAAGCTGGGTCTGACATTAAACTGTTGGGTTTTATACAACATTTAGATCAGCCAAAAAAATTTCAAAGATTTTTTTTTTTAAAAGGGGAAAACGTCACAGCCATATGATTTCTGTAACCATATCCTACATTTTCTATATCTGACACCATGGTGTACAATGCTGTACTAACCAAAAGACAGGCCAGATCCCACCAGCAGTAACTCCTGTGCAAGTGTCATGACTTTGGAGTGGTTGTACTGAAAACAAAAATGCAAACTCACCAGCTTGCAAAAGTTAATCCTCATCCATGCATTTCTTCTAAAAGAATTGATCAAAAAAGCAGGCAGGGAAACGATGGATTTTCAAATATTTGCTAGCATTCTGCTAGAATATTTGGCAATTACAAGGTAAGCTGTAGCATTCAGAATTGCCATTGGTACTTAAAAAATATGAACGCTTTTAATTCCATGAAATTCAAACCATACAAAGATCTTTAGAAATAGGATACCTCCTTATGTAAAAGGGAATGTGAATATGAAAAAACAGACGTGCAAGTAAGAATGTTTGTCAGCCTACAGAGAGATGTCATTTGTAAGACTAGTTGCAAAATCAACAATTCTATGTTTTCAACTACTTTTCTCCCACATATATGAGCCACAATTACTAAAACTATCACAGGAAAAATTTCAAAGGGTAAGTGGAGAAGTCAGTATTCACAATTACAGGCAGATTTGTTTCTCAGGAAGGAAACAAAAGCAAATCTGTTTAGGTTAGCAGAGAAATATCATCGGGTTTTCAGGGCTAGCGTCTTCCGTGTTGGAGACTTGTTTCTTCATATTATGTTTCTGTAATAAATACCCTGATGCTCTTTGAACATCAGCTGCTTCCTGTGCTTAAAATTCACCATCACCACCTACTTCCACAGTCCTCCTCTAAGTTCATCATCCTAATGAAATAAGCTTAGTAGACATCTGGCCTTGACCATCCTAATTGAAGCACAACCATGCGCTTACGTTACCTCAAAAATAGCATGTGAGATCACTTCCTCAAAATAAAGGTTTTGCTCTCCCGCACCACTCCCAGCAGACTGAAATCAAGTGCTGTTCAGCAGCCATTTCAAGGCTGAATCCATTGGTTCAAACAAGGAAATAAATCCTAAAATTTAGGCGCCACATAATCTGTGAGCACGTGGCTTTGTGTAAGGGTAAAATAGAAGTTTCTCAAGTTTCCCCTCTGCAAAATCATTGTATTTGTCTCCATTGTGTTACACCATGTTAGTCACCACCATTCTTCCGCTTTCAGTGGAGGAGGTCTTGACTCATCGAGTTGGGTCATTTGCTGATGGCCCATCAGCAGACTTCACTGCTTTTTAGACTGCACCTACACTGCAGAGTATTCATGTTCTGCAACGGGCTGTAAGATTATTCACACTGAGGATCTGATCAGAGCACACTATGGCTTTCTTCCACCTTCATGCTTCCTTTCCTTGGAAACCAGGATTCAGGTTGAAAGGAGAAGCCAAAGAAGAGGAAAAGAATAGTGTGTGCTCAGGGTTCACCCCAATATTAAATCAGGACACGGACAGGCTGCGATGCATAACCTGGAAAGCGCTCCTGAGTCCCAAAGTTCAAATATAGCCAAAATACGAAAAGTCTTAAAAGCACAGGGCCCACCTTCATCCAATTTAAGTACTTCACCTCTAAACACAATTGCCTCCTGTCTCCTTCTGTAGTCAACAGACAGAAAGGGGCACATCCAAAGAGTGGTTCCAAGTTTAGGTCCCACGCTCATAATTTTGACAGCTCAGTGAGGTGGGATTACTCTTGACTGCAATGTTTGTCTTAGCCCTCTGCATGCCCCTCAATACCATCATGATTGGCAAGGGCGGGAGGTTGGTTGACTTTGTTGTTGTTCTTGTCTGTTTTTTTGGTGGACTTCTGTGGGGGTTTTTTAATACAACAGTAAGCTCAAGAGTAAGAAGTTCAAACATATCATCCATTTACCTAAGTAAAAGACAAAGCAATGACCACAATGGAGTATTTTAGAGATAATATTACATAAGTCACAGCCTTGATCAGAAAAACTGACATCAGACATAACAGTCTTTAATTCCAGTTACTCATACTGTATAAAAGCATTACTCCCTAACATTCTGCCAACAACATGTAGAAGTAGTAGTATAAGTATAAATATCCAGGCAACTTCTAAATACATTAAAATATGAATTAAATATCACAAGGAAAAACAAAGCTGCAATGGAATGATTTAATATCAATTCTTCTGTAAAAGTATCTGTGATAGTTGTTACAAGTCTAGGTCTGAAATAATGCTTATGTAATTTTTACTTTTTATGAGTATGGGCCTTTAAAAACACCTCTCAGCAGCACTACTTAACATACCTTCCTCTGAAAATGATTCATGCAACCAGGCGAGTTACATTTTATACCAAAGAAAAAGAGCACATATGGTGGAGTACTGTCACCACTAACAGATATGAACAAACAACAATTACTTGTTATTTGATAGAGCAAGAACAGTTTTGGGCACCTCAGTCTTAAGCTATGCATCACAGTAACTCATTGCAAAGAACTTTCAAAGGCAAAAAACAGTTTTAACTTAAGCTTAAATACCATTTATGTACCCTAACTTCAAAACACTTCTCCAAAACAACTTCTCCTACCCACAGAAAAATCAGCCAATGCTCAATGACTAGTCAAGGGGAGTAAAGCGGTGTTATCAAAAGTCTTGAAATGCTCCTGAAATTCCTCATCTGTTATACAACCATAAAGCCCTTTTAAAACATCTAACAAAAAATTCATCAATTTTTAGAGGTATAAATATACATTGTCATGGTCTATTCAGGAGAAAACAACCATTTTCTCCTCTGTAACAGCAGTCCATGGGCAGTCTTCCTATTTGTAGCCCTTTCTAGGAGAGCCAACGTAGCCCAAATTCTGAAGCCCAGACCAGCTCAGTTATACAGAAAGGCTCCTTTTCTATACCTGAGAGAGGAAGGAGGAGTGAAATACCTCCCTTTCCTCAAATGAAGAAAAGCAAAGCAAAATTACTAAGTCTGCTAACCTTTCACATGATCTCCTCCCTCATCTGTACAGCTGAGCACAGATATTCTACCTTTGCCTTATCAGACACTTTGACAGAACAACACAAGCCTGTACATATACGCATACCTATACATACACAACTTCATCCTCCCCATCTTCTAATTCTTGTTTAGTTGTAAACTCTTAATGCAAAGACTATTTTTTTACCTTTACAAGACTTACAGTAACAGTACTATGACATTTATCAAGGTCTTCAAGCCACGACTGAATTTAAATGCCTCATTACACCAGTGATCTGTTCCGCCCCCAGCGTGGGAGGGTGCCTACACCACCTCATGACTATGTGTACTGATAGAGCATCTTTCACACCTCCTGTGGAAGCCAAGTACCAGCAAGCAGAAAAGTACAAGCCAAAACCTATTTAGAAACTCCCTCCTCCTAGAAGCACTCTCTCAACTGATCACATAAGGAACATACGGACTTAAAGAAATTCAGATTAGGTGGACTAGATCCCTGCCCCGATTTCTAAAATTAACTTTGGGTGTTTATTTCTTTAAAGTTTTCAAAATATTTTTATTTGAGAAACTACTGTGTTCCTTTTCACTGCTTTATTTCTCACATGAAAGGATTCCTATATTGCATGGTTATTTACTTTCTCTTAAAAAACCCCAGATGAATAAAAATAATTATGGTCAACTAATTTTCCCATTCTTCCTAAAAACTTCTATTAACTCTATGCAGTGATGATGCCATAAGGATTTTTCAATTATGCAATGCAACTGTAACCCCAATGTAGGGGAAAAGTCACAAAGAACATTATTTTAACAGTTCTCTTTTTTACACTAAAGACATCAGCTCTCCCAGAAGTGTTGCATAAGGTCTTAAGTCTTCTAGGGCTCAATGGTCACACAAACTCACATGCTTTCAGAGTATTCTCCATCAGGAAGAGATTAATTAATTGATCTATGAACGCATTCCTCATACTTCAAAAGGTTAGCCTAACCCACAAAATACAGCGGGGATATAAGAAGAAAAGATTGCAACTTTTGTAAAGTAAGCATTACCTTTGATCTTATCTGCTACAACTGCAGTTACCTCCCTTCACTTCTGGAGACCCTGTTTGGTGCTGCTGGCAACAGAAGAACAAGGTACTCATGTGATCTCAGCATTTCAACTGATATGTAATCCCTGTAGCTTGGCTCCCACAAGCATTTGATATTTCAGATTACAGAAAACTACTGAGCAAAAAAAAGTAAATGGTAATTAAAAAATAAACAAAAGATTTACAAACTGAAGACATATTACCTAATAATGTTAGACCTTCCTAGTCAGCCATACTTCCACTACAGCTTAAAATGGTACTATTATTTATTTTACTGTTCCTGCTACATACAGCTCTATCACTATAAAAAAATCCTCCACAGTAACAATTAAGCTTTTCAGCATAGCATGATATTCTGAGCTCAGATCTATGTATTCACTACAGCTTTCAGATCTTTTTCTGCTCTTTTGATCTTTTAAACACATTCTATTTTGCTGAAAAAGCAATACTTTTCATCTACTGTTTATTTACATTTTCATTTCCTGCTGATTTTGCTACATCTTTACGGTACTCAAACAGTGCTGGCTAATTATGGGGTTCAGTTGCCTTGAAGAAGATTAGTATAAAAATTTTCCCAAAGTCAGTAAATCAACAAGCAGCATCTAGAGCCCGAGATTCAGATGTTTCTGCACATGATATGAATTCAAATTCTTCAGCCCAAAATCTGGACACTATTATCCTATACATGTTTGATGTACTGATATACGATATGCTCTTTGATCACCTTTTCTCCCTCACCTCTACAGCAGAGTTAACTGAAACTGAAATTAGTGTTAACCCTAATTGACATCCTGTGCATCGAAATCTTTTCTTGTAGGGGGCTGATGCTTATTATTCAACTTGTCTAATCTGTCAGAGGGTACAATGCAAACCAGTGCAACTCATTAGCTGCTAATTTATCATCTTCATATCACAGTGAAAACAATGACTGAGCAGTAATCCAATTTCACTCTGCATCTCATATATTATTACTTACGGTGGCTGTTTTCCCTTGAGCTAGGCTAACTTGCCAAAAGGTCACGTGAGCAATTTCAGTTTTCAGGAAAGATATAACTGGAGACCAACGTATAACCTGACCTAAGACAAACTAAATGTGGCCAAATGACTAGGTCAGAACTTAAAATTAGGTATCCAGAGCAAAGTTAATGTAAAGAAAATCTGTATATCCTATAGCTGAATTAGACAAATATGTTACAAAGTACTATACCATACACCAGTTGCAAAGCAATGGCACCAAACAAGTAAAATTAATAACTGGAAAACATGCACAAAATAGTTATTATGCACAAGAAAGATCAGCAATCAGGCCAACTATATACACCTCACAAATCAAGCCACACTGAGCACATGCAAAACCAATCACCGCAGCATTGGGAGCAAACTCTTGTATTAACATGTAAGAAGTATTTAAATAAATAACTAAATCCACCCAACCATGAGAAGATCCCTTCTAGATCCTTTTTCAGCTACACCTCGTGACAACCCATCTGTAACATACACACGCTTCTGGCCACCTTTCTGTAAGACTGGGTCAGTCATAAACCAGAGCATTTATCCATCCCGCTGTGTTACTTCATCAAGTAGAAAGCAGTACGAGTGTGACGTTTGTTCAGTTGTTCCCATCTGTGGTCCTGATGCACTGTACATGCACATTAAGACAGCACTCTGATTCCCCAAAGATACCCACCATTGCAGATGGACCACAAAGCACTGACTCACACCGTTTCTGCAGTTTAATTCCAGATCTCACTAAAAATAAACCCATCCAAAACTCTCAGCACATACTCCTCTCCATGCAGTTGAAAACAATTTATGTGGCACTCAGCCACATCATAAAACCACATAAAAAGCTGGAGCATCCCACCAGCAAAGTGTGATGTGGTGATCACAATCCTGCAGAGAGCAAGAGTAGCTGCGTTTCAGGGGCGCCCATGCTGCCTACCGTTCACTGGAACCCAGGGCACATTCCCACATCACTTTGGAAAGGTCACAGTCCCTCAGGCTTGGTGGCTGACAACATTTATGGGCTACCACAGGATTTCCAACTGGCTGTCAAAACTTCATTGATGATGGACAGTCATTTCTACGTCTCATCCTGTGTCTCTGTAACAGGCAATTCCTGAGAACCAGTGATGGGCTGGTTGATTAATTTTTTTCCAGTTTCCAAATATTATTAAAATCAGACTTTTTTTTTCAACCCACAAATACTATTTGGAGATTATTTTTTTCTCTGAAGAAAGAGAAAAATCCTTTTTCCATAAACTTAGCAATTGAACATTTGGAATATATATGGTCACTCCATTTTTAAAATCACAATTTAGCATTGCACATCCATGGCACATGTTTGTGTGTACACGAGCACACAAATAAGTGCTCTCTGAAGGACTTCTGAAGAAGCCTTAAATCACAGTTATTCTGCTTTAAAGAGATAAGCTATTTTTAGAAAAGAAAAGAAAAAACAAAACCATTTTTCTCAATTTTGAGAAAACAAAATTGATTTATTTCATACAAAAAAGGCTTGAAAAATCCTGTTCCATACAAATCACTGATATTTCTAGAAATAATAAGCCTTGCCTAAGGGAATGAAATTTTTCACATTTCACAAATTCCTATCTGGAACAAACAAATGAGGAATATAACACTCCATCAACACAACCAAGCAAAATTACTTTTGCATTTTTCATAATCAACTCTACCAAAGCCTGCAAGACAGACCATAACAGCACACAAGATGTAAACATTTCATATTCTCCCCAATTTTTACTACATTACAATTCTGCAAATACTGACCATACATAAGGCTTCAACTTTTCACTCTATTGCAAATTGTTAATTATTCCCTTTTGTCCTCTAAAGTAGGAGGCACATTTCTAATGCACCTAACCTCACTCCAGTGTGGCCTTGACGTATTTCGGTGTTCAAGTAACTTTTGTATTACTAACAATATAAAAATCTTACTAAAATATTTACTGATATTAGTGCATACTCCTTGCCCATCAAACCTGAGAAGAAATCGAGCACCTTTGTTTGGTGTAATCTACACTTCATGATCTTACTCTAGTTTCTCAGCCAAGTACCCAACTTCTTCTCAACGCTCATACATAAATTTCCTGACCATTTAAGCATTGCTTGGAACATAGAGTAATAGCATCAAGCCTTAAATTTACACCTTTTTTGTTTCCACCCTTCCTGAAATGTCATTGCTCTGAGTTTGCTTATCCTATGCACTGGAATACACCCTTATAAAATACTCATTTTAAACACAAACTGAATTCGTAACTGCAAAAAACCAACTTATAAAGAGGTCAGGAAAAACATCAGAAGCTTCTTATTCAAGCAGATGTTAATACTTTAGCAAACAAATAAAAATCATAACAAATTAAACACTTCTATTAACTCGGAATTTTTCCCCATAGCTTAGTATTCCAAACAAATTTTTTTTGCTCTAAATCTGCACATCCAATTTTTCCAATCTTACCATCATGAATTCCCCTAAAAATAGGACATCAGAATTTAGATTGCTTAATTAATATGAGTAGAAGCCAACTATGACACTTACTAAAACCTAGTAATTATAAAAAACCTAAACTTGTAAAGATATTTTTAGGATGGTTTTCAGACTACTTCTATCCTAGCAAATTAAACACCAGCGTGGAATTACATCTCCCCATTCTAGTAAGTTTTTGACAGAGCCATCCCTAGCTTGCTTTCAGCCTGTGACAGCTGTCCATCTCCCAGACAGTTCTCAGGCACAGTTCAGGGTGAGCATGGGTCATGCACCATTCCCAACAGAGCTTGGAGCCCAATCTGGAGAAAAAGAGAATTTCAGAAAACAGATGCAGGCTCTTCCATAGCAGTAGGCATCAGTATCAGAATGGTCCTGATCACGTTAATTTACTAGCATTGATGTAACCACAAGACAAGTAACTTTTGTCTCAACTTTTTAATCCAGGTTTCCAAGTACCACAATGACCGCCCTCAACTCTTTACACCTCTAATCCTTGCAAACATCAATCATGCTGTCTGCTGCATTCTGGAAAAGGAAAAGCCTTCCCAAGACAAGTGGGGTACTGTGAGGCCAGGCAACGAAGGGACACAGAGCATATCAGATATATCACAGTTACTCTGAGGCAAATGTCAGATGTGCCTCAAAGCATAATGCTTGTTCAAAGAGTTAGTTCATCCCATTTCACCACTAAGCACAAGCAGACGCGCAAGGCAGCTAATACAGATTAGCTCACACGCTATAATACATAATCTCTCATTTTATCCTAGTCTAGAGCAACTCATCCATCTTGCAATGCCACACAGCAATTACAGTTCCTTCAGATGTAGACAGGAGGTGCGTAAACCTGTGGTGCCACCAGGTATTTCTGACCAGCAGAAGTGATTGCATGCCCTGTGCCTCACTGGATTATGGTGCGCAAGGCTGGTCATATCCTAGTGCAAGTGAGTCAGCATTGCTCCCACTGCACACAACTGGCCAACACCATTCTCTCCAAGACAGACATGGAAGAGCCACTTCAGCTGCCTTGGTCAAGCAGCAGCTGAAACGCTGCTCTCCTGAACTGAACATCCAATTCAGTAGCTAACTCCAAAGCATACTGCTTGCATTGCTTGTCTGTTTACACCATGTTGCTGCTGTACTAACTCACCTACCCTTGAAGTAGGAGGAGGATACAGCAACTGGTCTCCTGGTGTGAGCCCCGACGTCCAGCAGGAGGGAAAGGTTACCAGACAGCTGGTATCTTGGCAAGATTAACTAGGTTATGCACTTTAATACCCTCTGTGAAGACACAGCTGTGCCTTCTTAATTTCCACATACCACAACAAACAGAGGAGGTAATAGTCAGTAAAAGAAATCAAAATCTTGGGGACATTAAATCTGTTTCTATTTCTTCTATAATAAATGTGGTTCTAAAAAGAAGGGAAGTTTTAGATGAAAATCCATCATTCGGAAATGAATCAGATGGGAATTTCATGGTCCTGGTGAATGCTGTTGCTTGGAGATTCAGGTAGAAATTTGTTGCTGAAATAACAGCTACCAAAAATAGCTCAAGTGATATTTGACTTGGCATAAGGTCACAAAGGCAACATTCAGAGACATGTGAGGGGAGATTCATAAATTTCAAAATCACTGGATCCCAAGCTGACCTCGCAGCAACGGACTCTGACAATTAAGAGAAACTTTAGTATCACGAGACAAGGACAAGATGCAGAAAATCTGTACCACTGAGTGGCAAGCTGAAATGTAATTGAGAAAGACAATTTGCTTCAAACACAACAAATAGTCAAGGACTGTCAGTAACAAAGTCTACATGAGACTGTGCAAGACCTTGCAAGCATCTCTTTCCCACATTACAGTGGGACATCAGACCATGACAGGCAAGGAAGCACATCAGTAGCCACAGAGACAGACAAATGTATCTTCTATCCAGCTGAACAACTCTTAACGACCATAAGCTTTCCCCTCCTGAGTGACAGGACGCTGCAAAGCAATGTCTGTTCTATCATTTAAGGAACATGTAACAATATTGGAAATAACCATTGTATGGGGGCGGGGGTGGGAGGTGTTGTATAAGGCAGGGAAGGAATGAGGGATTTAGTGTGTGCAGCTAGACTCAGCAGCAAGGTGTTTATTAGCCCCTGCTGAAGGGAAGCCGGAGACGGCACTGCTGGAGACTGGTCAGCCTTGAGACAGTTCTCTTCAAGCCCCTGGGCACATCCCCAGCCACCTGGGTGATCTGAATTGCCAGCTGAATCTGGGCACTGCCCCACTCGGAGGCTGTGGGGCTGGGCCCACGGGCAGGGGCTCTGCTAGCCTGGTTATCACACGGGGCACCCAGTCCCTCGCAGAGCGGCCAGCGCTCGCTGCTCCCCAACACGTTCCTCAGAGTTTCCATCCTCTTATCTGGATGACACATTAGAAGGTAGTATGGAGACGGGAAATCATGGGAATCTTCCAAATCCTCACTGTTGTTTTCATAAAAAGTGCTCCAGCTACCTGCCACAGCCCAATTCTGCTGGAATTTTTAGAGTTTCCTATCACAGACTGCTGTGTGGATCCTCTGTTCTCAATGGACGTTATCAGTGCTTTCGATGAAGACATCTATATCCTCGAATGGCAGTGTCATAACCTCTCTTGGTATTCGCGATGTTGACAGTTCTACATTTTATACGTGTTGTCAATGTTGAATACATCAGTGGAATTTCTCTGGCTCTGGGTCTTTGTGGAAATGTTACCATACAGTAGAGTTCAGCTCAGTGTTTCATCCTGTCCTTTGAATTTTCTATGAATATAAACACCAGCAAACAAAAAGCCCTAGAGGCAAAGACCAGAACCTACACTTCCCTCTCCTTAACACCAATGTATAATTTGCTTTCCTTTAAGCCTTCTCACTCCTACTTGTTCACAGAGCAACTCAGTTTTAAGAGAAAAACATTATATTCCTACTCAAACATCCAAAAACTTGTGGCATTCCGAGCTGCAGATAATCAAAACTCTTCAAGCTCAGAGAAGCCTAAAATTATGTCTAATTCTCAGGCAAATACTCAAATCACTGTTATTGTTATGCAAATTCACACACAAGCAGCATTCAGATTTGGATTAGGTTTCCCTGGTTAGTAAACCAAAGAAACATCCAGACAATTTGGCATCTGACCCTCAGCGTACAGTGAACCCGAGGCAGAAGATGAGCTCGTAACCCCTGAGAATGCAGTATTTCTGTGAAGACACAGGTACCCAAGTGTCTTTTAAGCAAAACACTGATGCTCCTCACAAATTCAGATGCCTAAAGAAGTTGGTAGTGGTGGAAAGCAGCTAACCCAGACTGCTGTAAGGAACATCCCAATTTAGGCAGGATCTAGGCCTGGATTTTGCCCTTTGTCTTCTACATGGTCTTGTTACATACACCCTTACTGCTAAACATCAGTTTGCATTAAGGCTTTAGTACCTCTCAGCCTTCATTTCTTGATTGCACCAGACAAAGGAGTTTTCTGTACACTGGGTGGTCTGAGGGGTGGGTATCAAATCAGCATAACAACATGCTGCAGAGCACTTCTTCCAAGGATCACAGTACGTTCCAAACACTAATTATTTTTCCAACTAGCAATATATATGCATGAAGCATGAGGCTATCCTAGCTCCTGAGACAGCTCTCTTCCCAGCTCCTTAGTGACTTGTTAAAGTTACTTCTCAGTACCCTTTAAGTTGTGCAATGAGCTTGTTCTACAGCTCTTCCTTCTCCATCACTGGGTTGTTAGGCTGAAGGCTAAAGTAATTAAGCCCTACTAATAATAATAAAAGCCATTATCTTCAAGCACATGTTTGATCTTCCTGTCAAGCCCTCATATGAAGGCAGTGCCTTTATCTCAATTCTTCACCTTCCCTCTAAGACTTTCAGTGCTCCTTGTTCTCTAAGCATTTTTCTGAGATCTACACCTCCTGAGCAAAATATCTTACCAGTGTTACATTTTAGTCCACTCAGAAATGGGGGAACCGGGACAACACACCAAACAAAAAAAATAGCAAAAAAAATTTAAAACTCAACACTAAGTATTTAGTCCATCGCATTTTAAGAGTAATTCAAGAGTTTCTTCAGCTATTTCATAACTATTCCTGCAGCACCAAAGACTAACAAGAGCTACTTATTGCAGCTATGCTCCCTGAGCAGACATGACAACTGCCAACTACTATGCCCATCTGTACTGAAATCACTGATCAGCCCTAAAACTGAACCTCCCCATACTCCTTTCTGATTAAAAGCTCAAAAGCATGAAGAGAAAAGAGAGGCTTATTTTTTTCCCCTCAAGTAAACACATATCCATAACTGAGAAAATGAAATGCAGATACCTGTCAGAAAATTTGAATCAAGCTTTACCAAAGCTGTATAAACAAATTAATTTTATGTTCACAGAAACTGCATCAATAACACTGCCTTAACACATCATTAAAATGCATTAGTTTCACACAGCAGTTTTTCAACTACACAATAATTTCTAGAATGGCCAACACTAAACAGGACACGATAGAATACAATCAGCTAGGAAGGTACAGAAAGCCAAGCAGGTATAAATCACGCTCTAATATGAAAAGTTGCCATGCACGTATCCTGAGGCCAGGAGAGAGGACAAATTACAAAGAAAGAAATTGATTAGGAGTGAAAAGGCAATTTAAAGAAGAGAAACTAGGTGAAGCAAAAGATAGGCCTGCATGGAACTGTCACAGTGCAGCAGAGGCCCGCAGCTCCCTGGGATAGGGGGCTCCCCATGGAGGGGCAGCAGGGCAGGGCCAGGCAGCCAGGGGCCATTGACCGCCCCAGGCAGGAGCAAGGCAGCCAGGGCACCGGGGCAGCCCCAGGTGCCTCCCTGGGGACAGGGACAGGTGGGGACCAGCTGGGATGTGGGCCTGCGGGTGGACCCAGCTCAGCGGGGCCCATGGCTGGGCACGGCAGGGCTGTGGGGAGCTGGAGATCGGCCCTGCTGCGGTGTCACTGGGGCAGGGGCTGATGGGCCCAGAGGGCTGACGTGGGGTCCTGGGCCGTGGGCAGGTGGGGGAGCCCCAGGGGGTGGGCTGGGACAGTCAGGCTCATTACTGACCTCAGGGCCCGAACAAAAACGACAGGAACAGCAACTGTGATATCAATTAAAACATAAAAATAGCTTTAGCCTGATGTCAAAAATGAAAATGGCCCAACGGGTGAGATAAAAAGCTCTGCTTGCAGATAAAAGTGTTGTCACACTAAAAATATCAGCAGTAACCGACACACAAAAATCCCTGTTTACAAACTTCACAGGGAGCAGCAATAAGATCATGAAGGGCACCACTCTTCATAAAGCAGCCAACAGCATCCATCACGGAATGTTCAGCACGGGGAAGATGAAGTGGGAGAAGAGGTAAATATAAATACATAGTTACTGAGGTTAATAAAAATGCCATTAGTGCCTTCCAAATCAGAAAAAAAATATCACAAATTTTAAAAGGTTAAATCTTGAAATCTTCAGTCTTTATTTTGATCAATTGCTTCAAGATATAATTTAACAGATGCTGTTGGTATTTTGGACAAGATTGGGGATCACTTGTTTTTAACACTGAGGAAGGCACTCCTGATGTCATCTTGTTCAAGTTTTAGAAAAAAATTTAGAAGATCACTATGAGGCCATCAAACAGCTGAAAATCTTATTGCAGTTAAGATTTCAAAGGTCAAAACTGATGCTGGATTTCAAAAAGGTAAACAATAGTATCTTTAAATTACTTATATTAAAAATAACCAAAATTTATAATTATGAAATAGAGTAAAGCATAACAGGTAAGTCACACAGAAGCAGGAAAAACTAAAACTAAAGCAATCTTACTCAAATACATATCTATCCAGAGAAAACAAGAAAACATTAGGTAGCAAGGGAAATTTTTGCTTTACAATATACACAAAGATCCTCCTATTTTTCTAAAACTTTCCCATCCTATACAAGTACCATAGATATTGTTAGATGATGGAAGGAGGTCATAAAGTCATTTTAAACAAGGAAAAAGAGTGCAATGTTGATCCCTTTTCACATGAACATTATGGAGTATAATTTACTTCGGTACCAGCAGGCTAGTAACCTAAATGCCCAATGTCAACAAGTAAACAGACACATGCTATAGAAGTTTGCTATACCAGAAATGTTTCCTTAGCGAGACAAAAGCCCTACCCAAGCAATGGCTGGAAAATCAGGATAACATACAAAACAAGAGACATAGTACCTATCAAAAAGAAAAGAGAATTTTCTTACAAGTCAGACAATAACACACATGTTCATGGATGATCAGGATCAGGGAGGCAGCAAGACCAGGCAAGCCGCTGCAGTGGCTAAGTATCCGAATAAGTTCTTGCCTGAGCAAGGACCTAGTCTTTAAGACAATTTGTTGATCCTTTCCTCACAGCCTCCTTTACAGAAAAATTACTGCCTTCCACCACAGGAAGAAGTCTCAAAGAAGCAATGATGTAGCCACACAGGAAACCTAAACACATCCACCTATAGGCAGCTTACATAGCCAACTACCATCACTTTGCTACAACTTAAGCTATCAGAGAAAAAAAATTGCTTACAAAAACTTACACTAAAATACATCACTATTTTCCAGATTATTTGCAAGAAATGAACGAAGCAGCTTGAGAAATTACTGATGTAGCTCTGATTAGATCCACTGAGAGTAACTGGAAAGCACAAATTAAAACAAAAACCCAAAAATACTGGGCAAGATACTGAGAATACAATGCCAAATTTCCATAATTTCTGCAACAATAAATCAAATTCCTCCATAAGTGTTTGGACTCCTCTGAGTTAAAAATAAAAAAGGTGTGTGTATATATAGGTAAATAGAGGGAAAATTGGCATATATTTCCAAAAGCTGACTAAAACCAACTAGGACATAGTGTGTGATCCTTTTGTAGCCTGAAAAATTACTTACAGAATAATAAAGTCTTTAATTTTGGCTGCCTTCCAATGTGAGAAGAATGGTGTGGTTTTCCAGAACTCATCAATGCATTCTGCATGTATTAAAGATTTGGAAAAGGCAGTAAACAAAAAAATGGGATCTTGTCTGATGATACAATTGTTTTCAGATTGGGAGAACTCCAAAATTTTAAGACCTAAAAACCAACCTATTGAAACTGGAAATATTATTAGACAATGACAGGATATGAAATATGATTTAAACAAAAAGTAAAAAAGTATTGGGAATGAAAAACAGAAGCTAAGCATCTCTGAACTACCAAGACCATCAGCGGAAAACTGCCTGCTAACTGCACAAAGATCAATAAATCTTATACTTGGTATTCTAGAACTATCTAAAAGAAAAAAAAAATCAATGGGTATTCTAAAATACATATCAATGACACATGACATAAATCAGTAATGGAACAGAGGTACTACACACAATCACACTGCTTCCCCTCACAAAGTACATCAGCAGTAGGAGCAGTGAAGTGTATGTACAGTCATTAAATACTTTAGTACTATGGCATGAAGAGAACTTAGAAGCACAAAACTATTGTAGAAGCTGAGAGTTTTAATCATGAAATACAGAACTAAAAACATTTTAGCTGAAATAGAAAAAAAAAATTAGACTCCCTTTCGCTTATTTGCTAGCCTGGCAAAATCAAATGGCAAGCAGGCTCCATTCTCTCCAGAGCATCTAAGCCACTTGTCAACACTAACTGCTAGTCCTTGAGATAAATACTGTGATGGCTTTTTTTTTTTCTTCTTCTGAGTAAATAAACAAATAATTTTAAGTTGATTTATTTGTTATCAGCTGAGTTGTTAAGCCAATACATGGAAAACAAGCCTTGGGGGTTTAAAATGCAGTTAAGATACAGAGGACATCTTAGCACATTGCGTAATTAATTAACTTGGTCGCACACAGCGGGGAGGGAGCATTTCCTTCCATCGGAGCACGAGGTCCAAGCATGAAACCAGACTGACTTTCTCGCCCTGAACAGCAATGCTTACACATCCAGGTGCAAGTTAGATTACTGAAACCAGGAGCTAAGGAAATACAATCACTTCAAAAAGAAGTGACCATGTTCATGCCTGTCCCCGGGGCATTCTTCTCTCACTTTCACTGACAGGAATTAAACTCTACACTTGAAATGCTCTCACAGTAGGACACCAGCACGTCAGTACATGACCTGAGACTCAAGTCCCAGTCAGGCTTTATCCTGACTCTAGGAACTCGAGTTCACAGCAGGAACCAGCACACAGGCACGTAGCCTGAGAAATCTTATTCCACACACGTACAGTTTTTACATTTGATTATGATAAGGAAAATCTCAAAGGTTTCTCTACAACTTCAACTGCAGTTCAGGGAGTGAAGCCCGTGTTGTTTTCTAGGAGGACAGCTAGCGCTCCATGGGTGCTCTCCGCTCAAGCAGCGGGCAGGAGGGGACTGGAATGGAGGTCTTATATATTTCCTTAACGACTGGGAAGGGATCAGCCTGAGGAGAAAGTACGATTCACTCCTCTGCAAAGTTGGGACAGGGGGTACACAGGTGTGTCCCACCATAAGCGCCTTAAAGCAAGCTGATCTTCTGCCTGCACTTTGTAGGTGCAGATCCACAAGGAATCCAACCTACAGGAACCAAGGGTAGAGTAACAGGATTCACACTGGATCTTCCAGATGCTAGAAACAAAGTCTTTTGGTTTTTTTTTTTTAAAAAAAGCTCTCCCCCACCCCCCAACTTGAGGTATTTCTTACTAGGAAAACAGAAGAGGGCATGCAACCTTCAGCGAAGAAGCATACCCTGAAGAAGGCAAATGACAGATCAGAGGTGCGTAGACTCAATAAAGCAGACTGGCTGGGGAAACATGAAGAAAAAAATCCAACATCCAGCACATACTGTACAAAGATTCATCAACATTTCAGTCACACATCTAAATCTCCAACAGACAGTTCACCATGTTGGTCACTGAAATGACTACAAAAATCTAGGCACTGAAGTCAAAATACATTTCATGCTTAGAATAAAGATGATCCCCCACTTTCTAATGTTACTTAATCAAATCCTTACATTTGGTTTTAAATTGCAAATTATTGCAGAGACATGCATGCTCTCAAAATGTAAACTTAATTATTTAAATTCTCTTGAGTATATGTGGTTCCCAAAGCCAAAAAATGCTTCAGTATGACAGTCAAAATATCAAGACATAAACATGTATTGTTTCTAGGACACTAATGTAATCTTTACACATTAGATTATAAATGTTTGATGCTGCAAACTACAGATAGCTGCTCAGTGCTACTGTAAACCCACTTGAAACAGCACGTTGGATGGCTGAACTGATTCAATGTAATATAAGGAAATGTATATCCATGAGAAACCAAAAATAAATGTACAGTTTAAGTAGAAACATACAATGCTCACATGAATCAGTTTGATTTCATTTAATACAATTCGCAACAGAAACAAGCAGAAAATTAGAATTTGGGTTGATATTCTCAGAGGTAGGCTAGATCTGGCCTCAGGAGGAGTGTATGGACTTTATTAACAAGGGCTCTATTTTAAAAAATTGAAACAGAACAATGCAAAAGTATCCTGTTGAGCATGGTAAAATTATAAGGTAATTTCATCAAGGGATCTAATCAACTTTGGCTTTCTTCCTGTAGCTCATCTGTGTCTGTTCTTCTCTCCTTTAAAGAGATACTGAGCCAAATGCTGCTTTAACTCTACTGTAAACTGGATGTCAACAAAAATTATCTGCAAAGAAGAAAACCAAAAACCTACCCAAAAACACAACAAATGTTTCTCAGCAATTGTCCCCTTAAAAATCGAAGGGGGTAGAAGTCAAAGCCTGAGAAAAATGTTTGCTCTACAATACAAAGAAAATTCGGTATGTTTGAAAATGTTCAATTCTGAAACCAACCTTCCTTCTAAAAATTATGATGAATTTTCCTCCACAGAAGATTTTATATATAAAACCTTTCAAAAACTGAGTTTTAAATGCAGAACTAATCTGTAATACATGGTATTATACTACAGTTTCCAGCATCAGGTTATGATCTGAACAATGTATAGTCACTTGGAGAGAATTTTCAAGGCACAAACAGCAGTGAAGCACCTAATTTCTATTAAAAGTCATTGGGGTTAGCAATAAAATTGCTAGGTGTGCTTTTGAAAAATATCCTACTCTGAAACCAGAACTACCTTAGCAACAATACCTTATTCCCAGAAGTTATGGACACCTACACAACAGCAGCTTCTCCAGACAAATGCTTGGGTCATTTCCTAATTTCTAGGACATAATGTAAATCCTGTCTCTCTAGGTTAAAAATTTATCTAAAGGCAAAATAATTTAAAGCATTAAATATTTATAAACATCAATAGCTAAGTTCCTGACTCCTATCAAAATGAACAGAAGTTTTGTTTGAGTAAAAACCACAGCATTACAAGTGCCATTGCTCTTTCAAAAAAGCTCTTTTGCTAGAATTGCTCCGGATGCTTTATTATTATAATTACTGTAAAACATTTGTCCAAATGACCACACGCATTTTCTAATGCTGCTTCCACAGTGCCTAAAAGACCCTGTCACATGAGGAAGGCTCAGGCTGTAACCTGAGCAGGCAGAAGAAAAGGCTCCAGGCAGGATGACAGGATAGCCATTTCAGTACCCAGCAAAAGACCTTCAGGGACTTCTCTGTTCACCTGTAGCCTCATCTGTAAATTGCCCAAAACATCCCTCCAAAAGATGTATAGTCAGATTCCTATCCATTTTGTGAACTAAAACATATACACATCTCTCTAATCCCAGTACAGAAGAGCTCTACTAATTTTAGATGCAAGTGGTGCAGTGTCATAGCTGTCAGATAGCTGGATACCTGAATCACAGGCCAAACAATGAGATTACGAACCCCACTTAATTGCCGATCTGTATTTATATGCATTGCAGAACACATTATTAAATACTAGAATTGCACATATTAACTGTGAAACTGAACAATGAAAACAATATTTAAAAGCAAACCAAGTTCAAAAGGGCCATGTGGCTATAATCAAGAGCAGATTTTGGCCTATGCTACTGAAAAGCCCATCAGAGGCCTAATCCTCCTTGTCTTACAGAAATAGTTACACTAATTGTGTAATTGCAACGCGCAGAATTTAACCCTCGATACATTTGCCTAGAAACCTCTTCCTTTCACAGACTTATTTACAGTTTGTCAGTTTATTACAGTTTGTCAGTTTATTCAAAATGTACGAATTCCAAAAAGTTGATTGATTACACTTCGCAACAAAACAATGTATTTACCAGGTATAATAAAATTAAACCCGGAAACACACTAACTTGCTTTTAATGAAGCTAAGGCCAAACCGAACCCCCTAAAGGACGACCGATTTCAGCAGGAGTATGCCTATTAAAGGCTGAGCTACTACTTGGGCCCCAATCTTGGGAAGAAGCTTGCGTGGGTGGATTTCTGAAGCCAGTGTATTCCCACAAAAGCACCGGAGTCTGCCTACACAGATCAACTTGTAAGATCTGGCCATTAACATGCCCTTCAGGATTTGACCCGCAGACTGAAGTGTCTTTGTAAGCATTGTTTCACCTGTTTGAAAGCTGGGTTGACTGAAAGCATTCAGTACATGAATATTTTCACCCACTACGGAAAATCAAGGCTTTGTTAAATTAAACGGCTTTAATGATGTTTTACAGAAAACATTTCAGGCATGCAGCAATAAGCTGCATTCATATTTGACATTTACAAAACTTTATTCTTTTAAGCCTGAACTTATCAAATACTTGTACTTAACTTTAAGCATGTAAAAAAGCCCATTTTTATTTTACCAAGCACTTAATTCCAAGTACATGTTGACATTCTAGCAAAATGGTAGAATAAATTCCTTAAGTCAGGCATGTTTTAAACAGTGTAGAGGAAAAAGAGAATGTATAATCTGGTTTTCAAGCAAAATATCACTAGGGATTAGCAAACTAATCACGGCAAACAATTAGAAACGCCTCAACCAAAAATATACACCGTGCCAAAACAAGTCTTTTAACACAATGATGACTGAAGTTTATTTTCCTTGTCGTCCCCCCCCCCCATACTTCACCACCTTCCGGTTTTGGCCATTAAAAAAAAGGAATTATGGAATATTGCTGTGAGCCCTATTTAAAAGATGCTGCTGACTCAGTGGGAATTGGGAAGTACCAGAAAAGATACGAAACAGAGCTTTGATTTCTGCCCCAATTCACATACCAAAGATATTTGAATCGATGGCCAAATTCTGCCTGCCTTAGTCATCCAAACAGGTATCTCTTAAAACCATGCAGATGCAATTGCAGCTTATGTACACCATCAAACTCAGCTTCAGAAACTGCTGCCCAAATCTCAAGGCCTTTACACAGACAAAACCTCACTGAATTGTCTAGTATTCAGGTTCTCATTTTATTCCAATGAATTTAAGACCTCTTCAACTCGGCTCAAGTGAAGTGGTCACACAAGTCAAATCAGCACAATCTGACGCGTATTTAGGATGAAATGCAGTCCAAAAAAATCCCGTCTCCAAGCAATTTGAATGTGAGAACCTTCTGCTTAAAGAAGGAGGAATGTTGAAACAGAGTAAAGCTGCAGGTTTTGAATTTTCACATGGCCCAAGGACTCCACTAATTTCATCTGACTTCATGCAGCACAAATGCCATTACGTTTCCATCCCTAACTGAAGGCACTTTCTGCTGGCTAAAATGCTTCGTTCCCGGGAGGCTAACCTGCTGTAGGAAATGTGCTAGGAACAGAGGAAATTACAGTGTCATCATGCTGAAGACTTGCATGGTGGCAAAGAAAGGATTAGGTGACGTGTGGCTGGATAATCCACACGTACCCTCCACTAGTCAGCAAAAACCCCTCTGTCCTATTTGAACAAAAAAGTGATCAATTCCAAGGCTAGGTACTACCAGCACCTGGAAAAGAGGTGGAAGAAAACGATCCAAGGTGGAAATTCCTTACATGCCCTGCAAAACTAACACCTATATGCCATCCATTTTTGTTATGCCAAAGGAGGAAAATAAATTAAAAGCATCTAATCTATTACTCACTCCAGTATTTCTTTCTGAGTTCAAAATCAGAAGCCCTGAAACAGGAGATCTGACTAGTTCACAGCCAACAGCCCAGAAGAGCAAGGTTTCTGCAGACTGTAAGTTCAGAGCATAAATAAGAAATACAGAAATTCACAGATTCCAGAGCCAGGAGCATCTGGACAGCCCCTCCTGTCTTTGCTTTATGAAACTACCTCTGAAGAAGAATATCCCTGGATTAAGTCTGATACCAAACACATTTAGGAGCTTCCAAAGTCCCAAAATGCAGCAGCAGCAGCTTCATTTTCAGATGTATGAAAACCATTCTGACCAAATGGTCCCTTCCTGAAGGAAGCTCAAAGGATCTGGATGACAGGCATCTGTTTGTTTTTTTTTTAATTGTAATTCAAAAACTGTACCCAAACAATGTCAGAACACCTTTACTTGACGCTAACCTCAATCAATCATTAGAACAAATTACATTAATTCTGAACCCTAACACAGGCAACGAAATGCATCAGATGACCTGCTAGCTCTCGTCCATTTCCAGCGTCTTTGTTCTCAGAATACAGAAACAGAACTGTTTGCTGTGCTTCAGCTGAATGTGTAGTATTACAGATCTTTTTAAAGCAAGATAGAAATGCCAACAGTGAAACAAAATGTACCAAAGTTTAAACAACCCAACCTGGCTTTTGCTATCCCCAGTCCCAGACTTGCCCCTCCTTCCTGCAGAGACAGAGGCTATGCAGCGAGCCTGAAGTACCCCAAGGAAGCAGGAATTGGGCATCCAATCCAAAGAAAATATTGCCATGATACCTTTCCTATCACCGACAACAATTGAGTCAAGTCCCTGAACCACAAGGCTGTATTTTTCATGGACAGTCATGTCAAGCTGAATTTTCAAACAGATCTGTTTCCTATACTGCCAGAATCTACTGCACTAAAAGGTCTGCACAGGCCAGATAACCATATACATTTTAAACTTTTATAGCTTACATGACTGTAAGAACATTATTGAGTAACTGTAATTTATTCAATACTTAATGCTAAGAATTAGCTTTTTTCAGAGAGAGCAGTCACACAGATCAGTAACAGATGTGCCCATTTCAATAACGATGTCAAAGGGACGTGACTCTGTTACATAATTGTTCAAAATCCTGCAGGAAAAGAAGGCTGATATTGAAGTAAATATTTACTATCTGAACTGAAAAATACAAAAAAGTTCTACCTGAAATGAACTATCCAATTCCACAGGGATCATATATGTAAGTCTCAATTCTTGGCGTATACCAGAGTAAATCTAATGAATGCACTGCAGTTAAAGCTTAAAATGGTGATCTTCAAATATTTAATACTCAAATGCTGTTGGTATGGAACAATGCATACCTATGCCATCTGATAGAGATGGCATTAATATTTTAAAAATTAAATGTATACGAAATACTATTGGATATTTTCTTATTTACCAAGAAGGCTGCAGCTAACAATAATTTTATTAATTTTTGTTCACAGGCAATGGTGAGAGAACTTACAAAACAGCAAGACTGGGTTTTTTAAGTTCTTTACAACTTCCTAGAGAGCTCAAATATAGTTTTCGAAATAAAGTTGAACTGTTAGTTACATTAACAACTATTTGTACAATTTCTCATCTTTCTATCAGTCACAAAAAAGATGCAAAATACATCAAACATACCAGATAAAATATATTGGGCATTTTATCGCCACTACCACAACAAAGGCTTTGCCTTAGAATTCCTAGAGGTGCTACTAACAAAGAAGCATTTTTTCCCTGAATAACTAGCTTGATTCAACATGATTTCTAAATGTGACACTTTCTCCTCCACCAAAATGCTTTAGAAATACTGCCAATGAATTACTACATGAATCAAGAAAAAAATATTACAGCCAGCAACTGAGCTGACCAGAAATCAGAAAACAACACTTTCTTCTCCACAGCAAACAGCTCTTCTGTGCTATCTCAGATTTAGCAAACAGTTGCCTAATTATTTACTGTCACAGCCAGAGGCACAGTCAGCAGACAGAATTTGGAGATGTACAAATACCCTGGTTTCAACTGTTAAAACAACAAGGTAATTTGTATTGTATGGTCTTCAAGATCCGCAGACACCTTTGTTTGCAGAAATGGACGAAGAGTAAAATTTCACTTTTCTACGTTTAAAAAGGAATGCTTTTCTCTTCCTAAATCAAATGGCTCTAACGTCTTAACGATGCGGCATCATATGATCCCAAGCCTTCCAAGACAGGCAATGAATTCCGTACAGCTGACTCTGCTAGTTACAGTACTCAACAGCTGGGGCATAGATAATTTGGCACCCTGATAATGCCCTAGATGAATACGAGAGCATTCTGCAGACTGTAAAAAGGAAAAAAAAAAGGAACTATTAGCATTAAAATTATGGATTGTAGTTTATCTTAAAAATACGAAGTCAACATGGTTTGCATTTGATTAAGAAAATTACTAAAGGTGGTGTTTACAAAACTGAGAAATTCAGAGAAATGGCACTCCCTCTTCAAAGCCTATATTGTAGCAATTCTTTTCTGATTAGATCAGATCCCATAGCAAGTCATCAGAACAACAATCGCTGTAGTGAAGTCATACTACTGGGACTCGGATGGGAAATCATGACCGGCTTGGAAACACATTTTAAAAAATAATGTGTTTTCCAGGTTTCCAATATATCTTAATTAAAACAAGTCCAAATCTTTACCTTTGCTCCCAATGGCTGAATAAAGAATACCTTGAGTAGCAAAACACAGCATACCAATATACCGAATATGACACTAAAAACTAAGACAACAGAAACAGGATCCTTCCGAATAATTTCGGGATTTGGCTGTCACTGAAAATAGCATGTGAATGGATGCGATGTTATCCCCACAGTACAATATACTCAAATATTTCCAGAATGTACTTTGTTTCTAGGAGAGACATGAATTAGTTTTAGGAGTTTGTTTGAATTAAAATCCTTTTTGTTCCCCCACTTAAAAACCCAAATCTTTCAGTCCTTTTCCTGATAAAACTCCCACTGAAATAGGGGAAATTAGGCCTAATATCTTTCCCAGGTTTTTAAGCAAGTAGACAAACTGGTATGAGAATGAATTTTATTAAACGTGACTCTAGCAGCAAAATCAAAGGTAATCTAAAACAGAATAGCAGTATTTTGGGTTAGAACCAGAGCAGAGAAACAAGTTTTCTCAGGGTTTTCTTTTACAAAGTAAACAGTCTTACTTGCTTTAAAATTTTGCAAAAATCAGTTCAGCTACATATGAAGTAATTGATGACTTAAAAAGATAGGAGAGAATGGAATAAAGATGTGCTTTTGAAGACTATTTATTACAAACCGTAATTATTTCTCAACTAAAATGCACTAATGCATTTCAGTACAGAAACAGTGCACATGCTCCATAGCTGCACTGACACAATGGGCAACAGACACAAAGGAGTCATTAGTCAATACTGTCAATGACACATGAAATTGCAAGTGACACAGGTATAAAGTAGACTCAGACCTGACAAGTTCTCATGTCAAAATAACCATCTGTAAAGGGTTTATTTTTCAAAATATTACCGCTAACAACCTGGATTAAATAAAATCAACTATCGGTATCTTCAAATCAAGCTGTCTTAAACTATGCCACTCCCATTCCCATCAGTGGAAACGATTTAACCAAAACCTTTAGAACTGACTGGAAACAGACAGCTGAAAAATTTCAAATATAAAAATCTAACCTATCTTTTCCCCAAACATTACAAAAGGACTCAGCACTGCAAATGTCAGCATATGCTGTGACACACTGTAAAAACTATTTCTGGGATGAAAATTGAGTCTTAACAGTTAACTTCGTCCCTTTTTCACTTGAATTAAAATCAGAGCCATTACACTTCTGATAAGCATTTTCAGATTTAGTATTAGCGAATGACTGAAAAACAGAGTAATGAATCACATTGCCCAAACCATCTCTTCCATCCCAATTAATTTAAGAAAGCAACGTAATTTATGTTTCTAGCAAGATAAATTTAGCTATATGCATCTTTATTATAGATGAATGCCTTTTTCTTGTATTTTTCTGTATTCGATGAAAAAACTCAGGTGCTACATGAACTAAGATCATTGTTTGCCTGACCACAAAACCAAAATAAAAAGGCCAACATAAACTGAAGCTTTGAAGACAAATGCACATCGAGATGTAAATCACCGTATCCGCACGTCACTCGAAAAAGACATTTTTAAATCCCCAAACAGTGCGTTTCACCCACTGGCGAGGGAGAGACGGTATTTTTATTTATCGCAGATGCCGCCGACGTCCGCTCCCCCCCCGGACAGACACCACACAGGGACTCGGGGCCGTCGATCTCCCCCCTCCCGGGACGGGCGCACCTGGCCGCCCCCCGCCAGCGCCGGAGCCTCCCGTGTCCGCAGCCGCCACGCCCGGCGGGGCAAGCGGCAGCCTGGGTGGGTGCGGCGGCCCCGCTGCAGGGAGGGCTGCCCTACCTTTGTATCTCTCCAAGACATCTTCGTAAGCTTGTAGGTACTCCTGCTCCTCGGCGTAAAAGTACGCGCCGGGGGAGAGGTAGCCAGCCATGGCCGGGGGCTAGCCCTACCCGCTTCCCTGCGCGGCTCCGGGCAGCCAGAAGCCTCGGGGACAGCGCAAGAAAAAACCCAACGGCTAGCGGGAGGGAGGGCGAGGGGGAGGGCGCTGCCAGCCCGGTCGAGGAAACGCCCCCGCCGGCCGCTCGGGTTTCGGTAGCCGCCCCTCGGAGCGCGGAGGGAGGTGGCCCCAGCCCGGCGGCGGCCGCCGCCTCCCCGCCGCAGCCGCCCGGCTCCAGCCCCATCGTCGAGGCACCGCCTGAGGGGCCGGCGAGCTCTGCCTCCGCGGCTCCGGCCCTGAACCGCCTCCCGCCCGCCCCCCATCCTTCTGCCCCGGCCTCCCCCTGGGACGAGGAGGGGGGTGGCAGCCGGGGCGGGGACGCGACGCCCGCGGCACAGACAGGGCTGGCGGGGGCACCGTCACCCTACGGGGCTGGCGCTGAGGGATCGCAGCACGGCGGACACCGCCCGGGGACCGCGGGCTGGGGCCCCATGGGCAGCCCCCGCCGCTGACAACTGGCCGGTGCGGGACGCCCCGCTACGCCGGCAGCGGAGTGGGGCGGGGCAGGCGCGGCCCCGGCCCCGCCGCAGGTGTCACCGCCGCTCACCCACCCTCGGCCGCGTCCCCACCGCGCCTGCGCCCCGCGGGCCGCTACCGCCTCCCGGCCCTGACCCCGGGCGCCGGGCCCACCCCCGAGCGGTCCCTCCTGCCCCGGCCCCAGCCCGGCGGGGCGCGGCGCCGGGCCCCCGCCCCCCTCCTCTGGGCGGCGGCGAGCTCCGCGGACGGCCGGACCGGGCCGGCTCGGCTCCGCAACCCCCCCCTGCGGCTGCATTCAGCGGCTGGCGAGAGCCTGGCTTCGCAGAGCACCCTCTGTTCCTGCGTCCTCCGCTACCCCCGGTAGCACCGTTAAGATGCGCTACCCTGGGAAATCGTGTTCCCGGAGGCGCCCACAAGAAAAAGCAGGGAGCGGGGATCAGCGGTGTCCCCGGGGAGCACCGCCGCATCTTCCTATAATTCATTTACAGGCGGCTTCCAGCTTTCGCCAGGGAGCAGCAGACCTCCGCCCTATTTTCGACATCATTTACCGCCGGGCCGCGGACCAGCGCCCGCCTGCTCACCCGACACAACGGGCGGCTCCGTCCCGGCCCCCCCCGAGCGCAGCCCCAGCCCAGCACGGACAAAGACCGGCACCGCACCCCGCGGAGCGGCACCGGCCGCTTCCACCCCGGCCTCTCCCCGCACTTAGGGCGGCCCAACGCCGCTTCCAGCCAGGGAAGGGGGGGATGCTCCCTCGGCCTCCCGGCCCAAACGTCGGCACCAGCTGAAATGGCAAACGCCGCTGCTGCAGCCCCCGTGCCGCTAATGCGTTTTCGCATGAAAGTTTAATGGGCGCACCTGCGCGTATTTCGGCTCGCTTTCCCACACGCATCAATTCACCCAGCCGGAAAACGCGGCCAAAAAGCTTAGTCACCACCCGGAGGGGCCGCGTTCAACCAGCCAAGGGACGGGGGTCCCTCTGCCCCCCAGCCGCCCACTCCTCACAGCCCCCAGCCGCGCCTTACCGGCGATGCGCAGCACGGCCCTCTCGGCGGGGTCCAGCACGGAGCCGCCCTGGATCTTCCGCTTGGACCGCTCGTGTTTGGGCAGGTTCCAGGGCAGCGTGTCCCCCGGCGCCGGCGACACCGTCCCCGACCTCTGGCTGAAGTCCTCCTCGTCGGAGAAATCGGCGGAGGACGACATGGAGCATCGGTAGGACGCGTTGCCGGAGCTCTGTACGGGGAGACAGACAGGGTGCGTGGGGAGCGGCTCGGGACGCGGGGCCTCCGGTAGCACCGGCGAGTACCCGCCCCGCGTGGCGTGGAAAAGCATCTCACGGGAAAAGAAGGGTAGGGGAGAGGAACGCCGCCGCTCACCATTGCCGTGAATTTAGGGAGAAAAGAGGGGTGCGTGTGCCGAGGGTGATCCTCCAAAAAATATCCGGTCGTTAGTGGGAATGCATTTGGAGGGATGTATGGGCAGAGCCGTGGCCTGCGGCTGGGCAACCGGCTCGCAAATGAGCCTCCCACTTCTCCAACAATAAACCCAGCAGCAGCAACAACAACCGAAAAAAAAAAAACCTTCCGGGCTACAAATCGATAGGGTTTGGCTCCCCCGCCAGGACAAGGGAAAGATTTGCCATCACCGAGCTGCTGGTGAAATCGTTCCAGTAAATCCGCCTCTGGGAAAGACCCACGCCCGCAGGCTGCCCACGCCGGGCTCTTTGTTACCGCCCCGCCGGGCCCCTCTTCCTGCCCCGCTTTCCCGGGAACAGCCGGGCTGGAGGGCAGGAGGAAATAGGATTTCTCGGAGCAGAAATTTTTGCCAAATGGCTTCGGCAAACAAACGGCTGATCTCGGCTTACAGACTGTATCCACGTTCAGACTTCCCAGCTACCCAAAAAAGAGCGCACCCAGAAGCGTAAATAAGCAGTGATGCAGTGCAGGGATAGGGCTGCTGCCATTTCTGCCGTCCCTGTTCAGGGTGCAGTGGGGAACGGAGATGTCTGAACGATATCATTTCAACGCCGAGTTGAGAATTTAGGATGCAACGTTCTACACAGGTTATCAGGGCACTTGTGGGGGGGGGAAGATGCTATTTCTCTTCCTCTGCATTTTCTGATCAGAGAGACTTGTGGTTTCTCCAGGGCACCTGCCTAGAAAACGATGGGTTTTATTTGTGATTTCATGTGGGAGCTACCGTGACAGTCTTTTAAAAGTGTAACGTGACGCTGGTCCAGGTATGATGTTAATTTTTAGGGGTATGCTAGGCTCAGCTTGGAGAGATGTAGTATACTTTGTTGTGCAGAGATAGCCCTTATTCAGCCCATCTAGATTCCAGATTTTTTTGATACTAAACCAGCTATTATTTTAGGCTTGTCTTGTAGCCCCCTTTGCTGTTTTGGGGTTTTGTTGAGGGGCTTAAAATGTACCTGTACTTACAGTAGAAATTTATACTGTGACTGAGATCTGATAAAATTAATTGTTGCTGTCTGAGCCTTCTTACTGTCAATTCTCATGAGGTGGACAAGTGAATCATTATTATTACGTCAGGGGGTATTTTGCCTGTTTTAAAATACAAAACCTGCACCTCCTGACCTCCTTCACTTCTATCCCAATCCTCTTTTCTCCTTCTTTGCTACTTCACGGTAAATTTCAAAAGGGGAGAGAGGAAGGGAATGAATTCACAAAACCAATTAACTGAATTCTTGTTCCCTGTGTTGTGATGTGGAGAGATCAAGAGGTAAGCACAGAAAAACCAGAAACATGAGATGTCTGATCCCAGATTTGATTGTCTTCATAATTATTTCTAGTGCCGGGAATATTTTGCTGCTAGTTTATATAATAGGCTAAAACTGTCTGTAGAATTTCAGAAAGCAGGACGGTCACAGCCAGGTGTCCGCCTGATGGGAGCTGGAAGTGCCCAGCTTGCTGCAGAGCACGACGGGTGCTTTGCTGTACCGGGTGGGGCGAACAGGGCCCCTGATGTGCTTAGTCAGGGATTAGGTTTCTTGTGGCCTGCCCTTAGCTCCAGATTTTGCTGTAAAAGAGAAAGTGTTCCCTTTAATCCCAGCACTGAACATCCTGCTTCAGGCCTGTATCTTCTATTGGCTGCTCAGCAACTCTCAGTATCTTTGGATCGCACACACCTATGGAGACAGATTTTGCCTTTCAATTTCTTCACCGCCGCCTTCTCTAGTTTGTAATGTGAAAATTAGAAATAGCCTAGACACAGTGTTGTGAGGGTCCTATAGTGATAATTTGTTAATATTTACGTAGCAGTTTGGAATATGCAAGGACAAAGTACAATAGCAGTTGTTATTGAAGCTTTGAAGAAAAGATCTCTCAACTCTCAGATTTATCTTTGAAAGTATGCTATAATTTTTATCCAGTAGGATTTCCTTTTCTCAAGAGGTCTTAATAGCTCATTCTTATTTTTTATAACAACAACTCCTTCTAGAGTTCCTCCTGCCCTTAGGAACCAAAAGCACTGTTGAGTGAGCATTCCATATACACCACTGAACACATTCTCCATGCTCTCTATTGAGATGTCAATTTTAGGAAAAAGGAGACTGTCCTTCTGGCCAGCTGTGCTACAGTGCTGGAAGATAAGATATGTGAGAAGAACCCACTTCCGTATTTTTGAGAAATCAAACTGAACAGGCAATGGTAGAGCAATCTTTGGCACCTACGTGTATTACAACTAGCTATCCTCTTTTAAGTTATTGTTCTACCTTACTTAATGCACTAGCATTAGCAAAATGAATGAACAAAACCCACTTTAGCTTACTAACTCTTCAGGAAACATGTTATCTCATTTTCAGAACAAGATAGGAAGCTCGGAAAGGAATTTTTCATAATAGCAAAATCTAGCAAATGTGCAACATGCTTACCACTCATCCCACTGGATTGTTTGTTTCTAGCAAACATGTTTTCCATGCCATAGCTATAAGTCCCAAATAAGCATTCCATTATTACAGCAACATATTAACTGGTTTAAAATTACAAAATAATGCAGAACATCTTTTCACAGGGGCACATAGTGATAGGATGAGGGGTAATGGCTTTAAGCTGGAGGAGGGTAGATTTAGATTAGATATTAGGAAGAAATTTTTCACTGTGAGGGTGGTGAGGCACTGGAACAGGTTGTCCAGAGAGGTTGTGGATGCCCCCTCCCTGGCGGTGTTCAAGGCCAGGCTGGATGGGGCTTTGGGTAACCTTGTCTAGTGGAGGGTGTCCCTGCCCATGGCAGGGGGGTTGGAACTAGGTGATCTTTGAGGTCCCTTCCAACACGAACCATTCTATGATCCTATGATCTGTACTATCCTGAAAAAGGTTCCTGGCCAATTAAGACAGCATGTGGGAAAAAAAAATGGGTTATATTCTGTTAAAATCAAAATATGTAAGGCACTTCTGTTATTTTTCTATAAACTACATTGCTGTATGCAAGTGAAAAATGTAACTGTCAATAATACACACCACTTTTTGGGGTTATGTGAGTGCAGCGTCTTTTATATTCACTATAACATTGACCAGATATATCCTTACTTAGCCTACTCTGGGACTTAGCGAGGGTCAGCACTTGACCCTTCTTAGCTTGGAGGCCTGTAAGGTCACAGCCTAGATGCTATAGCTGCTTATTCTATACCTCCGATTATGCATTCCTCCTGGTCGTTAGCCTAAAGACTTATCTGTAGCCTCTATTGTCAATCAGTGGGGAACTGTTGAATTTGCATAGCAGTTATGCACATTACAGCTTGAGCATTGAAGCCTGTTGGTCATACATAAGCAAATCTAAGAAGAGTTTTTTCTGCATTCAAAATACAGGATTAAACTTAATGCATCGTTCACTGTCAGTACCACAGGGGGGTGCAAACTGCACAGAGTCCTCGCCGCTGTGTCTCGGGAGGCAAAGTGCTCAGGACACGCATTTAGGAGAGCAAAACTCATTTCTGCCAGTGTCTAGGGTTTTCTCTGTAATCAGGTGATTTGCAGCAGCCGCCCAAGAGTCGGGCTTGCTACTGTGCTATAAAAGCGAGCTGGTAATGGGGATGATTTCAAAGAAGTATTTAGTATACTTCTTGGAAGAGGGATTTGGCAAAGTACCATAGTATCATTTCCTTTGAGGAGGGAAAGAAGGACTGTTTGTCATAGGTGAGGCACTGCAGAAGATCAGGTGGAAATTAGGTGGAAAATAGTATAAGGTAACACACGACACCAGATATCAGATAAGCCGTCCCTAAATAGGATCTGATACCCTCAAGAACACCAGTGGGTTTTGCACTGTCATTCCTTGAGGCGGAAGCATTAGCAGAGGTCAGGTTTTAAGCTCAGTCAAGCAATCCAGCTGGCAAAAGCTGCCCAGAGGCTGATACCGAATTATCGTCATATTGCAAAATTTCCCCAACTTTATGACACATCAGAGATTGTGCTGGCCAACTGAATTCCAATCACATATCTTGTACTTTCACATCTTATCTTTGAGAAAACTTTCCACTGCAGTGAGTCCTTTCATGCTGGTTTTTGGAAGCTGTTGGGAATTATAGGTCAACATTGACCGAAATTTAATTTTCAGTTTAGTTGTAAGTTACTTATATTTCACTTATACTAAACTATCTCAGAATTCCTGGAATACATTTCCTTTTCTTTCATTTTGTTTATTGTGGGTAATGGATAAATATCAACAGAAATGAAGTGTTTGAATGATGGTTTTACTGAGTGTGTTTCAACAAAATTCCTCCAAATTTAGAATATCAGTTGAATGTAACAGGCTATTTTTGTCTTTAACATCCCAGATTGAATGATATTAAAGTGGATCAACTTGTAAAGTAAAATAACTTAATAAATTTAAGACAAAATCTAGGGCAACTAAATGTTCCCATTAGTAAATCTTCACCACTTTAACCTGATTAGATGGTAATGCAATGCAGAATACAAAACATCCAATGTATGTAATCTGGGTATGCGAGTCCCTTGGGACTGCATGTTGTCAGAAATGATCAAAATTCAAAACAGACACACGAATGAAAGTACAAACAAGGGCAATGTAAAACCAACTATGCTAAGCTTAAAAAAAAATCCACCAGTGGAGATGCAGCCATATTAAATTAATATTTTTCTCTGGTTCTGTGTCAGTCATTTAAGAGGACGTCCATACTTGAAAGTGCCTACATTACCAGGATACACAAACATAACTACAGAGTTTCTGGGTTTGTATTTAGTCTTACAAAGCAATAAGCAGAAAGCTGGAAGGCAAATACACTAAATCTGAAACTCCTGAGCATCAAGGGTCTGACTCTGTGTTAAACTACCTTTGCAAACAGTTAGGCTTTTCAAACATCAAGACAAATTATTGGTTTGCAGAGAGAATTTACGTTCTTTTTTTCTAAAGGCAGGAGAAGATGGAAATAAGCATTCAGTGTTTATTCTGTCACATGCATTTTTTGAGCCTGTGATTGTACTTATACAAGGAAATTCTGATGCTTTCATAGCATCTCAAAAGGAGATGGGATCTTTTCTGGATGCTAGTAGGTCAATCTCTACCATTCCCCCACTTTGAAAATAACCTTACAGAGACAAGTTTCATGAAAGAAATAGGTTATTTGAGGATGTGAAATTCAAAATGGATAAAAGACTAGATCCGCGTATGTAGTTGGACATTGCAATACAGTTTTGTAACATCTGATTAACCATCTACTTACGCATCTAAAACTGACGTGATGCAGAACTGAGTCTTTGGTAGGAACTAAGCAGTCAGAAGAACCTGGTCACCCACAATGATGCAGCATCTCATTTTCAGGGACACAAGACACTCCCAAACCTCCTGAAATTGGTCCTTGGTCATCCTTTCATATGAGCAGAGAGCACTAGTTTCTTTTGAACCATAAAAGAAGTGAAGCAGCTGTTCCGGAGACTATTTTGCAACAACATCCTGGTTGTGGAAGTGGTAGAAGTTAAAAAAAGAGTTCAAGATTTCTAGGTGTGGATTGAGGAAGAGGGAGCATAGTGCTCTGTGTCAGAGCACACAAGGCGCTCTGCGGGGAGAAGGAGGTGCTGGGTTCTGATCCCTGCCCTGATGACTGTTTATACATTCTGCTTTAAGTAGTAATTGGGTAAAATGTTGAAGTAGTCCCTGGATGAGACGTGTGTAATGGAGGCAACAGAAACCACAGTACAGCTCGTGTACCAATTCTGCAGAGATGATACACCAAATTTCAAGTATTTATTGGTCTGAAGTGTACCATCTTCTAGGAGGTAAAAAATAGAAATTAGTGAATATTACGCTACAACAAGCAGAGTTTCTGTTTTATTTACTTCATGTATCGGTGATCTCTTTCAGGAGCAGAAAGTTGAGAGATGCTCCACATTTGTAAGTCCCTGTTAACTTTGAGGTGAGCTGAGGGATCAGATACTGTCAAGACAATCTCTACAGATCTCAGCAACTTCCATCAAGGAAGACAGCCATCACGAGAGAAAAATCAGGCATTTAAAGTATGTTGCTGTGCAAGGAAAACCTGCTCATTGTTTTTTCATTTTCAAATTAATACATTGAAAAGCAAGGCATACTTCATTCAGTGTAACCAAGACCTGTATAGAAGTGGAGCCAAAGAACATTCAGCTTAAACTAGCCATGTTGTGCCAAAGCCATCAATTCTCTTGAAAAGCTGCTCAGTAAAACTGTGCTAACAAAAATGTAGATTCTTTTTTAATGTCACTTGAAAATTAATAACATCATCAGCATGACAGCCCTGATCTATAACATGCTTAATCCATTCCTCACCTATTTTCTCTATTTAGTTTTTCAATAAGAGTTGCAGGATTTAATCTGGAAATAGCTTACCTGTATTATAGAAACCGACAGGAAGGTACTGAAGGTTTTGCAGATGGAAAGATAATATTTTGAGCTCTGAGAATCTGGGAAGCTACGGCATGTGGAATAGGTATTTTAAATGAGTTTTATGCTAAAACCTTCAGCAAGATATAAGTGCTACTGCCATTATAATTATCATTATCTTGTTTCAAAATTAATGCTTCATAGATATTAATACCTAAAATATCAGGATTTCATGGTCTCAAAATCATGAATTATTTCTGTAAAAGAAATGCGTATACTGTAGATGACTGCTGTATATAACTGTTGCATTACCTAAAAATACATTTTGTATTGATTTATATTTGCAGCTATCTTGCATCCATCCAGATCCCCCCAGTCTGCCAGACACAAAAGAGAATGACATGACAGAACAACTAAGGTTTAAAGAAGGCACACAGAGTTTTATCTGCTTACTACACCTACAAGGCCAACCATGTAACAGAGGAAGTCTGGAATAAGAAACCATCTAGCTTCAAATACTTTCCTCGGCCTTCTAAACTTCTCATTGTAGACTGTATTTTATATATATATATATATATACACTTTAATAGCAAACCAAATTACTCTTGCCATAAAAGGCATATCAGAGTATCAAACACTCTGGACAGCAAAGAGCAATTTAAAGTTCTAAGTAGCTTTTGAATCTCTGATGGGCACAGATTGTTTTCAAGAAAAAATAAAAGGAGGACTTAGAAGAATTTTTTTAAATGACAGAATGAAAATCAAAAACAGTGGTATTGATATTCTGCTTTTAGTAACAACTGTTAACATTCCTGACTTATAACTTTCCCTCCTTATAGAATTAAACATTCATTTGTTCTTTTCAAACTGTTTCAATCCAATGTTTTAGAACAAAGTTTCAAGACTTTAACTGTTTGAAAGTACAGGTTCTTATAATTACACAACACTAGTAATACTGTTAATAATTAAGTTATCAGATTGTTTTCTCTTACAAAATCAATTTTAAGTTGCCTTATCTTATGTTTGGTTGAAAGTATTCCCTGCCCAAGGTTGAATTTTCTTGAAAATTTTTGATTAAAGGCTGACTGAGAAGCCTGAGAGCAAGATGATGAAAATATCCAGTAGTTACTTGCCAACACTAAAAAGATACCCCAGAGATGTCTTTTGAGAAAACTCTAGGCTTTGGGATGGATACTTCAAATATGAATATCTTTTAAACTAGACATAGGCCTTTTGCCATCTTTGTTAAAAATCTGTCTACATTTGTCAGAGTGGTAAGTCTTTGAAATATAAATATCATCTGCCATCCCTGGCATCAGGGAGTATAAAGTAAAGCTTTTGAAGTTTGGGTTTGATCTCACTGCTCTGATGAGAAAGCTCTCCAGAACCTACTGCTGCCTTGACTCCAAGCAATCTTCCTCTAGTTGCCACCTGAAACTTATTCCTGGTCTTTTGGGTTTTGTGACAACAGTGTTCATTTCCTTAAATGCCTTTTTTGCTTCCCTGGTGCATTCATAGCTTGCTTTGTACCTCCTCTCAGCCTTTTTTGGTTTTGTTGAGCAAGTCAACTTCTTTTAATCTCTTCTCATCTGCTAGTAGTCCTTTGCAAAGTGAAATAGTTTGATTTAACTACTCCTAGGGCCCAGGTGACTACCAATGTGATTTTACCACTTTTTTTTTTCTCCTTTTTTTTGGTAACAAGGCCATGTTTGAATTTATCAACTAAAATGTCTTCAATGTATCAACAAAAATTTCTTCAGATTGGCACCCACTAAACAAAGCCTCTCAAAACTCTCAGAGGTCTTACAGCTGTTGCAACAATACCCCACCATCACCGACCGACCAAGCAAATTCCACCCTCGCAGCTCTTACCTCCGCTCTCAGGACACCTACTGTCCCCACCAAGGAGCTGAGCAGGATCCTTCCAGCTTGGAGATACAGAAGCAAAACTAATCTTTCTGTCTAATGGTTACCCACTGTGGTTGCGGGCTGATGGCAGCGCAGGCAAGAGGCATGGAGAACAGAGGAGGGCAGGCACCAGACCTGACAGGCAGGAGACCGTTTCTTTTGTGCTCTCCGTGACTCGCTCGGCCGTGCTTAGCCAGCAAGAGGAAGAAGCCGTACGATCTAAATGTAGAGAGGACAAACACCGGAACCAGCGCATTGGAGGAAAGGGATGGAGAAATACACTGGGACTGACAGCCTGAGGGACAAACACAGAGACCAGCTATAAAGTGTTCAAGGGAGCAGCAGACTCCACGGATAAAGACTAGAGGAGAAATGGACCTGTGAGATGACAACTGGGACCAGTAACCGTCAATGTTGGAGAGAGCGGATCAGGGGAGAGCCAAGGATCTGACATGTTGGCATGAAACAGGTATTGCCTCAGCAAAAGGCGATGAACAGGGAGGGTAGGAACTGTGTGGGAGGAAGAGGTCTCCAAGGGGAGACACAAGAGCCAAGGAAGGTACGCAAGGGGTATGTAACCAGAGGCCACTGGGAGACGCAGAAATCAAAGAGACTGTTTGAACAAGTGCCTCAGAGTACCAAGGTGACTGTCCAGGTGAGCCTGGGAAGGGCTGTGCAAGGGGTGTGACATGGAGGGGTGATACAAGGACTGACGAAGCAAGAAGAGAAGGGCTGAGGTCAGCAGAGGAGCGAGGACTAGGTGGTGAGGAAGGAGCCAGCGGCGCGGCAGAGGCAGGTCAGGAGCAGGCTGGAGGAGCCACGCTCGGGAAGAACCAGCACAGGAAAGCACATCTGCCTCAGGAGCTTGGTAGGAAATGGAAATTTCACCCCAACTCCGGCCATTAGCAAGTATCTGAGAGTTCCTCTAGAAGAAAATACTTCTCCCCCTGTGATACTGTTTCATATGGAGGAATACGAATATTGTCAGTCTCTCCTTGAAATCCCATAGCAGAATTTTCTGTGTTGTAGTTCAAGTGTCAAAACCTGCTGATGAGCCGCACAAGTTTTTAAGTTTACTTTTTTAACAACAGTATGAAATTAAGCACAAAGTTCTTGTTAAAATGCTTTTCTTAAGGTTGCAAAGTCAAGCACTAAAATGTTACCAAATGTTACCAGTCCCAGATTCAAGGTTCACTATGCAACCTTAGTTAAGCCTGTTCATTTGTACATCATGATGCAGTCATAATGGTGTGATTGTATACTATTACATCCCCAGTGTCTTGCTCTTATTTACTGCAAATGTTGGGTGATAGTAACTCCATAAACAGCTGTTCAGTATTTTGTTTTTTCATCCTCTGTTCAGTGGGCAGCCCCAAAACTTAACTTGTTTCATGCTATTCAAATTCTGGTGTGAAGAAGAAATTATTATTTCACAGACTGTTTTGTGGCGCAGGAGCATCTGACTGCTTCACGAATGCTAATGATCTTTCCCATTACACAGGATGCAAACTGAAACCAGGCGGTCAATTTTGATACCTAGGTCATATTGAGATGCCAGGGATCTGATTTTTAAGAGTTATTAGAATTACCTATCAGTCATACGCGGACCACAACGCGCACAGAGTTCAGTGGTGAATGGCAGCTTGAGAGCTTTTATAAAGTCAACTACATGCTTTGAGTCAGGCACTTAGAAAATGGAAGATAAAAAATGTTTAAAGCCAATTGTTCAGCACGTTCACAGTGACCTTGTGCCCACCCTTCAATCTCCAAGGCAGCACTCACTGCTTTTTAAAGAAATAAGAGATCCTCTCTCTTCCTGCAATCTCCTGTTTTATTCATTTACAAACTCTACAACTTCTGCAGCAGAACTCCTACACGTAAGAGTCATCCTAAGAGCACTTCCATCCTACAGAGTACATCCTGTGAAAAAACAGTATGCCATCATACGATGAAAGTCTATATGACAATGCAGAAGCATAATTGAATTAAAGCTGCACATGTAACCTTAATTCCAGCACTTCTAACGTTTGAATACTTGCCTTTGCCAAACTATTATTTTAACATAATACCCATGTGCAGTGTTATATATAAATACAAATGGGTAAGGGAGTCCCTTGCTATATAAAGATGTACTGTTTATGTGCCACAGTAGGATGCTACACAATACAACTCTGAAGAGTGACTCCTCTGGCAGCAAAGGAAAAGGAAACATCTGCATTTAGACTCTATAATTACTACACATCTATGAGACAATTACAGGTCATTTTAAGTTGTGCAAACACCACGACCATAACAAAATCAGAGCTGATTAGTTTATTTTTTTTTTTAACCTGCCTTCAGCTACGGTACAGAATTTGCTATTTATGATTACTTATGTGAAATGTTGTTTCATACAATTAAGACCACTAGAACATTTTAGCAGCTTGGGTTTATATTACTATCTCTTAAGGAAGGACACTGGGATTTTAAAAAAGAAAATTCTGAACAGTTAAAAATTTAATTTCTCAGTGAGGCTATGCTGCATACATGTAGTATAATTTTATCAATGAACACAAAATCCCAGTTGATACAAATCATGGCAAAATTTCAGTGACCAAAAAAAATTAAAGTATTAAACATTTTTCAAGCCAGACTTTTACAGCTCTATTTCTTTGATACAACAATTAAAGAATATTTTCTCTCATTCACTTCTAATTTAGTAGCAAGTTAGTTTCAGCTCCAAGGACCAATATGATGCAAAGTCAGGTTTATCACGAAGCTATTGCAATCTCAACAAAAATGTAATCCACAGTTTAGAAGCGGCAAACCACCATACTGGCAAGTGATGTCAAAGGTGTTTATTTGATAGTAAGCACTATTTTTACATCAAAAAGAACGTAATTGGCTATGCCGCTTGCTTCCCCCCCCCCGACTAGCTATGCTGCTTTCTTTTTTCTGAGCTTGTAAAAGAGAATAGAAGTCAAAGTTGCATCCTACAACAAAGATTGCTGTCTTAGCTTTATGCTGATGGTGCACTTTGACCCTCTCAACACTTTAGATCAAACAGAGAGCTGGGCTGCTTTAAGCTCTCATCCCATTTTCAGTAAATAAGCATTTGCCCTGGGAATGAAAATTGATACAGACAAAAATTGTATGGAATCAGCTTAGCTATCAAGACAAAACCTGTTATATTAGAGGGCTTTGCCCACAAGTGTAGGATGTTTTGAAACAGTGGATAGAAAAATAACATAGATTTGATGTGATTTGCAACCACACAAGTGTAAATCTAAGTAAATACATGCAGGCGTGATCATGCCACAGGGACAATTGATTCAAATGACCTTAATTTTCCGAATAAGAGCTAGCAGTGAAAAGTCAGTTAAAGTGCTCTAAATGTGGATTTGTACTGTTACTGCTATGCTTATTTCTATGTATTTTTACATATATGTGTCAATAATTTTTAGCACCATTGCAATTAACTGTTTCTTTTGCACTGTGCTTAATAGCTGTAACAATGCATCCATAGAAAAAAAAATCACTCAACAATAATTTTAAATCTCAGATATAATTCTTAGCACGTTACCATTGTGTTTTAACAAAAAGTAGTTTTAAAGTCGTAAAGACATCACATCCCTGACCTAGAGAAACTCCTGGGAATACACCTTTAAGAAATCCCTTCAAAAATCAAAACTGCCCAGGAGCTGGGCAAAAGGAGTGGAAGAAACGCCACAATGCAATAGATGAGCTGCAGGGTGGGGAGGGAAAAGCAGCCAAGAGGAAATCAGGAGCAGGCAGCAAGGGAGGAGGTCACAGAAGCTAGCAGGACAGCGGGAAAATGAAGTCTTTGTGCAAAACTGTTTATGAAGAATCTGTCAGTGAGGAGTTACTTGCTGTAAAAGAAAAGCGATAAAACACAGCACTCCAAGAAAGAGATGTAAACAGTCTTTTGGTAGGCGTGTGTATGTTTGCAAAGAGAAGAGGTACCAATGAAGTCAACCTAATGGCCACTGAAGGCTTTCTGCTTATTTCAAAGATGACTGGATTTAGCATTTGTAGTCGTATTTGCAAAGATCCTACACACCTAAAATGGGTTCCTTGAGGTATTTTTTTTAAATGTTTAAGATGGCTAGATGCTTAAATCTTGTTAAAAACTTTACAAATCAATGACCTAATAAACTCTCAGGTGCTTCTCAAAATCTCCATCAATATCCATTAGGTCATAAAGCAAAAAATGCAGTCCTTGTTTCCCTTTTTATATTCATTCACATGTTCCCTGCATTTCTTCATCGTGGCTGTGCTGAGGTTACCCTGAGAGAGGATGCGCGCACGTGTGTGTGTACGTATGCACACGTGCATGCGGAGTCATATGTTTTGAGAACATTAATACAATGTTAATAAAAATGCTGAAAGTGAAAAATGATACGATAATGTTTTGCCATATTTGCTTCTAAATGTGATTCACAGGAGACACAATCCAACACAAGCAGATGTCTCCAAAAGAAAGAAGCTGTGAATGCAATCTATAGATTAAATAGCTAATGCTTGGAATTAACCAAGTCTTGTGCTGGGTGATGAGTAATTTTTGCATGTCATCTGTATCAGGTCATTCAAATATCATGTAAAGTACATCATGGTATTGGAAAATGAGTAAATAACACCAGAATAAGCACCCACCCCTAAGCAGCTAAATTGCTTCAGCAAATGGCAGTCTTTAAATAATTAGTAACAGGTTTATTAGGAGACACTGAGGGATACCTACGAGCAGCAATCCTTCTGAGATCATCCTGAATTATCATTATTTGTCAGTTTATTCTTTGTAGGTTACTTCAGAGATACATCTTAACACTATTCAGTAGATAATCACCTCAATATCTACTGTCACTACAGCACTGGGACAAAACAGACCGGTAAGTTTGGATGTGTAAAGTACAAGGCCTTTGAGTAGAAACAGGATTTCACATCTGAAAGTGAAGGCACCAGGTTTATTTATGCTCCAGTTTCTATAGTCTCATCTGCCGCATGTCTTACAGTGATCATGTTATGACAAATGCAAGTGCAAATTTTGGTACTACAGCTCATGATCTTAAATAATCCTTGGTGGCTTCATGAGTCAGGCAATTTAGGAGCCCTTCAAACTGTTTAACAATGGAGATATCAAAAGATGCTGCTTTGACAGCATCTCTTTTCAACTATGTACTTAGACATACAGTACAAATTAGAATTTGGCAGAACTGTATGTCTAACTGACCCCACAGCTCAGGACCCAGATCTGTTTACACAAACTCAAGGCCATTTTTTGGTTCCAAACCAGCACAGGTAAAAACCCTGTTAATAATTTGCAGAGTTACATACTTTTGCTTCAGAGCCAACCATTATCTAAAATACACACAATATTTGCAAATGCTTGTAATAAAACCCAAAGATTTTAACAGTCTAATATTTGCCCTGGAGAAGTATCTCTAGACAACAGCGAGCTCACAACAGGAGACTTTCTGTGCATCCTTCCACACCTTCAAAAAATTTAACTATCCATACAGAATAAGGTCTTGAAAGGAATGAGATGTAACACTCCTTTGACTTGCATGAAGTCATGCTAATTTAAAGAACATGGTCCTGTTTCTTGTCAAGAGTTCTCCATTGTGTTCAAAAATTCAAAGCATGCTTCGGTAATAGGTATCTGTACTCCCCTCGGTGTGAAGCTGATGTAAAACTGTCACCTATGGAGAATGTCAGCACAAATAATACAGCTACCAATGAGCGGCTGACCTATGGGGCACAAGATTTAACAACGTGCCATCAAAGGGGTAAGCTACACACCATTATGTTGATGTTGCACTGCAGTAAGATGAATAAAACTAAGTGAAAATGGGTATGAACTCTGTCTGGTAAGGACTAGTGTTAGGACTAAATGTATTTAATATCTTCATTAATGACGTGGAAGGTGTTAAAAAAAAAATTCCAAGAAAACTAATGTTCTATTTCTGCAAACATCTGCTCATGTATCTTTTCAAGGGGAGCGATTATTGTCTTCAGCAGAATTACTACCATACATGCAATTAAACCTAATTTAGTTCTGCCAAGATCAGGGACAATACTGGAAAGATGTGAGATTGCTATGCAGGAAGTGAGAAATAATCCAAGCAAATTCAGATAATTATAGCCATGGCTAGGAAACTGCAAAACAAGATTTAGACACAACAAAACCAACCAAATACAACATAGTCTAAATTAGCAGGAATAAGAAAGCCTAGCATCTAAACATCCAACAAAACTTTTAATGAAATATCTGAAAAGTCTTTAAGCATATATCTTAATACAGCAACAAAACAGGCTAACATATTTTAGGACTAATTGCTCAAAAATTTCCTGGAGCAAAGAAAAATCTTTCCGTAAGGCTATTTTATAGTTACTTCGGAAATACCATTCTCTCTTGTCAGAAAATGGACAAAAAAGCATGAATAGGAAAACAACAACAAAAATGATCAGGAGGAGAACAGTTTTATGAGGAGAAATTGTCTTCTCGTTAGCAGACATCATACATCATTTTTTCTTCAAGTGATGACTAAGCAGGATATGGCCATAGCTGCCTACAAATGTTTCCATAGTGTAAACATCAAGACAACAGATGATTTATTTCAAGTGGTTCAAGTGGGCAGAGCTAGGAATAACAGGAAAAAATAATGGAAAGAAATTATGCAGACCAACAAGAGCATTTCTGGCACTGAATCATGTAAAACTGTACAACGATAAAGGCCAAAAGTCTCATCTTCGAGACATTGAGACTAAGCGGAACAAAGCTGCGACAAACTGCGGGATGGACGACAATGTGACTGTGTGGAACTTCACAACGATGCAGTGATTTGTCATGGCATGAACCTTACTCACCCTGTCACCATGGCGTTAATAATACATTCAGAGTAACTTATGATGTCCATGAGAAATGAAACTGGTGACTTATGTTTTCTGGATCATAGTCTAATAAAGATAATGATATATTCTTTTTTTGTAGAAATGTCAGTTGATTGAGGCTGTAGAACGAAAGGCTATCAAAAGAACTATATAACGGTGCATAAAAGATATATTGCAAAAGCAATTTCAAGATAGTGACATAATGGTGACAGCACTGAGAGAAGTTTTCTCTAAATCTAGGATTTATTATTATTTCAGTGGTAGGTGCTGTCAGGCACAGCATAGACCCATGAAACGACAGGAAAGTTAAGTTATATAGTAACACTGTGCATTTTCTATTCTTATACTTTTTTTCCTTTGCTGGTCCTGAAGTCCCTGAACTGTTACTGACTTTGGGGAATATCAGGGCTTTCTTAGCTTCACTAATCCATTCTTCAAAGCCTGTTTTGCTGCTTACACCGTTTCCACAGTTTTAGCTCTTTAGTTCAGCACCACTGACGCTCTTTTCCCCCATGTTGGTCATCAGTGGCAGTTGGTAATAGCCACAGCAATTCCAGGCAAGCTTACCCTTGGCATAGGCCTACCATGGATAAAAATAAGAACAATCAAGTAAAAAGGGAATTGAAAAACAGGAGTGGAATGGAAAATAATAGAGGAGATGATGGAAGAGTTGAAGGAAGGACAACAAAGCAAGGACCAGAAGCAAGTAATGAACAGAGAAGAGCCTGGTGAGAGGCTGGAGACCTAGTAAGAATAACGGAGTTAGACAAAGTAGTCTAGAGATCACGATAGGATGGGAGCGAAAGGGAGACAGTTGAGAAGAAAGGAAGAGCAGATCCTTTAAGAAGAGCAGAAGATGAATCCATCAGATCAAATTAAACCACAAGAACAGCAGCAGAGTAAAATTAGTAATAAGTAGAAGCATGAGAGAACAGAGGAAATTGGGGAGTAGTGAAGTGAAAGCAGAGAAACGAAATGTATCAGCTAAAAGGTAAAAATTCTGGCAGTTGTTGGCAGCTCTGGCTTTCTTTTCTTTGCAAAAGATTCTTGCTCTATCAGGCAATGTACTTCCACTAGGGAATGCTCTTTCTCAAACCGACTTCAGAGCTTACTGATAATTCTCAGTGATCAATTAACACAAATCTAGGAAGGTTCAGTTAGGTTGGAGCAACCTCGAGATAATCTTTTTTAGGGTATGCTCAATAGTTAGCTTTTTAATAATACTGGCTTAATAGGAGTAGCTCAAGCCCCTTAACATTGGCACAGATAGATTAGTCAGCAAATGTATCAAAGCAATGAGCTCTCATTAAAAAGAGAAATGCATTATGTCTGCAGGATATATCTTCAACTGCATTTACATTAGGAATTGTATAAGCGTTTCAATGAATTGTCCTGTTTCCTCACTAAAAGTAGGTTATCGCTATTAAAAGAACTGCGTGTAGATCAAGCTGAGGCGCAAAGAACGGTAAGACTTGATACAAGTTTTGTTGAGCAGAAAGATTGTAAATACTGTATAAAGCAGAAGAGACCTCAAAATTGTATCTAGTAATGAGATTTAATATAAATTTGGTTCAGTACATAGAATCTCTGATAAATCTAATTGAGGAATTTCAATAACACATACGTGTGCTATAAAAATCTTAAGTAATATCACTATAAAACTATCAAATGAGATGCCTTATTTGCATATTGACTATAGAGTGAATATTAATTAAAAATCAAAATCTAAAAAACCTCTTCAGAACTGGATTTTTTGGAGTTATGGATCAACATTAAATACAGTCCGACAAACTTATATCTATATTCACTGAACATGAGAACTGAAGAAGTTTTTAAATTGAGGAACAGAATATGGATGGTCTCCAAATTAGAATTATATTACATGCCTCTATAATATACTTTGAGTGGTCTTTATCCCTACAGGCAGAATACTTACAGGTTTTCGAGTTGGGGTAACTTGAACAGAATGATAAAATTCTGGTTGAACTCGGCTGCTTTTCTTGATTTTTCTTTTTCTTACAGAAGTTTCCTGCTCACTTAAGTGGTGAGCTTCCACTAGAGGTTGTGTTTCCTCAAGGCGAGGTGCTACACGTCTTCTAGCATGACGAGGACTTGATCTAAAACCCTGTAACAGAAAAAGCAATCATTGTGTTTGACATCTCCCAGAATGGACCCATGTAACAACAGAAAAATTATACAGGATCTTAACAATGACTTCAGGTACAAGCATGCTCATTTTAATTAATATAACGTCCATATGTACTGCATGTAACAGTAAAGAGATGTTGCCAGGTGCTGTTAGTATCACATTTGTTTTATATTTCTCAATTATACGTATTATTGACACAGCTAGTAGCAGTAACTCCTGATGCTTTTCTTTATAAGCTCATACGTTTAGTTATTTATAACTAAAAAGTTCTAATTTAAAATTTATAATTAAAATTTTCCAGGTTAATTCTTGGCCTCATGAGAAATTGTTTTAGGGAGCGTGAGCTGAAAAGGTGCATTTTTTCCTGAGAATGAAAGTGAAGAAAAAGTGGTAGCTGGCAACACTTAATTATGACTAACGGTTCTTGTTCAGAGTTCTGATGCTGCTAGATTTGGGGGGAGACCTTACCGTTTGGAATAAAATAATTGAGACAGAGTGCTGTCTTTTGCTATCGTCTGAGAAATACATGTATATTTGGCCAAAGTAATAAACTCAGGAAAAGCTGCCCTTCACAAATGCTTTTTAGAGGCTTGCTGTGAAAACCTCTGAGCATCATCCATAATGTCTCACAGCCTTACAGAATTTCATTCCTTTAATGGCCACACGTATAATGCTAGCCCTGTATTGCTACCTGCAGAGGATTTACAATGAGCATTCTCTCATTTCGCTGTGTCCTCTCTATGCCAACCATCGTGAGCATGCAAAAGCCTGCCATGTGTCATTTGTACTGAATACAATGCTGGTTGATATTAAACTTGGCCAGGTTGTAAATAAGAATTTCATTCACTTAGTCACATGAACTTTCAGAACAAGTGAGCCAAGTCTGTCCTTAGTGACAGTCTGCAGTTTAAGAACTACACTCCCTTTCAAAACCAAGAAGAGATGCAACAATTCCTAATTTTCTACCTTCTTTTCCCTTCTAGTAAAATATCTCTGCTGAAATCCTTATGTGACAAACCCAGCACTCAGAAATGGCTGGTCCATATAAAGAATCAAACTTCGGCAAGGTGAGATTTTAGCTAAAACCACAGAAATCTCTGCTATGAATCTAAATATCCTGAGTTACTGCCAGCTGACAACTAGTGGGAGCAATACATTTCCATATAAAGCTGCTGTTCTTTTTCCCCCCTTCCCTTAGCTTTTGGGTTTGGATTTTGTGTTTTGTTTTGCGGGTTTTTTGTTGGTTTTTTTTTTTTTTATTAGGAAATCAGCATAGAAAAGTTACGCTAAAATGTTGTTATGTTCATAAATGGAAGCAGTCAAAAATCAAATGTATGGCTCCCTGTGCAAATTGGATTTACTGCTCCAGTGTTCATGAGACTGCAAGGGAAGGGGGCTGCAGTCTGTTCTAGGCACCCTGGGAGAGACAGCTATTTTCATTATTTAAAACTGCTCCGTAAATAGCCAAAACACACATACATATATATATATTCACATACACATGCTAGTGATTGCTACAGATATACATTGCATGCAACAGATGACGTGAAAAAGTTGAAGTAACTTGCAGGTGGCAACCTTCTACTCCTGGACACTGGATGGGAGGAACAGGAATAGACCCCAGCTCTACTTAGTCCATCTGGGAGGTTCATGTATGTGGTGCATCAGGGTTATGAAATACATAGGATGGAAAGATACGGCCAAAATCTCCTGAATCCTTTTTTATGATCCCTCCTATTCTACTGAAGCAATAGAATTGTTCAGACTACAGCTAGGGCCAGACGTTGACTCCCTGTCTCCTAGGGGAAGCAGGACCCTGTCCGAATCAACCAACACAAGCAGCATAGTGGAAGCCAGCGCAGCCAGCGGACCTGCGCTGATTTAGGAAGATCTCTAAACATTCAAAGATGTAAATCTGTGAGTTACTCTGCCACACTAGTGCAATGGGAAAACTTAATGCCCCATTTTCTTTCTACACTGTGAAACAGCTAACAGATACTTAGAACGTTTCATTCAACGTGATACTAGGACTATTCAGGATGACAGGGAAAAATACAACACAGGGAGCCTGCTATTACAGAGCTTATTTCTTCTGGAAATTTTCTCTTTACAAAAAAAGTTAATGCGCATCAGGAATTATTCCATAGTAAAAGAAAATATTCCTTAAGAGACCAAAATACCCAGCAAATCTGTTCTGAGTTCTGAAATCAGAAGAGATTTTCTAAATGTTAAATGCATTGTGATTCATTTACAGATGATGGCTACTGGCCGAAGCCTGGTTATATACCCTCCGCTGCAGCTGCTCCCTCACCACTCTCCCATCCTCATTAGCTGGATAAAACTCTTTTGGAAAGTATGTTTATGTAACAGAAGAATTTGGTAGAAGCTAAGCAGCTCTAAAAGTGCTTAGAGATGCATGCCAAATAGGGATTTAACTATGTGGGTCTCTCTCACTGAGTGACTTCACCTCAAAATACTTCAACGTTTACTGATTATTATGTTTCGATACAAAAAAATCACTTGTGACTTCCAGAAAAGTCTGTTTATAGACAGTGCTTCTCCTTCGTATTTTATGTATTTTTCTCTTTTACTGTTTATTACTAGCAAGAAAATGGGATCTTTATCTCTTTAAGAGCTCATCTGCTTCTGTTTGCTGAAGCTTATTCTTCACTTGAAGTCATAATCTGCCTGCAGTATCACAAATGGTTGCTCTGGGGAGGATTATAATGCGATAAAGGCAGAGGATCATGATTTCAGGTGGAAAATTAATTCCATATCAACAAAGATAATGTTACAAGGGCAGAGTCCTCAGACCAAAACCAGAAATGCTTACTCATTCCTGCAATGAGACTTTGCCAGAGCAAAAACCTAAATCTGGAAAATTTCAAAATTTGGTAATCAAAAATGAAAACAGGAGTCAAAAGTGATGTAATGTATGGGAGCTGCTACTTCTGTGCTCAATGCAAAAGTAGAATGGCCAGTGATTCCTTCTCAACAGTGAAATGAACTGATGCTCCTTGTGTCATCTGTGTTAGTTGTGCTTCAGTTGAACCCAAAATTGAAAACTTATCATACTAATACAGCAATCCAAATAAAAAATGTGAAAATGACACAAATATCTGTTTGGCAAAGACAGCACTATTTTAGATGTTAAGTCAGCACTTGGAAGAGCAGAAAAGTATTACAGAATACTCAGGGATGCACAGTACACCACCTGGGACCAAATCACTGAGAAAACACTAGAGATTTTAAAATCACGCAGGCAATACAATGAGATTGCTGTAACACCGTTAAGCAATTTGTAGTTTCCGGTATCATGTGAATGCTGTGTCACTGGACAGTGACAAACCTTTTCTTGTTCTTTGTGCTCAGGAGTTGCTCATTCCCAGTCCCTACTGCCTGACTCATTTTTATGCCTGTAAAATTCTGAAACAAGGCAAACCAAATAAGACTTCAAACACATATTTTTAGAAAATCTGTCTTCTAAATACTAAAATAACTGCACAGAGATTTACACTAGAAAGTATTTTTCCTTCAAGAAACAACTCAGATGACCACCAGAAACGGTTTTAGATATCACAGAGGAAGACAACAGGGAAACTGAACCTGGGATTATCTTCTCTCCAAAACCATTCATGTGCATCCTTTCCGTTAGAGTCTGAATCCATGAAGACTGATCTTCCTAGTCATACTCTACAGTCAGCAGGAATAGAGAGGTGTCTCTGGAGACCAGTGCAGAGCCAAAGCCTAGTTCACCTACTCTCAAGGGAGCTTTCCTGTCTGTGGAAGAAGGCTGGGGAGATCAGCCTCTTTTAACTGAAATTCATCCTTTTAAGTCTTCTCTGAAAGTGTTTTTTTTCCTGGAATGAAGTGGGGCAATATTGAAAGGACCTGTTGTGTCTCTCTTTACACCTAACCAACGATGAATGTTCCATGCCTGGGCATTGCGTGCCACAGCACACAATCCACTGGTTGTGTAAAATGACTTCCATGGGAAGAAGTTCTGTAAAAAAAAAAAGTCTTCTCATGCAGCCAAGTTTTAACTTCACACCTTTCATTCAGTGACTGATTTCTTGTCTATAGAAACACAGTGTGGGATTCCTCTGACCAAAGCTCAGTAGACCTCCCCTCTCTGGGTTCCCTTTCAAGTCACCGCAGTCAGCAGATAAGATGAACCATTCCGTAATGGCATCTATTTCTCTCCATTGGCCATAAAGGGAGCCCAAGCTGACTGCTTCACTCACAGACATCCATACTGTATGTATCCAAAATTAGATAGGATGGATCAGACCCATGATGACTGGGTTTTGGTCTGCCTTCAATACAGACTCACAGAGAATCACAGAATGCCTGAGGTTGGAAGGAGTCCAGAGGTTATCTGGTCCAACCTCCCAGATCAAGCAAGGTCATCTAGAGTCAGTTGCCCAGGACCATGTCCAGATAGGTTTTGAATATCTCAAAGGATGGAGACTCTACAACCTCTCTGGGCAACCTGTGCCAGTGGTCAGTCACCCTCACAGCGTAAAGGTGTTTCCTGATGTTCAGAGGGAACCTTCAGTGTTCCAGTTTGTGCCCATGGCCTCTGGTCCTGCCACTGGGCACCACTGAAAGAGCCTGGCTCTGTCTTCTTTGCACCCTCCCCGCAGGTACTTATATGCATTGGTAAGATCCCCAATTCACACCTTGCAAATATTTTTAGAAAATACCATCCTCAATTTGTCAGAAGTGATTCTAAAATCTGACTTCATTCCATATATATTTTATTATTAGATTTCCTCTTATTTTCCTCCTTCTACATGAAACGATTCCAGTCTCTTCCATCACTTTTTTTTTCGGTGAGAATTTTACATGTCCTTATTCACAGACATCCCTCTTGCCGGATCCCCATAATTCAGTATAGTACTCTTACAAATTTGTATTACTGATATATATACACACTAGTATAGCATGTTTTTCCATTCTCTTTAAATATTTCCCATCCCATCTTCTTTTCTGATCAGGCTATACATCTGAAAGAGGTCTGCACTGAATTTTCAAGAGTAATTCAAAAGGCCCTTTCTGAAGACCATAAACTTAAAAATTAATAAAGTAAATAAATGACTTTTCTTTGTAATATACCCAGCCCTGCATTTATTATCATGTGTGTTCATTTGCCCCATTCTTCAGAATTTCTCCAGTACGGTCTGGTATTTGATAACCAAGTATGTGACACTCTGCAATCCTTGTTATGTTTTTTGCCTATTCCCATTTGTAGCCCATTCATTAATATAAAAAACCCAGGATTTTGAAACTTCCTAAAAAAAAACTTGTCTAACCTTTGATTTTTATTTTTTTTTATTTACAGATAAGGACATTTTGGATAATGTGTTGAACCTTTTTCTTTCCCTTTCTTCATTTCCCTGTATTTCTTTTTAATTCTTTTTCTGATACTTTAATAGCACCATATGAATACATCGGTGCTATCCCATATGTGCATTATTGCTTTAGTGAAATGAATCTTTGACTCCTCCATTCTTTCACTGTGTGATTGTATTAATTCATCACATCCTTTTCCTCTCCATTCTAGTTTCTAATATCCCTACTGCGTTCATCATACATTATCTATTATTTTATGCTTTATAAGAAACCATATTCATTCTTCATTTTTTCCAGTGTGTAAGTACTTTATATAGAATATATTCATATATATGAATTCTTATTTTGGAACCCAACCTTTCCAGCCAGTATGTGCTTTCAGAGTCACTAAACAGTAACTTCAAGAGAAGTAAGAGTTCATTATCTGATGTCTAGCTGAAGTCAACAGAAATCTTTGCATTAACTTCAGTGGACACTGGACTGCAGCCCAGTTTACCTTCTGGCAGAACTTCAGTAAACCGCAGAAAAAGCTCTAGCTAGCATGAAGCCACAATTCAGCATACCAGGAGGAATGACAGCAGAACTCAGTTGTGTTTGCAAGTGCCTTTACAGATATTTGAGTGAGTCCCATAGATTAAATGCACTTTTGCAGGTGCACTAATGAACATCAAAGCCAAAGGAAGCTGACATAGGATATCCAACTTCGTGTGCTTGCTTTTAAGGTTTTCGACAGTGGTTGTGTATGCATGAGAATTGTCACCTATTACCATTGTCAATTAATGGCCTCAAGAAACAGTCTTTGAATTGTCAGTTACTGCCTGTTTAAAGCTTAGAAACTTTCATGTGTATGCAACCTACAACATCTTAGGGCCTGGCAACATTAGCATGCTGAGTTTCAAAACCATTTTCAAGATGCCAGAGTTCTCAGCTGTTTTGCTGACAGGCTGAAATAGAATTAAACCCTATAGTTGAAGTATCTACTTGAACTAAAAAGGCAGGTTTAATTTAATAACTTTATTGTTTCGGGTTCTCCTGCACACTAGAAGAGAGAAATTTGAGAGTCTTTCTGCTGCACATATAAACATATATATGTGCATCTGTATTGTAAGAACAGTTTTAAATTAAACAGTGACCAAGATTGCATTATTTCCCTTCGTCTTCTTCCATAGTGACTTCCATCCCACATATCCTCAGTTTACAAAGAAACAAAACCCCCCCATAATTATTTAACTGCCAGTTTTGCAAGTTCAACCCCAAATCCAGGATTCACGTTAAGTCCAAACTATTTATACATCCTCTCTGATATAAAAGATTGCTAACTAAATCCAGGTCTTAGTTTTCTATAGCAGGAAGATTACCTACACTCCCTCAGTATGTTACTTCACAAACTCACAAGAAGGAAGCAACTGCATTTGCTCTTTCTCAGTTCTGTCAGGTCTCAAAAAATAGACTGCAACCTTTTTTTTTTTTGTGGTTCTCTTGAGATTTTTGGTTTTTTTTCAATCTTAGCTAAGGGTTAGTCCTATAAATATCTGAATTAAGATTTAAAACATCAAATGTAAAATTTTACATTCAATTTTTCATTCTGCTTCCTCATTAACAAGCTTTCACTGATGCTTCTTTGCATGTCTTATGTTTATTTTAGGAGATATTATTATTATCTTCTAAACCCTAAACTCCAAGCAGTGCTGGAACCATTTTTCAGATATTGAAGACTGATTTGGCATGTGTCATATTTCAAGATAAGTCCACACATTCAAAGGGATTAAAAGCAATTGTCTTTTACATAACCTGCACAAGATTACTTTTCCAACCGAGTTCGTGAACTACAACATCAATAACCAGCTTTCCACTTCCTAAGCGGGCCCCTAAGTGTACGCATACCAGCCCCTGTGTGAACCTAGGGTGTAGATGTGCATTTAGAGTACAGTTTTTAATAACCCATGCTGCATCACACTGCTGTTTTACACAATGTGGTTTTTTCCTGTCATAAGCTTAGGATTCCTATCAAAGCAGGTAAGCTGTAACACTAGGAAAATCTGAAGATGGGTAAGCTAATAGCCACATAGCATCCCCAGCCATGCCTCAAAATATCGTTTAAATACTCTTTCCTGTCTAAATCTATAAACCACAGAAACTGGCCTGTTCTCCAAGCAGTCCTGTCATTCTCTGACAAGAAGTCTTGCAGCCCTCCACGGCCGCCTTGCCTTTGCGATGGCTTGTCCCAGTTCCTTCCCTGTTACCTCAGGGCACCGCCAGCCTACAGTAGGAATGGAACAATTATTTAAGAACAAAAATAAATCAGAGTACTGCTTGATCAGTGGTCTGCAAGGAAGCGTTTAATTTAGAATATACTAGGACATTCCCCAAACATGTCCCTCTTCCACTCCTGCTTCCTCTATTTTCCATCTCACCACTTCTCCTCAGCTTGGGCAGTGTACAGTATACATCAAGAATCTGCCATGAGGAATCAACTTTAAATATTAAAAATACAGTAAGAAGGAGAATAAGAAATAACACACAGACTGCTAAACGACGCAAGTGCTGCCCAACCAAAGAACTGACTCTCCTCTGTCCAGTGTGCTTGTTTTAAGTACAAACTGGTGAGAGAATTTATGCCACCACAGCATGTGAAGATGGGTCTGCACTTTGTCAAGCATAAAACAGGTGCATAACTGATGAGAGACTTAACAGGCATATATATAAAATAAAGATACCTAGGGTGGAATTCAGATATCTATTAAGATACCTAGATTCAGATACTAACAACCTATCTGAACAGGTCTCTCCTTCAGGAACTACTAGTCCAAGCTCCCCTAACAGCCAACAAAAAATTTAGCCAATACATTCAGCGAGGCTTGAAGAACTGTCCAGCTCATCCTGAAGCAGACACCTACACGAGGTCAGCTGAGTAGCTCTACAGACTATAAACTGTAAATGCTTACAGCAAACTTATCTTGCTGTATAAGAAGATGCTGTTTTTGCAAAGTCACTTTCCAACTCTGGCTGCACTTTACGTGCAGGAAGGTAGCGGCAGCAGATCAGAAAGGAATGATGCCTCGACCTAGTTGTATCATTTTGTTCTCTCTAGAACAGAGAAGGAGGATAAATATAATGCCTCCATCTGACACGATTATGCATTTCAGTGTAGTTAGTGCTATCAATTCAGATAATCATAAATTAAGTCTTGTAAGAACTGTTTCACTTCCAGCCTGTTCTACTATTTGCCCTGCCATCCCGAAGCAGAGTGCTTTATTTAAGCAGCTGAGTGGACAGGGGCGATAAGGACATTGGCACAACTTGGAAGAAACGTGTCTTTGCCCAAATGTCAACTGCAGTTAGTTTCTGTAGCTGATGTCATGTTTTCACATTTCAGCCGTAACTCGTATTTCATTCCTGCTGATGAGTCAGGAACAGCAACCGCTGACTCTCCTTGATGCAAGGCGGTAGGGCACAAGGGAGCACAGCAGGGGCTCAGATGCCTGAACGGCAGAAGAACCCAGGTAACGGGTACCCAGGCTTGCAGGTGAACTAGAAGCACAAGGAATCGGCTCAAAACCAAGATTTTCATGCAGTGCTTGCTTTCATTTAATACGCTCAGCCTAAAGTGCTGAGCTGTTTCTGAAGGGGCATCCACAACCTGATCTGTCAGCCTAATAATCTAACCACAGTAACTGAGAAATCAGGTGGATGGTTAAGCTTTTTGAGCCATATGTGATCTATGGACCCCTGCGTGATCCTTTCTGTCTGTACAAGAACAGTTTCTACAGCAGACGTGGTAATACATGTGTTCACCACAAGTATGACTTCAGCTATTTTAATTCACAGTTTAAATCTGAGGTTAGCTTTGGCCAAAAAGCGGTAACTAGAAGTTCCCCTTCTGTACACGTGTACAATGCGGCTGCTAACAGTCAGATGGTGACAAGCCTTGCTCCACCCAGATCCCCTTGAAACCAGGGCTCTGCCTGCTTGCAAGCAACTGCTTGTGCGCACCAAGAATGCTGTAACTGGCGTGCGACGTATCTGAAGCTGCAACCTCATCTGAAACACACGTTTCCAGAGATAGCAGTAGATACTGAGAAGCCTGAGTATGTAAGTACTTACATGATAGCTAGGAGGTTTTGACATAACTGCATTAATGGGAAACCAAATAGTAAGAAGAACTTTTAATATGTACCGTATCTTACATTACTGCGTCCAGCTCTGGGGGCCCCAGTACACGAAAGACATGGAGCTGTTGGAGCGAGTCCAGAGGAGGGCCATGAAGCTGATCAGAGGGATGGAGCACCTCTCCTGTGAGGACAAGCTGAGAGAGTTGGGGTTGTTCAGCCTGGAGAAGAGAAGGCTCCAGGGAGATCTAATTGCAGCTTACCAGTACCTGAAGGGGCCTACAGGAAAGCTGGTGAGGGACTGTTTATCAGGGAGTGTAGTGACAGGACAAGGGGTAATGGCTTTAAGCTGAAGGAGGGTTGACTTAGATTAGATATTAGAAAGAAATCCTTTACTGTGAGGGTGGTGAGGCACTGGAACAGGTTGCCCAGAGAAGCTGTGGATGCCCCCTCCCTGGAAGTGTTCAAGGCCAGGCTGGATGGGGCTTTGGGCAATGTGGTCTAGTGGAGGGTGTCCCTGCCCATGGCAGGGGGGTTGGAACTAGATGATCTTTGAGGTCCCTTCCAACCCAAACCATTCTGTGATTCTATGATCTTTATGCGGTGGTTGTCCCTATCCTGTTAGAGAGCTGTGAAGATGTGTGCATTCCTAATGCAGGTCCCAATACACAGTGTATCGAGACCATGCCTTACCCATTGATGTGGACTGTGACACAATGTCAGTATTTTATCAGGTGATTGATGGAGCTAGGAGGAGATCTCCTCAGCATTTCAATGCTCTGCAGACTGTTGGATGCTAGAACAGAGATGCAGGCAACCAGATGGCTATAGAAATATGGAGGGCATTTCTACACTACAGTGTAGGAGGGAGTAAAGGTACCCAATCCAAGTTAACTCTGGAGTTAGCTCAGGAACTCAAGTGGTCTTGCTGCAGCCACTAAGGAATTGCCATATATTTTGTGGTACAATTGTCAAACAAGCTGTTTCTCAGCATAGACCAATGCTTGCTCGGCTATCTAAAGGCAGCACTGCAGTGAATAAAGCTGACACACAGTGATGGGCAGATGACGTATAGTAAACAGAATCTCAGTGGTACCTAGTTTGCTATGTAGCAGCTCAGCGTGACATATTCTATCTGGGCCATGTTACTGGACATACTATGAAAAATGGATAGAAGGATTTGTGCTTATACAGTGTAACCTGTATTTATAGCTCTCCATCCCTATACTAAGTGCTTTCATACATGTAAGAAAACAATTTATTTTTGTCTCTGATTTATTTTCCCTTGAACCTGTTCCTTAACTCTTAGACGGCTAATGGAAAAACAGTTTAAACATCCTGGGGGGAAAAGATGTCAAACACAAAGGTAAAATATTTTCAGGGTGATTCAGCTCCGCAAAGACAAAAAGACATCCTTTGAATAGGTGAATTAATGTATTTTTCTGTACATTTCTGTTGCTCCTTGAATGCACTCCCTCCAATCAAACAGAAGACTCAAATTCAGCTTGGAGGGGCTGCTGATTTCTCTTTTCGCTGGAGCTGTACATATCTGGAGCAGTTTATAAATAACTCTGCAATGCTCAGGATGAATTATGGTGCAACTCTTCAAAGACTATTCATTATTGGGGTTTAAGATATCTAGAACTATATTTTTAGGCAACTGTCTCACAATTGGCCTCAGAAGGGGGATGTTTATGACAAAGGTATGCTTAGGGATAAATTTGTGAACACTTTTTCTGGGCATCAATTGTTGGCAAAGTCAATATATACATTTACGGGAGATCGTTGTACTATAGTTTTGCATCCATTGTACCATAATGCATGATTTAGCAAATTCATTTGCTCTTGAAAATTGTCATTGGTCTTGACTGACCTATTTCACTACCAGTCTTGTCACAACAATAGACTGAATATATAACCTTGTAATGACTGTTCAGTATACTAAGAAGAAACTGTGGGGTCTGCAAAACTCAAATGACCAAATGTTATTCCTTTGCTACAGCTGTGGTTAATATATGCTGCCAGCCCTCCCAGAGAGTCTTCTCAGAAAGTGTCAACTCCTGTTTGCCTTACTGGTATGACTAGTCCCACCAGACGTGCACCTGGGTTATGTGAATTTACAGTGGACTCTAAAACTTGTATGGATTTCCTTCCTAGTAGGTTTATACCTGTAGGTCTCAGTGGAAGCATGCACAGAAGCTTGCCCAAAATATACGATTCAAAATTAAACAAATACAAAAAGATGCTGCTCCTGACTACCCACAGACACCAGTACCTTCAGTTCTGAGATCATAGTGTTTCTAATTTAAAAAGTAAGATAAGGGAAAAATGTAAAGCTCAGAAAATTTCAGGCAAAAGATTTATAAATCTGGTCATTTTTTCCGCCCAATAATATTAAAACCATCAACTACTGGTTTAGCAATTAGCACAATTATCCCTTCACAATCTCATAAAAAACACCATTTAAAAATCCTGAATGAGAACCTTCCTTTTCACAGTTCTTACCCTTAAATTATGAGATTTTTAAGAATTATACCATTTGGATTTATTCCTTCCAGCTTAAGGGCTAGAACCTTACTTCCTTTTTAATTGAAAGGTAAAAATCCCACATAATCCCATGACTCCAGAGGTTTAGACAATAAGGAAAACTAATTCAGAAAGAAATTTAAATCACAAGACGTAGCAACACCAACATGTAAAGCAGTGCCTTTAAATTGTGAAGTACAGAAGACACGCAGACCTCTGTAAAGTGTAAGCTGCTAAACATTTAAATGTATCAAGCCTAAGACCCCAAAGTACTCAGAGAAAATTCCCATACTTCATGAAAAAACAAACCTCTACAGAGAGCATGAGAAGAATTAAGTCAGTGAATCACTGATAGCATTCACATTTTTTAATATACCAGGAATAATAATAAATAAACCCCCCCCAACATAGTCCCTATTTTGGTGAAACTCTCTCTGAGTTACACTGTTACTTTGGTGTGGTTTTGGTTAAGCACAGACATTTCATTCTGCAACTGATTCTCAAAATAAAGAATAGTGCAAATAGCTACATCAAAGTCTGATTTGTCATGTAAGCAATGAATATTTCCGTTGGAAATTTACTTGTTTTCTTTTTACAGCCATGGCATATCTAGGTCTCCCTCAGATTAGAAACATTAACTATTCTGGGTACGATTCCTATGTGACTTCATGAAGTATCTATAGTACCTGGGGGATGGAGGGAATCTTAGGAGCAGTTATAGTCATAATGAACTTAAAGGAATGCAGTAAAAATATATTAAAAAAATAGACCTGACAAACTTCAGATGGTAGTAAATGAACGTTAGTGGGGAGGTAGAGACACCGCTGTATTATCTCAGGAAACTCACATCATCTTGCTGGTTAATTTTTCTGTTATGAAGCATCTCTAACAAAGACAGACTTTAACCTACTTTATATTCATAATGATTCATGCAAATTTACCTCCTTTTGAGGCAGGGGGTCAAGTGTTTAAGTTCATTCTATAATGAGTAAAATCTACATCGATTTTTGCAGTATAATAAAGAGGCATGTTTTGCAAGGCATTCAAAATCAAGACCCACAAAAACAGACAAACTGTGAATTCAATTCACCAATGGCATATAAAATCAGAACAGAAGAGCTGATAAGGATCATAAATACATTTTCAAATTTAGTATTTACCCTCCCATAGTACGGTGTCTTAGTTTTTTCACATGGGGTTCAGTACTAAAGGAAAGGGATTAAATAGTTCTCACTGTATATAGACAAAGACAACATAGGCATGCACCACGAGAGCTGTGGCTCTGGCAAAGAACCTCAACATAAATTTGCTACACATCCATTTTTCCAAATATAAGGCTTTCCTGGCAGGCAGCCAATCATGCAGGAATTGCCAACCGTTCTGTAGATAGGGCAATTATAATTCTCTGTGCACTGCCACTAGACCACCTGCATCTTCACGTGTGATCTAAGTCAGATTTGAACCCAGCTCTCCGGAGATGAATGCCAACCCACTGCTATCAACCTGTTTTTCATTATCTTTTCTTATCATTAAGAAACACCATTTGTAACTGCACCTGACAAACAGCTAAGCATAATGGAGGCTAGCAGACTGACCTTGTGCTGTAGAACTTGGAGTTGAGATTTTATGTTCATTTGGGGGGGGGGAAATTGTGCAAAGTCCATATTTTCATGTATCATGCTTTGATCTCATCAACATCTTATTAGATTTGGAAGCGTATAATGTTTTGTGCTGATATAGCATGAGAATGTCAAATTCTGTTTCAGATAATGCTGCCAATATTTTCATGGGAGTATGCCTGTAATTTTTTATTAATCAATTCAATTAGATTCATTAAAATAAGGTTTTACTTGAAAAACAAAATTGGAAAATGAAAATTTAATGATGTCAAATGAGTCATCGTTTTCTCTTAAGAATCGAAAGTCTATCATCAGATAACGAAGGGGAAAACAGCTCCACCACTTATTTAAAAGGGCAGTTTAGATCATTAGCCGTGGTGTCACTCTGTCTAAATGAAATGTAGAAAATTACAAAAGAATGTAACAGTTCTTATTGGTTTATTCTAGCACGTTTCAGTAAATGGAAGCTTCTAGGAAATATTTTAAATGTGTCTCCTTCTAACTGGGTGATATGCAAATAACCACATGCTAGATTAATAAAAATAAATTAGTCACTTTGCAAACTTCCCTTTTAAGAGTCACTGTGCAGGACATGTATTTCAAAAGGGCACAACACATTAAACTTTATCTAGGCTCAAGAGTGAGATAATTTTATATGGAAACCAAGTATTTCGTACTGGAGGAACTAAATCATGAAAAAAATCCTTTGACTTCCAGAGGGACACGTTTGTTCACTTTACTGCAGCACTTTTCGGTCAACAACAAAATCAGACTTTTCATGGTTTAAAGACAGGACACTCCCTATGTCGTCTTCTTTTTGTGATAGCGTGTACAAATTTAAAAATGGTTAGGAGTTTAAAGCTAATTTCCAATACGTTTTTGCAGTGTGGTTTGTATCCCATGCGCACTTTTGAAAACATTACTCATAACTGGGTAATTTTCTCACCCACAACCAAGTAAGGAAAAATGCAAATAATTTAAAACAAAAGATCATTTTAGTGCAAAACTCCCTCTCAAGGCTTCCAGAGTAGCAGACAATGGCATGAAGATATGCCTTAAATCAATAGCAGGAAACCAGGCAAGAGAAATAATCTAGACAGGAGCTCTACAGGGCAGCGTGGAAACAAAGTAGATGCTAAGACAAGTATTATTTTCCATATTTTCCCAGCAATTATGCTCCTCATTCAGAATCCCTAGGAAGTGACTGGGTTTTGTGCTACACTTTTAGCACCAGCATTTAAGAGTTTTGATTCCCCTGACCTGTGCATACAAGGGTCACAAAATGAGGCGCCTGCCAAGCAGGCTTGAATCTGGATCCTTCTGGGATCTCCCGCGGCAGCGTCCAAGCCAAGCGGGCAACTTCTTCCCTGACAAGGAGCAAGGCGCAGGTGAGGGCTGGCGGCAAAGCAAGCGAGCAGAAGCTCTGCAGTCACAAAACCTACCAGCTCCGCATGTATTTACAGTGCGGTCAATAACTGGACTCAGGGTTGCTTTTTTGGATAGAGGGAGGTCTGGCACGTACAGCAAGCACAGCTTTTCTTAAAGTAACCAATTGCTTTGGAAATGACACAAATCAGCAGGCCGGTTTAGGATAAAATGAATGAAGAGTTGACGTTTTGTGTGGAAAAAACAAGAAATGAGAGAGGACATTATGTCTTTCATGCAAAATTAAAAGTTTACTATGCGATTTCATTAACAAAAGACCACAACAATATGTACTCAGGTAAAGAGAACAACTTCTGACCTTGAAATTGCGTGCTAAATAAATTACCTCAGAGCGAAAGTGATGAGTTCTCATGACAGCATCTGGAAGGGAAGCAGAAAGACACATAGGCTGCATCCAGCTCCACCTCAGATTTCGCTCGGGCTAACGGTTTTATCTAATTGCTCGCCCTTCAGAGCATATTCCTGGACGGGGTCTGGCTCTGCCGGCGCAGCTGGCAGCTCCGCCCGGCATTTATATTTAATTCATGGGGAAGAAGTTGAGCATAAAGTTCTGCTGCACTTGAGAAACCGGGGAGGGCTGGGGGGGGTTCCCAGCCCCTCACTTCCCTCCCGCGGGCCGAGGTTTCGCTAAGGGATGGGTGGAGACAAGGCTGCCGCAGTCCTGGGCTCGGCTTGAATTTTCTTTAAAGCCTTTGCCCGGCTAAGCTGAGGCAGAGCGGCCCTCCGCCGGCAGAAACCGCGGGATGGGCCGGGGGCACCCCTCCTCCGCCCTCGGGGACGAGCAGCATCTCTTACCTCGGCTCCTTGAGCGACCTGAAAAGACGGATTTGATGGGATGCCTCCCTTTCTGGAGCCTGCGGTGCCAGCAGCAGAAGAATAAAATCGTAGCGATGGTCCCCAGCAGCAGCAGGAGCAAGAAGAGGGCGCACTGGATGCTGTAGGGTCTCAGCAGGACCAGGAAAGCCGCGGCAATCATGGCTCAAGCGCCCGGCTGCCCCTCTGCGTGCGCGGGTCTGCGGCGAGCGGCGGGGGGCCGGGCAGCGCCGGGCAGCCTCTCCCCCCGGCAGCGGGGCGGGCATCGCCGCCAGCACCGCGCTGCTAGAGCCGGCAGCCGGGCGGGAGGCGGCGGCGCGGGGGAGGAGGAGGCGACGGAGGAGGAGGAGGCGAAGGAGGAGGAGGAGGCAACGGAGGAGGAGGAGCGGGATGAAATTCAGGCCGTGACTCAGCAGCAGCAGCCGCCGCGGCAGCGGGGCTTCCCTCTCCGCGCCCGCGCGGCAGCCAGGCGCGAGGAGCGCGGCGGGCTGAGCGCCCGCGGGCACCGGCGGGGCGGGGCGGGGCGGGGCGCCGCATGGCAGCCGGCGCGGGCACGGCGGGGCGGGGCACCGAGAGGAGGAGGAGGAGGAGGAGGGGGTGCCGCCGGGGGGAGGAAGGAGGGGAGGAAGGAAGGGACACGGCGCAGCGCAGCCCAGCCCGCCGCCGCTGGGACTTGGCCGGGGCGGCCGGTGACATCACGCGCTGGAGCTGCTGCAGAGGGAGGCGGAAAATGGCTGCTGCGAGGTACCGGGGGGTGGGGGGGGAGCGGCCTCCCCGCGCGGGCCGGGGACCCCCGGGGGCAGAGGGGCTGCCCCCGCTCCCGCCGCCCCGGAGGGCAACGACCGGTGTGGCGCGGGGTCGCGGCGGCGATCGCCCGTGCAGGTCTGTGCGCGGCGGAGGAAGGGGGGGTGGGAGGGAGGGGGCGCTGTCTGTAGCGGTCTCCCGGGCAGGGGGGACCCTGGACCCGGGGCACTGATCGCGGCTGGCTTCGTGGCAAAGCTGCCGCAGGGGAAAGGGATTGGGAAATGTTAATGAGATACGTCCTGAGAAGGTGATTAGGGTCCTCGTGTCGTGCTGATCCGTGTTTGTGGTGCTGGGATTTAGGCGGCAGATGACTGCGGGAGAGCCGGCACCTCACCAGCTTTCATCTGCCTGACGCGTTAAGGCGCACACCGCGTGTGGTGCTTAGATACCGGGCCGTGTGTCATTTGCACGCTCGCCAAGACGTTTCCTCCATGAAAGCCGCGGAGAAGTTGGCCGGCGCAGGGGCTCGTTGCAGCGAAAGCTGTTACAGAGCAATACCCTGTAAATACCCTCTTACTGCAGGAAACTGCAACGTGGTGCAGCAAATGTCATCTGTGCCTTTCATCTGCCCCCTTGCCCGAGCCCATGCATCGCATATACCATAAAAAAATCCCGACATGTGCGGGTTGCTAATGCGGATAATAACAAGAGTTTATCTCTGTCACCATTGCTACCTCTGCAGCTCTCGCTTTGCTGATACTCCGTACTTTCAAAGACTGTTTCAGAGGTCTTTGAAAATGCAGTTTTAAACTCCCTCGTACTACTACGCACAAAAAAATCACATGCTGCAAATATATCCAGGTAGTATTTTGCAACATTGTGCTTGCGTGTGCTACTGAGGGAAAAGTTAGGGTTAATTTGTGATGAAATTCATGCTCTTTTTCATGCATCTTTGATGTGAGCATGTAAATGAGAGGAACATTTCCAAAACTTGCTAGAAATAATGAAAACCTTGGTAAATATTGGAATAACATTGAGATGTTGCTGCCTTACATGATTGCCATAAAACTATATAGAAAAGTGTATGTGCAAATGTAAATTAAACTACAAAATATGCAAGCTGGAAGGACAGAGGGAAACATCAGTGGTAGCTTAAATAACAACAGGAAAAATGATCTCTGAAATACTAAAATTCCTTTATCACTGAACTAATAACATTGTAACACTTCACTGTACCTTAAGGTTAGGGAAATCCATTTTCCTGGAAAGATTCTCTTGATACCGGGTTGGGCGGCTAAGTAAAGAAAGAAAAAAAAATATGTTGGCTTTTAGGTGTATAATACTTTATCTCAGGAATTTTGTAATATATGCCAAGATAGTGAGCCAAAGTAGTCTGTTGTATTACTTTGTAAAATGGAAAGTTGCTACATTGCAGCCTTTGATTTAAAGCTTTCCCTCACTGCCTAGGAACTGACAAATGCTATAAGGTTGTGTTGCATCATGTGATGCAATATTGAAATCTTTCCTAATACCGCAGTACACTGCAGTAAAATGGTTTTAATGCAGATTACCTGGAGATTATTCAAACGGTTCATGTTACCTCACTGAAACGTGAAGCAAATCAGCGTGATCCCCCCTGGCAACACGCTGCCCTGCTGCAGTGATTCACTGCAGTATATTGCAGGAGCAGGAAACTTTTCAATGCCTTTCACCCTGCACTGATTTATTGCTTCAGAATGGGATTGTGGAGGAAACGTAGCACAGCAGTGACTGCACGGTAAACTGCAGAGAACTGAGGGGGAGCGGTGATTTTCATGTTGCTCTTGGGTAGCAGTGCATAGAAACCATTTGACGGACAAATCTCGAATGTTAGCTTGTTAGTTTAAGGTTTATAGCTTAATTTTATAGCTTATAGTCTTTAAGTTCTAAGACTTCGAGCTCAGTGGTGTCTTGAAGGTAATACTTTGCCAAAATGATATAATAAATTTCATGACAACTGCTTAATTTTTTGTTTCAAATGCAAAAGAGAATACAATTTAGTACAAGACATGCTGACATGCGTGATTTTTCAGAGAGCTACTGCTCCAGGCTTCTGAGTCAACTGTCTCACATGTATATCAAACTGCTGCTATGGCTTTCTTTGTACTCATTACTGCTCTGTTTTTATTAAATACTGCGGGGTTTGGTAGTGTGGTTAAAATATTACTTCCATGGTGAATAAAGTTTAAGCTGCTGAAGTTATTTCACATTAAAAATAAGCAAATTATATACAGGTAGATTCCTGCCCCTCCCCAAATAGTAATAAAGAGAAATTAAAAGAAGTTTTATGTGTATAGCATTTTTAATATAAGCTTCTTTACAGAATGTTTTTCAGGGAACTTTTCATAAATCTTAAGGATGCTAAACAGAGAAGAGAAAAGGAATGAAGAGAGAAGGTTAAAACAAAACCGTTGGCTCTCAGCTGAGATTTGACCTCAGAAGGAGAATCCCGGAGGTGAAGCTATTTCAGAGAAGAGGAAGCAAAAGAAGGTAACGAAGTCTTGAGACTAACGGTGGCAAGAGCATGTGGAATGGCGAGGCAGGTCAGAAAAGAGATTTAAGTTGTTGAGAGGCTGAAGCAAGTCCAATAGGATTTTATAAGCTAAGAAGGCAGCCCTCGACCCTGAAATAAATAAGCGGTACTGCTGCCGTTTCAGAGTACGCATGACGTGGCCATGCTTTTGTGGAGATATGAGAAGGTGGGAGGTAGCATCCTGTATATGCTTGTTTTGATGGGGATTACAGAGAAACAGAGCAGTGAGAGCAGCCTTTTGCTAAAGCAACGCTGAGGGAGGAGGTAGTGATAGGTACTCAGGCAGAGGGATGAAAAAGGAAAGTTCTGCTTCAGAGACTCCACAGAAAAGAGGTGACCAGCAAACATTTGCAGTGGAAAGGGACAGGACAGAAGGGGAGGATGTTTCTCTGGTTGCAGTCACTCTTGAATGCAGTTCTCTACGTATTTTCCCAAGTTGTGTGAGGGAGGGGAACAGCACGGAAATTATGTCAGACTTCTGCAGTTTAATGGAAGACTTGAGCAGGGAATGTGTTGTAGCAGCAGCAGCCCTCCCGCAGGGAGGCAAGTCAGTGTTGACCTAAAATATTCTTTCAGCCAGTCTCTCATGATAACCTGTTCTGACTTAGCAGTCTTGCCCAGCAAGGCTGAAGGCAGAGATACTTTCTTCCCTTACTCTTGCCCTGTTTGCAGAATTGCAGTACAATCTATGTGCATAATCCTTGGTAATTTATGTGAGGTTCAGCAACATTTTTTAAAAGAAACTAAAAATCTTAGCTGAGTACCATGGGTTAGGCTGAAAGGAGAAAACAAAATGTAAGAAGAAATTATGATGGTATTTTGAGTGGAGAAACCACGTCTGCAGAGATCTACTGCCCTTCCCCAATGTGAGCTGTGGAACTCAAGGGCGCTCCACCACTCTGCGAAGGCAGGTCTCTGCTCCTACAGATTCAGGCCTTATAATTTTGCAATTATAAGACTCCCTGTATCAGTGAGCCGAAAGAAAAAGGTCACATGCTAGATCTGGTGATGTGGACATAAGAATAGGAGATGATACGTGATACAATTTCAGAAGAGTTGCTGAGTAAGTGAAAGGGTAAGATCATTTCCTTTCACTGGTGTGTAGGTATGCTTTAAGGACTGTGTTTCTACTAATTAATTATAATTAAGTAAAATATTCTGCTTAAATGACTACTTAACTGGTTAGAAGAGTTCTCTAATCATCTAATATTTCTTAACAAAATATTTGGTTATTTTCTAATCAAAGAGGAACCAAAGTAAATACAGTAAAAACCAAAGAAGCAAGCAAAGTAAATACAGAATATATCATAATGTCTGAGTATTATCAACTTCATTCAATGAAATAATTTTCTTTCCCCCTCAATATTCTACTTCACAGGTTACATGCTGTCCTCATTGTGCCTTCTAGCAGTTTAAGCATGATGTATAAGAAGATGTTGTAGGAGTTTCTAGAAGATGATTAAACCTTATAAAATATTATTCTTTCAGCTGAAGAATGTGATTTCCAGCTTGATATAGGCATTACGGTTAAAAAAAAAAATCTGCTATGTGAAGTCACATGTTCTAAATTCAGCAAAGCTATTGCAAATCTTTGTTCTGCAAAACTTGTTAAATTGTTTGCTCCATACAGCATTTTTTAAGTTTGGAAGGCACGCTAGCATTAGTTAATTCTCACAATATCCTTGAAATTAGGTAAACATGCATTATTATTTCAGATCCTTTGAAAAGAGAAGCTAAACTGTAAAGGTTGTTTGATTTACCCAAGACCAAACTGTGTGATTCCAGTGCTGCAGACTAGACCCCTCCATGACTGGAACATTTTACCATCTGCAAGTGTCTTAGGTGACCACATAAAACCAAATTCCCACCCGCTTTATATGTGGAGAGGTAATTGTCCTTATTTTGCAGGTTCATCAACTCACACAACTTGCATGTTTTGATTCCCTCTGTTTATTAGACTGAATGTAAATCGAATGGAGGATGAGCCATGCAGTTGTGCACTCATGGCTTATGGTGTTGCTGGAAAAATGCTGGCAGGAATTCTGTGGGCATAAATTGACTTTGCAGACAGAGAGGCTGATCTTGAGCCTAGATGGAAATACACTGCTAAAGCTCCTACGGCGCTTTTTTTTTTTTTTCATTAAAGCAGTGATATGCCCCTTTGTCCTTGGTTAAAATTTGCTCTGTATTCGTTTTTGGCAGTGTTTAACGTAGCAGTTGTCAATCTGAATGTGGCCTTGCATCCCAGAGGAAATTGTACTTCATTAGTATTTTATGTATATAATTGGAAGTTGCTTAAGGATTGTTTCAGACCAGTATATGACACTGGCCTTTCATCTCTTATATTAATTTATAAAGTTAGGTTGAAGTGCATACACTAAAAGGACATTTAATTTTACAAGGGACAGTGGGGGGAAGATAGCTCTAATAAGGTTTGAGGTTGTTATCCTTGCAGGGAAGATGCCTTTCTATCAATTCTCCTAAGTGCACGCAGAACTACTCTTAATTGCAGTAATATTCCCTGGAGTAAGAGGACAACGTATATGTCTCTTGTTCTAGCTCATGACCTTTAATAGTAATGCAGATTTTTTTTTTTAACCAGAGATCATCAAGTTCATTCCCTTCTACCAACCTGCCGCAAAACCAGAGCAATTGAGGAAGAGCTTTGGAGTAAAAGAGCAGGCACTCTGAGTACTAACCAGGCATGACTTCTAATCTGTCATCACTCACCTATGACAGCCAGTAAAGACGTATGAGTAGAGATAGTTAAGATGCCGCTAGATTATTAAATACTGACCAGAGCTCAAGCCTGGAATTTCCCAACAGCTATTTCACGTCTGTGCTCTTAGAGTTGAGGAGAGAATGACACTGATAGCAATGCTTTGGGGCAGCACAGCTTATCAAAAGATAGAAGACAGCTTATGCCACCTTATAAAAAGAGTAAGAAGCCTCCTCCTATGAACTCTCACACCAGATTGCCAGTGGGTTTGTTTGAACAAGTCCAGTTTGAATGTACATTAGTTGCATATGGAAAGTATGTCTAATATTTTTTCAGCCTTCTAGGAAAAGGGTATTTGAGTTACTTACAGCAAGTGCACAGTTTTTTTACCTCAGCACAGGTTTGCTCGTGGTCAAACTTTACCTAATGATTCTGCCTTCCCATAAACATCTTTAGAAAAAATAAGTGAATACATCACTGGTCTTTAACCTTCATAATTTGAGAGCTGTTAAGATGTGTTGAATTACCCAAGCCAGAATGAGTGCGGCCAAGTGTTAGACTCTACAGAGCCATGCTGACTTGTTGCTTCTCCCAAGCTACTTACTGCTTCTAAGAGTTTGGATATATTAAGCTGCATGGAAAGAGCTTTCATGAGACTATTCAAATTCCTGTAGCTTAGGTATCTCATCCAGTTCAATAAATAAAAAGATTTCTGTTGGTCTGTATATTAATACATTTTGTTGTGCACGGCATTTGCGAACAAGCAAGTGAAAGTGGGTATTAGTTTTCCATCTGTCAGCTACGAAATAGCTATTTAATAAAGGTACTAATCTATGACGTAGAATTAAGATAACTTCTTGCATCTTGTTATTTGGCATCTTGTTATCTTTATGTGGATCTTTCACTGCGTGGAAGATTAAAATTCAGATAAATAAATGTATGTGGTTTATAGGCATGTGAGGTATCTAAGCTCCTATTTAAACTCAGCTGAATTATTGGGGCCTAGAGAACAATTCACTTCCCTAAATTTACGTGTTTAGTGTCATTGGAGTTAGTAACCACCCTCATGAGCCTGGAAGAGGGTCTAGGCCCTATGTGAGATATGTGCCCATCAGAAGAGGCAGCTGGAGGTCAGGCGTAATAATTTATGGTATCTAAGATTACACCATGCATTTATTTCTAGGCAACTGAATTGGCCCTAGAGCATTTGAAATAAGCTGAATTGCTCTCCAGGGAGCTTTAATTGTGTTCAATAGGGGCTTGACTCTTACGATGGTTGGAGGTGCTCAAGGCTGAGACAACTCCAGAGGGATGGCAGTTGTGATAAAAAGACCCATGGGAGATGCGCAATGCTGACATAGCAGCTGAAAGCCAAGCAGAATAGCAGAGGACGCTGGCGTTAGACACCTACGTTTAGGAAGCCAAATTGATCCTTAGATCTCCAGTGATTACAGTGATAACTTAGATACCTGGTGCACCAGTGACACCTAAGTGTAAGCATCTTAATCTAGAACTAAATCCTGTCCTGAAAGCCCAATAATGATGCCAGGTTGCTGTCTTGAAGTTTATTAAAATGATCGCCATGTTTCACTGTTAGTTGAACAAATTATTAGTTAGAACAAAAGTTTAGTCCTTCAAGACATACTAAATATACCTGCTTAATAAATTCATTATTCATCTTTTCCTATCACTCAGTATTAAAAATTAAATTAATGATTTGATGCAAAAATCAGAGAGCTTTTCCAATAAACTTCTTCAAAGTTTTGATTTAAGCCACAGTCCTACAAAGGGCTTTGGCATATTTAGGTATTAATGTTATTTTATAGAACTTCTAGGTTGCTAAAATTCACAGCATGGAGGGCACTACTGTGAAAAATAATAATGGCTTCATGAATTCCTTGGGCCATTCAAATCAATTTTAGCGTGTGGGACAAGGTATCGGCCAAATTCTGCGTATAATCCAGTGGATTCTAAATGCTGCTGAGGCTTTGAAGTCAATGAGATCATCTGCGTCCTTAAGGGCAGAAGATGTTGCTTTACCATGAATAGCATCACTTCTGAGAAAAGTATCTCAGATTATTTCGTAGCTAGTCACACCAGGATAGCCATCTACAGTTGGGAAGTGAGCTGTTGGATATCAGTAATAAAAATAATGTAGTTTTATCCTTCCTGTGGAAGACAAGTGGGATTATTTCTGTGCATTTATAGTCTTGAAAGTTGCAGTAGCGTTCTGATAGGTGCTCTCCCAGATTTCCAGCTGAATTTGGAACACGGCGGTACTGATGATTCTGGAAAATCTGTACTCTGTAATTCTCATCTGAGCGCCACAGATTTGTGCTTTTAAGTCATGTTTTCCCATAAAATGACTAAAGATTCACACTGTACCTCTTTTGAGCAGTAACAGCACTTCTGCATTCTTGCAGCAGTGCCTAATTCCACTGAAATCATTAGTAAATCTTACACTGGTTTCAGGGGAATAAGATTAGAACCCACAACAAGGCACGTAACGTATTTAAATATGGTCATGTTTTCCATCATAAATTTGTTACAGAGAACTGGGAATTTGAGACTTCAGTGTAGCCCAAGAGTTTTACACCAACATTGTATTTAATGTCCTGACAAGTTCGATGTAAAATGCCATAGTCAAAGTAACACAAACCAAATCTGTGACTGCCACTCATTATCCTGAATTGGAAATAAATAGTTTGAGTGAGATATAGATGAATTTCTAGCTCAGTAAAGGTGGGGTTTTTTTCCAAGGAAAACTGGGATTATCGAAGGCTGAACTTAGAGGCCAGACAATATAAAATATTAGTGCTTTCTTATGGATCTGTGTTGCATGGTTATGGTACAGTTTCTTGTTTTGCTGAAATCGGTGGCAAAGCCCTATTTTAAGCCGCAGCGGAATCAGACCCATTGAGTGGGCCTACAATCTTGTGTTGTAAATTTGTAATATTTTACACTGCATTTACTGAAAGAAAGGAGAAATAATGATCTCAGCATGCCATCTGCCAGCTCTCCAGCTGAATGGAACAGACTATGTCAGTCAAAGTGTGAGATATGTCTTTAAATGACTTGTGGTTTTTTGGTTTTGGTTAGGGTTTTTTTTGTTCTGGCTTTTTGGGTTGCTTAGTAACAATATTCTGTGTGCAAATTTGTAGCATCTGTGCAGAATGTGAGGTGTTAACATGTTTGTAAAAATTGAGTCCAATTAATGTTTCCTCTGCAGAGCTTTAAAATTAAATGGCTCCTTCCTTTTATTTTTCCCCTTCTGCAAATTACCCGCTTTTAGAAAAAGCGGAGACAGATTTGTGTCTTAGAACAGTAATCAATCATAAATTTGCATTTGAGTACTTCTCAAGTAAGTAGTTAGTGTTTTCAAATGGAGAATATAGCAGAATTAAGTAACTTGCAAAACATAAGTGGCTTTCAAAGGTCATGTAATTGTGTCTCTGTGGTTAGTAGCTGCACACAGGGTAATGTCTGTGAATGGTTATATATCTTCCGATTAAACCCCTGAACAAAGCACTGAGTGTAAGAAATATTACTTGATGACTTGCAGAACTGTGTAAGAAGGATTTAAAACAGAGAACCAGATACGCTTTAACAGACTTCATACTCCATCCTCTTGGCTCCCTATAGCCAAGGTTACGGGAATCTATCCTACGGCTTCAAAAAAGCTAATATAGGATGGGTTGGACCAAGCCAGCTTCTATAAGGAGGCATACCTATGCCTGTATAGTCACTGAGTAGTCAGTAGAGTGAAATAGGCTCTCCCAGACAGTGAGTCATCTGCTGTCTTTTAAATATATGTCTTAGGGTGAGATGAATCACGTCTCTTTCTGCGGTGACTGAGCCAAACACGGCTAGACAACCTCTCACTTTTAAGGCAGTAAAAGTTTGGTAAGATTAATCCCATCCCCCAAGATATTTTTTTTTTCCTGATGATACGGTATATTTTGCCTTTGATCTGTTTTGGCAAAGAAAATAGCTTAGAGGGAGGCATCTGTAGCAGTCCTTATTCAGACAAGGTTCACATTGACTCCAGTGGGAGAACAGGGTGAGAAAACACTGCAGGACTTCAATTCCAGTAAGTGAAGTATTTTACTGTTCCTTTTCTTCATCAAAGACATTTTGTTCTACCTTTCCATTCCCTTTCATCACTGGCTAGAGATGATGCCAGCAGACAGTTAGGTATTATCCCCGGGGCCCATGGATTGTCACAATAAATTCTGTGAAAAGACGTAGTTTGATTAATGTCTGTTGGGGGAGCTGAAGCCATAGCTCTGTAACAGAGAAGTACTAACAATCAACTATTGCACTCCATTCCTTTTATTTGGCAATGTAATAGTTTCATTATTTTATGTGTAATTCAAGCCACTGAGTTGATGCCCAGCAGAGCCGCAGCAGAGGAGAAGGGACCTGGCCAGCCTCTGTTGCTGCCCCACAACTGCTTTCCTGCCTTGGTCCCTTCAAAAGCAGCAGGAGCAACAGGACCGAGTGCAAGTCTCAGAAAGCTGCTGGCAGGTTCTTGGACTCCGGACTGGATCAACCCTATCCCTCCTCCCATGACAATTTGGGAAATTCATTCCTTATTTCTCTCAGCATCCTATCTAGCTTATATTTTAACTTGGCAGCTGTTAAGACTCTTGGTGAAATCAGTTTAGCTGTTTACTAGTACACCCTCCCACCACAGGCAAAAATCTTGACAGCTCCAAAGAGCTTTATAGATAATGTAGACAAATTGCTGAGCTCTGAGTCCTGCCATGACCGTGGTAAAAATTGTCCCTAGCTTTGAGTGACGGGATGAATTTTCGTGCTTGTCTGATGTAAAGATTGTGTGAGGGATTTTGGTGGCCATGCACTTCACAGAGCCTACCAGTGGCACCAGGCTGCTGTTGTGGGCTCCAAACATGCAAAAGTCCACGTGTCTGTCGACATCATTAAGCTGTATAACACGTACACAAGGCTGATACCTTCCAAAAGCTGTTGGACTTGCTGCCGATACGCTTGGGCAGCACAGTATATATATGAGCAGCCCCAGCGCCATGGGGAGTCATCACCTACCCTCCATGCTGTGAGCAGCCTGTGTATTCAGTGCGTCCCTGGAAATCCCAGGCTGGCTTGCTAACCCTGTATGAGTGCAGACCACAAGCACGTCCCATGGCTCAGAGAATATTTGCCTCAATACAAAATGAGAGACAACACACAGACTGTTAGAGGACTACGAGGAAACATTAAAAAAAATACAGAAGTCAGTCAATCAGCTGTTAATCTTAGCACACTGGCAGTTCTGCTGCAAGTCTGTTGACCTTATGTAGGCTTTTAGGAGGGTAATGAAGCAGCTCACAACTGCCAAGGGCCAAGGAGGGGAATGATCAAAGGACTTCATTTGAGAATCGAAGAACTGGGTGATGGGGATTGCTGTGCTGGGTTGATCAGATGTAGAAGTTAACATCTTTGTGCCAGATGAGAAATGTTAAGCTGACTTGGGGTATAGATGCAAAAGCACTTTGAAAAAGAAGGAAAAATACTGATGGTCAATGTGGTTGCGTGCACGGGCTGTTTTAAATTGTTTGGACAAACATGCCGTTTCATTTTGGACCTCACGTATCCCTAGTGAGGTCAATGCTGAAACTTGTCTTCCTTTGGGTTCTGCTTTGTCTGTACGTGTATTCATTTGAATGATCCCTTTCTGTGGTGTGAGGATCCACTCAGTGTGGATCAGTGGCAGAATGAGGCCTCCGGTGATTCATGCTGGGCACAGACATTCAGGCTGCTTCCTTTCCAGAATCTACATGGGATGGATGTTTCCTGGTCTTTCTAACTCTCTTTAAAGAAAATTAATGTGAATTCTTGCAAACACAGTCTTTTTTCTTCAGTAGAGCAATGTTTAACAATCCTACTGCTATCACACTCAACGCATTCTGCATAAAAGCATGATTTAATACTCTTTTTAATGGCGATTTCTTATGCCGCTTGCCTCATTGTATCAGTAAACATGTTGACAAGAGCGCAGCTGTCTTTCGCAAATTAGCAAGTTCACCCCTGTGTGAAAAGCCAGCTCTTTTGAGGCATAGCATAGACAGGGTGAAGAGTGGTGAGCTGGGCTTCTGCAAATAAATTGACATTGCTTCTGAGAGCACTGCAACCAGATTTTCTCACTTTGACATAATAGCCCCGTGTAATTCTCCTTTCCTAGCTCTGAGTTACCTTTTTGACAGCCTCTGCATGAGGCACTAGATTTGCTTCTGACTGATTGAGGCCAAGTAGATCGCAAATCATGCTGTCACATCTGGGATTTTATGAGTTTGCAGCTCTGTAAAATTACTTCGCCTTTATGAACTGACAGGCCAAACTGTATGTTTGTTGGAAAGAAGACCAAGGTTTGAGAAAATCAGATTTTCTATTTATTGGTTTTATCTAATTTAATAATTTTAAAGTAGAAAATATCTTCTCTGAGTATCATGGAAGCACTTAATTAACTGATTGCATTTCCAGTAGAGTTTAATAATGTACATTACATTTCATACTTTCATGTAAGGCATATCAGCTTAATTAGAAAAATAAAGCACAATGTATGACTTGTTCCCTTCTGGCAATGTGGAAATCCAGTGGCTTAAAAATTCCAGAAATGGTCCTTTGGTTTAAAAATATTGTTTTATGTAAGCAAAAGATTTAGCTGTATATTTGGGTCCGGGTTCTCCTTGTTGCTGTTATTCTTCATGAAGCAGCCCAGCTCTCTTCCAGCCCTCAGCCTGTCATTTCTTTTGTACGTCAAGTTTTCTGCTGCCAGAATGTGTCATACCTTATCCAGTCAGTTGTCCTGGGTTGTTCTGGGTTGGTTTTTCGTGGCTGCACTTGTACATCTTGCTACCCATGAGATGATTAATACAGCCCCGGAAGTCATACATCCCTCGTAAGAGCATGTAGAGCTAGAACCTTCCCTCGTTCTAGGGAATGTTATCACATCTGTATTTTTTAGTCAGAGGCTGGACTGAAAACTTTTGTTGGGGCAAATGTAGTAGTAATGGAGATCTTGGGCAGGAGACAGATTCAGGCACAGCAGTAATATGGAAGCCAGCAAGGCTCTGTGAGTGAAAGCTGTTGTCTGTGCATAGTTTTGGAGGCACCTGTCTCATGTACATGTATTGAACAGACCATCTCCCATCCTTCAGGGGAGATATAACACACCACTTGGCTAGTTTTCACTTCCTTACCCAGGATATTTTCATACAAGGTAATTACCAATGTCCAGGAATAGGAGGGCTGTTCAGGGCTTTTTAAAGCATTCTTGTGGCATTCCTGTGTGTGTTGGGTTTGCGTGGCAAGGTTTTGGTTGCAGGGGGGCTACAGGGGTGGCTTCTGTGAGAAGCTGCTAGAAGCTTCCCCTGTGTCTGACAGAGCCAATGCCAGCCGGCTCCAAGACGGACCTGCCGCTGGCCAAGGCCAAGCCAATCAGCGCCTCTGTGATAACATATTTAAGAAGGGAAAAAAACACTTAGAGAGAGCTTTTGCAGCCGGAGAGAGAGGAGTGAGAAGATGTAAGAAACTCTGCAGACACCAAGGTCAGTGCAGATGGAGGGGAGGAGGAGCTCCAGGCACCAGAGCAGAGATGCCCCTGCAGCCTGTGGTGAAGACCATGGTGAGGCAGGCTGTCCCCCTGCAGCCCATGGAGGAAGGATGAGGGGGTGTAGAGATTCCACCTGCAGCCCGTGGAGGACCCCACGCCGGAGCAGGTGGAGGCACCTGAAGGAGGCTGTGGCCCGTGGGAAGTCCACGCTGGAGCAAGCTCCTGGCCGGACCGGTGGACCCGTGCAGAGGGGAGCCCACGCCAGAGCAGGTTTGCTGGCAGGACTTGTGACCTCGTGGGGGACCCCATGCTGGAGCAGTCTGCTCCTGAAGGTCTGCACCCCGTGAGAGGGACTCCATGCTGGGGCAGGGGAACGATGAGAGGAGTCCTCCCCCTGAGGATGAAGAAGCGGCAGAAACAACGTGTGATGAACTGACCATAACCCCCATTCCCCGTCCCCCTGTGCCGCTGAGGGGGTGGAGGTTGAAGCCGGGAGTGAAGTTGAGCCCGGGAAGATGGGAGGAGTGGGGGGAGGTGTTTTAAGAGTTGATTTTATTTCTCATTCCTCTACTCTGTTTTGCCTAGTAATAAATTAGATGAATTCCCTCTGTAAGTTCGGTCTGTTTTGCTCATGACGATAATTAGTGAGTGATCTCTCCCTGTCCTTATCTCGACCCACAAGCATTTCGTTATACCTTTTCTCCCCTGTCTAGTGAATGAGGGGAGTGAGAGAGCGGCTCTGGTGGGCACCTGGCCTCCAGCCAGGGTCAACCCACCACACTGTGGCATGACACAGTAACAGCAATTTTTCCTGTGACATCCTGCAGGCAGTGTCTGTGTGACAAGAAAACCACTTAAGGATGAAAAAATTCACACTGTTTGATTTTGTAAATGATAATTCACTGCAAATTGGAGAGACTTCGTGGATACAGGACCTTCCCAATGATGATAATGAACTAGAAAGACTTCTGAAACCAAATGAGCATGTTCTAGTAAACTGGCCTGTGGCAGAAAGAAAGACAGAAAAGCACCTGGTGAAAGTTGTGTACATGAGTGGTGAGTGTAGTTCCAGAGCATTCATCTGATATATGAAATTTTAGTCTAGTTGTATGGTATTGCTATCTGATTTTTCTGTGCTTTCGCCTTTTTTTTTTTTTCCATCATTTCAGATGACCCCCAAGAGCTGGTGGAAATGATGCAAAAGATATTACGAGCGGATGAAATTGCAAAAATACAAGTCCTTGGAAAAGGCAAGAGGAAGAGGATAGAAATGATATTCTCAGAGAGTGAAGACAGTGACCTGGATAAAGAACAGGTGAGTTTCTGTCTTCATGTGCCTGACATTGACAGGCCCATAATAGAATGAAATAGACTGTAACTATTGATTCTTCACAATATAATACATAAAATATGTATAGCAATACAGGCAGTCTTCCCGTGGTACCTCAGCACAATAACCTGTCAGAGTAATTAGTTAGGCCAATAGATTTTGTCCTTTGCTATTTAAAGAGAGAAGTGTTATTCACGACTTGGATGTTCTGTAGCTCCATTACATTTTCTACCATAAGACAAATCTGACCACTGCATAAGGAGGGGACGGGACCAGGTAGATCTGCAGTGACAAAATGTGGGGAAAGAAAACATAAATCTTAACAAAAAGTTACAAACCTGCTTTTCAAAAATACTAACCACAAGTGTCAAGTGCACAGTGAATAAAAGTTTATGGTATACAAGGAGATACTGTAATTAAAGGCTCTATATGAATGCAAAAGCACTATTATGCTCTTGTTTACAGGGGAAGATGATGAAGCATATAAAAAGAAAGAAATCATTACAGGCCTCTGCTCCTGCCAACATCCTGAGTCAACTTGAAACATCTTTAATCAACAAACAGGTAAACATCTCATCTTCAGCAATTTCAATGTATCAAGCAAAAGCAAACTGAAATGTATTTGTTTAGGGGGCATAAGACTTTTGTTTTAGTGAAGTTAACGGTTCTAAAAGACACGACATTAGAAAACTGGTGAATGGGGAACAGAGAGAGAAATACCTAACAGTTATGTGTTACCCTGACATTTCATTTTGAATTTTAATAGGAATGGTAATATCTATGTTCAGTAACAGCTATTATTAAAATGCACCAAGTCTGTTTATACATTCTGTGTACAAAGAGAATATTCTGATATAGCCAGATCTTTTAATGTTAGATTTAATGCTTTAATTTTATGTTGTTGTTGTTGCTCTAGATAGCAAGGTTTGTTTTTTTTCCAGAGAGAACCGTATTCAGGAAGCAACTTTCTGTACAGTGAAAGTAGCAGTGACGATGAAGAGCCTTTATTTCAACTATCCAAGGTAGAACTGTGTGCCAAAATAAAAAGTCTCAAGAGGAAGCTGACAGACACCATGAGAGAAAACTGCCGCCTAAGGCAGTCCCTGGTGATGCTTCAAGGTAAAGTCAGGGGAAGTATTTTGATGAAGAGGAAAGCCTGAAGGTCATGAAAAGCTTGATTTATAAGAGGCTATTTGGATGGGAATTGCAGATGCTCAAGCACCTGACACGATCAAGGCCTACCATTAGCATCAAAGTCTTTGATACATGGCAACATTTAATTCCAGCAGCACTTAGAAAAAAACTGTCGTACACGGAGGCCATGCAATCATAGAGTTAGAAATGGAAAAATCTGTCCAAATCCTTTCAGTTGTTCCCAAGAGAACCTTTCTGTATGCTGTGTATAACCATCGGCTAAGCTCAAACACTGCACCGACCAGTCCAACTAACCTTATTTATTACCAGTCTTTCGTGATCTACTGAGATTCTGTTTATTCTGGAATGATTTAATTTCTAATTACTTTGGTAATTCCTCATTATTGATAATCTGAGTTAGTTCCAGATGCAACAAATTTAGTCCTTTCCCAGAGGTGAAGCCTTTCGTTGTTTTATAAAAGAATCCGTCATCACTTAGTCATAACCTCTGAAGCCCCTCTTACTTGTCCCTGACCCTTACTCTGGGGCAGCCAAGATTGAATCCAAAATTTCAAAACGTTAGTGAATGAATAAGGTTTAAAGAGGATTTGCTCCTTCCCTTGCCAGCTACATCATACCATCCCTAGGCAGCCTAGTATCTTTTTTTTTTAGTTGTCATATGATTTTGCAAGTGCTTATCAGTTTCATTGTCCACCTGATTCCCTTCCTTATGTTATTCATCTTAGACTCATTCGTCTCCACTTTTTTGAATATTATTTTTAAACATTTTGTTAATGTCTGACAAATTTTATTACACATTTAGGTCCATTTGCCTTGCATCTTAAGCATGTGTATTAGTCTTTTACAGTATTTTCTGTAATTTAGTGATTCTGTATCTTGCTGATCCTTCATCGCTTGCATCCTTTTTGCTCTGAATTGATTCTTCTTAATGGACTCAATAAAAGTTTATATTTGAAAATAAGTATTACTTGGAAAAAAGGTTATTTAAAATATATTCTCTGTAGATTAAAAAAGAGGGGAAAAAAGTCTATGCAGTCTATGTAACTTCTTTGAAGCAAAAACAAAAAAAATCAGACATAACATTACTTACCCCATATTCAATAGCCTTACAGACTTGTAGATATTTTGAGATAGCAAAAAGAAAAAAGAGAAATAGCCTGCCTAATGCTGCAATAGGCATAAACTAATGGTTCCTCTTAGCCTTGCAGAGAACTCATCTATCCTGTTCTAGAAACAGAGGCCAGTTCTTCATGGGTGGGGACAGCAGAATGGCAGAAAAGCATTTGAGAGAATAGGAAAAAAGTATGTCAAAGCATCTTTGCTGACTACTTTGACTCTTTTGCATTATGACAGGAATCTAATTGCAAAAATATACATGCTTATGTAATTAGAGTCTGAAAGTTTCAATTACTATTTTTCCCCTCATTTTCCATTTTTTTTTTATTTCAGTGTTGCCACAAGCAGTCACCCATTTTGAAGAACTGGTAGGGATGGCTGAAGCACTGCTCAAAGGGGGAGTGACATCATCTACGTCCAGTCTGCATTCACATGCTGTTTGGAAAGCATCTAACAATCCATTAGCAGATTCATATGCAGCTATGCATAGTAACTCCGGTTCACCAATAACTTTGAATGTGGAAGATGAGGAGCAACAGACCGAAAAACAGGTCAGTTAAAAGGCAATTTCAGGCATAAAAATTAAAACTTTATATAGTACAAACTTTACTGTTATAGTATAACAAATATAAAAAATAAGCATCAGTAAAAATCATTTTGTCATTCAGTTGATGATGTGACTAATGAGCTCCTTTTGTGCAGAAGGCTCTTTCCATGAGAAACACTAGACTTAAATCAGTGTGCTGGTACACTCTCAAACTCGCTTTGATGTCGGTGGCTTTCCACATCTGTGACTAAGGGCAGAATGTAGATGCATGAAGAAAATACTGAGACCCAGGGATAACTTCCAGCCCAGTGTTTTGGATGCCAAAGAGGAATGGTAGTGTTTCAGAGATAATTAAGAAAAATACCAGCAGTCTGTTTAAACTGTTAATAAGTAAATGGAGAATGGTATGTTTCTGCTCTTGCTCCAGACACGGGCCAGCAGTCCAGTAGAAACACATACATATATAGATACTGAGTAAAGATGTTCCCCTATTCTCTGTAATTATCACTGAGCATAACTGACAAATCTCAGGCACAGAGGCTGTCCCAAGCACAGCTATAGGCTGGGCGAGGAATGGATTGAAAGCAGTCCCAAGGAGAAGGACTTGAGGGTATTGATTGATGAGCTGGCAGTGTGCACTTGCAGCCCAGAAAGCCAACTGTGTCCTGGGCTGCATCAAGAGAGGTGTGACCAGCAGGTCGAGGGAGGTGATCCTGCCCCTCTACTCCACTCTTGTGAGACCCCATCTGGAGTACTGCATCCAGCTCTGGGGGCCCCAGTACAGGAGAGACATGGAGCTGTTGGAGTGAGTCCAGAAGAAGGCCATGAAGCTGATCAGAGGGCTGGAGCACCTCTCCTATGAGGACAGGCTGAGAGAGTTGGGGTTGTTCAGCCTGGAGAAAAGAAGGCTCCAGGGAGATCTAATTGTGGCTTACCAGGACCTGAAGGGGGCCTACAAGAAATCTGGAGAGGGACTGTTTATCAGGGAGTGTAGTGACAGGACAAGGGGTAACGGGTTTAAGCTGAAGGAGGGTCGATTTAGATTAGATATTAGAAAGAAATTCTTCACTGTGAGGGTGGTGAGGTACTGGAACAGGTTGCCCAGAGAGGTTGTGGATGCCCCCTCCCTGGAAGTGTTTAAGACCAGGTTGGATGAGGCTTTGGGCAACCTGGTGTAGTGGAGGGTGTCCCTGCCCATGGCAGGGGGGTTGGAACTAGATGATCTTTGAGGTCCCTTCCAACCCAAACCGTTCTATGATTCTATAAAGACGCAACCAAAAGAATTCTAGCTTCTGCATTCACAATTTACATAAACATTCTTATGCATTGAGTCATGTCAGTTGATGGAAATCATTCTTGTGTGTTGTCATGGGTTCCTAAAAAACAAAGAAATCTATTAAGAATTATCAATCATCATATCAATGATGTTTTTACTGAATATTGCAATACACAAAATTTGACCTAGCATCTCCAAAGAAATAAAAAGACCTAATTTTCTAAGCAGCCTAGCCTTACTTAATAGAGGTAGCTCAAAATTGCCCATTAGGAGAGTTCAACTACTTAGGCTGTACAACTGCTTGTGTCAAAGTCACTCTCAAAGCCCAGGATTAGATGTCACGGTTCTTAGGGCATGTCTGCTTGGAGACAGGAATGTGCACGATGCCATGCTCCCGAGGCCGTACAGAATCCACACCAGAACTGGACCACAGCCAGCCTGCGTGGAGTGCAAGCGGAAGGATTTAGATATGTCTGAACATGTCCTGTCTCCACTAGTGAGTAATAAGGATCGCTTGGTGAAGTGGTTGCTAGGATGAATGGGGTCTTTAGTCTGCCCCAGACTTGCTTCTGAAAATAAATCAACCTGCGTGCACAGTTGCAAACGTTGAGTAGTATGCAAGTTTAGCGTTGATCTCAAGCACACAGTTTGCAGAGATTTGTGGTTTAAAAAAAGAAAATGTAAAAAAAAAAATTCAGAGGTAATTCTATATTTTTCTAGAGAACTGCAATAGTTATGCCTATGACTGATTTTGTTTTCCAGTTCAAGATTGAAAAGTGGCAGATTGCACTTTGTAACAAAAGCAAACCTCAGAAGTTTATAAATGACTTGATGCAAGCACTTTATACACATGAATACATGGCTACACACAGCCTGACAGGCGCAAAGTCCTCCTCTTCAAAGGATAAAGCAGCAAAACCAGCTATGAATCAGAATGAAGTTCAGGAGATCATAGGTGATGACTTGTTCACGTTATTCAATGTGGCACTGACTTGATGGAGGGCTTTCTCTGAGGGAGGGGCTGTAATGCTTAACAGCTGGTCTACTCGGGTGATGTGCTGTTTCCTATTTCCTTCTTCAGCTACATACTTTTTTAACTCAGCTGTTACAAATACTGTTAGTGAAATGCTAAGTAGTAGTATTTCTGTTGCGTGAATTTTGTGGGTTTTACTTAAGTGGTTACTTAGCACAGGGATATAATTTTTTTTTAGCCTTTGAAAGGTTAATCTGTGACAGTCAAATTTGGAGCATGACAATAACAGATAAGGGAAGGCAAAGAGAGGACACAGATCAAATTTAAAATAATGTCTGCTATGTTCTGAAGTTAGTGAATGTTATGAATGCTGACATTTTAAATAACGCTGGAGGCAAAATGAGACAATAAGTATAGAAGACAGGAATAGTGATCAGAGAAGCAAACAAAATTTGTTTTATGCTGAGGTTTAAGGCAAAGAATGTTTGGTGCATAGGAAAGAGAATAATTTCAGATGGAAGTAGCAGCTTTAAAGAAAACAGTATTTTGTGAGCACACGAAGCCTGATTTTTATTGGTTTCCAACCTATAGCTTAATACTTGAACAACATAGCCTAAATTCCTGTATTAGAATCCCTTACCCATTGCCATTCTCTTGGACTTCCCCAGTTCTCTCAGTTCCCTTCCCAGTTTAGCTCCAGTCCCTGTACCTTGGTCCAGTTTTGTTGAAGCGGGCCAGCAGTTTCAAAAGTTATCAGTTGCAGAAACCTCTTTTTCTTAAGAGCCTAGCTAAAGAAAAAGGCCCAAAGTCAAGAGAGAGAAAAGGAAAGAGTGCGTAAGGTGGTGAAAATATATTTAGAGGCAGTAAGATGAGACAATTTCAGAATGATGTATGAGAAAAATTAAGATTTCATGGGATGACAAGAACAGTTGGACTCGATGATCTAAATGGTTTTTCCCTACCTCAATGATTCTATGATTGTAAGAGCTACCGGTGACTTTTCAAAGGTGGATTCTGGGGAAGGGTCTAGGCAAAACTGAAAAGGGAAGCAGAGATGATAATCAGGACACTGAATACAGCAGGCTGCAGAGAATTCAGTGACCAAGGGGAACCTATAGAGAAGTCAAAGAAGTTTGTTGAGGGAAATGACAACACTCCTGAATTCAAATAGAAAAGTTTCAACATTATACAAGAGAAGAACTAAAATAAGAGGGAAGCCTGGGAGTTCTAGGACTGTAGAAAATGAGTTAGTAGAAGTTAGTTAGTAGTTAAAGAAGATGGAAACTATAAAACTTCAAAATGAAATGAAAGAGGGGAGAAAAACAGGGGAAGGGAAGATGATCGAGGAGAGCAGGAGTTGCATTCCTGATGTTGAGTTCTGTTTGGGTTTTTGCATTCAAAAAAGTTAGCCAGCCAAAACAGAAAGGAAATTTTTAGGTAAGGAGACATCACCTGCAAATGAAAATTAATGAACAAAATCTGTAAGATTCAGAGGCATGAGGACTGACGAGGATAGGAATAGGACTCTTTGATCAAGAGCAGAACAAAGGGAGAGAGGATGAGCAAACACAAATCACTCACTACAGGAAGCCCTTTGTGGCCCTGGAGTTCCCTTTGAGTTTGCCAAGAGAAGGCACAGAGAAAAGCAAGAGCTGGCGCATGCAAAATCTATGAAGTATTGTGTGAAGAAGCAAAGTAACTAGAGCTGAAGCTGATGAAGTAGCTGGAAATTTCAAGATGCAAGAAATGAGTTGTTTCACTGATTTGGAGGCCTCATATATATCATCTCTTTATTTTGCAGGAATCACAAAACAGTTGTTTCCAAACACAGATGATGCTTTAATTAGGCGAATGATGGGACAAAAACTGAACAATTGCACCAAGAAGCCAATTTTAAGCAAAGATGTTAACTCAGGTGCTTTTCAGAAGCATAGCTTTTGGTAAGTCTTAGAAAAAAATAAAAATGTAGCCTCAATATGTAATTCCGTATATTACCCTGTGGTAACAAAATCTAAAAGCAGTCTTAAAATTACCATGAAGATACGTGTTCATAGATGCATTGACAAGTAGGTAAATATTTTCATAACCTTGTAATACAGAAGCAGTCCAACTTTACAGCACAAAAAAAGTTGTTCATTCTAGACAAAGCTGCACAAGGCTATTAAATTACAGGAAGAGGATACAGAAGTAAACATGGAGTTACCTTGATCCGTATGTCTGTTTTAGATTTGGCATTATTTACTTTGCTTATTATTTTCTGTAGGCTCTCCAGAGACCAGTCAATTCCATTTTCATGTCACCTGTTGCACCTCAAATAACCCACAAGTAAAGATAAGGAAAATCACACCTCTTTTGTACCTACTGATAGAAGTACTGTAGGAGAGCTAAATTAGCATTATTTTACTGCCAGAAGAGTCTAAATTATTGGGGCAGAGGAATTATTTAACAACATCTTGCTTTTTATGGGCATTCTTACCTTGTGAACAAGACTAAGTCTAAAAGTGCTGAACTCATCCCTATTGTCAGTCAAGTCAATTATTTGCATAGTACTGTTTCCATATATACCAAACATACATATCATGGAATGGCTGAAGTTGGGAGGGACCTCTGTAGATTGGCTAGTGCAACCCCCACTGCTGAAAGCAGGGTCACCTAGACTGGGTTGCACAGAGCCATGTACAGTTGGGTTGAGTATCTCCAAGGATGGAAACTCCACAACCTCCCTGGGCAACCTGTTCCAGTGCTCCATCACCCTCACAGCGTAAAGGTGTTTCGTGATGCTCAGAGGGAACCTTCAGTGTTTCAGTTTGTGCCCATTGCCTCTGGTCCTGCCACTGGGCGCCACTGAGAAGAGGCTCCATCTTCTTTACACCCTCCCATCAGATATTAATCCACATAGATAAAATCCCCTTGAGCCTTCTTGAGGCTAAACAGGCCCAGCTCCCTCAGCCTCTCCTCAGGAACAGGAGAGGAGATTAAAATCAGGGAGACAGGGAGAACAGATTTGTCCTTACTTTGACTTTCCATACTGAAGTAATATTTTACTTCTTTCTAGTTCAGTTATCTCGTGCACGTTTTAAAATGTATATTTGCAACTGTAAGACACTTCATAACAACAACAACAAAAAAACCAAACAATGAATGAAACCACTCCAAGATACTTGACTATGTTACAACACAATTGTTTGAAAAGTGGCAGTGCTTTGCTGCTAAAATTCCTCTCTAAGCCACCTGGAAGTACTCCATGGACCACCAGTGGTCTATGAATTACTACTTGAGAAATAATCAGATAACATCTACTGGAAGAATCCACATACACAGGTTTTCCCATGTGGAAACAATAAACAAATGCACTAGCCTGGCTAAAATACAGTTTACTATGTTAATGCTTTTCTCCTAGAGATGACAAAGCTTCATAAAACAAAGGTCCTCTGTATTTGTAATATACAGTGTGCATTGATTCACTGTAGTATTTTTCCTTGTCCTTGATGCAGGTGGTAAAAAAAAAGCACAGAAACATAGACTCTGTCTTCTTTGAAAGTACTAAATCTTAACTATTTTATATTTATATCTTTATCTTCATTAGATAAATCCATAAATTTTGCTAATTCCTGAGTCTTCTCATGTACAGACACAGTATTCCTGAAGCCTTGACAGGAGGATCTTGAGCTAGCACTATAACAATTCTGGGTTGTTTTTTAATACTGCCTATAGACCTTTCAGTTTAAACTTGATATCTTAAATATGTTTTTATGTCTGGTATTGATAAGTGCTTACGTAAAATCCAGTCCAACATCCACTGAAACCAATGCAGATATTGCCTGCATAGCTTGTCTTGAATGGATGCTTATTAGAATGCATTTATAATGGATTCATTTTACATCTGTTCAGAATTTCCTCACTATAAAAGCATTTAAGCACTTTGTAGGTAATCAGGATAATGGTGGCCATTCCTTTAACTCAGATGACACAAGTTTTCTCTGTAAGAAAATTAGAAGAATTTAAAAGCGCTCATAATTTGACAGTTCCTCCTTCAGTTCACCTTCCAGCAATGACGTACAGAGGGGCCAAGAGAAAATGCTACTGTGCAGTGCCTTTAGTAACAACTTACACAAAAGTTACGAACTTTTAAAAATGGTGATATTGCAGTTTTGATCTCCTCCCTGGCTGCTCCACCTTCCTTGCCCACCTCCTCTGCCCTTCCTCAGAACGTGATTACAATTCAAGAGAAGGAGTTTGGAGTCAAATCCAACAAGACAGACAAATGACCATCTCAGATCCATATGGCTGAGGTGAAACAAGGAAAAGGGGAATGTGTCAATGAAGAAAACTAGTTAACTAGCTAATAAACAAACTCTGCTGCTCGGAAACTAAGAACAGTAGTAATTGCACATTTAATGCGAGTATCTCAGGCTCAGTTATAAATTGTCTCAACAGTGGTTCGACAGCTGCTCCTCAGGGCATCATCTCTTCTGCTGTTCCTCCCAGCACACAAGACCAGCAGGATGATGATTCAACAGCTGCTAATGCACAAATTCAGCAAAGCAACAGCCATCTGTCTCCTCCACCTCCCACCACACAAGGTCAGCAGGAGTACTTCAAACCCACTTCTTCTAAGGTGGAGTCTCATCTCACCAGAAGCTCACCAGCGCCCTCTCCCAACCAGGGTTGCAGACAGGATCTCAGGAATTCAGACAAAGAGTAATAGAAGGTATTTCATACCGGTTTAAATTCTCAATGGAGATTAAGGAGTAGTATAAAATAAAAAAGAAGTAATATCTAAATCGGCCTAGAAATAGTGGACAGAGATGCTGCAAGCAGAATAGAAGCCTGAGAACCATTTTCTCAAACAAATTAAAATCCCACAGCATAGAAAAAAATGAAGGCATATTAATATCTTTGGCTTTAAGATATTATTAAATATATGCATGTTACACAGTAATTAAAAAAATATAAACTCATTCTGAAGAATATAAGAAGAGTTCCCCTTAGCTAGAAAAAAACATGATTTAAAGTAATACCAAAAGAATGTATAAAAGGAACCTTAATCCCCTTGCTTTCACCTTGATAGCTGATGGAAAACCGCTTTACCGATCAGAGAAAGCTATTGCATATTAATACAAAAAAGATATAGAGGTATGAAAAGAGAATAGAAAAATTTCCTAGTGAAATTAAGACTATGACCAGCACAGGGCCACGTGAGCAGAGAAGGAATAAAATAGCGGAGGATGCTGTTAACTTGGAAAGAAGAAAATATTCTTGGGGCAATGAAACTGCAGCTCTCAAGATGTCTGCAAGAAAGCAGCAGCTCATTTTTAACCTCTGAAAGCTGGAAAGGCAATGAAAGAAGCCATGTTCCCTCTTAGCTCAGGGAAGGGTCCTCCAGGATAGCCTCTTAGGTTGTGGAGGCCATACCTTCTCTCACAGGCCTTCTGCTGCTGGTATCCTGCTGGCATCCTGCTGGCTTGGCAGCTCTTGCTCTCCCTTCTTCCCTGAACATCAGGGTGCCTGATCCCTCTGGTCAGGAAATGGAGGACTGTCTTTTGGAAGCAAGTAGTACAAGGCAGAATTGCCAGCCTTTACTCCCTGTGTTCCAATTTTGGTATGCTACCTCTTGCTGGGAGAGTAAGTAGGCAGGCAGAGCTTTCCTTACGGGACTGGGACTAGAAAAATCCCAGTAACTGTGCAGTTCCTCTTGAAATTTAACACCACTTGCCCCTGGGAGCAGCTGGCAGTCACACACCCTCTAATTGCCTGAGGAGGAGGAGGAGGGGGGAAGCTACATTTTTTTCCTCACTGACTGATTCCAGGTTTACAGGGTGCTGGTAGCATGGGAAGGAGAGAACACTTGGATTATAGCATTCGTGCTTGAGTGTACTTCTCCCAGATCAGAGAGTGCTAATACTTAAACCTATTTTGTATGTGGCAAACAAACAACTAAGGAGTCAAGATGAAGGAAAAAAAACCCAACATAAAGTTGAAGAAACCTAGCTTGACTTGAGGAAGATTTCTGTAACTCAGGAGATCTGAGCTATAGAAATAAATTAGAAATAGTATTAGGGTGAATGCCAGAAAAAAACCCTGAAGATAGGTTAGCAGCCAAATACCTCTAAAAGAAAGTGCTGCAAACATAACTGTACTAGAACAATGCACTAACAAAATGCACTGTGAAGAAGACTTTTGTGGGGCTGGGGTATGAATTAAGTGATCTGCTAGCCTTTTCCATCTCTCATGTCTATCAATTCCTTATAGATAAGATCAGGATGAAAGCAGGTATGAAATATGATGTAAGTCCTATCTCATGTTATTAACTACTATCCATAAAATGCAACAGAAGGATGTTTGCTATTATGTATATTTTGTATATGTACTGTATGTACAGCATATAAGAATGTATATAGTTAATCATATTTTTGAAGCAACTTTCTATAAAATAAAATGAAACATTACTACGTCTTAGTTCTACTTTCTTGTCCTGACTGTCTTCTGGGCCTTTTCTTACATCCATCTCTAATGTAAGGTGTTTGAGTTTTTTCTCGCTCACTTTTTTTTCCTTTTTTAAAAAAACTGTTCTGAAGCCAGCTTCTATAAAGCTCATAATCTTTAGCTGGGGAAGGAGTTGGTCTAGCTTACAAGGGCTCTCTAACCTTAAAGTTGTCACAGCTGATATTGCCCAGCTGCAGCTGTTCTGCTATTTGGGAGGTGTAGTAACACTTGGGCAGGTACACGGAGCCAAACATGAGTGGTGGCCCTCCCTGTCGCAGTACTGAAGATCACACTATAGCACACGCTCTTCTATTCTGCTGACCAGGTAAGTTGTCGAAGGCTCACCACAAGGAGTAAAGGAGGATTTTGTGTGGTAGGATGATGGGCCTACTCCCAGGCACAAGCTAGGAAGAGAGATGGGTGTTCTGGACAAAAAGAGCAACACAGAAGGAGACATCTTAGTGTTTTGCTAAAGGGTAAGGAGGGAGCAAGCTGCAAAGGATTGTTCCTCTCTCCTAAAGTATAGGACTAGTGTTATCCCACCAGAAAAAAGAAGATAAATAGCTTTTACACAACGACACAGTTAACAGAAAAGCCATGCTCCTTGCAGTATGACCAAAAAGGAAGAAAATACAACTGGTTTTCCAAAATGACCCTGACAAACTGAGAACACACAACTGAAGACTAGATAATCACAGATTAGAAACTTCAGAAGTATCAGAAAGGGAGACCAGAGCAGTCTAATGCTGCTTCTGCCAACATTTGCACTAAAATCAAAATTAATTGGTGGTGTGTAAATGTGTGGTGTCACAAAGTGTAAAATTCTTCTGATACGAGTGACAGAGGACACATAATTTGCATTACGTAGAATAGGAGAAGGCTGACGGCTACTGTAGAAAAACCTAACAACTATATGACTATACAGCATTTAGTAACTGGAGATTTAGTACTGAAAAGGTAAGCAATACTAAAACTAATAACTTGAACTATTTGTTTCTATTACTGCATTTTAGATTGAAGATTACCCTGGAAAAAAATTTGGTCATTGTTTATTATGAACTGCTCAGTAAGAACACTTGCTTTCTAACGAGGGAATAATATTGAGATATGTGAAGAATGGGATAAAAAACTTACTGAAAAAATATGCTATTGAATAAATCAAGGGTTTTAATGCATGTCAAGTTCATGTCTCCTCTTATTATGGTGTATAGATAGGAGTAAAAACAATCCAAACTGCCAGACATCTAAATTTTCTAGATCAAGAGTAAGTGGCAGTATGCAATGTTGAGGGAAATCAATGGTTAAAAAGGCAATGTTTCACTCACTTTAAGGAGCAAGGAGAGAAACAAGGATGTTGAAATATGTTTAAATTCTATAAAAGAAAATCATTAAGGGCACATTATGAATATATGGAATCGGTTGCTAGCGAGCATTACTGAGTTTATATAAGAGTCTGGTCAGAAACAACTTCCACATCCTATGTGATACCCAGACTTCGTTTGGAGGTTTGGACTTGGAGATCTGAGGTCATGAAGAGCAGATCGTGGGTACGCCCTGCTCTCCCAGGTTTGTTTGCTCCTCCCTTTGGCAATCTACTGCCTGTGTTTAAAAAAAAAATTACTCTCTTACCAAGTTAGACAGTGAATGTGGCTTGCAGGTGGCCCACCAGCCAAGAAGTCCAGCAGGCTACATCTTTTCTCTTCTCTACGAAACGCGTAACAACTTTCCCAAGCTGACCCAGCCTGGGAAGCCTGTGCTTTCCCAGGAATTAGCTGAAATACTCAAATTTTGGAATTCCAAGTTTTGTTAGCATATTATAAATGCTGACATGATTGCATGGCAATTCCCTTACTATTTTTTTTTTCCTTAACTGTGTTGTTTAAATACGAGGAGGATGTTTGGATGGGTCATTGCATGAGCAACCATTTACGTAAATTACTGCTGAAAAATTTATATTCAAGAGAGTGTCATTTTTATCGGGTATCAGAGTTTGGAAAATTAATGCCACCTTGCTGTTCTAGTAACTTGTCACTATGGCACTTTATCTAATCTATCCTCAAGAATCAAAATTAAGTGCAAATGCAAGCTATGAATAGAATGGCTGCTATTTTATTAGCAAATTTAAGTTATAAATGCAAAATATGAAAGTTTAGACAGCAACAATGACTTTAATTTTCAAAGTAGTAGTCAGGTTTCCATTATTTTAATAATGAAATAAAACTGTTCAAATCAATGTTGTTTATACAGTCCAACAATAGTGATTAAGTTGTACAAATTTGTTTCCTAGTATGTAACTAGTATATATAATTAGCATCTGTTTGTCTGTCTTCTCTCATAAATATCAGAAGCTCCCATAACATCAAAATTTAACACAGAACCCTGAATTCTTTCTCTCCTGCGTGTACAGGATTTGATAAGCATACATCAATGATGTGCCTCTCTAAAGTGTCTGTATATTAATGCACACAGCATGGGGAATAAACATGAAAAGTTAGAGATCTGTGTGCAGTTGCAGGGCTATGATCTTGTTGGGATCACAGAGACACGGTAGGATGGCTCCCACGACTAGAGTGTCACAGTGAAGGGATACAGGCTCTTTAGGAAGGAGAAGCTAGGACAACAAGGAGGGGGAAGTCACTCTTCATGTGAAAGAGCAGTTGGAGTGCATGGAGCTCTGCCTGGGGTGGATGAGGAACCAAATGAAGGTTTACAGATGAGGATTAGAGGACAGGTAAAGGCGATGTTATAGTGGGTGTCTGCTATAGGCCACCTGACCAGGAAGAACAAGTGGATGAGGTAGACAGATAGGAGCAGTCTCACATTCGCAAGCCCTGGTCCTCATGGGGGACTTCAACCACCCAGATATTTGGTGGAGGGACAACACAGCAGGGCATAAGCAATCCATAAGATTCCTGAAGTGCACTGATAACCTTTTCCTCCAAGTCATAAAGGAGCCAAGGCGGACCAATGAAGCACTGCTTTGCTGGCCCGCTCATACCAATGAGGGGCTTGTTGGGAATGTGAAGCTCAAAAGCAGCCTTGGCTGAAGTGAGCATGAGGTGGTGGAGCTCAGGATCCTGAGGGGAGTCACAGAATCACAGAACGGTAGGGGTTGAAAGGGACCTGCGGAGATCATCTAGTCCAACCCCTCTGCTAAAGCAGGATCACCTAGAGCAGGTTGCACAAGATCGCATCCAGGTGGGCTTTTAATATCTCCAGAGAAGGAGACTGCACAACTTCTCTGGGCAGCCTGTGCCAGTGTTCTGTCACCCTCAAAGTGAAGAAGTTTTTCCTCATATTGAGATGGAACTGCCTGTGCTCCAGTCTGTGCCCGTTGCCCCTTGTCCTGTCACTGGGCACCATTGAAAAGAGTCTGGCCCCATCCTCTTGACACCCACCCTTTAGATATTTTTAAGCATTGATCAGATCCCCTCTCAGTCGTCTTTTCTCCAGGCTAAACAGCTCTCTCAGCCTTTCCTCGTACGAGAGATGCTCCAGTCCCCTAATCATCCTCGCAGCCCTTTGCTGGACTCTCTCCAGTAGTTCCCTGTCTTTCTTGAACTGGGGAGCCCAGAACTGGACACAGTACTCTAGATGTGGCCTAGCCAGGGCAGAGTAGAGCGGGAGGATAACCTCCCTCGACCTGCTGGCCACACTCTTCTTAATGCACCCCAGGATACCATTGGCCGCCTTGGCCACAAGGGCACATTGCTGGCTCATGTCGTCCACCAGGACTCCCAGGTCCTTCTCCGCAGAGCTGCTTCCCAGCAGGTCAACCCCTAACCTGTACTGGTGCTTGGGGTTATTCCTCCCTAGGTGCAGGACCCTACACTTGCCCTTGTTGAATTTCACTTGATTCCGTTCTGCCCAACTCTCTACCTGTCCAGATCTTGCTGAATGGCAGCACAGCCTTCTGGTGTATCGAAGGGAGGGAGTGTAAAAAGCAAGTTCACAACCCTGGACTTCAGGAGAGTGAACTTTGGCCTCTTCAAAGATCTGTTTGGAAGAGTCTATGGGATAAGTCCCTGGAGGGATGAGGAGCCCTAGAAAGCTGGTTAATATTCAATGATCACCTCCTCTGAGCTCATAAGCAGTTCATCCCAGTGAATAGGAAGTCAAGCAAAAATGCCAGGAAGCCTGTGTAGATGAAGAAGGAGCTCCTCGTCAAACTCAAACACAAAAAGGAAGCATACAAAGGGTGGAAGCAAGGATGAATAACCTGGGAGGAATACAAAACATTGTTCAAGCATATAGAGATGAAGTTAGGAAAGCTGAAGCCCAGCTGGAACTGGATCTAGCCTGGGATGTCAAAGACAACAAGAATGGCTTCTATAAATACATAGGTGACAAAAGGAAGACTAGGGAAAATGTGGGCCCATTGCTAAATGAGATGGGTGACCTGGTGACACTGAACATGGAAAAGGCTGAGTTACTGAATGCATTCTTTGCCTCAGTCTTTACTAGCAAGACCGAGCTTCAGGAATCCCAGGTCCCAGAGAACAGGGGAAAAGGCTGGAGCAAGCAAGTTGTACCCTTGGTGGAAGAGGATCAAGTCAGGGGATACTTAAGCAAACTGGACAAAATGGGCCCTGATGGGATGCACCATGAGTGCTGAAGGAGCTGGCAGATGTCATTGCAAGGCCACTCTTCGTAATCTTGACTAGGACAGGTGCCTGAGGGCTGGAGGAAAGCAAATGTGACTTCCATCTTCAGGAAGAGCAAGAAGGAGGATACATGGAACTACAAGCTGGTCAGCCTTACCCTAATCCCTGGGAAGATGATGGCACAGCTAATCCTAGAAACCATTTCCAGGCACTTGAGTGACAAGAAAATCATCAGGAGTCATCAGTATGGTGTTACCAAGGGGAAGTCATGCTTGACCAACTTAAATAAACTTCTATGATAAAGTGATTGACCTGGTAGATGAGGGGAGAGCAATCTGGATGTCACCAAGGCCATTGACACGGTCTTCCATAAGATCCTTACAGACAAGCTGTTGATGTCTGGGCTGGATAAGCAGGCAGCGAGGCGGACTGAAAGCTGGCAGGCTGAAAAGGCACAACGGCGTGGGGGCAGGGAATGGCCGCCCGCCGGAGCAGCACCCCCCTGCGGCCGCCTCAGCACCGCTGACTGCCGGCCCCGCGCGCCCTCCTCCCGCAGAGGTGCTTTTCGCGCCTTCCTCCCTCTGCTGTCCGCCCCAATGGCCGCCACTTTCCTCCTCCTCCGGAAGCGGCGTGTGGGTTTTCCTGCTTTGAGCAGGAACTCTATGCAACCTAACTGAAGGCGGAAGAAGGGAAGCAGGAAGTTATTGAAGGAAAGAGCCCCGTAACGCTGTCGCGGGGGGCGGGGGCCGCGCCATGGCGTTATCACGGTAGCGCCGGCACCTGCCATGGGGGAAGAGGAGGGGGAGCGAGGCGAAGCAGGTGGCAACTACAAATCCCGGCAAGCAGTGCCGCGCTCCCGCCCCACGTCTCCCCTCCCCGCCATCCCCGGGTTGAAGAGGAAGCGGAGACGCGCGGGGTCGGGGCGTTGGCGTGTCCTCGGGTGCTGGCGGCGGGGTGAGCGGGGCCGGGGCATTATGAGGGGCGCGGGGCCGTCGCTTAGCAACCCAACCCCCGCAGGGCGGCTGGGCGAGGAGCGGGGTCCTGGCGAGGCCGCCGCTTCCTCAACCCGCCGCCCAGCCTGAGCTGTGGCGGCGGGGAGGCCCGGTGGCGGTGTGCTGCGGGGCTGGGGTGTCCGTGCGGCTAAAGAAACGTGAGTCAGCAAAGCCTCCCCCCCGGGTCCGTGCTGCCCGTGCCGCCCTCGGGCGGGCCGCGGTTCCTCGCCGTTCACACGGAGATTTTCCGCTTGGTAGAGCGGCGCTTGTTTTGAAGCAAGAAGCTCAGCCGCCTGGCTCTGCCGTGGTCCTAAAGCGGCCACAGGCATCAGAAATAGCTGTGGCTGCTAATTGTGCCTGAACTCGCCCCGCGTCTGTTACCAAACCGTCCTCTGTTCTAGCGGTAGTAGTGCGCCGTTAGGCTAGAGCTCCGGTCTGTCTCTTGCTAAGGTTTTTCACGGTTAAGTGCACTATTAACGCTGGCGGTATGCTACAGCTATGGTGGGGTACAGGCATTGGGATGCCTTGTAGATTAGGCCACGTTTTGTGTATTTGGAAAAACATAGTAAAGTGATTCGAGTCAAAATTGTTACTGCTTATTCTGGTATTACTGATAATTGTTGGTGAATGATGTAGAGAGGTTGGTTGAGTGCAAATAGGCTGTAAGGCCAAAGTAGGCATAAAATGGAAAATGCCATGTAGCTAAAGAAAACGGAGAAAATAAAATGATGATGCATGTTTTGTTTTTTTTTTTTTTTTAAGATAATGGAGTCTCATAGCTCTACCAACATTCATGAGAGTACATCATCAACTTCTGAGAGTGAAGATGAGATTGAGTTCGTTGGAGTAAGTAGATCTTGTAGTGGGAACATCTGCTTCTTGTAGTAAATATGGTCTTGGTAGCCTGATAAAATAGGAGGGAGCCTTTGCGTACTGCGTTGATGATCTTGATTATATTTCAATGGAAAGCATTACTTCTGGATTTAAATATAATTTAATTTGTAAATCTTTGTGGCAGATAACAGGCTTATCTGCCCTTTCTTTGGAAGGGTATAAGATGATGTCAGTTGCTCCTATAGAGAGAATATAGACTTGAGTATCCTAGCAGGTGAGTGGGGGGTTACAGTGATCAGTGAGGTATATGAGAAGTCATTGTAGATAACTTTTCTGGTAATTGTATTGCATCGTGTTTTGCTTCATAAATAGTCCCACTGAAGTTAATGGAATAAAGCACTGCTTGCTCTGCAAAATGTCAAAACCACTATACTTTGTTTAGAAGACAAGCAAGGAAATAATGGGTTAGAGGCCTTAAACGGTCTTCTCAAATTGTGAAGCACTGAATAATAGCTACAGTACAACACCTAGTCTAATGCAGACATGTGGCTTATGTGAATGTAACTTTAAGACACATCTGTTGAATATCCAAGAGAAGCAGAATGTTTTTCATGCTGCCTGTGTTTTGGCCTCAGTCTGTCATCAGTGAAGTGGTGTTAGGTGGCAGGGATACGTGCAAGAACAGAAAGATGATCTTCCCTAAGGAGCGTGTCATGTAAATAAGTGGTTAATTGATGCCAGAACTAATAATGGATGATTTCCTATGGATTTGTCTTATTTTTAATGCTGAACAGTAACTAGGGGTTTTTTTTGTATGGTGTTTGATTAAAGCTTATGTTCAATGTACAGACTTCTTCTGCAGGGGTATTTAGGTGCTCAAGTATGAAGGACATGTATATTTTTGTGAAAATTTTAAGTAGTTGATTATCTCTGAGACTTCTTGTCCTTTGAGTTGATATGGTCAAAATTGACTAACAAGTTCAAAGTTCATTATATACACACATAAGCATCCATGCGTAGCATGACTGTATGAGCTTCATTTTCCTGAAACACTGGGCAAACAATGAGGAAGCTACTATAGCTTTGGTTGAATGGCTGCTGGAGCACCAAGAGCAGCAATTGGAAGAGGAGAGACTTACTGAAATCAACACTTCTGATACCTTTTTTCTTTTTTTTTTTTCCTGGTTTCACCTGTGGATAATATGGAGCCTTATAGTCCCAGTGATGATTGCTTCTGAGAGAGGCTGCTATATATAGGAAGATGACTCCGCTTAGGCTTGCTTGTGCAAGATTGGTATCTTGGGTTGAGGAGCTTACTGTTGTCACTGATGAATACAAGGGGAAAGGTGTGTGATGCTGGCCATTGCCTAATGTCAGCAATGTGTCCTTGGACTTCCCATTTGTTCCTCTGAGTGAGAGTGAACTTGGACTTTGCAAAAGGGTTTCTGAACTATTTGGCTAGCTTTAGGTCATCATTTCCATATAATAATGTGTATTGTTAGAAGTGTATAGGCTTCATAAATATTGTCTATGAATGCTACCTGATCATCCAGGTACTATTTTCTGCATGTCCTGAGGACTCAGTGCACCAGGTGGTACCATATAAATTGAATTAGAGAAGCCACTTGGATTTCTCAACCTGTGCTCATTTTGATAGAAAAAGTTGTAGGCCATGTGATCTCTGTGTTTTTCTTTTTTTTTTCTTGAAAACAAGTTGGGTGGTTTTTTGGTGTGTTTTGTTTTGAGGTTGGTTTTTTTGTGTGTGGTATTTTTATTTCAATTGCTCGTCTTAGGGTGTTTGAATTCTTCTGTAGGACTATGGCAAAAAGTCCTCATTTGAAGGAGCAAAAGGGATCTCTGCTGCTGCCAGAGTTTTTGAGCTTTTACAGTCAGATTCACCCTCATTCAGGAAACTTAAAACTGTTCTTTGATAATTTCCTACCTTTTAATTCTGCATTACAATATATTTTGTCCACTTAAAATCATTAAATTCTAAATTTTGCATACCAGCAGAAAAATATAATCTACAACATTATTCCTAATGGCTTAATTTCTTAGGATAGGATAGTCTGGCTCCCATTCTGTTTCCTTGGGAAGTACAAGGCAAGAGTGAAGAGATTCACAGTATTAATGGAGTCTATAGCACTTAAGTAGACAGATTATTCAAGTTGCCACAGTCTATGCTGAAAGCATTGGACTCTTCCTGAAGTGGAGTTTTTTGTTTTGTTTTTGTTTGGGGTTTTTTAATGGTATCCATCCACTCATGCTTTGTTGCTGACTAATTTCTTTAAAGATGAGGCTCATCATTATGATGCTTTTTTAAAAAAATATAAATTCTGCCTGATAAAGCTGTTGGCTTTCCAATGCAGTAGCTTTTCTTACCTTTGTTGCTGTATGTGGGACTTCAAGATAATACGTAGTTTTAGAAAGTATTTAAATACTTCCTGACTCCTCTGTTACGTTACAATGGCGAACACTGTTAAGGAGGATATTTGTGTTTATTTTCTGTAAACATTTGTTAAGTACATGTAAAGATAATGTATCCAAAATAAAATTCAACTGGAAAATTGAAGATCTATGTATTTAAAAATTACTTTCATTTTCTGGTGTAATATTACATTTATGCCAAGTCTTTTTCACTGTTGGTGATTTTTATTTCAAAAGTATGAATTCAAAGAAAAACTTACTTCCATAGGCCCTGGCTAATTCAATAATGAGCTGTAAATTTAATTCAACTTGAAATCCAAGAAAACCAAACATACTCCATATACTTTGTAACTTTTCCTTTTTACAATGTTTTGGCTGCACTTCATAGGAAAAGACAGAGGCCCTTTCTGCCCTGGAGGAGTTCGAACAGCCACTTAGTTTTTTTTCAAACAGATGTTTAAAAATTTGGGTTTTATTTCAATCCTGAAGAGGACTTCTGGACTATTATGGGAACTGATGATACTAGAAAAATTGGTTTATTAAAAACAATTGCAGTTCTTTGAGTTCCTGCAGAGGTCTTAAGGAAAATCAAAAACTTTACCTGTTCCTTGTAATTATTGTTTTCCAATAAAAATAGAGATCTGAAGAACATTTGGCCCTGGGATGTACCAAAATCAAGTGATTTGCTGAAACATGATAGTTACCATTTCAATATTTTGGTTCTTTCCCCCTGAGGTGTTAAATATTGGATATATAGACTCAAATATTTGTCTCTCTGGCTTTCCGTTGCATCACAGCAGGAACAGAAGAAAATTGTACAGGTGTTACAAAGCATCTCTGAAGCAGGACTTCTGGTTTTGCTCCCCAGCTAGCCACGGACTTGGATTTTTGTATTTGCTAGGTTACAGAAATCCAAACTTTCTAAGTGCATCTTGGTTCACAACGTAGGTCAGTTATTCAGCAGGCTTAAAGTTGGAAATCTTCTGGGACAAAGATTTAGACTGCAAATAATACAATTTATGTCAGATTTTTAAATTTATTTTAATTTAGATTTGTTTCGTGATAATTAGTTTGTTTACATGTGTATACACAATTATGCTCACATAATTATTTTGTCAAAGATATGTTAAGTCTGTGGTGTCAACGTATATTGAAAGCCAGTTTCATGCTTTCTGTATGCCAGTGTGTATACAAAGCACAATTAAACTTTTGCATACTTGTAAGTAAATGATGTTTTTTCTGAATGCATGTAAAGCTGAGCAAGCAAACAAAAACCTTACATGATGTATCAGTGAACTAGGTGTCTGTTAGCTAGGCATGATAACTCAAAGACTGACTGAAATGAGGGAGGGGAAGAAAGTGAGACCACAGTTTAGGACTTTTTGAGAAAACTTCTGGAGACAGTAAAAATGAGCTTCACAGAACTCCTTGAGAAGAAACTGTCCTTGGAGATGAATATGAGTCTCCATCTTTACCAGCCACCAATTAAATGGCCTTGATTATATTAACTGTTAGAATTGGTATTTTGCATAGCATAGTGAAATTAGTTTTGTTGATTTAATGCTAATGCTTTCAACCAAAGCTATGAATAACAGCAGATACACTACAGCTGCCTGAAGACTCAAAAGATACTTTTCTATCAATTAAAACCTAAAAATTCTTCTAGTAACCAAAATAGCTGCGATTTAGCCATTGGTTGATTGCTCAGTGGTGTGGCAGCTGTTTGGTGAGAAGTGGCTTTCAAAGATTGTTTAGAGACGTAATTGAAAAGTGGAGTGTTGGTTTTTTTGTTTGGGTTTTTTGAATGTGAAGGATCTGCTTACAAGATGTGAAGACTGAGCATAACTTAATACTAAGCATTGATGGCTTTCTGAGTGCCAAGTATGCTAGTATAGTCAGCTGGAGAGGCCACAACTTTCAGCTGTTTGTTGAGTGCTTATCCATGTTGTTTCTTCTGTAATCTCAGGCTCTTGTGTGCCAAGATACTTTTTAGCTGGTGGTGGTGGTCTTGGGGGGGCATACTAAGACTTGGATGAAGCTAACTGATCCTCGGTTTCTTAACTCTCCTACAGTGATGAAATCCTAAGGGTTGGCACTATCTCTGTATTATGTTACTACTTAGTTTAACCAGTTGGAAAAAAATGAAGTAATTAAACTTCTCTTAACTTTCAATTTGGGGCTCACCCTGTGCAGAGGTGAGCCAACAGAGCGAAAGCTCAGTTCCTGCTGTTGAGAACTTTCCCACCATGTGGTACTGGAGTATTCATTGGGAATGTTTACTAGCAATACCTGCTCTCTCTTGCTGGAAAAAAGGATGTGTTTCACCTGGGACTGCTTCTCCAGTCCAGATTAAAATTATAGGAAGTCCATCTGAAGCTATGGCTTGCATGAAATTCTCAGAAGGCCTCTATGAGTGTTTAAAGGGTAGGGGAGTCCTAGACTCAGTTTCCCTCTGTGAGGAAAATTTCTATCCTGGGCCACTGAATAAAGAAGCTTTGAACTTATACTTTCATTTTGGTATCAACACCTTTTGGCAGACAGAAACACTGCTGTCAGGATGAGCCCAGGCTGAAGTCACTGTCTCTTTAGAAATAGTATTTGGAGACTTCTCTATGTAATGGCACTCAGATGGGGTGGATCTAAACCAGTGTCGTGACACTTAATGATGACTTTCAACTAAGGTTTCTCAGATATTGGTGTAAGCAGTTGCTGAGTGGATATACTTGGGATAGGTTTATACAGTTTTACCCAATTCTTATGCTCTCCCAAAATAATCTTTTGTAGCACAGATGAGTTCTTGATCAGACACAGGATTGTAGTTCTTACACTCTTCAGTATTTGGTTTTAGTCTTCATCTAAGTTGGTTAAACTACCAACCAGTGAAACACAAACTAGCCTAAATAAATGCTACATGTGGGACTCACATTATTATTCAGGAGTGTATATCGGCAGATGATGTGGTGGTTTGTTTTGGAGTTTTTCTTCCTCCTCATTTTATTTTTGTGGAAAATAAGGGTGTATATCTTTGAGTAGTCATTTGAAAGAATTACCATATTGCATTTGTGTTCAAATTGGAATGCAATCCAAAAAGTACTACACAAAAATCGTGTAGTAAGAGGCACAGAATTCAGAAGGAAAAAACATTTCACGTGTGCAAACAAGTGTAATATTACTTGTGTTAAATGGAATTTACTGTTCTGGTCACTAGAACTTCCTATGCTTGAAAGCAAGTTACTCTGCTTTTCAGCTGTCAATTTCCTAACTTTTAGTTAGTTGTTGAACCCAGGGAGTAAGTAAACAGAAACCAGGAAAAGAAGCTACAGCTGTTAGGATCAGAGTTGAACAGTTCAGAACACCTTATTGAACTGATTGGACAGTCAGGTGGTCTGAGTGTGACTTTGAACTGGTACTTGCTACCACTTGTTGTTTAATAAAGATTTGATTTCTTGTTAAGTTTAGAGAGGTCAGTTTCTACAAAGGCAAATGTGATTATTTATTTAAGATTTCATTTAGAAAAACCATGTTCTCTTTATTTAATGATAAAAGTTAAGCACTCTTTTGGGGTAATTTGAGGCCTGCAGCTTGATTCATATAAGTTTGTCATCTGTCCAAGATCTCATCCCTCTTCCTTCCCAGTGAGACAATGAGGACTGTTTATGCCTGGCTAGCTGAACAGCTTTACAGCCTTGAAAGGTGGAAGAATGTAAAGAATGAGATTCAGTAAGAGCAGAGAGAATTGCATGCTGCTGTTCTCTCTGCTGCTTCTCATGAGGCAATAAATCTTCCTAGCCTGCCCTTGCTGGTTGATTGTTAAGATCTTGAGGACACTGCCAAATATATGGCAGAGATGGTAGATAAAGTACTGCGCCTCTTCAAGAAGTCAGTCTGATGACTATTTTAAGTCCTCCTTCTGTTGGAAAACTTAACTTTCTAACAAATAAAGAATACCTTTGGAGTATGTAACAGCTCTGTGTTATCTGCCAGCAATATTGCTAATGGCTAATGCTGCAGTTTAGTTAAAAACTATCATATGATGTAGATGACATTGCATGTACAGACTTTTTAAAAAAAAAAAAACAACCACCACCTCACTACAAAAAACTTAAACTATCTTTGGTTTTGGTTTATTACTTTGAGGTTAGATAATTGTCCTGGTTCTGGCAAGGACAGAGTTAATTTCACAAGGAGCCAGGACAGGTGAGCCAAGCTGGCCGGGGGCTATTCCATACCATGTGACATCATGCTCACCATAACAGGGGGCTGGTCGGGCCGGGGCGGGTTCGGTGTGGCTCTGGGACAGGCTGAGTGTCCAGTCGGTCGTGGGATTGGTAAATTGTTCTTTGTTATCACCCATTGTGAATATCTGTTATCAGTACTGTTGTTGATTGTTTCCCTCTCCCTTGCTGTCCCAGTAAACTGCCCTTACCCCAACCCTCGAGGCTTTGCCGTTGTTTTTCCATTCTCCTCCCCAGCCCGCCGGGGGAGGGGTGAGTGAGTGGTGTGTGGCACCCAGCTACCGGCTGGGGCTAAACCACGTCAATAATAACTTTCCGAATTTGGATGGGAAACTGTTTATGGCACATGGAGATTTTAGTTAACTTTGCTTCTGACCATGGATGTGAGTTAGGGTCACTAGGAATATTTTTGTTTGGTGTATGTAGACTTTGTCACCCTGTTTCCTACTCATGCTGATTATTTAATTGGCATGTGCTAATGTTGTAGCGTGATAGGGGTTTTTTTAACCTGACATCAGGTTATGTGGACATAGTGCTTCTTTTTTTGCCTTTAAAAACTGAAGTCATGTTGCAGTGAGTGTGGATGGAGCACCAGACATTTTTTTGCACATCTTCTTTAAAAAACTTATGACCTGTGTGTTTAGTTTGGGTCTGCTGATGTTAATTTTTCTTCTGTTTGCTTTTTCATGTATGCGCCATCATTCTGCTATCTACCAGAAGCTTGTAGTAGAAATGTTAAAATTGGTATGAACAGAGAGTGAATGGCTTAAACCATTAAGATGATTGCAGAAGACAAAGAACAGGGTTAGAGCCTTAAGACCTCCTAAGGAGGAGACAAAAACAATCAATAACCTTTAGTGACTCACAGAGGAGGTGCAGTGTGGAGAGAGGCAAAAGATGGGAAATATGCAACAGGAGCACATGGCTGCCAAGGGAGGTAGAATAGAAAAGACCTAAGTACTTGTTGATAGCCAGGGTCCTTTGTCTTCCATATGGCTGCATTGAGTCCTAACCAGGCTTCCTGGATGCCCATCTTAGCAACTGAATGCTTGGCAGACAATTCGAACATGTGTCTTTGTGCTTTTGAGTATGTGGTGTGAATAGGTGAAACGTGTTTTCTTTTAAAATGAGCTCCCCCCTCATTGTGATTCCAATATAGAGAAGACACTTGTAACCTGCTTATGGAATATCTGCTCAGAAAGGAGTAGTCTTCAGGGCTTAAATGTGTATGAAACTGGTTCCCACTTTCTTAATGTTTGAAATGCCTAACGAGTTTAATTTCTTTTGGAATTGAAATTTGTGTCTTTTAAAATGAATGAACAAAACTGAAACAAACTAAACCTGGAAAAAAAAAATGAAAAACCATTTAGGATTGGTTAGTGACATCTAAGACTGTTACTCTCTTGATAACAGCCTGCTGCCCTATTACCATTGAATTAATGGTGCAAGTTAAATATCTTTAAAAATGTAGATCTAAGTTGATTGAGAAGGTGAAGAATATTAGGTTATTAAGCAAGCCAAGACTGTTCATTTGATTTTTTTTCTAGTTGATATTTACGTGTTAAGTTGTTATTGTCATTATTTGTGAATACTTATTTATTTGCATGTTTTAACAATTTTATGGATTAGTCTAAGTTGAAAAGTTGCCCTGCAGAAATTTCATTGCTAGACCTTCTCGAAAACTTGGTGAAATTCCCCTTCAGGTATTGCTAATGCTGACAATGTGCTGTACTGCATGCAACACTTCACCTCTGAGAGAACCAGTGTAATACTTTTGTGTGTATTTTTAACACTTTTTTTCAGGAAGGACCTTTAAGACCTGTGCTTGAATGCATTGATCTTGTCAGTAGTGAGGATGAAGAACCTAACAGCAGTTCTTACACTCATGTGAGTATGTTGTAATGTATCTCGGGCCTTCTTGGTTGAATAAAATAATTAGTCTCCTGTATTTTTTCCCCATCAGTTACTCTTCATGAAAAAGTCGTTAGTGGTCTTTTTATCAAGTAATAAATAAACAAGTCATCATTCAAGTCTTTTGGTTTTTTACCTGCTGTTGAGTGAAAGGCAAGAATGCCAACACTTCTTTTTGTCCAGAGCCATTGTTTGCCTTCTTGAAACGGACTTAAAACTTCTGAGTCATATGCTGTGATTCGACTGGTCCTGTGTGGAGCCACGAGTTGGACTCGATGATCCTTATGGGTCCCTTCCAGCTCAGGACATTCTATGATTCTGTTTGGCTTTCAGTGCTTTTAGCAAATGTGGCAAAGAAAAGAGAAGAAAAATGTCACTTTACAAGTGACCTCAGAAGTCAATGTGTCCAATCTCTAGCCTGCAGATGTATCTGGTCTACTGCCAGGCCTCTTCCTTCTAAAATGACTTGTTAGGAGCAGTTTATAGGTTGGAGGACCTTATTCTGATAATAGCTTGGTCTTAACTCAGCCTCATTCTTCATAATCCCTCCTAAGAATGTATGAGTCAGAAGCAGGCTGGTCAGTTCATGTGTTTTCCAAATGTATTGTGCCTACTCTGCAGGGCTTTTGAGAGGGATAGTGACTGAGAATGACTCTAGTAGAGCTGGTTTTGGCAGTAGTGGTCATCTCTTCACTTCCATTTTCCAGTGTTGCAGCAGAGGATGTGTGTAATAAAGCTGGTTCTTAAGGAAAGGTGGGTCTTCTGTACACATACAGGCTGATTCCCCAGTGATGATTGCTAGAGCTGATCATGTAGCAGGTGCAAACTACAGTGTATGGCCTATTCCTTATGCTAGAAAAAGCTAATGATCTGCCTTTCTGTAGATACTGGCCAATCTTGTCTTAGTGCAAGAATATCACTTCTCAGTTTTTCAGATGGGCTGCTTGTTGGCCTTGAAATCTTTAGGAATTTTGTTTACCTACTTAGAAGAATTTACTTAATTTTTAATTTGTTGGAGACTTCTAGGACATGCAGCACAATCATTTATGCCCCTTCTTGTGCTTTGGTGAGGCAAGTGTTGACGTTGAATTGCCTTGAATGTGTAGGTGAATGGGGGCTGGTTTGTTTGTTTGGTTTTTTTAACAGAAGTTACAGATCCTTGTAAATAGAGAAAACTAGCAAGGTGGATCATGGAACTTTAGGATCAGAGTATCTGTACTGAATTATATCCTGATGGTTGGCCATCGCTTTTTACCATGTCAGTGCCTGTTAATTAACAATTACCAAATAAAAGTTTAACTTTTCCATTGTAGAGAACTACTAAGCGTAAAGATCACATCGACTATCAGAAAGAACGAGTTGCGTCAACTTTGGATCGTCTGGCACGCCATGTTGAAGTAGAGAAACAGCAAAAAGAAGAGAAAAACAAAGCCTTTAAGGTATTGGACGTAGTTTCTTTCAGTAGAATTGCATAATACAGGCCTTGTAGTCACAAGTGTGTTTGTTTTCACTACTAAGTAAATAAAAAGATTCATGAGCCAGACCTGGAACCAGCAACTAGAGACTTTTGCTTCTGGGGCATTGTTTGAAACTTTGTCTCTTCAGTGGCTTTTAACTGAGTAAATTGCGAGTCCTACTGCAGTTCTGAAGGAAAAAAAAAAAAAACCAACCCAACAAACTAACTTTGTGCAAGCCAATGGCAAAAACTTGTTCTCTTGTTTGCATATACAGCAGAGGGACCTTAAGTCAATTATTCTGGTTAAATAATTTAAAAATAACTGTTATCACAAACAACCATGCACCAAACCTGATTATTTACCTGCTTTATTCTAAGATTTTTGGGAAGCCATTTGGCACGGCTATAAATCTTTATATCAGGTAATATTCTATAATGGGATAAAATTTTCTATATGTAAGGCATAATTTTAAATTTGAATCCTATTGTGCAGCCATTTGAAAGGCATGGATTTTTAATTTTTGTTACAAACTGAGAGGTGCAGTCAGTAGGCTTAAGGGTAGGTCTGCTATCACTGTGACCTGGACAGCGTGAAAGAATGGGCTTACAAGAACCTCATGAAATTCAACGAATTTGGGACAAATGCAAATCCAATATTTGTGGAATATGCTGACTTTCCAGCCTGATTTTCTGAATGCTGTTAATGGCTGTTAAAGTCATGTAATTATGCTATAGTTTCAGCTTGTTCTAGTGTACCATAGACTATGCAACTGTAATAAACAGAGTAAAAGGCTGTTAGGTATAGTCCAAGGTGGCCTTGACGTCTAGAGGCCTACATCCCTCTCCTGTCTCCTCCACTTAGAATTTGGCAATCTGTTAATGTCTCTATATACAGTTGAAAAACTGTGAAGTGGAGTCTGAGAATGAAGGTTAAAAAAATCCTTTTGTTAACGATGAATATTTTCCTGCTGGACAGCTCTTCACTCCTCATCAGGTAATGCAATCTGCAGAATTAAAATTACTCTTCAAAGTGAAACTACCTTTTCTTTTTTTTTTTTTTTCTTCAGCAGTGGACAGATAGACTCTTTGGTTTCAGTAACCATTTTGTGTTGTGTTTTTTTTCTTAAATTCCATACTTCTTATAATCTTATAATTTTAAATTCTTCTTTGTTCTGTACGTGCTTCAGAAACTTAAGTAGGTATGGTAAAAATAAATTAATTGACCTAAGCTGTAGCTTTTATTTAGGGCACAAAAATAACTATTTTTTAATTTTTTTTTTATTGCTGTTACATTCTGTCTTTATTGTGTTGTATTGAAGTCAGTCAGGTTGTAAGGGTTTTTTTTTTTTCCCCCCTTACATTTTTGTGTTGTTTGTGGGGTTTTTTTTTCCTTAGGTTTTGAGACACCCATATGCAAGTTTTGGTATACATACTTAATCTTGATTTTTTTTTTTTTTAAAAACCAAAAACAAACGAAAAAAAAACCCAACCCACACTTGATTGCCACCTTACCTGATATGTTTTCCCCTTCAGGAGAAAGTTGATTCCCAATATGCTCATGGGTTGCAAGAACTAGAATTTATTCGGGAACGCAGCGACACAGAAGCTGCAAGATTATGTGTGGACCAGTGGTTAAAAATGCCAGGTAAGAGGGAAACTAAGTTTCAGTCATATGTTTTTGAAGTCCTGCATTGCAGAATAGAACATCTGATAATTGTATTGAGCAATACTGACATTGAGCTTGCACGTGCCTCTTTTATGCATAACCAAGTCTTACAGTATTAACTTTGCTAGAGTGTGGCATTCGAAAGTTCTTATACACTCATTTCCATCAAAGCTATTTGTCTAATGTTTTGCTGCTTAGAAAATGTAATATGCAAAGTCTAAGAACCACTAAGGCAATGTTAACTACTTATATAAGCAATGTTGCTAGAGGGAAAAGTATTACTGTTGCTCAGGAAACTGTCTACATAAGCAAGGATAATCTCAGGATGTTCAATCAGTTTAAAGTAGTGCCTGGAGGACCTGGAGAAAGGGTGTCAAAATGAATGAAAAGTAATCCTACTAGGGATTGAAGAGACAGATTCTTCAAGTGAAAGAGCAGACTTACCGTAGTAGGATTGCAATACAGTGCATTGTTAGTTTGCTTTTAAGAATCAATATAACTTCATTTTTAAGTGCTTTAGGACTTGTATGTTATTTTGTTTGTTTTCTTAAGCCTCTATAATTCAGATTCTGGTTAAGTGCTTTGTTTTATAACAGGTCTTAAACCAGACACCGTTAACAGTGGAAAAAGGAGTATTTGTAAGAGGGCAGGTCAGACGCAAGTCAACAGCAGTCCCATATCTTGTCCTGTGATGCATTGCAACAGGGAGTTTGATAATAGACCTCTTCTCTTAGGTCACCTTCAAAGGTAAGGACATAGTGTAAGAGCTCAGTGCAAGAAATAATAATGAAAGCATATGCTTTAACTTAGGACATCAGTGTCAAGTCTACTTTAAACTGCCTATAGTGACAAAATTCCATTTGGTGAGCAGATTAATGTGTTATAGATTTTACATAGATGATGTGGTGAACTTCCTGGTTGGTTGTTTTTTTTTTTCATTCAGAATTGATTTCTTCCTCTTGTTAAGCATTTTTTTTAATATCTGGGTTTTTTGAGAAACAAGGTTGCTGTTCATCAGTTCTGTTAATTTTTTTTCGTCCAAACTTGGAAAAGAGCAAAAGGCTAAGGTATACAACTTGATGGTAAGATTAAAAAGATGCCCCCTAATGAAGGGAAAGAGGAGCAAAGAGTAGCTATAGGCCAGGCATCTGTTCATAGCTGATCATTGCTAGTCAGCACTCGCTGTGTCTGGGGTCAGTTCCAGCATATACTGCCTTTTAACTCGTGAATGTGTCATGGGGCAGATGGTAAGGAGAAAAGCGAAGGGGAGTGTTGTGGGTTAACCCTGAAAGGCAGCTCAGCCCCACACAGCTGCTCGCTCCTCCCCCCCTGCACCCCCTGCCCTGGTGGGATGAGGAAGGGTAAAAGTGAGAAAACTCTGGGCTGAGGTAAAACAGTTTAATGAGTAAAGTAAAAGCTGCACACACAAGCAAAGCAAAATAAGGAATTCCCATTGATGGGCGGGGCTTTATCATGCGTAATGGTTACTTGAGAAGACAAACACCATCACCCTGAACATCCACCCCATTCCTCCTCCTCCACCCAGCTTTTATTGCTAAACATGATGTCATATGGTATGAGAGATCCCTTTGGTCAGCTGAGGTCAGCTGTCCTGGCTATGTCCCTTCCCAGCCTCTTGCCTACTCACTGGCAGGGCAGTCTGAAAAACAGAGGAGGGCTTGACACTGTGCAAGCACTGCTCAGAAATAGCTGCAACAGTCCTGTGCGATCAACACTGTTGTTCATAAATCCAAAACACAGCACCATACAAGCTGCTATGAAGAAAATTAACTCCATCCCAGGAAGGATGCAGGGAGGTAAAAATAAATTTAAAAAAATCCCTCCGTAGGAAATAGAAGCTTTACTAGTTCTCTTGCTCCTAAACCCATTACGATTTCTCTGCAAAGTGTTCACTACAACAGGTAAGCTGCAGGGAGAATCACCTCTGTACACGATACTTCATCTTATACGGTTAATGATAGAGGAAGTGAGGAATTTTAGTTTAGGTTGATTCGATAGGTTTTCATCCAACACTTCAAAAGACATAATTTTTTCCCATTAAAAAACATTTTGACTATTTAGAGGGGACTAGTTTGTTAACTATTTCTTCCTCTCCAGGTTTGATCATTCTCCTTGTGACCCAACAGTCACATTACATGGACCCCCAAATAATGCTGTTGCCTGTGTGATATGCTGCAAAAGATTTTCAACCTCTCAGCAGTACAGTGATCATCTTTTGTCTAAGGCAAGATCATAAGGATAAGTAACTCACCTGACTGAACATAGGAGAGGGTTTTCAAGACTTATAATTATGCACTGATTTTTTTTCTTTCAACCTTCTTTCTCTCCCATCCCTTCTTTTAGTCTTCAAGATATTTTTTCTTATTCTGCTGTGTATCAAACACCTAGTGTATCCTGATGGTACTCCTATTAGATGTGACCATTAGGTTGTACTTTCAAGAGGATTGTCCTCTTGTCCCTCTATTCATGCTGTGAAAAGGTATTCCCTTTTTTTGCATCTCCAAAAATATGAAAGATAAAGGCAAGTAGTTAGGGTGAAATAAATGATGGTAAAGAGAAGCAGCAGAAAGGAGATGGGGGAAGAAGAGACAACAGAATGAGAAAAGAAACTTGGGTGATTCAGATGCAAATGTTTCTTCTCTGTTTCCAGTCTGACAGATGTTTGCTGCTACTCACTAGTTAACTTACAGAAGGGAAAAGGATAATCTAGCATTTGAGTTTTGATTTGAACATAAGCTAGTTCTGATTTGAATATAAGCTAATAGTATTTGCTTTTTTGGTGTTGTTCCTCCCTACTTCCACTCTTGTGCTTTTTTTTTTTTTGATAAGACTCTCTTTTCCTTTTGTTCATAACTTACCACTGTAAAACCTCAGTTCAATGACAGATGCTCAGGTGTTGTCTTTAGGGTGTGTGGTTTTATTTAAGCAGTCTGGTGTTGAATTGGATAATGGATAGCAGTTTTCAAGTTTAATGTTTTAATAACAAATACTGTTGTGTAGCCACCTAGTCTCCAGAAGCTGTGTTAAATTCAGGGGAAGTTTTAGATACTCCGAAAATCGGACTGCTTTTAGCTAGTAGTAGTAACTCCTGATGCATAGTCATCCCTGACAAGCTTGAAAGAATGCATCATAGTTTGCCCCTGCTATTTTTCCATTCCTTCCAAGCTGTGTGTCTGTGGTGTGCCTTAGGGCTGTTAGCAGGAGTTACAGACAGGTTTGGTGAAAGGGAGTGGCTCTTGCAGCAGGCAAGAAGATGGGATTATTTTGGTGTGGAAGGATGGGGAGATATTCCTAAACAAAGCTGTGCAAGAAAGCATAAGAATGTCATGAAGATTCCTTGAGTGACAATAAGAAAGGAGTAAACAAAAACGTCAGAAGCAAAATTAAAAGATTTTTGCACTGAAGGCAGAGATCTGAAGTTGATGTAGAAGGCAAAGGAGGTGGAAGAAGTTGACTTTTATAAAAGTCACTGGCCTGTCAGGCTACTCTGAGGAGCAGCATTTTGAGAAGTTGGAGGTTAGCAAGATTGGGAAAGAACCAACATGAGGAAAACCAGCTGCTTTAGTGACAGAAGGAGCTTTTTCTAAGAGCCTGGATAAAGGGATAGCTAAGAACTGATGGAGCCCATAGTTCCTGAGGAAGGTGGTTGCTCCCAGTGGTGCAAGAAGGGAATAGAAAAGTTGCCAGTAGTTTAACCGCAGCCAGCACCTAAGCACCACACTGCTGCTTGCTTACTCTCCCCTGGCAGGATGAGAGAGGGAATTGTAAGAGTAAAAGCGAGAAAACTCATAGATTGAGATAAAGGCAGTTTAAGTAAAGCAAAAGCTGTGCACACAAGCAAAGCAAAACAACAAATTCACCACTTCCCATGGGCAGGCAGGTGTTCGGCCATCTCCAGGAAAGCAGGGCTCCATGATGTGTAATGGCTACTTGGGAAGACAAATGCCATCACTCTGAACATCGCCCCTTCCTCCTCCTCCTTCCCTCAGCATTATATGCTGAGCATGGCATATGGTATGGAATATCTCTTTGGTCAGTTGGAGTCAGCTGTCCTAGCTGTGTCCCCTCCCAACTCCTCGTGCACCCCCAGCCTCCTCGCTGGTGGGGTGGTGTGAGAAGCAGAAAAGGCCTTGGCTCTGTGTAAGCACTGCTCAGCAGGAACGAAAACATCCCTGTGTTATCAACACTCTTTTCATCATAAATCCAAAGCACAGCCCCATGCTAGCTACTATGAAAGAAATTAACTCTATCCCAGCCAAAACCAGCACACCAGCTTAGTAAGGATGAGTAGCTGAGTTTGACGATGGCAGTTTGGCCAGCCCCTTGTGTCTCGCGAGCTGAAGTGCATAGGGGTAGGCTGTAGATAAACATAGATGTGGTAGCTGAAAACCCAAGAGTGAAAATATTACCACAGAAGCAAGAGGAATGGAAGGACATGAGGAGAATTGGGACTGGTTTCTTGACTTAATATTTTTCCTAACTAGATGATTTTCTCTTCCAGCTAAATGAAAGTGATGGACATAAAAAAGATCTCCCTCCACAGCATATTCAGTGTTTTGCATGCCCAAACTGCTTCCTCCTTTTCACCAAAAGAGACGAATGCTTGCAGCATATGTCAGGAAAGAACCACTTCCTCCAGGTTTCTAAATTGAGTGGTATGTTGCTACTAAGTGTACTTCTTTTCTTTTATTCTGATAATTGATCCTTATGATACGAAGCAACTTATGTTTTTCTACTGTGTATAAAAGCTTAAGGTTTTAAAGTTTGTTTTTAATGGATTCTTATTTTTAAGTTCTTAAATGTGTTACAGTGCTATAAGAGAAGATGCTCTGAAATTCATACTTTTGTGTAGAAAAGATTCCTCCATCACAGCTGCTATGATGAGAAGCAGACTTTCCTTTATCTCATGCTGTCAGGTCTCTCATACAAGCTTCTCATCCTCCAGTGACACTGTGCAACTACCTAAATAAGTTTACATTTAGCATGTTGATAGGAACTTGGAACAAAGCGCATAAATTTCTTTTCCAATTCCAGTCAGACTGGTCGTGATGTTCCTTCCCCTCACTGTATTGTCTGAAGTCTATTTTTGTCAGTGTCCTTGGCATTCCTGATGGAGAAGACCCGTGACAGTTTCTTCTCCGTATAATTGCAAATTTAGCCTGCTTAGCTGGAACAGTGTTGCCGATCTGATGCCTTGCACTGGCAGCATTGCTACTGAAGGCTAAAATGCTGGTTATGTTGTGAGCTGATAACATCCTGAACAATACTTACTAGATTCCACAGAAAATATCTGTCTGATTGTGGTCTGGAAAACAGAGTTAATGACCATCATAGCTGTAGTGACTTTTTAGCTTTGACATAAGCAATAGGCATTAAAGCATCTACTTTAATGTTAAGTAAATGACTGAGACAGATGAGGTACAGATGGAGTTGACTTCTAATTCAAGAAGCTGCCATATTTTAGATAACGTAGCTTTCAGGATAAACCTACATGGCAAAAAGGATTGGTGCGGTTATGAAGATGAGAAATAACTATATCTTCTGCCCTCCCCCAGAGTGGCTGCAGTAACTGTACAGTAAAGACAGGCTTTGAAGGAATCTTCCTGCAGGTTGAGTGAGTGCTGCTGTCTTCATGGAAGTGACAATCAGCTGCACGGTTCTGAGTTCTGTTATGTATTGTAAATCTAATGTACCTTTATTCTCAAATCGGTTATTAATTTTGAATGTGCTGACTGTAGATGCCTTTAAAATCAGGACGTAGGTTTTAAAAAAGATTACTAGTGAGCTGTTGCTTTGAAAAGATTAAAAGCACAAAATAGTGTTTTCTTCTTTAGAGATGGATGGCTTGTAGCTCAGAACAAAAAAAAGTGCTCCATTTTTCCATTTGCATTGGTAGGTCTTCATGATTAATATCAGCATGGGCTGTAAGATCTGGAAGTGAAGTTAGTCAAAAGGCATAACCTCAAGTTACTGCCTGCTGATCATCACATCTTACTAAACAGAAAATTCAAAGAGAATTTGCCTCCTAATATGCAGAACATTAACAGCAATATAAAGTTCTCTTTTCAATATTTTTTTTATTCTACTGGTATCTGGAGTTAGTCATGGAGTATATGCTTGGAACAACAGCAAGTCCTGCACCTAAAAATTTAAGAAGAATTAACATTGAGGATGGGAAAGAGAGAAATGGCCAGAGTATGCGGGAACTTGTTAAATGATTTGTGCACTTTTTTAAACACACTACAGCTTTAAACAAAAGTGTATGTAGTAAGAGTAGACAGGTGGTGATAGATGGAGGGGAAGAAGGTCAGTAAGAACCTTTCTGAGAGAAACGTCTGACCTGACCTTGTAGAAGGAAGAAAAGGGAAGTAGAGTCAGTCACTGAGTGTGAAAAAACAAGATGCAAACAGATTCAAATATGAGATGGTTAAAGAAGTTTAAACAATTAATGCAGTTTTAAAGCTTCCCTTGAACAATTACGGTGGCTCAGCTGACACATGGTAACTTGCTTTCTGAACGCTGTGACAAACGAGTGCATATAGTACTATGTCACCCGAGAGCTGAAATACTGTGAAAGAAATCTTTAACGCATGGTTGCACTTTCTGCCATTCCACGTTACAGACGAAATGAAGGCTGGCCTTCCTCTACCTTTCCCATCCTATGCAAAGAACCTTCTGATATCTCTGTGCAAAGAAGTCCCTTTCCAAGTAAAGTGTATATCCTGCTACCAGGTACTACGCTCGCATATGGAATTAACGGCTCATTTCAGGTTTGTAAGAGACAACTGTCTTTATAATGTGAACATCCATAGATCAGTAACAGATAGGCAGACGTGTTCTTTGTGATGCTAGTGGCTTTCAGGTCATCTAGGACCCGTTTGAATGTTGATTTCCTAAGTCAGCTATCCAAAAAACTGTCCCCTTTCCATGTCTTTTACCCCACCTTACCTCATACAACCCACTGCAGAATGCTGATGGCTGGCTGTATTCTTTTTGTTACTTTCTGTAACAAACAGAACAACAGAACTTGGTCTCTGTTGCACTGTTTCTAAGGTGGCAGGATTTGATTGCTAAAATGTACTGAGTCAACAACATAAGCATCAGTTGAAGTGCTAGTTTTGGAAATTAGCACCTAATTCTCTTTAAAGTGCAGAGACTAGATAGGCATTGCATGTTTTTGTTGACAAGCTAGTAGGTGAGTCAGTATTCCACGTGCTAATTGCTGTAGCACACCATTTCCACATGCTAATTACTGTAGCTACTATATAATATTTCAAAGTACCTCTGACAGTTTAAAAATGTTTCAGGTTATGATATTACCTCTTTTCTTTTTTTCTCCATTCTAGAACACGTTGTCGTAATTCTGGGCCTGTGGCACTGTCAAAGAAGAGCATCTCCCAAGTTGCAGAGATATTTAAAACAAAAGGTTACTGTGAGAACTGTGATGAACTGTTTGCTGATAAGCATCAGATCACCCAGCATAAGCAAACCACTCAACATAACGTAAAAGTTCTTAGTACATTGGAAGAGTCCATCTTGATGTTCTGTCATATCAATGGAAAAAATAAAAATCAGTCTCATTTGTGCAATATTGTGGATCGGTCAAGACCTCTGCTTAAAAGACGTTTGACTTCAAATGAGTCTACCAGTGAAAGAGGGTCTACTCCTTCAAAACGGAAGAGTGATTTAAAAGTTAAAAATGAAGATCGTGGAGCAAACCAGAGTCAAGGTAGTGAAGACTGCAAAGTAAAAGCCTGGTTTTGTGAATGCCTTCAAAAGTTTTTTACCGAAGAGTCAGTAGAAAAGCACATTTTAGCAGCAAATAGGATTTGTCACAAGTGTGCTGTGTGTGGAAAGCTTGCTGAAAATTCAAGCATTATCCGCCTACATATGAGTCGATTCCATGGGGGAGCGCACTTGAATAATTTTCTTCTCTGGTGTAGAGCATGCTCTGTAGATCTCCTTAGAGAAGAGGATATTATGGGACACGTGACTGAATTTCATGGTGGACATAGTTACTATTATGAGCAAGAAGCTCTAGAAGATGAACCTATGCCTTCTGCTTCTGACACAGTGTGCATTTCTGCAGGTGAAAGGAAAGGTGGCATTGCTAGTCCTGTGGAACTCTCCCCTGAAAAAAGTCCTATTCTGGGAAAATGGCAATGCCGCATTTGTGAGGAGATGTTTGAATCTGAAGAGAGCGTTAAACAACATTGTATGTCCTTAGAAAGCCATGCGTTTCACAGATATTGCTGTGGCTTATGCAGAAATCACTTTCGGAAAGTAGGAACGTTACAGCGACACTTCCAAGAGCATAATAACCAGGAGATACAGACTAAATACTTCTGTGGCCTTTGTGGTAATCTCTTCTTTGACACAGAAGAAGAATTTCTAATCCATTATAAGGAGATTCATAGCATGGACTATGCATTTGTGCCTGAGCAGATGGAAGTATCAATAAAAAAAGAGGAAGACTTTCTCCCAGTAGAAAAAGGAGACCTTTTAACATGTGGTTGCCGGACAACTTATGTCTCCAGAATAAACAGGAGGAACGATTATGTGAATTGTCGGAAAGCCATGCTGCAGAAAGGAAACTTATGGTTTCGATGCTGCTCCTGCTCTGCAACTGCACAGAATTTTGCTGATATGAACAGTCATCTCAACAGTCATACATCAGCAAAACACAAGGAAGAAATGTATGTTGTTAGATGTGCTGCATGCAACAAAAACTTTGACGATCTTCAGAGTGCACATCAGCACTATCACATGAAACACTGCTTCTTGCAGAAACCTGATCTATCAAGTCTTGCATCAGAATCGGAAAATACAGTATTCAAGTTCACAGCAAGTGGGGCTTGTGTGGACAGAAAACCTCACAAGCTAAAACTTCAAGCATCTCCATCCAAGAGACCACAGTCATCTCCTCTGCAGGGACCAACACAGGGAAAGAAGGAAAAAAAAGAAAATTCAACACACTCTGAAGAACCTGGTGAAGGTTTGTAGAATTTTTTTTAACATTAGAAAAATATTCTTGTCTTTAATACACTCTGTTTGAATGTCAGTACAAGTATGTAGCATACCATTTCCCTACTTCCATTCTATAAATCAGCTCAGAATTTAGTATTTCTTATTTCTCAAAGCTGCATTTACAAGTCTTGGTATTTGAGTTTCCAGAACTTGGACTCAACAGTTTATTGCTATATGCCATATGCATGAAGTCTTTAAAAAAACAAAAAGTAGGCAGATGAGAGAACCCTGAGACTGAAAAACTTAATTTCTAAATTAGTTGGGAGCATAATTTGTTGTTAAAAGGAGGATGACAATCAAGGACTCAGATACATTTCTAGATTTCTAAGTGGTCTATAATACACATGCATTCAAGAGAAACTTGCCTCTTCTGTATGTATAAATATTTATGAGCCTGGTAGTGCTTTCTGTGTGGGCAGTCCTATTATAACACCATCTTCTCAGTTTCCTTTAGCTTGCCAAAAATAATTTTGGCTGAGAACTTATTTTCTCAGTATGTATTAGGCTATTTGCCTTGAGCATGCAAATATTTTTTTAAGTTGATGTCACTTATAAGAATGACATCAAGAATGCTGAAGGTGTACTTTGTGTTCAAAAATTGGAAGTATTTTTAATTACTTATGGTGTCATAATGCCTTTGATTAAAAGGTTCTATGTTAGATATACAGCAAAAAGTATGTCTCAACATTTTACATGCTTTTATGCATGTAAGCAATTAAATGTCACAGAGACTTGCCATAGTAGGGAGTGCACACTTGAATATTAAAATATCTCTGTGCAGGACAACAGCTTTCTGTGCCTACCACAAAACTATCCAGCTTTACACCATCATATTGCTAGATTCTGCTTTCTTCTGTCCGATTTGTGTGTTACTAAATGCTACTTCAATTGATTTAAAAACAATGTAATCACTAAATAGGATCATGTTTTGTAACTTTTAGCTTATGGAACAGTTGAATACATGAATTTTCAAAAGCTTATCTAAGTTGATGTATGTTGGTTGACCAGAAAGTCAGATGAACTTTAAATGTGTCCCTTTTATCCCATTGAAGATGAACTTCCCGATCTTGACTACCTCAGTACCATGACTCACATTGTGTTGGTGGATCTGGACAACTGGGGAAGCTTATTCACGCAGCTGCCAGCTAACCTGAACCAAGGGACATTTATCTGGGGTTTTCAAGGTAAGAAGTGGTTGAAGAAAATAGGAAGATAACATTAACAAGTCTGCACAGATACTTGAGAAGAGATTCTTTAAATCTGAGAGAATGAAGAACAGGAACAAGCAGCCACTAAGGTTTCTTAAGTTACAAAGTCACAGACACCATGTAATAGAAATGTTCTTGAACTTTTCTAACTCAATCTTAACCTCTTCTGCTCTTCTTATTCCTTGTAGAATATTGTTCCAGAATTGCTAAACAGTTTAGGAGTGTTTCTGGCTTCCCTGCTGAACTTGCCTCAGCTGTATCATAATAGGTTTTCATAATTATCAGGGCAGCCATGATACTCAGAGATTATTTTCTTTCAAACTCCCAAGTGCTTGTCATGATGATCTTAGTTCCAAAAGGCATGATTTTACATTCTTGTACTTGAATTTTATTCTGCATCTGGCCTGCTCCTTAAGGATGTTCCTGGCCAACCTGTACATCAATAGGTGTATCTCACATCTGGGAGATAGTGGTAGTGGTGCAAGGTGGTTGATGGAACTCACATTGTTATGGGTTTGTAAGAAAACTTCTTGCGAAGTCTACCAATAGCATCACTTTAACTTGATGCTTTTCCTTACCTGACTGTTCTTGAACCAACTTCTTGTCCACCTCATGTTTTTTTCTACTGGTTTTCTCTGTATCTGCCTTCATAATTATTTTGCTTGTGGTACAGTGAAAACTTCAGTAGAGTCTAGATAAGGGATAGTTTCAAAATATGTATTGCCTGAAACATAGGCATTGTCTTAACAAATTTGTAGCAACTGTCAGCCATGTTTTACACTTAGTAAATACCATTGCATTGCACTTCTTCTGTATTTAATGTTCTTAATAAGCTCTTTCTTTAAAAGATAATCAAGAACATCCTGAAAGGTGAGAGTCTTCATGCTGCTGAGGTTGGACAGAAAGGCCTTTTGATGCCTGAATCCCTACATTTTTTTTCCTTCTTTTTCCCTCTTAGAAATAGGTATTCCAGTTAGCTGGTGAAGGCAGAGCAAGTATGTCTATTAGTGTAAGTTCTTCAGTGTCAGCTGTGCTCCTGGACTTCTAATCTAATGTCTGATTGTTAGGAGGTCTGGGGACAAATCCGCTGGTCTTCTCTATCAAAGCAGGTTATGCTCCTGAGTTTTGTGTTCTGCTCAGGCATTACCTCTGTATCATGACCTGTACTGTCATTACCTAGCACTTGGCCTCTATTTACAGTAGCAGTATTTGTGCACACATACACACACAAAGCCACAGAAAATACTGATTTTGGGGGACTTAAATTTCACCTAATTGTCCTGGATTTCTCTTTCATCCTTGCTGCCTGGCTGCTCTGTTTATGTTCTCTTTTGTATATGGCTGAGCAACCTGTTCTTTGTTCTTATGATCTTTTGTGAGGCTTTGCCCAGCTTGACTTCTGGTCAAATTTCACTTCACCTCTGCACTCCTTGACTTCTAAGGCTATTATGATTTGGAGTTTGGCTGTGGCTTGTAATTGCTGAAGGTTTGTTGTTTATTTCTGTAGTTATTCAATCCACTTGGCCTTTAAAACACTTTTCCCTTTTTCTACAGATAAAAAGTAGAAACTACTAGGAATCTGACTTGAATAAATGGCTGACCTGTTTGACATCTAAAGTCCAAAGCCTCTCTGTCTGGGCTTTATAAAGAATTATTTAGTAAAGAATAATTTTTCACAGTTATGTCAAACTTTCCCCACTTGAATTCAGACGCTTGCTTTCAGTTGTACTTTTTATTCTATTTAATTTAATCAAAACTAGTTTGTCATTAATTGACCTAAGCTTGTTTTTTATGACAGGGTCTTCTGGGCTGTTACTATTATTTTCCAAGGTTAAAATGCCCTGGTTTTGATTCAGTAAGAAAAAATGGATTGAACCCAGGAATGTCTGAACTGTGTAATTGTCAGAAATATCTCTTCTCTGACCTATCCAAGAAAGAAATAATCCATAGTACAGTCTTAGTGTTACTAATCTATTGTTAGGAAGCTCTATTAATACGATAATCATACCCAAAGGTACCTGTGCTAGTTAAGACACAATGCCCAGGGATGTCACAGGCACGGGCACCTGCTGGCATGGCCCAGCCCATGTCAGTGCCACTTCGTTTCTTGCTTCTCACATGGGGTTGCTGCGTGCAGGCTGCCTTGTGGGAATGGCCCCTAGAGCACTTGAACTGAAAGTTCATGGTGATTTAAATGGGCTGTATTCATATCAGAGAACACTTCAGCAGTTTGTGTCAACTATATTGTTACAGAGCACAGGAACACTAAGGCTCCCAGGCACATCTGGATTTATTGTTGTAGGTGCCCTCCCATAATAATGGTTTATGGAGTTACTTGATGCATGCTATTCTTGTTTGTTTAGCCTGTGCAAATAGAGCAATATCCCTGTCTCTTCTGGAGTTTTTTTCCTGTGTTTCCCAAACAACACTTCTGATTTTCTTTTTTTTATATGATACTCCTGTTGCTAATACAGCCTTAGCTTTGCTTTGAGTTCTCTGTTGTATTGCCCAGGCTCTGTATTGTTTGTATTTTCAGATGTCATTCACCAATTTGTGGTTTAACTCCACCAGACTAAATACAGTTCTGTCATTGTTTTCAGCTGTCCTGGTCAAATGTTTATGCTGTACATTTATGTAGCCAAAAGCCAGGGTTGGTAATTACAAGTCTTTCCCAAATAGTGACCAAGCCTGTCACAACAGATGAGAATGACTTGCGAATACCATTTTTCTCATGGACAGATACCCCTAAATTGTTTCTGTGTAGTCTGTTATGAAATCTTTTAAGATTTTTTTTTTTAATACCCTCTCATAGATGTTAGGCCGAAAAGGAAAGAGGAGGAGGGGAAAAAAAAACCCAAACCAGAAAGAAAACATAACCCCCCACCACCACCAAAAAACAAACCAGGAGACATACACTGAAAATTGTTTCTTCTACTTTGTCAGACTGGGGATGGGCAGGTTGGAATACACAATCCTCTGTAGCCTGTTTACTTGAGCCTTAGTTTCACATGTCCTCACATGAAGTGCCACTGATGACTGCTTTCACGTTCCATTCAAAATCCTTTCTTACATCCAGCTGCTCTATCATCTGGCAGATAATGCAACATTTTTTTCCTCCCCATTGCAGACTCATTATTTCTTAGCAATTGGGAAGTCATGAAATTCTTATTCGCTCCCTTCCAACTGTCCTTCCATTTGTTTTTCTTTTTATGTTGTCATAGTAACTGCAAGCTCCTCTATTTTTCCCCTCTCTTCTTGAGAAACTTGCTGCTCCTTTCTTTTCCCTTGCAATCTGTTTCAGCCTGGTATTCTTTTTATCTGTAGCAGGCCTGTTACTCAGCTCATCTCTATTATCTAACTATTTTCTCAGCCAGTAACTACATGTTTTAGGATACTGTTGAGAAAATTCCTGCACTTATATTTTCCCCAGTTGTAGCCTCATTTTGCTTATCCTTGACTGCATCCCAGTGTTTGTCAGGACTCTAGCATTTATTTCAGCTGTTGCTTCAGTTCTTGGATCCTCTTTAAAGAGTTCTGACATGTGATCTGTCAGGCAGTTAGAGTGTGTTAGAAATAATCTTGGGCATTACATTAGTACAGGATTCCCTAAGAGAACCTTATCTGTTACTTGTACTACGTTCCCAGAGTTCCTCTGCTTCTGCATGTTAGCTGTAACTGTGCTTAAAACTGGAAAAAAATAAATACTTGTATCTAAATGCACATGATTTTTAGAAGATAAGTTTTTCAGGATTAGAAGAAAAATTCATACAAAACTGAGAGGCTTTGTGTAGGATCAGGCTAGCTACTTTTCCCTTTTTTGCTTTCTAATCCAAGAACGAGGGTTCTTTTGGGATTTTGGTTATAAGTTTATTTTAGCTTTCACATTGGTCAAAATAAATTCTGTCTTTAAAGACAGATTTATCTTTGCTTTTGCCTTCTTGCATTCTTAATTCATGGTGGTGTGTCTGGTTTGGTTTTGTTGGTTTTTTTGTTTTGGTTTGGTTTTTTTCTTCACTGTTTAGGAGGACACAGCAACTGGAAACCTCCAGTGCAGTGCAAAATTTACAATTATCTTAAGAGGATTGGATGTTTCTTTCTTCATCCACGTTGCGGTACCAGAAGAGAAGCAGCAGACTTTGCTCTCTGTATTCATGTAAGTGCATGTTTTCTTTATTACTGTGTTTCTGTGCCCACAGAAGAGTGGCAGATGATATCTGCTGTTGATGTTAATTAATAATTACAGATGAGGTTCTTAGATTCTGTTCACGTGACTTCTGCATTCATTAAGAAGAATGATAAACCTGTCACCGAATTGAGTGGAGACAGCCTGTTGAGAAGTGATTTTCTTTCTGTAGGAATAAAAAAGCCCAAATAGGACATCAGTCTGTTGTGGAGGGGAAGGGGGCTGGTTAGGGAATGAAGAATAAAAAAATCACAATTCTTATAGTTTCTGTTTCAGAGGGAAATGTAACTCCTGCCTCTTTCTTCAAGTAGCCCAAATCTAGAGCCGTCTTTAAGATGGAGCTGGATGGGTGGATGCCAGTTTCAGAGACCCAGTTGGGCTAAGAAAGAGCAGTGTCTCTGTTCAGTAGACCTAGGGCTTTGGCTGGGTTGGGAGAGGTGCAGGTGAAGGGCAGGAATCTGGGATGCCATGGGGACTCATGTTCTTAATACTGCTTTATCAGTTAGATAAAAATACTTGAGAATCTAATTATACAATATAAGCGTGTTTTGCAACAGTGTATGTTACATTAGACTTTTTTAGGATTCTGAAAATGCTCTGCGCAGATGACTTGGTTTTTGTGGAGATAGTTCTGAAATACTGCTTTTTAGGCGTTCATTCTATACTCTATCTGTACCGTTCTGGTAGCCATTTCCTATAATGTCATACGTATAGAATAAAAGCAGTGTCAAACTGTTGAAATAATACCTTTCATAGTGGTATAACATGCATTGGAGCATAAAAGCAGAGGTAAGTTGCTGTAGAAGGCTTTCCTGTGAAGACCTGTCTTACAAAAAGCTAGCTAAACATCAAAAGATAAAAATATGATCTCAGTTCAACAATTGTTATTTGTTTCCATACAGGCTGGTCGCCTGGATGAGCACCTGCCCAAGCAAATTCCTTTCACTGTACTTTCTGGAGACAAAAGCTTCCTGGAACTGGAAAGTCAATTTAAGATGACCCAGCGGTCAGCTCGCATTCTAAATCCTCACCACATTGAAGGAGACATGATGTGTGCCTTGCTGAACAGCATTTCAGATACCACAAAAGGTAGAAAGTAAAAATTAAATACAATCTTTCCAGTAAACCAATAGTTCTTTCCAATAAAAGAACTGACCACTGGTTCAGCTGGTAACACAAGCTGTTGCTTGATGCTTCTTGTATTTTACTGATATTTCAATGAAATATAGATCAGAAAATCAATTTGCTTGGGGCAAGCTTTGCAACCAGACTTAATTAAGCATTTTTTTCAACATAACAAGCTCTGTTCTCCCTGTATTCTTTATTATAGCAGGAGACAAACTATTGTTTCGGTCTGAAAACTCCTTTCTAGCTAAAGCTCTCTAGAGCGCGCTCATGTGCATATTTGTCAGTTTGTACCGAAATCTACTTTACTTGATTTGTTCTGGGTCTGAAACAATCGTGACCCTGCTAAAGCATCATTATTTCCCAAAATTTCTCTGCCTATTTTAACTCTGATTGTCCTCCTGGCTGCTTCCAGTCACTTGGTATTTGTCTTCACTGGCACATGGCGCTCTCATCCATTGGAAGGAAAAATATCAGTTAAAGCATTTGAGTTCTCCAGAATGCCATATTCTAATTAATGGCACACCGAAATGATCACCCTGTTTTTATATAGGATAATCAGAGGTTTGAGCCAGCTCATTTTCATGCAAAAGATACCGGAGCTGAGTTTTAATACTTCTCAGTATTTTAAAATACCTTGAAGTAAAGTTTACTTAGAAGACCTGACATGTCTCTGTAGGCACATTATTGCTTTTCTTGGCTTCTCGTTGTGGTTTTGAGGGGCTTGTAAACTGAGCACATACTACAGAAAGTTGTTTCTGAATTAGCCCTAAACTGTTTTCAGAAGAATACACTGCTGGTCTTGATGCAGGTGTATGAGAGCTATCACGTGGTGCTGCTGTTCTACCAGGAAGATTAGAGTGCTAGCACTCAATGGTGAATGAGCATCAATCGATTAGAGGGAAAATGAAAGATAGGGTAATTATAAAGGTTTCCTGCAAAAAACTATCTGTGGTGAGCTGGAATTGATTTATGTGCTTCTGATACAGAAAAGGTGCTTATAGAGTCTTCTGGCCACCTCAAGCACTTGCTGGTCTAGATTCTTCAGCTGGATTTTGGAGATGTGATTTCCAGACAGAAGCAGCCATTCTGGTAAAATTTCTTGGCATAATTAATTGCAGAACTGTCACTTTGACTAGTGCAGTTCACTTTGCTGAAGGGGGAAGATGACTTTTCTTCACAGTTACCTATAAAGCTACACATTGAATCATTGCATTCCCACTACGAATGTTTTCTTTGTGGAGTGTATTGATAGATCTTTTCTAATGTAATTATAGCTGTAACTGTATATGAATGTGGGAGGCTGTTTTTGCTTTGGGAGCTTTGCATATTTTTGGGAGGAAGAGTTGGAAGAGAGCTGTAACTTGCAAGCAGTCGATTTAGCTGTAAGTCAATTTAGTTGTAGGGGCTTCATTTCTTGTACAGTTTGTTGTGTGACTTAACGGTACGAGACAGTGAGGAGAGGGAAATGACTGTTTTGCTATGTAAGGGGAGTTCAGCTCACTGCCTGGGTAGTTTTGCTAGTGTAGCTTTATTCACTGGGGTATACTGGCTCAGAGGTGATGACTTGATCTAACCTGTGTATAAATTATACTCCAGTATTTCTTTTTTTTTTTTTTATATGGGTCTTGCTTTCAGAAGTTTCCTAATCTTAACCCTTCTTTCAGTGTCCTTTACTATGTTAATATTTAATTTACTGTTATGGTGATGGGCACTATTGAGAGGCCCCAAATCTTAACTTGCTGGCTGGCTGGCTGATCATTGTGCATCCCACTTAAGTTATGCATGTGGTCATTAAAAAAAAAAAAATTAAATACTTTCAGCAGGAAAGTGATGGAATCATGCACAAGCCCTCAGATTGTCAGTGTTCCCTGGGAAACTTGTAAGGAACAGAACTGTCTTGAGCCGTCCCTGGTTCTTTTCTCCAGTCAGTGTCAGCGGTGGGGGGGACGGGACACCGAGATAGTGAGAGCTGCCTTTGTCTCTTGTTCCTGTATTAAAACAGGACATTAGATGATGTTACCAAGAGTAAAAGTAAAAAAAGTAAAGTTTGATTTTTGGTTTGGTTTTGTGGGTTTTTTAAAAAAGATAAAGCCACCACATAATACACACTTCACTGTGTGTCTCAGTGGCATCAGCAAGCATTTGCAAGTCTTAGTGTGGCAAGACCAGTATTGGAGGGCTCAGATGGAAAGTCGTGCAATGTATCATAGGCTGGTATAACCTGTTGTCCTGTTACGGAAATGCAGCTAAATATAAGGAAATACAAACAAGAATTGCTTGCTTTGTGACTTTCTCAGCCTATGGTTATTATCCTGGAGGGAGAAATAAGTGAGAAACAATTACTGCAGAGAATTGCATTGAAAAATATAAGACAGTTGTTGGTATTGGATGAGCCTCAAAATGAAAAAGCTATTTCCCTGAATCACCTTGACAGAGCTATCATTAGCTTGTGAGCAGTTGGATTGTGTTTGGTTGTGGCAGTCTCTGACAGTTGCACCTTGTGAACCATTTTACCATGTCAGCAGAACTGCTATGGGAACTGTGGTACATGCATTCATTTAATAATAAATAAAGAAAAGTTCCTGCATATGTTGCAATAGAATATCAACTGTATGTTACCTTAGGAGACCATTGGCTGTAGTGGATGCATGAATTTCCTTTGAGGTATGAAAAGAGTAGGCAAGACATTTGCTCTCTTCTGCAGCTAAACCTGAGTTCATAAATACAGAAGGTGGGTTGTTTTTTTTCTTTTATGCTGAAGGCACAACACACGATGAAATTCATGCATTTTAATGGAGTCGTTTGAGAAGGGTAGAAGAGATGAATTTTCAATGTCTCCCTTTGTAATTTCTTCACAAAGAAAAGTTTGTAGCATGCAGAAAACCACTGTAACTCCCTTGTCTATGTCCTGACACTTGATAGCTACTCATGACAGTACTGCTACAGCTTATACTTTTAATGAGTGCTGGACAATGATGAGGGTGAAGTTGGTGGTAGGTTAGGGGTCATCATACCCATCCTAACACTGACAGGAATGCCATGACTTCTTGGTTGTCAAAAGTGATTTTTTGTGTAAGTCAGTGGATTTAGTTTAACTGTATTTCTCACAGTGATATTCAGATGAGATCCCTTCTTGACCGAGCTCTTAAATAAAACAGACTTTTTTAATAAGAGGACCAAACTTTTCAGTGTTTCTTCTCCTTTCTTTTAGAGAGCCAGGCTGTGTCATGAGACTGTCAGAATCAATGGTGTAGTGATGTACTATGTTGTCTGCCAAATAGCCACTGCACCTCTTCCACTGACCCATAAGGTTCATTTCCACTGTGCTCAAGTGGAGATGTCTGTCTGAATCTTCAAGCTGCTACTATTGCCTGCAGTGTTTAAATACTGCTGAATGCAGCTTCTATGAGAGTTTATATTTGGGAGAGCAGGATTTCAGTTCATTTTGATATAGGCTGCTAAGCTTCCTAGCTCCCACTATCCCAAAAAACTTTTGGTTTACATACAGCCAACAAAAGAATTTAAGAGGAGTTAAGAATTAATTTACAGAAGGCATTAAGAATAGTTGCTTGTCTTCTCAGTAGTCAAGTTTTTGTGGCTGTTGAGATCCAATATGAATACCACATCTGACCCCATCTCTGCTTTTTCTGACCCTTCAGTTAACACAGACTGCAAATAACTAAAGATAAGTCACAGCCTCCTGCCCCCATCGTCCACAGAGACTGAATGTGAAGGGCATGAGCATCTGCAGTGTGATGCACCCTGAATGAATGATAGTTACTCTAGTAAGCATCTATTCCTTTATTTACACTGGTATTACAGTGGCCACAGCCTATTGCAGTAGGGAGTGCTGAGAAAGTCACCCTTGAGTTGTAACCTTGTGTTTAGCTACAACAGGAAGTTATTACTGGCTTTGGTATGTCAGTGGCATCTCTTGTGTGCATCTTTGAATATATATATACATATATACACACACCCTAGGGAGAAAGCAATGTATTAGACCTAAGATAAAGAGTCTGAACAAGAATTGTAGCCAAGTGGATGAACTGGGAAGACTGCACCACTCAGATCATACCAAAAAATCTCAAGGTTTAATTTAATCTGGTTGTGAATTTTGAGAGGTGTCTAAGATGAAGGTTAAATGAACGTCTGAGTGACCATTATGGTATTGGCCACAGTTTCCAAAAAATGCAGTTGGAGGAGGGTGGGTAATTGAGAGCTGTATTTTCAGTCATGCTACACTTGAATGAACAGATGAATGAGCATCTCTAGGGAGAGATAGAGTGAAGCTTTAGTTTGCATGGAGGAAGAGAGGTCTTGTGTATTTGTGAACCCTCAGCAGGGAGTAGCTGTACGTGCATACAGATGATGTTAGCTTAATGAAGAAACAGAGATTACAGCAGTAAGTATTGGGGAGGAGTATGTGGGGAGGATCCTCCAGGGACATATTGAAGAAGGAATGAAGGAAAGGATTCTGGAAGCCAAGGAACGGTATTTTAGAGGCAGCGCGATCACATACTGAACATGATTGCTAATGAATGTAGAAGGATGAGGTACTGATCTTAAGTTTTTGGCTAAGTAGTTACTAGGATCCTGAATGAGGTAACTTTAATGGTGTCCTTCACGTAAGGTAGCACTAAAACTTCAGATATCAACTCTAAAAGGGAAGGGGTCGGTGGTTGGAGAGACAGTGATTTAAGTGTGATATTAATGCCACCGTACATTGGGATGGGAAAGAGGCAGATGAGATTGGGTGTTAGTGAAAAGACTAAAAGAAGGAGCACTGGAGGAGAGAGAAGTGGAGGTAGGGTGTGAAACTGCGCAACGTGCGAAGTAGTCAGGAGGTGTGTTAAGTAGTTGTGAGGCAAGGGAGGAGGACTAAGGCCAGGGAAGGGAAATAGAGTCTCTGGTGAGACAGGAACCAGGAAACCTGATGGAAATTATTAAGGGGATGGTGGCAACTAGGGAGGTTGCAAGAGAAGAGAGTCAGATACAGGGGATGAATTATGCTGAGCCATGTGGGCAGCTAATCCAAATTCAAACTGTGGCACTTTGATGTCAGGACAGTGGGTGGCGCTTGCATTCTGTGAAAGTTTACCAGTCTCTTCCCAGAATAGGTTTCTATGAGAGACTCATGAAATGTCAAAAAAAATCACTGTATTTGCTCCCATCTATAGGGTTAATCTGTCTGAGCTCTGAGCTCTATATTCATCCAGAGTTTGCTTTCCTGTTTTTTGTTCTTCCAGCAGGAATTTGGCAATACATGAGGACAATAGCAAGCAGTAGGATTTCTTTGAGAGAATAGGTACGGTCAGAGTTTCTTAGCTGTTGTTTATTTAACAAAATGCACTAGAGAAGAGGCCATATCTTAAGATCTCTTGGCTGAGAAACTGGCCAATTGCTCTTCCTCTGACCCAAGAGGAGTTGGGAGCTACAGAATGTGCTAAGCATTTTAATGAGACAGGACATGCTTGATTTCTTCAAATTAAACATTCTCAATTATTCTTCATCAGAAGATGTCAACAGTACCATGAGTATATGCTGATGAAGTATGGGTTAGATGAGCAAACTTTGAGGTGGACTGAAAACTGGCTGAATGGCCAGACCCAGAACATGGTGATCAGTGGCATGAAATCCAGTTGGAGGCCAGTAACCAGCGGTGTACCCCAGGGATCAATACTAAGTCTGGTCCCATTTAATGTATTTATTAATGACCTAGGTGGTGGGGCAGAGTGTACCCTCAGCAGGTTTACTGAGGACCCAAAACTGGGAGTAGCAGCTGATACACCAGAGAGTTGTGCTGCCATCCAGAGGAACCCTGACAGGGGAGAAAAGGGCTGACAGGAACCTCGTGAAGTTCAAGAAGTGCAAAGTCCTGCACCTGGGGAGGAACAACCCCAGGCACTGATATATGCTGACCAGGGGCCAACCAGCTGGAAAACAGCTTTGCAGAAAAGGACCTGGGGGTTCCTGGTGAATACCAAGTTGACCACGAGCCAGCAATGTGCTCTCACGGCTAAGAAAGCCAATGGTACCCTGGGCTGTATTAGGACTGTTGCCAGCAGGTTGAGAGAGGTAGTACTTTCCCACTACTCAGCCCTGGTAAAGCTATAACTCAAGTTCTGAGTTCCCCAGTACAGTATCTTTTTTTGTTATATCCAAAAGCCATCTGGACATAGGCCTGGGCAGCCAGTTGTAGGTGATCCTGCTTGAGCAGGGGCGCTGGACAAGATGACCTTCAGAGGTCCCTTCCAGCCTCAGCCATTCTCTGATATTTGCATGGAGTATATTCTTAATGGGAATCCAAGATCTCTCTGAGAGCAGAGTTCAGTCACAGGGTACAGACACGCTACAAGCAACATTAGATCAAGCACAATGACCTGTCCTATGTGGAAAAGCAGCCTGCTGTCTTCTGACTTAAACATGCATCTGTCCAATCAGTTGGCCTTTCCTTCTCTTTGGTTGACAAGTGACAAGTTCCACACTAACAGTTCTTGCTGTCTAACCCCTAAAGGAAGCTGAATTCCTGCCTCCCCACCCCCTTATTTGTTGGAGCATTTCTGCCTGGGACTTTTGTTTGCAGACAGCTTTTCTTCTGACCATTACAGTCTTATTCCCACAGAGACATATCAGAACATCTTAAAATTCTCATCTTTACTGCTTTTGTGCCTGTAATCTTTGCTCTGTGTAGCTTTGAGGAGGGTGGGGGCAGGGGGAAACACTGAGGACAAGCATAACCATGTTTTGGTTTTTGGATAAGAAAAGTCTCAATATAATTTGAGATACTGACAAGCCTTTGCATGAAAAGCTCCTGAATAAGATTTGGCTCTTTGCTAGCCTCTTAATAGGTTAACTTTCACCACCTCAAAGATTTCAGAGAATCCAGCAACTGCCTGCATGGGAAGCTGAATGTACATTAATGCAGTTAGGTAGAGGGGAGAGAAGTCATAGAATCATAGAATCTTTAAGGTTGGAAAAGACCTCTAAGATCATCAAGTCCAACCATCAACCCAACACCACCGTGTTTACTAGACCATGTCCTGAAGTGCCACATCGACACATTTTTTGAACACCTCTAGGGATGGTGACTCCACCACCTCTCTGGGGAGGCTGTTCCAATCCCTGACCAGTCGTGCAAATAATGACCAGTAAAAGCAGAGCGTAGCTCATGAGACTTTTAAGATGCTTCATAACCACATTTGACTCCGAGCTGATTTCTTCCCCTCAAACTAACGGAAGATCATCAGTACTAATTATTTTCATGTTTTCATAGTTGCTGGCAGTGGAATGGTGTTTCTTCAACTATGCTTTAAGCAAACCTGTTCTCTGTGATGTTATAACTATCAAGTAGTATTTAGTTATTGCCTATCAAGTGCAGCGATAAATCATGGGGCTGGCAGCTTGTTTAAAAAAATGTTTAAATGTTTTGCGTGGTAGTTTGCATATACCTCTGTTCCAATATAAATGTGTACCCCATGTTATTATAGTAGTGTAATTAAGATGGTGTGACTAGCAAAACATTTCAGCAAGATGAGGCCTACATTCATACATAAGACGAATCCTAAACTTTCTTAATGAACTAAAATAATAATTCTATCTACAAATCCTGTTTTAGCATTCATAACTCTCCTAAGTGACAGTAAAGTCAACTTAGCTGATCTGCTGTATTCTGAAAAATGAGTGTCAAGTTAGCCTGTTGCCCGGGTTGGGGAAGCCAGGAGTTAAGCAGGAAAGTGCTGTCGTCTAACAGCATGTCAGTGGGTTGCCATCATGGCATCTTGTGTGGTGAATGCTAACTGACTCCATAACCAGTTCCGGGAAAGTTGACTACTTTAGATCATATCTGAAAGAAACTCCTGCATTTCTGACTACTGCTGTCCTCTGCTGTTTAACCATCTATGCAAGATGCCAATCAGAAGAATATTGCCTTTTCCCTTTTGCCAGCATCTTTTGTCAAGTCACTTAAAACCCCACAAACCTTCAGGAAAGCGTTCTTAATGCATTTTTATTTTAAATGGTAGCAAACCAGAGACTCTCCTGTACTATGCCTTACTGCTCACAAGAACTTAATTCTTCTGTTACGCCAAGAAATGAGTTAGGGAGTGATTGCTCTAACTGTTACTTCTCTCTAATAGGCACTAAACTTTTTAGAGCAGTCTGAGATTTCTTCTGGGCTGAAAGATTAAAAGGACAGTTAATAAGAGAGAAGCCACTTGTGCAAAGCCTTTTCTTTGCACTTTTTACTTCCTTTCGTAAGTGATGGTAATGACATTTTTTGGAGGTTTGTGGATTTTTTTCTTTTGCTTTGTTTGCTTTGGGAGATGATGTAAAAGAAAAAAAAAAAAAAGCATCTCTCCTGCCCAGAGGTAGTAGGCAGCTCCAAAAAGGATTCATAGTCAGTCTGCCAAGTGACTGGAGAAAGACCATTTTGACTGCAGTGTGTATCTAGCTATTTCTGGCATCTTTGTGGGCTCCTGATCTCTGATACCAGCTGTTGGAGTTTGTATTCCTGGAATTGGCAAAGTCAGCAAGATTGCTGTTCAAACAAGGTATGTGTGTCAGAGGTTTGAAAACAGATTTTAGAAAGTGTACCTGTCACTTGGGTCATTTAAAATGCCAGAAGTCACACAGTCAGTAAATTAGATGTTCTTTGTCGGTAAATGTAATCAGAAGTACATTGGTGTACTAATAAATGTGATGACTTTAAGGGAAGTGCTTCTGGTGATATGACCGTAAGAAACCCAGTTGATTGCAAATACTGTAAGACCTCATTACAGAGACCATCTCCGAAAATAGCAATAGCCTGTAGCAGGAGAATGAATACATAATGTGACTCATCAACTTGTTTATTTTTTAACCTCTAGCTTACTGAGGCTCTTTTAAAAACAAACGGAGGGGGTGGGGGGGGAAAGCCACCTTAGGTACACTAGTCCCTACTAGACACTTCAAAATAGAGCTGTCATTCTGGAGCTGGAAACAGGCCTCATGAAGACCATTATTCAGAAGGGGAAAGGTGGTGGAGTTTTGGTTGGGCTTGGCTGTGATGAGTTAGCAGATTAAGTGTATTAACTTTGTTCTTCTGTGAGACTTGAACATCATCTGCTGAATTGCACTGTTCGGTTGAGTTATAGCACCCCATTGTTCAAATGGAGTATTTAGGCAACAAAATACAGCTAAGATTATGTGTAGGCAGAGACACACTATAGTACTTCTTCCCATAATTAAATCCTTGATACATTTTATAGAAAGTGAGTAATGTCTTTTTTTAATAACTAAGTATTAAAAAAGCAAATGCAGTAGACACAGTAGCTTCTGCACCTATTATTTCTTGTTTAAAATTGAAGCAGTCTGCTTCTAGATTTTGGGGAGAAAGGGAAGAAGTAGCTGAAAAATAACACTGTCTCTTGAATTGCTGTCTTAAACTATCGCTGTAATGTATTTTTATCTTGATTTTCAGATCATCACAAGTGTATTTCCTCAAATCCAGCCTACAATGTTGTTACAGTAAAAGAAATGCAAGAGGGGATTGTTAACTTTATTAGAAGCAATTTGTAATTTATGTTTCGTTTATGGTTCAGATAGCGAAGAGGATGAAGATATCAAACTAACAGTGAAGAGGAGCTTAGAAGAAGCAAAGAAAGAAGAGGAAGGTCTGTTAATTTTTACTCTTCTGTGTTCAGGAGTGCTATTAATTATGGAAGATAGAGAAACTAAACTTAATCAGTTTTACAGCAAATGGCCTTGTGGGAATACTCTCTAAAATATGCTGGGCAATCTTGAGTAGTTAAGAACACTGTGATGAGTTATAAATAAAAAATAATTTCCTAACCTGAAAAGTATGCCAGCAGACTCAAAATCTATTTTGTTGGTGCACCACAGGGTATGTGCAATTAAAGACTTGATTGAGCTCACTTTGTACCAGTTTAATATGACTACATGACTCAGAGTAGAACTTCTGAATAAATAGTTCAAAATGAGGTATTATATCTCAACAAAGCACTGTGGTCTCCTAAAAGAGCTGTAGATTTATGCACAAGTTTGAATCAGCAGTAGAGCTGTCTGCTCACATCGTATCTTACCTTATTTGAAATTGTTTTCATCCTTTTGCTGTTAAGCTTGGTGGTGGTCATACAATGTAGTCATTAATTTTTGGTGACAGACTACAGTGCACTTTGAAAATAATGTATTGTTTAAAGGCTTGACTGCCCTTCTACCTGATGGAAATAAAACAAACTTTAAAAAAAAAAAAAAATTTGTACAAGGTCAGTTAGAAAACTGATAACTGAACCTTATATTCCCGGAATTTATTAAGTTATAAATTTACCAACTGTTACTATTGTTGTTAAATGTCCAACATATTCTCCTACAGTACTGAAAGTCTGCCATGCTCAGGTCCCCCTAGCACCAGGTATTGCCATTGGGGATAGCAGTGGCACTTGGTGCATGCAGGAGGTCCCAGTTCTGCTGCTGCTGGGCTGAAGGCATCTGACCTTACAAAGCAGCTTGGCTCCAGCTGCATTCACTGGCTGCTTGTGTGGTTAATGGCACTCCTGTCATGGGGTAAGAGGGAGTGTGGAGGCAAATTAATCCCTAGAAAGGGGTAAAAAGGAAAAAGCACTAGCAACCGCTGGATGAGGAGAAAGCAAAAAGCAACTGTAGGAGGCAGAAGAACCTGCTTCAGCAACTCCAGGGAATAGAGGACAGTCTAGGTATCACTTGTGGAGCAAACTGCATGCCATTAGCAACAGCCTCACAGTTTGGACCTTATTCTTGATTCTTGCACATGCTTAGTGGCTGGCAACATATTTTAAATGCAAGCAGTTGTCTGCAAATGGCTTACTGTTTTATTTTGGTTTCAAATTTCTTTTTTGTTTCTGTGACCATGTAATGTTTTCCTTTCAGAAACTAACTTTGTTTTATCAGTAGTACTGGATATTACAGTAAAGTCCAGGTGAAAGAACATGGCTCTGCTGACAGGAGAGCATTCATTGATACTATTTCTGTTCAAATCTAGGCCTTGTATAAAACAGCCCAACTATAATTAAAGTTTTAAAATGTTATGTTAATATATATAATTATTCTGTTTCCTTTGTCATAAGAACAGACAGCTTTTTTTATAGGATGTGCTTGTGTTCTCCTAAAGCAGATTATTAATTCAAGAATGACAGTGTCTCTGAAAGCTGCCTTAATTTTTCCAACTATACTGTTGGTATTAATATTTATCATACATATAAACCTTGTCTAACTTATGATGTCATTCACTAAAACTAAACAATTAGTGCTCAAAACAACCGAAATATAATGCAGAAACTGAGTTTCTTTTTTGAGTATTAGAAAAGGTGCTGTGTTGGGTTTGCGTGGCAAGGTTTTGGTAGCAGCGGGGGGGGGGTTACAGGGGTGGCTTCTGCGAGAAGCTGCTAGAAGCTTCCCCTGTGTCTGATAGAGCCAATGCCAGCCGGCTCCAAGATGGACCTGCTGCTGGCCAAGGCCAAGCCAATCAGCGCCTCTGTGATAACATATTTAAGAAGGAAAAAACCAGTTAGAGAGAGCTTTTGCAGCCAGAGAGAGAGGAGTGAGAAGATGTAAGAAACTCTGCAGACACCAAGGTCAGTGCAGAAGGAGGGGGAGGAGGAGCTCCAGGCGCCGGAGCAGAGATCCCCCTGCAGCCCGTGGTGAAGACCATGGTGAAGCAGGCTGTCCCCCTGCAGCCCATGGAGGACGGATGAGGGGGTGTAGAGATTCCACCTGCAGCCCGTGGAGGACCCCACACTGGAGCAGGTGGAGGCACCTGAAGGAGGCTGTGACCCCATGGGAAGCCCACACTGGAGTGCATTCCTGGCAGGACTTGTGACCCTGTGGGGGACCCCACGCTGGAGCAGTTTGCTCCTGAAGGTCTGCGCCCCGTGGGAGAGACCACGCTGGAGCAGTTCGTGAAGGACTGTAGCCTGTGGGAGAGACTCATGTTGGAGAAGTTCATGAAGGACTGTCTCCCGTGAGAGGGACCCCATGTTGGAGCAGGGGAACGATGAGAGGAGTCCTCCCCCTGAAGATGAAGAAGCGGCAGAAACAATGTGGGATGAACTGACTGTAACCCCCATTTCCCATCCCCCTGTGCCGCTGACGGGGGGTGGAGGTTGAAGCCGGGAGTGAAGTTGAGCCCGGGAAGATGGGAGGGGTGGCAGGAGGTGTTTTAAGAGTTGATTTTATTTCTCATTCCTCTACTCTGTTTTGCTTAGTAATAAATCAGATTAATTCCCTCTCTAAGTTTGGTCTGTTTTGCTCGTGACGATAATTAGTGAGTGATCTCTCCCTGTCCTTATCTCGACCCACAAGTGTTTTGTTATACCTTTTCTCCCCTGTTTGGTGAATGAGGGGAGTGAGAGAGCAGCTCTGGTGGGCACCTGGCCCCCAGCCTGTGTCAACCCACCACAGGTGCTTAAGAGAGATTGTTAACAAGCCAGATGAGTGCAATGCAGTCGTTTCTCCCTACCATCAAAAATGTTGCAGCCCTGATCTAGACTATTCTTACTGTTGATAGGACTTTTTCTCTACTTATGTCAGGCCTTCCTGGTAAGAATGACAGCAGTGGTGCCAAGTTAGAATGTAGATACAGGAATACTATTGATAAGGAACTGGAATGAAAATACTGAAACCTCTCTGCTTGTTTTGTGTGTCTGTCTTGTTTAATACTTTATTATTCTTGGTGCATACATATGCATTCTAATCTTGGTGTGATTTTGACCAGTAAAGACGTAGTTGCATTATACTCTTAACAAGGGGCAGCTCAATGATTAGTTTTATACAGTAGAAGGTTGTAGAGGTTGTTCGTATATTTTGAAGTGTTGAAAAGAGAACGTAAGACAGAAGGAGGGAAAATACTTTCATTCTTGTTTTCTACTTTTTTTGCACTCTACCGACATTGCCCACAGAAGTAATTTGTTGCTTTATGTAGTAATATTAATGTATTTGTGTTTATGACTAGTTATCAACCATAATTTGAGACTTTATTTTTTTTATATTTATACAGGGCAAGATGCAGAATTGGAAGAAGCTATCAAGAGAAGCCTTGAGGAAATGTGAATGGAGATACTTCAGGATGCTAACACCATGTCATCAGAGCTGCTCACAAAAATGGAAGCTTGTTCATCTATTTACAATGGTTCAGAAATACCACTTCAAAAACACGTCTGTATCTTGAATTGTTAGATTAATCTGATGTCCTCTGTCATGCTGATAAATGGCTGGAGTTTATGAATATCTGCTGCAATATATTGTGTATGATAAAAATAAATTTTTAAGCCTTTGCATCTTCTGTTTCTAATGGGTAATGACTAAGTCTCTTCAGTCTAGCTGTATAAGTTGTTGCCTAATTAGTAGGCTGGTCTTACTAGGTATTTTGGGATTTTTTGTTGGTGTTGGGTTTTTTTATTGTTTCTTGTATTTAATTTTTCTGTCACAAAATGTCACTGTCTTTATTTACTTTTTTTATGTGGTCTTTACAACAGATAAAAATAGTAAGCTCCAATTATCTCAGATTTGCTTAGCTAATCTTGTTATAAAGAGAAGCTTAGATCCCAGGCTTATAAATTGGACATATGGCTTAACTCTTGCCTGTGACCAGTCTCACCTCATAGACCATAACTTTGTCTATGTCCTGTTTGTTATAAATGTCAGAATTAGGACCACAGGATGTACAGTTAGTTAGCTTTATTTTTATAAATGTGTATGTGGTTTTTTTTCCAATAGTAGCATGGTAGAATGTTGTATTTGATGGCTTAAAGTTTGACTGGTTTGGTTCCTCTCCCTGATCTGAGGCTGGAACAACTTGTTAAGTGAACAGAAGGTAATTAAACTTGCTAGTTCCTGTTTGGAATAGATGCGAGAGAATTTAAGCTGTATTATTCCTCTGTACTATCATTCTTTGCTCCCTTCTCTTCATGAAGAGGTGGCCTTGGATAAATGAATGTAAATGTGTTAATTATTTTTGTACTGTCCTTACTTTAAGGTGAACAATTATTTCTGTGTTTAAAATTATCTATGCCACCTTTCCCAGTTCCTTTGTTTAAAAATACCTATGCAAGCTGTCCAGCTTTACCAGCCTGTTATACTTCAGTTAATGATTGCTGTCAATCAGTAAGAAACCTCAATGTAATAAAATGCCAGCTTGATTTTTTTATTAATATTCATTAGCCTGTGAGTTTGCTTCTAACTCCTGTAACTCTAAATATTTATTATGCAAACAAATACTTTTTGTGGAGAGTAAGACAAGAGGGAGGCTAGACTTCTCACTCTCCATTCCAAAGAGTCAGAATAACTACAGCTGTGTGCTGTCGTGGTTAGAAAAGCTGGGAAACTGGCACTGGCTTATTACCAATCATGTTTCTGATATAACTGGCATCTCTGAAACAAATAGAACTAATGAAGAATCTAGTGAGTTATCTCAGCGCTCATTAGCAATCGCACAACTTGAAGAAACTGTTCAAACCCCAAAAATAGTTTAAACATTTCCAGTGCATTTGACTCTCATACCCAAGTGTTAGAGAGTGAACAGGACCTCTTAATGTTTTCCCTTGTGCCTGCTGGTTGCTTTCCCACTGCACATCTTGGGTTAATCACACTCCTGTTCAAATCTGGGTGTGTAGCTCATACTGCTGCTGAGGAAGCCCTACTGTGGAAGACTTTTAAGTTGCCTTTAGCTACTGACTCAAGCTAAATCAGTTCCAGAATTTTTCACACCAAGTTCTTCTAATAAAGGGTGGAATGAGAGAGAAAACAATTCTTATCCTCAAAAACGTCTCAGGCCAAGTTTATAGAGGCTTTTGGGCGTGGGTGGTTTTTTGTGTTGGTTCCCCCCCCCCCCCCCTCAGTGCAGACCCTAAAGTTGCAAATTCCTTTCCCATGAAAAGATGTTTCAGCTTGAGAAAGTTCTTTGGCTCAGCAAATGTTTAAAACCCAGGTAGATGGTCTTCACCAGAGTCTGCTATGTTAGCTTTTGATCATGTGCTTTTATTCCTCATACCCCTTTATTCTGTCATAAATGTAAAGTTTGTACCTGATGGGCCATGACTTCACTGGTTGGATTAAAAAAAAAAAAAAAAAAAAGCCGTATGTGCACACACATTCTCTCTACTTGGAGCTCTGGTTATTAAACACATTGTATTGGCCTCATCTGCTTAGCAAAACAAGTAGCAAATCCCAACCACTGTTGCTATGGCTTTTATGAAACAGCTAAATAGAGTTCTAGTCTGTATTCTTTTTATGTTAAAAGGTAGTCTCCAGAATTACTGATGTCTTGAAATCTGGCCTCACTGTCTTTGGTCTCTTTGAGGTTCTCTTAAACTCTCTGAAACGTTTCTTTGCAAAGTTTTCTGCCATCACAGGCTTGTAATGCTTCTGTTTCCAGAACAGCAGAGAAAATAGGATTCCTAAAACACTGCATGTACAGACATGTGACTCATTACTCACCAACATCTCCTGGTACTGCACCTTGTTCTTCAGCTGGAAAAGGTGTCTTGTAAATGGTTGTGTTTCAGAATTTAATGTTTCTGGCTGGGGAGTCTTGTTGAACTGGATGAAATTTTTGAGGTTTGCCCTGCATATGCTGAGAGATTTGTCTGCATTTAATTTATGAGCACAACTCATCTGTTAAAATGAGCTTGCCCAGCATCCTTTACATTTGTACTAGAAGTCATTTGTCCTGCCCTTTTTAAAAGAATTGGCTTTTGTGGTGATGTCTGAGTTCAACCTTCATTGCTCTAAAGTAACCCTGTGGTGCTTTTTCATCTTCATCTTTCATGAGGAAAAAGTCAAACCTCTACCTTGCTACCACCAGCTGTTCATTTCAGAGCTCTTAACACATGCACCATAAAGAAATTAAGTTTTACAAAACTGAAATTGTGACAAGTTGAGATTGGTACAAGGCTTTTATCTCTTTGGTGCTTTGTGTGCCATATTGTTTCATGTCAAACAAAATCCCTCTTTTGGTCATATTCAGAGACAAGATGAGATGCCAAGTCAGACGGTGTAACTGTTAGGAAAGTCGATGGAGTGCTAAAATGTCAGTGCCTGCCTGATTGTTTCTATAGTTTGATAATACTAAAAAAAAAACCCAACAACAAACCACTAAAAATTGAGATCAGCTTACTGTAAGCTGCTTGCTTTGTACGTGTTTTGGGGTGGTGGGCTAATTTTCTTAGCTCTTCAAAGTATACAGAAATGACCACTTCTGTTTCTATAGCGGTCACAGAAGGCAAACCTTTACCGAATCTTTACCAAATATGGTGAAGTTTGTAGAGGTATGAAGTTATGCCATCTTCTTTCTTAAAAGGAAAGTGTTCTATCATCTGCTTATGCTGTCCTAGCAATGTTTACAATGACTGCTGTAAATTGGAAGGAGGTGAGGAGGTTGGATGACGAATTGTTTCAAAATTAATTTAGAAAAATTGGCTGACATTAGCACAAAGATACTTTCTGGCAATTCTTTCCAGCTAAGTAGCTTTATTGAACTCTGCATCTGCATATTTCTTTGACGCTTCTAAACCTCCTCAAGTTTCCTATAGAAATTCTTAATTCAAGTGATTTAGAGCTCAGTTGTAACAATCTGGGTCAAATAACATGGGCCAAGATATTATAAAAGTGGATGTGAACAAGTCAGAAAATTTATGGCAGGTGGCAAGTACATGCAAAGTGTGCACTTGGCCAGCAAAGCTCTGTGAGTGTGGAAATTTCATGTAAAGTTCCTTTGGTAAGTCTGTGCAAGCTTATGTTCACTGACTGCAGTATCCTAATTTCTAGGACTCCTTCCATTTGTTTTTTTGCTCAGAGCTCCATGGACAATCTGCAGCTGTACAGAATTCACTGGCTCATGTATTAGGCGGTTTTCCTCTCTGTGAGAATGAACTGTTGCATGCCCTGAAATGGTCACACTGGCTTTCAGATTGCTTCTGAGATGGAGGACTTCGTTCAGACTTCTGACAGGCTCGCGACCTCAGGGCTTGCCTACACAGTAAAATGACAGCAACGTGTATAGGCAAACCTAGGGCTAGCTTTAATTAGCATCAGTAACGACAGCGGTAAAGACACAGTAGGACAAGTTCAGCAGGTGCTGAGTGAAGGGACAGCCTGCTGCGATAGCAGGTATGTATTTTGATTGAAAACGAATCCTAGAAACTCATGTTGGCCCATCTTTACTGCTTGTGTTATGGTGCTGGGGAGACTGCAAGCTGGCTTTGGTTGGCTGGCCCAAGCCACGGTTGCATCTTTCTGCTATGCATGGGAACTGTTGTGTTTCTGTAACACCTGCGTATAAAGAAGGTTCTTCAGATGACGTTCCTGTAGGTGAAGGGAGGAAAATAATCTGGCAGGGCATTTCTTGGGTGTGGACTTTCTCTTTGATCCTATTCCATGACAGCTCATGTATAAGCGTTAGGGTATGTGACAAGGTGTGTATCAGGGTTTGGAAGAAGGCAAAGTTGGAACTAAGGTGCTATTTAGCAATGTGACAATTTGTAGTGCTTTTGGTGTAGATCATCCCCCTGGCTCTGGGACCTCTGCGGATACATCAGACATCCAAGACCTGGGAAAGCTGCTTTTTCTGCTACCTCAAGGGACCTTGTGCATGTGAATGAGACTCTTCTGTACGTTGCTGTGTTTTGCAAGTGACACCCATTTTTTAAACAACAGACAGGCAGCGGCTTTGCTGCGGAGGCAGGAGTGCAGAAACCCTGAGATACGCACCCTCTCCTCATGTTCTTCTCGCTGGTGCCAGTAGCCAGAGCAGGGCTGTGCAATCCCTCGCCTGAACACAACTGGAGAAGATGAGGAGAGGGGGCACGTGCACAGTGCCAGCAGTCATCACCCAGCCATCACCGTTCTCCACTACAGACCGCAGGGAGGAGGATGCAATCTGTGCTTTGTTTCAGATGTGGGGGCCCTTCCTCCTCTGAAGGACCCAATTCCTGCCTTTTATCCCCCCCAAACTTCTCCCAATTCAGCTGTGAGTCACTTCCCTTCCTCCAGTGACAGACTACTGTCTTTCCAGCCCAGCCATCTATTATTTTGGAAAAGTGGTGACAACTGCCCCTCACATACCTCAGCAAGAAACAGAAGGGACAGAGCAATCTGTCCCTCTGGAGAGCAGGAAAAGCAGTTCTCATGGTCCTTCCAAGTTTCTAAATGGGAAAATATCCCATGCTGCGCAGGCAGTAACATCCAGGCTTATCCCAGAAGACCATTTTTGCTTTTAAACCTGCATTTTGGTTCCCTGGTTTGTGTTATTCTCACTTCTAGGGTAAAATGCCATTTTGCTGTTGTCATACGCGATGCGTTTGGACACAACTGTTCTGTGCCTGTGTTTTATTGCAGCTTCTACCTGCGTGGAATTAAACCCTTTGCGCAAGGAAAAAAATGGTCATAGCTGTTCAGCTGTTTTGATTTCTGCTTTTTAAACCCAATCTAATTGACACTTAATAAATTGGCATGGGAAGAATAGAAGGATCCTAGGGAAAAAATGATTGCAAGCTGTGTGTCATGGCTACAAATGGTTTCTGTTTGGGGTGGGAAGCGGTTTTTAATTACCTTCTACAAAGACCGTAGAGAGATGGCTGGAACAATTGTTCAAATGAAGTTATTTCCATGAGCTCACAGGCAATGAGCCTTACTTACCCAACTACGTAAAACAAAGAAAACTCAGGCAATTAATTTAACGAGAGCGCTTGGGACATGATATCATTCTGAATGGACGAGCCTGAGAAAACAGCTATTTTGAATTGCAGCGGGATAAGCATACAAAACAGTATCCCTGTGCAACAAAATCCCTCTTAGCTGGGTGCCAAAAATTGGTCTGTTTGAGCCATGGGGTATTTGCCCAAACCTGGACTTTTGGGATAAGCAAATTCCTTTTTAAATACTCATAGTAGAGGCAAGTAAAGCCTGTGTGTGACTTGAATTGCTGGAACCAATGCTCCCAGCAGGAACCCGAAGTACAAGAGATTTCTGTGCCAGTTGTTTGCTGAAGTTGGTAGGGTGGGCGCTTGCGAGAGAGAAGTCACCGTTTTGTACATTCAACTTAAATACGATCTCAGAACAAGTCATTACTTAATGTAGGTCCACTACAGTGGCTGCCATGAAACAGATACTTTTTTTTCCTCCTTTTTGGCATAAAAAGAGAACATTAAACAATTTTATTTCTCATAAGCCTTTTTGTATTATCTTGGGTAATAATGGTTGGTAGAATGGCTTCTCTTCTACAGGTGGTCAGGGGGCTCTCGCAGCCGGCATCAGGAAGATGTGCCATCAGGGGCAGTATCTCAAGTGTCTTGTTTCGAGGAATCCCGTTCAGGTTCTGCTTACAGTGAGGGAGGTCTCTGGTTTACTTTTCTCCAACTCTTCTCTCCCTCCAAACAGGCTTCTGGATTTTTAAAGCATTTCTTGTTTTCCTCCTCCCATTTCTTGTGTTTTCAGCTGTTTGAGGCCTGTAGCTCACTTTTTTGATAGCTTTATATAAAAATGACAGTTGGGTGGTGGGGTTTTTCTTGCTTTCCTTAGAAAAGAGCAAGCCAATGAACCAACCATCTGGAACAGTTCTGGAAGGCAAATCCTCATATTAACAGCTACCCTCTTGAATGAGGTTAATATAGATATTGAAAACCTCGTTATTCCTCCCTTAGCTTCTGGTTTAGCAAGAGCCAGGGTTCGTGCTGCTTTGGTCACAAAGGGAACTGGGGCCAGGGCTGCTCAGGGTCCCTCTGTGCCCCACAAAGCTCTCGGGGAGAGGCAGAGGTGCTGCGTGGCTGCCCTGCGTCGGGGTGCACGGCGGCCGGGCACTGCTTTCAGTGACCTGTGTGGGCCAGGGTGACACCGAGGTGTGGGTACCACCAGCAAACGCTTGTCCCCCAGCGGGTTTAATCTCCACGTGTCGCTGGTGCGTCCAGCCTGCCATGACCAATGTTTCTGCTGCACAGGCGGAGCGCACGGAAGGGCTGCCATGAGGGGAGCGGTGCCTCGCCCCGCTGAGCCGCCCCGCAGCCGGCCGGGGGCAGCAGCGCAGCCCCCCCGGAGCGACCGGCCAGGCCACGCCAGGGTACGCCAGGCGACCCGGCGCGCTGCGTGAGGCGGCGCCCGCGGGGCCGCGGCCCGGCGCGGAGGCGGGGTGGCCGCAGGGGCAGGCGGCGGGGCGGGCTCCTTCTTTGGCCATGAGCGAGGCGCCGGCATTCGGCCGCCGCCGCCGCCTGCGGGACGCGGGGAGGGAGCGGCCGCAGCGAGGATCCGCCGCCGGCAGCGGGCGGGTGCTATGGCCCAGGCCAAGATCAGCGCCAAGGCCAGCGAGGGGGCGCAGCAGCAGCAGCAGCAGTCCGGCGGGCAGCTCCGAGGTCGCTTCTACCGCTCCACCTCCATGGCGGACCGCTCCAGCCGCCTGCTCGAGAACCTGGACCAGCTGGAGCTCAGGTGGGGCCCCGGAGGGCGGCGGCACCGCGCTCCGCTACGGCCGGGCCGGGGCCGGGCCGGGCCGGGGCCGGGCGGGCAGAGGGGAGGGGGCCGGGGGAGCCGCCTCGCCCCGAGCCGATGGCTCCTGACAGCGGCCCGGCGGCGGGCGCGGGGCCTTCCGCCGGCGGGAGAGAAGGGGAGGGGAGCGGCTTGGCGCTGCGGTGAGGCTTCCTGAGGTGACCCAGGGAAAAAGGCTCCCCCTTCGGCGGGGGCGGGGGGGCATGTCTGTGAGTGGCAGATGCTGCGTTAAGGTGAGATAGCGTGGTCTGGAAATACGTGAAAACACAATATGTGTGTGACTATGAAAAACAGATGTTTTTCAGAGAAAGAGCAAGAGGCTTTTCCGGATTTGTTACCCATTTAGGTTTGGGGAGTCTTTAGCAAACAGGGGATGGGGGTGCCGGGGCAGCAGTGACGGGACGTGTCCAAGCCCCGTGGTGGATCGTGTCCGTCGTCCTGCTCTGCAGAGAGCCCCGTAGCCCCGTAGCCCCGTCCCGCGTCCCTCGGGCAGCTGTTCCGTAAGATGCAGGAAAGCCGAGGATGAACGTGGTGTCGTTCGGGCTCTTGAAAAGCCTTTAAGCCGCAGAGCTGAATGCCAGTGTGGGAGGCTTCATGCCTCCAAACCTGCCTTTGCACTTACTGGTTCAGCCACAGATGTTCTCGTTACCTCTGCTTATGTCCACCTCCTCATTGATGTGTAATAAATCATGTAACTATAATGTGAATAACATTGCATTCTGCAGTTTAGGTGTATTTTTCTGAAGTAATTGCGAATACAATGCATATTTCATCGTTGCACCGAGACGCGTCCTGTCTCCTCCTGCTACTTTATGTGCCCAAAAAATTCCCATTTGATTTTTTTTCCTAGTTCGGCCACATGAGAGATGATTCCTTGCCTTTAATCATCCTTCTCGTCCTCTCGGCTCTGCCTAATTACACAGTGTCCTTTCTGAGGTGGATGGATGCGCAGGGTGCCGTGGGTGTACCCCTGATTCACCTCCTGCCGGTACTGTTTCAACACACCCTTTCCTTCATTACAGTTGCATATTGATCAGTGGCTTTCACAGAACCACCCAGAATGTTTCTAGGACTTTCCTGTAATTAAAAGAACTCTGTGAGATACAGGAGTTGGTGTTTTCCCCTTTCTGCCTGCGTTACTTTGCATTATTCAGGAGTGGACTCTGTGTGCTATTATATTAGCCTTTCACTTAGCTTGATTAAATCTCCTTGAAGTCCTTTGCAGACTTCACTGAATTTGACTAAACAAAATCACTGTCTGCAAACAAGTCTCGCTGCTCACATCCAGGTCTAGCGCATGAATATATATGCTCACAAAATGAGCATCAGAATATGCAAAAATCTGTTTTAAATTTGCCAAGTGACTCTGAAACAAAGCAGACAGTTTGGTTAACCAGAAATTAAACCCCAAATTAAACTTCCCAGGTTACTGTGGGTCTTTCAAACAGACATAGTTCTAAATGTGGAACAGTTACGAAAAAAAGAGTCAAACTGCTTGGATTAAAGTCACTGAAGTCTTATTTTTTTGCCATGCACAACTAATCAACATGCCTCATTTCAAAGTTATTTGAATGACAGCAAGAAGAGCTTCCACGCTTCTTCCTTCTCCAGCCAGTTTAGTTCAGCTCTTGACCCTTGAAATGCTGCTTGTAAATATGAGTGAAAATTTGTCAGAGTGAACTACAGCCTTTAATTAAACCCCTCGACAATCCTCAGTTCTCAAGTTGCTTAAGGTTGGCCCAGACCCCGTGGCAACCCTCATCCCTTCGGAAATGCTCTGGTTTGAGCAGCCTTCCCTTTGCTCCCTTCCCTCCACCGCCGGAGCTGCGGGGTATTTATGTACCTCCCTGCTAGGCATCTGCGGAGGGACTTTCTTCTGTAGGGAAAGTGAGCGGGAAAGGGGGATTCATGTGGCTGCCAGGGAGCGAGCCCCCAGCAGGGCGGCAAGGGGGGCGGCTGGCACGCTCGTGCCTTGGAAGGGCTCGGACCTTCGTGCTGCCCTGGCTGCTGGCGAATGCCGAGACATCTCAGGAGCAGCTGGAAGCGGGACCGGAGTCTCTGTTTATGAGTCACCGTGTCCCAGTGGTTGCGAACATGCAGTCCTAGGTGTAATGGTACATGAGATACGTCAGACTCTTGTTTAATTTTTTGTACTTTTCCTCCTGTTCTCCTTTGGAACAACCAGTTTCCCCCACCGTCCATTTGTGTGTTCATGGGACCGCTCACCTGCGAACAGAAACTCAGTTTAAGCAGCTGAGGTGGTGCCGGGGTGAAATCGCCTGCTTTATCTCCGACCAGTGTGCTTAACTCCGTTTCACAAAAAAAAAGTTGTACCATCTTCAGATCTTTCTTACTTCCTTTGAAAACTTATCTGCACCTCCGGCGCGCAAGCCTAATAGCGAGCTATTTAAGTCAGTCAGTAGTTTAAAGGACGGAGTTATTGCAGCTGTCGTAAGAAAGCGGGTATCGAGTTTCTCATCTGGAAACAAAAGCGCAGGCTGGTCCACCTGTTCCACGGGGGAATGCTCTGCTCATGTAAATGGTATGTAGGAAAGAAAGGCACTGCACGGCTCATCGCTCTCCAGCTGGGGAAAATCAGAAGTAAGGAATGTTGGTTTGTTTTTTTTTTTAGTCTTAGGTAATAGATGGAATATTTAGTTGATGTTCAAAGCAACAAATACACTCCAAGGAAAAATATGATGGGATGCTTTCATCTGTTAGAAAAAGACTGTACTGCTGCATCAAGAGAAATGATGTTTGGGCATAAATACGAATATTTTGTGTTCTCTTTTCTTTCCCTCCATTCTTTGGTTGTTTTTTTGAGACTGGGACTGTGTTTCCACCGTTTTCCATGGCAGTCACCTCTGCTAGAAGTTTATCCCTTCCAATCTTTTTCCTTTTCTTTGTCCCCCACCCCAAAAAAGTAAAGATTTGCACAAGCCTATGAAGTCAGAGCACATTTTAGGAAAGAAGTTATGAGGGCTGACCGTGAGGTGTGGAGCTGACGCTCTTGCAGCGAGTAAGGAGGGAGAGGTGTGCAGCTGTGCAGTCCCTGCCGGGGCCCGGGTGTCTCCCACACTGTGGCCTGGCTGAGCCGGCGGCCAGAGGCCTCAGGCGGAGAAATAGGATGAGGCCATGGTGGATATCTCACCTTGATAAAGCTCCCCAGCATCTTCTCTGGAGCACTAACTCTTTTCCTGGGGCTGGTGTGAGTGGTTTCCTTGGTTTTTGTGGATTTTTTGGTTGTTGGGGTTTTTTTCCCCCTAGACCACTTTCTGAAATGATCCTGTCCTGTTGTTTCGACCTCCGTTCCCTCTGCTGCCTTGCCTTGCCTTTCTCCAGCCGTTTTCCCCGTCTTCTGTCGGAGCGTGTAACTCCCACATGCGGCTGGCTGGCTGCTGCGATGCTGCCCTTGCTGCCAGTATGGTGTGTTATCACGCTGTGCCTCCACCCTGCCCACAAGAGGTCTCTGAAACCCGAGGAGTTTATTTTTTAGGGTTATTTAGTCCTGTCACGCTGCTAATAATTGGTCAAGATGGAAATTTTTAGAAGGGATAGCAGAGGGTTGGGGGAGTCGTGACGTGCTGTGTCCCCTGTCCCTTTGCCCCAGAGCAGGAGCCAGTGCGGGTCCTTCACGTGCCGTTACACCATGCCAGGGTAGGCACTCATTGTGGCTGCCCTTTATGGAAGCAAATACACTGAAATGAAAATCCCAGCGGATTGCAGTTGCGTTGCAGTTGAAACAAGTGGATAAATTAATTCCCGAGAAGCAATTATTGCAAATAAAATAGTTCTCGATATTTGGCTATATGACTTCTTTAAAATAATGCCAATCAAAGCTCTAGTTGGTAAATTATGGGGGGGGGTGTTCAGTATACAATCATTAATTCTGATAATTTGGCTTTTAGGTCCTATCACGCATACCAGCAACAACGCTTTGGGAAGCAGTGCTGGTTTAGGCACTCTCCTTTGAATTACACCAATTCAGGGTGCATCTCTGCAATGCAGTTTTTCCACATTCTTCATAGGACCCAGCAAAGCCTGTGGAAATCACGGATCGGTCCATCCTTTAGTTTTAAGTCAGTACAATGATACACTAAATCTGATTTAAAAATACTGTTACGGTTGAAGTTCTGCACTTCCAAATTTTAATTTTAAGCTTTCCAGGGACCACAGTGCATTTTTAAAATGGTGAAAATACTAGTTTTTTTAAAAAGGCATGGTGAGGCATTTATGAAAATATTGCTAGACTTCCTAAATTATAAAGTGCAGACATCTGAAGTATGAAATGACTCCACCTGCCTCGTTGCTCTTACTAACCAGTCCAAAATAATAATTAAAAGTATTTGCTCTTGGCAAGAATTTGCATTGCATTAACTTTTCCCACCCCTCCTCAGAATGAACATTAAAGGCAAGGCCTGAAGCTTGTGCTTTCACTGACTAAATCGGGCTAAATATTTTGTAAAACAGAACCATTTCGTGAGCAGGCTGCATGTGAAGTGACTATTTGTATCCTCAAATGCTCTCATTCTGCCTTTTTTTGCCCTCTTTTCTCTTCCTGTTGTTTTTCCAAAGTTACCTGCCCTCAGCCAGCCTTTGAGGAAGGAGCGGCAGCTCCATACTTATCTCATCAGATAAGTCCGTATCTATAGAAGCAACGATGATGAGCCACCACCACCTTGGGGCTGCATCCAGTAATGCTGAAAAGCGCAGAGCATCTAAGAGGTTTAACGATGTTTTGGTTTGTTTCCCCTTTTCTGGCCAGTTTTAATAAACATTTCAGGATAGATGGATTCCCGTGCTGCTTACAGCAGTTAGACCTCCCAAGCTGTGTGTTGAAAGCATCTGAAACCGTCAGCCACGTTCATGTGATACTCTGCTTTTCTCTGGGGTCTGGGAATGCAGCGTTGATGTTTTTTGGCACGACTCTTGCAGCTTGGCAGGTCCTGTGCGAGCCCCTACCCTCCCACCTCCAGGCCAAAGCCAAGGGAGGGGAACATTTCCCTCTTCTCCCCAGTCTCCAAAGCAGACAGGTCCCCGATGTGCTTATTACAGATGGCTGGATGCAAAAACCTTCTCCCTCAAACCATGGTGGGGAGTAAAACGTGAATTAAGGAACTAGACTCAAATTTTTAGCATGGCATTTTCACATTGCCCATGGCCAGGTTGGTCATGGATACAACGGGTACCCCGGGGTGCATTAAGAAGAGTGTGGTCAGCAGGTTGAGGGAGGTTCTCCTCCCCATCTACTCTGCCCTGGTGAGGCCACATCTGGAGTTCTGTGTCTAGTTCTGGGCTCCCCAGTTCAAGAAAGACAGGGAACTACTGGAGAGAGTCCAGCGAAGGGCTACGAGGATGATTAGGGGACTGGAGCATCTCTTGCACGAGGAAAGGCTGAGAGCGCTGGTCTGTTTAGCCTGAAGAGGAGAAGACTGAGAGGGGATCTGATCAACACTTATAAATATCCAAAGCGTGGATGTCTAGAGGAAGGGGCCAGATTCTTCTCTATGGTGCCCAGCGACAGGACAAGGGGCAACAGGCACAAACTGGAGCACAGGCAGTTCCATCTCAACATGAGAAAAAACTTCTTCACTTTGAGGATGACAGAACACTGGCACAGGCTGCCCAGAGAGGTTGTGGAGTCTCCTTCTCTGGAGATATTCAAAACCCGCCTGGACGCCATCCTGTGCAACCTGCTCTAGGTGATCCCGCTTTAGCAGGGGAGTTGGGACTAGATGGTCTCCAGAGGTCCCTTCCAACCCCTACCAATCTGTGAATCTGTCTGTACCTTACGGCACGAGGATGGGGGCAGACTATAGCCACGCAACCACACAGCTTACCAAGACCAAAGAGATACCAGGGAGAGCAGTTTCTGATCCGCTTTCCCCTCGCCCTCACTGCATCACGTGTGAGTTTCAGCACAGTGAACAAGACTGGAGTAGGGGTCCTGTTTCAGGAGGAACTGGGTGTCATGCTTCCCTGCAAGCCCAGAAACAGGAGCTGCTCCTACAGAAGCTTCCTCCCCGTGTGAATCGCAGCGAGCATCACTCCATGGAAAACACCAGTAATTGTGGGGACAGGTGGTCCAGCATCTTCTCCCAGTAACCAGGGCACACTGCTCAGGGGGAAGCCCTTGTCATGTTAATAAAAGCATGTGAGCTTTGTCCCTCTCACCCATTTTTCTCTCCCTGGGGTCGTTCAGCTACAAGGTGGCATTTGAGTTTTCCGGAGCGTTTGTTGCTTTGTAGGTGGGTCACAGGGGTTCTGCGCTGCTGGTAGGGGCCAGTGGGGGGGCCAGGCCCCCTTGCTGCCTCCATCCTCATAGCTGCAGCTTTTGCCCTCAAGTGCCCTGATGGGGGCTCAGTTCCTTTCTCTTCTAGTTAAGCAGTTGATGATAATTGCCAATTAGCTACAGCACTTCTGCTAGAGGGCTGTAGTACTGTCCGGCTCTGGATGTCCAGACTAACCCCGGAGTAGGATAGAATGGCACTGTCAGTAAAATAAAAGATTTAAATCTGATTGAATTACTGTTGTTTGGGTTTTTTCTCCCCCCCCCCCCATTTGTGTGGTTTTTAAAATTATACTGAACCTTGGGAAAAAAAAAAGTTGAGACACAGGAGAGGGTCATGAAATCAGAGTGTCTGGCTCATGGATAATTAAGAACTGACTGTAGTACTTAAGCTGAAGTTTAAAAAAAACAGTTCTCGGCAGCTATATGGGTGAACAGCTATTTTATTATTTAAACATTTTGTTTGGTTCAGGGTAGAGGCTTTCCGTGACGCAGCATCTGCTATGGAACAGGAGAAAGAAACGCTGCTCGAAATGATCCACAACATACAGAACAGCCAGGACATGAGGCACATCAGCGAAGGTGAGACGTTGCTTTGCCGTACCCTGCCACCTGACCTAAAGCCCAAACAGCCCACACCTGAGGGAGCAGCACCATTTGTTTGCTCCCTGCTGGTACAGGCAGGGGTGTTGGAGCCAGCTGTGGTTATTGAAGGGCCACCCACTAACCCCGGGGTCCCCTTTGGCTTCACTCTGCACATTCACATACTGTTCAGCTGGGTGGGCTGCCATCGATGTCACAACTGGGATGTAAAAGCCCAGACCCAGTTCACTGATTTATTTTCAAAGTTGGGGTTAATAAAGCTCAGCTGAGGGAGAGAAGTTGATGATTATGATGATGATTAAATGCAGTTGAAAAAACACCATTTTAATGGCTTTGACTACTGGACAGGTGTGACTGCTACAGTGTGCAGCCTGCAAGAATGATTGTTGTGCTTGTGTGATATATGGCTTTAAATATATTCCCTAAATCTGTATGGTTTATATTTGGTGTTTTAAGTTGCTGGTTTATTGGCTTTTCAAGAGCCTCCATGTCAAATAGTCAAATATGTTGTGTCCGTATTTTAGGAAAAAAAGTTTTCAGAAAATAGAAAACCCTTTTTTCCATGGCCCCTAATTGCATTGATAGTCAGAAATCAGTTTTCTCTTCACGGTCTTCTGGAGTACTGGTAAATCTTTCCCTCACAGTGGCACAAGAGGTCCTTAACATGCCAGTTCTGTTAATGAATAATGTTTCCTGATAATACTGTATGCTTCGGTTTAATGTGACACAGCAAGGACTGTGTCAGGAGCAGAAAAGCATTGCTTACGTTTTTAGCAGAGCTTAATGCCTCACTTCAAGTCAGAAGATTTGCATCTGTGAAACAAGTAGAACTTAAATGCAAAAAACCTATTTCTGGCCCCTGGAAATCTGCTTGATTGCCACTTAAAGAGCCAACCTTGTTTATTGCAAAGTTGTAGCAGTTTGATTGTCTTGATGATGTTATTTGCACAGGAAAGTATTCACCTGTAACCTAGAATACTTTCTTGGTTTTTGATTTAGGTGAGAGAGAAGAACTTAATTTGACTGCTAATCGTCTGATGGGCCGAACCCTCACTGTGGAGGTTTCTGTAGAAACCATCCGAAACGCCCAGCAGCAGGAATCCCTACTGCATGCCACGAAGATGATCGATGAAATTGTCAATAAACTTCTAGATGATTTGGAAGACTCCAAAATCCGCTTAATGTCACTTTACGGTGCGTGCACATCTGACGTGCCAGCAGGACCCATCGATCAGAAATTTCAGTCTGTGGTAATAGGATGTGCCATTGAGGATCAGAAGAAAATCAAAAGGCGGCTAGAGACTCTGCTCAGAAACTTAGAAAATTCTGAAAAGTCAATCACATTGTTGGAGCACCAGAAATCATCCATTCGACAGTCTTGCAACAGCAAACAGGATTAAACTATCCTCCTGGCTCCTTCTGGCAAAGGGCAGGAAGAGCAAATCTCCGTAAAAAGCACACAGAAGCTAAGAAAAAAAATCGTCTGTACAAGCACGCGCGTATATACGCATGCACACGTACCAAAGTACCTTTGATTTTTGCGAGGTGCGAGCATTTAGTGGGTTTTGGTAGCATTGGCATTTTCTTTTGGCAATAAAGAATGCTATCAGGTGTTCTCTTGTAGAGTCAATACCGCTCTATTGCAAATTGTAATTGTGCTTCTGCTGAACTGTCAGAAACCATCAAAATCCAGCCTTTCCTCCATTCTCCTGGTTTGTTTTTTTTTTTAAACTAAAGTTGTTCTGTCATATAGTGAGATTTCAGCTTTTTTCCGCTGTATAGATGGTGTGTGAACCAGACTTTTGGGGACAAAAGACAAATCATTGCAATAAATTGAAAACATTAATAAACTCTATATTGTATTTTCATAAACAAAACACTGTCCTACTCATTACCATTTATCATTTTAATAATTGGGACCTATTCATAAGTAGATTGCAATCATTTCAAGCGCCAGCCAGCCCACCACTGAGGCAGTGAAAGGTGCCACCTCCATCCAAAGGGCATGACCATGGCTAGAAATGAACCTCATGGTACCCCCCTTCCACGCCTGCTGCTGAACCATCCTGCCTCCCACCATCCAGCTGGAGTTGGAAGTTGCTGTGGGGTTTTTTTTAAGGTAATATAAAGGGGAATGGTATTTTTCAGCTACTGTGCTGCAGATTGGTTTTGCATTATCATCTGTGACTCAAAAGAGCAAAATGATTCAGTTCTCAACTAGAAGATAGCATATTTGTTTCTGTGTAGGACAATACTACACTTTTTAAATTTAACCTTACTCTTTGGAGGAGGGGTTTTATTGATTTGGGGTTTGTTTTTTTTCCATTCCAACCTCCCCCCCCCCCCCCGCCAAATTTCTGCTCATCATTGCCACACTCCAGTTCACCAGCTGTGGGTCAAAAGTTGCAGATTTTAAGGTGAGCCTGGAGTTTTTGCACCCCCTCCACTGACTGTCAGCCTTGCAGGATTTCACCAAAGGGCAGCAGCCTCCTCAGAGGAGCTGGGGGCTTTGCGGTTCAGCCTGGCCCTCGGGCTTCTGGGTTACTGCTCAGAGACCTGACCTTGGCTCAGATGAAAGCTCAGCATTTTAGTCACAGAAACAGCGCTTCAGGTGGGGGGCTTCCAAACCAAATTTTCAGCTTTGAGGTTGTAAAAAGAATCTGGTGAAATTAATTCTATAATTCCACTCTAAAAATATAAAAAGAACCAGTTTATTTTCCTTTGGCTTAGATCCTTGTGAACTTTAGCAAACAAAACTTCCAGCTATTTTAACAGCATTAAACCCCTTGACAATAATATATTGCACAGGTTGTTCTCAGATACCATGCTGTGAAATAAAGCTGATCGTAGCTTATGGATGCCTACAATATTCCTTCAATATTTATGGTTTTAAGGCCATTATAAGGTTATCCAGGCCAAGAGTGCCAAGGGTTTTTTGTTTTCTTTTTTTAGATCTTCTTCATTGCACCAATAGCTAAAAGTATTTTTATTTTTTATAGCACTTGTACAAGTGTGTGTGTTATCAAGGACAAAATGACGTGATCACAACCAGCATATCTACAGATTAGTTAATAGTGTAGATTTGACTTAGTTTGATCTAAGTTACTAGTCTATTATTAAAATTCTTTCTTGTTTACCTTCCACTTCCCTAAATCCTATCTCCTCTGCCTCCTGTGATTTACAATTGCATACTGACAGGTTCCATCTATTAAAGAGCCCGTAGATTTGAACAACTGAATTTTAAAACCAGCGGTAACTGTCCTTATCATTTCTTTCACACAGTCATACCTGTAAGGCACAGCAGAGATCTTTTTTATTTTTACTGTAGTTTCATATGGGCTGTCAGTACCTACAACCCCCACCTCGATCGCATGTCAAAGCTTCAGTTTTCTCAAGGTCTTCAACCCAACTGTAGTTAAGCACTTCCCTGACCTAAAAATACCTGACCATAAAAATGTGAGTTTTCTCACATTTCAGGATTTTTTTCTTGCCTAAACGATTACTAATTAATCTTTATTGGGGTGTTAAGCAAACAAATTGGTTTTCTGTGTACAAGACTGCATGCAAGAGGAAGCAGGAGCACCTTACTTCACAGATTCCTGAAATACCTGGGTACAGGCAGACCCAGATGCTGCAAGTTCTGTTTTACTTAAAAAAAATAATGATGTGACTATCTACCTGTTTCTTTTCAGAAAATGCATCAGGCCTCTTTGATATATTAATCATATTTTAATACCACTCCCACTGTCTACAACCATTCACTTAAACCTTGTCACTGCATTAGCAAGACCAATCACGACAAATAAAATGACGAGAAAGAGCAGAACAGAATCTGCGTTTTGTATTTAAACTATGCGCTGGAGAAATGAAAGGCAAGAGCTCGGAAACAGCATTTATATGAGACCAGGCTGCCCACACTTGTTCCTTTGAGAGTATCTGCATGTGCTGCCTTGGATCCCCACACACGGACTAGAATCAGGCACACGCGGTTCTTGAGCAGATTCAGGTTGCACAGCTACAGGGTTATAGCGCTTTTTTGCAATTTAATACACTGACAATATAACCATGGAAGTAGTGACCTGTATTGGATCAAACAGCGATCAAATCAACATGTTCAAGTTGCATGATACAACTCATGTCACGTACAAGAGAACGGCAGGGTTAACAGGTAGGGATTTTACAGGAACGGCATACACAGAATATTCAGTTTTAAACATTTATTTTCCCACTTGAGGATTTACTGTAAGTTATGTTGAGTCTTTTTTCTAAAAATATATTACATTTACTTGAGATCACGACAGTGATAAAAAGTTACGTACATTATCTGTATTAACCATTCAGATTCAGGTGAACTTGCAAGTAAGTCATTTATTAGTAGCGATGCATCTTTATCCTAGCAATGAGAGCGGGATTTCTCCTGATCCAGATTAGTTTTTACTTTTTTTTGATCAACTTGAGTCAGTTCTGCTAAACCACATTTATCTCAGTAAGCGAAAAAAGAATACTCACTCCACAAATTATTTATCAGTATTACCTTACCACTAGAAACCTGAGAATGAGTCTAGTTCAGTACTAGGACTCACCTGGCTTTGAGATGACTCATACAGAACGCTTCTTCCACACATACTGTTTGAAAGTTTCCCTTATTCTATTATAGCACCTTTCATCTTAAATCTAAAAATTGCTGCATTTTTTCTTCTATAGTTTTATTTTCTGTTTGGATGCCATATTTAACAAAGTATTCTCTTCTGTCAATACTACGTGAGCATTAAAAAGAAGATGTGCACAGTTGTTGCTTCCTACAAGATGGTAAGGTAGTTTTGATGAAATCAAGCTGCTTGGACCACACTTGTTCTCTGGCTTACGTCCAGTTACAGTTCAGGTTCTGCAACTTCAGCCAAAGGTTTGTGATTACATTTAGAAAAGCAGTAGGGGCTTAGGCACCATCACTGGAATCCAAAAAGCACATCTGTTAGTTTGCTGTATGACTCAACTCCCACAAGAGGGTTCCGCAGTGCAAATAATTAATTCTATTATTAACTGGTAGCTATCAACTTGAATAGATTCATTAACAGGTTCAAAGTACATGTACACTGAGTATTATGCATGTGCCTCTGCATAACCTCCAGGCAGTACGATGTGCTCACCTGCTCAATTCCCTTTAGCGTAATGTACATCTACAGAAGTGATGCAAAGGAGAACTAGGTGTCAGATATGCTGTAGCCCAATAATGAGGGGGGGGAAGACCATTTTTACTGGAGCATAAAAAAATGAAAATCAGACTGACAGTATAGTAATCCAGGCATTCTGACTAAAAAAGGTAAGTAAGTGTTGTCTTAAGAAACACTGAAAATAAGAAAGCTCCGAAATTGTCTTAATCAGAATATTTAATTTTTTTAAAAATTATCCACATACACGCAAGCACAAAAATCTTAGTGTGATCAGTCTTACAACTTTAAGATTTGTTATTTCCAGTTGGAAACACATCTCTAGCGTTACTGCTTTGCATCGAATGATGCCCCGCTTACTGGGAGAACACCCATTCACTGAATGGACACAACACGGGAGCGGGAGGTGCTTTAGCATCACACTCTTTAGTGAATGATTATTTCACTAAGGCATTAATGATTACTGAAGTTTTCTAGTAGTGGTAGCGTTATCAGTTGAAAGCAAGGAATTTTGGCAAGATTCAGGTAATACATCCAATGAGCTATTCAAGAGATATTAACAGATAGAAGAGGAGTGCAATTAGCTTAGTCTCACAGAAGAAAACTTCATGCTGCTAGTAATCCAGGATGCTGATCTGCCACAGGTGTAACAGAGCTACATCCTCTCCCACCACACAATCACACAGATGCACAGAGAAGGGCATTTTTATTACCAGCCCGGCACCTGTAGGTTTTGGAAAGTAAGACATATGATATTTTAATGAGAACACTTTGAGTGGAGAATGGGGCGATGTTTATAATAAAACTGATTCACATGGGACAATGCAAGTGCTCAACATTCAGGCATCTCTCTTCATCCAAAAGACGAAAGTTACTCCCACTGAATAATGATATGAATACCTAAGAATTCCTGCAATATGCAAGTCATCTGGTTTACATCTACACGCTAACCCCAGCAGGATAAAAATTAAATTTTCAAGCAGCGTACATGCAGAGCACTCTCCAGAAAAATGCTAATTTGGACAGTCTCCATCTCAGTTGTAGTGGAGAACAAGCACTGCAAAGTCACAACAAAGAAAGAGCCACTTCAGATTTAAGATGGGCATGAAATTAAAACTCACTGTAAATATATATTCCTACGTTAAAGTGTATGTGTACTGAATTTCAACATATCCTAAATTTAGCAAGTCTGTCAAGTTTCCACCTATGAAAATTTCTACTGAGTTTTCAGTCCTTAAAAGAGTGGTTTATAATGACAGACTTTTAAATACAAATGGCTTATATAATAGCACAATGTCTACAGTATAACATGCAATAGTACAAATGGTCATTAAACGTAATAAAGACTTATTTTTCAGTACTCTGTACAAAGTCAAACAAGGCAAAAAAGATGTTCCAGACACTTTGTGGTTTTGTTTCTTTTTCAAGAAAAATGAATAAAAAATGTGAAACTGGCAGACAGACAACGAAATGTAAAGTTTCCATATTAAATACAATCGTCAAAATTCTTCACGCATACGCGCTATCCTACATCCTGAAGTTGTAGGTGGCCCCATGATGGACAATCTTAAGTCTTATCCTAAGTACCTTACTTCTTAAATTGCTAAGACAGGACTCGACGCCATTTATACATACATACAGTGATTAAATGCACTTGTTAAAAAATAAAGGCTTTTATCCAAGAAAAACATACAGGAAACATTATGGTGAAGAACGCACAGTTTTGCTGCAATAGCAAAGGGGGTCGAGCGCCTTGAAGGCCACCTTCTTGCCAGCAACAGGAGATGCTCTAACAGCTTGTCAAAGAAACAACGGTACTCGGTAGAAAGTCTAATATAGTAAACATAAAATACAGAGTTCAGAGATCTTTAGTGTTTGTGCATAACTTGCCACCCACTTCTCTCCCTGCAGACAGTGGGAAAAAGGGTACATTTCAGTTTTCATACTCACTGACTTAGAAATAAAGTAAGTCAAGCTTCCTACATGAATTCACACAGTGAAAAGTCCTTCCTCCAAAAATATACAGGATCACTCATTTTCATTCTCATAACCATTTAAAAAACTATTAAAACTCTGAATTCGTTCAAGCAGCATATTTTGCATTTGTCACCGGCAGGTTTGTTGTAGAAATCCTAGAAAGTTAAAATTATATCATACCATACAAAAACATGTAAACAAAATGGATATTTTTTTAAAAGGCATGCATGCTCTTGAAGAGGATTAAAAAGTGTTTATTTTTGGTAAATAAAAGGTATCTTCCTTAGCATTTTTAAAAGCACCTTAGTGATTTAGGACCCTAACCCCAAATAACTGTAATTTAGATTTGGGCTCCTAAACATCTAAATCAATTCTGTAAAATTACTTTAGCACTTTGAAAAATTTTTGCCATGTCTCTGATCTTGCCGAATTAGATTTTCTGTAACCAGCAGCTAACTCTGAATCTGAGAGAACATTCAAGAATGTCTCGTTAATGTAATTCAGTCATCAGCTGCAATTTTTTGGATCCTCCATAACTTAGTTTATGGTATCTATGAAAATTTTTTCCAAAGAAGATAAATATTTTGTGACACCACTTTACAAACTCCTTTTTCATAGACAACACAGGATACAACAATCAAATTTGAACAGGAATATGATTATATTATATCTTCCTTCTGAATAGCTACTAGTATCAAAGATTGTGTTATTTGTTCAACTTGTTAAGACTGACAAAAACAAACTTACAAAAACATCTGTAGCGCAGCATTAGGTAAAAAGAAGGAGCATTTTTGGCACCATACATTTTTAAAATCTAACCTTTTAGGCCCAAAGTCTAGCAAGTTAAATGTACACAGCAGCAGCTGGGAAAGCCTCACCTGAAATGCAACATTTTTAAAGGAAAATTTTGTGTTGAAGATGTCATTTTATGATCATTAGCTGATCTCCAAGTAATGTATACATTGGAATTTAGCCTAAATATTCATACCAAATGTTTATATCTATACCTTAGCACTCATATATATATAATACAAGTATATTGCACTGATGGAACTGCCAGAATCCATATAAATACAGTCAGGCATAAAATGTAGTGTCTTCTTTTTGCTCTTCATTTATCTTAGTATCCTGACCAACAAATTCTAACATTTTCTTTGAAATTTAGTTGCAAGGTTGCTACTGTACCTTGGGCCGAGGTGTTATGGTCTGTACCTATACTTGTAAGTATTATCCCTATGTTAAACGTGCTTTGCAATTCAGCAATACCTAGTGGATAGCTCTGTAAATAATTCCTTGAAAAAGGAGAAGCTTGCCTAAATTTTACAAAGTGCGTGGGGCAGCCACGGTTCTGTGTTTTACCACCAGGTGTCTCATTCTACACACCAAACCCACAGCATCAGAAAGTTTATTGAGGATCCCATTGGCACAAGATTTGCTAAAGCACTGGTAAAAATACCTCTACAGCTGGCTTTATTCTGTACTCAATTGCACAACTTCATGCAATTCACCGGGTTGGGTTTCTTTCCTCCCAAAGTGGTCTAAGGTATGCTGCAGTTGCTAAAAGGACTTCTGTTTTTCTTGGTCCTCTGTTTGTTTGGTCTAAGGTTGATGACATCTCCACCATTAAGAGTGCTAGAATTTTGGCTGGAGTGACTTCCACCAGCTGTATTAAAAACACCTACAGAATTTAAAGACAAGAAAAGTATTTGTATTTCTTTACTTCCTTCAGCATAATACATTAACACGTAAGACACGACACTTACTAAGGCATAGTAGTGCACCTCAAATGCATACTCTAATCTTGAAAGGCTTTATCTACTTCTGGGTCAATTTTGCAGCTAAATTTGAAATAGAGCCAGCTGGAATTACTAGCCAGGCAGTATTTAAAGCTGGTATACATCTACGTAATTGAAGGGCAGCATATGCACTCATCTGCGTATGCGTACACTACTAATTGCATGGTAACAAAGTTATGGTTAGTTGAGTAATATAATAAAAGAAAAAACATAACAATTTTAAAGTTACAAACTTTGCTGAGATAAAGGTAAGGAAAAAGCCTGAATAAAAAGGGAGTGCTTTAAGGAAAATAAATGAACTGACTCAGAAATGCTTTAAAGGAGGACTACAGAAGTTCAGTGTTCCCTTACAAAAGGCATTTTACAAAGACGACCTGATTACACACCAGATTCTTTCACCGCGAGTCTCCTGTAAATCCGCATCAAGATGAGTAACACAAATACTAATTGCATTAAAAAACCCAAGAAGCATCCTTTCTCAAGTCCTTACACAATATTTATTTAAACGAATTTACTAAAAGGGCACTTGCCAAACATTAGCTAGAAACTTTAGTACATCAGTTCGACAGTCTTTTCACTTTAGAGAGTCACAAAGTTATTTTACGAAAGGAAAGGAGGCAAAATCCTCAGACAGGAAGGTAATAATTAGACCCTGATTCACCCTCTATTAACTCCATAAGGAAACAGATGAGACCATAAGCTTTGATGGCAGAAAATACTGTTTCTGGGTTTTTTTATTACAGTATACATACCTATCTTGTTACTGCTTGTATGTACTAGTTCTGGATCTTCAGCTGTTTGTTGCTTGAGCCTTTGAAGATATTTATCAGCCAAATACTTAAAAACTAGAATGTTGAAATGAAAAAAGGTACTTCAGAGTATGCTTAAAAATCATCTGCATATCAATAATAATACCTTTGTATCAAACTTCTATGTGGTGACAAAAGTGCACTCAACACCACAGGTTTAGCACGATCTGGTAAGTGATTCTCTCTCGGCAGGCCTGCGTACCGGAGCAGAATCCAGATTAGTCCAGTGTCTACCCAGGTCTTACAGTTTCCAGTAGTGAGGTCATGCACAGCAGACAGAAACATCTCAATACTCCTGTAATAAAGCTGGCACATACATATTGCCAAATGTTCCAATTAATGCAACTTGGAACTCTGTAAAGTTATGTAGAAAATTAATATACATATATTTTGCAAAAAGTCTTAGAATAATAGCAGTCATATAAAGTAAGGCTATTAATAAAATTTAGCAGCAGCATTTTTCTAATTAACTCATGCTACCCTCATTTGTACTGGGATATCAAAATTCTACCGAGGATTCTGAAAAATCTACAACTACAGGAGAATTTTCAGAATCTGTATGTGTTATGATTATTTACATTTGTAATAAATAACTCATGGAAAGATGATACAGAAACATTTTCTCTTGCAGATTTTTTTTCCAAAGTGAATGATGTTAACAGAGAAGAAACAATTCATTTACTATTCACTTTGCCTGATTAAACAAAAAGTTATCAGAGACTGTAATTCATTATTATTCACACCTACCCCACAAAAGACAGTGACTGAATTTTATAACAGTACTCTTATGAAATTAAATATGTACATTAAAAAGTGCTACTTGGGAACCAGTAAACTATCACCAGCAGACAAAAGACTGCAAGAGATCCAATCTTTTGATGTACTTTACTTGAATATAACTAAACTGTGAAATAATTGTTTATATTGTTTATTAACTATTAATAATTACTAAATAATCTGTCCAAAAATTTGTATATTGCAATAATTGAACTTCTACATATAATTTTTTTAAAAGCTCAGTGCTTACTGACAGCCATTAGGACTAAGCAGCCTTAACACATGGCACTTCTAAACATTGAAGGTATGCACTGTTTGCCTAAGAGAAAGGTAAGACATACACAAAGAAATGGGCCTAACACACTGATATCAAGTAATTCTGGTTATGTTTAAAGCGTGCTGCTAAGAAATATAAAAAGGATCGCCAAGAGCATGCAACAACATAGGAAGTAACAGATAAGCTCAAAACTAGAGAGCTGTACAGTGCTACACAGCAGCAGGCAGGACAGACACCTGCTCTATCTCGTACCTTCAGTTACGTTTAGGTCTTCCTTCACAGACGCTCGGTAGAACCTTAATTTTAGCTTTTTTGCCAGTGCTTCTGCCTCTTCGCTGCACAATAGAAGATGACTTTGTAAATACTAATTTGTGTTATTTGTCAGCATTTATTCTTACAGACAAAGTGCTTCCTGGTAAGTTAAACATTGCAAGGTGGGTTAAGAAAATCAGACAGTCAAAAAAACCCCTGATGCTTAATTTCTTTACAATATCTCCACTATGACAAGAAGGTATTTTACATGCAGTTTCTTTATGACCAAAAGTGATTGCTTTTCAATATTTATTGACTTCATTAACTAAAATTTCCCAGGGTCAAAGATAGGTGTTAGTGAAACCAAAAGGAAAGAGGCTGTAATTAACAGCACTAGAATCAGAACAATTACCACTGCGAAGTTGAAACAACAACAACAAAGTAAATCTTAAGTCTATTTTAATGAAGCAGTAGACTATGCAATCAGACGAGTGCAGAGATGAAATCAAGAATTACTTCTTTCTAAGAAGTGAAAAAGAACTTGTGCTACATTTTAAGGAAAAGATGAAGAAAATTATGAAAATTTCACCAAGGTAGATCACATCCCCAGAAAGCTGAAGTTACTGAGGCAGACAGAGTATTCTGAGAATAAGATGAAGTTACTGAGACAGACAGAGTATCCTGAGAACAAAACCTAAGTGACACGCCATGAAAAAAGGAGGAGTTCAAATGCAATTTTGCTTTTCCTTTGAAAAATCCTCAGTATTCTTTGCAGAGGGACTAGAAGCTGATTTATGCCATCAGTGATAGCAAACAGAGAAGAAAGCAAGCCAGTGCAGGAAACAACAAAAAGAAGAAATAATTTAAATCTCTCAGGGAGATGGTATAAATAAAGAAGTAGAGAATGATCAACTTCATCATGCAATATTTTCTACATGATATGCTGTGGTAAATAAAAGTTAGCGTTTGTTAAGCTGATTTTACGGCAAGAATGAAATTGGTCACATATACAAAGGCAGAATGAACTGACAGTAAAATCTGTAGAGAAAAACACACTGAACAGCACCATGCACAGTTTGAGAATATTAACAGATAGAGTTATAATGTTTTGATAAAAATGAGCAATAAAAACAAGTGAGGCAAAGAATATGAAGATACTTTTTCAAACAACCTGTTTAATACTTCATCATTTTAGCTAGCATTCACCAGCCAAACTAGACAATGTAACTTCACTGGTGCACAGCACAGTTTCACAGTAACTGTAAATTTTAACAGGAGAAAAAATTTACAGTTTTAGAATTTCTGATTTAAACATAAAAAAAGAGAATCAATCATATCATGGCACAACCAAACTCTTCACGCTATTCCTCCATTTTTTGGCTGACTCTTCAGAAGGCAGCGTGAAGCGAAGAGAAAGCTCCTAGCTTGGCAAGCACACCTGCCCAACTAACTACACTCATGCAGCAATACCTGTCACCTGTGCTTCTAGGGCACATTTTGATGCAGAGTATAGGTTTGACAAACTAAGTATCATAAGTCTTCACCAGAAACTCCCATAGATTTTTTTTGTCTGAACACATGTATACAGGGGGCATATATTGTTCATTAAAAACAGTAAGATAAAACTCCTACTTCTTTATACAAGAGTCATCAAGAAGATCAATCTTATTCTGGACAAGAACTGTGGGAATGTCTCCAACTTCAGTCACAACTTTTTCCTTCCAGGTAGGGATTGCTTTGAAGGACTCTCTGTCAGTTGTAGAAAACACAAGAACACAAGCCTGGGCTCCTAAAAATATACAAATCAATTACAAATAAATACAAATAAATCAACAAACATTAAAAAGTAAGAATCAAATATCATATTTCAAATATGAGATTTTTCAAGGTCCTGCCATAAAAGTGCACTTATACCACCAGGCTGTGTCAAACCAGTAGCCATAAATTCCCCAAACAAAAACAGATTACCGTATTATTTTGATCAACATACCCATTCTTCATGATGGCTATGGGTCTGTTACCTTTCAAGCTATTTCCAGCATGGTGTATATATGCAGGAGAAAGGAATAGGAGGGGGTGTGGAAAGGACTAGAAAAAGGGAAAGGGAGGTTTGCTGATTGCTCACTGTTTTCCAGACAGCTTAATGGGGGCCAGAAGGCAAATATTTTTCTGTATGCAGTATCTGTAAACCACACTTGACATTATTCTTTAATTTGGATTTTGAAAAGCAGAAAACTTTTTCAGAGAAAGCTGTGAATATTTCAAGTAAATTGCTCAGTAGCTTTTTGGAGAAAATAAGTGTGTTTCTAATTCGTATTCATTCTATCACAGCACTATGGTAAGTTATATAAAATGTTTTGTACCATTTTTGTTATTGTTTTGTAACAGCCTTAACAAACAATAGTTAAAACCACATAGATACTGAGAAGGTAATTCCACAGCTGAAATATTATTGAGTGGTGTTTTGACCGTCCAGTCCCTTTGTTATCCTCAAAAACTACTTTTCTTTGCACATAAACACATGGAGAAACACTTTATTATTTATATGCCTTTAATATATTTGATATTTAGTAACAGACTGTAAAAGGAATAGATAGCTAATGTCTTTAAGACTCTAGTATTATCTTTTGGTGAGCATCCCAACTTAACTACATATAGCATGAAAAATTATTTCATCAGTATGAATTTTCTTTTATCTATGAGTTTCACCAAGTATCCTTCATTCCTGTATTCTGTTTGTCTTTGTATTTCTTAGACACAAAGCACTCGAGTTCTTTTATTAGGTTTCCTTTTATTTACCTTTCAAAGCCAAGTTCAGTCTACCTTTACAGAAGTTTTCCTATGCTCTTTAACATTCTTTCACATACCCTTAAGACCCTTCTGGCATGGTTTCATACAGAATAGTAACAACTGCCCTCGGAATTTCAAATCAAGCTCTACCAATAAAATAGTAGCTATGTAGTCTTCCATAACTTTCCCTATTACTTATGGTTTAAAGTTTTGTTTTTCCTAATGTCCAGACAATATTCTAATGTATGCAGTTACTCTGATGCAATTCCACTTAGAATCTTGTGAGATAGGTGTAAAATTAATTAGTCTTCCCAAAGCAGGCTATTTTGCATTTGTCAATGCTGAACTTAACCTATGGTCTCACAGTCTAGCTTAATAAAGCCTCTCAAGTTCTTTGCTCTACTGGAGATGAGAATATTTATTAAAAGACTCTCACCATCTGATAACATCATCTTGTTCAGTTTTAAGACTAAGAAATCCATTGTGAAGTTTCCACTCTAAGGCATTTTCACTTCATCTCTCTCCTTCCACTCATTCCTTCTGAATGCTAAAACACGGGGATAACTTGGTAATAGTAACTTTAGAGGGAAAAGTCCTAGCATGTGGTAGGTGAAAAGGGGGTGACTTACAACATCAGACCTCCTTATCTAATTTAGATATAATACATGTAGAATGCAGTGGACAGAGACAGTAAAAATAACTCAGCTTGGTCATACTGCTTTTAAAGAGAATTATACAATAGGCTCTAATTAGGAATCAAAATGAAATATTCAAGATTCTGACATTTAAAGGTTCTCACCGGGAAGTTAACAAACAACAGTAAATGAATCTCATCAAAAGATATACCTGTGTATCAACAATGACAAATTCTATACATATATACTACATGTAATTGTGTATTTCCAAATGTCTGCTGAAGGTTTTGGTCACTGGATTGGAAAAAGTATCAGAATTTACTAATCCAGTAACTCTGCAAAATGCTTATTTAAGAAGAGAAGAACAAAAGGACTATTCTTCTCATGCTCAATTCAAAACAATATCAAATGTAATCTTTCTGAAAGTATGCTTCAGTTTAGTGCAGAAATTAGTACGGCCACAGAGCTCACCAGAAGATGCTGCACGACAGAGTTCTTACTATGTAAACTATTTTCATCTTCCAAGAATATTGCTAAATACTCAATATTTAAATTGAGAACATAAACAAGTTTAAGAAATTGTAATGTCCATGAAGGAGCTCTAAGGAGAAAAGAAAAAGAAAAAAGACAAAAACCAGGATTTACACATGTAAACACCTTTCTGTATGCAGTCACTGACTGTATTCAGGAGAGTCAGTGACATTATCTCATCCCCTCCATCGGAGTCATACGCCACCTGTCATACAGCAGATTGTGTACAACAACAGACACCAACAGCAAGGCACAGGATAGTGTCAGACAGGAACATAACAGCTAAACCCAGGATGTTCTCTATGAACATTTTAAATCAAAGTTCTTTTGTAAGAAGCTGTTTTATAAAGTTACTTTAAAGCACTAAAGAAAAAGACATTGGATTTTTTTGTGTGCAATTACTACTTTGATAACCCCTGTATCTTCATTTTAAAAAGGTTCCAACTGGCTGCAGAATCATTGATACAATATTCCTACCTAGACTAATTCAGAAAAAAACTGAGAGAGTAGTGCTACCATCTGTATTTGACTGAAGTACAGCATAAGCTTGTCAGCTAAGTAGGTCTCAAAGATCTTCAGCAGACTATCTCATCCTCACAGACTCCGTAACCGTATTTTCTCCTTTCATAATGGTACAAAGCCTATGTAATAGAAAATGTGTAAAGAGATTCCTTGCCAGGACTGGACTCACACAGGGCTTTTTACCTATTCATTTCACTCTTCTGTTCTTTGCCTCAGCTTTTTCAGGCGATGACAAACCCCACATGTTCACTACAAAATTGATGGTGGCTGCTTCAACCTTAAACTGAGATAAAATGCAAGGTCAAATGATACCATCCTCCAGAAGTTCTTGTTTACTGATGATGGTCTAACCATTGTGGATCCTGGCTGTCTTTAACAGGCTTAGCAGGGTGTAAGGTCTCACTAACAGCATCCAAAAAGAGGGCTGCCTTGTTCCAAATTGGACCAGGACAGTCTTGCAGCCTCCCCTTTATCATCGTTACTGCAGCTGAAAGGGATGACAAGTGCAAGTTAGAGCAATGCTATGAAGGCTAGAGAAATATGAAGCCTAACTATTATGCAACAAAATGAGGAGCCTGAGAATTTGACTAATCAGCAACTGAATAACAGACTAATGAGCAAGGTGTCTGTTTTCCATCAAAAACCTAACAAAGGTCTACTCAAGATAGCAGTAGTAGTGGCTGAAAAAGGATGCAGGCATGAAGTGGTGTTCAAATACCGCCTGAGAAACATCTGTAACATGGACAGAACATGTGGTGCTGCTAATGACAGCCACCTGTGTATGTACCTAGCCAATCAGAAAATGTGTTATTTCCATTGGATAGAAACTGGTAAGAAGACACATGATACAATATTAAAAAAGAAATTATGAAATACATACAGAACTTCCTCCAACTCTTTGAATTTAGGCTGCTGGACTCCTTACATTGTGTGATCATGGGCATGCAGCTACACCAGCTGCACATATTCACCTGTACATAGAAAACCACATGACGAATCCACTGTCCACTCCAATTTTCTCTGCAAGGCTGAATGCATTTGGCCCCTGGACAAGAAGGGCTCAGAAACAGGCTCCAAAGCAGTCATTATGTGACCATGGAAGAGCAGCTGATCCCTGAAGAACTGACAATACACAAGGTTCCAGGAGAGAGTGAAAGCCCTAGTGTAATGATAGTGGGACAGTGACCTGTGGGAGAGGCAGATCTAGAAGTAACAGCCAACATCTATCTTACCTAACTTGGAGGCGTCCTCCCCTTATCACCAATAATTGGCAATGAAATCCTTGCTTTTCCAAAGTAAGCTTGACCTTTTGCTTCTATAATATTGTACGTGCAGACATGATGCTACACCAAAATTTCATTCCAGGCTCTTATACTTTCCCTTGTCCTTCATGAGTCAAAGTCTTGTGTAGAACAGGAGCTGTATCTAATAGCTTGAACTGTTACTACATCCATCACAGAGTCATAGAATAGTTTGGGTTGGAAGGGACCTCAAAGATCATTTAGTTCCAACCCCCCTGCCATGGGCAGGGACACCCTCCACTACACCACATTGCCCAAAGCCCCATCCAACCTGGCCTTGAACACTACCAGGGAGGGGGCAGCCACAACCTCTCTGGGCAACCTGTTCCAGTGCCTCACCACCCTCACAGTAAAGAATTTCTTCCTAACAGCTAATCTAAATCGACCCTCCTTCAGCTTAAGGCCATTACCCCTTGTCCTGTCACTACTTGTCCTTGTAAACAGTCCCTCTCCAGCCTTCCTGTAGGCCCCCTGTAGGTACTAGCAGGCTGCTATAAGATCTCCCCGGAGCCTTCTCTTCTTCAGGCTGAACAATCCCAACTCTCTCAGCCTGTCCTCACAGGAGAGGTGCTCCAGCCCTCTGATCATCTTTGTGGCCCTCCTCTGGACTCACTCCAACAGCTGTGTCCTTCTTATGTTGGGGGCCCCAGAGCTTGATGCAGTACTCCAGGTGGAGTCTCATGAGAGCAGAGTAGAGGGGGAGGAAAAAAATAGGAGAAGTAGTATCTTTCTCCGAAGAAACAGTAATCATCAATTATGAGTGAAAACCAGAAACATTAAAAATCCCAACCCCCTATTAGTTGCCAAAACCAATCATGAAATATAAAAAGGTCAGAGGACTATACCACCCTGAAACGAAACAGCACGGCATAACTATTATTTTATCTCTAAATGAGGTATTTTTTTTAAGATTTTGTACCATAGTAATAGATTTTTCCCAGCCATCAGGTAATTAGTTTGACAAGAACTGAATGATGGAATCTTTGCCAAGTCATTTGTATCTCTGATGTTAAAAAACAAAAAGGAAAGATTTTCACAGTCCCTGTTAAATTATATCGAAAGAAAGCCTAAGTATGCAATTTGTAACTGGCTAAATAGATAACCTACCTTTACATGACTGAGTAATATAGTTTCTATTTTATGAAGTACATACACTTTCCTTCTTACTCCATTGTGTTAATGTGTCCAAGGCAGTCTGTATTAGCAAGAGAACCACTGTGCCTAGTAAACTACCTTTCTGGGATGACTGGTGGATTGTTTTTTTCCCTTGGATTAACTTCTAAGTGCCTCAGCCATAGTTTTTGGAACATTGATGAATACATGTCTTACAGAAGTAAGAAGACACTTTTAGAGGGAAAAAAATAATTTTGCATTTGATTGTCTGAATGGCTATTGCAGGTATTTGTCTTGTTTTGTTCTATGTTTGTTAAAGGGCACTACTGAGTGTCCTGCATAAAGTGACACTTAATTAAGGCAAGGATCTTACACAAAGGGGAAAAACATTTAAGAACTGTAAAAGGTGAACTAAAAATGCTTTGCACACACACAAACTAACTACAATTCTTAACACAGAGATAGGAAAATATCTTAGAGATGCACAGACAAAAAAACCCCACAAAACAACCACCAAATAACAAACATAGTATTTTCACCTCTATAGTAGGCCTTAGTTATTGCATCAAATTCTTCTTGTCCCGCAGTGTCCCACAACATTAGCCTGACATCTTCATCATTAACTCTGAAATAAATGACATGGTTTTGTAATCAATACAACAAACAAGAGCAATTCAAAACAACATGAAAATACTTCTATGTCTACAATATAAGAGTAATTCAGTTCAAATTTAACGTCATTTAAATATAACGTAACTTAATTTGATAATGGTTCACCTCTGTAACATGCTATGGCAGTAATCCCTCAATTACATTACATGCTCTTTCCTGACAATTCATGTTACATTTTCCTCTCCTTTTCTTCTTCTTCCTCTACATTTCCCTCTATGAGGAAAAATAATATAGACTTCAGAACAAAACTGAAGTGCCTGAATAATGGTCCTTTTGTCTTTTTAATCAGCTTACAAAATTTATAGTATTTTCCTACTTGTCATTACCACAGTATTTTCCATTTTATCAAATCTAATTGGGTATTATCTGCTTATATTACATGAAGACACTAAATCTATAGTATATTTAATTATTTTTTTCCACAGTCATTTTAATCTACATTGGCTAATAAATTTGTGTAATCACTCTATCGTAAGCACTTCCACTTCCTCCACAAGAAATTAAAAATAATAATAATAAAAATCAACAGGTGGTAGAATACAAAGGAAACTTGTCAGAAAGCTTAGTATGACAGAGGTTCCAAATTTTATTTTGCTTTTGATTTGTAATTCTAAACCTTGTATGGAAAATAAAGCGATATAATTTTAGCCCACTGTGAGAGAGAGAAAACAACTCCCTTTATTGTGCTTTGGAGACAGCAAGCCTTGTTTCAAGCCTTTGTAAATCTCAGAATTACAACAGAACAAAGAAACAGAGGGAAAGGTAAAAATCAGTAGTATGGCATCTGTTTAATACATACTGGATTTGTCTTTCCAGGAAATCTACACCAATAGTTTTCTTGTAGTCTTTTGTAAAAATCCCCTTGCAATATCGCTGAATCATACTGGACTTTCCAACAGCTCCATTTCCTACTACCACCACCTTGATGGCCACCTCCATATCTTCTTCCAGCATCTTTGCAGCCCAAGTGACTCTCTAGCTTATTCAGGAAACTATTGATTCTGTTAAAAAAAAAAAATAGTAAACAGCTATGTTCATAAAAACACTGTGAATAGAAAGCAAGAGGAAATACAATCACACATTAGGAGTCACAAAGATTGTACGGTTTATTTTCAGCTCTACCAGACTGCTTAAGCAACCTTGGGCATGTTATTTAGCCCATCTGTACTTTGATTTGCCATTTATTAACTGGAAATTAATATAGCTCTTCATAAAAAATATCCTTCCACTGTAGAAGTGTATTGTCATATGTTGATGACGTTCCTGATGTTTCACTGCTATCACATACAAGACGCTCAACTGATCAACCTAGCACACGTAGCGTAAGTCTGAAGTACAGCAACTTCTAACTCCAGCCACTGCGCTCTTACACCTAGTTCAGATATCGTCACCTAACACCAACATTGATGCTTTGAAGACATAAACCTGTACCATTCTGTGATTATATCCCTTACTCCAGTTCTTATGAAGTTGTCTAAATGTGTCCTGAGGAAGTCAATAAAAATCATGATCAAATAAATTTTGTGCACTCTTATTAATTTTTAGCATGTGAATCAAAACACTAAACATATAATTACTGGGTAATTCTGAAGAAAACACGTTTTCCAAAACTCTTTTTTTAAAGAAGAAATTGAATAATCCAACTGTCTTAAAACATTTCAAAGTGTTTTAACTTTTAGATAATTTATCTTATCAACACACAATACACAAGTTATTTACATTTAAAAAGCCTGTATCGTAAGTATATTAGGTGTGACCACAATCTCACATCACACGGCCACTGCAAGGAAGCCACCTAATTTCTCTCTGATTTAATTAGCCGGAGTACACCATCCAATTAACCAAAGAAAACACCAAGTGGCTGAAGTAGACGGACAAAGTTCACAGTGCAAGCGGTTATAGCAGACACAGAACTCTTTATATAAACGAAAATTCCAGTGTGCAAAAAGGGAAAATAATTTACTGGGCTTACTGTAAAAATATTTCATTCAAGTTTTGGTGGGTTTCTTTAATGAGGAAGAAACAGAGGCGCACGTAAAAGTTGTTTCCCCCACGTTTTGCTGTGCTGGGATATTGTCACAGTAGCGCTTCGCATCTGCAGAGCGGCAAATTTCCTCCTAAGAGGTAAGTGGTTACTCTCCTTTGAAAGGAGGGGAAAATACACCTATTTTAAAGACCTCGCCCATCACCACACACAGGCAGCCCGTGCTGGAAGAGCTGGGCTACCCGATACCCTCGCTCCGGCTCACCCTGGCAGATAATGTTTCTGGACTGCCTTTGGTTGCATTACACATTCGTATACGCGGATTTTTATCAGGTATTCGGCAAGCACCGCTAAAACTGCCGCTACGTCGGCCCCCAGGAATCCGGATGGCCATTTTAAGCGAGGACCTACGCTCGGCAGAGACAGCCGTTCGGTAGTCTCCGGGAAAGGAGCTGCCCGCGGCCACCTCCCGGCCCTGCGCAGGGAACGCCGCCGCGGTGGCCGCGCTGAGGGCGGAGGCTCAGCCAGCCGCCCCGGCCCCCCTCCCGCGACCCCGGCCCCTCCGGCGCCCGCCCCACCGCCTCCCCGGCCCCGCTCCCCGCCAAGCCCGGCGGCACCCTCCCGCCTCGGGGCACCCCCAACCACCGCCGGGGCCCCGATTCGCGCCCGCCCGCGGCCCCTCTCACCAACCCCCGGCAGGAGCGGGGCGGGCGGCGCTCCCTCAGAGGGCACGGCGGCGGCTCCACCTCAGCGACGGCGAGGGAGGGAGGGAGGCAGGGAAAGGGAGAAGGAGGGAAAGCGAGAGGAAACCGCTTGCTGGGGCCGACCCAACCCGGACGCACATCCCGGCTGCCCCGCCCGGAAACGCCGTCAGGACTAGGGGCGCCGCTCGGGGAGGTGTCCGCCTGCTGCCTCCGCCCCCGCGGCCCCCGGCTGGGGAGGCGTGGGGAGGTGGCTGGGGCGCTTGACGGGTACGGGACGGGATGGGATGGGCAAGCGCGGGGCTGGCGGCTGGCCGGGAGCCCCTGCTGTGGGGTTTGGCTTCGGGGGCCGTTGGCCGCCCGACTCGGGGGAGAAGCGAGGGAGAGGTGGCAGATGGGATCTGCCTCTGTGAGAGGTTTTCATCTGGGTGCCTGAGGAAAGACCCGGGCAAGGCTGATCTTCCCGGCCCCCAGATACACTCATCCCTCCTTCACTCCCACCTGGCGGCCTTTGTTCCTCATCTCATCTTCCATGGCAAACAAAACTGTGTGTGGCCATCCATTAGCTTTCCTCAGGCTGTTCCTGTGGGTAGTACCCTTTTTTTTTTTTTTTAACCAAGGTGTAACTGTGCCTGGTCTCAGTCCGTCACCGTGGCACATGGTCAGCCAGCTCCCACATTTTTTATAAAAGATGGGGTTTAGCATAATAGATGTGATAGCCTTAAGATCTGAAGATGTTCTGTTGTGGGTTATTTTTGAAAGTTAGACTGATAAAAGGTGTCCCCTGCCTTAAAATCCCTTTCTCTCTTCCTATTGCAAAGCCCAGTTGTTGGCTGGGGTGGCTGCTCTTAGTGCCTCCTAGCACTCCTGCTGCTCAAGTATGGCCGAGGAACACTCGGGTATTACAAGTTCAGGTTGCTGAAAGCTGCCTTGCACAACTGAGGTCTTTTTATCCCTGTCCCATGCTTCCCAAGGCTATGTCTTCCCTCTAGAGCCAATTGGTGTTGCCTGTGCCTAAATAAATACCTTTTGGATTAGCGCATTTTGCAGCTACACCTCAAAAGAATAGTTAAATTTTATGCATGGTTTTTATTCTGAAATTTGTCCTTTTGTTAATGCTGACCCTGGCTGCTAGTCTCAGAGTCTGCCTGATGCCAGAGCTTGTGTGTGCCAAAAGGCCTTGAATTAGAGAGCCCTCCCATTAGCTCTAACAAAAATTTGTTACCTGCCTAATACCAAAGTTATTACATCAGAAGTGCACCTTATTGCACTTCCCAAGTTTCACCGTGGGAGACTTGAGGCACATGGCTGGGATTCATCTCACCTAATGCCTATATTGTAAACATTTGTATGGTATGGTTCACCTGCAGATGGCTGTCAAGTAGCCCAGGTGAACCACTCCCTCAGTTCCCTCCCTTGACTGGAAAGGGAGCCTCTGGCCACAGCTGTATAAGATTAGAAGAGGAGATATATCCTAAGTGCCCTAATTTAGGCAGTAAGTTAATGACTGCTGTAAATAATTTCGGTTTCTAATTTCCTGTTCTTTAAAATCCATATATTGGGTAAAGCTTTTATGAAGTATAAGGCTAGAACATGTACTATGACCTGTCTGTCATACTGGTGATGTGCAGATATTTCGTTGTGAAACCCCAATAATTCAGCGAGGCTAAACCATTCCAGCATGTCTTATGGGTATATTGAGAGCAATTCAGGAAACTTTTCATATCATGTCCCACAAAGGAAAGAGAAGAATGAACTGATGCATTCACAGATTTCAAGGCTTTAGCATATATGTGATTCGATGACTTGTGATGAGATCAGCCAGCAGCATGACTTGGTTGCAACTAAAAAATTGTATCTCTCTTCAATTTGTCTAAATTAAAATTCTAGTCACTGGATCTTACTACATCTTTTCATGGTGACTGACTAGCACCTAATCTTTTCCATTTGCAGGTATCAGGACGCACTAATGAAATCAGCCATGAAACTTCTGTTTGACAAACAGGATATCCCAAGCCCCATGAGACACCTATTGTAAGGCTAACTCTTCAGCATCTAGAGTACTTTCTGTGATACTCCTTTGAACACTTCCCCATATTTTGATGTTGTAAGCAGATACACCAAATTAGGAAGCATATTATACCAAATTAGATGTGCAGAGGTAAGGCAACTTCTTACCTTCTACTTTGTATTCCCATTTACAGAAGCCCAAAGGGTCATGCTAATCCCTTTTGCCATACCTGTTCTCCAAGGTCTCCCATTCAGACAGTTTTCTGTACAGTCTCCTGTGATTACTGCCTTCCAAGGCATTTTTTTAATGTAAGCATATAGCCCATATTCTTTTTTTTTTCCGGATGTATTATGGTGCAGTTAGCTACAATGAAATTATTTTGTTTGACTGCAAGGCAAATCAAATTGATCTATAACAGGAAAGTAATGCCGTCCTTTATTGAAGTCATATGTTTGCTAACAGCAAGCTTTAAATGAATATTGTTGTCTAATTAATCAATAAAAATGTTAAATAATCTTTCACCAAGAGTCCTTGGGAGTCCCATTAGAGTCACTCTAGTTGCTGATATCCATAATCACAGCTACATTTTGAAATCTCTCAGTGAGCCAGTTCAATGCATCTGCTGCATGTCCTGTTTTTTCCACACAATATATGCATTGTGGCCAATGTAATCCTGGAAAAAAAAAAAAAAACCAAAAAGAGAGAGCAACTTCTTGATATAATTTGTTTTCTGTGAAAATATGCTGCATGCTGGACTTTTAGTCACTATATTTTTGTTAATGTGATGAAAATATCTCCATTTATATATGTTTATATTTTACTGTATTAAATCCTTTTGAAGTTGGATTTTAATGTAGTTGCTCGTATAGAATATCTAGGAGCTGAACTGCATGCTAATAAGTCATTAAGAGTAAGATCATACAGCTGAAGTAGAACCTACAGTGTCAGAGACACAAGTGAACTGTGATGCGCTCCTTTGAGTGGATGACTAAGATCCCCAGTTCCCACAAGCTCCTAAACTTAGAGGGGTGACAGTGGACCTTGCTGTAGCAAGGCATGCAATGAGCTGCAGTGATTCCCTGTCCCAGGCTCTCTCTCCTCTGTACTCCACCTCTTGACAAAGAGATGAGGTTACCACTTGCCAAAAAAAATGCTTCTCCACAATTCAGCAACTCAGACTCATAGACACAAACCATCTGGACGTTTTGAAAGGTTTGAGTTGGAAGCCAAGCTTCACCTCTCAAATCTGCTGCCACTGATATTCTTCATTATTCTTTTCTCTCTCTCTCCCATTACTAAGAGCCTTGCAAATTTGCAATTCTGACTTACCATTTTCTTCCAACCTACTATTTCTCGTTATCACTTATTTTTGTAGATTTTATGTATTTTCCTCTCTATAGTATCAGAAGAACTAATTTTCCAAACAATGCCTGTAAAGAATCATCTGAGTAGCCTAAAATAAAAATGATCCCAAGCTTTTCATTAGATTACAAGCTTACGCATCACACCCAATATAGTGTCTTCTCATAGCAGTTTTATGTTTTCTTTCTTTCATTAAACAGAACATATGCTGAAAGTTGGAAAATAATACACAATCCAATCACAGGAATATCTAGGTATGAAAAAAACCATCCACTTGAATGCCACAGTGTAAAAGTGTCAGTAGCTATGAGGTTTTTTTTTACATAAAGCCTATCTGTGAAATATAAAGTCCCATTTTTTAATCAATATTTGCTTGCATTTTTGACACTAAAAATTTGTTCTACAAATAATCCAGTTTTGCTTGGCATCTAAATGGAAAAACAGGCAAAAAAAGTTCTTAGAAGCTATACCATTTTTTATTGTCATTTATTTTTAATTTTCATACTTTTCATTAATGTATCATATTCAATTTTAATTTTTATATACTTCACAAACATCAAAATATGAATTTTGAGTATATTCTTTTTGTATTTTTTGAAACTGATGATCATATGATACAGCCTGACATTGTCATTTTGTAATCCCAGGGTTGGGGCTATGTCAACGAGGTCAGAGAAAGTAAGAAAGATGTGTTGCACTGAAGTATTTTTATGGCTATTTTTGTAATTCTGAGCATACTAATGTTTATGACTGCAGTTATTAATGCATTGTTATTTAAATCTTAAATATGCCCAAACCAAATGTGATCTATGAGTAGAAGTTAATGAGCCTTGAGATGTTAACAGTTCTGAAGACGTTTCTCATGCTGAAGGGAATAGTTTCCATGCTTAAGTGTAAATAAAATAAATAAACCAAGATAAGTTGCTGGCAGCAGTGCTTTCAGCTAATTTCAACCAACATATTCAGCGATGCTGTTGAATTATCAGGTACAAACAATATGTCAAACAATGACAAAGTAGAAATTCTAAATACAGTTATTTCTGTTAACTCTATAGAGATTGATAAAAATATCAGAATACTTGAACTGTGTGCTCTATGGTTTTTGAGTAATAAAAATGTAAAGAGAAGAGAAATGGAAATATTTGAGGACAACATCAGGACTGAAACACTAAATATTAGATAATTCAGTTATAAGTATTGAAGAATCATGCATAGTTTTAGTATTTGCTATAGCTTACTTCATCTGGAAATGCATTTGCCCAAAGAAAATGCCAGAAGTGTTTAAAGTTGTTGCATTCAGAGTTTCTGATAAACTGATATTAGCTGAGTTGTTTGCAGTAATGGACTTGCTTCTCTTCCTGCTTTTTCTACTTTAAATATGTATCCGGTGAATGAAATACAATGGCTGCTTGAGAAAGAGAGATCTGCCACCAAATGAGAAGGAAATGAAGATATTAACCCAAATTGGGTAATCGTTTGAAAGTATTTCCTGGTAGCACAGAAAATGCTTATTTAACAGTTGACAGACGACAAAGGTGTGAAGACATGGATAGCAAAGGAGGGAGGAACTGAGTCAAAATTAGCAATAAAGAGCATGAAGTTAAATATTTGCTATGGCATTAGCACCACATTCCCCTGGAAAAGCAGGTTCTGAATACTGCTTATCAATCTTTCATGTGATGGATCTCCAAATCAAAATTTTAATGACCAGGGGCCAAAATGAGGAGTGCCAGAAGTAGAAATTTATTTGGGGGATAAGAAAACAAACCAAACATCCTTCTGATTAAAATTTGCCGCTGCAGGTAGCTGAAGAGAACTGTCTAAATGATGATCAGAAGGCTTAGCAGTCAGATTTTTTTATTAGTAATTCATTCCTTTATTTAAATTTGGCAGGATATGAAGTATATTGGACAACACAGTGCTTAACTATAGTCAAGCAAACTATAGGCTTCTTTTTACTTTCTTTTCAGGGAATGTTGTTGATTGGAGCATTACATCTGAATTTCCAGAATTTGGAGTGACAGAAATAAGTTTCAAGTTCACAGTGTTACATTTAGGCACCTGAGTTCATCTAAAACCATGTAACAGAGGCTATATGAGTTTTGGGTATGCCGAGGACTTACAGCTTGTAATGTATTTGCCTGCTTGCCAGATTTTTATTACTTGAGAAATTTTTCAGGGACTGGAATAATTCATAGTTGTCACATTAGAGAAGTGGAAAAAATCAGCTTTGTGTACAACGAGTCATATGTGTGCAAACTATTTTTGAAGTAAGCTAATGTCTTATGTGAGACTGGTGTAACCTTATTTTAAACCTGCTCTGTTAGATAGAAGGTGTTCATTTACTGTATTGAGCAGTCAGCATCTTTGTAGCCTTATTTTTGGAAGCATTAGTTCTCCACATTACAAATTTTGCATGCTGACGGGTGTCTTTGCAGACACTTGTTGCTAGAAAGCAGTTTAAATGTGAACTGCCACATTATGTGCTGTTATTCCAGTCCAGTCTGTGAAGTTTAGCCCATTTCAGACAAAAAATACCACAAAACAAGCTAAATGTTTGAGATTATTATAAACCAATTGTCTTTCAGAACATATATTTCTGAAATCAAGACACTGATAATCACGGTCTGAATAAAGCTTTGAAATATTGCACTACTACAAAACAACACAAGTATTTGGGGGAAATGTTGCTATGATCTACCAGAGTCAGGAAGAGACTTGTATTTACCATATGTTACAAATTTGTCTATGTGATATCTCATCTGGTTTCTGCTGTGACATGCCATCTGTCTTGTACTCAAAATCTATGGAAAAGTAACTGCTGAACTCTGTAAGGAAGAGATTGTGGATAAATATTTTGAGGTTAGTGCAGATCTGTAGGTATTTTATATTAACTTTGTATATTTTTGTAGACAACAGTTATCTTTTAGCAGAACACAAACCAAAATGAAAGTGTAGAATTATTAAGATGTTACCCTTTTGATATTTGCAGTTAAAGGAGACCTGTAAGGTATCTGTGATGCTGTGACCAGCCACTGGTAGATCAGATGGCAGACGGTATCTCATAAAGTATTCCATCTGCACTTACATTTTAAACTTCATAGCACTGTGAGATGAAGGTGTCCTAATATACAAGTTTATAGATGAAAATGTTTTACATATCAACTAGGATGTTTTTGGCAGAGATGAAAATGCTCTACTTAGGTTCTTACAGAAATAGAGATTTGTTTTTCCCCATGGTTAAGGCAGCAGTCATGTAATAGTTTTGGTAATGTGGGACTTCAGAAAGTTGTTCCTGAAGTATGTCAGGACTGAGTTTAGATTGGTTTTTAGATACTGTTGTACGTACATTTACAAAATTTAACAGGATCTGTTTTAAAAAGCCTGAACTCCAGTTATTGCCGTTCTCTTTACATAAACACAAAGAAAACAGTAAAATATAAATGAAGATGCCAAAAAGGACACTCTACAAGAGTGAGGCAGGATATTTTGCATTAGAGCAATCAGAAAACTCTCAGGCAGAATTGTCAAGAAAACTGGTGCAAGGATAACAGGTCAATTTGCTATGAAATCTGTATCATTTTACTTTAATTCACACTGACTTAAACTGAATAAACCTGCTGCAAATGAAATGAAACCTTGTATTTGATTAAGTGTACAGACAAATAAGTACCAAATGTTTTGACTTTACTCAGTAAAAAACAATGTTAAAATAAACTATTGGTATTTTTGTATAATGCTGCAGTACCCTTCCTTTTTCCTTCCAGCTTCACTTGTGGCTGACAGAACGACAGTCCCTTCTAGGCTCTGCCTCGGTGCTCTCTAATGAAGATCCTAATTTTCTCTGAAGCTCCCTTAAACGCTTATGGTTTGAACAGCGGAGCCTGAAACTGAAGTGTGTTAATTCCCATAAGGACAATAACCGTAAGTCACAATTAAACAGCTCTTCCCCCAGACTGTATGGCCTGGCCAAAGCACACCCCGTGCAGTGTTACTTCTGAGCTTCTAACGTGGGGCGAGGATGAAATGGCCTCTCTGGATTATAGAAACATAGAATGGTTTGGGTTGAAAGGGACCTCAAAGATCATCTAGTTCCAACCCCCCTGCCATGGGCAGGGACACCCTCCACTAGACCAGGTTGCCCAAAGCCCCATCCAACCTGGCCTTGAACACTGCCAGGGAGGGGACATCCACAGCTTCTCTGGGTATCCTGTTCCAGTGCCTCACCACCCTCACACTGAAGAATTTCTTCCTAATATCTAATCTGAATCGACCCTCCTTCAGCTTAAAGCCATTACCCCTTGTCCTGTCACTACTTGTCCTTGTAAACAGTCCCTCTCCAGCTTTCCTGTAGGCCCCCTTCAGGTACTGGTAAGCTGCAATTAGATCTCCCTGGAGCCTTCTCTTCTCCAGGCTGAACAACCCCAACTCTCTCAGCCTGTCCTCATAGGAGAGGTGCTCCAGCCCTCTGATCATCTTTGTGGCCCTCCTCTGGACTCGCTCCCAACAGCTCCATGTCTCTCCTGTACTGGGGCCCCCAGAGCTGAACACAGTACTCCAGGTGGGGTAATGTTCCCTTGTTGGAGCCACTGGAGCGGGGACTTGCAAGCCACAGAGGGAACTTGTGTGGTTCATACTCTGCCTGGAAGACTGAGGTGCAGATTTGTTTGGGGAGCAGAGCAGAGGGAGGAGAGCTAGAAAGCGTATCTTGGCTGCATGTAATTTTATGAAAAGCTTTGGGAGATACTTGCAGTATGTATTTACTAAGCCTCCAATTAATTAAGTGTTCTGGTTTTTGGCTAGGATAGAGTTAATTTTCCCAAGAAGCTGGGAGAGGGGACAGCCAGGAACAGCTGACCCAAACTAGCCAGAAGGGTATTCCATACCATATGGTGTCATGATGCAGGGAGGAAGGCTTGTTGCTTGAGGACAGGCTGGGCATTGGGTCAGGTAAGCAAATTGCATTGTATCTCACCTGCTTTGTATATTCTGTTACATTGGTGTTATTTTCTTCTTCCTTTGCTGTCCCAGTAAACTGTCCTTATCCCAACCCACAAGTGTTACCTTTTTCTTCCAATTCTCCTCCCCATCCCACCGGGAGGGAGTGAGAGAGCAGCCATGTGGTGCTCAGCTGCTGGCTGGGGCTGAACCATAACATTAAGAATAACTTATTTGGGATTAAAAGTACAGATTGGAACAACTGACAAAATGCAAAAATGTGCAAAAAGTCATTAAGTGTACTATTAAAATAACATAACTTGTTTTCTGAGATTTTATTTAGTGTTTTAATTAAGAATGGCAGAAATTTGCTTAGTCACTGTGAAGGAGATATTAATAGAAAATTAATAAATTACTAATAAATTAATATACAGTTCTGACAGTAGTTATGATTCTTTCTATGCCTACATAGTTATTTCTATTGTTCTTAACATGTTGTATCTTATACGTTAAATGCTATAGGCTTGTTTTAAATAACTGCTGAAAAGAGCAACAAATATGAGTTATTTGATAAAAAAGTTGATTCCTACATCCCAGTAGCTGACCTGTCTTCTGTGCCTTCTCCATAATGCTGGGGTTTTGTACATTTGCCATCGTGTAGATTTCTTAGGATTTTTTGTGTTTGTGATTATACAACATGATGAGCTTGGAGGGAAATTTATGTATATTGAAGTTGCTGTATATGTTTCATCAAAAATGAATTTTTGTAAGGAAATTATTTGCTGTGGGAATGCATTAATTGAGGTAAAATGTCATTTGGACAAACCACCTCTCTCTGCTCAAGTAACTTGAATCATATTTCTACCAGTATGCTGGAAGGACATACTGGAGGGATAAAAGATTTGAGTCCAGTCAGAGGAATGTGAACTAGATTTCAGTTTTCCAAATTATAGCTCTAAGCAGTGGGCAAGTCAGCATACAGAACTGCCAAAATGCTGCCTCATGCTTTGTGTGAGGTTGGAAGCTCACCAGATGATGACTCCTAGGGCAAACAGTGCATATTGTTCTTGTCTCACTGTCCTTGGGGACATGATGGCAAGAGTGCTTTGCGATAGGAGAGCTTAACTCTTCACCCTTTTCACCCTTGTACTATGTAGATTTTTAGTACACTTTCTGTTTCTTTATCACCTGAGTGGCATATGCCCTGTGACCATGTCAACATATTCTATATAGGGAGCCATGCCCGTCACAGCCCCTTGGCCTCTAATTTGCCCTAATTTGCTGATTTTTTTGAATCCTGAGTAAATGAAGACACTTTAAAATGGGAATTAGTTTTGGGGTCTAAAGCCATTCAAATAGGCCCACACGGGAGAAAATCTCTCTCTGCCATTTGTTATTGCCTGGTTCAGTCATCTCACTGTGCCAGCCGCTGCAAATCCTGACCGGGGCGTGTTACTCTCTGCCTAACTCTGGATCATTTCATGTATGAAATGGCCCTGATCCTGACCTGGTGATGTGACTTTGGACCTGCCTGGTCACCAGGGACTTGCCTGGGCTGTGACTGACCCTGGTTACCATCACCAGACCTGTGCTGCTGTCCTGGCTCAGGCATGGTGGGACTGTCCCCTTGCTAGTGCCCTGCCACCTTGCTGTTACCGCAGCTCCTGACTGGCCTTCCCTGGGAAGCAGCCCACTCTTTGCTTCTCACAAACAATTTATGGAAGACTTTTTTTTTCATGTCAGAGTTTTATCCTTTTTTACCTGTATTATTTGTTGGGGTTTCTTTGCTGCATTGTTTTCGTGCATCTAGATATTATGTTGAGCTAGGACTAAGAATATATATATATATAGCTGATTTTAGGAAAATAATCAAAATAATTCATAAAATAGTATTATATAGAAGATTTGTGGTCTATGGGTAAAGTCGGTCTTTTAGTGCTTTTGGAAATATTTGTCCAAGAAATCAGAAGTCACAGTGGAGGAGAAAAAACACCTGAAATCCATGAGACCGTAAGTCACTCCTGAACATCAGCTCGAAGACTTACTTTTCCTGTTTTCTGTTTCACATTCATACATTGCTTATTTATATTGTATGGCTGGTTACAGCTGAGACAGGGTTACAGGTCTTACCTCAGTATTCATTTCAGATCATAGAATCATAGGATATCCTGAGTTGGAAGGGACTCATAAGGGTCATTGAGTCCAACTCCTGGCTCCACACAGGACCAGTTGTATCAGAGCATATGACTGAGAGCGTTATCGAGACACTTCTCAAGCTCGGTGCTGTGACCACTTCCCTGGGGAGCCTGTTCCAGTGCCTGACCACCCTCTCAGTGAAGAACCTTCTCCTGATATCCAACCTAAACCTCCCCCATCGCAGCTTCATTCCGTTCCCACGGGTTCTATCACTGGTCACCACAGGGAGATGTTCATGTGCATTGCCAGATGACTACAAATCTCAGGAAAGCTCACAAGTTATTTTCCCAAAATGCCTTTTGGAGTCAGTTATATAAATTAACCTTTTGATGGAAAATATACATTGATAAAATTGATGTCATGTAAAATGTGACTGAAAAGAGGAGGAAATTACCACATAGCTTGTCACTGCAAGGCGTGGTAGGTTACCTGGTAGAGTGCTGCAGCTTACCTTACACAAGTAGCTTGTCTATAGCTCCTGTCAACAGAGGGATTGACTTTCTCTGCCAGGGGCTCTGTTGAAATGAATACAGCTCACGCTTGACTTCCTAGTGGCATGGTGAGTCATTGAACTTCTGCCAAATGAGCAGGCCATAGCTTCAAAGGAAGCTGTAAGTAACTTATATGTAGAAATCCACCATTGACCAACATGTCAAAATAATTTGGGCTGAAAAAAAAATCTCTCCACTGATACCAGTTGGATTAGGAAAAGATTGTATTTAGTCAAGCATAACTATGGTCATTTTGCTAGATTAGAGATGAGATTTCTTTATCTTGAAAATGTGAGGGTTTGTACATGAGGGTGTCACCAAATCCAAATCCCAAGTCCACCTCTGAGCAGTACTCTTCATTTGGGGTATGCTGCGCTTCCTAACTTCTCCTAAGTCCACAGGAACACAGCACCCAACTGATACTGCTTATCTCCACTATTAACAAATTCACCTTTGTAAATTCTGCTGTCAGAAAATTGAAATAGCCTGTTCTTCCAGCCTGAGTGGTATTTGAGACCCCACTACAAGGCTAAACCCCTTTCTTCTGACACTGCATCCATTACATGAGATGCCTGTCCCATATGGGCCCAGAGATAAAATAAAAGCCTTGTATTTTTTTCCCCTCTTTTCCATACACTCTTGCTCCCATAGTGTACTGAGGGTTTTGGTTTTATTACTGGATTGCTTTTCAAGCTCTTCTCCCCCTAGAAAGGCTAATGAAACTCAGTAAGTGCCAACGTGGGTCTGGAAGGTCTGAACAGTTGGGATAACTAATCTACTTTCAGGTTTGTCTTTTAGAGCTTTGCTGCAGTACAGCCTTCAGTAATAAAAGACATATTAAGCTCCATAAAATCTTCTCAAAAAGCAGTAAAATGTTCTTCAGGAAAAGACTTTTAAATGGGCAACTCTAACAATGTTATACTGAATATCTCCACCCCCCGGAAGGAAGAATAAAAGCAAAATGTACTAGCCAAATGGCAAGGATCAAGAGCCCAATATATCTCTTTCTCATTATATGAGGTTTTTAAAAGGTGACTGGGAGACTAGGGACCACATTTTTATTGTAGAGTCACAGGAGAAAATTAAAAAATGGCTCTATGAAATGTTCTCACTAGCTTAATTAAGAGACATATAATGAAGCACTTCATCCGGCTGGCTTTTATAGCCAGTGGCAATAGTAAGTCTTCTAAAAAGATGCTAAAAGAGAAAAAAGGAAATATTGCATCTACATGTTGTGTGGGGAGAAGCTGTGGCATAAAGAGGATCAGTTATCTTGAAATTTCATGTGTAGAAAACTGAAAAGATTCTTTTTGGTGGCTATTTCAGACTTAGAACTTTGCTATTTTATCTTGAAATCACAATAATTTTTGTGCTGCTTATTTTCATGTCTATTTACTGATATTTGATACCTTCAGGTAAATACCAATCTTCCTTAGTAGCCTCCTTGTGCTTGCAGAGTGCATATTCTTGCTCATCACTTAGACACCACACACTAAACATAGTCAGTAACAGTACTGACTGTCTTTTCACAATCATTACATGTAAAGAAGAATCTTTGACAACTGAAACAAAATATTTACATCACTTTAAAGACCAGTAAATGCATTAGAAATAGTTTAAGGAAGTTAGGGCAAGTTGTGGCATGCCTGCAAAGAAAGAAATCAATGAGTTGCATTTATATGATAGATTAAAATGAAGGCATTATTCTGCAGGAGGTGGAATTAGGAAGGTGGTGTAAGTAAGCTTAACTTGGATGGGAAGATTCAAATCAGCTAGGAAAGTTTGGTTTTCAGTACCACAAGGCAGAAGGGAAAATATGGAATCTGAAAATGTCTTTTTAAACGTTGACTCTTGCTTCTCATAAGAGGTTAAAACAGAGTTTATGTATTTAGGTAAAGTAGATCCAGATTGTCAAATGTAATTATTAATTAGAAAAAGACCAAATTAAAAAAAATACAAAAAGATTACAGAAATGCAAAAAGGTATTACTAACATGCTAATAAAGTTATTTCATTGGCAACCCCCTTTTTGTTATGTTTCATAGTGTCAGTGAATGAAGACTTTGTTACATTGTCTCTAATGTTTAAGTAAACTGAGGACTGGTAAAAATGAAGCATATGTGAGACAGAGAGTCATTGCTTTACTTAAACATTATGAGTATTATAACAAAATCTTCAATCATTTACTTTAGGATTTTCTCTGGCATACTCTAGAGAAATAAAGACCGTAATTTTGACAATCTGACAGGCTATGTTTTAGCGCCTGTTATACAGAAGCTTAAATTCTGTCAGGAAAAAAAAAAGCAACCTTTATTCAGTGGGCTGTTAAACATCATTAACTCCTTGGGAGGTCAGTGGAAGCTGAGCAGGGACTCTGCCTCCAAGGAGCAGTCTGCTATCTGTGTTCTTCAGCCCTTGGCCCAGATTCATCCCCTCCTGCCCATAAACATGGACACCTAAACTGGGAACTCTTTGTACAGGTATCAGAAAAAGACAGACAAACAGGGAAAGAGCAATTCAAGTAATATTCAAAATTGTTCTGTGCATCTGCTTACTCCCCCCATTGATTACAGAATCACAGAATGGCTGAGGTTGGAAGGGATCTCCGGAGCTCATCTGGTCCAACCCCTCTACTCAAGCAGGGTCATCTAGAGCCAGTTGCCCAGGACCATGTCCAGATGGGTTTTGAGTATCTCAAAGAATGGAGACTCCACAACCTCTCTGGGCAACCTGTGCCAGTGGTCAGTCACCCTCACAGTGTAAAGGTGTTTCCTGATGTTCAGAGGGAACCTTCAGTGTTCCAGTTTGTGCCCATGGCCTCTGGTCCTGCCACTGGGCACCACTGAAAGAGCCTGGCTCAGTCCTCTTTGCACCCTCCCTTCAGGTATTTATATGCATTGGTGAGATCCCCCCGAGCCTTCTCTTCTCCAGGCTGAACAGCCCCAGCTGCCTCAGACTTTCCTCACAGGAGAGATGCTCCAGTCACTTGATATCTTTGTGGCCCTATGCTGGTCTCTCTCCAGTACGTCCATCTCTCTCTTGTAGCAGGGAGCCCAGAACAGGACACGGCACTCCAGGTGTGGCCCCACCAGTGCTGAGTAGAGGGGAAGGATCACCCCCCTCTACCTCCTGGCAGCACTCCTCCTAATGCAGCCTTTTGTGGCACGGGCACACTGCTGGCTGATGATCAACTTTGTGTCCACCAGGACACCCAGGTCCTTTTCTGCAAAGCTGCTTTCCAGCTGGGTGGCCTCAGCATGTACTGGTTGGTGCCTGGGGTTGTTCTTCCCCAGGTGTAGGACTTTGCACTTTCCTTTTTTGAACTTCATGAGGTTCCTGTCAGCCCATTTCTTATTTAGAAGAAATTTATAAGAAACAGAGAAATAAGAAACAAATTTCTTCTAAATAAGAAATTAATTAGATAATGGAAGCTTATAGAGGAAGGATGCATTTGTTCTATTTCCATTTCCCTTTCCTAGGGCAGAGCGCCTATGCCTAAGTCATTCATGATAGACATTTGTCTTGTTTAGTTTTAACAAGCTCCAGTAATGAAAACTGGGCAAGTCCCCCCCAGACACTTCTTTAGAATGACTTTTTTCCTTATGTCTACCCTGAAATTTTCCTTGCTGTGATCATTGCTTTTCCTCCATGATGGTTTTTGAAAATCATGAAGTTCCCACTCTTCCCTATCTGTCTTCTCTTCATTAAGCTAAACAACCCCACTATGTCTTTTTGATTTTAGATCTTTGATTTGTTGTTGGACTCTCCAGTTTTTGTGTACCCTTCTTGAAATATGATGACCAACTGCAAAACCATATTCATGGCCTCCCTTGTGGACTTGTGGTCTGGACTTTTGATGATGGCTCCTACTGAAATTTAACCCCTCACCTCCCCCCAAAAAAACCCCGTGAAAAAAGATGAACTACCTTGAGCTGAACAGCCATGCAAAAGACTCATTGTGCTCATCAAATTCAGTGAAGGTTCATCCAGTTTTCATCATAACAATGCAAAAGACAGAGACCTGGGCTTTTGTTTGTTTTGGAGTAGAAAATCTCAAGCTTGCTTCCTATATCTCTAAAATAATATGTATCAGCTAACTGTGATTTTAAGCTGTGTCTATGTAATGTTGTTTCCTTGCAGTCCATCTGCAGAGAACTTCATATGTACACTGCATAAAAGCAAGGGTGGGCATCCAGTTTAAAATTATCATTTCGACTACCTCTGTACTCAGCAGAAAAAGGGAGGACTCCTAGAGGGTGATTCATAGTGGGATAAAGTAAGTATCAAAAATATGCTAGAGATCCTTTGCTGTCTGAGACCTCTCTCTCTCCAGTAACCACTGAGGCAGCCAAGTCAATTAGCTTAAATTAGACACCTAAGCTTTAGATGGCTAAATTAGGTGAGTGAAAGTAATTAGCAACAATATTCTATTTCAGAAATTCTCATTACTACTGCAAAAAAATTACTACTGCAAAAGATGACCTCATGAAATATTATCCTGCTGACTGCTTTGTCCAGTGTAACTGAACAAAAATGCTTGTAAAAACAAAATAGGCGCAGTTGTGGGCTATCTACTCCATAAACTACACACACATTGCAACTAATGACCTGTGGTGAGTCTGCTAAAAATGCCAAGGGTTGAATCACTGCAGTATAAGCAAATTGGGTGGTAGGAATTGGCTGGTTTTGCAGAGATTAAAAAAATAATATAAAACATCATGTTGCAAAAGATTTGCTTCAGTCAGGCTTCTGCAGCACAGACTCAGAAATGTGCAATTTCTCTCAGTTTACACAATCATCACCAGTGGTTTATACAACACATCATGGATTTGATTGTTCAATAAATTACTGAGGTTAAGAGTAGATTTCAGAAATAAGGGTACATCAGTTGTTACGGTCCCTATTTTGAGTTGGTTTGTTTGGGTATGTGTAGCCATACCCTGTGATCCTCTACAAGCAGGATATGCACAACGTACGAGTACTAAGCAAGTGCTTATCAACTCACACAAAAAGTAGCTTGTATTTAATGACCCCTTAGGTTAAGGATTAATACACTCACTGCTCCAGGCATGGCATGCAGGGTCTTTCCTGCCCAGCCAGGTATCAGTCATGATGGGGAGGGCAGGCTGGTCCCACACCTCCCCGCAACGGATGCATGGGGCTGCTGAGCTGCTACCTACCACCAGCTCCACCGACACTTGTGACACTGGTGACTTGACCCAGCAGCTCCTGACTAGTCCATGGGCCAACAAGCCTCCCTTTCTTTTTTAATGTAGGATTATACACCTTTCCATGCTGGTGTTTTCCCTCTTGAATTCTTGACCTGCTAATAATCCTATCACACCAGTACCTGTAATTTTCATTTTTCTCATCTCTGTACAGACTCTCAGCTCATTTTCAGCAGTCTGAGCAGAGGTTGTGCAGCTGTGGTGTCAGAGCTGGCCCCTGGATCCTTGGTGCACAGACTGCTAAAGCCCTGGTGATGGGGAAAGCTTGCAGCAGGGTACAGAAAGAGAGACAGGGTTCAGTAAACAGGATACACATTATTAAGGTGATGGGAGAGAATGAATTTGGAAAGGGCATAAGATGCCATTCTTCAGGGCATGCACCAGCTAAACAGCAAAGTTAGGAAGAAACTGTCCTTATATATCAGTTCTTCCATGACTGATTCTGTGGAAATTTCCTTTGCAGCATCTGGTACCGATCACTGTCAGAAACAGATTGCATTAAGTAGACGCTTGGGCTGCTCCTGTATTTGCAGCTCCTGCCCTTTTCATAGATGCAAGTATATGTAGTGATAGGACAAGGGGTAATGGTCTTAAGCTGGAGGAGGGCAGATTTAGATTAGATATTAGGAAGAAATTCTTCAGTGTGAGGGTGGTGAGGCACTGGAACAGGTTGCCCAGAGAGGTTGTGGAGGCCCCCTCCCTGGAAGTGTTCAAGGCCAGGTTGGATGGGGCTTTGGGCAACCTGGTCTAGTGGAGGGTGTCCCTGCCCATGGGACCCCTCTTTGAGGTCCCTTCCAACCCAAACCATTCTATGATTCTATGATTCTATGTGTAAAAAGACTTACAACCAACCTATGTTCTGTATTGCCCTGATGTGAGTGAGTAGACAGGTGTAGAGAGTGATGGTAAAAGATGTATCAATGGCTACCGATGTTTTGCACCAAATAGTTCAACATTTCATTTATCAACATTACAGATGGAAACCAACCCACTTTTACTTCATTTGTAGAAGGATATCTATCTGTTCACATTTTTATATCACATTTTTATGTAACTGATGTCCTTGGTGATGGTTGCTATGAAAGAATTTTGGCACTTTACAATGTCCCACTTATGGGGCTAGTGCACAGTGGTCCTCTTGCTTTAGATTTATATTTTCTACTTTAGTAGCTTTAGATTTCTTTCAGTACTGAGGCTCTTTGCCTAGTGATGGGTTATCAGTCACCTTAGCATTAGTAGGAGTAAATTTTTATCTTTGCTATTTATTATGTTGCCTTTCTCTTTAGCGCTTGTCTCTCTTGCATTTAAAAAATATATGAAACTGATTTCTGTCCTAAAGCATCACACAGCTCAAACTTTTTTGGAAGAAAAAAATGTCAAGAGGACATGTTTTTGTCACTTACAAAAGGGATTCAATCATTACATGTTTTCCCTCATATATGAATTTATAATAGTTAAAGCTAATGCTACCTTCAAGGTAGAATAACTATGGTGATGCAAAAATGATGCCTGTGGGAAGCCCACTGACTGGATCGAGTCAACCCTGGCTCTCATCCAGGGAACTCCTTTGTTTCTCAGTAAGAGGGTTTCAGAAGTACCATTTGATCCTCTTCATTTGCATGTGACTTTTCACGTTCCTTTTTGCTTCCCTACAAACAGGAGATACTATTTATTATTTTCAGATTGATATAACAGTAATGAAAGAAATACCTTCATGCAAATCAGGGTAGACTGTTGCTGTGAAGTCTGGAAAATTCCAGGCTAGAATAAGTCTCGCACAACATTGCTGAGTGTGATTAGGTGATGCTAAGGACTAAAAATCCTGTGGACTTTGCTATTTCCTTGAGCACTTCCTTCAGATCAGCAGCCTCTGCACTACTCTGAGGTAGCTGGGATGTCTGGATATCTTGGATGAAACTGCTAAGTAGATGTGGATAGGCATATCAAGGAAATTAAGAGGATAAGCTGTTTTAAAGCCAGGACAAATGGGTATGATCTGGTAACTAGAACTGAAGATTGTTTGAAGGTGGTGTTTTGGGGCAATGACTATGAGTACGCATGGAGGTTCAAGTTGCTAAGGCTCCTAATGTGAACTGAAAGTCCAAGGAGGGTTGGGGTTCAGTTGCAGAAGGAGCCCGAGACTTCAAGCTTACATTGCTGCTCCATCTTTTCTTCTTCCAACTTCATGGCAGGGATCCAGCATGGGAGGCAAGGAGACAGAAAGTGTTTGCCTAGTCATAGCGGCTCCACATACCCTGAAAACCAGTAAGTATATGCAGGAGCTTAACATTTGAAGGCAATACTGAAGATACTGCTATCTGCCTCCCCGTGCTGTGCCTCTCACTCAGTTGCATGGGAACAACAGTTTGTGTGCTCACAATGGAAATTGGACGATGAACTGAACTAGTGTTCAAAAAACACTTTTTTCTTAAAGTCAGATCAGTTTCCTGATCCACTTCATATCATCACACAGGGATAGGAGAAAATGCCTATGTTAGCATCACTGCTGAATTTATCATGAAGTGAAACTATGGTGTGAGAAACTATGTGAGATATGGAATATTCTATAGAACTGAATTCTGGTAGTCATAATTCTTAAGGACCTTACAATAAAATACCTTCTTCTTTAAGACATACAAGAGAACTGAGAAAGCAATATTGTGACAAAAAGTCTTGTTTTTTCCTCATCAGAAACAATGTGCTGTTAAGTTTGCATGATGGCCACCATATCACCTACCAGCATTGTCCCCATTCCATGTGACGTACTGTGGTGAAGACAGGGACTTACTATTTGAGTAGCAAATGTTGTCTACACAGCTGATCTCTGCTGACTGCCTTTGCAGACTGTTGCTAATGCAATTGCAGAAGAATAATTCTCTGTCTGCATTGGCAGCTGGTGATGGTGGTGCATGATTCCTCCTAATAAGAGTAGATTCCAAATAATATAGATAGAAACCAAATAATATAGATAAACATCTCAAAGATGGTAAACGTTAAATGCATTGTCTGAAAATTGGCAACTAAGTAGACGAAAGAGACCCAGATAAATGAATGTGTTCACCACAGACAAAAAAAGCAGAAAATATCTGTCACTTTTGATAGAGCCACTACTTAGCTTATCAGTGTCCAGGCTATGCTCAGCACATGTACGGTCTTCTTCTGGCAGCAAGGAAGAAGAGGACTTACTTAGGAAACAAGAACGGGGAAGAAGGTGAGGTGGTTGTGTGTGAAATGGAGCACAGGGTTGAAGGCATGGTAGGGATGGTGATCCATAAAAAGCCAAGTTGTCTGTCTTCTCTGAATCATAGAACAAGTGCTGTCCTTCTAATGCCATAGAGAGATCAGGAATTAGACCAGGTCCCAGATGCTTCAGGGAGATCATCTTTATTCAATGATCTATTCCCACAGCCTGTGTGGGTCACTCTGCATTCCCAGCTGGAACGAAGCTACTGAGAAATCCAGCTCTCTACACCACAGCAGGCAGTGCTAGCTTTCTAGCTACACAGGGCTGGAATTAGTAGTTTTGAAACATCTGTGTGGAGTAATGGGTATGGAGAGGAATGGATAACATGGCTTGTTATCTTTTCCCTTCTGTTTTTAGTTATTTCAATTCTCAAGTGGATCTAAAATTCCAGAAATAGTGTTATTAATGCCTGTAAGAAATACAAGATACACTATCTTGTCAGGTTTGCTCTCCTGAACTTTTGGTTTACTTACCTACAATTATAATTGCAATGAATAAGCCAAAAACTGAGACGAGAAACTGGGCGACCATGTCACACTTTAATGAGCTGAAACTGGTTTAGACACCATATCACTGACAAAACTTCAGCCCAAATATGTGAGCGTTGCCTCAAAATGTTCTTCCAGCTGACTGCCAAAGGCTTTTTCTGTATTAAATGAGACTCCCATTGTTTGATCGATTTTTTCATAAATTTCAATCCTGACTTTTTTGTGGCTCATGTAAGTACTGCTGTTATCATCCTAGCCTCTGTGTCTGTAGCCCAAAGTTGTCATAACTTGTCTGTACTACTTCGTTTGTTTTAAATGTCTGTTTTCATGAATCTCATATGTAAAAAAAGAAAATTCCTTCATTATGTTTCTAAACTTTCAGGAATTATTAAAATGCAAAGAAATAGAAAAATGTAAATTATTCACAATTAATTTATTCTTTGGTTTTTTTCAGTCTGTAAATGTGTGCAATAAGAAATAGCAATGCTTTGCCTCCCAGGGTCAGGATGTAGGTGTTTTTACAATATTAGTCACAGAACTTATTGCATATCAAACTATTATTGGGGCATTTTGAGATGTTGATGCCACGACATCTTTCAGACATGCTGGTTTATGTGTGTACAATGAATTGCTTCTCCAAGAGCATGGCTCCTACACTCCACTGCAATACCAACAATAAGAAGGAGGAAAGCTAATTTGCTGCCTTTATACAAATATTCTCAGCTAAAAATGTATCCAGCATACATAAAGTCTCTTCCTTTTAAAAAAAACCCAAAGTTTCAGATAGTTGAAGAAATCTGAGTAACTCAGCTCTAGTCAGGCTTGTGTAGCAAGCACAGCTGGACTCCAGACACTGACTCATTCTCCAATTACCACTACCCAGCTTTTTTTCCAAGCGGCTCTCTTCTGCCAATAAATCTTCCAGCTTCCCATGATGTACTGTCAGGCTGAGATCATGTCAATGTAGACATAAAAACTAAATCTATGTCCACACCCATAAGGAGGAAAATAAAGCAAGAAATTTTGAACTAACTAGCACCAATAAAAGCAAAAAACCCCAAACAACTGGGAAACATACAGACAACTTTAGAACTTCCTTGTGTAGATCACAGTGGAAATATTCTGCATCTGTGTTTCCCAGGCCACCCTCTGTAAGTCTTCTGTATTTCTGTTGGAAGCAGGAGAGGAAAGCAATTTGTAGTTAAGAAAGGCTACCCTTAGTTAAAAGCAACAAGACAATAAAATTTGACTTTGTAAGATGTTACAGCCAAACTATAGGGAAAAACCCCCTATGTTTTGGTAAATATAAGAAAATTAAAAGTAGTCTCTACCAGCCCCAGTCTTGCTGTTATAAGTGAATAAATAATTATTGATCTGAAGGACCGTTTGCAATGTCTTGCTGCAAATTTCAGATATGTAATATGTTCCACATTCTTGTGACCACAGCATGTGGGCTTTACTAAGTTTTAGCACAACCAGATCTCCCTTTTACTTCAAGTTTACTCCAGAAAATTTGGATTTGAGTTTAACCGAAAGATCATAAGATCCACTCTTTCCTAAACCAGTTTTCTTAGACCAAATTTAGTTGTACGGATCTATACGGTGGATGAAATTCTATGGCCTGTCATATATAGGCAGTTTAAATATATTTCCTTCTGGCTCTAAAATCTATTAAAGCAAAAAAAGTAAATCATAGAGCATATTCCATTTTTTCTAATTGTATGACCAGTCTCTTTCTGTAGGCCACCAGCAAGCACCTTACAGTCAACCCATCATCAGTAGACCGCAACTTAAAATAGGCAATTGTCACTGATGGAAAATGTTCTGTCAATCAAAAAAACCTCAATTTCTATAAATTGTTCTGTTGAATTTCCAGAGCTATCTCATTTTTAAAGGAGTTTTTACAGATATCCAAACATTCTAGCCATCTGACTTCTTAGTCCTGTGCAGCATGGGAAAGATAATATTCCAAAGTAAAAACGTGGCTGAAAAACCAGCTAGTTTTTCAACAAATTTGTATAAAAACTTGGTTAGTTTTGCAAAATCTCAGCCAGGTATTTTTTTCAGTCTTTTCAAAGCTCAAAAATGTCAAGGAGAATGAGTTTCTGACATCTTCTTTGGCTGCTACTGAAAACTCATCTGTATTCAGGCTATTACACTTGAACTTTGAAGAGTCTGTCACAGCAACCTTAAAAAAAAGTTAATGAGTCCAACTTTAGCTTACTGAGGGAGACAGGAACTTTAGAAGTCAATGCAGGTATTTTTATACCAGGCTCTGAGGAAAATGCTCAATAAGAATCATAGAAGTAAAACACTATGAAGGAGGATAAATGTAATGGGAAGTTATGCTACTATTTTGCCTCCAAAGCCAATAATCTGTAAAAGCAAATGTATTTGTAATTATCTAAAATGTCATTACCTCCCCTCCTCTTTTTATGTGTCACATCACTGAATTTTCAGAAAAGCCTTTTGTCTGATGTGTTCCTTTGAATTTCAGTACTGTCTGGAGACTGCACCAGGAAGGTCCAGCTGTGCCGGCGTTGCCTACTTGGCCTATGCCTACGCTTGGAGGGGCAGAGGGCTGGGAGGTGGGAGCTCTGCTCCTCTTCCCCGGACAGCCTGAATTCCTTGGATGGCAAGGCTGAGATGGAGCCACAATGACAAACAGGGTCTAGATCGCTTTGGCTGTGACTGCTGAACGGGGAGCGCCTGGAGATGCAGAGTAAGCAGGTAAGTAAGTCTGATGCTGGTGAAAAGAAGTGTGGGAAGAAATAGGGCTGGCTATAGGGCTGCGAGGGAGGGAAAGAAGTGAACTATGGTGGCATTATCCATGCCACTGGGCTGGGTTACTACTGGTACTCCAACTACTGAGTTACTGCTACCTACAAGTGAGGGATGCCTAGGCAGGAGACAGAGCAGGGGAAGAAAATACTGAGGGGATAGGGAAAATGAGCATCACAGGTTCCTCGGGCCCAGAAACTGTCAGAGTGAGTGGACTGAGATGTTTTAAGTGAACTGGGATGGCAGATGAGGAGACTGAGGAGGTAGGGATGGCAGCCTAACCAGCATACCTGTGAGGACACCTGGAATTGTCCCTCTCCTTTTGACACTGCCTGCTGTGTAGTCCCTTCCTATAGTTTCGGCTTTCCCAGTGCCCTGTGTAGAATTTGCAGGATGCCATGGGCATACAAAGCAAAAATGAGATGTTCCCAGGCCTGTAAATAAATTAACACTCTTGGCTGTGTTCCCCGAGAGTATCACCTGCTCCCTCCTGCAAGGCAATGAGATCAGTTGGCGTTGGATGAGGAGGTGTAACACAGAGGCTGTGCTGCCTGCTCACGACTTGCCACCAAAATGCTACTGGCAGCTCTGTCACTGCCATAAAACTGCATTTTGGTGTAGAAAATTCTCTGTTCACCTCTGTGCAAGAGGTCCCTGACAGATGATACCGTGGGCTTTTAAACACTAAGCCTCAGTTACTGTCACAGAAGAGCGTATTTCTAATTTTCTGATTTTCTCATTGTCCTTCTCATTCCATTAAATCTTCAACTAGTTGGACTTTCTAATCAAAGCCAAATACAGTTTTTCTTTTATTACTCTTTTATTACTGTTTTATTTTCTTTTATTACTCTTCTGGTATACTTAGCTTTTTCTACTAACAAATATATTATTGTTATGTAGTAGCTATTTGTACACCGTACAGGGTTTTGTTCTGTGTAGTTTCTTGTACTAGCCTCATCTCTCTACTGTGTGAACAGCTTCTAGGGATACATGCAATATTATGCATGTATCATGTATAATGTACATGTACACATGGTTGGTTCTTTCTCTCTTAACCTTAGAGGAGGGAGAATTGTGTGTGAAGTTTAGTGCTTTGTTGCTGCATGCTATTGTTTTATTTTAAAAGCATTTATATTTATTTAAAAATTTATGACAGGAAGGCAAAGAAATGCTTGTACTTGAAGTGAAAGCATGGAAAACTGCCTCCTCAAGCCTCTGTCATCTTTTACCTTGTTAGAAAGATGCTTTATTCCCAAGGAACAGAGTTATTAACCTTAATCTTAGGTAGTCCTTTGGCCATGGAATTGTTTGTCCTCAAGATTAAGAGAAAGACTTTGCATTCAATAGAGAGCCAGAACAGGGAAAAAAGAAAAGACAGAACCTTTTTTTTTTTTTTAATTAACAATGGGCATATGCTTCACTGGGTAAAAAACTGGCAGGACGGCCAGGCCCAAAGAGTTGTGGTGAATGGAGTTAAATCCAGTTGGTGGCCAGTCACAAGTGGTGTTCCCCAGGCCAGTTCTGTTTAATGTCTTTACAATGATCTGGATGAGGGGATCGAGTGAGCCCTCAGTAAGTTTGCAGCCAACACCAAGTTGGGCGGGAGTGTTGATCTGCTTCAGGGTTGGAAGGCTCTACAGAGGGATCTGGACAGGCTGGATCGATAAGCTGAGGCCAATTGTATGAGGTTCAACGAGGTTCAGTGCCAGGTCCTGCACTTGCATCACAACAACCCCATGCAATGCTACAGGCTTGGGGAAGAGCGGCTGGAAAGCTGCCTGGTGGAAAAGGACCTGGGGGTGTTGGTCGACAGCTGGCTGAATATGAACCAGCTGTGTGCCCAGGTGGCCAAGAAGGCCAACAGCATCCTGGCTTGTATCAGGAATAGTGTGGCCAGCAGGACTAGGGAAGTGATCGTCCCCCTGTACTCAGCACCGGTGAGTCCACACCTTGAGTACTGTGTTCAGTTTTGGGCCCCTCAGTACAAGAAGGACATTGAGGTGCTGGAGTGTGTCCAAAGAAGAGCAATGAAGCTGGTGAAGGGTCTGGAGCACAAGTCTTATGAGGAGCAGCTGAGGGAACTGGGGTTGTTTAGCCTGGAGAAAAGGAGGCTGAGGGGAGACCTTATCACTATCTACAACTACCTGAAAGGAGGTTGTAGCCAGGTGGGTGTTGGCCTCTTCTCCCACAAGTAACAAGTGATAGGACAAGAGGAAATGGCCTCAAGTTGTGCCAGGGCAGGTTTAGATTGGATATTAGGAAAAATATCTTCACCAAAAGGGTTGTCAGTCATTGGAACAGGCTGCCCAGGGAAGTGGTTGAATCACCATCCCTGGAGGGATTTAAAAGACATGTAGATGTGGTGCTTAGGGACATGGTTTAGTGGTGGACTTGGCAGTGTTAGGTTAACCGTTGGGCTTGAAGATCTTAAAGGTCTTTTCCAACCTAAACAATTCTATGATTCTAGGAAATATCAAACAAATTTGTTGGAATACAACAAACAGTTCAAACTGAAGCACACGCTGAACCACCCTGTGAGCTCTTTTTGCTATGTGACCCCTCAGCTGTGGACTTTGTAGGAAAAGAAAAAGTGCTGTGTTGCCTTGAGACTTCCAGTCTTCAGAATTGTTGAAAAAATCTCTGAAATAGTAGGTGATTGTAAACTACAGCAGCTCTATCACATGGAAATTTTCTGTTATTCTAAACCAAAACTTGGCTGGCACTCTGAAATGGAGAATTCAGTATTTTTGATGCACAACTGACCATCTCGCTGCAGCTAGACTGTGCTTATTTTTGTTTATTTCCCTGACCTCTAGAATCTGCCTATAGGTGCCCATTTATTGGTAGCTTTCCTCGCAAGGTGAAGGTGGACAAGTGTGCCATGCTGTACTATGCAGTCAAGAGAGGAAGGAATTGAGAGAGTATTCAGGCTGCCAGAGAACAGCAAGAACAAAGAGCAAAGAGAAATGCTGATTTTTACCCACAATGACTGCCACTGTAACTGTTGTCCCTGCCTGACTGATATTTGCTTTATTCTACTTTCAAAGTCTACTTTGCCTAAAGTCTGGTCTAGAAGACCTTGGAAGAACTTTCTCCCACTAGCATGGAATATCAAGTTATTGCAGATATCATCACATTAATCATAAATTGGCAAGGCACTCAACACCTGCACGTGTACTCAACACTCAGTATATAGTTACATATCTGCCATCATTTGTACCCATATTTAACTGTACACAGTTAATTGAGAAGGCAAAACTGCAGGCACTGAGGCGTGCAGTACCATGCAGATAGCCATGGAAGTAATGGGTCCGTAAAAGCTAAATATATACAAAGAGAACACAGTCCCTTTTGAAAGCATTTGGGACACTATATGCTAGGAAGAAAAATGCTGCTGCTTTTTTTTTTGCAAAGCATCAATGCTACCTAAAATATGACAGTAAGGTATACCAGCTGGATTCATTTAGATTCATTGTGATCCACCCTTGCCACTTAACTGTTACCAGATTTGTTATAAAAATGTTAAGTCTTCAATATATCTAATAACCTTGTGTTTTTTGAAAACTATATGTTGTTAATAGCTGCGCAACTGATAAACTTGGTTTCCTAACCAAGTATAAACATAGTAACCTCTTCTAATTAGTGTGGCTATATTATAGGCAATTTTAACAGTGATTTAAAAGTTATTAGGATGAATCTCAGCTTCTGAAATTTGTTATGCAAAGGTACCACGTAGTTTTCAAAACAATAATGTGTGTACCAGATATCTACATATTCACATAAGTGATCTGAAGAAAGATTGCCAAGATAGTGGTGCCAATAGTTGTTCTAGCTCTGAGGTCTGAAAATAAATCAACAGTTTTATCAGCAAGCCCTGAATTTTAAGGAGCGCTACAGTAGGAACTGATGGCCACTCTGCTGGAGGATGGGGTTTTACATTCTGCAGCTACATTCTGCTTCCAGTGAAACCAATGCAGTTTTAGATAAGACTTAATGGGGGGAGGAGCCTTTATTTGAACTTTTCACCGATACTTTTTAATAAACTAGTCGGTATTCCTTCTTTAGCTCAACGTCCACAAAGTCTCAGCCAAAGAAAATGCTAGAACAAGACAAAAGTAACATAAAGACAAAATACTAAGAACTAAGACAAAGTATTGTATTTATTTTCCAGTAGGAAGGTAGCTCAACAATTGGCTAGTATGTTAATAATCTTGATCTCATATGTCTTGCTCAGGCAACTTCTAATTAATTTGGAATTTTGCTTGCATAAGGAATGTAGGAGTTATGTCTAACTCCTTATGCTGGTATAAATTCATAATGGGGAACAGGACCTAGTATTATGTACCAGGGAGACTCTTTTCCCCAAACTTGCAAAAATGCTTAAGTTTCCAGTCCTGTGCATCACTTACATTTGAAAAAGACCACAAAACCCAAAGCCAGAAAACAAAATAAAAAAATCCCCAAAACAAACTTGAGGTAAACAAATGGAAAATAAATCAGCTACCCAGGCACCTAAATTTAGGCAGGCTGGATGTTCTTTTGGAGGCCACGCGGATACCTACCTCTTTCCAAGTATTCCATGGGAAACTATTCCTTTTAAAAGAAGAGCTTAAAAGGTAGGTGCAGGTTCAGTGGCTAGATTAGGCAGACCACATCCCACCCTGGTGTTCATTTTGGGGGTTTTCACTTGTAATGGTGAAAGTGCTCTGGGTAAGTCTAACACAGATTTATGAGCAATGGGAAGGCAGCTGGCCACTTACGTTTACGTTGGAATTTTGCAGACTGTTTTACACAGCGACTGGGTATTTGAAAACTCAGTGTGTGTCAGTACTGAGCAGGACATTTTTTCATGATCAAGTCATGGGCTTAATACGGGAAATCTGCTTGGCCAAGTCTGTATTATTCAATAGCCCTAAATAAACACCAAAAAGGCTGAAGAAAATCCTTAAACTGCAGTAGGTATCTTTTAATAGAGGTGGAATAATATTTTGGAATTTTCAGACAGTAAGAGATTCTGCTTGTAAAAATATTTTAAGCCTTCTTTGCATTATTCTGAATCCTGACAATTATTTTTTTTATATGATTAAAAGAAAAAAAGTCCTAGATACATAGCTCTGTCTAGTTTTTATGTTGGATAGCAATACTTTTGAGGTTAAAGAAATTTTTCAGTTACCTACAGATTATTTGATAAGAAAAGATCCTATTCTTTACCTGCTATACAGGTAGAAAGTTGATTAATCACAAGAGAGTATTAGAAATGCAGCAAATTTTAAATGTTATATGTAACAAATGCATTTTTTTTCTTGTAAAGTAGTTTAGTGGTAATCATTTCTGAGAAAAGAAAACGTCAGTATCGATACAGATAGACTGAAAAACTGTGTGTTTCAGAAGCTCACAATTTAAATATGGTAAAGATAGACATTAGACTAGGAAAAAGAAGGAGATCCTTGTGCAGCAGAATACATTAAGTCTACAAATTAATTCTACTTTCTTAGTCCTGATGCTCGATAGTTCGAACCTTCCCCGTCTGTCTGTTTGGAGCAGTGGCTGAGCTCAAGCTGTATTTGCGCTGCTCATCCAGGATGTTTGTGTTAACTGGGTGGTTGCTGCTGCTCCCTGCACAGAAGAGGCTGAGTTCTGCTTTTCTTTCTCCTCGTAGAAATTTGAATCTCTCTCTCTTTCCTTTACCCAGGCTCTAATTTTTCAAATTTGCAAGTACTTCTTATCTTTGATGCTTCAACCCGTCTCTCTAACATTGATCGAATGCTCAAAAGTTATCAGCGAAACATTAACAAGAGAAAAAAAGAAACAGGTCAAAAAACTCCCCAAGCCCCAGCATGGCAGGCAAAATTATTTAAAGCACATGGAACATCTTATAATGGAGTACAAGAGTGGCATCCTTTTGGAGAAGCCTAGCACAGGGACAGGGCAGATTCTTCCTTGGTACATAACCTGAAAAATGATGCTAAGGGATTGAAAATATGATACATAACAGAACAAGGATCCAGTGAGCATATTTGCTACAGCAGCATGAACATACTGAAGAAGATGCATGTAGTGAGAGGCAGAGGTGGATGATAGACCTACCTGTCAGGATAAATTCAAGAAGATTGTGAAGATGTATCCAGATTTCCTCCAAATGTATACTACAGTCTTCGACAGGGGACTTGCGGAATAAATCCAGGATCCAAAAGCCCTGGACGAGTGGTGCCAGAAAGAATGTCACTCCCCACTTAAACAAATTAACACTGAGAGACCAAGAGTGTGTTCTGACTAAAATAGCCCCCTGAACCTCTCTTCACTGCATGATTCACGCTTTACTCACTTTGGAGCCTGCAGGAATTTAAAGGCTAGCTGAGAACATTTACCCTGCTATTTATAGTAAGTACAGAGGTATCTGTGCATCATGGTCAGAAAAAAAGTCTTGGTGTAACCTGGATGGCAAATATTTAAAGAAATAATAAAAAGCATGGAGCAGAGAACTGCGAAACAGACATGAAAAGATAAGTTGGGCTAGCAATGACACAAATACATTACAAGAAAAGTGCAAACTTGTCAAGACATCCAAAGAAGCCAGATCAGTAAAGGAACTCAGTTAAATGATGGAAAAATCTATAAATAAATATTTCGAATAAACAAAAGTTAAAAAATAAAACCAAGAATAATATTTTAAGAGGTGAAAACATCAAGAAAGCAAGTTATGAAGGCAATAGATATAAAGACTGAGTTACATGGGAATTCAATCAGGCTGATGATACATGCAGTAAATGAGATTGTAAGTAAATTAACAATAAGAGCTGAAAGGGAGCTGGAAGCAGAGAAGGGACATTTTGCGCTAATCCCTGCCATCCATAGAGATCCAAACAGCCCAGACATGATGGATGAATGGACAGCTTAAAAGACAGACTAGATATTGGCATCACCATGTCTACCCTCCTATTAGCAGTGGTAATCATGCAAGTAGAGAAGAAATGGGCTCTGACAGATTAGCATGGGGCACTCTGCTAGTTAGTGTAACAAAAGTGGGAGTAGAAACTGTGCGATGATATATATTTAATGCAAATAAGGAATTGTTTTTTGTTAATTAGGTGGCAGAACAGGTTGGAGTATGATGGAATGGACTGTGTTTGGATGGGATGATGGGGACAGTTTGACAGCTGACCATATGGATGTTGTTGTAAAACATTTGTGAGGTGGGCTGTTGCAACATCAATGATTGTGTTAAAATACCTAAAAAATCAGTCCCTGTTGGTAATGTTACTGTGGAATTGTTGAAAATGTACATTAAAAAAATAACCAAAATACTATTGAAACTGTCTGTAGGTTTCAATAAATACATCAGTAAGAAAGTTTGGGTTATGAGATTGTTTGAATTGTGGTTTTGGAGTTTTTCAGTAAGATGATATCTTGTCACTTCTTTGTCTGTTTTCTTTTCCCAAGAAAAGGATTTTTGTGTGAAAGGGCTGACAAACCCCTTGTAAGGTTTTGCATCGTAAGATTTATTTAGGTCTAGTAATATAGATGTTAAATTTTGCTTCTTAAAATCTGCTGAAGTAATCATAGGACTTTTTGCAAAAATGTTAGTGGTAATGGTTAATTGAAATAAAAAAAAGAAAGAGGTTAGGTCTTGACATAATATTTCAGACAATTCAGGGATCATTACTCAGCATTAAAGGAACAGAAACTAGTAGTGAAACAAAAAAAAAAAAAGGCAAACGTAGACATAATTGCTGACCTGTAAAAAATTAGCAGGACACAGTTCTATAGGAGAAATGGCGATGGACAGCAAACTGCATACTCTGGTTTCTAAAAGCGTGGTACCGCTTATGTGCCAAACCCTAAACATTAATTGAAATGAGATGAAAATGAAAAGCATTCCTGGTTTCTGCAGAGTGCTCTGCAGCATTGTCACACTTCTCCTGCTCCGGTCCAGGCCGGGTGCAGCACGCAAAGCGAGTGTGTGAACTGTTACCTTACTCCTTGACCTGCCCTGGATGGTGCACTGCCAGCCTCAGGAAGATTTCTTGGATATTAACATGCTGGTCAGCCAAAGGCAAAAACTCTGCCTTCTTGTAGCTACTAGGTGGATTTTGGCAGATTCACTCCTACTCCTGAGCAACTTGTGTAGCAGCTAGGTGGAGAAGGGAAGAAACTGCAGGGATGAGCACCTGCTATGCAAAAAAAAAAAAAAAAAAAAAAGTTGCTTTGGATTAAAGTTGCTTTGTATGTATATAAAGATATAAAGGTGCTTTGGGTTAAATATATTTTTAAAAATACAAATATATAGCGATACAATCCCAAGCACAACTACAGGCTGGGCAGAGCATGGATTGAGAACAGCCCTGAGGAGAAGGACTTGGGGGTGTTGGTTGATGAGAAGCTCAACGTGAGCCGGCAATGCGCACTTGCAGCCCAGAAAGCCAACCGTGTTCTGGGCCGCATCAAAAGCAGCGTGACCAGCAGGTCAAAGGAGGTGATTCTATACCCCTCTACTCTGCTCTTGTGAGATCCCACCTGGAGTACTGCGTCCAGCTCTGGGGGCCTCAGTACAGGAAAGACATGGAGCTGTTGGAGAGAGTCCAGAAGAGGGCCACGAAGCTGATCAGAGGGCTGGAGCACCTCTCCTATGAGGACAGATTGAAAGAGTTGGGCTTGTTCAGCCTGGAGAAGAGAAGGCTCCGGGGAGACCTTCCATTACCTGAAGGGGGCCTACAAGAAATCTGGAGAGGGACTGTTTACAAGGGCATGTAGTCATAGGACGAGGGGTAGTGGCCTTAAGCTGAAAGAGGGTAGATTCAGATTAGATATTCGGAAGAAATTCTTTACTGTGAGGGTGGTGAGGCACTGGAACAGGATGCCCGGAGAAGCCGAGCTGGTCTATTGGAAGGTGTCCTTGCCCATGGCAGGGAGGTTGGAACTAGATAATCTTTGAGGTCCCTTCCAACCCAAACCATTCTATGACTCTATGATTCTATGAATGTTTTTATCCTGGAAATCTGCAGAGCAGCCCTGGAGATTGAAACTTGATTTTCTATCCTGTTAAACTGTACAAATGGTCCCTTGACAGAGGTTTGTCCCACACCAAAGAGCACACCTCATGGTTTGAGAATTAGTATGGACATAGGACTATTCTCCATAGGCAATTTGGATGTGGCCACCTTGTTTCGAAAGGTAACTGGAGTGGGTTATCCTACCTCAGTTGAGCTCAGCACCATATTTAACCTGCTGGTACAGAGGTAAGCTGTGGTTTTAGGCCAGCTTCCAGTGGCAGCATTTGCTAAAGCTGCAGTCTGATGACTCGGCAATGTTTTAGGTGAACACGCGACTGGTATGTGTCCTGGTCCATGATTGCTTTGCTGTTCTTAAGAACGACTTGCCAGCCTAAGCTACTGATTTTCCTCACTTTGTGGGTATAAACTATACGTCAATTTTGTTTTTCCATCCCTTTACACTCTGAATTTGTTGCAAGAACATCAACCAACTTCTCTGGTTGGGGAAAATTAGCAAGTAAGTGGCATTTTGAGGCAGGGACACAAAATGGAACAGCAGTTCTCTGCCTGTTTTACCACAACGTGGGACTTGATACAGTCAATTTTTTTACTGATTCGTGAAGCACAACTGTTGTCTTTGCCAAGTTTACAACTTAATGTAATTTCTCCAGAATATACAATTTCCCAATTGTCTCTAATGCTTTGTTATCCTGCTACCCTACCAAAAGGGGGGAAAAAAAGGAAGAGTATTTGTTTCATTCAGTGGCAAGTATTTTTAAACATCTGCAGTCATGAAAATGATGAACTGACATAAAGTTAGTTACAGCGTTATCACACGCTGTCACAAAAACCAGACAAAATGACCCATTTCATCAGTTTAGGTATCGGGGTACAATGGGTCAGGCACCATAGAGCTCCCGCTGGGGCTAGAGAGGCCGCTGCAACCTGCCCGCAGGTAGCCGGAGCCGCCATGTTGGCTGCGGGCACCTTTCACTGGGATTCTGCACGCTTCGCTGTCGCCAGCCAATTGCTGCGCAGAAGGCGTGGCCCGGGTAGGCGGGGCTGAGCGTGAGACGCAGTGGAGAGGCGAGGCGGAAGTGGGTGGGGTTCGCTGTGCGCGGGAAGCTGAGGCGCTTGGCCGGGGCGCAGTAGCAGGTTGGGGGGCTTCTGCGTTTTCGCGGTGGGCGGGGGTGGTTGCCATGGGAGCCAGGGGTTGGGCTCTCCGGGAGGGGGCCGGAGGCAGCCCCAGGGCGGCTCGGTGGCGGGCGGGCCCTGTCCGCTCCGAGGGCCGGCGGCGGCCTTCCCTCTCCTTCCCCAACTTTCCCCCCTTTCCTCTCCCTCCTGCTCCCACCCCCCCTCCTCCCCCCCGTTCCCCCCGGTACTGCCTCCCTCGGGGTTGAGCGCCCACGTCGCCCCCAGGCCCGCCGGCGGGGAAGATGCAGTTCAGCGGCCGAGGGAGGCTGAAGCACGGGCACCTGGCTGGGGACCGGCGGGATCTGTACCCTCACAGCCTGCAGTTCTACCTGGAGCCCCCGACGGAAAATATCTCGCTGGTGGAGTTTGAGAGCTTTGCCGTCGACCGCCTGAAGCGTGAGTAGCGTCCCCGGCCGTCCCGCCCCTGGAAGCTTTTGATTCTTCCTGTCATGGCTGTATGTGTTTTTGGCGGGCTTAGATGCTCTCTGCCTCTTATTAATGTGAACTGGCTGCCTGCTTATGCTGAAATGAGCCCCCTTTAAAGGAAAACGTGTTGCTTTAGGTATTTCGGAGAGCTGTGACTGATTTCACAACGAGTATTTGGTGGATAGCAGTCAGGACTCTATAGTTTTGGTTTACACGGGTGTTTTTTATGAGCATGTTTCACTTGGTGGTGTGACCTACCTGATGTCTGTCAGGACAGTGACTCAGATCGTTGAGGCTGGGAGCACAGCTTCCCCTGAACTCCTGAAAACCAGTGAATCCAAGGTTTCCATCACTGCAGTGCTTAGGGACCGATCCATTTCTCCTTTTCCATGCTGACTGTGTGGATCTCAGAGCTGGGTGAGCTCTTTAGGACTTGTGGGCTACAGGGTAAGGTGGACCACATCCTCCACCATTCTTACCCCTTTCTTCTCCATACCACTAAAAGCAATTCTTGTGGCCTTACTCCAATTTGTGCATTTCCCAAGATATGACACAGGGACAACATACTGAAAAGAAATCTAACATGGACTTTGTGGTATTTTTGTGTTTGTTTGTTTTTTGTTTTGTTTTTCCCCCACAGTGCTCAAAGTAGTTGAAAACCTTGGTGTGAGCTATACGAGAGGTAGTGAATCGTACAAAACTAAGCTGGGGGCTGAGCTCCGGAGACTTAAGTTTCCCTACAAAGTAAGTAAAAATAAAAAAGGAAACTCTCTTGCACTTTATTTTCTTTACACCATTCAAGAACTTGGAAAAAAATGTACAGGTGATGAAATACTATTCCTAAAACTTAAATCCTGTCATTTTGTCAGAGATGTAGTTTTGCTTTGAGAGTATAGGTTTCTTTCTTTAGGACAACCTGCTTCTTTAATAGTCTTGCATTTATTGTCTTAAAGATGAGTATTAATACACTGTTGAACAGCAATGATAAATTAATTGTGGATTTTTAATCTGGGACAGATTATTTCTCTGAAATAATAAATAATGTGTTCTGTAGGCTCTGGCTGAGGATGACTATGAGGCAAGAAGAAAAGACCATATCTCTCATTTCATACTACGCCTCGCTTACTGTCAGTCGTAAGTACTTTTTTGATTATGCTGTAGTCATATTATTAATTTTAAATGTACACAGATACTACATTGCTTTTTTATAGATATTACAGATATTTTAGAGTTGTGTGGCTACTAAATAGACAGGGTGTCAAACAGAGGTTTTTTTTTTTTTGTAGGAACCTGATTTCAACTGTGATGAAAAGGGACATTTGGGATCAAAATTAATATCTAGATTTTGTAATTGTTAAAAAAAAGATAAACTTTTGGGTTTTATGCACAGAACATTGATTTGAGTCTCTTCGTTTTGACATCTTTTTTAAGATTAAAGAACACCAATATTAAGTGTTTGTCAGGCATTCTCAGTGATTGATAACTGTTGCATATGCTTAAGCTGTTGATTACTGCCCAAAGACCTGACGATGTAAATAAGCTTTATATTATTGTCTAAAGAGAGAGCCTTGTTTCTGGCATACTAAAAATACCATCTGAGTTTGAGGTTTCCTCTACTGACTCTGCTTTTCTTCCAAATTCGTTGCCATGGATGGTTGCACTGCACTTTTTTTGCCACATGAAATCTCAGGCACAAAGTTGGTCTCATCAAGTGCATTCCTTTTGTTTCAGCTGTAGTTATTGGATAAAATTATAGAGCACTCTATGTCTGTTAGCAGCTTTGTTATGCGTCAGTGTGAACTGCTGACTCCTTGCCATTGCAGTCCTTTTTTAGGATTAAAAGTAGCAAATATGAAGTGTGTACTGTTTTGAATTGTTGATTCAGTTGCACTGTAAGTTGTGATATAGCTTGTTTAAATTAGATGAGTGTGATAGTATACATATTGTGATACTGTGATAGCTGACATGACTGAAGTGCTGCTGTGGATAGATACAGATTCATAAACAAAAATAGACTGGGAAGGTGAGTAGGAGGGATTGTGTTCTAGGCTAGGATTTGGTGCTGAAATGGATGGGGGCTTTGCTTTGGAATGGGTGATGAGAAAGTTGAGAGTTTTGGGACAAGTGTTGGAGAACAGATCAAGATAGCGAACAACATGGTAGGTGCCTGCTGCAGACCATCTGATCAGAACAGGAAGTGGCAGAGGCCTCAAAAGCCTCCAGATGGAGGAAACCTCACCACGACAGGCCCTGGGTGACTTTAACCACCCTGAAATCTTCTGGATTATTCACATCCCACTATGTTGCCCTTTCAAAAGACAGCTGGGCTGTGCTGAAGACAGTCTGTTGATGTATGTGATGAATGAGCCAGCTAGATCTGTGATGTGTGTACAGTGAGGAACAGGTTGTGGATGTGAAAGTCAACAGCAGCCTTCGCTGCAGTGACTCTGATAGTGTCGTTTAAAATCCTGAAAGAAGGGAGCTTGCTGAATAACAGAATTACAACTGAAGTTCCTACTACCCTTCTCTATTCTATATGCATTATTTGTGATTATGAATAAGAAATACAAGACTGATTTCTTTCTAGTGCTTATGTTTGCTATATGTATTTTTATGAATTTCCTTAGTCATACTGGTCCTACTGATTTTTACAAGAAAATGTCTTGCTTTATCTGTATTGTATCCTTAAGTAGCCTGGGACTAAAAAGCCCCTGAAAACTTAATGTTTCTTATTATGCACCTTGTGGCATTTTGAATAGTCAGTTTAGTTTCCATTATCTTCTCTTGTAAAACTTTAAGCATTTAGTTATTTAGGTGGGACCATTGCTTTTCTGTGGGTGATGAGACACCTTGAGGGTGTTGGTAGAGACACAGTTGAAGAAAGTTCTGCTGTTCTGGAAAGTAGAAGTGTGTGGTGGCAAGAATCTGATCTGCACTTCAAGAAGAGTCTCTTTTTGGTTGGCCGGTGGCTTCAGGGAAAATGAGTTTGAGCCAGATTCACAGAAGGCAATACAAGCCACGTAGCAAAAGCCTGAAGGTTAGGTATCTGGTTCAGGAGTGGAATTCACTAAGCTTTGTCCACTGTGCTGAGAAGGGAGGAAGGCATATGTGCGTCACTGTGGCCAGCATGCTGAGTGAAAGGCTGCCTCAGTCAGAAATAACCAGGCAGGGACTTGGCTAAACATGTGCCTTTGTCAGTGATGTGCTATCTCTCCCCTCCTGCCAACATCTCTGTAATGGCTCTGGAATCTCCTGGAAATAATGATAGATGCAGGTAATGGGACTGCTTTCTTTTTCTGTGCAAGCTATCTTTTTAAAAGAAGGTCCTTGGTTTTAGTATGAGAGCTTATTTGACTGCAGTGCTTGCTCACAAAATAAATGGGAGACATGTTTTCAACCCTGTGTTTCAGGGAAGTATCTTAAGAATTAGACTATAGGCAGGGCAGAGGCGGACAGCTTGTTGAAGGTGAACCACCATGCAGAAATGAATACAAGCTATTTTGGGCCACAGAATCAGGAGGAAAGAGTCTGGTTTTGTAGTCTCGGGGGGAAAGAGCCCTTCTTAGGGAGGAGGGGCCTCGGATGTGGCTCCAGGGCACTCTTTTTAAACTACTTGCAAATGTATTTTTGTGTTCATGTTTATATACAGGTATATTGATGTACTATTTCAATAAAGCAGCTTGATAGTCAGTTTGTACTTTGGTGGGTTTTTTTCTTTGCAGAAGTGGACTTAGGGACTACTTATAAAATGGAAAATAGCATCTTAAGCACTGTGAGGTGACCCTGTACGCAGCATTCTTCATCCTCTCTTATAAAGCAGCTATTTCAGGGATGAGATATTTTTATGCTCTAAAACTGGCACGTTCCCCAAAAGATAAAATTGGGAGGCAAATAGAATACCGTTCTCTAAGTTTTTATCGTACTAGGTCAGAAAAATAAGCTTGGCACAAATCATTAGTTTAATTGATGGAAGCTATTAAGGTAGGAGTGTTTGAAAAAGCATACTTAAGTAGACATAAGTGCAAACTCGCTTGAATTCAGTTCCCTGTGGCCTGCCAGGCAGTTGTTTATAGGCTTGTTTTCCTGTGACACCGTCTTTTTAAGTTTCTAGTTGGCCAACAGTGCCACCCAGGGGTACAAGTTTACATCAGTTTTTTTTTTTTTCTAGTTTGCATCAGTCCTCACTTATAAATTGGATAGGTTTTGGGTTGTTTTTTGCATGGTCTGAAGTGGCCAGCTCCACCATTCTTGTCAGTTAAATTTGTAATGTAGTCATCATCTCTTGACTGTCCTTTTTCTGTCTTCTGAAATCCAAGATGTTAAAGCTCTTTCCCACATAAAGTTGCTAAGATATGGTATGCACAGTCTGGAGTGAACAGTGTCATCCATACCCTTCTTTCACACCTCTTGTAATATCACCTATATCTGTAAGGACCGGATGTAAAATAATCTTGATTTGTTCACTTTCATGGTAAACACAGCTAAAGAGAATTTTATTTACATGTTGCCCATCGTATTGGGTTTGCATGGCAAGGTTTTGATAGCGGGGGCGGGGAGCTACAGGGGTGGCTTCTGTGAGAAGCTGCTAGAAGCTTCCCCTGTGTCTGACAGAGCCAATGCCAGCCAGCTCCAAGACGGGCCTGCCGCTGGCCAAGGCCAAACCAATCAGCGCCTCTGTGATAACATATTTAAGAAGGAAAAAAACAAGTTAGAGGGAGCTTTTGCAGCCAGAGAGAGAGGAGTGAGAAGATGTAAGAAACTCTGCAGACACCAAGGTCAGTGCAGAAGGAGGGGGAGGAGGTGCTCCAGGTGCCAGAGCAGAGATCCCCCTGCAGCCCGTGGTGAAGACCATGGTGAAGCAGGCTGTCCCCCTGCAGCCCCTGGAGGAAGGATGAGGGGGTGTAGAGATTCCACCTGCAGCCTGTGGAGGACCCCACGCCGGAGCAGGTGGAAGCACCTGAAGGAGGCTGTGGCCCATGGGAAGCCCACGCTGGAGCAAGCTCCTGGCTGGACCGGTGGACCCGTGAAGAGGGGAGCCCACGCCAGGGCAGGTTTGCTGGCAGGGCTTGTGACCCCGTGGGGGACCCCACGCTGGAGCAGTCTGCTCCTGAAGGACTGTAGCCCATGGGAGAGACCCAGGCTGGAGCAGTTCGTGAAGGACTGTCTCCCGTGGGAGGGACCCACATTGGAGAAGTTCGTGAAGGAGTGTCTCCCGTGAGAGGGACTCCATGCTGGAGCAGGGGAACGATGAGAGGAGTCCTCCCCCTGAGGATAAAGAAGCGGTAGAAACAACGTGTGATGAACGGACTGTAACCCTATTCCCCATCCCCCTGTGCTGCTCGGGGGGGTGGGGGGTGGAGGTTGAAGCCGGGAGTGAAGTTGAGCCTGGGAAGATGGGAGGGGTGGGGGGAGGTTTTTCAAGATTTGGTTTTATTTCTCATTCCTCTACTCTGTTTCGCTTGTTAATAAATTAGATGAATTTCCTCTCTAAGTTCAGTCTGTTTTCCTCGTGACGACAATTAGTGAGTGATCTCTCCCTGTCCTTATCTCGACCCACAAGCGTTTTGTACTTTTTCTCCCCTGTCTAGTGAATGAGGGCAGTGAGAGAGCGGCTCTGGTGGGCACCTGGCCCCCAGCCAGGGTCAACCCACCACAGCCATGACCATGCATTTCTGCTTCTGTGTGTTGCATGTTTCTCCACTTTATCAGATCAGCTGTGAGGAATCTTGAAAGTCACAGGAGCATAATCTTCACTTTACTTACTTAAGATGGAAGAAGTAAATCTTGCCTCTGCTCTGACAGTGAAACTCTCTCTTCTATTCAGAGAACTTTCAAACATACTTCTGTGCTTTTTTTGTTTTCTGGCTTAGGAAAACAAATGCAGTATAAAGCTGATGAATTAGGAAAAGAGTAAAATTGCCACATCCTAAGGTTTTGTTACTAAGATGAACACAGAAGAACTGCAGAAGATCAGTCATAAAAGCATTAACTTTCACTTTAAGTTGCATAGGTTATTAATACATCCCAAGCACTGAAATTGTACCCAGGGTTATACTTTACAAAGCACCTTAATGGAGCCTTTCCATCTGGAATTCTAATTACTTTTCTCAAAGCTGTATTTCAAGCAGAGGTTTTGTCCAGAAAAACACAAACAACTCCATTTTTCTTTTACGCTGTCTACTGACTCCTGTCCCTGTGTTCTTACTCATTCTCCTACTTGTTCAGTTGCTAAACCCCTTTCGCTGTTTTGTCAAGTGTTAGATGTTCTATTTGTGTTCCTCACTCAAGTTAATTGTCGTTGCCTGCTTCCAGGGTATTTTTCCCTAGGATAGAGCACTGTTGTTACAGTATCTGAGGTATGTGTGTGTGCCTTCAGCTGGAGGATACCCCAAAAATGAGAATTAAAAGAAGTAGGCTTCATAATGTATTTGCCTTATCAGATTAACTATGATGTTAATTGTACAATGAAGAAATATTGTGCCATGTTGAAGAAAAAAAACCCCTGTCCTATAAATACCAAAGGAGAATGTTATCTGCAGTTGGTTATTCTTATCTAAAACAAGTAAGAAATGTTGAGTACCATTTAAGAGACTAACAACTTTGATACCTACAGAGCAATTTTTAGTGTTGAGATGGACTACCTCTGTTCTTCCAAAACATCCGCAGTCATGTTTGTGTATTTTCTCTTCAAAAGTCTTTACTGATTGAGTGCTCCTTCCTGAAGGTTTCCTACCTTCTCTTCCAAGCTTTTCAGTTTGTGGGTCCCATGCCAAAGTCAGCACTACATTTACTGCTATGTTAACTAGGTTTGACATCTAGTTTGTAAAGAAAGAGATAATGTGTAATCAGAAAAAATATTATTTTTTTTAATTACTATTTCTTTGCAGTGAGGACCTCAGGCGTTGGTTTCTTCAACAAGAAATGGATCTCTTGCGGTATCGCTTTCATGAACTGACTGAAGCTTTAAGGCAGAAATTCTTGGAACATATTAACCTATCTTTTGAAGCTGTAAGTATGTTATTTTCTGGATTTCTGTTACATAGCATGGTGCCCGATGTTTTTTTAAAATTCACATTAAAATAGTTATAGTACTTCTGTTTAAAAAAAAAAAAAAGTGCACTTGTGGCTTTAAAAAACAGCCACACAGAACTTCTGAACTTGGAGAATAGTTATGCCACAGAAATGAGGAGTAAGTGATGTAATTTTGTGCTGCAACAAGAGAAGTTCAGTCTGCTTCAGTCAACCAACACCTAACTGAAAAATATGTAATTACAAAAGCGGATTAAAACACAATGTCATTCTAGTTCTTTACCAACTTTTGAAAAACCTTAAAAATACCAAATCTGTGTAGACAAACAACTGTTGCTTTCGAGATGCTTTAGGGATATTACAGAAGAGTTGTTGCTGTTATATACTGCTTCATTTGTCTGAGTTAAAATGTCTATTGCAGTTTCTGCATTAATGATTTCAGTAAAATTTTGCGTTGCAGCTATGCACTATTCTGTTAGAAAGCTCCAGCTTTGCCTGTAGCTCTCAGAGTAAAGTTAAATTAATGTACAAAAAAACCTCTTAAAATACTGCTTAATTAGAAGAACTTAAATATTCTAAAATATGTGACTGACTGATGCTTTTGTGTTGCTGGATTGAAAGATCTGGCAGCACTGCATGTTGATGATGAAAGATGACTTGTGCAGTGTTGAGAATGACATTGTCTAGCTGAACAGTAACTGGTGGCCTTTCCTGGGTCTTTGAGACACTGTTAGAAATGCCATTCCTTGGTTCAACAGACCTTTCAGGGAATGGTGTGTTAGTGGAGCTGTATTTCCACTGCTTATTCCCCAGTCTGATTGTCCTGTCACAGTTTCAGCATTCAGGCTTGTGAGAATAAATTAATGTTTACAGGTTGCTGGAAATAGCTAGGAGTATGGCTTGGTTCTGTGCTATTGAATGTGCCTTCAATATGTCAAGATGATTAAGAAGGTATTACTTTCTTACACCTATTAAGGCAACAAAGCATCATTTAATTGAAAATCTACTTCCCTGCTTCTACTGTTTTTCCCCCTTCCAATCCTGGTGGGAATTTCGAGCAAAGCTGATCCCTCCTTACACTCTCATGTATAAAGTATTTGAATATTACTAAGGAATTCCATACGTATCTGAAATAGGTCTAAACTCTATGGTGCTATGCAGGGGCTACTAAAAAATAAGATTGTGAAAGCAATATTCTTTTTCTCAGTGTTGTATTTGTAAAAGGCTTTAAAGGGGAAATGAAGATGAACTGTGCTATCCATACTTCTCTGTTAGAAGTTACAATGTTTTCAGGCCTTACTGTGTATAAAATGATGGAAAACAAACTTTGTGTTCCACCTGTTAGAAAAGGCAATGATCTCCAGGAAAAGGAAATAAGTTCTGATATTATAATGCAACCTCTGTATTGCTGAACTGATAGGAATTCTCCTATTGGATTTTAATTGCTTAAGATATCTGAAGGAAGTTAGTGAAATTTCTTTAAAGAGAAGACAGATGCCTTGCATTTCCTAGATTATGGTTCTACATTGGAGAATTGCAATCTGAGATAAGTCAGAGCTGCTGAAGTTCAGACCTTGGTGTAGCCTGGCCTAGCTATGTCTCCAGTTAACAGTTCTAAGAACCACTGTAAGAAGTGATTCTCAGTCCTTAAGAACTGGTCAACTTTTTTTGTGGAGAGGTGGAATAAGTGGATTGTCTTGTACAGTTTTGTCACAGGTGTCTTCATTTACAGCAACAACAAAATGAAGCTAAAAACTGAGAATTTAATAACTGTCGCTTCTCTCCTTTTCATGTTTGCTTACATGCATGGGACAGCAAGATGTGTATTCTTACATTTTTTTGCAGAGCTTTGCAGACTAGTTCCTGAGGTTTTTGTGAATTATGGACTGAGAATTATTGCTTTATAGAGTCAAGAAGTCTTCAGACCCACTCAGGGATAATATTTAAGCAGCTGTTAAGATCTTCTTTGAAGACTGTAGTGCCAAAGATCTTATTTAGCAACTCTTTGGAAAGAATGAAGTTGTTGACAACCAGAAGAAAAAAATATCAGACTGAATTTTTTGTATGATAGTCAGCTGCAAAGAATTTGAAATGATAGTAGTTCTGATCTCATGATTAAAGAGAATTTTTATCAAAGAACATGAACTTTCTGAAAATAAAAATGGAAGTGAAATTTAGTGAAAATGAATGTTTTCACTTTTATAATAGGATTTCTTATGTCCTGTTGCTGACATTTATATTGCTAATGGAGCAAAATACATGGGAAGGGGTTTGTAAAATGAGTAAATATTTGCTCTGGGGAGCTGTACCTGATTATAAAGATGCCCTTTACTTGTAAAAAGGAGACTATAAACTGTTCAAAGTATTCAGATCAAAGATGATGACTTCAGTATAATGAATTTGTGTTTGTATATGCATAGGATTATGATTGTACAACATTTTTACAATGTTTGTGAAAATAAGCATCTCTATATTTAGTATAAATTATGAAAATTGAAGCTTAGGTAAGTTCTTCCTTGAAATGTTTTTACAAAGCTGTCACTGCATTGAATTAGTCCACCTTTAATATTTCTGTGAGAAGCCTCTGGAACGTGGGCTATCTCAAAAAAAAAAAAAGGAAGTTTGCTTTGGGTTTATATTTGAGACATTTTTTTGAACTACTAACAGGTAGATTGCATTTTAATCACTTGTACGAAATAGCTTTGGCCAATCTGTTTTCTGGCAAGTGTGCAAGATGCCTGGACTGGTGCTGGAACATTGATTCAGTACTCAAAATTTTACACTGCTCTGAAATATTAGTGTTTGTATTATCCTACCAATTTGTGCCAACATGGGCAAGAGGTAGAGCATAGGGTATTGAATAAAATGTCAAGGAGGGTAGAGGGCAAGTAGGAATAACAGTGGGGAAACAGGAATGATAAACCTCATTCTCACTCTTTTTTTTTTTCCCTTTTCTTTTGCTGGTGGTGAGCTGTTAATCGTAACTACCATAGTATGAAATGACAGCTGCATTTGGTTCCTTTATTGCAACTTCTGTACATCTTTATTTACGCTTCTATTTTACTCCAATGTAGATGTTTGACTGTTATTGAGATTGATATCCTACTGGGGCCATTGACAACTGATGTTCTTCTAGTTACTTGTAAATGGTAGAGGCTAAAAAAGTTACATAAATGGCAGTGGTGTTTTCCTTTTTTTTAAGCATGGATATGTTAGGTTGGATAAGAAGAGGTTGTCAGGTCACTCACTTGGGTTGTGCCCAAGAATAGAGACTGATGAGGAATTTTACTCCTCTCAGTTTGAAAAACTCAATGGCCTCAACTTCTGAGAGGAATTATTCAACATCTCCAACATTAATTTGCTTCAGCTTTTGATTTTGGCTACACTTTGGGTCAGGAGCGAAACTATTTTATTTATTCCTTTTGGTTAAAGCATTCTGTGTACTGTAATGAGTGTTCAGCTCTTAATCAGAATACAAAACCATAACTTTTTTTGGCAGAAGAAAGTGTTTTAATGAAGTGCTGTTTTGCTTGCAAATAGTACAAAAATAATACAGGCTAATGTACTTTGTGGTATCTGGGAGTAGCTGTCTTAATTAGTTCATTTCCATTATTTAATTTCTAATGCAGTCATTTGTTTTCTAATGTAATACCAACAGCTTTAAACTAAATAGCTTTAAAGCTGTTGGTATTGCATTAGAAAACAAATTATTTAAGATTAATGCTCTTCAGACACTTTTGAACTTTTTCAGATGTATCTCTTCTTTTTGGTATCTTTTTAAAAATTAAAACATTCAATTTTGAAGATGATTTCTATCTTAACGAAATAATTTATGCACCTTTCATGAATAGCTTCCACCTCAAAATTACTGTATTGAGAACTTAATTCAGGATTTACCCTGTGTTTCCTCAGAAAATAAGTTGTAGTTGAACCATGGTGTCAAAAGTGATGTTTACAGTATAGCCTCCTTCCCACTAATTGGAAGGACACTAAAGAAATTTAACTTTTGAACTTTACTTTTGACAGTAGTTAGAACTTTTGGGGGCAAACAGAAATTATTTTCTGCACACACCCACCCACTCATTATTTGGTAGATTATTTGATACGTTACTTGGAAGAAGTCCCTTCCATGTGTTTTCCTGAGAGGGGTTAGTCTTGACTTGGGAGTGATTAGGCTTGGCCTGGGAGCAGAATTTGTTACATGACACTTTTACAATAACAACTTTTAGGAAATAGTATTTTATCAAAGTATTATTAGAAATATTTACTAGCTCATTTAAAATGTAGTTTTCTTGGAGCAGTGTCATCTAATTGATAGCCAGTTGTGGGGTGTTTCTCTTGATGTTACCTGTTCCCTGGGAAAATGGCAATTTGAATAGCATTTGCTTCATGTTAGGATCCTGCTGTCTTGCAAAAAGGATCGAGTTGTTCGGTTTAGAGCCTTGGACTTAAAGAAACATTTGCTGAACATTTCTATTCTGTAATTCCAGCAGTTCTCTTGTTCAGTAAAGCTTATTTTTATCCTTATTTGACACTTTAATTTCTGGATCTCATTCTGTAATCTTATCTGTCTGACTTTTTATGTAATGCTTCATAGATGGCTTGCTGTCAAGTGTCCATCAAATTTTGAGGGAGGAGAGACTGCAACAGACTAGTTAATGCATGTCTTACTATTTGACAGAAATACTCTTGCCTCAAAACTAAGTTTACTTTTTAAAAAAAAAAAAAACAAAACCACCACACATGGATCCATGACTCACTCCTTTTTCACCTGGTCACGTTAAATTAATTTTATTTTAGCATTACATGGTTTGTCAGCCTTTGCATATGTTCAGATGTGATAGTTTCCTTGGTTTTGATGTTTCCTTGTCCTGTGTGTTGGGTTTGCGTGGCAAGGTTTTGGTAGCGGGGGCGGGGAGCTACAGGGGTGGCTTCTGTGAGAAGCTGCTAGAAGCTGCCCCTGTGTCTGACAGAGCCAATGCCAGCCGGCTCCAAGATGGACCTGCCGCTGGCCAAGGCCAAGCCAATCAGCCCCTCTGTGATAACATATTTAAGAAGGAAAAAAAACAGTTAGAGAGAGCTTTTGCAGCCAGAGAGAGAGGAGTGAGAAGATGTAAGAAACTCTGCAGACACCAAGGTCAGTGCAGAAGGAGGGGGAGGAGGTGCTCCAGACACCAGAGCAGAGATGCCCCTGCAGCCCGTGGAGAAGGCCATGGTGAAGCAGGCTGTCCCCTGCAGCCCCTGGAGGAAGGATGAAGGGGTGTAGCGATTCCACCTGCAGCCTGTGGAGGACCCCACGCCGGAGCAGGTGGAGGCACCTGAAGGAGGCTGTGGCCCATGGGAAGCCCACACTGGAGCGCGTTCCTGGCTGTCTTGTGACCCCGTGGAGAGAGGAGCCCATGCCAGGGCAGGTTTGCTGGCAGGACTTGTGACCCCGTGGGCAGTTTGCTCATGAAGGTCTGCACCCCATGGAAGAGGCCACGCTGGAGCAGTTCGTGAAGGACTGTCTCCCGTGGGAGAGACTCACATTGGAGAAGTTCGTGAAGGAGTGTCTCCCGTGAGAGGGACTCCATGCTGGAGCAGGGGAACGATGAGAGGAGTCCTCCCCCTGAGGATGAAGAAGCGGCAGAAACAACGTGTGATGAACTGACTGTAACCCCCATTCCCCGTCCCCCTGTGCCGCTGAGGGGGGGAGGAGGTTGAAGCCAGGAATGAAGTTGAGCCTGGGAAGATGGGAGGGGTGGGGGGAGGTTTTTCAAGATTTGGTTTTATTTTCTCATTCCTCTACTCTGTTTTGCTTGTTAATAAATTAGATGAATTTTCTCTCTAAGTTTAGTCTGTTTTCCTCGTGACGACAATTAGTGAGTGATCTCTCCCTGTCCTTATCTCGACCCACAAGCGTTTCGTTATGGCTTTTCTCCCCTGTTTGGTGAATGAGGGGAGTGAGAGAGCGGCTCTGGTGGGCACCTGGCCCCCAGCCAGGGTCAACCCACCACATCCTGAAAGGAGTGCTACATTGCCTTTATTGACACTTTAATATGGGGCATTCAATATGAGAAGAAGATTCTGCTGTATAATTGTCTCTAGTGAACAAGAAGTACTTAGTAATCTGTTCCCTGTTTTTAGAGCTTGCTTATTTTTAGTCTATTCTTCAAGAATATTTCCCCCTGATATGTTGAATGGTTTTCTGTCAGAATAACAGGAGATCATGGAATGGTTCTGAAGGTATTTCAGAATGTTTTCAGACTATTCTATACTTTATGTACTTAAAAAAAAAAAGAAGGGTTTTTAAGGGACAGTGCTGTCTTCATCCAGCTAAATACTGAAGCTTTTTATGTATGGCATGTAATTTTAAGCTTTCAAGGCACATTAAATAGTCTGTGTGCAAAGTCAGTCACATAGGGAGCACAGGAAATCCTTAAGCAGCACTCAAAAGAAGTAAATGCTGACATTTACGGTGACAGAGCCCATCAAAGAGAATATGCAAACACAGGTGTGCAGTTGAGATTTACATTAATTTAGAAGATTAAAGCATTAAAATCTTACTATAAATGAGTAATTACAACAATGATGCCTGACAGTTCTGGCAGTAAAAGCCACTAATATAGTTTTTTTAAAAAAAATATTTAAAGGGAAATATAGTGAATTTTTTAAATATTATAGTCATTGAAGAAAATATTTTAATCATAAAGTAAGTTCTTCAGTATATGAAGGAATTATATAAAAGTAAATGGTTTTACAGGTAAGTGACACTTGAGTTTTAACTAGGAAGATGTTCTTCTTTCTTGCCGCAAGCTGTGGGCATCTGACGTTTTCTGTTTAAATTAGGAGTGCTTGATTTTATTTCTGCCAGATTGTGATACAAGGCCTGTTTGGAGTCAGCTGCCCAAGTCCCATTTTGTCATGTAACTTTATCAGTGAGGTTGGTTGTCTGTGGGGTTTTCCACATGTCCTGCTACGCATGCACCCCCTTATTCGTCCCCCTCTCCCTACCCCAACCTTTTCACTTGTCCTTTTCCCTTTTTTCTTGTAGCTGGTTATGCATGCCCATATCAGAAGCCCTTGAGAAATGACCACACTTAGACTTCTTTTGTTACAGTAGTGCTTTTAGACCTTCATAGTGTGAGATAAAGCCTAGTTTATCGATTTGACGTTCTGATAGCCTTTTTGACATAATGAGAATATTTATGGCAACTGCCACAAGTTGTTATTGCAAAGCTTTCAATGTGTCTGTAAGTTTGAGGAAGACTGCAGGATATCTGGGTCATTGGTGTTCCTAGAAATTCCTGAATTAAGGTGTTGAGTTTCCTATTGTTCATGTATTTGGTCTTACAGGACCTAACACTGGGGAAGATATTAATCATGATGATGATAACCTGAAGCCATAAAAATAGAGTAAATTTATTTTTTCCTTCACTCTGTATGTTGCTTATCTTTTTCTTGCCCTTCAAGGTTGTGTCTGTGTATGTCATATTGCACAGTAACTCCTAGACGTTAGGCTCGATTTTTGCATGCTTCTGAAATATTAATAGGCACCTCTAATACATTCTGCTCCTTTCAGCAGTTGTTTTAAGATATTTTGGAAAAGTGGTGAGAGTATTGTCTTTGGAGTTTTAGTTACACTTTTTTTTTTTTCTTCTAATATATACTAACTTGTGCTTTGTAGTGTTAAAGGAGAAATTGGGTCAAAAGTTACCTGGTTGTACTAGTATTTTCACTTTGCTCAAGAGGTAGAAGTGGAGTCTCCTGGACTGGCAACTAACATATTGGTTACTGTAAATTAGTGTTTGGAGTAATGTTTTCTTAAAAGAAAACTCTTATCAGCAGAAGTCATTCCTTGTGAATTTAACTTACATGTTAATTTCCGTAATTATTAATGCTTTCTTCTTTCCATGAATTTGACTTTTTCCTCAGCTGTTGCTCAATCCCTCTGTTCCCTAAAATAACAATGAACAGAACTTTCCTCTTAATTGTCTTTTCATAGAACTTTTCATGTAGGAACTGCCACGTATCTAATTAATTTTTAGACAACTGCCACATATTCTGGGGCCTTTAACTTCTAATTCCTGTAATAGGTCTGCCATACTCATTTTGCTATTCTCTCTTGTTTCTCAAATCAGTCAAGTCCTCCTCCTTCACTCACAAAGTAACCCCCGTAACTTACTTATCTCAGCATCTTGCATTCCTACTGCCTGTGTACAAATCTCAGCAGAAGCAATGCCTAATTTTGCTCTTAAATTCTGGGAGATTCTTCCATGCCATAGTCTGCTTCAGTGAAACTGATAATGCACTTAAGCTGTTCATAATCTTTCTTTTGACAGGATTTAAATTTGGAAGAAAATTTACTGTCTGTCTTCAAGTAATGAGCTCTCCTGCCAATATTATATTCAATATTTCATCACTAAATTAAATGCATGTAGCATTTTTAATGCTTGCTTTTTCTTTGTCCTAACTTCAAGTCCTTCTGGTGTTTCTTGGCTATTACTTTTTCTTCCTCTATTGAAACTACTTTCTAATCTACTCAGTCATGCTCCTCTTTTCTTATTGTGTATGGCTGTGAATATTTTTATTGTTTTCTTTTAACTTACCCATTCTGTTTCTGTGGTGAGGGCAATAGCATTCAGTTCTTCAAATTTTCTTCTTTTTCATGAATGTGTGTATCAGTGTTACTATGGTCTCAACCCTTACCTGATATTTAAAAATGCTTTTTTGCTACTACATCTTTGCTTTAATTTGTTTTTTTTTGTCTTCCCTGCTTTCTCTCTTGGATGCTCTTCTAGCTTATGTTTAGTGTAGCAAAGCTGTGCTTTTCCTCAGAACACCACTTACTACTTGGCACTGTCAGAGGTATCTCCTTCCAAACCCTCAACCTGAGAATTTCAGCCTCTTGGACAATTTTAACTGTCCGAGACCTATCATTTGTTCTTAGACATCAAATGAAGGATCTGTCCTTTCAGCATCTGCAGCTGAAGTTCTGTGTAGGTCTGTGATATATCTTGCGTTGATTTAGACACAGTGAACTTCTGGTTCTTTCCCACTTGGTTCTTGTGAAAACTTGCCATGAAACTTGTTCATCTTAACCAGTCAGACTTTGTCTCTCTCTGGGGGCTGTTTAAGGGTCTCTTCTCTGTTCATGTGGACCAAAATGTTCTGTGGTTGCTTTCATAATACTACGTATTTCTCTGTTTGTCTTTGACTCTTTCAATAGCCCTTTGAAGATAACAGTTTTTTCATTTGCCTTGTGCAGGAAAACTTCACAGTTCTGCTTGTAAAGTCCCTGGCACTTGTACATTCATGTCTCACAGCGGTGGTCATTGTTCTGCTGCTTTACTTTCCTTGTAACTTTTTTTTTTTTTTTTTAACCTTCCAGGAACGTAAGTTTATTACTTCTTGTTCTATCCGCTAATTGAGAAGTGAGTTTTGGGGTTTTTTTCCCCTTCCTCTTTTATTTGCCTTCTACATATAAGATTACTCTAATTATGCTTTCTTGTTGTTTCTTCTTTTAGACTTTCTCTGTGTGTGATGATTTGTCATTTCTGTGGATGTCCTTTGCCATTTTTTAATGGGACAGCATCTTTTTTTTAAGTGCAGTGTCAGCTGGTCAGAATATTCCAGCTTAACCATTACCAATTCTAAGATGATATGGAGATTAAATTTATATTTTATTTGCATTTTCCCCCCCTCAACATGATATCGCAGCTCCCAAGCTGGACTTGGGGAGGTCTCACAACCGCTTTTCTCAGTGCTCCTGGTTAGTCAGCTCTTCCTGTTTGTACAGAACTGGCTCAGATGTAGAACCTTGCAAATTTCCTGCTCAAATACAGCCTTCGTTTTTAGACCAGATTTTCTTGTCTGATCCCTTGCAGTGTCCCCAGCCTTATGGTATTTAAATATGTAATCTGCTTCTACTTTAATGTATAAGCTAGTAAGTAAAATATTAAATTTTAGTTTAAAATTAGATAATCACAGACCTTGGCTTAATACCTCCTATTTTTGAGTTAAATTCTTCCATGCGTGGCTTTTCCAATTTGTTTTACACCCAGATTACAGGAGATTCAGTAGACCTGTTTGGTCATTTGCTCATGAAGAGTCTCTTATGAGAACAACTTCAAGGGGTTTTGATGTAATACGGCACCTGCTTTTTTCCTTATCCCTGAAGTCTGTTGCACTGTCATAAAGGCGGTGAGGTCGGTTTAACATAATTTGGTTTTTTGACAGATCCACTTGGGCTATTACTTGTCTCCTGTAGTTTTTCCTAAATGCGATCAGATGCTTTGATTTCTTGCTGTACCTTTCCAGGAATTTAACTTCATATACTGAAATGTGGAGTGGAATAGAATGTAAAGTTTTATCTTAAATTTATTTTTCAGTGATGTTCGGTCATTATCTTGATTGTTCTGACTTCTTTTGACCTTTACTTCATCTTATCTTCAGACCGTTCCTTGAAATAGACATAATTCCCCTTTGTTGCTTCCACAAGAAACGAAAATTAATAGTTATCATCATATCTTTATTTGTGGTATAAGGATGATGTATAATTGAATTTAGATTCCCTGCAATGCTGCTGTGCTGTGCTATCTTTCTGAAGTGTGCGGAAGAAATAAACTTCAAAGTGTGGTATATTTCTTCTTGAATACATCTTTCTGTGTTGCTGTTTCCTCTCCACAGAGCGTAAAAGATCCTGTTGAAGTTATCTTAGAACTTCTTTGCCTCTTGAAATTTAAAAAATATTGTAACTTTTTTTAATAACTTTGAGGTTAGATGCCTTATTTTTGGGTAACTGCCAGTTGTTGCAAAATTAACCATCTTTTTTTTTTTAATGCTGTTATAAAGCACATTATTTTAATAAAATGTTTGGATCATAGTAATGGGGAAGGAACAGCAGATGGGAGTAGTCAGCTGGGGGAGCTAATGCTCTGTAATGCATCTGCCAGCATTTGAGAAGAAAGAATAAGAACTGCAAAATAAAAGGAAAGAGCAAAATCCATTAGTGGAGTTAATTTTTTTTTTCCACAGTAGCTCTTCTTTGATATTGTGGTTGAAGTACTTTTTTAGCAGCTTTAAGCAGCAGAAATTAAACTTCTTTAATTTCCATTTTTATGATCAGAGCACTGCTATGAGAGACTTTCTGATATCACTATTATGCTTTCTTCAAAAGCATTTATCTCAGTAGTGGGGTAGTTGTATAAATATTTGTAGTTTAGCTTCTTGAAAAAATGTTTTATGACTGCCTTTTGGGTACAGAAGATCCTAAAGTCAGATTTGGATTAGTGAGAATTGGGACTAGTTTGTGTCCTTAATAAGGACAGACATAGATGAAAGAAAATACTCAATATGGTGTCTAGCTACTAAAAGGCCATGACTGCAATCATCTGTTTTGGTACCAGGTGTATAAACCAAAATACTCTTCTGATTGGGTTTATGGCTTGGCATTTCAGAAGCTTCTGAAATAATATTTCTTCCTTTCCCAAACAGGATGGGGAAAAATGCTTACAAGTGGAAACTGTCTAAAGCCTGATTTTACTGTGTGGAAACTCATGCCAAGCTAAAACAGTAGCTCTGTCCAAGTAGGCTGCAATTTGCATTTGTGAAGGAAATTGTTCTGAATTTTAGTTCAGTTTCCTGCTACTTGAATCTTACATTTGTCCCTTTGCTTGAAAACCAATGATGCTTGTCTTACAGGTGACAGCACAGGTCAGAAGTGATGCATGTCTAAGTGGGAAATAGTGTCTTATTGCCAAAGTAAGCTAAAAATATGTATTCTGGCACTTAGCTCCCTGCTTAAAGTCATAATAGGAACAAAATTGTATGTGGAAAGGCTCGGGAGTAGTTTTTGGTTGTTTTTTTTAAAATGCTAGAATTTATTAATTAAGACAGTGAAACATGTATACCATTAGCATTTTAGGATGAAAGTAACCTGTTATGTTTTTTGAAGTCCTAATTTCAAAGGAAGTAATAAATTTCTCAATTTAATCATTCACATTTCAGAAGGTAGATTTAATTGAAAACAAGTGGCAGCTTTGTTGCAGAACTGACTGTTCCATTTTTAAAACTTTTTTTTTTGTTCCAGATAAAGAAAAAAACAACCCATTGATATCTAGGTTTATGGCTACCTCTTGTAGTTGACTGTAGTTATGTGTTAGGGGGAAGAAAATCCTAGGGACACCTCTTTCCTCAGAAGTATCAGCAGCGTGGGAATCCAGTTCAACCAGTAGCTAGTGCTCTTCAGGTCATTGAACTGCAGCCCGAGGATTTGGTAGGCCAACTAGCAGGTCTGTTTGCTTTACAAAAGACATTAGTTTGCAGTCTTACTAACTGGTTGCAGTCTAAAATATTTGGATTGATTGCAAAGCAACCAGAGTATTCTAGTGAGCTAACATTGTGACGGATGGGTAGATGTGGTGAGGTTTGGTTAAAACATTTAGGCTGAAACTGAATTGTAGTATTCTCTTATAGACATTTTAAATAAAGCTTGGTTCACAGGAGAGTATAAACACATCTCATAAATCTAAGAAGGAGAAGTGTTGGCTGGAAGGAGGGGGAGAACATGCACTTGCCATTTTTTTGTGGACTGGCAGGATGGATGGGGAGGAGTCTTTTATTTACCCTTCTCTAATGGATCCTTGAACTATAAGCATGACTTTGTTATTAGTCATGGAGAAAACTAGTATTCTGCTGCAGTAATTCTAGTTGCATGTATTTATTTGCACATATGGTGTTGGTGATGTTCTATAAAATTGTGGAATTAAGTAATAAATGTGATTGAAGAATATATAGCTACTGGGAATGTCCCTTTTCACCTTCATAAACATAATGCACAACAGTTTGTAAATGATGCAAAATGCTAATTAAAAGTTTTAATTTGGTAATCATCTCTGTTTGATTAGAAACAGATGCTGATTATCTGCAGAAATCTAAATGGACCCTTAGAAGGTAGCTTTTATTGCTTAAAATTGACTTGTGAAACTAAAGTCAAACTAAGCCACAAACTGTACAGTTACTTATGCCCCCTTTAGTGCACTAGAACACTACTATTCTACTAAATAGCCTTGTGCAATTCATCGTTTGAGTTAAATAGGACCGTTAAAGTCCACTCTAAGGTCGAATCCTTCTGTACAGGGTACCATACATGCTTTTTCTGGTTTGAAGTACATTCTCTTCCTGCTTTGAAAAGGTTACGTGCTTTGAAGTAAAAATTGCAAAAAAGGCTGCAATAAAAATGAGATGATGAATAAAAACATTCTTCCTCCTAATCTAGCTGAAAACAAACAGGCTATTTGGAATACAGTCTGAATCCTGAGGCAGATGTGCTGCTGTAACCCTGGGTTTCTAAAGTCATGTGAAATGGCAGCTGTTCCAGAAATGCAGTTGGAGAGTGGATGTCTTCTACACAACGTTCTTCAGCTTATGATAGGAGCAACAACTTGTGTGATAGTGTGCTCTGGCACTCAGTGGTTGATCAGGGGACACTTGACTGCCATTTATTTGATGGCTTGGAAATGATGAAAGAGCAGCAAGTCCTAACCTGATCCCTGTAGTTCCTTACTTCTTAGCAGTTGGTAATCTTGGATTCCTGAAAGAAACTTAGTATAGACAAGGAGAATGGTGTCATCAGGTGTTCGTTCTTTTTTTCTATAAATATTTTAGACATTCTTTTGGGACATAAGGGAAGAGAAAATTGGGAAATCAATAGTGTATTTTTAAAAATTATATCCATATAGTATTCAAGAAGAAAATAAATTCTTTGGATAATCAAGATGTTAAGTCCTTTTGTAGTGGTTGAGGTTAGGAATGTTTCCAAAATTAATTTATTTTTCACATAGCAGTGAATGAAGTAACTTTGGAAATGTTTATATTGTTCCTTCATACAGCAGCATAAAAGCTGATAGGATAGGTTGCACAGGATGTAATTACACTGCAAGTAGAATTTACTATTTGGGTGTAAGCTTTGTAAAATGGTCTGTAAATACTGAAATACTCTTTCCTGCTAATCCTGTGATTGAATCTAGAGAAACATTTGTTAATAAGTTTCTGTAAAATTGAGTCTGATGCTAGCATCCTGATTTGTAAATGGAAGAAAACTCATTGCCTTATTTCACATGAGGAACTTCTGTTAGCTCTTCAGTCAAGTGTGACTCTAATATGTTTGTGGTGATGTTTCTAGAGTAATCTGTAGTAATTGCTTTTGTTCAGCTTTCCTTTTCATGGATGTAGGGAAATGTTTGTCAGGAATGTAGGAAACTGGGCCTGTGTCACTGAGTTTCTCTGTGATTATGGTAACCATGAGTTAGCTGCCTAATTGAGGAAGATCCATGAAATGTCCTGTCCATTCCCACTCCTGACATTAAAAAAAGCCCAAACAACATTTCAGTCAACGGATAAGAATACATAATAATTCCAAGTGCAGCCCTTTATTTTTTTAGGGATGCCAGCAACCTGAACTTGAGCTAACATAGTAAGTTGTAGTACCATGGCAAATACCATTTTCTTAATTCATTTGTGGCTGGCCAAAATGGAATTGATATCTCTTAAGAAACACTGTCATGAGATTTGTGAACAACAGAATTATGAGCCTTTAGAATGTTTTATTTAAGGTTCTTCATGCTTTTAATTGGTAGGACAGCTGGGAGTGATGCCCTTCCCTAGTCAAGCTAGTATTCATTAACCAGCTGAATACACTTTAAATTTACATTCTTAAATTTAATGGTATCTAGGTTAATACTTTTGCATACTAGTTCAAGCTTGGTTTGTACTGTGCTATGTGGCAATGGAGCAGATTGACAAGGAAATGATTGTTTAATCTGTTGGATACTTAAAAGTGCAATATAACGCAGTATTGAGAGACTGATGCCATCTTTTTTTGAGAAGGGTGTATTGCCACTTGAGTACCAGCTGCTCAGTGGCTAAAAGCACATTTTAAAAAGTTCACTAAGGACACCAGTGGCGTGTGCATGGAAATACCTGAAGCTAAGTCTTGGAAATGGACTTGTGCATTAAATTCTTGTTCCTCACTGGGAGACTTAGAAACAGCAAAATTGTTGTGCTTGTATAGTAGTATAATGTATGCATGCATCTTTGTCTGTTCATTAAAACAGAGTGAGGATATCAAATTTATTTTGAAGTTTTTGGACTGCCTCATTGCCAGTGTTTGTTTAACCAAGCCTTACATATTAAATTATTCATATTTTAATCTAAATTTATGTGTCTTTGTGTTTCCTGGACAATTCTGTGATTAAAATCAATGAATAAACTGCACATAGAAAGCAAGAAAACTAGAAATAATACAACTTGTCCCAGTCCTTCCTTCCTTTCCTCTCATGCCTTCCCTTTTTATGCCTTGATTTTTCTAATTTTTCTAAGTCTCAAAAAATTATGATGAAGTGTTGAATAGTTTCAAGCTACAATATGAGACCTGCTGTCACTGAAAAGGGAAGATCCTTTTCCTGCTGTTACTGTTCTTTACTTGTGCAAAGCAAAGACTGACTTGGTGATAAGCAGTTTCAGTTTATTAAACTGGCAAAAACTAACAAGGCAGAGCTAGCAATTGTTTTCTGTGGGGTGAGTTGAATCAGTTTGGTGTGGAGGGTCAGATGAGCACCAGATGACACCCTCAGAAGAATCCTGTTGATTTTTTAGTCTTTTGAACATCACAGTGTTTTATCTGGCAAACACCATTGAGTGCTGTCAAAAGTTAAGGAGTCTGTTTATCTTTCTGATCTTGATTAGAATCCTAAAAGCTGTATTTAATTGTGTCTAATTTTTAAATGATTACCGGAATGTGTTCTTGCAGGTGCCATTTTAGGATGAAATTATTAAATGTACAAACTGTAGTGTTCTTATTAAAATTTAAAAAAGAAAAAAGCTTTTTCAGCTTGCATGAACCAAGAAAAATTGGGATACATGGCTCATGATGCTCCCTATACAGAGTACAGACATGACCTAGCTGAAAGCTTGAATCTGAGTTTAGACTATTAGGAGCTTATTTTCATTCCATTGCATCTTCAATCAATTTTACACAATTTTATGTGGAAATGGTGAAATCCTTAATGTCAATGAAAGGTTATTTTTAATGTTCTGGGAAGAAAGTTTTATTTTTAAATGCGTTCTGGAGTCATCTGCCAGCTGTAGTTAGGTGCTAGGGATATCCTTGTTTCTTATTCTGCACTGTCTGTTAGTTGAAAACATGAAAGCAATGGGAATTTGGTGAAAAGGCTAGAAGCAGAGTGTTTGTAGGGCTGCATAACCTATAACGTACTTGAGGCTGTAAGTAAGTTATTTAATAGCTTTATAAGTATTATTTATTTATATGATAAGTATTGATTTGCAATAATATTTGCATTTGTTTAAAAAATACAATTTCTGATGAAACTGTATTTTTGGTAACACTTTCCACAAACTTATCCAAATCTTTAGGCATGGCCCATTAACCTATTTTTCTGGAGGTTTCACCAGGACCATTTTTACCCCAACAGTGTTAATTTTTTATTTTTTTTTTTGCTAGGATGATGCAAGAAAATATAAAATCACTGTGACTTTACAATCTGTACAAGATTGATATGGTCAGATTACTAATAAAGAAGGATCTGGACAGCTTGTGAAGTTCGGAGTCAGTATAATTATTTTATGTGTATATTAAGATAAAAGAAACCTTGAAATTAAATGTAATACTGAATAAGATGGTTTTATTGATTAAAATGAGCAAATTAATTTTTAAGAAACAAATAAACAAGGAATCCTTGCCTTTCCCCCCATCTCGTTCTCCCCCCCAACCTGCAAGCCTGCCTGTAGAACAGTCACTGGACTGTTTTAATGGCTTTCTGTAAAAAAACCCCATATGCTTGGTTCAGCTTGACTTAGTGAGGTACCCTAGAAGAAAAGATGCAATTGTAACCACTATAACTGTACGATATGTTGTACTGTTTTTATTAGAAGGCAGTTTCACCAAGGGTTTGGAATGTCATGGTAGACTGGGCTCTCTTAAGCAATTTCTAATGAGAAAGCATAAACCAGTTACATTTGAAAAATGGAAGTCACTACTCTGGAATTAAAGTAAAACTTTGGTCTATACAAGGTGAAAAACAAGATTGCAGGCTTATGTAGTGACTTAGATTTATTCTTAAACAAGAAATATATCATCTGGAAGGAGTAGCGGGGTTTCGGTAGCGCAGTGTGAAATTTGTTTATAGTTCCAGGTTGTCATGTTTGAAAAGCAGGAATCTTTCAAAGACTAACAAAAATAAAATTGTGAGAGTATTTTATAGAACGTATTTTCTTGTATCATTTACACAAACACATTTAACTGTTTTGATACAGCTACTTTGTTAAAGAAAAATCATTTCCTTACAGGCTGTTTTTCCCTGGAGCATTAGGTTTTCACATGCAGAAATATAATGCTACTGTGTCCTCTGTCTTGAAAGTTACATTCTTCTGCCTTGCTGGCAGCTTTATTATTATTTTTTAAAGCTGGTTTTCCTGAGAGAGTACTACAGATTACATCAAGATGCGGACAGGGTAATCATAAGCCTTTAGACATCGCTGCCTTGGCCATTCCATATGCATCTATCAAATCACTTTCATAGATTTGCTGAGCTACTTCAAGTTTGAAATTCAAAAGGTCCTTCCTATGACTTCCAAGGAAAGTGTTTTGTTTCATTTTCTCAGTTTTTCAGCTGAGAAGGGAAAAAAATCTTGTTTAAATGTCCATTTAACTGCGAAGAAGTGTTAGTCAACAAATTATTCTGCTCCATTCAGTGAAGAAACTGAACTGTTTATCACATCCCTGTCCATGGGGAGGAAGGACACTGAGTGCCTTTTTTATTTTGCATTTGAACTCTTGGTATCTCTTGCATGGGATAGTCTTGGCTTGGTTCCTGACTTGTCTCTAAAAGCTCCTTTGACTGCAGCCTTAATATCACCTCTCCATAGATATTGGAGGACATGTCCAGTGTTTGTAGAGCAGTGTCACACAAAGTGTTAGACTTGGGTGGCATCTGTGTCCATCTATGTTTTGGGAAGGTATTCTGTGTTCCTTAACACTTAATCTCTTCCAGGTAAAGACTATTTCCGTAATAATTTATCAAGAACATATTGTGTAAATATTTTAAGAGTGTTCTTGCATGTAGTTAATTTACTAGGTATAATTGTTGGATTACCAGCATGTCTGATTTGTTTTATCAGGGTGGATTATTTATGATTTATTTATTTATTTATTACTTTTTTTCAGGTTTTAAAGCCTGAGCTTAATAACGAATTAAAGCAAAATGATTTGATTTCAAATGTTGTTGTTAATTGTTTTCTGTTGAACAAAATAATGTTCTACTGAATAGTAAAATAATTGAAATATGCTGATTTTAAGTGTGGCTTTTCTGCTGTTTGGTGCTACCCAAAACCTACATTATCGAGTACTTGAAAAGCATAATATATATATTTGTGTGTATTTAGTATTTAAGTTTTTATATTAGGAAATGTAACATTGTCCATGATTTTTCAAGCTAGAAATACCTTAAGTTAAATTAGAATAGTGCTGCCTAACTTACCTGTTTTAAGAACTGTGAAAGCACTAACATTTAGAGAACAGTAAATCTCTCATTGTTCTTGCTCCTCAGAGAGGAAAAAAAAAAAGTGAGAAATCCATGAATACAAGATGATATGTCATTTTTTTAAAAGTCTGGACTTAAAAATGAACTGAAGCGGATGTTTTTATTAAAAATCTAACAAAGTTTTTTAAGTCCTTACTAATTGCCAGTGAGTCATCATGCTGTGCTTTAATGCATGCAATAAATCTAGATATGAGCAGGGATTGTCACAAGTTTTATTTTAAAGAGCTTGATTTTTAAAAAGCATGTTTTTATAGTTCTTGCATTAATGTTTAAAATTATTATTATATTTTAAAATCTACACTACTGCTTCAGAAGGAATGTTACTTAACACTATTGACCACTAGTGTTTTGCTGGTTTATGCTTAGTTAATTATTAGTGATCACCTGCTGAATATGTAATCATTCTTTTTCCCTTGTCAACTAAAGTGATGATATATTTACATATTAAGTAATCTTTTAGCTCACATTAATTAAAAAAAAAGCCTTATTCTGAAGTATTTCAGCAGTTTTAAAACAAGCTCTTAATTTTAGATTAGTGAAGACCTGAAAAATGAATTGGCAAATGAGCTGTGTTCATCAACCCCTGGCTTTAATAATAAAATGAAAGAGCAAATGTTCTATAAGGTAAGTAGAAATGGGTAAGTTCCACAGACTTACATTCATTCTCTTTCATTTAAACTTGGATTTAGTAATTTTAAGTTTACTTAATAATGTAAATGAGAGTTCCTCTTCTTCATGGCAGTATAAGGCTAGAGGGAGAGACTGGGAGAATGAAGGGAGCTTTAAACTACCATTAATGTCTTCTGTTCTCTTCTGCTGTGCCTCGTCTTAAGTTAAAACTGTCTAAAGTTTTAACGTTTCCCAGACAAATGACTTAAATTGCCTGGCTGACAGAGCGTTCAGGATGGAGACATTCTCAAACATCTGTTGCTGGAACAGTTGGACTTCGGTCTGACTGTATCAGTCTGAAATTCTTTTTGCAAGAGAGCAAGGGAAAGGAAAGAACTATCTAATGTAGCCCACTGATTCTTCTTTGGAGCAAAGTTGGTTGGGTTCCAGATCTGTTTCCAATACCTTTTATATGTAGCTTACACGAATCAAATATTTCAAGATGTCTGAAACAGGAGGCCAACAGAAGTTCATTTTCAAATATCAAATGAGTAACTGATGCAAAGCTACATAATTGGGCTAATAATCATAGATGCAAACTTTTAAAGTAGCTTATTTTGCCTAGTTGCATGATTTCCTATAAGTAAACAATATTTTCCCACCAAAATAATGATCAGCTATTCCAAAGTCAACATTTAATTTCAAAATCTTTGCGTTTTGCCTGGATAGAGCTTTGTTAAAAGACAGAGAATGACTTAAAAGCTTTACTGGTCCATCTTGAATCTTAGGGTTGTAAACATTATTACTGCATTATTTTGCTATTCTACAGGGTGGATTTTTCTTCTTTCTCAGGTTGGACTTGCAGATGCTGTGGATCTATTTCGAGCCAGAAGAGTGTTTATTAAAGATGGCTTTGCATATGTGCCACTTAAGGAGATGGATGCGATTGTTTTGAATAGCTATAGAACAAAGTTATCTAAAGCACTGGCGGTAAGTCTGATAAAGTCTGACAACTTTATAACTTTTGTTGCATTGTCTGCTTCCATCTGGAGAATACCAGAAACCCTATCAAAAGTGCTGACAGTGCTAAAAAAAAGTTCATTATGAGCTGAGAGTTCATTAATTTTAAATGAAATTTAGCATGTGATGTGCATTGTAAAGAAATTTCTGCTAGAGGATTTTTAAAATTGTTTCCCTCAGAGAGAGTAATGTGACATTCAAAATGTTAGGCCCATACAGACAACTGTGCATTCTCTTTGTATCAATCTTTTATCTCACAACTTTTTGCAAGAGTTTTTTGTTGAAACAAGTAAAATAGTGATTTGTTGGTGGATTTTTTTTCTTTTTTTCTTTTGCTAGTGAGAACTGAAATGAGGATAAGTCAGAACTTGTCAGGCAAAAATAGTGTCTTCATTGTATGAATGTTTGAGGTATCAAATCTAGTTTGGACACCTATGGTAAATACTGTGTGTGAATGTTCTGTTAGCAATCTGGTGATCAATGTAGGAATTGCTAGTTTTACAATATTAGACTCTTCACAAGATTTAAAAGTTGGTGATCATGTATAATGCACAGAATTTGAGTCCTAGAAAATATGGCATTGAATAACATGAAGGCAGTTTGGATTGCTTTTTAAAAATGTTTTCAAAGCCTTGTATTGCTATGTCACATTAATATCAAGGTTGGCCATGAGTGTTTAGTAAACAAACAGTGTGAAGTAAAGATGTGTTTCTTTAAGAAGCTGCCAATATGCTAATTTTCTAATTTGTTAATTTTGAATGTAACTGGAGTCTGTGGAATTATTTAATGTGCAGTGACAATGGTGACACTCTTATGTGAACGTTTCCATTAGAACTCTTTTAATACAACTTCAACTGAAGGATGTCTCTAGTTGATGCATAATGTTCTTGCTGATAGCTGGTAACATTTGTGGGGGATTTAAAAACAATGAATGTATTCTACAGAAATGTGGCTAAGTATGCAACTTATCTGCATCTACTTTTGAGGAGTTTCATGGACTTCTGGAATTTGCCTGTTGTGTGAGTAGCTGAGGAGAAATCTGAAAAACAGTAGGAACTGTAATGAGTAGGTTACCTGACTTTTCTGTTGGAGGAAAAATCTGCAACTTTTTCTTATGAGCACACACTATCTTGTGTAGAATTCATTTAACCCAGATTACTTTGTTAAAACCAATAGCTGCTTTATAGTAAAGAAGCACTTCTTTATGTTATCCTCTGTAATCACAGCTTAGAAATTTTATAGAACTGCTATGTTTTAAGTTACTGCAGTATTTCAGATTTGCATTAGTTTTTAGTTTAATACATATGTTTTGTTTATTAAAGTTCACCGTATTTTAAGAGTAAGGAATAAAAGATGATTAGTGATTTCTGACTTATTCCAAAGCTTCTGATTAAAGTTGTGGGATTTTGATTACTAATTTAGTTTGCAAAACCACATTTAATAAGCTGTTTCAGATAATTTTAGCCAGCACAGTGCACTACTAAGAGATACTAGGAATATTATTAAATTGAGTCTTTTGGAAATGAAGGTAAAAAATCCAGCATATGTTACAGAGGTCAATCTAACGTTATTCTGTTACACCAAACATACCATAACTGGAGTGTTACGCTTGGTAGCTGGATAATTAGTGTAGTTTTCACTGGAACAAAACTATAGTCATCAATTACATTTCAGTGAAAGTATAAGAATACACTTTTATAGAAAGGATTGTACATAAGGAATCTTTTTCAAATTTAAAGATGGTAACAGTTTCTTTTCCACAACATACAAATTGGGAGGATAGTCTTTAGCAAAGTACCTTTTTTTCCCTCAGCCTTATTTGGAGCGAAGACGCACGTTTCAGTAGAAGTTATATTCCAGTATTGTTTGTGAAAAGTAGTTGTTGAAATACTGTTTGGTCTCGGCTTAAGTTCTGCAAGTACAGTTGGTTTACTGTAGCTCGGTACTGCTTTTGTAGCACATGGATGTTTGTATGTATCTACTGCAAAAGAGAAATCAATCGAGAAATGGTGCTGAATTTCAGGCACTATGACAGTACAGAGGTCTTCATGACTTTGCACAGAAGTTGTGCATTGTGGCTAGACTTAAATAAGAAGTAATAGAGCCTTAAACAGCATCACTGATTTGTTGTTTAATTTGTCTTTTAATGAGTGTATTTGAGAACATTACTACTTTGGTAAGCATTACTTATGTATGCTTTTGGGAGTATGTTTTAGTGGTTTTGCAGCATCTGGCTGTTTGCACTTTGTTTGGATTGTCTAATGGGCAATCCTTGGTTTATTAGAATTTGAGAATGAAATATCTTAATGGGCTGATAATCCAAATTAGGCTTGAATGCTATTTCTAAAGAAGTGGTTTGTATCTTCACAGGGCCATAAAATTAGGCTAAATACTTGTTTCTTCTGTGGGGTAGTTTGACTTTGGCCAATACTTCTGGCTTTGACAGTCTGTTACAAGCTTCTAAAGGATAAAATACCCTGAATATAGATAGCGCAAAGACCGTCTTTCGGGCACATAGTTTTGAGGAATCTTTCTTACAGCTCTCATTGGTGGTTCAATTCTTCAATGTTAAAGCAGCATCGTTTTCCACATGTGGGCTGTTTGTGTGGTGTTATTGATTATTTGTATTGCGATGCGTGTTTTGCCTCTTGGAGCTTGGTTGGTGCTACTCCAGGCAGTCGCATGCACAGATTTTTGGAAGGAATTATCCCTACACAGGAATGATTTCATGGTAAAGGCCTGCCCTGTCTTTTCCGAGGTGCCTGTTACGCTTTATGGGAGTGTGCTTGTGCTAAAGCTACTTTTCCTAGGTCTCCAAAGCATTGAATAATTTGGGTGGTCGCTCAGCCTTGCTCACTGCATTGCAGGCACATGTCACCACTGTCCTGCATGTTACAGGGTGATTCTAGCCAGGATTATAACAGAGGAATATAACGAGAGGGAATTGATGTGTTGATACTGAGCTTTGAGAGAACAGTAAATAATTCATAGTACTGACTTTTTAAAAAAAGACTTATGTTGACACTGGCACAAATTCAATTTAATCAGAGTTATGTTTTAGTTGCTTACTAGTCAAGCCCACGAAGCAGTCCTATGTTTTGTTTCATCCTTTAAAAATAAGTTTGAGATCTCGATTATGTGGCCGTTGCTTGAGGCTCGGTAATAGGAGGAGCTAATACTATTTGAGCCTTCTTGACAATTGCAAATGCGTTCATTTTATGTGCAAAATCAGTACTGCAAGGACCTTCTTTCTGTATTCTCTGATCCATTCGATAGTAAATAATTTCCTTTGTGCCATTAATGATGATTAAACTGTAGAAAGCCTAAACATTTTCTCTAGCTCATGTAAGTTGTAGTATTAGCTCTACAATTGTTTTATAACTTAAAGCAAACTTTTATTAATTCAAATTGCTGTATATTTTATTCATGAGGGTTTCACTGTGTTTGCACTAATACACAAACATTTCTGCAGTAATGCTATGCTGCATTTTAGTAATTTCAGTTATAGCCATGCAGTGAACTTAGGTTGTGAAATTCTTGGCAGTATTGGATCTTCTTTTTTGAGGATAGTCATTTTAATTTTTGATTTCTTGAAACCAGAAGATTTGGCTTAGTGTCGCAGTTCAGACCCGCAGACCCATATCAGAACTGTTATACTTGGTACAGCACAGAGGAGGATTGCTCCAGAGAAAGCTGAAATGGGACAAAGGAGGGAAAAGACAGAAGAGGCTGCTGAATCATTGCCTAGGATTTGCCTTTATCAGCAGTGTCCTCAAATAATTGAGAAAATGACTTAGTGTTACATTAGCAGTTGTCTGACTTGTTTGAACAGAGGTTTGCACTGGACAGCAGTTTGCCTCCACAATTCCTGCCCTGTGTGGTTAACTACAAGGGCATAGGGGTGGACTACATCTCCCACCTGCTCAAAGTGCTGCAGTGTTCAGTGTGAGCTTCCCTGTAATGGCTGATTCCCAGAAATGGCATAATTTTTGAAGATGCATTTAAGTTTTTTTGAACTACTTTTCTTATAGTACCGTTCATACTTAAGGTCTGATACAAATACTCTTCCTGTGTGATTGATCAGAAAATCCTTTATATAGAGATTATGGTTTTAGGTTGAGCAGATAAAATGCTCTTTTAATTATTAAAATAACACTAGTAGTCTTGATTAAACCAGTGTGCTGGGTGTGAGTGCCCAGGCGCTGGCAGCGGACGCTGCAGGGCGGCCCCTGTGAGGAGAGGCTGGGGCTGCCCCGTGCCGGACACAGCTGGTTCCAGCCGGCTCCGACCCACCCACCGCAGGGCACAGCCGAGCCCCATAGCCAAGGTGGGGGTGTCTTGGGGAGAATGTGTTTAAAAAAGGGCAAAAACACCAGGCAGGGAGAGGAAGAGGGAACCAAAAGAAGTGAGAAGCAGCAGAGAGAACACCGAGGTCAGAGGAGCAGCTCTGTGACACTGAAGCAGATCTTCATGGCACCTGTGAGGACCCCGTGCTGGAGCAGGTGGAGAGTTCCTGAAGGAACCACAGCCTGTGGAGAGCCCATGCTGGAGCAAATTATTTTTTTCCTGATGAACTGCAACTGGTGGGAGAGAGACCATGCCAGAGGAGGGGAAATATGTGAGTGGGTAGGAGCTGCAAAGAGGAGCTGTTACAGACTGACCATAGCTGCCCCTGCCCTCTGCCCCCTGCGCTGCTCAGGGTGGGAGCTGGAGGAGTCTCGAGTAAAGGAGTCAGCCTGGGAGAGAGGGGAGGAAAGGCATTGTTTTAGTGTTTGTCTCTGTTTCTCACTACCTGACTATTTTAATTGACAGTAAATTACATTAATTTTCCGCAAGTTGAGTCTGTTTTGCCTGCAGTGGTAATTGGTAAGCAATCTCCCTGTCTTTCTCATCCTACTTTCCCCCCCATCCCACTGAGGAGGGGGAGTGAGTGGCTGGGTGGGAGTTTGGCCCTTAGCTTGTGGTGAGTCAACCTTGGCTGTTCTTTTAATTTTCAGTCTCTAGGCTTGTAGTTCTGCTGAGGTTGGATACTGGAGGAAAGGAGGTTCAGCACTCTGGTTCCAGCTCTTGAAGTCATATTAGCTTCTGTGTTTCCTGTGCTCCTCCTCTGAAACAGCTCTTGGATAAATTCCAGAGGTGGGGATAATAAATATCGAAAAACCTGACTCTGACTGGGATCCATGCATTAGTGTCAGGTGTTGGCATCAACTAGATTGAATCATTACCTCATTCTTAATGAATGTTACAGTTCAGACTATGTTTTGTCCTAAAGTTTTAGTGCATATTTTAAAGCTATAAGCAAATGCTTGAGAATGTGTAAATATTCCTGTGTAGCATGAGTGCTTTTATTGTGGGTTTGAAGAGTTTATTTTACAAAGACTTGTAATTATTGATGATAGCATAACTGAACTTTCCATTCATATTCTAATGGCAGTTTTTCAATAGATTTTTCATACTTATATTTAAATCCAGCCCCCTTCCCCCCCATCTTGAGCCTAGCAATTGAAGTAATAACTTGGCTGTTCTTTCTATTATAACTCTACTGCAAAAAGTTGCTTTTGTGAAAATACTCTGTCAGAACATCATATAGGATCTAACAGTCTGCAAATGAAAATATTAACTGCAAATAGCACAAACTGGTACCATAAGAAATCAAGATTCCAATGTTAATATCTACTATCTTGATAGTACGTGTTTCTTCTTAATTTAATGCCTACACTTTTTTTACTTTGCAGTATGATTTTGTGTAATCTGATAAACCGTCTACAAATCAAATTGTTGGGTTTTGAGGACTTAGCACATAAGGAAGACCTCACTGGTGTTTTTCTGACTTTTCTGGTTTTTTTTGTTTATTCCTTTCCCTTTTTGGGATGTAATCTTCAAAAGTGTTAGAAATGTGGATCAAATAAGTTGCTTCTTGCTTTACTAATATTTGTAATGATTTGTCTTTAAATATTAATCAAAGATGCTATTTTGGTTTGTTTATGCTATATGTTCAAAGAACCTGCTAATTTGGGAACAGTATCAGTATACAAGGCACCACCTGCAAAACATTTTCTTCCTAAAACATCTATGTTTTCAAGCAGTGAAGCAGAAGGCTTTATGTAGTGGCATTAATGTTGAGAAAGTATGATTGATGATGGTCTTGTCACTTGAAATTCATTTCAGGTGTTGTGTTCCCAGTGTTAACTTAAAGTAATTCACTGTAACATAAATGGATGATTTTTATAATATGCACATACAAGGTTAGTAAGGTAATAACTTTGGCAGTGCAGAGTAAAACATGATTACAGTGACTTTGTCCTCTGAATCTCTCAGATGAAGTTTGCTGTGAGAGTTTTGCGCAGAAGCAGCTGGTCTTCATTTCTGAGCAGTATTATTTCATAAGGTCATTGTCTAAGGCACAGGTCTACTGAATAAAATGGTGGTATTTTGAGTGGGAGAAGTGAAATCAAGGGAAGTGACTTTGAGTGCGTGTTTGTGTGTCAGAGAGGACTCAAGCCTGTATGTGGAACAGTTACTGCAAGGCAGGGAAACTCCTTGGACTTTTCTTTGTGGACCTTCTTTTTGCCGTGGCCCCTTAATTGTCCCATTGTTGGCTATTCTCTGAAATCCATCCTTTAGTGTTTTATCTCCTCTACTAATTGAAGTACATGTGTTTCTTCTAGAGACTACACAGATTGCTAGCATAGAGTCATTATAAATAAGAGGCTAAATAAAATTTAGCTGTATTCAGTATTATGCCTTTTCTATTTCTTCTATTTGCTTTTTGCATCTACTACAAAGTATAAGATTTTATTAAGTACTAAATTTGCAGTATAAACAATTGCTGTGGTCTCTGTGTGGTCCTGTTCTGCTTGATTTATATGGAATACTTTCATCTTCAAATCAACATAGGTGTTTCATGATAGTAAAACTAACAAAGCAAGATGTACAGGATTTGAAGCATGTGTAAGGCTTGCTTAACTCTTGAGATGTTCCCCAAATTTCAGAAAAACTAATGGAATGAAATATCCTAGCAGGAAGTACAATTTTATTTCTATGTTGTGTGACAGATAACCTGGAAATGCATCAGTTAATAAAGTACCTGTTTAATGTCATGTGACAATTTATTAACAGTAATTTGAGAATGATGCACTATAGTCAGTAGGAAAAAACTAATGACATATGTGGTTGGTAAGTAAACAGAAGTCTGTATTTCAGGATGACACTGTATTAGAAATTTGAGTTTTATCCTGATTATTTTCTTATGACCTTCTGTGACCTATGGACAGTTGATAAGTGATAGCTATAGTAGTATCTATCTTGAGTTAGTTTACACTGGAGTTAATGACAAATTGTTTCATCAACTGTGTTCTGGCTGCTTCTTGGAGAAAACTAGTTAAGTTTCTGGAAGTTACCAGGTAAGTGATCTAGCTGATGTTTACCATGCACCACCAATGGAGCAGGACTTGAGTGACACAGGGAGCCATCCAAAGTGCCAGTGAAGATGTACCTACTGTGTTTCTCAGCCTTCCAGTGTTTCACTGTGGAATGACACTGATTTGTGTGTACAGTTGTTTCCTGGGGAAACTTGATTCATATATCTCGATAATGCTAGCTGAATCCCTTCTGTGATAGTGGGGACTTGGATTTCTCACCTGTGTGTACATTAATAGAGGCTCATTATTGAGATCCAAGTTTCAACCACTTAGTAGTTTTATGTGTGGTTCAAGAGACTCAATTTACCTACCACTGCCAGGTATGGTAAATCATAAACTTCACTTGAAATGAATATATTGAATCTTGCCTACAACGTTGCAGGATTCTGTAAAGGACCATAAATCTTAGATGTGCTTTGTCTAAACCAATTCTTTCAAGTGATGTAGTTGCTTTTAGAACACAACAGTTTTTCATTGGGCTTAATAAATGGACTCTTAAATTCATGATTGTTGAAAAGCAGGATTGCTGCCTCACTGACGCTTTTGAACAAACTTGGTCAAATCCTGGCAGTTACATTTTTATAACATTTCTAAAGAGCATGCCTCTTTTGTCCTAACTTTCAAATTGTTTATGACTTAAACTTTACAAGTATTTATGCTAAATTGGCAATTCCTGTACAATATAAATAATATGCTTATTCTTGCTTGTCTCTTCGTCTAATTGCTCCGGTAACTTGTTTCATCACTTCCGTTAGACAAATTAAAAGTTCTTCTATTTGAAAGCTCTGTGGAGTACATGCCCTTGTCTAGTTCTTAAAATTCGACTTTTTCTTGCTCCACCTCATCCTTTCTGCTAATCTCAAGCCTTGCGTCTTGAAAGAAATGTGAGGGTTTTGGGGGTTCCTCCCCAGTTTCTTTATTACACTTTAGAGTGCCCGCCTTGCATTTGCTTTTCAAAGTGATTCTTTTCTTGCTTTACTCCCTTGCTAAAAGCTATTTTAGAAGTAAAAGGAAGAGGAACTCTTTGAAAACTTTGCAATGTAATCGTAAAATATTCTATATGATGGAAAAATCATGAACAATGCAAGAGTAGGTGCACCTGCATTCACCATGGTGATTTTTCATTATCTCCATTGTCTGTAACACTTGCTTCTCATGGTACTTGGTTAGACATTAAATTCTGGCTAGCATATTGCATATTTTTATAAACTTACTCTACAGATATCCAAAAAGTTGCACCTTGTTAATAACTATTTTATAGCATACCAAATACAGATGCTTGTAGGACTTGCTGTTGTAAGTAGTCACAGTGAAATCAGTAAGTCTTGTGGTCGTTGAAAGCAACGTGTACAGCAGTGGGTGTCAGATTAAGCAGTCAAGAAAGAACTGAAGTCATGCAAGTTATTTTGAGACCTATATTAAGCTGTAGTATCTTAAGTTTTGATTACAGTTTGAATTAGCAATTTGGATTAATGGCAAAAAAGGCTGTGACAATATGGAATGTAGAAGGATAGGAAGAGGATATGTTTTAAAATGTTTAATGCAAGTTTATGGAGCAGGCAAAAAGAAATAGGTTAAATCAATAAAAATTGTGATGACTGCCTTTCCAATTACATGGTTGAGGGTTGTTTTTTAATGCATTTTTCCGTGAAATATGGAGAGTGGCTGTTCTCCTGAGTAAAGTTTTACGATATTCTAAGCCACTGAATACTTTACATATGTGATGTTAACATGTTTTTGCCATTCCTACTAATGATAAAGATCAGCTGACTGTTGGGGAAGGACTAAATCTTAAATCCGTTTTTTCAATGAGAAGGAAAAATGGGAAACAACTTTCAGTAGCTCAAAGTCAGACATGAAATAAATTGAACAACTGATAGTTGTATCAGATGACACTTGGTTAATTAATGTATAGAATCTTTCTAGAGGTTGAAGCACTTCTTTAAGCAGCAAGCGTAAGAATAAAGTATGCACAAGTCTCATCTCAGAAATGCCTTTGCTGAGACATGTTTAAAAGAAATTCTGCTGTAAGACTAATTTAAAAAAACCACTAATTTTACTGATTACACAACTCAAGTGTTTTGAACTCTCTTAAGTAAAAACTGTAGCAATATGCTTTTTGAACTTACTGAATATTTATTTTTAAGATGTTTTAAATATAGATGAAGTATTTTTAGAAATGCTAGTCACTGTCACTATTGCTGCAGCTGATTTCTGGGCGGTCTCATTGTATGACTTTCTATTTTACTGCAATTTCTCCAAGAGAATTTAATCTGTTAATGTATTTCTTCTGCACTTAATTGCTAATCTGCATAATTATGCTAGAGAGGAAGTGGACATTTTTTGTAGTTCTTGTAAATGAAGATTATTTATCAGAATATTTTTTCCTGGTAATAAGAAAGCAAGATATGTTTCAGAGGCATTACAGTTGGGCAGAATTTTTACAATAAAAACACACCCTGGTATCTTATGGACAGTCTATACAGGCTGTCACTGAGATCACTGGAGCGCTGTCTTCCTGAAATATTAGAAACATAATTTAATTAGGCTGCAAATATAGAGCTAGGGTAGTTAAACTTGGCTGTAGTAGTATTGGGCCTGTTGGTGTACCCTACCTGGCCCACTCCCTTCACAGCTGTGACTTCATTTAGCAGCTCTGGCTTGTGAAGAAGCACATCCTTATTTGAGCAATTACTTGTCTCCAGGAGAGCATCAGGTGCATCTGCATTGCCTGTACTCAGGTGCCAGGCTCCTACTGGATCATCACTTTCTTTCCTGCTAGTGGCCAGCAGCATTCCTGCCGCAGGAGGGAACTACTTTATCCCTGAATATCTTGACTGCAGGGATACATTTTGAAGTTGGGTAATCAGTGTATTATGCTCAACTGATTACCCTATGTTCCCCAGCTGTTTTCTTGTTGAGTTTCTCTTGGGTACCTGACACAGATTGTCATTGGCTTTTGGTTGGTAGGTTTGGGGTTTCTTTTGGTTATGCCTCCTGATGGATTATCTCAGGTTATTTTATAGTTCACTCCTAATCTTTTTTTGCTAAATTCCTATTGGGAAATACTGACCCACTGATGCAAGCTACCTCTCACTAGGGAGCATACTTTCTAGTTAATTGTCCAATTCTCCTCTTATTGAGGAGTGTAGCCTTGCATTTCCACGAGAGGTGTACTGTATTCTATCTGCGTGCCCAGTTATCTCATGTGATCTGTTCAGCCTGAAGAAAGGTATGAATTGAAAGTTAGGTGTGCAAATATTACCGACTTAGCTTTCATTACGAGAGGCCTCGTGCTGCTGTGTTCCACCTTTACAAGCCTACCTTAATCTGTAAGCGTTTCAAGCCTGCCTGGACTTATAAGCACTCGAATCCTGAAAGATGACAGCAGCTTTATGTGGAGCACTTTGACGTTGCTGTGAACTGAAATTTCTTATTCTGGAGTGGCTTTCTTTTCTCTTGAGGTATTTAAGGAAGAGGTGGTCTAGTAGCAATACTTTCTACGTTAGTAGGCATGTCTGTATGGCCTTACCTGGGCTGGTTTTTGTTATTCTTTGGATCTTCTATTACTGTGAAATAGAAAACCAGGAGAGGTTTTCCATAGATTCTACATGGGTTATGGACATTTGGTAGCATGTCAAGTATATATGTAAGTATTTTGTATCATCTCATTTGTCTGATGCCTCACTTGTCTGAGAGAGGAGGCACAAAAGTACTGTAATATAGATGTTTTATAGTAAAAATGAATTTTGAAAGGCAGTGATGGATTTATTCAGGGTCACAGGAAAGTCTCCAGGTATAAGTGAAATTTTGTAACAGCTTGTATGTGCTGTGTTGATTTTTGAAAAGGACACTGAATTAGCTGTTCAGTGTCTGAGTTGTAGAAAGGCAGAAAATAAGATGAAATGTTGGAGAAACAGACCAATGAAGACATACAGTTTCAATTTACATGTAGCTTGTGAAAGTTTTTTTAGCTATAAATTTTTTCTGTATTTATGTAAGTAAATTCCTTTTTATGTAAATACTAGTATTTTTCTGTTTGTAAGGTTTGATGTTTAATTTAAATAATCTGTAGTCTTGAACAAATATTGGAAAGCAAAGGGTTTTTTATTATCATCTGTCATGAGTTAAGCAAAATGACATGGTTTATTAATGACTACAGCCTTTGTTTATATATGTACATATGAAAGAAATGGATTAAATTTGGATGTAGTGCTTAGAGCTTAAGTAATAGAAAAACCCATCAGTTTTCTCTGTTGTTTTCCTAGTTATCTTGCCAAAATGATGTGAAGGTTGTTCTGTTACCACCTTTCTTAATTCCAAAGGATTTGTGTTTCTTTTTACTCCATCCTTTTGATGTATAGACAATAAAAATAAATTTTAAAATGCGGAAATCCCCCCCCCCCTTAAAACCGAACTGTGAATCAGAAGAATCCTCTTTAGAGTACACGAAAATGTTGAATTACTTCTTTAAAAAGTGGGAAATATCCCACCAGTTGTCAAAGTGAATGAATAAAATTATTAATGGATTCTTACTCCAAATGACAAGCTTCTAAAGTAATTTTTGGTGGAGTTGAGTCTCCCAGGCACTATTGTAGAAAGTCAGTCACGTAATATCCTTCAGTGACAGAAAGCAAATTCCTGTTTCTCAATAAAAGTTGATGATATCTCATATTGCATGAACAAATAGTAAAAGAAATGTAACAGAGGATGTAGGCTAAAGAATAAGAGCTATGAATTAGTTTAGAATATATTTAAATTTAAAATCAGTCTCTTATCTGTCACATACGATAACATTTTTGCCTTGTTAGATATTTTAATAAGTGGAATTTCAAAGGCAAATTACACTATTTCTTTTGAAACATGCTTCTGGACTTTACTGAAATTGTTTCTCTAGATTGTTTTCACTGAAAAAAATAAAATCTTAGGGTTAATCTGCTTCTAAGTTTGGTATGTTCTCTGATGCTCCTGTCAGAAACAAAGGGCGGCATTGAAGAGGACACATCTTGATGCTGGTAGTTACTTTTTCTTTCTACCCTTACAGTCCAGTTGGACTTTTGATCTAAAGCTATTTAGGGAGGAATAAAGAGGGGAGTGTTGTAGATCACCTGATGATGTGCATTTGCCTAAATTTAGGCTGGGGAGTAAGCCCTGATTTTCATTATCAGTACACTTCCTAGTGGAAAACTATTAGGCACTTCTATCCAACTATATATTTTTCTTAAGGTGTAGGATAATGATGATAGAGTCTGCAATGAAAGCAGAGGGATGATTTAAGTAATAGTTAGAGAGGCAATAATAAAAAATTCTTCCAAGCTGCATGCTTTTGAAACCAGTACTGTGTTAGATCTGTGACTTTGGGGAATTTATTATGGTTCAAAGATAATGGTAGTTCTTGTGAAGTACACGACCTAGTACCTGGCTCTTAAAGAGTTGGATTGTTTCATGAACGAATGTGGGGATACCTCAATTCAATTAATACAAAGAAGTATACATCAGATAATGCTGAGCATAAACCTGTGCTGTATTGTTCAGGGATTAATAAGTAGCTGTGGAGTAGTGGAGAGTGAAAGCTCCTGCCCTGCCCTGTGCAGGGTGCTCTGCCAGCACTATCCTAGCAGATCTGTGCAGAAGCTATATGAGGGTCATTGTGAGCACTTCTTTCAGGTGGAAGCCTTTCCTGTTCCTCAGGCATGAATACTATTACGAGTAGTAAGAAGGATATTAGATAGTTGCAAAAAAGAAATAAATTTTCTTTTCTTACCCTTTTCATAACCTCCTGTGCCTTCGTGACAGTGTCTAGAAGCCACAGAGAAACCTCCCAGGAATAGGAAAGAAGAGGCTATTGCTTGTGTGTGTGTGTTGTGATGTGTGTGTTTGTTTTGTGAAGATATGGTTCACCATAGAAATGTATAGCAGATGGTAACATGCTCTCATCTAACAAGTGATTGCTCCAAGCTCAGGATTAGTTCTTCAACTTTTTTCCTTATGTTTTCTTGTGAATGTTGGGTAGCCCTATTGAAAACTAAGTCATGGTCACTAAGAACTTCCCTGGCCACTGATGAATATTGCTTCAGCCACTTAAATGTCATAGCAAAAGTAGCCACAATGAGATTATGTATCTGAGTTTAATGAGATGACTTATATTTATGTGATCCTGTTTCTTAAACTTTTAATATAAGCATTACAATTTGGATTTAGTGTAGTTCACATCTAAGCAAACAGTAGGTTCAACATGAGCCAGTAGAGCCCTGGAAGCAGAGAAGGTCAACAGTATCTTGGGCGGTATCAACAGAAGTACAGTAGGTAGGTAGAGGGAATGGATACCTCTTTACTTGATACTCATGAGACCACATCTAGAATACTATGTCCCGTTTTGGGGTTCCTGGTACAAGAAAGATGTTGATAAACTGAGGCGAGTTTAGTGCAAGTCTACCCTCTACTTTTTCTGCTTGTCTTTACTGACAAAGATGAGCCTACTCTTTACCAGATCTTCACATCTTTTCCAGAAGAGCTGTTCCACAAGGAGCTGGCCAGCATCCTGTACCAATGCAGGGATTTATTTTGTCATAGGTACAGGACTTTTCAGTTGTGCTTGTTGAATTTCATGAGGTTGCTGTTAGCTCAATCCTCCACCCGGTTTAGATCCCCTTGAATGGCCACACTGCTCTTCAGTGCATTGATCGCTTTCCTTAAACTGATGTTTATGAACCTGATGAAGATGCATTTTGTCTCCTCTAGGTAACTGGTGAAGTTATTAAACAGCATAGCTTTTGGGATAGGCACTTGAGGAACTCCCCTGGTAACTGGTCTCCAGGTAGTGTACAAACATTAACTGCTATCCTTTGAGCCTGATGAGTGTTTTTCATTGGGAGCTGCTGGTTTGGTTTCATCTCAGTAGAAAGTAAAGTGTTGCTTAAAATGCCATTTATTGGAGGTAATGTGATAAAGACAGGATAGTACTGATAATCTTAACTCCCTTCTGGGAACTTGGGAGTTGTGGGACATCAAATGAGCCACCAACCAGGGCACATCTCACTTTGTGGATCCTGTACCCCATTTTGCTCTTTTGAGCTCTTAGAGGATTTTCTGTTCATCATTTCTACATGTTCACATAAGAATTTGTTGCCACACGTTCAAATAAAGACAAGGACATGCAAGTGGCTCAGTTGCTGGTGGGAGTTGCCCACAGGCTCCTTCATTACAATTAGCCACCTGTTTGTCCTGCAGCCAAGGTGTGTTGGGTTTGCGCGGCAAGGTTTTGGTAGCTGGCGGGCTACAGGGATGGCTTCTGTGAGAAGCTGCTAGAAGCTTCCCCTGTGTCTGATAGAGCCAATGCCAGCCAACTCTAAGACGGACCTGCCGCTGGCCAAGGCCAAGCCAATCAGCGCCTCTGTGATAACATATTTAAGAAGGAAAAAAACCATGGTTTTTGCAGCCAGAGAGAGAGGAGTGAGAAGATGTAAGAAGCTCTGCAGACACCAAGGTCAGTGCAGAAGGAGGGGGAGGAGGTGCTCCAGGCGCTGGAGCAGAGATCCCCCTGCAGCCCGTGGTGAAGGCCATGGTGAAGCAGGCTGTCCCCCTGCAGCCCATGGAGGACGGATGAGGGGGTGTAGAGATTCCACCTGCAGTCTGTGGAGGACCCCACACTGGAGCAGGTGGAGGCACCTGAAGGAGGCTGTGGCCCGTGGGAAGCCCACGCTGGAGTGCGTTCCTGGCAGGACCTGTAGACCTGTGGAGAGAGGAGCCCACACCAGGGCAGGTTTGCTGGCAGGACTTGTGACCCCATGGGGGACCCACTCTGGAACAGTCTGGTCCTGAAGGTCTGCACCCCATGGAAGAGACCACACTGGAGCAATTCATGAAGGACTGTAGCCCGTGGGAGAGACTCCATGTTGGAGCAGGGGAACGATGAGAGGAGTCCTCCCCCTGAGGATGAAGAAGCGGCAGAAACAACATGTGATGAACGGACCGTAACCCCCATTCCCCGTCCCCCTGTGCCGCTGAGGGGGGTGGAGGTTGAAGCCGGGAGTGAAGTTGAGCCTGGGAAATGGGAGGGGTGGGGGGAGGTGTTTTAAGATTTGGTTTTATTTCTCATTCCTCTACTCTGTTTTGCTTAGTAATAAATTAGATTAATTTCCTCTTCAAGTTCAGTCTGTTTTGCTCGTGACGATAATTAGTGAGTGATCTCTCCCTGTCCTTATCTCGACCCACAAGCGTTTCGTTATACCTTTTCTCCCCTGTCTAGTGAATGAGGGGAGTGATAGGGCGGCTCTGGTGGGCACCTGGCCCCCAGCCAGGGTCAACCCACCACACAAGGGATATGTGTGTGGCACAACACCAGAAGGCCAAGTTAGACATGCAGCGTAGCACAGCCCAGACCTGTGCCTACTCAGGTTTACTGTTAAGGGAATCCCTAACTCATTGATGTACAATGATCTTCTGGCTGGGATCACTACAGTGAGCCAAATAGATTTTTGCCCATCCTAGTACGCCACTGGACTATAAAGTTGCATTTAGATATGGGGATATTGTAGAACGCTGTATCAAAAGTCTTGTTAAGGCCAAGGCAGATGACATCCACTGCTCGTCAGTTGCAGATCTACTAATTTTGTCTCAGAAGGCAACCAGATTGGTTAAAAATAAAATAATAAAAAAATTATTTACCATTGGTAAATCTATGCTGGCTATTCCTGAGGGCCTTCTCCATTGTGTGCCCAGATATGCATTCCAAGGAGACCTGCTCTCTGACTTTCCCAGGAACTGAAGTGAGGCTGACTGGCCTGTTGTTCCCAGTCATCATTATTGCTCTATCAGGAGATGGGTGCAGGACTTGCCTTCTGGTCGTCAGTGGCCTTTCAGCAATGATGGAGAGCAGGCTTATGACATCAGCACTCTCAGCACCCTGAGAGTTACATGGGCTTGCATCAGAGGAAATTTCTTGGTAGATCCCTTAATCCTTTTTGACTATGTGGTAGTTCTTCCCTTCCTTGAATAATCTCTATAAGGCATTTGCCTGGAAAACTTTGTCAGTGAGGATGGGCAGAAAATGTGGAGGGTAAAATTGCTCTCTAACTTGCATTTATATTAAATTATTGTCTCTAATTTGTAGCAGTAGTCTTGAAGCTAGAATACTTAAGATCTATTTTATTTATATTTACTTTTGGAAATTTGAAAAGGATATATGTAATATTTCTTTTTTTGTTTACTGTGTCCTTTCAGTTAGCAAATATAATTAAACTATGCAGTTTTAGTATTACCTGGAAATGGTACAACAACTATGCTTCATTGACTGCATGATTGGACTCAAAAGTATTCTATATTTGCA